>NC_065444.1:277033154-279935077 GCF_917563875.1 Diabrotica virgifera virgifera
TCACCAAAATTAATAATATTAAAAAATCAAATAGATTTCTTACTTGAAAAATCTTTTAGAATTAATGAAAAGTGAGTTAGTTATAATAGGTGATTGAATGTATATGTTACCGGCCAAACCCGATTTCACGACAAACTAGTTTGTCCTGAAACTAGTTTGTCCTGAAATCGGGTTTGGCCGGTAACATATACATATATATTTTTCGGTTTGTACTCAATTCTAAGTATTCAAGCTTAAATAACGGGAAGACGATACGATGCACCTTATGACATATACCTACTTACTAAACACTTGTTGAAGTACTCGGAAATATCTATCAAATGAGCTCCCGGAAAAGTTGACAGCATTAAAATTTATGCTCCAAAAATATTTCTTTTTTGATCCAAAAATGTTTCCAAAAAAGTGTTATTTTTTTTAGAATAACTCCATTAATTTTTATGATATCAGGTTTAGCTAAAAACCATTTAAAAGATAGTTTCAAGGGCTATAAAATAATATTTAACTTAATCTTTTATATTCCTTATTTTTAAAAGATATTTTTACATGGTTGAATTTTTTCTCGCAGTAAGATTTATGTTGTTCTGAAGCTATTTCCTTGTGGTATTTTTGTAATCAACTATTCGAGATGGGAAATAAGCCACAATTTGATTAAACAATGATTTTATTAACGTTTTGACGTCCACATCTTGACAACGACATCCGATGTGGACGTCGAAATATGTGGACAATCCGTTGTGGCTTATTTCCCATTTAGAATAGTTGATTAGTAAGATTTATGTTTTAAATGTTTCTATACTGGTTATTTTTTGTCCTACAAGAATAATAAACCAAGTAATACATTTGCTAAAGAAAAAACTAAAATTTGGTTTTTAGCATTTTTTACGCATATCGATTTTTTTGGAGTTATCGAAAAAAAAATAAAATTTACGAAAATTTGAAAAATTATAATTTTTTTAACATTTTTTTTTAAATATGCTTTCCAAACCTGTCAAAATTTTTGAGGGTATTATGCTAAAGTAAAGAAAGTCTTATAGGGCCTTATATAAATTTTAATTTTTGTGGAAATAGCGTATGTTTAATTTTTCACCTTTTCCTAAAAAATTTAAAAGGGTTCTCTTATTTTCATCATGACTTGCCTAGCTTTGATGCTATCAACCTCATCTGGAATTCACTTGATAGGTATTCTTAAGTACTTTGGGCTGCTATTAAAAATAGAGGGTTGCGTTTCGATTCAATATTAGTCTCTTACCATTCACTGACACGTGTTTCTGGGTCTACCCGTCATCGCTTGGATGAAGACTGAATTCAATCACAAGGCTCCGGCTGGATGGAAAATTTAGTAAAATAATATACCAAATTATGCGTCTAGCGACCTCTAACAAGGACAGATGAAGTGAGTTTCGGTAGCGATTAAGCAAACTGTAAATAGACCAGGGCGGATCTGTAAAAATATTAGTACATTTGGACGTTGAGAGGTGACTCAAATTTTTTTGCAGAAATTGCTTGAAAATAAATCAAATAATAATATTTGAGTTATCCTCCCTCTCAAAAAGGTCCGGAACATTGTTTAAATAAACAAAATGTCAAAAAATTAAGGAAAAATTCGATTTTTTTCTTGGTTTTTTGATTATAACTTTAAAAGTATTCATTTTCGAGAAAAGTTGTACTGACATAAAAGTTGCGTAATTAAATTTCCTATAATATAGAATTAGTTAAAAATTTAAGAAATACTCACAATTGTTGCAAAATAGCAATAATTTTGAAAAAAAACATACAAAAACAAGTATTCGCATTTTACGTTTTTCAACCATTTATGCTACACTTAGGACCTTCATATTTCACCTTGAAAAATTTTATGATACAGTAAAACAATACTGTAAATTTCGTTAAGATCGGTTCAATAGATTTTGCAAAATAAATTTTGCAATCCAGCTTTCGTAAAAAAAAAATTCATTTTTTCAAAATGTTACAGGACTGAAAATAAAGCAGATAGCAAGTTGAAAATTTTTTTGCACATAGAAGTGTACGTACCATTCATTTGCAATTTTGCAAAATTAAAATCGCTTCACACCACGGCGTCAGGAATTTTTTTAAATAAGCATTAATTATTGGTGCTACGCGCAGGACAGCGGATAGGTTGCTCTGATTGGGCATTTCAATGACCTTTTATAATGATTGATACATTTTAATTTTTATGACATTTTGATATAAATAAATAAATTTGTTTATTGCAAAATAAAAACACATACTCTATCCTTTGAAATAACACTTTTATTAGCAAAAACTTTCTTTGTTCATATATTTTAACTTAAATAATAAAAGTTTATTATTTTTAAACATATTCAATTGTTTAAACAATATTTCACAAACAATAATAAAATTAGTTTGATTTTTGTGGAATTAAAATATTAAAATACAACAAAATATAGAGTAAGAAAGTAATATATTAGATAAAGATTAGAAGAAATTTTGGTGGAAATCAACCTGTGTGAATCGAACACAGCTGTCCTGCGCGTAGCACCAAAAATTATTGTTTACTTCAAAAATTTTCTGACGCCGTGGTAATTAATCGATTTTAATTTTGAAAATTGCAAATGAAAGGTAGAGTACATTTCTATAAGCAAAAAAAAATTCAACTTGCTATCTGCTTTACTTTCAGTCCTGTAACATTTTGAAAAAATGAATTTTTTTTGCGAAAGCTGTATTGCAAAATTTATTTTGCAAAATCTATTGAACCGATCTTAATGAAATTTACAGTGTTGTTTTACTGTATCATAAAGTTTTTCAGGGAGAAATATGAAGCTCCTAAGTGTAGCATAAATGGTTGAAAAACGTAAAATGCGAATACTTGTTTTTGTATGGTTTTTTCGCAATTATTGCTATTTTGCAACTAGGGTTACTATTTTTTAAATTTTTAACCAATTCTATATTGTAGTAAATTGAATTACGCAACTTTTATGTTAGTACAACTTTTCTCGAAAATGAATACTTTTAAAGTTATAATCAAAAAACAAAGAAAAAAATCGAATTTTTCCTTCAATTTTTTACATTTTGATTATTTAAACAATGTTCCGGACCTTTTTGAGAGGGAGGATAACTCAAATATTAATATTTGATTTATTTTCAAGCAATTTCTGCAAAAAAATTTGAGTCACCTCTCAACGTCCATCTCAAAACAGATCCGCCCTGGACTAAAACCCAAGAATCATCACGCTATTTAGAGCGATGCCAGGAAGGAATATTTATATTCCACTAATTCATCAACAATTTACCTATGTAAATCATCATCATTTTGTACTCTTTTCGTCGGGTAAGATCCTGAATTAAATTATATTTTACATAACTCAGAAGGTATATATGGAAACTATACATCTTAATTTATATTTTCCCAAATATAATAGAAGCTAGCAAAGCAAATGGAATTTCAAAGTAGTATAGCCATATCCATGACGGATATTGAGATTCATATCACATGAAAATACAAGTCGTGGTATACTCGTATACTGCATTCACTTCTGCTTTTCGCCACAGAGTAGAAACAACCACATAATCCAGGCTGTATCGTCACCCCCGTTAGGTAAATTATTCCGATTCGATTTTTTTGCACAAACTTCCTCAAAAAGAGGTCCTGATAACAAATCCACAGGGTGCCGAGAGGTGCCGCAGTCGGATAATTGTTTAAATAATTTTTTTAAACAAATTCAGAAAATCAATTTTTTTACTTCGGACAATTTTTTTTAGATCATTTAGGTCATTCGGAGCAAAAACGATTTGTGTAATTTGTGTCTAAAATTGATTGTTGTCGAGTAATACGCGATTTAAAATTTGAAAAATGCGAAAATGACCATTTTGAAGGCTTAATGACTCGGTTAAAAATTATTATTATGATAGTCAGAAAGTGACCAAATCAAAACTTAAAGCCCCCCATACAAGATCCTGAAGAAAATTTTGTAATTATTTTATTACTAAGCTGTTATTTTTAATTATTATTAACAATAAGCGCTAAGAGCGTATTGAGACGGCCGTCAATGTAAGTGCGAGTGAGATGGACCATTGGACGGCCGAAATGGTGCATCTCTTTCGAACTCACCATTGACGGCCGCCTAATACGCGCTTAGTGCTCATTGTTAATCATTAAAAATAACGACTTAGTAATACAATAATGACAAAAATTTCTTCAGGATCTTGTACGGAGGACTTTAAACTTTGATTTGGTCACTTCCTGACTTTCATAATAATAATTTTTAACTGAGTTATTAAGCCTTGAAAATGGCAATTTTCCCGTTTTTCAAATTTTAAATCGCGTATAACTCAACAACAACCAATTTTAGAGAAAAGTCACAAAATACCTTTTTTGCACAGAATGATCCAAATGATCTTAAAGAAATTTGTTCGAAGTGAAAAAATTATTTTTGTGAATTTGTTTAAAAAATATTGTTTAAACAATCTTTTGACCACGGTACTTCCTGGCACCTTGTGGGATTGTTTTAAGGACCACTTTTTGAGTAAGTTTGTGCAAAAAAAAATCGAATCGGAATAATTATCCTAATGGGGGCGAAAGACACTGAAGGGTGGAAGACACCTCGGATGATATAATTATTATAAATGGGCAATGTATAAATAACCTGTGATACACTGATGACACGGTCATTCTGACAGATAATGCTGAAGCACTGCAACGCTTAATGGACCTAGTAAAGACAGCCTGTAGAGAATTTGGAATGAAATTGAATACAAAGTAAACAATAACGATGGTCACCAGCAAGCACCAAAACAGAAAGGTGAAGGTCAATGACGACGGAACAGATCTGGAAAGAATAACAAGAATAACGTACCTTGGAAGTAACATTGATGATACACGAGCCATACGACAAAGGCAGAATTGTTGCGGAGGATGAACAAGGAAAGAGCCCCTATGCTTATAATAAAAGATCGGAAAACACAATATTTTGGTCACATCGTAAGAAATCAAAAATATGAACTGCTTCAACTTATAATCGAAAGCAAAATCAATAGCAAAAGGAAACCAGGAAGAATACGCAACTCGTGGCTTAACACTAGAAAGTCTGGCTTAGCATACATACCTAGAAAGTCCGAAGGGATCATTTTGGCCCCACGTTCTTTAATAAATTAAAACGCAGTTTAAAGAAATTAAATCTACTCTAGACGACAGAATCTGTTTTTATTTTTTACCTTCATTGTTTAACACATTCGCTGCCTATCAAAAACATTAGGAACACCATAGAGTTTGCAGTTTTTGATATTTGCCACACATTGCCTTGTTACAGCCGTGACAATGATTGGAAGTATGATTTCCATTACAAAATATTTTCAACTGCTATTTTTGTCGTTTTTGGATAGTAACAGTGATAGTTGTCGGTAGACCTGGTGTTTCTAGGCCTAGTTCCAGATTTCGGGAGGCAAGCTATGGGGCCCATAATTCTTCACACAGCCGAAGAACAAACTTACGAAGACTGAGTCCATTTCCAGGTATTTCTTTATAAATAATCCATGCAATTATTGCTTCCAAGTCAAGAGTATTATAAAACACGTACATAGGCCATCGTCTTGAAGTTACTTTTGTAGTATGAAGACGCGTCATTTGGTCCTGTACACCAACAATTGTATCTTTGTGTTCACTTGTGTTCACCAACAATTTTATCTTTATTACGTAGATGATCAGTATCAGTATAAGGGTAACCATTTACAATAAACATACATAAATATAATTTTACCCATCCTTCAGGAACTTGAAAGAAAGGCCCAGAAAACGATAATAACTTACACAGGGCCAATTTGGCCCCTTTAGACTTCTATGGTAGATTTGTTAGAAAAACCATTTAATAAATTTAGTAAACAATATTTTTTTGTGTTAAATAAGGCTTTGTATCAAAATATTAAAAGTCATAAAATATGAAACTATTATTGCCTCAAATAAAAAAACTACAATAACTTTAAATCGCAACAGGGGCCAGATTGGCACCTCCGACTTTCTCAACTACTACAATGGACGAATATCACCTTAATAGAACTATTGAGGGCGGCTGCAAATAAGATTAAATGGTAAACTGTAACGGCCAACGTCCTTAAGGATACTGCACCGTAAGAAGAACAAGAACGGGGGCGACCATACAGCCTGGACTAAAACTCTGCTCCGTATTTGCTGTTATCGTTTTTAACTTCGCTTCGTTAATTACCTGAGCGCTGTATAAACCGAAAAATAGCGTGGTAATTATTTTTTGCGAAAAGGGCAATCCATATTCGGCCCTGCAATGTCGGTTGCGGCGGTGGAGCTAGAATGCAGCATATTGGGTCAAAGCAGACTGTATTTTTTAACGAAATGTTGTTTTATACGCCTAAAAACAATTATTTGACGGCTATTTTCACCTATTGTTTAGAATTTTAACGAATATATTATTACTGCCCGTAAAATATGTTGCAATAAAATAATGCAACAGGCAAAAAAGTTGTATCTTTTAAAATTAAAATAATAGAGCAGAATCTCTCTCTTTCTCTTGTCGTTTCCCCATTACTGAGGATCGTGATTTCTTCCAATATTCCAAACAAAGTTTTTCCATTAGTCTCTACCTTCAACTGCTCTAAAAGCTTCTCAGAATGAGTTTCCAGCTAAATTCTTAATTTGGTCGGATCATCTAGTTGGTGATCGTCCTCTTGATCCTCTTCCCGTAACGTTTCCAGAAACAATAATTAATCTCCCCAAACTATCGTTACATCTACGAATCACGTGACCGAATAATTGCATAATTCGTTGCAGACATATTGTGGACAGCCTTTTTTTAATCCCGAGTAGGTTTAGAATGGAAACGTTTGTCCTATGAGCTGTCCAAGGTATGCGCAGAATTCTTCTCCAGCACCACATCTCAAAGGCATCATCAATTTTTTGGCGCTAGCATGCGCGAAGAGTCCAAGTCTCTGCCCGTATAGATATATTGAGAATACAAGGGCATTCATCAGTCTCATCTTGATATTTTGAGAGATAGGTCTGTATTTTCAAACTTTTATTAGGTGATTCATCGCATTTTTTGCCATACCAATACGTCTCCGAACTTCTGCTTCACAGTTACCATCGTTAGTTCTACTAGACCCGAGAAAGACATAGCTGTTTACTATCTGGTATTCCTGCAACATGTTAGTCAAAAATAAAAACATTAAAATCCTTTATAAAATGGATATCTTTAAAATCCCTAAAAAGTGCTATATCACAGAACTAGTTTTCGATTGGTTGACCAATCATCATCAGTGCTTACATAAAATGAATAGTCAGTTGAATAGTATAGTGTGGAGTCTATCGACCACCATTATTTTTGTCTTAGCTTTATTGATTTTCAGACCAACTTTATTGCTTTCGTACTCAACTCTTCGCAGGAGTTCAAACATTTTCTTGATCATTTGCTGCTATAAGTGTAGTGTCATCAGCAAATCTTAAATTGGAGATTTTCCTACCCGCTACCGTTACTCCACCGGCCCATCCTGCTAAAGCCATCCTCATGACATGTTCACCATAAATGTTAAATAAGTCAGGTGACAACACGAATCCTTGTGTAACACTCTCGGTCTTGAATTTATTTGAGAACTTCTGATCTAGTCTTACTGTTGCTATATCGGATTGGTACAGATTTTTAATAAGTGTTACCAGGTGCATTGGTGTGCCCATTTCTATTAAAATGGACCACAGATTTATCCAACTTACTCAATCTAATGTCTTTTGATAGTCAACGATGCATATAATCATAGGTACTTGAAATTCTCTAGACTTTTCAATGAGTAGTCTCAGGTTTAGGATTTGTCGCCGTGTACTTTTACCCTTTACAAACCCCGCTTGTTCCTGAGGTATTTGGTAATATAAATAGGTTTTAATTCTATTTTTGATTATATGCAACGAGATTTTACTAGCATGTGTTATTACTGACAGTGTGCGGTAGTTTTCACCTCTGGTAGAAAAACACAGGAAATTATAAATCGATTTTTAAATAAATCACCTAATGGCTTGCAAATTTTTGCATTGTGTTCAGAATGATAACAGGAAAAAAAGTCAAAATCAGTATTTTGAGCCAGATTTTGTCATATTGGAGTCACTGAACATGAATATGCAATCAGAACCGACCTCCAAAGCACCTGGTGTGTAGTGTCACCTGGTATTACTGCTAACGTTCATCTCGAGTTTCGAGGGTTTTTGGCACTTAATCTATTCAAACGTATTACTCTAGGGTTTTTCGATCGCTGACAGGGCCGTAACTACGATATTGGCGGCCCCGGGGAAAATGTGATCTGGGGCCCCCCTACCGGGAGATCTGGGGCCCCCTACCGGGAGGTCTGGGGACTTTACCCCCACGCAAGGGGAGTCCGGAAAAATGTTTGATATTTAACCCCTTGAAAGCGCATTTTCCCTATTATGTGAACACCACACTCTCTTCTTTCTTTTTTTTTTCAGCATGTCCTGCAATAACTATACAATTAGGAGCTCTAATGATTACAGCTTTATCTGTATCTGACATTGCGAACGGATTATCAACGAATGCGTTCGTTCGCTACAATGTAAAGGGTCTTACTTTGTACCGAACGAATAACCAAGCGAACACGTACGAATTCGTTTCTTCGTTCGTGTTCACTTTGATTTAAAAGCACCTTGAGGTGCCTTAAGCTACTGCAGTGTGAGCCAAGCACACTCAGTGAAGCTGGTCAGTGTACTGGTGGGACTGATCCTAATGTGCTCATTTTATCTTACGTATACCTTCCTTTTCAATATGTGGTTCCTTTCACATACCAAGATGTGGTCTGGGGTAATGGGGTAAATTGATTAAGACAAAGTAGCTGGGTCCTGGGGTCCCTATTCCGGTTGCATTTTAGTTTTTATTTCGCCAAAATAACTAAATTCCTCAGTCATAATTTATATGTTTACGAAAGGTTTCGGGGGACCTAGCTTAGCCCGGGCCCCCCTCTTCCAATGCCATTTTAGGTTTTATTACGCCGAAATAACTAATTTCTTATAGTTATAAGTAATAATTTAAATTTTTATGTTAATATCTCGGGGGCCCCAGCTTAGCTAAGGCCTCAGGGGCCCTGTTCTGTTCCAATTGCATTTTAGTCTAAAAGACTAATTTCCCCAGTGAAAAATTAAAACTATATTGCGGTCTTTTTAAAACTGTGTCATTTGAAAATATTTCGTTGGGATCGGCTTTTAAAATACATATAAATTTTCCTCGTTAAAATCTATGCACGGGGCACCCCTTGGTCGGGGGCCCGGGGGCACTGCCCCGGTTGCCCCAATGGTAGTTACAGCCCTCATAGCTGAACACGAATACGTCGTTAGAACCGTGAACTAACCCCGGAGTACCTGGTGCCCAAGGTCACTGCAGAGACACCTCATCTTCTGGACTTTCGAGGATATTTGGCACTAAACTGATGCAAACAAATTACTTCGGGGTTTTTAGGATTGCTGAACACGAATATGACATCAGAACCGACATTCAGAGCACCTATAGTACCCAGAGTGACTAATATGCAGGTCATCTTCTGGAATTTCGAGGCTTTCCGACATTACATTGATGTAAATAGATTACTCAGGGGGGATGACCTCCGAATCTCCGAAAACTCCCAAATTCCAGAAGATGACGTTTCCAGACGATGGTCGAGTCACCCTAAGTACTAGCTGTTCCGAGGGTCGGTTCTGATGTCATATTCGTGTTCATTTACCCCAAAAATCTCCGAATAATAAAATGTAACCCTTAAAATACTGACTTTGACATGTTTACGCGCTCTTGGATGCATTTTATGCACTTTAAAATGAAAGTATGCATTTCCACCCATTTTCCTATAGTAGACTTTTTTCCTGGCATCATCCTGAACACAATGCAAAAAGTCTTTAGGTAATTTATTTAAAAATGGATTTATTCTGGTGTTTTTAATGCTAAATGCCCTGGTCTACTCTATTTTGTTTAAAACAAACATCTTATAAAAGGATACTTATACAGTGCGCTGGAATAAGTGTTAACTCTCCCTATTAACTTATTTATTTTTAGCACATAAGCAAACCACTCGGACAGGTCGACTTTTAAAATAATCATAGTATATTATAGCATCATTGTTTCGAACTTTTCGCGATACCTCTTCAGGCGACAGGCATAACTTTTGATTTTTTTAAATGGGAAAGTACATCATGTGATACCTCATTTAAAAGCTTCTGAAACACTGATTACAAAAATGCCTACAACACCCTTTTTTGACACTTTTAAATGTATAATACCTATCTTTAACCCTTTTTGAGAGCGTAGGCGCAAAATTTTAATCAAATTATTTTTAAATGCATTCATTTTTTTCGAATCCTGAAAAAACTAATAAGTATTTTTAAAAAATTTAAACGCAGAGTGAAAGATTACATTATTACTGAGGGCTAAAAGTCCCGTAGAATAAACAAGAAATTTCTTTTGAATGATATATTTGAAATTTAAAATTACACTCAATTTTCTCTTTTTTCACCTCTCTGAAGGGGCGTCAGTGTCAACTTATTAAAATAAACATTATAGAAGTTCTCAGAGACTTTCGACCTTCGGCAATACGGTACTCTTTTATTCTGCGTTTAAATTTTTCAGAAATACTTATTAGTTTTCTCAATATTCGAAAAAAAATTGAATGGCATTTAAAAATAATTCGACCGAAATTTTTGCGCCTACTCTCTCAAAAAGGATTAAAGTATTATACATTTTTGTAATCAGAATTTCAAAAGCTTTCAAATGATGTGTCACATGATGTACTTTCCCATATAAAAAAAAATCAAAGTAAGGACTGTCACTTGAAGAGGAATCGTGTAAAGTTCGAAACACTGATGCTATTATAATGTACTATTATTATTTTAAAAATCGACCTGTCTCAGCGTTTCCTCTATGTGCTAAAAATAAATAAGTTAACAGGGAGGGGCAACACTTATTCCAATGCACTGTATAATAATACGTTTTATATTATGGTTCTTTTATCTTTTTAAAAAATTAGATTATTTTGGGGTTTTAACCTCCACCTTCTACAAAATTCAAATTCTTTATTTTTTTTTCTTTCTATAATATGTACCTAATAGTAAACTAAAAAAAAAACTAAAATTAATACAATATAAAAAATAATTCAATTTAGAAATCAAAACCACACAGTGTTTCACCTGGTAACGAAGTACATATTCCTGTAATAAATCAATAACATTTATTCGTTAGTTCAGAGTGCTGTCAAACAGATGGCGAACACGTCGCGTCGTTTAAAGGAAACTCGCCAAGAAGATTTTCATTTTTGTAACGTCCTACTCTTAGATTCTGTCGCTTTAAATTCTTTCCAACAGATGGCGCAGCATATTACTATTTGTAATATTTGAATGAAAATGTTTCGATGGCATAATATACCTCTAGGCTCTAGCTAGACTCTAGATTCTAGATAATAAATACAAAAACATAAAAAATGAAAAACAAAACTATATTTTTATACAATAGTTACATTTTTATTGATTAAAATTCATCCAACGCTGGTGATGACGAATTATCAAGTAGTGGTGGATTTACGGAGGATAGGAGAAGAAACCCCTAAATAGGTCCAAAATTAAAGAAAAAAATTGTTATAAAAAATATTAGCTGACATGAAGCTTAAACCATAGATAGAGAAATTCAACGCAAAAATTCCGCTAGTTAAGAAAATTAAGGGAACTTATGTCATATAAGTTATGGTAGGAGAATTTTGCAGTTTGCAAGCGGGAATTTTTGCAGTTACTCGAGCGCAGGGGCGTAATAGAGGCCCCCGCAGGATGAAGCTTGCGGGGGTGGGCCCAATCGATCAGGGGCCCCATATTGTCGTTTGGTATTATGTAAAAATATGTTATTGTTATATTATTTTACGTTGTGTGTTTAAATTTAAGAACGTAAATTTGTAAATAGGCATGTTCGGCAAGTGAATCATCTCATATCTATAAACTTAATCCTTTTCAGACTCCCAAACTTTTATGGTGACGACAATAAACTATAATGCTTTGTACGTGACCACTGAATTATTTGAGAATTATTATTTTTTGAGAATTGTAATTTGCCGAATTTTAGAACAATACTTATTTCTAAATCTAGAAATGGGGTTTCTCTTTACATTTAGTATTTCGATACAATTATTGGCAGTAGGTTCCAGAGGGGTAACAGAGGCCCCCGCAGCATATGCTATCAATATTGTGTCTTTTGCATAACAGAGTATTTTTGCTTCTTTGTTTACCAATCTGTATCCTCTGCCGTTGTAGATGCTGTTGGCGATTTCATTCATGATTAAATTGAAGAGAATTGGGCTCAATGAGTACCCTGCCTTATTCCGTTATATTTGTCTATAGATTCTGTAAGTTGTCCATCTATTCTACAGAAACTTCTCTATTATACAGAAGATGGATTATATGTTTGAGTTTTGAAGCTTGCTGCGGGGGCCCCAATATGTCAGTGGTCCCATCTTGTCGTCTAAGATATGTAAAAATGTGGCATTTTTATATTATTTTACATATACATGAAAGATGAAAAATGTAAGTTGTCAAAAACAGTGCATTAATATACTGAGAGCCCAGTAAATGACCGTTTTGGAGTGTAATTATTAACGTCACGCCGGATTTGCTTGACAATTTGGATTTTGGTTCTACTTAGCCTCCACTTGGGGGGTGAAAAACATACGTTTAAAATAAGTCCGGAAATGATTAAATTGACTAATTATAAGCAATGGTCCACAGTACATCGTCCTTTTTGGAAGATGTTTACAAAAGTCTTAAAAATGGTCTTAACTGCTTCAATTGAGCGACTCTACCACTTTCTAAAAATTTTTAGAGTGCAGGTTAGACGCGTTTCCGCGTCCCGCGTCTTTAAGATATTTACGTTGTCGGACTAACGAAACGCGGCTGTAAATTTGTCGGACAAGAGATCGACAATCTTTATTAGATATTTAAATATAGGTGCAGTCGGAAAAATAAAAGAATACAAATGAACGATCACATAATTCACTTATTTTGTCTTTGCTGTCTTTTTCTATAAATAACAAACGTTTGTTATAGAAAAGGACAGCAAATACAAAACCAGTGATTGATGTGATCGTTCATGGGTATTCGTTCATTTTTCCGACTGTATGTAGGGGAAACCCGGGCAAAATGGGTACTTAAGGTTTAAATTAGGATTTAAAACACATCTGTAACTTTTAAGGTCTGGAAATAAGCCAAATACCATTGTTATAGTAGTAACTATTTATTAATATAATTTAAAGTTAAAAAAGTAAAAGATTTTCTTATCATATAAAAAAACAAAAAATAATGTAAAGTACCCCATTATGCCCGTCATGTAGGGTAAAATGGGGTACCAAATTAAAACCAAGAAAAATTTATTGACAAAATTCGCATACAAGTACTGCTTCGTCATCCTCATCTTCTACACCTGCACATTAATTTTTAGCCCATTTAAGGCAACTGGATCAGCTTATCCATCCTTCTGTGGAACTTAAATAAAAGTTTCCGCAGAACCAGTCAGTGTCACTATCTTCACCTTCTGAATCTGACTCTACTTTTTTAGTTTTATTCAATTGCGATTTCTTACACGTCTGTGATTTGGTTTGATCATCGACTATATTACTTCATTTGGTAAAAAGGGTAAATACTACCAATAGGTATGGTAAAAAGGGTACCCCATTTTACCCTACCTATTGGTACCCCGTTTTGCCCAAAGAGCAGATTTTGAGATTATGACCTGTTTAAATTATTACAAGTTTTTATTTTTTAACATAATGACAAACGAATACTCTAGAATACATTCAACGTTATTCGGAAGTAATAATATTAAATAATAAATTGTTTTAGTAATAATAACGATAGATTATTTTTCGGCCGATATTATAACTTGGTTAACTAAAAATGCACATGTACTCTTCACAACAATAGACTAACAGTTAACTATATCTGCTTTATGACAGAAGGCGTAAACAGGCGTCTATAATATAATTTCATTAACGTCGTATAGATCGAGCGAGTGATATTGAAAAAAAAGGGGGTACCCCGTTTTGCCCGCCTTTCCCCTACTTTAAATTGAAAATTAAAAATCGTAGAGTCAGACACCCGCAAGATATCACTCTAGAGCGGTAGTTTTGTTATTACAAAACTATCAATTTTCAGTAGTAATTGCACAAGAGCTCTAAAATTCTATATTAATTTTAGAGATCGAGTGCAATTTGTTGCGATTATTTCATGAATAAAACTGTTCAACACCAAAATTTTATTGTAATTTATGTATGTAAGTACAAATTAGTACAATTAAATACACAGTTGTTATAAATATTAATTTGACGGTTGAAAGTAATCACTTTTATAATTTTTAAAACATTAATTGTCATTAATGTCACTGAATGTATTTTTTCGTAGCAACGAAGAGCATCTGACGTAATATACTTGACGACGGGAAATTATCAAAAATTATCGATTTAATTTAGATTTATGTAGCTTTCTATTGGTCAGAATCTCCGATGAATGAAATAATCAGTAGTAATTGCACAAGAGCTCTGAAATTATTGAATTTTTCCCGAGTGACACTTTGACAGATTTAATTTCACGAGCCGAAGGCGAGTGAAATTATGTCAAAGTGTCACGAGAGCAAAAATTCTATATTAATTTCAGAGGTCGAGTGCAATTTGTTGCGATTATTTCATGAATAAAACTGTTCAAAACCAAAATTTTATTGTAATTTATTTATGTAAGTACCACACAGTTTTTATAAATATTTGACGATTGAAAGTCACCACTTTTATAATTTTTAAAACATTAATTGTCATTAATGTCACTGAATGTATTTTTTCGTAGCAACGAAGGGCATCTGACGTAATATACTTAACGACGGGAGATTATCAAAAATTATCGATTTAATTCAGATTTCTGTAGCTTTCTATAGGTCAGAATCTCCTATGAATGAAATAGTCCAGAAAGCCACTGCGCATCCGCTAGGAAAAATATTCTAATTCGGATTCTTTGCACAATCTTACTCAAAAAGGACTCCTTTTAACAAATTTGCATGTTGCCAGGACCAAAAAGTGGTCAAAAATTTTTTAAACGTTTTTTTTTGTTTTTTTCCTAAAATTATTTTTTTTTGCACGGAAAAAAGTTTTTTAGGTTTTTTGGATCATTCCAAATAGAAAAGGTCTTTAGTGACTTTTCTCTAAAAATGATAGTTTTTGACATATAAGCGATGAAAAATTGAAAAATTGCGAAATCGGCCATTTTTATCCCTCAAAAACTATGTGAAAAGCTGAAAATTTGAATGTTGCCAAGGTAGGCAGATATTCTTTAAACATCGATTGATGAAATTCCGAAGAGTTCTTTGCAATACAGTATTTAAAACTCCTTTGTTTTTTAATTGCTAATCAAGCGTGCACGACACTATTTTCCACCGACATACAGTATGGTGCAAATGAAAGGAATAAATTCGTTATTTCGTAAACCGGCAACTCTAAGGAAAAATCCCGAAACAGGTCGATTTTTATTTTTAAGTTATGATATTGTGGCATATATTGTATACTAGTGACGTCATCCATCTGGACGTGATGACGTAATCGATGATTTTTTTAAATGAGAATAGGGGTCGTCTGCTAGCTCATTTGAAAGGTTCTTTAATTCTCTATTCAGTAATATAAACATTTACATAATTATTTAAACAGGGTGTCCAAAAATTTTTTATTAAATTAAATTATTTGACAAAAACAAAAGTAGAAGGACACACTGTATAAATAATTATGTAAATGTTTACATTACTGAATACAGAATTAAAGAGCCTTTCAAACGAGCTACCACACGACCCCTATTCTCATTTAAAAAAATCCTCGATTACGTCATCACGCCCAGACGGATGACGTCACTAGTATACCATATATGCCACAATATCATAACTTACAAATAAAAATCGACCTATTTCGGGATTTTTCCTTAAAGTCGCCGATTTTCGAAATAACGAATTTATTCCTTTCATTTGCACCATACTGTCGGTGGAAAATAGTGTCGCGCACGCTTGATTCGCAATTAAAAACAAAGGAGTTTTGAATATTGTATTGCAAAAAACTCTTCGGGATTTCATCAATCGATGTTTAAAGAATATCTACCTACCTTGGCAACATTCAAGTTTTCAGTTTTTCTCATAGTCTTTGGGGGTTAAAAATGGCCGATTTCGCAATTTTTCAATTTTTAATCGCTTATATGCCAAAAACTATCGTTTTTAGAAAAAAGTTACTAATAGCTATTTGTATAACAAGGGAGGAAAGTGCTACTTTTCCTCCCGAGAATGAAGTTTACTGCCCGACGCGTAGCGGAGGGCAGTAATCATTCAAGGGAGGAAAAGGCACTTTACTCCCATGTTACACATATGGTTTTTCCACCTTCCTCAAATAACAAGTCATTTTTTCATTTTTACTTAATTTATTAATGTAACTAACCAACAAAATTTATTAGAACTAAAACTAAAACAAGTAGGTACAATATAACTGTCAACTGTCAAATATAAGTCAAATTATTAATGTAAACATTGTTAAATCAGAATAACAATTTACTATTTTTTACCATTATGCAAAATAAGGAGTGTTTTTAAATAAACGTTAAAATGTATAGATACTTACGTAATAGAAAATAGATATTGTACAGGGCGTCAATAAGTTATATTTCATGAATGAAATACCATGACGTCACTTGTACTTTTCCTCCCTAGGGAGGAAAAATATTTTCCTCCCTAGGGAGGAAAAGTACAACTTTGCTCCCTACAATAAGGTCCGGAAAAGTATACTTTCGGTAGAGGTAGGTGGAAAAAACCTTTTCTGTTTGGAATGATCCAAAAAACCTAAAAAAACTTTTTTTCCATGCAATAAAAATAATTTTAGGAAAAAAACAAAAAAAAAAACGTTTAAAAAATTTTTGACCACCTTTTGGTCCTGGCAACATGGAAATTTGTTAAAAGGAGTCCTTTTTGAGTAAGATTGTACAAAAAATCCGAATTAGAATATTTTTCCTAGCGGATGCGCAGTGGCTTTCTGGACTAAAATAATCAGTTTAAAGTACTTATATTTAATTAATAAAGATTGTCGATCTCTTGTCCGACAAATTTACAGCGCGTCCAACCTGCACTCTAAAATTTTTCAGAACGTGGTAGACTCGCTCAAACGAAGCAGTTCAGAATCATTTTTAAAACTTTTGTAATCATCTTCCAAAAAGGATGATGTACTGTGGACTACAACTTTTGTTCAATATTTTTCGAGTTATTTGCGAGTGAAATTGTTTATTTTTCAGCAAAAAAAAACAAGTTTTTAGGCGGTCATTCGCAAATAACTCAAACATTTTTATCGAATTTATTAAAAAATATATTTTTAGCGAAAATGTAGCTTATAAAAATCAAAAAAATGGTCTATTCGTGAAGTCAATCGACACAGTAAAAGCAAAGTTAAAGCTCATGAAAAATTGTTCTTATTCGTCCAATTTCAAATCCAATATTTCAACGTAAAATAATCAAGAAATGAAGCACTTTTCGGGGAAAACTCATTAACATTTTTTTAAATGTTTAAAAAAAGCTTTATTTTTATTTTTATGGTCCCTCTTAAAATTAAGTTGGTCCCTCTTTTTGGTAAAGAAAATCGTGAAAATCTCCCCTATAAAAATGAAGCTTTTTTTAAACACTTTCAAAAAGTTTCAATGACTTTTTCCCGAAAAGTGCTTTATTTTTTGTTTATTTCACGTTGAAATATTCGATTTGGAATTTGACGAATAAGAAGAATTTTTCATAAGCTACAGCTTTGCTTTTACTGGGTGGATAGACATTATTTTTTTATAATCTACATTTTTGCTAGGAATATTTTTTCGATCAAATACTTACTTTTTGAGTTTTCTTATTGATCAATAAACATTTTCACTCGCGAATAGCTTGAAAAGTATTGACTTAACCACTTCGGCGGTGACACTGAAAATTACACGGTATCTCCGTATTTCACGTTCAATTACTAGGCTATAACACACATAAGTTTTTGTTACACAAGTCGCATTTAGTAACTTTTTAAAGGGGGCCCCATTTCCAATTCTGCGGGGGGGCCCCGACGGAGTTTGTTACGCCACTGCTCGAGCGCAGCAGAGTATCGTACCTATGGGGAGAAACCTTGTACCCTGAAAATGTACCTCTACCATATATTGCCTCTTAATGCAGGGAAGTTCGTTAAGGGGGGGGGGCGAAAAAAAACATTTATCCTTAGAAAAACTCGAAATCGTCAGAGTAAGATAGGGTAAGTTAAGAACATGCAAAACGGTGTATTGAGTGTATAATTAAAAAATCTGACGATTTAAGCTGGGCGTAAGCAAATGGGTGAGTTCCAAAGTTTTACAAAAAAAGCGGATATTTCGCGAAATGAATAACAGATCGAAAAACTAAATACGTGCTGAATATTTTTCAAAAATCTGTCGAATGATACCAAACACGAGTTTCCACGGAGAGGGGTAGGGGGTAAATTTTATATTTTAAATACGAATCCCGCGATATTTCGCGAAATGAACATCAGATCTAAAAAATGAAAAAATACACTTATTCAATATTTTTGAAAAATCCATCGAATGGCACCAAATACTTTAAAATCTTAAATAGGAGCCCCCATTTTTTATTGCAGATTTGAATTCCTTACGTAAAAATAAGTAACTTTTATTCGACACATTTTTTCGAATTATGGATAAATGGTGCTATAATCTAAAAATAACGATTGTTGGAAATGGAAAATTAAATTAAAAATGGAAAGTTTCCACTAAAATTGAAAACTTTACTTAACTTTTCTTGGTTTTAGGACCTACTCTTCACATCCTAATAGGTCCCCAAAGCGCTCGAGTTACTGCAAATTTAGCATACTTTGCTCCCCTACCATAGTATTTATGTTTTATGTAGTTTGGGTTTTTTTTGTCTTTTGGTTGGTATTTGGTGTTTCATGGGAAATTTCCCCCTAATACAAGTATTTCGGGACCCACAGGTCCCGTGATTTACAAAAAATTATACTACTTAAATGGCTTAACCAACAATAAAATTAAGTCAAAAATGAATAACCCGTTTTCAATTTCGTTGCAACACGAAACTACAGCCGCATCATATTCTAGTTCAATCAGAGAGTGCAACAAGCACCTCTACCGGTTTCGAAACTTATTAGTCTCTTATCAGGAGGCACATATGCTGCTCTCTCTCTGACCCAACCAGGACAAACCCCGGCGTGCAGTCATGGATTGCAACGAACGAAATGGCAGGGATGCCCTAGCGGCAACTGCTAGCAAAAGACTAAGTTTTCAATCTAATAGCACATAAAACAAGATTAAAAATACTACTCTACATCCCACCAGAATGAAAACAATGGAAACCTTCTCTGGTTACACCTCCGAGGCTTCTACAATTTGCAAGCCATAACGGATGCTGAGGCTAAAGAAGATGAGGGAATTTTACAATTTATAATTGTACAAATCGAATTTAAAAGGTTTCATAATTATCCGTCTCACTTTAAAAAAGTTAGAGGTTCAGGCGATTTCAGTGCATTATTTCCTCGCCTACCTGATGAAGTTGAAAAAATAAACATTCAACGAAATATCTAATTGTCGATATAAATGTAGTTTAAATTTAAATCGCAGACTGCTCTCCCGATAATTTAAAATTATTTCGTAATGTTATACAACTATATATAAAAATAATGGCAAACATTCAATATATCGGACGAGGTTCTTCACTCGCGACCCACTGACCGGCTTTAACCCCTTTCATAGCTTTTCCTCACAACCCGATCCTGAAATCGATTCCCGTCCTCCACGAGGCGAGCCCCAGCCGAGCCACCAGCCAGCCGCCAGCTTGAGTGAGCGTGTAACTCGCAAAACACAACGAGAGCGTAAACCAATTCAAACCGTTCGCTCTATTCGCTCTCGCTCATAAAAGACCAGGATCCTGCATTCCTGTGGAATGCTTTGATTTTGAATAAACTCCGCAATTTTAAATAAACTTGTCTAAGGAAAAGTGTTCTGGCTTTATGTGAAAAATGTTTGTGTATTGGCTTTATGTATCTATAATTATTGTAAAGTGAGTTCTTCTTTTTTTTCCTTCTTGTACGTAGGCTTTAAAGTCTGTTTCTTCTTCAACATTAGCCTCCTAACTTATCGCACCATCTTTTTCTTGGTCTGCCAATACTTCTTCGTCAATTTGGTGACTTATCTCGTGCTATTCGTACTATCCTATCCTCTGCTATTCTACTAATGTGTTCGTTCCACTCCTGTTTCCGTTTTTTGTCACCCATCCATTTATGTCTTCTACATTGCATGATCTTCTTATGTTTTCGCTTCTCTCCCTATCCAACAGTCTTTTTCCTGATATCCGTCGGAGTATTTTCATCTCTGTTGTTTCTAAGTTTCTAGTAGTCGTCTCGTTTTAGATGTGTCAGGTCTTGTCTCCGCCGTGTATGTCAAGATAGGTCTAATTTCTAGACGGTATTACTCTTTAATATGTGTTTTAACTGACGACTTGCGCCACATCACACATGTGAAACATAGAAACACATATTAAAAAGTAATACCGTCTAGTTTCTTTGTTATTAAAGATATCAAAGAAACTAAAAAAAAATAAAATATTCACAAAATATGAGACTACAACATAATATTGAGGTGTACTCACCTTTGTGCCTTTTTCTCCCTACAAGATGTCTCAAACTTTTGTTTCGGTTAAAACACATGTTAAATTACAAAACCGTATATTTTTTTGTTTCTAAAGATATCAGAGACATTGAAACAACAACATGTTCACAAAACATAAGACTACAATATGATTCTGATGTATACTCACATTTGTACCTTGTTCTCTCTACAGGGTGTCTCAAACTTAACATAAGAAAAACATTTCTTTTCTTCCACCCGGTATAAGTACAAAACATAAGTTTGAGTAAACCTTTGCACAACTACGTAAATACTAAAGAAAAATCTAAAATAGAAAAAAATAGCGGAATCCGTCTATTCGCGAAAAAATCAACTATAAATTCAGCATAATTTTCTATATCTCTAACTTTTGACGAGAAGTTTATTTATATACTACTAATTAAGAAAATCATTTTTGAAATTCATAAAAATAAAAGAAGAGTGAACTTTTTATGGGTTAAGGCTCATATAGGACTGACGCATAATGAATATGTTGATAATTTGGCTAAAAAAGCTATTATAAGTATGGTACTTCAAATAATCGTAAGTTTTGCATATCTGATTTAGTTAACACTATTAAGCATCGACTTAAAAATCAGTGGAGTCAATCATGGCGAGATCTTTGTAAACAATCCACTGATTCAACCTTCTGTTCCAAATATATATTGGTTTAAAAATTATGTAGTACCTCGAAGATATATAACAACATTAATCAGAATGAAGTTTGGACATGCAAGTTTCCCTCTACATCTAGCAAGAATTAAAGTTTTTGATTCAAATCTTTGTACTGAATGTCAGAAGGTGGGTGATTTGTATCACAATTTCTTTGAGTGCACAAAATACATTCCATACACCTATAATTTAATCGAAGGTTTAATAAAATGTAATGTTTTTTAACTTTTCAATGTATCCTATCTATTGTCTCTGAACAGCAAAAATATATATGATTGTTTAATGAAATTTATCTTTGAAACTAAAATTATCCTCTAAATTTATTGAAAGGGCTGTAGTTAAAAGTGGTTGAACGGGTCACTCATCACGAATATATGCAAATTTAGAAACACCAAATCTCAATCAATTTTTGTCTAACAAAAAAACAAAAAAATACATGATATTCAGAAAAGCAATGCTGACTTTTTTGTTTTTCGAGATTTTTGGTATCTCTAAAAATTTTTAAGTTATTTTGAAAAAAGCATATTTTTCAAAATTTAAATTTTTAGAAATGTTACTTTAAAACCAAATTTTTTCCAAAATAAGCACTTTGAATCGATGACACTTACAGATCATATAAACACAACATAAGTAAAATAATTTGTGGAGCGGTAACGATTAATTTCATTTAAGTTGCTAATTAGGGGGTGGTCTTCCCGATTTTTTTTTGCCAAAACAAAAGCGACCAACTTTATTTTGAGCGTAACTTGCTTAAATTTCATGCTAAAAACTTTTTATAAAAAGAGAAATAAAGATTTTTTTAAACACTTTAAAAAAGTTATAATTAGTTTTCCCCAAAAAGTGCTTAATTTTTTGGATATTTCACTTCGAAATATTCTATTTGAAATTTGGTGAGTATGAATCTATTTTTCATTAGCTGTAACTCTGGTTTTACGAGGTCCAGAGACGTATCGCGTACACCATTTTTTTTACTTTTTTACAGGCTATATTTTTGCTAGGAACGTTTTTTCCACAAAATACTTAATTTTAGAGTTATTTGCGAAAAACCGTTTAAAAATTTAGTTATTTTGTTGAAAAATGAACATATTCACTCGCAAATAACTCGAAAAGTGTTGACTTGGCGAAAAAGCTCTATAGAACAAAAGTTACTTAAAATTAGTCAGTTTATCCATTTCCAGACTTATTTTAGACTTATATTTTTTCACCCCCAAGAGGGGGTGAAAGTCACCCCCAGGGCAAAAGCACACATCGGCACAATATCACTTTTTTTCTTTGACATGTAAGCTATGCCTATGCCAAATTTCATGTCAATCCAAGCGGTTCTTTAAAATTTAGAGCAAAAACCGTGATAGAATGGACTAATTCAGCATTTCTCAACCTTTTTGAGTGATGTACCACCTACAGTTATTTTTATTATTTTTGGTACCACCTATATTTTTAAATTGTATTATCAATACTTACTAAGTACTACTATTTTAATTTTTTTCTGTGTTTTGTGTACCACCGCCAATAATGATATATACCACCAGTGGTACATGTACCACAGATTGAGAACCTCTGGACTAATTATTAATGCCGTTAAACGTTAGGCGATAGATCAGATGGCGGTTTCTTTCGACACTTCAAAGGAGTTACTCCGTTACTTATCGCGTTGTTGTGGCTACACTTGCACTGTTTCAACAACTTCTAGCTTCCAGCGCAGCAGAGTAATTTGTTTTGTGAAATAGGTACATACTCTTCTACGAAAATGGAGTGGAGTAATGAGAAAATAATTGAATTTTTAACAGTGTTTAAAACAGAACCTTGTTTATGGGATCCCTGACAAAAATCACATAAAAATCGAGGTGTTCATGGTGACGCTGCATTTTTATCATCCACCATCTTCTTTTGAGTCTTGGTTTATGCTTGATCCGTTTTATTTATAAAATAATAAATTCATAAAATAATAAAACATCAATGGAAAATCCCAAATATAATCCAAAAATAATAATTAGCACTCATAAAATATAACAGCGTAGCAGCTTCCATTTCCATCTTGAAATTATTGGATTAAAAAACGCGTTTTCTGCTGACTACGCGCTAAAATAAGTGTGGCCAGTCACTTTAACGCGCAGTTTATTCCATCTTTTTGGTGTGTTAATTAATACGACAATGGACGTTAGACGTTAACGTTACTGCGGCCCCAGCATTACAAGATATTCCGTTAAATTCGAAATTAAATCCGAAAATGCTTTTGTGTAACGTTTGCTGAAATCAGAGACTTTTACATAAAAACTCAAACACTCTCCCTATGTTCCTTGTTTGATCCTCCACACGTTCGTACAGTTCACACGTATATTGTTAGAGTATGTGATGCAGTTGAAACTCTCGAAGTTACCTGTGTTGCGGTTAGTTTGCAGATTCAGTTGGTGATTATCCTGTAATGGTTTCCTTGTAATCCGATTATCTTAGTGGGGATCATTTTGCCCGAAACATCACTCATTATTATCAAGCTTTACTTACCCACTATCCTTCTAGACAGGTGATTAAAATATGTTATGCTCTGTCCGTCCAACGGTCACGCAAATTTCTACACCAGGTTACGTTTTAAAGCCGTTATCGAGTCTAATCTTTTATTATCCATGTTCCTGGCTATAAAAATAATCAATGTATTTACAGGGTGTACAACTAATTTAGATTCTGTTAGTTATGCTTTTCTTACTAATAGGCTATTGATTATGTTCAAAATAAGAGAGCTATAAGGAACTACAACGTTAACAGTATTTTATTGTCTTATATGGTCAATGGACCTCTAGATTTGTAAAAACCACGGAGTGCTACCATTTAAATTGGTGCGTTTTTGAGAAAGGGGTAAATTAATCCCTAGGCACAGGGTAAACTAGGGTGAGTTATATGCACTTTTGGTACAAACACGTCCACAGGAAAATTGTTTCAGGTTAAATTTACTATTGAAATATCACATTTTAAAGTCAAAAATATTTTTTTTTGTATAAAAATATATTCAAAAGAAAAGCAAGAAAAAAACACGAATGAAAGCAATCTTGCTTTTTGTCCCATAACATTTTTCCACAGGGATATAGGTATAGGCACTGCTTCAGCGAAAAATAACTTCCATCCTTTCTCTTTAAAACGAAATTTGGTAAAAGTTTATAGGGTTTATAGTTTCCGAAATATGATTTTTCAAAGTTCGCCGTTTACAGCATTTTTGGGCAATTTTCCCCATTATTTCACAAACATTGTTCTGTAACTTTTTTCTACGCATATCTAGGTATATGCAATGGTACATTTAGTAGAAATAAAAGTCAATTATCTTTAAAATGGTCTAATGTATAAGGTTATATAGTCGAGGAAATGAAGCATTTTGGCTCGCAATTTTTTCGTCCAGCATGGATTTATTTAAAATTTTCATAGAAGTTAGGGAATAGTCCAAGGATCATTTTCTATATCATGCCGCTGTACGCTAAAACCTTGGGGGTGGTTGCCACCCCATCTCGTGGGCGGGAATTTTTTATTACATTTTAACCATGTAAATCGATGTAAAAAGTAATTCTAAGAAAAAAATGTTTTTTAAATTTTCTTCGTAAAACTAATATTTTTCGAGTTATTCGCGCTTGAAAGTAAAAGTTTTTCGATGAAAAAATCGACTTTTTTAGAGGGTTTTTTTGAGAATAACTCGAAAATATGCATTTAATCAAAAAAACTGTAGATATCAAAATTGTATCTTTTAGTAACGCAAACCAAATTCTTTTTCTGTAATATCTTTAAGACCAATACAAACCGAGATACGGCATGTTAAATGTTAGCTTTTTTCGTCAAATGCATAATTTAAAATATTCAAAGTAAAATAACGGTAAAAACTTTGCAATTTTCGAGGAAAACTTAAATAATCTTTTTTCAAGTATACAGTTAGGCCTTTCAAAAAATAATAAAAAGTCTCTAGCCTAAAAATTAAGCGACTTATGATCAAAAAAAGGTCGTTACCTGCTTTTCTCTTAAATGAAAATTGGTCTTCACCTTTCTGTAATTCCTTTTATATTTGTATTATCAATACAACAAAGAAGTTTGACCTATTTAGGAGGCCTAATTGTAGAAAAATTGGAGTTTAAAGAAAAATGATTTTTTTGGAATTTCCCATTGTTCACCTTTTACTTCAAAATATCTCCAAAAATATTGAATATACTAAAAAAATGATGGAATAATAAATTGTAGCTTTTTTAATAACTAAAATTTCCTTGTGCACAGATTTTCATTACAGTGAACAGTTAACGAGATATAGCTGTTTAAAACATCTATTTACGAGCAAACACCCCCTTATTCGAGCCCTTTAAACCCACCCTAATTAAAAACTAAGGAATCTTATGGAATTTAGTTTACACAGTCTTATAACCCTTCAAAAATACTACAAACTCATTTTTGAAAAAACTTTTAATCGCCAAAAATGAAGGAGCTATGTTTATAAAAAGAATTTTTTTTCTCAAAATTCGGATAGTCCGCTTATGGATTATTTTTGAATGTATGTATAATACCAGGAACCGGTTCGTATACTGGAAGATGACTAAAAAACTATTTATATTTGTATTTGTACATATTTGTAAATTCTTATTTTTGTGTAAATAAATGTTTTTGTAATTCTTTAATTCTGCTTTTTTTTCTGTATAGATCCATTAAAATATCTACTTATAAAAACTGTAATGTTATTAAGGCTGGTTTTTAAGGGTTGAAATAGTATGATATTATATCCTAAAGTATAAAACAATCATTATTCAACCAATCAAAACCAAATTTTACCCATGTTAAAGTTTACAATGTTTTTATATAATTTTTGAAAATAAGGGGTAGTTTACACCCCTAAAAATAATCAACGCCCTTAAGCATGATATAGAATATGAAGTACAGGGTAATAAGACGATCCTAATCCCAAATTTTTATGTAAATCGATGCAAGCCGAAATTATTCTTTTAGTATTTCGAATTTAGTAGTAAATTTTTTATATATAGCTCCAACAAGGTTGGTTTTAAGGGTTGAAATATTTTGATAGTATATCTTAAAGCATAAAACAATCATTATGTAACTAATAAGAACCAAATGTTGACAATATTAAAGTTTAAAATGTTATTTTATAATTTTTAACAATTAGAGGTAGCTTTCACCCTTAAAAAAACAAAATCGTACAACGGCTCAATATAGAAAATGAACTAGAGGGTGTAATGAGCCTAATCCCAAATTTTTGTACAAATCGATGCTGGACGAAAAAATTGCGAGGTTTTGCCATTTTTTCAGCTTCATTTCCTCGACTAATACGGCTATTTTTAAGCATGTTTTGCTTTTTCAAGGTTTTATACTTTTAATGATTTTTGATATTTTTACTGATTATTTTTTTAATTTCTCATTTTGACTTTTTTCTTGTAGATTTAAATATATACATTGTGAAATAAAAAAAAGCTTATTTTTTTGACTTTAAAGTGGTGTATTGCAAAAAATTTTAGGGCTATTTTTAAACAAGATATCCGTATGGTATCCAAAGGTAATTTGAGAAAAATTTAAAAAAATTTAATTTTTTTCAATTAGAAGAATATAATGGAATATTATAACATAATTTTTAATTCCAAATAACTTTTTTCGATATTGTGAAATATAAAGTTACTGTACTCTGTAGCGAAATTCATATTTTTTAACATACCTCGTACACTATTGATAAAATTTTTTATCTGATGATTGCATCTTAGGATTTAGACGCAGAGAATTCTATAAAGGATTTTTTTCATAAAGTTAATAATAAAAACAGTTTACCATATGGTTCCAACTTAGTGGGACCTATTGCATTTGTATATATCACATTTTGGAAAAGCATAGCTTGTTTAAAAATAGTCCTAGAATTTTTTACAATACAACATTTTAAAGTAAAGAAAATAAGCTTTATTTTTTGTAAGACAATGTATATTCGCGGTGTGCAAGTACTTGGCTACTTGGAAGGGAATTGAGAAACGATCGTGCGCAAATAGCGGAGAAATATTGCAACTTTCTTAAATAATTCATATTGTCAATTGAACTTGTCAAATTGACGGACTTATGTTGCTCCACAGTGTTGATATGATATGCAATTATTATATAAAGGTAAATTTAATTAATTGTATTTTGCTTGCAGTACTGCATTTCTTCTTCTTCTTGTAGTTTCATGGCCTCCACCTATTTAGACTAACTGGAAGGGAATCCTCTTTTCAAAGGGTCTGGATTTTTCCATATTCCCTTCTTTAAATTTATTGTGATATGATTTTCAAATAACTATTTTTATTTTATATTTTAATTTGAAATATTGTTAAAAATTGATTGATCTTTCTTAAGGTTTGGTCATTAATATTATGTAGGAGATTTTGTATTGAAATGGGGGTTGGATTTCCTATATTAACAAGTTCCTGATACAGGTCAAATTGATTTGTTTTGTTAATTGGGCATTCAAGTAACATATGAGTTATACTTCCTATTTGTCCACATTCACAAAAAGAAGTATCACTACAATTAATTTTTAATAAATGGTCTGGTGTGTGACAATGGCCCGTTCGCATTCTAATAATTGATGTCAAGTGCCTTCGATCCACAAATGTGAATTTGTGGAACCAAGGGTTTATAGAAAAATCACTTTGGCATTGTTGATACCATTTCCCTTTAGTTTTAAACTGCTTTGTCCATTCAACTTTAAATTCATTTACAATTTTTTGTTTAATAAAAGGCAAAAAGTCAAATTTATCTATTTTAATGTCTGCAGGAACATTTAAAGTCTTGCCTATATTTGCCAATTTATTAGCCTCTGTATTCCCCTTTACTCCAGTATGGCCTGGAATCCAAGCTAAGATTATATTAAATCCTGCTTCCATTGACTCAATAATAAGTCTTTTAGTTAGGTTTACAATATGGTTGTTTGTCCCCCAGGTGGTGTTATGTAATTTTTGGATAGCACTTTTAGCATCTGAAAAAATTCTTGCTTCTTTAATATCTTTTTCAATACAAACAGATACTGCCTTGTTAATTGCAATAATTTCTGCAGTGCATATTTGAGTGTGCTCATGTAATCTGGATGCATAGTTATAATTGATTGAAGGTATGTGTACCCCAAAACCTACTGTCCTCGACTCGAGATCTAAAGAACCATCTGTAAATGCCCATGTATAATTTCCATATGAAGCTGAAAATTCATTTTTAATAACAAGTTTTAATAACATAACTTGAATCTTATTTTTTCTTCTTATTATTTTTTTGGACTATGGCCTTGACAATTATCCAGTAACCAGGACTAATATAATTGGCCAATATAATTAAAAGTGCAAATAAAGTTGCAGAGCGTAGAAATAGGTGTCGCTTTGCCGAACTTGCACGGTCCCAATACCTAAATATATAATAAAAAAAAGTTATAATGAGAAATATAAAAATAATCGTAAAGTATATCAAAAATCGTTAAAAGTATAACATTTTGAACAACAATATCTTGCTTAAAAATAGTAATACGGCCTTCTGCAATAGACCATTTTAAAGTTAATTGACTTTTCTTCCTATTAAATGTAACTTTGCACAGACCTAAATCTACGTAGAAAAGAGTTACAGAACAATGTTTGAGAAGTAACAAGGAAAATGGGTTAAAATCGCTGTAGGTGGCGAAATTTGAAAAATTATATTTTGAAAACTGTAAATCATGAAGACTTCTACTAAACGTCCTTTTAAAGAGTAAGAATGGACGTTTTTTTTCTGTGAAGCAATGCCTATGCCTATACCTATATCCTCGTTGAAAAAAGTTATGGTCCAAAAAACAAAATTTCTATATTTTATGTATTTTTCTTGCTTTTCTTTTGAATATATTTTGGTAAAAAAAATATTTTTGACTTTAAAATGTGATTTTTGGATAGTAAATTTAACCTGGAACAATTTTTCTGTAGACGTGTTTGTACCAAAAGTGCATAGAACTCACCCTAATTCACCCTGTGCCTAGGGACTATTTCACCCCTTTCTCGAAAACGCACCCCTTTAAATGGTAGCACTTTAAATGGTAGCAAAATGGATTTTTCACATGTAGAAGTTCATTGACTATATGAAACAATAAAACCCCGTTAACGTTGTAGTTCCTTTCTAAAATACAAAATCAATAGCCTATAATGTAACCTTTTACCATTCCAGTTTAAATATAAAATTAAATAATTTTCTTTAAAGAATATCTTTGAGTTAAAGTTGATTACATGTAATCGAATAAACTATCTTTCAATAAAGTCGTACCAGGAACGCAACTTATAAATATTGGCCATATCATTTTAAAGATTTCTATTTTAAAATGTATAATATGTCTGAATTGCTGATATGAATGAGTAAGATTAAAGTAAATTATTACAAGCATTTTTTTTCTAAGCAACAACATTTTTGTTTAATTTATTAATATTTTGTATATTGATAACGACGTCCGAAGTGTGGAAGTCTAAACGTTAATAAAATTATTTTTTAAGTTAAATTGTGGCTTATTTCCCACTTAGAATAGTACATTACATAAATGCCACAAAGAAATAGCTTCAGAACAATATTATAATTGATTATTTTCGAGATCAATGTTTAAATTTTTGTTTTTTTTTATTTATTTATTACCGTTCTCTATTTATCTTTATACTAGTAATAGTCGGTATGATGTTCAAGTTGTTTAATATTGAGACCATCAATCTCCTCAATAGTGAAAAAATATTACAAACTTCAATAAAATAACTTTATAAAATACGTCCATGGGACAATAGCCATTTCCTAATTATTATTACCACTGACAGTACGTATCAATGATACTACATATCGACGTACGTTTCACTTTATGTGTTGAATTAATTTGTTTGAAAATGAATCATGACCCATGGGCAAAGACAAAATTGAACAACTATATTAAACTAATTTTAATACATACTTACTACTTTCCAAAAAAAAAATCCTTAAAATAATAACAACATCCCACATAACAATGATGTTCGCATCATGTTCTAAGCATATACTACCAACATTCGTCGGAGTATATTCTTTTTAGTATATGTGTAGTACAAGCATAGCATGTACCTTAAAAAACATTCTAAATTTCATGTTCTTTGCATATACTTCAAAGTATATTCTCGCACCGAATATACTGAGTATATTCGTGTACGTAGGATCTCGGAATATTCGTAAAAGTTTATTCTTAGAATATACCTTTATCGAATATTCTTAACACATACTTATAAGTACATTCTTAACACATACTTATAAGTAGATACTTTTAAAATATCTTAAAAATAATTTGTATGTATAGGAAGTATAATATTAGCCTTATAGATTATCAACTTTGTTATTTTTTAGAATACATAATTAATAAAATTTATGGATGTAGGTAGTATTGGACGAATTTCATTTCAAAATTGTTGTATGGTAAAAAAGTTTAAACATTAATTGTATTAACGTTTACATAGATACTATTAAAAATTCGTTTTCATAATTGAAATGACTTTACCATTTCGAGTTTATCATGAATCATGAGTATTTTTACATCCTTGGAATTTGAATTTAGGTACAATACGGGTCATTTCGCTGAACCAAAACGTGCCAAACTGCACATCCAAAGCGACCAAAGGCTTTGGCGTTGCCAACCGTCGAGTAAGCTTTTTCCGTCAACTTACCATAAAAATTCCCACTTTTATAAAAAAACTCCTGTTTACAAAATCTGAGAAGATATGTTTAATTATTTTCAAATATTTTGAGTTTTTCTTAATATTTTACAATTTGGAATGGACCTTTTGAGTTAACTTTTTCCCTTTATCACCTTTTATGTTGAAAATTCCCGCAAAAAGGGAAATTTCTCTCCGTTTGGCAACACTGACCACCGATGTTGTTATTCCAGAATACATTCATCATATCCCCCATCTGACCATTTCTTACCTGAATGGATCAGGGATAGGAAAAAACCGTAAAATATGAAAAAGGAAACAGGCATTATTTCATTATTTGTATCATCTATGGATCTATGCAGTGTTAAGGATGAAGACGAATGATGTAGTACTAGGAGTAAAGAACATACATAATCTCTTTTTGTTTGCGGTGCTTCAAAATACATATTTGTAATCTATTTTGGTAACTCAATATTACTTAAAGAGGTAAGTACATATAAGTATTATATAAATTTTAGTTACTTATGCATAGTTTAGTTTAGCTAAATATTATATGATTTATATAAATAACTAAAATTTATAAATATGTACTTACTTTTTAAGTAATATTGTAGAATTTAGGTACTATAACTACATTCTCATTTGCAATTAAAATATCTAAAATATAATAGGTATTTGGTAGAACCAGTAGAACCTAAGATGAGATTATAGGTGATGCTGAAAACATACTTCTAAGCAATATAGCACTTGATAGCACTTTCTTAGAATATTCTTAAAAATATATATTTTTCCCATACAAAGATGTGCGGTAGTACGTTCTAAGTATATAAATAGAAGGTTTATAGCACTTCCTTGGAATATTCTAAAAAGTACCTTCTTGGTATAAACTAAAAAGATGTGCGGTAGTATGTTCTAAGTATACACATAGAAGGTTTATAGCACGTCCTTGGAATGTTCTAAAAAGAACATTCTTGGTATATACTGAAAAGAAGTGCGGTAGTACATTCTAAGTATATACATAGAACGTTTAAGTACTGTAATGTAGTATATACTCAGTATCTGCTCTGCACATTCGCAATGGTAATTACGCACATTCTCAGTATATACTTTTTTTGAAAAGTATGTTCTATGAATCTACTAAGAACATGAAATTGTTATGTGGGATTTCTTATGGAGTCAACGCCTAGTTGATTTCATGGCTTTGTTATTGTTAAAACTGTACTTGAAAATAGCATTTCTGCAGGTAGTTATAGATGCTACTGGTGTTCCGACAAAAACTTTGGCTATTCTCGATAATGACGGGTAGACATTTTCGTGTCTTCTTCACCAGTCAAGTATATTCTCAGAATTTTCTGACCCAGGCTCATTTAAGTATTTTTAAATTTCATACTTTCAAGAGTGTAAGTTATCCTTATCAACTTTTCTAAATAGATAAGTAACATCTAAATCAAACTAATTATCTTCTTTTTAGGACTAAGTGCTAGTTCTTGTATTCGATTCTGTAGATCATTCTGGGATTTATTAGGCCGGGTTAGCACGCAACGCAATAAAAATGTCGCGGATGAATCACCGGACCGAGTATTCAAGAAATTTCAATATCTTAAAATTTCTTAAGTCAAGATACAAGATACAAGATGCCAAGAAGACAAGACAAGATTTTTTAAAATGTCTTAATTTTTCTCAACACAACACAAGAAGTTGTTATCAAGACAAGAATTCTTGTCTTGTCGACCCCCAATTATGGTACAGTATAGGTTTTTATCGCCAACCGTCACTAAAGTCATTCATTATTGTTTTCATTGGCCCTCATTTGCGGCAGTAAAGTAACACTTTATTGTACTAAAAGAAGAATTTTACTTTACTTGCCGCGATTAATCGAGATTGAATGTTAGGCATTCTGCACACGAAGCGTATCGTCATAGACGCGTATAAGTTTCGTCATGCAGCGACGATTCCCTTGCGCCTTAAAATCCGCAAACGATTCGATTTGCAAGCGGCATGTGATCGTCTTGTTTTAAGGTTTTCCATGCTCTTACAGTAGTTGCAAATATGTTAAGTGATGAAGAGGACTTACATTTGTTAAATTATCTTCGCCACCGCAAAAAAAAGAAAGAGGAAATTTTGGGTGCATCCTTATATCTACAAAAACTACAACAGAAAGTTATTTATTGCCGCCAAAGAGTTGTCGGAAGATGATTCTAAATTCCACACATTTTTCTGGGTACTCTTGTTTGGGTATTATTATATGAACACTCATAATTTTCAATCAGTTGGACAAATTTTAATATTTAATCCGCCATTCTCATAAAGTTCCGCCAAAAAAGGTGTTCTAACACTCAAGCGTACTGCAAGCTACTGACATCGTTGTACGCCTGGCGGATTGAAGCTTGTCTGCGTTGACGATTCCGCGCCGCTTACGCTTCGTGTACAGTATTCCATAAAGACACAAGTGAGCAGCACGAAAGCGTATGCCTTTCGTACGTCGCATCTAATACGCGTCTATGACGATACGCTCCGTGTGCAGAATGCCTAAGTGGTCGATGGCAGAAATCGATTATTTATTTGAGTTAACTTACAATTTATTTACTTTAATTATTGTATAAACTTTACGACACTGTTAATTAAATTGATGTCAAAAAGTGAGATTTTGTAGTATTTTGTAATTATATTCATATAAAATAAATCAAAACTGTACCGATTTAGTAATTATTCAATATTGATAACTCTCGATTAAAAATTGAAAGCGGCCATCATTGCAAAAGTCATCTGTCATCACTGTCATAAAATGTTTATTACGTCTAAAATTTAAAAATTCTTAAATTGTAAATTGTAAGTAAGTGTAAAAACCAATATCAAATTGTTGGCAATAAAATTTTGTATGAACTACGTCAGTAAAGACTCTTTATCGAACTCGTCTGTTCGATATTCGCCTTGCTCGCTCTGCTGATAATATCAGACTCGTTCGATAAAGAGTAACTTAACTGACTTAGTACATAAATAATTATTATTTATTTAATTTTTTGCTTATACATATCTGTTTTCCAGTACAATAAAACACCAAACCCAAGAAGAAAATAAAAGAAAAAATGAAATAGAGATATTCTGACACAAATCATATTCACAAAATATCATAACAAATTAGCATGTATATACATAGAAGTAGAAGGTGCATGCAGATACATAATAGATGAATATTTGAATATTTATTGATCAAAATCAGCTTAACCCCTTCCATACAGTGATGCACACGGGTGCATCATGAGCTTACGTTCGCCATATACGCCGGAGCAGCCGTTTGCATCATATTTAAGGACCATAACGTTCCATTGGTCAAAGTCGCTCTGTTGCGTCATCTATGATTATTGCGTCATCTGTTATGACTATTTGAGAAGCCTAGTATACACCTAGTACACACTGTATAGTGTTCAGGCAAAAAACAAATTCAAAAAAATCATGAATTTTAAATATTAAAAAAATTAATACAGTATTTCTCATGATCATCTTTCAGTGCGTCACAGTTTTTCGATTTCTTTCTAACGCATTAAATTGTATGTGACAGAAAAAAAGGCACGTCGGTGATTACATTTCGTCGTTGACATTTTTATAACATTTATTCTAGTTATTCTAGTTGTCGATAGATGGCGCCATAATAAAAAAATATTTTTTTTAATTAGATAATAATATTACAAATATAATCTGTATAATTTATAAGACTATACAAATCAAAGAAAATACCATTTTATAAATGCAAGAAACATATTTGATTTGTTTTTATTCCAAATTGAAAATAAAATGTGACAACTGTTAGATTTAACTAAAATGTCATATTATAATAAATGTCATAAATGTGTATTATCACGGACTTACCCTTATTCCTATCATTTGTTACGCACTGAAGAATGATCATGAAAAGGACAATAGCAGAAAGTCTAGACTTGATAGAAAAAATAGGTTAAGGAATATAGATTTAAAGAATTAATATCTTCTTATTTATGATAAAATTTGTAATAGGAGAATTTTGTTGCAGACCAATGTTATTTTGAAGTGCAACAAAATACGATCTAACAACGGGAGATAAATTGTTAATCATAGTCAACAACACAATCCTCAATCCAAAACGTTACAATGTGTCCTTTAAAGACTTATTCGCGTAACCCTATTATAGCAAAAACGTCCAAGGTGAAGGATCCCGCTGTCGCCATAGAGACGCCGAAATTCGCGCCGTCGCTGGTAAGCACGACGCCATTCGCACGGGTCTCTCCTAGTTCCAGACGAGTCGCGGGACAATTGTTACGGCGGCGCTTTTTTTGTTGTTGTAACGATGCGTTTCGAATGCAATAACAAGTTGTTTGTTGGCAACAACGCGAACATCGAGGTTAATGTTTGTATTTTAAGGTTAAGTTTGGCTTTTCCAGGAAAAGTTAAGACTGTTAAATAAAGTGATTACGGTGGAAGTGACTTTTTGGCGTTCAACAGGTTGTTTCTGGGATTAATGAGTATCTATCCCTTGATATTCATTTAGACAGTTAGGATTTTGTGGGTTTAGGTCATTATACAACGTGCTTTTGGTATTTACAGAAATTTGAAACATAAGTTATCAAAAATAATGTTTATACATTAGATTTTGGCATTAAGTATTAACTATTATTCCAGAGAAATCAGGTAAAAAAAGTATCCTTTTGGTTATTTTGATCCAGCTAGGTAGTTTTATCGAAGTCAACCAAAACCTCTATTTTCCCTAAAGTGGGTCCGGTCACTTTTTAAATTATCAATAATTTAAGGTCAAAAGTGTACCAGCTTAATGCATTAGTAATGCATTAAGTAAACAATTAAAAAATAAAGCAATTTTACCAAATGCGAAGGTAATTATTTAACAAAACGCATTTACAGCTTTAATATGGTCGTTTTTGATTGTTGATACACTAATTTCTTGCTTAGAAAACTGTAAAAAACCTCAGATTTAATTTTCAATAAATAATAATAACTAGGTACTGTAAAAATGAACCTACCAACTTTATATCGTGTGCAAAGTTTATTTTAATAGTGTTAAAAATAAGGTTAAAATTTTTTACCCACGCCCAATAGTAAGCTCCAAGTGGAGCTCGCTATTGTTAATACAGCATCCGCAGCAGCAATTCACTATTGTGCCGCTACATGTAAATTCAGTTTGTACTATGTCAAAGATTAGTATGTATTGTCCTTTTCATGATCATTTTTCAGTGCGTCACAAATGATAGGAAAAAGGGTAAGTCCGTGATAATACACATTTATGACATTTATTCTAACATGACATTTTAGTTAAATCTGACAGTTGTCACATTTTATTTTCAATTTGGAATAAAAACAAATCCAATGTGTTTCTTGCATTTATAAAATGGTATTTTCTTTGATTTGTATAGTCTTATAAATTATACAGATTATATTTGTAATATTATTACCTAATTAAAAAAAATTATTTTTTTATTATGGCGCCATCTATCGACAACTCGAATAACTAGAAGAAATGTTATAAAAATGTCACCGACGAAATGTAATCACCGACGTGCCTTTTTTTCTGTCACATACAATTTAATGCGTTAGAAAGAAATCGAAAAACTGTCTTGCACTGAAAGGTGATCATGAGAAATACTGTAGTTACATGATTTACAGGCAGAACCTGTGATAATCCCTGGTAACAAATTCAGTCGAAACAGGATAATTTTTTATGACATTCATTTTAACACAAAACATACAAAAGAAAAATAATTATCTTTTTCTACAATCACTTGATAAAGAAGACTTTTTCGCTTGTCAATGGCGACGAAAAGTTGACGTTTACTGAGTACCGTCAATTTATCGCTCTAGCGCGGTAAAGTTTGAAAAACGCGCATCGTCCGTAGCAACCATATCACCATACAATACAAACAAATTGAACATTCATACTCATAAACGCTCGTAGTCTGTAGCAACCAGAGATCCCTACAATACAAACAAATTGAATATTTAAACTCATAAAGTTATTCATTTAAAAATAGTTTCATTTTATTAAGTGATTGTAGAAAAAATGTTGTATGTATTACAAGCAAAAAGTGACATTATTGCTTTCGAGTAATTACCGCGCTCCGCTACACGTCGCGCGGTAACTATTACTCTCAAGCAATAATGTATCACTTTTCGCTCTTAATACATAGATAACTATTAATTACTTGTTCATTTAGCCATATAGCAAAAAATGTAAGGATCGCTTCGCTCACCGCGCGTAGCTTAGGATGGGGGGCGAGATTCGTCAATTTCGCTCAGCGCGTCAAATTGACGGGGTTCGGAAGATTTCGGAATATGGTCGGGGCACGTTTAACTCACCTATTATATCTGGTTGGTTATTCTACGTTCATCATCATCAACCTGTACTAGTCCACTGCTGGACATAGGTCTCCCTCAGCTCTTTCCATCTTTCTCTGTTTTGTGCGGCTTGCATCCAGGTGCCGACAATATGCTTCAGATCGTCAGCCCATCTGGTTGGTGGTCGTCGTCTACTTTGTAGTGCTTCTTCTCGTGGCCTCCACTCGACAATACGTTTTGTCCATCGGTTGTCTGACAATCTGGCGACGTGTAGTGCCCAATTCCACTTGATCGACGCGATTCTTTCGACGACGTCCGCTGTTTTTGTTCTACGACGTATTTCTTCGTTTGGAATTCGGTCCCTCGGGGAGACACACAACATCTGGCGCTCCATAGCCCTCTGAGTTATGCGAATCTTGTTCACTACCTATCTTTTTTGTGAGTGTTAATTTTTGTGAGTGTTAATGTTTCCGCTCCATAAGTGAGTACAGGCAATACACACTGGTCAAAGATTTTCCTTTTCAGGCATATGGGTAAGTCCGATTTAAATACATAGCTCAGTTTACCAAACGCTGCCCAGGTTAATCGTATGCGACGTGGGAGCTCGCACGTCTAGTTATCTCTTCCCAACCGAATTTTATGTCCCAAGTACTTATAAGATGCAGTCTGCTCAATATCCATTCAATCAATAACAATATTACGATTTAGCACCAGATTAGTCATTATTTGCGTCTTATTGATGTTAATCTTTAGTCCGACCTCTAAGGCAAGCCGCACACCAACGAAACATGAAACGTAAAACATGAAACATGAAACGTGTAAAACACGTTTCATGAAAATAAAACACGGCTAAACAAATCTTGAAGTCCGCCTACCAATGAAACGAGTGTGATTCATGCTCATAAAACATTTTTATTTTCGGAGAGTTTCATAAATGGCCGGACGTTTATTTATTTAGCAGTGTTTTATTTCAATGAAACGTGATTTACGTTTCATGTTTCTTTGATGTGCGGCCTGCCTTAGGAAGCGTGATATAACTTGTTCAACATAATTATTACATCATCCATACGATCGGCTGTAAGGACGATATCATCTGCGACACTCAAATGACTGAGCTTCTCTCAATTTATATTGATACCATATTCGTTCAGATCTGCCTTCTTAAAAGTGTGTTCTAAAAGGGTTCTAGGGATGTTCAGAGAGAATAAAATAGACAATAAAACAGAGAATAAAATTATATTATCGTCACAAATCATAATACTACTCAATCATAATCAACCTTAGATCTGATACGGTTTTTATCTCTGGTGTTTAGAATATCTGCATCGCATCCCTATGGTTCTCTATTTAGTTCGTTATTCAGACTTTGCAGCTCTTTAATTTTGTGTTATCAATACAATATCATCAGTATATCGCAGATGATTCAGATATTGTGCGTTTCAGTTGTTCCAATGTATATTTCAGTTGTATACCCCCCGACTTATTTTAAGAGGGTTCATTGGTTTCATTAGTTTATCTATAGTATATGCGCAACTATTGATCAGCTATTCTTAAAAACATAGTACATAATAAACTATTATATTAAAGTAGGGGAGCCCAAGCGGGGATTTTTGCAGTTACTCGAGGGCGTCAGATTATCATATGGGGAGAAACCTGGTACCATGCAGATGTACCTCTACCATATATTGATCTTAACACAGGGAAAAATACTCGAAATTGTCAGATTAAGATAAGGTAAGTTAAGTACATGCAAAAGAGTGTATATTTAAAAAATCTGAAGATTTGAGCGGGGCGTACGGAAATGGGTGAGTCACAAAGGTATCGAATGGTACTAAACATGACCCCCACGGAGAGGGGTGCGGGGTAAATTTAAAATTTTAAATACAACCCCGCGATATTTCGCAAAATAAACATCAGATCGAAAAACTGCAAAATACATTTTCAAAATGTTTTTAAAAAGTCTATCGAATGGTACCAAACACGATACCCCACGGAGGTGGGGTGGGGGGTTACTTTAAAATCTTAAATGGGACCCCAAATTTTTATTACAGATTTGGATTCCGTAAGTAAAAATAAACAACTGTTATTCGAGACATTTTTTTGAATGATGAATAGATGGCGCTATAATCAGAAAAAACGACTGTTGGAAATGGAAAATTAAATTAAAAAATGGAAAGTCCCCACTAAAATAGAAAATTTTAATTAAATTTTTTTGATTTTAGGACCAATAATCAGAACCCAATATACCCCATAACGCTCGAGTGACTGCAAATTTAGCATACTTTGCTCCCCTACGATTACGTTGTAATTTTTGTTGTGTCTCTTAGATAAACAAGACAAATGTCCAATAAATTTAATATCTTCATCCAAACTTTTAATAACTCCTAAGTGAGCGTTAATAGAAACCTAATTGGATTTTCTGTCCTGTATGTTTTTATCGAGTAAATATTTACTTTTCCTTCAGTGATTTAAGAAAATCTGTATCAAGAAGCAACATTTTTATTACAAACATTTCTTAAGAAATCAACTCTTGCAGAAGTAAAACAAAAAACTAATTTGACGCTAAACTTTCTAGAAACTCTACGAAGTAATATTACGGAAAAAATCACTGTAACGACGAATCAATACAAAAGAAAAACTTTCATGCTTAAGATTACTTCAATAATTCGGAAAGAAAAAACTATAAAGCAGCCATTAAAAGTAGAACAATATTTAGAAGAAAAAGTGTATTTTTATAACATCCAAGCTCACAAAATATGACTTGAAAAAGCTTTACCAAAGTACTTCGTTAAAGCCTAGATTAAGTAAGGGGAAACTTTTGTTTAAAATTAATAAACCGACTACATATATGAATAGATATAAAAATTACAAATTTTAAAATAGGTTGAACCTTTTCTTCATCTGTGAGTGGCTGAAATAGCTGTCGGACTGTGTGGAGGGGGAAACTAAAAATTCAAACTTAAAAAAAAAGGAAAAATGAAAATTTTCTGTATTTCTGATTCTAGTTGTTAAATTTACTTTTTTTTTATTTTTGTGTATTTTTAGCGTACTGTTATTGCCCTTTTGGTATTTTTTAGGTCTGATGTTATTTTATTAAATTTACTCAAGCTTGGTTCCTGGCCCTTGGAAGTATTCTGCCCCTTCGTTTAATTCTTCTAGTGTTTCTTTTAGAAGTAAACTTTCTTTGTTTCTGCAATAATTTTTATTATTCTTTTTAGTTATTATCAAGACACTTAGAATTAGATATGTGGGGAATACCATATAAAATAGTTTCTAAAAAAATTAGATGTCCGACAATGCTTTCTACTTTAAAAAAAGAAGATGGAACATTTACAGAAAGTTGGAAAGAATCGGCCGAAACATTACTTAATGTATTATTACCTCCAGATAAATTAGAAGGAGAAACAGTAGAACAAAGAAATATAAGAGAAGAAATGATACAAGAATACCAAATAGAAGAAGAAAGAGAAATAGAGGAATTCACAGAAGAAGAAGTATATGAAAGTATGAGAGAAATGAAAAGAAAGAAGGCACCTGGACCGGATAATATTCATGTTGAAATACTTCAAGCATTGTCGGAACAAATAATTCCAGTACTAACATCATTATATAATGAATGTCTTAGACAAAGAAGGTTTCCCAATAATTTTAAACAAGCAGAAGTTATAATAATACATAAAGGGGAAGATAAAGATCCTGCCTTACCGAAATCATATAGACCGGTATGTTTATTGAATACAATGGGAAAATTACAAGAAAAATTACTATGTAAAAAATTAAATCAAATAAGAACAGAAATTGGATTACATCCTGGTCAGTATGGTTTTAGGAAAGGTAGATCAACAGAAGATGCAATAAATAAAGTATTTGAAATAGTAAACGAAAGCATAAAAAAGTATGTTTTAATGATCTTTATAGACGTGTCTGGAGCTTTTGACAATCTTTGGTGGCCGTCATTCTTTGAAAGACTTCGAAGAATGAGATGTCCAAAGAATCTGTACGGAAGTCTCAGAAACTACTGTCAAGACCGATATGCAAGCCTAAGCTGTCCAACAGGAAAAAAGACAAAACATATCACAAAAGGATGTCCACAAGGATCAGTTTGTGGACCTATGTTCTGGGATGTAATGCTAGAGGAACTGTTGGAACAATTGACTATAGATCCTGAAGTGCTTGGAAGCATAGCATATGCAGATGATTTGTTGTTGATCATAGATGCAAACTCAAGAAGAGAATTAGAAAATAAATCAAATGAAGTATTAATAAGAGTAAATGATTGGATGAATAAAGTAAAATTAACAATATCAGATTCAAAAACAACATATAGTTTAATAAAAGGAAATTTAGAAAGAGATCCAATTATAAAAATTAGAGGGAAAACAATAAAAAGAAAAATGGAAACAAGATATTTAGGTATTATAATAGACGAACAAAAATTATTTACAAAACACATGAATTGTGTCTGTGAAAAGGCAACAAAGATCATGCATAGCATTGCTAGTCTAGCACAGAAGGAATATAGAATTTCGTTCCGACAGATGAGAATATACCTAAGTACAATACTTGCATCAATTGTAGGGTACGGTTCAAGTGTATGGGCACATAGATTAATAAATAAAAAAAACGCAGAAAAATTAAATAGAGCTCAGAGAGGATTTCTTGTAAGAATGACGGGAGCATTTGGAACAACTGCCACACAGGCACTCACAGTTTTAAATGGAGTAATGCCAATGCATTTAGAAACACAAAAAAGAGCATGTAATTATTGGCTAAAAAAAAGAAAAATATGAAAAAATAATACAAATAATAGGATTAGATATAAGAAATAAAAGAGAATTAAAAGAAATAATAAATAGAAAAAGACAAAATGAATGGGAAAATTCAACAAAATCTAGACGTTTATACAATTTTATACCAATATTAGAAAACATTCCAAATTATTTTAATCCAAAACAAGGTTTAATACACTTTTTAACAGGACATGGACCGTACCCAACATATTTGGAAAGATTTAACTTAAAAGATGATGCATATTGTGAATGTGGAGAACTAGGTACACCAGAACATATAGTGTTACATTGTGAAAATACTATAGAAAATGAAGAACACAGAGAAATGAGAAGAAGATTAGAAAGAATTGAAATAAGAGATATATTACAAAATGAAGAATATTTTGAAATATTAAACAATCTCACACAAATAATATCTAAAAAACAACAAGAAATCTATAATAATAGAAGAAGACAACCAATAATCCAACCCTGATGAAGTTGAGTAAGATAAAGTTAAAATAAATAAAATAAAATATAAATTCAAAAATAGATATTTACAATTATAATAATAATAATTCAATATAAAATAAATAAATAAAAATAATAATTCAATACATAATTCATAAAAAAAAACTACCAACTCTCTTCTAAAAATAGAGGGACTGTCTTTATAACTTAGAAGGGAGTTGATAGTACCAAAAATATTTTAAATTGTTTATTTAAATTTGTTTGTTATACGTAATTAAGAGATTATGGCAAATTGTTATTGTAAAAATAGATTTAATAGTTGAGTAAAAAATGTAAAAATATAAAAAAAAATCTGTAATCCCATCAGGAAAAAACGACCTGGATTAGTCACTAGAGGCCAGGTCATATGTATAAATAATAAATAAAAAATATTCTTTTTAGTTTCTCTGGATTTCGTCTTGGTACAAATCTTTTACCTCTTTGTTTATGTAGGCTTCTTTTGGTTTTCAGTTGCTTTTCTAGCGGTTCTCTTTTCTTATGTCTCCACATTCTTTATCTCTTTGTACTTTTGTCATATTTCTTCTTGTCAAAGTATTCCTACATTAATCTTAGAATCAGTGAGTATTGACGTCTCTTTATATGCACTGTTTCTATACTGCTTAACTGGGATCTCTAGTCTTTTATTTATTTCTTGAGCTACACTCAACGAAAAAGGTACGTAATATCAATAAAAATGTTAATTCAGACAAAAAACGCAATACTTAAAATTTGTCCAATTCATGGTTTTATTGGGACAACAAAACGATGTTCATCAATTCATTATTTTCGTTCGTTGAGCCAATGTATTACGTTTATTGAATGGATGAACATTCATTATGTATACCAAAATATCACTTTATTGACATTACGAACTCTGTTCACTGAGTCAACGAACAATATTAATTTATTGATAATACGAACTCTGTTCACTGAGTTAACGAACACTATTTATTGAAACAACAACGTCGTTAATTGACCGACGAAGACTATTCGTTGTGTTAATAACAGTGTAATTTCTCCTAACGTATTTCGTTTATTTCTACAATTATTTTCGTTTATTGTTACAATTAATTCCGTTCATTCCCATAATAAATACGATTTTTCTTGCAAGCAATTCTATTCATTCTTACAATCAGTTTCGATCATTCCTACTATGAACGTATTTTATATTAATAATTACTGAATGCAATAGCCCAATGTATGATATTAATATTGATTAATAATAATTTTTTAAATCCCCCTTTTTTGTCCTTAACCTAAAGGACTTTACACTGTGTGATTTTTCATATGATTTCACTTATACAGTGTACTGGAATAAGTGTTACACTCCCCCCACCCCCTTATTAACTTATTTATTTTTAGCACATAAGCAAAACGCTCGGACAGGTTGATTTTTAAAATAATCAAAGTATATTATAACATCAATGTTTCGAACTTTACACGATCCCTCCTCAGGTGACAGGCGGGGCGTAACTTTGATTTTTTTTAATGGGATAGTACGTCATAGTTTATTTTAAAGCGTTTGAAATAGTGATTCTAAAAATGTATAACACTTTAATCCTTTTTGAGAGCGCAGGTGCAAAATTTCGATCGAATTCTTTTTAAACGCATTCATTTTTTTTGGAATTTTGAGAAAACTAATAAGTATTTTTGAAAAATTCAAACGCAGAATAAAATATTACATTATTACCGAGGGCAGAAAGTCCCTTAGAATAAACAAAAAGTTTCTGTTGAATGGTATGCCTATTTGAAATTAAAAATCATACTGAATTTTCTCTTTTTCACCCCTGTGACTTATTAAAATAATCATTATAGAGATTCTCAGGGACTTGAGAGCCTCGGTAATACTGTAATATTTTATTTTGCATTTAAATTTTCAAAAATAATAATTAGTTTTCTCAGGATTCGAAAAAAAATGAATACATTTAAAAATAATTCGACCGAAATTTCACGATAATAGACACACAAAAACTTCCTTCTACTACGGACTACACTTGAAAACGAAATGCAATTATTATTCGGCACTTCGGTAACACAGAGAAGCTAGGGGTATCACGATAAGGAAAAGCCGTTAACTTTCAAATGGTCAAGCAAAACATTTATTGTCTCAACAACTACGATTATTGTCACAATGAACGCATTGATTGTGGGTATTAAATGCAGTAGTAGATTGATTAATGCATTCGTTGACACAACAATCAATTTACATCTATTCAATAATCATATATTACTCTATATTAACAACATTTTTACATGGTTTTAATGAAATCTGTACGTTGTCACGATAAACCAAGGTAATTGCTTGTCATCTACGAAATCAAGAACGTGAGTTGCTGCCAGAATTAACAGTATTTATTAAATATACGAAACTAAGTTATTGGCTGAATAAATTGAGTGTTATTGATTAATGTACTCTAGTTATTCTCACAATTGTTATTCAATCATTGTGACAATAACCAAATACATTCGTCAATGTCTAAAAGTTCGTTGAAACAACAAATTAAATTGTTGTGACAACGAAATACTATTCAGTAATCACTGTTAATCAATATTACGAACTAAATTTTTTTGAGTGTAGTGATCAAGATTCCCCTCTCTGATAAGAGGGGAAAAGTCCTTCCTGCTAAGGCTCATAATCCAAGGAAAAATCTCGGGATAGAGAAATGTAGTAGAAAGGGAAACATCTCGGAAAATTGGTACGGGTGCGGTTCAGTACAATAAGTGTTCAGAACTGCAGCCAACAAAGTTAAGATTGCTATGATGGTAGCCAACCTCCTATAGGAGACGGTACTACAAGAAGAAGAATAGTTAATTTAGAGGTCCTTAGAGGTTCCTAGAAGAATGGGGAAGAACCGAGGGTACTAACCACCATTTCGAAAGTTGGAATACCTTGGACATATTATGCGAAATGAATCCACATATTATGCCCTCCTATCAATCATCCTGCAAAGAAAAATATTTTGGAAAGCGATGTCCTGACCCTGGTTCAATACAACATATTATCTGTAGCTTTTCCGCGTTGCTGTAGATAAAATAAAGATTGTCATGATGACCTGCATCATTCGTCACGGATAGGCACATGAAAGAGAAGAAGAAGAGTTAATTTTGCGGGAAAGTATTGGCATATTGCATCCTTCAAGCGTTGGCAACTTTAAATCGAAACAAAATACATAAACGTTTTTCCAGTTAAAACTCTGGTTAATTCCTGTTAAATTAAATTATACAAAATAAAAACAATTGATAACAATCTTTGTGATACAGTCGAACCCGCTTATTAGAGTACCGCTTATAGGAATATCCCGGTTTAAGGAATAGAATTTTGAGGTCCCGAAACATTTCCATTTACTCCTTAATAAATTTAACCGCTTATAGGAATACGTTTTAGTAAAAGAATATCGCTTTATCGAATAATTTTAAGTTACCAAAAATTTTTTACGTACAATTTCCCACAAATTTATATGTTTTCTGGTTTATGGGACCTGTCGATAATATATTTTATTACTTACTTTATTATGGGCACCAATTCTACCTTCCGCCAAACATTTACCGATCATAAAGTAGGTACCTACTTTTTAAATTGTGTAAATATTCTTATTACTCACTCACCACCCACGTCGTTGTCTGTTTAGATTTTTAGAAACAGTTTAGAAGTCATAACCGCTTGTAATTTAATAACCGCTTTATAATATGTAAGAAGTTTTCTGGAGAGTAAAACCAATGTCAATTTTTTATTTATTATATTTTAGAGCTACAAGTGACTAATATCTTATGTAACAAAATAAATAGTCTCAGATTACCGATTATTTTTCCAGAAAAAAAGTAAGTCTGTTGTATGTATGTTAATAAGAAAATATGTATACCTATAGCCTATATTGCATACATTTCATACGTATTTGTGTAGGTATGCATGCACAGATAATGTAGTTTGGTCTTTTAATAAAATAAGTAATAGTTACTCTAGGTACTGTATTATTGACATAAAACGAAATATGTAAAACCATAAAATATACATAATATATGTACATAGCGTACCTATGTATGTACATGTATATACATACTATGTATATGTACATACATAGTATGTACATGTACAAAGTGTGTTGTACTATTATGACGTATATTCGCTACATTTATTTCTGCTAGCCACCACTAATCGGTTATTAGAATATCCCGGTTATAGGAATATTTTTGCTTGGCACGAAGGCTATTCTAATAAGCGGGTTCGACTGTATTTGCAATGAAACGGCGGACTTGGATCATATATTTTTTAATTGTAAGAAGTACACACATCAGGCGGACATTCTTACAAAAAATTTAAGAAGTTTAAACGTTTACGGTCCCTATAATGTTATGTATCTTTTGGCACTAAGTGATAAACGTATTTTTAATTTTATTTAGTTTTTCCTATATGACTGTAAAATTAAGTTATAGAATGACTAGATTAGGCCAGGGCCGGCGATAACGGGCCTGCAAGGGATGCATTGCAGGCGGGCGCCCCTGTTTGGGGGGCGCCAAAATGACCTTTTTTCTGTCGGTGTTATACAAAATACTAATTTAAAAGACACCGAAGGTCGCCTATGCTTCTTTTACAGGCGGGCGCCTTATACCCTAGCGCCGGTACTGGATTAGGCTTGTAACTTTAAATGTCTTTCCTTTTGATTGCCTACATGCCTGCCTTACCGTGTGGGGTGGGTATATATGTAATCAATAATTATTAAGAAAAAAGAAAAACCCTTGAATGAGAAAAGTGTGACCCTTGTCCTTATCCCAAAATTTTTATTAAGATTAATTTAGCAAAAATTCACTTTGAAAATAAAATGTTTATTATATATACAGGGTGTAACGAAAATACAGGTCATAAATTAAATTACATATTCTGAGACCAAAAATAATTCGAATTAACCTAATTTACCTTAGTACATATATGCACATAAAAAAAGTTACAGCCCTTTGAAATTACAAAATGAAAATCGATTTTTTCGAATATATCGAAAACTCTTAGAGATTTTGTATTGAAAATAGATATGTGGCATTCTTATGGCAGGAACATCTTAAAAAATATTTAATATGAAATTTGTGTACCTCATAAAAATTTTATGGGGGTTTTGTTCCCTTAAACCTCCCCAAACTTTTGTGTACGTTCCAATTAAATTATTATTGTGGTACCATTAGTTAAATTCAATATTTCTAAAACTTTTTTGCCTCTTAGTATTTTTTCGATAAGGCAGTTTTTATCGAGTTGTGGCTTCTTTTTTAATATGTTTACATAACAATTTTATGGGGGTTTTGTTCCTTTAAACCCCCAAATGCTTGTGTATGTTACAATTAAACTTTTACTGCGGTAACATTAGTTAAACACAGTGTTTTTAAAATTTTTTTGCCTCTTTGTATTTTTTCGAGAAGGCACTTTTTATCGAGATATTACTTCTTTTTTAATATGGTTCAAAATATACCTAAAAATGTAAATCTTAAATAAATTTTCATATTATTACCAAGTCTCCATAATCGTACTTAGCCATATACAAATATGTGGTGGATTTGACAAATATTCAAAATATCTCGATAAAAACTGACTTTTCGAAAAAGTAATAAGAGGCACAAAAGTTTTTAAAATATTGTGTTTAACCAATGGAACTACAATAATAATTAAATTGGAACGTACACAAAAGTTTGGGGGGGTTTAAAGGAACAAAACCCCCATAAAATTTTTATGGGATGTCCAAATTTCACTATAATTTTTTCTTAAGATACTACTACCATAGTAATGCCACATGTCTATTTTCAATAAAAGATCTCTCATAGTTTTCGATATATTGGAAACAATCGATTTTCATTTTGTAATTTCAAAGGGCTGTAACTTTTTTTATGTGCACATTTGTACTAAGGTAAGTTAGGTTCAATCGAACTATTTTTGATCCCAGAATATGTGATTAAATTTATGACCTGTATTTTTGTTACACCCTGTATATTCTTAACAAAAAGAAGGTCAGAATTAAATAACCTTAATGAGATTACTAATTAGATATTTTAGATAAGATATATTATGTTTATGTATGTACTATATACTTTGTTTCTGGCCGCATGGTCTAATCCTCTAATCCTAAAGCCAATAAAAAAAATTACAGCTGATACTATAGAAAAATGATACAAATAAAACAAAACTTTCCACACTTTACTCTTCCACACGTTTTTCGAGAAAGTCAAATATTTGATAAAATACGCCATCTAGAAATGTTTATGTAAGCTGTGTTTATGTGATATACTAGAAAAGGAGTATAATAAGCTTTAGTAGAACTGCCAATATTTATATATTGTTATTTTAACATACATAATGTAAGTAATGGTTTTGGTTTGTGTTTATATTTCTTTTATATGTTTGTTTTTGTATTAGAGAACATAGAGTAAAAACAAGTACAGCGTTCAAATATTACTCTCATTATATTTTCTGAAGTTTATCAAGACTTGTATAAACAATACAGCCTTAAACATGACAGCTACTTATTATAATGGCTTTAGTTAAAATTGAAATATTTCAGAATCACAATATGGAAGAGAGCTCCTTGGTTTAGTGAAGTTTTTAATACCTCTAAAAATAAAATTAATATTTGGGAACATACTAAAACAAACGTCATTAATTTTGATGTCCGTTTGCTTTAGTTATTGATTTGTGGTGTAAATTTATTGACAGTTATTAAAATGTATGTGGTAATTTAAAACTGTTTAATAATATTATTACTAAGATTACTCTGACCTCTAACTCGTTGGCTACCAAGAAAAAGGTAACCAACGTTAAGGTAGGTAAAATGCCCCCACTCCAAAAATTAAACTATGTTCATGATTTTACGTTCTGTGCGATTAAAAAATAAGACTAATCGCAATTTTAACCCACCATTCCTTCCCCTTCCACTCACCAGCAAAAACGACATATTAATATCCCTTATCTTTTTAAGTGGGATGCAATCAATTTAACAATTTAAAAAAATTCATACGCATAGGTGAGACATCTAAAAAATATTTTTTTGTCAAATGGCATTTTTATTAATTTTTTTAAAACTCGTTTAAATTTTTTTGGAGATTGTTTTTTCTATTTTTTTGAGATTTCTATTTTTTTATTTGGTGTATTTATTCATAAAGTCATATGAGTTTTTCATAAGGAGCTCCTCCACCTTCAAAAATACAAAACACTGTTTTTAGGACATTCAAAACTGAGTCCTTTAGGACTTAGGACATTCAAAAATGGAAGAAATACATCCAAATCCCCTAAAAATCTCTAAACAAACTCCCACGGTTTAGAGGGTATCAGTCTATAAAAATAGACATATTTTGTAGACGCCTCAACTACGCGTGTGAATTTTTTGAACCTTTAAATTGATTGCATCTAGAGTTTCACGATACGATAAAACATCGATACTTTCTAAGTATTGAGTATTGTATTGGTTATGCCAATGAAGTATCGTATCGAGTATCTATATCAGTAATACTTTCTTATAAAATTATCGTATTGATATTGATTTCGATACGATATCAATACAATACTCGATAAAATATTGGCATAAAAAGGATTATTAAATATAATAATATTTGCCAATATTTTTCCAAGCATGCCCACTTTTGCATGCTTGGCAAATGGACATTCTAAAACTATTACGGATATTTCTTATAACTTATAACACTCTTAGAACCTCTTAGAATCTTATAAAAATTGAATAGGGCTGAATGCTTCTTTAAAAGACGACTAATAATATAATTCTGTATTGTGTAACAACTACTTTCAGTATTTGTTGAAAATTACTTTTGCGTCATCATCACTCACTTCCATAATATTGCCACAAATCACAAATGCCACATGATAAAATATAAACAGTGTAATCATACAGTCATTTACTCACTCTCAAGAGTTTCAAGTTCAGGCTCTCGAGTGTAAAATATTATAACAGCTGATGCTTGGGTTGCAGATCACTTACCTTTTTATGTAAATAATTATGATCTATTAATGCCTTTTCCACAAAATGTAATCAAACAACTTGTAGCGCTTTATTTTTTTTTTCGATATCGATATTTTCAATAATATCGAGACAAGCGTATCGACAATACAAGATTATTGTGCTGATTTCAGATAATGAGTATCGTATCGATATTAATATTGTTAAGGTATGTATTGTATCGGTATCGTATTGATTTTCGATACGATTTCAATACAATGTCGATATTTTTATCGAATATCGTGAAGCTCTAATTGCATCGCGCCCAAAAAATAAATAAAAACGAAAAAATGTCATTTTTGCTGGTGGTGGAAGGGGGAAGGGGTGGAGCGTTAAAATTGAGCTAAGTTTTATTTTTTAATTACATAGAATGTAACAAAAAATGAAAAAAATTAAATTTTGGGAGAGAGGGCATTTTGCCTATATTAACGATGGGTAACCATTGCAGCAATTGTTCGTAGATAATTAAAATCAACTACGAGCTACATAAACTAATGCAAATCGCAGATATTATTAGATTTGTAAAGTCACAAAGACTAAACTGGCTTGGTCACTTGGAAAGAATGTCAGATAACCGAGAGGTAAAAATAATCCATAGATGGAAGCCCCAAGGAAATAGAACAAGAGGAAGGCCCCTTAAAAGTTGGATAGAAGACGTAGAATAAGATCTTAAAACCACGAACATCAGGCAGTGAAAAAGAAAATTATCCAACAAAGCAGAATGAGAGAACATTAGTAAGCAGGCCAAGACTAACAAAGTGTTGTAGTGCCATTAGAAGAAGAAGAACAACTGTGGGTAACCTTTGGCAACCAAAATGTTCGTAATAAGAATCTGGACAACCTGAGGAAATATAAACATACAGAAAAAAAAATCAAAAGTTTTTATTATATAATTTTAATGAAGTTTAATATTTAACTATATTATTTAATATTTAACTACATCAAAAACATTGAGGCATGTGGAAAATACCATGGACAGAAAGAGTAACAAATCAAGAATTTTGCTGAAGATGGGGAAGTAATGCGAAGTCATAAAAACCATACAAACGAGCAAAATGGAATATCTAGGCCGCATAAAGAGAGGGAAAAGTACTCCCTGCTAAGACTCATAATCCAAGGAAAAACCTCGGGAAAGAGAAATGTGGGACGTAGGAGGATTTCCTGGTTGCGAAATTAAAGGGAGTAGTACGGGTGCAGTTCAATACAATTGTTCAGAGCTGCAGCCAACAAAGTTATGATTGCTGTGATGGTAGCCAACCTCCAATAGGAGACGGTACTGCAAGAAGGAGAAGAACAATATTTATGTAAATCATGATGTCTCAACTCGGATTAACGATTTTTATTTTTAAACAATAATATCGTCATTTTGCAAAAAATCAGGTGCATCCGTACTCTTAATTTTAATTATAAACAAAATGGAGATTTTTTGAAAAAATCGGAGAATATTTTTTTCTTATTAAACATTTTTCTTACAAATTTTTGATGTTGTTCTGAAGCTATTTCCTTGTGGCATTTTTATAATCAACTATTTTAAATGGGAAATAAGCCACAATTTTACCAAAAACATTATTTTATTAACGTTTCGAAACCCGATTTGGGCTTTGAAACGTTAATAAAATCATTTTTTTGGTAAAATTGTGGCTTAATTCCCGTTGAAAATAACAATTTTTTGAAATTGTCTATTTAATCAAATGGAGAAAATTATATTTTAGCTTAATTGAATAGTTTTAAAAACATCTGGAGTTTTAAAACGTGTCAGTTTGTATTAGTAAATTGCAGCGTTTAATTGATTATTTTTGTATTTATGTAAAAACAAGAAACAGATATAAACACTTTAACTGCATACCTACATATCAACCAAAATATTTAGATAACGCTGGTATTCATCCGACATTTTACATATTTTTTTATACAGGGACTGCTTAATTTGTTTTAATAGTAAATCTGCCGAATATTTACCCATTCAAGGACACGACTACATATGCAGACACTTACAAAGGGAGATTATTGTCTGCATATGCAGTCGTGTTAGTTAATGGGTTTTAGAAAGGGATAGTGTGATATACCTTTTGTAGTAGTACAACCTTAGTTTATCTTCACTAGCAGTCCCTATCTCAGTAACTTTTGCAACAAATAAATCCTCCTCTATATTCCTCATTCGTAAAGATCTAGTTACCTCATGCCTCATGTAATAATTATTGCCAAAACGGCAAACAGGTGTATGTTTTCAAAAAAACTTTTGATAGTGTGTAAAAAATATTTTATTATCAGCTAAGTACTTTCGACACATAACGTGTCATCATCAGAGCTTCCTAAAAGGACATAATTAAGATAAGATTTTTTAATATAAAAAATAAGTGAAAAACTTACGTCCTCTTATAAAACCTTCATAGAAGAGCAATTGCTAAACAACACAATAATTATTGTACCTGACTATCTCATGCTTCTTATCTTTGTTTGGTTCTTTCTGTTTCTGTCGGTTAATCAAACTACAGATTTTAATTTGAAGTTTTTTGAAACTACTTTATTAACTCTTCCATTAACGGTATCTAATCTGCTCTTGAAGAGAAGATAACAAGACTAGAGCAATCAAGATAGAAAACTACACTTTTGAAAGAGTTCAACAATTTAAATAGTTGTGAGTATTTGTGAATGACAAAAATAAGAGAAGTGAAGAAATATTGGAGCGAATACTAGCAGGAAACAAAACACGCTGGAGTTACCATAACCTAACGAAGAACAAACTAACCTTGAGCAAATTTAAGAACAAACAAAATGAGTAAGTGCTCTGCACAAGAGATTTGAAGTATGAGCTAAGAGAAAACTGTAATCATTCAAGCTTAGGGTGTACAGAAGTATTCTGAAAATATCATGGACAGAACAAGTCACAAACAAAGAGGTTCTGAGAAACATGAATAAAGAAATGGAAATCTTAAATACCATCAAAACAGGAAAATTATAATGTCTCGGACATACTACACGTGGAGAAGATACATGGATGTACATTGTACATCAAATGAATTTTCCAGAGCAACCCTCTCTAAAGTCCTAATAGCGATGGTGATTGCCGACCTCAGTCGCAGAGAGGGCACTTTAAGAAGGTGACCATTGACCAGATGCATGCCAGGAAATGAAAGACCCACGAGAGTACCAGGAGACAGGTGGAAGGATAAAATTGCTATTTGGACCTTGAATAACTTTTTTGTATATATGGGATTAATGAGGACTTGTAACATTTTATGTATAATGGTATTCCGAATATTTCAAACTTCTGAAACTCCTTATGCCCCTCAGGGGCGTCGGAAGTTTTATTCCATTTCTTGCGGTCCTTTGCTAACTCTTTCATTTGTTGATGTGTTTTCTCTTTTTCCTGTCCAATTTCTATACTCTGATCGACCCATCTCTTCCTTGGCCTCCCTTTCCTTCTTATACCATATCTTCTTGATTCCATCGTTTGCTTTGGTAGTCTTCCCTGGTCCAATTATGTTAATGTGTCCATACCATATTAATTTTCTTTTTTGTATTTTGGTTATTATCGATTCCTGTTTCAGTCTTTGTCTAATATCTTCATTTCTTATTCTGTCCGATTTCATTTTTCCTGCTATTTTTCTTAGCTGCTTCATTTCCTATGCGTTTATTGTACTGTCTATTTTTGCATTGTTTGCCCATGTCTCACTTGCATATGTTAAAGTTGGTACAGAGATTGCGTTGTATACCTTCAGTTTTATTTATTTATCTATTTCTTCCTTTCCAAATATTGTTTTATTTAGTGCATAGTAGATCTTATTTGCTGTTTTCGCTCTGTATGAGATTTCTTGATCTATCTTTCCATCCTCTGATATTATTACTCCAAGGTATTCAAACGTCGAGACTGTTTCTATTATTTCGTTTTTGCACCTAAATATCGTTTGGTTTATTTCTTCCCTTTTCTTTTGAGTTACTATCATGGTCTTCGTTTTCTTTACATTTACCTCCATTTTCAAATTCTCTATGTCCTCCAACCAGATATCGATTAATTTTTGCATTTTCTCTTCATTGTCTGATATTTTTTCTAAGTCATATGCATATAGTAATCCCTCCATTCTCACTGGTACTAAATTCCTGTACCCTATTGTTGACTGTAATTGCCTTAACCTTCTTTTAGCGCTCTTCATTACTCTATCCATTACTAATATAAACAAAACTGGGCTGAGACTGCCCCCTTGTTTTATTCCTCTCCTTAGGTTTATTATTGACGATCTGTTTCCGTTTATTTGTACTTTAGCAAGTACGTTTCTATATGTACTTTTTACCACGCTTACTATCTTTTGCGGGTTTTGCAGATCTTCCATTACTGACCATATTACTTCTCTATTTATAGATTCAAAAGCAGCTTTAATATCTATAAACGTAATATATAAGTCTTCTCCTATTTCGTTTTTCCTTTTAATTATATTTCTCAGTATGTATATATTATCTGTCTTTCCTCTTTCCTTCCTAAAAGCCGCTTGATCTTCTTCTAGTTTTCCTTCCAGTTCTTTCCTGAGCTTCCTTTCTATTATCCCGGTGTAGACTTTATATGCCACTGATGATAAGCATATAGCCCTATAGTTATCACATTCCGCTTCATCTCCTTTCTTGTGTATTGGTATATTACAAACTATTTTTTTTTAATTCAAAATAATTTTTATAATCTGATCCCTATATTTTGGGCTAACTCATCCGGTTTGTTAAGAGGAGTCCCGACTTGATATTAAAATTTCCAGTCAATAATTAAAAAATTGTTTTGAAGCTTTGATCATCTGATATCCAACTTATTTTGTGTTCAATAAGTGTTGCATTTTTGATTTCGCACACTATAAAAAAGTTTGAGAATTATAACTTTTGGTCTTGAAAGCTAAAAAGAATCTTTTGACAAACCGATTATTTAGAGTAGGAGCTACTCTAATTTTCATAATCACTATATTAGCCTATAACCTTCAAGGAGAAGAAGAAATAAGAAATTAAGTAAGGAAAAGCTGCATTGCAGATCATGAAGACGTTTTTATTGATATTTTATACTTTAAAAACGTAATAAAAAGAGCTCCTATTAAAAGCCCTGTTAACCTTCAACCAATTTTAAAACCATCCACGTATACTTAATAAAACCTCAATTTTCCAAGTTTATTCTTGCTGGTTTACATTTACGAGTCTTATGCTTAATAGCCTTTAAAAGTTACACAATCAATATTTTGAATTCGTAATTCAGAGCTTTTACGTTCAAACTGTTGTTAAAAGTTTCTCTAAACAAAATTAAAATTAGCTCTTTTATTGCCCAGACGAATATTGCACTAATAAACTGCGTTAAAATATCGATTAACTTTTCTTTGAAAGCAGAAATAACAAGCAGATACATGGTTTATACTAAAAATTGGCATATACAGTATACAGGGTCCATTTACTAAAATTGTAAGGATAAGTTGCATGGTGATGAAAAAAAATCAACCCACACAAACCTCATTATGAGATAAACACCCTGAAAGTCCATCATCATTATCATCAATCTCAGCTTTGCATCCACTGCTGGATATAGGCCTCCACTGTCTTCTGTCCTAGGCGTTTTGAATCCAATTTGTAGTCATTCTTTTTATATATCGTCCGTCCAGTACGGGGTTGGTCTTCCTCTACTTATTTTATTGTCCATCCTCCATCCATCCATCCTCTTTGTCCATCTACCATCTGTCAGACGGCCATATGACCGGCCCAATTCCATTTAAATTTAGCCACCAGACATACAACATCTGTGACTAGTGTTCTCAATCGTAGTTCTTCGTTTGTTATATTGCCCCGCAATGCCACACCAATCATCGACCTTTTCATCTTACGTTGAGCAAATCTTAGCTTCTTAGCAGATGCGGTTGTTAATGTTAGAGTTTTAGCAACGTAGGTTATAACCGGCAAAACACATTGGTTAAAGACTGTCGTGGTTCATATTTCATGACCAAGTTATGTGTACTTTTCCGCAAACTCCATTTCGCAGTCGTTAAGGTCAATGTTTTCACTGGGGACCAGGTTTGTCATTAGCTTTGTCCTAGATATATTAATTTTTAACCCAACCTGAGAGCACATTTCTTGAAGGTCTTGCAACATTATTCTAATAATATATCCTTTAAATTGTTTGTCAGTATTACTACATCGTCTGCGAAACGCAAGTTTGTTGGATTTTGTCCATCTGTATTTAAACATTTCTCCCCCTAATCAAGCATTGCGTATTCCAAAACGGTGATAAACAGCTTAAGTGACATAGTACCACCCAGCCGAAGTTCTCTGCCAATTCGTATGGGATTGGTATTCTCGTGCAGCTTCACTACCATTGTAGAGATAAATAGCTTCAAAGTCTATAATATGTTGCAAATCAGATGTTTTGTTGTAGTATTATCATCATCATGAACAGTAACTTTTTTCAACAAATGTTTTATTTATAACAAGTTCACAGAGTGGTCAACGTTATAAATAAAACATTTGAAGAAAAAAGTAACTGTTCAGCAGCATTCCTCGATGTTAGCCAGGCTTTTGATAAAGTTTGGTATCAAGAACTGTTGTATAAACTGAAAAATAACTTACCAGAGGAACTATATACATTCCTTACGTCGTATTTATTAGAAAGATACTTTCGAGTGAAGTTTGAGTCAGCCTTTACAAAACTATTTCCCATCAGATCAGGGGTACCGCAAGGAAGCGTTCTGGGACCACAAATGTATCTGATTTACACAGCAGCCTTACCCACAAATCGTGATACAACGACCACCACCTTTGCAGACGATACTGCAATCCTAGCAGTACACAAAAATCCCATCGAAGCTGCTGCAAAACTCCAGAGAGTATTAAATCAAATAAATACTTACTTACTTACTTAGTCCTAAGCCTTTCTACCTTTAGGTGTAAGGCTGGTGGAGTTGAGTTTGGCATTGTAGTCTCCATGCTTTCCGATCTTGCGCTAGGTTTCTTGCACTTTCCAATGTCAATCCCTTCTTCTCGACTTCTTTCCTGATTTCATCTACCCACATAACTCTTGGTCTCCCTCTTTTGTTTTTCCCCTGCACTCTCGTTTCGAACACTCGTTTTGTTAGCCTCTCGTTCGACATTCTACACACGTGCCCGAACCATCTAAGTTGTCCTTCTACTATTTTTTCATTGATTGGTTCTAGTTTTAGGTTTTGTCTAATTGTTTCGTTTCGTATTTTGTCTGTCCTTTTTCTGTTTGCTATTTTCCTCAGGAACCTCATTTCCATAGCATTGACTCTGGATTTTTGTCTCCCCGTCAATGTCCATGTCTCGCTGCTATACATGATTGTTGGTCTAACTACTGATTTAACGACTGCCGTTTTTACTTTTTCCGGTATCCCTTTTTTCCCAAAAAATGTTGTTTTCATAGTGTTAAATAAGCTTCCTGTTCGTCCCATTCTCTCGTTTATTTCCATGTCTTGTTTACCATTTGATTCGATTATTACTCCTAGGTATTTAAAATATTCCACTTGCTCTAGTTGTTTCCCGTCTAATTCTATTGCGTGTGTCTTCCTCGTATTTGAAATTATCATTGTTTTTGTTTTCTCTGTATTAATTTTCATATTTATGTTTGATAGTTCTTCTTCTAGGATTTCAAGATTGTTCTGTAAGTCTTCTCTGTTTTCTGCTATCAATACCATGTCGTCTGCAAATAGTAGCTCCGATAGTTGAGTCTGTTTCATTTGCCAGTATCCTAATGTTAGTTTTCTCATTCTTCTCTTGGCTTTCTTTATCGCTTCATCCAGTACCACTGAGAATAGCAGTGGACTCAGCACGCATCCCTGTTTGACGCCTTGACTTGTAGAAAATTCTCTGGATTCCTCGTTATTGGTTCTTACTGTATTTGTATTATTTTTGTACATATCCTTTATTACTTCTATTATGTGTCTGTCGACTCCCCTTTCTGTTAGTGTCTTCCAAACGTCCTTTCTTCGGATTCTGTCAAACGCCTTTTCCAGGTCAATGAAGCACATATGTATCTCTCTATTTTTCTTGATTACCTTCTCACTTACTTGTCTTAATGTGAATATTAGGTCTTGCGTGCTTCTGTCCTTCCTGAATCCACACTGTGTGTCTTCCATAGTTGTTTCTATTTGTGTTTTTATTCTTGTCTCTAGTATTCTTGCTAATACCTTCCCAGGGATACTTGATATGGTGATACCTCGGTAATTATTACAGTTTCTCTTGTCTCCCTTTTTGTGTATTGGTAATATAATGTCTTTCTTCCAGTCCTTTGGTAATTCTGCTCTATTTATGATATCATTCATTAGTTCTTTCATGCTATCCATTCCCTCTGTCCCCATGAATTTTATCATTTCCGGGGTGATATGATCCTTGCCTGGTGCTTTGCCCAGTTTTACTCTTTCTATTGCTTTCTCTAATTCCTCTCTTGTTATGGATTCCACTTGTTGTTCTTCATTCCTTTCTTGTATCTCCCCTATGTTGTCCTTGTCTACATGAGTTAGCTCTTTGAAATGTTCTCTCCATCTTTCCATTATTTGTTTTTCTTCTGTTAGTACGTTTCCATTCTTGTCTTTTATATTCGGCATCGTGTGCTCTTTCTTTTGTCTGAGTTGTTTTAATGCGCCGTAGAAGAGTTTTTGGTTTTCCCTATAATTTTTTGTCATTTTTTGTCCAAATATCTCCCATGACCTTTCCTTTCCTGCTTTCACCGCTATTTTAACCTCTTTCCTTTTTTCTTTATATGCTTCGTAATCTTCCGGGTGTTTTGTGCTTAGGTATCTTTTCCATTTGTCTTTTTTGTTCTTTATTTTCTCTCGTATTTCTTCCGTCCACCATTCTGTTCTCCTCATGTTAGTGTTTGCTATTTTTGCTTTCCCGCAAGTTTCCTCAGCTGCTTTGATTATGCTGGTTTTTAGATATTCCCATTTTTTTTCTATATTTGTATTTTTTGCCCTACCTTTCAAAGTATTATCTAATTTTTCTTGGAATTTCTTCTTATATATTTCCTCTTTTAATTTGTAACTTTTTATTTTTTCATTTACTACCTTTCTTCTCTTTTCTTCTTTTTCCTCTGTTGTTCTCATTCTCATTATTACTAGATGGTGGTCACTGCCAATCTCCGAGCCTCTTTTCACTTTCGTATCCTGTACTCTTTTCCATTTGTTGCTGCTTACCAAAAAGTAATCTATGATTGATTTTTCGTTTCTGCTGTCTTGTACTCTCGTGTATTTGTGTACTTCTTTATGTTTAAATTTTGTATTTGTTATAACTAGTTTATTCTCCATACATATTTCTATTATTCTTTCACCATTTCTGTTTAGCATTTCTTCTCCTTCTTTTCCCATGCACTCCTCTATTCCGCTGTTGTTGTTTCCGACTCTACCGTTTAGATCTCCCATTACAATTATGTTTTCTTCCCCATTATCAATTTGCATTTGGAGCTCCTCGAAAAATTTATCTTTCTCTTCCTTTCTTGCATCTTCATTTACTCCGTAGGCTGTTATTATTGTCCATATTTCTTCGTCCATCAGTTTAATTTTCACCGATAATATTCTCTGGTTAACATATGTTTCTTCTATAACGTGTTGTAGTCTATTCGGTGCAATTATTATCCCGACTCCTTCTTTTGCTCTCTCTTTTGTATCCGCTCCTACCCAAAGTAACCAATATCCTTTGTGTATTTTCTTAAGACCTTTTCCTTTCATCTTCGTTTCTGTTATTCCTAGTATTTCTATTTTTTGTCTTATCATATCTTCTACCAGTTCTTCCTCTTTTCCATTGATGCTTCTCACATTCCATGTTCCCATTTTTATCTCTCCTTTTTTCTGCAATCTAGCTTTCCCCTTTTTCCTATTTTCATCCTTGTTTACCTTTGCATCATCTTTTTCCCTATCGCTTTTCCCATTCATTGCCTTGGTTGTCATTGTTGTGGGTCCGGTCTCATTATTTTCTTTTAGTTTTTTGAAGTCCCTTCCCCGATATTTCTGTGAGTTAGTATAAGTTTCTCTTTATTATGGTCCCATTTCCACTCCTTTCCATTAATCTCCAGTTTCATATATCCTATCTTCGTAGTATTACCTTTGTCTTTTTCTTCTTTTGCCATTTTCCTAATTTTTGCTTGTATTTCCCTTTCCTTTCTTGTTAAATCTGATTCTATATACACCTTTTGTCCCTGTAGATTTTTCAGTTTTCCTTTGTTTTTTAGTACACTCATCTTATCCGTTAGGTTTTCCATTTCTGCTACAAAGATTTGGTCGCCGATCTTCACCGCTCCTCTCAGTCTGACCTCTAATTTCAGATTTCTTCCTATGAAGTGTTCTACTGACTCCTTTACAGGCTTTCCGTCGGTAGCATCTAGTGTTAGGCCTTTTAATACTATATTATTTCTCCGTCTATCTTTTTCCAATTGTTCTATTCTATTGTTTGCCATTTTTAAACCTTCTTCCAATTTTTCGTTTTTTTCTTTCAGCTCCTTAATATATTCCATCGTTTCTTTTTGGTCTTTCCGTATGGTTCTTATTTCTGCCATCATTTCATCATTTTTCCACATAACTTCCCGCATCATTTTTATCATCTCTTCATTTGTGTCGTTGCTTTTATTCGGTGTTCGTCTCGTCAGGTTACTCTTTTCAAAATATAATTTATCTTCTTTATATTTTTTCTTCTTAGATTCTTCGTCGCCACTATCAGATAGTTCTTCATTCTTTCTATAGGTTTCCTTTCGGATTGTTCCTGTTCCGCCACTGGCCATTTTAAATTAAATGTTAACCTCAGCACTAATATAAATATTATTATTATACACTTAGAAGTTTATTTTTATTTCGCACAAGAACGCTTTTTAAGTTTAACGATTATCGATAACGATAGGTCTTTTAAAAAACCGGTGTTTTTATTGTGATAGGTTTCGAATTCGAAATTACCTTATCGCCAATACACCTGCCACACGACCTCTCGCCTCGCTTGCCAAACTCGAACTCCTCAAATAAATACATGGGCACAAAATTGGAGAATTAAATTGAATGAACAAAAATTAAACCATATTGTTTTTACAAAATGTCACAGTGAATCACCTACAGTAACAATAAATAATAAGGTAATTCCCTCAGTTACCTCCGTAAAATATCTGGGCATGCACTTGGATAGGGGATTAACCTGGAGAAACCATATATGGAACAAACGGAAACAACTGGGCATAAAATTTAGTAAGCATTATTGGCTTTTAGGGCGTAAGTCTAAGCTCACGACAAGAAATAAACTGCTAGTCTACAACACAATATTCAAATCAGTCTGGGCATATAGTCTGCAGCTCTGGGGAACAGCATTCAAGTCGAATGTATCCATAATTGAGAGATTCCAGTCCAAGGTGTTACGTTAAATAATCGATGCTCCATGGTTTGTTACTAACAGGGATATTTACAATGATCTGGAAACGAAAACCGTCAGTGAAGTGATAGTGGAGTTAAGTGCAAAATACATCGTACATCTTAAAAGCCACGCGAATGTGCTTGCAATTAATTTGTTAGACAACAGGCAGGAAACAAAATGGTTAAAGAGACAGACACCATTAGATTTACCGCACAGACATTATAGTTATTTTCCTAATAAGTGCAGAAAATCATTCTTTTCCGCACGCGACTGCAGTTTGCCGAACGACGCGAAGCAGGAGTTAATGGTGGTAGTAATAAACTGGACAAAAAGGTATTATGTTATTTGATATTATTGGAGCAGATAAAACAGACGAAATATCTAAAAAAAAATTGATATCACATTTATTTATAATCTGTAATAATGATTACAATAAGTAAAATATTTGTTGAATTAAATTACAAGAGACTTTACCCAGCAAGTGTATTGCATTTGCTACCCGTTGTAAAATTGGGGTATGCATTAATATCACGAAACTTATTTTCATTTCCTGTAAAATATGTAGAAAGCTCCCCGTATAATCGTAGCAAACATTTCGTTTCCTGGTCATCCATCTTGCTTAACAGTCAGTCAACTAATAAAGACTGCACTTTCTATAAATAGTCACTCAAGTTTTACTTGGTTGATATATTGGTGGAACGTTAATTGGATGTTAATATTGTGTTCAAATTCTAGATACATATTTCGCTACTTTTTTCCTTTTTACCGAAAAAAAAAACATTATTTTGAATTACATTTCATCGTCTGGTATGATTCTTCTTCTTTTTATGAAATCCACCAATGAATGTTCGCGATCACGTTTGACTATTTTTCTCTATCCCTCTCAGTGTGTAGTAGGTCTCCTATGTTCCTTAGCCCTGTCCATTATTTCTTCCCTTGATCTTTTCTTCAATTACGGTTTAAAGAAATTGTTATCTTTCGTTTCTAATTACGTGCTCCAGGTATGCCGTTTTTCTCTGTTTTATTGTGCATAGCAGTTGTCGTTCTGTACCGATTCTTCTCAGAATTTCTTCATTTGTTATTCGTGAGGTCCAGGGAACTTTAAGGATTCGTCGATAAATCCACATCTCAAATGCCTCTAGCTTGTTCATTGTGTTTATTTTCAAAGCCCATCCTTCCATGCCAATTAGGAGCACGAACCATATATAGCAAGGGAGGCCAAACTGTGGCTCGCGAGCCACATGTGTCTCTTTGAAGGATTATTTGTGGCTCTCAATAAATGGACCTGATTTACTTTTAATTTTTGTTTTTCAAAATGTCTTAAATTACTGACAACAAATATAATAGACTAAGTGTAACATCAGGACTTGGACAAGGAGACCCCTTATCACTATTGCTATTCAATTTGGCCTTAGAATATGTAATAAGTAAAATATCATCTGATCTGACAGGAGGATTTGCGAATCGAGGATCAGAACTATTGTTGTCATTTGCTGATGATATAGGTGCAGTCACTCAATCTACACGAGAGACATGAGAAAGTTGTTTTCACAACTCGAGGAGAAAACAGGTAGTCTGGGCCTTCAAATAAATGAAGAGAAGTCGAAATAAATGCTAATAATCAAAAATCCAAGACCAAGGAGTTAGGCAGAACATAACTGTTAATGGCCACAATTTGGAATTGGTAAAAAAAGAGTTTAAATATATGGCGGCAATCATACATGACAACTACATCTGAGGCCTATAGAATCAAAACCGGATGATCCATGTATTGAAATTTTGTCAGGAGGCTAAAAGAACATTGAAAATGTAAATTTTCCAAAAAGTATCCGGTATTTTTCAATCAAAGGGGCATCAATAAATATCATAAAATGGCACACTAATTTGTAATTTTTCTGCACGCCCCTTACATCTTCAGAAATTTGTATTTGAGTTTGGATTTAGCAGAACGAAAAATTTAGGATTTAGCAGGTTTTGATTCTGATGGGCTCATCTCAAAAGAGGTCTCAGCAAGGATAATTGCGTGGAATAGAACATTATACTCCCTACCATCATTATTAAGATCTTAGCAGCTAAAAAGACAATCTAAATTAAGACTGTATAGCTAATTATTCGCTAAGATAAGATGGGCAGTTCATGTAGTAAATAAGAGGAAGACGGTGTTTTATAATAAATAAATAAGAACTGTTAAAGACGGTGTTTTTTGAAAGACGATAGAAGATAAGTAGTACAGTCGGAAAAATGAAAGAATACCCATGAACGAACATCTGAAACACGCTGTATTTTCCTGTCACCGTGTCACAAAGAAAATTGCCCAGCACAATAATAATTATTACATGTACTTGTGCTGGCCAATTTTTTGTGTGACACGGTGACAGGAAAATACAGCGTGTTTTATATGTTCATGGGTATTCTTTCATTTTTCTTACTATAGGCAGTCCCAGAAAAAGATGAAAGGATGATGAAGAATCGAAGTATCTTGAATTAGCAAAGACTGCTTGTAGAATTATTTGAATATTTGAAACAACGATGTTAACCATTTTATTTCACTTTAAAATTCGTGAAATCCAAACAGTGAGAGAAAAATTTAATACCTTCTTCTTTTTAGATAATTGTTTAATTGCGGCTCTCGAAACATTTCAAATTTTGAAAAATGGCTCGGACTATCAAGGATCTTGGCCACCCCTGATATATAGCAATTCGTAAATCTTTGTCTTAAGTTCAGGTCAAAATCGGAGCTTATAAAAACGTTTCTGAATTTTATGAATGCGCTTCTGGCCCTTTCTATCCGGCATTTAATTTCCATATCCGATATCCAGTCTTCACATAGCCAGGTTTCCAGATACTTAAATTTTCTTACGAGCTCGACATCTTGATGGTTCGACATGTTGACATAATTGATGGTAAATGTCGTCTTTTTTATCTTAATGCTAAGTCCCATGTTCTTGCTATGTTCTCCAATTTTATTAAGTAGGTATTGGCGATCATCTATATTGTCCGCTATTAAGACCGAATCATCGGCATATCATACATTTTTGACCCAGGTACCATTTATTTTGATGCTGCTTTCGCATTCCTCAACCGCTTCTTAGAAGATACTTTCTGAATATAAATTGAACAGTAGTAGGAAGAGAATACATCCCTGGTATAATCACCCCAAAGTATTTTATTATCCATTCTGTTTGATCTTATTGATCTTATTTTTTTAAATTTATTTTCATTTTCAGATTTTCAAATTTATTTCTTAAACTCATATATTTATTATTTGTTACATTTCTCCTTTTTATTCCCTATTTTTTATTTATTCCATATTTTCCAAAACGTGTAAAAAACATTTTTCCTGTCATTTTAAAATTTAAAGTTCTATTCATCACAAGAGCTTTTAGTAGACACTTCCGTCTCATGTTTGTAGTTTAAACAAAGAAAACCCAATATAGCAAGCAAAGCAAAAGGGAACTACAATGATGAATAAATCAATACTTACTGTGCAATTATGAATGGAGGAAGATGCATAGACGTAGATCTTTTTAGTGCAGTTTTATAATAATTTTAGTAGCCAAATTAAAAAATAACATTTTTGTATTTTAACAAGACTCACCACTAACAATGTAAATTACAGTAGAATCCAATTCTAACTGTTAACGTTCATATAATTGTGCGTATGTGAAATTAATAGGGATTCCATTTACTACCACGCAAGCCATTTCGTTGTCTAGTACCTCTTGCATAATAACTTAGAAGTATAAGTTAAATAGCATTGAAGAGAGTACTGTACCTATTCTCTTTTAGTTTAGATATTATCTGATAGTGTCTCATGTATTATGTGGGCTCTCTGGTTAATTTTTTTATTATCCTTATATCTCACTTATTTATTTGCATTTTTTTTCAAAAATTGTCATGAGTTGATCGTGTCTTACCCTGTCAAACGCCTTTTCGTAATCTATAAAGAGTGAGTTATCGCCGCATCCACCATAGCTCTCCATCTTCGACGATCTCGTGCTTCCATTTCCCATTGTTGCACCCCAATTCTAGATAAATCGACTTCAACATCATCCATAGACGGCTTACTGATCTTCTACTGTCTGGTCTATCAAAAAACACTATCTTTGACAATATGTTCCTCTGATCTTGCCAAATGATTTTCCCACCTTATCTGGTTATCTTTTATATGTCTGAGTCACCAATTCACCATGCGGCGCATTCTCCACTCTCGTGTCAATACAAATATTATTCTGAGAACCTTCCTTTAAATACCATTAGCTAATTTACTTCCCTTTGATGTAGAGTTCAGGTTTCACTTCAGCAGTCTTAACGATGATTATAGGGAGTATATACTCCCAGACTACCAGTATATTTATACTCCCTAACATCATCGTTAAGACCTAAACTTCTAAAAAGACAATCTAAATTAAGACTAAACATGTAAATTTTTTTCGTCCAGTTGAATAATCCGATAATCGCTGATTATATAATGCTCTATTACCGCATGCAGGTATCCTTGCTGAGGCCTCTTTCTTTGTGTGGTTGTTATCTCTGATTACCACCGCCATATGTTTAATCTATTTTACTATTTTGAAGTTGTGGTCATGTATAGTTATATTCTGTTTAACTCTTGGTCTTGGATTTTTGGTTACCAGCATGTATTTCGTCTTCTCTTCATTTATTCGAAGATCCAGACTACCTGCTTCCTCCTCAAAATCTGAAAACACCTCACTCACACTGTGAGTGAGAGCGACTGCATCTCTCCCTTACGCACATTTGAGTTGGCTCCGCTAATTTTCTTGGTATTCCCATTTCTAGCATTGCTTCTTTGCTTCCACGCTCTGCTTCTTTTTATGAATCATAATATACTTGCTGGAAATCTACGAAAATTAGGTGTACATCTCGGTTGAATTCCCAATTTTTTTTAATAATTTTGTCGCATCGTATATATTTGATCTTTTGACCTTCCAGCACGAAAGTCGCATTGGTAATTGTCTCGAATATTTTACGAATAAGGAGTGAGCCACTTTAGCAAGATAACTAGTAAAACTTTATATGCTGTGGTAATAAGCGATGTGCCTCTATAGTTTGCAAATAATTCTTTATATCCTTTCTTATGTATGGGTACTATAGCGCGTCCATTCCATTCCCTGAGCATTTTCTCTTGTTACCATACTCTCAAAATATTGCCATACAATTTTTGATGTAAAACATTTTCTCCTTTTTTATCGATCCTTCATTTATACCATTATTTTCTGGTATTTTGTAACCTTAAATGGAACTGGGCCGGTCATGTGGCCCGTCTTACAGATGGGCGATGGACAAAGAGGTTGTTCCAGTTGAGACCAAGAGCCGATAAAAGAAGATAGAAGAAGTGCCCAGCACAGAAGACGGTGGAAGGAAATGGGGGAGGCCTATATCCAGCAGTGGATGCAAAGGGCTGATTGAAGATGATGATAATGATGATGTAACCTTTAAGAGCTGCTATCGCATTCTTTGCTTCTTGAAGTATTGGTGCTGATATTTCCACATCTGTACTACAGAGTGGAATATGATATCTTCTTGTTTTGACTATCTTCACTTTCCTCCTCTAAATAAAAAATTTAATTTTAAAGAATAACTCGAATATTTTCATCACAAACTTGTTGCGATTATGCCGAATTATTGTGACTAAATCACCCCTAAACACCCTCCTTCGACGCTGTGTATACTAGAGGTAGCTGGTAACAATATGCACTTGCAGAAAAGCTTATTTGAAAAGAATTTTCTCGAGTGGAAGGACAAATTGAGCTGAAAACCGAGCAACTTCTCTCCACCTTCTCGGAAAGAAAATTGTAGAATGGGGTAGTAGGCTTAGATCCCGCGTACCAAAAAAAAGTTGATTAATAGCAAACTGAAAATTAGAAGACAACGGAAGACAGGAAACAGAAATTAATAATAGAATTAAAACAAGCTGAAAATACGAGCATTATCATAACGAAAACTTTGTTTATATACCTATTTAAATTCATAATATAGAAAATTGCTATTACGAAAAACTGTTTAGAATTAAAAATTATGTTTTAATGTGCAAGTGCATCATTCTAATTTAAATGTTGTGAACTATAAAGATACTTTACTCGAAATTCATATTTTTTTTACATACCTCGTATAAAATTAACAAAATTTGATTCATGATGGTTGTCATAAATCTTAGACCAAGAGATTTTTATGAAGAATAACTTTTCTTCGTCAAATTAAAAATACAAGAGTTATAAATGAAAATGATATTGGTATCCATAATTTGAGAAAATGCGTCAAATATTTTTTTCCATTAGAAGGATGTAATTTCATATATCAGAACATACTTTTTTATTCCAAACCACATTTTAAATAACAATTTTCCAATATTGTAAAATAAATAATACATACATGATAAAGATACTTTTTACTGATGAACTTACTTGGATCTACAGACCGAGCGAGTCTCGTAAATTCCACGGCTTTGCGCCACGCTTCACGCAACCGTATTTGCGTACTTTTGTTTTGAGTTGTGTGCGCTGGTCGCTGGTCGAGTGGAGTTACAGATAATTTACCAAATTTAAATATAATCGTTTCTATGGGCCATTCCACGAACATACGCCTGTTTTGGATTACTTCAACAACGAATATTTTACTGTGCAAAATAAGAAGAACGAAAGTAAATTGCAAATTACATTGTTGTTTATTGGAATAATTATTAGCGCCATTTACTTTCGTACTTCATAGGTTGCACAGTAAAATATTCGTTGTCGAAGTAATCCAAAACAGGCGTATGTTCGTGGAATGGCCCATACTGATTATCGATATACGATCATTATTAATATAGTATAATATGTATGATTGCTTTCATAATATACTCAAATTATATTTTTATACATTTATTACACATATTATTTTATATAATAATTAAATTCACTATAAAATGTCATTTATATTTTATTAATAGCTAAATAATTTAAAATTTAGTCTGACATTCACGAAGTGTCAAACTCAAATATAAATAATAACATTTGCTTTGCTTAACAAATTCAGATTAAAAAAGTAGCCTACTTCCTAATCAAAGATTTCAGCTGACGTTTAGTGCCTGGTAGGAGATAACCGGATTGTGACGTCACATTTTAGATTTTGAGGTCGATTATCTCGAAGACGGTTAGAGATATCGAAATGCCGTTTTCAGATTTGGATTCAGAAGACAAAACTACATAAGAATCCATCTATACATCTGCTCTAAGTATTGCAGGAGCGGCAACGCAATAACACACAGACTTTTGCAAATTTATAAACGAAAAGTTTTCGTTGAAAACTATGAACCTATACTATGCAATGAGCAAAATATTTATGAATAAAAAAGAAATAATAAGAAAAACCAAATTAATGTGTTCAAGTCAATATATAGGCCTGTATTTAACCTTTGGTTGCGAGTCATGGATTCTAACAGATCCACAAAAGAGTAAAATAAAGGCAGTAGAAATTAAATATCTGCGACGAGTTCGATGTGTTCGATGACACTCAAATAAGAGGAGATTTGCAAATAGCGTCAACAATATATAGAAATAACGCAACTCAGTTGGTGAGGTCATCTTCAGAGAATGAAGAATACAAAACCGGTGAAACATATTTGGTAGGGACAAACGCAAAGAAGAAAGGTAGACAACGACAGACAGGTGATAGAACCCTAGGAAACATAATCGAAAATAGGGGAGGAACAACATGGTCAGAAATAAGAAGGAATGAATAAGATTGAGTTTGATATTAAGATTGAGTTGTATTTGTATTATAATTTATTCTCGCCCTACACCACTACGCTACGTGGTAATAGGGTTTTTAACAAAATAATAAAGGGCTTTTAATGTGTTATCAATTTGGTCCTTTAATTATTATTAAACGGTTTTATTCAGTTCAATAGTTTGCGTCAAATCCTTAGACGTTAATTTGACTGCCTTTTCTTCAATGCAAATGACTGAAAATTTGCAGACATATGCATTCGCGGGAACAATACATGAATAGTCAATAAAAAATATTTTTTATGTCAATTACATGTTTAAATAAAAAAATAACAATTTTAATGGAAAATTAATAAATTCTCTTGTTTATTACAATGTAAAAACTTGAAACTTTTACGGATTTTAGCTAATGCTATGAACTATACTTAATTTCACTTTTTACGTTAATTGTTTACGTTATGCTTCATAAATAAACAATTAAGTTTAAAATTTTTTGCCGATTCCGACTACTTTACATGCTAGTACATCATATGTTTTATACATATTTTAATAAACATGACGAAATATTTTAATGTTTAAAAAGTGTAAGACCAAAAAGTAAAAAATAAAAAAATATGAAAAAACATTTTTAAGAAACGCTTTTCTTTTGTTACGAGTGACTAAAATTAAAAATATTGTAAAAAAATCAACTAAAACCAAAAAATAAAAAATATTGAAAAAATCTAACACATTCGTTAAAGAAAAGCGTGGGGCGAAAACCGTTTATTTAATGAAGACGCGCCACGATTTTCTTTGGCGAATGTGTTAGATTTTTTCAATTTTTTTTATTTTTTGGTTTTAGTTGATTTTTTTACAGTATTTTTAATTTTAGTCACTCGTAACAAAAAAAAAGCGTTTCTTAAAAATATTTTTTTATATTTTTTTATTTAATAATTTATTTCATACCGCTTACCAAGAAAAAGTTTATTAATAGCAACCTGAAAATTTGTTAATAGCTTAACGGTGTCTAGTCGGACAAACTTTGATGTACACTGTACACTGGAACAGGTTAAGGTTTAATTGTGGAGCAAGGTTGCAAGTTTCGAACGTCAGACTACGAAAACTTCCCATGTATTGTGTCGGATAGAACTTTCAATTGATTTGTCACCTATTGATTAAACTCTCATGCAAAAATCAGACTGCTACTTATGCCCAATATAATTCCTGTCATTTGACATGTTTCACCTGTCAGACTTATTAAAATGCCCAACATATTTGTCGGACAAACATTTTTTCATATATTATATTATAAAGTTTGCCATTGAATAAACTTAAAAACAACCTGCTAGATTTCACAATCATAAACTTGTCAGGATGACAAATTCCACAATTAAAACCACGTTCTACAGTTAAAACTTCCCCTGTTCCAGTGTTTCCATACACCAAATTTTGTCCGACTAGACACCGTTAAGCTATTAATAAACTTTTTTTGGTGCGCGGGATCCAGGCCTAGAATGAGGTAGGTGAAAACGTGAAATTTGGTGTCGTCGATGTTTTTTCCACGCGAAAAATTTCGGGATAAGACGCAGCAGCTCGTTTGATCTCTTGTTATGGAAATTTGAGAAACTCAACGGATATAATAAACTGGGTCCTTTTTAGAATATTGTCTGCTATATAATAAGCCTTTATTGGAATTGTATTGCTGTGAAAGTAAATAAGTTCCGTATTGTAACTAAAGGAGTTTATATTTTTTATTTTTTATTAAATCAAAAGTACTTTTCCGAGATAAGAAATTCTGGAATAAGATACTCAATAAAATAAATAATGAAGAGTCAAAAAGTACCGAGAACCGACCTGGTAAGCTATGAATTGCTGTAAACGGAATGGAAGCAAACATAATAAAATAAACACTAAAAACTTTGTTTAATAATTTTCTACTAAGGGCAAAATATATCAGTCTATATTTTGAAAAGTATAGGTACTATTATGCTGGGTTCGCCAGCGAATTTTCTTTCCCTCATGACTTACGTAGAATCGTCTAGTTTGCAATAGTGATTACACTATTTTGTTTGATGAGTTAGTAGTCCTTAAGAATAGTGTAGAGTGCAGGATTTGTTTGTTTGTGGTGTCATACGTGGCACTTACGTCAACGGAAGACTTTTTTTTCTTCAAATCCGTTCTTGATGTGTTACGTCAGAGCTAGAACTTGTCTGAAAAGTTCGCCACGTTTAGTTCAGCTATATCTAATGGATCTGTTCCATGAATAGGTATAGTCCTTTCGCCAGGGGGGATACAACGGCCTCCGGGGCCAACGGGGGGATACTACTTTTTATTGTTCTTCTTCTAAAAGTGCCTATCTTCTGGAGATGTTGGCGACCACATTGACCGGTCTTATTGTATTTACGGCAGCTCGAAATAGATCAGTTGACGTTAGACTAGTCCACTTTCTAAGATTGGCCAGCCAGGATATACATCTACGTCCAGGGCCTCTCCTGCCCTCAATCTTGCCTTGTATAATCAACTGTAGCAGTCGGTATTTTTCATTACGCATAATGTGGCCGAAGTAAGCCAATTTTCTGTTCTTTACGGTGTTAATTATTTCTTTGTCTTTTCTTAGCCTCTGGAGAATAGATATATTAGTTGTGTGTGTGTGTGTGTGTGGTGTATATATGAGACCCTCAACATACGTCGGTAGCCCCACATTTCAAACGCCTCTAACCGTTTTATGGCATCTTCTGTCAGGCTCCAGCTTTCAACTCCGTAGAGGAGGACACTAAAGACGTAACATATAAGAATTCTTATGCGTATATTGATACTTACAGACAAGTTGCACAGAATTTTCCTAAGACTGTTAAAAGAGCTTCTGGCTTTTTCAATACGAGTTTTTATTTCGTAACTATGATCCCAAGTATCCTTAATGTTGCAGCCCAGATAGCATATTGTCTGTACTCTCTCTAGGGGTGTATTGGTTACGGTAATTTGGGCGTTAATGTTGGTATTTTTATTAATGATCATTATTTTTGTCTTCTTACAGTTTAGTTTTAGACCGTATTTGTTACATGCTCCTACAACATTATCCATGATCCTTTGGAGCCCCTGCACACTATCTGCCAGCAATACTGTATCGTCTGCATATCTAATATTATTTATAAGTTGTCCATTTACTGCAATCCCATCTTCTAATTCGTCCAAGGATTCTCTAAAGATGTTTCCAGAGTATATGTTAAATAATGCTGGTGACAGTATGCAACCCTGTCTAACTCCTTTTTCGACTGTGAAGATTTCGGACAGTTCATTTTCGAATCGAATTGTTACTTTTTGTTGAAGATATAAGTTTGAGACGAGTCTTATACCCTTACCATCGAGTCCTGATGTTTTTAGGATATCGATTAGTTTTCCATGTGGGACTTTATCAAATGCCCTCTCGAAATCTATGAAACATACATCGCAGTTGACATCCCTGGCACTCTGTATTAGAACTTGCAAGCTGAAAAGTGCTTCCCTCGTTCCGAGTCCTGCTCTGAATCCAAATTGAACTTCACTCAGCTGTTCTTCTAATTTGGTGTATATGCGTGAGTGAATGATAGTAAGGAGTACTTTAAGTACATGGCTCATCAAACTAATTAATCTATGTTTTTCACATTTTCTAGCGTTGGCTTTTTTAGGAAGTGGAATGAATATTGATAGTAGCCAGTCTTTTGGTAAGTAACCAGTCTCGTATATGTTGTTGAATAACTTCGTAAGAGCTGTAATTTGGTGTATCTCTAATAGCTTTAAAATTTCACCATGGACCTAATCAGGTCGTGGTGATTTCTCATCTTTAATCTGCTTAATGGCCATAGTTACTTCTTCTTTTGTTATTTCTGGGCCCTAGGGATTGTCTATTTCATAAGGACTTCGTGCAGCATCTTCGAATAATTCTTGCATATATTCTTTCCATCTTCTTAGTTTATCTTCAAGTGTAGTCAAAATCTGACCTTCGACGTCTACGACTATGCCTGTATTGCGTTGTTTTCTGATGGTCTGTTATTGTTACGTTACAAATTAAACATAAGTAGAACATATACTCTGCCATCAAAACGAAACTAATTATTGTAGACGAACACATCTGCTATCTCCGAATATTCAAAACGTGTTAAAATCTAAACCCACCGTACTGCAAGACCGATCCGCTAATTAAATCAGCACCTATCAACGGCCTTTTCATCTTCTTTCACCCAGTCCTGTCATTAATCAAAGAGGCATGTCGTAAATTAGCAGAGAAGTACGTCCTAATTTCGATTTTGTTTACAGCCGTTGAAGTAGGTATCCAGCGGCACGTAAAAGTGGAAGCTTTTAGTGTGAATGGAGCGAGCGTCCCGACGGTCGGCGTCGCGAAAAATTACGGCGTCAGAAATGCTTTCATGAATTTTGTTGAACGCTCGCTGAAAAATAGTGTTTTAAAGTGTGATGATGTTCTGAAAAGACCCTTTTTTCAGTTGGTAATTAGAGTGATAATAAAAATTGTGTAATTAATGTGAAAAATTTATTTGTGACTTCAACGCTATATAATTTTCTTGCAAATAATGTTAGTGGCAAAATTGGGAGCACTAACACTATTTATTTAGTACCGATCTTTAGGTGACTTATGTTCTGCTTAATTCGGATTTCTTGACATTGCTTTTAGTAAATATGAACGGGCAATATTTGTTGATGCACATCTACTTTTTCTATCTTGCACATATACTTACTAGATTGGTCACTATTATTCGCCAATTCCTACCCCTTTATTCCTATATGGGGTAGGCTTTCCTGATGGCATTTTTACATTTAAATTTTGGGTGATCATCATCATCATGGCTTATTCACTCCTGGCGGAGTGTTTGTCGCCCTTTTGGGCTCTCTGATTCATTTGTTGCGGAGAATCAGTCCTCTGTTGTCTTTTATTATTATAGCAACGTGTGTGAATTGGCCTTGTCTACAGTTTTACTCCATTCTTCCCGATCCTTACAACGCTCCTTCCAATTGTAGATTCTCAGCTTCTTTATGTCTCCTAAGACTTGATCTCTCCATCTTGTTTTGGGTCTTCCCTTTGGTCTCTTTGTTGTTGGTCTCCAGCCAGTTATTCGGTTTACCGTAGAGTCTGGGTTAGCTCTTTCTATGTGTGTCCCAGCCACCTGAGCCTTTGCGCCTTCACGAACTTGATTATGTCTTCACCCTGGATGACTTCTTTAATTTCTTCATTGGTTAATCTTCAAAATTCGCCTACACTTATCTTCACCGGTCCCATTATTCGTCGAATTATCTTTCTCTCTAAGATTTCTAACCTCATTTCATCTTTTTTTGTTAGGCACATCGTCTCTGCACCATAGGTGATCACTGGCCTGATTGCAGTCTTGTAAATTTTTAATTTGGTTGTCTTACTAATGTGTTTTGCTTTCAAGAATTTTTGGTAGTTTCAGTAGGTTTTATTACCCACTAGGATGCGTTCATTTATTTCATCCGTTCTACCGTTTCTGCCATTCACCATCACTCTCAAGTATTTAAAACGGAGTACTCTTTCAAATGTATATGCACCAAGCTTAATTTCTTTCTCGATGTTCGTATTCTCTATTGAGCACTTGACGTATTTCGTTTTGCTTTGGCTTATTACTAGCTCTCTCTTCTTTGCTTCTTTATCTAGTATTAATATTATATTCTGAATATTTCTTTCGTCATATCAATACCAATACAAAATGTCCTACTTAAGAATCTCCCTTTAGGTTTTTTTGGTCTTCATCTCCTACTCCTTTCAGGAACCTGCAGTTTAGCAATTCTGCGTATTGAGTGATTGACGTCTCGACATTGAATATGACCAAACCATCTACATTCTCTCTTATTTTGGCAGCAATTTGTGCCACCCCTACACTTCCCCTAATACAATAACTTTTAGTAATATTATTTTTTCTCACTCTACTCATCCATCTAAGCATTCTTATTTCCGCCACATGCATTCATTGTTCCTCTTTCTTTTTAACTGCCCAACATTCATTTCCTTTCATCACAGCCAGTGTTATGGCGTTATTATATAATTTTCCTTCAGCTTCATTGGAATTTCTCTGTCACACAACACACCACTCGTTTCCTTCAACTTCATATATTCAACCCTAATTCTACATGCATGTATCTCCCTCTATTTTTCGATTACTCCATAACACAAATCCTAGGCACTTAAAACTATTACTTTTCACAATCACATCACCATCCTAATGCCACCTTTACACGATCAATATTATGGAAGCAATATTATTGATGCAAAATTTTTTCAATGGTAATATTGTTTCAATACATTCCTTACACGTTCAATTTATTCCTCAATATCGATATTGCTTCAATAATATTGACCGTGTTAAGGTGGCCTTAGATAAAATTTTACTTGTAGTAATTCCATCTTTAGGTGAATATTCCAAAAAATGTTTTTTGTCCTGTCTACTAAGTTTTAAACCTTTTCCGCAAAACCTTGTCTCTACTGTTCCAGATTTTGTTCAAAGTAGCTTTCATTGTTTCCTATTAACCTACATCATCAGCATACATTAAGCACCTGGGAATGTTACCCTGTAGTTTCGCTATTATCTGATTCAAAATTAATGAGAATAAATAAGGATTAAGTACCTATCTTTGGTACACTCCTACTTTGATATGTTTATCATTCTCTCCCACATCTGTCCTAATACTAGTAATTGTTTCTCCATCATTAAAATATCTCACAATCTTTACATATTTAGCGGAAACTTCTTTCTTATTAAGTGCCCGCCACGGAATCTCTCGAGGACCCCTATCAAATGCTTTCTCAAGATCAATGGATACTTTATGAAACTTTGGTTTTTATTCCTACATTTTTCCGCAATTTAATAATACATAATATACAAAATATAATACACAAACACATAATATACAAATACACAAAATATTCGAATTTGACAGTATTCTTTTCAACGAAAAACATGACTGCCCACGGTGGAATATATCTATAGCTTCTTCTTCTTCTTCCTTCTTGTATGTATGCTTTAAAGCCTGTTTCTTCTTCAATATTAGCCTCCTAAATTGTTGTTATCGCACCATCTTTTTCTTGATCTGCCAATATTTCTTCGTCCATTTGGTGATTTATCTCGTGCTATTCGTATCTTATCCTCTGCCATTCTACTAATGTGTTCGTTCAACTCCTGTTTCCGTTTTGTCACCCATCCATTTATGTCTTCTACATTGCATGCTCTTCTTATATTTTCGCTTCTCTCCCTATCCAACAGGCTTTTCCCTGATATTCGTCGAAGTATTTACATCTCTGTTGTTTCTAGTAGTCGTCTCGTTTTAGATGTGTCAGGTCTTGTCTTGTCATAGCTAATATTACTTACTACCTGACATATAGTTTGTAGCTAATAAAAATATGTTATACCTATATTAAAAATTGTATAAAATATTTCAATCAAAACCAAACTCAAATGTTTACTTTTTAACATACCTACAATTTTTAAAATATTTCTGTTAGCATAACTTCATTATATTTCCATATCAACGCCCACGATCAAAGGTATGAATCAGTCAATTTAATCAAACTGATGTAGTGGAAACATTCACAAAGAAAAATATACATTTGGTTGATGAATTTTTGAATCATAACGTACAGTTTAATAGAAAAACAACTCGGGATTATATTTATTATTTTGTATAACATCAAAATAATAATTACTAAATATTAGCAGCATTACAAACTATGATATAGGAACTCGCAGACAGCTCCAAAATAGTCGGTCTATAAATGAATATGTCAAAAACACAACAATGACAGAGGCCAAGAATATATTTATCATCATCATTTGGCTCTACAACTCTATGTGAGTCTTGGGCGCGTTTACTATTTCCCTCCATTGTTGTCGGTCCTGAGCAGCTATTTCCCATTGCTGTACTCCCATTTTGCGTAGATCACTGGCTACTGCGTCCTTCCATCTCTTTCTTGGGCGACCAACTGACCTTTTTCCATCGGGCCTTTCCCAGAATGTGACGTTCAAAATCTTTCGTCACTTGATCTTAGCACGTGACCCGTCCATCGTATTCTATTTGCTTTAATGTAGCGTACTATGTTTTCATCTCCATATATTGTCTGGAGTTCATCATTGTATCTTCTTCTCCATTCTCCTGTTGTTTCTTCTCTGCAAGGCCCATAGATAGTCCGCAGTATCTTTCTTTCAAGTACCAGTAATTTTGTCGTTTCCCGCTGATTCAGAGTCTATGTTTCGCTTCCATACGTTATTGTGGGACGAATTATTGTCTTATATACTCTTATTTTTGCTGGTCTTGGGAGTATTTTTGATTTAAGTAGGGTCCTTAATGAGTAATATGCCCTGTTTCCTGCAATGATACTGGCTGCCACGTCCTTTTCATATTTATTTTCAGATGTTATGTTCGCTTCCAGGTACCATGTACTTGGTTTTGTCCTCGTTGACCTTAAGACCAACTTCCTTGACTCCGTTCTCGAATAGGGTGAAAACTTCTTTTGCATGTCTGGTGGATTGTGCAATTGTGTCCACGTCATCCGCAAAGGCTAATAGTATTTTTGATCCTTGGGCGGCAAATCCGTTTCAGTTGTGGCTGAGCTTTCCTTACTGCATGTTCCAGTGCGAAGTTAAACAGCAGGGGGGCGAGAGAATCTCCTTGTCTAAGCCCGGTGTCAATGAGGAATTCCTCCAACGTGGTGCTGCCAATTCTGATTCGTGCGGAAGCGTTCTCCTTGCTCACTTTTGCTAATCGTACCAGCTTTCCAGGTACTCCCATTTCTACCATAGTCTCCCACAATGCTTCTCTGCTAACAGAATCGTAAGCTTGTTTAAAGTCCACGAAGATTTGGTGTACATCGCGGCTGAATTCCCAGTTTTTTTCCAACACCTGGCGTAGGACGAAAATCTGGTCTATGGTCGACCATCCCGGTCTGAATCCGCTTTGGTAGTCGCCTATTATTTGCTCTGCGTATGGAGTTAGTCTTCTAAACAGTATTATGGATATAATCTTGTATGTTATATTAATTAACGATATCAAAAATATATTTAGCTAGGTCAAAATCTTAAACTTGATAAAGAGAACCAAAGTGCGGAAATCACTATGAGGACAATACTGGCAAGGACAAGATTTGAAGAACTGAATTGGAGACTTAATAACCGTAAATACCTCAATACCTGAGGAGCAAAGTCTTCAATCCTTCCTTTCATGATATATGGATATCAAACCTGAACTGTAAATAAGGCAAATATGAACCAACTAGCCACAGCATAAAGGGCAATGGAAAGAGCAATGGTGGATATAAGATTGATTATATAGAAAGAGGAACGAGTGCGTAAGATAAAAAGAAAGATCGAGGATATTCAACAACCAGTCTTCTATCTTAAAGTCTGTATGTTGCTTGTTGACGAGTTCTGATGGTTACTTTTTAACCTGTTTCTCGAGGACTCAGGTGCGCACCATGGGACGTTTGGGTATGTTCTTGGGATCGGCTACATTCCGGTCTACTCTCCCCCATAGCCATTCCATAGTCCTCACTGATCTAGTTGAGTATCAGGATAGTGTGTGTGCCTCCGCCATCCTAAATACTTTTGTGACATTGCTGATGATCTAGTCTGCTCATTACAGTTCCTTGGTCTTTTAACAAACGCTGGATTAAAGGCTATATTTTTAGCAACATACATTTTTTATTTTATTATCATTCATTTAGATTTTGATTATTATAATATTACGCAACAATTTTCAAAGAATTCCAAGAATTCGCAAAAATATTTGTGTTTATATTCTTGAGTCCATGTGATGAAAAAGTTTGCGGAAATGAAATAAATTACGCATACAAAGTTTTGTTCAGTTAGTTTTTCAATTAACCATTAAGGGGAAAGGCGCAAAATCTTGGTCCAATGCTATTTAAATGCATTCGTTTTTTCGAATCCTGAGGAAACTATTAAGTATTTTTGAAAAATTTAAACACAGAATGAAAGATTACATTATTACCGAGAACCGAAAGTCCCTGAAAACTTCTATGATGTTTATTTTAATAAGTTATAGGGGTGAAAAAAAAAAGAAAATTTAGTGTGATACTTAAGTTCAAATATTTCGTTCAAAAGAATTTTTTTGTTTATTTTAAGGGACTTTCGGCCCTCGGTAATAATGTAATATTTCCTTCTGCATTTAAATTGAACAAAAATATTTATTAGTTTTCTCAGGATTCAAAAAAATGAATGCATTTAAATGGCATTGGGCCAAGACTTTGCGCCTACCCCCTTAACTTGGACTACTATAGTTGAGAAATAAATTTAATTAAAAATAACCTATAATTCGAAAACTTCGTAGTTTATTTTCATTGAAGTATAATATTGTTTTAGTGTCATAAGTATAAATTCCTGTCGAGTTTTTGCAATAAAAAAGTTTTATTAGAAGACGTAAGAGGCTAATATTAGTTGAGTTAAGCGTTTTTGTTTTCTTATTACTTTTCAGTTGATCAGGTTTTTCCTCTATATGCCCTCCATAATAAGTAACCAGACATTAATACTTTTAAGAAAAGAGTTAATGACTTTGTGTGTGATACAGTTTGATTAATGAAGAATGTTGGATCAATTTAGAACAGTTTGGACTTAAGGATACATGAATACGTTGTCCTCATGAATTAAGGACACAAAAAATATTTCAATACAGCTTCAATATAAGTTTTTTGAATCCAATGTTATGAATTTCTAATCGGGGAGTTTCTCTGCTTTTAGTGCCACCCATTTCTTCTGCAAACTTTGTATGTAATCGTTGAACTGTCGAGAGTATTTTTTGTTCAAGATGGAAATTTATAATCTCTCTCTTCAATCCTGACCCCCCGGAGGGAGTGTAGTGGTCGACGTGATGTCGTGTATTGTCGTCTGCAAAGATCTCTGTCTCTGGTCATTTCTTTTAACTCATGCATAGGTCTTTTGCATATTCCTGTAATTTGATCGATCCATCTTGTTGGGGATCTTCCTCGTGATCTTCGGCCTTCCACCTTTCCTTGTATAATGAGCTTTTCCATGTTTTCTGTGTATGCTCTCATAACATGTCCAAAGTATTTTAATTGTTAGAGATGGACTTTACTGGAGAGTCGTTGGCTAACTTTTAGCTCTCTTAAAATTGAATTATTTGTTCTGTGGTCGGTCTAAGGAATTCGTAGCATTCGTCTCCAACAGAAAATTTCAGTGGCGTCTATCTTTCTTCGTTCCGAATTTCTCATGATCCAAGATTCACATCCGTAGGTCAGTATTGGGAATATTAAGCAGTTGATCAACCTCATCTTTAACGCTCTTGAAATTTGACAGTCCTTCCATATTGTGGTCATTTTTGCTGTGGCGACTTTTGCTAGATCACATTTACGTTTTATTTCTTCCTGTAGTGACCCTGTGTTTGTGATTAATGATCCCAGATATAAGTATGAGCTCACAACCTCAAACCGATCAATTGTGTTTATGTGTGGATGATTGTTATGTAGTCTATCCACTATCATGATATTTGTTTTTGATAGGTTTAATTGCAGACCAAATATTTGACTTTCGTTTTCAACCAGTCGTATAAGATCAATCAGCTCTGCTTGACTATTTGCAAGAAGGGCTGTGTGATCTGCGAAACGTAGGTTGTTTATTTTATGACCATTTATTGAGATGCATTTTTGCCATCCTTCTAGTGCTCTTCTCATAATATGCTCTCCATATATATTGAATAATTTTGGAGATAGTGTACATCCCTGTCTGACACCCCGCTCTGGATGAAATTCATTTGAAAGTGTGTCAAGCAGTTTAACTGATCCAGTAGTGTGTTCGTATAGTTCTGTTATAAGCGAAATAAGGTGTTGGGGTACGCCTACTTCTTTTAGTATTCGCCATAAGTGTCTCAACTTGACCCTGTCGAATGCCTTACGATAATCTATAAAGCATATTATGTACAGTGGAATATTGAATTTCCTAGATTTTTCGATTATCTGTCTTATATTTAACAGGTGTTCTCGAGTACCTCTACCTTTGGTAAATCCAGTTTGCTCTTGTGGAATTTCTCTTTGAAGGAATGTATTTAGTCTCTCATTGATTATATGTAGCATTATTTTACTGGCATGTAAATTTAGAATAGACTGACCTAATAAGCCCTCGTCAAATTGATTCAGTTTTAGTTTGGTTACTCTTTGTTTTTTAACGAAGAAAGGAAACTTATTAGTCGCGCTATTGTTTTAAATTTCTCAGCAATCTATACTTTAAATTGATTTTAGCTCATGTCGGCAAATAATATGCAATTTTTTATTGACTGAAGTTGGAAAATAATTTTTTATTTAAAATAAAAGTAGCACTGATAGCTTCTAAGAAGTAAAAATAATAGTCAATAAAGCAAATTAAAAATTGAATAATATTAGATGTATAATTATATTTTATAATGATGCTATATGTTTAATAATTGATTATTAAATCAATTGTCTAACTAACCATACGCTCTAGTACATTCCATATCTACTGAATTATCTTCTTCTGTAGTAAACCTCAGCATATTAAGACGAAGATGGACTTTACGACGAAGAGGAAAGGAGAGTATTCAAAAGTCCAAATGTGTTAGGAAGCATTTTATGAATGTTACCTTAATAAAACAAAGCTGTAGGAAGAAGATACAGCTTAAGATTTAATCTGTTTCAGGGGTTTCATCATCAGTTGACATATATTTCTTCTTTATAGAGTCATTAAAATTGCCTGTGGTGTACCCTGAAGCAAATTAAATCCGGCTGTCTAGTAAGCAAAATAATAAATAATTATTTTCTGTTGGACGCATTACCGACATCTATTCAAGCAAATAGAAATTCTCTATAGGTCAGAATGCAGAATTCTTGGTAACAACTTCTAATCTGAGCCTTCTATAATTTGCAAGGCAAATATACCGTTAAAGAGTAGATATGGGAAAATCTACGATATTCCTTCTATATATGTCTACTTGTCTAGGTAAAAAGTAAAAATCCCACAAAATTCTGCTTCCTAGTACTCAAAGCTGAGTAAATTGAAGTAAGGACTGAAGATTTGGGTACTAGGAAGCAGAATTTTGTTGGATTTTTACCTAGATTAGTAGACAGGTATAGAATACATATCGTAGATTGTCCTAGGTCTACTATTTATCGATCTGTTTGTCTTGAAAATTGTGTAAGGCTCAGATTAAAGGTTGTTACCAAGAATTCTACACGAGCGGGACACCCTCAAAAAAACGCTTAGTTTTCGAGATACTGACCACGGAGGGATGAATGGCTAATTTTACTCATACTTTATATTTTCGAGGGTGCTGAAAACGGAAATGAAGTTTATTTTGACTTTTAAGTGGGGGAACATTGTCAAAATCGCAATTTTAACCTAAGAATTAAAAAAAAATGAAATCACGTTTTTTTGCGTTTACCTCGCTACAACTCTGTTCGATTTTAATAGTTTTTTCTGAAATTTTTACAGTATATAGCTCTGACATTTCTGAAGACAACAGTATCTGTTTGAAGCTTTTATTCTTATCGTGATCAAGGTTATGAATTTTTCAAAGGAAAAGGTGCGGATTTGCGCATTGCAAAGTTTAATCGCAAAAGTTGTGTGAAGAAGTTTAAAATTTAGCTTCTTAATCACGTTTATGTTAAAACAGAGAGTACAAGGAAGTTTTCTGTTAAGTTTTAGATTAAAATGTTTGATAGAAAAAAAAAGTGCAACTCTTATTATCGACATTAGAAATCCCCAATATAACGCTTATTTTTCGAGATATTGAACATGGGTGGAGAATGGCTAATTTTGGTCTTACTTTATGTTTTTGACCGTGATGAAAACGAAAATTAAATTTATTTTCAGTTTACGTGAGGGAATATTGTCAAAATTGCAATTGTACCCTAAAAATAAAAAAAATTAAATCACGTTTTTTTGCGTTTAGCTCGCTACAACTCTGGTCCGTTTTAATATTTTTTTCTAAAGTTTTTACACTATATATCGCTCACTTTTTGAAGACAATGGTTTATGCTTTAAGCTTTTAGTCTTATTCTTGTAAAAGTTATGAATCTTTTAAGTACAAATTCAAAAATAAAACATGAGTACAAAGAAGTTTTCTGAAAAGTTTTGGATCAAAATGTTTTATAGAAAACAAATGGTGCAACGTTTAACATCTACGTTATAAATCCCCAAAATAACGCTAATTTTTCGAGATACTGATAATTGGTGGTGAATGGCTAATTTTGGTCTTACTTTATGTTTTTGATGGTGCTGAAAACGAAAATCAAGTTTATTTTGAATTTTATGTGGGAGAAAATTGTCAAAATCGCAATTTTGCCCTAAAAATAAAAAAAGTTGAACCACGTTTTTCTTAAAATTAAAAGTTGCACCATATTTTTTCTATAACACATCTAGACCTAAAACTCCCCATAAAACTTCTTTAAACTCTATGGTTTAACATAAACGTAATCAAATAGATCAATTTTAAATTTTGTCGCTTAATTTTTGCGATTTAACTCTGCAATTCACGAATCTGCACATTTAATTTTTAAAAATTTATAACTTTTATAAAAAAAAGACTGAAAGACTAAAGTTACTTTCATAGTCTTCACAAACGTAAGAAATATATGCCGTAGAAATTTTAGAAAAAAATATTAAAATGGAACAGAGTTGTAGCGAGTTAAACGTAAAAATTCGTGACTTCACTTTTTTTTCATTTTTAGGTTAAAATTGCGATTTTGACAATATTCCCCCATATAAAATTCAATATAAACCTCATTTTCGTTTTCAGCACCTTCAAAGATATAAAGTATGGATAAAATTAGCCTTTCACCTCTCCGTGGTCAGTACCTGGTCATTTTAGGGGTATCTCCCGCTCGCCTATTCTGCGTTCTGGTCTATAGCGAATTACTCCTTGTTTAAAGCTCTAGCAGTTGTATTAATAAGAAATATATTATCTTATAGTATCCTTAACAGTGAAGTTATTATATAGTGACAGTGATTTATCAGAAAAAAATTTCAAAACGATCACTTGTGTTAAGTTCTAAAAACAAAAACTTGCAAACATGATAGACTGGGTGTCAATAGTGCGGCACTCGCATCGACGGTTTTCGAACTATATGTACGGGGTACCGAGTAAAGTAAGAAGACGAAGGCAAAAATTCATCAAAAGGGAACAACAAGCTAATACTAATGGCACAGCTAGCGGCAGTTCCAGTATGCCGCATGGTTCGAATTGTTCCTGTTGCTGGGCTGGCGACAAAGTACAGGTAAAAAGTTAAACGCTTTTAAATGTTGAATGGGTTGCATACGTGAGTTCATTTTCTATGAAGTAAAGAAACACAGACGTACTCACAATCATTTAATTTACTTCGACGACCGGTTTCGATCTCTATAATATACAGATCATTTTCAGGTCGGCGTTACAAGTGATTAAATGATGCCGTTACAAGAGATGATTTGTAAGTTCATCAGTAACATGTTTATACGTCCAGGTTATGCTAGTAGGATATCTTGGTGACAAGGTGAAGGACTTGGTAGGTGGACATGTTCTTCACCTTGTCACCAAGTTATCCTACTAGCATAATCTGGACGTGTAAACATGTTACTGATGAACTTACAAATCATCCCTTGTAACGGCATCATTTAATCACTTGTAACGCCGAGCTGAAGATGATCTGTATATTGTAGAGATCTAAACCGGTCGTCGAAGTAAATTAAATGATTGTGAGTACGTCTGTGTTTCTTTACTTCATTTTTAAACGCTTTTATAAAACTAATGTTAGATTATCAGAGGGTTAACGCAAGACATATGCACCTCATTAGTACAAGTCGGCAGAAATATCTGAAACTGCCAAGGTCAAACCGATCGACAACTCTGGTTGCGCGAAGTTGTCAGATCAATCAGATTTCAAAGGTTTTTCGGTTTTTTATTTGTTACCTGTTTCACAGTAAAATTTCCCTCTGCTTCCTCCTGCGTAAATTTTAGAACATTGTGTATAATTTCACGGGATTAAGCTCTTAAAGTCCTATTTTTCCCGTCACTTTTATATTCGTGTTTATTAAAACATATTAAATATATTCTAAATAAACAACTATTTGACCATTTTATCTGGCAACGTCGCAAAACCACTTATTTCGTGCACAATGCTTTTTAAATGGATTTTTACGCTTTGCGCCAACGTGTTTAACTGATGTCCCGTCTGCGAATTTACAAAACCTATACCATTTCGGTCATTTGGGCGACTGAATTCGAGTAGGTTTTGTATGCAGAATATTAGTTACATAGTCTATTCTATTTCGGTTCAGAAATTAACTGTATTGGTGTAGGATTTGTAAGCGAAATTTTTGATTATTATTGGGCAAATGTCTATTACTGTTTCAGTCATGTAATTAAAACTAATCAAATATTTACTAAGTGGATTTATTATTATATCATAAAATTTAGATATGTTTTGAAAATTAAAAAATGAATAATATAATATTGTATATGATTTAAATTAAAAACCAATGAATAACCACTAATGTACAAGTATATACAGTATGTCCCTGTAAGTTGGAACTATATGGAAAACTTTTTTATTATTGATTTTACGAAAAAAAGTTATTCTTCATAAAAAGTTCTGCATGGTCTAAAACCTAAGATGCAATCATCTGATATTAATTTTTATCAATAGCATATGAGAGATGTCAAAAAATATGAATTTCTGTCAAGAGTAAAGTATCTTTAAACATGTATTTCACAAGATTGAAAATTGTTATCACGAAATTTATCCAAATTTATTTGGACTTGAAAATAATGTTCTAATATGCCAAAACATTCTTCGAATTGAAAAACAAAATTAAAAATTTTTCTCAATTTATCTCAAATTAATTTTCCCGATATTATTAGTTTTACGAAAAAAAAAAAGTTATTCTTTATAAAAAGTTTTGCATGGTCTAGAAACTAAAATACAACCATAATTTATCAAATTTTATCAATTTTATACGAGGTTTGTCAAAAAATATGAATTTTGTTCAAGAGTAAAATACCTTTATAGTTCACAATATTTCAATTAAAAAGATGTAATTGTGTACTCATACATGTTTTTGAATTCTGACCAACTTTTCATAATAAATTTTTTTCACTATTGCGCAAAATAAAGGTACTTTTTTTCGTAAAACTAATAATATCGGAGTTATCATAAATAAAAATTGATGTTGGGTATCCGTAGTTTGAGAAAAAATTAAATTTTTTTTTAATTAGAAGAATGTACAGTAAAACCTGTGTTAACGGCCACCTGCCAAATCAGAGACCTGTACTAACGGCCAGTTTAAAAATTCCCCAAACCAATTATATGTAGACTACAAAAACTGGCATTACCGGCCACCTTTCTATATCGGCCAATAGTTCTTTCATTTTTAGTGGCCGTTACTGACAGGTTTTACTGTAGTTGCATATTAGAACATTATTTGTAAGTCCAAACAAATTTTCGTAATAATAATTTTCAATTTTGTGAAATATATAAAGGTACTTTACTCTTGAGGCAAAATCATATTTTTTGACTTCCCTCGTATACTATCGTTAAAACTTGATATCAGATGACTGCATCTTTAGTTTTAGACCATGCAAAACTTTTTATGAAGGATAACTTTTTTGTAAAATCAATAATAAAAAAGTTTTCCATGTGGTTCCAACTTACAGGGACATACTGTATTTACTCGTACATTAGTAATTATTCATTTGTTTTTAATTTTTAATATTATCCAAATATATATTATTCATTTTAATTTTGAAAACCTATCTAAATTTTATGATATAATAATAAATCCACTTAAGTAAATATTTGATTAATTTTACTTACATGACTGAAACAGTATAGACATTTGCTCAAAAATAATCAAAAATTTCGCTTACAAATCCTACACCAATACAGTTAATTTCTGGACCGAAATAGAATAGAATATGTAAGTAATATTCTGCATACAAAACCTACTCGAATTCAGTCGCCCCCATGACTGAAATAGTATAGCTTTTGTAAATTCGCGCCCCGTCTCCTTGATTGGCTACCTGAGTTACCTTCGCCGTTTTAGACAGTTCTGCACCCCAGTACATTTAAATGATTAAAATTAACATATATTTAATAATTTGTTTATGATTACTTAACATATTGTTTTCGTTTTCCTTGAATGAATTTTCAGTTTCTGAGTTGTTGTATGTTATCAGGAAGATCTGATAATGACTGTTGTTGTTCGTTTCAAAATGTTTTTTACCAATTTTTTTAAAACTAAACTCTACAGTTTTATTATAAAATTTAATAGCCCACATTTAACACCATTTAAATGCAAACTCAAAGATTGGGAGTATTGAATTAATTTACATCCAATAGTATACTGGACTCGCATTGGCGACCTTTTCATCCTTTGTAAATGTATAGTTCAGTCAGTTTCAATATTTTTGAAAAAAGGCCAACCCTGTATGGCGAGTTATCTCAAATTTTATTATGCTAACCTTTAGAAGGGGTCAGTAGTAGTAGTGATTTAAAATCACGACTGAATTCCGCCACCACGTAAGCTGCCAACTTGAATTTAAACGAAGCCGTTTTTGCTCAATATCACCGCCATTTTCAAGTTTTCGACGAAAATGGTACCGACTGAAATTGTTGAAAATACGATTTGCTACAATTTCTGTTTACAATTTTTTCCGTGCAGTCGATATTTTCCCAATTAAGGGGGAAAATCGTGGGGAGGAGGAGCATAATTATTAAATTATCTCATCTGTCATTTATAAGCATGGGATATGGATATGACATGTCCCTTATATCTGTATTACCTTGGGAACCTAATCCCCAGCCCTTTAATTATTACCGTTTTTTAATAAAAGCTAAAATATTTCAGAAATTATTAACTTTAGACCTCTAAAGCATTTTACAAACCCTCCATATTTTTAAAAACTATATCTGAAAACTGGTTTAATATGCACGGTATTCTATTTAAAAAAAGAATGTGTGTGTACTTTGTACGCACGTAACAAGTTATACTTCTATTATATGATTTCTTAAAAATAAATATACTTTAAACAGTTTGTTTTAATTTTTTTAAACACCAAATTTATCTTGTGCTTACCGCTTTAAAAAAATGAAAAAGAAGTATAGGATTACTCCGGACTCGAACTCAAGACCTCTCGATCTCTGGACGAATGCTATACCAAATATGCTACGAGGACTGTGTCTGTATCGGTTCGGACGTACCTAATGACAATTCACGGTAACAAACAGACTGGAAGGTGAAGTATAATAAATATACAATAAAATGTTTTAATAATACTCATCTTATCCCTGAGGAAGACAAATCCAAAGACACAAAAATTATAATAAATATATTTACTAAAAACACTAATATATTATTTTCATACCTTTTCTTGCACTGATATATTTATACATAACTTGAAAGATTCAGCACCTAAACGCCATACTGTTTGTGTGCGCATGCGCGCAGTATTATGAAATTTTACTCTCAATCGCGCCTAAAGAATATAACTCCAAAAAACAAAGCTTTGGTTCATTCCGTTGTTCTGCTTCTGACTAACCGTCTACAATCTATATAAATTTTAAAGTATGGACGTCTTATATATCGTTTTGTTATAAACATTTTTTATGTAAATACTTCTTAGTTTAGCCATAATCAAAGAAAATCACAGGTTTGGCGCACGCTGTATATTCAATTCTTCACCTATGTATATGTATACAAAGTTAATAATAATAATAGTCTCCCTTTTACACCGCTAACGCCAACGGGTTTTGGGATCATAGCAGGGTAGTCTGCTATCTCTAGGGCCTACGATATACAAGGAAGGTCACAGGGCCAATGCTACGTTTCAATCGCCTATTATTACTCCTAGTTTTACCCAAGGTAATCTATTTATTCATGGAAGAAAATTTCAAAAACAACGAAATTAGAGGGGCATACGAATGCCTAAAAAAGATAAGAAGTAGGTATAAACCTCAAACAAGTCTATGTAAAGATGAAAGTGGGCAAATAATCAGTGACCAACAGAAAGTCACAAAAACCTGGAAGAATTATTTTCAGGCCCTACTTGGAACACAAGTAGACATGAAAGATGAAATGCGTATGAACTACGTAGAAGAGAATGAAGTAGATAATGGGGTAGAAGCTCCAACAATAAAGGAATTTCTCGAAGCTATTAAGGCCCAGAAAAACAATAAAGCTCCGGGAGTTGACGAAATACCAGCAGAACTGTATAAGGTAGGTGGAGACCACCTAGCATGTCACATCCACGCGCTCATCAAAAACATATGGCAAGAAGAGAAAATACCCGACGACTGGAAGAAAAGTAACAGACAAACTCCAGTGCAAAACCTACAGTGGAATCTCTCTACTATGTACAGCATATAAAGTCCTCACGTATATTATTATTGAAGAGTAGCACATGGGCTTCCAACGGAGAAGATCGACACTCTATCAAATATTTACAAACAGATCTTGAGCAAATCATGGGAACACGATATTGATGTTCACAACGTGTTTGTAGACTTCAAACAGGCATACGACTCAGTAAAAAGAAACAAACTATACTATATATTAGCTGAATTGGCAATACCACACAAGCTAATAAGACTCATTAAAGCTACAATGGATGAAACTCAGGCATGTAAACGAATACAAAACCACCGGACAGACTTTTTCAAAATTTCACAGGGACTAAAGCAGGGAGATGGGCTGGCCCCAACATTGTTTAACCTGGCACTGGAGGATGCGGTTAGGTAAATGCAAACTGGACGAGGAAACCTACTGACCAACCGAAGGGTTCAACTGGCCGCTTATGCCGATGATATTAATATTATGAGTAGAACATCAATATGAGCATAGGAAACATATGCAGAGTTAAAACACAAACAAAAATGCTAGGTCTGGAAATTAACACAGAAAAAAACAAAAATAATGACTCAGACAAGAAGAAATATAGTCCCAAAAAACATTATACATGAAGATGACATTGAAACGGTTGGAAAGTTTACATACCAGGGAGTAGAAATATACGCCGACGAATCAGAAGATGGAGAAATACGGAAGAGAACAACGCAGGCAAACAGAGCTTATTTTACCCTCTCCCATATATTTCGGTCCAAAAGTGTCCACCGAAATACAAAGACGAGAATCTATAAAACTTTAATTCGACCAATAACATGCTATTTCAGTGAAGCATGGGTCCTAAAAGAAACATCCAAAAACAAACTCGACACATTCGAAAGGAAAGTACTGAGGAGAATACTAGGACCTGTGAGGGAAAACGGAATCTGAAGTCGATACAACAACGAACTTTATCAACTTTATAAGGAAGCACCCCTGTCAGACTTCATTAGAATACAAATATTGCAATGGGCCGGACATGTGATAAGAATGGGAGAGGATAGGCTACCAAAGAGAGCACTGAATGCTAGAATGCAGGGAAAGAGACCGGTTGGAAAGCCAAGAAAGCGCTAGGAAGACACAGTAAACAGCGACGCACAAGCCCTTTTAGGAGTCCGTGTATGGAGAAGAGCAGCCACAGACAAGCAAGGGTGGAGGCAAAAAATAAAGGAGGCCAAGGTTCAATTTGGGCTGTAGTGCCGTAGACGAAGAATCATTTTATTCAGGAGTTGACCTGGTCATCTAAACATTTTTTTTTAATGTCTGTCTAATGTTCTCACCGGTGCGCTGGGATTCGATCCATGGCCTTCTACATGGAAGTCAAAGTCAGACATCCTATCGACTGAGCTACCCGGTCAGTTAAATAATCAAAATAGAAAGAAAGACAGAAAATAAATCATTCTCCAGCTCGACAATTATCAGAATAACGAACACGAAACCCCAAGAAAAATCCGCTGAAGGAAGGCGCACTGTGAAACAGACATGTGCCTAAGATAAAAGAAAAGTATCATGGTATTTCTAGCGTTAATTTATACAATGTAACCCTCATCAGATAAACGAATAAGTAAGTACTTTCAATTAGCATACCGGGCTCGTATCGTATTTATGTTTCGCTCCCTTCATTTTCCGTTTGGATTCACTCTTCATAAAATACATACATTGTTTAAGCTGTCAAAAGCACCGGCAAGTGCAGATATTTCAGTTACGAACTTAGTACAAGTAGGCCAGTATTTGAATGTGAAATACGGCGATACCGGGTAAGATTCCGTACTACCTTCGAATTGCATGAAAATTTGGATTTAGGTTCTTCTTAATCTTCTATTTCATTATTGGACTTGAGCCCCAGGGTTGCTTTTACTTGGGGAGTGAACCCACCCCTTCTCGGAAGTGAAAAACATACGATTAAGATAAGTCCAGAAATGAATAAATCGACTAATTCTAAGCAACTTTCGTTCCATAGAGTTTTTTCACTAGGGCAATATTTTTCGAGTGAAAATGTTCATTTTTCAAAAAAAACACGTTTTCGGACGGTTTTTCGCAAATAACTCAAAAAGTAAGTATTTTATCGAAAAAATATTCTTAGCAAAAATAGTGTATAAAAAACGTAATATTGTATTCTCGAAGTCTCTGGATATAGTAGAAATAAAGTTGTACTACATGACAAATGGGTTCTTCTTCGTCAAATTCCAAATCGAACATTTCAACATGAAATATCTAAAAAATGAAGCACTTTTGTGGAAAACTTATTAAAACTTTCTTAAGTTTTTGAAAAAAGCATTGTTTTTATTTTTTACAAAAGTTTCTATAGCATCAAAACTAAGCGAGTTACACTCAAAATAAGTTGTTTTTTTTCTCTCTTTAATCCTTAAACACTGACATGCGATATTTTCATACCTTGCCGAAAATATTGTATTTTGTTGTAAATCGTGTTTTATAAAAGATTCCTAGAGAACCGTCTGTGTATCTCCAAGTGGTGTCTAATTGTACCTGCTCTCAATTGCTGTAGTTTTAGTACTATTTATTATTTGAGCTACGCTAACCCTCATAAGGCGATGCTTAGATTCTTACGTAAACAACGGTGCGGGGTGTAAATGCACCCCATTCATATATCCATTTTTTTTTAATGTGAACGTTGGGGAAATTAATTTGAAAGATTATTTCATTCATAGGAGATTCTGACCAATAGAAAGCTACAGACATGCAAATTAAGGTGAAAATTCCACACCTGTAATTTTGAACCAATCAAAATACGTTATTTTGACAGATCACCATGGCAACGGAGGTATTTTATCGAAAATTTTTTGCTCGTGGGGTACCCAACAGCGAATTATAGTGGAAATTTTTTGACGTTTACAATAACAGAACATTTTTGACAGACTGGTTTTTATTTGTTTACATAATTTAGTTTTGATTCATTTTCTATCACTTGTAGTTACTCAAAACTTATGTAAAATTGAAGAATATACTATTTTCTATCTTGAAATGGTATTCCCATGCAACTACAATGAGTAGAAATTACGAATTTGAAAGCCTAAATAATTGCTGACAAAGCTATGGCGCGCTATTAATCTGTTCATGCAGATTTGGATTTTCAAATGCAAATTTGGTGTGGAATTTTCTTACCGAATACCACGCGAAGTCAAATTAATATCCGGAAATTTTTTTTGATCATGAATATTTTTAGAAAATTTCCCTCGTCTGCGACTCGGGAAATTTTCAAAATATTCATGATCTCAAAAAAATTTCCGGAAATAATTTGACCTCTAGTGGTATTACTAGTGATAATTTTTGATAATCTCCCATCGCTAAGCATATTACGTCAGATGCCCTTCGTTGCTACGAAAAAATACATTCAGTGACATTAATGACAAATGTTTTAAAAATTATAAAAGTGATGACTTTCAACCGTCAAATACATATTTATAACAACTGTGTGTTTAATTTCACTAATTGGTACTTACATATATAAATTACAATAAAATTTTGGTTTTGAACAGTTTTATTCATGAAATAATCGCAACAAATTGCACTAGAACTCTAAAATTAATATAAAATTTTTGCCCTCGTGACACTTTGACATAATTTCACTAGCCTTCGGCTCGTGAAATTAAAACTGCCAAAGTGACACTCGGGAAAAATTCAATAATTTTAGAGCTCTTGTGCAATTGCTACTGATAATTAGGACTTGTTTTTCATATTATGAAACATAATTTTACAAAGTACTCATTTCTTCTTAAAAATAATATTATCGCTGCAAGACAAACACATGAAATTTTTCACAGTGTGGGCAACAAGTTTTTACACACAATAGAGTTATGCCGGGTCTTTCGGTATTTTTTCTCTGACATAACTAACACTGACATTGTCCCATAGCTCTGTTCTTTCCAGGTGGAACAGCAGAAAAGTCTAATTCAGGATGAAATTTTCATCATTTGCACCTTACAGTCCGTTTCCAAAAAAAAAAAACACGTAAACCCAAAGAGTTTTAAATGCTGTAATGGGTAGAATGCGTTTAGAATTGAATTTAATGCGAATAAAAAAATTGACAAAAGATCAAAAAAGTTTATTAAAAAAGATAGGTGAAAAAAACGAGGTCTGGGGTGCAGCTGCACCCCGCACCGCCTTACGAGGGTTAACGTAAAGTTATCTTGCGGTATCATGTACCGCATATCATCATCATCATCATCATCATCATCATCATCAGCAGCCTCTCTCAATCCACTGCTGGACATAGGCCTCCCCTGTTTGTCTCCAAAGTGTTCTATCTTGTGTTTGCTGTACCCAGTTTTTTGTTGTCCTTCGTAAGTCATCTTGCCATCGTGTTGGTGGTCTTCCTCTGCTACGTTTATCGGCTCTTGGTCTCCATTCAACTAGTTTACGAGTTCATCTTCCGTTCTTCATACTGGCAACGTGTCCAGCCCATTTCCATTTTAAGTTACAGCTTCTTTCAATGACGTCTATGACTTTGGTCTTAGCTCGTAGATCTTCGTTTCTAATCCTGTCTCGCAGAGTGGCCCCTATCATTGATCGCTCCATTCTTCTCTGCGCTACTCTTAGCTTTTTTGCGTTTTTCTTTGTGAGCGATAATGTTTCTGACCATAGGTCATCACCGGTAGCACGCATTGGTCGAAAACTTTTTTCTTCATATTAGTTGGAATGTCACTCTTAAAAACGTTCCTAAGAGCTCCGTATGCTGCCCATCCTTGTATTATTCTTCTGGATACTGCGGTTGTTTGATTGTCATTACCTATCTTACCTACCGCATATCAGTGTTTACATTTCTGTAGTTAAAATCAGTCCAGTGTATTCTTTCGCTATTAGTATGGCAGCAAGTTCATCCAGTATTTCTACCTTCAAGTGGACAGCATTATTTTACTATTTGTGCATGCGTTCATAATTTTCTTCTTCCAGTGTGAAGAATCATTCCGTAGTTAATGTTAAAAACAAATACAAGTGATATAAGGCAAATTTATATTAAAAACGAAGGAAAACAGGTAAAGGTATGACATACCGCATGTCAAGTCTTGAGACATCCATATTATTAGACTTAACACTCAATACACACATAAAAATAATCGTTAGGTACTGCTTTACAATTTACTTGATAGGTGTATCGTTTATACGGTGCGCTGGAATAAGTGTTACCCCCCTTATTAACTTATTTATTATTAGCACATAAGCAAAACGCTCATACAGGCCGATTTTTAAAAAAATAATGATAGTATATTATAGCATCAATGTTTCGAACTTAACGCGATCCCTCTTCAGGTGACAGGCATAACTTTCATTTTTTTAATTGGGAAAGTACATCATGTCTGTGACACCTCATTTAAAAGCTTTTGATATACTGATTACAAAAATGTATAATACTTTAATCGTAACCATAATGTATAATAATTTAATTTAAAACACGCCCTCATCGAATGTAACTCTTTCACCAACCTGTATACATCACTTGATATGAAACCTACTGTTAAAGAAATGCTCAACAGCCCTACAGAGATCATGAAAACTATATCGTTTTTAAGAACTACTCAGCTATACAAGAAGATTTAATACCATAGTCATTAGTTAAAGTTATATAATTATTATATGTTTTCGTTATTTAATTATGTATTTAATGTTAGTGTTCTTGTACCAATGGCCATAGTTATCGAGGTACTTTACGTAAATAAAAAAAAATACGTAGAGAGCTTAGGTGCAAAATTTCGGTCGAATTATTTTTAAACGCATTTATTTTTTTCGAATTCTGAGAAAACTAATAAATATTTTTGAACAATTTAAACGCAGAATGAAAGACTACAATATTACCGAAGGCTGAGAGTCCCTTAGAATAAACAAAAAGTTTCTTTTGAATGATATATTTGAAATTAAAAATCAGACTAAATTTTCTCATTTTTTGACCCCTGCGAATTATTCAACTAAACATTATAGAAGTTTTCAGGGACTTTCGACCATCGAGAAAGTGTAATATTTCATCCAGCGTTTAAATTTTTTTAAAATATTTATTAGTTTTCTCAGGATTCGAAAAAAAAAATATTGCATTTAAAAATAATTCGACCCACATTTTGAGCCTACTCTGTCAAAAAGTATTAAAGTGTTATACATTTTTGTAATCAGTATTTCAAAAGCTTTTAAATAAGGTGCCACATGATGTACTTTCCCATTTATAAAAATCAAAGTTACGCCTGTCACCTGAAGAGGGATTGCGTAAAGTTCGAATCATTGATGCTATAATATACTTTGATTATTTTAAAAATCGACCTGTTCGAGCGTTTTGCTTTGTGCTAAAAATAAATAAGATAATAAGGTGGGGTAACACTTATTCCAGCGCACTGTATGATATATAATTGTGACCAGTTCGAAGTGCTTATTTAAAAAAATGGTTTTATAGTAAAAAAAAAATTTAATTCTGAAAAAAATGTTTTCTTTTCAATATAACTTAAAAAGTATTAGTTATTCGAAAAATACGAAGAGTATGAAAATGTAGGTTTTGCTTTTTTAAATATTTTGGATGGATTTGTTTTTCTCTAAGACAAAAAAAGATATGCATGTGCTATAGAATCTAGTTTTTATTAGCTACAACTTCTACTGGTACTGTGGGCTAATTAGCAAAATACAAGGAAAAGTTATTTACCAGCAATTTTATTGCTGGAATCGAATCTTATTATTGTATGTATTAATAATATAGATATTCAAAGTCCGCAGATAGTGTGCTACTTTTTTTATAAACAAAATGGCGCCCGAAATTCGTGTTTTTTTCAATTTTTGCTCTATAACTCCAAAGATTTTAACTTTAGACCAAAAACACACAAATAAAAATTCACCGCAATTAAATTCTGCATAGAGATGTGTTTTTCCGATTTACTTCGACGAAAACTTTCCCCGGATAAAGCGGGTTTTTCCAACAAAATCTTTAATTTTCAACAAAACTTTTAGATAAGTAGTTGTTAATCAATAATTAAATAACTTGGTAACGTAAAATCCCTTTCCGTATATATTATAATTCCAGAAGTCTATGGAAATTTAATGAACAGTTTAGCAACAATTAAAATGTTTATTAAAAATTTACGGTCGCTATAATAACGACAATAATTATGATACATAAGAATAACTATGAGATTTTCATAAAAAGACACTATACCTATCTAATTTACTCTACAGAATTAAAATTGGACTATTTAAGCGGCCTCAGGATTATTTTAAAATTATAAACAATTTTTTGGTTTAAAACAAATAGAATATCTCGGGAAATATTAAACTAAATTAAATCATGAAAACGGTGTTCGAAAAACAGCGGCAGGACGTTTCTTTGAAAAGAAAAAACGTTTAATTATGGCGAGTGGTTCCTGAGATACAACCGGTCAAAGTTGACCGGAATTTACGGCAAAGATATAAACAATAGGATCATAATTTTCAAACCGTCACCTTTTCGTTTTTGTCCTCTTTCTCCACACCAATTTTCATATCTTTAAAATCCTCATAACATATATTATTATAATAAAAACTATCGATAATACGTGTGAAAATTGCCAAAAATAGCAAAATTCCAATCAAAAATTAGGTTGGAGAAAATGTAACCCTCAAAGTTCAAAATCGGTATACGTTAACAAAATGCATTTTCTCGGCTTCCCATGGAGCAATTTCCTTCATTCTTTTTTTGTTCCCTAATGACTCGAGTAGAGCCATCGAATTAGCGCAATATTAAATGTCAAACTTGCTTTTGTTTTGTTATAATAGATTAATTTATTTATAAGAACAGAAAATTACATATTTTTTCCAGTTGTAGGCTTTTTTTTTAGATAAACTTACTACAAGTGTACCTTTTAAAAACATAAATATTCTCATTTGAAAGCTGTGTAATTATTTAAACAATTTTTTAAACAAATTATAATATTGTGATATAATAAAAAAATAAATTTATTATAACAAAACAAAAGCAAGTTTGAAATTTAATAATGCGTTAGTTCGATGGCTCTACTCGAGTTAATTGGGAACAAAAAAAGAATGAAGGAAATTGCTCCATGGGAAGCCGAGAAAATGCATTTTTTTTAACGTATACCGATTTTGAACTTTGAGGGTTACATTTTCTTCAACCTAATTTTTGATTGGAATTTTGCTATTTTTGGCAATTTTCACACGTATTATCGATAGTTTTTATTATAATAATATATGTTATGAGGATTTTAAAGATATGAAAATTAGTGTGGAGAAAGAGGACAAAAATGAAAAGGTGATGGTTTAAAAATTATGATCCTATTGTTTATATCTTTGCCGTAAATTTCGGTCAACTTTGACCGGTTGTATCTCAGGAACCACTCGTCATAATTTTACGTTTTTTCTTTTAGAAGAAGAATACTGCCGTTTTCTTTCGAATACCGTTTTTACAATTTAATTTAGTTTAATATTTCCCGAGATATTCTATTTGTTAAGCCAAAAAAATTGTTTATAATTTTAAAATATTCCCGAGACCGCTTAAATAGTCCAATTTCAATTCTGTAAAGTATATTAGATAGGAATAGTATCTTTTTATGAAAAGATTATAGTTATTCTTATGCATCATAATTATTGTCGTTATTATAGCGACCGTAAATTTTTAATTAACATTTCAATTGTTGCTAAACTGTTAATTCAATTTCCATCGGCTTCTGGAATTATAATATATACGGAAAGGGCTTTTAAGTTACCAAGCTATTTAATTATTGATTAACAACTACTTATCTAAAAGTTTAGTTGAAAATTAAAGATTTTGTTGGAAAATCCCGCTTTTTCTGGGGAAAGTTTTCGTCGAAGTAAATCGGTAAAAACACGTCTCTATGCAGAATTTAATTGCGGTGAATTTTTATTTGGATGTTTTTGGTCTAAAGCTAAAATATTTGGAGTTATAGAGCAAAAATTGAAAAAAAACACGATTTTCGGGCGCCATTTTGTTTATAAAAAAAGTTGCACACTATCTGCGGACTTTGCATACCTATATTATTAATATAAAATATACAATAATAAGATTCGATTCCAGCAATAAAATTGCTGGTAAATAACTTTTCCCAAAAATGGCCTATTCTCCGATAATCAGCCCAGACTATGGGTCTACAGACTTCAAAATACACCTTTTTTTGTTTTTTTATTTGATACTTTTTGCTAAAAATATTTTTATTCAAAGTTTCGAAAATTTTTCCAAATTGTCATGCAATTTGTTGGTGACCCTGCAGATTACACGGTATCGCCGTATTTGCCGTTTATTTACTGGCCCAAGTGAAAATATTTCAGTTACGAGCTTGCTACAAACATGCAAAGCCGTTAAAGGTATCAAGTTCTACATGTTTCCACTTATTGTTGCATTCCTGAATGCGTTGAGCTATTGAATATGTAATCAGAAATTAATTGCATTTCTGGCGCATGCAGTTACAACACGAACTCAAAATCGCTGCTTGTTACTTTTGTTACCAGTAACAGATACCTTTTGTGCCGAAACTCGAAATTGGAATTCGTAAAAATACGGAATGATGCGCCAAAACAAAGGACACTGAAATCAGGAAGCCTGTGAAATATAATCGCGTCATATGAAACAAGTAACAATAGTTGTCATGGTATTTTTAAACATTGTTTATTCTAACAAACTGTCTACAACGCAAGAAAAAATATTTATTATTGAGTATTATTTCCACTCATACGGGAATGGACGATCAAATGGACCTAGTTTGTTAATGGTTGCCAATCAATTTCGGGAAGAGTTTCAGAAGCCTGCACCTACTAATAAGGACTTGTTAAGACTAGTTTCGAAATTTCGACGAACAGGAAGCGTTCTAACTCAACGCAAAAGCTGTACTGGTCGTCCAGTTACCGTGACAACAAATGCGAATCAAGGCAGGCTATTTCAAAAGGTGTTAAAATCACCAAAAAGAAGTCTCTGCAGAACATCTCTAAAAATGATTTTGAGTGAAACGTCTACCAGAAGAATGTTTAGGAAGATTGGATCTCTATAAAATACAGAATGGGCAACACTTGACAAGACAATACAATAACTCAAGAGTTGTTTATTGTGCTTCAGTCTTGGCAATGGTTTATGAACAACCCCTATTTTTTCTAACGTGTGGTTTACAGACCAATATCACATCCATCTAAATGGGTTTATCAATCAACAGACAAATCGTTCTCTTGGTTTTGAACGACCAGACATCATCGTAGAGAAACCTCTTCATAGTGACCGTGTAACGATTTGGTGCGCAGTGTCAGGTAATGGATTATTGGGCCCTTACTTCGTGAAAGACGAGCGTAGAAGACCCGTTACACTAAATCAAGTGCGATATAGAGAACACATTTTGACACCATTTTTTATTGATCTCAGAAACATACAGCTGAATACCCAATGATTTCAACCGGATGGGGCTACTTGTCATACCACGAGAGCATCCTTATATCTGATTCGAGAAAATTTTAAAGACCGCGTAATTTCCCGTAACACGAATTTTTCTTACCCTTCTCATTCACTTGATCTAACAACTATTGATGCTTACGTATTAGTATGGTATAGTTAGACCCAAACCCAGACATCCAAAGTGAAAGTTATCCTCCAACACCAAATTGTTCTATATGGTCCACATAATGTTCAGAAAAAAGTCACACCATTTTGAGCGTCGGGTTTGGGGGGGGTAGAGGGAGGAGAAATCTGCAAATTCGTAGTTTTTTACGTTTTTCGTCAATATTTCTAAAACTAAGCGGTTTAGCATGAACAACCCTCTACATAAAATTGTTCTACATTAAATTTGAAATAAAAAAGGCCCTATGCATAACCCTTCTAAAACGAACGGTTCCAAAGTTACGGAAGTAGTATAGTATAATTGGTCCAAAAAAAAGGCCTAACCCAGACATCCAAAGTAAAAGTTTTCCTTCAACACCAAATTGTTTTATATGGTCCACATATTGTTCAGTAAAAAGTTACACAATTTTGAGCGTCCGGTTTGGGGGGAAGATGGGGGAGAAGTCGGTAAATTAGTAGTTTTTTTAAGTTTTCCGTCAATATTTCTAAAACTATGCTTTAGCGTAAGGAATATTCTATAGAAAAATGTTCTACATAAAATTTAAAACAAAAAAGGATCTATACATAATTGTTATAAAATCAACGGTTCCAGAGTTACGGAGAGTGAAATGTGGAGGTTTTCGATACTTATTATATTTACCGAATTCTCCCCCCTCACCTCTCCAAACCCGACGCTCAAAATGGTGTGACTTTTTTCTGAACATTACGTGGACCATATAGAACAATCTTTTTAGTTGGTGCAGCATACGTTGTAAATCATCTTCACTTTAAGAGATTAGTATTGCATCGTCCGCATAGCAGATTATTTTAAGTTGTGATTCTTCCATTTGGTATCCTTTTTTAGTTCTTACTTTTTTTAATATTTCGTCCATGATCAGGTTGAACAATAAAGGACTCAAGGAATCCCCCTGTCTTATCCCATTGCTGGCTTCAATTGGATCAGTTAGTTCATCTTCCACTTTTACTTTTATTGTGTTGTTCTGGTAGATGTTTTCTATCGTTTTAATTATTCCCAGAGGTACCTTTCTCGAGTATAACAAGTGGATCACTTCCTTTAATGTGACGCTGTCAAGTGCTTTCTTAAGGTCTACGAAACATAAATATGCCGGTTTGTTGTATTCTAACGATTTCTCTTGAACTTGCCTCATTATAAATATAACGTCAGTGCATGACCTTCCCGACCTAAAACCTTGTTGTTCTTCTGCTTATGTTATAATTTCATTCAATTTGTTTGTTATCACTTTTGTTGTTAATTTTAATGTTGTGTTTAATAAGTTAATCTCTCTGTAATTCTCCGGGTCTGATTTGTCTCCTTTTTTGAAGGGAGCTATTAGGATGCTTGATCTCCATTCTTGTGGTATTCTGTTTTGTTCTATTATTTATTGTATTAGTTTTAATAGTTGTTTACTTAGATCTTGTCCTCCGTACTTTAGGAGTTCGTTCGATATTCTGTCCTCTCCTGGAGATTTTCTATTTTTTAATTTTCTTAATGCTTCCTTTACCTCTCCCTCCTCTTTCTCTTTATTTCTTTATGTTTTTCTTTTATGGTTATTTCTTCATTTGTCGTAACTTCAGGTGTTGGTGGTTCATTATCGTCGCCTTTAGCAAATAGAGATCGGAAGTAGTCTGCCCATGTTTCCTTCTGAATGTGTTTCGCTTTTATTAATTCGTTTAATCTCGTTTCTTTGCCCTCTGATCATTCTCCATACTTCTTTTTGTGTTCCGTATAAGTCGTGTTCCATCTGTTTTGAGAAACTCTGCCAGTGCTCCCTTTTATTTGCCTCACTAAAGTATTCGTTTCGTTTCTGATTCGTTTGTAGTGGTTGTATGCCTGTTGTGTTTGTTTTGTTCTGTATTGTAAAAAGGCTTTCTTCTTTTCTTCGCATTTTATCTTAACTTCCTCTCTAAACCACGGGGTTTTCTTCTTTAATATGTGAGTATTCGTTACTTTTCTCTCTCCAAGTGATTCTGTTGCAGCGTCGATTATGTTATCTTTGAGTTTTTGCCAGCTTTCATCGATGTTATCGTTTTCTAATATTCCATTCTCAGCAATCTTCTCTGATATTCTTTTCCTGTATAAGTATTCCGTCGATTTCGTATGTAGTCCTTCGACTTTGACTTTTGTTCGTATTGGTGCTGCCCTGTTAGGTGTTAAATATTTCATAATGATTCCTATTTTACATAATACTAGGCTATGGTCGCTACCTACATCTGCTGAGTTGAGGCATCTTACGTCGATTATTTTTGGTGGATGTATATCTCTGTTGGTTACAACATAATCTATCATAGATCTTTGGCCACGGTTGTTATTGAATGTATATTTGTGTTGGTGTTTGTAGTCAAAAAATGTGTTGTTTATTCTAAGTTCGTTATTTGTGCAGAAGTTTATCATCAGTTCTCCATTTTGGTTCTTAACATTTTCATTGTGTTTCTGCTTAATTCTGAGATCTTCTTCATCCTTAATCTGGTGTTTCCTATCAGATGATAATCGTCTTCAAATGCCAACAATTTTGGTCCTTCTCGATGAAATACTGTAGTCGGTTTTTTGATTCTTGCACTTCTGATTATGTGTTCCAGAGCTAAGTTGAAGAGTTGTAAAAGTGCATTTCCAGTTTTAGTCCCTTGTTTATTTCAAATGTCTCCAAGTATTATTACCCCACTCACATCTTACATCGTAACCCTTCCGAACACAGCCGTATCAAACTGACTAGTTTTTTTATTTTATTTATTTCTCAGTATTATCTCTAAAAAAAAAATAAAACCAGAAATTTTTATAACTAGAATATAATTGACACTCTCTGCAGTTGAAACCTATTTATAAATACATGTTATGGCTTCGAAAGGCACAAACTGAAACAGGAATTTTAATGTATCATGATGGCGTTGAATATCCGCATTTCCTTTGGTGGATTTCGTCATCCGTAAAATTGAAACGGGGAAAAGGGACAAATGAGAAATTTCTGTAGTTGCTTGGTAAAATGTAGTGCACCTGAGATTTTAGAGTGTTCTTTCTGGTTTCTGTTATAATTTTATTTTCATAATGAACTTGTTTATGAATTTTTAAAACAGAATGTTATTTACAATTTATTCCTGGATTTTTTAAATGTTTTTTTAGACATGTATAAACATTCTCAATTTCTTTGCAACACGAAAATGGAGCAGTTGCATAATACTCTGGTTAAATCGGAGAGTGCAGGAAGAGTCTATACCGGTTTCGGAGGTTTTTCCCCCTCATCAGTAGTCCCATATCTCCTTCTCTCCGATTTCTCCACGCATCACACATTGGGCCTTTCTGAATTGCAAAGAAAGAAATGTCACGGATGAACTAGAGCCATCTACCGAAAAACAAAGTAAGTTATCAATCGAAGTAGCACAGAAAACGACAATAAATATCGTCTCCATACCACCAGATTGACAAAAGGTGGAATACTTTCTTTGGTTACACCTCCTGAGATTTTCAAAATTTATAAATCAAACAGGATGCCGAGGAAATTAAGATGAAAGAATTTTAAATAATTCACAACTCATCTGCTCAGCGTGGTAAAAGTTCCAACAAGAAAGATTCCTTAATACTCCTACAAAAGAGTAAATAAATTAAAAATGTATAAACATTCTCAATTTCTTTCTTCTTCTTCTTCAAATGCAAATCCAGTAATGGATGTTGGCGACCACATTTTCCATTAACTCTCTGTTTCTTGCAATGTGTATCAATGATTTTATGTCGGTAATCCCTGTCCATTGGCTTATGTTTCGGAGCCAGGACATTTTCTTGAGTCCTATTCCTCTCTTGCCTTCAATTTTACCCTGGATTATAAGTTGAAGGAACTGGTATTTTTCGTTTCGCATGATGTGACCCAAATACGCCGTTTTTCTTTTCTTGATGTTTTCGAAAAGCTGACGTTCTTATTTGATTCTTTTAAGGACATCCACATTTGTGATTTTCGTCGTCCATGGTATCTTTAGGATACGGCGATAAAGCCACATTTCGAAGGCTTCTAATCTGTTTATATCCCTCGTTTTAAGTGTCCAGCCCTCTATGCCATATAGCAGCACCGACCACACGTAGCATTTAGTAAACCTTAGTCTCAGTGTAAGGTCGAACTCTGAGCAGCTCAGTACCTTCCTGAATTTTACGAAAGCTTGTCGAGCTTGCTCAATGCGACATTTTACTTCCCTGTCCGATGCCCAGTCTTCAAAAAGCCACGTTCCTAGGTATTTGAATTTGCTCACTCTCTCAATGGACTTAGTATTCAGTGTTATGGTGGAGTTTTCAAATGCATCCAAGTTTCTGGAGATGATCATGAATTTGGTCTTTTTGGTATTAATCTCTAATCCCATTCGCTTACTGTATTCTCCGATTATAGTGACAAGTTGTTGAAGATATGCTATGTTGTTGCAAATTAAGACAGCATCATCAGCATATCGTATGTTATTGATTAATACTCCATTCACTTTGATTCCCATCTCTGCATCTTCCAAAGACTCTTGAAATATGGCTTCCGAATAAATGTTAAATAAAAGAGGGGAAAGCACACATCCCTGCCGAACACCCCTTCTTATATGTATGGATTTGGATATAGAATTGTCTATTTTTAATTGTGCTGCCTGATACCAGTACAAGTTTTCAATGCATCTTATGTCTTTTTGGTCTATATCAAGCTTCTTGAGGATCTGCATTAACTTGTGATGTTGGACACGATCAAACGCTTTCTCGTAGTCTAGAAAGCACAGGAATACGTCCTTCCTCTGATCGTAACAATTTTGGACCAACACCTGTGTTGCTACTATTGCTTCTCTTGTTCCCAAACCTTGCCTAAACCCAAACTGAGAGTCACTGATGTCCCATTCACATTTTTTGTATAATCTTTGATGTAGTATTTTTAAGAATATTTTTAAAGTGTGACTCATCAGGCTAGTGAGTCTGTGATCCTCACATCTTTTTGCATTGACTTTTTTGGGTAGGGGAATAAATGTAGAGAGCAACCACTGCTGAGGATAGCAACCAGTTTCATAAATAAAATTAAATATTTTATGTAGTGCTGAAATTCCCCTTTCATCTAGTAGTTTGAGTATTTCTGAAGGGATTTCATCAGGTCCAGGTGCCTTATTGTTTTTTGAATATAACATTGCCTTTTCTATTTCCTCTTTAGTAATTGAAGGGCCAGTCAGCTGGTCGTCTGTATAAACTTCACTCATGGGTCTTTCGTCATGAAAGATCTCCTGAATATAGTTTTCCCATATATGAATTTTCTCTTTTTCACCTAGCACTACCTGGTTATCCTGATTAACTATAATAGTTGGTCTTCATTTTCTGTATATTCCAGCAGTCTCCTTAAGCTTTTTATGTAAATTCCGATCGTCGTGCTGTCGTTGTAAATGGTCTAGATCGATACATTCTTGCTTAAGCCATTCATTTTTTGCTATTCTTATCTTTGCTTTTATTTGCCTGTTAATGTTTTTATACATATTGCTGCCATCTGGGTCATTCTTGTGTCGTCGTCGTTCTTTGCAACACGAAAATGCAGCAGGTGCATAATACTCTGGTTAAATCAGCGAGTGAAGGAAGAGTCTATACCGGTTCAGAGGTCTTTTCCCCCTCATCGGTAGTCCCATATCCTCTTCTTTTCGATTTCTCCACGCATCACACTTTGGGCCTTTCCAAATTGCAAAGAAAGAAATGTCACGGATGAACTAGAGCCATCTACCGAAAAACAAAGTAAGTTATCAATCGAAGTAGCACAGAAAAGGACAATAAATATCGTCACAACAGATGAAATACTTTCTTTGGTTACACCTCCTGAGATTTTCAAAATTTATAAATGAAACAGGATGCCGAGGAAATTAAGATGAGAGAATTTAAAATAATTCACAACTCATCTCTTTTCATCATTTTTTTTATTTCATTTACTCTTTTGTTGAGTACTAAGGAATCTTTCCTGTTGGAACTTTTACCACGCTGAGCAGATGGGTTGTGAATTATTTAAAATTCTCTCATCTTAATTTCCTCGGCATCCTGTTTGATTTATAAATTTTGAAAATCTCAGGAGGTGCAACCAAAGAAAGTATTCCACCTGTTGTCAATCTGGTGGTATGGAGACGATATTTACAGTTGAGTCCGCGAGTCTTTACCCGTGCGTTATCATTTAAAGCATACGAAATAAGTCGAAAATCTATTTCACGCAACAACAACTGACAGAAAGTGGCTACTGTTTCGATTACGGGTTTTATTATAAAATTTGACGTTATCAAATATATTGTATAGGTAGAATGTCAAATGTAAGTTTTGCTTCAAAATTTTTGTGCAGAATTACAGCTACATTTGAAGTAGCTTAATAAATTATTTTATTATTATTGATTAATTAATATATAGGGTGTCCCAAAAGTAGTGGAACGGTCGAATATTTCGCGAACTAAACATCGGATCGAAAAACTGAAAAATACGTGTTCAATCATTTTCAAAAATCTATCCAATGACACCAAATACCAACCCTCACTACACCCCCTGGAGGTGGGGTGGGGGGTAACTTTAAAATCTCAAATGGAAACCCCTAGATTTTCTTGCAGATTTGGATTCGTTACGTAAAAGTAAGCAACTTTTATTCAAGACATTTTTTCGAACTGTGGATAGATGGCGCTATAATTGGGAAAAACGATTTATCCTGATACCATAGGTAAATTATAGAAACGGTCTAATATCTCGAGAAATACACTTCCAAATGAAAAACCAAAAAACACGTTTTTAATATTTTTCGAAAACCTATCGGTAAACACCAAAAATTACCCTCCAACCCACCCCCTGGAGACGGGGTGGGGGTAAATTTAAAATCTTAAATAGCAACCCCCACTTTTTATTGCAGATTCGAATTCGTCATGAAAAATTAAGCTACATTTATTCGAAACATTTTTTAAAATTGCTGATAGATGGCGCTAATAAATCATATTTTCCAATTAAAGCGCCATCTATCAACAATTCTAAAAAATGTTTCGAATAAATGTTGCTTAGTTTTTCATGACGAATCCGAATCTGTAATAAAAAGTGGGGGTTGCTATTTAAGATTTTAATGTTACCCCCCACCCCACCTCCAGGGGGTGGGTTACAGGGTCATGTTTAGCGTTATTCGATAGGTTTTCGTAAAGTATTACAAACCTTTTTTTTTGTTTCTCATTTGGAAGTGTATTTCTCGAGATATTAGACCGTTTCTATAATTTACCTATGGTATCAGGATAAATCGTTTTTCTCAATTATAGCGCCATCTATCCACAGTTCGAAAAAATGTCTTAAATAAAAGTTGCTTACTTTTACGTAACGAATCCAAATCTGCAAGAAAACCTAGGGGTTTCCATTTGAGATTTTAAAGTTACCCTCCACCCCACCTCCAGGGGGTGTAGTGGGGGTTGGTGTTTGGTGTCATTGGATAGATTTTTGAAAATTATTGAACACGTATTTTTCAGTTTTTTGATCCGATGTTTAGTTCGCGAGATATTCGACCGTTCCACTACTTTTGGGACACTCTGTATAAACAATTTATAAAAAAATTCAATAACATATTTTATTTTTGTTATTTTATTCACTTTGACGGAAATCAAAACACAATCATTTCTTTACTGTGTGAATGACATTAGCTTTGTATGTTTTAAATATTAATTGCCAAAATATAATTATTTACCTTAACATTTCAAAGCCCAATATAAAATCAGTTGTGAAAACAACTGTTTGTGTAATATAAAGAAATTTCAAAACGCAAAAATTCGACAAAAACCGCAAAAAATTCAACTGACTGACAGCCACAAAAGTAAACAAAGCAGAAACGTCAAACAAATTGTGCTTAAAATATGAAAACATACCGAATCGTCTTTTTTTGTACCTATCTCTTTTCAATGCACTGAGTCTAGATGGTTAATAAAAATAACATGTGTTGTTACTTAATAACAAACGGCAGCTGGTTTGTCATGAGTTTCATGCGAGGAAGAGAATAATGCTAGATAAAAAGTATGTGTTTTATCTCGCCAGGTATTAATGACGCTCGGGTAAAGACTCGCGGACTCAACTGTATTGTCGTTTTCTGTGCTACTTCGATAACTTACTTTTAGTCTGGGCTGATTATCGGAGAATAGGCCATTTTTGGGAAAAGTTATTTACCAGCAATTTTATTGCTGGAATCGAATTATAAGATCCTATATATTAATAATATAGGTATGCAAAGTCCTCAGATAGTGTGCTACTTTTTTTATAAACAAAATGGCGCCCGAAAATCGTGTTTTTTTCAATTATTGCTCTATAACTCCGAATATTTTAATTTTACAACAAAAACTCTCAAATAAAAATTCACCGTGATTAAATTCTGCATAGAGACGTGTTTTTCCCGATCTGCTCCGATGAAAATTTTCCTCGGAAATTGCGGGTTTTCCCAACAAAATCTTTAATTTTCAAATAAAGTTTTAGATAAGTAATTATCTACCAATATTTAAATAATTTGGTGACTTAAAAGCCTTCTTGGTTTAGATTATCGCTCCAGAAGCTGATGCAAATTAAACGAATATTTTAGCAAAAATTTAATTGTTAATTAATAATTTACGGTCGCAATAATAACCAAAATAATTATGAAACACTGATCAAACTTTGAAAGCTTATAAACATGAGATGCCTTTTTAACATTTGGTCGACAAAATATAAATCTTTTATTTTTTGCACAATCTTTAAATGCTTAAAAAAAATAGTTATAAACAAATTAACGTTTCTCAGAAAGTTTTTATTATATTGTAATTCTAAAAAATAGCTAAAATGCGCATTTCAAATATCTTGAAAATGAATGCTTTAAAACTTTTTTGCAACCATTTACAAAAAAGTTATGAAACAGCAAAATAAACATACGATTACTACGGTGTTTATACATTTTTTAATTCTTTCAAAGCGTAGAAGTGAGTATAATTTACAAGCTAATTATTTACAAAAAAATATCTATTATCAATTTAATGGTTATATTTTAATTAAAGATTATAAATATATTTTTTTGTAATTTACACGCGCGAAAGTAGAATAATACAGCACTGTAGCTGAAATTTTCACTCTGAGCGACGACCGGCCGCGCGAGACGTACACTTTTAGAAATAATATATGCTGCGTGTCAGTCGCTTCGAGTGAACATTTTAGCTCCGACTCTGTATCAGGCCTACTTTTGCGCTAAAAATTACAAAAAAAAAGTATTTTTAACCTTCGATTAAAATATAACCATTGCACTAATTTTTGACATTCTTTGTGAGTAATTAGATTGTACCATAGACTCATTTTTAAGCTTTGAAACAATTAAAACAAATTATAAACAACGCAGGATTTGTATATTTACTTTGCTGTTTCATAACTTTTTTGCGAATGGCTGGAACATTTTTTTAAAGCATTCATTTTCAAGACCTATGAAATACGCATTTTAAGTATTTTATAAAATTAGAATATAATAAAAAATTTCTGAGAAATGTTAATTTTTTTATAACAATTTTTTTTAAACATTTAAAGATTATGCAAAAAAATGAAAAATTTATATTTTGTCGACAAAATATTAAATAGTCATCACACCTTTGTAATCTTTCTAAGTTTGATCAATGTCTCATGATTATTTTGGTTGTTATTGCGACTGTAAATTTTTAATTAACAATTGAATTGTTGCTAAAATATTCGTTTCATTTTCACCGGCTTCTGAATTTATAATCTATACCAAGAAAGCTTTTATTTCACCAAGCTATATAATTATTGATAAATAATTATTGGCCCAAATAATTTATTTGAAAATTCGAGATTTTGTTGGGAAAACCCACATTTTCCGAGGAAAATTTTCGTCGAAGCAAATCGGAAAAAACATACTTTTATGTAGAATTAAATTGGGGTGAATTTTTATTTGAGTGTTTTTGGTGTAAAGTTAAATCTTCGGAGTTATAGAGCAATAATTGAAAAAAATACGATTTTCCGGCGCCATTTTGTTTATAAAAAAAGTAGCACACTATTTGCGGACTTTGCATACCTATATTAATAATATGTAGGATTTTATAATTCGATTCCAGCAATAAAATTGCTGGTAAATAATTTTCTTTGTACTTTACTAATTAGACCAGCGTATTATAACTATTTTTTTTTTCAAAATTTAAAGATTATGCAAAAAAAAAGAAAAATTTATATTTTGTCGATAAAATATTAAATAAGCATCTCATCTTTATAATCTTTATAAGTTTGATCAATGTATCATGATTATTTTGGTTATTATTGCGATCGTAAATTGTTTATTAACAATTGAATTGTTGCTAAAATATTCGTTTAATTTTCACCGGCTTCTGGAATTAAAATCTATACCAAGAAATCTTTGATGTCACTAAGTTATTTAATTATTGATTAATAATTACTTACCTAAAACTTTATTTGAAAATTAGAGTTTTTGTTAGGAAAACCCTCATTTTCCGAGGAAAATTTTCGTCGGAGCAAATCGTGAAAAACATATCTCTATGCAGAATTTAATTGTGATGAATTTTTGTTTGGGTGTTCTTGTTGTAAAGTTAAAATCTTCGGAGTTATATAGAAATAATTGAAAAAAATACGATTTTTCGGCGCCATTTTGTTTATAAAAAAAGTAGCACACTATCTGCGGACTTTGCATAACTATATTATTAATATATAGGATCTTATAATTCGATTCCAGCAATAAAATTGCTGGTAAATAACTTTTCCATGAATTTTGCTAATTAGCCCAGAGTATTTGTTTTTTTAGAATTTACAAGACTTATTCACATCAACTTAGTCTTACTGTTAAATTAGGATCTAATTAACAGAAAAAAGTATATAGTAAACATTATGGCGACTTTAGTCTGGCAATCCTTTCGATGGAGTCAGTGTCAGGATAGTCAGACTAAAATGGAGATGGGTAGAACACATAGTCAGAATGACAGATGGATGATGGACAAAGAGGTTATTGCAATGGAGACCAAAAGAAGACAAGAGAAGCGTCGGTCGACGGCCCACAAGATGGATCGACGATTTAAAAAGGATAAATAAAAACTGGATGAGACCGGTAACAAAGGGAGGAGGTCTTCAGAAGTGGACTTTTGAGGCTGGATGATGACCAGCTTATAGTGAAAATCCTGTATTAACGGTTCTCCAAGTCTTTTTATTCTTTCTTCTTCAAGTCTAAAACAGCGCTAACAGGCTTCGGCTACTAAGTTCTGGATAATATCTCTCCATTCTTTTCGGTCCTCTGCACTCTTTCTACAGTCCCTCACCCCGATTTCTTCTAAATCCCTCTCTGTAGGCTCTAACCATCTCTTCCTTGGGCGACCTCGTCTTCTTTTTCCCAATCCTCTGTCATTCAATATTCGTTTGACGTTTCTATTTTATGGCATCCGAGTAATATGTCCCAGCCATCTAACTCTTTGTGCTCGTATTTTTGTCGTTATTTTTGGTCTCTCATACATCCTCATTACTTCTTCATTTGTTCGCCTCCTCCAGGATTTCTTCGCTATCTGTACACTCCCAAAAATCTTTATCAGGACCTTCCTTTCCCATATCTGTATATTTTTCTCCTCTTGTTGATTCATTACCCACGTTTCGCTCACATACAACACTGTGGGCCGTATTACCGTTTCATACATTCTGATTTTCGCGTTTCTTGATACATTTTTTGCTTTTAATATTATGTTTAAGACACCCACAACTCGACTTCCGTTCAGTAATCTTTTATCTATTTCTTTTTCTTCCCTTCCAGTATTCGTTACAGTCACTTCCAGGTATTCGAATTCTAATACTTTCTTAAATTTATATTCATCTCCTTCTCCTTTCATTTTTATATACTTATCCTCTTTATTTATATCTCCTTTCATTACCATGTATTGTGTTTTTCTTCGTTTATTCTTAATCCATACCTTTTTTGCTTCCGCTTCGAACTTTTGGAAGATTTTTTGGAGGTGTTCCTTTGTTCTTGTTAGGATGACTAGATCATCAGCGTAAGCTATAAACTATGAACTTCTGTCTGTTGTTAAGGTACCGCTTGTACTAATTTTTATCCTTCTTACTATGTGTTCTACTACCAAGTTAAATAAATCTGTGGATAGAGAGTCACCCTGTTTCAGTCCTGTATTCACTGTGAATTTTTTTGAAAAATTTCCTTCCATTGTTATCCTGTTTTTTGTATTGTTGAGCGTCATTCTCGCTAATTTAACCAGCTTTCCTGAAATACCTAAGTCTTTTTAGATTTTTAATTTATTTTGACAAAATCAAAATTTAACAATATCATTTTTATAAAAAGAGAAAGAAAGTAGCATGATGCACATTTCAGTACAACGATCGATCCCTCAAACAATATGTATTATCCGGGAAAAACTAGGTTCAAGGCTATGTCAGATAGTCCAGGCAAAATCGGTTTAAAACCAGACCATAATTGACAATTTCCTTCTTCTTCTTAAAGTTCCATCTCCTAGCGGAGGTTGGATATCATAATGGCTATGGTCACTTTGTTGGCTGCTGCTCTGAACAGTTGTAATGAACTACAGTTAAACCATTCTCTAAGGTGCCTCAGCCAGGAGATGTGTCTTCTTCCTATGCTTCTTTTTCCTTGGATCCTTCCTTGCATAATAACTCTCAGCAGCTCATATTTCTCTCCTCTGGTAATGTGACCCAAATATTCTAGCTTTCTTGTTTTTATACAGTTCATAATTTCTAACTCCTTATTTAAACGTCGTAGCACTTCAACATAGGTAATCCTTTGAACCCACTGAATTTTCAACATTCTTCTGTAACACCACATTTCGAACGCTACTATTTTTCTTATATGTTGCCTTTTCAATGTCCAAGCTTCCATTCCGTATAGTAATATAGAAAATATGTAGCATCTTAGAGCCCTCAATCTGAGAGGCAACTGAAGGTCTTTGTTTGTAAGCAGTGTCTTCATTTTTATAAACGCTTGCCTTGCTGTTTTAATTCGGACTTTAATTTCTTTGCTTTGGTCATTTTTGTCATCAACCCAGGTTCCTAGATATTTGTATGTCTTTACTTTTTCTATTTGCGTTTGCTCTAGTATTAACCTTTCATTTCCATGTTGTGTTTTTGAGACAATCATAAATTTAGTTTTTTTCTTGTTTATTTTGAGTCCATATCGAATGCAATAATCGTTAATTCTATTTAACAATTCTTGTAGCGACTCAAGGGTGTCTGCCATTATAACGGTGTCATCAGCGAATCTTATGTTATTTACTGTTCTTCCGTTTATAGAGATTCCATCACTTAGTTCCGCTATGGCTTCCTGAAATATGGCTTCACTGTACACGATTTCCATAAGAGTCTATTTGTTTGCTGGCATCACTTCAGGATGTAGCTTGTATGATTAATTCGAAAGTACTTCCAGAAAAAAATGTATAGGACAAAATTTGCTTAAAATTGGTTAATATATTCATTTCCAGTGTTATTTTTAATTAAAAAATTTTACTCCCGACACGGAATGTCATCCCACGTCCCACAAGCTTATAGCATCCTACGGTACAGGATCGACTTTGAAGTTGAGGGTAAATATCCCAAGGCCAATGTCTAGATTCGCCACTTACAGGCTCAGAAAATTATGCGAGAAAATGGTTTTCACTGGACTATATTATTAATTCTATATTATGTTGATGTGTATGTGTTTATAAATGAATAAAGAGAACTTAATTTTTGTAAACATATTATTGATTGGAATAAAACAAACTTTATTTCACCACAAAACAAGACTCTACTTCAAAAAGGTGTCTGAGTTTTGATTGATTATGACAAAAAACTCCTTGTATAAAAGTACGATAAATTGATTGATTAAGTTGAAAATATAAAAACCCCAGAATCAACTACGTATCGGCTAAATATAAGAAATATAGTTTCAAAAGATATTGGAGGAAATTGACAGGCAGAATGAGTGTGTATTGTGCAACAAAATTATGATTCACCAGGGCAAAACCTTTGACTAATTATTGTGGATTTCTCGTCTTTTGTCAGAGAACCAAAAACGTTTCGAATGGGTTTACCTTTGCAACATATCACCGAGTACAGGCAAAATGGAAATGCCTTTCTTTCATCAAATGAAACCAAAGAAAACAAAGATGATCAAATCTTAAGAACGCAAAGAAATAGATTCGTCAGAAAACAACGACCTATATGAAGATACTCTAACCAGACATATACAAGAGTAAGAAAACGAAATCGAAGATATTAAATAAGCAAATGATGGCATAACGTAACTGATGGTCGTGACTGATAAAGAAAAACTTATCCAAAATATGAAAAAACTAATAGGCACAACGAGACAGCTGATGGAAAAATACAGCTTCAGATACAAGAACAAAATTTACAAGAAAATTAATTAAAATAACAAGCAACTCTAAAGTAAAATAAAGCTGCAAATCCATATTTGAACTTTCGTGTAAATTTGCGTCGATTGATATAGTCCTGTCGCCAGGGGGGTACAACGGCCTTCTGTATTCAGATGGACTTGATGACCTGTAGAACACGAATTTTTTGGGTAACAGTTGATCCGGATGTCGATAAGGTTGTTATAAACCAAGAATTTGAGGAATCACATAACAGCGATTTCTCGCAAAACAAAACATTTTTTTGTATTTTTTGGGCCGTTCTAACCAAAAAATGTTCTTACAAATTTTTTCGTAGGATGCATATTTTTCGAGATAAACGCGGTTGAACTTTCAAAAAATCGAAAAATTTCAATTTTTGAACCCGAATAACTTTTGATTAAAAAATAAAATAGCAATTCTGCTTACCGCATTTGAAAGTTCAAGTCAAATTAAATCGGTTTTAATTATTTTGTATTGCTAAAAATGTATTATTTTATTGTTAAAAAAGCTATAAACACCTAGTGTTTGAGTGATGTTTTTAATGATTTCTCATTTAAAATCGAACGAGTAGGTAGAAGAGGTAAAAGTGCAAGCGAGGCTATTTCTACGTAGCATGCATTAAAAAGCATGTATTAGGCACGGGAAACACTATGTGTTTATAGCTTTTTTTAACAATCAAAAAATAAATTTTTAGCAATGCAAATATTAAAAACATATATAATTTGACTCAAACTTTTAAAGGCGGTAAGCAGAATTGCTATTTTATTTCTTGTTCAAAGGTTATTCGGGTTCAAAAATTGCAATTTTTCGATTTTTTGAAAGTTCAACCGCGTTTATCTCGAAAACCATCCTACGAAAAATCTTGTAGAAACTTTTTTTGATAGAATGACCCAAAAAATACAAAAAAATGTTTTGTTTTGCAAGAAATCGCTGTTATGTAATTCCTCAACTTCTTTGTTTATAACAATCTTATCGACATCCGGATCAACTGTTACCCAAAAAATTCGTGTTCTACGGGCCAAAATACATAAAAAAAACTTGGGTAAGTCCATCTGAATTAAGAAGGCCGTTGTACCCCCCCCCCCTGGCGACAGGACTAATATGACTACGGTCATAAATTTTTAATTTGAAGTGATATAAAAAGCGGAAGTATATATTTGTTCTCACCTTGCTACGGCGTGTCGAATAATATATCGCTTGTACTATTTCGGCGACTTTACTTCCAGTTGTAACTATAAAACCGTAAGTCAAAGTTTAACTTTCTCACCTTTAATAGCATCCTTGGGTTATAAGCTCTCATTTGACACCCCATGTGTCATTATATCTCTTCTAATAACGGAGGATTTGTGTTTACGGACAGACAGACAGAGAGACAGACATGGATAGTTCAACGTTTCGACACTTTAATGTTGTAAAATAAGTGAAAATGGTAGTAAAATCACGAAAACAAAATATTTTTGATTCTAAAATGAGAAAAAAATATTTTTTTAATTACAAAATTACAAATTAAATATTGAGGAGTGGGGAGCTGTTTGTCTCGAGTTGGTCATTCAGAATTTGAGACAAACAGCTCCCCACTCCTCAACCTCTTCAGTTAAAGACTTTAAAAAAGCAAACACATAGTAAACTAAATCACTTGCGAAAGGCACTCTGCCGAAACAGCTGTAGTCACATAGTTATAATAACTTTTGTGGAAGTATAGAAAACAAACGTTTTCAGTGTTTTATTGTGAGATAAAATGAACTTCCATCAAGTAACGGTCGAATCCATCAATTAAATCAAATATTGGATATGTCATTAAAATTCATCACAATTAAAACATAATCAAAAAATGTTTACCATGTCTTTATCTTTACGAGTTCGCAGTAATTTAAATTTATAGAATACTACATCAAAAGTAAAGAGTAAACTAAAACGCTAAGTCGCTAATGATATTTGTGTAAAATTTGCTGAACTTGTTTACTTACTCTTAATGAAAATTATTCAGTTTCGTGCAGGAACGGAAGTGTTTTTAGGTAATATAAGGGGAATAAGAGTTTGTAAAATACGCTGAGCTCTACTTGGATGTGCAATCAAAAAAGTTTTTCTTATTAACGAATTTTTAAACCAAAGAGCAGTCCTCTTCTTCTAGTTTCATAACTGTTATTGATCGTTGGATAATAATATCATGTTAGCTACCATATTCCCTATTGTGACTGTACTCAGTTTTCCATACTATTGCCTTAGATTTTTCAGCCATGATGTTCTTCTTCTTCCAGGACCACGTTTACCTTGGATCTTTCGCTGAATGATCAGATGTGAAAGATCATACTTTTCAGAGTATACGATAATGTGACCAAAGTATTCCAGCTTGCGTTTCTTTATTATATTGACCGGGTCGTCCCCAAAATCAATACACTACCCCAGGCTGTGGGTAAAAAATAGGTCGATTTCAGGATATAATTCAGGAATTTTTGAAACTTATCAGGTGTTGTAAAGGACGATGCCAGCAATAACTTCTGCTAAAATGTAACCAAAAATATTGTGCGCTTTTTTCTTATTGCGATTTTCGTTTGTTAAATTTGCAATTTTTAATGATTTTTAATTTTGCAGCTTAGGATATTGATTTTAGAGAAAAACTTTTTAATACAAAGTTGTAGTAAATTAAAAAACCTACAATTTTAGGTACGGTATGTTTAATTTTGTTAATTAGTTATTGCAAAACAGCATGCGAAATGTCCAAAATGGCCGTTTTTTACAATTGCATTATTTATTGTACAAATATTTTTTTTATTTTTTAAAGCTTTAAAATGAAGATCTTTCAATTCCAAACATAAAAAAAATTGTAAAGCCAGATTAACGAATTTGTTGCTTAGATATTATAAATTGTTTGTCCCAAGAGGTCAAATATCGAAGGCTATAACTTTTTGAAAAAAAATCGTAGAGAGTTGGTGAAACATCTAATCTCCTTCTAAAGAGTTATGTTTTCATATTGTGATGTAAATAAATGCGTAAAATATTTTTAAATCTCTAATTTTTGGGTTTGAAAATAAGGGGGCAAATTTCGTTATAAACATTTAGAGCTGAAGCGGCCCTGTACATCCTATGAGTTTCTAACTTCAGATTATTCTTGCTGAAGATAAAACGAAGATTTATAAAAAAATAAAAAATTTCTACGACCAACTGAAGCCGAGATAATTTTTGGGTTTGAAAATAAGGGGGAAAATTTCGTTATAAACATTTAGAGCTGAAGCGGCCCTGTACATCCTATGAGTTTCTAACTTACAGAGTATTGTTGCTGAAGGCAAAACAAAGATTTATAAAAAAATAAAAATTTTCTACAGCCCACTGAAGCCGAGATAATTGTTTTTTTTTTCTTAAATCGTAGTGCCTTTATTTATAACAATTAAGAAATTATTTTACAGTCATTGACTAAATAAAGACTTATATTATCTTAAAATAAAAATTATTATAAAATATGATTACATTTGATTTTTAAAAATTATTTTTAAATCGGTGCTTTTGCGAGTGGCCGAATTTTGCAAATCGCCTGGACCTCGATTTTTGATCCTTCGCTTCGTTATCGAACGTGTTCGCTTCGTATCTGTTTAGTATACGTAGCGAATACGTTCAATAACGAAGCGAAGGGTCAAAAATCGAGGCCCTGGCTCGCTTCAAATCCGCGCGCTCGGAAAATTTTTACGTAACTTGTATTAAATTTTGTCAAAAAACAATTTAATAATATTACCATTATAATATACAGTCTATTTACCACTCTATCTGTTTTTCTTGATAATCTTTTATATGTGAAATTTCATTTCGGAAGAAATAATATTACAGAAATGATACATATATTATATGAAATATATAACTATATTTTTATTTTTTTCATTGTTATATAAATATAATAATAATAATGTTACTTCATACTATAATATACAATATAAAACATTTCTTTTTGTAGTGACAATTCGTTTTGGATTTCACATATAAAAGTTTATCAAGAAAAACAAATACAGTGGTAAATATACTGTATATTATAATGGTAATATTATTAAATTGTTTTCTGTCAAAATTTAATACAAGTTACGTAAAAATTTTCCGAGCGATTTACAAAATTCGGCCGCTTGCAAAAGCACCGATTTTAAAAATAATTTTTAATAATTAAATATAATTATATTTTATAATAATTTTTATTTTAAGATAATATAGTCTTTCTTTAGTCAGTGACTGTAAAATAATTTCTTAATTGTTATAAATAAAGGCACTACGATTTAAGAAAAAAAAAACAATTATCTCGGCTTCAGTTGGTTGTAGAAAATTTTTATTTTTTTATAAATTTTTGTTTCGTCTTCAGCAACAATAATCTGTAAGTTAGAAACTCATAGGATGTACAGGGCCGCTTCAGCTCTAAATGTTTAAAAATAAAAATAAAAAATAAAAAATAAAAAAAAATATTTGTACAATAAATAATGCAATTGTAAAAAACAGCCATTTTAAATTTTTCGCAGGCTGTTTTGGAATAACCAATTAACGAAATTAAACTTACTATACCTCAAATTGTAGGTTTTTTAATTTACTACAACTTTGTATTAAAAAGTTTTTCTCTAAAATCAATATCCTAAACTGCAAAATTAAAAATCTTTAAAAATTGCAAATTTAACAAATGAAAATCGCAAATAAAAAAAAGCACACAATATTTTTGGTTACATTTTAGTAGAAGTTATTTCTGGCATTGTCCTTTACAACACCTGATAGGTTTCAAAAATTCCTGAATTATATCACGTTTTTTCACCCACAGCCTGGGGTAACACGCCTAACTTCACACTCAACTTTGATACGAGAATTATTGAAAAAATATGCATTGAAATCCAGATCCCGTAGTTTTTTGAGCATGATAAAGTGAGTAGAAAGACATACATAAATTGTTTTTTGTAATTCCATTTTAAATTTACCCTGCACATGTCGTAGACTATAGTTGTGACTATTTTGGGTCGCGCCCATATTGACCAGTTGTGTTCTTTGGTTCAGCCACCTAAAGACCTCTTCATTTCAAACTCTATGGATCCTCTTATTTTTAGTAGTCACCTGTAAACAAAACCATGGGATGTAATAATAAGACACTTAAAAAACATTAAAAAAAACATTCTAAATATTTATACAATAAACCTTGAAACTAGAGATAGAAAAATATGAGAGGACATCAGATAACAACAGACTTTGTGCTTCGTATATAACCAGGTAAATGTAGGATAGTACTATTAGTACTGTAATACAAAATTTATACTGGAACCAATCAGCCACAATAAGAACGAATCTTGGTGTGAACCAACGGAAGCGATCCAGATTGTACGAGGCGTTAGACAAGGTTGTATACTTTAACCTATATTATTTAACCTATATTCAGAGGACATATTTAGTGAAGCCTTGGAAAATTCTGAACATGGAATACTCCTAAATGGAGAATGCCTAAACAACATCCGCTATGCAGACGACACCGTTATTTTTGCAGACAGTTTGAACAGTTTACAGCAACTAATAAACAAAGTAAATGAAGTAAGTGAAAGATTTGGACTAAATTTATGATCATCAGCAGATATAAAATTAGAGACGCCCAACTACTTATCAATAATACACCAGTGGACCAAGTAAAACAGTATTAACTATCTTGGAACAATAGTAAACGAACAATGGGATCACTCACAAGAAATGAAATGTAGAATAGAGAAGGCAAGGAGTGTATTCAATAACATAGCCAAACTCTTTAAAAGCCACAACCTTAATCTGAAGATAAAAATAAGGCTCCTGTGATGTTATATCTTCTCAATATTGTATTACGGAGTTGAATCCTGGACAGTCACTGAAGCAATGGAGAAAAATTTGAAGCCTTCGAGATGTGGATATACAGGCGAATCCTAAGGATATCATGGACGGACAAGACAACCAACGAGACCGTATTACGAAGAGTGAGCAAAGAAAGAGAGGTGATGTATACCATTAAAAGGAGAAAGTTAGAATATCTCGGGCACATAATGAGAAACGGCACTAAATACAGATTACTGAAGGTAATCCTTCAAGGTAAAGTATTCGGAAAGCGAGGAGTTGGGAGAAGAAGAATATCATGGTTAAAGAACCTGAGGAAATGGTTCTCCACAACAACATCTAATCTCCTTAAAGCATCAGTTAATAAAATAATTATAGCCAGAATGATCGCCAATATTCGAAACGAATAGCCACTAAAAGAATAAGTACTATTAGGAATGACATATCATAACAAGATTAATTCAGTAAAAACTGAATGATGATAACTGAGATGTTTACACGTATTTTAGTGATTTGGAAAAAGAAATTGACAAAGTACCACGCCTAAAATACAAACATCCAAACCAGAGGTTATCCTCAGGGTAAGTTTTAACTACCCTCTTATAGAATATTGTCATTGATGAGTTGATAGCCAAGTACAAAAGAGGTACAAGTAAAACAATTTTCGTGTATAATATCACAAGAGAGTGAGAATAAATTGAAAATAATGCGACAGTTTTTCGGAAATTTGTTGTCTGGCAATAGACACGAGAGCCCGCAGGGCTCGAGTGGCTATTGCCCAATGACAACAAATTTGAGTAAAAATGATGCATTATTTTCTTATTTATTCTTACTGTCGTGTGATATTCGTAAGATTATTTTTTAAAACGTATGTTATGGATATTTTCTTAAATGTGACAGTTGTCAAAACTAGGAAACTGGTTGCCATTAAACAGAAACAATCTACTTAAAAAAATTCTACCGCCAATTTTCTACAGTAGATAATTCTCAGTATAATTTTAATCTGATTGGACCGAATTAAACACGTGATCAAATATCTTACTATACGATTGGAAGTTAAAATCATTAAAAAATAATCGGGTATAATGTCACAAGAGAGTGAGAATAAATTGAAAATAATGCGACAGTTTTTCGAAAATTTGTTGTCTGGCAATAGATCGAGTGGCTATTGCCCAATGACAACAAATTTGAGTAAAAATGATGCATTATTTTCTTATTTATTCTTACTGTCGTGTGATATTCGTAAGATTATTTTTTAATACGTATATTATGGATATTTTGTTAAATGTGACAGTTGTCAAAACTAGGAAACTGGTTGCCATTAAACAGAAACAATCTACTTAAAAAAATTATATCGGTAATTTTCTACAGTAGATAATTCTCAGTATAATTTTAATCTGATTGGACAGAATTAAACACGTGATCAAATATCTTACTATTCGATTGGAAGTTAAAATCATCAAAAATAATCATAGAAAAATATTGAAAATTAAACAATTTATGCGCCATCTACTGGCACCGTGAAAATACAAACATGACCCCACTACTGCAGTGATTGGGACTAATAGAGATCCTGAAACATAAAACTTAAAAGTGATTATTGAAATATAAGTTATTTCCTATACCATCAACTAGGATTTTTGAAAAATATTAAAATTTGGAAAAATGATGAAGTTTTGAAAATTGTTTTTAAAATTAGCTAAAACATTTTCAGTTTCAAAAACCGCCAAATTGACATATTTTATCCGATCAAAAAACCCCTATTTGATGGTATAGAAAATAACTTATAAGTATTTCAATAATAACGTTGAAATTTTATGTTTTAGGATCCCTATTAGTCCCAATCACTGCAGCAGTGGAGCTGTTTTTATTTTCACGGTGCCAGTAGATGGCGCATAAATCGTTTAATTTTCAATATTTTTTATGAAAATTGTTTTACTTGTACTTTTTTATAATAAATGCTCAGGCAAATTTTCACAATTGCTGCAGTACTTTTTATTTTAGAAATTCCCAAAAAAGTATATGAATTTCGTACTTTTACACTAGGATAGCCCATTAACCTGAATAGCTTGACGATTATGTATTCAGCAGTAAAAATTTCACGTATTTTTTACTTACTTTTACATCATTAGAATAATAATTAATTCCTATAAGATAATTAAAAAAAATTGTATAAAATCTAGTACAGTTTTTTTATATTTCGTTGTGTAAAGCTGTAGTCTTTAGAACTTTAAACACGTCTTTGAAAACTTAAAACAAGAATTCATTCTAAACGTTCGCTGTGCATCCCTTTGTAAAGTAAACTACCCCTTATCTCTATCCAAAAACAAACCGGTACTGACTTGCAACATATCTTTTGTTATAGCAGAAGTCGCGCTATGCGGAAGACGACATGCCACCCCCACCTTCTCCCCCACAACAACACCCCGCCGTCACCGCGGCTATCGCTCACGAAGGGAGCGGAAGAGTTTCCCGACAGGGCTCCCTGGAACGGGGCTCCACGACCCACCACAGGACGAGACCGTCCAACGAGATTGCAAAGGAGCAGATGCAGAATGCGGTGAGTCTTTTTAACATACAACATAGTTAAGTACCTCAGCTGTTTTATAGGGTATCGTTTTTTAGGGCCGCTGCCACCAAGTGTGCCAAGCGTGCATCGCACGCAGGCGGCCAACAATAGGGGCGGCCAAAAGCAGGCCATATTAAATAGTAATGATTCAGATAATTCTATAAACTCGAATATTCCAAACAATAGCTATCATTATACCTGATAATACAAAAATGCATTTCAATTATCATTTATAGTACTTTTTTTCATCCTAATCTAAACAAAAATGTCAGAAAATATTATTTTTTTTTATTTAAAACACAAAACCACATCAACCGCGCAGGGTTATTAGTGGATATAAGAATACAAAGTATTACATTAAATAGAGTTATACAATTTGATGTCTTTTAAATATGTTAACACTGATGAAACTTTTTTGGTGAGGATTGTCTTGAGGTCATCGTCTGTGATTCTATGGGATCTTCTTTCTTTTTGAAATTGAGGACACTCTTAATGTGATTGGCTTAGCTTCTAGGTCTGTTCTTACAAAGATGCCTACTCCGCCACTTGCCTGTTGTGCTATTCTGTTTTTTTGGAAAACATTGGTAGTTTTGAAGATTAATATTGGATTGCTTAAAATGAGTTTTTTGAAGACATAAGGTCTTAGGGCATGTTTCATTTATTAGAAGTTTTAATTGTTCTAAATGGGTGTAGAACCCATTGATATTCCACTGTAATATATAGGGGTTAGACATTTTCGAGTTCTGACTGAGAATGTGTTTCATCGGTCTCTTCTGTGGAAGAGAAATTATTGGGGCTTAGTTTCTTTCTTAATCGAGTTATATTATTTTTTAATTTTGAATTGTGGGTATAAGCGTGAACAAAATTAAGGATCTGAATTAATTCGGCTGTTTCGTTCGAATAGTTTTTTGAGGTTATTTCGGGATGTTTTGCGTTTAATGTGTTTTCGAGAAAGTCACATATTTCGTCGAAGTTAAAGACAAATGGTGGTGATCTGTTTGCGATTTTGTCTTTAATTGTCTCTAGGGAAAGTAAAAGTTCATCTCGAGAATTTCTTTTAGACGTTTTTGTTTTTTTCTTTGATTTCCTTGTTACTGGAGAAGTGAAGATATGAGAATCGGTCTGTGTGGTATTTTCGTTGATTTCTGGAGACGATGAGATGAGCCTTTTTAGATGTTTTGTGACGTTTGGAATAATTTTAGGTTGTGTTATTTCTAATGGAGTAAGATTGCTGATCTTGTTCGAAGTTGATGATGTTGGGATTTTTAAAGTGTTTGTTTCATTTGTATTATTTGTAGGTCTTGACATGTCGTCAGTTTCTATGGTAGATTCTAATTGGTTATTAGAGACCTGTACGTCTGGGATCTGATCTAATATGTTTTGGGAAGATGCTGGGTGATCGTTAGAGGTGGATATTAAGACTTTGTCAGAAGGTTTTAGTTCTGTTTGGTTATAAGGTAGATTTGTTATATATTGTGTGTTTTGGGAGGTTTCTGGAAGAGCTTTAGAAGTGGTTGGATTAGAATTGGTTGGGTCAGGATTTGTTGTATTAGATATGTTATATTATGTTATATTATATAAATATAATTTTTAATTATATTTTTATATAATAGAAAATTAAATACGAATTTATTTTATAAATTTACAGTTTTTTTATGTTTTCATTAGGAAACACTAGGAAGTGCTTATTAAACACAGCAAAACATCTGTTGAGCGACTTTCCACAACGCGTTGGAGTTCTCAGTCACTGCGCACTATGCTGGCTGCAGTTAAAGTATTGGCAGAACATTTTTATAGTGTTGTTGCTTCAATTTACAAATTCTCTCATCAACAAGAAAATTTATACGCCAGAGGTGCTGCACATAACCTCATGCCCGCTTTGTGTAATTAAAGGCATTGATCAATCATGACCAAAATAGGGGCACTTCGTCTTTATATTGAAGAAAAACGTAATCATATTATAAATAAATTAATACATAGATTTTGCCACGACAAAATATGAGGACGACGACATTTCCACCTAAAAATTAATTCGACGTAGAAAACGAATGGATGGTGAGTTACCTACCTATATAGGACTTAAACTTCGAGCAGAAATTCAAAAAGATAATATTATGTTGGAATGTTTTGACATTCAATGCTGAACTCGAAACCAGATAAGTCCATTAATATGGCTTCATTGTTCGAGGCTCTACAGACACACACTTTGCTTTTCCACGAACAGTGTACAGTTGAAATTAGCTGTTTCAACATTTTGTGACTTTTACCATGAAGAGGTATCAGAAGAAGACCTTCTGCTAGAAATACCAAGGCTCAGAAGACTTTTACAAGCGGCCAATATTACAGCATCTAAATGGTTCACTGTAGACTTTTTAAAATTCATTGTGGAGTGGGATTTTATGGAATTTCTCCCAAGCTTAATGGTCGTCTTAAAATTGTTTATGACCATTTTTGTATCGGTTGCTTCATGTGAGAGAAGTTTTGGGAAGCTAAAACCAATCAAGAATTACTTGCGAGAAACAATGACGTCAACAAGGCTAAATAACCTAGGTTTATTAACTATCGAACGGAGCGGTCAATTTTAGGAGAATGGAACGGTCAATGTTAGGAATAACTCTGCGAGACAAAATCAAAAACGAAGAAATCAGGAGAAGAACAAAGGTGACTGACGTCATCGAAAGGATAGGCATGTTGAAGTGGGGCAGGACACATAGCCATAACAACAGATGGGCGATGGACAAAGAGGTTACTGGAATGGAGGCCAAGAGAAGCGTCGGTCGACCGCCTACAAGAGGGACTGACGACTTAAGGAAGCTAAAAAACTGGATCAGAGCGGCGCAGGATAGATGGGGTTGGAAATGAGGGGAGGAGGCCTATTTTCAGCAGTGGACTTTTGAGGCTGGATGATGAATTACTATCGAAGCAACCCAAAACATGAATATAGAAAATGTAATTTCAGAGTTTGTCGCTAGTAAAGCTAAAAAAATATTTTAATTCATTCACATAGTGTAAACCAAAAAAGTAAATAAACTGTTATATAGAACTGCCGGGAACTAGATAGTGGTAGCTCAAGATAGGGAGACATGGAGAAACTTAAAAGAGGCCTATGTTCAGCAGTGGACGATAGCGGTTAGACGATGATGATGATGATATACTATTTACTGCAGTTTCGTTAACTATAATTCTTAATTTTTTCATTATTCAAAACATACGTTTATCGGATTTTCGTTGATTTTAACAATCTTTATTTTTAGGATTTGATGTCACCCACGCTAGCTACACCACTGCACATGATTCCATATAAGTTTGGATGTGTATATTATAGAATATTCGGTTTATAGCGTCCTGCGCCTTCCATTTCCCAGTATTCATTCACATTCATTTACCCAGTTTCCTGATCGTAGATCTTCTTCGTAACTATAACTATTCGTAACGCTATAACTCGTAACGTCAAAATTGAATAATTATTTTATTTACTTTTGTTAATGTGGAAACCATTTTTTTGACAGTTACAACTATTGAAATTAAGTTTATTATTTAATTAGATTAATTGTGATTAAATATTTAAAAACTTCGTGTACTTAGTACATTAAAACTACTAATTACATCTTTTAAATCGGTATGTCTATCGAACTATGAAATTACATTAAAACTTCTGTGGTAGGAAATTTCATTGATCAGAAGCAAGGTAAAATGATAGACAGATTGAAACTTACTTTCACGTAGACTAACTCCATTAAACTTCCATACTTCTAAACTTCCAGTACTATATTTTCCATTAAAAGGAAAGCATAACTTTAAAAATGTTAATTTTCAGTTTAAACGTCACTTTATTTCAATATGCTGCTATTAAGTAATTTACACATTAATTCTTGCTATAAAAGTAAACTTTATGTAGGTATAGGGGTAGGGTACCAAAGTAAACGACCGAGAGGAAGACCACAGATGAGATGGGTTGATGATATTAAAAGAATAGCCGGAACGAATTGGAAATATGTTGCTCAGGATAGAGACCGATGGAAGGAGTTGGGAGAGGCCTATGTCCAAACGTGGACGATAGAAGGCTAAGAAGAAGAAGAAGGGGTAGGCGCAAAATTTCAGACCAATGCTTTTTAAATGCATTCATTTTTTTCGAATCTTGGGAAAACTAATAAATAGATAGTTTTGAAAAATTTAAACGCAGTATGAAAGATTGCTTTATTATCGAGTGCCGAAAGTTCCTTAGAATAAACAAAAATTTTCTTCTGAATGAGATATTCGAAATCAAAAATTACATTAAATTTTATCTTTTTTAACCCTTGTAACTTATTAAAATAAACATTATAGAAGTTTTCAGGGACTTTCGCTCGGTAATAATGTAATCTTTCATTCTGCGTTTAAATTTTTCAAAAATACTTATCAGTTTTCTCAGGTTTCGAAAAAATAAATGCATTTAAAAAGCAGTGGCCCGAAATTGTACGCCCGAAAATTTATATCATTAATTAATCACATGATCCTTAACGATATAGTTCTTACATACAAAGTACCGACCCAGATGGATACTATCTGGGTCCGGCACTCTGTTATAGTACCAATATTGCTGCCTTTACTTCCTCGAGCACTGATAATGAAACTTCTTGTCTTGCTGAGTGATACGGTTTTTGTTCGTATGCTGTTGTCGACTCGTCAGTATTAAACAGTTGTTTGAAATACTCTCCCCATTGTCCGATTATGTTTTGGTTTCCATAGGAATTTGTCCTCTATCATCTTTTATGAATCCCAGACTATTCTTGTTCTCATGATCATTTTTCAGTGCGTCACAGTTTTTCGATTTCTCTCTAATGCATTAAGTTAGATGAGACGGAAAAAGCGGTAGCTCCGTGATTAAACACAAAAATAATGCAGCATTACAATGGTTATATACATAAGATGTCTATTCCTAACCTACGTTTGATTCGTTGATATTTAGAATGCGCGTTTTTTCTAGCCAATCAAATACACGTATTACGAACATTTGACGAAAACTTCGTCCATTTTGGCCATTTTTTAGAAGTGTCAAAGAGTCAAGTGACGGTTATTATTCAGGTCAGTATTTTGTGTACCTGTCATTTTGAAATTTCGAATTCGACTTCACTTGTGTTTCACAACGTCTTTGTGCATTATTTTGTGTTTTGGTTTAAAATTTAGTTCGTTAAAAGTTAGTCATTGACGTGAGGAGACTAGAGACATTCGAGATGTACCGAAGAGTGCTAAATATCTCATGAGTAGATAGAATAGCCAACGTGGAGGTAATGAGACTTACGCATAAGGAACGAAAACTAACAAATAAGAAGAAAACTGAGATATATGGGACATGTGATGAGAGATGTATATCTAATACTCCAGATCATTATGCAAGAAAAAGATCCATAGTAAGGAGACGTAACTCATGGCTGAAGAACCTTAGGAACTGGTTTGGATGTAATAACAATGAATTATTTAGAGCCGCTGTTTCAGAAATAAAGATCTCTCTGATGATTGCTAACTTTTGAAGCGGAGACAGCACCTAGAGAAGAAGATAAAAACACAGTTTATGGATAGTTTTGTGTCATTTTTTAATGTTTCCATATTTATAAATTTAATTAACAATATTGTTTACTTTTTAATTATATTCCCCTTTATAAAAAATACCTACATGTTAACATATTGTGTAAAAATCAAATCTACTAAATTACTAATTCCACAAGCTTTTCACCTATGGCTAAGTACGATTGTGGCATCTGTCAGATTCGTCAATAATTACATGAAATAAGTCTCGACACAGCCAATACAGTATATGACGTCATAATTAATGACGCACTGAAAAATGATCATGAGAACAAGAATATTTATATTATCGCCCTTTAATGTTTTCATTATAAAACGGCGTAGACAGAACGTTTCTGTGGTTGCTCTCAAGTTGCCTTATCCAATCTTCTACGTACCTATTATATTGTATTTCTTCGTTCTTTATACATGTCTCATTTCTGTTCTAATTCTACAGTAGGGTTCTCTATTCTCAACTATTGGTCTTGTTAATAGCTCCATTGTTTTGTTGGTTTTTAGCTTAAAACTTTTATCACATTCCCTTGTAGGCCCACTTTCTTTCCTCGTTTGTTCTCGTTTTCCCTATAAATTCGGCCGCTGTCGGTTTAAATGCTTCTCTGAAATTTTGCCATTTCTAGGTTATTGTCAGCTCTCCATTTAGTATGTTTTCTTCCAGCGCCTGAAACTTAGCATTGTTTTTCTTTCACATGTAATTCGAGATTTTATAGATTCCATCTATAGCCTTGCGAGCTTTGTTTTGTCCATTTTGTGCTTAGCTTTATTCTCATCTTAGTTCTTACGAAGAAATGACCCTAGTCACTGTTTGCTCCTCCGAGCAAACTACATATATACGCCTCCGAAGAATAATATACATGAACAAGAATCATCAAGAATTATCAAGAAGAATAACAATAATGTAGTATATTACTTAATATTATGACGAATTCTTGAAATTGACATATTTGTAATAACATGTAAACCACTAGCCCAAATTTTGTATTTTATTTATTGCTCTTATATCAATATTGCTTTAAATTTTTCAAACCCCGGTATTATTATTTCCTTTATCTTAATTCTGTCAACAATTATGTTATAATATATTATTTCGTCTTGTAACAAAAGAAAATCGATAAACTTTCTTAAATCGTAAGCAAACAAAGAAATATTGTATGCATTAATTTGATACGATGAGTGGAGTTTTCCTGACAGCTTGTTACTTGCTAAGGAAAATATTTACTTTGCTGAAGATAATCGATATTTTCAGACATGATATTTTTTGCTTGACATAATTGGATTAATGTAATAATTTGACAATGGTTAACTTAGATACAGTGCTTGTCTAAAATATCCAATGCCCAACTATTTTCTGGAACATAAAACGTAAATTAATAATAATATATTTTATATGTTTGTGTTACTGAACTAGCGTACGTAGTTCTTGATTCTACATCAAGCATTTTTGTAAGTAATCAATTGAACCTCTTTAGTGCAATACATAAAACTAAAAGCTTCGATAACTTTCAGAGTATATGTTGAAGATTAGAGGGGACAAAATACAACCTTGCCTCACTCCACTCATAATTTTCGCATATTCGGTATGTTCACCTTCAACTCTGAGAATAGCGGTGTTATTCCAGAAGGTTTATAGTTATTCTCAGATCTTGGATGTTAATTCATGCTTCTTTTAGTATTTGCATCATCTTGACGTCCTGTACTTGATCAAACGCATTCTCGTAATCAACTAGACATACGTATACATCATTTATACGCGTCAAAGTCGCAAATCAATTATTGACACGATTAACCCCACCAGTTGGAGTCCCAGGGCTCAATTTTAGCTCCAATTTTATACACAATCTACAACAGTACCATTCCCCATCCCACAAACAGGTCCGAGTTTCTCCTACTGAGTATATGCTAACGAACTGCACACTGCACTCCACTACAGGTATCTCTCATGGGATGCTGAAAAGCCTATCTATGTATATAGTCCATGTGGTGAGACCGCTCCCGTCTGAAAAACATTTATAATTCGGTTTCTCTGCGGATTCATATTAAAAAAATCTGAAGGGTGCCGGACGGAATTTTTGGGCAGAAATTGTTTAAACAAGTTTTTTAAACAAATACATTAGATCACCTTTTATTGCTTCAATAAATATATTTGTAGATTTTTTGGGTGATTCTAAACAAGAAAGGTAGGTATTTTGTGATTTTTCTCAAAAATTGATAGTTTTCGGGTTATAGGCGATTTAAAATCTAAAAAAATGCGAATATACGCATTTTCGAGGCTTAAAAACTCATATTTAAATTAGTATTTTTAAGGGTGCCAATAACTTAGATTAAAGTTTATACAAAAATAAAACGGGATAATACCCGAAGGTTGGCTGTATACCATCTAGTTAAATAAAATTAACATGAAGTAAAACTCCCTAGTGTAGTTGGTATATTTAATAAAAATTCTAAAAAATTTTAAAAATCCAAACGGATTACGTTCAAAACGTTTTCGGACTTATCAGTGAACTCTCTGTCCTTGCTAAATAGCCACAATGCCAAACACTGGTCAAGATGTATGTTCTAACTACATAGTAAAATTTGTTAAACAATTTGGCTTACATTGGATGCCAACGGATTAGTACTAGGTACATGATGCTCTACTCCATTAATTAAGAGATTTTTTATTATGAATAGGTCTACATTGAACTACGTTTAATCTGTCAATGATTTAGAAGGAAGTTGAAATACTTCAAAAAAAAATCAAAGTATCAAAGTTTTTTTGAAGTATTTCAACTGCCTTCTAAATCATTGACAGACTAAACGTAGTTCAATGTAGACCTATTCATAATAAAAAATCTCTTAATTAATGGAATAGAGCATCATGTACCTAGTACTAATCCGTTGGCATCCAATGTAAGCCAAATTGTTTAACAAATTTTACCATGTAGTTAGAACATACATCTTGACCAGTGTTTGGCATTGTGGCTATTTAGCAAGGACAGAGAGTTCACTGATGATGGACTGATAAGTCCGAAAACGTTTTGAACGTAATCCGTTTGGATTTTTAAAAATTTTTAGAATTTTTTTTAAATATACCAACTACACTAGGGAGTTTTACTTCATGTTAATTTTATTTAAAGTTTATACCTTCCTTTTCAAGATCCCGAAGAGTGATCGGGTCTAACTTAATTTAGACCGTAGTTTTTTAATTGTTAATTATGCGTGTCCATCCGGTTTTTTTGCCGGTGCGGCGTGCACTATTTTCAAAAATCTCCTATTTTCCTCCGAAAAATATTTTTTCTAGATTCTTTAAGACATTCTAAATAAAATAAGTTTCTTGACATTTTTCTCAAAAGTTACTAGTTTTAAAATTATAAGCGATTTAAAATGCAAAAATGTGTTTTTTTGTCATTTTTCGGATTTTAAATCGCTTATAACTTTAAAACTATTAACTTTTGAGAAAACTGACAAGAAACTTATTTTATTTAGAATGTCCCAAAGAATCTAAAAAAAATATTTTTCGGAGGAAAATAGGAGATTTTTGAAAATAGTGCGCGCCGCACCGGCAAAAAAACCGGATGGACATGCATATAATTTAACAATTAAAAGACTACTTTCTAAATTGAAGTTAGATCCGATCACTCTTCGGAATCTTGAAAAGGAATGTTTAAACTTTAATCCAAGTTATTGGCACCCTTAAAAATACTAATTTAAATATGAGCTTTTAAGCCTCGAAAATGGGTATTTTCGCATTTTTTAGATTTTAAATCGCCTATAACGCAATTTTAAAAAAAAAATCACAAGATACCTTTCTTGTTTAGAATGGCCCAAAAAACCTAAAAATACATTTTTGGCGCAATAAAAGGTGATCTTATGTATTTGTTTAAAAAAATTGTTTCTGCCCAAAAATTCGTCCGGCACCCTTCAGATTTGTTTAAAGGGAACATTTTTGAATCTGAATCCGCAGAGAAACCGAATTATAAATGTTTTTCAGACGGGAGCGGTCTCACCACATTCGACAGAGTAGAAAAACAATTTAAGAATATCGAAAGGTGGTGTAGTAAATAGAGAATCAATCTACTTACCAAATTGAACTCTACAAAAACTCAATTCATTTTATTCAGACATTCTACTTGCATCCGATACGAAGATGCAAGGAACCAGATATTGAGGCTCAATAGGCTTGAATTCAGATCCTTGGTGTTATATTTGTAAGTTCATTTTAGTATAATTCTCATCCGGAACATCGACATCAAAAATACCCTAGACAGGGTAAGGAAAAGAGTAATTCTGCTGGGCGTATTTTATGGCTGGTAAATTTGGACACATTGGTGAGTAAAGTCATGACAAGGATGATACTAGAAAGAATGAAAGAAACTATAGACCAGTTGTTAAGACCAAACCAAGCGGGCTTCAGAAGTAATAAAGCATGCACAGATCATATTAACACATTAACAAACATTGTGGAACAAACAATAGAATGGCAGAGTAAAATCTATATAAATTTCATTGACCTTAGACAAGCCTTTGATCGGATTAACAGAGAAAAAATGTGGGAAATATTAAAGAGATATGGAATTCCATTAAAATACATAAGAATTATCAAAATTTTCTATGAAAATTATACCGCACAAATCATGCACAATGGGAAACTCACAGAACCAATCAACATAGACAGTTGAGTCAGACAGGGGTGTATTCAATCTCCAACCATATTTTTATCTTAATCGACTGGGTCATGAAGAAGGCAACGAAAAATAAAAGAGGAACTAGATGGAATGCTTTCGGTCAGCTTGAAGATCTAGACTTTGCAGATGATATATGTCTGTTTTTCGAAAAAAGACAACATATGCAGAAAAAAACAGAAAAGGCAAGAAAAGTAGGACTAGAGATTAACACAAGAAAAACCAAACTTATAAAGATAAATACGGAAAGAGGAATGGGTATATTCATTGAAGGAGAAGAAGTAGAAAATGTACAGAAGTTTTGCTATTTGGGAAGCATAATTGACGCTAGCGGTGGAATAGAAGAGGAAATTAATGGAAGGATAACCAAAGCCCGAAATGCATTCTATATGCTGAAGAAAACATGGGCGTCCAATAAATTAACAACCAAAACCAAAATCAGGATATTTAATACAAATGTAAAGAGCATTTTGCTATATGCAGTAGAAACTTGGAAAATAGAGAAAAAGATTATACAAAAGGTTCAAACATTTGTAAATAGATGCCTTAGACGAATATTGCAAATATATTGGCCAAATCGGATAAGTAACAAGGAACTTTGGAGAAAAACTAATCAAGAGCCGATAGCCAAAACGATAAATAGACGCAAATGGGAGTCTATTGGACACATTAAGAAAAAATGAATATGATATAACCAAACAAGCCCTGGATTACCAACCAACTGGAAAAAGAGAACAAGGCTGACCAATGACATCCTGGAAAAGAAATATTACCAGAGAGCTAGAAGACAATGGGTTAACATGGAAAGAGGTGAAAGCCCTGGCCAGAAACAGAAATGAATGTAGGGGAATGTAGAGGCCCTATGCTCCAAATGCAATCAAGAGAAGTAAAGTAGGTAAGTAAATTTGGACACACTTATATATGTCAAAACTCTTCTGCACATCTACAAAACATTTATAACGCCAGTTATTGACTACAAGACGTTTCTCTTCGCGTCACTAAACAAACGTCAAAATTATTCTATCTACAACAGAGCTAAAAGCTCCAACAACAGAAATAAAGAGGTCGTGAAAACTCCTTGCCACCGTCTAGGACACATACTTACCAGGTGTTTCAAGGAAAAAGTTCCATTTCCTCCAACAATGCTTCAACCAAACGTCTACATTTGGCCGGTAACGAACTTTCCGATGGGTTGTGATGTTCTAGAAGAAACTTCCCTAAAATATCGCAGATAACATAAGCTACAAGCCAAATCGCCATGTTGTCACGCAGATCACGCAGTCGCAATCTTCGAACTAGAACTCACGCAGCTCAAACATTTGCCCTTCCAAACCCTGAAAATCTAAATGAATACTTCGTTACTGTGAGTAAAAATATAACTTCTACTATTTTTCCGCAAAAAGATCCCATTTCCTATCTCCCTAATTCAGGAGTGTTCTCGAATTCATTCTTTATAAGACCAATCGATAAATCTGAACTGATCCAAACGATCAATAGTTCTTCTTCTTAACGTGCCCTATCAAGTCTCCTTGACCTTGGCGATTAACATGGCGAAACTGTCTCTGTCTCGAGCTATTCTAAATAGGTGTTCTGCTTTCTTTATTCCTGTCCACTCCCGGATATTCTTCAACCAAGAGGCCTGCTTTCTACCAATTCCTCTGCGTCCTTCGATTTTACCCATCATAATAAGTTGAAGAATATTATACCGGTCTTCCCTTACTACGTGTCACAAATAGGCCATCTTTCTCTATTTGATGTTATCAAGCAGCTCGCGGGTAGCATTTGCTCTCTTAAGGGCTACCACATTTGTCAGCATAGCCGTCCATGGTATTTTCAGTATACGTCTGTGCAGCCACATTTTAAAGCCCTCGAAACGGTTAATGGTGGATATTTTTAATGTCCATGCTTCAACACCATACAAGAGGACTGACCAAATGTAGCATTTAATCATGCGCTTTCGAAGTTGAAGATGCAAGGTATCATTACAGAAGAATGAACTCGTTTTTAAAAATGTCGTGCGGGCCATCTCGATTTTACATTTTATCTCTTTATCTGGATCTAGTTGTTCAGTAATATGGCAACCAAGATATTTAAAACTGGGTACTCTTTGAATTATATGACCATCAACATATAACCGTGAATCTTGATGGGCCAAACGGCTAAATACCATGTATTTTGTTTTTGAACAGTTTATATTTAGGTCAAACTCTCTTCCCACTGTGTCAATGGCATTTAAAAGGTGTTGTAATCCATTCATATCATCACTTAAAATAACTGTATCATCTGCATATCTGATTGTATTTATCAGAATTCCATTAACTTTCACACCCAATTCCAAATTATGCAGCGCTTCCTTAAATATTCTATCTGAATATAAATTGAATAATAGTGGGGACAGTATACAACCGTGTCTGACACCTCTTTGTATTTTGTATATTTCTGTTGATTTTCCATTCATGCAAGCTGTCGCTGTTTGAAGCCAGTATAATTTTTCTATGATTCGTGCATCTTGATTATCAACTCCTTTATCCTTTAATATTTTAATTCAAAGGCCTTCTCATAGTCAATAAATACAGCAAAGACGCCTTTCCTTTGATCTCGGCATTTCTGCAATAACACATTTAGTGCAAAGAGTGCATCCCGGATTCCCAGTCCATTTCTGAAGCCAAATTCAATAATGTCAATAGTATCAAAAGCAAATCATCCTGTAGTACTGATGGACTATCCATAAAAATCTTCTAAAATATCACAGAAAATGTGTTGGAACTCTTCGTCTCACTAATTAATGATTATTTTGAAAGAGGTAAATTTCTAGAGTGCCTAAAGCTATTATTATTCCTCTTGATAAGGGTGGTGAAAAATCCCATGCTTGCAACTATAGACCAACTATTGCCTTACTACCGGTACTCTCCAAAATTATTGAGAGACTCATAATAACCCGACTTATGTCCTTTCTCATTAATAACAACATCCTATCCCAAAATCAATTCGGATTTTTAACTAATAAATGTACCACTGATGCCATGTTTTCTGTGCTTCATGAGGTTTACCAAGCACTAAACAATAATCTTTATACTGCCACTGTTTTCTGTGACTATGCCAAAGCTTTTGATTGTGTAAATCACGACATTTTGATTAAAAAACTAAATTTCTATGGAATCCGAAGTATTTCTTTGAATTGGTTCCAATCTTACTTGAATAATAGGAAACAACTAGTTAGAGCAAATGATACTGACTCTAGTCTCAAAAACGTTGTATGTGGAGTACCACAAGGTTCGGTATTGGGTCCTCTACTGTTCCTTATCTTTATAAATGACATCACTAATCTAAAAATCGATGGGAAAATTTTTCTTTTTGCTGATGATACTTGGAGCAACTCAACTATTGCATCTCCTCATACAACTATAATTTCTGATTTTCTTACAATAAAAACCTCGTCTAACTCTAATTTACTCTCTTTTAACGTGGATAAGACACTATACCCTATTCCACGAACATACGACTGTTTTGGATTACTTCGACAACGAATATTTTATTGTGCAAAATAAGAAGAACGAAAGTAAATTGCAAATTACATTGTTGTTTATTGGAATAATTATTAGCGCCATTTACTTTCGTACTTCTTATGTTGCACAGTAAAATATTCGTTGTCGAAGTAATCCAAAACAGGCTTATGTTCGTGGAATGGCCCATAGCATTATTCTATAAAAGTGCTCTTCATCCTCTGCTTGTTAATAACAGCCAGATCTCTACCGTTGATTCTGTAAAATTTCTTTTTATTTTTTTTAAACAGCAACCTCAAATGGTCCCTTCATATCGATTTGTTAAGTAAGAAACTCGTCTCAGCCTGCTATGCTATAAGATCTGTTTCGAGAGAACTCAATTTAGCATCTTCTAAACTAACATATTTTCCTTGTTGGAGTCTCATCTTCGATATGGTCTTCCTTTTTGGGGTTCTAGTACAGCTGCATAATTAGGTGTTATTTTTAAATTACAAAAAATAGCAATAAGGTATCTGTTTGGCCTCAGAAGAACAACACATTGCAGAATTTACTTCAAAGAGCACGGAATTTGAACCCTTCCATCTTTATATATTTTAGAAACTGTTTGCTTAATTCGTAAACACATGCATGTCTTTCTAGTAAGGCCTCATCAGGACTACTTCAGCAGAAATTCAACTTTTGATGTCTATTTACTGATCCCGTCCTCTGAGTTAGTAAAGTAATTTATGTTATATTCCGCAAAAAAACTATACAACCATCTCATTTTACAACTCAAATCTGCAACACCTTTCCCCAAGTTCCGTAAAATGACAAAAGCTCATATATCTAAAAGACCATATTATTCAGTAGGAGAGTTTCTTAATGACTAACCAATAAATTACAGAAATGTACAAGTAACCAAACTTATCTATATTTGGGTGTCACATGCAGCAGCTTAAACTTATTAGTTCCTATATCTGTATTTTAGTTTGTTGTATGTTTACTTTGAAATTTCTATTGATTTTTGCAATATATCGATTTTGTTTTATTTTCTTTATTTTATTAACTTGTATTTTTTTTATATTGACGATTTATCAGATTTCAGAAAATTGTATTTTTTATTGTTATTATTTTTTTTCTGACTTTATGTTAAGCTTTGTCCATAAAATTTGTGTAATTTTCAATGACAATAAAGCATATTTCTATTCTATTCAGAAATACGCATGTATTTTTTACTAAACATGTAAAATTCCCTCCCAGAAATAAATCTCTCGTAAAATTAAATTTAAACCTCGTTTTGAAAATCCTGAACTGAATTTAATCTTCTACCTTCTCGCACCTGTTGAAATATAAATGAGGGCAGGGTATAGGTATTTGTAAAACGCGATTTGAATATATATTTGACGAGCTAGATCGTGAACGAATGAGTCTTGCATTCCTTTGCCAAATAGTAACCAGCGTCACCAGCCTAGACACCTGTGTGAGTGTTCCAAACTCAAACAGGATGTTCCTTTGTTTTTCATATATGGAACAAAAATAGATTTGGTTTGTTTTTATTGCGAGGTTGATTGAAGGATGATTTGTATTTTTAGATTTTTAAATTAGGATGTTGTAGTTAAAGCATGTGTAATTACATAATTAACACAGTAAAAAATCAAACACTAACGTTCTAACTAACCTAGAACAGAAGTTTGAAAAGGTTATTAATAATTAATCATTTAAAATAATAAAGTTTAAATAGTTATTTATGAAACAGTTCGTGAAGTATGCTTTTTGCGAATGCACGCGATATTTAGAGCACGAGCGACAGCGGAGCGAGTGCTATACATCGCGTAAGTTCGCAAAAAGTACTTAATGCACAGTTTTAAACAATATTTTATCTACTCTACCATAAACAAATAAAATAACTGTAACTCTTCGTCACTGGAATTCATTTCTATTCTACAATTTTTAGAACTTTGACATTTAAAAATTCTAGCTTCATTCAAACCACAAAACTGTCAAAACTTTTGTCGTAATTTATTGCTCACTATGTCATCACAATGACAACGCGAAGTTTAAGGATATTTGATTATATGAAAGTGTGTTAAAAACAGTGCGAAAAAGTATTGTTGTTGTTTGTTTGGGTTTATATGACTGCGGACACTAAATCCATTCGCCAATTTTACTATTTTTTATTTTATTAGTCATTTTTTCGTATCTTATCCTAAAACTAATACTAATATAATAAACAATTCTACTAATAAATAATTATTTTTGTATTTTTTTTTTAATAATTTTTTATATATATATATTTTTATTAATTTTTTTCCAAATGATGTTCTCAGAGTTCCACAGCAAAAACTGCAACATTCTTCTTTAGCCCTCTACTTCATTCGAAAGCTATTTTACTATGGACTGTCCAAGTTCGTCATTCATTTTTATCTACATATTTTTTTTTATTATTATATTTTTTTTTCTATTTTTTTTTTATATATCTTTTTTTATATTTTTTCTTTCTTTTTTTTTTATTATTTTTTTATTTTTTTTTTATTTTTTTTTTATTTTTATTTTATTATTTTTTTTTATATTTCTTTTCTTTTTTTTTTTCTTTTCTTTTCTTTTCTTTTTCTTTTAACATATAACAATTTACAAGAAATACTTACTCTATATTTTACAATTACAATTTAAGCTTAATATCTAAAATATGTTTATACAATAGTCGGTATACCAACTCATTATTTTCTAATGTTAATAAATAATTTAAATTAATGGGATGGTGGACATCAGTCAAAGAATACAGTGAATTTAAAAACATATTAACTTTATTAGAGATAAGAGAACAGGTCAAAATTTTGTGTTGTAGATTGCCCAACTGTCCACAAATACATTGTGGACTATCAGCTATATTAATTTTAAATAAATATGATGGAGTAAAACAGTGGTCAAATCTCATTCTGCATATGGTTCTTATCATATCTTTTGTCGACTCCATTTTAGAAAACCAAGGTTTATCCGTTATATAGTTTCTGATTGATCTGTAGTGGTTTCCTGTATTTACGTTTTCATCAATATACCTTTCTTTCCATTCTTTCTTAATCTCTTTGAATAAATTTGATTCAATATCTTTTGGCGTACAAAGATAATGGGTTAATACTCCTTGTGTCACCGCGTTTTTAGCCAATTCATCTACCATTTCATTTCCAGTTATTCCACAGTGGCTTTTAACCCATGCCAACTTAACAGACTTTCCTTGTTGCTGAAGTTCTTTAATTTTATTTATGATATATAATTCAATGTAGTTCACTTTTGATTTAGGATTTATAGCACTAATTTTACTAAGAGAACTTTTACTGTCACTAAAAATTATAAACTTTGAATGATTTATATTAGATAAATATTTTAGTGCTTCCATTATCGCTATTAATTCAGCTGTGTATATACTCATAATAGAATTTAGTTTAAACATTTTACTAATTTTATTACTGCTATCCCAATAGGCACATCCCACACCTTCAATATTTTTTGATGCATCTGTATATAGCATACAATAATCTTTGAACATTTGTGAACTGTCGGAGATAAACACTAATTTTCTTAAAGATATAGGCAACTTGCTATAGTCCCTTAAAAAGTATACCTGAACTTGTTCCATACTATTAAAGTCAATATTATAATTTGGGTTTATGTCATATTTATAAAGTTGTTTATCATATATTGTCATTTTTGAATATAAATCTACCATATTTAGAGTTTTCTTTTTTATCCAATATTTTTCTGTCAAGTCTGCTAAAAACAGTTGATGTATTTTGGAAATTAAACTTGCCTTTTTTTCATACAATCTAACTAAAAGGTTGATGCCAAGTTTTTTTCGTCTTATATCCATCGGCATTTCACAGCATTCAACTTGTAGATTATTTATCGGTGTACTTCTTAGGGCTCCTATACACAATCTAAGGGATTTATTAATGATTTTGTCTATTTTATTTAAATGACACTGTGATGCGTCACTGTATAATATTGATCCGTAGTCGAATATAGCTCTTATATTATTTTTAAATAACAACAAAGAAATATTTGGATCTGCTCCCCAACGTAAGTGTGATACGAATCGAAGAAGGTTTATTCCTTTTTCTGTTTTTTTAACTATATGGTCTATATGTTCTTTCCAGAGAAGCTGTCTATCCAGAGTAATACCCAAATATTTAACATAACTTTGTACAGGATAGGATATATTGTTTATTAAGATGTGATTGGGTATTTCTTTTCGTTTTCTTGTAAAAATACATAATTTGGTTTTGGAATCAGATATATTTAGTCCATGTAATTCACTCCATATTTTAATATGTTTGTCTCCTTCTTCAATGGATTTGACTGCATTTTCTATTTTAATGTTTTCTTGATAAATAACTATATCATCTGCAAATTGTAAAATTTTTGTTGAGTTTAAATTTTTTTCTATATCAGAAGTGTAAATTAAATATAACAAAGGGCTTAATATTCCTCCTTGAGGTAAACCACCCATCGCTAGTCTTGGACCAAATGTGTTATTATTTACCGATATATTATAATAACACATTTGGTCCAAGACTAGCGATGGGTGGTTTACCTCAAGGAGGAATATTAAGTGGTGCGAAAAAGTAATTCCATTTAAAATACATTGTTATTTCACGCACACTTTAAACATTTCACGCACTGCTATCTATAATGAGAGTTTTCACAAACTAAAAACTTACACATAATATGACATAGAGTAGATAAAATATATAAAATATATAAAAGCCAGTAAGAAAGCAAGTAGAGCGGGCAGGTTACTTGCCACAAGTTACTTACTTGCCTTTTGTAAACGTTTACTTGAGCCATGAAAGTAAAATATGACTAAGTAAACGTTTACAAGGCAAGTAACGTGTAAGTCAATTATAGCAAATAAACTTTACTTGCTTTCTTATTAGGGATGGAAAAAACCTGCCGGTTATAACCTAAAACCGGTTTTTGTAGTCCGCAATAATCGGTTTTTCCGGTTGTTTTTTCGTCCCGGTTATAACCGGTTTTTTATATTAAAAGTAATAACCGGTGAAAAACCTGATAAATTACCTCTGGAAAAAATAAAAGATTTAGAGAAAAAATGGGGAGGTTTTTATATTATGGGGTCCATATATATTAATCCATTCTCATATAATTACAGGAAAACGTCTTTAAGACAATATAAAAGCATCTATAAGCTAGACAGCTTGTACATAAATTAGTCTTCCAACCTAATATCCAATAATACAGATCGACTGTCGTTTCATCAGTTTGCAAAAATTGTTGATTACTATAAATATTTATAGAATACAAAACTCATGACAATTAGCAAGAAATCGATAACGGACGGTCAAATATACGCCAGCCAAACCCCAATAAAGTGAGTAATGAACTACAACTACCTCGGCACCATAACGAATGACAAAATTAACCAACGACCAGGATATAAGAGCGCTCATCTGAAAAGCTAGATCCACCTTCAACTGGATGAGGGCCTCCTTCAAAAGCCACAACCTCGCTTTTAGTATAAAAGTAAGAATGCGGCAATGCTATGTCTTTTCTGTCCTTTTTTACGGTGCTTAATTGTGGATCTTGGACAAAGATACAACGCACGATGTGCAGAATATTGAAAAACATTTTTGAGATGTTCTCATATTGGAAAATACTTAAGATCCCGTAGACTGACGAGTTCGCGTAGGAGGTCCTTATAAGAATGTAAAATAACTGAGACCACTATAAAATCTCGACAAAAGCTACAATATTTTGGACCCGTTATGAGAAATTAATCCAGATATGCCACAATCCATCCTGAACCGTTTATATATCGATTGATTCACTAGTTTACAACAAATTTGCTACTCAAATGCAAAATGCTGTTTTTGTTAATTTTTGCTCTCTGAATACGATTCTGATGGTAAATAGTTCCTAACACGTAAGATTTTTAACGTTTTTCCTAAAAATTGTGCATAATTTGGCAACACCAGGATATCTAATGTCTACCTAATTAAACTTATAGAGTTCTAAACCATTTTAATGACTGTTTCTTCTGTATGACAAAAGTGCCTGGAAGAGAACAAGCATAAAATTGTATATGCAGATATTACCTCAGCAATAAAATCGGTTTTTATGGAGAAAATTTTCCAGTTCCAGGACCCCCGGCAAATTGGGAGAAAGGTTTAGAAATTTATGGTGATAAAAGTGAACCCGATGATGTATCAGAAAAGAATGATTCTTATTTTCCGGAAAGCGACGAAAAAGTGCCTTATTGCATCCAACAAACCGAATTACATGATTTACTTAGTTCAAGACCTTTACTTGTCCAAAGGACATGCTTAACTCTTAGGTTCTTACAATGATGGATTTTTTTTAAATGGAATTTACTAGCCAGTACAACTTATAATATTTAGGAACCGTAACCAGGAGCTATCCTCGTTTTTTACTTTGCAGGATAAAATGTGTGCTTGTGTTGATCCAAATAGTGTTATGGGAAAATTGGGGTACACACAAAATTGTGTACAGAAGATTTACTATAGTTTTTGTTTCTAGTTGTGAACTTGTTGTTTCTAGTTGTGTACAATAGTATATAAGAATTTTTATAATAAACAGCAATATTTGATGCATTCTATAACTCAAAATATAACATTTTAGCTGATAAGACAATGTACGCTAAACGCCTACGCAGAAATGCACGGCATTATAAGAACAAGATAACTCAAAATATATACGTGGTGGAAAATTTTAGTGTTTGAATTCGCATTCAGGACGCTTTAAACTTCCCGGTACAGCCATTTTAACATCAGTCGCAATTTTTTTTTTTTTTTTGATTATTTGTTGGCTAGTATTATCTTGGTATCGATATATTCTTTCAATAGTATCGATATCGATAATATTAATAATATTGATATCGATTCGAATTGAGTATCGCAAAATAAAGTGCAATGTAAATGTAATATTGTAACCTAATGCGTATTGGCTGTTGTTTAAAAAAACCGAACACCGGTTTTTGGAATAACCGGTTTTTTGACCGGTTATAACCGCTAGGTTAAAACGTAACTAAGAAAAACCGGTATAACCGAAACCGGTATTTTGTCAACAACGGCCGCGCCATCCCTATTTCTTACTGGCTTCATGTATACTAGCTTTAACTGCTTCCGCTTCAAAGGATCAAGCCCTTATTAGCTCACAGCCAAAGATGTTCCAAATGGCGATGAAATAAAACCTATTCACTAATGGAGGTCTAAAAGCTTCCAATCTGAATAAATTCAACATTTACAACCCAACAAGGCAAAATTGACAATTTGTGCTGAAAGTTATTACAACAAACTCAACAGAAAGGGAAAGCTCAGAAAGAAGACAACAGTAAATTATAACTGACCGAAAGATAGCCCAGACAAGAGCAGTTTTATAGTTAAAATATATACAGGGTGTCCCGGAAAATAGTGCGTTCCTTTAAGGTATGGAGAGAATACACAATTTGGAACAAAAAAGTCCTATACCATTTTTTTCTAAAGTTAACCGTTTCCAAAAAAAAGTTAACATTGTTTTCCATATACCTGTATTTTAATGTTTGGAAATTTTAATAAACTGGCAACATCGTACGCACTACGGAATAATATAACAGATAATAAGAACTCGTTTGTGATTGTGATTAACAGTATTTAAAATAATCCAACCTAATAGTAGGTAATACTTATGTATTTACTATTTGTTTACTAAAATTATTTTCTTTTGAAATGTATTGAAATACCTATTGCATAATTTTAAACGAATTACACATCTTTTAACATAAAAACACGTCTTTTAACTAAACTAGTATTATGTATTTAGTAAGGTTTAAATGGGTTGAATGCTGAGTACTCCTGAGGGCTTTAACTGAATTACATAGTTTTAATAGTTTACAGTGGAACTTAAATACACCAGATAATGTCTCAGTAATTTGTTTACTTGTGAACTGAAATAACTAAGTTGTACTTACTTGAAAATAATTATTATACCGAATAGATGTTTCAAGTAACCTTTCACAAACACCATTCATAGGTAATAACATAATAGGTAATACACTCACTATTCGAAAACATTTTCGCATTGACACTAAACACTAAACAGGATTCTTTAAAACTACCTGTTTACTATGTATCTTAGTATCTTCTATCTATTTACATGGGACTGTCTATGCTTAAATTTGCGTACCGCACATAGTTGTCAGATTTAAATTTACATACCAAAATACATTTTAATTTTTTGGTCAAACGGTTGCATTTAGAAAAAAATGTTATAAGAGTTTTTTGTTCTACATGGTGCCTTCTACCTATACCTTCAAGGAACGCACTATTTTCCGGGACACCCTGTATTTACGTAATATTTTACAAAGCCCTGTTTGCAGTCGCCCATAACGACTACTGTAACGATTAATATGATATTTGGCACATTCTCTCGATAAGCTCCATTGCACCACATAACCGTACAAGTAATCAAATTTAACTGTTTAACTTATCAAATTTATGTAAACACATTACTCTTTGTATTTTATTATTGTTTGTTTCAGTCGCCTCATAAATTTTAGAAATTACGATCTGCAAAATATGAATTTCATGCACCGTTTAACATTTTGTGTTGGCAACAACATCTAAGCTATATTAGTCTTTAGTAATCGACTACCTATTGTTCTGAACTATGTGAGATTTTAGCAAAAATTTTAGACTCTTAACTTGTACAAAGTTAGTATTTATTGGTTTATACAGTCTACGTACAGCGAATCTATTTTAAGGAAGCAATATCAGAGGAAGAACAGGGTATATCAATATTCGGAAAAATCTTGAACAACATCAGATTCGCAGATAATACAGAAGCACTGCAATGATTAGTAAATCTTGAACAACATCAGATTTGCAGACAATCTAGAAGCACTGCAATGATTAATAAATAGAGTACATCAAGTTCATGATTATTTCTAAGCAACATAGATTAAGGCTAGATATCGAGGGAAAGCAAGTAGAAATAGTGAATAACTATAAATATCTGGAAACCTGGGTAAATGAACACAATAACCAAGGTAAAGAAATCAGGGTAGGGGAAACCGGGGCAAAAAGAGGCTCGGGGCAGAACAGGAAATGCATCGGTGTGCATAACTTATAGTAGTCATAATATCGGCAATAGTGTCATTCGAAAGAGCGTGGGTTGACTCACTTCAGTCATTAGAAAGAAACTTCTAGTTACGTAGTGTGCTTCTTTACAGACATAAAATTCGTTTTCTTTTGTTTTGTTAAAAAATTTAGTGGTATTTATAGGAATGCTATAAGGTGGGTAAGCAATGTTTTATCACGTTTTTCATTCCAATATGATAGATATGTTACTGAATTTTAATAAGGCGTGCTGTGAACCGTTTTATATCTTTTACATTAGAAATGACTAATTTTATTTTAAAAGATGTCTGTTGGGGCAAAGCGGTCGGGGCAAGACGGGACTATCCCATCCTGTATTGCCACTACTTTACAGCATTTAAACTTTGTAAAAAGAACCTAACTAAAACTGAAACTAATAAAAAAGATCAAAGAAAACTAAAGAAGAAAACGAGATGGACACTCACTCATCAGAAGAAGATGAGAAAGATTGTTGTTGTATCGACTGTGGATAATTTATTAATTTGCAGTCAACTGAAGGATGGGTAGTGTGTAGTGTCTGCCATGAATGGGCTCATAATTTCTAAACAGGTGTTGAGGATGAAGAAAAAGTTGTTCATATTTGTGAAATCTGCCATCCTGATTAAGATACATTCCCATTTTGCCCCGTAGCATTTCCCATTTTGCCCCGTAACCGGGGCAAAATGGGAATTTCGGACTAATAAGTTAAGTTCTTTATAACCAAATAATTAAGCAATTTAGATTATAAATAAAGTAAGTTGTATGAACTTTAATAGCAAGTGTTCCTGTCTGACTTTGCCGTTTTTTAATAAACAGTTTAGTTTTCTTTCTATGGTGTTTTCTTTCTTAAGTATCCCGTTTTCCCCCGGTCTCCCCTACGCATTGCAAAAAAATGTGTGTTAAGCGAGACCTTCCTATGGGGCTGAGGATAAAATCTTTAAGATGCGACGTGTTCTCAACTTTGTTGTATGGAATACGAATCTGGACACTAACAGTGGATATTATAAACAAGTTGTAAGCATTTGATATGTGGTGCTATATTGCGAAGTTATAACGAACAGAAACAAGGAAACTGGAATATTTAGATCACATTACCGGAGGTCCGAAATGTGAGATAATAAGGCTCATAATTCAAGGTAAAATTAAAGGTAAATGATCCATATGAAGTTGAAGAATTTCCTGGCTGAGAAACCTAAGAAATGGTATAGTTGCAGCTAAGTAGATTTTTCAAAATCATAGCAGCCGACAATAAGGTGCGGATAGCTGTGATGATAGCTAACCTCCGATAGGAGAAGAAATTAAAAGAAGAAGAAGAAGGAAAAGCGGTCTACGCTTGAGGAGCACAACGTTCGTGGAACTTTCTGTACCTGAGTTGTAAACTCCAATACAGGGTGATTGATTAGTAGAGTAACGCTCAATAGCTCCGCTATAGTAACAGATAGCAATAAATGTTAATAACAAAAATTTTAGCCACCTTTGAGCTTCACATTACAAAATTAGTTAGAATGTTACAGAGTGTTCGATAACACAGTGGCAGACCAAACTTATGTTTTTTTAAATGGAACACCCTATATTTTATTTTAAATTCGAAATCTTGTTAGCTTCTCCATCACAAAAATATACAGGTTTGTTATGTTGTACAGGGTATTTACAAAGTTATAACCAATTTTATATGAAAATCGTAACAAGTTCAACTCCCTGTATAAATAAAAATAAGCAAAACAACAATCGTTTATTAATGCCATATTTTTTAACGTATTGTCAAAATTTTCAATGATGGTCGATATTGCTAATTTTCTTTATATAAAATACAGGGTGAGTCAAAACGCAAGTACATTATTTTCTCAGTAATTTTAAATAGAACACCCTGTATTTTATATCACTATTGAAAAGTACCATTAACGAACTTTAATTTTTAGATAACATTCCCTATGTCTAAATTTATAAGTTTTCGAGATATTTTCATTTTTCAGTGGACCAGTAGCGTGGCCACTCAAATCACCAGAATTTAATAAACTGGACTGATTTTTTTGGGGTTACGGTAATAATGAAGTTTATAAAATACCTCCAACAACAAGGGATGAGATGAAAAATAGAATACAAAGTGTATTTCGATGTGTTAATTTACAAATGCTCCGTAGAGTAAGTAGCTCATTCAATGATCGTTTTTAGGCGTACATAAATGTGTTAGGAGATAATTTTGAACACCTTATGTAATTAAATATTAAAAATATTTTATTAAAAGTAGCTTTTAATTTTTTCAAACATGTTTTTTTGCAAAATGTATTACTGATAAATTATGTTTCGTTCTTTATTTGTTACATTGTTACATTTACATACAAAAGTAGTGTTTAATTGTCTTCACAAAATATTGTATTTTGTGTTTGTGTGTTTTTGTGTAAAATTTATTACTGATTTTCTTTCTTTATTTGTTGCATTTACATAAAAAGACAGTTTTTAATTGTTTCAAAAATGTTGCATGTAGTGGTTGTGTTTTTGTTTTTAAAATGTATTACTAATAAATTATTTCTTTTTTTTTATTTTCTACAGTGTTACATTTATTACCGGATTGATAATCGGTAATCTTCAATTGTCAATTCAGTCATGGCTTACTTAGAATTTAGATAAATTTAAACACGTAAAATAATTTGCTCTGAAAAATGAAAATATCTCGAAAACTAATAAATTTGGGCATAGGGAATGATATATAAAAATTAAAGTACGTTAATGTAACTTTTCAATAGTGATATAAAATACAAGGTGTTCCATTTAACATTACTGAGAAAATAATGTACTTGCGTTTTGACTCACCCTGTATTTGATATATAGAAAATTAGCAATATCAATAATTCTTAAAAATTTTGACAATAAATAAAAAAATATGGCATTAATAAACCATTGCTGTTGTGCTTATTTTTATATATACAGGGAGTTGAACTTGTTACGATTTTCATAAAAAATTGGTTATAACTTTGTAAATACCCTGTATAACATTACAAACCTTTATATTTTTGTGATAAAGAAGTTAACAGGATTTCGAATATAAAATAAAATATAGGGTGTTCCATTCAAAAAAAACATATGTTTGGTCTGCCACTGTGTTATCGAACACCCTGTAACATTCTAACTAATTTTGTAATGTGAAGCTCAAAGGTGGCTAAAATTTTTGTTATTAACTTTTATTTCTATCTATTATTATAGCGGAGCTATTGAGCTTTACCCTACTAATCAATCACCCTGTATATTATCACGATTCTAACACTATGTTGGTTTTCTATTTCGAATTCCTACTAATTCACACTTATTTTTCGAATAACCCTCGTATTCCTTGAGGCATTTTATTTTAATAATTATCAAAGAGACATGTCTCCCTATCTTCTGGTAAACAGTAGAAAGCAGGGTTCTATTGGAAAATACTCACAGAGGCTTTTCATCATTAAAATATTTTACGTTCATTATAATTCGTCGAGACCTTCATCTTGAGAAGTCTTACTAAATGTCTTTTCTTTTCTTGTAATTCTTGTCTTGCAAATATGCTTTTTATAGTTTGAATTTCAATAATTTATAGCTTAGAGCAGCTAAACAACTAAACATGTATATTTAAATTTACCCTATGAATACATGGTTTTAAAATATTTTAATGATCCAAAAAACTTTTATTTTTTTAAATTCGAAGTGGTTCAAACTACAATAAACTTTATGTTACCCTGTATATCACAAAAACCATTAGTTCCTATAAGCATAAACGTTTTGCGTTTTAGAATTTCGAACGAAAAGACATAGGTACTATGAGTGTTTATTTGTACAAATCTTAATTGCGCTGAATAAAACGCGTTTTTCTTTCAAATCTAGTGCAGTCACTGAAGTTTCCACCTCCGATTTCGTTGAACCTCCATCGATGTTCATGAAAATTGGTGAGCAGTTAGAGGATACCTCAACGAACAAAGGTGACATTATGCCAACTTGCGCTTTTACCCTGGGGGTGGATGCCACCCCTTTTCTGGGGTGAAAATTAGTTTATCAGAAATACTACCATAAATCGATAAAGGAACAAATTCTAAGCAAAATTTGTTATATTAAGTTATTAACATAAATCAATACTTATTGAGTTAATAAAGATCAAAGATTTTATTTTTTCGTAAAAAAATGCATGTTTTAAAGCTGTTTTTCACGTATAACTCAAAAACTATTACATAGCTTTTACAAAAAAGATATTCTTACCAAAATTGAAGTCAATAAAAAATTGAATACACTATTTACTCAAAGTACTAAACTAATGTTAATTCAAAGTGAGTTATATCTCACCAGGGTCAGAAATTTTTCATTTATTATAAATTAATAAATGAATATAGTTTCTGTCCTTGTGGGATCGGTACTCACCGGAGGGACCGCAGACGTTCGGATATAATTAGCGTCTCTTTGCAAAGACAATGACGTCGACTTTGCAAAGTAACAAGACACTTACTCAACATACACACTACACATGACACTAATACTCATTTTGTGACTGGCTGAATGACATAAAGTCCATGCCATTAAAAAGAAAGTGAGTTATGGGTAATTGAATGTATATTTTTTCGATGAGTACTTTCAACTTTAAATAACGGGAAAACGATGCATTTTATAAAATATACCTGCTAAACACTTGCACTTCAGAATACCTAACAAACGAGCTCCAGAAGAAGTTAATAGCATCAGTAAAGGAGCAACACCGGTTCTGGCCCAGTTTGACGCTTTTTTACATGTAAATCTCCATAAGAAAATTTAAGGTTCATTCTGCTCATTTTTGTCTCGTTTTGTGGTGGAGGCGCGACTGCTCGTCGGATCATGACGTGTGAGGTATCATCGGAAAGGGGAGGGGGTAACGAATACGTTAACACAAAAAACAAAGATGGCGGCATAGCCAAAACGGCACTACAGTATATCTCCGTTGTCAAAAATCCGATCGTGTGAGGTATCATTGGAAGGGGGCGTGTTGGTTCGTGATGTACAAAGGGATCGTTGGAAAGGGGCACGTTGCATATACTATATTTTATCTACGACCATAACATAATGTATGTTTAAACGATGGTGACATTACATCCCCGTTGTGATTGAAGCTTGTGATACATTAAAGTTGAGCTAGCATCTGTATGTCATCGTAAAAAGACACTGCTTCTCTCTCTCTCTCTTTCTCTATCTCGAAACAATTCATAAAAGATACAGGCGAGGTATCGATGAACACGAAATAACGCACAGCGAAATAATACTAGAAACAAAATATGATTTTTCAAAGAACATATACCATTCTTACAGTATGACCAAACCAACAAACATCTTCGATATAATCTTCACTGATTGAGTACTAGTATACACGGGTCTCCCTCAAATCATACACATGTTCCTTACAAAGAACATATTCCATTCTTACAGTATGACCAAACCATCAAACATCCACTAAAACAGTATGGCCAAACCATAAAAACGTACCTTAATCGGTATAAATATCAGCTGAACGATCACTACTATACATATGTCTCCATTGAACAAGGTGTAATCAGAAAGTCAAATAAATTCTTCTTTTCGGCTGTTACAGCGATTCTTCTATCAGTTTGTGAAATCGGTGTTCGCGGTTCTTTATTATCAGTTAAAATATTATCTCTCACTTCGGACATGGATGCATTGTCAAAGGAACATTGGGTATATAGCGTCTAAACTACTTAACGTACAGAGACGCACGACCCATCGCTGATAACGTATAAGCACGATAATCATTCTTTTGATATGTCCAAACCATCCTTCTCTCCTGAATGTTATGAAATGCAAAGCAACGGTATTGCAACAAAACCAACATTCGTCTACATATATACGTTTTACACACACATCCTTCAAATTTTCCTTACAAAGAACATATACCATTCTTACAGTATGACCAAACCAACAACCATCCAATAAAACAGTATGGCCAAACCATAAAAACGTACCTTAATCGGTATAGATATCAGCTAAATGATCACTACTATACATAGGTCTCCATTGAACAGGGTGTAGTCAGAAAGTCAAATCAATTCTTCTTTTCGGGTGTCACAGTGATTTTTCTATCAGTTTGTGAAATCGGTGTTCGCGGTTCTTTATTATCTGTCAAAATATTATCTCTCACTTCGGACATGGATGCATTGTCAAAGGAACATTGGGTATATAGCGTCTAAACTACTTAACGTACAGAGACGCACGACCCATCGCTGATAACGTATAAGCACGATAATCATTCTTTTGATATATCCAAACCATCCTTCTCTCCTGAATGTTATGAAATGCAAAGCAACGGTATTGCAACAAAACCAACATTCGTCTACATATATACGTTTTACACACACATCCTTCAAAATGAACCTGAACCATCCTTAGATCATGGCCAAACCAGCTAACTCAACATAGCCATATCATCTGCTCTTTACATACACACAAATATCGTTCAAAATGAACGTAAACCGAGCAAGTACCATCAGAGGTTAAATGGATGGTTAAATATCTCTAATAGTACCAGATTTTATATTTAAGGGTTTTATGTAAATTTTAAAAACACAGATCAAAACTTGGACCCACATACATCGAATTTCCCCAAGCTGTTTTGTAACCGTTTGTAATATTTTAAGTAGAACTCAGTGGTATTTTCGTTATCGCTTAATTGTATTATTTCTAAGTAGCTTAATCCATGAAAAACTAATATACAGGGTGTCCCGAAAAGATTGTGTACGTTCCAATTAATTCATTATTGTGGTACCGTTAGTTAAACACAACGTTTTTAAAACTTTTTTGTCTCCTAGTATTTTTTCGATAAGCCAGTACTTATCGGCATATTTTGAATATTTGTAGAATCCCCCACCTATTTGTATATGGTTAAGTACGATTATGGAGACCTGTTAAAAATCTAAAAATTTATTTACAATTTACATTTTTAGGTATATTTTGAAAAAGAAACCACATCTCGATAAAAAGTGACTTATCAAAAAAAAAGACTAAGAGGCAAGAAAGTTTTAAAAACACTGTGTTGAACTAATGGTACCACAATAATAGTTTAATTGGAACGCACACAAAAGTTTAGGGGGTTTAAGGGAACAAAACCCCCATAAAATTTTTATGTAGTGGACAAATTTCACTTTAATTTTTTTAAGATGTTCCTGCCATATGACTGATACACGGCCATTTTCAATAAAAAATTTCTAATAGTTTTCGATATATTGAAAAAATCGATTTTCATTTTGTAACTTCAAAGGGCTTTTTTATGAGCACATTTGTACTAAGGTAAGTTAGGTTCAATCGAACTATTTTTGACCCCAGAATATGTGGTATAATTTATGACCAATCTTTTCGGGACATCCTGTACATATATCTGTAGGCATATTAGTAAGAAAATGTCTCGTATATATTTATTAGCGTAGTAATTGCCTTTATTAATATGCTGCAAATTTCAACGGTTTGTATAGTTAAGCAGAATTCCACGAATTGCATTAATAAGCAAGTTACATCATTCCAAGTTTGTTATTTTATAAATAAATTCTAAGGAATCATCCGGAAATGCCTTGTGAAACACATTTGCATCTAATTGCATTTTTAACTTGTGACTTACAAACGGTTATGATAATAAGTTAGTGAATACATGTAAAGCGATGTATAAAAATGATTAAAAGCATGCGGTGGAAGAAACATAAGCAATTCGGTTCGAACATAAATTTGTTGAAACAAAAAAATATGTTCTTAACAGCAGTCACCAACGTGAAGGTACGGTTATATGACTACCAGGAGAGGTTATGTTATTAAAGGACAATCAGTTAGCATGAATGAGTTCTTTTACAGTTATTATGTAAGCATGCAATGAAAGGAACGTAACCAATTCGGTTCGAACATAAATTTGTTGAAACAACAAAAACATGTTCTTAACAGCAGTCACCAACGTGAAGGTACGGTTACATGACTACCAGGAGAGGTTATGTTAGTATAGGACAAACAGTTAGTATGAATGAATTCTTTTACATTATATGATAATATATTTAATGATAACAATATATTTAACTTACTTACTAAAATCAGCTCATTATTTATCTTGGTTTAGTAAACATCTTTTTATTGATCTGATGAACATCTTTTATTTATTCTTATGAATGTTAAAACATCGATATTTTGGTGTTAATTCATTCGTTACTATGTTCTATAGTATTCAAAATGAATTATTGAGGGTAAATTTGTTCGATAACTCTAGGTTATCTAATCTTAAAACTAGGGATTTCTGCGACTCCTGTTTTATGACAGGCTATCGAAGACTTAAAACTAAATCGGGTAAAGATGACCATTAAGTTATCGATTGTCTTAACTTGAAGGCTACATGAGCAACAGCTCTGGAATTAACCAGAACGGTTCATTAATTTGCTACTGGTCCATATCAGATATCTTTTTAGTGGTCATAACTAAACATCTTTTTTTTAATGTGCTAATCTTAGTTATTATACTTAATTTAGACTAAGTTATTGGAAACTATGATCTGTTAGAATTATCATATGATATAAAAATGATGCATGATATGAATGAGTTAGATTGGGATTATAATAAAAAAAGGTCTGATTCAGATATATTTAACAATATTTTAGTTGTAATAAATAAATTAAGTTTTAAACAAATTACAATATTCAATCAACATCCTTCATAAAGTCAATCAAATCATCATGGATAAATGTTAAAATAAGCTTACTGAAATCTTGCTTTGTGTTAATCTAATCGACCTACATCTCAAGATCAATATACAACAAAAGGAATGATATCAATCGTTTTCCTAAACTGTATACCTAATGTTTAGTCTATCTAATCTATCTTACATACATCAAATTCACTAGCGTCGGAACTGATAAAGTATAGCTTATTTATTCAACATCCATGGGTGCAGCATTTATAGAGTAATGTCCCCAGGCTAATGTATTGTATGTGTCTGAAACTTTACACCTTTTGTCATCGTTTGAGTTAAGGCCTATTTTATCTTGAACCATGGAGTATACAACATGATTAATAGATCTTATTAATTTTTGCTGAATCGACATAGATTGATATGAATCTAGACATTTAACGTAATCATCAAAAGTTATTTTATTTAGAACCACGCTCATCTTAACCCCCTTGGCTTTCTTTGTCACGCCTAAATTTCTGATTATCACCCCAATTTCATCATCATCATACTCATCATTCTGTAGCATTTTTCGTTTCTTTGTAAGGTCATTATCTGTAATTAGAACTTTTGTTGTATACAATTTAGATCTCAACCCTATGTAGTCAGTCATAATGCGACCATTATTCTCATCTTTCATCAAGCCTGGAACTTTTTTGTTAACCTGGGGAATATTATATGGATTGTCTGCAGCGTAGTCAGATGTATCGAAATACTTGTGGCAGTCATATTTCATCATCTCATATGGATCTTTTCCTCGTATCTCTACTATTACTGAATCGGTGTCCGTGTAGCAAGTCGTGAAGTTTTCTCCAAATCTATCGGCTAAATAACCATACTGAAAGTCATATATCGTGGTTTTAGCCAAGTCCAAGATGCACATTCCAACATATATTGGTTTATTTAGCCAAATTTCATCCTTTCTCATCTCGATTGCCACTAAACTTTCATTAAAAATAGTTAAATTTTTAAACAATGGATCACTAATTCGTGCTTCTGCGCCATACCGACCCTCCCACTTTGTCACAAGTCTAACGTCTACTCTCTTGCGCACGTTCTCCATGGTCTTGCCAAAGACAGCGTTGTTCATTAACTTGAAAAGGTTTTTTTCAAACTCATTCTTAGCATTTTTTCGAAGTTCAGTGTTAAGGTCTATGTACGACTTCAGCCAAGGAGATTGTTTGAATTTTAAAACTCGATGTATCCTCTTCAGTACTAAGCCATGAGTTAATGCTTGCTTAAGAGCTCGATAGTGTATTATATATTTGCTTTTGGGGCTTAAGGTGGCCATTAATTTAGTAAGTTCTCTTGGTCGTGAAGGTGGTTTCATGGTTTTCGGATTTAAAGATTCTGGACAGAATGGGATATCATTATGATGATTGTGGAGATGGTTGGGGTAATCTAAATCAACCTCGAGGAAGTATCCATCAGAAGCATCGTCAGGAACCGACAAGACATCGATGTTAGCATCAACCCACTCGAAACCTCCATATGGAAGATATTGTGACATCGCCCAGCCGTATTGATTATTAACGTCGAAGTACATAAGGTATGAATCAGGTTTAGATGAATCATAAGTGGGTATATACTTATTGTTAGCATGAACGCGACGTTTGGAGCATACTTGACTAAGTCCTCCACGGATTCCGCGCTCGGTGAACAAATGCATATCTTGATCAGTTAAAAGTTCAAGTTCCTGCTTTGTATGTTTAAGCATAGCATCCCACGTGAAGCCGGGTAAAGTGTAATAATGAGCAGGGTCAAGATTATAAGTTTGCAGACAACTAGAACGAAATTGTTCAAAGACATCTGCTAGAAGAAGAATGTCTGTCTTCATGTAGAGATCTACATAATCGCCAAGAGTGGAACAGGAGAATGATAACCAGACTTCTTGGGCTCTACGATAATGTCGACGAGGACATGGCTTATCCTCAAGATTATTATAAAAAGACTCGATAGGCGGTAGACATGTTTCAATGAAGCGATCGAATGAATCAATATAATCATACGGCATGATGCCCTTTTTAGTAAGAAGATTGAACTGCTCCTCGGGAAGAGATGAAAATTGGGTGCGAAGATTTGGATATTTGGGCAAATACGAAGAAAGTTTGTCAAGAGAAGAAGCCATGAACCGGAAACTATCAATAAAACGGAACTGGATTTGAGAATCTTTAACATGCTTCGTAAATGAGATATATTTTTCCTTAGTGATAGGAAGAAGATCAATGGAGCCTTTCATGCGTGTAGCAATGCCGGAAACGACAAAATGCGCGTCATATCCGCTCAAATTATGGAAGACCACTGGAATGGTGTGGGTGTCTTGATAATTGATGTTGCACCCTTCGTGAGCGGCTCCTCGATAATTGTTTTCAGGAATCATGTGATCATGGTCTCGGACTTTTTTATCTTTCATAGAAAAGCGTTGCTCGCAGATATGACAATGAGTGGCAGCCTGAAACATTCGCTCATCATCTGCTGACATATCGATCGGATATGGACAAAGAAATACGGTGGAGGCGTCCTCAGCAAGCTGATTCATTTCATCAGCAAACCATTCCATACAATCCTTTCCTCGGTATGAGTTATAAAATGACAGAGAATCATCATAGGAACATTTAAAGTAATACCCAACGGCAGCAGGTATATGCTTTTGAGGTTTTTTCGGATCAACGGTGGGTTTTAGAACGCTCTCCAAATCCGCGTATACTATGAATGGAACCTTAACTTTATTTTTAAAATTTTTAAACTTTACTATGCTGTTTCTCTTATCAGGCATGTTGATAACAGTCTCATTTTGTTTTAAGCAGTCTATTGTATGTTTATCTAATGTTTCTTGTGATCGTGAGTAATGCAGGCAACGGTCGCAGAAATATTTTTGATGCTCTTCTTTACTTAACTGTTTAGAGAGGAGGCGTGATAAATTTTTAATCCACACATAGTGGTACTTCGTAGGCGGTTCGTCATATTTATCTTGTATCAAAAGCAGATTCACATGTCTATTTTGTCTATTTTTTGTAAGGTATGTTGCGAGGATCTTAAAATGTTTGTCTTTTTTTAGGTAATATACGTTTATCGAAATATTGTTTTGCTTTTCAAAGTTAGGAATTTGTTTTATAGTCATTGGAAACTGAATGCTTTTTAATTTCAATACATCAGAATAGTGTGGATATTTGGATATTCTTTGAGGATGTTTGTTAGCGGGATACAAAGCACTAACTACAGCCCATGCAAAGCATGCCTCATCATCATTTTTGACATTTACGCATGCTTTTTTTCTCGTAATCTGTGGAGGAAGTTCAACGAATGAGGATCCGAGCTGTGGGGTAAACTTGTTGATGTTGACCCCCAGGTTGACAACAGCTTTTAGTGCCCAGCCACTATCACGCTCTTGGAATTCCTCCAATTTTGCAGTGATAGGCTCCATTACTTTCTCATCAAACCATTCATCAAGATTGGTGTCTCGATATATGGCTGAGTTTGAAGTAGTAAAATATTTTGTATCGTTAAGCACTTTTTCTCCCTGAACGATTTCAAACTCTCCTCCGAATGCCGTGTTAACTTTCACTGCAGCGTCATTTTTTAGGGCATTTTGGATTCTCCGTTTAAATATGGCCTTACAGTCATTAAGAAAACTGCCAGGGTCCTTGTGTTTAAGGTTTGAGATGACTCCCGTTCTAATTCTAGAGTTGAATGCTGATAAAGAGTCATCCCATTGTACCCTCTTGTAAGCAGTCTCCGGTCGAGTGTTAAGCCCCGCCCCCTTCTTTTGTTCGGTCTTTAACTGATTTCGAAGCGTTTTCACCTGCCGCATCTGGGCTTCGAGGTGCTGCTTCTCGCCAATGGTCTTTGCAAACCTCATTCCATTATTAATCATTTTAATTGCTTTTCTACACTCTACCAACCCTTTTCCATAGTGTTCCTCGTTATAATTATTGTCAGATAATGATCCCAAGATGGTTGCAATAAACTTAATAAGTTTTGTCAGCATGTTAAAAAAGCAAATATACAAAGATTTACAAATAACAAATTTTCAAAAAATCTGAATAAGAAATTCCAAATGTTTTAAAAATATTAAAAAATTTCAAAATTCAAAAAAATTAAAAATTATTAAAAAATCGAAATTAAACCTCACCAGTGCACACGTCTGAACGCTAGGAATATCTGAAACAGAATAAATAAAATACCTTAATGCAGGGTATAATGCACACATTGGTCGGACGGAAAACTGAATGGTATTTGTTATGCTCAAAAGGCTCCTGCAAAGTGTAGATTTGTGCTTGTTTTCTCATAAGAAACAATGTAAAAGTGCTGCATTTAACATATTTGTCAAACTTGGTTACATTTTTCCCTTCATATACAACGGGTATAAATAGCAAATTTTAGATGAAAACATTTCAAACATCTTAATTACCCCATCACTTTCATCGCTAACACACTCGATAATTCTAAATAATATCCACAAGTTTTCATTTATCAAAAAATTGTTTAACAACTTAGCAATCCACAAATAACTGTTTGATATGCTATGATGTATATATCAACATAGAAAAGGCATTTAACATAAAAAAGCTTATAGTATAGAACATAATATATAAAATATGTGTGTGAAAACAACTCAAGGAATGCAAAGATTTCAGTAGTGAAAATACAAAATGCTTGAAAGGCTAACCAGAAGTTCAGATAGCAGCAATCAGAGAAAATGACAGTATGACACTCTTTCTCTCTCCGTCTATCACTTCTTGCAATATATAGGCCGTAGTCAAATAAAAAATATACATGACGTTGCGTTAAAAAGACACTATGATGAATCATTGTTCTTCCTATATCCTTCTGTCAATTCAATTGTCTTCTATATCAAATCATCTGTCACATGTCAAAGCTTCTTCGTTTCATCTATAATGTTTTCTATCTCACGTCATTTTCTTTCATTTTTAAATGATAGATGCCCTTCTTCGCCTACGTCTAGCCAGGGATATGTTATGTGATGGTTTGCAACCAATAAAATACGAATAAGGAAAATCCTGAATTAGAGTAATATATTATATTATATAACATTTGATGTGAAACGAAACAGTTCTTAATGTACATTCGTCGTTGATGTTGTTATACCCGTAAGCAAAATCATCATATATAGTGATATGGTAGAAAGCGAATCAGATAAACTGTACGACGCTGAAGTCGACCGAGTACTGAGAAAATATGAAGCATCGGCCAGTTCAGAACGTTATTATTTATACAAAATGCAATATGGCATATATAGAAATAGGCATTGGTTTAAGTCCCGCAAGGTCGTTTATGCCAGTTATCATTATATCTGATAAATCATTTGGAAAACTAGATAAAATATCATTTGATTCATGTGAATGGGTTGAACTTATGGATATTGTTCAAAACAAAATTATTGATATATTTTTCCAAGAACCACAGAATCCCAGAAAATACGAAGAAAATGATCCAATAGAATACCAGTGTGGACAGTTTATCACAATTTATCAATTTGAACGTGAAAATACAAAGTTTATTTCCATTATAAAACATGGTGTGTACATTGAGTTGGTTCAAGACCAAGTTAAAGAACTTATGTCTATTCACAAAAGTATTATCCTGCAAAGAGTGAGACTTTTAGGTGAACTTAATTTTGGTGCTTACTACTATAACATTGTAAATATAATAAAAACAACACCCTGTTCCTCTTCTGTAGATCTGATGGATCTGGTGCAAATTATAATTTCTTCCAAATTTAGTATTTTAAGTACTGCTACGAAATAATCTACGACCACATGTTAAAATAAAACATGTTACCTAAAATAGTATAACATTCAATAAATTTTCTCTAAGCCAACGTAACGTGAGCTAACTTATCGCCCCCCTCGGCTACTTTAAAAGATATTATGAGCATGTATGCTTCTACGTGAGAAAGGTTCAATGCGTCGGTCATATTATGAGAGGGCCTACATATCGATTACTCCAGGTGATCATTCAGAGTAAAATCGAAGGAAAACGTTGGGGATGGAAGAAAACAATTGTCCTGGCTGCGTAATATTAGACAATGGACAGGTTGAACAGTTGAAGAATTGTTTCATACAGCTACCGACCGAGAAATATTTCACCAGCTGGATGATACGATAGCCAACGAAAACAAGCACAGCACACAGAGGAAGATGCTTCTACGAAATATGTTAATTGATCTTCAATTTGTATAATATATACGCCTTCGGTTAAAAATACTAAGATACTCCTACACTTTTTGCGAAACGTATAGATGGTCTGTGATAGAATGAGTAAAGCAAAATCAGTAACAATCAATCCTTCAACGAAGTAAGATGGAAAAAATCGAGTTGTTTAGAGGTCCGAAGGCAGTCAGGAAAATTAAGCACTTAAATTTGGATGATGTAATTATCGATCAGTGGATGACAAACGTGTCAGTTACCTGCTATATCTTATATGTCGGCGGAGAACCAGCTTCGTTTGTTCTGTTATCAAAATGTGACTTTGACCCCCTCAGACAACATGATGTACCAAGAGTATTAGATTACATATATACACTACCTAACCATCGAAGAAGTGGATATGCAGCTAAACTTATACATCACGTAAAGAAAAATAATGAATTTACGACATTCAGTTCCAACGAAGCATCTGAACGTTTATTTTTTAAATGTGAATGTATTAATCATGGAATAATGAATTATACTGTAATGTTTAGATATCCATAATAAAGCATAATTAAAAGTACATTATTTTGTTATCGTATTTAGGTTATCAGGTAAGAAAACGTGCCATGGAGCGGTCTATGTAGGAATTAACACTAAGAGATAGAATTCCAAAGGTAAATATAAGAGATGGTGTTGAAAGTATAATACATATGAAACAGTACCTGGATGGACACTTAGAGTAAATGACGATATATGCACTAAAAGCATAATATAACGGTGTCTTAGGTTTGATACAATAAGAGAAAGAAGTAGATAGAACACAATGGGTTGATGATATCAAGATAATAATCATAAAATTAATTCACGCAGCAAAGGATCAGAAAACTTGAAACGAATGGACCGTTGATTGGGAAACGTTTTACGTCTGCTATACGTTAAATTACGTCTACTAAACGTCCGATATGCGTTAGATCACGTCTGCTATACGTCGGATATACGTTAGATCGCGTCTGCTATACGTCTGATATGTGTTAGACCGCGTCTGGTATACGTCTAATATGCGTTAGATCGTATCTGCTATACGTCTATCATGCATTAGATCACGTTAGATATCTGTTAGCTGATGTTAAAGCGTTGAAACTATGTTTTAAGTATATTACTAAAGCGTAGATGTCAGACGTCAGCATGTATCAGACATGCTTGCGACCGCGTCAAAGATGCTCACGCTCTTAGTAAAAAACGTTAGATCACGTTATTGATGTGTCTGATCAACATCTACTACGTTTATACGCATCAATTTTTCAATGTTTACATAATTGACGACCTAGAACTGGACTTATCTGGAGAGTCCACGTAATCAGACGAAAAGAAGATGTCATAGTCACAAAGGTCTTTGACCAAAGGGGGGGCTAGGCCAACAAGCAAGAGGAAGACCGAGACTTAAGTACCAAGACAGCTTAAAGAATGATTTAAAATCTATTGGAATTAGAGCATGGAGAAGAGTTACCAGAGAGTTTTAGTTTTAAGTTAATTCTGTAATAAACTGTTTCCAAAACAGACTTTTAGATTAATACTTTAGATTTAATATTTATACTTTTAAATTAAGCAATATTTATTTATGTAACTTTATATAAAAAACAATAAAATATTTTCTACAATATATTGTTTTATTTGTCCTAGCCTATTTTTCATTTAATTTGGGACATACTGTTAAACAAAATCTTTTAAGTCAACCTTATTAGAACAAGTTACTAATATATTGACATCTAACGCAGATGTCCACCTCAAAAATACAAAAATTTGATGTTCAAATCTTAAAAAATATCTAAATAACTTGTAAATTTTACTAATTTCTATTAATAGAAAACATCTGAGCCAGTCTCCTGCTTTTTAACGTTGACTCTGAAAGACTTTTTCAGAAATGCACTTTCTGAAAACCAAAAGAAGGAATAATTGTGAACTCATCAATAATTTGAGATATGCGGATGACACAGTACCCCCCTAGCTTACTTGATAGTGTCGTTGAGAGCTGTAAGGAAGCAGGTCTGGATCTGAGCATACAGAAAACCAAAATACTCATAATAAGAAAACAGCAGAATATAAAAAAGAAGAATATAGAATATATAAGTATATAATTATGAGGGTTTCCTGAGTAGATCGAGTTATGAACAATGAAGTATTGAGAAGAATAGGTACAAGAGAAGTAAGTTAAACTTACAATTAAAGAAAGCTACAGTATCTCGGGCATGTGATGCGGGGCGAGAAGTGTGGCGTCCTCCAACTCAAAATGCAAGGAAAGATAAAAACTAGAGGAAAATCTATAACATATCTATGATGATTGCCAACCTTCGTAGATGAGATGACACCTGAAGAAGAAGAAGAAGGATATAAAACCAACTTTATATGTAAATAATGCCAACCCTAAGCAAGTTGATCAAATTTTTTACCTTGGATAATGGATTGTAACGCAGAGAGCCACGGTGATATTAAATCTAGAGCAGAGACCTAAAAAATGACATTGCGGATCCACCTACTTCGCTGCTACGTGTTCTCGGTCTTACTTTTAGGTGACGAGTTCTGGACTGTGAATAAAATCGATCTAAATCGCCTTTCGAACTAGAACGCCTCAGCAAGACTACTGAGATTATAAAAAGCATTAAGAAGAGAAAGCTGGAGTATTTCGGACATGAAATGAGAGATCCCAAATATAGATTGCTACAAAATAATATACAAAGAAAAATAGCAGGCAATCGCAGTCCTGCACGAAGAAGATCCCAAATATAGATTGCTACAAAATAATATGCAAAGAAAAATAGCAGGCAATCGCAGTCCTGCACGAAGAACTTCATGGTCGAAGAACTTCATGGTCGAAGAACTTCATGGTTGAAGAACTTGAGAGATTGATATGGTGCTGATACAAGCATGATATTTAGGGTAACAGTGAATAAAATTAAGATAGCTATGATGGCAACCGACGTCCTGAAAGGACACGGTACATGGTACATGAAGAAGAAGAAATCACAAAACATAGAAGAGAAAAATCAACCATCAGAAATCATGCAGCCTTTTGTTGTAGAGTTTTATAAAGAATTATTATCAATACCAAATGTTGAATCTCACTATTGTCGAGCATTCTTGTATCAATTCTATGCAGAAGATTGATGCAACAACAAAAATTACCTATTCCATTTTTAGTCCAATTATTCCCTGGTATTTCGTTACATTTTTAAAGCACATTTATTTTTAACTAAACTAACTCCAAATATTTATTTTTAGACGAAGTAGTTTTCAATAATTATAGTAAATTAATAATATTTAAAATATTAAAAACATTACTAAAAGATTTTTAAATTGTAAACTTATTGGTACACTTTCCTGGTGACTACTTCCAAGACTTCTACAATTTGCAAGTCAAATGGATGCTGCAGTGAAGACGAGATGGAAGGAATTCTACACTATGCAATTCACATCCCCCGTCTGCAGCTGGTAAAGTTAAAACGGAAAAATGCACCTGGTTACTCTACGGAGTAATAACTATAAAATAAAATGTATACCATTTTTATTCGGTTGCAATGCGAAGTCAAAACAATCTTACTTTTCAATTAGAATACGGAGTGCAGTCCAGCCCCTTGAACCGCGATTTTCAGCTCTTATTGGAGCTTCATCGGAAGGAACGTAGGCACTGTTCTCCATAATAATTGATTTATGCTACTTATCAAATTTGCCCTGAACATTAATAAAAAAAATAAAATATTTAAAAATTTCAAAAAATTTCGTTTTTTTCTATTTTTTGCTTATAACTTAAAAACTATTCATTTTAGAACAAAGTCCTAAAACAAAGATAATTAAATTTTCTATCAGATGCGATTGGTTACAAATATCTTAATTTATCACCCTTGCTTCAAAATAGCAATAAATATAAAATAAGGGGTCAAAACAAGCCTGTCTTTATTCAATGATTTTCCATCACTTAGGTTACACTTGGAACCTTCCTAATTCGCTTAGAAAATTTCTGTAATGCGCTAAAACCGTACACCAAATTTCATTAAAATCGACCTAATAAATTTTGCATAATAATTTTGCAATCTAAACTTATTTTTAAAAATTTAAATTTTTTAAAATCTTGCACAACAAAAACTAGAACATACAAAGATTTGTAAATTTTTTCGCATATTAAGGAGCACTCCACCTGCCTAATGCACTTTACAGAATTGAAAGCGGATTATTTAAGCAGCCTCAGCAATGTTTTAAATTTATAAACAATTTTTTGACTTATGAACAAATTAGTGCTGTGGCTAGGAGGGGGTGGGCTCCTTTATTTATATGGACTTACCCAAGTTTATGTATTTTAACCCGTAGAACACGAATTTTTTGGGTAACAGTTGATCAGGATGTCGATAAGATTGTTATAAACAAAAAACTTGAGGAATGACATAAAATCGATTTTTCGCAAAATAAAACATTTTTTGTATTTTTTGGGTAATTCTAAGCAACAAATGTTTTTACAAGTTTTTTCGTAGGATGCATAGTTTTCGAGATAAACGCGGTGGAACTTTTAAAAAATCGAGAAATTGCAATTTTTGAACGCGAATAACGTTTGATTATAAAACATAGCAATTCTGCCGACAGCATTTGAAAGTTTAAGTCAAATTATACCGGTTTTAATTATTTGCATTGCTAAAAATTAATTTTTTTTATTAATAAACAAAGCTATTTATTTATAAGCCAAAAATTGCTTATAAATTTAAAACATTGCTGGGGCCCCTTAAATAATCCGATTTTAATTCTGTAAAGTGTATTAAATAGGTAGAGCGCCTCTTTATATGTAAAAAAATTAGCCAACTTCTAAATGGTTAACTTTTTGTTCTGAAAGATTTTAAAAAATTTGAACTTTTTTAAAAACATTTAGATTGCAAATTTATTATGCAAAATTTATTAGGTCGATTTTAATGAAATTTGGTACACGATTTAAGTATGTTACAAAGAATTTTTTAAGCGAAGTACAAAGGTTCTAAGTGACACCAAAGTTGTTAAAAAATATTGAATAACAACAGACTTATTTTGCCACCTTATTTTGTATTTATTGCTATATTGCAGAAAAGGTAATACCTTAAGACATTTTTTACCAGTCGTATATCATACAAAATTCAATTATCTTTATTTTATTTCTCTACGACTTTGTTCCAAAACGAATCGTTTTAAAGTTATAAGCAAAGACAGCAGAAAAAATCGGTGTTTTTCGAAATTTTTAAATATTTTAATTTTTTTATTATTGTTCCGGACATATTTGAGAAGGAGCATAAGTCAATTATTATTACTGAAGGTGTCACCTAACTTTATCTGCAAAATCCGAATGCCTCCTCTCACATCCAAAAATAGACGTTTTTTTTTTGCAGATCCTTACTGGTCTAAACCCATATTTTTCCGATTTCGTAACTCCATTCGAAATATGATGATAATAAAAAAACTAGTTCCTCTTATTTAGATGCCACCGCAAACATAACAATTTTAATCAAAAAATGAACAAACTACCCTTTCATTAAAAAATAATAAGTTTTTGCTTCCCCTGTAAAAACTGAGTCCAGACATTATGTCCAGAAACACTTGAAAAACACTCTGAGAATAAGAGCTATGAAGCGGAATAAGACTTCTGAAAATATCGTGTGGATGGTTTAATGAAAAATAGAGAGTGGTTTAACCATCATTAAGCGTGAGTTGTTAATAACAAGATAAGTGAAATGAAGAAGGGCTGTGGAAAAAAAGAAAGCGCTCATGGGTGAAAAATAGTGCACATCAGGATGCATATGCGTTGTTGAGAATTGTATACATCAGAGGCCGAAATTGCTACCAATTTTAGTCACTAAGATGCATCTCTAAGAAGAATTTCCTCAATGTGTGTCTTATACCGAACCGTGGACACTTCAGCGTCGACGAGTAGAGCACCATGTCAAGCAGCGAACGGCGAATTCAGTCTAACACCGGACGCAGATAAGATAAAAAACATGGACACTCTTTAGATTTCTAAACAGGATAACCTATATACTATTTCGAAAAACGCTGATCTAACTTCTTCCATGTATTGCATAAAAGATAGATAATATATAAGAAATAACAAAATAAGACGAAAAAGACATGGACAATTTTTAGATTTCTAAACAGGATAACCTATATACTATTTCGAAAAACGCTGATCTAACTTCTTCCATGTATTACATAAAAGATAGATAATATATAAGAAATAACAAAATAAGACGAAAAAGACATGGACAATTTTTAGATTTCTAAACAGTATTTCTATATACTATTTCGGAAAAAGGTGACCGGACTTCTTCCGTGTATTGCATAAAAGATAGATAATATATAAGAAATATCAAAATAAGGCGAGCGTCGAACAGTGGAGCACCATGTCAAGCAGCAAACGGCGATTTCAGCCTAACAGCGGCTGTATAATAATAATAAAAAAACAATTCATGTTGTACATGCAAGAAAAATATTCGTAAAGGAGGATCACATAGAAAGATAGATGGTAAAAAAAGATAAATATATGTTGTATATACGCAAGAGAATCGAGCTAAAAGAACAGATAAATAGTCTGAACGCTTTAAATTAAAAATTACAAAAAATGATGTACACTAAAAAAGAACGTCGTCATAGAAAAAATGTTACAAAAGACTAAAATACTTATAATCTTCTTAATAAAAGATATTTTTACTAACTTTTGTCCTTAAGACCTTTTGTCTTTGAAATATTGAAAGAAAGCTTAAAAATGTATACTGCCTACTTGTTAGATATACAGTTGTTAGAGATTTGTTTAAACTGAAAATATAAAAACTATTGTTTTTGTATGGAAGGAATTTTTTGAAAAATTAGGTAGTATACTTTTTTAAATAATTAGTTTATTTTATAATAGAGGTACTTAAAACTTACCTTTTTTCACATGAAAAACACTAGTTAATGCACTGATTATCACAAGAGAAGTGAATACTCTGTGATCTGAAAATATGTAAGCCACTACCCCCCACCCTGGCTAGTCGATTTTGTGGTTTTTTAACCGTTTGTAAGTCACTAGTTAAAAATGCAATTAGATGCAAATGTGTTTCACGAGGCATTTCCGGATGATTCCTTAGAATTTATTTATAAAATAACAAACTTGGAATGATGTAACTTGCTTATTAATGCAATTCGTGGAATTCTGCTTAACTATACAAACCGTTGAAATTCGCAGCATATTAATAAAGGCAATTACTACGCTAATAAATATATACGAGACATTTTCTTACTAATATGCCTACAGATATATGTACAGGATGTCCCGAAAAGATTGGTCATAAATTATACCACATATTCTGGGGTCAAAAATAGTTCGATTGAACCTAACTTACCTTAGTACAAATGTGCTCATAAAAAAGCCCTTTGAAGTTACAAAATGAAAATCGATTTTTTCAATATATCGAAAACTATTAGAAATTTTTTATTGAAAATGGCCGTGTATCAGTCATATGGCAGGAACATCTTAAAAAAATTAAAGTGAAATTTGTCCACTACATAAAAATTTTATGGGGGTTTTGTTCCCTTAAACCCCCTAAACTTTTGTGTGCGTTCCAATTAAACTATTATTGTGGTACCATTAGTTCAACACAGTGTTTTTAAAACTTTCTTGCCTCTTAGTCTTTTTTTTTGATAAGTCACTTTTTATCGAGATGTGGTTTCTTTTTCAAAATATACCTAAAAATGTAAATTGTAAATAAATTTTTAGATTTTTAACAGGTCTCCATAATCGTACTTAACCATATACAAATAGGTGGGGGATTCTACAAATATTCAAAATATCCCGATAAGTACTGGCTTATCGAAAAAATACTAGGAGACAAAAAAGTTTTAAAAACGTTGTGTTTAACTAACGGTACCACAATAATGAATTAATTGGAACGTACACAATCTTTTCGGGACACCCTGTATATTAGTTTTTCATGGATTAAGCTACTTAGAAATAATACAATTAAGCGATAACGAAAATACCACTGAGTTCTACTTAAAATATTACAAACGGTTACAAAACAGCTTGGGGAAATTCGATGTATGTGGGTCCAAGTTTTGATCTGTGTTTTTAAAATTTACATAAAACCCTTAAATATAAAATCTGGTACTATTAGAGATATTTAACCATCCATTTAACCTCTGATGGTACTTGCTCGGTTTACGTTCATTTTGAACGATATTTGTGTGTATGTAAAGAGCAGATGATATGGCTATGTTGAGTTAGCTGGTTTGGCCATGATCTAAGGATGGTTCAGGTTCATTTTGAAGGATGTGTGTGTAAAACGTATATATGTAGACGAATGTTGGTTTTGTTGCAATACCGTTGCTTTGCATTTCATAACATTCAGGAGAGAAGGATGGTTTGGATATATCAAAAGAATGATTATCGTGCTTATACGTTATCAGCGATGGGTCGTGCGTCTCTGTACGTTAAGTAGTTTAGACGCTATATACCCAATGTTCCTTTGACAATGCATCCATGTCCGAAGTGAGAGATAATATTTTGACAGATAATAAAGAACCGCGAACACCGATTTCACAAACTGATAGAAAAATCACTGTGACACCCGAAAAGAAGAATTGATTTGACTTTCTGACTACACCCTGTTCAATGGAGACCTATGTATAGTAGTGATCATTTAGCTGATATCTATACCGATTAAGGTACGTTTTTATGGTTTGGCCATACTGTTTTATTGGATGGTTGTTGGTTTGGTCATACTGTAAGAATGGTATATGTTCTTTGTAAGGAAAATTTGAAGGATGTGTGTGTAAAACGTATATATGTAGACGAATGTTGGTTTTGTTGCAATACCGTTGCTTTGCATTTCATAACATTCAGGAGAGAAGGATGGTTTGGACATATCAAAAGAATGATTATCGTGCTTATACGTTATCAGCGATGGGTCGTGCGTCTCTGTACGTTAAGTAGTTTAGACGCTATATACCCAATGTTCCTTTGACAATGCATCCATGTCCGAAGTGAGAGATAATATTTTAACTGATAATAAAGAACCGCGAACACCGATTTCACAAACTGATAGAAGAATCGCTGTAACAGCCGAAAAGAAGAATTTATTTGACTTTCTGATTACACCTTGTTCAATGGAGACATATGTATAGTAGTGATCGTTCAGCTGATATTTATACCGATTAAGGTACGTTTTTATGGTTTGGCCATACTGTTTTAGTGGATGTTTGATGGTTTGGTCATACTGTAAGAATGGAATATGTTCTTTGTAAGGAACATGTGTATGATTTGAGGGAGACCCGTGTATACTAGTACTCAATCAGTGAAGATTATATCGAAGATGTTTGTTGGTTTGGTCATACTGTAAGAATGGTATATGTTCTTTGAAAAATCATATTTTGTTTCTAGTATTATTTCGCTGTGCGTTATTTCGTGTTCATCGATACCTCGCCTGTATCTTTTATGAATTGTTTCGAGATAGAGAAAGAGAGAGAGAGAGAAGCAGTGTCTTTTTACGATGACATACAGATGCTAGCTCAACTTTAATGTATCACAAGCTTCAATCACAACGGGGATGTAATGTCACCATCGTTTAAACATACATTATGTTATGGTCGTAGATAAAATATAGTATATGCAACGTGCCCCTTTCCAACGATCCCTTTGTACATCACGAACCAACACGCCCCCTTCCAATGATACCTCACACGATCGGATTTTTGACAACGGAGATATACTGTAGTGCCGTTTTGGCTATGCCGCCATCTTTGTTTTTTGTGTTAACGTATTCGTTACCCCCTCCCCTTTCCGATGATACCTCACACGTCATGATCCGACGAGCAGTCGCGCCTCCACCACAAAACGAGACAAAAATGAGCAGAATGAACCTTAAATTTTCTTATGGAGATTTACATGTAAAAAAGCGTCAAACTGGGCCAGAACCGGTGTTGCTCCTTTACTAGCATCAAAATTAGCAAGTTATAATGAAACTAAGAGAACCCTCTCGAATTTTTTAGGAAAAAGTGAAAAATAAAACATACGCCGTTTCCACCAAAATTAAAATTTATGGTAATCCTTACAAAAATTTCTTTGTATTAGCATAAGTAATGATTTTAACAATGTTCACCGGTTTAGAATGCACATTTAAGAAAAAGATATAATTTAACAAAATCAGAATTTTTAAAATTATCGTACTTTTCATTTTATTTTGATAATAACTATAAAAATACTTAATATACGTTAAAAATTGTAGACAACCAAATTTTAGTTTTTTCTATAACAAATATTATACCTTTTTTACCATTTATGTAGGGTGAAAAATAACCGAGGTAGAAACGTTTAAAGCTTAAATTTTGCTGTGAGTACCATGTATACGTGGCCATTTAATCTTTGATTTTGAAAAAATAAGGGGTTTAAAAGATTAAATTCAACGCGTTTTACTAGCGTTTGGAATTACCTTTCAAACCGTTTTTAGGTGAACCTGATATCTTAAAAATTAACGGAGTTATTAAAAAAAACGGTAACATTTTTTGAAAAAATTTTTAAAAGATAAAGTTGAAAAAAATTTTGAGCATAAATTTTAAGTTTCGTGCCATTAGATCCTAAAGAATAAGAGACTAATTTGTCAACCTCAGATGTCTAACCCACTTAACCAAATAGGAAACATCTTTAACAGTCCATAAAATCATAGCGGCGGCATATCCGGCCTCCCAACACTCCATCATTCCGTATTTCCGCAATCCCACAGTGGTCGCCGTCCCACTTTTAAAACTAACCGCCGCGGCGCCATCTGGCTCCCATCAGGTGAACCTCTCAATGGCGAAGAGTAGAAACAAATAGTTGGCGGTGCGGCACCACGCGAAATGTGCGGACGCGTCGCGACGGCCGAAACGCCGGCATGTGGATATGCGTCTCGGAGCTGCTGATGCACCGGGGAAAGCGCCAGTGAAAGGTAAATGGGCGAAACGCCTTATGGAAATTATGGAAATAATTGTTTTTTATCGTGTCAGTGTGCTATAATGCAGGGACCACATTTTCCGTAAAATGTAAACAATACTGACGTGGTCACGAACAAAGCTCTAGTATTCTAGAAATTGTGCCATGAAAACGTGTGTTAATGTAGCAACAAGTTCTCTATACAAATATGTTCAGTTTTTTCCTAAAATCAATAAATAATCTTACAATTATTAAAATTTAGAAAGCAGTTTTGTATACATACAAAAAGAATTTTAATAAATTTTGGGCAATTCCTTTAAGTGACAACTTTTCGGGATTATTGTTCCTTTCATTGTGATTTCGTCAAAACGTAAACAATAAAAAAGGTAAATAAGCACTACAAGCCACGTATCTTCTTATACTCTTTAAGGTTTTAAGCATGGTTCTTGGTTTAACTTTTTTACAAATGGTTACTTTTTGGTATTTTTTGGTCACAAATTATTTAAGTGTTGCTAGATCTTCCACCACCTTCTTAGGAAAGTCATGTACTAATATAGATTAAAATTCCAGCTTAATTTTTTATATCCCTATTTTTTCACTTTTTATTTACTTTTTGTAGTCGTATCTTATAATATAATACAATTATACAGGGTGTAACAAAAATACACATCATAAATTAAAGTACATATTCTGGGACTAAAAATAGTTCGAATGAACCTAACTTACCTTAGTACAAATATGCACATAAAAAAAGTTACAACCCTTTGAAGTTACAAAATGAAAATCGATTTTCTCGAATATATCGAAAACTATTAGAGATTTTTTATTGAAAATAGACATGTGGCATTCTTATGGCAGAAACATCTTAAAGAAAACTTATAGAAAAATTTGTGCACCCCCTAAAAATTTTATGGGGTTTTGTTCCCTTAAACCCCCTCAAACTTTTGTGTACGTGCCAATTAAATTATTATTGTGGTACCATTAGTTAAACTCAATATTTTCAAAACTTTTTGTCTCTTAGTATTTTTTCGATAAGGCAGTTTTTATCGAGATGCGGCTACTTTTTTAATATGTTTACATACAAAATTTATGGGGGTTTTGTGCCTTTAAACCCCCCAAATGTTTGTGTACGTTCCAATTAAACTATTAGTGTGGTACCATTAGTTAAACACAGTGTTTTTAAAACTTTTTTGCCTCTTTGTATTTTTTCGATAAGGCACCTTTTATCGAGACTTCTTTAATTCTTATTATCGACTTCTTTTTTAATATGGTTCAAAATATACCTAAAAATGTAAATCATAAATAAATTTTCATATTATTACAAAGTCTCCATAATCGTACATATACAAATATCTGGTGGATTTGACAAATATTCAAAATATCTCGAAAAAAACTGACTTTTCGAAGAAGTACGCAGAGGTAAAAAAGTTTTTAAAACATTGTGTTTAACTAATGGTACTACAATAATAATTAAATTGGAACGTACTCAAAAATTTGGGGGGTTTAAAGGAACAAAACCCCCATAAAATTTAAAATTTTTAAGGGGTGTCCGAATTTCACTATATTTTTTCTTAAAATACTACTGCCATAAGAATGCCACGTGTCCATTTTCAATAAAAAATCTCGAATATTTTTCGATCATTGGAAAAAATCGATTTTCATTTTGTAACTTCAAAGGGCTGTAACTTTTTTTGTGTGCACATTTGTACTATTATACTAAAGTAAGTTAGGTTCAATGGAACTATTTTTGGTCCCAGAATATGTGATTAAATTTATGACCTGTATTTTTGTTACACCCTATATTATAATTGTATTATATTTTATTATATGTATTGTATTATATTTTTTGATAATGCTTATTTGATTTTCTTACTACTATTATACAAAATCCTTTCACAGTATTTTTGTTCCTACTCGTTTACCAGCGCCCGTTCTAGCACTACTACAGTTTCAAACTCATCATAGTTTTGCCTAACTACTCTTCCCAGATTGTTTCACAAATTATCTATAGAGTGAAGGTATGCCTTATAGAAAACCAGGCTGGTAGCCAAAGACCAACATCTCTAAAGTATTGCATTGTTGCCCCGGCTATGTGCTGTCCAGCAGTATCCTGATTAGAAGAGAATTTCTACCTAAAGAATGTATATCTATTGCTACATATTCTTCCAGACATTCCCTAATTACTTATTAGCATTAAGGCTACCTTCAACTAACAACAAGATCTGTATGTGCTTCTAATGGAATGTCGCTTCATAGCATTATACCTCACCACCAAACTATACTATATAGGAGAGAAGAAACCCTTGAGTACAGCGTTCTACATGCCTTCTCCATACATTTTGCGACCATCGGGTGAATATCTCGTAAAACGAGACAAAACAAACCGTTTCTCTAATCTTCCATCTCCCATTCTACATGAGTACAAGGTTCTCAAGCGTTATCTTTGATAAGTTGCATCCAATAAAGGGTATGTAGCAGATAAATAGAATAATAGATTTTCTTCGGTTAATCTTCTGCGTACCCTCTCTCTCTCTCTCTCTCTCTCTCTCTCTCTCTCTCTCTCTCTCTCTCTCTCTCTCTCTCTTGTCGTGTCCCCATTACTGAGGATCGTGATTTCTTCCAATATTTCTAACAATGTTTCTCCATTGGTCTCTATCTTCTGCTGCTCTAAGAGCTTCTCATAATGAGTTTCCAGCTGAATTCTTTATTTGGTCGGACCATCTTGTTGGTGATCGTCCTCTTGATCTTCTCCCCGGAACGTTTCCAGAAACAATTAATCTCTGTAAACTGTCGTCACCTCTGCGAACCACGTGACCAAAGAATTGCAGTAGCATTCTTCTCCAGCACCACATCTCAAAGGCATCAATTTTTTGGCGCTCTGCGTACTACATCAGATAAATCTATGGTACCATAAACATCTGCCAGTCTCCTAGAGTAAACACCAGTTTTTTAAAATCTTTGTAAAGCATCATTTACCCATCATTTTGCAGAGCAACAGTTTGCGCTGCTTGAGCTGGCCTCGCTGTAAATTAAAGCATAAACTCAACACGTATCTCTACTCAGTTTGAAATGATTGTCTATATTAGTAGCCTGATGTACTCCAGTGATTCTTCACAGCTGTTACTGGTGGTCTGGAATGACTGCTACCATCATCATGAATCTCTAAGCCACCGAAGACTGAAGGTAGTTCTTCTTTTGTCTTTTTACTGCGTATTTGCGAAGTTTTAGCCGCACTCTTAACAAGCTTGGATTGTGATTGAGGTAATTTTACTTTCTTAAAGTCTAGTGTGACTGCTATTTTGCTTTTATAAGGTTATTGTATACACGCAGGTCGTCAGAGTTTCGTTTTTTTTTTTCTAGAAGGGTGCTCCGATGACCTTACATATTTAAGACACCATAACACCAGAAAGGTGAGGCTGATATTATTTCAGGTCTGATCCTTTCTTCCATCTGTTGTACGGTATAATATGACTCTTTTATAAAAATTTCTCAATCTTGGCCTCATGCTTTCCGGCTCGCAAGATATAAATAAGTAAAAACTAATATCTCAAATTATTTCCAAAGATTATCAACTATTAATTAATAATACTATATTGCGTATATGCTTCAGAGTCCTCTAAGATTAGTAATTCTAATCAATATACTAATATAAATACAAATCTGCATCAGACAGTTTGATTTGAAATTTGTAGAGATACATTTTGCAGAAGCAAAAATAGGAACTCTCATAACCATTCATACTACTATATAAACAAGAATTTGGAAACAATAATTTAGTATTTACCTTCAATAAACACGTTGGCTTTCCCAAATATTGCCACCGGAATTGATTTTGTTTGTAGTCACATATGCGTGACACAACAGGTATTTTCAGTTCAAGGGGCAACAAATTTTGTGGTAGATTTTCATGACAGAGGTCAAGGTTTTTAAAAAAAGAATATTTAACGAGGTAAAATAAGGTTATATTTGTTAACGGAACGTAACGATGTATTGTACCACATAATACATTTTGGGATGACCTTAAAATGATTGATTATATGGTGTCCGATATTCAAGTGGGTTATTTGGTTGACCAGTTGAATTATAAATTATCTTATTTTTCGATTACTCTCTAGAAAAAGAGAAAAATAGAGTTACAATAAATAATCATTTCGTTGTAAAGCGAAACAAGAGCCGTCTTATATTTAAGTTCGTTCAGAGAGCGCCAAAAGCAACCTAACTAGTTTCGACCCGTCTTAGGGTTTCATCAGAGAGTGCTTATTTGATTCTCTCTGAACCGCTAAAATTCGGATCGCTGGTATAGAAAAATATAGCTTTTAATCATCTCAATTTTTCCAAATTAAAAAGAATACAGTGTCCTATTAGGCGAGCGGCAGCAACCCCTAAAATTATGTTATGCCGACCACGAAAATCAACTTTAGGGTGAATTACCAATTTTGGTGACTGTTTATGTTTTTAAGGTCGCTGAATCCGAATATGAAGTTTATTTTTATCTAGAATTGGTGGAACATGTTCAAAAATCAAATTTTTTGTAAAAATGCGAAAAATCAGTTTTGATAATTTTTCAAATTTACCTCGCTGTATCTTTGGTCGCTGTAAATATTTCCTTTTGAAAATTTTACTGTGTCATCTTTGAGGTATTTCGTTAACAACGAGCTTTTTCCAAAATGTTTAAACAAATTAAAACAGAAGTTGTTAATTTTTAAACAGTTTATCGTCAGATTTCGTTAGTTTCATGTTTACAAAAAAGTTAAGTGACAACCTTTTTAGTTTATAGATGAAGTGGTTTTCAATCCTAATAGCAAAATTAATAATATTGAAAATATTAAAAACATTACTAAAAGATTTTTAAATTGAAAACTTATTGGTACACTTTCCTGGTGACACCTCCAAGGCTTCTACAATTTGCAAGCACATGGATGCTGCAGTGAAGACAAAGGGAAGGAATTATACACTATGCCATTCACATCCCCCTTCTGCAGCTTGGTAAAGTTCCAACGGAAAATGCACCTGGTTACTCTACAGAGTAATACGACTATAAAATAAAAATGTATACCATTTTTATTCAGTTGCAATGCGAAGGCAAAACAATCTTACTTTTCAATTAGAATACGGAGCGCAGTCCAGTCCTCTGAATCGCGATTTTCGGCTCTTATTGGAGCCTCATCGTAGATTAAAAATCATAGACTAAAAAGCCTAAATTGTAGAAACCTTGAAGGTGTCACCAGGAAAGTGTACCAATAAGTTTTCAATTTAAAAATCTTTTAGTAATATTTTAAATATTTTCTTCTTCTTCTTCTTCTTCTTCTTCTTGTAATAGGACTATGTCCTGTTTCTTCTGTTACAGTCTTTGCTGCGATCCGGAGCTCCAACTCTCGTACCATCGTTTTTTGGGTCTTCCTATGGGTCGCTTGGTGTTGGGCTTCTGTGCTTTCGCCCAATGCGCCATACGTTCAGGGTCCATCCGATCTACGTGGTCCCTCCACATGCGTCGTCGCGCTCTTGTCCATCTCACTGCGTCCTGAACGCCTAGCTCTCTCAATGTGTCTTCGTTTCGTACTCTATCTCTGAGTGTGATACCTCTTATGGATCTTAGGGTTTTCATCTCTGTTGTTCTCATTATCTGTTTGGTCTTTGTTGTCTCGGCCCTTGTCTCAGCTGCGTATGTCAGTACGGGTCTAACACATGTCTTATAAATGCGGACTTTGCTTTCGGTGCTCATATATTTATTCCGCCAGATTATATCCCTCAGGAAACCAGATATTCTCGCTGCTTTCATTGCCTTCTGTTTTGATTCTTGCCACAGATGCCTGTCGCTAGATATTTCCACACCTAAGTATGTGCAATCCATTACCTGTTCGATTATATGGTCGTCCACTACTAACTTACATCTAATTGGGTTCCTGGATATTACCATCGATTGGGTTTTCTCTTTGGATAGTGTCAGGTTATACTTTTCGGCGGTTATTTTGAATTTTTGTAGTAGGCGTTGTAAGTCATCTTCGTTCTCGGCTATTAAGATTGCATCATCTGCGTAGCAAAGTATTCTCATGGTTCGGTTACCCATTTTGTATCCCTGATTCATTATGTTAACACTACCTATAACTTCATCCATTATTAAATTAAATAGGCATGGACTGAGGCTGTCCCCTTGTCTAATGCCTGCATTGATTTTGATTTCTTCCGTGAGCCCGTGTGTGGTTTTAATTCGTGTTTTGTTGGATCTATTGAGCTCTTTGATTATGTTTCTATACCTCTGACCTATGTTTTTCTTTTCAAGGATACTGAGCACGTCCTTTAATCGTACTCTGTCGAATGCTTGTTTCAGATCTACAAAGCATGTGAACATGGGCTTGTCGAATTCTATTGATTTCTCAACTAATTGTCGCATTATGAATAGCGTCTATTGTAGATCTGTTTGGGCGAAAACCCTGTTGTTCTTCCGATACACCCGCTTTCTTATATATTTTTTGGGATAGAATTTTTGTCAATAGTTTTGATGTAGAATTGAGTAGTGTAATTCCTCGGTAGTTCGTAGGATCTGTCTTTACGCCTTTCTTGTAGATTGGTATTGTTATACTCTCTCTCCATTCCTCTGGTACTGTCATGTTGTTTACAATTTTTTGGAATAATGTTGTTATCTCTTCTATTATTTTTGTACCTCCGTATTTAATTAATTCATTTGGTATATTATCCGGACCTGGTGATTTTCTATTTTTTGATCTTTTGATTGCTTCGTTTACTTCTTCTTGGGTGATGTTGTCATTCTCTGTTTCTTCTTGGTGAATGTTTTGTAGGTCATTTCTTTGTACTTCATTATTATCGTCGTTATCGTCTTTGTATAGATTCTCGAAATGAGTTACCCATTCTTCTCGTTTTATTGCGTTAATTTGTAATTCTTCGGTAACCGGCTTCTTCCTGTTCCTCAACATGTTCCATACCTTCCTTTGACCTCCTCGTAAATCATGTTCCATGTCATTTGAGAATTTTTCCCAATATATTTGTTTAAATATTTTCAATATTATTAATTTTGCTATTAGGATTGAAAACTACTTCAACTTTCAATTGCCAGATGACGCTAGTCACCTAATACCTTCACTTCGGTTGCAATGGGTGGAAAAAGCTCTCGGTGCTGATCAATTGGAGTATGGAGAACGAGCCTACGTTCTCTCCGATGAGGCTCCAATTAGAGCCGAAAATCGCGATTCAGAGGACTGGACTGCGCTCCGTATTCTAATTGAAAAGTAAGATTGTTTTGCCTTCGCATTGCAACTGAATAAAAATTGTATACATTTTTATTTTATAGTCGTATTACTCCGTAGAGTAACCAGGTGCATTTTCCGTTGGAACTTTACCAAGCTGCAGACGGGGGATGTGAATTGCATAGTGTAGAATTCCTTCCCTTTGTCTTCACTGCAGCATCCATGTGCTTGCAAATTGTAGAAGCCTTGGAGGTGTCACCAGGAAAGTGTACCAATAAGTTTTCAATTTAAAAATCTTTTAGTAATGTTTTTAATATTTTCAATATTATTAATTTTGCTATTGGTTTGGTTTGTGTTATAACGAAGAAAAAAGATGCACTGCTTAGGAGGATAACAAACTGGAAACCATTAATAAAGAGGCTAAGAGGAAAACCAAAAATGAAATGGAAAGACCAATTGGTAAAGGAAATATCAAAGATGGAAATTGAAAACTGGAAAAAAAAGCTTCAGGAAAGGAGAGATTTAAAAAATATAGTAGAAAAAGCAAAAAATTGTATAAATCTCTACATTTTGCATATATATTGATGTGATCTTTAATTTTCATTCTCAGGGCGAATTATAAATTAATTACTTACTTCCGTGGCTTCTAAATATTTCTTAATGATTCCTAATCGGGATAGAAAAGAAAAGAGTAAAAAAAATACACATATGGGTCACAATTATAATCAAAATATTTTTTATTTTATTTAAAAGGCAATCAATGCTTAATATTTGCTATTTCTTATTATTCTTAAACATAACATTTACAAATGGGAATCTAATTTCCTTTTGGTTTTCAATTGAAAGTTTTTATTAACATTTAACTATTAGGAGTTATTAGGAACAACTCTATTTAAGTTTGATGAAGCTTTTCTGATATTATTGATTATGTTATTCAATTTTTTATGTGGAATTTAATACGAAAAACCCATACATTCATGTCCAAACAAATGAGACTGACCTTTTCCTGGTGAACTGAAAATGTCCTCACACAAGACCCTTTCCTGCTATCCTTGGCTGCGATCAAACCTCGTCCTGGCTTCCAGTGATGTTCTCCTTTGAAAAACTAGCTCGAATAGCTCTCGTTCCTGCTTTTGTCGTGATGCTGTGTTCTACCCTTTTCTAAACTGCTATCAGCTACCGGGACACTCTGGGCTCAAGGAGGTTATTTTACTCTCGACCTGGCCTACTTCTCGTTCCACGATAGATACTCCACACTCACGGAACTATACCGGCTTTCTCACTCTCCGTACACTACCGTCTACTACTCGACTTCACTTCTCGACAGCTCAAAACATTCTGCTCTCACTTTCTCATCCATTCCCCTACTTTCTAAATATCCCTTCCAGATTCACAAATCAATCTTCCACCACCAACTCTCATTCGTAATATTCCTCAAAACCAATTTTTAATCTTTCTAAATATGCTTAATGGATTTCAAAAGAAAATATTTAATTCCCATTCTAAAATACTTTCTAACTATTTACAAATTTTAATGACCTATTCTCTCTTTCAAATGAGTCTTATTTAGCATAGGCTAATGATCGAAACCTTCCGCGAAAAACGATAATGAACTATCATCTATTTCACTGAGTTTTATTTAGCATAGGCTAATGATCGACCTTCCGAGAAGAACGATAATGGTACGCGTCATTCACTTTGTTTATCTAAGCACATTGTTCCGAGTTTCGTACGCTTATTCTAATCACTTCTTAAAATTAAATATAACAATTTGTTGTATACAGGTTGTTCTAAATTTATATGCCCGAGGTTGAGAAAATTAAAAATATTTTATATTAAAGTGAATTTTGTTTATAATTATCAAATTTTAATTTTTATATCAAATAGAAATATAACAAATCCCCGCCTTGTATTCGATAAAATTTATCTGCATTTTTAAATAAATTTTCTCGAGGCAAAACCAACTCCCTGTATATTTCCTTACTTTAATCTACGTCTTATACCCCTTCTTCTTGTATTACTCTAATTAGTCCCACCTGTAGAGTAATTGTTTCCTTATTTTCAGTGTCCTCATCCTGTGTTAGAGTGTCGGCTATTATGTTGTCTTTCCCTTTTTCCCATATTAATCTTCTGTCTTTTTCCTCAGATTTTTCACATACTTTTATCGTGTATTCTGCATCCTCGTTTTCATATGCCTCCTTTTCAAATGCCACTGTTTCGATCATATCTTTTTCGCTTTCATTTTTTTGCTTTATTTCTTCTTCTCCTGAGCTCGTCTCTTCTTTTGAGGAATCCCAGGTTTCCTTTGTTTCTGATACTCTCAAATTTTCTTCTTCTGGGCTCAACTCTTCTTTTGAGGAGCCACAGGTTTCATTTTCTTTTGTCTTTTTCTGACTTTTTCTCCCTTTTCTTCTTTGTCCTTGCTTCGTTGCCAAATTCATTTCCACTGTTTGTTCTTTACCTGATTCGTCCGTATTTTTTTTCTCCTGTTCCTTGTCCTGTTCTTCTTCTTTTTCTTCTGTTAGATTCATCGTATTATTTTTAAAATCTATCACTACATGTTTTTCTGCCAATTCGTCAACTCCTACTATCATGTCATGTGACATGTTTGGCATTATTACACATTGTAGTGCATACATCTTCTTACCCAGTCGTACCATTACTCGTATGCCTTCATTTATAGTTGCCAATGTCCGTTTGTTTGCGCCCACTAAATTTACCCTAGGTATTTTGTAAATTAAATTTGTTAAGTTAACTTCTTCTATTAGTTTTCTGTTGACCAATGTTATTTCAGATCCAGTGTCTATCATAATTTTAATTGGTTTCTCGTTGATAAATCCATCCACAAATTTTAAATTAACTCCATTTTTCTTTTCGTTGTTTCTTGCCAATTTAATAAACTCCTTGGGGTTACAAAAGATTCCTGTTTGATTTTTGGTTTTTAGTGAGCGCCGTCGTGAAAAAACGCCGGTTGCTCATCGTTGTTTATATTTTCGTCATAATGTCTCTCTCCGTCATATCCATCTGTCTGGGTATTATTTACTTCTCTTCTATTTTCTCTTGGTCTGTCGGATCTGTTTCGGTTTTCTTGATATCCCTGTTCATTTTGTCTACCATTATTTCTGTTTTCTTGATTTGAGCGTGTGGTGTTTCTATTCTGGTATTCTCGATTTCTGTCCTCATTCCATTGCCTATTTCTTTGTTCATAATTTCCTCTTCCGTTGTCTCTATTTTCGTTTTCCCTTCTGGGATTAAAATCTCGTCTTGTATAGTCCCTCCTATTTTGATTTCTATCTCTGTAATCCTGTGTTTCTCGGGGCCTGTAATCTTCTCGCGACCTTCTTGATTTTGTTTCTCTTACACGTAATTCTCTTATTGGTAGGAATTGGCATAAACTATCTATGTCTTTGTAGTTTTGCAATGTGATATGGTCTTCCAGCGTTTCTTCGAAATGTCTTGCAATCAGTTCGACTAATTGTTCCGATGAGTAATTATATTGTAAATGTTTTGCGTTATAGTAAATTTGTAATGCATATGTCCTTTCTGATATACCCATCCTATCATTGTATTTCCCATTTTGCAATTCCTTGTTAATTTCCAATTGTTGGACTTTTCCCCAGAAATAATTCAAAAATTTTTGTTCAAATTGTTGCCAACTGTCAAATTCTTCTTCTTTGCAATCGAACCATAGGCTTGCTTCATTTTTGAGATGGTTTCTGATAGTTTCTTTTGCTGTTTCGAAATTTCCGATGTGCTGTATTTTCTTTTTCAGGCTATTTATGAACGGCACTGGGTGTAATCTTCTTACATCCCCGCCAAACCTTATCTTCACGTCATCTGTGCTATGTATAACCATTTCTCTTCTTTCTCCGACATTTTGTTGCGTCCGGTTTTCGGTGACTTGTTTTTCTATTTCTGTGATTCTTTTTTCCACTTCTTCTCTGTCTACTTGAATAGCATTTTCCAACTTATTTTCCAAATTTTCTAGTTCCTTTTTCTGGCCATTCGTTAACTCCTTTATTTTATCTTGAATTTTCATTTCATACTTTTCTATGCGTTCCTCCATTTTCTTGTTGTTCTCTTCTATGGCTTGTTTTGTTTCCTTCTGATTTTCTTGCATTATTCTTTTTGTTTCATCCATTTTTTGATCCAATTTTTGTTGTGTTTCATCCATTTTTCGTTGTGTTTCCTCCATTTTTTGATCCACTTTATCCATTTTCTTTGATGTTTCTTCCTGATTTTTCTCCATTGTTTGTTTTGTTTCTCTTTGATTGTCATCCAGTTTTTGTTGTGTTTCATCCATTTTCTGTTCCATTCTTTGTGACTGGAGTTGCATCATTTGTAATAATTTATCTATTCCTGATAATTCTTGCTGTTCTGATGCCATGATTGTCGTGTCTAAAATATCTTCTTGGTCTGAATGTTCTTTTTGTTTTTTGTTATCCTTGCTTTGGCTTCTTGTCACAGACATTTGTTTTCAAGAAGTATTATCCCCGCCAAATATGAAATTTTACTAGTATGTTACCAATACGACTTTTTTTTTACCCAAATATTATAAATTGTCAATAAATATATCAAATGTAAATATCGTAAAAATAAAATATTAAATCAGTTATGTAAAATTTGTACCTAAAGAGATCTAAAATTTTATGTTATCAAATGTAAGTATCTCACTTTTTACCACAGGCATATAAATTTTCAAATACCGGCTTTACTCTTTCTATCCTTCAAATTTGCCACTAGAAATACTTTACAATGCTTTCCACGTTGGACGACAGTTGATGTGATCTTTAATTTCCATTCTCAGGGCGAATTATAAATTAATTACTTACTTCCGTGGCTTCTAAATATTTCTTAATGGTTCCTAATCGGGATAGAAAAGAAAAGAGTAAAAAAAATACACATATGGGTCACAATTATAATCAAAATATTTTTTATTTTATTTAAAAGGCAATCAATGCTTAATATTTGCTATTTCTTATTATTCTTAAACATAACATTTACAAATGGGAATCTTATTTCCTTTTGGTTTTCAATTGAAAGTTTTTATTAACATTTAACTATTAGGAGTTATTAGGAACAACTCTATTTAAGTTTGATGAAGCTTTTCTGATATTATTGATTATGTTATTCAATTTTTTATGTGGAATTTAATACGAAAAACCCATACATTTATGTCCAAACAAATGAGACTGACCTTTTCCTGGTGAACTGAAAATGTCCTCACACAAGACCCTTTCCTGCTATCCTTGGCTGCGATCAAACCTCGTCCTGGCTTCCAGTGATGTTCTCCTTTGAAAAACTAGCTCGAATAGCTCTCGTTCCTGCTTTTGTCGTGATGCTGTGTTCTACCCTTTTCGAAACTGCTATCAGCTACCGGGACACTCTGGGCTCAAAGAGGTTCTTTTACTCTCGACCTGGCCTACTTCTCGTTCCACGATAGATACTCCACACTCACGGAACTATACCGGCTTTCTCACTCTCCGTACACTACCGTCTACTACTCGACTTCACTTCTCGACAGCTCAAAACATTCTGCTCTCACTTTCTCATCCATTCCCCTACTTTCTAAATATCCCTTCCAGATTCACAAATCAATCTTCCACCACCAACTCTCATTCGTAATATTCCTCAAAACCAATTTTTAATCTTTCTAAATATGCTTAATGGATTTCAAAAGAAAATATTTAATTCCCATTCTAAAATACTTTCTAACTATTTACAAATTTTAATGACCTATTCTCTCTTTCAAATGAGTCTTATTTAGCATAGGCTAATGATCGAAACCTTCCGCGAAAAACAATAATGAACTATCATCTATTTCACTGAGTTTTATTTAGCATAGGCTAATGATCGACCTTCCGAGAAGAACGATAATGGTACGCGTCATTCACTTTGTTTATCTAAGCACATTGTTCCGAGTTTCGTACGCTTATTCTAATCACTTCTTAAAATTAAATATAACAATTTGTTGTATACAGGTTGTTCTAAATTTATATGCCCGAGGTTGAGAAAATTAAAAATATTTTATATTAAAGTGAATTTTGTTTATAATTATCAAATTTTAATTTTTATATCAAATAGAAATATAACAATATGTACCTATTAGGATATATAATTTAAATCGTATCTCCCCAAAATCTGTAGGTATCTATATTTGTTATTTGTTTATAGCGATTCCATGCAGAAATATTACTGATGTCATTAATACATTGCTATGCAATAGAAGTTTTCAAGTCATCATGGGCGAGATAAGACCAGTACCCAAATGAAACTGAGCCATGGTCTCCCGCAAGGATCGGTGCTGGCCCCTCTACTCTTTAGCCTTTATATAGCAAACATGCCTGAAATCACATCAAAGAAGTTCGGATATGCAGATTACTGGGCACTTGCTACGAGCCATGAAGAATTGGGGACTACTGAACACATATTAACAGACGACCTGGTTATACTCGGAAGATATTTCCGTCACTGGAGATTACAGCGCAATACCTTCAAGACAGAAGTATCATGCTTTCATTTAAACAACAAATTGACTAATTACCAATTAAAAATCCACTTTGAAGACAGACTCTTCAATCATACTAAATACCCAAAATATCTAGGTGTGGCACTCGATAGAACTCTAAGCTTTAAAGAACATCTTACAGAGACGACTGCAAAACTTAGAACACGAAACAATATTCTACAAAAGTTATGCGGTACCTACCACATATGGAGTTCTTCAGCGACTACACTTAGGTTGACAGCGCTGGGACTCGTGTATCCCGTTGCAGAGTACTGTGCACCAGTATGGCTCAACAGCCCACACACCAAACGTGTTTGTGCCCAACTAAACAAGGCTTTGCGTGTTATATCAGGTACAATTAAGGCGACCGACGCCAAAGTATTGGCTACCAGCACTAAGCCACATAGCCTCCTCACACATCCGTCGAGAACATGCCCTTGTCAGGGAGTACATAAAAGTTAACGCCGATCCTGTGCTCCGCTCTCACGTTGGTATTAACGACAGAGACATAAGTAGGCTTCGTTCAAGAAAAAACCCTCTGGATTATGCAAGGATACTAATTGAAAGGAATTTCGGAATAACCGACCGTTGGCAAGAAGATTGGGAGAAGAATGTTCCACCTGACATCCGGAATATTATACCATGTATTACAAGCAAGCCAGAGGGTTTCAATCAACCAAGACGGATCTGGGCGACACTAAACAGAATTAGAACGGACTGTGGTAGGTGCTCTGACTCACTTTTTAGATGGAAAAAAATGCCTTCTCCAAATTGCGATTGCGGTGCTGAAAGACAAGCGATTAAGCATTGGATGGAGGAATGCTCCATCAGATCGTACAGTGGCAATTGGTCCGATTTTTTAGTGGCGACCAATGAGTCGATTGAATATATTTATCAACTAAATTTTCGTTTATAAAAATTAATTAATATTTATAGTGTATTGTTATCTTTATTTATATACAATAACTGTGATAAAGCTATAAGCTAAATAAATAAATTTGGTATTTGTATTATCTGTGTCCAAATATTAAAATCTACGATGTTCTGAGAATAAACTTAATTTTCCTTGGCATCATAAACAATGTAGGTAGGAGTTGGAGAACAAATTTAGTATAGCAGGGTACTTTATTTTATGAAAAATACCCGTTCTTCGAAGGGCGTTTGTCTTAAACTGAACAAACTGAAAGTTTTATATAACCAACCACTCAATTTGTCGTGTTATTCGATGCTGTAAAAGTTCTCAAACTCGAAAGTGCTGATGGATGAAATATAGCAGTATTCTTTTACCATCGTCAAATTCAGCTTGGGTTGATTTAATTATTTTCATGTATATTACAAAACCAGAATAAAAGTCGAGAATGAACTAACATCGGAAGTAGAAATGTGCTTTTTAATTCAGTAATGGACAAAATCATAGAAAATATTATAAGTAGAGGAAAAGGATATAAGTTAGCAGAAAACAAATAAAAATCCTCTATTATGCTGACGACGCAATCTTAATCTCCGATAACGAAGATAACCTACAGCGAATGGCACAAACTTTCAATACAGTGGCGAAGAACTACAGCATAAAAATATCAACAACTAAGACCAAATCCCTGGCAGTTTCAAGGGAACCCATAACATGCAAAATAATAATTAACAAGGAACTAATTGAACAAGTCTCGAGAATCGAATATCTGGGAGTCGAAATATTTAGTTATGGAGATGTTGAACATACGAAAGCAAGCAAATAAAGATAATTACGTGTCACGATGTCGAGAGATGTAATCTGGATGAATAAAGATATGAGGCTGGAAGGGAAAACGTATATACAAATCATGTGGAGTGGAATCAGCATGTGACGAGAATGAACAGCGAGAGAATGCGCGATTAAACCTGAATATAGAGGGCAGGTCGAATGCAGGAAAATGGCCGATATAAATGGTAAAAACAAACATTCAATTTGGGAACAGAACAATACCGATTTGATTTAAAATATTTTAATGTACTCATAATGCTGAAATTTACTTAAAATTTCTTAATAGTGACCAAATTCCATTCAAATCAGTAGTCAACATACAGCTACCAGAAAGTCGAAGACCAAGGGGAAGTTCTCCAACATGACAGGAATACCAAATAAAGACCCTAGTGTTAGAATCCCTGTATGAAGCTATCCCCTCAGTCAATGAAAACAGCAATCTATCAATATTTAGAGTATGACCACGCCCTAACAAATGTTCAAGGAATGAGGAATAGGAGTTCCCTTTATTTTCGCGAAATGAATGACAGATCGAAAAACTAAAAAATATGTACTAAATATTTTTGAAAAATCTATCGAATGATACCAAACACGACTTCCTACGGAGAGGGGTGGGGGTAAATTTCATATTTTAAATACGAATCCCGCGATATTTCGCGAAATTAACATCAGGTCGAAAAACTTAAAAATACACTTATTCAATATTTTTTAAAAATCTAACGAATGGCACCAAACACGACCCCCACGGAGGTGGGGTGGGGGGTTACTTTAAAATCTCAAATGGGAGCCCCCATTTTTTATTGCAGATTTGTATTCCTTACGTAAAAATAAGTAACTTTTATTCGAGACATTTTTTCGAATTATGAATATATGGCGTTATAATCTATGTAAAAAAACGATTGTTGGAAATGAAAAATTAAATTAAAAAATGGAAAGTCCCCACTAAAATGGAAAATTTTACTTACCTTTTTTTCTTTTTAGGACCTACTTTTCAAAACCCAATAGGTCCCAAAAGCACTCGAGTGACTGCACATTTAGCATACTTTGCTCCCCTACCATTATATTAAATCTTAGCCTACACCATGACGGATTATAGAAATAAATTCTCAATATCAAAGGGATTTGTTTTCGAAATTAATTGGGATTGTTTGTATGTAATCAATTTCGGTATGAAGTGGATCTTAGATCTAATTATCATTGGAAATAAATATACTGCCAGTTTAACCATCACCTAAAATTATCATTGCGATTTATATTTTCTTTATTACCATCTGCGTTGGCAGAGAGAATAGCGGATTTCCGACGGAAGTAATGTCCTGTATAAAGTGATTATTATGGCGAATGGAGACATTTGATAACTACGCTTGGGATGCTTCCAAAAGTACGGATTCCAACTAGCTGGACTGTGCATTGCCATTTCTATAAATGGACTTTAGACGGTGAGCTAAATATTTGTTAAATAATTTTAAGGAATTTGCTTTTCCTTTAGCACGTCTCCTGTGTATGTTTTTTTAAATATTTCTCCCAGAACCTGAAATAATTTTTCTTCTTCTTCTTCTTCTTCTTCTTTTTGTATAGACATGACTCTGTCTGTTTTTTCAATGTGCCTCTAGTAAGTTGTCGTCGTTCCATCGTTTTCGTAGTCTTCCCAATAATCGTCTTCGTATTGGGGAACCGTCTCTCGCTGTCCTGACTACTCTATTTGTTGTCATTTGGCTTATGTGGTCATTCCATTCTATTCTTCTGTTGCTTACCCAGTTATTAATGTTATCCACCTTGCATCTCCGTCGTATATCTGTACTTCTAGCTCTGTCCCATAGAGTCTTGCCATCGATTTTTCGAATAGTTTTCATCTCCGCTGTTTCGAGCAATATTTTTGTCCTCTCTGTGTCGGGTCGTGTTTCTGCCGCGTATGCCATTATTGGCCTGATGACTGTTTTGTAAATTCTGCCTTTCATTTCTTTTCCGATATTTTTATTTCTAAATATTGTGTCATTCAGGCAACCTGCGGCTCTGTTTGCTCTATTCACTTGATCTTCGACTTCTGTTTCGAGCCTTCCGTAGCTAGATAGTGTGATGCCTATGTATTTAAATTCCATCACTGGTTCTATTATCCGACGTTCCAGCTCCAATTTACATCTTATTGGATCTGCTGTTATAACCATGCATTTTGTCTTTTTTGAGGAAATTAACATGTTAAATTTTCTGGCGATTATGTTAAATTGGTGCAGCATACGTTGTAAATTATCTTCACTTTGAGATATTAGTATTGCATCGTCCGCATAGCAGATTATTTTAAGTTGTTTTTCTCGCATTTGGTATCCTTTTTTAGTTCTTACTTTTTTATTATTTTGTCCATGATCAGGTTAAACAATAAAGGACTCAAAAAATCCCCCTGTCTAATCCCATTGCCGGCTTCAATTGGATCAGTTAGTTCATCTTCCACTTTTACTTTTATTGTGTTGTTCTGGTAGATGTTTTCGATTGTTTTAATTATTCCTAGAGGTACCTCTCTCGGGTATAACAAAATAATTATAATAATAAATATAACGAAATAATTTTTATAATGTAATTTAATATAAGTGAGCATATGTCGCTGATCGGCGACATCAGCGCTAGAGAGGGAAACCCAATGTCACCGATGAGCGACATACGCATGGAACGTGTTAAATTCTCAAATAATTATTACACAACTTTGCACAAATATTACTACAAATAATTATTGGATGGTGTTCTGCAACAACGGGTTGTTACCACCATGAGGTTTTGAGAAATTCAACAAAATAAAAAGATTATAATGGATTGGTACAAGATTTAAAAGTGAAATAATAAAACTAAAACAAAGTAATTTTGATTTCTTAATATCGTTATTAAAAAAATATAATCGTGGGTTTTCATAGAAATATATCAACAATTTAATTATAAATATAAGAAGATGTAGAAATAATATCAACAATATAAAAAAATCTGCTTATTATTTATTCGACATTACGTTTTTGCTTTTTGTATTCAAATTATTTATTACAGCTAATCTATAGATTTTTTCCAGGCATACAATAGCCAAAAAGGGAACTATTTTAGTAGAAAACTTTTATATTAACAGTTTTTCTTATTTTCGCTCAATCTGACGTAGCCAATATAATCCTATTTTATCGTTAGAAAAGTAAGGATCTGTTTTTAGGTGGATGTGAGAGGTGGCATTCAGATTTTTGCGGATAAAGTTAGGTGATAACTTCGTTAATAATAATTAATTTAGGCTCCTTCTCAAATATGCCCGGAACATTAATAAAAAAAATAAAATATTTAAAAATTTCAAAAAATTTCGTTTTTTTTTCTACGTTTTTTGCTTATAACTTTAAAACGATTCATTTTGGAACAAAGTCGTACAGAAATAAAACAAAGATAATTAAATTTTCTATCAGATGCGATTGGTCAAAATGTCTTAATTTATCACCCTTGCTGCAAAATAGCAATAAATATATAATAAGGGGTCAAAACAAGCCTGTCTTTATTCAATGATTTTCCATCACTTAGGTTACACTTGGAACCTTCCTAATTCGCTTAGAAAATTTTTGTAATGTGCTAAAACCGTACACCAAATTTCATTAAAATTGACTTACTAGATTTTGAATAATAATTTTGCAATCTAAACTTTTTCTAAAAAATTGAAATTTTTTAAAATCTTGCACAACAAAAACTAGAACATACAACGATTTCTCAATTTTTTTACATATGAAAAAGCACTCCACCTATCTAATGCACTTTACAGAATTGAAATCGGATTGTTTAAGCAGCCTCAGCAATGTTTTAAAATTATAAACAATTTTTTGGCTTATAAACAAATTAGTCCTGTGGCCAGGAGGGGGTGCTACGGGCTCCTTTATTTAGATGAACTTACCCAAGATTTTTATGTATTTTTTTACCCGTAGAACACGATTTTTTTGAGTAATAGTTGATCCGGATGTCCATAAGATTGTTATAAACAAAGAAGTTGAGGAATTACATAACATCGATTTTTCGCAAAATAAAACATTTTTTTGTATTTCTTGGGTAATTCTAAGCAAAAAATGTTCTTACAAGTTTTTTCGTAGGATGCACAGTTTTCGAGATAAACGCAGTGGAACTTTCAAAAATTCGAAAAATTGCAATTTTTGAACGCGAATAACTTTTGATTAAAAAATAAAATAGCAATTCTGCTGACAGCACTTGAAAGTTTAAGTCATATTATACCGGTTTTAATTATTTGCATTGCTAAAAATTAATTTTTTTATTATTAAACAAAGCTATTTTTTTATAAGCCAAAAAATTGTTTATAGGTTTAAAACATTGCCGAGGCCCTTTAAATAATCCGATTTTAATTCTGTAAAGTGTATTAGATAGGTAGAGCACTTCTTTATATGTAAAAAGATTAGACAACTTCTAAATGGTCACCTTTTTGTTCAGAAAGATTTTAAAAAATTTGAACTTTTTTAAAAACATTTAGATTGCAAATTTATTATGCAAAGTCGATTTTAATGAAATTTGGTACGCGGTTTAAGTATGTTACAAAGAATTTCCTAAGTGAATTACTAAAGTTCTAAGTGCCACCAAAGTGGTTAAGAACATTGAATAACAACAGGCGTATTTTGTCCCCTTATTTTGTATTTATTGCTATATTGCAGAAAAGGTAATACGTTAAGACATTTTTGACTAGTCGTATATCATACAAAATTCAATTATCTTTATTTTATTTCTTTACGACTTTGTTCCAAAACGAATCGTTTTAAAGTTATAAGCAAAGAAATCAGAAAAAAATCGACGTTTTTCGAAATTTTTAAATATTTTAATTTTGTTATTAATGTTCCGGGCATATTTGAGAAGGAGCAAAGTCAATTATTATTACTGAAGGTGTCACCTAACTTTATCTGGAAAAATTCGAATGCCACCTTTCTCATCCAAAAATAGACGTTTTTTTACAGATCCTTAATGGTCTACGTAAGCATAATGTCGTTATGGAGCAACTTTAAGAATTAGGAAAAGATCCATTACCACTAGGGGATAGTTAATGGACTTTTCTTCCATAAAGGCACTTAGTTTCATCGTAATTGTATACAAAGTGTAGATGGTCGTCTCGAGTTCAATATTTTAAAGGACTCATCGAATAACTAATAATTTAGTCAATCAATGTCTATTTCTGTTCGATGGACTATTCTCAGAATAGTGTCATAAAGTTTGTATGTACAACTGCAGTCACTGAATAGTTTACACCTTCAGTTTTACATTGTAATACTCTAAAATAGTGTCTATAAATATTTGCTAAATGTCAAAGTGTTTGTCAAAAATTTCGTGGATATTGAAAAAAAAGAACGTGTATGTACTTTGCACGCACGTAAGAAGTTATACTTCTATTATATGATTTCAGCGAAATAAATATATTATCAACAGGTTATTTGTATTTTATTTAAAGATCAAACTAATTTTTACTTACTACTTTCCAAAAAATTTTATTAAAACAATATCAAAAAAAACATACAAAACACACGGATTCAAACCGGGGACGTCTTGATCTCCGGTCACACACTCTACCACTGAGCTATATTCCCTTTGCTTTGACAGGTTACAAGATTTCTCATACATACTGACAAATTTAATAGACCAAGTGAAGTGTACAAAAATACTTTAAATATACTTACTATTATTATAAAATATCTTATTCCCGAGGAAGACAAATCCAAAGACATAAAAATTATAATAAATATTGTTATATTCCTATTTGACATAAGAAATAAGGGTCTACAGTTGTATTTAAAATTCAAATAAAAATAAAGGTTTTCGTTTTTCTCCACTGCGGGCATGTAAATTTGGAACACCCTGTATAAAACAAATTATGTATAGGTAGTTTTTAAGAAAGTGTTTCGGAGAAGTGTTTACGAACCCCAGAAACAATACGACTCAAGTAAACAATTAGAGTGATGTTTAAAAAGAAAGTGTTCGTGGAAAGGTGTGAATGACCACCGATAATTCATATTCTAGCAAATAAGATAATAGGTTATTAAATTTGTAAAGAGGGTTAATGTGGAAAGTAAAATTGAAATGGGGAATATTATTTTTTCTTGAAATCCATTAAGATATTTAGAAAAAGGAAAGTTTGTGTTGGTAAATACGGATAATTGAAAGTTGCTTTGGATTGTTTGATTTTTGAATGCTGGAAGGGGTATTTGGAAGGAGGAGAATGAATGAGCAATGGAGGACAGATGTTAGGAGCGATCGAGAGGCGAAGTCGAGAGTTTTCGAGAAGAGTGTACAAAAAAGTGAAACGCCGGGTTGGTTAGTTTTGTCTTTAAAAAAATAAAAAGTAAGATATCGTGGAGCGAGTGATAGACCGAGTCGAGATAGTATATAACTCCTTGAGTCTAGAGTATCCCGGTTTTTGTTGAAGTGTTTGAAAAAGGTAGAACACGGCATCAGGAGAAGGCAGGAACGAGGGCTGTACGAGGCTTAGTTTTCAAAGGACCAGAGGCATTACTGGAAGACTTGGACGAGTCTTTGGATCGCAACCCAAGCCAATAGGAAACGTGTTTTGTGTGAAGACATTGTCAAATCATCAGTAAAGGTCAGTCTATTTTGTTATGACATGAATGTATGGTTTGTGTATTAAATAACACATTGAAAATTGAGCTACACAATCACTACTAAAAAATTTTCATCAAACCCTAAATCAATTTGTTACTGATAAATCATAATAGTTCATTATAAATAAAACAAATTTGGAGACAAAAAGAAATAAGATTCCCATTTTTGTAACGGTTGTATTAAATAAATATAGAAAGATAAGATATAAGAAATATTAAGCAGTTATTGCCATTTAGATAAAATAAACGATTTTTATACTTTCTAATTGAAATCCGTATGTGTGTATTATTTTACTCTCTTTTATCTATCCCGATTAGGAATCCACTGAGAAATACTTTGAAGCCACGAAAGTAAGTAACTGATATTATAATTTAGCCCTGAGATTGACACTATATTGGTATTTGATCTGTTTGATTGATGAGATAATTATTGATTAATTAATAAAGATAAATTACATAAGAGAACATCATTAGATTTCAAAAGTAAGATCACAACAGTATATTTAATAAAAACACTAATAATATATTCTTTTCACGCACACCTTATTTGCGCTACATAGATGTATCGACTAATACCATACTGTCGGTGTGCGCATGCGCCAGGGAATGTAAAAATTCACCCTCGTACCTAACGAAGTATAACTTCAATAAAATAAAAAGCTTTTATACGCGTCCAAAATGCCTAGGATGTATTTGAATGACGCACAAAAACAAGAGTAATTGCCAAACTCGAAGAATATTGGTCATTAAGGCAAGTCCTACAGACTTGATCCTGAACCAAATGTGTATATGGAAAATCAAACAACGAAGGGATCATTTTCACTCTATAAAAACTTCACTCTTACTTCTTCCTATCGGACTCCACTCTGTTTATGTTTAACCATTTGTCTGCTCTTGTGACATGTCCGGACCTCCATGTTATTTATTCTATCTCTTATTGTTACTCTGCAGCTTCTCCTTGGGAATTTCATCTCTCTTGCTCTTAGTTTGTTTTTGGTTTTCGTATTTATTATCCAATTTTCACACCCATAAGTCAGAGTACTTATTGTCGTGCTGTTATATATTCTTCTTTTTAGTTTTGTACTAATGATTTTATCCCACAGTGCCGGGTTCAATTTTCGTATAGAGTATCCTAGCTTATTTTTGTACCTTTTTCAGTTGTTCCTTTAGTTAATATTATAAAATCCAAATACTTACAGTTTCTTTGACTGATTTACCTTCGTTTATTTCTAGCTGTTTTATTTCCGTATTTGTTGTAGCTGCTGTTATTTATTCAGTTTTGAATTGAATTCAGTAGGGAATGTGGAGTAGTACTGTACATTTGTCGTCTTAAGGGGGGTATGGTTTTGAAATCAACATATCAAGCACATTTTAGTGAATTTTTTTCGAAGCTATGGTACAATTATTTTATTTTTAAATTAAATAAGCATATTAAGTACAATTCAAAGAATATTTAGAAAAAAATTCAATCCAAAATATTGAAAAATAAGCCACAGGTGACAAATTTTGTCAGACAGCTCACAAAAAAATGGATTTTGCGGTGGACTTCAGAACTCGTCACTCGATCATACGAAACAAAAAGTTCAAAAAGATTTAATTAGCTTATGAGTTTCACGAGGTCACAACGTCGAGCTTTTTTATTTTTAATGATTTTTGAATTTATGGTATCACTCAAAAATCAAAAAAATGAAATTTTTGGTAAAAATTTTGTGAAAATCAACAGATTTATTATTGTTGAACAAAAAATAAGCAAAAAAAGAAAAATGTCCCGACGTTGTTACCTCATGAAATGTCTACCTTGTCTGTCTTGTTACCTCAAGAAAATCTGTGCAAAATATCAGGTAGATCGGCCGAGTAGTTTTTCAGTAACAATGTCCACCGCATTTGAAAAAGCAGTTTCGAGAAAAATGCGTTTTAAAGTTTTGGCAACTGCATCTTCATGTTCTTATTTGTATGCCAAATCGTAAAGTGATGCACATTGGAATATGTTTTTTGAATCGAGGATTAATCTACAAAAGAGAAGGCGAACAGTTGTTTAACGTTTCTCACTACGCTCAAGCGTGCTGGCGCGAAGTCGCGGCAAAGCGAGTCGAAGGTAGGGATATTCAACACCCTGTATCTCTGGTAATTTTACTCTGATTATTTTGAAATTTTCAGAGAGTATTCTTTGAAAGTATGCACTTTTATTTGAAATAATAAAAAAATTAAATATTTCAAACCATACCCCCCCCCCTTAAATGCACTGCATATTCTATTGGCCTTTTGATAGCTGCTTTGTTATTCTTGTAAAGTGCTTTTACTATTTTATTAATATTCATGGATTTTCATTGTCTTCCGTTGCTTTCCATAGCTTGGTTCTAGGTTTTAAGTCATAGATATTTTTTAGATCTACAAAAGCCAGATAGACGGGTCTATTTTTGGCCATTCTTATTTCTATTAGCTGTTCGACCGTGTAAGTGTGATCTAAGCATGCCTGCTCTACCTGGTCTGCATGCTCTGTCTGGTCTTCTCCAATTTTATTCTTCTTTTTTTTTCAAACTTATTAAATTAAATCTCACAATTACCAGCGTATTTTTGAGAAACCTTGTATATAAAAATGTGTACCTTCTTGATTTTAATTTTTTAACTTCTTGCTTTGATTTCTGAACTATGAACCCATTTAGAATACTAAAAAATATAATGCTATACAATACATTGCGGTGAGTAGTTAAATGAAAGGTATATTTCAAGCTAGAGGGTATTTAAAAAAGGAAATTAAATTTTCTGGCGACAGAGCGTCTTTGCAACTTTAACCTTTCCTATTGATTTTCGGTTTCGGGTGGTTTGGTCCATTTAGCAGGTCAGCAATTGAATGGACTGGAAAAAGTAGATAACCGAATTCTTTACTTTTTGTTCTTAGACAATTGGGACTTTATCGATGGTCGAATAAATTTCAGATAATTTTTAGAGTAATGTATTGACACAGATAGAAAGAGTTGGAACAGTTGAGAAAAAGGTTTTCAATAAAAGTTTCACACCTGTAAAATTTTGCTATTTTAAATTTATTACTTTTAAAATAAATAATAGGCGATTAATGATACGGATATCAGAAATTTCAGGAAGGCCCTTTTTTGGAAGCCGACTATTGTTGTCATATTCTGGTGCCGACTCCACTAATGAAGGTTGGCTATAACTATTGCAAATTTGTCTATATCTCCTGTTTTTCTGAACCCGTTTGTCTGAAGCGTTTGTGTGTTTAACCCGGTCCAGTCGCGAATGTTTTTCAACCAGGATATTTGTCGTCTACCAGGACCTCTTTTTCATTCGATTTTACCCTTCATAATCTGCTGCGTATATATTACTACTTACCATTTCTCAGAATGTGCTCCATATGCTCTCTTTCTCCTTTTAGTGGTGGCCAAAAGTTTATGTCTCTTTCCATTCTGTGCAACACCATTTCGTTCGTGATATGATCGGTCCATAGTATCTTCAAAATTCTCCTAAAAAGCCACATCTCAAAATCTTCTAGCTTCTTATTATGTCAATATTAACAGTTCAAGCTTCGGTACCATAAAGAAGAATACAGTGTCATCATCATCATCCAGCCTCAAAAGTCCACTGCTGAACATAGGCCTTCTCCCCTCGTTTCCAACCCCATCTATCCTGCGCCGCTCTCATCCAGTTTTTATTTACCTTTCTTAAGTCGTCAGTCCATCTTGTAGGCAGTCGACCGACGCTTCTTTTGTCTTCTCTTGGCCTCCATTCCAATAACCTCTTCGTCCATCGCCCATCTGTCATTCTGGCTATGTGTCCTGCCCATCTCCACTTCAACCTGGCTTTCCTCTCGATGACGTCAGTCACCTTTGTTCTTCTCCTGATTTCTTCGTTTCTGATTTTGTCTCGCAGAGTTATTCCTAACATTGACCGCTCCATTCTTCTCTGCGTGACTCTTAGTTTGGTAGCCGAGGCTTTTGTTAAGGTGAGTGTTTCTGATCCGTACGTCAAGACTGGGAGGACGCACTGATCAAATACCTTTCTCTTTAGGCATGTGGGCAACTCACTTTTAAAAGTTTCTCTCAGTTTTCCAAATGCTGCCCACCCAAGACCTATTCTTCACTTCAGTTCATACAGTTCTTCAGAATACAGTGTATATAACTTTTACCATCCGATATGGGATTTTCGGTTTGAGTATTTGGTTGATCAAAAATATCTTCATCTTCAAAAAGGCTGCTCTTAATTATTGCTCTATTGTTGATCGAAGTTTTGTTTTCATTTTGTCTAGGTACTTGTTAAATATCTTGATTTTTTATCTGGATCGTTGTTAGGACTTACTGATAACCATGGTATTTGTTTTCTTTGTTTATTGTTAAACCAAATTGTTCCTCAGTATCACAAATTGTGTTTAGTTGCGTTTGCAGGTCTTTCTCACTTTCAAGATTGCAAGAGTCTTGAAACTATACAGAGATTCTATTGTTTCAAAGCCATTACGAAATTATTGTTATAAAGGATCGTAATAAGTACATCAAATTGACTTAGTGTACATATTCCATTCATGTAAACTTCTAACCCAGGTTTTACTATTTAGGCGAGGCAACGAAGCATTAAACCTAGGAATTTTGTGCAGTAAGATGAATCGTAATGCAACTTTTTGCTTTCGATTCGAGAGAGTGTCAGGCAATTTTGTGAACTAAAGTGATCTCCGGCAAAAAAATTTGTGCATAAGAAAATTCATTATCAAAGAGCATCTCAAAGAGATGGAAAATGAAAAATTTAGAATTCAGGAAATATTGACGGAAATTAGTTCAATTTTTATACTTAGAAGTTTTGGAGGTCACTGAACACGAATTTAATGACGGCGATGGTCTCTGAGGTACCTGGCGCCCAGGGTGGAACTCGTCGCCTGGAACGATCGAATGATTCGCGGGACGATCGAATAATTCGCGAAATGAAAATTGGATCGAAAAACTGAAAAATACATGTTCAATATTTTTCAAACATCTATACAATGACATTAAACACGACACCCCCACTCCACCCCCTGGATGTAGGGTGGGGTAACTTTAAAATCTTAAATAGAAAACCACATTTGTTATTGCAGATTTGGATTCTTCTTGTTCTTCACGTGCCATCTCCGCGACGGAGGTTGGCAATCATCATGGCTATTCTGATCTTAGATGCTGCTGCTCTGAATAGTTCGGTTGATGTGCATCCGTACCATTCCCTCAAGTTACGCAACCACGAGATTCGTCTCCTTCCTACACTTCTTGCTTTTGATTGTGTAATCACAACATTTTGATACAAAAACTAAATTTCTACGGAATTCGAGGCATTTCTTTAGATTGGTTCCAATCTTACTTGGATGATAGGAAACAACTGGTTAGAGCAAATAATACAGATTCTAGTCTCAAAAACATTGTATGTGGGGTACCTCAAGGTTCAGTATTGGGTCCTCTACTTTTCCTTGTTAACATTTCCTTTATTTTCCTTACTTCCTCTACTTATCTTTATCAATGACATCACTAATTTAAAAATCGATGGAAAATCTTTCTTTTTGCTGATGATACCAATATCACTTGGAGCAACTCAAATATTGCAACTATTCATGCTACTATAACTTCTGATCTACTTACAATAAAAACCTGGTCAGACTCAAATTTACTCTCGTTTAACGTTGATAAAACAGTAGCATTGTCTTATAAAGGAGCTCTTCAACCCTTACCTCTTAATAACAGCCAGATCAGTACCGTTAATTCTGTAAAATTTCTTGGTATTTTTTTAGACAGCAACCTTAAATGATGGTCCCTCCATATCGATTTGTTACGGAAGAAATTCTCTTCACCTTGCTATGCTATAAGATCTGTTTCGAATGAACTCAATTTAGCATCTTCCAAAATAACATATTTTTCTTTGTTCGAGTCACATCTTCGTTATGGTCTTCCTTTTTGGGGTTCTGGTACAGCTGCCAAATTCGATGTTATTTTCAAATTACAAAAAAGAGCAATAAGATATCTGTTTGTACCCTTCCACCTTTGTATATTTTAGAAACTGTTTGCTTAATTCGTAAACATCTACATGTCTTTCCACCAAGACCTAATCATGACTACTTCACGAGAAATTGTACGTTTGACGTCTATTTGCCGACCCCGTCCTCGGAGTTAGTAAAGAAATCGATATTATATTCCGCAAAAAAAATGTACAACCATCTCCCCCTACAACTAAAATCTGCACCATCTTTCCCCAAATTCCGTAAACTGACAAAAGCCTACCTGTCTGAAAGACCATATTATTCAGTAGAAGATTTTTTTAGTCAATAACTAAGAAATTACAGCACCCTTTGCACAAGTAGTATTTTTATTATTTTTTTATCTATATTTGGGTGTCATATGCAGCAGCTTAACTTTTTAACTTTTAAACCTTTTTTATTAATTATTAGATAGACTATTATGCATTTGCAATTTATTTAAATTTTTGCAATTGATTATTTCTGTTTTAACTTCATTATTTTTATTATTATTTAAATGTATTGACGATTTATGTAATTTTAGTAAATTGGATTGTTACTGTTTTGTTTTTTTGACTATTTATAAGCTTTGTCGATAAAATTGTAAAATTTTTCATGGCAATAAAGCATATTTCTATTCTATTCTATTCTCTTGCCCTGGATTTTCCCCTGTATAATCAACTAAAGATTTGGATTGCTTACGTAAAAATAAGCAACTTTTATTTGACTCATTCTTTCTAATTGTGGATATATGGCGCTATAATCGAAAAAAACGATTTATCGTGACACCATAGGTAAATTATAGAAACGGTCCAATATCTCGAGAAATACACTTCAGAGGAAATGCAAATCTGCAATAACAAATGGGGGTTACCATTTAAGATTTTAAAGTTACCCCCCCCCCACCTCCAGGAGGTGAAGTGGGGGGTCGTGTTTAGTTCCATTCGATAGAATTTTGAGAAATATTGAACACGTATATTTCAGTTTTTCAGTTATATTATTCGATCATCCCGCGAATTATTCGATCGTCACAGGCGACGAGTTACACCCTGGGCACCAGGTACCTCGGAGACCATCGCCGTCATGTAATTCGTGTTCAGTGACCTCCAAAACCCCTAAGTATAAAAATTGAACTCATTTCCGTCAATATTTCCTGAATTCTAAATTTTTCATTTTCCATCTCTTCAAGATGCACTTTCAAAATGCACAAAAATTTTTGCCGAAGATCAATTTAGTTCACAAAATTGCCTGACACTCTTTCAAATTGAATGCAAAAAGTTGCATGACGATTCATCTTACTGCACAAAATTCCTAGATTTTGGGCTTTTTAGTGCCTCGTTGCTTCGCCTAATTAACGACTAATTACTTAACCGGGACTGATGGCTTTACTTGCCCTTCGAAGCACGGTGGGGTTCAGTTAAATTTGGAAATTTAAAATTTCTTCTGTCTGTGCCGGAATCAAATCCGGACAATCTGGCTTAGAAAGGCTTAATCATATTTTTGGAAATCTTAAGGAGTTATGTGATTTTACTAAGCAATATTTAGTGGAAAATACGAAATTTGTGGACTCGCCATCAACATTAACAAAACGGAATATCCTAAAATAAAGGACGAAGAAAGTGACCCATAATTCTCGATTAGAGATATAAAAAATACGAAGAATTTAAATACCTATAGGGACCATGATAGCGAAGGACGGAACATCAAAACATTCAAAACCAGACATTCAACAGAAAATCTAATAGAGCCAGAATGAGGTCCAAACACTAAACTCGTTACTTTGGTCTCCTAAAATTAGTTTACGAATAACATTGATAATTTATAAGTGGCTTATCGAACCAACTTTGATATATGGATCTAAATGTTGGCAAATGACGATAAGAGAATAAAAAAGCTGAAAATGCGAGCATTATCATAACGAAAACTTTGTTTATTTACGTATTTTAATTCGTAATATGGAAAATTGCTATTATGAAAAGTAGTTTAGAATTAATAATTATGTTTTAATGTGCAATTATATCATTCTAATTTAAATGTTATGAACTGTAAAGGTACTCTTGATCTAAATTTATATTTTTATATACCTCGGATAAAATTAATAAAACTTTATATAATATGTTGGTTGCATAATAAATCTTAGAACATGAATAGCTTTTTATGAAGAATAACTTTCCTTCGTCAAATTAAAAATAAAAGAGTTAGTTATAAATGAAAATGTTGGTATCCATAATTTGAGAAAAATCTACAAATATTTTTTTCCATTACAATTGCACATATCAGACCATAATTTTTTATACCAAACAATATTATTTCCGATACATCAGTATCAGAGTGCACCAACTCAAAAAACATAGTTCTTCACAAATCAACTTTCAATTATTTTTTCTGGGAGCAAATATTTTTAATCTGTTGTAAATGGTCCATTTGTTTTTCAAATAGAACAAAATTTTGGAATTAGATGTTTGTTTTATGGTTCTTTTAGATGATAGTTTTTGTTTCATTTTTTTTAAAGAATTCAGATTTTTTTTGAGTTGGTGCACTATGAAACTGCCGACACATGATTTTTTTAAGAGTTAGTGCATTTTGTATAAGGTATTTGTATAGAATTCAATTAATTTTTTTTTTCTTATAAAATCATTATTGTTTCCTTGTTATGAAAAAATATAATAAAATGAAAATAATTTTGAATTGTCCTATTATTATAACTATCTTATTTTGTGTGGCTGGTCTTTCTCAACTCTTAAAATTTGTATTTCGCTCCATTTTATTTTGTCTCTGGCTTCATTTATATTAAAAATTTCATACACTTCGGCAATTTCTTCTGTAGCGTACCAGGCCGTCCAGTTTTCTTCTTCTCTTCTTCTTCTTTTTGTATAGACATGACTCTGTCTGTTTTTACAATGTGCCTCTAGTAAGTTGTCGTTCCATCATTTTAGTGGTCTTCCCACTGATCGTCTTCCTATTGGAGAACCGTCTCTCGCTGTCATGACTATCCTATTTGTTGTCATTCGGCTTATGTGGTCATTCCATTCTATTCCTCGGTTTCTTACCTAGTTATTGAATGTTATCCATTTTGCATCTCCGTCGTATATCTGTACTTCTAGCTTGTCGCATAGAGTCTTAATATTGATTTTCCGAAGGGTTCTCATATCCTCTGTTTCGAGCAATCTTTTTGTCCTCTCTGTGTCGGGTCGTGCTTCTGCCGCGTATGTCATTATTGGTCTGATGACTGTTTTGTAAATTGTGCCTTTCATTTTTTTCCGATATTTTTATCGGAAGTTTTTTTAGCCAGGCTAATTATTATTGGTAGCATTTGCGGTAAAATATAGAGCGGGTTGCCTTTTAGGTATCTTTTTTTTCTTTTTCTGTGAGGGCCTGCATCGCATCACCCTCATTTTGAGTATGTCCAACTACTAAGCATTTGTGGGCTATGCTTTTTATTGCTAAGTTTTGACAGCAATATAAAAACAAGCAAGCAATGAACTTGTTTTTGTTTTCGCCCAGGCAATTATGGGAGTAAAATATGTGCTCATATCGAGGTCCACGGTTCTTTAGATACTGTCAAAGGCACATATTTATTTCATTAAAACCTCTAATTGCGATACGTTCGTGCCACAAAAAACCATAGTCATATTTGTGAGAAATATCAAATATAGTGAAGTTGTAAAATGATAGGCGTCTCATGGAAAAGAAAATCACTCAGATCTCCATTTGGTAGTGATAATACAACTGGGAGATGAAAGCAACAAACTACATTACTGTCATCTTCCTTTGAATCTCTGATATCCAACTCCTTTTCTAACCGAATCCGATTTTTTTTCTGATATGTGCATCATACTTAAGTTGTTGTGATACTTTTTATAACACTGGTCTTTTTTGGCAGAAAAAAGGCAATATTAAATTCCCTGTTGAAAATCTTGGTGTAATAATGGAGTTTTACGGGAATTTTCAGTTCTTCTCTACATTTTTCTTGGTACAGTCTGTACATGGTGGCTAAGATTTGTTTTTTCTTCCTCAGCAATAATGAGAGTCAATTACTGGAAAAGATTTGATGTGGGACCGCACGAATTCTTTTTCATCATCTAGCACCATTGGTCGCTAAGCATTTTTTTCCTCCGCGATTGTCATTCTGTGCAAACCCTAGCTCTGTTTTTTTTTAATTGCTGTGCATGCTTTTTCCTTATTATCCTATTCGAAATGTTCAAAGTGTTTATAAAGAAAACTTTACATACTCTAATTTTTTCATTTCTTATCTCAAAGAAATAAGCTCTATTTTCGCTTTTAAGACTCCCTTCTTTCCTATATAGTCGGTTCGCTAAACTAAGACACAACTGGCTAGTAACTTTAGTAAGTAATTTTGCCAATTTGGTAATATTGGCAAAAAAAGAATTACTAAAAAGTTAATAATAATTACTAAATAGTCACTAATTTTTGTCAATTTTGGCAAAATTGGCCAAAAACAAAAAAAAATACCTACTTAAATCACTAGCCAGTGGTGTCTGAGTTTAGCGAATCGACTATATTGATATTTTGGCTTAACTGGCATTACATTGTTAACTATAAAATCTCGCTGCCTATTTACATCACCAAGACCCCAGTAGTTATTTAGTAGTTCTTCTCTTTCTGTATCACTAAATTTTTCCGAACATTTAATCTAGCAACGGTCAGTGCAACCAGCATTCACAGACCATTTTGAGCTAGTAGCTGACAATAGTGCTACTGATCAAGTTTCATTATGCACTAACTCAAAGTGATGCGGTATGAAACTACGACGTTCCAAATAAAATATTCGATTCTGCATGTTGACAAGTCAAAATTTTTACGATGGTGTTGGAATTTTGAGATGGTGTAATTTGAAATTGATAAATAAACATATTTTAACCATTTCCTCATACTTATCTCAATATTGAAAAATTTTAAGTTGGTGCAGTCTGATACTGATGTATCGAATATACTGTCGGTTCGCTAAACTCAGACACAACTGGCAAGTGATTTTAGTCAATAATTTTGCCAATTGGGTAAAAAAAATAATTACTAATTACCTAGTTAATAATTACTAAATAATTCGTAATTTTGCCAATTTTGGCAAAATTCGCAAAAAAGAAAAAAATTACCTACTAAAATCACTAGCCAGTTGTGTCGATTTTAGCGAACCGACTATACAGGGTATCCAGAAACTCTACCGACAAACGAAGACAGGAGATTCCTCAGATAATTTTAAGAGAATTTAACCACATTCACCTAGTCCGAAAATGCTTCCTGGGAGTTAGAGCTCTTTGAAGATGGCGTCTTGTAATTAGTTTTTCTTAAATACCTCCAGAACGCTTTAAGTTAGAAAAAACGAAAATTGGTACACATATTTATCTTCCAGAGATAAATCGATTCCATCTATGGTGACTTTGGTTGGTGGTTTTGGGTGGGGCAACGGTTATTTTATCTCATAACTTTTTTGTTTTTAACTTTTAAGCACTTTTGATACTGGATTATTAAATTGTGAGGTATTCTAGTACTAAAAGGTACTCTGCTTTAAGTCGGTAACCGTTTTCTAAAAAAATCAATTTGAAAATTTTTCGTTTCCTGAATTTGAAAAAATTTTTGAAAGTTAAAAAAAATGGTGTATTTTACCCACTTCAAACAAGAGTAACTTTCAATACTAGAATACCTCATAATTTAATAATCTAGTGTCAAAAATCCTTAAAAATTAAAGACAAAAAAGGTATGCGATAAAATAACCGTTGATCTAACCAAAACGGACGCATATGACCGGTACTAGAAATTCACAATTAATAAAATCGATTCATCTCTGGAATATAAATAAATGTACCAATTTTGGTTTTTCTAAATATTTTTTTATTGATTTTTTTTATATTCAAACAATCTAAAAATTTTCAAATCGATTTTTCTAGAAAACGGTGTATCCTATCTACTTAAAGTAAGGGTACCTTTTAGTACTATAATACCTTACCTTTTAATAATCCAGACTCAAAAGTGCTCAAAAATTGAAAACAAAAAAGTTATGCGATAATATAACTGATGCCCTGCCCAAACGGACGCCTATGACCGGTACTAGAAATGTGCAATTGATGACATCGATTTATCCCTGGAATATAAATATGTGTACCCATTTTCGTTCTTCTAAATAGAAGCGTTCTGGAGATATTTAAGATAAACTAATTACCAGACGCCATCTTCAAATAGCTCTAGCTTCTTTAAGAAGCATTTTCGGACTAGATGAATTGGGTTAAATTGTCTTAAAATTATTTGAGGAACCTCCGTTTTTCGGTAGAGTTTCTGAACACCCTGTATTTTAATTTCATAACAAATGGAACAGTCCATTTATTATAAAGGGTAGGCCGTATACTCGTAAATATATACCTACTTAATAAATTATTGCTTTTAAAATATACTCAAATTGTATTTTTTAACATCTTATTTATTTTATTTAATAATTAAATTCACTATCAAATGTCATTGATGTTTTATTAATACTTAATTTAAAATTTAGTTTGACAATCACGAAGTGTCAAACTCAAATGTAAATAATTTTGCTTTGTTGAACAAATTGAGATTAAAAAAGTAGCCTACTTCCTAATCAACCATTTGAGCTGACGTTTAGTGCGTCAGTAGGAAATAACCGGATTGTTATAGTCCAGAAGCGTTCTGGAGATATTTAAGATAAACTAATTACCAGACGCCATCTTCAAATAGCTCTAGCTTCTTTAAGAAGCATTTTCGGACTAGATGAATTGGGTTAAATTGTCTTAAAATTATTTGAGGAACCTCCGTTTTTCGGTAGAGTTTCTGAACACCCTGTATTTTAATTTCATAACAAATGGAACAGTCCATTTATTATAAAGGGTAGGCCGTATACTCGTAAATATATACCTACTTAATAAATTATTGCTTTTAAAATATACTCAAATTGTATTTTTTAACATCTTATTTATTTTATTTAATAATTAAATTCACTATCAAATGTCATTGATGTTTTATTAATACTTAATTTAAAATTTAGTTTGACAATCACGAAGTGTCAAACTCAAATGTAAATAATTTTGCTTTGTTGAACAAATTGAGATTAAAAAAGTAGCCTACTTCCTAATCAACCATTTGAGCTGACGTTTAGTGCGTCAGTAGGAAATAACCGGATTGTGACGTCACATTTTAGACTTTGAGGTCGATTATCTCTAAGACGGTTAGAGATATCGAAATGCCGTTTTCAGATTTGGATTCAGAAGGCAAAACTACATAATAATCCATCAATACACCTGCTCTAAGTATTGCAGGAGCGGCAACGCAATAACACACAGACTTTTGCAAATTTATAAACGAAAAGTTTTCGTTGAAAACTAGAAGTAGTACCAACGGACCATCTAAGAATACTGTGTTGAATATCTAGATTTGATCATATCCCAAACGAAGATATAAGAAGCAGAGGAGGAAGGATTTACCATACGGTAGATAAAATAGTTTCCAAACAGTTTTTGGATGGAATAGAAGAAAGAGAGGAAGACCAGCATTAAAATGGAGAGGAGGAATAAGAGGAGTAATGAGAGATAGAGCAATAAATAAGAAGGAATGGACCGGCAGAAAAAGCTGGAGGTCGAAATGCGGGATGCAACAGATGCTGTAGGACCCCCACAGATATACAACTTTACATCAATGGAACAACTACGAAATATTTTTTTTCATTGGGAAAAAGAAACCACGTGCAAGCATAAAATTAATAAGGGTTCAAAATATAATAAATAACTGTGCTAATCCAGTACAAAATGGATTATAAGTACCTATACCAAAAGGTGTGACATCACCAACTACGAATTATTGATTAACTAAAAAATTTATAAAAACAATTTTAGGTTGGCTTTCTAGGTCAATTTTACATAAGAACACTTTGTTCAGGGTTATTGTGTATCACCTGTCCATACACTTAAATAATTTATCGAGCAAATCGAATAACCTTTCGGGAAATACCAGTATTTTTATATAGACGCTGGCAATATACAAATTGCTGGACAGAATTAGTATGCACCACTTTATTAAACGTAAATAATGAAGTAATGAAAATAACAATCAAAAGTTCTACTTCAAGAAAATTAAAAATAATGTTAAAATAAAATTTTAATAACTGTTAAAAACATTATATCTTCACTTCTTTGTCTGTTCTTATTATCGTTTTGTTGTTCTATATTCCCAGCAATAGGGAACTTGCAAAAATTTTTAAATATTAAAATGATATTAAAAAACATAAGGTAACATGATCTTAAAACGCTTGCATGCGAAAAAAACAAATATTTTTAACCCGTACGCTAATTACGACGTTTTGAAAATGCTATAAAATTCAAATATCTTAGGAGGCTCTTGAACGTCCTTCTATTGGTTCGACGTCACCGGCCACGGTGAACCGGCGGAAACAACCTGATTAAGGTAGGTATCACGGGTATATTACATTTTAATCGTCTTTAATGAAAAATTCCTTGGTATTATTTATGTTCATCTTATATATTGTAATAAGTAGTTCCCCAATTAGCTTAGTTTTAAACTTAAATTGATAAAGTTGAGTGCTACCTTGTAAAGAGTTTAAAACGCATATGACGGACGAGGGTTTTTCAAAAGGTCAATCTGACTAACTTACCTACCGTTGATGTCTTCATCGTGGCAACTTTTATAAAAAGTAGTAAAAGCTATTCTGTTGGAGAAATGCGAGGTGTCAAGTCAAATAAGTAAGAGTTATTAATAAGCATGTTTAAACCGTTTATAACAATAGTTTGGTACCATTATATTATAGTACTTATACGGTTTACCCCGTGGGTTTGATCTACCTACCTCTAATCGAAGGATTTCGTATATCCTGGAAAAGATTACGGTGTAATTTGCATTATAATAAAGATTATATTTTATTGTAATGTTTATTAGTACCTACTGGAGCCTTTCATTATTGTGTTCAAAGCCTTCTGAGAAAAGATTATGGTGATTAGCAGCAACAAAATCCTTCTTTACAAAGTTAATAATACGCATAAATAAGAAGAATCACTATTGTAATTTTACAAGTTAATATCTTTATCATCTCAGCTTATACTTACACCGCATCCCTCGGTAGACCGCAAGCTATAGTAGAAACCCTACTGTAGACCGCATACTATAGTAGCACCAATACTTTTTAGTTACTCTTACTTTTATTACTAAAAGTTTTGTTTATTTTTAAGTTACTTGTTTCTTCTTTGTTCTTCAACACAAGAAACGAACAAAGTAATTTCATAAAAAAGAACTTTTTGATTCATGTCAACAGAGATAAAATGTTAATATTTTGCCTGTCACAGAAAGAATCATTTTTGCCACAGAGTAAAACAAGATATTTCAACTATATTATTTATCTATGGGCAAACTGCATTAAATGCAATGGCCCACCCCGAACGGACAAACGATACGAGTGGCCTGTGACGTCAGACCTCAGGTCTCTACTCATTGTTAAGACGTAATATTTTGAATATAACATTTTAAAACATAAATTAACAATTTTATGCAAAAATAATTTTTAGTGCAAGTTCCTGTTTGTGCGCTTTAGATATTGTTTAGTCCCATAGAATGCCGTTCATCATGGATATGGCTTTTCTACCCTGTATGTTTCTGTCTTTTACAGCTGCATCGAGTGTTCCATCTTGAGTTATCTTCATGTCCAGGTACTTGTAATCATCACAGTGTTTAATTTCTACCCCACCGTCTAATGCAGTGTTTTTCAATCTTTTTGATTTCGCGACCCCTTTACAGGTTGAAATATTCTGGCGACCCCCTTGTGCCATAGAAAGCCAAAGAAATAATGTAATTAAAAACTACATACGTTAGGTGATAATTTTTGAAGTTATACTTCTTTAGGCGCGATTGAGATTGAGGGTGAATTTATATTGATCTGCGCGCATGCGCACACCGACAGTTTGGTATTAGTCTTTATACGGGCTCTGATTGGGTGTTGAAATGCTCTGTCAATAATTGTTCAATATGGAGGTTATCGGTAAACAAAAATGTTGTATAATATATTAGCATTGTTTATATAGGGATAGTTGGTCAGCCCAATAGGAAAATTTGTTTGATTCAAATTGAGACAGTCACCAGATATCCCCACAATTTCTGTCAGGTTCGCAACGTCAAAATGCATAGACACCAAGTTGGATATGATCCTATTCATAACACCCCAACTCGCATACATATTAAGAAAAATAAATAATATACAATTTATTTTTCTTAATATGTATGCTAGTTGGGGTGTTATGAATAGGATCGTATCCAACTTGGTGTCTATGCATTTTGACGTTGCGACCCTGACAGAAATTGTGGGGACATCTGGTGACTGTCTCAATTTGAATCAAACAAATTTTCCTATTGAACTGACCAACTATCTCCCTATATAAACAATGATATTAGTTTTTATTGTTGTGAGGACAGAAATAAAATCAAATTTATAATTATAGTGACTTTCTAAATAGTTTTGAAAAGCCACAGGTACGTAATTCTAAATGTTTCATTTGTATTCCAATAAAAAATTATCTTCATACCTATTTGGAAAATGTAAAAAAATGTACTTACCTAGTACTTGCTATGCTATACCCCTAGTAGGCAATGCTTTAATTTACATAATCTGATTACGAACAAACTTTCTACAAATTTTCATCTAATGTATCGTTTTCTTACTCTACATATTGTTGTATTTTAATTCGACAAAAAATCAAACTAATAAAAATTCATATAAACAAAATGTCAAAAAGTTGTTCAGTTTGTGTATATTCCCACATGACGTATACGCGAAGGTGGTGCAGTTTGAAATCGCTTCGACTTTCGTACGGCGGGATACACGGGAAGTAGGTTCAAGCCCAATGCAAGTTATATAGTTTTTTATATAGATTTTATGATTGTAAGTATATTATTATATAATTTTTTTCAGAAAATACGTATTTAATTAAAATTTTTGGCAACAATTATTGTTCAGAAATCATCTGTGGCACTTTTCAATGTGTTTGTGTGTGTTTTATTCTTTTATTTTTTTAATTTTGGGTATTATTTTAATAAAAAATTTTTGAAAGTAGTAGAGAAACTGTTTAAAGTATATTGATTTCGTTGAAATCATATAATAGAAATATAACTTCTTACGTGCGTACAAAGTACACACATTCTTTTTTCCTATTTTGGTACATTTATCTGTTATTCACGCTGGCCAAAAATTAAAGAACAGCCAACAGTTTGCTTTGCAGTGTGATGAATCTACAGATGTTTCCGACTGTGGACAGTTTGTAGTATTTGTGCGCTTTGAAGCAGACAACAGTATCACGGAAGAAATCTTATTTTATGGCGCTGAAGCTATGATTAGCAACAATGGCGAACTCATTGCAAAATACAATCGATAATGTCAAACATAAAATATCCTGAACACACTGTTTTCTTCATCGACAGGCTCTAGCTGCTAAGGTAATAACTTCTGATTTAACTGATGTTCTCAAGGAGATAATAAAAATTGTGAATTCTATCAAAGGGAATTCTTTGTAATTACAGCTTTTCAGAATCATTTGTGAAGATATGGGCTCGCTTCATCAAAATCTCCTTTATTACACAGAGGTCAGGTGGCTATCCAAAGAAAAAGTATTGACAAGAGTTCTGGAACTGAGAGCTGAATTGTTAATGTTCCTATAAGATGCAAAATCTAAATATGCTAATCGTTTTTCTGACCCTTTTAGCTCTTGAAAAAAGTATTTTTGGCAGATTTTTTAGGCACCTTAACAGTTTAAAGAAGAACTTTCAAGGAAGACAGCTATTTTAACAGCTAAAGATAAAATAAAAGCATTTCACGTTAAACATCGATTGTGGTCAACCTCCCTGCAAAACAAAATATTTGAGTCTTTTCCGTGCGTTCAGAAGATATGTTTTCCATGATTTTCAAGATTTTCAAGATTTCGATGTGTCCATGATACAAAACTTGCATAATTTACAAGAGCAAATTTGACATAATTTCCAGAATTGCACTCTGAAGCTGATAATGGGCGTAGATGGATTTTAAACCCTTTTTTGGACAAATAAATAGATCTGGCTGATGTCACCACAAATATGAAAGAATCTCATGGCATGCTTAAAATGAAATTTTATTCGCCAAGTGTCGACGTATTTGGGATGAAAAAAAAACACCAGTATCGGTAGCTGGCAAGGGAAGCTCTTAAATTATTAGTGCAATTCGTCACTTCGTACTTGTGTAAACTGGCATCTTCTTTAATGGTAGACATTAAAACTAAATATGTGAAATAGACTGCAATTAGAAAATGATTTAATTATTAGCGTTTCAAAAATAGCACCACAATTTGATAAACTTATGAAAAATAAACAAAAGCACATCCTTCCCATTAAAATTTTGTTTTTTTGTGTAAGAACCTCAACTTTTTCTTTCAGTTTTCGACCCCCCGAGTAAGGCTTCGCGACCCCCGAGGGGTCGCGGCCCACAGATTGAAAAACACTGGTCTAATGTAATGGACTACTTTGTCCGTCCAATACACATGGCTTCAGTTTTCTTAATGTTGACTTCTAGACCCCATTTTTGTTATATTCTTTTATTGGCTTCCGCGTCATGTAACTCAAGTCGTCATGATCCTGAGCAATCAGAAGTTGGTCATCAGCTAAACATAAAGTGTAAATGTTGTTCTGAAGCTATTTTCTTGTGGCATTTTTATAATTACGTATTTTTTATGGGAAATAAGCCACAATTTTACTAAAAAATGAATTTATTAACGTTTCGAAGCCCAAATCGGGTTCCGTTGTCAAAATACAAAATACTATTAAAATAAAACAAATATGTTGTTGCTAAGTAAAAAAATTCTTCTAATAATTTATTTAATCTGACTCATTTATATTGGCAACTCAGACGTATATTATACATTTTAAAGTAGAAGACTTTAAAATGATATCGCCAATATTTATGAGTTTGTATTTATGTATTTTGACAACGAAACCCGATTTGGGCTTCGAAACGTTAATAAATTCATTTTTTAGTAAAATTGTGGCTTATTTTCCATAAAAAATACGTAATTATAAAGTTTAAAGTGTTGTCTCGTCATTGAGAGGGATTCCCATGCCATTTACAATTTCTTTTCCACAGCTTGAGTGCTTGTTCCAGATAAATTTTGAAAAGGGTAGGCGAAATACAGCAACCCTGCTTCAATCCTTTCGTGACCTTAAATCCCTCAGAGGTCTATATTCCAGTTTAAAATTTTGCAGTCGTTCCATTTTACAGATTTTTGGACTGCTTTGGTAAGACCATGGTTTGCTGTAGGATTGACCATAGTTTGCTGAGGGGCACACTGTCATATGCTTTTTGTAAGTTTACGTACACTAGGTAAACTTCTTTATTAACGGCTGTTTTTTTCTCAATAACTTAGACACTTTCTAGTTAACTTTCTCAATAGACAGTCTTGGTCTTGGTCTTGCGCCAGTACACCTAGTCTTGGTCTTGGTCTTGGTATTGTGCTCCTGGTCTTGGTCTTGGTCTTGGTCTTGGTCTTGCGGCAAGGGTCTTGCAATCTCGCAGTTGCCTATTAGCCTATTGCATATCTTTGCACAACGTAACAGAGAGGTACATTTTAAGCTGGAATATCATAGCCATAGTAAAGACCAGCCAAATTAATAAACATTTAGATCAGCGGTTCTCAATCTGTGGTGCATGTACCACTGGTGGTACATATCAATATTTGCGGTGGTACAGAAAACGTAAAAACAGCCAAAATCAGCACCACAATTATTATAGTTAATTATATTACCTAGCTAGGCTATTTCAGTTAGGTGGTAACAAAAATAATAAAAAGTATTTTGTGGTACATGACACATAACTCAAAAATATTGAGAATTACTGATCTAGACAATTGACACCGGGTGGGGTTTGAACTTGAACCCATGACTTAAGGGGATGGTACGAACTTTTGGCTTCAATGATATTTAAATGCGATTCATTTTTTTTTGAATCCTGAGAAAATTAATAAATATTTTTGAAAAATTTAAACGCAGAATGAAAGACTACGTTATTACTGAGGGCCGAAAGTCCCTGAAAACTTCTATAATGTTTATTTTAATAAGTTACAGGGGTGAAAAATTCAGAGAAAATTTAGTGTGATTTTTAATTTCAAATATCTCATTCAAAAGAAACTTTTTATTCATTCTAAGGACTTTCGGCCCTCGGTAATAAAGAATTCTTTCATTCTGCCTTTAAATTTTTCAAAAATACTCATTAGTTTTCTCAGGATTCGAAAAAAAAATAATTACATTTAAAATACATTGAAAATTTTGACAGGCGTCAAAATGTTCCTTTCCTCTTAAGTGAGTACATATTTTGTTATCCAATATAAGCGAATGAATAAAAAAACATAATGTTAAGAAATTATGAGGCTATCGTTTTAATTTCAGTATTTTATAAATGCTACAATATTCCACAGAAATATGCTATGAGAAAAAAAATAATGTGTGTGTACTTTGTACGCACGTAAGAAGTTATACTTCTATTATAATATAATTTCAACGAAATCAATATACCTACTTAACAGTTACAATACAAAAAATTAACAATAATGACCAAAAATTAAACAAAACTTAACAATGCCAAATATTAAAAAAAAAAGAAAAAGTATGAATCGTCCGGGAATTGAACCCGCAATCTCGCGATTTCTCGATCTATGGTCCAATGCTCTACCAACAAGGCCATCACGGCGCATGCTACTGACGTTTCAGATATACATAATTACACATCACGGTGACAAGTGAAATATAAAAATAGATGTTTTATTATTTTACGCCCAAGGAAGACAAATCCAAAGACACAAAATTATAATAAAAAATCCTTTTAAACCACCTTTTTCAAATTGCACAAGTTGTATTATTAATATTAATGTTAATAAATGAAATATAAATATGTTGACGTTTCACAATTTGACAATTCACTTTTATCTGCAGTGCCTTAAAAATTTTAAAGCACTAGTGTCTTAAAGTAGCATTTTTAACGCTCCTATGGAGTTCTAAAAATTGTATTTTTAACACGTTTGTAGAAAAATATATTTAAAAACACTAATATATTCTTTCCACACCTTGTCTAGACTGATACATACATAAATTAAAACATTTAGTAACTAACTCCATACTGCCTGTGTGCGCATGCGCGCAGATTAATAAAATTTCACCCTCAATGAAATCGCGCCTAAACAATTATAACTTCAAAAACACAGTTTGATTGGTACCTACACCCGGTGTACAATGACAATAATTGATTTGTCTAGCAACAATATTACTACAGCGATACTTCTTATAGAGTATCTAAGAATATAGCCGATTTTATATACTCCCTGAAACGACCCTCAGTTCTAACTACAAGACGTAAGAGTCTCGCAGGCTTAGTCTTGTCCTTGCTCAAGTCTTGCACGGTAAGTCTTGGTCTTGGTCTTGCTAAAATTAGGCGGTCTTGGTGTTGGTCTTGCGAAAACGCAAGAACAAGACCAAGACTGCAAGACCAAGACCGATTTTGGCAACACTACTGTGGACCGCCGAGCTCTAAAGCCAGCTTGCTCCTCTGCTTCGTAATCTCTATAGTCATTTTCTATTTTGTTTTTAATAAGTATTTAATTTCAGCCTGCATAAAATATTTTAATATGAGAAAACACTCCCTCTTTTATATTAATTAAGATAAATCCTCCACCTGAAGGGCGCCGAGCGGTGTGAAAGTGACGTCTCTCTTATCCGCAAATTAAAAGCTACGCCAAATATTTACACCGCAATTTTTCCGTTTTTAAAAGGAAACTCTCTCGTCTATGTATGTATGTGCACGTTCATTAAGGTAACATAGAGCATAGCACAGGCGAAGCCGCACAGTAGTAATTTTTCAAGAGTGCATATGACAATAAAAAGCTGACTGCAGTTCCACACAGCACACTACTTTTTCATCATTAAAATTTCAGTCGGCATATTTTGTGTGTAGACCCGGAAACGCTCTCGGTAGTGGTTTTAAAAATTAATACGAAACGCTAATACCAACAGCAACACCAACAATAAACGATTCGTCTTTCAAGAAGTTTAAGCAACACGTTATACGAGAATTAGACATTTCCGAAGAAAAAATTTACCGATTTAAACATAGAGTCTTTTTAGTGGCCTCTTTTTAATTTATAATTTTCAATAGAAACGTTCGGTACAACTAAGTAAGTAAAACTCGCCAAAAAAATTTTCACGGCCAAGATTCACAAGCAAACGTCAATACTGCGAGGAAAATAATGGAACAATCGGTTGAATGGAACACATCCTTATACATGGTTTTTATTGATTTGGAGCGTGCCTTTGACAGCCTTATGATGATAGAAAATTAATGCAAACTTGTTATCCGAGACAGTTGGTGCTCATAATGTGTCTTGTCTTTTCTTTTTTTATGCAAATAAGATACAAAATCAGTAGAAACCCACTATCCGGAGGGTTTTTCGAGACGTTGATCACGTCTCCAATCACGTCACGGCTACAATGGCGATGTTCTGCGAGGTAGCTGGTGCTCAGAACGGGCCTCGTCTCCTGGTTTTTTGTGGAAATTTGATAAAAAAATCAATAGAAACTAATCACTGGATAGTTTTTGCGTCGCTGAACACTAATATCGTGTCTGCAATGGTCTCTGATACACTTGGTAACTAGGACTGACCTTGTCTACTGTAATTTTGTAAAAATTCGGGATAAAGTCCGTGCAAACTCTTTACTCGGATGTTTTTGTGATCACTAAATATTAATATCGTGTCGGTAATAGTATCCGATGCACCTGATGAGCAGTACCAACTGATTTTATATCGAATTTCCATAAAACTACTGTAGATGAGTCTGCTCTTGGGCACCAGACGTCTCGAAGACCATTGACAACACAGTACTCATATTCAGCAATCCCCAAAGTTTCCAAGTAACGAATTTTCACCAATATTGTATCGAATTTCTAGAACGCTCCAAGAGACGAGGTCTTTCCTGGTTACCGAGTACGTCGGAGACAATCGCCGTTATAATATTCGTGATCAGTGTCCTGAAAAAGCACCGAGTAATGAGTTTACACTGACTCATCCTGGCCACCAAGTATCTTGAAGATCATTAACGGCATAATATTTGTATTCAGAAATCTCAAAAACCTTCGAGTAACAAGTTTTCACTGATTTTGTATTTAGTTTCTATAAAACTCCAGACGAGGCACATTATGGGCAACAGGTGCCTGGAATATCATCGCTGTCATAATATTCTCAGGAAATGGCCTCTGTAAGGCTGACATCACTTCATCTATCCACACACTGTCAAAAAGGAGGCCTCTCCCTTTTCCCTATTTTCCTTTTCTTGGTCCAAGAATTTGGGTTTTTTGAAACCCCGTTCCATGGAGATCGTAGAAGTACCTCATCGCTCCCAGAACGACATTAGGTACTCCTAGCAGAGCATTTCCTCCTACCCTACAGTCTGACTCACATAATCTGACTCAATAATTCGACTCATAAAAACGTATTCCCTCTGCTTTGAACATACAACATATTTCCCTCTTACCTTTATCATTGATACAGCTGTCTTTCTTCGTCTATTTTTTTGCCTGATCACTACACGGATATAGTTGTATATAATAGTCCAACCTGCTTTATTCTCAATCATTTTTCTCACTCTCCCTCAACTAATACCAGTTGTTTCAGTCAAGAATATTAGTCCAGAAAGCCACTGCGCATCCGCTAGGAAAAATATTCTAATTCGGATTTTTTGCACAATCTTACTCAAAAAGGACTCCTTTTAACAAATTTGCATGTTGCCAGGACCAAAAGGTGGTCAAAAATTTTTTAAATGTTTTTTTTTGTTTTTTTCGTAAAATTAATTTTTTTGCATGAAAAAAGTTTTTTTAGATTTTTTGGATCATTCCAAATAGAAAAGGTCTTTAGTAACTTTTCTCTAAAAATGATAGTTTTCGACATATAAGCGATTAAAAATTGAAAAATTGCGAAATCGGCCATTTTTAACCCTCAAAAACTATGTGAAAAACTGAAAATTTGAATGTTACCAAGGTAGGTAGATATTCTTTAAATATCGATTGATGAAATCTCTAAGAGTTTTTTGCAATACAATATTCAAAACTCCTTTGCTTTTTAATTGCTAATCAAGCGTGCGCGACCCTATTTTCCACCGACAGTATGGTGCAAATGAAAGTAATAAATTCGTTATTTCGTAAACCGGCGACTTTAAGGTAAAATCCCGAAACAGGTCGATTTTTATTTTTAAGTTATGATATTGTGGCATATATGGAATACTAGTGACGTCATCCATCTGGACGTGATGACGTAATCGATGATTTTTTTAAATGAGAATAGGGGTCGTGTGCTAGTTCATTTGAAAGGTTCTTCAATTCTCTATTCAGTAATATAAACATTTACATAATTATTTGTACAGGGTGTCCAAAAAATTTTTATTAAATTAAATTATTTGAGAAAAAAGCAGTAGGACACCTTGTATAAATAATTATGTAAATGTTTACATTACTGAATAGAGAATTGAAAAACCTTTCAAATGAGCTACCACACGACCCCTATTCTCATTTAAAAAAATCATCGATTACGTCATCACGCCCAGACGGATGACGTCACTAGTATACCGTATATGCCGCAATATCAAAACTTAAAAACAAATATCGACCTGTTTCGGGATTTTTCCTTAAAGTCGCCGGTTTACGAAATAAAACGAATTTATTCCTTTCATTTGCACCATACTGTCGGTGGAAAATTGTGTCGCGCACGCTTGATTAGCAATGAAAAAAAAAAGAAGTTTTGAATATTGTTTTGCAAAAAACTCTTCGGGATTTCATCAATCGATGTTTAAAGAATATCTATCTACCTTGGCAACATTCAAATTTTCAGTTTTTCACATAGTTTTTGAAGGTTAAAAATGGCCGATTTCGCAATTTTTCAATTTTTAATCGCTTATATGTCAAAAACTATCATTTTTAGAGAAAAGTCACTAAAGACCTTTTCTGTTTGGAATGATCCAAAAAACCCTAAAAAACCTTTTTCCATGCACAAAAAATAATTTTAGGAAAAAAACAAAAAAAAAACGTTTAAAAAATTTTTGACCACCTTTTGGTCCTGGCAACATGCAAATTTGTTAAAAGGAGTCCTTTTTGAGTAAGATTGTACAAAAAATCCGAATTAGAATATTTTTCCTAGCGGATGCGCAGTGGCTTTCTGGACTATATGCGATATTTTTTTATTAAGATCAAATTTTATCGATATAATATTGTGCTGAAGAGTTTTCTAAATCCTGCGTGCTCCAATTACCGATACTTCTAGTTTTGATGATAATTTGTTTTACTTAATAACTTTTACACAACATTTAGGGGAGTTTATGTCTCTATTTCTTTACATTAAATATTTTTTATCTTTTTTAAATAATAATAGCATAATAAAAACATTAAATTATAGATACCTAAATATTACTTAACAGATCTATAGATACCATATTTCTGAAATATACTTTATGTAAAATTTAATTATTTTGTTTGATGAAATATATAAATATTTTTATTGGATTACATACTTTTTTCTTTCGATATAAGTATTCGATGTTTTAATATTTTTACCAAGAACTTTTCCGTATAGTATAATATTCATGTACCACACCTTATCAATCACATCAATCACGGATATTTTATAAAAATCGACGCCACTGCTCAAACATTTATATAGTCATCATCCATCATGTTCGCTCTAATTCCCATAATATCAAAAATACTCAACTAATAATATGGCCTAATAACGGAAAATGTAAAGTAAAATGTGGTTGGCGCCATCTAACGACCACTGACTAAACTTTCCGACCACCTGAGTAGCAGAGACTAATCAATACTGTTATGTTTCGGGAACTGCCCACTAGATGGCAAAAGTGGAATAGTTCCCATTGGGAAAAGCGTTGGAAAAGTGAAAATACTGAACGACTGAAACTCGACTTTAAAAACTAGATAGAAGCATTGTAAATAATATGCATACCAAAATCACCTGCAAAATTATATTATCGTGATACAAAGTTTCAATATAATGGATTAAGAAAATTGGCATTCACTATACCTCGTTTTTAAACCAGAAGGAGTAATTCAAATTTACCGCTCCGTAATTCGTGTTTGTAATTTGTCTAACCGCAGGGCCGCAGGCAGGTTTATGCCACTAAATTATGAAATTTTGTTTGTGTTTTCTGCGTTATTCCTTTAATTTTTAGAATGTTAGTTTACATTTAGGTATGTAAAAAAACAGTTGTATTTAGAACTCTTTAGCGACGTATTAGTATAATAAATTAGTGATGTAACGAATATTCGTATTCGCATGTTTTTGCATATTCGCATTCGCATCCGCATTCGCGAAATTTGTGCGAATGTTTTGTGAATATGAAAACCAGAAAAACAAATAATTTTAAGATAATATTAGGTTAATGAAATCAAAATCTATTCACTTCTCATCTTTTTTTATTAAGAAAAGGTAACTTAACCTCAAACATGCAGCTACTCTCAAATGGAAATATGCAGGACACAACAGCAGACAAAGAGACGAAAAATGGAATGAAGCGATAACTCACTGGAGACTTGGAGACCTTGGGACTACCAAAGAGGAAGGGCAGACCACAGATGAGATGGTCGGATAACCTAAAAAGATACGCAGGGACCAGATGGACAGGATTAGCACTGAACCGAGAAGACTGAAAAAATAAGGGGGAGGCCTACTCAACTTTGGAGAAATGAAGGGCAATAGATAGATAGAACTTAACCTTGTATAATCACATTATCAGCCTTCACTTTTTTTTATTATTTGGTAAGTATTATGTAATAAAGCTTAAGATTCAGATTGATTTACACTAAATATCAATTACCTTTGCATTATAAATTTAGGAAACATTACAAAAATAGAAGCAAATTAAAAAAAAACTGAATATTCGCATTCGCATCCGCATTCGCGAATGTCGGTGGCAGATATTCGCATTCGCATTCGTATTCGCGAATGTTCAAAAAATGACATTCGTTACATCACTAAATAAATACGTCGCTAAAGAGTTGTAAATACAACTTTTTTTATACAAGTGGACTGAAGTGGAGACTAGAAATCTAAAAATTACCTAATTGAATAACTCAGGAAACACAAAAATCGCAGATCCTAACTTAATTAACCCATCAATTTTAAATGTTATTAGTTGAGAAAATGGAAGTGGAGAAAAAGTGTTTATTTGAAAGGAACATTATTTCGACAAACGACACACCTAAAAAATTGTATTCAAAGATATTCGGGAAATTCTCTCTTTTTTCAGGAAGATATTTCACAATTTAGGGCCCACTGGGAAAAATAAGAAAACCTTGAAAAAAAAACTTTGAAAAATATACAGAATAGAAAAAATTTTGCTATTCAAGCTGCTATTTTTCTTCTGGTTGTAAAGAATAAACAGCCTATTGTCAAAATATGTGAGAATTTGAGAATAAAATGTATGCAAAAAAAATTCATTGATTATTTTTTAATGATTTTAACTTTCAATCGTATAGTAAGATTTTTGATCACGTGTTTAATTCTGTCCAATCAGATTAAAATTATACTGGGAATAATCTACTGTGGAAAATTACTGATAGAATTTATTTAAGTAGATTGTTTTTGTTTAATTGCAACTAGTTTCCTAGTTTTGACAACTGTCACATTTAAGAAAATATCCATAATACACTTTTAGTTCTGCACCTAATGTCAAATTGTCACGAGAACACAAATAGGCATATTTAAGCGCTTGACTTACTTCGGTAAGATTGTTTCATGAATAAAACTGTATTTATAAATAAATTAACTAATATTTTATTAACATCTTCATCTAAATATTTGCTAAACTATGCTTTTCACTTTGACAAGTTGAAAAATGTGTGTCACATTAATTGGGAACAATATCACTTTGTTTTTATACAAAGACTTGAATTTTATATGTAAGTATTAAAAAATAATCTTACGAATATCACACGACAGTAAGAATAATTAAGAAAATATTGCTTCGTTTTTTCTCAAATTTGTTGTCTTTGGGCAATAGCCACTCGAGCCCTGCGGGCTCTCGTGTCTATTGACAGACAAAAAATTTTCGAAAAACTGTCGCATTATTGTAAATTTATTCTCACGCTCTTGTGATATTATACCCGATTATTTCATTCATAGGAGATTCTGACCAATAGAAAGCTACAGAATTCTAAATTAAACTGATAATTTTTGATAATTTCCCGTTGGCAAGTATATTACGTCAGATGCCCTTCGTTGCTACGAAAAAATACATTCAGTGACATTAATGACAATTAATGTTTTAAAAATTATAAAAGTGATGACTTTCAACCGTCAAATATTTATAAAAACTGTGTGTTTAATTGTACTACTTTGTACTTACATAAATAAATTACAATAAAATTTTGGTTTTGAACAGTTTTATTCATGAAATAATCGAAACAAATTGCACTATATCTCTAAAATTAATATAGAATTTTAGAGCTCTTGTGCAATTACTACTGATAATTTTTGATAATATCCCGTCGTCAAATATATTAAGTCAGATGCCCTTTGTTGCTACGAAAAAATACATTCAGTAACATTAATGACAATTAATGTTTTAAAAATTATAAAAGTGATGACTTTCAACCGTCAAATATTTATAACAACTGTGTGTTTAATTGTACGAATTTGTACTTACATAAATAAATTACAATAAAATTTTGGTTTTGAACAGTTTTATTCATGAAATAACCGCAGCAAATTGCACTCGATCTCTTAAATTATTATCAAATTTTTGCCCTCGTGACACTTTCACATAATTTTACTCCCCTTCGGGTCGTGAAATTAAAACTGTCAAAGTGTCACTCGGGAAAAAGTCGATTGTTTTAGAGCTCTTGTGCAATTACTACTGAAAATATTTGATACTCAATTTTTATCAATAATTTTTGTATTTAGGAATTGAACTTGGCTGAACTCCATAGCTGCTTTAATTTTTATATCGCAATGAGTAATCCTACAATTTAATTACCCAATAAAGACTATATTATACTAATACGCAGAACAATAAAAACATTTCTAGTGAATAATTACAAGCGGTTTAAACTAACCATAATGCAAAAACTATGCCAACTATTAAAGACAGTGGTAATAACCAGAAAATGTGTTCTCTGTGTCCACGTAAAAAACAAGTGCACAAAAAGGCAGTGCGATTCGATTCCGTGGTGGATACCTTCTCTATATCGGATGTATCGCAGCACAGGGTGAGTTTTTGAAAATTTTTTATACTTTTAATAATTTACGGCTTGTTACAAAAAAATATGTGTTTAGATTAAGATACTTTTATAGCAAAATATTGTTTTTCTACGACCGTTTAATAATATGCTCATTATCCGCTTTTTCTGAATAGATAATAACACCCATTACTTTACCCGTGCGTAATGGTTCATTACTCACGGGCTGAAGTTACTCACGGGTCATTACTCACTATTAGCAAATAAAATTACTTAAACTTGTTTATTTAATAAAATAGTCATTGTAATTTATATCAACAATTAAATTCGAAAAATGTTTAACGGATTTTTAACTGTAACAATGGGTTAGTATATTTTTTACGTTTAAATTTCAACATTTGACATTTTAAGATTGACGTTATTCAAAGATAAATATAAACAATCGCTATTAATTCCGTAAAAGGGCCAGAGGCGGCTTTACCTATTGTGCAGGGTGTGCGGTGCACACGGGCGCCGGGATGTTAGGGGCGCCGAGCACCAAAGAGCGGGTCCTTTACTTTGTTTTAACATAAAATATGAAAATTTTTTAAATAGTAGGCGGAAGATGAATCAGTAACTGACGCGAAAATACATTTTAAAGTAAAATTTTACTATTACCTATTAGATACCGCAACTACTAAATTTGACGAACGCTTCAAACTTTTAAAGCACAATAATGACACTTTTTCGTTCCTTCAAAAATTAAAACACTGGAAGGATAAAACACTGAAGTAAGCGGAGCCCCGCATACTGCAGACTTTTTATCGGCAGATAGTTTAGTCGGGATGGGCTGTTAGTGCGCATACTGAGCCAACTAAACAGTCGGGTTGGTGAAGAGGGCGCACACTATCAACAGCCGACCGACTATTCTCGAACGATTTAGTATTAAAGTTCTTATTTGACTGTTGAAGTTAGTAGTCCCACAATGAAAAAATTATCCAGACATGTTATTATCGCTCTCATATAACGGAGGAGGAAACCCAAGAAGAGATTCCGAGGGTATTGAGTGCATCATAATTTACAGTGAAAGAAATAAGACGACGTGACGGTTAAAAGTAACAGACGTGATCCAGAAGATTGTCATGTTAAAATGGAACTGGGCAGGACACATAATAAGAATGGAAAACAACCGTTGGACGAAGCAAATTTTTAAATGGAGACCAAGGACTAGCAAGATAAGTAGAGGCAGACCTCAAACAAGATGGACTGATGACATCAAGTGAATGGCTGGTCACGAATGGATGCAAAAAACAAACTAAAATGAATGGATACACCTAATAAGGAAGGCTTCCTTCTGGCGATGGATGGAATAGCTGTTGATGATGCTGATGATGAATTCTCAGTGATAGATTATTTAGTGGCAAATTCTACACAATGTATTCTAAATTACTTGATTACCCAAAAAAGTTTTTCGCCTTTTATCGGATGATCTTAGTCACCTTCAATGAACTAGTCATGCTAATTGGGCCACCAGGTTTCTACAATTGTCGACTGTGAATTAGACGATGCCATTTTTTCGCAAAATATTCAAAAAATATTCGCACTGCACAAGTATTGAGTACCAAAACTAGGAGAGAATTGAACTATAGACCGATAAACAATTGTCGTGTGTGCGCAAGTTCTAGTTAGCGCACACTGATTAAACTATCTGCCGATAAAAAGTCTGCAGGGGCTCTTTTAGGTAGGTTGTTCTGACGCCGTGAATACCTATTGGCTCCCGACATCATTTAATATTGAAATATTTACATCCGGATTTTTGTTTACAATATAAGTGTACCTAATACCCTATGTACTAGTACTATGAATAGGTAGGTACCTATTCGACTATTCCATTTTGACTGCGCGTCTACCAAAGGGCGCCAGAGCATCGACTGCACACGGGCGCTACATAGGCTAGAGCCGCCTCTGAAAAGGGCTTACGGATATGAAATTTATATCAATGAATTCTGTTTTACTTACTGTTGATTGTATATGTACAATCAATTTTTATTGAGAGCACACGTTCCTTTTTGTGTAATTGCCTTAAAATATGTCTTATTTTTAAAAACCACCTCCATTCTATCACACTAGTGTCAATTGTCTGTTTCATTGTTTCGTAAGCTCAAAGAGGGCAACTCTAACAGTGTTGCCATAGTTATATAAAATATGTTTTCGTATGAAAAATATAATCTTTCGATTTTGAATAATGTTAGTAGTTGATAATTATATTTTCTACTAACCCAAATAAAAAAGGTCGTAGAAAAAGTATAGTATTCTACTTGCATGTAATGGCTATTACTCACTCTGATGAATTACGACACTCGCTTACGGCTCGTGTCGCAAACTTCATCAGCGTGAGTAATAGCCATCATTACATGCTCGTTGAATAATATACTATTATTTTTTTTAAAATGTTCGTCTTCTTTTTATGTTCCTATCGATGAAGAATGTTGGGAATTATCATGGAAAACTGTATCTAATCAGCACCAGCGCCAAAAAACTGTACAGATGTGTTCAACCAGGTTCTGAAGGTCTTAAACCTGGATGTTCTTCCTCTTATTCTTCTTCCTGGTCCGCGCTTTCCAAATATTTTTCCTTGCAGGATAACTTGTAGGTGATGATTTACAGATTTATCATCTCTACAATCTCTTCCATATTTTCATGGTGTACCTAAGTAGTTTTATGCCGCTATACTTTATACATAGTTATGGTATGTTAAACAGTAAATGGTTAAATTCAATTAGTTACCACTATAAACAGCCCGGATTAACCGATAATAGTATAAAAGGCCCGGTTTCAGGTAAAATTTATTTTAGGATTTATTATGGGAGTACCGTCTAGTCAGTGTTAATTGCAAAAGACCAACTCTGTCTACCTCGGTGGCTTATCGCTCCGGGTGGGTCTTAACAATGGGCCAGGTCAGATAAATTTAATAATATTTACGACCGCACTAATTGAACTCAAACCATTTACTGTTGAACAAACCATACCACTGTCTAATCTTCCGTAGTAATATCACCTTGTACAACTGCCGTTTTTTATTTTTTGAAAGTTCTTGAGCAAGTTTCTCGTTTGTTATTTTTGTCTCTGTCGGTTTAACGAGTTTTCTACCAAGTTCTTCTTTTAATTCGGGACTTCTACAATTTTGTAGAGTTTTAGCGTATAAAATAAGAACAAGGGAGAAATAATCAACACTTTTTGACATTTTCCGTAGGAACATAATAGCAAGTTTTAATGTTACGGGAAAACCGTCGAAGGAATATAAAATTATCAAAGGTTTTCATATGCTTCAATTGAAAAGTTTTCAAGTTATTAAATGTTAAGTATTTAATTTGTTGTTGAAGAAAGTTTCGGCGTAATTTATAATTACTGTTAAACGAAACATTTCAACTAAAAATTAATTTAGAAGTTTTATGAAGAAGGTATGTATTTCAACTTAAATTTCCAAAAAAGAATAATTCATTTTAAGAAGAATAAAATCTGTATTTGAAGCCGAAGCATTTAACAGTGTAATTTATTTAACTTATATCTTAATACATTTGCTCTTTATAAAGAAAGTTTGAATAAATATTAAAAACAGGCGTTAAGTTGAGATTTATAATTTACAGAGTAAAAAGGAAAGGAATATGCAAGGCACTACGAGGAAAACGAATTTGTGAAAAATTAGTAAGAATGATAAACGTAACGCTCAAAACAATAGAGAATGGAGTTAAAATAAATTATGGGGATGTGGTATGATAACAGGCACAATTATGACACCCCCACAGTGTGGCTACGCATCCTTAGTAACATAGCACCACCCATTTTACTTCTTCTTCATATGCCGTGCTCGATTATCGAGCGTTGGCTATCAAATTGGCTATAGTAATTTTGTTCACGGCAGCTCGGAAAAGGGATGCAGAGGATCTGTTAAACCATTCTCTCAGGTTTTTAAGCCATGACGTTCTTCTTCTTCCCATTTTACGAGGCTAAGATACATTGGTTAAAGAATACAACAAAATTATGGATAGTTGTCAACATGACATCCCGATATTCTTGATACTCTTGGAAACCGTCTCCGATCTAGTTTACCTCCCTGAAATCCGCTCAATCGCTGCAGCAATCCAATTTTGACTTAAATGCCTGGTGGAGAGAAGAATGGGAAAGTAAGACAGATCCGCATTACAATAGTCTACAGGACATCATAAACAAATCTGGTGCATTTAAACGTCTCTGTAAGATTTGGGCAACACTTAATCGAATCAGAACAAACTGCAGAAGATGCGCCGACTCTTTCTACAGATAGGGTAAACTTCCCCCACCTAATTGCGGCGCTACAACTGCTGCAAGGCAGATGATCAGGTACATAATACACGAATACTCACTCAGAGCATACACAGGTGACCCTACATACTTTGTAATGGCAATGGAAGAGTCAGTAGAATATATAAAAAAAACTGGACATCTCTTTCTAATGTACTGTATATTGTACAGACCTAAATTTTAACTCTACCTTTGAAGTGGTGGACAGATTCACATACTTAGGCTCCCTGATCACCAAGGAGAACGTCATGACGGAAGAAATCAAACGAAGAATAATCCTAGCAAACAAATGCTATTTTGGACTGAGTAGATATATGAGAAGCAGAAACTTAAGCCAAACAACAAAAATAAACATATACAAAACCCTTATATAACCATATATGTTGACATATGGATCCAAGGCAGATGAAAACCTTCTGCTTATATTTGAACGCAGGATCCTGAGACGAATATTCGGTGGCATCTGTGAAAATGGTATTTGGAGGAGGAGGTACAACTACGAGGTGTACCACAAATATAAACATATATTTGGTGGTAAAGACGTAGTATCTCTTATAAGAATAGGAAGACTAAGATGGGCAGGACATCTAGCAAGATTACATCATAACAACCCTCCTAGAAGAATCCTTATGTCACAACCTGTGGGAAGTAGAAATAGGGGTAGGCCAAAACTTAGATGGAAGGATGGTGTAGATGAGGATGGGAGAAAAATAGGCGCAGCAAACTGGCAACGGTTGGCAATGGATAGGACTGACTGGTGTAATAGTCTTGGAAAGGTCGAGGCTCTTTCATACGGCTGTAGCACCATCGATGATGATAGATCTAAATTTAGTTACCTATTCTGTGTTGTAAGCCATATGCTAAAAAACATCCTGTACGAATAAACATGTGCATATATGAAATTGTTAGTAATTTCAAAATTTTGCGTGGACTGTATGTTTTAGGGGTATGTTTGCTGGTTTAAATAGGAATAAGGGTTTATATCAACAGACAATATTATAAATAGGTTTATGTCACTCTTACCAGAACTTCTTCTTCAAACTTTCCATTGCTCGCGGTTTTTACACACGTGGACCAGTTCGTCAGTTCGCTCGCGTTTTGGATAAGCAGGTGTATGAGTTCACTCACGTTTTGACTAGCCAGGGATTCGTGCTCGATTAACCCTTATTCGCGGATTCAAGGGTACTTTGAGCGTTGGTTTCACGTCACTGGAACCCAGATAGAAAGGTCCAAAACGATAATATCGGTGTGACTTACGGGGTAGCACAACCGGTTCGTATGCTATGGGTAATCGTTCGTATGCTATGGGTTCGTAAGCATCAAATAGAGCGAATGTACCCCAACGCGTGGTCAGTGGCACTCGATATACAATGTCACCCTTCAATGGGCAGTAGTAGAAGAGAGTCTTTCTCCCTCGCAAATCTCCAAGTAAATTAATTGTCTGTATTGGAAGGGATGGACAGGGTTCGCTTAAGACCTATTTAAAATTAAGGGTTGTAATTACGGATTTAATACAGTAAAAAATATAATATTATTTTTTACATGTGAAAAATGGAACACATCCCTTAGAACTTTTTGTTAGATTCTTAGATACAAGTTACCTTCATTTAATCAAAATAATTACAGTAATATTTCAAGCTTAACGTTATCATGAATTCTAATTTTTTGTGTCATTCATTTGCAATCCTCTTGAGACGTACGACAAAAAGACTACAGAAAACTTGAAACAAGAGTATAACGATATTATCTAAAAATCCCTTTCGCCGGCCTGGAATGAAGCAGTTGACAGGCAATTATTTTCTTTGTTTTTCGCTAAATTAACTAACTTGATGCTCAATTAGCTAAACGCAAAACGGCATTGTAGCTCTAGCTATAAATGCCTCTTTTAATTATCAAAGGATACTTAAAAATCGCAAGATTGCTTACTCCCTTTTTGTAAAAGCACCAAATCTCCTCCACGATTCGGTTAGGCAGTTGGATCTCTTTAAAACCGAAATGAAATAAAGGAAAATAAAATGGAAAGCGTTGTAAAAACATGGAATCCTTTGTTGTCGTAAATAGTGCCTGATACCAAAAGGATTATAGTTACGGGTAAATGTTTTATGCATATATTTCCTTTGTCCTAAAAATACTTTGCTTATATTTTTTTGGCCGGGTTTGTAGCTATTTAACTAAATTATTCAGCATTAGTTTAATATAGTCTTCTACATGCTACTTTAAATCTACTAAACCATTTGCATCCATAATGGTATTGAGCAAGTTTAGAAATAAATCCCGTTTATGGCGCCCCAGTATTAACTATTATGACACCAGACCCATCTTAGTTCTGCATATCATTCTCTCTTCTTCTTCTTTTTGTGTAGACATGACCATGTCTATTTTTTTAATATGTCTCCAGTAAGTTGTCGTTTCATCGTTTTCCTGGTCTTCCCACTAATCGTCTTCCTATTGGGGAACCGTCTCTTTTCCTTACTACTATATTTGTTGTCATTCGGCTTATGTGTTCGTTCCATTTTGGTCTTTAGTTTCTTACCCAGTTATTAATGTTCTCCACATTGCATCTCTTTCTTATATCTATACTTCTAGCTCTGTCCCATAGTGTCTTACAATTGATTTTTCGAAGGGTTTTCATCTCTGCTGTTTCCAGAATTATTTTTCTCCTCTTTGTGCTTCCGCCACGTATGTTATTGTTGGTTTGATAACCGTTTTATAAATTCTTCGTTTCATTTCTTTTCCGATATTTTTATTTCTTCATATTGTTTCATTCAAGCGACCTGCGGCTCTGCATTATTTACTTGGTCTTTCAACTCGGTTTCGAGCTTTTCGTAGATAGATAGTGTGATGCCTAATTAGATATTATTTATTACTTGTTCTATTATCTGACTCTTCAGCTCTAATTTATATATAAGTATATATTTTTTTGGGTGCTTCAATAAATTTTGTAGCTACAAAAAATAATTATATGATGATTTCTTTAACATATTTTCCGTAGTAAAAATAAACAAGAATCGTATCCTGTTTTGTCCAACTCTCCCCTAAACTTAGTTTTATAATAAAAGTTTTTATTTCTTCGTTTTACCGTATTATTTTTATTAAAAATATAATAAAAAGCAATATTTGTATTATTACCTTATGATGTCTCATTCCGATTTGATCTGTCCCGTTTAGAGCAGACCAGGCGCCAACCTAGTTTAACTTCATATTTTATGGGTATTTTCTGAATTGCTGTATCTGTTACCAAATATTCGTATAAAGAAAAATTACCAGTGTAACAATTGTAAATGATAATCTTTACCTTGTTTTTCCTTGTTTCAAACTAGAAAAGTTAACTGGATTTCACGGTTCGTTTCCGGTGAATTTGGAGTAACGTACAAGTTTATGTCGGCCATTACCTTAACATCTATCCGTATTTTTAACTTGTGACAAATTTAGCGTTTTTCATTTTTGAGATATACAAAACGATCTTTAGAGATCCACTACTAAATTAAGCTATAGAAATATTTGAAAGTAGAAAATATAACAAAAATAATAAAAGAAAAGGAAACAGAAAGGATTCTTGAAAAGTATGCAATAAATAATATGACTTATTATTTATTTATCAACGCTGAGACATCAATCTGCATTCGATAGAGCATTATAATCAATCAAACAAATTCGTAAGGAGATGCAATAAATGGAAAGTCTCTTCCAAACACAATTCATATTATTCAAACACCCTCATATCATTTATTTTGATAGTATGTACTCCTTGAAAAGAGACTCGAATTCAGACCCCCCTTGGTGTCCTACTTGACAGTTTATTTTAGCAGAATTTTCAATTAGAACATCGACTTCAAAGGCACCTTAGACAGAGTAAGAAAGAGAGCAAATCTGTTAGACGTATTATATGAAAAATTTGGAAATACCTCTTATAGAACTTGTCAGGTCAGGTATCGAATGCAATGCGTGTGTCTACGCGTGACTAATAGTACATTCTTTCACGGTTTTTGCTGTAAATTTTAAAGAACCGCTTGGATTGACATGAAATTTGGCATACGCATAGCTAACATGTCAAAGAAAAAAAGTGATGTGGTGCCGATGTGTGCTTTTTCCACAGGGGTGAGTTTCACCCCATCTCAGGGGTGAAAAAATATATGTCCAAGATATGTCTTGAAATGGATAAACTGACTAATTTTAATGTTGTTCTGAAGCTATTTCCTTGTAGCATTTTTATAATTACGTATTTTTTATGGGAAATAAGCCACAATTTTACTAAAAAATGAATTTATTAACGTTTCGAAGCCCAAATCGGGTTTCGTTGTCAAAATACAAAATACTATTAAAATAAAACAAACATGTTGTTGCTAAGTAAAAAAATTCTTCTAATAATTTATTTAATCTGACTCATTTATATTGGCAATTCAGACGTATATTATACATTTTAAAGTAGAAGACTTTAAAATGATATCGCCAATATTTATGAGTTGCGTTCCTGGGACGACTTTACTAAAAGATAGTTCATTCGATTACATGAAATCAATCCGAAACGTTAATAAATTCATTTTTTAGTAAAATTGTGGCTTATTTCCCATAAAAAATACGTAATGACTAATTTTAAGCAACTTTTGTTCTATAGAGTTTTTTCACCAAATCAATACTTTTCGAGTTATTTGCAAGTGGATAACTTCATTTTTCTACAAAATAACCACGTTTTTAGACGGGTTTTCACAAATAACTCAAAACGTAGGCATTTTGTCGAAAAAAATATTCTTACCAATACTATAGCCTATAAAAAAGTGAAAAAAACGGTGTATATATTAGGTCTCTATACCTAGCAAAAGCAGAGGTATAGCTAATGAAACATAGTTTCATATTCGAAAAATTCCAAATAGAATAATTCAATGTGAAATATCCAAATAATGAAGCATTCTTGGGGAAAACACATTACAACTTTTTTAAAGTGTTTAAAAAACTTTATTTCTGTTTTATAAAAAAAAAATTCTAGCATCAAATTTAAACAAGTTACGCTCAAAATATAGTTGGTCCCTTTTGTTTCGGCAAAAAAAATCAGGACGATCACCCGCCAATTAGCAACTTAAATGAGATTAATCGTTACCGCTTCACAAGTTACTTTACTTATGTTGTGGTTATACGATCTGTAAGTCTCATCGATTCAAAGTGCTTATTTTTGAAAAAATTTAGTTTTAATATAATATTTTTAAAAATTTTAATTTTGAAAACAATGCTTTTTTTTCCAAATAACTTAAAAATTGTTAGAGATATCAAAAATCTTTAACAATAAAAAAGTCGGCTTTACTTTTCTGAATATTTTGTATTTTTTTGTTTTTCTGTAAGACAAAAATTGGTTAAGATTCGGTGTTTCTAAATTTGCATACATTCGTGATAAGTGACTCGTTCAAGCTCTTTTAACTATAGCTCTTTAAAAATAAGGACTTTGAACAGATGAAACTTACAGATCATATGATCAATACATACGCGAGTGAAAAACTTGTGAAGTGGTAACAATTAAGTTCATTTGAAATGCTAATTAGGGGGTGATTTTCCTGATTTCTTACCAAAAAAAGGGACCAACTTTATTTTGAGCGTAACTTGTTTACTTTTGATGCTAAAATTTTTTCTAAAAAAACAAAAATAAGCATTTTTTAATCACTTTAAAAAAGTTAAAATGAGTTTTGCCCAAAAAAGTGCTTCGTTTTTTGGTTACGGCACGGTAAAATATTCGATTTGGAATTTGACGAATATGAACCTATTTTTCATTAGCTATAACTCTGTTTCTACTAGGTATAGTGACCTAATATATACACCATGTTTTTCACTTTTTTATGAGCTATATTTTTGATAAGAATTTTTTTCGACTAAATACTTACTTTTTGAGTTATTTGCAAAAAAACGTCTGAAAACGTGGTTATTTTGTAAAAAAATTAACATATTCACTCGCAAATAACTCGAAAAGTATTAACTTCGTGAAAAAACTTTATAGAACAAAAGTTGCTTAGAATTAGTCATTTTATCCATTTACGGACTTATTTGGAACATATATTTTTCACCCTCAAAAGGGGGTGAAAATCACCCCTAGGATAAAAGCACACATCGGCACAGTATCACTTTTTTTCTTTGACTTGTTAGCTATGTGTATGTCAAATTTCATGTCAATCTAAGCGGTTCTTTAAAATTTAGAGGTTTTGCAATATTTTACCTTTAAAGAATGTACTATAAATAAACGCAAAATTCACACCGTTTTGGCTACTGATTAATGAAAAAAAAGTTGACTAATAGCAAGCTGAAAATTTGTTAATAGCTTAACGGTGTCTAGTCGGACAAACTTTGATGTACGGGAACACTGGAACAGGGAAAGTTTTATTTGTGGAACAGGTTAAAAATTTGGAACGTCAGACTACGAAAACGTCCCATGTATTTTTTCGGACAGAACTTTTAATTGATTTGTTACCTTTTCATTAAACTCTCATGCAAAAATCAGACTGCTATTTATCACCTGTTATTTGACATGTTCTAAAATTAAAATGCCCAGTTGGTGATAAATACCAGTCTGATTTTTGCATGAGAATTTAATGGAAGGGTAACAAATAAATTGAAAGTTCTGTCCGACAAAATACATGGGACATTTTCGTATTCTGACGTTCCAAATTTTTAACCTGTTCCACAATTAAAACTTCCGCTGTTCCAGTGTTCCCATACATCAAAGTTTGTCCGACTAGACACCGTTAAGCGATTAACAAATTTTCAGCTTGCTATTAATCAACTTTTTTTTGGTACGCGGGATCCAGGCCTACTAGAAAATATAAGGAAAATGAAAGTAAGGAACCGTTTCAGGAAACAATCACACTATCTGTCAGTATTCTTCCCCCCGTTGCTAATCTTCCTACAACAGAGAACAAAATTGGTTCTCTCACACAACACCAGAGTTAAACAGACCCTGAACACTCCTTGCCGTTAAAACAGGCACTCCAAGATCAAGAACCAAGTTCCATTCCCTCCAGCCAAACTTCTATACTTGGCTGGTAACGAACTTTGTGATAAGTACTTCGACGCCCTAGAAGAAACTCCCCTCAGATATCACAGATGCTGATTAAGAGCTGTTTCAATGTACAGCTGATAATATCTTAGGTGTTTTCTGCTCACGGTTTGATTGGCTTCTCTTTTCATTCAGAAACATACAACACCCTTATCTTCTTAGCTACTGTTTTTCTTCTATTGTCTATTTTCTATTTTCACTTATTTCTATGTCTGTATTGTCAAGGAGTTGGATGGCCTCGATAGTCACATGTCCGATTAGACGTTATTCTCGTTTGTCTGTGATTTCCACAAACATGGATATTTTTCATAAGCTACAACAAATTTCAACGATCTTTCCTACGAACATCTAGTTCCAGCCATCTTGAATTTATCGACTTGAGCGAAAAAGTTGAAACGTGTTTAACTGACGGTTCTTTCAAGTGAAATGAATCAAGTCAGATGAATTGGGGGTTTAGACGTTCAAAAAGCATTCAATTCAGTTGAATTCAAGTGAATTGATCAAGTCAGTTGACTAATGGCAACGCAAGTTAAGTGAAAGAAGGAGGTATGTCATATTTTCTAAAAAATTTAGTTTCCTAGTGAATGAAGAGGACATGTGACTTCTCTTTCATACGAAACTTACACTGTATCTCTAAAAAGCTTAATAACAATGTTATTAAACTTTTTAGAGGTACAGTGTACCTCCTTCTTCCACTTAGGTCTTCAATTCTAAGTACACGTGTTTTTCTTCCGACAGAAAAGCCAATACTATAAAAACAAAAGATGAAACAGGGGAAACCAGTTGGCTGATATATGGATTTATTAAAAATTCAAATAAACAGGAAAAAACAAATATCGAGACATTAGAAAAATAAAATAAACAGGAAAAGTATAATAATATACACACACCGGCAAAATTAGCCGAACACCTTAAACATGGGACATGTTTGATGTCTCAAATTTCCTAAACCAGTGGTCCGATTTGAGTGATTCTTTTAGTAAATGTTATAGCTTTATTAATATGTTATAGCCTTATTATTTAAGAATATCGTTGTGATAATATTGTTGCTAGACAGGTAAATATCATTTTATACCGGGTGTACCAATCATACTGTGTTTTTTTCTTAAAGTTTGGAACACCCTGTGGAATATTCTAGCAAATGTAAAATATTTAAATTAAAACACGATTGTGGAGTTAGGCTTTCTTAACATTTTTGTTTTCGATTTATTTAAATATGTGGGATAATAACAAAGTTATGTGCGTTAACAACTATCCATGTTTTTCATCAATAAATCCTCATAGTAGGGGAAGAAAGTATGCTCAATTTGCAGTTACTCGAGCGTTATGGGGACCTATTGTATTGTGAAGAGTATGTGCTAAAACCAGAAAAAGGTTAAGTTTTCCTTATAGTGCGGGACTATTCATTTTTTAATTTAATTTTCCATTTGAAACAATCGTTTTTTTCTGATTATAGCGCGATCTATCCATAATTCGAAAAAATGTGTCAAATAAAAGTTGCTTATTTTTAAGTAAAGAATCCAAATCTGTAATAAAAATTGGGGCTTATATTTAAGATTTTAAATTTAATCCCCCCACCCACCTTCGTGGGGGCTCGTGTTTGGTGCCATTCGATAGATTTTTTAAAAATATTGAATACATGTATTAAAAAAAATACGTTGCAGTTTTTCGATCTGATGTTCATTTTTGGCCCATGTTGTATATAAAATTTGTAAAAAAACATGCAAAAATAAATACTGAATATTACATACTTGATTCAAATGCATGTGCTCTCAGCGTTTGACATTAAAACCCCTCTCGAAGATAGTTCAGCTGAAATCCACGGGAGGTCGTCATTGTGACATCGCTTACATCGCTTAGTAATTTATTTATTTAATACATCTATTAAATTACTCTATGCTTTTTTATTAAACTAAGCAGATAATGATGGTAGGGGAGCCCAAGCGGGGATTTTGCAGTTACTCGAGCGCGTCAGATTATCACATGGGGAGAAACCTTGTATTCTGTAAATGTACCTATACCATATATTGGTTCTTAACACCGGGGAATTCATTAACGGGGGACCGAAAAAAAAATCTATTTTTAGAAAAACTTGAAATCGTCAGATTAAGATAAGGTAAGTTAAGTACATGCAAAATAGTGTATATTTCAAAAATCTGACGATTTCAGCAGGGCGTAAGGAATTTCGTCAGAATTAATCGTCAGATCGAAAAACTAAAAAATACGTGTTCAATATTTTTCAAAAATCTTTCAAATAATACTAAATACGTCACCCCACGGAGAGGGGTGGAGGTATTAAAAATTTTAAATACAATATTTCGCGAAATGAATATCAGATCGTAAAACTGCAAAATACACGTATTCAATATTTTTCAAAAATCTGTCGAATAGCACCAAACACGAGCCTCCCGGAGGTGGGGTGGGGGGTTACTTTAAAATCTTAAGTAGGAGCCTCCAATTTTTATTGCAGATTTGGATTCTTGACGTAAAAATAAGCAACTTTTATTCTCAACATGTTTCCCAATTATGGATAGATGGCGCTATAATCGGAAAAAGATTGGTGGAAATGGAAAATTAAATTCAAAAATTGAGAGTTCCACACTTCATGGAAAACTTTACTTAACTTTTTTGGTTTTAGCACCCACTCTTCACAATCCAATAGGTCCCCGTAACGCTCGAGTAACTGCAAATTTAGCATACTTTCCTCCCCTACTGTGAGGTTTTATTGATGAAAAACATAGCTAGTTGTTAAAGCCCATAACTTTTTTATTTTCCAAGACAAGCAAATAAATCTAAAATGAAAATGTTAAGAGAGCCTAAGGCTATAATTGAGTTTTAATTTCAATATTTTATGTAGGCTAGAATATTCACAGGGTGTTCCGAACTTTAAGAAAAAAACACAGTATGATTATTACACCCGGTATAAAATGACATTTACCTGTCTAGCAACAATATTATTACACCGATATTGTTAAATAATAAGGCTATAACATACTTAAAGAATCACTAAAATCGAATAACAGGTTTAGGAAATTCGAGACATCAAACATGTCCCATTTTTAAGGTGTTCGGCTAACTTTGCCAGTGTGTGTACATATATTGACTCGATCAGGTAGAGCTGGAAATTAGAATAGGAAATCCGTTCTCTTCCCTTAAATGTATATAAATGTATTTAAGGGAAAATAAAATATTTCTGATAAAGATAAATTTCAAATTTAGAACTGATACGACAAAACAATCAAATGCAGTTCTGTTCACTTGTGTTATTTGCTTGATTAGAAAAAATATGCTCGCGAAATCCCCAGACGAATAAAACTTTCGATTAAACTAAAGCGATTTTATCTATGTTCGTGCATTTAACTCTGAACTGCCAATAACCGGTTCAAATGCCTGAAGTTATATTACTATCCTGCTAGTCCTGCTACAGTTAGATATCGGTTATTGGTACAGAAGTAGAGTTATATGTGTTGCATTCAACTGCAGATTTACTTTTTGTAGACGTGCGAAAATGTGGAAGAGCTGGATTAAAAACGGCTGGATTAAAGTCTTTTTTATTTGACAGATTGAATCATGACAGGACAAATTGAAAAATGTGTGTACTTCATATATCTTAAACACAAATAGTTACTACAATAATTATGTTACAAGTTTATTCATTTTATTTTTATCACTTATTTTAATTATTGGAAAAACTTAATTTATTAATCTTTATTTTTAAATTATTTACACACTATAATATAAAAATTCCTGTACTGGACGTATACCATAAATCACAAAAAATAAAAACCTTATCTTGTAAAAGGTATATTTAAAATCCCTAAAAAGGGCTGTATCACAACAAAACGTTTTCGGAATCAATATTCTATCATCAGTGTTATCACCTAAAATAAGTAGAACTCTATAAGTAAGGTGATAACACTGATGATGGAATTTTGATTCCGAAAACGTTTTGTTGTGATACAGCCCTTTTTAGGGATTTTAAATATACCTTTTACAAGATAAGGTTTTTATTTTTTACACTATAATATATACTAAAACATAATTATAATTTATATCTATTTACTTGGTACAATTTATCACAAATGGTAGGGTATCACGTGCATTTTAATATCAAACCGTGTTACCCAAAGAAGATTTTGGTTAGTAATTCATAAAAATCATTTTCCGGTTTTTAAGAGTCTTTAGGAATTCTCTATTTTTGTTGAGCCTTCTCAATACTTCTTATTCATTAAGGTTTTCTTGCTGCCCAAGGTATCTTCAGCATCCATCTATGGATCCATATTCCATATTTCCAGTGCTTCAATTCTGTTCATGGTCGATACTTTTAGTGTCCATACACTTCTGCACCATACAAAAGCACCAAAAACCATAACATTTAGCCATTATTTGTCTTAGTTCTAAACTGAGATGATTATTGCACTGAAATGACTTAATTTTCATAAAAGTAGTTTCCAAATATGTATGTCATTTTATGAACTTTTTTAACTGGGACTCCATTCAACTGAAATTTGGCATCTGGATGTATGCTACGACTAAAGACTAAAAAAGATTTTGTTTAAGTTTGTTTTAATACCCATTTTCTCTCCTATTTCGTGAATACGATTGAGCAGAATTTGGAAACCTTTAATATTTCCTGACAGAATTACTGCCTGCGTATCTTATTTCATTACGTAGTTCCTCGATGATTTTTCTTCTATATGGTTGTGGCCGAAGGGCCCTTTTAAATAACTGATTTGAGTAAGCATTGAACAATGTGGGAAACAAAATGCAACCGTGTCTGACTCCTCGTTGTATGGAGATTTCGTCGGATATAGTAAAAGAAACACTTAAAGTACAAAGCAGGGTTCGAATTCAAAACGCACTAACAGATACAATCCATGTTAGAACGGGCCTACGACAGGGAGATGCCCTATCCTGTATTCTATTCAACATCACATTAGAGAAAATAATTAGAGAGTCAAAAGTCAACACCAGAAGAACAATAATAACAAAAAGTGTGCAAATATTGGCATTTGCAGATGATGTTGATATCATAGCTAGAAGCAAAAGAGAAATGATAGAAGCATTTAATGCTATAGAAAGAGCGGCACAAAACAGTGGCCTAAATATTAATGAAATAAAAACCAAATACATGCAGGCCAGCAAATCGACAAGCCAAAGAAACCTACAGATTCTGACAATAGGAGACTATAACATCGAAAGCGTAAAAAATTTTACATATCTAGGTTCACAAGTTACTGCAGATAACAATGTCAGAGAAGAAGTTAAGAGAAGAATACATATTGCTAATAAAACATATAATGGACTCATTAAACATCTAAGATCTAACATAACGAGAAAAACCAAATGCAAAATATACAAAACATCAGTAGGGAGAAGGTCAAAGGGGAGACTCAAACTTAGATACATGGAACAAGTGGAACAAGATCTGAAAACACTTGAGATTACCCACTGGAAGAACAAAGCAAGGAACAGAACAGAATGGCGGAAAATTCTAGAACAAGCCAGGACCCAAAAAGGGTTGTCGAGCTACTGATAATGATGATTTATCTCCAATTTTTACGATAGCAGTTTGATTCTAGAATCAATTTTTAATGACACCAATATCCTTGTCATCTAGTTTTATATTTTTTAGCATCTGCATTAATTGTACATGCCGTACTTTATCGAATGCTTTTTAGAAGTACACGAAGCGTGCAAATACATCTTTTGTTTGATCGGGGCATTTTTGTAATAGGATATTTAGCTTAAAAAGTGCCTTCCTGGTGCCCATATTATTTTTTAAACCAAATTGGGATTTTCGAGACCTTCTTCGCAATTGAATCTAATTCTGTTGTGAAGTATTCTTAGGAAAGTCTAATGACCCTATTGTGGCTCATTAGGCTAATTAATCGATATGCTGAACATGTTCTAGCTTTGTGTTTTTTAGGTATTGTAGTATTGTGACAAAGAGGCAGTTGAGTCAGTATCTGGGAATCGCTCCTGTGTTATGTATTGCATTAAAAACCCATTTACACCTTACATTCCGTATTAGTTTGTAATTTTCTTTCGAGCCCTATTGATCCTGTTAAAAACTTATTACAGTTATCATCTCGCAAAATTGTCCGTCGTCTTATTGTCCCCACATTGTATATATCGTTTTAATAGGAGGAAAATATCCACCCACAGAGCAATCATCTCCCCCTTAAACTCCAAGAACTTTGACAGGGAAGCTCTCGAGCTTCAGTTCAGATAATGGATATATTTATTAGAGATAGAGCGCCTCGGCCAATAATTGGCTAAACACGGTACTTGGATATTTGCTCCTATTAGTGACCTTAAGGCTTGGAAGATACTGCAAGTTTTAGATATCTAGTGAGAGACTGTTGTTGGAAGGTATCCGTATTGGAAAGTTTGATTTATTAAGGACCTGTGGCTACACTGTAAAGTGTAGGAAAATTTTTGTCGGAGCAGATCGGAAAAAACATATCTCTATGCAGAATTTAATTGCGGTGAATTTTTATTTGAGTGTTTTTGTTATAAAGTTAAAATCTTCGGAGTTATAGAGCAATAATTGAAAAAAACACGATTTTCGGGCGCCATTTTGTTTATAAAAAAAGTAGCACATTATCTGCGGATTTTGCATACCTATATAATCATAAGCTTCGATTCCAGCAATAAAATTGCTGGTAAATAACTTTTCCCAAAAATGGCCTATTCTCCGATAATCAGCCCAGACTAATATAGCGTATATTATTACAATCTTGATTTTTCATAATGACGGTTCAATGATTTTTTTTGTAGTTGATGCTGCATAAAAGGGGAGTTATGTATACATCATCATCACACAGCCGAATTTGTCCACTGTCGGACATAGGCCTCCTCAAGATGTCTCCACCCTTCTCTGTCCTGCGCAGCAGCAATCTAGTTTGTCGCTATTCTTTTAATGTGATAATGCACCATGCATTCCAGACGTTAGAATGAGAAAACAGAGGTTTGAATGTCGATTAGTCGGTCCATCTGGTAGGTGGTCTTCCACGATTTTGCTTGTCTGCCCTTAGCAGCCATTCTAAAATCTTCTTTGTTCATCTGTTGTACCTCTGTCTTGCAACGTGTCCTGATCATTTCCACTTCAACTTCGTAATGCGTTTTATGTCTTCCACTCCAGTTTTTCGCCGTATCTCATTATTTCGTATTCCGTCTGTCAAATATAGTTAACTAAACAAAAAGCCTTACATTCTAAATTCAATAAAATTTGTTTATCGTTTAACATCTTCTACAAATTATTTACAAAACTCCTATTGACGCTCTTTCAAATATTTCCGAACCATTGTCTGTAAATCCTTTCAAAAATCTCATTAACGAAAACCACATTAACGATTTCACCTTCCCCGAAAAAGCACTGTTTATTAACTAAATTAGACTCTATACAATTTTTGGTCATATACAGGGTGAAGAAAATCTATGATCTCGTGGTCTCTGATATAAATTTATTTTCTGAACTTTTCCAAAAAACAATTCTACAACAGTATAATACGTGTATGCTTTAAAATTTTTGTGCAAATTTGCTCAGTTTTCTGTTGACTATATTCCGGTCTCTAATTATTTCGTACTTTTTTTAATGTATAGTAAGTAGTTTATGCTCAAACTTCAGTTAAATATGAAGTATCGTATAGCTTATTGTTCATAGATTTAGATGCCCAGTGAATTTAGCTAACCCTGTGTGAAATGCTGGATGGTTATTGAAACGCATTCACCGTCTTTGAAACAAGACAGTCTCCGACGCCGGCGTCTAAATATTCCATCGCAACTGACGTCTGCTGCCGAATAAGATAATTAAGTTCCCATTCATCCGTAAAGGGCTGATAGTTCAAGGGTGAAATGTGTTTAGAAAGGTTCACAGATTTTAGTCCATAGAGGTAGGTAGCCGTGAAAATAATTGAACGATTTTGTATTGTTTTATTATTATAAGGATCTCGAGAGGTTGAGTTTCGGATTTATTTTTGTTGACTTAGTTAACGATTTTCTACGAAATTTAAATACAGACTACGTAAATATAAATACAGACTTTTTAATTAATACTTGTAAAACTGGAGGTTAGGAACAGTAGTAAAGTGACTGAAATTATTGTTTTGATTGAATTCCACATTTAAATCCACATATTTAATATGACGATTTCATATTAAATATGTCGATTTGTAATTTATTTACAATCAATTGCAAAAAAATTCAGTGTGACAATTTCATCTCAGAAAACTAAAACAATAGTAATCATTAAAGATCCAATCAGATGTAAAATAGAAATTGATTGTTTTGGTATTGTACAGCTGGTTCCTAAAAAAAGAATGTGTATGTACTTTGTACGCACGTAAGAAGTTATACTTCTATTATAATATAATTTCAACGAAATAAATATACCTACTTAACAGTAACAATACAAAAAATTAACAATAATTACCAAAATTTAACTAAAACTTAACAATGCCAAATATTTAAATAAAAACGAAAAAAGTATGAATCGTCCAGGAATTGAACCCGCAACCTTGCGAATTCTCAATCTCTGGTCTAATTCTCTACCAACAAGACCATCAAGGCACATACTATTAACGTGTCAGATATACATATTTACACATCACGGTGACAAGTGAAATATAAAAATAGATGTTTTATTATTTTACGCCCAAGGAAGACTAATCCAAAGGCACAAAATTATAATAAAAAACCTTTTAAACCACATTTTTCAAATTGCGCAAGTTGTATTATTAATATTAATGTTAATAAATGAAATATAAATATTTTGACGTTTCATAATTTGACAATATCATAACAAAATTTGATCTACTATTTTTAAAACACTTAACAGTGTAAGATTCTTCAGCTTTGAATAAGCGAGATCGTAGATCGTCCCGGTTGATTGTTGTTATCCACAGTTCTCTACGGCTTCGAGCTAATAGGTTTTTTATCAGTAATTTTGCGGCACTCATACTAGTCACAGTTTGATGGGCTTTCACATTGACATGCAACAATCATCTCTTCTATGTTAATAAGTCCAAAAATATAATATGAAAACTATTTAAAAAGGCAGTATAACTAACTACTAAGGCATTAACTAACTTTTTGTTTGTTGTTTCTCTTCCTACAAATTTTAAAACGCAACAACCATACACCATACATAACCAAACCACATTCCCACAGCTGTGATATAGCTGCCATATTGGATATTTTTTGTCATGTCATTTGAACATCCAATCAGAACAAAGTTGTAATGCGACTGCGCCGGGATCAAAGGTTTTAATCCTATTAAAATTCACCCTCATATGCGCGTAAAGAAGTATAACTTCAAAAACTGATACGACTATTTTATAGCGTATTTTGTAGAATATTGAGCAGTGTATTTTGAAGAATAAATACTTATTATTTACATACTGTCACTGCCACTGCCAAATCTTAAAATTTGTCAGATAACTTATTCTGTTTAACCTCAAAAATGGCTCCACGTGCTAGCAAAGAACTAAAAGCAAGAATTGTAACGAAATTAGAAGATGGTTGGTCACTATCAGCCGTAGCGAACCATTTTAACGTAAGCAGAACAACAGTTTTTAATATTAATAAAAGATGGAGGGAACAAGAAACTCTCGAAAGAAAGCAAGGTTCTGGAAGACCAAAACTATCTACCGCTCATTAGAGATTAGAAGAGAATCCTTTTGAAGATGCGAAAACTGCAAGAATTATGTCACAGTTTCCGGGAAGAAAGGCAGCAACTTGACGCAGAATTAAAGCATCGCGTCTTAGGTACCGAACTTCAACAAAACAACAAGATTGAGAAGAGCTCTCTGAAGAAGACAATTCCATAGTTCCTTTCACGCAGATGGACCGAAGACTACAAGCTGTTATCAATGCTGATGGAGATATTACAAAATATTAATTTTATTTTTACTTACCTAAATTTAGTATAGCTTTGGTCTTTCAGACCCTCGCTTTCTTTCGAGAGTTTCTTGTTCCTCCATTTTGTATTAATAGAAAAACTGTAGTTCTGCTTATGTTAAAATGTTTTGCTGCCTCTGATACTGCCCAGTTATCTTTTAATTTGGTTACACTTCTTGCTTTAAACATTGTTGTTTATATATTGTTGAGTTAAGTCGTTTGTTTTATTCCTTAATAATAATAAAAATACTAACAACAACCTTATTTTATGTAAAAAATATCATTTATGTTATACTCTTTATAAAATGCAGGAATTCAAAATAATATCTATCAAAATTTAGACCTTAAGAGGAAACAGTAGCGATCAACAGGTAGCGAAAACGCGTTCTAAGATTGCGGCTGTAATTTTGAATATTTTTTCGAGATATTTGGCACACGTATTCGTAATATAATAAAGAATGGCGGTACAGAGCCCAATTTGAAAAATATATTAATATGTGGAAATTACTCTGTAATTAAATACAATATTAAAAAAAACGAGCCTGTACAGCCATTAAGAAGAACAAAAAAATACACTTTCTTCAAATAGACTTTTTTATCCGATGCCTAGATTTTGTGTCATTTTGGAACTACTAATGAAATAAAAAATTTTAATAGTTCCAAAATGACACAAAATCTAGGCATCGGATAAAAAAGTTTATTTGAAGAAAGTGTATTTTTTTGTTCTTCTTAATGGCGGTACAGGCTCGTTTTTTAATATTGTATTTAATTACAGAGTAATTTCCACATATTAATATATTTTTCAAATTGGGCTCTGTACGTAATTATTATATTACGAATACGTGTGTATTCTTACGAATACGGCTCTGTAATTATTTATTATATTACGAATACGTGTGCCAAATATCTCGAACAAATATTCAAAATTACAGCCGCAATCTTGGAACGCGTTTTTGTTACCTGTTGATCGCTACTGTATCACCTTAATAATTATTACAATTTTTTATGAATTAACATATTGTAATCAGTAGTTGTTTATTGTTTGTTTGTTGATTTTATTATTTGTCTGTCATAATAAACATAATATAATGTCAGACCAATCAAATACACTGCTCAAAATGATCAAATCTTACAATGCCTGGTTACACCAACAGATCTTAAGCTCCATCTTAGCTAAGCTCTACTTATAGATAGGGCCTCCTTGAGTATCACTTACGTTGGACCATAATTTTAGATTCTTACCTTATTATCAATTATATCTATTATTATATTATGGTATTCTTATTGTAATATATCATAATTATATTATATTAATTCTTATGATATTCTCGACTTAAGCCTAAGATCTGTTGGTGCAACCGGGCATAGAGTCGTATCAGTTTTTTTAGGAACCAGCTGTACAAGTAATGGAAATAAAATACCTTGGAATTACATTATCAAGTTACGGAGACCTGAACAAATAAGTGAGAAATCAAATACAAAAAACAAATATACTGGCAGGATGCCTTAATATCGCTATACGGCAAAACTCTACTCTCCACTACCAAAGCCAGTGTAAGGCCAATAATGGCAAATGCATCAGAAAGAAGGCCCAATACAGCCACAACACAAAAAATACTGGAAACGGCAGAGAGAACAATAAAGAACAATATGAGTTAATGCGATTGGTTATAAAGGGAACATGGAAGGCTAAATATTACTGGGAAACGACGCACGTCATATAAAGCAGTGAAGTGGAAAAACAAAAATAGAACTCTTCAGAACGGCTGCACATCCGTCAACCTAGCTGTCCTATCTTTGCATATACGTCTTAAGATTTTTCTTCCACAAGTAGATCATCATTTGCTTCCAGGTGTTCATGTTTAGATCTCTTTGTTAGTGCCAGCCTGATTAAAAGTATTTGTGACCCATTCCCACCAAAAATACTAAAATAGCAAATAAAACAAGTAATTAGACTTCGTCAGTCCTAGGTTTTCACTTAAACTAATCGGGCGTTGAATAATATAGGTACATTCCATGTCAAATCACTCAGGCAAAAAATTTTGGATCTCCGATTTGTCTGAAAATTGGTATATAGCTTCTGCGGGACGTAAAAATAAGATATTTAAGATCAAAAAATCTTCTTCTTCTTTTTTTCTCAAAATGTTATTTTATGCGATTTTACAGTGATTTGGTGTTTATATAAACAAATTTGCATTTTCTCTCGTAAAGTATCAATGAAAGATATAATATTTTAATAGAAAGGACTCAAAAATGTCATTATATGGCATTATTTGACTGTTATTTGAATAACTGAAAGTTATTTTGAATCAAAACAAGTTTTTGGTCAAATTTTATAGTGTAAAAAACGTTAAAATACCGTTTTTTACATTTTCCTCCATTCCCAAAATACGTCATCATCGATTTGGTTGAAAGTTTGCCCACGGATAGCCAAAAGATAGGACTTTAAGTGGTTGGAAGGATTTGAATTATATTATAATACCAAAAAAGTTACATGCAGTAATATCAGACTCAAAAGTATATGTTAGTCCAGTCGGGATAGCATTTGACCTTGAATGCCGAGCTGCCCAAAATTTTATTTTTCTGATCTTTAGGGAAATCAATAGTAGCCTAAATTTAAAATCACGAATGAATTCCTCCGTTACGTTAGCCGCCATCTTGATTTTAAAGGAGAACCTGTTTTGCTCAACATCTCCGCCATTTTAACTTTTCGACAAAAATGGTAGGAACTGAAATTGTTCCAAATAAATCGTATTTACAATTATTATAATTTCTTTTTAACAATCTTTGTCGTGAGGTCGATATTTTCGAGTTAATTGTACTTACAGTAGACGCCTATATTTTTTACTATAATATTGTATGTAACTTTTTTGATATTGTAATATAATTCAAATCCTTCTCAACACTTAAAGTCCTATGTTTTGTCTATCTGTGGGCAAATTTTCAGCAATATCGATTATGATGTATTTTGAAAATGGAGAAAAATGTAAAAACGGTATTTTAACGTTTTCTACACTATAAAATTTGATCAAAAGCTTGCTTTGAATCAAAGTAACTTGTTATAATGCCATATAATGACATTTTTGAGACCCTTATATTAAAATTTTATGTTTTCCATTGATACTTTACGACAGAAAATGCAAATTTGTAGAAATAAACACCAAATCACTGTAAAATCGCATAAAATAACATTTTGAAAAAAAAAAAGAAGAAGAAGATTTTTTGACCTTAAATATCTTATTTTTACGTCCCGCAGAAACTATATACCAATTTTCAGAGAAATCGGAAGTCCAAAATTTTTTTTGCTCCAAAATTGAGTGATTTGAAATGGAATGACCCTATATCAGTTGTACTATTCCGGTGACTTTAGAACAGCACTTAAGGTTGCTTTTCTCAAACCGGATGTCCTAGGTCAAATTTCTCACCTTTAGTATCATCCTTGGATTATAAGCTTTCATTTGACACCTCATTTGCCATTCTACATGGTATAGTGATGGAGGAGTTGTATTCGCGGTCTAACGGATAAACGGACAGACAGTCAAACCATCCTTGGATTATAAGCTTTCATTTGACACCTCACTTGTCATTCTACCTGGTACAATGGCGGAGGAGTTGTGTTCACAGACAGACGAACGAATAGACGAAGTTTTCACATTTTTTCAAAATTGGATGAAAACAATACCTACAACTTTATGATAGGTAGTCTTATAAAGATTATTGAATTTGTAATTTAAAAAATAAGAAAGAATAATTCATGAATAGAAGGGTTTAGAAACTTTTAAAGAATATGAATATAGGGTTCCAAATTATACAAAGGAATACTAACTACTAATATTTTAATGTATCCCTAAAATCTTAGTAGCTAGGTACGCCCATGGTGTTTGACGCCTTGACGCTTGATGTTATGTATCGCATCCAAGATACGTTCGGCACAAATTTCCACGTCTTGGAACAACAAATTAAGTCTGCATTATTCACAGCTATGATTTTACCCATAACGAAACTGGGATACGATTGTCTGCAGGATGAACTAAAATGATGCGACAAGAGCCTTTATTGTAGACAAACTATAAAATCTGTTTCGGTATATTTAGCGATAACTAAGCATATTAGTTATGAAGAAAACATTTAACGGAATGAAGACAAAAGGTAGACGTACACAAAAGAAATAAAAAGAAAAAGTAAAACAGCATTTGATGAAACAGGCATGTAGTATTATTATACCAAATTTGATTATAATTTCAATATAAATTTAATCAATTCAATATAATTTCTTGGTATAAGAATTATTAAAAATAGTGTTTCTACTGATTGTTAACATTATAAACAATGTGTTACCTTGTAACGACGATAAACTGTCGATTAACTGTCGACGAAACTTGTCAATTCAGCAAATAGGGGAGTGCATATAGATTTTCACTTCGGAAAAAATCAAACAAGATAGAACTTTTTGTAATTTCATTAAGAAATGTTTAATAAACAACAGATCAAAAAGTTCTGCTCGAGAAGTGGGTGCTTCATTTTTTATTAAACAAATGAACTGCTAAATTAAATGTTTTTTTAAATAACTCCGAAAATATAAATTTTAGAAAAAAACTGACTTGACCATTGAAAAATTCAGGAAATTTTACAAAAAAAAACTTATATAAAGAATTTTCTAAAATTAAATCTGTATCTTCTATAATTTTTTATTTATAACGCTAAAGTCGCCCTTCTCACAAACATTGGCGCACTGTAAACTAGCGTACGGCGAAGTGCACGGTTGAGTTATTTTAATGTAATTCTTTAACTAATGGATCAAATGAAATTTTACAAATTGAACATGAAAGAAGAATAATTAAGCTATCTAAGGCAAGCCGCAGGACGAGATGGACATAACACAGAACATGGAAGAAAACGATACGATAATGGGGACGCCAACAAAACAAGAGGTAATGAATATAATCAGCCAACTTAAAAACAACAAAAGCCCAGGAGCGACAGAAATAACAGCTAAAATGTTAAAGGCAGGAGGAGAACAACTGTACGAGCAACTATATTGGCTGGTGAAAAAGATATGGGAAGAGGAAAAAATGCCAAATACTGGATGCTGGCTAGAATCTGTCCCATACATAAAAAAGGAGATAAACAAACATGTGAAAATTATAGGGGAATAGCACTCCTAGAGACAGGGTATAAGATAATAGCACAATGCATACGTGGAAGACTGAACGAATACATGGAGGATACTGTGGGAGAGTACCAGGCAGGCTTTCGATCCAACCGTTCGGTAACAGACCAGATTTCCACGCTAAAAGAATTACAAGCAAATTGCTATGAGTACAAAACGACCCTGTATGCGCTGTTCATAGATTTCAAACAGGCATATGATCGTATAAATAGAAAAGAAATGTACCGTACTCTGAAACAACTGCAAATCCCCAAAAAATTGTTAGCGTGATTGAAATGACGTTGGCAAAAACGAAAAGCGAAGTAGTGTGGAAAGAAATCTCAGAGGACTTCGAAATCAAGCAAGGACTCAGTCAGGGTGATCCGATGTCAACCACGTTGTTCAATCTTGTTCTTGAGGTAATAATGAGGAATTGCAGCATAAAAATGGAAGAAACCATGTTTAAAAACGAACATCAATGTATTGCTTTTGCGGATGATCTAACAATATTAGCAAAATCAAAGAAAGAATTGAAAAGAATTGTGAAAAAGATAGAAAAAGAAGCAAATAGGTTTGGTCTAAAGATAAATGAAAAGAAAACTAAATACATGATAATGGGTGATACACAGCAAGACAATGAAGAGTTTATAAAAATACAAGGGGAGAAAGATTACATATACAGTTTTGACAGAGTGGAAGAGTTTACTTACCTTGGTGTGAAAGTAAAGGAAAATGGACATGAAGATAAAGAAATAGAATCCATAATTACAAAAGGCAACCAGAAATACGGAATGCTGAGATCCTTAATGAAGTCGAAGTTTGTTTCAAGAAAAACAAAAGAAAGAATTTACAAGACAGTGATTAGAGCTACGGTTGTATATGGAGCTGAATTATGGGTTTTAAGAAAGGCAGATGAAGAAAGATTAGAAAGATGGGAGAGGAAAATTCTCCGATCAACTTACGGCGGCATAAATACACAAATGGGATGGAGAAGAAGGACAAATATAGAGTTGGAAGAGCTGTATACGGAACCAAAAATCACCGTAATAATAAAGGCACATAGAATAAGATGGCTCGGGCATGTGCAAAGATTGGAAAACCATAGAATGACCAGGATGATATTGAACAGGAAACCGTAGGGAAAAAAGGAAAGGAAGACCCCGTAAAAGATGGTTGGATAGCGTCCAAGCAGATTTACGAGAATTAAAAATAGATAACTGGAGAAACAAGGTATTAGACAGAAGAGAGTGGAGAGGAGTGGTAAGAAGAGCGCAAGAGAAATTGTAACAGAAGAATATGCCATGAATTGTAAAATGAGAGCTATATATATATATATATATATATATATATATATATATATATATATATGATGTATTTTTTGAAATAGACAAATTAATATTGTATATTGTAGATATGTATAGAAAAAAAAATGTAATTTTGTTTTTCACGCCCAGGGCCTACATGGCCTGTTGAGCAAAATAAATAAGGCAAGCCGCACACAAACGCAACATGAAACGTAAAACATGAAACATGAAATGTAAAACACGTTTCATGAAAATAAAACACGACTAAACAAATCTTGAAGTTCGCCTACCAATGAAAGGAGTGTGTTTCATGCTCATAAAATATTTTTATTTTCGTAGAGTTTCATAAATGGCCGGACGTTTATTTACTTAGCACTGTTTTATTTCCATGAAACGTGTTTTACGTTTCATGTTTCTTTGATGTGCCTGCCTTATGGTTATAATAAAAAAAATAAAATGTATGGGCATAAGTACGGTGGGGGCGGAAAATGAGCCTTACATGAATTTTGTTTAAAAATGATTTAAAAATGTGTACCTAATACAATTTTTCTTATAAAACCCTCAATTTTGCGCAACTTACCTTTCAAGCACCTTACTAATGCCCGGTTGCACCAACAGATCTTAAGCTTAAGTCTAGAATATCATAAGAATTAATATACTATAATTATAATACATTACAATAAGAATACCATAATATAATAATAGATATAATTCATAATAAGGCAAGAATCTAAAATTATGGTGCAACGTAAGAGATACTCAAGGAGGCCCTATCTATAAGTAGAGCTTAGCTAAGCTGGAGCTTAAGATCTGTTGGTGCAACCAGGCATAAATGATGTTTCATTAAAAAAATCTCAAAATTTTAATTCAAATGATATGACGTCTCAAAAAATGTAATTTTTGGAACCTTCGTAGTTTTACAGAATTACCACCAATTTAAGACAGTATTACTCAAGTTTGAATAGATCTATTACAGTTTTATAAGTGCTTTTTTAAAGCTTAGGATGTAATCTTTAAAATACACTGAATTATTTTACTTTAGAAATGAAGTCGACTATTTCTTTTTGAGAAAACTAAGAAAGATAACAAAAGTGTAATCCAAAAACCGAAAATTACCATCTAAAAAAATGTTTATACAAGGTGATTAAAACTTTTTTCTGTAAAACTTACCTAAAATACATTTAATAATAAGCTTCATCAATAATAAATGTTCAGCAAAGAAATTTTTTAGCTCTTATACAGTATGTCTGCGTAACTTGGAACCTATTGATAACTTTTTTATTATCAGCTTTGCGAAAAAAAGTTATTCTTTATAAAATACTCTGTATCATATATACTCTAAGATTCAATCATCAAATATCAAATTTAATTAATTTTATACGAGGTATGTCAAAAAATATGAATTTCACTCAAGAGTAAAGTACCTTTACATTTCACAATATCAAAAATTGTTATAAAGAAAAGTTGTTTGGAATTAAAAAAGTTGTTTTAGTGTTCAATTACATCCTTCTAATTAAAATATTGGGAATATTAAAGGCACTTCTTAAGAAAAATTCATATTTTTTACATACCTCGTATAAAATTAAAAAGCTTGATATCTGATGGTTGAATCTTAGATTTTAGACCAGGGAGAGCATTTTATGAAGTATAACTTTTTTTCGTAAAAGTGATAATAAAATAGTTATCATAATTGTAATAAAATGATGATGAGTATCCGTAATTTGAGAAAAAATTGAAATTTTTTTTCCATTATAATGATGCAATTGTAGGTATATTTAAACATAGTTTTTAATTTCAAGCAACTCTTCATAATAGCATTTTTTGATATTCTGGAATATAAAGGTACTTTATAGGTCTGGATCCCGCGTATGAAAAAAAAGTTGATTAATAGCAAGCTGAAAACTTGTTAATAGCTTAAGGGTGTCTAGTCGGATAACCTTTGATATATGGGAACACTGGAACAGGGGCAGTTTTAATTGTGGAACACGTTAAAAATTTGGAACGGTGAGACCACGAAAACGGCACATTTATTTTGTCCGACAGAACAGACTTAAACTCTCCGAACAGAGATTAAACTCTCATGCAAAAATAAGACTGCTATTTATCACCTGTCATAATTCCTGTCATTTGACATATTCTACATGTTCCACTCATTAAAACGCCCATTTGGTGATAAATAGCAGTCTGATTTTTGCATGAGAGTTTAATCTCTGTTCGAAGAGTTTAAGTCTGTTCTGTCGGACAAAATACATATGCCGTTTTCGTGGTCTGACCGTTCCAAATTTTTAACCTGTTCCACAATTAAAACTTCCCCTGTTCCAGTGTTCCCATACATCAAAGTTTGTCCGACTAGACACCCTTAAGCTATTAACAAATTTTCAGCTTGCTATTAATCAACTTTTTTTTCATACGCGGGATCCAGACCTATTACTCTTTAACGAAATTCATATTTTTGACATAACCCGTATAAAATTGATAAAATTTGATATCTGATCGTTTAATTTTAGATTTTTGACTATCCAGAGCATTTTATAAAGAATAACTTTTTATCGAAAAATTGAGAATAAAAAAGTTTTCCATGGGTTCCTAGCTACTCAGACATACTGTATAAGATCTTCTGTATAAGAATTTTCAAATTGCAATGCCATATTCTGATTCGGCATAATCAAAAACAAAATAGAAACATATTTAATCAAACCAAAATGGTGAATTTAACGATATTTTTAAAATTATTTATACAAAACAAAAATTGTTATTGTTTAAACATATAATAAACAATTAGCGGCCAAATCTGCGAGTAGAACTTTTTACTTTAAAATGTATATAAACTAACAAAAAAAGTTTTAGAAAAATATAAGCTTGTTTGAATTTTTCCGAAACAATGCATATTTTCGTTCTAATTGCACTCCCCTAAAAGTATTCCAAGTGGTCACGACCTGACATTGAATTAAATATTTAAGCAGACAAAATAGGAATATTATAGTATAAGAGCTGTGAGACATTTTTGAGTAGGTATTTTAGGCAACCTGAAAATTTTTCAGGTGACTTTTCCATGATAGCCTAATACAAAAATGCCGGTCTGGCTGGAGGGTAGCGGTTATTTTCCCCAAAAATCCCCCTCAAAGTTAAAAAAAGGGTAAAAATTTTTATTACAAAAAATATCATTGACGTGACTTTAAAGTAAATTTAAATATTCAAATATAAAGGAAATAAACAGGCCAGGCGATTTGAGGGCGATTTTAACTCTGCAAGATACTTGCATGGGCGTCCCAGCATTATTTTCAGAGGATGCATCTGAACTTCAGAAGATTTCATCTGAATCTTTACATACTATTAACGAGTATAAAATATACAACTATACATGCACAGCTATGTACATTCCTTCCGGACAGGGAGGTGCAATTGTTATTTTGACAGGGTATTTTTTAATATTAAAAAAAAATATTCTAAAAAAGACAGGTTTTTTTTGGTGAAATTTTTCAACTGCCTTCCAACTTAAATGAAAAGCGCTATAGGTAAGCACCAGTGTGAGAAAGATCGTATACCGATAGCTGTTTGGGTCCTCTGTTGTAACTGAGCGAGTCCGTTCGCTCGAGAAAAATCACGTGACCTGGCGATACCCTTGTTGTTGTAAGTAACTTTTTTTTTATTAAAGGAAAATAATACGGACTATACAATAAATTTTGCAAATATGATAGAAAAAGACAAATTTATTATTATAAATATATAGGTAGAAAAGTATAAAAATATAAACTAAATTAATTCTGTGTCCGATTCTTGTACTTCTTCTTCAAACTCCTCATCTGAGCTTAAATAATCATTCTCTTTTTCTTCGTCAGACTCCACTCGAGACTCAGATTCCTCTTCTACCTGATCTGTAAATAGTTGTAATATGTATTTAGAGTTAATTAAAAATTAATTAGTGATTAATTAATTAAGTTGCTACGTATTCTTACTTATATAACCAATACTTAATACTTTTCCTTATATAACGAATCACATCAGGTTTTTTATTTCTTAGTATAAGACCAAAGTAGCTCATTTTTTCCTTCATAGTGTTGAGTATTTCTTTTTCCTTCTTCATCTTTCTTAATGTTTCCGTGTTTGCTATGTGTTGTGTCCATGATATTTTTTACATTATTCGATAACACCACATCTCACCAATTGCAAGTCTTTCTTCAGATGCGCCCGTGATTGTGCAGGCTTCGACTGACGAGTCTGACGAAGAAGAAGAGAATGAATATTTAAACTCAGATGAGGGGTTTGAAGAAGATGTACAAGATTCGGACACCGAATTTATTTTGCTTATCGTTTTATACTTTTCTACCTATATATTTATAATAATACATGTGTCTTTTTCTATCATATTTGCAAAATCTATTATATAGTACGTATTATTTTCCTTTAATTAACAAAAAGTTACTTAAAAAACTATAATATATAATAATTACTCTAACGTTTCGAGGCACAAAAACATGGGTATCGCCAGGTCACGTGATTGTATCGGTATACGCCCTTTCTCACACTGCTGCTTACCTATAGCGCTTTTCATTTATATGCACGCGTAATTTGTTTGATGACATGGCATTTGGAAAATTTCACCAAAAAACCTGTCTTTAGAATATTTATTTTTAATATTAAAAAATACTCTGTCAAAATAACAATTGCACCTCCCTGTCCGTATAGAATATACATAGCTATGTATGTATAGTTGTATATTTTATACTCGTTAATAGTATGTACAGATTCAGATGAAATCTTCTGAAGTTCAGATGCATCCCCTGAAAATATTCCTGGGACGCCCATGCAAGTATCTTGCAGAGTTAAGATCGCCCTCAAATCGCCTGGCTTGTTTATTTTCTTTATATTTGAATACTTAAATTTACTTTAAAGTCACGTCAATGATATTTTTTGTAATAACAATTTTTGCCCTTTTTTAACTTTGGGGGGGATTTTTGGTGAAAATAACCGCTACCCTCCAGCCAGACCGGCATTTTTGTATTAGGCTAACATGGAAGAGTCACCTGAAAAATTTTCAGGTTGCCTAAAATACCTACTCAAAAATGTCTTACAGCTCTTGGACCATTAATATTGTAATTATTTTAAGATAAAGGCTGACGAATGCCCGGACCCACGATGTACGATATCTCCTGTACAGGAGTGTTTATAGTGATGTATTGAGTAATAAATAACGTAAGTTAATATTGGGTTTTGGCAACAAATAAGAAGCATTTGTGATATGAAACACTCTTGTGGTGCTTTACAATCGAAAAGAGGCAGTTTTAAACGTTTTAGACCATTTGTAATGTGAAAGTTCGACCTTTTTTAGTCATATTTGAAATGGCTCATATTTTTTTCCAAAACTTAAAATCAAAATTTCATATTATGTAGCACCAAATATGAACACCGGGATGAACAAAGACTCCGTTGCTTAAAATCGGTGGGTGGTTTTTTGGATCTTTCGTACTACCGCAGAAATAGATATAGAATTGGATAAAAAGAACATAAAAGAGGTTATAGCTACTATTGCTAAACCAGAAATTTCCTTCTAAGATTGAATACGTAAATCTTTCATACTCTTACAAATAGGGAGCTATTGATTTTATGTATACTAGATTTCACAAAGGTTTTACACAAAAAAAAAATTGAAAGTTACTGGTTTCTGAATAAGACGGAATTAAAACAACATTTAAAAGTTTTTTGAATCAAACAAGTTACAATTCTAGATGTGGAAGATTAGGCTCTGTCAATGAGTGGTCAATGCGAATAATAAATTCTCATGAAGATCGTAAAACATGACAAACGTTTATTTATTTAACAGCATTATAGAAACTGACTTTATTTACAGAAAATGCAAAAATTGCATACACTTTTCACCTTTAAAAGGCATTTTTATTTATTTTTGTCGATAGGGATTGATTTCTTCCAAAGGAATTATGTAGAAATTATGTAAAAAAAATGATGACTGTATACAGGGTTATACAGGATGTCCAGAAACTCTCCTGGCAAACGAAGACCGGAGATTTCGTAGATTATTTCATTCATAGGAGATTCTGACCAGTAGAAAGCTACAGAAATCTGAATTAAATCAATAATTTTTGATAATCTACCGTCGTTAAATATATTACGTCAGATGCCCTTCGTTGCTACGAAAAAATACATTCAGTGACATTAATGACAATTAATGTTTTAGAAATTATAAAAGTGATGACTTTCAATCGTCAAATATTTATAAAAACTGTGTGTTTAATGTACTTACATAAATAAATTACAATAAAATTTTGGTTTTGAACAGTTTTATTCATGAAATAATCGCAACAAATTGCACTCGACCTCTGAAATTACTATAGAATTTTTGCTCTCGTGACACTTTGACATAATTTCACTCGCCTTCGGCTCGTGAAATTAAAACTGTCAAAGTGTCACTCGGGAAAAGTTCAATAATTTCAGAGCTCTTGTGCAATTACTACTGATTATTTCATTCATAGAAGATTCTGACCAATAGAAAGCTACAGAAATCTGAATTAAATCGATAATTTTTGATAATCTCCGTCGTTAAGTATATTACGTCAGATGCCCTTCGTTGCTACGAAAAAATACATTCAGTGACATTAATGACAATTAATTTTTTAAAAATTATAAAGGTGATGACTTTCAATCGTCAAATATTTATAAAAACTGTGTGTTTAATGGTACTTACATAAATAAATTACAATAAAATTTTGGTTTTCAACAGTTTTATTCATGAAATAATCGCAACAAATTGCACTCGACCTCTGAAATTAATATAGAATTTTTGCTCTCGTGACACTTTGACATAAATTCACTCGCCTCTGGCTCGTGAAATTAAAACTGTCAAAGTGTCACTCGGAAAAAATTCAGTAATTTCAGAGCTCTTGTGCAATTACTACTGATTATTTCATTCATAGGAGATTCTGACCAGTAGAAAGCTACAGAAATCTGAATTAAATCGATAATTTTTGATAATCTACCGTCGTTAAATATATTACGTCAGATGCCCTTCGTTGCTACGAAAAAATACATTCAGTGACATTAATGACAATTAATGTTTTAAAAATTATAAAAGTGATGACTTTCAATCGTCAAATATTTATAAAAACTTTGTGTTTAATGGTACTTACATAAATAAATTACAATAAAATTTTGGTTTTGAACAGTTTTATTCATGAAATAATCGCAACAAATTGCACTCGACCTCTGAAATTACTATAGAATTTTTGCTCTCGTGACACTTTGACATAATTTCACTCGCCTCTGGCTCGTGAAATTAAAACTGTCAAAGTGTCACTCGGAAAAAATTCAATAATTTCAGAGCTCTTGTGCAATTACTACTGATTATTTCATTCATAGAAGATTCTGACCAATAGAAAGCTACAGAAATCTGAATTAAATCGATAATTTTTGATAATCTCCCGTCGTTAAGTATATTACGTCAGATGCTCTTCGTTGCTACGAAAAAATACATTCAGTGACATTAATTACAATTAATGTTTTAAAAATTATAAAAGTGATGACTTTCAATCGTCAAATATTTATAAAAACTGTGTGTTTAATGGTACTTACATAAATAAATTACAATAGAATTTTGGTTTTGAACAGTTTTATTCATGAAATAATCGCAACAAATTGCACTCGACCTCTGAAATTAATATAGAATTTCAGAGCTCTTGTGCAATTACTACTGATAATTTTAAGACAATTTAATCCAATTTAGCTAGTCCGAAAGTGCTTCTAAGGGAGTTAGTGTTTTTTAAAAGTGGCATCTTGTAATTAGTTTTTTTTTAAATAACTCCAGAATGTTTCTATTTAGAAAAATGAAAATTGGTACGCCTATTTATCTTCCAGAGATAAATTGATTCCATCAATTGCGAATTTCTAGTACCGGCCATAGGCGTCCGTTTTGGGTATGGCAACGGTTATTTTATCACATAATTTTTGTCTTTACCTTGTAAGCACTTTTGACTTGACTATTAAATTATGGGGTATTCTAGTACTGAAATTTAGTCTTGTTCTAAGTAAGAAAAGTACACCGTCTTTCTTGAGAAATTTCTTCAACTTTTTTAAAATTCAAAAAGCGGAAAATTTTCAAATTGATTTTTATAGAAAACGGTGTATCATACTGACTTAAAGCAAGAGTACCTTTTAGTACTACAATACCTTACAATTTATTATAATATTGTCAAAACTGCTTAATAGTTAAAAACAAAAGAATGATGTGATAAAATAGCCGTTGCCCTACCCAAAACGGACGCCTATGACCGGAATTCGCAATTAAAGGAATCGATTTATCTCTGGAAGATAAATAGGCGTACCAGTTTTCGTTTTTCTAAATAGAATCGTGCTAGAGTTATTTAAAAAAAAGCCATCTTTAAAGATCTTTAGCACCCTTAGGAAGCACTTTCGGAAGGTGAATTGGGTTAAATAGTTTTAAAATTATGATCTTAGTTTGCCAGAAGAGTTTCTGAACACCCTGTAGAATACACTAGCTTTGTAACACATAAAAAAATGTAAAAGTGACGATAAATTGTTTATTGTATACGAAAACATTCCCCAAACAGAAATGATATTCCGTTCGAGTATTCCAGAAAAGTCAAAATCCTTTTAAGTATGTTTCGAACTTTTTATTTCGTTTTTACGCCCTGGGGTCTAATTGAAGCATGTTTGCGTGAAAGTTAGACACGGATTTAGGAAGTTCGAAACGCATTAGTAGGCATGTTATAGACTATCCCGGTAATTTTCTTAGATTAAGGTGTTCTGTGGGAAAAAATCTCTTGTTCCATGCTCCAGTAAAAAGTTGTCACAAAGTTTTGACTGCCAACAGTTTATTGGATTTACGTCTTTGTAAATAGGGAGGAAACTTTTAGCTCTTAGCATAATTAACGTAGATTTACTGGATTAGTACATTATGGTACATGGTTAATCGGATTGAAAAATAATAATAATTTAGAGTTTATTTATAGCAAAAAATTGTACAATACAAAAAATATATAAAATATAAATAAACCCAGTTTCTCACAGAAGTTGTGAGCCACATGGACTACAACTTGTACGTGAAGTTTGGATTTTTTTTCTTTTTAACACTGTTTTTTTATATAGTAAATTACAAATTGCAACCCTTTTTACAACAATTTTACAACTTTAAAATACAAATATGGAAACTTTTGACAAATTAAAATTAAAATTAGTGGAAAAAAAGAATTATTTATATAACATTTCAGTTCCTTACTTTTCTTACTTTTACTTTTTACAACATACAATAATTACAAATTTCAACAATTTTGCAACTTTAAAATAGAAATATGGAATCTTTTGACAGATTAAAACTAGCAAAACACAAAATTATTTATCTACCATTTCAGCTCATTACTACCTATTCATTAACTCATGTAATGTATGTCTGTTACCATGGATCCACTTTTTTAACTCTTTTTTAAATTCTTTATAATTGTGTTTTACTTTAATGGTAGAAGGTAGATTATTGAAAAATTTTGGTCCCAAAAAATCAACGCAACGTTGGCCGATTGTTTTTTCTTTTTTTGGTACTAATGTTAAATTTCTATTTCTGGTTTGGTATGTATAGTGGGTACAATCCAGAAATGATTTCTCGCTGTGTAAATACAATAAAGATTTGTAGGAGTACAACTCGTTCAGATCCATGAATGATTCTCTGTAAATAATTGGTGGACTGAAGACCTTATACCCCTTCTATATATTACTCTAATAATCCAATTTTGTATTGTGAGCATTGTAGGCTCCACCACAACCAATAATCCCATGGGCTAATTGTGATTGTACCAGAGAAAAGTATAAAGTCTTCAAGTAGTGAACATCCAGGAAGCCGCGAAGATACTTAAATTTTGATAACAATCCTCGTATTTTTTGGACTACATATTTTATATGGTGATCCCATTTTAGGTGCCTGTCTATTATAATGCCAAGGTACTTAATGCTTTCTGCATCTGGAATTTTTGTATGGTTGTCAATTTCCAGTTGGTTGAAGTTTGGCAACCCAGTGGTGTATGATGAAAATGGCAAATATTTAGTTTTTTCATCGTTTAAAGTTAACTGGTTATGTTGAAACCATTTTTTTATTTTTACAAAGTCTATTTCGACATTTCTCTTTAAATTTTCCCAGTTGTTACTGCTGTAAAAAATTGCTGTATCATCAGCGAAACTTCAATCAATAAATTAACAAATGAAAAAAAGAAGCATGTAGAATAGGGTAATGAAGCTTTATTAAAGCTATCAAATAACATCTGGGGGACAATCCATTGTTGTATTTCCCTTCAGAATCAGAAAACGTAAAATAAAACCTTTGCTTACAGAATGACTTTACCGTTAAGTTTAGCACCACCCAGGAATTTTTTGGGTTCCTAATACAGATATATTCTTTTCTTTTGAAACGGAAGAACATAAGAAAACAGAAGAAAAATGATCCAATACTTAGAACAGAGTAAAATTCCAAGTAAAATTATGAGAATAGTAGAACGAATGCAAGATTTCCAAGAAACAGTGGACACCGGAAGAGAAAGAACATAAATAATAAAAATAAAATATGGAGTAAGACAAGGAGATGCGCTCTTAATTGTACTGTTTATTCTATCACTAGACAAGATTATAAAAAAGCTATCAAAGAAACTATAAATAAAAATGCATTACAAATAATAGTAGCGGACGAGTCATAGTAGCAACAGATAAAGGAGCATTAAATAAAACCTTCAAAGAAATAGAAAACGAAGCCAAACTAAGAGGACTTAAAATAAATGAAAATAAAACAAAATGCATGAAGATAAGCAAGAAAAAAAAGACACAAATGACAGAGCCGACAATAAACACACACAGCTTCGAAGAGGTTGAAACGTTCAAATATTTGGGAGTATCAGTCAACAGAACTGAAAGAGTAGATATGAAAAGAACAATTCCAACAGGAAACAAAGCGTTCTACAAAAATAAAAAAAAAATGTAAATACCATAAGACAAACAGTGGTATAGTCGATTCGCTAAACTCAGACACAACTGGCTAGTGATTTTAGTTGGTATTTTTTTGTTTTTGGCCAATTTTACAAAAATTGGTAAAATTACTCACTATTTAGTAATTACTAACTATTTAGTGTGATTATTTTTTGTCAACTTTACCCAATTGGCAAAATTATTTACTAAAATCACCAGTCAGTTGTGTCTGAGTTTAGCGAACCGACTATATATAAAGACATTTACATTAACGGCAAAAGAAGTTTTTGAGAGGAAAATTATGAGAAAAATACTGTAACCAAAGAGGGAAACCGAAGAGGAAGCAAGACAATGGATGGGATCACAAAATACAAGAATAAATGGGTCAAGAGAATATAGTTAGACCAACAGAAGCAGAGAAATAGATGATATGGACACATAAGAGAAGAGCAATCCGTTAAGAGATAACAGAATTGATACCACCAGTTAAAAGAACCAGAGGCAGGCCTAAACTGATACGGAGATAACAAGTGGAAGAAGACTTAAGAAGTATGGAAATTAGATATATATATTGTTATGCTCTACTTTATCGCTGTTATTAGATTGATTAGCAAATTCTTAATTCAATTAATTACTCAATTATTTTAATTTCTGCCTATGTAAAAACAAAACCAAATTCAAATTAAATTTTCTAATAAACTTTATTCTCGGTGCTAATTTTGTATTCGATGCAATACCTTTGATTTGTGGCTTTTAGTATCTCTAGTTGCTTACTTCTTCCAGGATAAAACAGGGAAATTAAACACATTCAATATCATATAAATGTAATCTATTATTTATTTATCCAATATGCTGTATAAATTAGAATTGAAAAAAAATACTAAAATCTAAATTTGTTGCAACAATTTCTTACTTAATAAACCAAGCATTAATTCTGATGTCTCCTTGTTTTAACAAAAAAAATTATTTAAATAAATTATTGTTTATTCATACTAAATTTAATAAAATTTACTTTTCTCCTTTTGAATTGGTTACTTAAAGTTGGAATGACCAACTGAGTTATAGAACTGTTCAATACAAAAAAAAATGAGCATATATGGTGTGGATATAAACAAGCTCTCTCCGTTTCGACAAATGATTTGACTAAACTTTTTGTTTCTTCACTCCTTCTTTTCCCAGATTGCGTTGTCCTTGATTCTCCCACATGTACTCTTTTGATGTTGCGAAAAGGTCCCTCTCGTCCAAACTGCTTCAAAAACAAACAAAACCAGGACTCGCTCGATCTCTCCACTCAGTTTTTTCCTTGCTCGATATCTTGTGCAAATAGGTCCCAATCAGCTACCCGTTCTAGACAGAACAAAGGAATCTTCCTCGGACACAGGAAAATTTTACTTCTCAACCGGTCAACAATTTCGGTTCAACTTTATTCTGCTCGCAAAGGCCGATTTTAGCACTTTACACTGACTTTTCACTTTTCAAAAAAACTGGACTGCTCTCTCCCGATATTCATCACACAGTGTCTATCTTTTCTCTCTGAAATTCCGACTCCACATTTTCATCCCTTCCATCGATCTTTCTCTACCAATCAAAAACAATCTCTCTACCCAAAACATTCATACTTTCCTTTCCTAAGAAAACCAACTTAATTTGTATCCAACTTTCCATTCTGTTAAAATTCTAAGAGACATCAAATTACTATCGTTTTTTCAAAAAACTAAACAAAAGGCCTTACATTCTAAACTCAATAAAATTTGTTTATCGTTTAAACCTTCTACGAATTATTTACAAAAATCATATTGTTTTTCAGAAAACGAAATAACATGCACTTTTCAATATTTTCGAACCATTGTCTGTAAATCCTTTCAAAAATCACATTAACGAAAACCACATTAACGATTTGACCTTCCTCGAAAAAGCACTGTTTATTAACTAAATTAGACTCTTTCACTTTTTATTCATATACAGGGTGAAGAAAATCTATGATCTCGTGGTACCGATATAAATTTATTTTCTAAATTTTTCCAAAAAAAACAATTCTACAACAATATATAGGAATAATGACCATTAAAGAGAAAGAAGAATGGAGAAAAGTGGTAAAAGCAGCGATGTCATACCAGAAACTAATAAATAATACCAATTGTTACCTTTCACCTGAAGATGCTCTACATATTTTAAAGAGCGAAACCGGTCGTCGGAAGTTATAATAAAGATTGAGAGTAAGTCTGACTTTTACGTCATTTAAAATGAACTCTCGCATGCAACCCATTCAAGATTTAATAAATAATAATTTCTTACCAAGCAACAAAAACAATATTTGTTTAATTTATTAATGTTTTGTATTTTGATAACGATTTCCGAAGTGGAAATTTAAACATCAAATAAACTTAAGTTAAAAGCAAAATTGTGTCTTTTTCGAACTAAAATAATAATTTGCTTAATAGGGGAGTGCATATAGATTGTTACTTCGGAAAAAATCAAACAAGATAGAACTTTTTGTAATTTTATTAAGAAATGTTTAATAAACAACATATCAAAAAGTTCTACTCGAGAAGTGGGTGCTTCATTTTTATTAAACAAATGAACTACGAATTTAGATATTTTTTTAAATAACTCCGAAAATTTAAATTTTAGAAAAAAACTGACGTGACCATTGAAAAATTTAGAAAATTTTACAAAAAAACCTTATATAAAGAATTTTCTAAAATTAGATCTGTATCTTCTATAATTTTTTATTTATAACGCTAAAGTCACCCTTCTCACAAACATTGGCGCACTGTATTCTTTAACTAATGGATCAAATGAAATTTTACAAATTAAACGTTAAAGAGGAATAATTAAACTATCCTATGGTTATATTAAAAAGACATAAAATGTATGGGCATAAGTACGGTGTGGGCGGAAAGTGAGCCTTACATGAATTTTGTTTAAAAATGATTTAAAAATGTGTAACTAATACAATTTTTCTTAACATACCCTCAATTTTGCACAACTTACCTTTCAAGCATCTTGCTAAATGATGTTTCATTCAAAAAATATCTCCAAAATTTAATTCAAATGATATGACGTCTCAAAAAATGTAATTCTTGAAATCTTCGTAGTTTTATAGAATTACCACCTATTTAAGACGGTATTACTCAAGTTTTAATAGATCTATTACAGTTTTATAAGTTCTTTTTTAAAGGTTAGGATGCAGTCTTTAAAATGCACTGAATTATTTTAGTTTAGAAATGAAATACACTATTTCTTTTTAAGAAAATTAAGAAAGATAACAAAAATTTAATACAAAAACCGAAAATTACCAGCTAAAAAAATGTTTATACAAAGTGATCAAAACTTTTTTCTGTAAAACTTACCTAAAATACATTTAACAATAAGCTTTAAGAATAATAAATGTTCAGCAAAAAAGATTTTTTAGCTCTTATACATTATGTCTGCGTAACTTGGAACCTATTGATAACTTTTTTATTGTCAGTTTTACGAAAAAAAGTTATTTTTTATAACATACTCTGCATCGTATATAATCTTAGACGCAATCATCAAATATCAAATTTAATTAATTTTATACGAGGTATGTCAAAAAATATGAATTTCACTCAAGAGTAAAGTACCGTTATATTACACAATATCGAAAATTGTTATTAACAAAAGTTGTTTGGAATTACAAAATTTGTTTTAGTGTTCAATTACATCCTTCTAATTAAAATATTGTGAATAATAGGCTTAATCTTAATTCTTAAGAAAAATTCATATTTTTTACGCACCTCGTATAAAGATTAAGAAGTTTGATATTTGATGGTTGTATCTTAGATTTTAGACCAAGGAGAGCATTTTATGAAGAATAACTTTTTTTCGTAAAAGTGATAATAAAATAGTTATCATAATTGTAATAAAATGAGTATCCGTAATTTGAGAAAAAATTGAAAAAAAATTCGATTAGAATGATGTAATTGTATATTTAAACATAGTTTTTAATTTCAAACAACTTTTCATAATAGACTTTTTTGATATTCTGGAATATAAAGGTACTTTACTCTTTAATGAAATTAATATTTTTGACATAACTTGTATAAAATTGATAAAATTTGATATCTGATGATTGAGTTTTAGATTTTTGACTATACAGAGCATTTTATGAGGAATAACTTTTTTTCATAAAATTGATAGGTAATAAAAAAGTTTTCCATGTGGTTCCCAGACATACTGTATAAGAGCTTCTGTATAAGAATTTTCAAATTGCAATGCCATATTCGGATTCAGCATAATCAAAAACAAAATAGAAACATATTTGATCAAAGTAAAATAAATAATTTAACGATATTTTTAAAATTATTTATACAAAACAATTGTTATTGTTTAAACAATTAATAAACAATTAGCGGCCAAATCTGCGAGTAGAAGTTTTTACTTTCACATGTATATAAACTAACAAAAAAGTTTTAGGAAAATATAAGCTTGTTTGAATTTTTCGGAAACAATGCATGTTTTCGTTCTAATTGCACTCCCCTATAAAATACCAGAGAAAAATAGCTTCAAAATAATTTTAATATCATATTATCACCAATCATATATCACCAAATTACGATCAGTGTTCCTGTCGTATTAACGGGTTGTAAGAATCATAAAAATAAACTAAAATAAATTTAAAGTCACCTTTCCCCATTCGGTATCTGTCGCCCTCGCTCGTCTGATGAAATTTATTTCGTTTTTTATAGCAATTTCTCAAGTCTTATCCCGAACATTATATCTGATCCGGGACCCTCTCGCCAACCTTGTTTCTCACGTAAGACGTTTCTCCCTCACAATCTCGTCCCGAAATGAAAACTCTTAACCCGGCTAAAACCGCAATAAAAAAAAAGAACACCAGACCAGGAAAAAATAAATATATTTCTTGGCGACCATACCCAGATGATTTATGGCGGCACTCGAAACGAAAACGTCTTTTACAAAATAAGGAAGATATAACAGCTCTTGCACTATGTACAAAATAAAGTGTTTTATGAGTGGCCCGAATTTAGGTGTGGGGCGACGAAAGCATTTTTCTTTCGTGGTTTTATTGGGCCGAGAGGAAACATAATACTGCGATATTTTTTACCCCGAAACGACTATGTTTAGAGAATTTTTCATATAAAATGGTTTCTAATGCTCCAGTTCTTCCACCTCCATCGGTAATATATCACCGTGAAAAATGTCTTTTGTTGGATTCCATTTTTTGGTGTGCAGTAGTATACTTTAAGAATACAATGATATATACAGCCGTTGCCAATATATCTATAAGAAAATAACACTGTTTGGAAAAGTATGAAGTATTTCTTATGTTCAACGAACGGTTCAACGTATTTCAAAAAATGCGCAATAACTACCTCTTAAAACCCATCAAATTTCATTTGCATATCTTAATCGATTTTAGAGCAATAAATAAATCGTCAGTGTGTAAGACAAATTTAAACACCCCCTATCTTGGAAACGAAGCATTTGCGGACATACTTTTATAAAGCAAACTGTATTTTTTCATGCAGAATTACCCCTTAAAGTTTGTCATACTTATTTAAAAACACCCTGCATTGACGAAAAACACGGATAGTTGTTAAAGTACATACCTAACTTTTTTATTATGCAACATAAGCGATTGGATAATAAACAGAATGTTAAGAAAACCTGAGGCTATAGTTGGGCTTTCGTTTCAGTATTTTATAAATGCTAGCATATTCAACGGGGTGTGGTAAACTTTAGGAAAAAAATACAGTTTGTGCTTGAACAATACTATCACAGCGATATTGTTAAAGGATAAGGCTACGGCCAGACAAGCGACAATTTACGGCGCCGTAAGACCAGTAAAATGAGGATAAAAATGGGTCCCACGGTGTGTGTAGTGGATGGCGAGACTGAGCTGTAAAATATCGCGCAGCAACATCGAACGGGACCTTCCTCGGTGTCGTGTCGCAAACGAATGGACCTGGCTCCAGATGACTTTTTTTATCATCAGTAGGTGTCGCCTCGAAAAATTAGTAGATTTCAGTAGAATAGGTCGCCTCAAAAAATCGGTAGAATTCGGTAAAAAAATCAGTAGAGTTGGCGGCTAAAGCATAAAAATAAAAAAAAGGAAAATACCATAAAATTCTGTAAAATTCCAACTCCATACAAAACCGTTCTTTAAACGTTACGCGCAAGTAACACATTTTTCGTTACTTCGCATCCTCATAACTAGTGTTGCCCAAATGCAAGACCAAGACGAGACTTAGACAGTCTTGGTCTTGGTCTTGCGCCAGTACACCTGGTCTTGGTCTTGGTCTTGGTATTGCGCTCCCGGTCTTGGTCTTGGTCTTGCAGCAAGAGTCTTGCAAGTCTCGCAGTTGCCCATTAGCATATTGCATATCTTATAACAACGTAACAGAGAGGTACATTTTAAGCTTGAATATCATAGCCATAGAGACAAATTAATAAATACCTAAACAACTGACACCGGGTGGGGTTTGAACCCACGATCTAACTGATACCTGGCTATGTTCTAACTAACTAAAGTTAAAACTACCTCTCCAAACCCACAAAATTTCATTTGCATATCTCAACCAGTTTTAGAGCAATAAATAAATCGTCAGTTTGTAAGAAAAATTTCATTGGGTAACGAAGCATTTATAATGTAAACGTTTATGAAGCAAACTGTCATTACTTTTTCGTTCAGAATTACCCATTAAAGTTTGCCATACTTAATTAAAAACATCCTGTATTGATGAAAAACATGGCTGGTTAAAAAAGTACCTAACGTTTTTATTATCCAATATAAGTGAATGAGTAAAAAAACATAATGCTAAGAAAATATGAGGCTATAGTTGGGTTTTAATTTCAGTATGCTATTGCATGCTTGAATAATAAGTTAGCATAATGCTATAATATTCTACAGAGTGAGAAAAAACACAGCTTGATTGGTAAACCCGGTATACAATGACAATAATTGACCTGTCTAGCAACAATATTATTACAGCAATATTTATAAAGAAGAAGACAACATTAAAAAAATCACTTAAATCAGACAACAGGTTTAGGAAATTTAAGACATTAAAAATTACCCGTTTTTAAGGTGGTGCGTTTCTTTCGGTGGTGCGGTAATTTCTTGGAGGAGTGTATATCGTTAAACTAATATTTCGGTATTTTGTACGATATATTTGACACGATATCCGGCATTACCTCTGTACTTTTGTCTCGTATCATTATCTTATGATACTTTTAAATAATAGCCGCGCTATTTCAGCAAATTTTGTTTAGCCGAGTGACCTCATAGCACAGTCAGCATAAACAATACATAATAGTCTTACTATAATATTATGGATACCGATAAGATTTCTGGTGTTTGGATTCCTAGAAAACTAATAATGAAAAAATTAATTACTTATATACTTATTAAGTCTATTTTAACTGAGTTGAAAGACTGATAGGTTTTGTACACACTTGAAATGAATGAAAGAAGTGAAAGAAGTATATTAAAGTGTGTAAATGTTAAAGTGTGTAACTGAGTACATGTCAAATGTGTCGTGTTTTTTAATGGATATTTTGATTCGCTATGTATGTATATGGTATTGTTCGTAATGCGCATAAGTCCAATTTTCAAAATTTTTTTTTACAATTTTTTTTGTTTCTCGTAGAGTATCTAAGAATATAGCCGAACTTATAGACTCCCTAAAGGGACCCTCAGTTCTAACTGCAAGACGCAAGAGTCTCGCAGGCTTAGTCTTGTTCTTGCTCAAGTCTTGCACGGAAGTCTTGGTCTTGCTAAAATTAGGCGGTCTTGGTCTTGGTCTTGCGAAAACGCAAGAACAAGACCAAGACTGCAAGACTAAGACCGATTTTGGGCAACACTACTCATAACCATTCAAGAACGGTTTTGTATGGAGTTGGAACAAACAGCTGATGATTTTCAGTATTTCAGTTTCCATCGGTAGGTTTAAGGATGCCGTCAGTAGATCAGTAGACAAGGATCTCGATCAGTAGTTCTACTGATTTTTCAGTAGGTCTGGGAACACTGCCTGGGTCCAAATTTGTAGCTCATCTAGCCACAACAACGACCAAAACATTGTATTTACATCTCGCGACACGCCGTAATTTACATCCCCGTCTGGCCATGCTTTTACTGCCGCTACAGCCGCTTCATTTTACAGCGCTTACTGCTCTTACGGCGCCGTAAATTATCGCCTGTTTGGCCCTTATATAACATATTAAAAAAATCAGTTAAATCTGACAACAGTTTAGGAAATTCGAGACATCAAGAATGGCCCATTTTTAATGTGGTGCCTTAATTCCTTAGAGAAGTGTAGTTTCCGAGCTAATATTTTTAGGGAAAATAACCTTAAGGACATAATAATATAGGATCAAAGTCAAACAGTCAAAATGTTTTTCTCTAATTACAATAATTATAGTGTAGAAACTTTTAAAGCAGGTATATGAGTGATTTAAATTAAAGGATCTTTTGTCTCTAAGGAGAAAGGTAGAAAGGTAGTGTTGTTTTAGGCCAAAGTATACAATAGAATTTCAGGTTATATGAAACGAATGTTAGAAGCAAGGAAGTGTTTTGTTTAGATTATTCGCTAAAGAGATAAAAAAATGTCGTCTTTAGAAACGAAAAGTTACATGAGTGTCTGAGTATAAAATATATACTTTGTAATTCAATTTATATAATCGTATGTATACATATTATATTTAAAGATACAAATGAAAATTTACATTTTCAAAAATATAGATGTTAAACTCTGGTTATGTCCCCCTTGAGCTTAAAAAACAGTTCTAATCCTGTCTGGCATAGACTGGATCAAAGCAGCAATGTCGTTTTGTGGTATTTGTTCCTCTTAGTTTACCAGGAGGTAACCTAACGGTACCATAGTTTCAAACTCACCATAATTTTCATAAATTGTCAGTAGTAATTGCACAAGAGCTCTAAAATTCTATATTAATTTTAGAGTTCGAGTGCAATTTGTTGCGATTATTTCATGAATAAAACTGTTCAAAACCAAAATTTTATTGTAATTTATTTATGTAAGTACAAATTAGTATAATTAAACACAAAGTTTTTATAAATATTTGACGATTGAAAGTCATCACTTTTATAATTTTTAAAACATTAATTGTCATTAATGTCACTGAATGTATTTTTTCGTAGCAACGAATGGCATCTGACGTAATATACTTAACGACGGGCAATTATCAAAAATTATCGATTTAATTCAGATTTCTGTAGCTTTCTATTGGTCGGAATCTCCTATGAATGAAATAATCTCAAAAATGCTCTATGAGGACTTTTGGAAGGCCAGGCTGGTACCTGAATACTAACATCAATAAAATGTCGAATTTTTACCCAGGCTTTATCCTACCTTATCTATGTACGGCCAAGCATTATCCTGCATTAGAAGACAATTTTCACCAATAAAATGCATATAAGGTACCCATGTTCTTCCAGACATTCTCTAATGTACCACAATGTTCTCCAGGCATTTTCCACACTTTTAGACCATCTAAAAGTTTGAAACATTTTAACTTTTTTTTCTAAGAAATAGTGAATCTGAAGGGTTGAAACAATAATATATTTGAGAAATAATATTCACAATAATGAGAAGATTTTCATCAGGGGCTAAGAAATAATCCCTCCCCCCAAATTTTCCGAAATAGAAAAGTGAGGGAGGTAATTAATGGTGAGCCCAAAACTTACTAGCACTTTTTCGAAAATTTAGATTTTACGTTTAGAATAATATTTCGCTCAACTCTTATATTAAAAATTACCTGAAGACGTGTGATATATTATCAATATACAGGGTGTCTCGAAAATATTGGTCATAAATTATACCAAACATTCTGGGGTCAAAAATAGTTGGATTGAACCTAACTTACCTTAGTACAAATGTCCTAATAAAAAAAGTTACAGCCCTTTGAAGTTACAAAATGAAATTCGATTGTTTTCAATATATCGAAAACTATTAGAGATTTTTTATTGAAAATGGACATGTATCATTCTTATGGCAGGAACATCTTAAAACAAAATTATAGTGAAATTTGTCCACCCCATAAATAATTTATGGGGATTTTGTTCCCTTAAACCCCCCAAACTTTTGTGTACGTTCCAATTAATTCATTATTGTGGTACCATTAGTTAAACACAACGATTTTAAAACTTTCTTGCCTCTTAGTATTTTTTCGATAAGCCAGTTTTTATCGAGATGCGAGATATTTTTTCAATATATTTACGTAAAAATTTTACGGGGGTTTTGTTCCTTTAAACCCCCCAAATGTTTGTGTACGTTCCAATTAAACTATTATTGGGGTACCATTAGTTAAACACAGAGTTTTTAAGACTTTTGCCTCTTAGTCTTTTTTTGAGATGTAGCTTCTTTTTCAAAATATACCTAAAAATGTAAATTATATAAATTTTCAGATTATTTATATTAAGAGGAAACAGTAGCGATCAACAGAATATTTTTTCGAGATATTTGGCACACGTATTCGTAATATAATAAAGAATAGCGGTACAGAGCCCAATTTGAAAAATATATTAATATGTGGAAATTACTCTGTAATTAAATAAAATATTAAACAAAGAGCCTCTACCGCCATTAAGAAGAACAAAAAAATACACTTTCTTCAAATAAACTTTTTTATCCGATGCCTAGATTTTGTGTCGTTTTGGAACCACTAAAATTTTTTATTTCATTAGTAGTTCCAAAATGACACAAAATCTAGGCATCGGATAAAAAAGTTTATTTGAAGAAAGTGTATTTTTTTGTTCTTCTTAATGGCGGTACAGGCTCGTTTTTTTAATATTGTATTTAATTACACAGTAATTTCCACATACTAATATATTTTTCAAATTGGGCTCTGTACCGCCATTCTTTATTATATTACGAATACGTGTGCCAAATATCTCGAAAAAATATTCAAAATTACAGCCACAATCTTGGAACGCGTTTTCGCTACTGTTGATCGCTACTGTTTCACCTTAACAGGTCTCTATAACCGTACTTAATTATTATTATACTAATATGTGGTGGATTCGACAAATATTCAAAATATCTCGATAAACACTGACTTATCGAAAAAGTACTAAGAGGCAAAAAAGTTTTAGAAACATTGTGTTTAACTAATGGTGCCACAATAATAATTTAATTGGAACGTACATAAGAGTTTGGGGAGGGGGTTTAAGGGAACAAAACCCCATCAAATTTTTATGGGGTGCACAAATTTCACTTTAATTTTTTTTAAGATGTTGCTGCCATAAAAATGCCACATGTCCACTTTCAATAAAAAATCTCTGGGAGTTTTCGATATATGAAAAAAAATCCATTTTCATTTTGTAACTTCAAAGGGCTGTAACTTTTTTTGTGTGCACTATTGTATATAGGTAAGTGAGGTTCAATCAATCTATTTTTGACCGCAGAATCTGTGGTATAATTTATGACCAATATTTTCGGGACACCCTGTATATTGTTGTTAAACTAAATAATAATTATTATTTGAGATATGTACTTGAGTTTGTTGTTTAAATAATTTCAAGAAACATTGTATAGACGATTTAATTATTTAGCTGTGTGGCATTCACGAAGCTATTTCAAAATTAATAATTCCATCATGGAATGCTACTACGTATGGAATGAGAGTAATAGAAATGAAATATTTTAGGCATACATATTGCGAGAACATACTCAGTGAAGTAAATTAATTGTTATTGTAGAGCAAAGTACTTTGAAATATTTGTTACATTTCAATATCATGTCTTATTACTAAAAAGAATGAAACATTTTTACAATTTAATTGTCGCATTTCATGCATATATGGAAGAACATTCATCAAGCAAAGTCAATGAATATTTTTTCCTCCCATTTCTACCGAAAGTATACATTTCCTTACCTGATTGTAGGGAGCAAAGTCGTATTTTTTCTCCCTATGGAGACAAAGTACTTTTACTCCCTATGGAGTAAAAGTAAAAGTGACGTCATGGTATGTCATTGATGAAATAACGTATTGACGCCCTACAAAATATTCTAATTTCTAAAATGAATAACCATTTTCAATTCTAATTTCTATTACTTAAGTATCTACACATTTTACCGTTTATGTATAAAACACCCTGTATTTTGCAGAATGGTAAAAAACAGTAAATTTTTATTTTGATTTAACAATGTTTACTATAATAATTTGACTTATATTTGACAGTTGACAGTTACACTGTACCTACTTGTTAGTTTTAGTTCTCTAATGAATTTTTTTAGTTGGTTACATAAATGAATTATTTAAAAATTAAAAAATTACTTGTTATTTGAGGAAGGTGGAAATAGCTATTTGTATAACAAGGGAGGAAAGTGCTACTTTTTCTACTGAGAATGAAGTTTACTGCCCGACGCGTAGCGGAGCGTAGTAATCATTCAAGGGAAGAAAAGGCATTTTACTCCCATGTTTTAGATATGATTTTTTCACCTTCCTGAAATAACAAGTTATTTTTTCATTTTTAAATAATTTATTTATGTAACTAACAAAATTTATTAGAGAACTAAAACTAACAAGTACACTTGAGAGCAAAATAATCGGCTGAATAATTGTACACGTGGAATTTCCTAAACCTGTTGTCCGATTTGAGTGATTTTTTTAGTATGTTATAGCCTTATTATTTAAGAAAATCGATGTAATATTATTGTTGCTATACAGGTAAAGGTCATTTTATAGCGGGTGTAACAATCATACTGTGTTTTTTCTTAAAGTTCGCAACACCCTGTGGAGTATTCTAGCATATAAAAAATATTTAAATTAAAATTCTATTGTAGGCTTAGGTTTTATTAACATTTTCTTTTAAGAAAAAAAACACCCTATGATTGTTACACCCGGTATAAAATGACCTTTACCTGTATAGCAATAATATTACATCGATTTTTTTAAATAATAAGGCTGTAACATACTAAAAAATCACTCGAATCGGGCAACAGGTTTAGAAAATTCGAGACTTCTAACGTGTACAATTCAGCAAGTGAGTCGATTATTTTGCTCTCAAGTGTAGATACAGTAGAACTGTCAACTGTCAAATATACGTCAAATTATTAATGTAAACATTGTTAAACCAAAATAACAGTTTACTGTTTTTGCCATTCTGCAAAATACAGGGTGTTCTACAAATAAACGTTAAAATGTATACATAGATACTTACGTAATAGATAATAGAATATTGTATAGGGCGTCAATAAGTTATTTCATCAATGACATACCATGAAGTCACTTTTGTGACGTCATATGTATAACATGAGAGTAAAGTGCCTTTTCCTCCCTTGAATGATTACTGCCCTACTTCATTCTCGGGAGGAAAAGTAGCACTTTGCCCCCTTGTTATACAAATAGCTATTAAAGTGTAAAAAGATAAAAAGTGTAAAATCAGAAATGTAATATTTCACCAATATAAGTAAATATAAGGGCGTATATTCAGTGATGAGGTATATAGTTATAAAGGTGGGAAACTATGTAATGTAATGTTAATTTATATGTTTATATTGATATTTTGCACATCTACTAGTTTCATCTCTATTTACTTAAAAATGTATTATGTTTTCCATCTTTTGAGTTATTTTGCCGGTTATTAGTGGGCTCATTATTCTATAAGTGTATTCGTATTTGTAACCGTGCTTATGTGTTTAGTGATGAGCGCCCTAATAACCGGTAATATAACGCAAAAGATAGAAAACATAATGCGTTGTGTAATAAAAAGAGATGAAACTATTAGAGGTGTAAAATTATCGATAGGAACCTATAAATTTACATTACATTACATAGTTTCCCACCTTTATACGTCTGTGATAGTTGTCATACTCCTCCGATACGTCTAAAGGTGGGAAACTATGTAATGTACTGCAAATTTATAGGTTCCTATAGATCATTTTACACCTCTACTAACTAGTTTCATCTCTTTTTATATCACAACGTATTATATTTTCCATCTTTTGCGTTATTTTGCCGCTTGTTAGCGCGCTCATCACTACATACACATAAGCACAATTACAAATACGAATACACATATTATACAGTAATGAGCGCGGTAATAACCAGCAAAACAACTCAAAAGGTGGAAAATATAATACATTTTGAAGTAAAAAGAGATGAAACTAGTAGAGGTACAAATTATCAATATAAACATATAAATTAACATTACATTACATACCACCTTTCCCACAGATGCCCAAAAATTGGGAAACTGAAATGTAATGTTAATTTATACGTTTATATCGATAATATAACCTTTACTAGTTTCATCTCGTTTCATTTCACAGTGTATTGTTTTCCATCTTCTGCGTTATTTTGCTATTTATTAGCGCGCCCTTCACTGTAAATATACTGTATAGAAAAACATTTAAGGTGGGTATGCGCTTGCAACGATAAAAAAAGAGGAAAAAATATTTAAAACGATAGAACCATGTTTGTATGAAATACCTTCCACAAAATTTAAGTTAAGTTTTTTATTTATGTGGTAAATGGGCAAGAAGAGGCTAAAAGTGTTAACAAACTTTTAGTAAAAACGTAATGTTACTATCTTTTACTAGTTTTTTAATACTAACTAAAATTTTTTGCGCATTTCTACTATATCCCAAGTAAATGAAAAGAAAATATTAATAAGTAAATACATAATACTACGTCTCTGAGCAAACAAAAAACTTCTATGTTTATATTTTTTATGATATGATGACATTTACGTCAAGAAGTCTGAAATAAGAAATAAATATTTTATTGATATTCTTTCCGTTTTCTCTTTCTACTCTAGACGAGATTTTTGAGATTCGAAAAATGATCGCAAATTTTATCCAGTGTCTTTACAGGGTGTCCATAAATTCTCCCGACAAACAAAGACTGGAGATTTCTCAGATAATTTTAAGACAATTTAACCCAATTCACCTAGTCCGAAAATGCTTCCTAAGGGAGCTAGAGCTTTTTGAAGATGGCGTTTTGTAATTAGTTTTTTTAATACCTAGAACGCTTCTATTTAGAAAAACGAAAATTGATACACCAATGTATCTTCCAGAGATAGAAATCGATTCTATTAATTGCGAATTTCTAGTACCGGCCATAGGCGTTCGTTTTGAGTAGGGCAACGGTTATTTTATCGCATAACTTTTTTTGTCTTTAACTTTTAAGCATTTTTGACACTGGATTATTAAGTTGTGAGGTATTACAGAACTAAAAGGTACTCTGGATTTAAGTCGATAGGATGCACAGTTTTCTAGAAAAATCGATTTGAAATTTTTTCCATTTTTGAATTTGAAAAAAATTTTAAAACTATTTTTAAAATAAAACGGTGTATTTTACCTACTTAAATCAAGAGTAACTTTCAGTACTAGAATACCTCATAATTTAATAATCTAGTGTGCAAAAATGCTCAAAAATTAAAATACGATAAAATAACCGTTGACCTTCCCAAAAAGGATGCCTATTACCGGTACTAGAAATTCTTATGGGATGAAATCGTAGATGTACGTCTTGTATCCGTCTCTTTTCAATGTATGCTCATAGACCATCTTCAGAAAAATCTTATGAAAACGAAAAGAGGGAATAAGAATTGGCGGAACAAATAGTAAACGCAATAAGATTTGTAACGATACAGTAAAAATTATAGCTGAGAGTATGGAAGAGCTACTTTACTGATGAAGTAAGTAGCGAATGCATCGAAATGGGACTTGACAACATTGATAAGACCAAGTTTATGATAATAGCGAAGGGTCTTATAAATAATGAACAACTCAACCTGTATACAATAAAAGAAAACTGGCCAAAAGTTTACTAAAACAAATAACATTATACAAAAGCTCAGCCCTTATTTTCTCGACTGCTGAATAATTTGGTTATATAGCCCAAACTAGAAAAGGGTCGACACTCAACTTCAGACAATGATGAAGACAATAACTGGGGTAATTATAGCAATTAATATCACCAATGTCTCCGTTTAAGTCAGCTGCCAATGTTCCTTACACACTGGCCCCACGTTGGACGCCATTGTGTAACGCTAGCACGACCACACATAGTTGAAGTCCTATTATAAAATAGTACTTCAATTAACTATGGGAGCTTCAATTATAGTTAAATATAAATTAGTAAAGATGTAACGTTTCTAACGTCACACTGTCACAGTCCGTCTCCACATCTACGACAAGTTGACGGATTTGTACACGAAAATAAAAAGATCATAAAAAATAATAACTTTTCGATTTTTCAAGTGCCTTTTCGGCTTCGTGTTTATATATAGCGTTTATATTATGTCTCGTCTTTACTGAATTGTACATAATCCCGTCACTATGTTATATAACTAATCTTAATCCGCGTTGAAACCTTTGTGCTCTAAATTAACTATTTAGTTTCCAGCAGCACATGAACTATATCTGAAGAGACCAGCATTCGACATCGCCTCATAAGCCATAGTCTTTCATTCAACTCATCCTCCTTTTGTAGACAATTTGCGAAACAATTCTGCTGATAAGTCGTGCCCGTTATCCTTCTCGGGCCTTTCTAGTCCTCACGGCGCGGTGTGTGAAGCGTACTCAGATGGCTTGGGACGAGGACGGGAATGAGTGGTGTTCGCGAGAGAACGCGTCAGCTAGTCACTGAATATCTTATTATGTTCGAGAGTAGGCAGAGAATTGTTGCTTCTTCGCAGATTACGTGGCAGCTGTCAAGGGAGACAGTAGCGCACCGGTAGGTAAATTACGTGTCAGGAGTGGAGCGGTATTTTCTGTGCGGCAGAGACAGTTTTATTGCAATTTCTCGGAATTTATGGTAAAGTTAGGTGAGTTTTGTATTTGGAAAATGCAGTATTTTAGTTTCAAATGCAAATCATCCACTGGGATATAGAAGAGAAGTTTATATCTTTTTGGTACAGAACATGTCACATTTACTATAGAGGCTACATTAGACTTGAGACTATCGGTGAGTCCATATAGAAGAGTACCAAATCAAAAAGTGGATTTGTTAAAGCATTCAGCAGTTATAAAAGAGCATAAACGCAGAATGACTTATCTTCTTTCACAAAACATAGAATTATATTGTGACAATATTGTTTGGAAAACATAAATTACATTTTTTCCTTTGGTTAAAAATTTTGGAATATTCTCAGGAATAATATAATATTTGGTATAATATAAGCAATTGCAAGTTAAAAAATCCAGTTTTTTGTATGCGAATTGAAATAGCAAATATTATTACCAATCAGAACAAGATAATAATATAAAATATATTTCCATCATCAAAACATAGAAGAATCACACAAAAATGGCAATGTTGTATTGAGATGTACCATATTTTATCTACTGGAATAATCCCGGTACAACCTAACTGGCTCGCCGCTAAAATCAGAATGCCAATACGATCTCAAAACTCTCGGTTTCGGTTATTGGGTTTCTCTCAACAGCATTTGCTAATGTAAATAAACAATTGGATTTTATTTGTTCTCTTCGAAAATTCCAAGACCCAATTCTTTATAAAATATTTTGCTCTCGAAGATTTGTAAAATGCAAATTAAAGCTTTTAGAATGGGCGATTTTGGAAATAAATCTCGAAACCGGTCGGTTTTCATTTTTGAATTATGATTTTTTGGAATGTACATAGCTACACATCACTTGTACATAGGTACAAGTGATGTGATTATTTTGGGCGTGATGACGTAATCGATGATTTTTTTTAATGAGAAAAGGAATCGTGAGCTAGCTGATTTGAAAGGGTATGCAGTTCTCTATTCAATAATTTAAGCTGTAACTTATACAGGGTGTCCAAAAATTCAATGTTCAAGATGCTATGACACAGGTGGGTGGAAGTGTTAATATTGAATTTAAGCAAAAAACAATATTTATTTGTTACATAAACATTTCTTTCTGTTTTCTGACAGCACTAAAATGTATTTTGAATTAAATGAATTACATACATACATTCTTCTTTTTGTGTCAATTAATTTAATAAAAAAAAATTGTGGACACCCTGTATAAATAATAATGTTAACGTTTATATTACTGAATATAGACTTAAATAGCCTTTCAAGTGAGCTACCACACTGCCCCTAGTCTTATTTAAAAAATCATAGATTAGGTCATCACGCCCAGATAGATGACATGACTAGGATGAAATATATGTTAAAAAAGAATGTGTGTGTACTTTATACGCACGTAAGAAATTATACTTCTATTATATGATTTAAACGAAATTAATATACTTTTATTTATATTTTATTTAAATATTAAACTAATTTATACTTACTACTTCTCAAAACATTTTTATTAAAACAGTGCCAAAAATTAAAATAATAAAAGAATAAAACACACACAAACACATTGAAAAATGCCACAAATGATTTCTGAACAATAATTTTAGGAAAATTTTTTGACTAAATACGTATTTTCTGAAAATAAAATTATATAATAAATACACTTACAATCATAAAATGTATAAAAAAAATAAAAGTTTCTATTGGGGTACCGCGCTAATAAGCGGGTTCCGCTTATTAGCGCGGTTGGTGTTGGAATTCATTCACCTTGAACGCTTATCCACGGAGACTATACGTGATCATGTGCGAAGTTAAGTAACTAAACGGATTAAACTTTTGACAATTCTGAATTAAATCAAATTATTTTGATTTTGAATTGAAATGATTTAGAATTGAAAAAATACAACAAAACATAGAGTAAGAAAACAATATATTAGGTGAATATTGATAGAAATTTTGATGGTAATCAAATTATATAAATAAAAGTATTACATGCTATGTATTTTGGTAGGTTCAAATAGGTAGGTAGGTACCTATGAAATTTTTTATTAGGACACTGAAACATTTACAATAATTCTTACGTACCTGTTGCTTTTAAAAACTATTTAAAAAGTCACTACAATTATAAACTTTTTTGTTTCTGTCCTCACAACAATAAAACTAATATATTATACAACATTTGTTTACCTCCATATTGAACAAATATTATTGACAGATCATTTCAACACCCAATCAGAGCCCGTATAACGACTAATACCATACTGTCGGTGTGCGCATGCGCGCAGATTATTAATAAATAATCACCCTCATATCGCGCCTAAAGAAGTATAACTTCAAACATCATAAATTAAAAATAAAAATCGACCGGTTTCGGGATTTCTCTTCAAGATCGCACATTCTTGAGAAAATGAATTTATTCCAACCATAACATCCTCACTGTATAGTCTCACTAAAATTGCATTTGCTTTAATTTTAGAGATGTATTGAAATTATTTATCACTATTAAATAACCTAAATATTTAATTGTTAAATAATAAATATCTAAATAATTTTTTTTTTTGCAGGTAAGTCGTACTCTTAAGTTTAGAAGCATTACAGGCTTTGGTAAGTTAACATATTTTGATACGATATATTTCACGGGAAATGACAAAACAATGCCTTTTACCCCCCTCCCCCCTGTCAATCGCCCTCTAGGAAATTTTAACCTTTAATTTGTTTTGTGTATTACATATTATTTTCCATCATAAAAATTTAAATATTTAACTTTTTTTATTTATTGAGCTAATATCATTAGTCTCTATGAACTTACTTTCACAACAGAATAGAATTGGCTGATTAATATGTAGTTTTTATAAGATAAAAAAGGCAACTAAATAAAAAACACACATTAATCCTCTTTATTTAAATTACATACTACATAGTATCAGACCATTTTTCTAAATTGAACCATTTTACGTAAACCACTTTCGTCGGTCGTTAGCAGCAGATAAACGTTCAGCATCGCATTATACCTCATGAAGAGAAAATATCCGAAGCTAAACAAAATAAATTTAATCCCCTTTTTCAAGCCGACGATTTCTCACCATCCTCCGAACGGCTCGCGTCGTCGGCAAAAGAAACCAAAAAACATACATCTTCGTTATTTCTCGGACACTCGCTAGACACAAACAGATTAGTTTTTTCGCTATACCGGAGTATCTTTTCAAAATAGGAGCAAAAAGTGGAAGAGGAGAGCACCTCAAATTTGTTTAGTTGGGCGTTTTGGAAGCGTTGGAAAACAATTCTTTATTCTACAAACTTTTTAGTAAAGACAAGACTTTTTACTAGATGTTAGACTATAACATATGTGTGATAATGTTGTGTATCAAATTGCCATACGCTAAATAAATAAACTAAAGACAAACCTACAAAAAGGAGAAAAATACACTTACATTTACACCCATTTGATTTATTTACAAATACAGATGGAGCTCTTTTAAATGTTGATTTAACTTTCTTTGTTGTCGGGACATAAGGAACAACACCTCAGGTTTCTTCGGTGTTACGTCTTGTGTGTTTTTCTTTATAGCCTGGAAGTGTGGATAGTAAATAGGCTAGAAGTACGCTAGCACATCCTGGAATCGTTACAAGGATTGCTAAATAGAATTAACGAATATTGCATTCGATACGGTCTAAAAATAAACAAGAAACATACTGAATTTATGATTGTCTCAAACACAGAACATGGAAATGAAAGGAAAATGATAGAGCAAACTCAAATAGAAAAAGTAAAGACACAAATATCTGGGAACCTGAGTTGATGACAAAAATGACCAAAGCAAATAAATTAAAGTCCGAATTGAAACTGCAAGGCAAGCATTTATAAAAATGAACACACTGCTCACAAACAAAGACCTTCAGTTGCCTCTCAGATTGAGGGCTCTAAGATGCTACATATTTTCTATATTGCTATACGGAATGGAAGCTTGGACACTGAAGAGACAATACATAAGAAGAATAGAAGCGTTCGAAATGTGGTGTTTCAGAAGAATATTGAAAATTCAGTGGGTTCAAAGGATTACAAATGTTGAAGTGCTACGACATTTAAATAAGGAGTTAGAAATTATGAACAGTATAAAAACAAGAAAAAAACTGGAATATTTGGGTCACATTACCAGAGGAGAAAAATATGAGTTGCTGAGAATTATTATGCAAGGAAGGATCCAAGGAAGAAGAAGCATAGGAAGAAGACGCATCTCCTGGCTGAGGAACCTTAGAGAATGGTTTAACTGTAGTTCATTACAACTGTTCAGAGCAGCAGTCAACAAAGTCACCATAGTCATTATGATATCCAACCTCCGATAGGAGAGGGAACTTTAAGAAGAAAAACGCTAAGTCAAAATCTGTGATTTGGTGGGTGCGCCTATAAGAGTTAACGTGGGCGCCTTCACCAAAATGTAAATTCAATTTTGGACATTTTTGGCTCGTTTTGTCGTGAGAGTAGAATCCTATATAAACATATTATTTAATTTAGACATGTCACATGAAAATAGTTTCAGAAACTTATTATTTTAAATATTTGTTCTTCTTGACTGGCATTACAAGACGGGTCTTCGCCGCATCCCCTATAAAATAGCTCTCCATGTTCTACAATCTTGTGCTTCAATTTTCCATTTATGTACCTTGACATGTAAGTATTTACCAATCCTTGATAAATTGCTACATCATGCCTTGGCTTGAACATCATCCTTCCATCTTTTTCTGGGACACTCTACTGTTACTGTTCTCTTCATTTTGTCAAAGACAGACCTAGACTTCTAAATACTTCTACAATATTAAAATATAATACCGAAGCCAGGTTTAATTGTGTACTATCTCGTATCCCATCTGAAAATGCTCAGAGCTTGCCATAACTAAAAATTATTAAACTTTCCAACATCGCCAATTACATTTTAACGACTTTCGATCGTTTTGGTAACTTCAAAACTTTATTACTCTTTCATAAATTCCAAGTAAAGTCTAATAATCCGGAAACAATTCACATTTTACCTTTTCAATCAGAGGCTGATATCTTTCGACGCGCACAAGATCCTAATCATCGGAGCATGTCTTTTTCCAACACCATCACTCTTCTCCGCTACGCGTTGCATTTTCGCGTGCGCGGGAAAAGTTCTCTTAAAGAAAATTGTAACAGATAAACCACAACGAGCTCTCGCAATATATCGTACTGGGGAATGGTAAATCGAACTTTCCACGTTTTTGGTCGAAATAACTCACCGTTTGATGAATAAATCCTTCTCGGGTAAAGCAATCATAGAATATTTAAAAATCGCTTTAAATTGTTTTTTCATGAAGAATCCACTCGTTAATCAGTCCAAGCAAAGTGTCGGTTTCCCTTTTATCAACCGGTATTAAAAATAATTTCTTGTAGTTCCGTTCTATGCCACCAAAAACCCATTGTCCTGTATGCAACCGACCTTGGTTGTATTATCTCTGGATGAATTTAGCTTGGTAAATTTTAACAATAATATTTTTCCCTCCCAATTTTTCTGAATCGTTCATTGCGAAATTTACAAACACGTCGCGAGAGAAGGAATAACAGGCTGCAATACTTTTAGACGTAATTTTTAATTCACTCCGAATAAATCTATAGGTTCTACCTTTAGATGAGGTAGATGTAACAAAATAGAAAAAAAAATAAATATTTTCTCTACTATACCGGTAATTTAGCTGACTCAAAAAAGTACTCTTCCTTGCAGACCAAACCTAATCCTAAACTAGCATCAAAACAAGTTAATTAAGTTTTAAAAGTATGACGATTATTAATTAAATTACAGTATTAGGATTGCTACAACATTAATATGAAATGTAGAGGTCAGATATTATATTTTGCTCGAGTACTATCTTCTAGCATCTGAAACTGCTCAGAGCTTGCCATAACTGAAATTTATTAAACTTTCCAACATCGCCAATTACATTTTAACGACTTTCGATCGTTCTGGTAACTTCAAAACTTTATTACTCTTTCATAAATTCCGAGTAAAGTCTAATAATCCGGAAACAATTCACATTTTACCTATTCAATCACCGGCTGATATCTTTCGACGCGCACGAGATCCTGATCGTCGGGCCGTGTCTTCATCCCGTGTCTTTCAGAACAGTGTTGCCAACCTTCAAGCAAGCTTTTCCCTCATCTTAACTTAAAAATTCCCACTTTTATGAAAAATTTCCTCCCGTTTACAAAATCGGTTTTATAACGGAAATATAAGGATGTGTATATTTCTAAATAGTCCATTAAAATGTTACATTTAGGTTGCATTTCTTAGAGGAGTCAGTTTGATTTTTTTAATGTGTAGGGGGGTTCAGTAGAAGCTTAAGTTCAAGTTTTTGGGGGTTGCCACCCTTGTCCCCCGGCCGCCATATTTGAAAAAGGGGTGCAAAGGGCTTTCGCGCTGTATCTTCTAAACTAGCAATCCTACAGAAAATTTAATTACACATAAAATGTAGCAAATTAAATTTTCTACAATTTTATGTCTATTACTTTTTATCGTCAAGTGACCATCAAAAAAGTTATAAATAAAAATATGAGAAAATTTTGTAAGAAGTATCCGTTTGGAGGTTATAACTTTTTTTCCGTTCATTTCACAATAAAATAACATCATACGGATTTTGTAGAGGATTTTTCAATGAACAATTTTCGGTATAAAGTTGTTTAATTTTATTTATTATCTAGGTTTTACAGCGCTCCAATCTTAAACAGATTCTCGAAATCTCATAGGAATACAATAAAAAAAATACGTTTCTATCTATATATAATTACACTTTTATAAAAAAGAACTTTTTTATAATACTTAAAACCTTTTTATTATTTATATTTATAGGCAAGAATATAAAATAATTTAACTATAAACGATTTAACGATAACATGCTTAAAATTCCAAAAATTACACTCTAATAAAAAAGTACTTTTTATAATATCACGGTTTTGTTATTGTACATATAGGACACAACATGTTTGGAAAGAATAATTAGGTAACTTATAAAATATGATTTTTTAGTAGATGTATTAACTGTTTTATGATTCCAAAAATTACACTAGTATAAAATAGAATTTTTTATAATACCACGGTTGTTTAAAATGGTATATATAATTTTAAGTATATAAACTTTTAATTATTTATTAAAAAAATTAAAAAAAGATACGAAACAGACGGGTTCCAACTGGGGAACTCTCGATCTGCAGTCTAATGCCACTGAGGCAACATCAATTTGTAGATATCGATTTATTAACGTACTTTAAAATATCATTGCATTATTCACATTTTTAAAATAGTTTGAAATAAAAAAAAAATCGATTTATCCATACAGTGTGATTGGTCAGTGGGGTAAAGCTTTGTAAATCCGTTATAAGTAATAGATAGTAATAAAAGTTAATAACAAAAATTGTAGCCAACTTTGATTACAGATTGATAATCAGCAATCGTAAATTGTAAGTTTTAGACAATTATTCAGTCATTGCTTACTTAAAATTTTTAAAGATTTACACCCCTAATTATTAATAATTTTGCTCTGAAAAATGATATTATCTCGAAAACTAATAAATTTACGCATAGGGAATGTTATACAAAACTTATAGTATGGCAATGGTACTTTTTGATAATGATATAAAATACAGGGTGTCCTATTTAAAATTACTGAGAAAATAATGTACTTGCGTTTTGACTCACCCTGTATTCAATATAAAGAAAATTAGCAAAACAACCATTTTCGAAAATTTTGACAATAAATAAAAAATATGACGTCAATAAACCATTGACCTTGTGCTTGCTTTTATTTATACAGGTAGTTAAACTTGTTACGATTTTCATATAAAATTGGTTATAACTTTGTAAATACCCCGTATAACATACCAAACCTTTATATTTTTGTAATCGAAAAGTTACGAAGATTTCGAATATAAAATAAAATACAGGGTGTTCTATTTAAAAAAACATAAGTTAGGTCTGCCACTGTGTTATCGAACACCTTGTAACATTCTAACTAATTTTGTAATGTGAAGCTCAAAGTTCGCTACAATTTTTGTTATTAAGTTTTATCGCTATACATTACTATAACGGATCTACGGAGCTTCACCCCACTAATTATTAATCACCCTGTATAATAGCAGTAAACTATTGCATTGTTAGCTAGTTCTAAGCTATCCTGAAAATTTTAGGTGTCTAGGTAGCCTAGAACTATTTTTAAAATGGATTATAAAATTTGCGGAGTCCGTGACACCAACCAAGCCAAGTATATAAAAAGGTTTTAATTAGTCGAGCGGCAGCAATCGTTATGCCGACCACGAAAATCAAATTTAAGGTGAATGACCAATTTTGGTCTATTTTTATGTTTTCGAGGTCGCTGAGTCCGAATATGAAGTTTATTTTTATCTAGATTGGGTGGAACATGTTCAAAAATCAAATTTTATACAAAAATGCCGAAAATAAATTTTGATGATTTTTCAAAATTTACCTCGCTGTATCTTTGGTCGCTGTAAATATTTTCTTTTGAAAATTTTACTGTGTAATCTTTGAAGTATGTAGATAACAATGGGATTTGTCCTAAATATTTAAACACATTAAAAAAGGAGTTGTTAGTTTTTAAACATTCTGTAATCATATTACGTTAGTTTCAAGTTTACTTAAAAAAGTTGAGGGACAAACTTTTTAGTTTATAATTTTAACCAACACAAAACTAAAACATAATTCATGAAGAAGTTTTTTGGAAAATTTTAAGTCAAAATATACACTAGGAAAAAAGTTATGTTACTTCATAAACAAGCGGCACACCCCAAAAAACGCTTATATCTCGAGATCCTGACCACAGTGTGCTGAATGGCTAATTTTGATCATACTTTATGATTTTGATATCAAAAAATCGTTTTTTGCTCTTCTTAAGAATTTTGCAATATGCGGTTGCGTCATTCTTCTTCTGAACCGGCGAATTTGTCCTCAAACAACTTCTTGGGCCGTTTCTATATATGCTTAGGGTTATAAGTTTTATAGTGGGGAAAAAGGTCAAAAACAGATTAATAATAGCATAGGAATGTTAAAGTCATAATAAATTGTATGAATAAAAAATATATATAGATAGAAAAGTAAACCTAACTTTTGTTTTTATTATATCCCTATGAGCATTCGAGAATCTGGTCAAGTTTGGAGCGCTGTAAAACCTCTATAAATAAATAGAATTAAACAAATTTATAGTGGAAATTATTCGCTGAAAAACCCTCTACAAACTTGCTATAATGTTATTTTATTTTAAAATGAACTGAAAAAAAGTTATAATCTCCAAAAGGAAACTTGTTAAACATTTTTTACATATTTTTGTTTATATCTTTTTTGTTGGTCACTTGACGATAAAAAGTAATAGAAATAAAATTGTAGAAAATTTAATTTGCTATATTTTATGTTTAATTAGGTTTTCTGTAGAGTTAGTAGTTTACGAGATATAGTGCGAAACCCCTTTGCACACCATTTCCAAAATGGCGGCCAGGGGACAAAGGTGGCGACCCCAGAAACTTGAACTTAAGCTTCTACTGATCCCCCCTACACACTAAAGAAATAAAATTAACTCCTCTAGCAAATGCAAGGTACGGCTTAAAAAATGTAACATTTTAATGTAGTAAAAACAATATTTATTACAGCAAAATAAACGTACATATATAAACCCCCCAAAAGACTAGTTTTTTTTTGGATTTTTGCGCAAAACTCTGAAAAACGGGGGCACCATTTGTTTCGTAATTTCCAACTAAATTTTTTATTTCTGTACATTTATTTCTTTCCAATTACAGTGGAACCTCGATAACTCGGATTAATCGGGACCGCGGCCGATCCGGGTTATCGAAAATCCGGGTTAGCCGGAGAGCATGGTAAAAATTAATAAAATACGGTATACTTATAGATAAAGTCCGCTATAATTAAAATAACATGAAATATATATGCACAGTACACATCTAACTTACCTATAGTTGTATAGAGTATGAGTATAGTATAGGTATAGACAGTATAGAGTAATGTTTATTTCTAGGTAAAAAAACTCAGTCAGTTTCGGTTGTGTCAATTTCGTCTGCCATCGGAACAATGTTATGTTATTTAAGAACAGTGGCTCTTTCATTGTTTAAAAGACCATTGTTTAAAAAATAATTTTTTAAAAGACAGTTGGAAATAAATAAAGGAATAACAGGTGCCTGTTGTTTGCGATAGCCCCAGATAATTAACATCGCTCTGCCGCCGCCGCCGTGTGCCATGAGTCATTTTTACTATCGTATAGTTCAAATTACACAAATACCCATTATCTCTCAAATAGGTATTATATTATGGTCGAAGCGAAGTTTTATCAATGAAACTCGATATTTTAAGACATTCCAGAAGAGGCTACAGATAAAATGTTTTAACATAATACATACATTTTTATTGTTCAAATGTTTGTCTGATGAAAATCGGTCCGGGTTAGCCGGACTTCCGGGTTATCGGGGGCCGACTTATCGAGGTTCCACTGTATATGTCTTGGCACACTTTTGAAAATGCAAAAGAGTCTTTAAGTACTGGCGTCAAGTGATCAGTCATTCGTGTAGCCACGTTGTGTTCGACATAAAACTTAATCTAATTTCACCGTCTTTCACGTCTTTTCTATTATTTAGAAAATAACCACATTGGGTGCGAAGGTCATTAGCGGGGTAACGAAAATACAATAGGTGTACAAAAGTATGAAATTAGGTAGATTATATCTTACTTGCTAAGTTACATTTGTTAAGGAATTGGAGAAAAGGTTGACAGTTGGTTTGGCGATTAAGAATGTCTTTTATGTTGTTTGAATAACCAGATATCGATTGTTTTTATGCGTCAAATTCATCACATTCTGCTGGCACATGTTTTATTGTCATTGGTATATAACACTTACTGCATGTTTCTCCACTTGTTTCTGCATTGTGCTTGGGTATGAGTAATGAGATGCTCATGAGTAAGTTTTCAGTGTCCTAACTGAGGACGAGATAGGATGACTTGTTGCGATCTGTTGATTGAATGTGGGTTCCATGGACCAGTATCTTATTTTATCTCTCAGTTAGCTTTTACGTAGATGTCTTCCATTTCTCTTTTCATAAATTGAGCGTCATCGATTTTAATAGTTGCTTTATAGCTGAGGCCAGGATTGATTGTTCTGCCAATGAAGGAAAACTATGTTTGATTCTGTTAGATGAAAATTGTGTAATATTTATTTGATTAATATGGCTATAGAGTTTGTTCATGAAAGTTTGTTGTATCAGTGAATTATGTGAGTCAGATATGATTAAACAGTGTTTGGTTTGTGCTCTGAAAATATATTTTAACGCTTGTAATATAGAAAAAATTTCTCCATTTAAGATAGTGTATGAACTAGGAAGCTTAAATAAATATTTTCAAAATGCAAAAAATATACAGGGTGTTCCATTTGAAATAAGAAAGTTCATTAGATTTACAGAAAAACGGAAGATATGACAACAATGTAATTACCACAATAATATCGTCCGCGTTAGGAAATCCTTACTCACCAAAATCTATAAAAAAATCGTGCAAGCCGTTCCTGAGATAATTGAGGCTTTCCATACATAAAACTCACTCTTTATAATATACTCTATTTATTAGTACAAGGCAAAGTAGACGGAAGAAGAGGGACCAGGTCGAAGAAGACCGTAATGGCTTAGAAACCTGTGAGAATGTTTTAACAGATCCTCTGCATCCCTTTTCCGTAGAAGTCGTGTTCCATCTCAGGGCCGTGCCGTGCTATGATGCGGTGAGGCAGTCGCATCAGGCGGCATCACAAGAGGGGCGGCATAATCAGTAAAATCAAAATACAAATTGGGCCATTCAATAATTAAAAATACATATTGGACCAAGTGACAGCCGAAAATATTCAACCGGTGAAGGTTTAACTGACCTTATTTTGACAAATTTGGAAAATTTTGATTTAAAACTGCTCAGAGGACAATGATAGCAGGGTCAATATGAGAGGAATAAGAAAGGGTGTGCAAAACAGAATACTTGAAAAACATCCGAGAGCGTTTTATGTGCCATGCGCATGCCACTCTTTAAACTTAGTCACAAATGACGCAACGTCTGCTTCTACAGAAACAACATTTTGTATTATACAAGAACTGTACACTTTTTTTCTGGTTCTACAAAGCGTTGGGAAGTTCTGAAAAACATGTTTCACAACTAACTCTAAAACCGTCGAGTGCTAGGTACTCGATGGTCAAGTCGAGTAGATGAATTGAAACCTTTTAGATTTCAATTTTGTGAAATATATGATGCTCTATTCGAAACAATAGAAGACGTCAACAAAGATTCAGAAACTAAAATCAATGAGAATTAGTAAAAAGTATTAAAAATTATAATGTATTTGCCCGATTTGCCATGTGGGTAGTTCTTTGTCATGATATTTTATTTCATATAAATTCAGTCTCAAAGATGTTGCAACATGTAGCAACTATACATTTGTCAGATTGTGTAAAAATATTGTCAGAAACTATAGAAAAAATGAAAAGTTACAGACATTCTGGCTATGACCAAATGAAAATTACTGCTAATGAAATTGCAGAAAATCTTGATACCTGTAAATTCTGAATTTTCAGCTGAAAATTAAATTTGAGTCAGGAGAAAAAAGCGTCAATTTGATGACGAAAAATCTGTGGATCAGCTCTCAACAGAGGAAGATAAATTTAAAATAAATTTTTTCATCTATATTTTACACATTGCCATTAATTCTTTGATTGATCGATTTTCGCTTCTAGAAACTCATGATAAAACTTTTAAATTTTTATATATTTTCAAATTGAGGGAAATAGATGACAAAATACTAGAAAAATATTGTATAACTCTTCATTCAATATTTTCAATAGAAAAAGAATCGGATATAGAGGCAAATTATCTTTTAGAATTTACAAGAAGAATTGCATGGTATGTCCCAAGTGATACCATACTCCATGAAACCTTTAGATGTTTTGAACTATTTGTGCCAAAATAACCTAATTTCTTTATACCTAAATGTAGTTATATCACAACAATTTTATTATTACTCTCTGTCTCGGTAGTTAGTGTGGAAGGGAGTTTTTCAAAATTAAAAATGATTAAAAACTATTTACGAAGCTGAATAAGACAAACAAAACTAAAAAAATTAGCACTCATTTTTATTTCAATAAAGTCCTCACTAGCTGCTACTTTAGACTACACCAACCTGATTGACGAATTTGCCAAAATTAAAGTCAGACGGGTAAAATACTAATTTTTGTAAATGTTAATTAAAGTTAATACATATTTCATTTAATTTAAAGTAGCTATGTTTTGTTTTTAACATAAAAGTTTACGTTCATTTTGTGTAATTTCATTTAATAAAAATAAAATTTAAATTTCAATAGTATTCAGGGGCGGCATTTCGAAGACTTGCATCATATTGAAAAGATCTACCGCACGGCTCTGTTCCATCTGTTTTGAGAAACTCTGCCAGTGTTTCATTTTTATATGCCTCACTAAAGTATTCGTTTCGTTCATGATTCGTTTGTAGTGGTTGTATACCTGTTGTGTTTTTTTGTTCTGTATTGTAAAAAGGCTTTCTTTTTGTCTTCATATTTTATCTTAACTTCCTCTGTAAACCATGGGATTTTCTTTTTCGATATGATAGCAAGTTGCAGTTGGTTCGTAACCTCTCACCTGAACACAAGTACTTACCTTGTGCAAGTTTCGAACAAGGATGAAATACATTCACATGTGAATCTTAAGACATCGACTTAATGTCGACCACTTTTCATTATAGAATGTAACAATAATGTATCTTTGAGGTTTTTATACCTATTGAAGTGGCTAGTTTCAATTGCTTGTACACTGGATGTTTACACTGATGATGGTCAGTTTGACCGAAAACGTTTTGTACTTCCACTCCTTCGTGGATAAATTTTAAGGATTTTTAATAAATTCATATATACCTACATCGTGACCCGTCAAAATAGCCCGGTCAAAACAGCCCCGTCAAAAAAGCCCCGTCAAAATAGCCCGAACACAAAATAGCCTCGACAAAATAGCCCGCAACCAAAATAGCCCCGACAAAATAGATCGCACACAAAATAGCCCCGGTCAAAACAGCCCCGGCTGAAATAGCCCCGCCTAAAACAGCCTCTTATAAACAATTACATAATTATTTATACAAGGTGTCCAAAAACTTTTTTTTAATTTAAATTATTTGACAAAAAGGAAGAATGTATTTAATTTATTTAATTTAAAATGCATTTTACTGTTGTCCGAAAACAGAAAAAAATGTTTATATCATAAATTAACTTTGATTTTCGCTTAACTTAAATGTTCAAACTTCCAAGAGGCAGGAAAGACAGGACTCGAGTTCTCTGAAAAGACAATTTTTATTTAATGTGGTTAAGATAAACATCTGAATAGAGGGTAATTACCATTTCCGAAAAAATGTATTTTTAAGGAATTAGTTCATGATGAATTCTGAAGGGAGCTTTTTTTTCGGGGCTATTATGTCGGGGCTATTTTGTCGGTGGGCTATTATTCCGCGGCTATTTTGTCTGCAGGCTATTCTGTCGGAGCTATTTTGTGTGCGGGATATTATGTCGGGGCTATTTTGTCGGAGCTTTTTTGACGGGGCTATTTTGACGGGGTACCATGCCTACATACAACAGAAGTGTTTACTTCATTCTACGTTATGATAGTATTCGTTAATTTCCTCTCTCCAAATGATTTTGTAGCTGCGTTAATTATGTTATCTTTGAGTTTTTCCGAGTTTTCCGGGATGTTTTTCCTGGATCCCTAATTTTTAATATTTCTAATAATAATATTTTAAAGTCTAGTAATCCGGAAACAACTGACATTTTACCTATTCAATCAGAGGCTGATATCTTTCGACGCACACGAGATCCTGATCGTCGAGGCGTGTCGTCCTCCAACAGCATCACTCTTCTTCGCTCCGCGTTGCATTTTCGCGTGTCCTTCAGGAGCGCTTTGCTTTCCCGACAATTTTCCATTTTCAGTAGCGTTCGCGCCTTCAACGGATACAGTCACGCACACGCTCCGTTCGGGGAAGAGTCGGGATAACACGTTGGATGTGGAAACTCGTGGAAGCAGCTTCGAGTTTTTTGAAAAAAGTCGAATATTGCGTCTTTAATAAAAATAGGTGCTTTGTTCTAGTGGAAAAAAGTGTTGTGTTAGTAAATCAAATCGTTAAATTATAATTTTAATTATAACATTAATAACGTACTAAACAAAATCAAATCAGAAAAATATTTCTAATAATATTTTTTTTGTATTTACACAACTATACCCGCATCAACCACTAAGGGTTATTAGCAGAGGCAGACAGTAAGATGCATATATAAAAATATTTTAAATATATATTTATTTAAGATAATTTAATAAATATGTTGAGGTCCGTACATTTTTTAAATTGTTACTAAGGGAACAGGCGATCATTTTGTTCTGGTACTCTGGGCACTCGATAATTATACATATTATGTCCTACTGATAGTTGAGTGTTGCATTTGGTATAAATCAAAACAGTCTCCTTGTTGAAGATATGTTTGTGCCTAAGTAAAGTATGGCTATTCGAATTTGGTTGATGATGAATTGATTTTTCCTATTACTTAGTAAGATGAGTGTGATTCCTACATGATCTATGCATTCTTTGAATATACTGGTAGTGTGATTCCAAGTAGTTTGCCATGCTCTGTACATGTGGCCTTGGATGTTTACTTTGTGATCAATCTCCAAGATATTTGATTTATCATAGAAATAATTAGGTCGGCTATTGTATTGCTTGCTAGAGAGTCCACTTCCTCATTGACACTTATTCCCCATTATTCATTATTGATTAGAGAATTTTTCAGGATTTGTCGTAGTTACTGGTACTGGTACTGTATCTCATGTTTTTTTAAGTCTATAAATATGGGATGGATATCTTGGTTTACTGATTCTTTTTAGGCAGTCATTTGGGGTTTATAGATCTCATAAATAATTCTCTCAGGTTGTATATCAACTCAGGTGTTACCTTTTTAGTAGTTCTGCCGCTATATATTTAGGTGATAGGTCCTGTTGCCTTATTGTTTTCGTGGATTTTAGTGTTTGTCTATCATTTTTGCTATCACATTAATACATTTTTCTTAAAGTTGAAAAAAGGACAATGTAAAAATCATTTCTCTTCTTCTAGGAGTTTCTGGGTTCTTCTCATTGCTTAGTATTATGCAGCCATCAAAGTTTCTTCCGACCAATCCATCTCTTTGTGATGTTCCACTTTTCCACTGATTCCACTTTTTCTTCTCTTTGTGATGTTTACGAGCAGACGTTCAGAATTCATATTTTTAAGAACCCCTCCGTTGGAAGTGTGTGAAATCCAGGATGTTTTTAGGGTCCTTCGATGCACTACAATTAGAATGTTTCCAATTTGTTTATCCTTGTGATTTTTAATGTCCATGGTTATCATCTCCTCACTGGAGTCACAATTTACATTTAACCAACTGTCCAGGTGTTTAAAATGGTTTAAACATTATTTATATTTTCCACTAAAGGAAAGCAGACCTTGATCTATATTAATCTTTCCAACTGCCATCTACTTTGTCTTTGAAATGTTATTTTGAAGTTCTCTCCGATCACTTGCTTCACTGACTAGATTTACTAATGCCTGGCGATATTGTACATTTTCTGCAAGAATGGCTGTATCATCAGCGTATTAGTCCAGGAACTGAAGCTTTTCATCTCGCAATTTTTACAGAATGGATCGACTTCCTCGAAAATTGGAGAACAAGTAGTGGATAGTCCAAGGAGTAAAATCTATATGAAGCCGAAAGGCGTTTTTACCATGGGGGTGGTTGCCACCCCATCCCGGGGGTGGAAATTTTTTATTATATTTTGGCCGCAAAAGTTGATAAAAACATTCATTCAAGGCAAAAAATGTTCTATACATTTTTTTGATAAAATGAATGGTTTTCGATTTATTCGCTATCGAAAGTGTTAGTTTTATATCGAAAAAAAAGTGTTTTTCAATAATATACTAATTTACGATTCACTCAATTTTTGGCGTAGAAAATTTTTTCTCAAACCAATTTCTAGGGAATTAAAAAACCTACAATTTCATATTTAAACATTTTTTCGTATCTCTGATGCTAATCTTTCTATTCTGAAGAAATCGACACTTTTACCAAACTACAAAAATTCGTTATTCGCTTTTAACTCCAGTTTTTTAAAAACTAATCTTTCTAAGCCAGTCAAATTTCTAGAATCTATTAATAATACATAAAAAAGAAGAATGAATAAGGCCAATGACTAAAAACATCGCTAACTTACATTATTATGCTTCCGATTGGATTTCTCCTTTTTTTTTTTTTTTTTTTTTTTCAAAAAAATATATTGATTTTGTAACCGTAACTTTTCTATTTTTTATCTTAGAAAGTTTGTCAAAAAAGAATTTTGTAGGTTTTTATAAGTTGTATAAGCCTGTTAATATTAATTCTTTTTAAAATCCTCAGTCGTAAAAAGAGGTGACTTGAAAGGGTTGGTAAAGGTGGTTTTTGCGTGTTATTACAAGATTTAATTATCAATAGCTCACTCAATTGTTGCTGTAGTGAAAATTTTGCAAACCATTTTTTTGAGAATTAAATAAGCTACAATGTCATATTTAAACATTTTGTCGTATCTCTGATGCTAATCTTTCTATTCTGAAGGAAACGCCATTTTTTTCCAAACTACAAAAATTCGTTATTCGCTTCTAACTCCATTTTTTTAAAAACTAATCATTCTAATCCAGTCAAACTTCTAGAACCTATTAATAATATAAAAATAAAGAAGACCAAATAAGGTGAATGACTAATTTTAATTAGGGTGGTGATTAGGAGGTTGCTTCGGATCACTTTTTCGCTGAAAAAAGTAGGGACTAACATTGTTTTCAATATACGTCACTTAATTTTTGAAATACAGACTTTGTTTTTTATTTCTGGAGATAGATATTTTAAAATACTTTAAATTAGTTTAAACAAGTTATCCTGGAAAAATGCATAGTTTTCCCGTCTTTTGACTTTGAACCTACAGTATTTAGCATTTGACGAAGAAGAGCTAACATTTAATAATGTATAGCTCGATTACTATTGGTCTTAAAAAAAACTAAAAGAAACGGTTTTGTTTATTGTTTCAAAAGTTACATTTTTGTTGGGTAAAGTTGTTTTGATAAAACGAAAACTTTTGGAGTTATTAGCCGAAAACTTATTAACAACATTGATTTTTTCGATATAAAACTAACACTTTCGATAGCAAATAAATCGAAAACTATTAATTTTATCAAAAAAATGTATAGAACGTTTTTTGCTTAGAATGAATGTTTTTTCTAACTTTTGTGGTCAAAATATAATAAAAAATTTCCACCCTCGAGATGGGGTGACAACCACCCCCATGGTAAAAGCGCCTTTCAGCATCATATAGATTTTGATCCTTGGACTATCCACTACTTATTCTCAAATTTTCAAGCAAATCGATCCATTCTGTAAAAATTGCGAACTCATTTTCGCACAGCAGGAATACGTGTATTCCTTAAGTTTTTCGTCTAAGGCAGAGGTCGGCAACGTTTTTAGTGTAAAGAGTGAAATACTAAATTAAAAATTCATGGCGGGCGGCAACTATGTTTTAACCTAACAAATATATAAATATAAACGTATAAAAAATATACGTGTTGAATTTTTTGTCTAAATTAACAATAGTTAAAGGGCGCACTAAAATTTATTGAAGTGCCGACCTCTGCTCTAAGGTATTCCTAAGGTATTCCTCTTAAGCTTATCTCTTCGTACCTATGTGGCAAACACCAGGCTGTAGTGTCTAAAGGTCATCTCTCCGATTTTCGACCCGTAAAACATGGAGTCCCACAAGGTTCGGTCTTGGGACCTCTTTTATTCATTATCTATGTCAACGATTTGGCTCAATTCATATCTCGGTACAAATCAGTATAATTTGCGGATGATGCGACATACGTAATATCAGGTAATAATAACCCTGGAAGGTCACACCTATTTTTTTTTACATAAACCTCACACATGGGTGTCAGATACCCAATGATTTTTTGTGAAGAAATAAAAAAAAAGTAAATATTTTATGATTTCCAGAGACTCTCTAATCACTATTGAATACATACGAATAATTAAATCAATAATTTTATTTTCTCTCTATTAATTGAAGTAACACAAAAGAACAAAATATTAAAAATACCAAAAAATAATTAAAAAACATTTTCTAAAAAACCGGAAACATAATTCAAAACATTTTAATTTAATTTAACAACAAAATAGTCTTTCTAACTAAAATATAACACCTTTTGATTATAGAACTGATATTCATTCTTAGCCAGGTATTTCAGTTTCACTCATTTTAGTAACTACATTCATAAGACAGTGTGGCTCTATGCTCCATGCATTATGCTTTATAGCAAGCCGAGCATGCACGCTTTGCTTTTCCATCTTTGCCTTTGGAGGAATAACACCTAGTTTTCTTTACTAAATTTGTGGGATGTTGTGTTGTTAGGTTATTAACTTGAACGCACACTTGATCGCAAACCTCACACATGGGTGCTACAATCCCTAGCCTGTATTCAATAAATTCTCGTGATTGGAAATATTGCTCAAATGAGACCGCAACTACACACCCGTCCTTGGCAGACTAGAGACTGAATTTACATAAAGCAGCATTACCATTGAAATGCAGCTGCGCAAGCTACATGCAGTTAAGTGTCGCGATGGGTATCTCACACCCAAGTGTGTGCTTCCAGGGATAATGAGGATTTAAAAATGGCTTACGAGGAAGTTTCTGATAAATCTAGCAGATGGTTTGCTGCGAACAAACTAAAGCTTAATTCTGATAAAACGCAGGACTTGATTATATCTTCAAGTGATTTACATGGCGATCCAGATCGCAAAGAGACTGCTGAACTATTAGGAATAACCATAAACAATCGATTGAACTGGTCGGCTCACATTTCACAAGTAAAGAAGAAGTTGTCTAGTTCATTGTTTCTTATTCGTCAACTAGCAAGGGTTGTCAACTTTGAGACATTGAAAGTGACATATTTTTCTTTATTTCACTCACACCTAAGCTATGGATTAATCTTATGGGGCAATTCAACAAATGCTCTTCAAATTTTAGGATGCAAAAGAAAGCTATCCGTATTTTAGCAGGGGTTAGTTATCTGGAACATTGCCGACCTCTCTTCATTAAATTAAAAATTATGCCGCTACCTACTCTGTTGATATATCAAGTTCTGACATTCACAGCAAATGGGCCCATTTAATAAAGCAGTCTGATGTTCACGTTCACAATACGGCTAACTCTCACTATTTGCGAAAAAATCGCTGTAGATTGCGTCTTTCAGATAAAAATTTTCTTAATTATAATTATCACAATATTTTACCAAAAGATATTAAACAGCTAGCCTGTAACAGTATCATAAAAGTATCAGTAAAAAAGTCATAAAAAAGTATCTGTTGAAACATTGCTTTTATTGCTCGGAAGAATATATGACGCATTGCAGAACATCCACTGAAATGCTTACCGTGGCACAAAACATTTTTTGTTAATCTATATTCTTGTTTGTGATATTTATAAGTTATGTTTTATATTTCTATTTTATATACATTGTAAGTTTGATTTGCTACAAACAATATTTTTTGTAAAGTAGTTAAATAAATCTATCTATATATCTTAAGCCTATGACTCATCAAACTGATTAGTCTAAAATCGCTGCATTTGGCGGGCTTGCTTTCCTTTGGTAATATTATAAACAGTAACTTCAACCAACCATGTGGTACTATTCTTCGTTGTGGATTTTGTTAAAGTAAGTGGCTAAGTAGGTAATGTTTTCCAAAAGTTTAAGTATCTCAGCGTATATTTGATCTGGTCCAGGTGCTTTATTATGTGCTTTTCTGACTTTGACGTCTATGCTTTTCTGACTTCTGATTTCAGTATACTGAGACCTCAATCTAACTAGTTGTCACAGGTAATATGTGTGTAGAATCGTCAAAAAAGCCTCTGATGTATCACTTCCATTCTTTGCACTACTGTTCGTGATCACAAATTATTCCGTCTACGATTTTAAATACTTGAGTATGTTTTAGTTTTCTACTTCCGGTGGTATATTTAATTTTCTTGTCTTGGTTGAAACTGTCGTGTTTTTTGTAGGTCTTCTATTTCGTTACAGGCGTTCTCGGACCAAAATTACTTTTTTAATAAGCACTACTAAACTTTTAAATGAAAAATCAACTTTATGACAATTATTAAAGAGGATAAGATCAAAAGATTTTTTTTTATTTAAAAAATATAGACCAAAATAATTTTTTCATAACTAGTTGTAGTTATTTTGAAAATAAAAGATTTCAAATTTTATTATCATACTCACGGTATTACTAAAATGGTATTCATGTTTTTGCATATCTATTCAAATTCTCTTTGTGGAACGGGAAGAATCATTTGAAAATAGGCTACATTTTTGTTTTTGTATTCGCTGTCATTCAGGCAATCAAAATTACTCTCCCCGTTAAATTTCGAATATATTACGGCCTTGGTCGGATGCACCAATGTGGAAATTTTTCGGAAAGGGAAAAACGAGACGAGATTGATTTTTTACTGCAAGAGGTTGTTGTCACAAATCAGTGCAATCAGGGATATTTGACAAAAAAAAACGATGTGTTTGAATGAAAAATGTTTTATTGAACTCAGATAGTTTCCCAATACTTTCTAGCGGAATAGAGAGGCTAAGATTTTAAAACCATAAAATTTTGTATATTGTATAGTATACATTTAAAAGGATGATAATTATGCAAGCCAAAAATCAAAGAGATTTTTTACTCTAAGGATGTATATTATGAATTATCACAAGGGGAATTGAAATGCATCGCTGTCCAAGGTATTTGGAGCATTCTTTTATGCAATCACATTTTAAATGCCTCTAGACAATTGAACATATCAGCCTTCATAGTCTCGCTAACATGTAACAACACTGACCAAACATAACATGACTATTCTTTATTGTAATTTTAAGCTATGATTATTTTAAGCACTCGATGCTGCTATAAAAGACAGAAATATCCAGGGCAGAAAAGCCATATCCATGATTAACGGCATTCTATGGGACCAAACAATATCTAACCCTAACAAACATCTCACATAAAATACCATACTTAAAAGTGTAACCACATATGGCAGTGAAGTTTGGCCACTAAAACAAAGAACAGAGAAAAGTTACTAGTAACCTAAATGGACTTCTGGAGAAGAGCTGCAGGCAAATCAAGAAGAGATCAGGTACCAAATGAAATGATGGGAGTCACATATACAATCATTGATGACATAAAAACAAAATAACTAATATGGTACGGCCATATACAGAGAATGCCAGATGACAGGATCCCTAAACAGATTTTTACGTAGACTCCACAAGAGAGAAGGAAAAGAGGAAGGCCGCGAAAAAGCTGGAGGGGGGAATTAAAAGAGAACTAGAGGAAAGAGAAATCCCTGCAGGTAGTAGTAGATATTAAATAACAACAGCGATAGAATGCATCTCTGTCTGACGCCTCTTTGAATGTAACATTCGTCGGTTAATCTTCCATCGACTCGTATGACTCATTTCAGATTTTAATATAAGTTTTCTATGATAAGTGGGCAAAAACGGGAGGAGTATAGAGATAAACGAAAGAATTAAGGGAGATAGAGTGTATTGCAAATATCACCGACTACTCAAGAACAAAAACCTGAGCAAAAAAACAAAATCAAAATATATACAGCAGCAATTATACCAGTGATAGCCTATCTATGGAGCAGAAGTAATGTGCCTTACGAAAAAAGACGAAGAAAAGTTAAGAATAATTGAGAGAAAAATTATGAGAAGAATACATGGCCCAGTGAAGACAGAAACAGGGGAATATAGAAAGCTGATGAACCATGAAATAATAAATATAACTGACGGAGAAGATATAGTAAAATTCATTAAAGCACAAAGGCTCAGGTGGTTTCGGCACACACAAAGAAGAGGGGTAGAAGAACTGATCAGGACCATAATGAAATGGAAACCAGTAAAAAATAGACCAAGAGGAAGACCAAAAATATGATGGGAAGATCAACTGCTAGACGGTATATCAAAGATGGAAATTGCGAACTGGAGAGAAAATATTCAGGGCCGGAGTGAGTGGAAGAAGATAGTAGAGAAAGAAAAAAAATACACAACCTATGAACGACGACCTAAAGGAAACTGCGGACTAATCCACCGCGTGAAATGGATTAAAAGAGCTCATAGTATTTGAGCGAACTATACTCTAACAAGAGTGAACGGTCCATATATATATATATATATATATATATATATATATATATATATATATATATATATATATATATATATATATATATATATATATATATATATGATAAGTGGGCCTCTACCATCAATGCCTTTAATTACTATGAATATGATGAAATCTGTTCCATGGTTTATACTGGAAAGCCACCAAAATGGGCCATGAGGAACGCCAATGTCCTTAAAGGAGGAGGCATATGAAGAAGAAGACCACCGAAGAAGATGCTGTCTCCTTTTATAAAACAAAAATTCAATTTGTATACCTATATATTATGGATCAATTTAAATTCTATTTATAAACAAGGTAGTATAATTCATCATGTTTTTTCTTTATAAAAAACACATCAAAAGAGGATGCGACATGAAAAGTTTATAATTCTCCAAACTCTTACATGAAGTAAAAACCACTTCTATGTAATAGGTATATTTACTAAAATTTTAAAAAATCCCAATGAATTGAGTGAAATATGTCCAATTCAGAACGTTTTCGGACCTATCAGTCCATCATCAGTGAATTCAAATACTTGCTAAATAGCCCCAGAACCAAACAATGGTTGTAATTGGCTAAACAATGGTAATATTGAAAAGGCTAAACGCCGATGTTAATAGATATAACTTCTGGGAAAATGATGAAACTCTAATCGAGAAACTTAATCAACCATCTTAGCCTAACGTTGACTACCAAGTAAAACTTGGAAGCGTTGGCCAACGTTGACTTGGTAGTCAACGTTGGCCTAAGATGGTTGAGTAAGTTTCTCAATTAGAGTTTCATCATGTTCTCAGAGGTTATATCTATTAACATCGGCGCCTTTTCAATATTACATCAACATATTGTAGATTTAATTATAATTACAACCATTGTTTGATTCTGGGGCTATTTAGCAAGTATTTGAATTCACTTATGATGGACTGATAGGTCCAAAAACGTTCTGACTTGGACATATTTTATTCAATCCATTGGGATTTTTTAATACTTAAGTAAATGTTTCTATTACATAGAAGTGGTTTTTACTTCATGTTAGAGTTTGTTTAACTATATGGTATACAGCCAACCCAGGGAACTACCCCTTTTTAGTTTATAATGCTCGTCTATTTTCTCAGCGACTGTACTTAATATTATAATTTGTTTATTAAGAAATATGTTTAACCAACTGACGTTTTAAAAGCATGAAATATCTTCATATATCATTTTTCGGTACCTGGTACAGACATTCAATCGTAGACAAATTATCGTAACTCCAAAGTTTCCCAGATTGCGTGTTTGACTATAAAACGAACACTGTCATCATAATTAATGGTAAAAAATCAGAAAATCCGCATTGGCGTTAGTTACAATGCAATATAATAATTTATATTATTCAAATATTAGTTACTGTATTTTATTTGGATGTTATTGCATTTAGAATATAATAATATCCTGATTGTGTATAAATAAATGAAATATGCAGTTTATCCATATTTTAGTTGGGAACAGCCACAATTTCTTGCTAGAAAGTCGCTATCGAAATACAAAACATTATTGAATTAAACAAATTTTGTCTTTATGTCCTATTGTCACTCGATGTTTTATGTGGTCTGCCACACTCCCATCTGACAGCGATATGTCTCTTTCTATCTTGATATCCTATCGTCTGCGATTCTGCTTGTATGGTTATTCCATTCTCTCTTCCTATTTAGTATTCACTCTCCTACCTTTTCCATCTTGTATTTTGTATTGATTAGTTCTTCCTAACGCTATTATGACATACGGAGCAGAAACTCTCACGCTCACAAAAACAACAGCACTAAAAATGGAAGTGGTACAAAGGCGCATGGAAAGATCGATTGTCGACGTGATAAAAAAAGACAAAATAAGGAACCAAGACCTAAGAAAAAGAACAGGTACCACTGATGTCGAACGTATAGCCAAGCTGAAATGGAATTGGACAGGTCACATAGCGAGACTGAAAGACTCAAGATGGACCAGAAAACTAATTGACTGGCTTTCAAGAGAGGAGAAATGCAGCAGAGGGCTACCACCAACACGCTGGAGGGACGGCATTAAACGAATATTCAAGAACTGGCAACAAGACACACATAACCGTGAAGAGTAGCGAAACATGGGAGAGACTTATGTCCAGCAGTGCACAAAAGAGGTTGCATGATGATGATGATGCTGTATTGATTGCGTCACTCAGTCTTTGGTTCCTCAGTGTGTCTCCTGTGATTCTTCTTAGTTTCCTCATTTATCTTGTGTCCAGCATCCTTTGTGTTTTGGATGATCATATCTCGGTTTTCTTGTTAATGTCATTTTTAGTGTCTATCAAAATCTATTATTTATATGTTCGGCTGCTTTATTGGCTTTCTATATTTTCTTTAGCTCTGCTTTTACATGTCCATGACTGGATAGTGTGATTCCTAAATAGTTGATTTCAAAAATCTGTTTAATACTAGTAAAGGGTGGTTCATTTAGAGGTAATTCTTTTGGTGAGGATTTGTTGGGAGGTCGTGCATAAATGGTATCACATAAAGTTGCTTTCTTATTCAGTATTGTTTGACACCTAGAAAGACTTAACTCGGCACAAAGTCTAGAAATTATTTAGCTATATTACGAAAATAGGCGTTCAATGAGGAACGTGTTTCGTGCGCTTAGACAAAAAAAAAAGGTTTTCCGATGAGGCCCGTTTTTGGCTTACTGAGGACGTGAATAAACAAAATGCCCGTATTTGGGTTGATGAGCAACTCAAAGAGGTTCAAGAGTTGCCAATACATTCAGAAAAAACCACTCTTTGGTGTGGTTTATGGACCGGTGTCATCGTCGGTCAATGTCTTGGACTAGCCAGAATGTTACTGTGAATGGAGACCATTATCGCGCCATGATAACGGACTATTTGATACCAGAAATTGAAGTTCGTAGTTTATGTCAAATTTGGTTCCAAAAATATGGCGCCAACTGCCATACATCTCGTGAAAGCATGGCTTTACTGAGAAAACGGTTCATTGAGCAATTTATTTCACGCTTCGGACCAGTGACTTGGCCGCCTATATCCTGTGACATCACACGTCTAGTCATTTTCCTGTGGGGCTACCTCAAGTCCAAAGTCTACATGAATAAACCAGCTACGATTGAGGCATTGGAGGCCAGTATTACTCGAGTCATTGGTCAAATACCAATCGAAAAGCTCGAACGCGTCATCGAGAATTAGACCTTCAAAATGGACCGTCTTATAACCGCAGTCATGGTCAACATCTGAAAGAAATTATCTTTAAGAAGTAATTGTAAAGAATGGTTCTTTTTTACGACAATAAAGATTTTCAAATAAAATTCATTTTTTTTCATTGTTTTTTATTTTTTAAAAAAGTACTAAATAAATCACCCTTTACAATTCTAAGTCAGTCTTGGACGCATTTCCCAGATGGTTGTATTATTAGTATTTCATCATTTTACTTCATCGTACTACATACGCAGTATGAGTATCATAGATAAAGTTATAGGATCGTGCAAAAAAAATTTTTTTCAGATTTCACTTTTTTTCGACGTTTTGAGTCCCCCTGAGTCTAAAAAGCAAATAAAAAAAACATGTCGGAAGTATGTACGTATGTACGTACGTATGTACGTACGTACGTATGTCGCCACCGCCCAGCAAAAACTACTGGACCGATTTCGACGAAATTCGGTATGAGTAAGTTTAAGAGAATTTTGTCGAGAAACTAAGCTTTTGAAAAAAACCTCTCAAAGGGGGGCCGAAATAGGGGGGTTATTTGGGGACCATTTTTGCAAATTTTGACCGAAACGAATGAAATTTAACTTAAAATTAGCTCATCGATAGATAAATAGAAATACGGAATTTGACATTTCCAAATCCAAAATGGCGGCCAGCATGGCCGACCGCCCACCCGATACATTTCCCTACCAATCTAAAAACTTGTTTAAGATAAATTTAATTTGAAAAAACATTTATATAGCCTAGAGATGGGGCTATAACAAGAATATTACCGTTTTTCAGAAAAAGTTATGGGTTGCCTATATTTAACGGGTCAAAATTTGACATAAATTTGAACTAAATTTTCTCAAAAATGACTCCAAGGAATTTGTTTATTTTTTGATATATTTTTGATATCCTATCGGTAAATTGAATAACATTGGTCAGGTTTCTTAACTCCTCATAGGAGGGGAGTTACGAATTTTTTATAAAAAAATATTCGAGTGCCCGTAGCTTCCTCTGTAATAGAAACTAGAATTTGAAATTTGGCAGAAATATATAGTACTTTGTTATCTATTAGCACAATAAATGTTACCCACAATATGGCTTCCGGTTTAACCGGAAATGAAAAAAAAATCTTAATTTTTTACATACACGCTATATATTTTTATATATTTTGAAAGAATGTGAAATTATCTTTCCAATGACATAAAACTCGTTGCTGTAACTCAAAAACTCGAAAAGTTACAGAAAATTGAAATTTTGCTAGAATCTTGTGTGTGTCCCCTCTCACGCGATCATAGCAGAGCATTATTATAGGGCAGTCAATGAGGGTATTTAACTCCGAATTCGATCCTACTACATCGATGTACTTGATATTTTCACCGTAAGTAGGGAATAGCTCAAGAAACTAAATCTACCCTATATACTATGGCGCTTTTATCTTGGGACAATTCCCACCCCTTCAAGGGGGTGGAAAATTTATTGGTCAAATAAGCATGGAAGTGGCTAGAGAACCTATTTTGAAGCAAAAACGGATCTATACTTTTTTTTGAGAACTCAATACTTTTTGAGTTATGCGTAGTTGAAAATTGGCCATTTTCATTTAAAAATGACACGTTTTCGGACGGTTTTTGTGAATACCTTAAAAACTATGCATCAAACTATAAACACTATATAAAATTTTTTTTAATTATAAATAACAAAGAGATTCGTTCCTTCGTAAATTTTCTATTTATAATACAAAAAGAGATATGGTAGGTAAAAAGAGTTTGTTTTTTGGTGCATGCTCAAAGTGCTCATGCTTTTGTAGTGTTTGAAAAGGCCTTTAAAACGAGCACCGTTAAATGTCGGTTACATTCAAACTAAGCGAGATATGGTGCAAAAAAATATATGACTAATAATTTACTTTAAGGAAAAATGAGAAGTACATACATTTAACCTCTCATTCACCAGAATTTAAATGCATTGTTTTTCTTTTGCAATACCTCTTAATATAGTGTTATTTCTACTTTCAAAAAGTTGGACGGGTGAAAAAAATAAGATCAAATTATAGAGCGCATTTTTAAATTTTCTTAAAATTCTTCCTTTTGCTCCATGCAATTCGAAAATAAAAATGTTCTATCCCCGAGAAGTGGTGAGAACCGCCCTCATGATAAAAGCGCCATAGTATATAGGATAGACTTTGAATTAGGAGATTGGGCTTTGGGCTACTCCCAAAATTTCATTACAATCCATGAAGTAAAATGCAAATATTGTAAACTATTAATTTCTCAGAAAAATGGACTAATTTGAAATGAAAGTATGACTAATATTCTATTGATTTATGCAATAATCTATAGTGTGTCCCCGAACATTTTCTCAAATGCGGGAATTAATGATGCGTAGAACCACAAAATATTTTCAAGTATACAAGGTGTTTCTAAAATATCAAAATAACGAGTAACTTTGTTATTTTTATAGAACACCAGTATCTAGTACGATAACGATAATAGATCGGTACGATAAAGTTCTCGAGCGGCCCTTCCGTCCAAGTACACGCCCTGCCCATCTTACACGATTTGCCTTGATGCATCGTACTATATTTTCGTATCCATAGTCTGCTTGAAGTTCCAGGTTCCGTCTTCAATCTCCTGTTGTATCGTTTTTTCAAGGCCCAAAGATCTTCTGGAGGATCTAAGACTAATAATTTTGTTATTTCACGCTTGCGCTGGTTCAGTGTCTAGGTCTCACTTCCAAAAGTTATTATTGGGCGAGTTACCATTCCTCGGTTATTCAAAAATATATTAACTTAATTTGAAGGTTTCACAAAATGTTGGATAGGACTTAATGCATGCACTGTATAAAAATAGTCTAGTATAAATTAACAGAGCAAATGTTTATATTTTATATATCACTGTCATTAATATATCCGAATTTTAAAAAGTTATAAATGATCCTCTTTTTATTAGTTTGATTGAAAATTACAAAGTTATTAACAATACAATTTTTAATTCCATTAAGTTGAGTATTTTTACTGCTTCAAATAACTTTCCAACGTAATTAATAACAGCAAAAATTCGTATTAAAAAAGCCGCACCTACTAATTTTTATTCCTAATTTTATCTCCATTATCACCTTCATTTGACTTTAATTAATATAACTCTGAAATTTAGGGAGAAACGAATTATACTTTTTTAACAACCGCCGAATACTCCTATTACGGGGTAGTCTCCCCTATAACCGACTGCGCCAATTTAATATTTTCAAAACTCGTGACAAATTGTCGCAAGTCCGACTCGGCGTCGAATCGATTCATTACATCTGACATTTTGTCATCTCGAATTACGAAAATGAAACACAGTTTCAGTTTAAGATAATTCAATTAATAATGCTATAGAGCTGCACCAGCAATTCGCTACGTTCAAACAGAAAAACGTAATTGATTTTAAATGGGCTAATTAGAAAAGTCAAGTTGTTGTCTAGTGTACAACGTTTTGTTTTAGGTTTTTATATTCCGTTCTGATCTTCTATCTTTTTTTATTGAATTTCTTTCTAATTGATTTTAATGCATCACCTTTAGTTTGTGGCTTCTAGTATTTCTCGTTGCTTACTTCATCCAGGACACAACAGAGAAAATAAATATGCTCAAAATCATATAAATTTTATAAATATTATTTATTCATATACTATTACTATACCATAAATATAAGATTCAAAATATATGCTAAAACTTTAGAATAGAATAGAATAGAAATATGCTTTATTGCCATGAAAAATTTTACAATTTTATCGACAAAGCTTATAAATAGTAAAAAAAAAACAAAACAGTAACAATCCAATTTACTAAAATTACATAAATCGTCAATAAGTTAAATAAAATAAATAAAGAAATCGAAGTTAAAACAGAAATAATCAATTGCAAAAATTTAAATAAATTGCAAATCCATAGTCTACCTAATAATTAATAAAAAAAGGTTTAAAAGTTAAAAAGTTAAGCTGCTGCATATGACACCCAAATATAGATAAAAAAATAATAAAAATACTACTTGTGCAAAGGGTACTGTAATTTCTTAGTTATTGACTAAAATAATCTTCTACTGAATAATATGGTCTTTCAGACAGGTAGGCTTTTGTCAGTTTACGGAATTTGGGAAAAGATGGTGCAGATTTTAGTTGTAGGGGGAGATGGTTGTACATTTTTTTGCGGAACATAATATCGATTTCTTTACTAACTCCGAGGACGGGTTCTGCAAATAGACGTCAAACGTAGAATTTCTCGTGAAGTAGTGATGATTAGGTCTTGGTGGAAAGACATGTAGATGTTTACGAATTAAGCAAACAGTTTCTAAAATATACAAAGATGGAAGGGTTAAAATTCCGTGATCTTTGAAGTAACTTCTGCAGTGTGTTGTTCTTCTGAAGCCAAACAGATATCTTATAGCTCTTTTTTTGTAATTTGAAAATAACATCTAATTGGGCAACTGTACCAGAACCCCAAAAAGGAAGACCATAACGAAGATGTGACTCGAACAAAGAAAAATATGTTATTTTGGAAGATGCTAAATTGAGTTCATTCGAAACAGATCTTATAGCATAACAGGCTGAAGAGAGTTTCTTCCGTAACAAATCGATATGGAGGGACCATTTAAGGTTGCTGTCTAAAAAAATGCCAAGAAATTTTACAGAATCAACGGTACTGATCTGGCTGTTATTAAGAGGTAAGGGTTGAAGAGCTCCTTTATAAGACAATGCTACTGTTTTATCTACGTTAAACGAGAGTAAATTTGAGTCAGACCAGGTTTTTATTGTAAGTAGAACAGAAGTTATAGTAGCATGAAGAGTTGCAATATTTGAGTTGCTCCAAGTGATACTGGTATCATCAGCAAAAAGAAAGATGTTTCCATCGATTTTTAAATTAGTGATGTCATTAATAAAGATAAGGAAAAGTAGAGGACCCAATACTGAACCTTGAGGTACCCCACATACAATGTTTTTGAGACTAGAGTCTTTATCATTTGCTCTAACTAGTTGTTTCCTATCTTCCAAGTAAGATTGGAACCAATCTAAAGAAATGCCTCGAGTTCCGTAGAAATTTAGTTTTTTTATCAAAATGTTGTGATTTACACAATCAAAAGCTTTGGCATAGTCACAAAAAACGGTGGCAGTGTAAAGATTATTGTTCAGTGCTTGATAAACCTCATGTAGTACAGAAAACATGGCATCAGTGGTGCATTTATTATTTAAAAAGCCGAACTGATTTTGTGATAAAATGTTGTTTTCAACTAGAAAGGACATAAGTCGGGCTTTGATGAGTCTCTCAATAATTTTGGAGAGTACCGGTAGTAGTGCAATAGGTCTATAATTGCAGGTATTAGATATTTCACCACCCTTATGAAGAGGAATAATGATGGCTGTCTTCAGGCACTCTGGAAATTTACCTTTCTCAAAAGAATCATTAATTAGTGAGATGAGGACTTCTAAAACATTTTCTGGAAGATTAGAAAAAATTTTGATCGATAGACCATCAGTACTACAGGAAGATTTGCTTTTGATACTATTAATTGTTTGGATTAGTTCAGATTTAACGACTGGTTTTATAAAGAATGAATTCGAGACCTTTCTTGAATTAGGGAGATATGAAATGGGATCTTGTTGTGGCAAAATAGTTGATGTAATATTTTTACTCACATTAACAAAGTATTCATTTAGATTTTCAGGGTCTGGAAGGGAAAATGTTTGAGCAGTGTGGGTTTTATTTCGAAGATCGTTTATTATGGACCAAGTTTCTTTTGCAACACTTTTGGAGCTTCCCAGATGGTTCTGGTAGTAGACTTTTTTAGCTGAATTTATTCTGTTGTAAAATTTTCTTATCTAATAAATTAATCTGTAATTCTACTATATCCTTTTTTATTAACAAAATTTCATTTAAATGATTCGTTAGACTGTTTTTTTTTCTCTGATTCTGGCCTTGGTTTAGAACTAGAATTTTTAGCCACGTAATTGTATATCTTATCTCTAACTCAGGTCTAATGTGTAGTGTGTGTGTTGAGTAAGTGTCTTGTTACTTTGCAAAGTCGACGTCATTGTCTTTGCAAAGAGACGCTAATTGTATCCGAACGTCTGCGGTCCCTCCGGTGAGTACCGATCCCACAAGGACAGAAACTATTTTCATTTATTAATTTATAATAAATGAAAAAATTCCTGACCCTGGTGGGATTCGAACTCACTACCATTCGGAACTTTCGATCCAAAGGTTAGGCGCTCTTACCACTGAGCCACAGAGGGGGGCGTTAGACTGTTATTATTATAAAAAAAAAAGAATATATGTGTACTTTGTACGCACGTAAGAAGATATTCTTCTATTATATAATAGGTAATTTAAACGAAGTAAATATACTTAAAAGGTTATTTGTACTTATTTTATTTAAAAATCAAACTAACTTTCTTATCTACCACTTTCAAAAAAGAAGAATATCTTCAAAAATTATATAATAATATACTTACAATCATAAAATCTATAAAAAAAATAAAAAAATAATAACTTGCTTGGGGCTTGAACCCACTTCACGTCACCGCGCCGTACGAAAGTTGACGGCATTTGAAACTGCACCACATTCGCGTATACGTCATGTGGGAATATACACAAACTAAACGTTTACACCATAAATTTATATGAATTTAATAAAATTATTATGTAGTTTGATTTTTGTCGAAATAAAATACAACAAAATATAGAGTAAGAAAACAATATATGAGATGAAGATTTGTAGAAAGTTTGTTCGTAATCAGACTATGTAAATTAAAGCATTGCCTACTAATAGGTAACTACATTATTTTGTTTACATTTTCCAAATAGATAGGTATTGAAACTATTAAGTATTTCCAACTGAAACATTTAGAATTACCTACGTACCTGCGGCTTTTCAAAACTATTTAAAAGTCACTATAATTATAAATTTGATTTTATTTCTGTCCACACATCAATAAGAACTAATATTATACAATATTTTTGTTTACCGATAACCTCCATATTGAACAATTATTGTCAGATCGTTTCAAAATTTCAACACCCAATCAGAGCCCGTATAATGACTAAGACCATACTGTCGGTGTGCGCATGCGCGCGGATCAATCAAATTTTACCCTCAATCGATTCGCCGCTAAAGAAGAATATCTTCAAAAAACAAAATTAAATTTTCACCTTTTAAATAGATAACTTATATCTCCTATGAATTTATGAATGAATAAATTATGCTGTAAAACTGTTAAATTGACAAAAAACGAATATGGTATGTAATATACAACAGCTCTCTCCTTTTCACAAATAATCTGACTAGCCTTTTTTATCTTTTTCTCTTCTTCTCATGGATTGTGTTGTCCTCGGTTCTCCCACACGTGCTCCTAGGATGCTACTACGGTCTTTCTCCTCAAAACTGTTTCACAAACAAGAAGACAGCACTCGCTCGAAATCTCTACTCTATTTAGTCTCTGACTCGATACAAACAATATCAATCTTTATAATTCCAAGATTTTTTCTCTCAGCTTGATATTTTGTGCATAATTGATACAAACCGGCTATTCGTTCAAGACAGAAAGTGGAATCTATTCGGACACGAGGAGATTGTACTTCTCGACTCGATCACGATTTCGTCTCAACAGGAATCTGTTTACACGGCCACCAAATTCACCACTTTACACAAACTTACTATCTTTCAAACTGGACTGCTACCTTCCGATCTTAATTACACAGTAAAACTTTTTCCTTCATCAATCTAAGACTCAACCACTCTGTTCTCCCTCCATCCATCTCTTCGCCAATCACAAGCATTCTTTCTACACATTACATCCCTACTTTCATTTCTTAAGAACAAATAGTGTTGTATACAAATTTTCTGTCTTGTCAAATTTCCAGGAGATATTAAAATTAAATGTTTTCTTATATCCTAGAAAAACCCTATATTCTAAAACTAAACAAAATGTTTACTGGTTTTCTGCGAAACCATTTAGAAAACACTCTATTGTCTACTCCAACCGCGATTACATTCACTTTCTAATCCGACCGTATTTCAGTTCATTGTTTAATTTGTATAAGTCCGTTCGTAGAATCTTTACCACTAAACATTTCCTCTTTCCACGAAAGACTGCTTACGGCTAAATCATATTATTTACAAATTGTCGCTATATACAGGGCGATGAAAATTTACGATCTCGTGGTCTTTGACATAAAATTAATTCTCTAAATTTTCCCCATAAAAATTATTTAACAATATATATGTATATAGTGACCTATTCTAATATGTCATATAATTTCATCATCATTATTATGGTATCTACACTCCTGGTGGAGTGGTTGCCGTTCTCTTTGGGCTTTTCCAAATCATTTATCACGACGAATCATTCCGCATTAACATTTTGAATTTACAATTATTAGTTTTGTAGCTTATCGTTCGGTTACGATACCGCCGAATTTCTTTGACGTCATCTGACATCTTCCTACACAAAGGAAGAAAGACGGGAAAAACTAACGGTGACAAACATAAAATTGACACTGGTAACGTTAAGCCAATTATTCCTCAAACAGCTCGATAATTACCACAGGCGAAGAGAGAGGAAGCTGAAGGGATTGTTCAGGCAATAAAGAAAGACGGGGTGATAGAACCTTCTACGAGTCTATGGGTCTCTTCGGTAGTCCTGATCAAGAAGAAATATGGAGCTACGAGATTCTGTGTGGACTACCGCGTTTGTTGAACAATGTTACCAAGGAAGATAGTTATCCTTTTCCTCGGCTCGACGACACGTTGGGCACATTGACTGGAAGTAAATTGTTTTTTACGTTGGACTTGAAGTCTGACGACATAATCGTTTTGGGAGAGACTTTTGAAGACCATCTGAAGAATGTAGAAGATGTTAAACCCCAAGAAGTGCTACTGTTTCACAAACTGAGCATATGGCACATCCTAAGCTTAAGATCTGTTGGTGCAACCAGGCAATCATCACGGTGCGGCGCCAATATTAGGGCATCCACTGCCAAAAGGAGTGTTTATCTTAGATATTAAATATTAGATCTAAACTATGTGTATCGATAAATATGCAAAAATGTTTTAAAATACATGTATTAACAAAAAACAATTTAATAATATAGCCTTATTCCCTTTTAGTAGAACGAGAATAATAAAAACAAAAAATAATTCAGTACTAGAAACACAGAAATAGTCACAGTTTACCTTTAATAATATGTAAAAAGGGCGTCTTAGGTAATCACTATATGTAATCCTATAACCCATATAATCTCTTTGCGATTAAAACTTTCCAACATAGTATATTTTAACTTTGTAAATATAGTTTTCCTCGAACTATTCGCCATATTTTACAAGATCATAAACAGAGAATCCAACCGTTCCATATTCCACTATCTAATAAACATAGCAAAAAGCGCCGTTTTCCACGAAAGTCACTGTACAAGCACCAGGAAATTGTCCGCGCAAACCACTAAAAACTTTCGTCCTAACAAATTTCCGTCTTTGCCCGAGTGCATGATGATGCTGCGGTGCAAGAAAACCATTACAATCTCATTTCTAAGTTCGCTGTCGTTTATAAGACTGCTTCGATACAGGATCGGGTTATGTCGTTAAATACGAACAGGAAATTAATTCAGAACTTTAAACTTTAATAAAAATACCTGTGGATATGAAAAAATAAGAAGCAAAATTGGAAGTAAGATTTGAAGTGTGCCAGCCAAGAGAACAGGCTGGTTGTCGCCCCAACTACGGTAAAAACGACCACCTACAGTGCATAAAAGTCTTCATTGAAAAATTAATTGAATACAATAGACCTCTAGTTCTAACATTTATAAGCTTCCATAAAGCGTTTGATACTATAGAACTACCCGCACTACTTATGGCAATGGAAGAGTCTCCAATTGATCATAGGTACACCAATATTATAGAAAATATAGAGGTACAGAAATGCTACAACAACGATAAATCTGCACGGTCCTACCAATAAGATATATCTCAGGAGAGATATTCGACAGGGAGATACTATGTCGCCTTTGTTCATTACTGTACTTGAACATTCTTTGAAGTCACTGGAATGGGAAAATAAAGGGATAATTATCGATGGTGAGATGCTTGGTCATCTGCGATTCGCAAATGATATTGTTCTGATTTCACATGACCTAAAAAGTGCCAATGATATGTTGAATGAACTCAGCGATGCAGAACGTAAAGTAGATGTAAATATTAATTACCAAAAGACGTCTAAATTGAAGTTGTTGACAGTACATATACATTGGACATATGGTAAAAATTAGCAGAAACGATCAAACTGCTTGTGGGCGTACTAGGAAAGTCCATTAACTCCATTTTTTTTTCAATTTTGACATTTTAATACTATTAAATTTACAAACATCAATATGTTAACAGGAAAAACCGTATATCTCCAAATTCATCATCCAAAATCAACTGACTCCATCTTTTTCTAAGTTTTCATGAATAAAATAATGTGTGTACGTGTATGTGCACACCACCTGTGGTTAACATTCTTCAAAATCATATCCAGGTACCAAAACTTGAACAGTCAGTGTACCACGATTCTTAAGAAGAAAGCCATAAGGTATAATAATAAATAAATATTTAAATAAATGGTTTTTCTATAAAACTTTACTTTTGTAAGTTAATGGATTTTCCCAGTACGCTGAGTTGCTAAGAAGAATAATTTTGGGATGGCACCATATGGAAGACTGTGTAATATTTTTAAAGGTGATATACCTATCAGCTTAAGAAGAAGAGCCTTTAATCAATGTGTCGTGCCTGTTTTTACATATGGAGCAGAGGCATTTACTAACAAGGACATCTACACGAAAACTACAAGTGATGCAACGTAGAATGGAAAGATCATTGTTGGGTATAACGTTAAGAGATAGGGTAAGAAACGAAGAAATTCGTAGACGAAGTGGTGTAGAAGACATTATAAAACACATAGTCAAAATTAAATGGAAGTGTGCAGGATACGTCGCTAGAATGAGAGATGATAGGTGGACCAAAAAAATCTTGGAGTGGAGACCGGGAGCTGATAGATGAAACCCGGGAAGACCACCCACAAGATGTACTGACGACATAAAGAGGATAGATCTGAATGGAAGTTTTTCGAGGAGGCCTATGTTCAGCAGTGGACTAAAAAATAAGAGTGTGAATCGACCCGTAGTTACATATCGACTGACTGTGGCTGAAACAAACCACAAACGCTAATATGTTTGTGTTTCTACAATATGGCTAGAAAAGGCAATAAATTACTACATCTGTCGTTTTAAAAGTTGAGAACCTGTCTATATTTTAAGAAGTTGACCTAAAGTCTGATAAAGTAATTAATTTATGGAGAATTCAGTTTGTTAAACTGAACACACCAAAAACATATTATGGTTAGGGATACATTTCGTTTCGTAAAACTTCTTAGCATCTGGTTTGTATATTAGATGTGAATTTATATGACCGTTTTGAAAAAAGTTATTAAAAAAATAAAATTAGCAAAAATAGTAATTAAAGCATGTGCTTTAATACACAAGTGCTATAATAATTAATTAAAACACAGTAGAAAAAAATATGCATTGAAATTGCAAGGTCAACAAAAGGAACACTAAAATCGAGATAGTTTTAAAATTACCGGAAAAGCGAGAAAATACCTCTTAAAAAGATTTTTTCCTACTTTTTTGTTTCCTTTTTTTATCTCCACCCTTCAGTTGTTTTTTATATTTTTGTACGTTGTCTGTTACAACGAATAATGTTACCGCGTTATGGTGAGCTCTAATTCTTCTTTTAAGAATATCCAACAAATGCTCTGTAGGGTTAAGGTCCGGCGAGGGAGCAGGCCACTACAGAACAGAGATATCTTCTGCTTGAATGAAGTATATAGTTACACTACTGGTATGTAGAGGTGCATTAACATGCATGAAAATTAAATTTTCTCCCATTGCACCTCTCCGGAGCCTAACCACACGTTCTAGATCCAAATCAATATACCTGCGAGCTTTTAAAGTTGGTTGGATGAATATTAGGGAATTTTTTACCGGTTATAATGCCTCCCCACTTCCTCCTTTATGTCTGTGAACAGATCTGGCAATTTCTGTTCTTGCTTGTCTTCTTCGTTCTCTAAGTACAGAACTTAATAGGTCATCTGATTTTACATAATCCTACTTTCGTTTGAAAATAGCACACTTTTCCAATTTTCAATGTTCCAGTTTTGGTGTTGAATACATCAATTTAGACTACCAATATTGTGCTGCCTGGATAACCCGGAAAATCGTAACTAAAAGAAACGTCAAACAATAAAGAATGCACCTAATTTTCCACTTGTTGCCATATTCTAAATTTGAAAAAATATATAGGGAATAATCAGATTTTTTGGCATGCCTGACATGCCATTCCTATAACAGCGAGCATTTCATTGGATATAATTAGTGACGAGTTTACTTATATGACGTCATTATTATACAGGGTGTCCCGAAATTTAGTGCGTTCCTTTAAGGTATGGATAGAATACACAATTTAGAACAAAAAAGTCCTATACTATACCATTTTTTTCTAAATTTAAACGTTTCCAAAATAAAGATTACATTGTTTTCCATATATTTGTATTTTAATGTTTAGGAAATAAAATAATCTGGCAACATCGTACGCACTACCGAATAATAACAGATAATAAGAACTCGTTTGTGATTTACAGTATTTAAAATAATCCAACCTAATAGTACTTATGTATTTACTATTTCGTTTACTATAATTTTTTTTGGAATGTATTGAAATACCTATTGCATAATTCTAAACGAATAATTGTATGTACATATTTTAACATAAAAACACATTTTTTAACTCAACTAGTATTATGTATTTAATTTAATAAGCTTTAAATGTGTTGAATGCTGAGGGCTGTAACTGAGTTACATAGTTTACAGTGGAAATTAAATACACCAGATAACGGATCAGTCTCCAATTTGTTTACTTGTGAACTAAAATAATTAAGTTGTACTTACTGGGAAATAATTATTATACCTACTAATAAATGTTCAAAGTAACCCACTTTCACGAACACACGCGACGATAAATACCGGTAAAACATTTTGAAAGGAATTATAGTATGTCTCTCCGTTACTCCATTTAGTGATCTGGCATAAATAATCAACATAACATAATAGGTACTCAAGAACACACGATTTGAAAACATTTTCGGCACTGACACTAAACAGAATTCTTCCAAACTAGGTATCTGTTTACTAAACACATGGGACTGTCTACGTTAAATTTTCGTACCTCACATAGTTGCCAGAGTTAAATTTGCATACCAAAGTGTATTTAAATTTTTTGGTCAAACGGTTGCATTTAGAAAAAAATGTTATAAGAGTTTTTTCTTCTACATGGTGCCCTCTGCCTAGACCTTTAAGGAACGCACTATTTTCCGACACACCCTGTATTTAAAGAGATTGTAAACGTCTATCATAATATTGGAGGTTATATATAGTATCAAATTATTGTTTTCAAGTTATATTTTATTTATTTAGTTTATTAACAACAGTTTATTTTTTAACCCTTTCCCTTCCCTATCCTTGATTGGTCGATTAGGTTCGTAATAGTTTTGTTGTATGGCAGTTTTAGTTAGACTTTAGTTTTAAGAAATGTTTTCTGGCTAAATGGACACAGCTCCCAAAGGCTATAAAAGACGAAGAAAAAAATAAACAAACAAAAATCTTACATAACCTTCTATTATAACATGACTTTGACAGTTATATTACAGATCTTTGTTTTACACTCCCAGAGAAACTGTAGCTGGTAGCCGTTTTGGCACCAGCGCTTTCCGGCTAAACCTAACGGTAGCAAAAAAATTAATATATGAGGAAACATTTGATGAATTTATTTGTCGTCAAGTTTGAACTGGTAGGTTATGATGTCAATAAATCTATGATATGCATTCCTAATTGTTTGACTTTCAGTTTATCTCCTGCTATATAGTCCTTTGATATGAAGTCATTTGCTTATCGTTTCAACTGAAGCACACCTGTAGCTTCCAATGGCTGGCTGGGGATGCGGGTGAGAAACTGTTGGGTCTGTTTTAGCTACTTAGACAATGAAACGATCATGGCAAGCCGTTGATACTTATGGACAACCCTATCTTGGTCTATTCCTAATCGATCTAATGCCGAATACCTAGCATAGGTTTTTGGCATAACGCCCTGTGTTAGGTCTCCAAAGTAGAGCATAGAGCATCAGTGAAAACCCGCCATCGCGTTCGATTTTGCGTTAAGGCCTTCACCTCATTCCAAGACTTGTCTTAACCTCTTATCTCGTCCATGGTTTTTCTTCGCCAAGTTTGTGCTAGGCGACCTCTTTTTCTTTTTTCTTCCACTTTTAGTAGACCAGGGTGCATCTGTAAAAATATTAGTACGTTTGGACGTTGAGAGGTGACTCAAATTTTTTTGCAGAAATTGCTTGAAAATAACTTAAATAATAATATTTGAGTTATCCTCCCTCTCAAAAAGGTCCGGAACTTTGTTTAAATAATCAGAATGTCAAAAAATGAAGGAAAAATTCGATTTTTTTCTTCGTTTTTTGATTATAACTTTAAAAGTATTCATTTTCGAGAAAAGTTGTACTAACATAAAAGTTGCGTAATTAAATTTCCTATAATACAGAACTAGTTAAAAATTTAAAAAATAATCACCCTTGTTGCAAAATAGCAATAATTGCGAAAAAACCATACAAAAACAAGTATTCGCATTTTACGTTTTCCAATCATGTATACTACACTTAGGACCTTAATATTTAACCTACCAAAACTTTATGATACAGTAAAACAATACTATAAATTTCATTAAGATCAGTTCAACAGATTTTGCAAAATAAATTTTGCAATCTAGCTTTCGCAAAAAAATTCATTTTTTCAAAATGTTACAGGACTGACAATAAAGCAGATAGCAAGTTGAATTTTTTTTTACTTATAGAAGTGTACTGTACCTTTCATTTGCAATTTGCAAAACTAAAATCGATTAATTACCACGACGTCAGGAATTTTTTTTAAATAAACATTAATTATTGGTGCTACGCGCAGGACAGCGGATAGTTTGCTCTGATTGGGCATTCCAATGACCTTTGATGATGATTGATACATATTAATTTTTTTTACATTTCGATATAAATTAATAAATTTGTTTATTGCAAAATAAAAACACATACTCTATCCTTTGAAATAACACTTTTTTTAGCAAAAACTTTCTTTGTTCATATATTCTAACTTAGAAAATAAAACTTTATGATTTTTATGCATATGCAATTGTTTAAACAATATTTCACAAACAATAATAAAATTAGTTTGATTTTTGTGGAATTAAAATATTAAAATACAACAAAATATAGAGTAAGAAAATAATATATTAGATAAAGGTTGGAAGAAATTTTGGTGGAAATCAACTTGTGTGAATCGAACACCGCTGTCCTGCGCGTAGCACCAAAAATTAATGTTTATTTAAAAAGTTTCCTGACGCCGCCGTGGTAATTAATCGACTTTAATTCTGCAAATTGCAAATGAAAGGTACAGTACACTTCTATCAGCAAAAAAAATCAACTTGCTATCTGCTTTATTTTCAGTCCTGCAACATTTAAAAAAAAATGAATTTTTTTTGCGAAAGCTGGATTGAATAATTTATTTTGCAAAATCTATTAAACCGATGTTAATGAAATTTACAGTGGTGTTTTACTATATCATAAAGTTTTTCAGGGTAAAATATGAAGGTCCTAAGTGTACTTTAAATGGTTGAAAAACGTAAAATGCGAATACTTGTTTTTGTATGGTTTTTTTTTCGCAATTATTGCTTTTTTTTAACAAGGGTGACTATTTCTTTTTTAACCAATTTTATATTGTAGGAAATTTAATTACACAACTTCTATGTCAGTACAACTTTTCTCAGAAATGAATAGTTTTAAAGTTATAATTAAAAAACCAATAAAAAATCGAATTTCTCCTTCATATTTTGACATTTTGATTATTTAAACAATGTTCCGGACCATTTTGAGTGGGAGGATAACTCAAATATTATTATTTGAGTTATTTTCAAGCAATTTCTGCAAAAAAATTTGAGTTACCTCTCAACGTCCATCTCAAATCAGATGCGCCCTGGACTATAGAGATTCTATTTTAGAACAGTGTTTGCAATATTGCACTGTCTGGACTTTATTTCATTTTTACGCTCTTATGTGCGGCCAGGTGAAGCAGATTCCAATTTATGATGATATTAGGCCAGAAAATACAAACAATTCTTCGTAGCAATTTGTTAACGACCTGCAGTTTTTCTGTAAGGGCTCTTGTTACTTTCCAGGTTTCACATCCGAATATTCGGATGTTTGCATTTGTAGTATACTGGCCAGACCTCCAAAGAGGTGTCATAAATATGTGTGATGTGAATGCCTTCTGGTCCCAATTAATTAAAACTCAGTTTATTCGATAATATTATATTTAAATCGAACTCTCGGTGATTCAACCAAAAGTTATTTACAATAAAGACGCGACCTATCATAACCGTGTCTACTTGCTAAAAATACAGCAAGAATCATAATCTGTTTCTCGCCTGAGTTAATGTTTATATACACCTTTAAATAATAACAAACATGACAATCCAATGTTACTCGCGGTTATTGAATCCAAGAACAGATACTACATCGAGTAATTACTTTGATTGAGTTTTAAACATATTTTATAAAGAATGTCCTATGTTATATTACAGAGGGTCCTCATACGAATGTCGTCTTCTGTAGCTCCGCTTTTTGTTATGATACTTCCAAGACACGTAAAGTTTTCCATACTTTCAATCTGCATGTCCTTTCTCAATTTCCTCAATCTCAGTTCTTCCTTAATTGGTCGAAAGCATCAAATCCGTTACAAGTCAGCTTAATTCAACCCTGCCAACATCATCTTAACAGTCCGCGTCCTGATAAATAGACTCCAGCGAGTTAAGTAAAACTCTGCACATGATTACAAATTCCACAACAAACTTATAGTCTTCAAACAATGTGATTTTAGTAATTTAAACGATGTGGAAAGCGTTAGACATAACTTTCAGGTGGATCATTAAAGCGGGTCGGGGGAAAGGGGGCGATTTTGAAAACGAACAAGGAGGAGCAGAGAACGCAGGATATGGAGAGGGAAAATATTTTCCAGCTTATTATAACGGTTGTTTAAAGGTCTCGGTAACCCGGTTAGTACATTAACATTAGCGAAAAGTTTAAATACGCATTTAACTGTTGAGAAGGATTAGTGGTGATATGTATTAGTAGAAGCGGGTAGGCTATAGTCTGTGGTGTGGAAAATAGGCTTGAATACTATTAGAGGAAATTATTTGGTCCTTCATTATGTTTCTATTTTGATCTTTTAAAGGGTTGTTCTGTATATCGGTTATATTTCAGGGTATATAATTGTTACATACATTATATTAATGAATGTAAGAATATTAATTAGTTTAAAAATTTTAAGCTTTATAGTAGGGGAGCGAAGTATGCTAAATGTGCAGTCACTCGAGAACTTTGGGAACCTATTGGGTTGTGAAGAGTAGGTCCTAAAACCAAAAAAAGTTAAGTAAAGTTTTTCATTTTAGTGGGGACTTTCCATTTTTAATTTAATTTTCCATTTCCAACAATAGTTTTTTCCGATTCTAGCGCCATCTATCCATAATTTGAAAAAATGTTTCGAATAAAGGTTCCTTATTTTTACGTAAAGAATCCAAATCTGGAATAAAAATCTGGGGCTCCTATTTAAGATTTTAAAGTAACTCCCACCCCTCTCCTTGGTAGGTCATGTTTGGTATCATTCGATAGATTTTTGAAAAATATTGAACACGTATTTTTTTGTTTTTCGATATAACGTTCATTTCGCAAATTATTAGCTTTTTTGTGAAACTTTTTAATCCGCCTATTTCCTTACGCCCCGCTCAAATCGTGGGATTTTTAAATATACATTTTTTTTGCATGTCCCTAACTTACCTTATCTTAATCTGACAATTTCGAGTATTTTTCAGGATAGATTTTTTTTCGGGCCCCCCTTAACGATCACCCTTGTGTTACGATCCAATATATGGTAGAGGTACATCTGCAGGGCACCAGGTTTTTCCCCATATGATAATCTGACGCGCTCGAGTAACTGCAAAAATCCCTGCTTGGGCTCCCCTACCATAAGGAATTTAGGTTTTTTTCTTGATTGAAATATTTTAATCTGTTCTTAGTCGAAATACTAATAGTGGTGATCACTGATTTATTGTTTTTATGTTTCTTGGAACTATTACTACTACTCTTACTACCTTCTCTACATTTTTTAGATGTTGTAAAATCTGTAGGTGCCATTTTTCGGAAGCCGTTTGTTAAGTATTGCAGCCAACCGGCTGCTGATTGTACGTTTTCTTTCATGTTACCCACAGCTTTATGTGCCCTTTGACGCACAGTGGCGGAGTTTAATTAGAAATTGGCAAACTTCATGGTGTTTGGGCCGGGATCGAACCCGGATCGTCAGTTGATAAACCAGTGCTTAGCCACTGAGCTATGACCGTTACGATGGGTTTCGAGGTTTCGATTAGAGGCTTTGGACGACTGTTTCAGTCCGTTCACGACTATAGTCCAGAGAAATAAGATTTTTCTCGTGACACATTCCCCTCCAGGCTGAAACCAAATTTTTTGAGTAGTATGGACATCTCTGTTAATAACCTTTACGTTTCCTGCAGCCGATTTTGATGATATACATTGTTATAAACAAATGAAGATCAAAAACGGTAAATTTTCGCTTTTTTCGTCTATAACCAAAAAGTTAAGCATTTTAAACAAATTTGAGAGTAAGAAACTCATAAATCGTCTAAAAAACTTCAATATGGCGTTCGCTGAATATGTCTATCCTTATTGGTTGCTTAGAAAATTGCAAAATAAATTATAAATTTTGAGTTTTTATAAATATTCATAACTTATGTAAAAATTAACTTAGAACCTTCTTATTACACGAATTGCTGAGACTTCTGTTGCTTAAATTATATTTTAAATTTCAAAGCAATTGGTCAAATAGTTTAAAAGTTATTTAATTTGTTTTTCCCAAATTCATTTTTTTGCAACACTATAAGTCAGAAAATTATGAGGTTACAGTAAAACTTCTGACAGTTTATGGAAGAAGAACATTTGTACTATTGACTTAATTAAAAAAAATGACAAAAAGTAATTTTAAACGGTGTAAAATTATTTTGCAATAACACGTCGATTTTTTGCTTACTTATAAACAGTTAGAATAACTTTTGAGTTACTCGTAGAAAAATTATTTTTTTATATTTGGAAAGACTGAATTTTTATACACATTTAGAAAGAAAAACAATTGTCATAGGACAATTAGGGACGAAGTTAGGGACCCTTTTTTTAATTTACATGTTTTTGCAAAATAATTTTGCAGTATTTAGAATTATTTACTTTCATTTTTTTATTAAATTAATAGTATAAATCTTCTTCTTTTATAAACTATCCAAAGTATTAGTGTAACTTCATCATTTTCTGACTTGTAGCGTTGCAAAAAAAATTAATTTGGGATAAACGAATTAAATGCCTTTTAAATTATTTGACCAATTGCTTTGAAATTTAGGGTATGATTTAAGCACCAGAAGTCTCAGCATTCCGTGTAATAAGAATGTTGTAAGTTAATTTTTACATAAGTTATGAATATTTATAAAAACTCAAAATGTATGATTTATTTTGCAATTTTCTAAGTAACTAATAAGGATAGACATATTGAGCGAACGCCATATTAAAATTTTTTATACGATTTATGAGTTTCTCACTCTCAAATTTGTTTAAAATACTTAACTTTTTGGTTATAGACGAAAAAAGCGAAAATTTATCGTTTTTTGATCTTCATTTGTTTATAACTATGTATATCATCAAAATCGGCTGCAGGAAACATATTAATATAGATGTCCATACTAGTCAAAAAATTTGGTTCCGGCCTGGAGGGGGTTGTGTCACCAACAGGATATTTTTTCCTTATTTCTTTGAACTACTAGTACTTTCTTTGACTGCGGATCACTGTCATCAACGTTTGAATTAGTACGGAGAACAGCAGCATTGGGTGGCAGAATGGTATAATGTAGCGTTCAGCGATAAATCGTGATTTTGTTTAGGAATGGATTATTATGGTCCTAGAAGGTAAGACGCCGCCATGAATAGCGACGAGATATCGGGTTTGCTGGTGAGATGCATGTACATAGGACAGTGGGAGTAATGGTTTGGAGGGATGTTGCCTGTGGTAGCCGATCATCACTTGTGTTTATTCGAGGCAGTATGAGAGCTGCGCGTTATGTTCATGACATCTTACAAACCACTTTACTGCCTTATCTAGATGGCCTTGGACACGACCTTTTTCAGCACGACAACGCGCGTTCCCATATTGCTCGTCAAACTTTGGACTTTCTCCAAGAAACTGGCCTTAATGTTTTGCAGTGGTCACCCCGTTTACAGGATTTAAATCCTATCAAACATGTGTCGGATATGATTGGTGCACAGTGGTACAGTTAATCCGTGAAGTTAAAGTTGCTTGGAACGAGGTGTCAAAAGTAAACATCGATCATCTCATTTTGTCAATGCCTAGACATGTACAAGAGTGTATTCAGCTACTGGGTCGCCAAATACATTATTATTTTTTTTTACTACATGTTAATAAAAATTCTTGCTAAGGTTATCGTTTCATTCTTGATGTAAATATAGGTACCATACTGCCAAATAATTGAGTTCAAGAAATTATGTCTTCTGGGTGTAACACTTCTAATGTCACTGAGTACATAGATTTTTCATATAAGTTCCATTAAGTTCAATCACACAATATTTCAATGCGATACTTTTCCTAAAAAAATATTTGAATATATTCTCTGAAACCTTAAAACAATATTCCCAAACGTGGATTTGCATTTTAAGGACTTTTGACAGTGTAGATCTCACATTGCTCTTTAACATAAAAGTTTTTCTTCTTTCCTAGTGAAAACATAACCTGTTTTACACATAAAATTTTGCCGATTCAGAATTTCTCCATAACCATAATTTCGAGCAAACTCCTTTATCCTAAATAAATAGATTCCGTACGTATAGTCGACGTGTCATTTTCAATAAAGGATGCGACCTTTTCGCAGAATCCAATTTCCTTGCTTCTTTTTATATTCTACAGGAGGATCGAGGATTGCATTTGCTGATCACTTTGGTAAACGTCTTGTTAGCATAGGAAAATCTATTATAATTAGTTTAAAACGCTGGACGGAAGGGCCGCCCGAGAACTTTATCGTAGCGATCTATTATCGTTATCGTACTAGATACTGGCATTCTATAAAAATAACAAAGTTACTCGTTATTTTGATATTTTAGAAACACCTTGTATACTTGAAAATATTTTGTGGTTCTACGCATCATTAATTCCCGCATTTGAGAAAATGTTCGGGGACACACAATAGATTATTGCATAAATCAATAGAATATTAGTCATACTTTCATTTCAAATTAGTCCATTTTTCTGAGAAATTAATAGTTTACAATATTTGCATTTTACTGCATGGATTGTAATGAAATTTTGGGAGTAGCCCAAAGCCCAATCTCCTAATTCAAAGTCTATCCTATATACTATGGCGCTTTTATCAAGGGGGCGGTTCTCACCACTTCTCGGGGATAGAACATTTTTATTTTCGAATTGCATGGAGCAAAAGGAAGAATTTTAAGAAAATTTAAAAATGCGCTCTATAATTTGATCTTATTTTTTTCACCCGTCCAACTTTTTGAAAGTAGAAATAACACTATATTAAGAGGTATTGCAAAATAAAAACAATGCATTTAAATTCTGGTGAATGAGGGGTTAAATGTATGTACTTCTCATTTTTCCTTAAAGTACATTAGTCATATATTTTTTTCATCATATCTCGCTTAGTTTGAATGTAACCGACATTTAACGGTGCTCGTTTTAAAGGCCTTTTCAAACAGTACAAAAGCATGAGCACTTTGAGCATGCACCAAAAACAAACTCTTTTTACCTACCATATCTCTTTTTGTATTATAAATAGAAAATTTACGAAGGAACGAATCTCTTTGTTATTTATAATAAAAAAAAATTTTATATAGTGTTTTTAGTTTGATGCATAGTTTTTAAGGTATTCACAAAAAACCGTCCGAAAACGTGTCATTTTTAATTGAAAATGGCCAATTTTCAACTACGCATAACTCAAAAAGTATTGAGTTCTCAAAAAAAAGTATAGATCAGTTTTTGCTTAAAAATAGGTTCTCTAGCCACTTCCATGCTTATTTTGACCAATAAATTTTCCACCCCCTTGAAGGGGTGGGAATTGCCCCAAGATAAAAGCGCCATAGTATATAGGGTAGATTTTGTTTCTTGAGCTGTTCCCTACTTACTGTGAAAATATCAAGTACATCGATGTAGTAGGATGGAATTCGGAGCCAAATACCCTCATTGACTGCCCTATAATAATGCTCTGCTATGATCGCGTGAGAGGGGACAAACACAAGATTCTAGCAAAATTTCAATTTTCTGTAACTTTTCGAGTTTTTGAGTTACAGCAACGAGTTTTATGTCATTGGAAAGATAATTTTACATTCTTTCAAAATATGTAAAAATTTACAGGGCGTATGTAAAAAATTAAGATTTTTTTTTTCATTTCCGGTTAAACCGGAAGCCATATTGTGGGTAAAATTTATTGTGCTAATAGATAACAAAGTACTATATATGTCTGCCAAATTTCAAATTTTAGTTTCTGTTACAGAGGTAGTTACGGGCACTCGAATATTTTTTTATAAAAAATTCATAACTCCCCTCCTATGGGGAGTTAAGAAATCTGACCAATGTTATTCAATTTAGCGATAGGATATCAAAAATATATTAAAAAATAAACAAATTCCTTGCAGTGATTTTTGAGAAAATTTATGTCAAATTTTGACCCCTCAAATATAGGCAACCCATAACTTTTTCTGAAAAACGATAATATTCTTGTTATAGCCCCATCTTTAGGCTATATAAATGTTTTTTCAAATTAAATTTATCTTAAACAAGTCTTTAGATTGGTAGGGAAATGTATCGGGTGGGCGGTCGGCCATGCTGGCCGCCATTTTGGATTTAAAAATGTCAAATTCCGCATTTCTATTTACCTATCGATGAGCTAACTTTAAGTTAAATTTCATTCGTTTCGGTCAAAATTTGCAAAAATGGGCCCCAAATAACCCCCCTATTTCGGCCCCCCTTTGAGAGGTTTTTTTCAAAAGCTTAGTTTCTCGACAAAATTCTCTTAAACTTACTCATACCGAATTTCATCGAAATCGGTTCAGTAGTTTTTGCTGGGCGGTGGCGACATACGTACGTATACATACTTCCGACATGTTTTTTTTTATTTGCTTTTTACACTCAGGGGGACTCAAAACGTCGAAAAAAAGTGAAATCTGAAAAAAAAATTTTTGCACGATCCTACAACTTTATCTATTATACTCATACTGCGTATGTAGTACGATAAAGTAAAAAAGAACTACCAACGTTATATTAAAACTTACTTCCAATAAAAGTGAGCAAATCTGTATGCATTATATTATATATGTTTGTCATTTTCTGATGCTTTATCAATTTTTTGTCAAGGTTTGAATGACTTACACATTTAATTCAAACAGTATTGAGCATGAAAATGACTATATAGTCCAGAAAGCCACTGCGCATCCGCTAGGAAAAATATTCTAATTCGGATTTTTTGCACAATCTTACTCAAAAAGGACTCCTTTTAACAAATTGGCATGTTGCCACGACGAAAAGGTGATCAAAAATTTTTTAAACGTTTTTTTTTTTTTTGTTTTTTCCTAATATTATTTTTTTTGCATGGAAAAAAGTTTTTTTTAGGTTTTTTGGATCATTCCAAACAGAAAAGGTCTGTAGTGACTTTTCTCTAAAAATGATAGTTTTTGACATATAAGCGATTAAAAATTGAAAAATTACGAAATCGGCCATTTTTAACCCTCAAAAACTATGTGAAAAACTGAAAATTTTAATGTTGCCAAGGTAGGTAGATATTCTTTAAACATCGATTGATGAAATCCCGTAGAGTTTTTTGCAATGCAAGATTCAAAACTCCTTTGTTTTTGAATTGCTAATCAAGCGTGCGCGACACTATTTTCCACCGACACTATAGTGCAAATGAAAGGAATAAATTCGTTATTTCGTAAACCGGCGACTTTAAGGAACGAACCGAAACAGGTCGATTATTATTTTCAAGTTATGATATTGCGGTATATATGGTATACTAGTGACGTCATCCGTCTGGGCGTGATAACGTAATCGATGATTTTTTTAAATGAGAATAGGGGTCGTGTGGTAGCTCATTTGAAAGGTTCTTTAATTCTCTAGTTAGTAATGTAAACATTTACATAATTATTTATACAGGGTGTCCTACTTCTTTTTTTGTCAAATAATTTCATTTAATAAAAAATTTTTGGACACCCTGTATAAATAATTATGTAAATGTTTATATTACTGAATAGATAATTGAAGAACCTTTCAAATGAGCTAGCACACGACCCCTATTCTTATTTAAAAAAATTATCGATTACGTCATCACGTCCAGATGGATGACGTCACTAGTATACCAAATATGCCACAATATCATAACTTAAAAATAAAAATCGACCTGTTTCGGGATTTTTCCTTAAAGTCGTCGGTTTACGAAATAACGAATTTATTCCTTTCATTTGCACTATACTGTCGGTGGAAATTAGTGTCGCGCATGCTTGATTAGCAATTAAAAAACAAAGGAGTTTTGAATATTGTATTGCAAAAGACTCTTCGGTATTTGATCAATCTATGTTTAAAGAATATATACCTACCTTGACAACATTCAAATTTTCAGTTTTTCACATAGTTTTTAAGGGTTAAAAATGGCCGATTTCGCAATTTTTCAATTTTTAATCGCTTATATGTCAAAAACTATCATAGTACATAAATATCATACTATCATACTATACATAGTACATTCTTTCACGGTTTTTGTTGTAAATTTTAAAGAACCGCTTGGATTAACATGAAATTTGGCAAACGCATAGCTAACATGTCAAAGAAAAAAAGTGATATGGTGCCGATGTGTGCTTTTGCCCTGGAGGTGATTTTCACCCCATCTCGGGGGTGAAAAAATATATGTCCAAGATAGGTCCCGAAATGGATAAACTGACTAATTTTAAGCAACTTTTGTTTTATAGAGTTTTTTCACCAAATCAGTACTTTTCGAGTTATTTGCAAGTGAATATGTTCATTTTTCAGCAAAATGAGCACGTTTTTAGACGGTTTTTCGCAAATAACTCAAAAAGTAAGCATTTTGTCGAAAAAATATTCTAAGCAAAACTATAGCTTATAAAAAAGTGAAAAAAACGGTGTATATATTAGGTCTCTATACCTAGCAAAAGCAGAGTTATAGCTAATGAAAAATAGGTTAATATTCGAAAAATTTCAAATTCAATGTGAAATATCCAAATATTGAAGCATTCTTGGGGAAAATACATTACAACTTGTTCAAAGTGTTTAAAAAAAGCTTTATTTCTGTTTTTATAAAAAAAATTTCTAGCATCAAATGTAAGCAAGTTACGCTCAAAATAAAGTTGGTCCCTCTTGTTTTGACAAAAAAAAAATCAGGAAGATCGCCCCCAACTTAGCAACTTAAATGAAATTAATTGTTACCGCTTTACAAGTTACTTTACTTATGTTGTATTTATATCATCTGTAAGTTTCATCGATTCAAAGTGCTTATTTTTGAAAAAAAAGGTTTTATATTAAAATTTTTAAAAATTTTAACTTTGAAAAAAAAATTTTTTAATACCTTAAAAATTGTTAGAGATACCAAAAATCTTATACAATAAAAAAAGTCGGCTTTACTTTTCTGAATATTTTGTATTTTTTTGGTTTTTCTGTAAGACAAAAGTTGGTTAAGATTCGGTGTTTCTAAATTTGCATACACTCGTAAGAAGTGACTCGTTCAAGCCCTTTTAACTACAGCTCTTTCAAAAGTAAGGACTTTAAACCGATGAAACTTACAGATCATATGATAAATACATAGACCAGTAAAAAACTTGTGAAGTGGTAACAATTAAGTTCATTTGAAATGCTAATTAGGGGGTGATTTTCCCGATTTCTTACCAAAAAAAAGCGACCAACTTTATTTTGAGCGTAACTTGTTTAGTTTTAATGCTAAAAAACTTTATTAAAAAACAAAAATAAGCATTTTTTAAACACTTTAAAAAAGTTAAAATGAGTTTTCCCCAAAAATGTGCTTTGTTTTTTGGTTCTGTTAAATATTCGATTTGGAAGTTGACGAATATGAACCTATTTTTCATTAGCTATAACTCTGCTTCTGCTAGGTATAGTGACCTAATATATACACCATGTTTTTAACTTTTTTACGTGCTATATTTTTGATAAGATTTTTTTTCGACCAAATACTTACTTTTTGAGTTATTTGCAAAAAAACCGTCTGAAAACGTGGTTATTTTGTAGAAAAATTAACATATTCACTCGCAAATAACTCAAAAAGTATTAACTTGGTGAAAAAACTTCATAGAACAAAAGTTGCTTAGAATTAGTCATTTTATCCATTTCCGGACTTACTTCGAACATATATTTTTCTCCCCCGAGATAGGGTGAAACTCACCCCTAGGGCAAAAGCACCCATCGACACAATATCACTTTTTTTCTTTGACTTGTTAGTTATGGGTATGCCAAATTTCATGTCAATCCAAGCGGTTCTTTAAAATTTAGAGGTTTTGCAATATTTTACCTTTAAAGAACGTACTAACATTGATTTTTCCAGACTGTAAAACTAATGTTTCTGTTTCTCATAATATGTCTTTAATGCTTTCGAATAACCCATCCTTAATATGTATTTATGTTTCGTAAAATGTTTGATTTCAGTCTTTTAAAAATACAATATTTTATTTTCCGTGTAACAGACTGAATCAATTATTACGTGAACTTTTGAGGTATATTTGATCAATGCAATATTATTTGATCAAGCAAAGATTTTTCGTATAAAGTTCGTTTCATTTCTTACAATCCATTTGGTATCCTCTAAATTTGTTTCATTTCGAAGATAGTGTCTATAAAATCCACAATTTTCTTGCACAAACGAGTTTTGTCGGTACAATCTACGTGTCATTTTCAATAAAGGATGAGACCTTACGAATCTACAGCAATCGAATTGACTCCAGCCTATTTTCCATCAACGGAGACCTTCTGCACACAGCGAGATTGCGTACGCTCGGTGAAGACAATAGAACAGTGGCGTATGAAGAGAATCGAAGAGGAGTATTTCATTTTCTAATAAATGAAAAAATTCAAGTGGTTGGCTGTGTACCATAATTAGTTGGGCTGATTATCGGAGAATAGGCCATTTTTGGGAAAAGTTATTTACCAGCAATTTTATTGCTGGAATCGAATCTTATGATTGTATATATTAATAATATAGATATGCAAAGTCCGCAGATAGTGTGCTACTTTTTTTATAAACAAAATGGCGCCCGAAAATCGTGTTTTTTTCAATTTTTGCTCTATAACTCCAAAGATTTTAACTTTAGACCAAAAACACTCAAATAAAAATTCACCGCAATTAAATTCTGCATAGAGACGTGTTTTTTCCGATTTACTTCGACGAAAACTTTCCCCGGAAAAAGCGGGTTTTTCCAACAAAATTTTTAATTTTCAACTAAACTTCTAGATAAGTAGTTGTTAATCAATAATTAAATAACTTGGTAGCGTAAAAGCCCTTTCTGTGTATATTATAATTCCAGAAGTCGATGGAAATTGAATGAACAGTTTAGCAACAATTGAAATGTTAATTAAACATTTACGGTCGCTATAATAACGACAATAATTATGATGTATAAGAGTAACTATGATTTTTTCATAAAAAGACACTATACCTATCTAATGTACTTTACAGAATTGAAATTGGACTATTTAAGCGGCCTCAGGAATATTTTAAAATTATAAACAATTTTTTGGCTTATAAACAAATAGACTATCTCGGGAAATATTAAACTAAATTAAATTGTGAAAACAGTATTCGAAATACAGTGTCAGGACACTTCTACTAAAAGAAAAAACGTTTAATTATGACGAGCGGTTCCTGAGATACAACCGGTCAAAGTTGACCGAAATTTACGGCAAAGATATAAATAATAGGATCATAATTTTCAAACCATCACCTTTTTATTTTTGTCCTCTTTCTCCACACCAATTTTCATATCTTTAAAATCCTCATGACATATATTATTATAATAAAAACTATCGATAATACGTGTGAAAATTGCCAAAAATAGCAAAATTTCAATCAAAAATTAGGTTGGAGAAAATGTAACCCTCAAAGTTCAAAATCGGTATACGTTAAAAAAATGCATTTTCTCGGCTTCCCATGGAGCAATTCCCTTCATTCTTTTTTTGTTCCCAAGTAACTCGAGTAGAGCCATCGAACTAACGCATTATTAAATGTCAAACTTGCTTTTGTTTTGTTATAATAAATTTATTTATTTATTATAACACAATATTTTAATTTGTTTAAATAAAAATTGTTTAAATAATTATACAGCTTTAAAATGAGAATATTTATGTTTTTAACTTTAAAAGGTACACTTTTAGTAAGTTTATCTAAAAAAAAGCCTACAACTGGAAAAAATATGTAATTTTCTGTTCTTATAAATAAATTAATCTATTATAACAAAATAAAAGCAAGTTTGACATTTAATAATGCGTTAGTTCGATGGCTCTACTCGAGTTATTAGGGAACGAAAAAAGAATGAAGGAAATTGCTCCATGGGAAGCCGAGAAAATGCATTTTGTTAACGTATACCGATTTTGAACTTTGAGGGTTACATTTTCTCCAACCTAATTTTTGATCGGAATTTTGCAATTTTTGGCAATTTTCACACGTATTATCGATAGTTTTTATTATAATAATATATGTTATGAGGATTTTAAAGATATGAAAATTGGTGTGGAGAAAGAGGACAAAAACAAAAAGGTGATGGTTTGAAAATTATGATCCTATTGTTTATATCTTTGCCGTAAATTCCGATCAACTTTGACCGATTGTATCTCAGGAACCACTCGTCATAATTAAACGTTTTTTCTTTTAAAAGAAACGACTTACCACTTCTTTCGAATACCGTTCTCACAATTTAATTTAGTTTAATATTTGCCGAGATATTCTATTTGTTTATAAACCAAAAAATTGTTTATAATTTTAAAATATTCCTGAGGCCGCTTTAATAGTCCAATTTCAATACTGTAAAGTACATTAGATAGGTGTAGTGTCTTTTTATGAAAAAATTAGAGTTATTCTTATGGATCGTAATTATTGTCGCTATTATAGCGACCGTAAATTTTTAATTTAAATTTCAATTGTTGCTAAACTGGTCATTCAATTTCCATCGTCTTCTGGAATTATGATATATACGGAAAGGGCTTTTACCTTACCAAGTTATTTAATTATTGATTAAGAACTACTTATCTAAAAGTTTAGTTAAAAATTAAAAATTTTGTTGGAAAAACCCGCTTTTTCCGGGGAAAGTTTTCGTCGAAGTAAATCGGAAAAAACACGTCTCTATGCAGAATTTAATTGCGGTGAATTTTTATTTAGGTGTTTTTGGTCTAAACTTAAAATCTATGGAGTTATAGAGCAAAAATTGAAAAAAACACGATTTTAGGGCGCCATTTTGTTTATAAAAAAAGTAGCACACTATCTGCGCACTTTGCATATCTATATTATTAATACATACAATAATAAGATTCGATTCCAGCAATAAAATTGCTGGTAAATAACTTTTCCTTGTATTTTGCTAATTAGCCCAGAGTAAATTTAAATGAAACGCACAGTGAACTAGAAGTACAATGTTAAAAAAGTTAAAAATTTAAAAATTATTAAAAGTCAAAGTTTTCAACATAATAAAATATTTAAAAATATTTAAGATAATATCAAATTGAAAACTTATTGGACCATTTTCCTGGTAACACATTACAAGCCAGATGGATGCTGAAGCAAAGAAGATACGAGGGAATTCTAACATTTGCAATTCACAACCCCGTCTGTTCACCAAAGGAAAAGCAGTCGGACCAGATAATATTCCTGGGGAAGTATAGAGAGCATTGGGAGAGACAGGAAGAAGTTGGCTAGCAGGTCTATTTAATAGAATTATGGAAGTTGGACAAATGCCAGACGAATGGAGAAGCAGTATATTAGTACTTGTCTACAAAAACGAGGGAGACATACAACAATGTACAAACTACAGGGCTATAAAACTTCTTCTTCTTCTTAAAGTTCCCTCTCCTATGGGAGGTTGGATATCATAATGGCTATGGTCACTTTGCTGGCTGCTGCTCTGAATAGTTGTAATGAAGTAGAGTTAAACCATTCTCTAAGGTTAATCAGCCAGGAGATGCGTCTTCTCCCTATGCTTCTTCTTCCTTGGAGCCTTCCTTGCATAATAATTCTCAGCAACTCATATTTTTCTCCTCTGGTAATGTGACCCAAATATTCCAGTTTTCTAGTTTTTATACTTTTTATAATTTCTAACTCCTTATTTATACGTCGTAGAACTTCAACATTGGTAATCCTTTGAACCCACTGAATTTTCAATATTCTTCTGTAACACCACATTTCGAACGCTTCTATTCTTCTTATGTGTTGTCTCTTCAATGTCCAAGCTTCCATTCCGTATAGCAATATAGAAAATATGTAGCATCTTAGAGCCCTCAATCTGAGAGGCAACTGAAGGTCTTTGTTTGTAAGCAGTGTCTTCACTTTTATAAATGCTTGCCTTGCAGTTTCAAATCGGACTTTAATTTCTCTGCTTTGGTCATTTTTGTCATCAACCCAGGTTCCCAGATATTTGTATGTCTTAACTTTTTCTATTTGGGTTTGCTCTATCATTAACCTTTCATTTCCATGTTCTGTTTTTGAGACAATCATAAATTTGGTTTTTTCTTGTTTATTTTTAGTCCGTATAGAATGCAATAATCGTTAATTCTCTTTAGCAATTCTTGTAGCGATTCCAGGGTGTCTGCCATTATAACTGTGTCATCAGCGAATTTTATGTTATTTACTATTCTTCCGTTTATAGAGATTCCATCACTTAGCTCCGCTATCGCTTCCTGAAATATGGCTTCACTCTACAGGTTAAACAGTAGCGGCGACAGAACACAACCCTGTCTTACTCCTCTCTTTATATCAATATTCTCGGATTCTTGTTCTTCTATCTTTATATTGGCCTTTTGATTCCAATACAGATTGATGATAATTCGTAAATCTCGTCTGTCTATATCTCTGTTTTTCAATAAGTCTATTAGTTATTCATGTCGGACCCTGTCGAACGCTTTTTCGAAGTCGATGAAACAGGAATAAATATCCATGTTCATATCTAAGCATCTTTAAGAGAGGACATTAAACGCAAACAATGCCTCTCTTGTTCCAAGTCCTTTGCGGAACCCAAAATGGGTATCATCCATATCATATTCTAGCTTTCTGTATAATCTTCCATGAATCACCTTTAGAAATATTTTGAGGGTATGGCTTATTAGTGATATTGTCCTATAGTCTGAACAATCTTTGGCTTATATTGTTTTTGGTATTGTTACAAAGGTGGACACCAACCATCACTCAGGGATTTTTCCGGTTTTATATACTTCATTAAACAGATCCAGTAGTACCGGTAGAGGCTATAAAACTACTCAGCCACAATATGGGAGAGAGTAATTGGTAGATGGATACGTGAAGAAACCGAAATATCCGATAATCAATTTGGACAGATCAACAATAGATGCAATTTTTAATTGTAAAGCAGGTCTAAAAAATACAGGAATAAAGACACCAACGTTTATATGGTATTCATTGATCTTGAGAAAGCATATGATAGAGTTCCTCGAGAGATTCTGTGGTGGGCACTCAATAAGAAAGGAGTCCCGGGCGAATATGTAAAGATTGTGAGAGATATGTGTGAGGGAGTAACGACTAGTGTTAGGACAGGTGTGGGAGAGACTGATACATTTCAAGTGAAAGTAGGATTGCACCAAGGTCGGTGCTTATTCCTTATTTATTCTCATTAGTTTTGGACCAGATAACAGCGAAACTACAGGGTAGCATTTCGTGGTGCCTAATGTATGCTGATGATGCACTGTTAGCAGGAAATAGTGAAAGAGACTTAAAACAAAAACTGGAACAGTGGAGACAAGCTCTGGAAGAAAAAGGTTTAAAACTTAGTAGGACAAAAACAGAGTATTTGGAATGTTCATTTAAAGATGGAGTTACTACAAACAAAAAGGTATCGTTGGGTGGTGAAATGATTGTGGAAAGCAATAGTTTTAAGTACCTAAGATCGGTATTACAGAGTAATGGAGAAACAGATGGAGATGCATGCAGTAGAATTAGGGGTGGATGGATGAAGTGGAAAGAAGCTAGTGGTGTGTTGTGTGACAGAAAAATTCCAATGAAGCTGAACGGAAAATTCTATAAAACAGCCATAAGACCGGCTATACGGAGCTGAATGTTGGGCAGTGAAAAAAAAAGAGGAACAACGAATGCATGTGGCGGAAATGAGAATGCTTAGATGGATGAGTGAAGTGACAAAGAAGAATAAAATTAGGAAATGAGTATATTAGGGGAAGTCTAGGTGTGGCACCAATTGATGCCAAAATGAGAGAGCATAGGGTAAGATGGTTTGGTCATGTGCAACGTCGAGACGTTAATCACCATATACGAAGAATAGCTGAAGTGCAGATTCCTGGAAGGAGTAGGTGAGGAAGACCAAAGAAGACCTGGGGGAGACGATAAGGCAGGACATGTTGGTAAAGGAGATTAACATTGATATGACCCAAGATAGAATTATGTGGAGAAATGAAATTAGGGAAGCCAACCCCACATAGGGATAAGGATCATGATGAACCCAGTCTGTTCAGCGTGGTAAATTCCAACGAAAAATTATTTACCACGCTGAACAGACCGGGTTGTAGATTGCAAATTTTAGAATTCCCTCCTGTCTTCTTTGCTTCAGCATCCATCTGTCTTGCAAATTTTAGAAGCCGTGGAGGTGTTACCACGAAAACGGTCGAATAAGTTTTCAATTTGATATTATTTTAAATATTTTTAAATATTTTATTAGGTTGAAAACTTTGACTTTAATTTGGCAGATGCCGCTAGACGCCTACTACTATACTTGCGTCAGAGATAGCAACCCATGCATCCTCTGATTATGCCTCTAATCAGAGGTGAAATCGTCGATTAGTGTGCTGGTTTGCGCTCTCTGAACTAAGTGAAAATTAAGACAGCTTTGGCTTCGCATTGCAACTGAATAAAAATGGTATACATTTTTATTTAAAAATTATGTTTATAAAAAGTTATAAAAATTATCCAAACGGATTCAAATTTCAAAACGTTTTCGGTCTTATGTTTTGACTCGATCAAAGGCCTTGTCAAAGTCAATAAAACACATATAAACTGGATGTCTGACATCTCTGTACAATAACCTGAATACTAAATAGTGATTCTCTAGTTCCAAGGTTACTGCGGAACCCAAAGTATGTATTACCAAGTTGTTCTTCTATTTTTTGGTACATCCTAGAGTGCAGAATTCGTATAAATGTCTTTAAAACATGACTCATCAAGCTGATGGTTCGGTAGTCAATACATACACATTTTTGGGTATGTCTTAAAAAAGCCGACAGCAGCCAATCCGTTATTATATAGCCAGTTTCATATATTGTATTATAAAGATGAAGGAGAGATCTTTTACCTGAACTTTCGAAGAGCTTTATTATTTCACTATGTGTTTCATTTGGTCCCGTCGCTTTTTAGGGTCTTTGCTAATTTTATTGCTCGTTCAATTTCGTCCATAGTCATGTCAGGTCTTGTAAGTACTTCGTTAATTTCAAGCTCGGGCCTTTTAAAGGGTTAAAAAGTTCCTCAGTCTACTTTATGTACTGTTTATTTTACCCAAATCAGTGATAATCAGTTTTCCGTCTTCACCAACGATGTTATTTGCATGTTTTTTGTTCTGACCTGTCAATTCTTTCATTTTTTATACATATTAAATGTAGCATGTTTTCCCTGTAACTGTTCAAATTGTAAACATTTGTTTTCGAAGTATTTTCGAACTGTTGAACAGCAGTTGAACAAGTAGATGTCAGAAATAGAAGAACAAGATGACTTGGAAAAATAATAGGTTGATCTAACCGCAGAGAAGAAAGTGAGAATAACCTCGTTATCTGAAAATTAAACATGAATATACAGCATCTTTGATTAATTAATTAGCAAATTCAATTATTTAAATTAGTCTGATTTTTGGAGCTTTTGAGCTGAAAAATGGCAATTACTAGCCACTGAGATGGATTTTTTGAGGAGGTCAGCAATCTAGAACACATAAGAAACGACGACATTAGACAACCAATGGAAATAGAAAGAACACTCATAGATGATAGATGACATCGAAAGACAACCGATGGTGTGGCACGGACACGTAAAATAAATGGAGAAAAGAAGAGTTCTTAAAAAAGCTGTTAGAATGGACCCCACAGAAAAACGAAAACCAGGAAGACCAGCACCACATGGATAAAAGTCATCTCTAAGGCGTTGTCGCAATGAAATTTAAGAGAAGAAGACTGCCACAATAGAAAGGCGTGGCGATTAGGAAAGAAAATGTATAAAGCGCTATATAACCGGTTTAATATACAGAGTGGGCCAAAGAAAAGAGTCCACCTCGATATTTGGCAGTATTTATTGGATTTTAAAGAAATAACGAAACAGGTCGATTTTTGATCTAAGGGGAACCTATTTTTACAATACATACATCTGTCATTTGTCAACCCCCTCCCTTTCACTCCCCCTTATTTTTACATAGGGAATAGGGGTCGTGTGCTAGCTCATTTGAAAGGTTATTCAATTCTCTATTCAGTAATATAAACATTAATATAATTATTTATACAGGCTGCCCAAGAAAAAAAAATAATTAAATTAATTGTCACAAAAAAATAATGTATATAATTTATTTATTTCAAAATATGTACATTAACTCTACTGTTGTCACAAAACAGAAAAAAATGTTTTGATAAATTAACTTTGCTTTTCGCTTAATTTCAATATTCAAGCTGCCATCCATCTGCCTCTTGGTAGGTTGAATATTGAATTTAAGCAGCAAACAATGTTTATTTATCAAATAAACATTTTTTTCTGTTTTCTATCGGCAGTAGAATGTATTTTGAGTTAAATAAATTACATACATTCTTCTTTTTGTGTCAATTAATTTATGTCAATGTTAATACTACTGAATAGAGAATTAAATAACCTTTCAAATGAGCCAGCACACGATCCCTATTCCCTATTTAAAAATAAGGGGTGGGAGAAGTGGAAGGGTTGACAAAGGACAGATGTCTTACCGTAAACATGTGTCCCCTTAGATCAAAAATCGACCTGTTTCGTCGTTTCCTTAAAATCTAATAAGTACTGCCAAATATCGAGGTGGACTGTTTTCTTTGGTTCACTCTGTATAAAATAACATTATAATGATTTCTTTGGATATGATTTTAACTTCTATGTGTTATTTAAGTCTGTTTTCCGTATTATTTCAAAAATATTTACTTATTTACAAAACTTTAGGTCACTAATTTTAGAAGAGATCCTTTCCAATCTTCCAATTCCTCAGCCACTGGCAATAGCCCACTAGAGCAGTTTTGTCCGTTTGATTAGAACTGCCCAGAGGAACAAATAAAGCCAATTCGGATATTGGTGATAAATCTGTCCATCAGATTAAGACAGGGTCGGGTTTTGGCTCAATAAACTACAGGAATGTCATCAATGGCCTATAGATGTCGTGGATATTGAGATAAGGTCCGATTAGTCTGCATTATGTAGGCCAACTCCTGTGATGTTGATTACAAAAAGACGCAAGTTTATGTCTAATAAAATCAAAGATAAGGTACACAGAGGAGGTTTTTAATTATTTCTAAATTGAAATTTTTGTTTAAGAAAAAAAAATTTTAGATACAAAAAAATCGATTTTTCGTCCAGATTATTTCGGCCAGAACTTATGAAAAATTACAATTCCATATAACTAAAAAATAATTAGATTTTAATTATTTTTTAATTATATTTTTGATTATATTTATAATATATAATTAAAAAGTAATTAAAAATTATTATACAGTATAGCGTGAACCAATAAAGTAACCTAATACGTATACCTACCGAGAAAATAGCCCTGGAAAAGTGGTTGGGTTCAAACTACATAGAGAATATCTACGAATATTTTTCTAATTTATGCGTCCCTTACTTTTTTTTGAAATATATTTTCCGTGAGATCTATTTTTTACTTTTTAGATTTTTTTATTTAAACAATATACAGATTCCTCCTCATTCCTTGAGCCTTTGTCAGGGTGTTTTGGTACGCAGGTATAGTAGGTTACTGATTTTTCTACCTATTATAGTTTCTTCCATCCCATTCGTCTAGGACTTGCTGTTGTGGACGGTCGTAATTCAGTGGCAAGAACTGGATTCATAAACCAGAGCCAAAACAACGAGATTTTCATTTCTAAAAGTGAAACGAGCCGTTCACCGTGCTTGGGTGGGTACTTTAAGCCGTCGGTGTCCCTGGGCTAGTGTGAGCGTCGGCACTAGCTACTTCAAACAGGGTTAAAGATGCAAGTAGCGTCGGAACCTGTCCGAAAAATCTACAAAAAAAATGCAAAATACGATAATGTTATTATTAGTACTTGCTGAATTGACAGATTAAAGAAACAAAAATATGTATTAACAAATATGCATAAATTGCAAATTGGTTATGATTACACTATTGGCACAAAACATCAATACTCTCCAACAATTATTTGCAACTAGAAACAACACACTAGTTCCAATCAAATGGTGATAATAATTAATACAGAGTGTGTACAGAGTTTATACGAGGAAAGTGCATTGTTGATTAATGTGGAAAATAGAATGCTATTCATGGTTAAATCAATGAACTATAGACTAAATACACATAATATATATTGATTAACTCATTATTTTGTTTATCAATATTTTTTATAACAAAATAATAGAAACAGTGTCGACGTTTGAATACCTGGGAGTAATAATATCAGAGGATGGAAAGCTAGACCAAGAAACCTCAGACAAGGCGAAAAAAGCAAATAAGATCTACTATGCACTAAATAAAACAATATTTGGAAAGGAAGAAATAGATAAAGAAATAAAACTGAAGGTATACAATGCAATATATGTACCAACTTTAATATATGCAAGTGAGACATGGGTACAATGCAAAAATAGACAGTACAATAAGCGCAGCGGAGATGAAGCATTTGAGAAAAATAGCAGGAAAAACGAAATTAGACTGAATAAGAAATGAGGATATTAGACAAAGACTGAAACAGGTATCAATAATACCAAAAATCCAAAAGAGAAAATTAAAATTGTATGAACACATTAACGAAATGGACCAGGGAAGACTACCCAAGCAGGTGATGGCATAAAAAGGATATGGTAAAAGAAGGAAAATGAGGCCAAGGAATGGATGAATCGATCAGATTATAGAAATTGGACAGGAAAAAGGAAAAACACATCAACAAACGAAAGAGTTAGCAAAGGACCGCAAGAAATGGAAGAGAGAGATAGAGTGTGAATAAAACTTCCTACGACCTAAAAGAAGAAGAAGAATATTTTTTTGCTCTCTTGCAAGTAATACTTCTGTATATCAGGGTGTTAACTTCAATACCAAATACAGATTAAATTTTAGGTAATTGTTCTAACAATTTTTTCTTCCCTTCCCTTCCCTTCCCCTCCCTTCCCTACCCTTCCTTTCCCTTTCACTCCTCCTCACACGTATTTATAAATAATTTTTATTTTTTCGGGAGAATCGTGATATCGAATATTCTTTAGGGAAATTTGTCCCTTGACATCCTCTGAATATATTATAGTATTGGCACAGTATAAAGAGGGACAATAGAACCATGATACTATAAATAACAAGACAATATATTGCACATCCGGAAGTCGTGACGTAACTGGAGACCGGCAAGTTCGTAATGGTTCGTAATCATTCGTAATAGCCGATTACTTTGAATTGTTCGCGGTTGTATTTTATATTTTATCTTTGACAGTTATTTTGACTGGAATCTCGACACTAAATTCTTTTCGAATACATTGAAGTTTAATGTTATTTTACTAATTGGATAATTTCATCACATAATGCATACAAATCCCATTTAACTTTAACAAGAATTCAAATTCAACTTCCGGTCTCCAGTTACGTATTCAATGCGCGAACTCGGACGTATTTGAGCTACGGGAAAATACTATCTCTTTATTTATAGTATCATAAGTAGAACCCCTCTTCGAAAAATTGGAAGTAAAATCTGTAGTCGCGCAGGACGACCGCGCAATGTTGGCAGTCGCTTTTGCCCCACTCTCGCATTGCTATTCGCATAGAAACGTACGGCTTTTAACAGGGAAAACCCGCATCCACCACTGGTGAAATACCAATTGCGTACTGCCGGTATTACTTCCTGAGATCAAAGCGCCGACAGAAGAGTGATTTTACTGTGGAACCTCTATATACTGTGGTATTGGTTACAGTATTGCGTTTTTCAGTAAATTTAGATTTACTTATATTTCCTTTATATTTTCTGTCTTAGTCTATATGAAGCTATATTGTCTATCTATTTATGTTTTCGACAATTGACAAAAACCTACGTTTTTATTTTCTAGTCCTTATTTTTACATCTATTTTTAAACAGAATCTGAAATCCAAACAAAGCGTTTTGGCTAACGTGCGAAAGTATAATTGCCTAACTATTATGCACCATTTGCCTATTTTAAGCATGTGTTTGTTTAATTATTGGATATTGGTTAAATACTGAGTAAGACTTTTAGTACATTGCTTATCAGGCTAATTTCTCATAAATGTGTGGGCTCTGGTATGCTACAATGTTTGCTCAATGTGCATAATATTCTCTATTTCTAACAGTATTGCATATAGGCCATTTTTTTAAATTGTTTCACTTTTTATGATTTAAAAAAAAACAAAGCAAAATTACCTGTACGTCTGTTAGGGTTTGGCATCAGGTACCCCTCCTAAAGATTTTAGAAAAAGGTCTCTAACATGTTTTCAGCTTTTATTCATTTTTTTTTTTGTTTACTGCTCTATAACAACTTACATTTCTTTCTTATTGCAGTACCGTCTCCTATCAGAGGTTGGCTACCATCACAGCAATCTTAATTTTGTTGGCTGCAGCTCTGAACAACTGTATTAAACTGCACCCATACTACTCCCTTAAATTTCGCAACCAGGAAATCCTCCTATGTCCCACATTTCTCTTTCCCGAGATTTTTCCTTGGATTATAAGTCTTAGCAGAGAGTACTTTTCTCCTCTCATTATGTGGCCTAGATATTCCAGTTTTTTCGTTTGTATGGTTTATATGACTTCGCATTCCTTCCCCATCTTCAGCAAAACATGTTGATTTGTTACTCTTTCTGTCCATGGTATTTTCCACATTCTCCTGTAGCACCACATCTCGAATGACTTAATGTTTTTTTAAGTTACAACATTTAAAGTTACATAATTTTACTAAATTTCTAGTTATCTTGGTAGGTAAATCTTAATTAATATAAAGTGTTTCGTGTTACAGAATACAACAGAAACAAAGAATTTATACGGATTTCACAAATTTTCAAAAAAATTTTCAATAATTAGGAGTAAATTTTAATTTTTAAAATTTTGAGTGCGTTGTCTAATACAGAAGATACAGAAAAACAAACTTAAATTCTACAAAATACTATTGTTCTGTCGGTTCTTTATTTTATATTCTGCAAATTTCTCCATAAATATTTGTATAACCTAAAAGACTAAAAGACAAAACTTACTGGGGCATAAAATAAATTATTAAACAAATTAAACTAAACTTTTGTTCAAAAACTGAGAAATTATTTAAAACAATGTGCATATTCCGGAGGTGAACGAAGTAGTGATCATGACGATAAATGTTTGTGAGAGTTTTAGAAAGTATGGGATTCAACGATAAAAAGTTGAAGAGGTTAAGAAGATTCCGTTTTTTTGGGAGAGCGAAGGTCTATTTGATGGTGCGATGGCCCATGTTGGTAAGGACAATGTTTTTATTATTTATATACTAGCATGTTTATTGTTCTCAGTGTAGTGTGTTCGGTTTTCTTAAATTTAAAAATTTGGCCAGATCTGTAGACATCTGTGCTAGTCTTTGAGCTTTATTGTTTACTCTAGTGGAAAGAATATTCCACTTACACATTATCCCTATAATTAATATTTTAAGTATGAAGATAGTTTTTTATGGCCCAACACGCTACTTTCAAATCTCTCTTTTATAATTAAAATAGCCTGGGTAATTATCTAGAATTAAAATCCTTCCTTGCAGTACCTCTTAGCTACCTCTTAGAATCCCTTAGTTTTTGCTTTTCAATTAATGACCGAGCCTATAAATTTTTAAACAGCCACGATTTAAGGCATTTCTCAGCTACCGTCGAGATCTCTGGTGACGTAAATTTATTTTTTTGATGGCTGGTGATACAAGTTTTTGCAGTGAAAACCCCACTCGTTGGTGAGTCTTAAATTATCTTCTAATCCATTCAAACAATGATAATGATTTTTTGTTAAAGGGTTTTTGGCACGTCTAATTTCAAACCGTGCACAGTGAAGTTCAGCCCAGCACCGTTAACTATCTGTCACATATTGAAGGGGCATCTATCTGGGTTCCTTTTGAAGAGGAATTTTTCTACCTGTTCGCCTATTTAAAAAACGGAAGGGTTAGCCCCCTGCCATAGGTTTTTTTTGAGAGTTCATTAACTTTTATTTATTAGGTCATTTAGCAGTCAATGAACCTTTTACTATTTGGGATAGAAATTCGTGTATATAACTAAATAAAAAAATTACATTGATATTGAATTAAGTAAATTTAATTCATTGTATGGATACATTTTTCTATAATTGTTGTTACGCAATTTTTCATATTACGAGTAGATTATGTGCTGCTTTTATTAAACCAAAAAGCTTTTTCACGTTTAAAGGGTTGTAGTCCAAAGTTTTTATTTAATGATTGTTTATGAAGTATAAGTAAATTTTGTAAATTCATTTATATCGAAAAAAAAAACAAAAAGTTAAAAATATTATTAGCAATTACTATCTTATAAAATATGTGTTGCAATTCTGAATAATTTTTCTTTTATTCGTGAAATACCAAAGTGGGTCATTAAAATCGTCATTAAAAATACGAATGATATTCCTTTACTGCGTCTTAAAAATCGTAAATATGTCGCTAGAAAATTAATTAAAGGTAAGTATTAACATTATATGCGAGCTGCATCACAAAGTTATACACTAACGTACATCCTCTTAAAACCTCTAAGTATTCCGCATCTAGAGCGAAGTAATACGCTCAAGTAGTTTTATGCTTTTTTTTAAGTTTTGCCTTAATCAACCTTGTACTTCAGATCTCATACATTTTAGGTCTTTAGGTATGGAGTCTTTGACCTACATTATAAGTTCTCGGCACATATTTTAGTCCAGGCGCCAGCTCGGTCACAGTGGCCTGTTTAATTCTGTTGGGCAAAACCAAGTTATTTTTATGTACTTTTTGACTGCTGATTACGAATTTTGAGGGTGGATTGCGATCCGACTGGTCAAATAATTGTTATAAACAATTTAACTGTTTATAAGACTCTAGCTCGTAAACTAAGAAAGATATCAATAATTTTTCAAAAAAAATTCGTTCCTTGAATAAAAATAAAGAAAATGACGTTACTAAACTTTAATTCAATAATGCAAACTCGAGATATTGTAAAATTAGTGCAAAATGGATGCAAAATAAGTATTTTTCGAAGCGGTTTCAATCGTGACTCAACTTTGACGAATACAAAATAAGCTTTACGAAGTCTCATTTTAAAGCTTAATTTATAGACTTTCAAATAAAATTTGTTAAATTACTGTATCTTTATTTGTTTTCAAGTTATACCTGTTTAAAATTGCAATTTTCTTTAAAAAGTTATAGATTAATTTGTTTATAAGGGTTTTAAGGGAGTAGGCGCAAAATCTTGGTCCAGTGCTATTTAAACGTATTAATTTTTTTTAATTGATTAATTTAAACGCAGATTGAAAGATTACATTATTTTCGAGGGCCGAAAGTCCATGAAAACTTCTATAATGTTGATTTGAATAAGTTACAAGGGTGAAAAAAAAAATTTAGTGTCATTTTTTATTTCAAATATTTTTTTCAAAAGAAACTTTTTGTTTATTCTAAGGGACTTCCGGCTCTTAGTAATAATATAATCTTTCATTTTGCGTTTAAATTTTTTTTTATTTTATTTGATTTTTTTTATTTCTGTTAGTTTACAAGCTAAAGCCATATAAACAATTTATAATCAATTAAATTGTTTATAACAATTTTTTGACCACTTGGATCGAAATTCACCCTCGAATTTCGTAATCAGCAGCCAAAAAGACTAAAAAATATTATAAAGAAAATATAAAAAACTTTGATGGACATGTCAGAATTTGAAAGGCCTCTGTGGCGCCTATTTTTTGAGAAAGCTAGAATCTTTTGAGATTTGGCTTTTCATGAGAATTTTTAAAGTGGACCGAGCATATTACGAACGAAATGGTGTTGCACAGAATGGGAGGAGACAGAGAACTTTTGATCGCCATTAAAAAGAGAAAAACAGTATATTTGGGGCACATACTTAGAAATGATTAATATGAATTATTACAGCTGATTATGAAGGGTAAAATCGAAGGGTTAAAAACATCAACACTCCAAAAGAAAAGGATATAAATCTGAAGAGATATAAAGTTACAAGCCTACAAGAATATAGCACTAAAATCTTATACCAAAACAGATTAAACGAGATACTACTCGAGGAATACCTAACTGCTGAAACCAACCAATTATACGAACATATAACGGGATGTAATTATTCACAACGCAGCCCAAGAAGCTCTAGGTGAAGAGACTAGTACAGTCCACATATTAGCGGGAAAAATCACTTGGAATACACAGTTGGAAGAGCAAAGAAATAAGAAACGTACAAAAGATCGCTGAACAGTAAGAACCCTGAAGATAAAGTGATATACAAAGATCAACAAGGAATATTTAAAGAAATAACAAGGAACAACAAAAACGTAACATGGGATGCAAAATGTAAAGAAGTTGACTGTTATATTGAGCGCGATCATGAGCGGCTTGGAAACTAATAAAAACCTTGAAAACTGACACATCAAACAAAAGTCGAATACAGCCCATCCAGATAGATGCATGGAAGGAGCATTACGCAAGGGAACTAAATGAAGACAGAGATATCTATAACACTGATTCACCCCAACGTATACGAGTACACGGAAAATATGAATATAAGAACAAATATAAAAGCACTTAAATCCATGAAAAACAACAAAGCATCCGGGCCGGAGAACATACCAGCAGAACTTCTAAAACACGGAACACCAAAACTAATAAGGTATCTTAAAGTGCTATTCACAAGATACTTGAATGGGGAAGAAATCCCGAATAGTTAGAAAGAAGCATGGATTACTCCAATTCACAAAAAAGGTCCAAAAGATATCCGCGGAAACTGGAGGTATATCTCCGTCACTAGTACCTTTAGCAGGCTGTTTGGTAAAATGTTAAAAATCATGATTGGGCAAGTATACGAACCTCATGAAATTGAACAGCAAGCCGGTTTAGAGCTGGAAGATCATTATTTACCCTAACACAACTTAATGAAAAGAAAGTTGCAAGAAGCCAGGAAATACATATTGTATTTGTGGATCTCCCAAAAGCATATGACACGATTCCTGTGAGTAAGCTGTGGCAGCCTCTTGAACGATCTTTGACGATCTTTGCAATGAAGCACTAAAACACTGGAGAAGATCTTGTTCAGGGATGAGAATTCAACTTGACGATGATACAACATTGTATACTCTACATTTCGCGGACGACCAAGTCGTAGTAGCAGCGGATGAGGAAGATTTAGAATTCATGACAAAACGGTTATTTCAAACATATATGAAGAGTGGGGCCTTTCTGTAAATAGAAACAAAACGCAATACTTATGCATCGGGACTGAAGTAGAAGATCTAATAGTTAACGAACAAGAAACAATCAAGAACTGTGAGGAATATGTATATTTGGAAACAACAAAACAACAATCAACAAGAGTGGGCGCACCGAAAAAGAGATAGAGTAAAGGATCGTGAAAGGAAAAGGGAGATTGGATGCCTAAACCCGATGCTATGATCAAAAGAACTATCTTATCAAAGAAAACATCTTATCTTTAACTCCATCTTTAAAAGTATAGTGCTCTATGGATGCGAAATACGGCCACTTACTAAATCCCTGGAACTACGCCTACTTGCATTGGAAATGGACTTCTGGAGAAGATCGGCTAGTAAATCAAGGCTTGAAAGAATACAAAATGACCAAATCAGAAATATAATGGGAGTCAAGTCAACCACCATAGACGAAATTCAAAGGAGACAACTGATCTGGTATGGCCATGTAGAAAGAATTAACGACGACAGACCAAGGGCGGATCCAGGGAGGGGGCCATGGGGGCCATGGCCCCCTCCGAGAATTAAAAAAAATATAAATTTAAATATTTGCAGTTCAAATGTTTTTAATTTCAAACACATATATATGTACAAAACAGGGGATAAATATGTTTTCTGGACTAGAATTAGGATGTTTTATAAATCAAAATGTTGATAATTTTACAAAGTGCCAATTGTTCGAACGACTTTGACAGCCATCAAAATCGTATCAATTTCCATATTCTATACACACAAAGAATAAAAAAGAAATGAAGCGTTACTTGGGTCACTAGCTCTTAGAACAAAGGAGTTGGTTAGTATTTTCGCATAGTCAAAAGGAATTGTTTTAAAAGTATTGCATTTTATTTTTCTAATGAAAAATATGGTCACAATAAAGGGATGACAGCCCAAACCCTTGTCACGAAACCTTTAACATCTTTCACCAAACTCATGAGCAAATACAAACCCACGAAAAAACATCATACCCCAAGGAGTGCGTTCAGGTTGAGCTGGATTTTCTACAAAGTTATCGCAACCCTCAAAAGTCAGTCATTAACCAGATAGACTCTCAGAGGTCTAAACAGATACAAAAAAAAAATAAAGAAAGACTACTACCAATAGTAGGGTCTATAGTGTTCTTATCTTAGGTCGACAAAATATTCCTCTAAGAGACCATCGTGATGATGGCTTTCTGCTTCTGGACGAAGATGCTGGACCTAGCAATAAGGGGAATTTTAAGGTTTGAAATCGCATCAGGAGATAAGACTCTTAAATAACACCTATCCACAGCATCTTCCTGAGCAACATACCTTAGTAGCACCAGTCAAAAATCAATTAATGTTGTGGTGAAGAAATAATTGAGCAAATAATGAATCAGGTTCAAAGTGCAAATTATTACTCTGTCTGTCATATTTGACGAAACGACCGACGTATCCCACGTAGAACAGCTTTGTCTAAATTTGAGATACATGCACAATAACAACATTCGTGAAGACTTTGTCAAGTTCATTGACGCTTATGAGAATCTAAAAATAATAATTAGTGAAAATCAAGAAAGAGGGAAAGAACAATGCCTGACAGAAGAAGCATTGGGAAAAACAGTATTAAATTTGGTGAAAGAACTGCACTTGGATCCGAAGAAATGTGTAGGAATCGGTACTACGGCAGGAATGGTGAATTTTAAGGCACTTCTCACACACGGTAAAAGTAAAAGTGGAAAGTGCCTTAATACTCACCATTGTAACCCTAATTTTTAAAAATTACTCCCGTACCTCCGGTACCTCTCTCCAAAAACAGTTCATGGCCCCTCCCGAAAATCGGTCCTGGATCCGCCCTTGCGACAGACTGCCAAAACAAATTCTAAAATGGACGCCAAGGGAAAGAAGGAAGAGAGGAAGGCCGAAACAATCATGGCTAGGCGGAATTCAGAAGGAAATGTCGGAAAGGAATCTTCACCCTGGAGAATGGAGCAACCGACGAGCTGGAAACTGGAAACCGGAAGACGAAGATCGCTAGAAATAACCGGGATAATAATAATAATAATAAATCGAAGAAAAAACTGGTCCTGGTAGACGACAAATATCCTGGCTGAAGAACATTCGCGACTGGACCGGGATAAACATACAGATGCTTTTAAGAAAAGCTTAAGATAGAGACGAATTTGCAATGGTTATAGCCAACCTTAGTGAAGTCGGCACTAAAATAAGAAGACACCTATTTGGCTCCCCTACTATTATAAGTTCTCGACACATATTTCCTTAATGTCCCGCTCTCGGGGATAATTAGAACACATCCCAATTTCTCTCCTACTAAGACGTTCATAATGACGTTGTATACCCAGAAGGCTCTACGTTACTTCGAGCTTTTATTTTTGCTTTTAAAAGCTCGCGCCCGGCTACATGTTTCCATGAATGCATAATGAGTGCGAAAACGAAACGTAGAGAGCTATTCTCAGTGTCGGACAATTTCAGAAACGTCTTATTTCCCGCTGGAATCATTTCTTGGCACGGATGGTGGTCTGCATAATTTGTTTTTGAACAACCTTGTCATGTCGCGAACTTCTTATGAAAAAAGGAATGGAAATGGTGAGATATTCGTGAAAATAATCAACAGGATAATTTACGTTTTTGTTCTTTATAGTCTGGACGAGATACTGAAGTAAAATGTGTTAAAATGAAAATGAAAGATGGTTTATGCTTACTTTTGATTCAGAGTCGATACACAATCTAAAGGCAGCTGTTTCTGCCTTACGACGTCCTCAGTGGAGCTGCGTGCAGACCTCTGAATCAAAACGAAACCAAACTGTCTATTTAAGAGAAATTTCAAAAACAGATTAGGATGCTCTAGCAACATTTCTTAAAGAAAAGAGAAAAGTCCCAGATACATAATTCACTATTCAAATAATAGTAAATAATTATTTAAACCTGAAACTCTTCTTATTGGAACCCCTTTGTGGAACTCCTTAACCCTTAAACGCCCAACCTTTTACAGGTTTCATGTAATCCCAAGGGTGGGTAAAAAATGTCCACCTCGAAAATAACTAATATATTTATTGAGAGTTGTTACAAATGTTAGAAAATGAATTAAACAGAAGGAATGGAAAGAATATTGTGCATAGTAAACACAGCATCTTCTAAAATATTAATACTCTGGGCTAATTAGCAAAATTCATGGAAAAGTTATTTACCAGCAATATTATTGTTGGAATCAAATTATAAGATCCTATATATTAATAATATAGGTATGCAAAGTCCGCAGATAGTGTGCTACTTTTTTTATAAACAAAATGGCGCCGACAAATCGTATTTTTTTTTTCAATTATTGCTCTATAACTCCGAAGATTTCAAATTTACAACAAAAACACCCAAATAAAAATTCACCGCAATTAAATTCTGCATAGAGACATGTTTTTCCCGATTTCTTCGGAGGAAAATTTTTCACGGAATATGCGGGTTTTCCCAACAAAATCTCTAATTTTCAAATAAAGTTTTAGGAAAGTAATTATTAATCAATAATTAAATAACTTAGTGACATTAAAGCTTTCTTGGTATAGATTGTAATTCCAGAAGCCGGTAAAAATTAAACGAATATTTTAGCAACAATTCAATTGTTAATTAACAATTTACGATCGCAATAATAACCAAAATAATCATGATACAAAATCAAAATCATGATCAAAAAATCTCGAATTTTCAAATAAATTTTTTGGGCAAGTAATTATTTATTAATAATTAAATAACTTGGTGAAATAAAAGCTTTCTTGGTATAGATTATAACTGCAGAAGCCGGTGAAAATTAAACGAATATTTTAGCAACAATTCAATTGTTAATTAACAATTTACAGTCGCAATAACAACCAAAATAATCATGAGACATTGATCAAACTCAGAAAGAATATAAAGATGTGATGCCCATTTATTATTTTGTCGACAAAATTTAAATTTTTCATTTTTTGCATAATATTTAAATGTTTAAAAAAATAGTTATAAACAAATTAACATTTCTCAGAAATTGTTTATTATATTATAATTTTAAAAAATACTTAAAATGCGTATTTCAAAGGTCTTAAAAATGAATGCTTTAAAAAAATTTTCCAACCATTTGCAAAAAAGGTATGAAACAGCAAAAGTAAACATACGATTACACCGTTGTTTATAATTTGTTTTAATTTTTTCAAAGTTTAAAAGTGAGTTTATGGTACAAACTAATTACTCTCAAAAAATATCAAACATTAGTTCAATGGTTATATTTTAATCAAAGATTAAAAATGTTTTTTTTTTGTAATTTTTAGCGCGAAAGTAGGCTTGATGCAGATCCGGAGACGGGTTATAATACATAATTTTATTTATTAACTACTGTACGTCGCGCGGCATTCGTCGCTTTGAGTGAAAATTTTAGCTACGATACTGTATTAGTCTACTTTCGCGCGTGTAAATTACAAAAAAAATATTTATAATCTTTAATTAAAGTATAACCATTAAACTAATAATCAATATTCTTTGTAAGTAATTACCTTGTACATTAAACTCACTTTTACGCTTTGAAAGAATTAAAAAAAAGAAGGTGTGTACTTTGTACGCACGTAAGAAGTTATACTTCTATTATATGATTTAAACGAAATTAATATACTTTTTATTTATATTTTGTTTAAATATTAAACTAATTTATACTTACTACTTCTCAAACATTAGAACAGTGCCAAAAATTAAAATAATCAAAGAATAAAACACACACAAACACATTAAACAAGCCACAAATGATATCTGAACATTAATTGTCGAAAAAATTTTTAACTAAATACGTATTTTCTGAAAATACAATTATATAATAAATATACTTACAATCATAAAATGTATTAAAAAAACAAAAAAGAAAGTTTCTATTGGGACTCGAACCAGCGCTGATAAGCGCGGTTGGTATTGGAACTCATTCGCCTTCAACGCTTAGCCACGGACACTATGTATCATTATTTACGAAGATCGACTAACTAAACGGATTAAACTTGTGATATTTTAATATTTTGAAAATTGATCAAATTATTTTAATTTTGAATTGAAATGATTTAGAATTGAAAAAATACAACAAAACATAGAGTAAGAAAACAATATATTAGGTGAATATTGATAGAAATTTTGATGGTAATCAAATTATATAAATAAAAGTATTACATACTATGTATTTTGGCAGATCAAATAGGTAGGTTTATACCCATGATACATTAACAATTATTACGTACCTGTTGCTTTTAAAAACTATTTAAAAGTCACTACAATATTATAAACTTTTTTGTTTCTGTCCTCACAACAATAAAACTAATATATTATACATTTGTTTACCTTTACCTTTACCTCCAAACCACAGCTGTCCTACAGCTGCCATATCGGATAATTTTTGACATGTCATTTGAACATCCAATCAGAACAAAGTTATAATGCGCATTCGCCGGGCTGATAGGTTTTAACATATAGAAATTCACCCTCTATCGCCGGTAAAGAAGTATAACTTCAAAAATATAAACAACGTAGCAATCGTATGTTTACTTTTCTCTTTCATAACTTTTTTGCGAATAATTGCAAAAAAGGTTTAAAGCATTCATTTTCAAGATCTTTGAAATACGCATTTTAACTATTTTTTAAAATTAGAATATAATAAAAACTTTCTGAGAAACGGTAATTTGTTTATAACTATTTTTTTTAACATTTAAACATTATTCAAAAAAATTAAAAATTTATATTTTGTCGACAAAATATTAAATATTCATCTCATCTTTATAAGATTTCAAAGTTTGATTAGTGTATCATAATTATTTTGGTTATTATTGCGACAGTAAATTATTAATTAACAATTAAATTGTTGCTAAAATATTCGTTTAATTTTCACAGGCTTCTGGAACTATAATCTAAACCAAGAAAGCTTTTATGTCACCGAGTTATTTAATTTTTGGTAGATAATTACTTATCTAAAACTTTATTTGAATTTTAAAGATTTTTTTGGGAAAACCCGCATTTTCTGAGAAAAATTTTCGTCGGAGTAGATCGAGAAAAACATGTCTTTATGCAGAATTTAATTTCGGTGAATTTTTATTAGGTTATTTTTGGTGTAAATTTAAAATGTTCGGAGCTTTGAAGCAAAAACTGAAAAAAAACACGATTTGGGGGCGCCATTTTGTTAATAAAAAAAGTAGCACACTATCTGCGGACTTTGCTTATCTATATTATTAATATATATAATCATAAGCTTCGATTCCAGCAATAAAATTGCTGGTAAATAACTTTTCCCAAAAATGGCCTATTCTCCGATAATCAGCCCAGACTATAATATAAAAGATGTACAAACCTTACAACAAAATAACGATGTACATCAAAATTATTAACATACCATTAAAAACGAGTAATTCAGATTTGTCGATGTTTTCGACATTCTTCCTTTACGTACTCATTAGTGTGGCGAATAATTATGTCGATTATGTAATTATACGTCGATAATTATGTGCATTATGTTTCTGCCAACAAGAAATTATATAGAAAACTTTACCCAAGGGTGGACTTTTTGTGCCCACCCATATTTTGAATTCAAGATATTACTTTTATTTTTAAAAATATCGGTAGAACCAAATTAACATTCGACAAAGGGTCGTCTTTTTAACAATAAATAATTTTTGAAAAATTTTGGAACAGCTAATAAATATGTTATAAGGGAATACGCATTAGGTGGACATAAGACAATACTAAGTTAACAGCGTAGGCGCAAAATTTGCGCCCAATGCTTTTTAAATGATTTAATTTTTTTTGAATCCTAAGCAAACTAATAAGTATTTTTGAAAAATTCAAGCACAGAATGGAAGATTAAGGGCCGAAAGTCCCTTAGAATTGACAAAAAGTTTCATTTGAATGAAATATTTGAAATTAAAAATCACACTCAATTAGGGGTCGACAAGACAAGAATTCTTGTCTTGACAACAACTTCTTGTCTTTTCTTGAAAAAAAATCGAGAAATTTTAAAAAATCTTGTCTTGGCGTTTTCTTGACAGCTTGTATCTTGTCTTGACTCAAGAAATTTCAAGATGTTGAAATTTCTTGATTACCCGGTCCGGTGATTCGTACGCCAAATTTGATTTGTAGTTGCATGCTTAAAATAAGCATTTTGTATGTTTCGCACATATTCTTAACTTAGCTGTCCAGGATTTCATAAAAATGGTTGAACCAAATCATAACAGTGTCGACATCGAAAAGGATTTTGATTATTTGGAGGATAAGATCGAAGTAGTATAAATGATACTGCTTAAAATAAACATCTCAAAGTCAAATTAAACATCTCAAAAAAGATCAAAAACTCAGGGCAAATGCAATTTAGACTTAAGTGTTCAATAAATTAAAATACGTTATGTTATGTCAAAATAATGTTATCTTTTTCACAAATAAATACGTTTTAGAGTTTTCACTATTAGTCAAGATATTTCAAGATTTCTTATTTTCTTGATAAGAAATCTTGTTATTGACATAAAATTTCTTGTCTTGAAATCTAAAATTACTTGTTTTCTTGATCTTGTCTTGAAATCAAGACAAGATCAAGACAAGATCTTGAAATTTTCAAGAAGTTGGCGACCGCTACACTCAATTTTCTCTTTTTTTTTAACCGCTGTAATTTATTTAATTAAATATTATAGAAGTTTTTAGCGACTTTTGGCCCTAGGTAATAACGTAATCTTTTATTCTGCGTTTAAATTTTTCAAAAATACGTATTAGTTTTCTCAGGATTCGAAAAAACGAATGCATTTAAAAAGCATTTATCCAAAATTTTCCGAATACGCTCTTAAAATTAAATAACGTTTTGGCCAACATCAGGTAATTATTTACAGTTTTCTCAAGTTACGATTAATAAACGCGAAATAAAAGCAATTCCGTCTTTTCATGTAACATAATTAATGGGAGTTTGGTACCCTTCCAGCTTCCAGCAGCAAGATACTCGAAGATTTATTATCCAGAAGGCGAGATCAGATATTAGAATTCGAAAAAAGTGGTGAAAGTTACTCTCAATTGGTCGGCTGACAGAAAAAGATAAATTCATTAATGTTTGGAAGTTAACAGTTTATCCCTTCAAGTAATTTGGTAGAAAATTGAAATTAAGCTTTAGGATTTTAAATACACTCACTGGCAAAATTAACCGCCCACCTTGAATTTCGTTCAATTTACAGAAATTGTCAATCTAGGACCACTTTTATGAAAGATATGGTGGAAACTACTTTTAGTGCAGTCACTGAAGGTTTTCACCTCCGATTTCGTTGAACCTCCATTGATTTTCATGAAAATTGGTAAGCAGTTAGAGGATACCTCAAGAAACAAAGGTGACATGATGCCAACTTGCGCTTTTACCCTGGGGGTGGATGCCACCCTTTTTCTGGGGTGAAAATTATTTTATTAAAAGTAATACGATAAATCGATAGAGGGACAAATTCGAAGCAAAATTTGATATATTAAGTTATTAACATAAATCAATACTTTTTGAGTTATTAAAGATCAAAAATTTTATTTTTTCGTAAAAAAATGCATGTTTTAAAGCTGTTTTTCACGTATAACTCAAAAATTATTAGCTTTTACAAAAAGTTATTTTTACCCAAATTGAAGACAATAAAAAATTGAATACACTATTTACTCAAAGTACTAAACTAATGTTAATTTAAAGTGAGTTAAAGGTAATTGAATATATATTTTTTTCGCTGAGTACTCAAATCTAAGTATTCAAGCTTAAATATCGGGAAAACGATGCATTTTATAAAATATACTTGTTAAACACTTATCAAAGTATTTCAGAATACCAAACAAATGAGCTCCAGAAGAAGTTAATAGCATCAAAATTAAGCAAGTTATGATGAAACTAAGACAACACTCGAATTTTTTAAAAAATTTATAGTAATCCTTACAACAATTTCATTGTATTAGCATAAGTAATGATTTTAACAATTTTCACTGGCTTGGAATGCATATTTTTGAAAAAAGATGTAATTTAAAAATATCAGAATTTTTAAAATTATCGACATTTTCATTTTCTTTTGATAATAACTATAAAAATACTCAATATACAAAAAAATGGTAAACACCTAACTTTTAGTTTTTATATATCAAATATTATACCTTTTTTATCATTTCTGTAGGGTGAAAAATAACCGAGATAGAAACGTTTAAAGCTTAAATTTTGCTGCGAGAACCATGTAAACGTGGCCATTTAATCTTTGATTTTTAAAATAGTAAGGGGTTTGAAAGATTAAATTCAACGCGTTTTAATAGCCTTTGGAATTACCTATCAAACCGTTTTTAGGTGAACCTGATATCTTAAAAATTAACGGAGTTATTAAAAAAACGATAACATTTTTTGGAAAAATTTTTAAAAGATAAAGTTTAAAAAATTTTTGGTGCATAAATTTTAATGATCAAACTTGTTCGGTGTCTCATTTGATAGATATTTCTAAGTACTTTCACAAATGTTTAATAAGTTTATGTTATAAAATGCATCATTTTCCCGTAATTTAAGCTTGAATATTTAGATTTGGGTTCTCGCCGAAAAAAATATGCATTCAATTACATATAACTCACTTTCAGTTAATATTAAAAGGTTTTTTGAGTAAGGAGTTTATTTAATTTTTTATTAGCTTCAATTTTGGTAATAATAACTTTTTTGTAAAAACTTATAATTTTTGAGTTATCTATGAAAAATCGGTTAAAAACATGCATTTTTCTTACGAAAAATTAAAATTTTTGATCTTTAATAACTCAAAAAGTTTTGATTTATTTTAATAACTTTATATAACAAATTTTGCTTAGAATTTGTCACCCTATCTAATTATGGGGCAATTTTTAATAAAATAATTTTCACCCAGAGAAGGGGTGGCATCCACCCCCAGGGTAGAAGCGCAAGTTGGCACCATGTCACCTTTGATTCTTGATATATCCTCTAACCACTCACCAATTTTTATGCAAATCGATGGAGGTTGAACGAAATCGGAGGTAATAGCTCATATCCACCTTCAGTGACTCCACTATTTAGAGAAAAAGAAATCAAAACAGGATATATGCTGCATCCGCAATAAAAAACTGTAACAGAAGATTGTAAAATATACGGATTATACTTTTTTAAAATATGCATACTATTATCCGTAGATCTCAAAAATTGTACATTTGGCAACGTCTAAAATGTAAAATTTTAGATTTATATAGCTATACATTTTTTAGAGTCGAGTAAAAAATAAACGAAGAAAAGAGACAATTGGGATATATTTTTAAGAGGTATTTATTTTTTACCACAAAATAAGTTAACTGGGGCGTTTAAGAATTAAATAATTGAAAGTCAGAACCTGGAAGGCAAACCTTAAACTTAACTGGGGAGATTTATTGAATTCCGAACAATAGATTTTCTTTCCCTAATTGAAAAACTACGTATTGTGCCTCCCTTCAATTATATTTCAATTTTCAATTTTATCGATGATGCATATTTCATCGAGAATTTAAAACTCAGCAGCAGCGCGTTAGGGATTCAGAATGGAAAAAGTCGCTTTTTAGATTCATTCAAGCATCAAATTAAGTCCTTTGCTGAGGTTGGATTACGAGACTCGGTAGTTTTGAAAACTCTGTTGGAGGCTTTTCGATTTTTTTCCGGATTTTTCGATGAAACTCAATTCAATCTGGAAACAAATCCCAAAAATCCGTCCAGGATGGACACTAATCCTTTTGTTAGTGTTTAATTAAATTGATACTTAAAATACTATTTATGGTTTGAATGATCAATTTTAAAAATCAAATGAAATGAGTTATTTAGCATACTCTAAAATATGTAGTAGGACTCGATGATAAATGTAGCATGGCCGGACCGGCTCAAAAACGTGCAAACTTTTATAACGATCCTTCTTCTGAAAGTGCTTATTTTCTAGCGATGTAGGCCACCACATTGACACTTCTTCTTAACGTACCTTATCAAGTCCCCTTGACGTTGGCGATTAACATGGCGAAACTGTCTCTGTCTCGAGCTAATCTAAATAGTTGTTTTGCTTTCTTTATTCCTGTCCACTCTCGGATATTCTTCAACCAAGAGGCCTGATTTCTACCAATTCTTCTGCGTCCTTCGATTTTAACCATCATAATAAGTTGAAGAATATTATACTGGTCTCCCTTACTACGTGTCCAAAATAGGCCATCTTTCTATATTTGATGTTACCAAGAAGCTCGCGGGCAGCATTTGCTCTCTTAAGGACTGCCACATTTGCCATCATAGCCGTCCATGGTATTTTCAGTGTACGTCTGTGCAGCCACATTTCAAAAGCCTCCAAACGATTAATGGTGGATATTTTTAATGTCCATGCTTCGACACCATATAAGAGGACTGACCAAATGTAACACTTAATCATGCGCTTTCGAAGTTGAAGTTGCAAGTTATTATTACAGAAGAATGACCTCATTTTTAAAAATGTCGTGCGGGCTATCTCGATTCTACATTTTATTTCTTTATCTGGATCTAGTTGTTCAGTAATATGGCAGCCAAGATATTTAAAACTGGGTATTCTTTGAATTATATGACCATCAACATATAACCGTGAATCTTGATTCGCCAAACGGCTAAATACCATGTATTTTGTTTTTGAACAGTTTATGTTTCGGCCAAATTCTCATTCCACTTTGTCAATGGCATTTAAAAGGTGTTGTAATCCATTCATATCATCACTTAAAATAACTGTATCGTCTGCATATCTGATTGTATTTATCAGAATTCCATTAACTTTCACACCCCATTCCAAATTATGCAACTCTTCCTTAAATATTCTATCTTAATATAAATTGAATAATAGTGGTAACAGTATACAACCCTGTCTGACACCTCTTTGTATTTTGCATATTTCTGTTGATTTTCCATTTATGCAAGCTGCCGCTGTCTGACCCCAGTATAATTTTCCTATGATTAGTACATCTTGACTACCAACTCCTTTATCCTTTAATATTTTAATTAATTCGTGATGTTGCACTCTATCAAAGGCCTTCTCATAGTCAATAAATACAGCAAAGACGTCTTTCCTTTGATCTCGGCATTTCTGCAAAAATACATTTAGTACAAAGAGTGCATCCCGTTTCCCATTCCATTTCTGAAGCCAAATTGTGTTTCATCCTGGTCTTCTTCACATTTATCTCTGATTCTACTGTGGATGATACGTAGAAAGATTTTCAAAATGTGGCTCATAAGGCTTATCCTTCTATAATCGCTACAGTTTTTCGGACGTTGTTTTTTGGTAGGGTTATGAATTCGGACTTCACCAGTCGAATAAACATCATTGAAAGTTTGACTAGTATTCCAATATTTTCCTCATTTATGAGCTTTAACATTTCTGTAGGTATGTTGTCAGGACCAACGGCTTTCTTGTTTCTTGCCAATTTTATAGCATATAGTATTTCTAATTTTAGTATTTCTGGTCCTTCACCTTCATCTAAAGTTTCCAGTTCTTCGGGTCTATCATCATTATACAGTTCATTTATATAATTATACCAGGTAGTTCGAATTTCGTGTTCGTCTATTATCATTTTTTCTGACGAATCGGTTATAGTATTATGATAAAGACCAGCTACTTTTTTAAACTTTTTTAAACATATTAAATGCCTTTAAATATACAAATCTTTGATCTTTAATAACTCAAAAAGTATTGAGTTCTTTTAATAACATGATATAACAAATTGTACTTAAAATTTGTGCCTCTATCGATTTGTGGGGTTATTTTTAATAAAATTGTTTTCACCCTCGAGAAGGGGTAATATGCACCACCAGAGTAAAAGTGCAAGTTGGCACCAAATCAGTTTTATTTCTTGAGGTATGCTCTAACTAGTCACCAATTTTCATGCAAATCGATGGAGGTTTAACAAAATAGGAGGTGAAAAACTTATGACTGCACTAACTTTTCCCTTTCATTCCTTATTGCCACTTCCTGTATCCACTGAGATGTCAGCCTAAAAGGGGTCATAATTGTCAATATACAATGGACACATTTCACAGGAAAAACTCCATATTACTTATGACGATGATTTTTCGGCTCTAGCTCTCCGTCTATTTATCCTGATTGATATTATATTAAATGGTTCAATAAACAAACACGTAATTTCGAGAGACAGAGAGAGAGAGAGAGAGACAGAGAGAAAGAGAGAAAGAGAGAGCGAGAGAGAGTGAGAGAGAGGGGTGTCATGACAAAGACTTTTAAAATTGTAGGGTGTTGTGTTCTTTTGAAAGTGGCCATTAGATGGGTCGAATAATTTTTCTATAGGCTTTATTCTATCATTTAGTATGAAAAAGTAACTAACAATTTCTTTTCACTTCGCTACGGAAGAAAAAAATAACATCTTTAAACATTTAACCTTTGACCTTTTATCGTTCAAATTCTTTCTGATAGACGTCACGTCAGGTGGACGTCAGGTAGCCATGAGGTTATTGAAGTGTTATACAAATAGAGAAAAATTAATAATTAATTGTAAAATAATTCGCTGCAAAACGAAATCAAGAGACGTCCTATATGAGACGTTCGTTCAGAGAACGGTACACAAAATTGCAGTAAGGTCAGTACAAAATTAATTTTTCGGGAGCTATTTTTGAGCCAACTGTATTTGGCGTTTATTTTAATGTTCTATGTTGATTTTTCCCTAGTTATTAAATTACATTCATTACAACTTCTCGAATGTAATTATTTATCTAAAATTGGTTAAAATTCTATAATCAATTAAGTTTTAAATAAAAATGTTTCAAACTACTCCGACACTTTCTCGTTTAATTTTTTCGCTGCAAAAAGATTTTATTTTAATTAGTAATATTGATCAGATGCAGAAGTGAACGGGTCCACGTTTTTTATTTCTAAAAGTTTGATTTAGTAGATTACAAACCACTCTATTTAAATAAATAATTTATTAATATTCCTGCTTGCTTGAGTATTTTATGTATACTGTGCATAGGGTAGACATAAATATTATATAAAATTTTCTGGAGTAAAGCACATCAAACTAATTTTTTTGTACTTTTTTGCTTTTTTGCCGACCAATATCATTAAACTTTTGTTCGGTTTTTATGCTTTCAGTTTGATTTGTATAAGATTAAAAATATATTATTTATTGTAGTAACTTTTCCAGTTAACTATTTAATTCTGTCTTATAATAAAAATTTTGTTGATACCTTTCTATGAATTTTTTCCAGATATTTACAAAATTCTTTCTATATTCTCTCTGATTATATATCATTATAACTGAAATCTATAGTAATCTACTTTCAGTTTTAACTTGCTTTATCTATTTTTGGATATTACCTTGCTTGGTTCAATGCTACTGCTTTGGTCCGTCTGATAGTTGATCCTGTAATCGAAAGAAATGCAATTTTTCCCACCCAGAAAATTTGCTACTGAGGATGATAGTGGATGAAAGGAAACACATAAGAGAACTAGGATTCCGAACAATAATCGAAGGAAGGATGTTAGCTACAGAAACAAAAACAATTAGGGTTTTTCGACCTCCAAAAATCACCTTTCATGCGACTGACTCTACTAAATTATTTGATTGGAACACCACTGAAATTACACCACCACCACTGTAATTGAAAAATGTCTTGATTTCTGAGAAAAACTAAATTTTAAGTGTGATGCGCTAGCTGGGGGTTCAATAAATAACTTTATTTTACTTTGCATTTTACTTATATACCCCAAAGGCAAGTTTTCCGCGGTATAGCGATTAAAAAATTATTGTTTTTCGACCCACCCTAATAATACCTAAGTACAAAAATCCTAAAATATGGTGGATGCTCATAATATATTGGTGAATGCGGCGGTGAAAAAATGTATATAGCCGGAGAGACTAATGTTGTAATTTTTGCATACCTACTTACTAACAATAGTTTGTCTTATGTTTTCTATGTTTAATTATTTATAATTGGGGTGTATTTCCAAAGATTTATTTAAAACAAAGGTAAATTTATTGGTGGACAATGTAAGTAATAATAATTGATAATTTCAACCAATACTCCCTTCAATTTTTAATGAATTTCTCATTTTCAGTACAAAATGGCCACTGTTATTCTGTTATAATATCAAACGTACGATTAGTTGCTAGCAGGGATTATGCACAGGCTTCAAGGGTAAATTATACAGCGCACAAAGTCCTTAACGCCCTTTACATTCCAGACAAAACCCCTTATCCACCGGTCTGTTTTCCGAAAAGAACTCACCATTTGACGGTCCAGGGAATCCGCTGGCACTTTGGTAACAAATATCAGTGTGCATTACGCGACCACATTCACAGCACCCCGTGATCTAATGAAACATTTTCGGAAGCCTAGAACTTCGGCGTCTCAATCTTCTGAGCCCCCAGATACTATACTCTTCACTGAACAGTGCAATACTATTTTTCCGATAGAGACCATTTATATACACCGTGGTTCGCTGGAGTGGCGCTTAGGTGGGGCTGGCGCGAAGATTTTGAAGGCGGGATTTGGGTTGGTACACCGAGAGAACAATTTCTTTTCTCCTAAAACACCGATTTCTTTGAGCAATATTTCTTAAAAGTTAACATATCCTATTAACTTAAACATACCGGTTCACATATAAAGAAACGAGTTTTTTAAACACAACTCAATAATTTCTTACAGATAATTTCTTCAATACTAAGAAATGCATTAATAGTTACATTTAATTTTCTTAATCTAAAGCTTTTATTTCTTAAATTGAAAACTACAAATATTTTGCAGTATAAGAAATATAATGTTAAGTTAATCCATATTTATATTTGTGAACAAGAAATTTTCTTGTAATCAAATAAATATTTTAAACCACAAGAAATAATTCTTCAGAAATACCCTCTGTAGTAACTGTGGTTATAAAATAAAAACTTTGTCATTAATGCCGAAATGTTACTTGCAAAGAGATTTTCTTCCACAAAAGAATTGCGCAGATTAACTATTTATGATTTAGTCGTCAGTGTTTGTCAAGATGGCGTGATATGTTCATGTTCTAATAGATGGATGTTGGATTTATTGGTCTACTTTAAAAATTAACGGATATTTTGAAGGTACGTACATATATAGGTATTAAATAAAAGTAAATTGAGTAATTTAAGATGTAATAATAATATTGTTGCGTATCCGAATGGTTAAAAAAGAAACATAATAGTATCTTTATATGCTTTTTAGGTATAATGATGGACGACTCTGAAATAAAGGAGCTTATTATTCTAACTGGGAAATATGCCACAATTTAAAGCTGGGACAGAATGATATAATATATAGCTTCAGAACAATATTAAGAAAGGAGTTATTAACCAACTGTGGGGCCTTCCAGAAATGGTAGAACTTCATACAAGTAGGTAAGTACCTTTTTAAAAAAGTTGGTAAACTTATGTATCAAAACTATAATAGGTTTCTTCAATGTATCGTCTTCTATAAAAATATACAATACAACGCTATATCAAACATGGCGGGTGCAACGCTGAGGATTTGTTCTGTTAATTTATTTGAGATAAAGAAGTCAGTTAGTCTAAAAGAAATATATGTTTATGGTTAACAAATGTTATTGCCGAAAACCGTGAATTAGTTAATATGTATTAAATGACTTAGATGTAACCTAATAATACTTTCCCGTAATAAAATTTCTTAATGATTAGGTATGCTGTCTCTTTCTGATTATAAAAATTAAGAAAATTACATATTATTATGTCTGCTTCGATGTTTTACATTGGTTGTATTTTCCCTCTTCTTTTAGCTAAACAATGTTTATTGTGTGACTTAATATTATACAGTTAAATAATTAATATTTCATTAACAAAAAGAAAAAAATAAACAAAGATGTGTAGGTTAAATAATGCCATGTTTAAACTAAATGTGATCGATTATTATTAGTATTAATAGTTCTTATGTGGGGCCGTGTATTTGTTTTTTTTTTGTATTTCCTAAATTTGTCAAAATAAATATCTATATCTTTATAAAAAAATTTTATTAAAGTAAGTTTACTCTTTCTACATAACGATTTTGTTTTAGTGAATTGCTGATATACAAAGTGCTATTAACAAAAGAAGGAACATTTGAGGAAGTTGGATTTGCCTCTCCATCCTTTTATTGTTGTGTAGAAGATGGTAGAAGCCAGTGGTTTAAGAGTGGAGAAAATATTTGTATGTAATAATAACGTTTTATATCTTGTTTTATTAATAAATAATGATTTTACCTTAACACAATGATTTATTTCGCCGTATGTAATATCACTTAATTTTCAAGAAATATTAACTTAACTCTAAATATACGTTTATCTCTGCGAAATATATTTCTTAACATTAAATAAATTAATTATTAATAGTAAAGTAATAATATTCCTTACTAAGAAATATTATTGCTCAGAAAGAATAGTTTTTTAATGTGTAAAAAATATATTTTTATGACTAATAAACTTAATTAACATCAAGTGTAATTCCTTTCTGATAAATAGGTTTGAAATTTGCCAGAAAGTGATAGTTCAATCATGTTTAAGATATATTTCTTTGGCTATAGTAGAATTTATTTGAAATATTTTAGAAAATTATATCTTACATACAAAGATATATTTCTTAGGCAATATGCCAAGTCGACCTTTCTTAAATATTAATAAAGTTTCTTTATGTCAAGAATTTTTTTCTCTCGGTGTAGGTGAAGCGGACGATGTTTTCTTTAGGAGAGGTGTCCATCGAAGGCAACCGGGTGCAGTAAATTTACTTCCATCATCCCAAAAGCATATTGATCTGAAGACAAGAGTATTGATGACTAAAGTAATCTGTGAAGGTGGTGATGAAAGGTTGTTGGTATGGGTAGGTTTTCGGTAAACAGAGTGATGAAAACCTTGGAATTGGTTCTTCTTTTTGAGAACGTCGAGAAACGGTAGGGATGAATCACGTGAACTGATCACTCGAATGTAATATCATTCAGATGGGTTTGAAAAGACACCAGAGCATCCCTGAAGTGGGGCGAAATGACGAATGTATCGTCAACATATCGTAGCCAACATGTGGGTTTGAGCATAGATGTGGATAGTGCTCGGATCTCGAAGTCTTTCATAAAGATATTGGCAATTACTGGAGATAGTAGTGAGCCCATTAAGGCACTATTTATTTGTCTGTAGAATTGATTTTAAAAGATGAAATAAGTGTTGGACATGCAATGTTTAACGAGGAATAAGTGGTCTTGCTGGATGCTGTATTTAGTTTCCAGACTATTTCGGGTAAATCTATAGGAAGAAGCAAAGCGTAAATAAATAGAAAATAATGAATACAGTCAGTTAAAGTGATTAATACCTAACTCCCTTGAGTTTTTTACGAATTTCTAATGCTCGGTACAAAATGGCCATTGTTATTCTGTTACAATATCAAACGTACGATCAGTTGCTAGTAGAGATTACACACAGGCTTCAAGGGTAAATTATATAGCGCACAAACAAAGTCCTTAACGCCCTTTACATTCCAGACAAAACCACTTATCCACCGGTCTGTTTTCAGAAAAAAACTCACCATTTGACGGTTCAGGGAATCCGCTGGCACTTTGGTAACAAATACCAGTGTGCATTACGCGACCACATTCACAGCACCCCGTGATCTAATGAAACATTTTCGGAAGCCTGGAAATTCGGTCTGCAAATTCCTTTCTCGGGGCTCTGGCTGTGTTCCACTGATGGTGGCAATTAATTACAGGTTTGTCGATAACAGATCTAACCAGATACATAAACGTAGCTAAAACAAGTGTTTGAATAAAGTAGATAGCCGACGTCAAATACGAATAGAAAACATCCTTTATTATTAGTCCAGAAAGCCACTGCGCATCCGCTAGGAAAAATATTCCGATTCGGATTTTTTGCACAATATTACTCAAAAAGGACCCCTTTTAATAAATCTGCATGTTGCCAGGACCAAAAGTGGGTCAAAATTTTTTAAACGATTTTTTAGGTTTTTTTAGGTTTTTTGGATCATTCCAAACAGAAAAGGTCTTTAGAGACTTTTCTCTTAAGCTGATAGTTTTTGACATAAGTAGAAGCGATTAAAAATTGAAAAATTGCGAAATCGGCCATTTTTAACCATCAAAAACTATGTGAAAAACTGAAAATTTGAATGTTGCCAAGGTAAGTAGATATTCTTTAAACATCGATTGATGAAATCCCGAAGAGTTTTTTACAATACAATATTCAGAACACCTTTGTTTTTTAATTGCTAATCAAGCGTGCGCGACACTATTTTCAACCGTTGCATGTGTATACAGTATGGTGCAAATGAAAGGAATAAATTCGTTATTTCGTAAACCGGCAACTTTAAGGAAAAATCCCGAAACAGGTCGATTTTTATTTTTAAGTTATGATATTGCGGCATATATGGTATACTAGTGACGTCATCCATCTGGGCGTGATGAATCAATGATTTTTTTAAATGAGAGTAGGGGTCGTGTGCTAGCTCATTTGAAAGGTTCTTCAATTCTCTATTCAGTAATATAAACATTTCCATAATTATTTATACAGGGTGTCCTGTATAGTGTCCTGTAAATGTTTATATTACTGAATAGAGAATTGAAGAACCTTTCAAATGAGATAGCACACGACCTTTATTCTCATTTAAAAAAATCATCGATTACTTCATCACGCCCAGGTGGATGACGTCACTAGTATACCATATATACCACAATATCATAACTTAAAAATAAAAATCGACCTGTTTCGGGATTTTTCCTTAAAGTCTCCGGTTTACGAAATAACGAATTTATTCCTTTCATTTGCACCATACTGTATACACATCCAACGGTGGAAAATAGTGTCGCTCACGCTTGATTAGCAATTAACAAACAAAGGAGTTCTGAATATTGTATTGCAAAAAACTCTTCGGGATTCCATCAATCGATGTTTAAAGAATATCTATCTACCTTGGCAACATTCAAATTTTCAGTTTTTTACATAGTTGTTGAGAGTTAAACATGACCGATTTCGCAATTTTTCAATTTTTAATCGCTTATATGTCAAAAACTATCAACTTTAGAGAAAAGTCACCAAAGACCTTTTCTATTTGGAATGATACAAAAAAACCTAAAAAAAACTTTGTTCCATGCAAAAAAAATAATTTTAGGAAAAAAACAAAAAAAAAAGTTTAAAAAATTTTTGACCCACTTTTGGTCCTGGCAACATGCAAATTTGTTAAAAGGGGTCCTTTTTGAGTAAGATTGTGCAAAAAATTCTAATCGGAATATTTTTCCTAGCGGATGCGCAATGGCTTTCTGGACTTTTATCAAATTATGATAATTTTTGAGAGAAATAGTAATAAATTAGTTCAAGAACACTACAGTAAACCAACAGTAAACACTATCTTACGACGCTTAATTATGTATGTTTAGGACACATTCCAGATCGTCATATTTCATAGCACATAGCAACAGTTACAAGTGGTGGACTATTAAAGTAACTCTCATCACACGAAGTGGGTTAAAGCATATAAACCTGAGCAACACAAAATTAATTAGACGTAGAAGACCGCAATTCATTTTTAATTTTGTTATCAATGAGAGGCTAAAGCATTTTTATTTTCCTTATATTTAAAATTTTGTTCAGACTGTCTGTTGATTCAATGTGCTTCTAGTAAGTTGTCGTTCTATCGTTTGCGTGGTCTTATGGTCTATCTGATCTACTGATCGTCTTCCTATTACGGAAACGTCTCTCGCTGTCCTTACGACTCTATGTGTTATCATTAATGGTACTCTTATACCCTATAAATATTCTTTTTCAAGTGTGTAGACAGCTTTTTTATTGCCTCCACATACTAATGTCAGATTTCCCTCTTGTAATTTTTCCTAAGAGTAGCCCTTCTGTTTTGCCTGTTTTGATTTTTAATTAACAGTCGATCCTATAAATCGTCTAACTGCTACGATTTGAGGTATTTCTCAGCTTACTCTCGAGATGGCTGGTGACGTTAATTTTTTTGTGCAGTGAAAGTTTTTACATTTTATTATATTAATTGGGAATCAGTCACAATGTAAGTTTGATAACAATTTTATTTGACAGACAGTTTTCACTGCAAACTGTGACATCAACAGTGCCGGTTTATCCACTGGGCGCTTGGGGCGGGCGCCCAGGGCCCGAAAGGGTCCGTTCCTTTTAATTATATAAAAATAAAGTCGCTAAATAATTTACATATTCTCCGAAAAAAATCTCATACGCAGATACGCCAATACACTGCAAACGCCTTTGTTCTATTGTTACATTCCCGTGTTAGTGTTTGTGGCGGGGCCTTTTTCCAAAAACTAGAGAAAGTTGTCAGATTTCGCCATGTCATTGATTAAAAACTACCCATGTAGTGGGTAAAAACTGCGTAGGTTATTAATCAATGGCCATGTCTCGAATTGTATGCAAAATAATCGCACAAACGGAGTTTTTTTAGTTTTTAATTTCATTTTGAATTGTGGGGCTTAAATAATACTTTATCTCACTTTTAAGCTTTAAAATAAGTTGTTTTAAAATAGGAACAAAATAAGTCATTTTAAAATACATAGTTAAACGAAAGACAAAATAGATATACATAAATCTAATTTATAGATAAAGAATAAATTATTCTCGAAAATGCCAATACCCAAATAATAGCTACCTACACACTCTTTCAAACATTCAAAAGTAAAGCGATTACAAAAATTGCAATTTGGCATTATATAGTGGCCTCTAAGGCTAGCACTCCACTTGCGATTTGTAGTCGCAGCGACAAAAAAATCGCTGTGGCAAAAAATCTAGAACCTACAAAATTACTGGCTGTTTTCAGAATCGCGAGTTGAATGCTACTAGGATGTAACATCAGCTTTTAGATGTTTTTTAGTCTAGAGATAAAGAAGAAGTCAAGACGTCAATTAATACTTTATGCGAGAAACATAAAAACGTTGTTGATCAAACCAAAGAGAACTTGTATAATGAAATTACCCATTTTGTAACGTTATGCCAAAATTTGAATAAACACCATACAATTTATGAAAAATATGATTCCTTCAGGATGTAAAAGCAACTTTTGCCAATATTTTAACTTTACTGCAAATTTATTTGACGATACCAATTTCTAATGCGTCAGAAAAACATATTCAAGGTCAAATTTGGGCCAAGAAAACCTAGACGCATTATCACTATTGTATATAGAGAATGAAGAACTGGAGAAACTGAATTGTGATAATATTGTATGGCAGTTTGCGAATGCCAAGTCAAGAAAAAAAGTAATCAAATTTTTGTCTTTATGTATTTTTTAGAATATGTTTTTTTGCTTGTCACGTGTTGTTTTGTGGAACTTTCTATTTATTATTTATGTTTTTAAATGTATTTTTTGTATTATGTTTTACGTTTGCTATTCTTCTTGCTTCTTTAAAAAAATATTTTATGGACTTTGTAGTTAATGTATGCGTTTTCTTGTTAAAAAACTGACAACGAATAGCAATGAAGGGGGCCCCTAAACCTCCAGCGCCCAGGGCCCGAAGTTAGGTTAAACCGGCACTGGACATCAATGATCTAAAACATCACAAAAATATTTTTCAAAAGTTAAACAGAAAGTTACTAAAGATCAGCAATCAGAGGTTGTTTAGAAAGTAAATTATAAATAGTGAAATTCAACATACACTGAGAAAACACACCAATATCTACATAGAAGGGTTGTTGCACACAAACATACATAGTGTACTAACCGTTGATTGATAAATACTGAGATCAACGGTACGAACCAACAAAATAAATAGCACAGCCTTAGCCAAACATTCTGTTGTAGAGAATATATCACAATTTGATAAATTAATCGTAAACACGCCATTGGCAGATACTTTAAATATAGCCCTTGTTATTTATCAAGTGCTGTCTCCTTTAAGAAGGTTGGGTATCATCACAAATGTCTTCTCCTTTGAGACTATTGTCCTAAACACCTTAACAGAGTTACAATTGCACCATTGTCTCAATTTGTTTAGCCAGGATATACGTCATCCGCCAATGCTTCTCTGTCCAGTATCTTTCCTTGTATAATGATACAGCAAACGCATATCTCATCCTTTAAAAAACCTGGTTCACTTTTCAATCGCTTGTATTCTATTACTTATATCCTTTTTTAGCGTCTAACTCTCCGTTTTATAATATATTAACAGAGAAAATATATAATCAATATTATTCATACTGTGAGTTTCAGATTCAGATCGTGCTTCCAAAATACTTATCTCTTATTATTGAATGTTGATCGGATTTTTAGGATCATCACTGCGAAGATTTGTAACACGGAGGATCATTATTAAATCTACTAATACCTGTTAAGTAAATTATGTTAACAGCCATACAAAATAAGCCTTACGTCTATACCACATATCGAAAGCCATTAGGGTGTATACAAACACCATTAAAATCCGCTGAAACAACATCCTTCTTTCCTTCCCTGGCGTAAAGCCAACGTTGCGAAATGGCAGTACGTCTAGTCGCCGAAATTAGTTTGCTTTAATCCAAAACGCAAACATTATTACAGTTACGCCAATGTTGAACGTTGAGCGACATCCAGAGAATGTACTCAGAACTTACGTGTCCACACAGCGCCAAGGATTATAACCAAACCGAACTGACTGCAAGCACAAGCCGATTGCAGATCCTGGCTTTCTACGCATACGCGGTACGAATGGATTATTATAAGTTTATGGATAAAATGTACTTAAAACATATAATTTCGCCTAAAATAGATCAAAATTTTAATTTCTTTATAGCCTTTTTTCTATTCGAATTGTCGCATAAAGACCTCTCCCATTTCTCGCTATTCATCTGTCGTTTTATGGCTTGTAACGGGTAGTTCTTTCAAGGACGACAGACTCAGTAAAACACAGGTTAAAAATAAAGTAAATATATTTAAGATAATTATATACAGTTTAAAACAAATAAAATGAAATATAAATCCGTCTTTTGCAAAGAAAAAACAATATCAAACTTTATTACAGTCATAATAGCAACATTAAAATGATACGATAAACAATACAATATAATACAATAACAACCTCGCTACATTAAATCAGCATAGCCCTATATTCCGATCCGCATTTCACTTCAATGCGGCGCGTAGTCACTCGTTCCTCGCTACTACCGCCTCTAGCGATAACGGTCATGGCAAAACTACACTTTACCACGGTGGCGTTCGCCTAGGCATAGTTCCACCTCAAAAACGGTGCATCTTTGCCAAGCCAGCTAATGCTAGTTCAATACGCTAGCAGCAGCTGTCGAGCAATGGCTAGTTCAATACGCTAGCCACGACTGATTTTCTCATCCTTCTGGCTCGCCTTAAATATGCTCTCGCTGCCACTACTCCTTCGATTTCCCCCAGCGGTGCTATGCGCCAACACGGATGCTCCTCCGGTCGTCTCTGGTAGATCAGCTCATCGCTTGCCGTTGGCATCATATCCATATCGTTACAGGCTCTTTGAGTTTTTCTAACCAATGTCCATGTTCATGTTTGTGAATGTTCAGGTTTGAGCTCCATAAGTGAGAACAGGAAGGGTCCACTTTTGTTACTTAGATAGTTATCGTCGGTTGATCATCTTTGTTCGACATTAGTTTCGTTTGCTCAAATTCATTTTTAGTCCTTTTTTAAGGATTCTCTATGAAGCTCATCGATCATCGTCTTCAGTTCTTTCCAGCTGTCGTCTATTAGTACTATATCATCGGCATATCTTAGGTGGTTTAAATACTTTCTATTTATCGAGAGTCCCCTTGTTAACCAATTTAATGATTTAAAGATGCCTTCAAACACGACAGTAAATATATTTGGAGATATGGTGTCTCCCTGTCTTGCTCCTCGGTTGATTTTTGTTGGCCTCGTTTTATGTTGTTATCCCTCGTGACTACCATTTAAAAACGCATACGAACATGCTGAAATGGTAGTCACAAAATTTTAATAATTTTATATAATATAGGTAGGTACATTAACTCCTTCAGTCATAATCGTCGCAGATCTTTACATAATTATATGAAACTTCGTAAAAGTCATGTTAATCGATTGAAATCTTTACCATTTATACACACCCAAGCTTATATGGAATCACCATTTATTTCAAAGTAATATTTATTTATTTTGAAAAAACTTGTTATTGTTGCGAAGAATAAAGGTTTTTATTGAAAATAAACAAATCTATAAGACAATCAAATAGTACAGCTCGGTACGGCATAGGTTATTTGCCTGAGTTGCAAATTGAACGAAAATAAATGAACTAACTTTTGCGTCCAAAAACGAAAATATGCTTCATGTGGGTTATAGAACTTACAACGGGGAAAGATATTGGTCTTGTGGAGAAAGTAATGTTCTCAGAGGGACATAGCTGTACAGCTATGCGTAACACAGGGCGTCCTGTCTAAAACCTATGCTAGGTAACAGGAACTAGGAAAGCTTAAAAATAAAGCAAGGGAAAGTCGCCAAAAAGTAATAACGGCTCTTCACGATCGTTTAATTTTCCAATCAGCTGGAAGACACTCATCCATTTCTCACCTGCAGCTCCAAAGGCAGCTTTTGGAAGCTACAGGTGTAATTCTTTAGTTGAAACGATAAGAAGAAGAGTTCGTACCAAGAAGTATACAGCAGGAGACAGTTATGGGTTCCCGAGTTATCCAAGCAGCACAATATTGATTGCCTAAATAAGTGTCTTCACCACCAAAACTGGAACATTGGGACTTGACAAAATGTGCTATTTTCAAAAACAGTCAGGATCTAATGTAATCAGATGGAAAATCAGATGACCCACGAAATCGTGTACTTAGAGGTCGAGGAAGACAAGCAAGAACGAAAACTGTCAGATCTGTTCACAAATATACAAGGTAAAGTGTAATGTTCTGGAGAGGAATTGTGATCTGTAAAAAAACTCTTTTAATTTTCATCCATTCAACTTTAACTGCTCACCGGTATGTTGATAACCTGTAGTCAGGCTCTGGAGAGGCATAGGCGTAACCAGGAGCGGGTTTTGGGGGTTATAACCCCCCCCCCCATTGGGATGTACTTTGAGCTCTATACGCTTAACACCATACCACTCGGAGACCTTCCAGTAGTTGTAACCCCCCTTTAGAATTATCCTGGTTACGCCTATGTGGAGAGGTGCAACAGGAGAAAATTTAATTTTGTTTATTGATAATGGACCTCTACATACCATTAGAGTGACTACAGACATCATTGAAGCAGAAGGTATCCCTTGTTTGGAGTGGCCTGCTTGCTCACCCGAGCTTAATGCTATAGAGTGTTTGTGGGATATGCTTAAAAGAAAAATTAAAGCTCGCCGGGATAATCCACAAAACTCCGCACGGCTAGTACAAGTTGCTTTTAAAGGATGGAGTAACCTACCACTATAAAATGTTGATAATTTGATTAGGAGCGTGCCCACGCAAACTGAAGCTTGCACAAGGACTAGAGGTAATAACACTGACTACCACAAAATACAAAAAAAATAAATAAAACAAGTTAAACATTATTCGTTTTACATTGAAATTTTGTATGACTTTAAAACAACTACTTTCAATTTGTTTGTTAAATACTTTATTGTTTTATTTAATTGTTATGTATTTGTTATTAAATTGCTTTAAATTAAATATTGTTTGACTTCGTGTGTTCGTTTTATTAAATTCGCACGGTATAGTAAGAAATGATGATTCCATATAAATGGATAAAGGCATTATTTTTACTTTCAATTCAGAGATCATTACCCTCTTTCTATGGCCATTTTGAACCCCTTAGTTCTCATCAGGAAAGCTACCGTAATGATGCTCTGAAAAGAAAATAAAAATCTTTGCCATTTCCGTCAATTATAAAATATAATTAATATTCAGACGCTAGAGCGACATCTATTAACAACTTGTCGAAACCAAAAGACTCCATTTTCAAACAAATAAATGTTTAAAAATAATAAAATCTTTGGATTTCTTAGTTCGGAAACAGATTCTGTCTTATACCTATTCCCCATCCTTCTAAAATTTGCAAGGAATAAAGGGTGATGAATGCAGAGACGTGGGGGTCTATATAGTTGCACTCCACAACAAAATAAAAATAATGCCTTTATCTACCTACGTTCTTACTCACGTATTGAGTACAAGGAGACAGTTTCGTTAATCTTTGCCTCGATGAAAAGATGTGTTGTGGAGTGCAACTATATAGACCCCCACGTCTCTGCATTCATCACCCTTTATTCCTTGCAAATTTTAGAAGGATGGGGAATAGGTATAAGAGAGAATCTGTTTCCGAACTAAGAAATCCAAAGATTTTATTATTTTTAAACATTTATTTGTTTGAAAATGGAGTCTTTTGGTTTCGACAAGTTGATTCCATATAAGTTTGGGTGTGTGTATTATATAAAATTATAAAAAATTTGACGTATTTTAGGTACACATTCATAAACTTATAATAATCCATTCGTACCGCGTGCATCTAAACATTCCGTATATGTATTTGGAACCTAGAAGTTTTCTATTGGTTCGTTGCAGCACGCGCTAATATTTTAACCAATAGGCGGCGAGGTTCCAAATGCATATACGGAATGTTATTCGATCCCAAATTCATATACGGAATGTTAAAAATTCGTACACCGAAAAAGATAAGTTTTTTTAGAGTCTTTTAAAAGGAGATTGATTTTAAAATACTTATTACTGTATTATTAAATAAAAATAAAACAATTATAGTATTTCGAATGTTATTTGGTGCGAAATTCATATACGGTATGTTAAATATTCGTAGAACAAAAAGGCGATTTTTATTAAAGCCATTTAAAATGAGACTGATTTTTAATAGTATATTATGCAACGAGCATTTAATGATGGTCATTATGAAGCGAATACACTTTTGTATTCATTTAGCCATTTATTCATGTCTTCTTCATTTCTAATGTCGACTCGGTACTTATTTTCATTGATTACAATGTATTTAAAACTTTTTGGCAAATCCATTATGAAAATATACAATATTTTATAGAATAAATACTATTTAAAACACAACCGCAAACGTTATAACCAAGTTAACATTTATTTTCGTCTGATAGCACACAGCCCTAAACTTCAACAGAATTGAATTGAATAGCTGAAACAGATCTAAACATACTTAACAACACGTGCAAGTCATTAGAAATTCTGAGAAAGCGAAACCTTAGTCAAATAAAGAAATATGTCTCTCAAATCTATACCATCCATTTATGAATTTCGCACCAAATAACTTTCCATATAGGTAATCATTGTTTTTTTTTTCTTTAATAATACATTAACAAAATAGGTATTCTAAAATCAGTCTCCTTTAACTGATTAATAAAAAGTCCCATTTTTTGGTCTACGAATATTTAACATTCCGCATATGAATTTACACCAAATAACGTTGCAAATACTATAATTGTTTTATTTTTATTTAATACTACAGTAACAAGTATTTTAAAATCAATATCCTTTTAACAGACTCTAATGAAAACTTATCTTTTTCGGTGTACGAATATTTAACATTCCGTATATGAATTTGGGACCGAATAACATTCCGTATATGCATTCGGAACCTCGCCGCCTATTGGTTAAAATATTACCGCGTGCTGCAACGAGCCAATAGAAAGTCCTAGGTTCCAAATACATATACGGAATGTTTAGATGCGTACCGCGTATGGGTAGAAAGCAATCGGCTTGTGCTTGTAGTCGGTTCGGTTATAATCCTTGGCGCTGTGCGGAAATGGAAGTGAGCATGTACTCAGAACTCAGACGTTTCGGTAATATATGGAAATGTCTACCCGGCCGACCGATCGGCTAACCGCAGGCCGGTATATAATCGCCCTTGCTTCTTGTAATTATTCACCGCCGATGCGATGGTTGTCGATAATGTTTTCATTTGCATTTAGTTAGTACCTAGCCGGTAGGCAGCACAGTCCAACATACCCATTAACATTATCCTGTAATAATACACATCGATTGTGGTGAACGGTGAACGGTAGGTTGATTACTTAACCTTAATTAAACGTTTGACTCAATTAGTATTAATGAGTGTGAACATTTTTAAGATTCACTGGTACACAAAGAACACATGTAACATAGCTACATTTCTATGGGACATAATTATTGTAGAAAAAACACTGTATGACTTGTACCGGGTCGGGGGTGTCCGAATAAGAATGGCTCTCGGCCATATCTCAGGAACCGTTTATAGTACAGCTTTGAGAAAAAAATATTTAAAACAAAAGTTGCCTCGGGAAAAGCCTGGAAATTATTTTCATAATTGTAGGTCCACCGTTAGAGGGCGTAATTGAATATCAAAAATTAAAAAATCAAAATTTTACAAAATTTACCTAATGAAAGGGCACTGGGAATCCACGTATTTTTCATAAAATTCTGCGCATATTTGATTTCACACGTTTAAGTTAACCTTCGCAAATAAGAAGTGGTTGTGAGTGGGAACCTTCTTATGAAAAAATGGCTGTAAGTCCGGTTCTGCTAAATCGAATTTTACATACTTGTTCTTTCTTTGGTTTTTCTTGATAAGGGCTTTCTTTGATTTTTCTCTTATTTATTTTTTTGTTTGTTTGCATATCTGTGGTTTGTCGAGATTTGTAGAATTATCTCGAGAGTGGTAAGTAGTGGTAAAGAAATATTTTAAAATGAAACATTTGTTCAATTAGTGCAATATCCCAATGATCTATAAGGGTCTTTTGAATCTTACTTTCCTGAAAAACACGGATCTGAAAATAAAGTAATCGATTTAAAAACCTTCTTGGTCCATTTGAAGAATCTGGAAAAGACGTCAAATGATATCTATGAATCATTCTATAAAATGGAATCAGACACAAGTATAATATTTATAATTAAGTATTTTCTATGGGAAATAAGCCACAATTTTACTAAAAAATGAATTTATTAACGTTTCGAAGCCCAAATCGGGTTTCGTTGTCAAAATACAAAATACTAATAAAATAAAAAAAAATGTTGTTGCTAAGTAAAAAAATTCTTCTAATAATTTATTTAATCTGACTCATTTATATTGGCAATTCAGACGTATATTATACATTTTAAAGTAGAAGACTTTAAAATGATATCGCCAATATTTATGAGTTGCGTTCCTGGGACGACTTTACTAAAAGATAGTTCATTCGATTACATGAAATCAATCCCAACTCAAGAATATCCGTCGCAAAAGAATCATAGCATGTGATCTGTCTTTAAAAAGACAACCAAATGCAACGATGACAGTAAAATTCTCGCGTTAGAGATTCCATAGTAAATCACGAGGGAAAACCAGGTTTTCTGAATAGTGTTCTGAAGCTATTTCCTTGTGGCATTTTTATGATTTTATGATTATTTTTATGATTAGTGGTAAATAAGCCACAATTAAATTGGAAAAATAATTTTATTAACGTTTCGAAGCCCAAATCGGGTTTCGTTGTCAAAATACAAAATACTATAAATATTTATATTGATCTAACCTCTGATGTATTAAAACCTTTAGCTGCTGCAGTTGTTTATCTACATATTCTGAAAGTATGGAATAAAGGAGCGTTAATCCTTTCAAAGAGATTAATAAATGACACAGAAATTTCACAACTAAAACTTTCTTTAAACTGTATATAATTAAAAATAGATTTGAAATTCTTTTCGAAAACTCAAAGTTACTTAAACTTTGCTTTGCACAGGTACAATACAAATTTTCCACAACTCAACTCTTCGTCTTTTACGAATTACCGACCACTTCAGATTCCCTCTTCTCTACTTCCCGCTGCCATATCTCCTTTTCATCCCTTTAGATCTACGCCATTACTAAATTAAGGAATGAATGTTTAATGTCCCCGCCTGCAATACTGCCGACGTTTCGAATTTTCAAATTACATCATTACTACTCCGATACTATTTCTGTCAAAAGTGCCGTTTGCACCGTGGTCGTGGTGCTTGAGTAAACGAAGAGTTTGTGCATAAATTATGTGCTACGTGATCAATCATACTGTGCTGTGTTTAGTCGATAACAGTATATAATAACAAAGAAACTAGGTATTGTATACATGTCATTAGAATAATTATTCTATGTAGATTTAACATTTTACGCAAAAACAGATTAAAAAATATTTTTGAATAATCTTTTTTGAAAACGATTTCCGAAATGAAAATCAAAACGTCAAACATTATACATATAACTAAAAATGTAATTTTCATTATTAGACTTGTCGCCAGGGGGTGCAACGGCCTCCTTTATTCAGATGGACCTACCCAAGTTTTTTTATGTATTTTCACCCGTAGAATGCGAATTTTTGGGGTAACAGTTGATCCGGATGTCGATAAGATTGTTATAAACTTGACGAATTACATAACAGCGATTTCTCGAAAAACAGAACATTTTTTTTGTATTTTTTGGGTCATTTTAAACAAAAAATGTTTTAACAAGTTTTTTCGTAGGCTGCATAGTTTTCGAGATAAACGCGGTTGAACTTTCAAAAAATCGAAAAATTGCAATTTTTGAACCCGAATGACTTTTGATTAAAAAATAAAATAGCAATTCTGCTTAAAGCATTTGAAAATTCAAGTCAAATTATATCGGCTTTGATTATTTTCATCGCTAAAAAGTTATTTTATTATTGTTAAACAAAGCTATAAACACCTAGTGCTTGAGTGATGTTTTCAATGATCTATCATTTAAAATCGAACGAGTAGATAGAGTAGGTGCAAGTGCAAGCGAGACAATTTCTACGTAGCATGCATGTAAACGCATGTATTAGGCACGGGAAACACTATGTGTTTATAGCTTTGTTTAACAATAAAAAAATAAATTTTTAGCGATGCAAATAATCAAAACCGATATAATTTGACTTAAACTTTTGACTAAATAGCAGAATTGCTATTTTATTTTTTAATCAAAAGTTATTCGCGTTCAAAAATTGCAATTTTTCGATTTTTTTAAAGTTTAACCGCGTTTATCTCGATAACTATGCATCTTACGAAAAAAGTTGTAGGAACATTTTTTGCTTAGAATGACCTAAAAAACACCTGTGTTGCTACTATGGCTTGTCTTGTTCCTAAATCTTGCCTAAAACCAAACTAGAATCACTGATGTCTCACTGATTAGAATATGACAAGAATATCTTTAAAGTGTGACGCATCAGGCTAATTAGTCTGTGATCCTCACATCTTTTTGCATTGACTTTCTTGGGTAGGGGAATAAATGAAGAGCGCAACAACTGTTGAGGATAGCATCCAGTTTTTATAAATAAAATTAAATATTTTATGTAGTGCTGAAATTCCTCTTTCATCTAGTAGTTTGAGTATTTCTGAAGGGATTTCATCTGGTCCAAGTGCCTTATTGTTTTTTGAATTTAATACTGCCTTTTCTATTTCCTCTTTAGTGGTTGAAGGGCTAGTCAAACATAATACTTAAATTTAAATATGATCATGTTGTATTTAACAAAACCATCTTCGTACAACCTTTAATTAGATATCGCAAATGAGTTTGGCTGATTTTGTCTGCAGATATATCTTTGAGGAATCCCTTTTTTTGGGACTGGATATAGATATGACGTTTCTCAAGCATTGGATTACATTCATGGTAAATCGTTGGTATATAGCAACTATTTCGAATTAGCCGACTTTGTCAAAACTACAGTCGGAAAAATGAAAGAATACCCATGAACGAACATATAAAACACGCTGTATTTTCCTGTCACCGTATCACAAAGAAAATTGTCCAGTGCAAGTACATGTAAATAACAATAATTTTTACATGTACTTGCGCTGGCCAATTTTTTGTGTGACACGGTGACAGGAAAATACAGCGTGTTTTATAATATGTTCGTTTATGGGTATTCTTTCATTTTTCCTACTGCATTTATGTTTAATTAATTGCTTCTAATGTTGAAAATAGTTTCTGTCCTTGTGGGATCGGTACGCACCGGAGGGACCTCAGACGTTCGGATACAATTAGCGTCTCTTTGCAAAGACAATGACGTCGACTTTGCAAAGTAACAAGACACTTACTCAACACACACACACACTACACATGACACTAGGTACCTAACTTTAAAAATTTACCGTACCTACCATGCCAATGGCCATTAGTTGTCGAGACATTAGCTAAATAAATAAAAAAAATCACTTTGTTTCAAAATCGAAATTAGCTAATAGGCCACAAAATGAAGAATTTTGGCTCGCAATTTCTTCGTCCAGCATGGATTTACTTGAAATTTTCACAGAAGGTGTGAAATAGTCCAAAGATCATTTTCTTTATCATGCCACTGTTCGCTAAAACCTTGGGGTGGCAATTTTTTATTACATTTTAACCATGTAAATCGATGTAAAAAGTAATTATAAGAAAAACATTTTTTTTTACATTTTCTTCTTAAAACTAATATTTTTCGAGATATTCGCGGTTGAAAATAACAGTTTTTCGACGAAAAAATCTACCTTTTTTGAGGGTTTTTGAGAATAACTCGAAAAATATGCATTTAATCAAAAAACTGTTGATATCAAAATTGTATCTTTTAGTAACACAACTCAAATTATTTTTCTATAATATTTTTATGACCAATACGAAACGAGATACGGCATGTTATAGGTTAGCTTTTTTCGTCAAATGCATAATTTGAAATTTTCAAAGCCAAATATCGGGAAAACTTTGCATTTTCGTTCAAAACTTAGATAATCTTATTTCATTTTTCAAGCATATAATAACACCTTCCAAAAAATAATAATAAAAAGTTTCTAGCATAAAAATTAAGCGACTTATGATCAAAAAAGTAGGTACCTGCCTTTCTCTAGAAAAAATCAGTGAAAACAACCCCCTAACTACCCTTCTAATTAAAAATTGGTCTTCGCCTTTCTGCAATTCCTGTTATATTGTATTTCTTTCTGCAATGCAAAATATTTGCATTGCAAAAACAGCCAAGAAGTTTGACCTATTTAAAAGGCCTAATTTTGAAAACATCTTAGTTTAAACAAAAATATATTTTTTGCAATTTCGTATTTTTCACCATTTTTTTTTTCAGAATATCTCCGAAAATACTGGAGATACGAAAAAAATGATATACTACTAAATTGTAGCCTTTTTAATAACTAAAATTTCTTTTTGCACAGATTTTCATTACAGTGAATAGTTAGCAAGATATCGCCCCCTTCTTCGAGCCCTTTCAATCCACCCCAAATAAAAACAAAGGGGTCTTATGAAATTTAATTTACATAGTCTTATAGCTCTTTAAAAATCGTATAAAATCATTGTTGAAAAAACATTTTATCGCCAAAAAATAAAGGAGCTATGTTTATAAAACGAATTTTTGTTTTCGAAAAATTTGAATAGTACGTTTATATAGCATTTTCAATGTATATAATACCACAGAACCGGTTCGTATACTGGAAGATGACTAGAAACTAGTTGTATTTGTATTTGTGTATAATTGTAAATTCATATTTTTGTGTAAATAAATGTTTTTGTAATTCTTTAATTCTACTTTTATTCTGTATAGATCTATTAAATTATCTATTTATAAAAATTGCAAATATCATTAAGAGTGGTTTTTAAGGGTTGAAATATTATAATATTATACCCTTTAGCATAAAACAATCATTAATTAAATAGTCAAAACCAAATTTTACCCATATTAACGTTTACAATGTTTTTATATAATTTTTGACAATAAGGGGTAGTTTACACCCCTAAAAATAATCAACGCCCTTGAGCATAATATATAATATGAAGTACAGGGTGAGATGATCCTAATCCCAAATTTTTATGTAAATCGATGCAAGCCGAAATTATTCTTTTAGGATAAGTCAATTTTTTATATACTGCTCCAACAAGGGTGGTTTTAAGGGTTGAAATATTATGATAGTATATCTTAAAGCATAAAACAATCATTATGTAACTAATAAGAACCAAATGTTGACAAGATTAAAGTTTAAAATGTTATTTTATAATTTTTTACAAGTAGTTTTTTTAGGGGTAGTTTTCACCCTTAAAAAACGAAAAGCGTACAACGGCTCAATATAGAAAATGAACTAGAGGGTGTAATGAGCCTAATCCCAAATTTTTGTACAAATCGATGCTGGACGAAAAAATTGCGAGGTTTTGCCCTTTTTTGAGTTTTATTTCCTCAACTATAAAACAATTAAGTAATTCTGAATCTCTTTTATGACTTTTATTAAACGTCATTTAATGTTTAGATTATAGAAAAATGTCAAGGACAGACTGAGTGACTTGTCGAATTGGGCTTTTATAAGATTAAATATAACAACTAAGAAAGAAGCAGCTCAAATTATAATGAACCAAACGACATTGCGGCAAATACTATCAGAATGTCTGCTGAAATACTAAAACATTCGCAAACAGTCTGAAAACTCATTTTCTTTTCGGCGAGACGGAAGAGCTGGAGGTACCTACGTTTGATGCTCTTTCGAAAGAAGGTTTCTATAATTCAGGACCATTAGTCCTACTCTTTTTAAAGCCTGCTTGTCCTTGGAACTAACCCTCCGGGAAATTTAATGATAAAGTTTTCCAAAGAAAACGAAAAGGGTTTTTTTATTAAAATCTAATCTAGACTATCGAGTGTATATTGATATGGATGAAATACTCATTGGCATCTCGGAACACTTTTTTGCATTTTCATGAAAAGTAATCAACTATTATAAATGGGAAATAAGCCACAAATTAACTAAAAAATAGTTATTTGTGAAACAGTTCGTGAAGTATTAGTCTAAGAGCTGGGAGCGGATTTTGTGCGTGATAACTAATATGGAAAAACTATACAAGGATACGTTGAATTAGTTGTGTACATGACTTTTCCCAACGGGCGGAAAGCAGAGTGGGGCACGAGGTTAGTTATAAGGGGTCAAAGTCGCGGTTTTTATTATTTTTTGTGACGCTCATGATCGAGATACTGCACCAAAATTTGGGAATAAGTAGGTCATGACGTAACTAAGTAAAATTTCTAGGGGCGGAACGCTGCGTGACCGACAAAGGGGTGGGGGTAGAGGTGAATATAAAAAATATAAGGGGTTTTTTGAGATGTTCATGATTGAGATAGTGCACCAAAATTTGGAAATAAGTAGACCATGATATAACTGAGTAAAATCACCAGAGCCGGAAATCAGAGTGGGGGACGAGGGTAGTTAAAAGGGGTCAAAGTCGCGGTTTTTATTATTTTTTTTTGTGACGCTCATGATCGAGATAGTGCACCAAAATCTGGGAATAAGTAGGTCATGACGTAACTAATTAAAATGTCCAGGGTCGGAACGCTGCTTGGGGTACAAAGGGGTGGTAGGCAGGGGTGAGTATAAAATTATAAGGGTTTTTTGCCGTTCGTGATCGAGATAGTGCACCAAAATTTGAGAATAAGTAGATCATGACATTACTAAGTAAAATCTGCAGGGCGGAACGATGCGTGGGGGACAAATGTTGTGCTGCGTCACAAAAAAAATAATACAAACTGCGACTTTGACCCCTTAAAACTACCCTCATCCCCAACTCTGGTTTCCGCCCTTGGAGATTTTGCTTGGTTATGTCATGATCTACTTATTCCCAAATTTTGGTTCACTATCTCGATCACGAACGTCACAAAAAATCCCTAATAATTTTTATATTCATATCTACCCCCACCCCTTTGTCGGCCACGCAGCGTTCCGCCCCCGAAGATTTTACTTAGTTACGTCATGACCTACTTATTCCCAAATTTTGGTGCACTATCTCGATTATAAGCGTCACAAAAATAATAATAAAAATCGCGAATTTGACCCTTTATAACTACCATCGTCCCCCACTCTGGTTTCCGGCTCTTAGCATTTTACTTAGTTATATCATGGTCTACCTATTTCCAAATTTTGGTGCACTATCTCAATCATGAACGTCGCAAAAAACCCTTTGTATTTTTATATTCACCCCTACACCCACCCCTTTGTCGACCACGCAGCGTTCCGCCCCTACAGATTTTACTTAATTACGTCATGATCTACTTATTCCCAAATATTGGTGCACTATCTCGATCATGAGCGACACAAAAAAAATAATTAAAAACAGCGATTTTGACCCCTTATAACTACCCTCGTCTCCCACTCTGGTTTCCGGCCGTTGGGGAAAGTATTTGGGTTTACATTTCGTTTACTCTCAAAACTAATACCAAATTCTGACTTGAATACATATGTTATTTTAAATTATACATATATGTAATTAACTAATTATACAGGGTGTAACAAAAATACAGGTCATAAATTTAGTCACATATTGTGGGACCAAAAATAGTTCGATTGAACCTAACTTACCTTTGTACAAATGTGCACATAAAAAAAGTTACAGCCCTTTGAAGTTACAAAATGAAAATCGCTTTTTTTCCAATATATCGAAAACTATTCGAGATCTTTTATTGAAAATAGACATGTGGCATTCTTATGGTAGTAGTATCTTAAGAAAAAATTATAGTGAAATTTGGACACCCAATAAAAATTTTATGGGGGTTTTGTTTCTTTAAACCCCCCCAAACTTTTGTGTACGTTCCAATTTAATTATTATTGTAGTACCATTAGTTAAACACAATATTTTAAAAACTTTTTTGCCTCTTAGTACTTTATCAAAAAGTCAGAAATTATCGAGATATTTTGAATATTTGTCAAATCCACCACATATTTGTATATGGCAAAGTACGATTATGGAGACTTGGTAATAATATGAAAATTTATTTATGATTTACATTTTTAGGTATATTTTGAACCATATTAAAAAAGAAGTAATATCTCGATAAAAAGTACCTTCTCGAAAAAATACAAAGAGGCAAAAAAGTTTTAAAAACACTGTGTTTAACTAATGGTACAACAGTAAAAGTTTAATTGGAACATACACAAACATTTGGGGGGTTTAAAGGAACAAAACCCCCATAAAATTTTTATGTAAACATATTAAAAAAGAATTTTAACTATTTATAATGGAAAATAAGCCACAATATTATTAAAAAATGATTTTTATTAACGTTTTAATAATTAATTATTAACAAAATACTATTAACATAAACAAAAATGTTGTTGCTTAGTAAAAAATTCTTCTAATAATTTATTTAATTTGACTCATTTATATCAATATATAAATTCAACATTTCAACAACATTCAAAACAACCAAAACATTGAGATCTATTCTATCTAAAACTAAACCTAACAATGAACAAGAAAGGACAAAGAATTGTATTTATAAAATACCTTGTGAATGCGAACAGTTTTATATAGGTGAAACATCAAGACCATTTAACGTTAGAATAAGTGAACATCAATCTTATATTAAAAATAGAGAATTTGATAGATCTCAAATATGTCAACACGCATGGGATAATGAACATAGAGTTCAGTGGAGAGATTCAAGTATAGTCCTGAAAGAAACAGATAGTAAAAAGAGAAAAATCAAAGAAGCGGCTCTAATTATGCTAAACGAAACTAATTGTGTCGCAAATTCCTCGGTGGAATGCAGTAGGATGTGGATACCCATACTGAAAGAGGAAGTCAATAGACAGAAAATACCACAATTAGTAAGTCAATAGTCAAGTTAGTACATATTTTATATTTTAGTCTTACTTATATATCCATGTATTATTGATATTATTTATAATTTAAACAAAATTATAGTAAAGTCAGAATTTGATATTAATTTTGAGAGTAAATTAAATGTAAGACCAAATACTTACGATGTCGGGATAGTATCACGAGGTTTTTCCTGGTTTTCCCTTGTCATTTACTATGAGATCTCTAACACGAGAATTTTAATGTCACCGTTGCATGTGGTTGTCTTTTTAAAGACAGATCACATGCTATGATTTTTTTTGTGACGGATATTCTTGAGTTGGGGTTGATTTCATGTAATCGAATGAACTATCTTTCAGTAAAGTCGTCCCAGGAGCGCAACTCATAAATATTGGCAATATCATTTTAAAGTCTTCTACTTTAAAATATATTATATTATGTATCTGAATAGCCGATATAAATGAGTCAAATTAAATAAATTATTAGAAGAATTTTTTTACTAAGCAACAACATTTTTGTTTATGTTAATAGTATTTTGTATTTTGACAACGGCACCCGATTTGGGCGTCGAAACGTTAATAAAAATCATTTTTTAATAATATTGTGGCTTATTTCCCATTATAAATAGTTAAAATTGTAAAAATGCCACAAGAAAATAGCTTCAGAACAACATTAAAAAATAAGCCGCAACTCGATAAAAACTGTCTTATCGAAAAAATACTAAGAGGCAAAAAAGTTTTATAAATATTGAATTTAACTAATGGTACCACAATAATAATTTAATTGAAACGTACACAAAAGTTTGGGGGGGTTTAAGGGAACCAAACCCCCATAAAATTTTTATGGGGTGCACAAATTTCACTATAATTCTGTTTTAAGATGTTCCTGGCATAAGAATTATACGTGTCCATTTTCAATAAAAAATCTCTAATAGTTTTCGATATATTCCAAAGAATCGATTTTCATTTTGTAAATTCAAAGTGCTGTAACTTTCTTTATGTGCATATTTGTACTAAGGTAAATTAGGTTCATTCGAACTATTTTTGGTCTCAGAATATGCGATTAAATTTATGACCTGTATTTTCGTTACACCCTCGTTACAATTTAAAATAATTGATTACAAAAATGCCACAAAGAAATAGCTTCAGAACAACATTCATCAAAAGTATTTCTTCCTAAAGTTGTTACCTCTTTACTTAAAAAAATTATTTGCAAAAAAAAGATAACTTTTCGTCTTTTTTTTGCAAAAACAAAAAAAAAATAGAAAGTTTATTTCTGTGTATTTAACTTTAGTTTATTTCTTAATTTTCAGTCTTTTGGATTATTTTTGATCTACTAAAAAAATTAAAATGGCTAAGAGTTCGCTGTCTTCGGCAATTCTGTCATTTGAGCGTCTTCGAAAAAAAGGACGTATTACAGGTATGAAAGAGGTCGGATTTGCTTTACGTGAAATTTCACGATAAGCTAAAGATAATCCATCAACGGTGTTAAAAGTTGAAAAAACCTGGTCCAATGATGAGACTTCTCGGCCTCATGGAAGGTCTTGACGTACTAGAATATTGCAATGTCGTGATTTGCGCCATCTTAGACTTCTTGCCCTCAGAAATAGACGGTATAGTGTACATCAAATAACAGATGATTTAGTTGCAGCTACAGCAAGAGTAATCTCAGGTAATCAAAAATTATGTACTTGGAATTGGACTGAGAGCTTACCGTCTGCTTTTGGTGTTACCTTTGACACCACAGCATAAGGCTCGACGCGTCGAATGTTGCAAAGCTCGGAAAAACTGGAGTGGACAATGAAATTTTGTCTGGTTCAGTGATGCATCTAGGTTTTGTTTCGGCAGCTTTGTTCAGTGCGTAAGGACAAGACGTTTTCGAGGTGAGAGACGAAATATAAACCTGGCTATGGAACGTCTTCATAACGTGTATATAGTCCATTCTTTCACGGTTTTTGCTCTAAATTTTAAAGAACTGCTTGGATTGACATGAAATTTGGCATGCTTATAGCTTACATGTCAAAGAAAAAAAGTGATATTGTGCCGATGTGTGCTTTTGCCCTGGGGGTGACTTTCACCCCCTCTTGCGGGTGAAAAAATATATGTCCAAAATAAGTCCGGAAATGGGTAAACTAACTAATTTTAAGTAACTTTTGTTCTATAGAGCTTTTTCGCCAAGTCAACACTATTCGAGTTATTTGCGAGTGAATATGTTAATTTTTCAACAAAATAACCACATTTTTAGAAGGTTTTTCGCAAATAATTCAAAAAGTAAGTATTTTGTCGAAAAAAACGTTCTTAACAAAAATATAGCCTATAAAAAAGTTAAAAAAATGGTGTACGCGTTAGTTCCCTGGATCTCGTAAAACTAGAGTTAGAGCCAATGAAAAATAGATTCATATTCACCAAATTTCAAATAGAATATTTCGACGTGAAATATCGAAAAAAATAAGCACTTTTTGGAGAAAACCCATTATAACTTTTTTAAAGTGTTTAAAAAAAGTTTTATTTTTGTTTTTACAAAAAGTTTCTAGCATTAAATTTAAGCAAGTTACGCTCAAAATAAAGTTGGTCCCTCTTGTTTTTGCAAAAAAAAAGATTGGGAAGACCAACCCCTAATTAGCAACTTAAAAGAAATTAATCGTTACCGCTCCACAAATTATTTTACTTATGTTGTGGTTATATGATCTGTAAGTTTCATCGATTCAAAGTGCTTATTTTTGAAAAAATTTGGTTTCAAAATAAAATTTTTAAAAATTTAAATTTTGAAAAATATGCTTTTTTTCGAAATAACTTAAAAATTCTTAGAGATACCAAAAATCACGAAAAACAAAAAAAGTCAGATTTGCTTTTCTGAATACATATGATGTATTTTTTTGTTTTTCTGTTATACAAAAATTGATTTAGATTTGGTATTTCTAAATTTGCATACATTCGTGATCAGTGACTCGTTCAATCCCTTTTAACTAGAGCCCTTTCAATAGTAAGGACTTTGAAGCGATGAAAATTACAGATCATATAAACAATATATACACGAGTCAAGAAATTTGAGAAGTCGTAACGATTAAGTTCATTTAAGATACTAATTAGGGGGTGATTTTCTCGATTTTTTTACCAAAACCAAAAGGGACTAACTTTATTTTGAGTGTAACTTGTTTAATTTTGATGCTAGAATTTTTTTTTACAAAACAAAAATACTGCTTTTTTTAAACACTTTAAATAAGTTGTAATGAATTTTCCCCCAAATGTGCTTCATTTTTGGTTATTTCACGTTAAAGTGTTCCATTTGGAATTTGACGAATATGAACCTATTTTTCATTAGCTATAACTCTGCTTTTACTAGGTGTAGAGACGTGATGTATACACCATTTTTTTAAATTTTTTACAGGCTGTATTTTTGTTAAGAATGTTTTTTCGACAAAATACTTACTATTTGAGTTATTTGCGAAAAACGGTCTAAAAGCGTGGTTATTTTGTTGAAAAAATGAACATATTCACTGCCAAATAACTCGAAAAGTATTGACTTAGTGAAAAAACTCTATAGAACAAAAGTTACTTAAAATTAGCCAGTTTATCCATTTCCTGACTTTCTTTGGACGAATATTTTTTCACCCCCAAAAGGGGGTGAAAACCACCCACAGGCCAAAAGCACATATCGGCACAATATCACTTTTTTTTACTTGTTAGCTATGTGTATGCCAAATTTCATGTCAATCCAAGCGGTTCTTTAAAATGTAGAGGTTTTGCAATATTTTACCGTTAAAGAACGGACTAATAATCTGTGCCTCTTAGGATTTTTGCACTATTTATTTAGCCAGCACTCCAATATCTCTGACATCTATATTTAATTAGAAACTGAAGTAAAATAAAACACGCCGCGATAGAAAGAAGGTTTTCAGAACACCCATATTCGTAGAGTTCCTAATCAGTATTTGTATGTTTGAATAAATCTATGATTTAAAATGGATATTTATTATCTTTCTTTTTTACTTTAACTTGACTTTCGACCCCAGTTTACATTTTAGTTTATATTGACTCATTAATCTGTAATGATTAAACTATTAATCAAGCTTATTTTACCTATGAGGAACACATCCAATTTGTCTTTGGGAAAAATATTACTTTAATCAACAACTATACACTTATCTTAATCGAATAAATCAAAGTGATTTATGAATATACTATTGTTTGCCTTATAAAGGATTAGCTTGCGCGATTTGGCGCATCTCCGCTAATGAAATTATTTCAATAACCTGACGATACACGAATACAAACGTCATAAATCACTAGGGTAGAGTTAGGCGCTACCGATGGAGCCAACGGTCACTTGGAAATGCTGACTGGACATAAATCTTTCATAATTTGCGCTCCGTAACTTTAAGCATGTTAATCCCTTTAGGAAATACGCGGGAATGCCCTTTCGAAGTCCCGGACAGAACAGGGTCTGGCCGTTTTGGAAAGCCGGTTTGTTTTATTGGTTATTGTTGTTCATACGGTTAATTAGATTCTTTACATAATTACTAAACTGTAAGTTTACGTAAATACGTGAAGGAACTGGATAAAGAAATGAGAAATCAAGTACATAAAGCAAATAGACTGACAGGATGCCTTAATAACGCTACATGTCGAAACCGACACATTAGCACTGACATGAAGTCAAGAATTTATAAAGCCAGTGTAAGACCAATAATGATATATGCATCAGAAACAGGACCCGATACAGCCACAACACAAAGACTACTGTAAACGGCAGAGATGAGAGTACTGAGAGGAATTACAGGAAATACGCTGAGAGATCGAAAGAAGAGTGAAGACAATGTATCGTACAGTGTATAAACGAATGGACACTAAATAGAAAAAGAATGGAATAACTACACAAGCAGAATAGGGGAGACACGTGCCGTCAAAATAGCAAGAGATAAATCACTAACCGGTAGAAGAAGTACCTGCCGACCGCGCAAAAGATGGAGCGACAACCTTCCACAGAGGTATCCATCCACCAATGAACAAGAAGAAATGCTTATAAAGAGGAAAAGTTAGAAGAAGATGTGAAGGAACGGAGGTGGTGATTTGATCCCAAAACGATTTTTACCCATTTGTAGTTAAAAATTAACATAGTGGTTGCGTTTTGATTCAATTCGAGCCTCTTACATTCATCTGACACGTGTTTCTAAGTTTACCCGTCATCAGAGAGGCTTGTAGAAACCTGAACTGAATGAAGACGCACCGACTAATTGGTAAATATATTGAAATATTAAACCAACTCATGTTTTTAGCGACCTCTAACCAGGAATGATGAAGTTAGTATCTATAGCGATTAAGGTAAACTGCAAACCCAACCGTATTATATCTGATATATTTCTATTCCTCTAATGCATCAACAGTTTACCCCTCTAAATCACCATTATTTTGTTTTTGTACTCTGCGCGTAGTACGAACGTGAAACAAAATAAACAGAGACGATTGCGTGTCGAATCAATTCGAGTCCCTTACCATCATCTATAATATTTCTAGTTGTTTACTCATTGAATATTTTTCCTTGAATATTTTGCTTTTCCTAGATGCACCTTTAAAACATATTCTTCATTTCAGAATTTTGCCATCTGTTGCCTGTTCCGGAATGAAACTTCAATCCATATTTTCAAGGGACCACCGTATAGAACAGACCAGAGATGAATTTTTTAAGATGAAGAAAATCTTATGTGGTAACAGTATCACTTTAAAACTGAAAATTAGATTAATCCGATATTGTGTATTCTCTCTTGTTTTATATCGTGGTGAAGCCTGGACCTTGATAGACATACTTCTCGTAAAACTGGAAACCTTTTACCTCTGTATGTATCGAATAATCCTACGAATAATTTCTACGTATTAATACAGAGTGGGCCAAATAAAAGGAGCCACCCCGATATTTGGCAGTATTTATTGGATTTTAAGAAAATAAAAAAACAGGTCAATTTTTTATCTAAGGGGGACACATTTTTACGGTACAAACATCTGTCATTTGTCAACTCCCTCCCTTCCACTTCCCCCACCCCTTATTTTTAAATAGGGAATAGGAGGCGTGTACTAGCTCATTTGAAAGGTTATTCAATTCTCTATTCAGTAATATCAACATTGACATAAAAATTTATACAGGGTGTCCAACAAAAATTATTTTAAATTAAATTAATTGATGCAAAAAGAAGAATGTATGTAATTTATTTAACTCAGAATACATTCTACTGCTGATAAAAAACAGAAAACAATGTTTATTTGATAAATAAATACTGTTTGTTGCTTAAATTCAATATTCAACCTACCAAGAGGCAGATGGGTGGAAGCTTGAACATTAAAATTAAGCAAAAAGCAGTGTCTATTTATCAAAAAACATTTTTTTCTGCTTTCTGTCAGCAGTAGAATGTGTTCTGAGTTAAATAAATTACATACATTCTTCTTTTTGTGTCAATTAATTTAATTCAAAATCATTTTTCTTGGACACCCTGTATACATTTTTAACTCGATTTTGATATTACTGAATAGAGAATTGAATAACCTTTCAAATGAGCTAGCACACGACCCCTATTCCCTATTTAAAAATAGGGGGTGGGGGAAGTGGAAGGGAGGGAGTTGACAAATGACAGATGTTTGTATCGTAAAAATGTGTCCCCCTTAGATCAAAAATTGACCTGTTTTTTTATTTTCTTAAAATCTAATAAATACTGCCAAATATCGGGGTGGCTCCTTTTATTTGGCCCACTCTGTATATTATATATTCCTAATAATAGATTATCAGGATGTGAGAATAATTACAAATATATACCGATATCAGACAGCTTTAATTCGAGTAGACTAGTAGACCAACAAAAATCTAAAGAGATTCCAATAGGAAGAGAAGTACTACAAGGGTTACTATTATCTCCTTTACTTTTTAATATGTGCTCAGAGGAGATGTTTAAAGTGGCAGGACCTCTCCTTCCCTCCGAGAAGGGCTGCAAATTTTGGTTGATTCCACTACGCAGTACTGCGAGAGGTGTGGATTGGCTCTGAACACAAAACAAAAACAAAAATAATGATTTTCAGTAAGAAGAAGATTAAAGTCGAAACAATTTACATAAAAGGAAAAGCTTTAGAGAATATACCCAGATACAATTATTTGGTGACATGTAAGTAATTCACATTAACATGTGAGTTAAATGAAAAATGAGACCGCAGCCTTGGAATAAAACGACGCATTGAGATTAGTCCAGAAAGCCACTGCGCATCCGCTAGGAAAAATATTCTGATTCGGATTTTTTGCACAATCTTACTCAAAAAGGACTCTTTTTAACAAATTTGCATGTTGTCAGGACCAAAAGGTGGTCAAACATTTTTTAAAGGTTTTTTTTGTTTTTTTCATAAAATTATTTTTTTTGCATGGAAAAAAGTTTTTTTAGGTTTTTTGGATCATTCCGAACAGAAAAGGTCTTTAGTGACTTTTCTCTCAAAATGATAGTTTTTGACATATAAGCTATTAAAAATTGAAAAATTGCGAAATCGGCCATTTTTAACCCTCAAAAACTATGTGAAAAACTGAAAATTTGAATGTTGCCAAGGTAAGTAGATATTCTTTAAACATCGATTGATGAAATCCCGAAGAGTTTTTTACAATACAATATTCAGAACACCTTTGTTTTTTAATTGCTAATCAAGCGTGCGCGACACTACTTTCCACCGACAGTATGGTGCAAATGAAAGGAATAAATTCGTTATTTCGTAAACCGGCGACTTTAAGGAAAAATCCCGAAACAGGTCGGTTTTTATTTTTAAGTTATGATATTGTGGCATATATGGTATGTATACTAGTGACGTCATCCATCTGGACGTGATGACGTAATCGATGATTTTTTTAAATGATAATAGGGGTCGTGTGCTAGCTTATTTGAAAGGTTCTTCAATTCTCTATTCAGTAATATAAACATTTACATAATTATTTATACAGGGTGTCCAAAAAAATTTTATTAAATTAAATTATTTGACAAAAAAAGAAGTAGAAGGACACCCTGTATAAATAATTATGTAAATGTTTACATTACTTAATAGAGAATTGAAGAACCTTTCAAATGAGCTACCACACGACCCCTATTCTCATTTAAAATAATCATCGATTACGTCATCACGCCCAGACGGATGACGTCACTAGTATACCATATATGCCACAATATCATAACTTAAAAATAAAAATCGACCTGTTTCAGGATTTTTCCTTAAAGCCGCCGGTTTACGAAATAACGAATTTATTCCTTTCATTTGCACCATACTGTCGGTGGAAAATAGTGTCGCGCACGCTTGATTAGCAATTAAAAAACAAAGGAGTTTTGAATATTGTATTGCAAAAAACGCTTCGGGATTTCATCAGTCGATGTTTAAAGAATATCTACCTACCTTGGCAACATTCAAATTTTCAGTTTTTCACATAGTTTTTGAGGGTTAAAAATGGCCGATTTCGCAATTTTTCAATTTTTAATCGTTTATATGTCAAAAACTATCATTTTTAGAGAAAAGTTACTGAAGACCATAATCTGTTTGAAATGATCCAAAAAAACCTAAAAAAAACTTTTTCCATGCAAAAAAAAAAAATTTTAAGAAGAAAACAAAAAAAAAACGTTTAAAAAATTTTTGAGCACCGTTTGGTCCTGGCAACATGCAAATTTGTTAAAAGGAGTCTTTTTTGAGTAAGATTGTGCAAAAAATCCGAATTAGAATATTTTTCCTAGCGGATGCGCAGTGGCTTTCTGGACTAGATGGCCAGAAGCGCTTTCAATAAACTAAACTTCATATTATTCAATGGAAAACTGGGATTATAAATTAGAGCTAGAGAGATAAGTTGTTATGTATTTTCTGTCCGTTTATATGGAGTTGACGCGTGGACAATTACGGACACAACTGAAAAAAGACTTGCCAATTTTGAGATGTGGTGTTATCGAAGAATGTGGAAAATATCATGGGCAAAACACGTAACAAACACAAAAATATTAGGAAAGTTGAAAAAAAATAATTACTCAACATTATGAAGGACAGAAGAATGAGCTACTTTGGTGACATACTAAGAAATAAAAAATATGAGTTGATGTGTTTGGCTATACAAGGGAAAGTGGAAGGGAAAAGAGAACCTGGGAGACGACGCACATTCTGGTTGAAAAATTCTAAAGCAGTGGAATGGAAAGCAACAACAGAACTTCTCAGAACCACTGCAGAGTAAAATGGGCCATGATGATCGCCAAAGTCCTTAAAGAATAAGGTACATGAAGAAGAAAATCAATGCAATAAGGTGGAAGACAGAATATATGGACAACTTAGGGAACCTATAATAGAGCCGGAATTGGAAGTCATATGGTATTCAATTTCAGGAAATTCTTATAAAAATAGAAATACGCAAATTGAAAGAGGTAGGCTGTCAATCGACACATATTTTATGAAATCCATTAAAACTAATGGTAGGGGAGCCCAAACGGGGATTTTTGCAGTTACTCGAGCGCGTCAGATTATCATATGGGTAGAAACCTGGTACCCTGCATATGTACCTCTACCATATATTGGCTCTTAACACAGGGGAGTTCGTTAAGGGGGGCCCGAAAAAAAAATCTATCCTTAAAAAAACTCGAAATTGTCAGATTAAGATAAGGTAAGTTAAGTACATGCAAAAAAGTGTATATTTCAAAAATCTGACGATTTGAGCCGGGCGTAAGGAAATGGGTGAGTCCCAAAATTTCACAAGAAAAAAGCGAATATTTCGCGAAATGAATGACAGATCGAAAAACTAAAAAATATATTCTCAATATTTTTTAAAAATCTATCGAATGATATCAAACACGACTTCCCACGGAGAGGGGTGGGGGGTAAATTTAATATTTTAAATACGAATCCCGCGATATTTCGCAAAATGAACATCAGATCGAAAAAGTGTAAAATACACTTATTTAATATTTTTAAAAAATCTATCGAATGGCACCAAACACGACCCCCACGGAGGTGGGGTGGGGGGTTACTTTAAAATCTTAAATAGGAGCCCCCATTTTTTATTGCAGATTTAGATTCCTTACGAAAAAATAAGTAACTTTTATTCGAAACATTTTTTCGAATTATGCATAGATGGCGTTAAAATCGGAAAAACGATTGTTGGAAATGGAAAATTAAATTAAAAAATGGCAAGCGCCCACTAAAATGGAAAATGTTACTTAACTTTTTTTGATTTTAGGACCTACTCTTCACAACCCAATAGGTCTCCAAAGCGCTCGAGTGACTGCACATTTAGCATACTTTGCTCCCCTACCATAAATGCAACAATATTAAACAGGAAAAGAATATTTTGCGGATTTCAACCAATATAATAATAAAGTATTGAAAATTACCATTTTCTAAATTTTCCCGGATTTCATTAAAAGCTTACCAGCTTCGAATCCATCGCAATTATCCCACTGATTTAATGTAATTTTGATATGGGCCATTCCACGAACATACGCCTGTTTTGGACTACTTCGACAACGAATATTTTATCGTGCAACATAAAAAGTTTGAAAGTAAATGGCGCTAATAATTATTCCAATAAACAACAATGTAATTTGCAATTTACTTTCGTTCTTCTTATTTTGCACAGTAAAATATTCCTTGTCGAAGTAATCCAAAACAGGCGTATGTTCGTGGAATAGGGTATACAGGTTACCATTTAGAATTCTAATTTAGAATTAATCCAGTCCTGTAACATTACTGTTGTCCTATTTTGAATATAGTCAACATTCTAATCGACCGAGGATAATGTCGATAAAGGATATCCTTTTAGATGACACCTCTCGACGATTTATTATACCAGTTTGGAACTCTACTTACGCTAACGTTATATCGCTGTTGCGAAATAAATTGTAAACTTCAAGAAAGAGCAGAAAGATAATTAACTACAGCATCAAATTTGGTTGACTTCGAACAAATATATTCCTAGGAATAATGTAAAATCTTATCTAAGTGACAAAAACTGTGGAGGGGTTCTTCAGGACACCAATTTGGATTTAGTAGCGATAGTAGTGCTATAGATCTTACCATCATTCGGTCTAAATGTTTTAAAAGTGGTCAATAGGAAAAGAAGTTTTTATATTTTAAAGATTTCGCGATCCTACAAGCAAAAAGAAAAATAATATAGATGTAGGTTGTCTAAAAGGGGCGAAAAAACGAACAGCACCACAGCAGACTATTCAAAAGGATATTTTACGAGAAATCAGCGAGGAAATTGGAGAACTAATTAGGAAGAATAACAGAGCCAAAAGAACCAGAATCTAGCAATCTAGAAGTCCAGCATCTAGAAGTCAAACAAGAAATGTAAAGCAAAGAAACGAAAAAGAGTTAAAATATGTCAAGAAAATGGGAGGACATGGCTAAAATGTGAAAGAAATATGAAAGTGTCTTTCACATGTCTTTCAGATACATTAGAGGCACTAATATCCCACGGAGGTAATATTATTATAGTCTATAATTCCACGGAAGACAAAATAAAATATAATGAAGAGAACCTTCGAAAGAGAATCTACCCTAACTGAATGTTTCCTATTCGGAGACACGTAGCAAATCAGGGTACTAGAAATGATGGAAGAAAAAGCACGAGTTAAAGGACTTGCTTTCTCCTATTATCTTATTTAATAGCCATATAATTTTTTTTCTCAAAAAACAATATATCTTTAAAAAAGGGCGTCGGCCTCCAAAAAGCCAGACCGGAAACTTGGAGCTCGGGTACGCAACACAATGATGATACGTCGGTAAAGACAACAACGGGACGGCAGTGTCTCTCCATGTCCTGTGAATTACGTGCATAATACGTCATGTAAAGGTCCCTGTTCTCAGAACTTTCACATGACTTGCAATTAAGATGATAGTTGTTCCCTCACGATATAACGGTACGTGTGTGGGGGATTGGTGAGCACCTGAGGAGCAGGGGTTGTCCGCTCTTGAATTTGTCGACACACGGTTTTACAGTGAAAGAGTGATTTGTAGTGATTTTTTAAGAAGATTATTCTATTTTCTAGTCAGTTGCAACATCTATTACCTAGGAACCATGGTAAATACTTTCTACTAGAAAATTTGTTTTTTACACACAATAAAAGAATCTCTTAATATTTGACAAAACCATATACAAACATTAGACCCAATAATGAGAACTTAGTCTACTAGCAAACCCCGAGGAAGCTAGACTACTTGGTAGACCAAGATGTATATCTTCTTCTTTAAGTACCGTGCCCAAATTTTTAGGCGTGGGTAGCTTCCATAACAATTTGCCGATATCTTTCTCGATCTTGTGCGGCATGTAACAATTGATCTGCCGATAAGCCAGTCCATTGACGAAGGTTTCGGAGCCATGAATATTTCTTTCGACCAATTCCTCTTTTTCCGTCGATCTTTCCATTGAGTATTAACTGCAGCATCCTGTATCTGCTACCCTATTATATGCCTCAGATATTCAAGTTTTCTCTTTTTTATCATCTTCATTAAGTCACCTTCGCCTTGACCTACTCTGTTTAAGACTTCTCTGTTAGAAATGCGTTGAACCCAAGATATTCTGAGCATTCTACGATATGACCACATCTCAAAGGCTTCTAATTTGTTCATCATGTTAACCTTTATGATCCAGGTTTCACATCCATATAGTAATACAGGATACACATAACATTTTAGGAACTTGATTCTTAGTTGTAAGTTCAGCTGAGAGTTGCTCAGAATAGATCTAAGTTTCATAAATGCTCCTCTTGCAATTTCTATACGAGTTTTAATTTCTTCATCCGGATTTAGTGTCTCGTTTATCCAACATCCTAGGTATTTAAAATGGTTAACTTTTGTTATTGATTCATCACTGACAATTAGTTGCATAGGGCCGACGTCTTGTTTACTAACCACAAGTAACTTTGTCTTTGTTGCATTTATGTTAAGTCCGTTATTGGAGCATTCTCTAGTGACTCGATCTATAAGGAATTGAAGATCTTCGATGTTTTCAGCCATGATCGCGGTGTCGTCTGCATATCTGATGTTGTTAATAGTTTCACCCCCGATTTGAACTCCACAAGATGTATATGGGAAGCATCAAATCACTTCATTCGTGTATTTTAATGTTTGAAATACATATGTTTAATGTATTGATCTGTGATGTTTTATAAATTTTTAATTTGTACTTTGACTTGCTATAAACTATGTATCACTTATATTCAAATAAACTATCTATCAGTTTATCTATTCGTGGTTTCTCTCTTCTTTTCGTCCCTTCTTCCCCTGCTTGCAAAACTCTTAGGATGTTTCTTTCTTTTGGCATTCGTAAAATATATCCTAACCATATAACTTTTTGTGTCCAGATTTTCTGTGTTATTTCGGGGGTTCTTCTACATCTCCATTCTCTACTGATTTGTTCTTATGCGCCAATCCCTCTTAGTTTCCTTTTTTCTTCTTTCTGATTTATCGTTGTATGCAAGATTGACATGCATGTTACACTGTTGGTCTCACTATTGTTTCATAAGTCCGATTCTTGGCTACCCTGGACACATTTTTGCCTTCAACGGTGCGTTTAATGATCCTACTGCTTTGCTACCTTTCAACAACTTTTCCTGGCGATCTTATTGCTTCGTATAGTCCAACGATCGGCAAAATCCGGACCGCGGTCCGAATTCGGACTGTGAAAGTATGACGGGTAGTTCTTTCAAGACGATAGACTCAGCAAAACACAGGTTAAAACAATATAATTATGTACAGATCAAAAAGAAATAAAAATAAAATACAATTCCATTTGTCACCGCGTTGCAGCGAATTCCTCCCCCGAATAGACGTCTGTAAAAGAAAAGCAAAATTATTAACAATCCGAAATATTCTTACACTTCAGTGCAGTGTAAGTTGCAAAACAGTCACGCGATTAAAATATATAAATTTATCGGGAGCTCGCTCATTTCCCGCTACCGTTTAATTATGAGCCGCAAATTACCTCAACACGGTACACCTTGCTGCTCAAGTTGGCCTGCCTTAGCTTGCGAGATCTCGTCACTACGGTGATTCGCTAATCAAGTCGGCCTGCTTCGCTCATCTCGCTTGACTGGTAGTGGAGCCCAGAGCTATCGTTTCAAGACTGAAGAATTTCGGTTCGCTGGCCGCCTTAAGTATCCCTCTGCCTGTGCTGTTTCGGAGAAGTGGAAATGAGTGGGGCTTCTGCGTGGATTGTGGAACTCGTATGGTTCTAACTGTAGCTATCGGTGAGTGCTCGCGGCATATCATTACAAAAGGTTGAGCTGCAGACCGGTTAATATTGAGATTCTTTGTGATCTGGGGAAATTTGTTTTTGAAATTATTGAACGTTTCTGGCTAATAAAAGAACATGTGATCTCCTTCTTACAAAATATAGATACATAGGGAGCCATGACATATTTTGAGTACATAACAAACAAGTGCAACATGCTGCTCGTGGGATTTCTAAAAGATATTTTAAAATAGTTCAATGCGCTTAACACAGAGTTACAAGGAAATGGAAAATTAGTATGTGATCTGATACAAAGCGTGTCGCAGGCTGCATATCTTTGATAAAGATATTGCACAACATTGATTGGTTGAATATAATAAATATAAGGATTACTCCGAAGAAGACATTGCAGTGTTCATAAAATTTCTGGGCGATCTTAGAAACGAATTTGCTTCAAGATTCCAAGACTTTGCATAGGTAAGCGAACTATGTTCATTTCTAAGATTGAATCGAATTGAATTACAAGAAGATTTGTCCTTGCACGTTTATAAATCAGTATCCGCCGAAGAATTTTGGGCCAAACATGTGCCAAAAAAATATGAAAATTGCAGACAACTTGCAATCAATTTAGCCACTATTTTGAGATGTGGACGTATCGAAGAATGCTGAGAATCTCCTGGACAGACAGAATAACCAATGAGGAAGTACTAAGGAGAATACAGAACAGCAGGGAGATACTGGATTCCATCAAAATAAGAAAACTTCAATACTTGGGTCATATAACACGTGGTGACAGATATGAACTCCTAAAATTAATTATGCAGGGAAAGATTCAAAGAAGGCGCAGCATAGGTAGGAGAAAAATGTCCTGGCTGAGAAATCTCAGAGAATGGTTTGGATGCAGCTCAACTGAACCCTTTCGGGCTGTAGTATCAAAAGTGAGAATAGCAATGATAATTGCCAACCTTCGTCGCGGAGATGGCACGTAAACAAAAAGAAGTTTAGCTCAACGTATATGTGCGGAACGTCTTTCCCAAAAATGAATTCTTTGAAAAATAAATATCGCTCCCAATTAACGGACGCCCACTTCGAAGATACACTTCGAATTTGCTGTTCGACTCGAGAACCAGACCACAAACAATCAGATCAAGACCGTCGGTGCAATTTTTCGCATTAATTTAAGGTCTTTTGTTTTATCGTTAGGAATGTACCAAAATAAGAAATATGTTGTCATTTGTTTTTTTTCTGGACCTTGTTCAAATTTTCTTCAAGTATCCGGACCCCACATAAAATTACTTGCCGACCCCTGGTATAGTCCGTTTCGTGATATGGCGTCGTAGGCGTTTTTAAAATCAATAAATAGCATAATATGATCTTGTTCATAACTGTTGTTTAGTAATAATTTTAGCATAAAAATTTGGTCGGTTGTTGTGTATCACAAATTGAGAAACTTTATAAAAATTAATAAAGTTATTAATTTGATACTGCTTCGTTGCCTGTCACCCTCATTTTCCTTGTTATAATTAAAAACAGTTTTACGCTGTGATTACTTTGAATTATTTACTGACTTTACTATCTTGTACTGTAAATGATAACAAAACGTGTTTTTAACGACAAGAAAAAAATTGTTCGCTCCAAGTAATCAAAATATAACGAATACGTTAATTTTAGAACAGATGGCGCTAACAAGTTCTGTACAGTCTTTAGTTGAAAAAATATAAAATGAAAAATGAAAAAGCGAATAATGGCCTCTAAAAAGAATATAAAGAAAATATTTAAAGGAAAAAGGTTTATTTTTAGAGAACAATACCCGTTGTTCGGTGAAATTTGACTACAGGGGGAAAATTATTACTTTTGTATTTTGACAGAGACGTCACATACCTATGTATAGTTTTTTAGAAGTTACACTCTCTCATAATGTAATACCGTATATAAAAAATTTCAAGTCATCTTATAAAAAGTAGCTATTGACACGATTATGTAAGACAGAAATAATTACACTTTAAATAAAAAAATTTTATAATAAAACATTTTCACTATTAATTTATAGGACCCAATATAAAATTATAAACTATTTTAGTGTTTCAATTTCTGTCATAAAAGAATTTTGTAATCGACTATTTTAGAGGCATATTTTCTCTAGCGGATTTAAACTCATATACATAAACCAAAGAAAATATTATAATACTTAACTTATAATAATATGATACCATATAATAATTAACTTATAAAATATGAACTTTAAGTATATTAACTTTTAATTATTTATTTAAAAAAATAAAAAAAATAGATACGCAACAGCCGGGTTTCGAACTCGGGACCTCTCGATCTACAGTCTAATGCTCTACCACTGAGCCACTATCAATATGTAATTATCGATTTGTTGACGTACTTTAAAATGGAAACTAAATTTCATTGCATTAGTCACTTTTTTAAAATAGTTTGAAATTAAAAAAATCGATTTATCCGTAATGAAAAACTGGAACGAACATGTAAACCGAATGGAACCATATAGATTAGCGAATATCTGTAAAAACAACAAGCCGTATAGCAGCAGACCCGTTGTAAGGCCGCTGAAAAGGTGGAAAGACAATGTCCAGTCAACAACAACTGAAACAGAATAAGAGGTACACAAACAGGAGTAATCCTAGTCGCACGCAGAAGAAGAAGAAGAAGAATAAGAAGAAGATTTATCCATATAATAGCAGTTATATATTGCATTGTTAGCAAGTTCTGAGCTATTCTTAAAATTTCAGGTGCCTAGGTAGCCTAGAACTCTGTTTAAAATGGATTAAAAAATTTTCGGAGACAGTGACAAAGACCAAGCCAAGTATATAAAAACGTTTTAAAAAGTGATTGCATGTTTTTCCAGTGTGTGTTACCTTTTGGTATCGAATACCAAGATCCTTCTTTCTAATTACACCACGGGCCTTCCAGGATCGGTACTTGTAATGTAAAATCTATATATCAAGCAAGCAAGATCCACAATCTCTCTCTCTCCTGTCGTTTCCCCATTACTGAGGATCGTGATTTCTTCCAATATTCCTAACAATGTTTCTCCATTGGTCTCTATCTTCAGCTGCTCTAAGAGCTGCGCAGAATGAGTTTCCAGCTGAATGCTTTATTTGGTCAGACCATCTAGTTGGTGATCGTCCTCTTGATCTTCTCCCCGGAACGTTTCCAGAAACAATTAATCTCTCCAAACTGTCGTCACCTCTGCGAACTACGTGACCAAAGAATTGCAGAATTCGTTGCAGACATATTGTGGACAGCCTTTTTTTAATATTCAGTTGGTTTAGAATGGAAACGTTTGTCCTATGAGCTGTCCAAGGTATGCGCAGCATTCTTCTCCAGCACCACATCTCAAAGGCATCAATTTTTTGGCGCTCGCATGCGCGAAGAGTCCAAGTCTCTGCTCCGTATAGAAATATTGAGAATACAAGGGCATTCACCAGTCTCATCTTGATATTTTGAGAGATAGATCTGTCTTTCCAAACTTTAGTTAGGCGACTCATCGCATTTTTTGCCATACCAATACGTCTCCGAACTTCTGCTTCACAGTTACCATCGTTAGTTATACTAGACCCGAGATAGACAAAGGTGTTTACTATCTGGTATTCCTGTAATATGTTAGTCAGTTGAATAGTGTCAAATCTGTCGACCACCATTATTTTTGTCTTAGCTTTATTGATTTTCAGACCAACTCTATTGCTTTCGTACTCAACTCTTCGCAGAAGATCAAACATTTCTTGCTCATTTGCTGCTATAAGTGTAGTGTCATCAGCAAATCTTAAATTGGAGATTTTCTTACCAGCTACTGTTACTCCACCGGCCCATCCTTCTAAAACCATCCTCATGACATGTTCACCATAAATGTTAAATAAGTCAGGTGACAACACGCATCCTTGTCTAACACCTCTCTCGGTCTTGAATTGGTTTGAGAACTTCTGATCTAGTCGTACTGTCGCTATATTAGACTGGTATAGATTTTTAATAAGTGTCACCAGGTGCATTGGTGCGCCCATTTCTATTAAAATTGACCACAGATTTATCCAGCTTACACAATCAAATGCCTTTTGGTAGTCAACGAAGCATATAATCATAGGTACTTGAAATTCTCTAGACTTTTCAATGAGTTGTCTCAGGTTCAGGATTTGTTCCCTTGTACCTTTACCCTTTACAAACCCCGCTTGTTCCTGAGGTATTTGGTAATGTAGATAGGTTTTTAATCTGTTTTTGATGATATGCAACAAGATTTTACTAGCATGTGTTATTAGTGACAATGTGCGGTAGTTTTCACATCTGGTAGTAGTTCCTTTTTTGTGTAGTGGGATATAAATTGAGGTACACCAATCAGATGGCCATTTTCCTGAATTCCAAACAGCGACACAGATAGAATGGATGATATGTAATCCTTTGTCACCTAGTGACTGTAGTATTTCACATGGTATTGAATCAATGCCTGGGGATTTATTTCCCTTTAGTGATTTAATTGCATCTTTGACTTCAGCGAGTAAGACAGTAGGTTCTCTAGGGTAGTCAGAAGGCCACTGATTTTCTGCTGATACCTCGTTATTTTTATATAGCTCGCCACAGTAGTTTCGCCATGTTTCCAATATTTCATCAGTATCGGTCTTTAAATTACCTTCCTTATCTATTACAGACCACGTTTGAGGTTTAAACTCTCTGGTAAGGAGTTTGATCTTCTGGAATAAGTCACTCGGTTCATTTCGACAGCCATGTTCCTCTATCTCTCTGCATATTTGAGAGATGTAATCAGCTTTATCTATCTAAGATCCACAATGTACTATACAAAAAAAAAACAGGAATTAACAACTAAGGTCTGAACATAATTAGAAATCTTCACTGGAATCAGACGGCAAACCTCAGAGTTGAAGGTCAACACACCGAATATGTGAAAATCATGCATGGAGTGAGGCAAGGCTGTATTGTGTCTCCTTTAATATTCAATTTCTAGTCATTATCATCATCACATAGCCAAATTTGTCCACTGTCGGACATAGGCCTCCTCAAAATGTCTCCTCCCTCTCTGTCCTGCGTAGCTGCAATCCAGTTTGTCGCCAATCTTTTAATGTCGTCTGTTCCTGTGGTAGGTGGTCTTCCACGACTTCGCTTGTCTGCCCTTGGCCGCCACTCTAAGATCTTCTTTGTCCATCTGTTGTCTCTCTGTCTTGCTACGTGTCCTGACCATTTCCTCTTCAACTTCGTAAAGCGTTTTATGATGTCTTCCACTCCAGTTCTTCGCTGTAACTCATCATTTCGTATTCTGTCTCTCGAAGTTAGGCCAAGCATGGATCTCTCCAGTTTTCGTTGTGCGACTTGCAATTTTCGTATTGATCTCTAGTAAGAAACAATATTTATCGAAGCTTTACACAAAACTGAAAAATGTATTCAACTAAACAGGTACTTACTGACTAAACAACATCAGGTGTGCAGATAACACGATAGTATTTGCCGACAACCTAGAACACCTAAAAGTCCCTATGAACAAAATCACATGTTAAAGTCAACAATATGAACTTAATATAAACGTAAAGAAGACAAAGCTCATGATATTTAGCAAAAAAAATTACAGAAGGTTAACTCTACCACAACCAAACACCAGTATAAAAATTGACGCACTACAACTAACTCGGCACCATAATAAATGAAGAATGTGTAACATTGAAACACGCCAACGAATGGAAGCCAATTTTATGATACACGGCAAATTAGATATACTTAGATTTGACAAAATTCGTGCTACATAATTTTTTAGTACCTTGACTGCTACTGTCTCAGAGATTTTAGGGAGTGGATTCTTTAATAGATGTTATGATATATACTCTTATTAGCTTAGAAAAATTAAAAAGATAGAAAAATCGAAATAAGGATGTGAAATAAAAAGATAAAAAAATACAAAAATAAAATTTTGGGCGCCATTGGTTACCTAAGGGAAACCAAACTTTATACAAAAAAATTAGAAATAAAACAAAGAAAGATAAATCAAAATAAAACAAAGAAACAGTCAAATAAAATGATATACATTATATACGAAATATTATACAGGGTGTCCCGAAAAGATTGGTCGTAAATTTTACCACAGATTCTGGGGTCAAAAATAGGTTGATTGAACCTCACTTACCTATATACGATAGTGCACACAAAAAAAGTTACAGCCCTTTGAAGTTACAAAATGAAAATTGATTTTTTTTCATATATCGAAAACTCTTAGAGATTTTTTATTGAAAATGGACATGTGGTATTCTTATGGCAGCAAAATCTTAAATAAAAATTAAAGTGAAATTTGTGCACATTATAAAAATTTTATGGGGGTTTTGTTCCCTTAAACCCCCCAAAACTTTTGTGTACGTTCCAATTAAATTATTATTGTGGCACCATTAGTGAAACACAATGTTTTTAAAACTTTTTTGCCTCCTAGTACTTTTTCGATAAGCCACTGTTTATCGAGATATTTTGAATATTTGTCGAATCCACCACATATTTTTGTACATGGTTGTACGATTCTAGAGACCTGTTAATAATCTGAAAATTTATTTAAATTTACATTTTTAGGTATATTTTGAAAAAGAAGCCACATCTCGATAAAAGGTGACTTATCAAAAAAAGACTAAGAGGCAAAAAAGTTTTAAAAACACTGTGTTTAACTAATGGTACAAAAATAATAGTTTAATTGGAACGTACATAATCATTTGGGGGGTTTAAAGGAACAAAACCCTCATAAAATTTTTATGTAAATATATTAAAAAATATGCCGCATCTCGATAAAAACTGGCTTATCGAAAAAATACTAAGAGACAAAAACGTTTTAAAAACGTTGTGATTAACTAATGGTACCACAATAGTGAATTAATTGGAACGTACACAAAAGTTTGGGGGGGTTTAAGGGAACAAAACCCCCATAAAAATTTTATGGGGTGGACAAATTTGACTATAATTTTGTTTTAAGATGTTCCTGCCATTAGAATGATACATGTCTATTTTCAATAAAAAATCTCTAATAGTTTTCGATATATTGAAAAGAATCGATTTTCATTTTGTAACTTCAAAGGGCTGTAACTTTTTTTGTGAGCACATTTGTACTAAGGTAAGTTAGGTTCAATCGAACTATTTTTGACCCCAGAATATGTGGTATAATTTATGACTAATCTTTTCGGGACACCCTGTAATGTAACTCACCTCCTTTACTTTATACTCAAAATTATATGCTCAGTCAATTTTTTATTGTTCTTGCGATTCAAGAGAGAAGGAAAGAAATAATAAATTTATATGTTGAAAATCAAACATTATTTATTAAAAAACAAAAAAATTAATCTCTGATCTCTCTGTGTTACAATTAGAGATCTAGATTATCTAATAAACAAAGATGAAACGAAAAAGTTTTACAAGCATAAAAATTATACCTTTACAATGAATGTCCTGTTTTCTTCTGTTGGTTGGTTGGTAAGTCCAAAACGCTATTTCACTACGCGAGAAAACACTTCACTGTTAATAGCTACAGCAAACAGTACATAAGGTTATCCATTATTTATAAAAAAAATTATAGAAAAATTCAGCATTCAACTCGAACAAAATGATTTAAAGTTCAATAACTGGAACAAAATTTACTTTTACTCGAACAAAATTATCAAAAGTTCAATACAACTGGACCAAAATTTACTAGCCAGCTTAGTATTCAACTAGGGGGTTGAAACTAGTAACTAAAAAAGAAAACTATACATCATTCCTGCTTCTGACTGCACGAAAAAACAAAATACCAAAAATGGTATCTACAAATTAACGACAATTCGCCTGATAGCAACCAAAATTGTCGGAGTCCCATTTTTCCACCACATTGCATCGCCGCGCTGAATTGTCAGCCGGTCAGGAATCTGGTATTTAACTACATTATCACATTTTAAGACTCTGGGAACACCAAACAAAAGAAATACATTTTCTTTTAAAATTTTACTTATAGAAGTGGCAGTTGCCTTTCTCAGAGGGAATAAAAGAGGAAATTTACTGAACTTATCAGTAACTACCAAAATCCAAGTATTACCAGCTGAACTTCTGGGCAATGGTCCAAATAAGTCCATACTGATGATCTCCCAAGGTTTTGTGGGTTCGACAGCCTGTCCCATATGTCCTGCAGGACTTTTCTGTTCAGGCTTCGTCCTTAAACAAACCTCACATTTCCTTATATATTTCTTAATGTCCATTTTCATAAAAGGCCAATAGAAAAGGCGAGATACACGATGAAATGTTTTGTAGATACCTAAATGACCTGAAACACAAGAATCATGACACCTCTGAAGTATCTTATCTCGAAAATCTTTTGGAACTACAAGTTTCCAATATTCACAATCATCTCTTAAACTCGGAAAATCTTGATCAATATATTTATACAACTTATTATTTGCTAGTCTCCATCTGACAAATTTTAAAGGATTTTTATTTACATTATTACACATTTTCTTATACCATTTATCACTGGTAGAAGAAAAATCATATTCGTCACATTCGGGGTTTATTGCTTGAACATTACTTATTTCTACAGAATTTATCATATGTACACTATCAACAGGTAGTTCTAAAGCTCGCGAAAGGGTGTCAGGAACTATGTGATCCTTACCTTTGCGATGCAGTACTTCATAGTCAAACTGTTGCAGACGTAAGGCCCATCTACCAAGTCGTCCTTGAGGGTCCTTCAAATTGTCCAACCATAACAACGAGTAGCAATCAGTGATTACGTAGAACTTATAACCATCTAGATAAGCTCGTAAAGTTTCACACGCCCACAAAACACAGAGGCATTCACGCTCAACACTGCTATAGTTTCTCTCGGCTCTATTTAGAGTTCTAGACAAATAACAAATTACATGTTCAGTTTCATCATACTTTTGAGTAAGGACAGCTCCAAGACCATACGCTGACGCATCAGTTTGTACGTAAAAAGGTTTGTCAAAATTAGGACTAGACAAAATAGGTGCTGAGACAAGAGCGTCTTTAATACTCTGAAAAGCTTCCTCACAAGCTTTGTCCCAAACGAACTTCTTGTTCTTTTGTAATAGTCTACACAAAGGTGAAATAAGATCTGAATAACTATTTACAAACTTACGATACCATCCTATAACTCCAAGGACTCTTCTGACTTCAGTGACATTGGTGGGTCGTGGAAGATTCACAATGGCCTCTACTTTTGCCGGATCTACAGACAGACCACTAGAGTTAACAACATAACCCAAGTATTTAAGTTCTGACACACAGAAAGAACATTTTTCTTTATTAAGGGTCAAATTGGCTTTTTTCAATCTGGCAAAGATTTCTGTCAAGACTTCGACATGTTTATCGTAAGTTGACGTAGCCAGACATATATCATCTAAGTACACAAAAACATACTCAGAGAGTTCAGGACCTAATAGATTATCTACTAATCTTTGAAACGTAGCTGGAGCGTTGTGCAATCCGAAAGGCATACGACAATACTGGAAAAGTCCACGCCCTGGCACAGTAAACGCTGTGTACTGCTTGCTCTCTTCAGTTAGACCCACCTGCCAATAGGCACTCTTAATGTCCATTGTTGACAAATATCTAGCTCCACCTAACTTACTTAAAATGCTATTTATATAGGGTAAAGGATAAGCATCACGCTCAGTAACACGATTTACTTTCCTAAAATCAACGCAAAAACGCCATTCCCCATTCTTTTTAGGTACCAGCAACACTGGTGAAGACCATCCGCTGTGTGACTGTTCGACAACACCAAGCTTCAGCATTTTGTCCAGCTCCTTGTTGATCATATCCTGCTTAATTGGTGATACCGGATAAAACCTCTGCTTGATTGGTTCTTGTTGACTAACTACAATTTTGTGTTGAACTACATTAGTACAAGTTAATTTGTCTGGGTCGATACTAGAAAAATAAGAATCAACGAGTTCGTTAAGCTGTTTACGTTGCTCTGGTAGAAGTTCAGATTCCGATTGTATCGAATTAACCACTGGAACACTCATAACTTCCGAAGAGAAAAACCACTCTACTTTTCGTAAATCTGGTACAATACCCATTCGCACCCAGAAATCTACACCTAGTACTAAAGAGTGTCTACACTGTGGCCAAACGAAAACATCAATTACCTTAACAACATCACGAAGTTTTATAGGCACCGAAGCTACACCTAATAAAGGACTCTGACTACCATCCGCAACTCTGCAAGACCCATCTGGAACAGTTTTTAAATGTACACCTAAAATACGTAAAATCTCCCATGTAGGCATATTTACAAAAACTTTATTGGCTCCACAATCCAATAAACCGAATACTGTCTTACCTAAGATATCAACTTCTACATAAGGACATTCACTGTCATTACTCTGTGCTAAAATATAATCTAAAACTAACTTAAATGAATAAAAATTATCACTACCTTCTTCCTTTTCGACCTTTAACTGTCTATTCCGATTCGAGATAAAATTATTGCTACGATTCTGTGAATTACATTGAGGACAATTATTTTTAGTAAAACCTTCTTTGTTACAACCAAAGCATCTAAACACACGTTTTGGCCTCTTACAGTCCTTAACCACGTGACTATACTCATTACAGCGCCAGCATTTAGGTACAAACGTCTCTACTTCTTGTACAACGTGATGAGAAGAATTCGCTCTACTACTAAAAGAAGGCTTAAACGACTCAATATTAATTCGAGTTTTCTCAATTTTTCGACACAAGTCAATTAAATCAAAAGGAGTCTTTACTTCGACTAAAGTTAATCTTTCCTGATAAAAAGGTAAAATGTTTTTAAGTAACACCTGCATTTTTAAACTGCCCGGAACTGGTGTTGGCATTTGTTCGAACTTACTGGTCATCTTGGCAACAAACATACCAATGGATTCGTTAGATTCCTGAGTAGTATGAAGAATATCCTGCCAGATCTCATCTGCAGAAAGGGTAAATTCTTCCTTCATTAAGCTCACTAAACTATCCCAGTTGCTAGCATATTTCCTATACAATTTATAAAAACCTAAAGCGTTACCAGTAAATAAATCTCTAGCACAAGAAAATAACTGAATTTTATTTACATTACGTGACCTACAATACTCCTCAACTTCTTCAAGAAATACAGAAAAATTTTGCGGTTTACCAGAATACTTAATTCCCCACTTATATACAGGTTCTGAAGGAAAATTATTAGATGACAAGGAAACAATGGGATTAACTGTTGAATTCGAAGTTTGATTTGTTTGGTTACTCACATTCGGTGCAGAAATATTTCGAGTAGGGGTAGAATTACCATTAGGATCATTTAAATTAAGACCTGATAAATCAATATGATGATAAAAATTAGGATCAGTAGGCATCTCTACAGAAACAACATTACTAGTTTTCAAAACATTAGACTTAGTAGTATATTCACCTATCAAATCCATCAATTTCTTTAACAATGCAGAACGCTTTGACATTTCATCAGTGCCTGTACTGTGAATACGGTTCAATCTACCAGAAAGATGTGCAAACTTAGTCTCAATTCTTCTTACTTGGTTTGCAGTACCTGTAAAAACATTAACAACATCCTGAATCTCTTTTAATTTATTTTCACAATTTGTCAACTCAGCAGGAATATCAGGGGGTAAATCAAAGTTAGGGATTTTGCCAGATTTTTCTAAAACTAGGCAACTACGCAAAGTACTCTTTAACTCTTCTACCTTACAATTAGTCAAAACAATACCTCTCATTTGCAACTCAACTTCAAGTTCGTCTTTGACCAAACGGTCAACATCAAGTTTAAACGACATTTTCTTTTAGAGAAATTAAAATACACAAAAAAATAAGACAAGAAAACCTCTACCTCACTTTAAATAAAAGTACATTTAACTTTTGATTATTAATTTTCAACTTCTGTAACTCTACGTAACCTATGTCTTACTTGAACTATCTAAAAAAAAATAAAAATCTCGGGTGGTTGAAAAGCCCCTTAAGTTGGCCGCCAAAAATGTACCACAGCTATTTCTCAGTCGGAATTATTTTTATATTATTAGTTGGTTTGATTTAGATGAGCATGAGACATGACAGTTCAAATAAAACACTAGATAACTATAGAGAATATAATGTCAACAAAATTTTAAGTCCCTTTTTACATACAAATATTAATTTTGATTTCAATAGTTTATAAGAACAAAAGTAAGTAATTAATTAAAAAAAAAAATAAACCAGAACCAGCTGTTTCCTTCACATAAATATAAAAATCATTGTATTTTAGTCCCCTTTTTAGACCCCTTAACCCAATCTAAATTGTACCTTGTTCTTTCTTGTTTTCTCCCATAAAATAAAATAAAATCTATTACCGTCCTTATTTCCTTCAATAAAAAAAATCATTTGCCTGGATAAACACACTGCAATCTTCCTTAAATTTTGTCAAAATGTCACGTCAAATATCGAACTTCTAAATAAATCTGCCAAATTTATTATTTCCAATATACTGAATAAATGTAAATCTGGTAAATAAATGTACTTCTATTACTTCTTTAAACAGGATCGATAAATACATACAATTTTGTACTACCGGAACACCCTAGCAAAAGAAAAAGAAAATAAAAATAACTGAACTAACTTCTTAAAACTGAGAACCAATAAACTGAACAAAAATGACTTCAGCTTACCTTTAACATACAAAAGGGTCTATTACACGACTCTCAGCCTGGCCATCAATAAACATCGAATTAATCTCTAGAGGATTTTCCAAGACAAATCTTTACGTGCCCCAAATTTCCAGCACACCAACGGATACCTCAATAAGAGAATTCCCAGTACATCCCACCAAAGGATTGAAAAAGTACCATTTCAATTAAAAAAACTGGGAATCCAAATCGCCGACCAGGCTTCAAGTGCTTTCTCAAAAATGTTTATTGAAAAAGAATGAACGTTGTTGATTTTCTAACAAGGCGTTCAAAACAAAAACTCTACAACAAAAATCTTCTCTCACTGACTCACACAAAAAGCATATACATCCAAACATACAAATTATACATCCTCCAAGGACAAAATAATCGGTTATAAACAACCAAAACTCAACAAACGTTACTACTAAATTTTCAACCGTAATATTAATATAATATAATAATCTGGTATTTAACTACATTTTGAAACACTGACTCGGAACTGTACTTGGTGACGGGTTCAACACAACTTAACTTGATGATGGCCTTGGTGGAACTGACTTCTCTCAGCTCTACCTTGATCCTTCTAAACTTGGGTTCCTTCTCCAAAAAAAAGAAGTTACCTCCTACTTTGACCAATAGTGACCATACCAAACATTTCTCTACCAATCAGGTGGCTAGGAAACTTACTCAGGACATCCTACAAAATGAATCAATTTTTCTTTCGACCAATTACGAGCTCGCTATCTTTGCAATAACAAGATTCCTAAGTTCTCACGAAATGCGATGACTCACACTATACAGTTAGTTTTGAGAACCAATATTACTAAAGACACCGGCTTATCCAGGTTGAGCTTTCCGGTTGTGATACAAACATTCAATAGATTTGTGTCTGAGATCGCCATAAACCTTAAGACTCTAGTCTACAACTGCCATAAAAACCTTTTATCTTGCAAACTACAACACTGCAGGGGTTTATTGAAAAATATTCCGTTTACAATTTTGTAGGATATAAACAATTTGGGGTACTTTCGTACACCAAATTTCAGAGAATTGTACGAACAACGAAACAAACATCCAAACCCGTGAGAAGTGAATAACGCCATACTCTGCACAAAGACAGCACCGTTTTTCTCAGTATTGTAAACAACTATTCAATATACAGGGCGTAGCGAAAGTATTACAAATGTAAACTAGATCGAAAACTCGAATAACTTTGGTATTCAGGATGAAGCAAAAAAATAATACTAGGGGCGTACTTAGTTATATTTAGACAGTAAATTTGAGACTGTTTCAACATGACTCTGTTTTTTCAATGTGCGTCTAGTAAGTTGTCGTTCCATCGTTTTCGTGGTCTTCCCACTGATCGTCTTCCTATTGGGGAACCGTCTCTCGCTGCCCTGACTATCCTATTTGTTGTCATTCGGCTTATGTGGTCATTCCATTCTATTCTTCTGTTTCTTACCCAGTTATTAATGTTATACACCTTGCATATGTTATTAAAATTAAGAGAAAATAATAATAAAAATACTTATTCAAAATGTTTTAGTAACCCGACTGACCGTTACAAATTGACCAACAACCAAGAGATAAGAGCACGCATCGGAAACGCTAGTTACGCTACGGGGCTAGAAACGCTCCCATCCTCTTTCAGCCGGATGGGAGCCTTCTTCAAGGGCCACAACCTCTCTCTTGTCAAAAAAGTAAGAATGCTGCGATGCTACGTCTTCGCTCTCCTATTTTATGGTATTAAATCGTGGACCTTGAACGAAGATATGTGCCGAAAATTGGAAGCATGTGAGATGTGGCTATATTGGAGAATACTTAAAATCCCGTGGACTGACCGGGACACAAATGAGGAGGTCCTTAGAAGAATGCGGAAGAACCGAGAGGTACTAACCACCATCAAATCTCGAAATTTACAACACATCGAACACATTATGCGAAATAAATCCAGATATGTCCTCCTACAAGCCATCCTGCAAGGAAAAATATTTGGAAAGCGAGGTCCAGGAAGAAGAAAAACATCCTGGTTATAGAACCTCAAAAGCAACAATACAATGTCGTGGCAATAATAGCTGATAGTAGCTTTTGTCATGCTATAACCAGTCAAGCTATAACCAAACTATAAATGTTTTATTTCTATATCAAACAGGGAACTTGCATAAAATTTTAAATTCGAAAAAAATGTTATAAATCACAACAGAACATAATTTAGAACCTGTATCAAAGATAAAAAAGTTTTGTTTGTTTTTCGTTTGGCCCCTAAAGACGACTAAAAATTCAACTTATACCAGCCACCCCAAAACGCGTCGTGACGTCACAGGGTTGTACGTTTACATTCTACACCAATTGTATATATAATTTTAAATTAGACATTATAAACGTCAGTAAAAAATACAGTTATGTGACGTTAAAAGTGTTTTTGATCGTTTGAACTATTTATAGAAAATTTGCACTTTTACAAAATGGTTTTATTTTTAATAGTAAACCTTCTTTACTTTTCTTCAAAAACTGTATCAAACTCCAATCTCAACAAACTGGTATATATTATTACAACGACATACGATAAAATGTCATTAGAATATAAATACTTTTCCTTTATTCTACGACGACGACGAATAATCCATTAGTAGGCGTAATGAAGATAAAACTGAAAAAGATCCAAAAACAAACAAATATACAACGATTTGATGTCTCAAATATAAAAGAAGAACCTGTACGTCAGAGGCTAAAAGCAGAAATAAATGATAACTTAAAGAAAATCAAACAAGAAGTGATAAAGACAACAGATGTAAATGACAAATGGAACGTAATACAAGAAACGTTAGTAGAGGCAGGAAAGAAGATATTATCCACAAAAATAATAAAAAAACAGAGATGGATGACTTCAGAAATCCTAGAGCTAATGGAGGAAAGAAGGAAACATAAAGGCAGGAGTAAGGCAAAATACAAGGAAATCCAGAGATTAATAAGAAAGAAAATAAAAGAGGCCAAATCCACCTGGCTGGCAAATCAATGTAGTGAAATAGAAGAATATTCTAAAAAGTATGATAGCTTTAACATGCACAAGAAAATTAAGGAAATCACAAATACACAGCGAAAAAAGAGAGATGGCCTTCTTAAAGATATAAATGGAAAAATTATTATAGAAGTCAAAGAGAAATTAAAAAAGTGGAAGACATACATAACAGATCTGTTTGAGGATAATAGACAAGAACCGGAAGAAATCGACAGCGAAACGGGACCAGAGATTATAATGGAGGAAATCGAACAAGCAATACGAAACGCAAAAAACGGAAAAACTGTAGGTCCAGACGAAATACCTGCGGAATTACTGAAATGTCTAGACGATGAAACTCTACCGGTACTACTGGATCTGTTTAATGAAGTATATAAAACCGGAAAAATCCCTCAGAAATGGTTGGTGTCCACCTTTGTAACAATACCAAAAACAATATACGCCAAAGATTGTTCGGACTACAGGACAATATCACTAATAAGCCATACCCTCAAAATATTTCTAAAGGTGATTCATGGAAGATTATACAGAAAGCTAGAATATGATATGGATGATACCCAATTTGGGTTCCGCAAAGGACTTGGAACAAGAGAGGCATTGTTTGCGTTTAATGTCCTCTCTCAAAGATGCTTAGATATGAACCTGGATATTTACTCCTGTTTCATCGACTTCGAAAAAGCGTTCGACAGGGTCCGACATGAAAAACTAATAGAATTATTGAAAAACAGAGATATAGACAGACGAGATTTACGAATTATCATCAATCTGTATTGGAATCAAAAGGCCAATATAAAGATAGAAGAACAGGAGTTCGAGAATATTGATATAAAGAGAGGAGTAAGACAGGGTTGTGTTCTGTCGCCGCTACTGTTTAACCTGTACAGTGAAGCCATATTTCAGGAAGCGATAGCGGAGCTAAGTGATGGAATCTCTATAAACGGAACAATAGTAAATAACATAAGATTCGCTGATGACACCGTTATAATGGCAGACACCCTGGAATCACTACAAGAATTGCTAAATAGAATTAACGATTATTGCATTCGATACGGACTAAAAATAAACAAGAAAAAAACTAAATTTATGATTGTCTCAAAAACAGAACATGGAAATGAAAGGTTAATGATAGAGCAAACCCAAATAGAAAAAATTAAGACATACAAATATCTGGGAACCTGGGTTGATGACAAAAATGACCAAAGCAAAGAAATTAAAGTCCGAATTGAAACTGCAAGGCAAGCATTTATAAAAATGAAGACACTGCTTACAAACAAAGACCTTCAGTTGCCTCTCAGATTGAGGGCTCTAAGATGCTACATATTTTCTATATTGCTATACGGAATGGAAGCTTGGACATTGAAGAGACAACACATAAGAAGAATAGAAGCGTTCGAAATGTGGTGTTACAGAAGAATATTGAAAATTCAGTGGGTTCAAAGGATTACCAATGTTGAAGTGCTACGACGTTTAAATAAGGAGTTAGAAATTATGAAAAGTATAAAAACTAGAAAACTGGAATATTTGGGTCACATTACCAGAGGAGAAAAATATGAGTTGCTGAGAATTATTATGCAAGGAAGGATCCAAGGAAGAAGAGGCATAGGAAGAAGACGCATCTCCTGGCTGAGGAACCTTAGAGAATGGTTTAACTGTAGTTCATTACAACTATTCAGAGCAGCAGCCAACAAAGTGACCATAGCCATTATGATATCCAACCTCCGATAGGAGAGGGAACTTTAAGAAGAAGAACGACGACGAGCTGGCCAAATACCCAAGTAGGTGGAGGCCAATAAACTAAAGAAGGAGAAGAAGAATAGACCTAAATATAACGCTGTGCTTTTAATGAGTTTAACAACATTTTAAAACAGTATGAAAAAGTTAAGAGACTATAAATTAATATATATTTGTTTAGTTATAAGTAAAATAGTATTACCGTCCAAAATTAAAATAAAAGGAAGACCTAAAGCTTTCACAATAATAATTAACTTATGCTGAAGCTATTTCCTTGTGGCATTTTTGTAATCAACTATTCTAAATAGGAACTAAGCCACAATTTAACTAGAAAATGATTTTATTAACGTTTCGACGTCCAAATCGGACGTCGTTGTCAAAATACAAAATATTATTAAATTAAACAAAAATGTTGTTAATGTTCTTAGTAAAAAATTTTTCTAATAATTTATTTAATCTGACTAATTTTTGTATTTTGACAATGACATTTTTTTAGTTAAATTGTGGCTTATTTCCCATTTAGAATAGTTGATTATAATAATTAACTTACGTATAAAAATTATTTTAACAATATTTTGTACGTGTTATGTCAACTAAATACATATATTTATTTTGCTAACCTAAATATATACTTTTATATATACATTGATTTATTACAATTAAGTTTGACATCTGAATAGTTCTGCTTTCCTTCCTTTAACAAATATTTTTCTATCAAACAAACACTAAACAAATCAGCTTGTACCAAAATATACAGTCACTACGCACGCTAAATAATGACGTCACTGGCTTGATGAAGTTTAATTCGCGTGTATTGTACCCTTGGAGATCCGTGGAAAAAATTTACACCCAAAATAACAAAATTTAGTTTGACAACACTGTGTAAATGTTGATAGTAACATATCCTTTTTAAGATAAACACAACTGTAATTTAGTCCAAACAAATTAATATATTTTTTTTGCCAACAAAAATGAGAATTTTCAACCAAATAATGTTTCAAATATGATGTGCAAAATAATTTTTAATTGGGTTCTGCTAATGGGCTTGCTCTTTTTGTCATTAAAGTAAAGAAAACTTCAAATTTCACTCATTAAATCATTATTGTCCGGTTATCGTCTTAATTAGTTTAACTGTACTAATATCCGTCGAGTAATTCTGAATGATTAATAGATTGTTAAAACATTTTATCTGTAGCGGCTTCTGGAATATGTAAAAAATATCGAATTTCATTGATAAAATGCACATATTCCACCGATCTTCGCTTCGACCATACCTAACTTTTTTATTTGCGTACACGTTAGCGTGTACCTAGACACAGCGAAATATAACCATAATAACTATGTGACGTCACGGGTTGTTTGAACTAATTTATACCGCAGAAGACTTTAAATATGTATTTCTAAGTTATTACGAGTTTTTGAAGCGTGAAATTTTGGAAATCTCATTTTTAAACAAAACTGAACATTATTATGTAATAAAAAAAATTGTGCAAGTTCCCTATTATAGTGCTTATGATAACAGCTCAGATATCACGAAGAACCCTTAATGTTATCCAAGTGTATGCTCTTACTGCAGATAGAGAAGAATGTTTTTCCTTCTATAACCTTCTATAAAATTTATACTAATAAATTTATATTTATATTTATTTAATAAAAAAAGTTTTATAACAACATAAAAAGGCACCGAATATCGCTAACTACAGAGATATAATGATAACGGTGGGGTATTTTAGAGCTAAGTTAAAAAAAGGTAAATTTTAAGATGTGGCTTCGGACTGGGATACTAGGAAGACAGGCAGAGCATATTGGCGGAATTTTGTCAGAAATTTGAGATGATAGAATCGAATCTATTTTTGTCATTAGCATCTGAGAGCTCTTACTCTCAGCTCTAATCTAAGGTCTTTATTGCAGAGAATTGTTTTCATTTTTAACAATGCATTTCTTGCTATTTCTATCCTGACTATTCCTGACCATTATTTCTGTTGTTTGATAAATATTCTATGAAATCCATGTTCCCAGGTATATTTATTTAATGGTACCTTCTAATAAAGTACTTTTGTATGGGTACATAATATCTCAAATGTATGTTGGTTTGCATATTTATTTTCTTTTTTATTATCATATATTTATTCTTCTTTATATTCATTTTTAGTCCATATTCTTCACAGAAACTGTTTGTTTTGTTTAGTAGTAATTGGAGTTGTTCAGCAGAGCATGCCTTATTCACGGTATTCACGGTATCATCTGCATATCTTATGTTGTTAATATTTCCTCCGTTAATTATTATTCCTTCATTTTCCTTAATTTTTATCGTTTATATTAATATTTTCTTACCTCGTTTTTTTTTTGAAGAGGCTGTCATTGGATTTTTTTCCAGAGTCGTTGGCTGTTGTTTTCAATAAAACTTTTCATAAAACGAACGAGCTTTTCATTCTGGCACTGAAGATGAAAGAGGCATATTAAAAAGAAAATTTGTAAACAATTCGGCACGTCCCAGCACGAGCGAGAGCACAAATTTTAAATAATACATCGAGACATTATCAAATTTTGTAGAGAAAGATTAAAGGGTTTTTATGGTCTGGGAGTTTTTTTGAATGCCAAGTAGTATTTGCTTATCTAAATCGGAGTTAAAAGGGTAAAATTCTTAAATGGAAACTTGCTACAAAAGACATAAACTGTCTTTGAGATAATGAACACAAAAAATGAGGTTTCAAAAAATAATATAAGAATATTAAGATCGCAGATTACCTTTTTCCGTTGACTTGATTTTTATCAGTTTTTTTTAGATAATAAAGGGTGATTCATTTAGAGGTACTTTTTTGGTGAGGATTTGTTGGGAGATCGTTCATGAATGGTATTACCTAAAGTTGCTTTCTTATTCAGTATTGTTTAACATTTCACCCTAGAAAGATTTAACTCGGCACAACGTCTAGAAATTATTTAGCTGTATTACGAGAATAGGCGTTCAATGATGTGTTTCGTGCGCTTAGAGCAAAAAAAAAATGTTTTCCGATGAGGGCCAAACAACATACCCGTATTTGGGTTGATGGGCAACACAAAGAGGTTCAAGAGTTGCCAATACATTCAGACACAACCACTGTTTGGTGCGGTTTATGGGCCGGTGTCATTGTCGGCCCATGTCTTGGACCGGCCAGAATGTTACTGTGAATGGAGACCATTATCGCGCCATGATAGCAGACTATTTGGTTCCAGAAATTGGAGTTCGTAGTTTAGGTGACATTTGGTTCCAAAAATATGGCACCAACTGCCATATATCCAGTGAAAGCATGGCTTCACTGAGAAAACGGTTCGGTGAGCAATTTATTTCACGTTTCGGACCAGCGACATCACACGTCTAGTCGTTTCCTCAGGGGCTACCTCAAGTCCAAAGTATACATGAATAAACCGGCTATGATTGAGGAATTGGAGGCCAGTATTACTCGAGTCACTGGTCAAATACCAATCGAAAAGCTTCAACGCGTCATCGAGAATTAGAACTTCAGAATGGACCATCTTAACCGCAGTCATGGTCAACATTTGAAAGAAATTATCTTTAAGAAGTAATTGTAAAGAATGGTTCTTTTTTACGACAATAAATATTTTCAAATAAAATTCATTTTTTTCATTGTCTTTTCTTTTTTAAAAAAGTACCTCTAAATGAATCACCCTTTATATGAGACTCAAGCTCTGCGAAAAAGTTTGCTGTGAAATGTACACCTTAGTTTGATATTTGATTCACTTACCACAAAAAAATCTAATATATTTTCGTATGTAACGTAATCTCCCTTTCATACTAGTGTATTGGGCTTTTTTATTGAGTATTTTCTATCGAATAATGTAAGAAATTACAAAAAACGGCGCGTGGCACTTGAATGCCGCAGGAGAAAAATATTCTTATAGTGCGTTATTAAAATTTGCGGATTTCAGAAACGAAGATCCGCTACACCTGACCCAACAAAAGAGGGTAGACAATGAAATAAAGTCCAGAAAGTGGGGCTGGATAGGTCACACACTCCGAAAACATAATTGCAAAAACTGCCCTAGAGTGGAATCCTCAAGGAAAAAGAAAAAGAGATCCCCCAGCACAAACTTGGAGAAGATCAATCATGGAAGAGATAAGAAGTCGAGGAAAGTCTTGGAATGAGGTGAAGGTTCTAGCGCAAAATAGAACCCGATGGCGCGTTTTCACTGAAGCTCTATGCTCCACTTAGGAGTTCAAGAACATTATACAGTGCTAGTCAAAAGTCCGTACCCCCCCTCGTATCTTTTGAACGGTTATACCTATAATAGTGAAATTTGGAGGGAGAAAATAAACGGGCGTAAGCTTCTTAACTAGTTATGACAGGTGACGTCATAGTGACAGATGACGTTACAGAGCCACTGTGACCGATAATTTTAAATGGGACCTTATGGCAAGTGATACCTCGTATGAAAGGTATTTAAAATACCTATTCAGTCATACTAATTTTGTTTGGGTTTAAGCAAATTTTGATGAATAAATGAAATAAATATAAAATTGTAGTTTCGCATTTAATTAATAAAAATTCAAAATTCCGCCTATGATTACTTGTCAAACAGGTTGACGTTGACGTAAAAACTACTAGAGAATTAAAAAACGTCAACTTTTTTGACAAAAAATCCATAGGCGGACATTTGAATTTTTATTAATTAAATTCGAAACTACAATATTATATTTATTTAATTTATTCACCAAAATCAAAATCAACTTAAACCCAAAAAAATTAGTATGACTGAATAGGTATTTTAAATACCTTTCAAACGAGGTATCACTTGCTATAAGGTCCCATTTAAAATTATCGGTCACAGTGGCTCTGTAACGTCATCTGTCACTATTACGTCACCTGTCATAACTAGTTAAGAAGCTTACGTCCGTTTATTTCCTCACTCCAAATTTCACTATTATAGGTATAACCGTTCAAAAGATACGAGGGGGGGTACGGACTTTTGACTAGCACTGTATATAATATATGCTAATTAATAAAATTTTAATGTTGTTCTGAAGCTATTTTCTTGTGGCATTTTTACAATTTTAACTATTTAGAATGGGAAATAAGCCACAATATTATTAAAAAATTATTTTTATTATTAACGTTTCGACGCCCAAATCGGGTGCCGTTGTCAAAATACAAAATACTATTAATATAAACAAAAATGTTGTTGCTTAGTAAAAAAATTCTTCTAATAATTTATTTAATTTGACTCATTTATATCGGCAATTCAGATACATATGATACATTTTAAAATAGAAGACTTTAAAATGATATTGCCAATATTTATGAGTTGCGTTCCTGGGACGACTTTACTGAAAGATAGTTCATTCGATTACATGAAATCAACCCCAACTCAAGAATATCCGTCACAAAAAAAAATCATAGCATGTGATCTGTCTTTAAAAAGACAACCACATGCAACGGTGACATTAAAATTCTCGCGTTAGAGATCTCATAGTAAATCACGAGGGAAAACCAGGAAAAACCTCGTGATACTATCCCGACATCGTAAGTATTTGGTCTTACATTTAATTTACTCTCAAAATTAATACCAAATTCTGACCTTACTATAATTTTGTTTAAATTATAAATAATATCAATAATACATGGGTATATAAGTAATACTAAAATATAAAATATGTACTAACTCGACTATTGACTTACTAATTGTGGTATTTTCTTTCTATTGACTTCCTCTTTCAGTATGGGTATCCACATCCTACTGCATTCCACCGAGGAATTTGCGACACAATTGGTTTCGTTTAGCATAATTAGAGCCGCTTCTTTGATTTTTCTCTTTTTTTTCTATCTGTTTCTTTCAGGACTATACTTGAATCTCTCCACTGAACTCTATGTTCATTATCCCATGCGTGTTGACATATTTGAGATCTATCAAATTCTCTATTTTTAATATAAGATTGATGTTCACTTATTCTAACGTTTAATGGTCTTGATGTTTCACCTATATAAAACTGTTCGCATTCACAAGGTATTTTATAAATACAATTCTTTGTCCTTTCTTGTTCATTGTTAGGTTTAGTTTTAGATAGAATAGATCTCAATGTGTTGGTTGTTTTGAATGTTGTTGAAATGTTGAATTTATTTCCTATTGTTTTAAGTTTCTCGGATAGTCCTTTTATGTATGGTATTGATATTTTCCTCGTATTATTTCTTGTGAATGTTGTAGGATCCCGTTTATTTATTTATTTATTTATTTATTTCGTAAATCATTGTAGATGATGTGTTTTCAATATGGCCTCATAGATCAGAATTGTTGGATACATTCCTGAATATTATAAACGATCAAGAAGAGACAATAAAATTTACAATGGAAAAGGAATATAATAACACCCTGCCTTTCCTCGATGTTTTAGTCTTAAAGAAGGATACTGGATATGAGACTCAAGTGTATAGAAAACCAACACATACCAACAGATATCTCAATTACAAATCAAATCACAACATCAACGTTAAAAAGGGAATCATAAAATCCTTATATGAAAGAGCCAAAATTACTTGTTCTAACGAAAATTCCTTTTTAGAAGAAAAACAATTCTTAACATCTGTTTTATTAAAAAATGATTATCCTTTATCGTTTATAAATAAGGAATTGTCAAGATTGGATCGAATGGAACAGAACAACATAGAACGGGATCCTACAACATTCACAAGAAATAATACGAGGAAAATATCAATACCATACATAAAAGGACTATCCGAGAAACTTAAAACAATAGGAAATAAATTCAACATTTCAACAACATTCAAAACAACCAACACATTGAGATCTATTCTATCTAAAACTAAACCTAACAATGAACAAGAAAGGACAAAGAATTGTATTTATAAAATACCTTGTGAATGCGAACAGTTTTATATAGGTGAAACATCAAGACCATTAAACGTTAGAATAAGTGAACATCAATCTTATATTAAAAATAGAGAATTTGATAGATCTCAAATATGTCAACACGCATGGGATAATGAACATAGAGTTCAGTGGAGAGATTCAAGTATAGTCCTGAAAGAAACAGATAGTAAAAAGAGAAAAATCAAAGAAGCGGCTCTAATTATGCTAAACGAAACCAATTGTGTCGCAAATTCCTCGGTGGAATGCAGTAGGATGTGGATACCCATACTGAAAGAGGAAGTCAATAGAAAGAAAATACCACAATTAGTAAGTCAATAGTCGAGTTAGTACATATTTTATATTTTAGTATTACTTATATACCCATGTATTATTGATATTATTTATAATTTAAACAAAATTATAGTAAGGTCAGAATTTGGTATTAATTTTGAGAGTAAATTAAATGTAAGACCAAATACTTACGATGTCGGGATAGTATCACGAGGTTTTTCCTGGTTTTCCCTCGTGATTTACTATGAGATCTCTAACGCGAGAATTTTAATGTCACCGTTGCATGTGGTTGTCTTTTTAAAGACAGATCACATGCTATGATTTTTTTTTGTGACGGATATTCTTGAGTTGGGGTTGATTTCATGTAATCGAATGAACTATCTTTCAGTAAAGTCGTCCCAGGAACGCAACTCATAAATATTGGCAATATCATTTTAAAGTCTTCTATTTTAAAATGTATCATATGTATCTGAATTGCCGATATAAATGAGTCAAATTAAATAAATTATTAGAAGAATTTTTTTACTAAGCAACAACATTTTTGTTTATATTAATAGTATTTTGTATTTTGACAACGGCACCCGATTTGGGCGTCGAAACGTTAATAATAAAAATCATTTTTTAATAATATTGTGGCTTATTTCCCATTCTAAATAGTTAAAATAAAATTTTAGGTCTGCTGATTACTAGATGGTTTTTCGTTCCGAACGTTTCAAGAGGTGAAGGGAGAAAGATTCCATATGATTGATCGAGCCACCAGGTACATTTTCAACCACCGCACGTCCAAAATTCTTACACTTGTTTCATATTATAAGAATTTAAACGTGCGAGGATTAGAACGCACGACGACATTCCAATGGTGGCTCATGCACTCATATGGAGCCTTTCTCACTAGTCGGTGGTTGGAACATTCGGTGAAGTCGTCGTGTTTATGTCGTCCCTTGCTACAACAACAGACGGCAGCCGTGCCGTCTTTACGCACCCAGTAATATAAATATAGGGGACTTAATGCATCCTTTCATATGATACTGCGTTCAGTCGCACGAAGGTAGTTTCCTTGGTTGTTTGGTACATTATTTTCATTTACACTTTGTGGCTGTTTAAAGTAGGTGCATATATTTTATACAGGGTGTAACAAAAATACAGGTCATAAATTAAATCACATATTCTGGGACCAAAAATAGTTCGAATGAACTTAACTTACCTTAGTAAAAATATGCACATAAAAAAAGTTATAGCCCTTTGAAGTTACAAAATGAAAATCGATTTTATCGAATATATCGAAAACTATTAGAGATTTTTTATTGAAAATGGATATGTGGTATTCTTACGGCAGGAGCATCTTAAAGAAAAATTATAGTAAAATTTGTGCTCCCCATAAAAAATTTATGGGGGTTTTGTTCCCTTAAACCCGCCCAAACTTTTCTGTACGTTCCAATTAAATTATTATTGTGGCACCATTAGTTAAATTCAATATTTTTAAAACTTTTTTGGCTCTTAGTATTTTTTTGATAAGGCAGTTTTTATCGAGTTGCGGCTTCTTTTTTAATATGTTTACATAAAAATTGTATGGGGGTTTTGTTCCTTTAAACCCCCCAAATGTTTGTGTACGCTCCAATTAAACTATTACTGCGATACCATTAGTTAAACAAAATGTTTTTAAAAATTTTTGCCTCTTTGTATTTTTTCGAGAAGGCAACTTTTATCGAGATATGGCTTCTTTTTTAATACGGTTCAAAATATACCTAAAAATGTAAATCATACATAAATTTTCACATTTTTACCTAGTCTCCATAATCGTACTTAACCATATACAAATATGTGGTGGATTTGACAAATATTCAAAATATCTCGATAAAAACTGAATTTTCGAAAAAGTACTAAGAGCCAAAAAAGTTTTAGAAATATTGTGTTTAAGTAATGGTACTACAATAACAATTTAATTGGAACGTACACAAAAGTTTGGGGGGGTTTAAAGGAACTAAACCCCCATAAAAATTTTATAGGGTGTCCAAATTTCACTATAATTTTTTCTTAAGATGCTACTGTCAGAAAAATGCCATATGTCCATTTTCAATAAAAAATCTTTAATAGTTTTCGATATATTGGAAAAAATCGATTTTCATTTTGTAACTTCAAAGGGTTGTAACTTTTTTTATATGCACATTTGTTCTAAGGTAAGTTAGGTTCAATCAAACTATTTCTGGTCCCAGAATATGTGATTCAATTTATGACCTGTATTTTCGTTACACCCTGTATAATGTCTCATATTGATAGAGAAATATTAATAACATTAATTGAAGCGAGACCTGTTCTTTGAGACAAAACAATGGAAATATATAAAGATAGAATCTTGACGAGAAACGCTTAGAATGGTGTATGTCGTACACTTAATAGTGAATTTGACGAATTAGGTGATAAAGAAAAAAACATATTTGGTAAGTGCAGAAAAATTATTTATATGTCACTGATACCAACAATAATTAAAACTGCTAAGTATATTATAATAATAAACTTTATTTCACATAGTTGCAATTAACGTTGAGTATAGAGGGTTTTCCATCAATATGTGTGAATATAAAAATATATAAATCGTATCTTTTTGCGTTAATAAGATGGATCCAATGAATTCGGTTCCCCTTATTTCTCTTTCTTCGACGATAAAGTAGCCACAACGCTATAATTTGATTTCTCTCCATACAATATACACTATACCTTTTATTTTACGAAATTATATTTAGTATTTATATCTAAATGGACAGGTTACTTTTGATTTTACGACATAATGATCTGAACCACATGTTATTCCTCTGTATGCTCTTGTGTCCTGTACTTGCATATTAGTATTTTGTTTTGTGATGATATAGTCTATAATTGATTTTAAATTTCTTGTAGTTTGGGTCCAGGTGTACTTGTGTACATCTCTATGTTTAAAAAATCCATTGGTTATTTTTAATTGATGGTTTTCACATATTTCAATTAGCCTCTCACCATTATCATTCTGGTTTATTTCTCCGTAGGGACCTACCACCTTATTATCTACTTTACGACCTACTCTACTGTTCAGGTCTCCCATAACTATCAATTCTCTTCTATTTCCAATTTTCGTAATTTCGTCGTTAACTTTAGCAAAGAACTCATCTTTGTTTGTGTAAGGTTCATCATCACTGATTGCATAAATCCCAAGTATCGTAATAGGTGTTTCTTTTATCGTTATGTTTACTCTTATTATATTTTCGTCTATTGCTTCAAAGTCAGTGATTTTATGTTTATGTTTTTTGTGTATTAGAATGGATACTCCTCTTTTCGCTCTCTCGTGTTTTGAAACTCCGCTGAATATATGTACATAATTGTTTACTTTTTCTATACCTATCCCTTTCTTCTTTGTTTCGGTTAAGACAACTATATCCATATCTAGTTTTTTAATTTCTTCAGTTATTTCTTCCATCTTTCCGCTGATACTCTGCACATTCCAGGTGCCAATGTTCATAATCCTTTTCCGTCGCCGAAGTCGTTTATTATTTAATCCGTCCGAGATTCCGAGGCAATCTTTAGGCTTTTTGGTATTTTTCTAATTTTTACAAGTGACAGGGAACCGGCCTGACGTCTTAACCCCCTACCAGGAGGACCGGGTAATTTGTAATCAAGGTTTTCTTCCTTTAGATTGGTTGTCTTACAGGACTAAAGAGCCCAATCTGCTCCTTTTCTTTCGCCGTCGATGTTTCTTCGCCAACCAGAATCCACAACCGCCCATTTTAGATCCGATTCTGCAGTGGTATGCCGAAAAAACAGGCCTGCCACTTCCGCCATTGACGCCGAACCGAAGATCCTCTTCTACGCCGTCTCCGCCGTTGTGGTCTTCACCCGTATCCCTGGGCAGGGGTCCGCGTTATACCCCACAGAACTGGGTCCCTACCTGAACTTCGCCACCTGTTCACTCCGGCCTACTGAAGTGAGAGGTATATAAAATAACACATAATCAAACAAATTGTCAACCCCAACCAGAAGAAACTTTGGAAAAAAGAAGTTATAATTTGGATAGTTTGACCCAAGAGAGTACAAGAATACTATATCAACAAAGACTGGATGGCAAACTAATGAATATAACTGAAACATCAACAGTAGAGGAGGTATATGGAAACGTAGTCGTTAGCGTTAAAAAAGCTGCAGAAGAAGCACTCGGCTTTAACACTCAAAGAAAAAGTGAAAAACTATGGTGGAACAAAGAAATAGAAGCACTCGTAGAAGAGAAAAAGCAAGCGTATATCAGATGGCTGAGCAGTAAACAACAAAAAGATAGAGATGAATACTTGGAACTCAAAAGAATAACAAGAAGAACAACAGTAAAAGCAAAAAGAGAAATGTGGGATAAGAAGTGTCAGGAAATTAATACCTACCTGGGAGGCAGAAAATGTACAGAAACATGGAAGTTCCTCAATAAAATAAGAACTAACGAAAGGAAGAGCACAAACATTCAATTAATATCCACACAATAATGGGAAAAGTACTATGGGGAACTACTGACAGAAAATAGGGACGAATACTTAACTCAATCACCAACAGAGGTTAACATTGAAGGAGAAGATATAACAATACAAGTGACAGAAATTATAAAAGCTATAAAAGAACTGAAAAACGGTAGGTCTCCAGGACCAGGCGATATCCCAGCCGAACTAATAAAATGTGGATCACAAAAATTGTTTGAAACCGTCACTTGGTGCATAAATCAATTTATAAATGGTTCTCCCATACCCGACGAGTGGAAAATTGCTTATATTTCGTCGACCCATAAGAAAGGAGATAAGCTTAAATGTGAAAACTATAGAGGGATATCAGTGACTAGTACATTCAGCCGTTTGTATGGACGAATAATTAGAGACCGCATTGAGAAGGAGTACAAAGACCAAGAGGAAGAAGAACAATCCGGTTTTCGAACAGGAAGAAGCTGTACTGATAATATCTTCTGCCTCAAACAACTAATAGAAAAAAAATTAAGCACAAATCAAGAAGCCCACCTCATGTTTATTGACTTGCAGAAGGCGTACGATACAGTTCCTGTAAACAAACTCTGGAACGTGTTACGACAGACGAATATTAGTGTCACCTTAATAAAAGCCTTAAGAAATTTGTATGAAGGGTCAACATCACAAATAAAAACTGGAAACAGATTATCGCAAAGCTTCCTGGTTAATAAAGGTCTACGTCAGGGGTGTTGTGTATCACCGACCTTATTTAAAATATATGTTGCAAAAGCATTGAAAGAGTGGAAACGAAAATGCAGAGGCATGGGCGTAGACCTTGGAGACATTTGCTTATATACATTGCAGTTTGCTGATGACCAGGTTGTTATAGCAAACGATAAAGATGATTTAGAGTACATGGCAAGGAAATTACAAGAAGAATATAGAAAGTGGGGACTAGAAATTAATACAGATAAAACAAAATACCTGCCAATAGGTACCGAACTATCGAACATCACATTAGAAAATAATGAAATCATCATGCCCTGCGACCATTACACATATCTAGGAATCGTTTTCGACACAACGGGGAAAGATGATGAAGAAATAAAGAGAAGAATAACACAATCCAGAAAAACAATAGGTTGTCTAAACAGCGTACTGTGGAATCATGAAATAGGAAAAAGAAGAAAACACAATATCTACGAATCTCTTATTAAAAGCAGTCTATTGTACGGAGCAGAAACTTGGCGGATAACCGAAAACAACAGAAGAAAACTGGAGGCAGTAGAAATGGACGCTTTTAGAAGATCAGTAGGAGTGTCACGCAGAGAGAGAATACGTAATGATGAGATAAGACAGCGAATGGGGGTTGACGGCTCTCTAACAACAGACATAGAAAGAAAACAGCTGATATGGTACGGACACGTCCAGAGGATGGATAACTCAAGACTCCCTAAAATAATTATGCAATGGGTACCACCAAACCGCAGAAAGAGAGGAAGACCCAAGAAATCTTGGAGAGAGGGAGTAACGAAGGCGATGAGCGCAAGAGATCTTAGAGAGGGCCAATGGGATGATAGAGTGTCATGGAAATTAGGCATCGGACAACGTCGCAAGACGTTTTAAAACCGATTGATAGATAGATATTTAGTATTTAGTAAAGAACAGAAAAGAAGAGTGGAATGAGTACATAAGCAGGATGTCTGAATCAGGGATAGTAAGAATAGCCAGGGACAAGTCACCGTTAGGCAGGAGAAGTATAGGACGCCCAAGGAAAAGATGGAATGACAACTTAGGGGCAGAATGAAAGGCACCGTTGAAGGAAAACAGGCAGTACTGCCTATATAAAAGAAGAAGAAGAAGAAGATATTTAGTATTATAGGATAAACGACTCGGTGAAGACTGGAGAAGGGCGACCGTCACGTCTTGTGTGAAATTATCTAAAAACAACATTTAAAACGAGTGGAACATCATTTAAAAACGAGTGGATGACAGAGGTTGTTTTAAATTCTGTACATGAAAAACATATATTGTATGAGCTAATTAGAAGATCTAATCCAAGATCCCACAAATAACTTAGTAAAACAACGATATGCAGGTTATAAAAACAAATTAAGACTTTTAATTAAAGCATAAGAAATATTAACTGACAAAATGGAAAATGTAAATTTAATTGGAATTAAATACGCATTACAGTACATTATTACAAAAGTATGGACAAAGAATACCCATTTGTAATGATATATATCGGACATCGTATTATATACCTGCCTTAGCCACAAAGTGTAAATAAAAATAATATACCAAACAACACAGCAAAATATCTTCGTGCGATTCAATTCTTATTGTGTGAAAAGGACAACCAATTCTAGGTGCGTCAAAACTACTGCACGAGAAAACCCTCGCACGTTCAAAATTCTTATAATGTGAAACATCGCTAAGTGTGAGAAACAAGCGTTCCAGAATAAAAACTACCCTCCATTGGGAATTGGAATAGTATTTAATCGTTTTAATTACTTTTATTTTTCCTATTTTATTACATGACATAATTGAAAAAGCAATAGTAGATGTTCTTGTACTCAAAACTAATCTCCCATAAACCCACTTGGATCTTTACGGCGGTTTTATTATATTATGAGCTTCCTCTTACGGCCATACCTAACGCATATTTTATTGACGTTTCGAGTATCTAAAAGTGTATTCCGTTACATTGTAACAGACACTAAAAATCTCTGCGAAGGAATAAAAGTACACATATATGCTTTATGTACCATTTATGTCGTCTGAATAATTCACAGCCAGATATCCGATGCCATATTGCCACACCATATAATGCTTACAGAGTGTTTGTTCCTTTGAGAAAAATATATGCATACAGATGTGTGACCTAGTTAGCCATCGACTAGAGCGCCGATCAAAGTAGCAGCAATGAGGTATTTTTATAAAAAATATTCCAATTCTCCCGACATCACATGAATAAAATAAAGTGAGATAAAGTGTGATTTCATGATAAGCTACTCCTCCTCAGTCGTTTCCTCATTGCTGAGTGTCGTGATTCCCTATAATAAGAGCAACTATATCTTTCCATCGGCCTCTGTCCTGAGCTTCCCTTATGGATTCAGAGAATGTTTTTCCACTGACTTTCTGTACTTGATCCGTCCATCGAGTAGGTGAGCGACCTCTACTTCTGCGCCCTTCAACGTTTCCCGAAATTATAAGTCTCTCGAGATTATCATGACTTCTTCTTGCAATATGGCCGAAAAATTTTAAGACTGTGGAGAGGCAAATAGAGGAAAGTCGAGTCTGAATATTAAGCTCTTGGATGGTTGAGTGATTTGTTCTGTGTTCCGTCCATGAGATCCGAAGCATTCTTCTCCAGCACCACATTTCAAAGGCGTCAATACTTTTTCTGTCGTCCGATTTCATTGTCCGAAAAATTAAGGCACGTACTAATCTTATTTTGGTGTTCTTCGACAAGGAGCGATCTTTCCAGATTTTCGATAATCGACTCATAGCGTTTTTGGCCATGCCTATTCTCCTACGTATTTCTGTTTCACAAGATCCTGTATTGCTGATGTAGGATCCTAGATAATTGAACTCGTTAACCACTTCAAACTGGTCTAAGGCTCCTGTTGTCTGAAGTGAATTTGAATAATCTACTATCATAATTGTAGATACGCCTTTCTTATGAATGGGAGTAAATAGTGCGGTACACCAATCACTGGGCCATTTGCCAATTCTCCATACATGATTGCACAGTCTCCACATTAATTGGAGACCATGTTGACCCATGTTCTGTAAAAGTTCTGCCGAGATGTCATCGCAACCAGGTGATTTATTTATTTTAAGGTGTTTTATGGCTACATCGACTTCAGACCTTAGAATATCTGGTTCTAGGGTTGTTGTTGAGACTTGCAGTGCTGTTATATGATTAACGTTAGAGTCTTCAGAACTGCATCCATATCGCTTACCATATTACCTGTCTCATCCTCTATAGCGTAATTTCTGGGTTTGAATTCCCGAGCCAGTAACTTTACTTTCTGAAAGAGATCTCTTGTTTCATTTCGATGTAAGTGGATATTATACAGAAGTGTTCAATTTGCCCTTTGCCTTTCCCCTTATACCATAGAGTAAAGAATAACTTCTTCTTCTTCTTGTATAAACATGGCTCTGTCTGTGTTTCAGTGTGCCTCCAGCAAGTTGGCATTCCATTGTTTTCGTGGCCTTCCCACTAATCGTCTTCCTATTGGGGAACCGTCTCTCGCCGTCCTTATTACTCTATTTGTTTTCGCTTATGTAGTCATTCCATCCTATTCTTCTGTTTCTTACCTAGTTATAAATATTCTCCACCTTGCATCTCCGTCGTATATCTGTACTTCTAGCTCTGTCCCATATTCTCTTTCCATTGATTTTTCGAAGGGTGTTCATCTCTGCTGTTTCTAGCAATCGGTTTGTCCTCTCTGTGTTAGATTGTGTTTCTGCCGCGTATGTCATTATTGGTCTGATGACTGTTTTGTAAATTCTGCCTTTCACTTCTTTTCCGATGTTTTTATTTTTCCATATTGTTTCATTGAGGCAACCTGCGGCTCTGTTTGCTTTATTAACTTGATCTTCCACTTCCACTTAGCTAGATAGTGTGATGTCTAGATATTTAAACAATAACTATAAGGCCGTTCTTAAAATACAAAGTTAAAATTAAAATACGAAATAACTGTTGCGTTGCTTCTCCTTCGTCGTTTTCTCTCTCTTCTCTCTCTCTCTCTCTCTCTCTCTCTCTCTCTCTCTCTCTCTCTCTCTCTCTCTCACTCTCTCCCCTCTATCAATCTAGTTTCATTTCTCCTTGTGGAGTATTTTGGGCGCTTGTGCGTTTCTTGGCCAAAAGTGTAATAGCCACTTTACACGATGCAAGTAATTGCGCAATTAATTGCACAATTTCTTGCGCAAGAACTTGTGCAATAAGTTGCAACTAACTTTCTGCAATAAAGTGATTACACGGTGCAAACAATTGCATAAACTGAGATGAAATAGAGAGAAACTTACAGACAGACAAAATAGCATAAATTTTAGGTTATGTTGTTTTTATAAATTAAATGTAATTTTTGAGTAGAGTTATCAGTAGATTAGTTATCAGTAGATTATAATTTGAGAAAATTATAATAATATGTATTATAACAAAATCAATTAATACCTAATGCAAGTATACCTATAATACATTATTCATTTACAAAAGGAAACAAGTTGTAAGAAATACAAATACAAAATAGTTTTTTTAATCCCTATGTTGCATAATTAAAGTTATCCACCAGAAGAATGTTATCTGTGCAGCGTGAATTTGGTAAAAAGTTCCTCTAGTTTTGTTAAAAAATTGTGTAGTTTGAAATTTAGGATGACAGAATGTCAATGTAGTAAAAACAAACAGTGTAGCCTTAAAAGTCACTAAAAATATAAACAAATTGCAGAAAAAATTGCATGAAAAATAGGACATGTTCTATTTAGCTGCAACTTCTTGCAGCAAGAAATTGCTGCAAGAAGTTGCAGCTTTTCTGTGCAATTTTCATATGACACGATACAATTTCTATTGCTGCAAGAAATTGTGCAATTAATTGCGCAATTAGTTGCATCGTGTAAAGTTACAAGATTGCTGATTGGTCCGGTCAGCGCTAACTTCTTTCTTGTATAACATTTGGATAAACTGTGTGCTAGTTCGTTCCATTCTCTTCTATTTCTTTCTCTGTTTTTGACATCACACCATATTAGTTCCAATTTTTGTGCTTTCTCTCATTATCGGTACTTATTTTCCAACTGCTGTCTGGTCGTCCTCCCTTTTTTTTTCTCCTCTGGTTGGTATTCAAGTTCTTGTCTCTCTATGTTGTTTTGATCTTCCTTCAAAGTATGGTGAATCCATTTCCATTTTTCTCCTTAATTGTAGTAATTATGTTAGTTTTTTTTTGTTTTACATAGTTTTGTATTAGCTATTCTATTGGGCCAGTATATGTTCAGAATTGTTCTTAAAGATTTTATGTTTACAAAAATTTGTAGTTGCTCATTTGTAATTTCATCCTGTTTCCAGGTTTCTGCTTCGTAAAGTAGTATTGTCCTTTTCATGATCATTTTTCAGTGCGTCACAAATGATAGGAAAAAGGGTAAGTCCGTGATAATACACATTAATGACATTTATTCTAACATGACATTTTAGTTAAATCTGACAGTTGTCACATTTTATTTTCAATTTAGAATAAAAACAAATCAAATGTGTTTCTTGCATTTATAAAATGGTATTTTCTTTGATTTGTATAGTCTTATAAATTATACAGATTATATTTGTAATATTATTATCTAATTAAAAAAAATTATTATTTTTTAATTATGGCGCCATCTATCGACAACTAGAATAATCACAGAACTAGAAGTAATCACCGACGTGCCTTTTTTTCTGTCATATACAATTGAATACGTTAGAAAGAAATCGAAAAACTGTGACGCACTGAAAGATGATCATGAGAAAAAGAATATACTTATACTTTCCATTCAGCTATTAAAAATTTTAGACTAACAATAAAACACTGAAAATTATCACTGCCTGTTTGACCGATGTAAGTTTTTGGACTATTTTAATAATCGTAATGAAATTTTTCATTCAAAAATAGTTTTTATTATTTTATATACAGTATGTCCCTGTAAGTTGTATGTTGTATCCATATGGAAAACTTTTTTAATTTTACGAAAAAAAGTTATTCTTTATAAAAACTCTGCATGGTCCAAAACCCAAGATTCAACCATCAGATATCAAATTTTATGAATGTTATACGAGGTATGTCAAAAAGTTTGAATTTCACTCAAGAGTAAAGTAGCTTTATTTTTCACAATATTGAAAATTGCTATTATGAAAAGTTGTTTGGAATTAAAAGCTATATTCTAATATGCAGTTACATCCTTCTAATTGAAATTTTTTTTTTTGGAAAATTATGGATATCTAACATTATTTACAGTTATTTCAATTCTAATAACTCTTTTATTATTAATTTTACGAAAAAAAGTGATTGTTATTAAAAAGTTTTGGATGCTCTAACACCCAATATACCACCATCTGATATCAAATTTTATCAATACGAGGTATGTCAAAAAAGATAAATTTTGATCATAAGTATAGTACCTTTATAGTTCAGAATATTTCAATTAGAAGGATGTAATTACATGCTGAAACATAGTTCTTAATTCTAAATAACATTTCATAATAACAATTTTCGATATTGTAAAAAATAAACGTATTTTACTCTTTAGCGAAATTCATATTTTTTGACATACCTCGTATAAAATTCATAAAATTTGACATAAGATGGTTGTATTTTAGGTTTTAGACTATGCAGAACTTTTTATTAAGAATCACTTTTTTTCGTAAAATTAATAATAAAAGAGTTATGTATCTGAATTGAAATGACTGAAAATAATGTTAGTTATCCATAATTTTTCAAAAAAAATGTTTCAGTTAGAAGGATGTAATTGCATACTAGAATATAGTTTTTAATTCCAAACAACTTTTTATAATAGAAATTTTCAATATTGTGAAAAATAAAGCTACTTTACTCTTAAGTGAAATTCAAACTTTTTGACATACCTCGTACAATATTCAAAAAATTTAATATTTGATGATTAAATCTTAGGTTTTGGACCATGCAGAGCTTTTTATGAAGAATAACTTTTCTTCGTAAAATTAATAATAAAAAAGTTTTCCATATGGATACAACTTACAGGGACATACTGTATAATATAAATTTTTAAATAGGTATTTATTTACCGATCAACTACAATTTTAATAAAATGCCCTGAAAACACCCTATATTCTTTTTTTTTGCTATTTATCTCCACTAAATAATGCAGTCAGCTTTCTCATACCATATTGTCACACATGACACGTTTATGTAAAATTTAATATGGCGTCATTTCTCTAACTCATTTTAAAAGTTAATGTCCCATAAAATCCGCGTTTATATTTTCGTTGTTTGTTTATTATTATGTTTTCGCACAGTTACGTGTTAAATTTGATGATCAGAAATTAAACAGAAATGTTTTATAGACCATTTTGTTTAACAGAACAGTAATGGGCTACATGTGACGTGAGATAAAAAATATGTTATAGGCTCTATTTTTTTATTAGAACGTATTACTAATAGGTATCTAACATACTGTTGCAATAGCACTAGTTAGACCGGGCAGTATCGCCGCCCCTGCTAGCGAAATTATTCCGATTCGATTTTTTTGCACAACTTACTCAAAAAGAGGTTCTTATAACATATCCACAGGGTGCCGGGCGGTGCCTTGGTCGAAAAATTGTTTAAAAAATTTTTTTTAAACAAATTCACAAAAATATTTTTTTCATTTCGAACAATTTTTTTTAGATAATTTGGGTAATTCTGAGCAAAAATGGTCCCTTGTCATTTTTCTCTAAAATTGATTGTTGTCGAGTTATATGCGATTCAAAATTTGAAAAATGGCCATTTTCAAGGCTTAATAACTCGATTGAAAATTATTATTATGAAATTCAAAAAATTACCACATTAAGTTTCAAATCCCTTCTTCAAGGTACTGAAGAGATTTTGGGCATTATTTTATTACAAAGCTGCTATTTTTAATTATTAATAATTAGCGCTATAGCCCTGATTTATCATCGCCCCCGTTAGTGAAATTATTCCTATTCGATTTTTTTGTACAAACTTACTCAAAAAGAGGAAAGAGGTCCTTATAACATATCCACAGGGTGCCGGGCGATGCCGTGGTCGAAAAATTGTTTAAACAATTTTTTTAAACGAATTCACAAAAATGATTTTTTCACTTTGAACAATTTTTTAGATAATCTGGGACATTCTGAGCAAAAAAGGTCTCTTGTGATTTTTCTCTAAAATTGATTGTTGTTGAGTTATACGCGATTTAAAATTTGAAAAATGCGAAAATGGCCATATAATTCGACAACAATCAATTTTAGAGAAAAATCACAGGAGACCTTTTTTGCTGAGAATAACCCAAATTATCTAAAAAAATCGTACGCAATGAAAAAATTATTTTTGTGAATTTGTTTAAAAAAAACAATTTTTCGACCACGGCACCGCCCGGCACTCTGTGAATGTGTTATAAGGACCTCTTTTTGAGTAAGTTTGTGCAAAAAAATCTAATTGAAATAGTTTCGCTAACGGGGGCGACGATACAGTTGGACTATATCGCTAAAAATAATTAAAAATAGCAGCTTTGCAATAAAATAATGCCAAAAATCTCTTCAGGACCTTGAAGAAGGGGTTTGAAACTTGATTTGGTCATTTTTTGAATTTCATAATAATAATTTTTAATCGAGTTTTTAAGCCTTGAAAATGCCTATTTAAGCATTTTTCAAATTTTTAATCGCATATAACTCGACAAGGATCAATTTTAGAGAAAAATGACAGGGGACGTTTTTTGCTCAGAATGACCCAAAATATCTAAAAAAATTGTTCGAAATGAAAAAATTATTTTTGTGAATTTGTTTAAAAAAAATTTTTTAACAATTTTTCGACCACGGCACCCTGTGGATATGTTATAAGAACCTCTTTTTGAGTAAGTTTGTGCAAAAAAATCGAATCGGAATAATTTTGCCAGCGGGCTCGACGATACTGCCCGGTCTAAGTGTAATGTAATGGGATCCCTTAATAACTCCTAATGGATACTTTAGATGAGAGGGACTCGTAAACCTCAAAATACTAAGTACAAAGTATAATACGATATAAAACATATTGTTGTTAGCTCACATACCCCTGACGCCTTTTGGGTTAGAGAAATCGAGATCTCTCTTCGGCGCCGAAATATTTCACGAACCCATTCTATCGATGCCAAAAAGGTAACCTTCGAAAATATTGGATTTTTCCGAGGATTTGACCGTCGGCACAGCCAACTGCTTTCGAGAACATTTTTGATTCCCATTACATATACAGGGTGTTTCATTGGGAAAGTAACATACGTTAACTACAGAAAGAGGACACTTAGGTGGTCTCAAAAATACCATACTTAATGGGTCTTACTCCATTAATAACAAAGATACTGAGTGTTTTACCTATTTTGCCATTTTCTTAATTGGTTCATAACTTTTTAACCACACTGTATATTTATTTTATATTTGGCACACACATATCGTTTAAGGTGTACAATAAATTAATTTATTTACAATTGTAAAAAATCCAGGTCCGGATTAAAAAAAGTTGAAAAAATATTCCAACCCAAAAACAACACCCTGTACATTAAATTTTTTAAAATGGATTTTTCAGTTGAAAAGAGGATGAAAAACTAAATTTAGTGGTATACTTTGAATTTTTGGCAAAATGATTTTTCTGGTAAAATTTTGAATTTAAATTCTGAAATTATATGAATTTCGAGAGCTCTAAGTAGAAAAAAATTGAAATACAGCTTACAACTTGTCAACCGCACTGTATATTCATTTTATATTTAACACGCGAATATTCTTTTAGGTGTCCAATCAATTAATTTATTTACAATTATAAAAATCCAGGTCCGGTTTAAAAAATATTGTGTAAATATTCCGACCCAAAAAAACACCTTGTATATTAATTTTCTTTAAAATGGATTTTGCATTTGAAAAGAGGATGAAAAACAAAATTAGTGGTATACTTTGAATTTTCGACAAAATGATTTTTCTGGTAAAATTTTGAATTTGAATTCTGAAATTATGTCAATTGCGAGAGCTCTTGTAGAAAAAATTAAAATGCGACTTAATTTTAATTAATACCATTATTTAATCTAAATTGGTAAAATGTTAATATTTTAGTGTTTTTTTATTATGTGTGAAAAATAGTTTTTGGCGAATATTCATCTTTAAATAATGAATAAATAATAAAAGGTCAATAAAGAATACATCACTTTAATCAACAAAATAGCTAAAAATTATAACAAAACAGCGAAAATTTGCAGCATAATCACTATTCAAAACTAAAGTACTTATTCAAAATTACCACCATCAAAAATTATTTTTTTTTTTATAAGTAGGTAAGGTAAATTTTTGTAGTTAGGTACCAAGCGTCATGTGTACTGTGTACTGTGTGTGTTGAGTAAGTGTCTTGTTACATTGCAAAGTCGACGTCATTGTCTTTGCAAAGAGACGCTAATTGTATCCGAACGTCTGCGGTCCCTCCGGTGAGTACCGATCCCACAAGGACAGAAACTATTTTCATTCATTATTTTACAATAAACGAAAAATTTCTGACCCTGGTGAGATTCGAACTCACGACCATTCCGACCTTTTGATCCAAAGGTAGGCGCTCTTACCACTGAGCCACAGAGGGGTCATCAAAAATTATTGTTATGTGTGCAAATCTTAATATTTTACCAATTTAGATTAAATAATGGTTTTAATTAAAATTAAGTCATATTTTAATTTTGTTTACTTTGAGCTTCGCAATTCACATAATTTCAGAATTCAAATTCAAATTTTTACCAGAAAAATCATTTTGTCGAAAATTCAAAGTATACCACTAATTTTGTTTTTCATCCACTTTTCAAATGCAAAATTCATTTTAAAAAAATTTAATATATGTACATACAAGGTGTTTTTTGGGTTGGAACATTTAACAATATTTTTTAATCCGGACCTGGATTTTTTAAAATTGTAATTAAATTAATTGACTGGACACCTAAAAGAATATTCGCGTGTTAAATATAAAATCAGTATACAGTGTGGTTGACACGTTGTAAGCTGTATTTCAATTTTTTTCTACTTAGAGCTCTCGAAATTCACTTAATTTCAGAATTCAAATTCCAAATTTAACCAGAAAAATCATTTTGCCGAAAATTCAAAGTATACCACTGAATTTAGTTTTTATCCTCTTTTCAACTGAAAAATCCATTTTAAAAAAATTTAATGTACAGGGTGTTGTTTTGGGGTCGAAATATTTTTCCAATATTTTTTAAGCCGGACCTGGATTTTTACAATTGTATATAAATTAATTTATTGTACGCCTTAAACGATATTTGCGTGCCAAATATGAAATAAATATACAGTGTGGTCAAAAAGTAATGAACCAATTAAGAAAATGGCAAAATATATAAAACACCCAGTATCTTTGTTATTAATGGAGTAAGACCCATTAAGTATGGTATTTTTGAGATCGCCTAAGTGTCCTCTTTCTACAGTTAACGTATGTTACTTTGCCAATGAAACACCCTGTATAAGACTGCAAAGACGGGTTTTGAGATTAATATTAGCGTTTCTGTGTTATCAATGCTTATTTAGCCTCCTAAATTGTTCTTGGTCTGCCAATACTGTTTCGTCCATTTGGCGACTCATCTCGTGCTATTCATACTATCATATATCCTCTGCCATTCTACTAATGTGTTCGTTCCACTCCTGTTTCCGTTTTGTCACCCATCCATTTATGTCTTATCCATTGCATGATCTTATGTTTTCGATTCTCTCTTTATCCAACAGACTTTTCCCTGATATTCGTCGAAGTATTCTCATCTCTGTTGTTTCTAGTAGTCGTCTCGTTTTAGATGTATCAGGTCTTGTCTCCGCCGTGTATTTCAATATAGGCGTAATTGCTGCTTTATATATTTTTGCTTTTGTGTCTTGTCTTAGGTGTTTGTTCTTCCAGATTGTGTCATTAAGAGATCACGCCGCTTTATTTGCTAAGCTTTGTTGTCGTACTTGCTCTTCAACATCTCCGTAACTGGTTATGTCTATCCCCAGATATCTAAACCTTGCTTCCTACTTTATTATTTTCCCATCAATTTCGATTTTACATCGTAGTGGGTATTTAGATGTTGTAAAACATTTGGTTTTTTCTGCTGATATTATTGTATTTCTTAGCTGTTCTATTGTAAGATGCGTGTTAATCTTTGGAGATCGTCTTCTGTCTCGGCGACTAACGCAGAGTCGTCGTCTGCATAAAATAATATTTAGATTTCTTTGTTCCACATTCTGTAACCATGACCTTTACGTACTGTTTCTATTATTTCGTCCATTATTATATTAAAGAGCAGTGGGCTTAATGAGTCACTTTGTCTGACTCCGGTTTGTACTGGTATAAACTGTGTTAGTTTTCCATTTATCTTTGCCTGTATTCGATTATGGAAGTAGATGTTTTCGATGGTTTGTATAATATTGATTGGTATGTTTCTTCTATACAGTAAGTGGAAAACGTCTTCGACTTGGATGCTATTGAAAGCCTTTGTCAGGTCTATAAAACATAGATATGCTGGTTTATTGTACTCGATGATCTTTTCTGTGATTAATCCTTGTTGTTCATCTGATCAAGTTGTATTGATTTTGTTGGTTAGGACTTTTGTGGTTAGCTTAAGAGCGGTGTTCAGTAGATTTATACCTCTATAATTATCTAACAATAAAACACTGAAAACGTTTGTTTTCTATACTTCCACAAAATTTATTATAACTAAGTGACTACAGCTGTTTCGGCAGAGTGCCTTTCTCAAGTGATACAGTTTACAATGTGTTTGCCTTTTTAAGTCTTCAACTGAAGAGGTTGAGGAGTGGGGAGCTGTTTGTCTCGAGTTGGTCATTCAGAATTATATCTGTATTTTTCAGTTTATTAATTTCCATAGATTCTAAAAAAGATAGCTTAAGGCCTTTATTTTGAATATGTAGAATTTGAAACTCTTCATTGAAAGAATGATTATGATCTAGAAGGTGAAGTGCGTATGTAGAAGTGTCTGTTTTTCTATTGTTGAATGCCCTTTTGTGTTCTGCTATCCGTTTGTCAAAAGTTCTGCCAGTTTGACCGATGTACGTTTTCGGACAGTCACCACAAGTTAGTTTGTACACACCACTCTGTAGTTGCTTTCTCTTTCGGCTTTTATTGTTCTTAATATATTTGCTTAAGTTGTTGTTAGTTCTGAAAGCTGGTGTTATTCCTTTCTTTTTTATGTATCTGGCTATCTTTGTTGTTATCTTGCCAGTATATGTGAGAGAGCAGAAGGTACTGGGTTCTTTCTGTGGTGGTGGATACACTAATTTCAGGGCTTTCTTATGGAGTTTTTGGTTTAAAATTTTGTTAACTGTTTGTTCGTTATAGCCGTTGTTTGGTGCTATTTGTTTAATGATGTTTAGTTCTATCTCGAAGTTATTTTTTGTCATGGGAATTTCTGTCAGTCTATGTATCATGCTATGGTAGGCTGCTAATTTGTGTTGTGTAGGATGGGATGATGAATTGTGTATAGTTGTGTCAGTATGGGTAGGTTTATGGTATACGGAGAACTCATGTTTGTTGTGTAGTCTGGAAATCGTTACATCTAGAAAGGTTATGGATTTCCAGACTACACAACAAACATGAGTTCTCCGTATACCATAAACCTACCCATACTGACACAACTATACACAATTCATCATCCCATCCTACACAACACAAATTAGCAGCCTACCATAGCATGATACATAGACTGACAGAAATTCCCATGACAAAAAATAACTTCGAGATAGAACTAAACATCATTAAACAAATAGCACCAAACAACGGCTATAACGAACAAACAGTTAACAAAATTTTAAACCAAAAACTCCATAAGAAAGCCCTGAAATTAGTGTATCCACCACCACAGAAAGAACCCAGTACCTTCTGCTCTCTCACATATACTGGCAAGATAACAACAAAGATAGCCAGATACATAAAAAAGAAAGGAATAACACCAGCTTTCAGAACTAACAACAACTTAAGCAAATATATTAAGAACAATAAAAGCCGAAAGAGAAAGCAACTACAGAGTGGTGTGTACAAACTAACTTGTGGTGACTGTCCGAAAACGTACATCGGTCAAACTGGCAGAACTTTTGACAAACGGATAGCAGAACACAAAAGGGCATTCAACAATAGAAAAACAGACACTTCTACATACGCACTTCACCTTCTAGATCATAATCATTCTTTCAATGAAGAGTTTCAAATTCTACATATTCAAAATAAAGGCCTTAAGCTATCTTTTTTAGAATCTATGGAAATTAATAAACTGAAAAATACAGATATAATTCTGAATGACCAACTCGAGACAAACAGCTCCCCACTCCTCAACCTCTTCAGTTGAAGACTTAAAAAGGCAAACACATTGTAAACTGTATCACTTGAGAAAGGCACTCTGCCGAAACAGCTGTAGTCACTTAGTTATAATAAATTTTGTGGAAGTATAGAAAACAAACGTTTTCAGTGTTTTATTGTTAGATAAAATGAACTTCCATCAAGTAACGGTCGAATCCATCAATTACCTCTATAATTGTTGGGGTCTTCTTTGTCTCCTTTCTTGATCTTTGGTATCATGATGCTGTTCTCCATTCGTCTGGTATCTTGCAGTGCAATATTAATTTTTGTACAACTTTGGTCATCTCTAGGGTTATACTTTCTCCTCCGTATTTTAAAAGCTCCTTAGTTATTCCGTCTGGGCCTACTGATTTTCTATTTTTGAGTGAATTTATGGCTATCTCTACTTCCTGAAAAGTTATGTCTATTTAGTGTCTTAATTCAGGTACGTTATTGTGTTGATTGTTATTTTCCTTTAGAGCTTAAACAGTTCCGTCAAGTATTTTTCCCATTCGTTTGCTGGTATGTTATTGTATTCCTTCAATTCTGCCATTTCTTTCCATTAGTTTTTTATAAAACCAAGCGATATTAATAATTCAGTGAGATTTTGAGTTAAATTAACCACTGGTCCGAAAACGACAAACACGAATAATCAAACCTGGAAATCTAGTCGGCCACCTAAAAATCTTGGACGATACCAAACCATCATATCAAGAAAAACCATCAAATGGTGAAGAAGTTGAACCAAAACTGGAAGACGGTTCACTCGTATGGGGTACGGATGGATCTAAGATGAAATGACAGAGGTGGAAGTTACTGGGCCCAATTTCACGCTATTCAAATCTCTTGTAAACGCCCTAACTACCTTTCAGGCAGAGATACATGCTATAGGCATTAGTTCCCGGAATATCCCAACCGAGACATTTGTAGGGCAAAAATCTGTATTTTCACATATAGGCAAGCCGCCTTAAAGGCTCTTAAGTCATTTACTTGTGAGTCAAAGTGGCAAACAATCCCTCAAGAAGCTGGCGAAACACAATAAAGTAACTTTGTTGTGGGTGCTAGGTAGTGTTGCAAGGTTCGATTTGTTTTTAATCGATACATAAGCAAAAACAAATCGGGATTTAGGGTTGTAAATCGGGACAAATAAACAACAATAGCCACGTAAATAATCGTTTCAGTAAACTCGAAATTGCATGAAAATCTGGTTTTAATTAAAAGTTGAACTTGTACCGTTGGTTGCTTTTACTTGGGGGTGACAGTTAAGGTAGAATTCCGCACCAAGCGACCGAGACAGGAGACCGCGACAGGCGACAGATAGGTCGCGATAGACGATAGTTGGTCGCTGGTCTCGGTCGCGGGCTGCAGAACTATTCTGATATAATTGCACTAAGAGCAGTCGTGGTCTATCTGTCGCCTGTCGCGGTCTCCTGTCTCGGTCGCTTGGTGCGGAATTCTACCTTTACAGTTAGCCCTTCTCGGGGCCAAAAAAAAACGGGCGTCTAAAGTAAGTCCCAAAATGGATCAACTGACTAACTGTAAAAAACTTTTGTTCTATATAATTTTTAAACTGACAGTCAATAGTTTTCGAGTAATTTTATCGAAAAAAATATTCTTAGCGAAAATGTAGCTTTTAAAAAAGCCCAAAAAATGTTATGTTCAGAAAGTCTATAAAACCAGTAAAAGCAAAAGTTGTAGCTCATCAAAATGTTCTTATTCGTCAAATTCCAAATCGAATTTTTGAACTTGAAATAACCAAAAAAATAAGCAATTTTCGGACAAAACCTATTAAAATTTTTTGAAGTGTTTAAAAAAATCTTTAATTTTGTTTTATATAAAAATCTTTAGTATTAAAACTAAGCGCGTTACGCTCAAAATAAAGTTGGCCCCTTTTTTGGTAAAAAAAAATCGTGAAAATCTCCCCCTATTTAGCACTGTAAATAAAATTAATCGTTACCGCTTTACCATATAATATGTGTATTGTTTATAGAATCTGTAAGGTTTACCGGTTGGGAGTGCTTAGTTTTGAAAAAAATTTGTTTTATGGTAAAAAAAATTTCCTAAAAAAATGGAAAATGCCCTTTTTTCAAAATAACTTAAAAAGTATTAGGGATAATAAAAATCTCAAGCAATAAAAAGTAGGTAGGATTTGCTTTTAAGATTTATTTTGTTTTTCTGTAAGACAAAAATTTGTTAAAATAGGGCTGTTCATATTTTGCATACACTCGTGATTAGTGACTCGTTCAAGCCCTTTCAATTATGTAAAAATACATAAGTAAAGTAAATTGTTTGTACAGCGGTAATGATTAATTTCATTTGGGGTGCTAAGTAGGGGGAGATTTGCACGATTTTTTTTCCAAAAAAAAAGGAGTCAACTTGATTTTGAGTATAACTCGCTTAGTTTTGATGCTAGAAACTTTTTTAAAACATAAAAATAAAGCTTTATTAAAAAAATTTTAATTGGTTTTTCCCGAAAATTGCTTTATTTCTTGGTTATTTCACGTTGAAATATTTGATTTGGAATTTGACGAATAAGACCGTATTTTTCATGAGCTACAACTTTGCTTTTGCTGGGTCTATAGACTTTACGAGATCACAATTTTTTTCATTTTTTATATTATGCTACATTTTTGCTAAGCATATTTTCTTCGATCAAATCCTTACTTTTGGGTTATTTGTGAAAATCGCCTGAAAACATGATTTTTGTCGAAAAATAAACATTTTTAATCGTAAATAACTCGAAAAGTATTAACTAAGTTAAAATTCTATAGAACTAAAATTGCTTAGAATTAGTTAATTTATCCATCTCCGGGCTTATTTTAAACGCGCGGTTTTTCACTCCAAACTAGGGGTGACTGTCACCCCCTGAGTAAAAGCAACCAACGGCACAATCCGTCCAAATTTTCATGCAATTCGGAGTTGATCCTGAAAATTACACGGTATTGCCGTATTTCCCGTTCATTTACTGGATTACAAGGTGTTTCTATAATCTGTATTTAATCCTACATAATATTTAATAATAATGAGACGTAGATTAAGTAAATTATTAATTTTTTATTAACATTATATTTTTCATTCGATTTTGTCGCTTTTAGGCAATGTTTTTATAACATAGTTATAAAATTCACTGCAAGTCTTGAAATTGGTTTTCGTGGGTGAAAATCGGGACATTTAGTGTCCCGATCAGGTACAAATCGGTACGCGTCCCCAAACCCCTGAAAATCGGGACGTCCCGCGCAAATCGGGACACCTGGTAACGCTAGTGCTAGGTCACAAGGAAATTGCAGGAAATGTAGAAACTGACAACCTTGCAAAAGAAGGGGCTAATACTCTATGCCAGGATCCAGAACCCTTCTGTGGACTATCTAAAAGCCACATAAGAGAGAATAACCGGACTTGGGAACTCAATCAACTACGACTAGATTGATCTAACACACCGAGCAAGAAAAATGGCTCATAAAAGTGTCGTCTACTGCAAGAAATCGCCTTCTCAAATTGAGTAAAAAGTTGTCAAAATGGTCACTGGCCTTCTCACCTTTCGCTATCTCCAAGATATCATCTCAAAAAAATGGGCAAATCAGAAACAGCAAAACATAAACAATGTAACTGCGTTGCACTGTTCTTCAAACGACTAAAATTCCTAAAAGAGGTCAATCTAGTATCTTCTAGCATAGAAAACAAGTCAACTTCATTTGAAGTATTATTGGCATCCTCAAGTTATCTAGATTAAGGTATCCACAAAAGAGATGTATAATGTCAAAGTGCGGTGAGGCTGCATAGTGTGCATAGCCTTAACGACCCCACATAATCTAATCTAAATGAACCAAGTTGTGCTTCACTTAATCGCTGAACCGACAAACAACGTAACAATATTAAAAAATCCACCATTTTAAAGTTCTGTTAGTAACAGTTACGCTGACTACATAATTACATACCTCCATTACTTTTTATTTCACATTAAATCTAACTAAATTATTGTACTCGTGTAATAGTAATGAATTACATTTATTTGAAAACCGAATTAGTACCAATTATAAAATTAAAAATGGCGCATCCGTGCTTTCAAATTATAACTTCCATAAACTTTAATTTAAAAAGCTTATTACATTCAAACCAATTTTGTGCAAATTGCACATTATTCGCAAAAAGTGATTAATTAAATGTTGTTATAATTTTTACCACTGATAATTAGTAATTACTAATTAATATTGTTTGACTGCAATTTGAATAAATACTGTAGGTGGGTGCTGCAAACTATTAATTTATTTTGTACAGCGAAAATTTAATGTTGTTCTGAAGCTATTTTCTTGTGGCATTTTTATAATCAAGTATATTCAAATGGGAAATAAGCCACAATTTTACCTAAAAATGATTTTATTAACGTTTCGACGTTTTTTATAAAAATTTTATAAAAATTTATGATTTTTTTGTGGCGGATATTCTTGAGTTGGGATTGATTTCATGTAATCGAATGAACTATCTTTTAGTAAAGTCGTCCCAGGAACGCAACTCATCAATATTGGCAATATCATTTTAAAGTCGTCTACTTTAAAATGAATAATACGTGTCTGAATTGACGATATAAATGAGTCAGATTAAATAAATTATTAGAAGAATTTTTTACTAAGCAACAACATTTTTATTTATTTAGTATTATTTTGTATTTTGACAACGACACCCGACTTATCCGTCGAAACGTTAATAAAATCATTTTTAGGTAAAATTGTGGCTTATTTCCCATTTGAATATACTTGAAAATTTAATATCGAGTATATATTTGTTAATGTTAATGTTTATTACACGACAGACTTATTCTATTAATGTTTAAAACCGTAATTATCACGTACGGGGTCAGTGGCGTAGCTGACAGGCCCGTAGGGCCCGCAAGGCGGGGGGCCCCAACGTTAGGAGAGCCCCTTAAAGCCTTCAAGCTTAATACTTCTACTTTCTTTAAATTGGGGACCAAAACATATCTTCCTAATAAGCATCAAAATAGGGAATTTTGAAGGAAATAATGAAGCGGGTAATTGACGTAACTCTTACTTTTTTTGGGTGCAATTTAGGGTTTCGTACTTTCGTGAACATGTTGGTAGTTTAGATGAAAGTGAATCCCAAAAAGGTAATTTTTGTCGGTGGTTCTTTTACTAGCTAAATATGATCCTAAGATAATAACTAAAAAAAAAAACAAATTACTTGACCCCCCAAATACAAAACGAAGTTATAAATTTGCTGGCTCAAGAAACTGAAAACAAATTGAATAATTTAATTAAAAAAGAATGTGTGTACTTTGTACGCACGTAAGAAGTTATGCTTCTATTATTATGATTTCAGCGAAATTAATATACTTAACAGGTTATTTGTATTTTATTTAAATATTAAACTAACGTTCTTTACCTACCAATTTTAAAAAAAATTTATTAAAACGATACCAAACATATAAAAAAATATTAATCGTCCGAGATTTGAACCCGGGACCTCTTGATCTCCGGTCACACGCTCTACCACTGAGCTATATTCCCTTTGCTTTGACAGGTTACAAGATTTCTCATACATACTGAGAAATTTAATAGACCAAGTGAAGTATACCTCGTCCAATTTACTTACCGTTGCACGTCATCCGCGCCATAGCCTGTGACACGATACCAACACGAAATATTTAGGCGGTGGGTGTGTTCTTTTTTAGAATCAAAATGATTCTAAAGGGGAACACACCTACCGCCTAGATATTTCGTGTTGGTATCGTTTCACAGGCTATGGCGCGGATGACGTGCAACGGTAAGTAAATTGGACGAGGTATATACAAAAATATACTTTATAATATACTTTAAATATACTTACTATTATTATAAAATATCTTATTCCCGAGGAAGACAAATCCAAAGACACAAAAATTATAATAAATAATACATTTACTAAAAACACTAATATATCCTTTTATATGATATAATATGATTTATTTGCGCTGACAGCGCTGATACATACATATCTTGAAAGATTAGCAACGAAGTACATACTGACTGTGTGCGCATGCGCCCGGCATTATAAAATTTCCCTCTCGATCGTAAAGAAGTATAACTTCAAAAAATGTATTTTTATTCAATAATTCTTGATACCACTCAAGATATTTCGAAACAAGACCAGCTTAATTTTATTTTCCGGTATGTAACTTGCGATGAAAATAATTTATCTTCTAAAGCAGAAGTTGTTGAAAGTTTTTTTGGGATTTATTCGCATGTTAGACCAAAGTGCAGAAGGTCTTGTAAATGAAATTTAAAATTTATTCAATCAAAGCCAAGGTCCCTATACCATAGGTTGTATGGTAACTTTGACATTGACAAATGAAATATTGTCACCGTGACGTCACCCAGACGATCAATTTTACGAATTGTTTGTAAACATAATAGTATACGTGGTTTGGAGGCTATATTTTGTTATTAAATATCGTTAGTGTTTTAATTTGTTTTTATATTTTGAGATATAATGTATCTATAGATATCATTAAGTGTTTTTAGTATAATAACTTAAACCCAAAACTCTTTTACAAGTGGTACGAAACATTTTAATGTGGTTGTGTTAAGTACCTACTTACTTACTGGATTGCAGCCATCTGAAGATCGTTTGAATAAACAATTATAAACTAATTGAATATATAAATTGAATGGAATCATAATGTTTTAATAGTTTTAGATATTATAATCCAGTACCTAACCTAATTAGATGCTCTTAAGAGAAAAACTACTAATTTTGATACATAAATCTCTTTTTCACCATGGTTTACATGTTTATCCCCACTACTACATGTTTATTTACTACATGCAATATCCCCAATTCAAAATTATTATATACCTACTCAAAATCATTTAAAAAAGTAAATTGTATTCAACCCATTATTAATATACCTAGGATATTTGAATTATTTAGTCCCATATATACACAAGAAAGAATCTACTTCTGCTTTAATTAAGTATGTAGTAATGCTATTCTACTGCATATATTTAATTGCAATTATATTCTATGATTTTTGTAACTCTACAGGTATCTACCACATTTTTTAAAGAATATATGAAATAAATAGTCATTAAAAATCCAAACGTATTTTTTTTAAATATACATATTTTCAATACATTCCTACTTTCCGAGTTCATTTCAATGAGTGAAGTGAATGAATTTGAATGCAGCATTCTGGGTGACGTCACTCCCGCCATTAGATTCTCGACGCTGATTGGTGGAAAGTTACCATGCAACCTGTCTATTTATGAACCTTGAATCAAAGCACCTTTCCTTACACAACTGCAGAGGAAATGGGTATGATGGGACAAGCGTTATGAGTGGTGTATATTCAGGCGTACAAAAGCGTATAACTGACATTGAAAAAACAGTTTCCTATGTTCATTGTGCATCCCATAATCTGAACCTAGTGTTGAATGATGCCGTTGCTGGTGTACAGGAGTTGGTTTTTCAGGATATAATAATTAAAAGATCAGTGGTCTGATTCTACTTCCTAGTAGTTTGGTTCACTATGTATCTCTTCTATGGTGGGGACTTGGTTTTGGATTCAAATCAAAACACCTGCGACAGAGAGAGGTATGCTTTGTTAGCAAGCATTATTCATTTCCATATATCCTTCTCCTCACTGCCATTCTCTGTTATCTTTACACCCAGGTATGTGAGCTATTATACTACTTCTATGTTAGCGTTTATACTATGTTTATAGCGATTTTACTATACATAGTTTATACTATACTATGTATAGTACAATCTAAAGAACGGAAAATTTACAGGTTTAATTTTTAGTAAATACGTTAAAATTAGTCCGGGTTATTCGCATATTCAATATTGACGTATTGTGATTAACTGCCCTTATTTTTACCCGCATCCCATCACATACAAATGAATAAAATAAATTAGTGAAATAAATAATAAACGGCTTGTGATTGTTTCAACTAAAATGGAAATTAAAATAATTTATTTTGTGTAGGTGTTAAATAATTCCGTTCAGCTAAAATCGATAGTTAGCGGATTTTCATTAGAGAAAATCTAGAATACATTTTAATATAGAAAAGTGCTAATCGATTGCAAATATGCTTTAATTTAATTCTGACAATATTTTAAAATTCATATAGTTTTATGTGTTTTTATAGTTTTGCTATGTGATCTCATACATAGATATTAATATTTTTTGTTCATCTACTAAGCCTTTGAGAGCCTACAGAGATCTTTAGAGACGGACAATACATATCACGACAGACCACTACACTCCCTCCGGGGCGAGTGAGGATTGTAGAGAGAGACCAAGCCTTTTCTAAAAATCTTTGCTACAAAATTTCTCTTCATATTGGATCCCCAATATTTGCAAAATACACTGTTCAGCGTAACAATTTGTTTCATCTACCATGGACTGAAGTATGTACTTTAACGTCCATTAAAAATAAGGCGTTTAGAAGCCAAGGGATACAGTGCATTTTTGGTACTTTTGAGAAAATCAAGTTTGAAGTTTAACATCTTTCCTAAATTCTACCGCTTGTCTTTCAAAATAGTTAGTGATTGGCTGGTCTTTTTTACTTTAAAAATTTTTTGTACAATTGTATCGGATTAAAAAAACTTGGCATATTACAAGCTATTTTAAAATAAGAAACAGCACTTTTTACCCATTGTCTTCCAATTGTAATACTTGGACTGTACCTGTATCTTTATTCTTTTAAATACAATTTAATTAACAAAACACAGAATTTTTGTGAAAAAGTTAAAAATTGGTATATAATATGAAAAAGTAGGACACACAGTAAAAATAAACTTAACTAGTCATCATCGCTTTCAAAGCAGTTATCTGGTTCGTCGGGTTCTTCCTGAATATTATCCCGAGTGGCTTGATCTGGGATTTGTTGTCTTTCCCTTTGTTGATGAGGCAAATTTCTGTAGAAGTTGTGATGGATGGAAGGCTATTAAGGGAGGATTATTAAGGAATCTGGAGCTCTTTAAAGATGGCGTCTTGTGATTAGTTTTTTTAAAATACGTCCAGAACGCTACCATTTAAAAAAACGAAAACTTTTATGCCTATTTATTCTCCAGAGATAAATCGATTCCATCTATTGCGAATATATTATAGTAGTGGTCGTATGCGTCGGTTTTGGGCAGGGCAACAGTTATTTTATCGCATAACTTTTTTTGTTTATCTCTTAAGCAATTTTGACTCTGGATTATTAAATTATGAGGTATTCTATTACTAAAAGTTACTCTTACTTTAAGTCGATAAAATACACTATATTCTATAAAAATCAATTTGAAAATATTTTTTTTTGAATTTAAAAAAAATGTTCACAAAAAAAACTATTTAGAGTAATGAAAACTGGTACGTTTATTTCTTTTCCAGATATGAATCGATTTCATCAATTCCGAATTTCTAGTACCCATCATAGGCGTCCGTTTTGTGTAGGTCAACGGTTATGGTATCCTACACCTTTTTTGTTTTGAATTTTAAAACAATTTTGACACTAGATTATTAAATTTTTAGGTATTCTAGTACTAAAAGTTATTCTTGCTTTAAAGCGGTAAAATACACCGTTTTATTTTGAAAATATTTTTCAAATTTTTCTCAAATTGAAAAAACGAAAAGTTTTCAAATTGATTTTTCTAGACAACGGTGCATCTTAGCGACTTTCATCAAGAGTAACTTTTAGTACTAGTACTAGAACACCTCACAATTTGCTATTACAATATCAGAAATGTTTAAATTTTAACGACAAAAAAGTTATGCGATAAAATAACCCTTGCCCTACCCAAAACGGACGCCCATGACCGGTACTAGAAATTCGCAACTGATGCAATCGATTTATCTCTGGAAGATAAATAAGTATACCAGTTTTCGTTTTTCTGGATAAAAGCGTTCTATAGGTATTTTAAAAAAACTAATTGAAAGACTCCAGCTTTAAAGATCTCTAGCTCCCCTAGGAAGCATTTTCGAACTAGATGAATTGAGTTCAATTGTCTTAAAATTATCTGAGGAATCTCCGGTCTTCGTTTATCGGGATATTTTCTGAACGCCCTGTATGACTAACACTTATTTAGAGGCCAAGGGATATAAGCGTACTTATATTCAATGGCTGCCAAATGATAAACAAACTATTTTCAGGATATAAGTGAAATATCCTTATATGTCACTATTGGTTTTAAATTCACTTGTATCCTTTGTCCACAACATTAAAATGGGTATTGACTATCTATTTCTGTACTTATCTCCAACTTGACCAAAATTGCACTTATACCCCTTGGCTTGTAGACGCCTCAAATAGTTTGTGTATACAATAAGGATCCCCTATAGACCTATATTAACATTGTTGGGTGAGAAATGTTCTTACTGTTATTCTGTGTTCTTGCTAGGGGTTGCTGTATTTTTTGTTGGTTTTCTTGTTCCTCTACTTTATCGAAATATGTCGACAACGAAGATATACTAGATACACTTGAGAACGCAAAGTTGGAATCATAACTAACATCATGTTGTAGTTTCAGGTATACTACTTTTTTCTGTACAACACAGAATCATATCCAGATGACCAAAGAAATTACTTCTTCATCGTGTTTCTGTGTTTCTGCAGTACTGTGCGAAATCCTGTTGAAATAATTTGGATGATATATTTGATATTTCAAATAACTTTCTTTTCTAAATATATTAATTTACATACTAATATACTAATAACTTCAAACTGTTTTCAAAAAAATTAATGTTCTTTATTTTTTCAGGGAAATGATAGTTGGCAAGGAAACGACAGTGATCAGGTAAGATTTTTTAAATATACTAAATATTAACTATAGTAAAGGTTATTTCACTTAAAAAAATGATTAAAAATATGACCATATGGAATTGGTAAATAAATTGTAAAGTTATAAATGTTACATGTTTGTTATTTGTCTTTAAATAATTATTTTATTCAAAAGACTAAGTTGAATGGTTATTGAAAGTTATTGGTTATTGAAGTGAAAATGGTTATTCATTTTTATTTTATTCAAATTTATTTTGATTTTCATTTGTACCATTTTGATTTAGGTACTATTTTTCTCATGAAAATATGTGATGCTCAACTTTTCTATCAACTAAATATTCTCTTTAATCTTTATTCTTCAATTTTAATTTTCATTTGTTTCATTTCCATTGCCATTTACTCTTGGTATATTAAATCTTTGCTATTTGAATGTCTTCAAGTAGCCCTTATGGCATTGAAGACAGCTGCATTGTTAATTTGGTTTATCCACGTGGTAGTTGTCCATGGGCGACGACGTAGGAGAACCCTCCCGAAATGGGGACAGAAATTAATTGTATTAAGCCAAAAAAACTAGAATAACAAATACTGTATTAAAGAGGCATTAAACGTTTTTGAAGCTCCCTTGCCATATCTTTCAAAATAACAATAATTGTTATTTTATATATAGTTGTCTTATAATTATTATAAGAATAATCTTAAATAAAATAGCATATTCACAAGGATGATGTGAATAGCATTAGTATTAACAGAATTAGTTTAATTTAATTAAAGATAGATGCATAAAGGTTTGATAAAGTTAAAAGATACAGAGGCTGGATCAAAAAGATACTGTATATTGATGAACTATTAAATTTTAATGAAATCCACTTACAAGTGTTAAAATATTACCCGCCCCAAGAACTGATGGACGATATAAATGAATTTATGAACAGAAACATAAACTTAAATAAACACAAGATGCATAAAAAACATTTGCATTACCAGTAGACTAAAGGGTTACAAACTGACAAATGACGTGTGGCACAGAAGCATTAAAAATTTAGATATGAATGTGATTATTTAGTTGTTGTCTTTGAATACGGGTAAGATAAGGATAGAATATTTAGCTGATAAAAGAGAGTGAACTTCAACTATTTTTTGAAGAAAGAATAGTAATACACACAAAACGTTTAGAAATTAATAAATTCAATAGAAATTGGAATAAAATACTGATTTAAATATAAATTAGTATTCAAATTAATATAAAATATATTTAAATAAATAATATAAATTAATATATGAAGTTTATAACATTACATCATTAATTTATATTTTGTTGAATGTTTTATTATTTTATTTTTTAATCCTTTTTCTACCGGAATCACATTTTTCATCGAGTCGCCCTCGTTCTTATTATTTTAACCGAAAAATGTAAACTGAATCGAAACCGATTGTAATTCAGGTGTAATAGAATATTTACACATGACATCGCAATTGGGGTTTCATCCATTATTCAAAAATTATTTGATTATACACCAGGTAGATATACATTACACATCGTTCCATTGGGGGATGTTGTTGCATGTAAAATTTGTTTATACTGTATAAAAGCAATTAATATAAAGTAAATGTTGTTAGCAAATATACATATAAAGTTTATGTTTACATGGTATACATCAATACTGTAATTAAATAAACATTTATTATAATTTTTAAAATCGTTAGCGCGTTTTAAATCGTTAGAGAGAAAGCTAAGCGCCAGTAGACAGAGATAGATAGACCACCGACCCGAACTGCTTCGCGTTACTCTATTTTTCGGATCTTGCCTAATCTATGTATATAATATCTTTGAGAAGAACCCGTGAGAAAAAATATTTCCCACTGCAATGGCCGACTTTTCTTATTACTGGGTGAGAAATTGATCGTTTTGAATGTATGTAAGTAGTGAGAGAAGTTGCACATTGTATCATCGGTAGAAAAACATTTTTTGGCCATGATCCCTTTTATTATAAATATAAGTTTGAAAACTCAAAAGGATACAAATTTATAATTTATTTTAGAGTCGTTAACAAAATTCACATAATACACCCAATACAGATCTCAGATATTCGAACTTTAAACTAAGTAGATGCAGGTATGGACCCCGGTATGGATATATGCGAAGAATGGACGAGACAAAAATACCACTAAGAACTTGGAAATGCACACCTAATAGCATACTTTGCTCCCCTACTATTATTTGTGGACTTGTGGTATCCAAGACAAACTGCTATCTAAGGTTGTGCCTAGAAACTTTGCTGACTTGGTTGGTGTTACTAAAACATTATTAAACAAACAACTACAGTCCGGTGGACATTTTTAAATAGTGTGGAAGTTGACGGAGATTGTTTTATCATAGTTTATCATGAGTTTGTTACTATGACACCTGACACCATTTTGAAAATTCGATAAGAACAATGTATATTTTCTCATTTAAACCTTTTTCTGTAAAATCAGAGAGAATTATACACGTATCATCTGCATACATAAGGACCTTGCCTTCAGATATATAAGAAGGAAGACTGTTAATAAAAATTTTAAAAATTAGTAGACCTAAGACACTTCCTTGTGGGGTGCCCATATGTATGTATGAACATATCTACGTATGAACTGGATAGTATATCATCAATTTTCATTATCATTTTCCTGTTTTTAAGAAAAGACATAAACCAATCATTGAGGGGACCTCTAATACCTAAAGAACCTAATTTCTTGCTAACGAATACGTGATCAACTGTATCGAAACGACTCTACCAGAGAAATGTACCAAAGGAAGCTGGCGTTTTATTTCAATATCGATTTAAATTAAAGCACTGTAACCGGCAATATTGTGTTTTAATCCAAGCGATCGATTTTAAATTGAAAATGGCCGTTGTTGCTAAACTCATTATTCAAAAAAGAGACATAATTGCCTGATTGATTGACAAATACCAGAATAAAAGCTTTACGTGGTACGGTTCATTAATTAAAATTAGATCTAAATGTACTTTTGAGCCATTTTATATTGGGTCCATTTAATTTCATAAAAAGAATAAAATTATAGCCGCAGGTGAATTAAATCGTGTTAATGGATTTTGTACCTGCAATTTCAGTTAAATATTTATAACGTTGATACCTGATGAAAAAAAAGCTCGCCACTATCATATTCATATACTAACGCTAATAATGGTAATAAATTTAAATAAAAAAATTGAAAAAAATAATGAAAAATGTGTTGTAAACGAAATTTTTTATGCCTTTAAATTAAAATCCCTTTAAGGGCTACATCACAAAACGTTTGCGATTTTTAACAAAAGCATCATCGGTTTTTAGAACCTAAATGTAAGTTTAATCGTGTTAATGAATACAAAGTTAATATTTAAAATTGTTTACCACTACAGCAAGCTGGTTATACTTACTGGTTGATCACAAACTGTGCCACCAAAAAAATACCAAGGTATGAACCCCTTAAATGGTATAAAAAATTGTTATAATAGCACATTTCCTTAAAATTCCATAGGATAATATTTATAAAGAATTAGGCCCTTGGGCACAGCCCGAATCATTACAAAATAATATTTTGTATTATTACAAAATAATATTTTGTAATAATTCAACGCTTTCACATTTTTTTAAATGGGTGAGACTAATTATTGTATACGCTGTGAGCTCGTACGTAGAGGGGATATTTATAAATTCGCGAGCGCCAGTAGTGACAAGTCTGTAAACGTTTACTGGAAATTTGACAAAAATGTCAAAGTGATTCATTTAAAATTAAAATTAAAAACATTAATTATAAAAAATATTAGTTGGTCAAAGCTGTGGTATATATTTTTACCTTAAATATACTTACGTTTTAAATACTGAATTTACGTTTTTTAATGTTCCGTAATATTGTTCTGAAGCTATTTTCTTGTGGCATTTTTACAATTTTAACTATTTAATGGGAAATAAGCCACAATATTATTAAAAAATGATTTTTATTAACGTTTCGATGCCCAAATCGGGTGCCGTTGTCAAAATACAAAATACTACTAACATAAACAAAAATGTTGTTGCTTAGTAAAAAAATTTAGAATCTTATTAGAAGAATTTTTTTACTAAGCAACAACATTTTTGTTTATGTTAGTAGTATTTTGTATTTTGACAACGGCACCCGATTTGGGTGTCGAAACGTTAATAAAAATCATTTTTTAATAATATTCTGGCTTATTTCCCATTAAATAGTTAAAGTTCCGTAATATGTAATTATAAATTAATCTATTAATCTTAGCGCCTTCTACACGATAATTGTGAAAGTATCCGAAGTAAGAAATTAATATTTCATCAATAAAACGTCAAAATGATTAGCAAAATCTTAAAAAAATCTATTACAATTTAAATACTTTTTAGTGTTGTAAATATTAAGCGATAACAACTAAATAATAAATTTAAAAATTACCGGTGAAAGTTGAATTAGTAATCCGCTAGGAGCGACACCAGCGAAGCTCAGAGCGTATAAATCAACATTAACTTGAAAGTGTTTTATCTTCACTCTTATATCACTGTTATACCTGGAATTTAAAAAATTATGTATATTTTTGACACTATTAATATTGATTTTTGTTTCAAATATGCTTATTTATAATCTCTACATATTTTGTATAGGTATCAACTTTTGTATTCTTGGTTGGGTATTATAACCCGGTCTATATAGACATTTGAAATAACAAAAATGGCCGAAAAGCCAAATTTTGGTGGAGAGCTGGGGTTTACCATAACAAATAAAATTTTAAAAATCCCCATCGATCCCATTTGTACAACTAAAGTTATTTGGGGTCAAAGGTCAAAATTTGAGATTTTTTGGATTTTTCTCGAAAACGGTAAGTTTTATCAAAAAAAACTTCAAGACAAAGTTGTAGATCTTAAAATTCTCTACAAAAATAGTCCTTACGATTTTTTTCCTAAGAGTTGCTATACCTGAGATATCGCGATTATCAGAGTCATATATGTATATGATACCTGTTGCCACACCACCTGTGAGGTATTAATATTTATAGTGTACTCGGCGCGTTTTTTTACCGTGGTTTCTCCTGTAGGCCTACTACTCCACTATAGGTCTGGATCCCGCGTATGAAAAAAAAGTTGATTAATAGCAAGATGAAAATTTGTTAATAGCTTAAGGGTGTCTAGTCGGACAAACTTTGATATATGGGAACACTGGAACAGGGGAAGTTTTAATTGTGGAACAGGTTAAAAATTTGGAACGGTCAGACCACGAAAACGGCACATGTATTTTGTCCGACAGAACAGACTTAAACTCTCCGAACAGAGATTAAACTCTCATGCAAAAATCAGACTGCTATTTATCACCAAGTGGGCGTTTTAATGAGTGGAACATGTAGAATATGTCAAATGACAGGAATTATGACAGGTGATAAATAGCAGTCTGATTTTTACATGAAAGTTTAATCTCTGTTCGAAGAGTTTAAGTCTGTTCTGTCGGACAAAATAAATGTGCCGTTTTCGTGGTATGACCGTTCCAAATTTTTAACCTGTTCCACAATTAAAACTGCCCTTGTTCCAGTGTTCCCATATATCAAAGTTTATCCGAGTAGACACCCTTAAGCTATTAACAAATTTTCAGCTTGCTATTAATCAACTTTTTTTTCATACGCGGGATCCAGACCTAACTGTGTAGACAATTTTAGGATAATTTTAGGAAACAATACCGGTCAAGTTCTAGATATTACCTTATTATTGATATTGATTATTGATATTGCTATTAATTATTATTGGGTTAATTATTGTTTTGATTTCTTTAGATATTTTAATCAGATTCATATTAAAAAAATCCACAAGGAAAAGAAAAAGGTTTTCCTGTAGTTGGCTGTATACCATCAATCACAAGATTCATATTCTTGAAAGTTTACTTCAACAGTCAAGTCTTCTTCGATTTTTTCTTCTTTATCTTCCTCTTGCTGGATGTTCAAAAGTAGACGCTTGTAATAAGTACTTATATTCACTTAAACTGAACCTTTAGCACTACAAGAAACAGGTATATGGAGAAGACCTACGGACATTACTGTAGCCATTGTTTAGAATAGACAATCTGTTCTTTTTTTAACAATGATATAGCCAAATGTTTTTCAAGGCCACGTGGATAGAGGAAATTCAGTTTGGGACTGATTATCTATTGAAGAAATATTTTCAGAATAGTACAATATGTGCATATCATGTATAATGTAACTTTTAAAATCGTTATATCTCAGGAATGGTATCTATTTTTGTAGAGAATGTTAAGATCTACAACTTTGGTTTGAGGTTATTTTGATTAAACTTAACGTTTTCGAGAAAAATCCAAAAAATCTAAAATATTGACCTTTAACCCCGAATAACTTTTGTTGCACACATGGGATCGATGGGGACTTTTAAAACTTTATTTGTTATGGTAAACCCTAGCTCTCCACCAAAATCTGGCTTTCCGGCAATTTTTGTTATTTGCCAACTATTTTGATGTCTAAGTTGACCGGATTATTACTTCCAATTCTGAGTTCTTCTTGAATTGTGACAATTATTATTTGTTTTTTTTTTTTTTCAAAACCACAGTTTTGTGTTGTTGCAAGTTTTATATATATAGTTTAGCTCTCCAGGCCTAGAAGGCCCATGGCTTGGTTTACTATTCCTTTCCAATCTCTCCTATTTGCTGCTTTATTTTTCCAATTTGTGATTTTCAGTTCTTCTATGTCTTTTTCAACATCTTTCTTCCATCTGGTTTTCGGTCTACCTTTCTTCTTCTTTCCTCCTATTCCTCCCGTTAGTATTTTTTTGGGAAGTCTCGTGTTTGGCATCCTTTGGATATGTCCCAACCATCTCAGTCTTTGTGATTTTACGATCCCTACTATGTTTGGTTCACCATACATCCTCTCCAATTCCACATTTGGTCTTCTTATCCACATTCCATTCCATATCTTTCCGCCAAATATTTTTCTTAGGACTTTTCTTTCCCATACTTTAAGCATGACTTGCTCGGATTTGTTCATCGTCCATGTTTCACTGGCATACAAGACTATAGGTCTTATCACTGTCTTGTATATTCTTATCTTAGCCCCTCTAGATATGTTCTTATTTCTCAATAAGTTGTTTAGAGCAAAGATACAACGATTGCCAGCCATAATTCTCGCTTGGATTTCTTCTTTTATATTTGGTCTCCTAGTGAATGTCGCTCCTAGATATTGGAATCTCTCTACTTCCTCGAATTTATATATTTTTGCCTCTGTGTTTATTGTCAGGTATTGTCCTTGTGTGTATTCTCGTTCTGTCCATTCCATATATTTAGTCTTTTCTTCGTTTATGTATATCCCTTTCTTTCTTCCTATCGCCTCTAGTCTTTTTAGTATTTCTTTTAATTCTTGTTTGCTTCTGGCTATCATTACTATGTCATCAGCGAATGCCAAGCATTGGTGTTTTCGTTGGTATACAAGTCCTGTCCTGTTAATTTCGGCTTCTCTGATGACTATTTCAAGAAGGATACTAAACAACAGTGATGACAGTGGGTCTCCTTGTCGTACCCCTTCACCGACCCTAAACTTATCTGTTTCCTTTCCATTTATTTTAACCCTGTTCTCTGTTTCTCTGAGTGTAACTTTTACCATCTTTATTAATTTTTTACTAATTCCAATTTCACATAGTGCTTTGTATATTTCTTTTCGTTTAACTCTGTCAAAAGCTTGTTTAAAGTCAATGAATAGGGCCATTGTAGATTTTCCGTATTCGTAGCTTTCCGCTTGTATCTCACGCAGCAGGAAAATTTGATCCACCGTGCTGCGTCCTCTTCTGAATCCACATTGATATTCTCCTATGTCATTATCTATCTTTTGTGTTATCTTGTCTTTTATATGTACTGCAAGTATTTTATATGCAACGTTTAGTAGGGCTACTCCCCTGTAATTATGGCATAAACTTTTGTCGCCTTTTTTGTGAATTGGACACAGTGTGGCTTCAGTCCATTCTTTTGGTATGTGTTCTTGTTCCCAAATTTCTTTTATCAGCTTTTCCAAATGCTTAATTAGTACTGGTCCTCCATATTTAAACATTTCAGCTGTTATTTCATCCTTACCTGGGCTCTTGTTTTTCTTTAGTTTTTCTATTATTTCTTTTATTTCTTTTTCATTAGGCGGTCTTTCCTGTATTTCTTCTTGATCAATATTTTCATTCGGTCCTTCTTCTTCTTCTTCTGCATATTCTGTTGTGGGAATTTCATTTAGAAGCTCTTCGAAGTATTCTCTCCATCTGCTCAGTATTTCTTCGTCGCTTACTAAATTCCTTCCATTTTTGCTTTTGTAGTGTACAGGTTTTCTTTGGAACCCCTTTTTCTCATTTTTTACTCCTTGATATAAGTTCCTGACTTCTCCATTTTTATAGTTTTCTTCTATGCATTTCAATTTATCTTCGTTGTACTTTCTTTTCTTTGCTCTTATGATTCTTTTAGTTCGTTTTCTTTGTTCGTTGTATTGTATCTCCATCTCTGGTGTTTTCACTTGCATCATTTTGAGTCTTAACTTATTTCTTTCATCCAGTTCTATTTTACATTCTTCATCAAACCATTCTTTGAATCCATCTTTTATATTTCTATTACTGACTTGCGCTGCTTTGGTCATACATACTTTTATTTGCGTCCATTTTTGTTCGATGTTTTCATTTTTTGCAATATTTTCCAGTTCTCTAGTGACTAGTCTTTCATATTTACTTTGTTCTTCTTCTGACAGTAGTCTAATAGGTTTAGTTACTTTGTACCTTTTTTTCTGTTGATTTCTAAGAACTGGTATAACCTGTTTAAGTTGTATTCCGACTATAAAGTGATCTGTGTCTGCATCCGGTCCTCTATATGTTCTTATGTTCTTTATACATTTTTCCATGTCTTTTTCGATGAGCACATGATCTATTTGATTTATGGTTTTTCCATCTGGTGATCTCCATGTTCCTTGATATATTCTTTTGTGTTGAAAGTACGTGCTCATAACGATCATGTTTTTTTCTTTTGCAAAATCTATTAAGAGGTGACCATTTTCATTCGTTGTTTCATGCAGACTATATTTTCCTATGGTGGGTGTGTATATTTCTTCTTTTCCTATTTTGGCATTAGCATCACCTAGTACTATTTTTATATCGTATTTGGGAATATTTTCGAATACTGTATCTATTTGACTGTAGAAGTCTTCCTTTATCTCTATGTTTTTCTCTTCAGTCGGTGCATGTATGTTTATAAATGTTATTTTTTGGTATTTTCCTCTTATTCTTAGTATGCATATTCTCTCTGAAATTGGTTTAAAGTCAACGATTAGATCTTTCAGCTTTTTGTTTACTACAAATCCTGTGCCTAACATTCTATTTTCGCCTCCGCTATTGAAAAATAAATAGTCATTTATTTCCATTGAGTTTTGGCCTAGTTGTTTCGTTTCTTGTAGTGCTACTATTTCGAATTTATATTTTTTACATTCATCTACTAGGTGTTTCAGGTTTTACCATTGCAAGTTTTACCATTAATATTTCATTTTCCATTTATTCCGTGCGTATTCCTCCGATACAGCTATTTCCCTCCAGCATTTCTCCACTGCTAGTTCAACCAAACACATTGTGATCTAGAAGAACCCTGTTAACAACACACATCTGACATTGGAGGGTAACCGTTAAAGAGGGTCGACAAGTAAAAATACCTCGGGGCAGTTCGGCAGTTATAAACTCACAATGTCACAGTTAGATCAAGATGAGGAGATAAAGGTCAGAATAGCATTAGCTCGAAAAGGATTAATAAAACAAGTCAATGTTTACAAATAAGAAATTGAGTAGGTATGGCTAGCAGATTGAGGTTCTTCGAATGTTATGGTTGGTCGCAACTACTATATGGGGTAGAAGCTTGGACTCTGAAAGCGAAAGCCCAAACCGTAAAAAATTGGAGGTATTCGAAATGTGGCTATATACCTAGGCGTAGTTTGAAAATTCCTTGGATTGAAAATGTCTTGAACGAAGAAGTGATAAAACGAATTGGACATGGTAGAAAGTTTATGAACACAATTAAAACAAGAAAAACATCGTATTCGGACCACATACTTTGAAACAACAAATATTCTTTGCTACAAGTCATCATGCAAGGAAAACTAAGTCTTGGGACGAAAAGAGAAATGGCTAAAGAATATCAGAGATTGGACTAACCTCAGTGTTGAACAGATATTTCACGTTGTAAAAGATAGAGAAACGTTTAAAAAGTGATAACCAACAGTGCCGGATTAAGAGGGGGCCATGGGACTATTAGCCCCCGGCGGTAAATTTTGAGAGGCGGTACGTCGCGTTGCTCCCATCACGTTTTAATTATATATGTGGATATTTCAAATTTATGGGGTTGCAGCAGAATGCACTATGGAAAGTACTTCCTTTTTTAGTTGCTGAAGAAATTTATGTTTTTTTCTCAGCTTCAACTTACAGATGGAAACGACTCACTGATCTATTGAAAAATTGTGGCCATACAACATTTGTTCCAAAAAGAGTTAATGTGACTCGATGGTCAGGACGATTTAATGCATTAAAAGCTCTTAATTTATGCTATCAAGATATAAAGCAAGCACTTTTAGAGTTATCCTCTAACGACGATGAGAAGATGCCAGTTCGCTGTCAAGCAAACAATTTACACGAAAAGATGGCTACGTTAGAATTTGGTATTTATATTGCCTTTTGGTTCTAAGTACTGGAAAGAACTGGCCTAGCGAGTAAATCTTTACAAAGCGCAAATATGGACTTACATACATGTGCGTCTTTGTATAGCGCATTACAACATTTTTACGAGTCTCTTACGAGTGATAAATGTAATTTATTTGAACAAAAGGGGCAGATATTATCACAACAAACGGAATACAGCAAAGAAATTAGAAGTCGCAAAAGAAAATTACAGTTTGACGAGGCAGATACAGAAGAGATCCTTACACCGCAAAGTAAGATTAGAACCCAAGTGCTGTACAAAACAATTGATTATCTGGCAAATAATCTGAAATCTAGAGGAAAAGCTTATGAAGATCTTGCCATCACTTTCTCATTTTTATTTTCTCTACCTCTTTCAGAGGATAACGTGATTTCAGACATAGCGTCGGTATTAGTGAATATTTATTCGAATGACTTAAATACATCTCTAGCAAGTGAGTGTATTCAATTAAAACATTTTATAATGTCACTACTAGTCCAAGTTGAGTATAAAAATCCAACAACTCACAGTGCTACTTTTGTGATGGAGCTTTTGCATAAAAATAATATAATTGCAACCTTCCCAAACGTAGAAATAGCACTAAGAATCGTCTTATCGTTGATGGTTACTAACGCAACTGGTGAATGATCATTTTCCACTTTAAAACGGGTCAAAAATTATTTGAGAAATACGATGACGGATGAAAAATTAAATTCGTTCGCTGTTTTAAATATTCAGTAGTAATTGCACAAGAGCTCTAAAATTATTGAATTTTTCCCGAGTGACACTTTGACAGTTTTAATTTCACGAGCCGACGGCGAGTGAAATTATGTCAAAGTGTCACGAGGGTAAACATTATATATTAATTTTAGAGTTCGAGTGCAATTTGTTGCGATTATTTCATGAATAAAACTGTTCAAAACCAAAATTTTATTGTAATTTATTTATGTAAGTACAAATTAGTACAATTAAACACAAAGTTTTATAAATATTTGACGATTGAAAGTCATCACTTTTATAATTTTTAAAACATTAATTGTCATTAATGTCACTGAATATATTTTTTCGTAGCAACCAAGGGTATCTGACGTAATATACTTAATGACGGGCAATTATCAAAAATTATCAATTTAATTCAGATTTCTGTAGCTTTCTATTGGTCAGAATCTCCTATGAATGAAATAACCATCATAATCATCTGCTTACTTACAAAATTAAATTTTAATAAAATCATCGACCTGTTTGCTAGTAGGAAGTCCAGGAAATCTTGTTTGTAAATAATTATGTTAATTTACTTTATAAGTTGTGAGTTTGTGTCTTTGTGGCTTTTTTGTAAATTTGTAATAAATTACCTAATAATATTAAAATATTTTTAATGAATTGTTAACATAATAAGACGCATCTATACCTATTGGAGAGTGGCGGTATAGTATGACCTAGCCCCCGGCGGTCTATGAACTAAATCCGGCACTGATCACCAACCTTTGTTAGAAGACAGCACAAGAAGAAGAAGAAGTAAGGCGATTTGAGTGCTTAATGAACACCTACTTTATATCTATGATAACTTTTGAAAAATATTCATCAAATTTATTAATTATTTTAACAATAATCTTTACTATCGCATTCATCCTAAACAATTTATTTTTTGACTCTCCCTCGTATACCAAAAACAGTTCATAGTTTTGTGAATAATTAATCCACAATCCATTCTACTACATATGCAACCACTGAAGCCGTAGCACATCGATTCAATGTCTATCCATCCACTTGTTCCTGTGCAAGTGCATTGTTGAATTTAATTAACTCCTATTACTAGGCAACCAACAACCTAACAAAGCATATCTTTTATAATGCCTACAATGATTGTCGTGTTTATATCACTCACTCTACCGGTATAATTACAGTAAGAAATCAATTGGGATTATTTACGGTATCCATGTTTAGAGATAGATATAGATTAATATAAGATATTGGATATTGTGTTCATCTGAATCCCATATTATTTCAAATGACTCATTCGAGAGGAATCGGTGCGGCTCGTAAATCTAGTATTTGGTTCTCACACGCAGGGTCGGCGCAGCTATGGGTGGATACATATCCATCATTAAAAAATTACATAATAATAGGCGAATAGTAATACATACTTAACTTCCGTTTTGAGAAACATAACTTGTATTTTGTATAGGATTATTCAGTACAGAAAAGAAAATTAAAAAAAGAGTGTGTGTACTTTGTACTCACGTAAGAAGTTATACTTCTATTATATCATTTCAACCAATTAAAAAATATATTTTAAACAGTTTATTTGTGATTTATTTAAATATTAAACTAATTCTTCTAATAATTTATTTAATCTGACTCATTTATATCGGCAATTCAGACACGTATTATACATTTTAAATACAGACTCATATAAATGAGTCAGATTAAATAAATTATTAGAAGAATTTTTTACTAAGCAACAACATTTTTATTTATTTAGTATTAAACTAATATTAATACTTCATACTGGAGTAATATTGGTATTACCAAATTTTAAAAAAACACAGTTTCAGTACGTATTTGAAACATATACAGTTGAGTCCCTGAATCTTTACCCTTGCGTCATCATTTAAAGCATACGAAATAAGCATACGAAATTTACTAAACGCAACAGCAAGTGACAGTAAGTGACTTGCTGTAAGTGATTTTGGTGAGTAAAGGTTTTCTGAGGCGACCGATATTATAGTGGCAATTACATTGTTGTCAGATTTTCCGTTTTTCTTGAAATCTAATGAACTTTCTTATTTCAAATGGAACACTGTATATTTTTTGCGTTTGGAAGCCCTAAAGAAATACTGATTATTTTTCATTTATTCTCTATACCTAAATCCCATAATTTCGGAGTTATTGCTACATTTGTTAAAAAAAAAATTTAAACAAATTATAAACATAAAATTTTTCGGCTCGGGTAGATATTATTTTAGGTTCTCTGGATCATTGGGAACAAAAAAGATCGTTTGTAATTTTTTTATAAAATTTATCGTTTCCGAGTTATAAACAACATAAAACTGAAAAAAATCGAATAATGACAATTTTCAAGGTTCAAAAACACAAATAAAAATTTGTGCTTTGTAGTTTTGAAACTGCGTAGTACCCACATTCAAGTTCAGGCCTTATTTTATCAGATACCGATAAGTAATTTGAACTTGTTTTATATTAAAATATTTTTTTTAGTTGTTAAGGCTCTCTTGATCGCCCGTCCTCTCTTATGCGCTTTATTAACAAATTAAAAAGCGATATTTTAGAATAAAACGTGCCAAAAACTCTTATGGCGAGCTCCTACAAAAAGGGTTGAGCTTGAATTTAGGTACTTCGTAATTTCTAAAATTATATTTTTTATTTGTGTTTTTGAACCTTCAAAATCGTCATTATTCGATGTTTTTTGAGCTTTAAATGTTTATAACTCGGAAACGATTAATTTTATAGAAAAATTACAATAGATCTTTTTTGTTTCCAATGATCCAAAAAACCGAAAGTAATATTTACCTGAGCCAAAAAAAATTGATTTTTATAATTTGTTTAATTTTTTTTTAAATAAATGTAGCAATCACTCCGAAGTTATGGCATTTAGGTATAGACAATATAACATGAAGAATAATCAGTATTTATTTAGGACTTTAAACCGCAAAAATATACAAGGTGTTCCGTTTGAAATAAGAAAGTTCATTAGATTTTCAGAAAAACGGAAAATCTGACAACAATGTAATTGCCAACTATAATATCGGCCGCCTCAGAAAATCTTTACTCACTAAAACCTATAAAAATCGTGCAAGCCGTTTCCGAGATAATTGAGTGTTTCCGTACATAAAACTCACTCTGTATTGTTCAGTAAAAAGTCACACCATTTTGAGCGTCGGGTTTGGGAGGGAGATGGGGGATAAGTTGGTAAATTAGGAGTTTTTTACGTTTTTCGTCAATATTTCTAAAACTATGCGGTTTAGCGTGAACAATGTTCTATACAAAAATGTTCTACATTAAATTTTAAATAAAAAAAAGGTCCTATGCACAATCCTTCTAAAACGAACGGTTCCAAAGTTACTGAGGTAGTATAGTATAATTGTTCCAAAAAAAGACTTAACCCCGTCATCCCAAATTAAAGTTTCCCTCGAACACCAAATTGTTCTATATGGTCCACATATTCTTCAGTAAAAAGTTACACCATTGTGAGTGTCGGGTTTGGCGGGGGAGGGGAGGGGAAAAGTCGGTAAATTAGTAATCTTTTACGTTTTTCGGCAATATTTCAATACCTAAGCGGTTTAGCGTGAACAATATTCTATACAAAAATGTTCTACATTAAATTTGAAACGAAAATTTTACTGTTGGAAAGATATTCATGCGACATTGTCCATAGAAAGTTCAGATTGGGTTTCTCCGTACCAGATATTTATATGGCCTAGGCCTGTAGAAGCCCCTTCTAGGTGACGTTGACGTTCCATCAAGGGCTTATCAGTATGGGCCATTCCACGAACATACGCCTGTTTTGGATTACTTCGACAACGAATATTTTACTGTGCAACATAAGAAGTACGAAAGTAAATGGCGCTAATAATTATTCCAATAAACAACAATGTAATTTGCAATTTACTTTCGTTCTTCTTATTTTGCACAGTAAAATATTCGTTGTCGAAGTAATCCAAAACAGGCGTATGTTCGTGGAATAGGGTATAACATACCACCGGCCATTGAAATGGCAAATTATATTTAGAAAACACAATCCTGTTAAAAAAATTAGATTCTTTAGTAATAATAATATAATTTGTCCAAGCAATATAAAAAATATGGAAAACCTCCACTTTACACCCTCCGTAACTCCGGAACTATTAATTTTAGAACAATTATGCATACAACCTTTTTAATTTCAAATTTAATGTAGAACATTTTTGAACTACTTAATTTGCCGACTTTTCCCTCCTTGCCCCCCCCCCCCAACCCGATGCTCAAAATGGTGTAACTTTTTACTGAAGAATATGTGGACCATATAAACTTACGTCCTATGGACTTACGCGCATAGAAATCGACCCACTTAAAAAATTTGTCATTTTTGATGTCTCATATTTCCTAAACCTGTTGGTCGATTTAAGTGATTTTTTAAACATGTTAGCCTAATTATTTGACAATACCACTGTAATAATATTTTTGCTAAACAGGTAAATTTTTATTGTATACCGGGTGTACCAATCAAACTGTGTTTCTTTCTCAAAGTTCGTATCACCCTGTGGAATATTCTAGCATTTATAAAGTACTGAAATTAAAACCCAACTATAGCCTCAGGTTTTCTTAACATTCTGTTTTTTGATTCATTTGTTTATATTGGACAATAAAAAAGTTAGGTAATTTAATAACTAGACATGTTCTTCATCAAAACACGGTATTTCTAAATAAGTGTTTAAGGTGATAGAGTAGCGATCAACAGGTAGCAAAACGCGTTCCAAGATTGCGGCTGTAATTTTGAATATTTTTTCGAGATATTTGGCACACGTATTCGTAATATAATAAAGAATGGCGGTACAGAGCCCAATTTGAAAAATATATTAATATGTGGAAATTACTCTGTAATTAAATACAATATTAAAAAAACGAGCCTGTACCGCCATTAAGAAGAACAAAAAAATACACTTTCTTCAAATAAACTTTTTTATCCGATGCCTAGATTTTGTGTCATTTTGGAACTACTAAAATTTTTTATTTCATTAGTAGTTCCAAAATGACACAAAATCTAGGCATCAGATAAAAAAGTTTATTTGAAGAAAGTGTATTTTTTTTGTTCTTCTTAATGGCGGTGCAGGCTCGTTTTTTTAATATTGTATTTAATTACAGAATCATTTCCACATTAATATATTTTTCAAATTGGGCTCTGTACCGCCATTCTTTATTATATTGCGAATACGTGTGCCAAATATCTCGAAAAAATATTCAAAATTACAGCCGCAATCTTGGAACGCGTTTTCGCTGCCTGTTGATCGCTACTGTTTCCTCTTAAGGGATAATTCTGCATGGAAAAATAATGACAGTTGGCTTTATAAACGTATGTCCGCAAATTTTTCGTTTCCGAGATACGGGATGTTGAATTTTTTCTTACAAACTGAGGATTTATTTTATTGCTTTAAAACCGGTTGAAATATGGCATCGGTTTTAAAACATTAAATAAATTATCAGTTTGTAAGAAAAAATTCAACATCCCGTATCTCGGAAACCAAACATTTGCGGATATAAGTTTATAAAGCCACCTGTCATTATTTTTTCATGCAGAATTACCCCCCAAAGTTTGTCGCACTTACAAAAACACAACGAATGAATCAAAAAACAAAATGTTAAGAAAACCTGAGGCTATAGTTGGGTTTTAATTTCAGTATTTTATAAATGCTAGAATATTCCACAGGGTGATGCGAACTTTGAGGAAAAAACACAGTTTGATTGGTACACCCGGTATACAACGAAAATTTACCTGTTTAGCAACAATATTATTGCAGTGGTATTGTTAAAAATCAGGCTATAACATGTTTAAAAAATAACTTAAATCGGCCAACAGATTTAGGAAATATGAGACATCAAAATTGACCAAATTTTTAAGTTGCCCGATTTCTATGTACGTACGTTTAAACCAATTTGGTGTTGGAGTGAAGGAAAACTTTAATTTGGAATGACGGAGTTAGGCCTTTTTTTGAACAAATTATACTATACTACCTCCGTAACTGTGGAACCGTTCATTTTAGAAGGATTATGAGTAGGCCTTTTTTATTTAAAATTCAATGTAGAACATTTTGGTATAGAACATTGTTCACGCTAAAGCGCATAGTTTCAGAAATATTGACGAACAACGTAAAAAACTCCTAATTTACCAACTTCTCCCCCACCCAAACCCGACGCTCAAAATTGTGTAACTTTTTACTGAACAATATATGGACCATATTATAGAACAATTTGGTGTTGAAGGATAACTTTCACCTTGGATGTCTGGGTTATGCCTTTTTTTGAAGTTATACTTCTTTACGCGCGATATGAGGGTGAATTTTTATATGTTAAAACCTACGATCCCGGCGCATGCGCATTATAACTTTGTTCTGATTGGATGTTCAAATGACATGTCAAAAATTATCCAATATGGCAGCTGTAGCGCAGCTGTGGTTTGGACGGTTGACGGTTTGGTTATGTATGGTTGTTGCGTTTTAAAATTTGTGGGAAGAGAAACAACAAAGGTTAGTTAATAGTTATACTGCCTTTTTAAATAGTTTTCATATTATATTTTTGAAGTTATACTTCAAAATGTTTTAATTTATGTATGTATCAGTCCAGAAAATGTGTGGAAAGAATATATTAGTGTTTTTAAATATATTTTTCTACAAACGTGTTAAAAATGCAATTTTTAGGACTCCATAGGAGCGTTAAAAATGCTACTTTAAGGCACTAGTGCTTTAAAATTTTTAAGGCACTGTAGTTAAAAGTGAATTGTCAAATTGTGAAACGTCAAAATATTTATATTTCATTTATTAATATTAATAATACAACTTGCGCAATTTGAAAAAGGTGGTTTAAAAGGTTTTTTTATTACAATTTTGTGTCTTTGGATTTGTCTTCCTTGGGCGTAAAATAATAAAACATCTATTTTTATATTTCACTTGTCACCGTGATGTATAATTATGTATATCTGAAAGGTAACTAGCATGTGGCTTGATGGCGTTGTTGGTAGAGCATTGGACCAGAGATAAGAAATCGCGAGATTGCGGGTTCAAATCCCGGACGATTCATATTTTTTCTTTTTTTTTTTAATATTTGGCATTGTAAAATTTTAGTTCATTTTTGGTCATTATTGTTAATTTTTTGTATTGTAACTGTTAAGTAGGTATATTTATTTCGTTGAAATTATATTATAATAGAAGTATAACTTCTTACGTGCGTACAAAGTACACACACATTCTTTTTTTAACAACTAACAATTGTATCATACTATCATACTATTACGAGTTCCTGCTTTTCCGCCATCGATATTATAGTTTATTTTCTTTGACATTAGAAGCTTTTATTGCCGTATTTCTTTTGTATTTTTAATATCTTAGTCCTAGTACATATAAAAACTTATTTCGTTAGATTCCCATCACTTTCACTTACACCTGCCGCAACGAGCCAGCCCTACCCTGATATCACTTTGCGGTACTTCGTTACCTCGCGTGACGTATCTCTCAACGCCGCCATCTATGTCGACCTCTGCCAGCGTTGCCTAGATCTGTAATGCCAGCTACAAGTGGTCGAAAGAAAACAAACATTTTGACGTTTTTTAACCGGTATAATGTTTTTTGCACATGAAAATCCGTCGGTTCGTTTAGAAAAGCTCATCAAGAGAAAACTCGGTCGTACAAGAAGTTCGCGTAGTGCCTGTTTGTGCAGTTAAAAGTGCTTTTAGTTTTTGATTTTTGTGTGTTTCTGTGTTGTTCTAGCGGTTTGTTATCTAGATTAAGTGTACAAAAGGTAAATATTCATTAGATTTATCTGCAAACTTCCGTTTTTCATGCATAAGACACCTATTTGTTGTATTAGAACAATTTATAACGAAGCTTGTTCGAGACAACATAACCTCAAAGACATCAACAAGTTGCTAACATTAATTTGACAGATTAGTTGGTCTTTATCACTGATTTCAGTACATTTTAATTGTTATTAAATGTAGGAATTCTAGTTAATTTTATCTCTACTACAGGTTTCGGTTTCTGTGTCATATCTAACGTGTTTTGAACACAGGTAAATCCAGGTATTATGACTAGATGATTCAAGTGTTTTTTAATAGGCCTGGATCCCGCGCACCAAAAAAGTTGATTAATAGCAAACTGAAAATTTGTTATGTTAATAGTTTAGCGGTGTCTAGTCGGACAAACTTTGACTTATGGGAACCCTGGAATAGGGGAAAGTTTAATTGTGGAACTTGTCATCCTAACAATAGTCCAGGGTAATAAGGTTTTTTCATTGACACACAACAGCCAGGGTACTGAAGCGTTTTTGAAGTTATACTTCTTTACGATCGAGGGTGAAATTTTATACTTGCCTGGCGCATGCGCAGACAGACAGTATGTAGTTCATTGCTAATCTTTCAAATTATGTACCTATGTATCAGCGCAAATGAGTCATTAAAAGAATATATTAGTGTTTTTAGTAAATGTATTATTTATTATAATAAGATATGCGGATGACACGGTGTTAATTGCGAGCAATTATGAAGAACTTCAACATCTGATTAATAGGATTACCACAACGTGTGATGAATATGGACTCAAGCTAAACACCGCAAAGACCAAGGTGATGGTTGTCAGTAAGACGCCAATACAACCGGAAGTAGTAACAGCTTATGGTGAACAATTAGAAAGAAGTAACAGTATCACCTACCTTGGTTGTAATCTAAATGAGAACTGGGACATGAGCAAAGAAATTAGAATACGTATAGAGAAGGCCAGAGCTGCATTCTTTAAGATAAAGAAACTTTTATGTGGAAACAACATTACTTTGAATCTTAAAATTAGATTAGTGAGATGTTATGTGTTCTCTACTCTTTTGTACGGTGTCGAAGGTTGGACTTTAACAGATACTCTTCTCAAGAAATTGGAAGCCTTTGAAATTTGGGTATACCGAAGAATCCTACGAATAAGTTGGGTGGATAGAGTTCGTAACGAAGTTGTTTTGCACCGGATGGGAAAAGTCACAGAAGTCGTCAGAACAGTTAAAAATCGAAAACTTGAATATTTTGGCCATGTTATGCGACACCCAGAGAGATATAATATACTCCATTTAATAATACAAGGCAAGGTAGACGGAAGAAGAGGGCCAGGTCGAAGAAGAACGTCATGGCTTAAAAACCTGAGAGAATGGTATAACAGATCCTCTGCATCCCTTTTCCGAGCTGCCGTTAACAAAATTACTATAGCCAATTTGATAGCCAACGTCCGATAATCGAGCACGGCACATGAAGAAGAAGATTATTTATTATAATTTTTGTGCCTTTGGATTTGTCTTCCTCGGGAATAAAATATTTTATAATAATAGTAAGTATATACTTTAAATTTTAAAGTATTTTTATACCTCACTTCTTGGTCTATTAAATTATTTGTCAGTATGTATGAGAAATCTTGTAAGCTGTCAAAGCAAAGGTAGTCTAGCTCGGTGGTAGCGCGTTCGACCGGAGATCGAGAGGTCGCTGGTTCGATTCCGTGTGTTATCTAACTTTTTTTTATTTTAGTATTGTTTTAATAAAAATTTTTGGAAAGTAGTAAGTAAAAATTAGTTTAATCTTTAAATACAAATAACCTGTTGAAAGTGTATTTATTTCGTTGAAATCATATAATAGAAGTAAAACTTCTTACGTGCGTACAAAGTACACACACATTCTTTTTCCATAAGTAATAGTGCTTTTCATTCACAGTCATTTGTTTCGAACTTCTGTCATATGTCGTATAATCCGTGCATATTAATATTATACACAGATTATACAACAATGACAGAAGCTCGAAACAAATGACAATCGATGAAAAGCCCTATACTATGCCTATACCTATAAGAACAAATTGTAACTATTTCCTGCGTAGGATCTGGCTGCCATTTTTATTTATAATAATGTAGTGTCAAAAAACGGCCTTTTTCCTTTTTCTTCAAATCAGTGGAAAACAGTGAAAATAGTTTTTTCTACGGCCGTGCTAAAAGAGCCACTTTCACGCACGCATTTCGTTTCCGAATATTGCACTTTCCCGCACGGCGTGCGTGAAAGTAAATTTTCCCGCACGGCGTGCGTGAAAGTAAATTTTCCCGCACGGCGTGCGGGAAAGTAAAATACCTTGTAATATGGCATTATACAGTGCGTCCATAAAGTAACGCATAAATTCATTATTTCGTAAACCGGCGATATTAAGAAAAAATCCCGAAACAGGTCGATTTTTATTTTTAGATTCCGATTTTTTGGCACATATATCATACTAGTGACGTCATCCATCTGGGCATGATGACGTAATCGATGTTTTTTTTTAATGAGAATAGGGGTTATGTGATAGCTCATTTAAAAGGGTATTCAATTCTCTATTCACCAATATAAACATTAACATATTTATTTATACAAGATGCTCAAAAAAACATTTTTTTAATTAAAATAATTGAGACAAAAAGAAGAATGTATGTAATTTATTTAATTCAAAATACGTTTTAATGTTGTCAGAAAACAGAAAAAAAATGTTTATTTGACAAATAAATATTGTTTTTCGCTTAAATTCAATGTTAAAGCTGCCACCCACCTGTCTCTTGGCAGTTTGAACATTTCGTTGTAAACGAAAATCAATGTCTATTTGTCAAATAAAATTTTTTTTCTCTTTACTGACAGTAGTAAAATGCATTTTAAATTAAAATAAATTACATAATATATTCTTCTTTTTGTCTCACTTATTTTAATTAAAAAAATGTTTTTTGAACACCCTGTATAAATAATTATATTAATGTTTATATTATTGGATAGAGAATTGAATACCTTTTCAAATGAGCTATCACATGACCCCTGTTCCCATTTAAAAAATCATCGATTACGTCATCACGCCCAGATGGATGACGTCACTAGTATGATATATATGCCAAAAAATCGTAATCTAAAAATAAAAATCGACCTGTTTCGGGATTTTTCCTTAAAGTCGCCGGTTTACGAATTAACGAATTTATGCTTTACTTTATGGACGCACTGTAATATATTATAATACATGCAATAAACTAATATTTAGATATTATGTACTAATTTATTTCAAATTTATCTTATTGTAAAGTAAAAGATGGTTTTGCTTGTTTTTGATTTAGAGGGAAGCACAATCGCTGGACAGCTGTTTCCACCATTTCAGGCTTTTTCAACAGCGCTAGCGTGCGCTCCTCTGAATCGAAAAACAGTTCAACCATCAATTTAAGGGGAACTTCAAAAATCATTGCATTTCCCATTGAGACGAGATACAGCGACATCTCTTAACATATTGAAGAGTGTCGGATGCAGAATTCACCATTATAATAAAATTAAATTGGTAAATAGTTATTTAAATCTGCGACTTTTCATGTTGAAAGTTCTTTCTGGTACATCCTTAATCTGCGACTTTGAATGATCTTTCAAATTCCCCTTAAATTGATGGTTGAGCTGTTTTTCGATTCAGAGGAGTCCACGCTAGCGCTGTTATAAAAGCCTGAAATGGTGGAAACAGCTGTCCAGCGATTGTGCATCCCTCTGAATCAATAACAAGCAAAACCATCTTTTACTTTTCTATCTTTACTCAGATTTGAGTACTAGGAAGTTCCTCTTCTGTCCTTTTCCTAGACGAATGAAAACGGAATGTGATTGCAAGGAGTCCTTTTTGTTTTCTATATTCGTCGTCTGCGGTCTTATAAATTGTAAAAGTCGCAGATTAAGGATGTACCAGAAAGAACTTTCAACGCGAAAAGTCTCAGATTTAAATAACTATTTACCATTTTAATTTTATTATAATGATCTGCATCTGAGAGTCTTCAATTTGTCATCTTATTGTGTTCATGTTTTAATGAAATTAGCGCGATAATTCGATGAAATAAAATTATCTTGACATAATATTTAAAAGTCAGATCAGTAGACAATTACAATGGTTTTGAATCGTCGCCATGGAAACCAATATCGTCGTCTTGGTAACCCATTATATTGAAAGTTTGGTTTTTGAAAACCGTGTCATAGAATTAATTTGTGTATTTTCACTTCTAAATAAAAATTGATATAACTCTATTTTTTGTGGCTTTTTTCCAAACGTACGGTTATAGAAAAAAATATTGTTTCTAACTCATGCGGAAAGTGTCTTCCCCGCACTCGACTGCTTTCCCGAACTCCGCTATGGCGTCGTTCGGGTCAACGGCAGTCAAGTGCGTGAAAGTATCACTTTCCGCACTAGTTAGGAAACTAACTATTTTTTTAGTATAAACATCGTCGAAAGCATGGAAAAAGCTTTAAAATGGCGTATTATAAAGGTTGATAATATATTCATTTATTGTTAATATACCTAATTGCGAAAAAAGGTCGAAATTGCAAAAAAGTTAATTTGACAAATAAGTTGTAAAAATTAGTGTACAGCTTTGACATTTTTGTCAAATGAGGGTTCTTTGGTGCCTAATATGTGACAAAAATTTGATTGCGAATCATTTAATTGTTTAAATTTTAGCCAAATTGTTTATCCCAGAGAGCTCTTTTTTGCAATAACATAAGTCAGAAAAAAATGATGTTAGGACCATTCTACAGGTGTCAAATGAAAGAGCATGAGCTAAACTTTCAAATTGGTTTAAAAAAGTGAACAAAAATGCATTTATTAGTAATAAATAATTATGCAAAAGTATCGTCAATTTTTCTTTATAAATGTTTTATTTTTTTATATAATAAATTATAATATGTTTATTACAATTTTTTATCAATTATTATTTACATAACATTACTTGGTGCACCTTAAACACGGTAAAAAATAGATTTAAAAAAAAAGTTATATTCAAAAAGTTTATAAGGAAAAATTGACGATACTTTTGCATAATTATTTATTGCAATAAATGCATTTTTGTTCACTTTTTCTAAACAAATTTAAAAGTTTAGCTCATGCTCTTTCATTTGATACCTGTAGAATGAAAAAAAAAGTCCGTTTTTTGACACTAAATTGTTTATTAATGAAAATGGCCGCCAGATCCTGGAAATGGACGCAGGAAATAGTTACAATTTGTTCTTATAGGTATTACCTGTTTCTTAATGACCTTAAGAAAACATTTGAGCAAACAGAGCCGCAGGTTGCCTGAATGACACAATATGGAGAAATAAAAATATCGGAAAAGAAATGAAAGGCAGAATTTACAAAACAGTCATCTGACCAATAATGACATACGCGGCAGAAACACGACCCGACACACATAGGACAAAAATATGGCTCGAAACAACGGAGATGAAACCCCTTCGAAAAATCGATGGTAAGACTCTATGGGACAGGGCTAGAAGTACAGATATACGACGGAGATGCAAGGTGGACAACATTAATAACTGGGTGAAAAGCAGAAGAGTAGAATGGAACGACCACATAAGCCGAATGACAACAAACAGGATAGTCAGGACAAGGAGAGACGGTTCCCCAATAGGAAGACGATCAGTGGGAAAACCACGAAATAGATGGAATGACAACTTACTAGAGGCACATGGAAAAAACAGACAGAGTCATGTCTATACAAAAAGAAGAAGAAGAGAAGAGGTATTACCTGTCGAAAAAACGCTTCAGTACCCTGTCTGTTGAAGTGTCACGAACAGGGTATATTTTTGCCTTTTTTACCCTGGCCTACAAGTTTATAATTGTGAAAACTAGCTGGACCTCGATTTTTGACCCTTCGCTTCGTTATCGAACGTATTCGCTTCGTATCTGTTTAGTGTACAGATAGCGAATGGTCGATAACGAAGCGAAGGGTCAAAAATCGAGGGCCAGGTTGTTTTTAAGTTTATTCAATAGCAAACTGTATATTATGATATTATGTGAAAAAATGTTTGTCCGACAGATATCTTGGGCATTTTAACAAGTTCGATACTTAGAACATGTCAAATGACAGGAATTTAGTGGTAAATAGCAGTCTGATTTTTGCATAAGAGTTTAATGAAAGGTTAACAAATCAATTGGAAGTTCTGTCCGACAAAATACGTGGGACGTTGTCGTATACGTATAGGGCGTATAGGGCTTTTCATCGATTGTCATTTGTTTCGAGCTTCACCGCCCTGAACTTGGCACCCTTAATGATAGCACCCTTCCAAATTTTTAGAGTTGTGAGCTCTTTTTGAAGAGTTCTATAGTTCTCGCCGGGGTGCAGAAAGAGTTCCGCAGTTTAAATGCCGTTTTTTTTTAAACAAATTTTGGGGTGCCAATTTCAGGCCGCACCCCTTTTGTGCGGAAGGGTAGTTCGAGGTGCACAATTTGGAAGAAAATAAAGAGTTCTAGTACGCGAGTTAGGGGCATTTGAAAAAAAAAGCGAGGATTTGCCGCCGCATGCGTATTGAACGATACTTGAGAATTATTATAGTTTAATATTATTATAGTATAATATTATTATAGTATAATATTATTATAGACTAAAAATAGCTTTTCATGGAGCAAATCGAATCAAAAGGAGCAAAAAAATTTGTAAGACAATATTAACATTTAAACAATCGATGCATATTCCCTTTTTTTATCAAAGTGTACTAAAAATTTAATGTATCGAATTAGTAATTATTTACATAAGAATTTTTGTCTTTAATTATACAAGTTTATGAATAATTTATTCATAATTCGTAAACAATAAATTAGAGTTGTTATATTTTTGTTAACCGCCCTGAGCTTGGCACCCTTAATGATTGCACCCTTCATGAATCAAAGGATTATTATTAACCATTAAACTATATCTGCATATGTGGTTCATCTTTCTTAAAGAAAAAATCTTTTATTTATTAAATAAAAAGGAGGCAAGAAATATTTTTTCTTTAAGAAAGATGAACCACATATGCAGATATAGTTTAATGGTTAATAATAATCCTTTGATTCATGAAGGGTGCTATAATATAACAACTCTAATTTATTGTTTATGAATTATGAATAAATTATTCATAAACTTGTATAATTAAAGACAAAAATTCTTATGTAAATAATTACTAATTCGAGATTCAATACCTACACATTAAATTTTTTGTACACTTTGATAAAAAAAGGGAATATGCATCGATTGTTTAAATGTTAATATTGTCTTACAAATTTTTTTGCTCCTTTTTATTCGATTTGCTCCATGAAAAGCTATTTTTAGTCTATAATAATATTATACTATAATAATATTAAACTATAATAATTCTCAAGTATCGTTCAATACGCATGCGGCGGCAAATCCTCGCTTTTTTTCAAATGCCCCTAAATCGCGTACTATGACGGAACTCTTAAAAAAAACTATTGAGAACTCTAGAACTCTTTATTTTCTTCCAAATTGTGCACCTGGAACTACCCTTCCGCACAAAAGGGGTGCGGCCTGAAATTGGCACCCCAAAATTTGTTTAAAAAAAACGGCATTTAAACTGCAGAACTCTTTCTGCACCCCGGCGAGAACTATAGAACTCTTCAAAAAGAGCTCAGAACTCTAAAAATTGGGAAGGGTGCTATCATTAAGGGTGCCAAGTTCAGGGCGGTTCGAGCTTCTGTCAAATGTCGTATAATCCGTGTATAATATTAATATATACGGATTATACAACATATTATGACAGAAGCTCGAAACAAATGACTGTGAATGAAAGGCCCTATTCTGACGTTCGAAACCTGTAACCTGTTCCACAATTAAAACTTCTCGTGTTCCAGTATTCCCATACATCAAAGTCTGTCTGCAGGGTTGTTTTGTTTTAAACATTTTGTTTTAAACAACTGTTTTAAACATGTTTAAAACACTTAAATTAAACAAGCGTTTTTTTTTCATTTTTTTTTTGTGAATAATACATAAATATGAAAAAAAATCTTATACATATTTTTATACAGACTTTGTAACAAATATATTTTTATTTATTAATAATCGGAACACAACAAAAATTGGAAAACTCAAAACATTTTGCATACAAGAGTTAATAAATTTCTCAAATTGTTTCAGTCTCATAGTAATCTTGTAATCTAAGTCATCAATTTTATCAGCCACGTGGTCACTTATAGAATTAAGCTCTTTAAAAATTGAAACCAACTTAGCAGCTTTGACATTGCCTAGCCGGTGACATAGTTTGGAATTGACTAAAGCGTATGATGAGAAGAGTTTTTTTATGTTGTATAACCATAGAATGCGACCATGCCAATGGTTGTACATTAGATGTTTAGAAAATATATATGGATTAAAGGGTACACACTTTGCCTGGTAATTAATAATAATTGGCAATGCTTCTGGATGTGAAGTGAAGTTTCTACATATTCCGTACCAGTTTTTATTTGCTCTTGACTAAATTTATTTCCACTAAAGCGATGAGCAAGCAAACTTGTCAAGAAATGAGCCAGGATCAAAGCCATTTTCATAAGCTCTTTGACTTTATTCGTATCATTTACCAAAAATTCGCCATTTGCATGTTCAGTCTCGAATGCTTCCAGAAGTTCTAGCCATATCTCTGTAGCCTCTCCTTTAGTGCAAGTATTATTTGTTTGTACTTTGTCCCGGCACTGCAATATACTTTAGTTTTTATAAATACCTAGTCTTGGGCATTTGTCTTTAACTTTGTATCATTTACCTACAAGCTTTGTTACATCTTTATCAATACTTATTCTATTGTTTAGGTTTAGAGCAAATTAATGTGAAATAATATTGGCCAGTTTTTCAACTAACTTTCTAAGCATTCCGATAAAGTATTCCAACGAACATCCTAATGCAATACAAGAGCAGAATCACCAGCTTCTCGGAATTTTGCGCTAGCAAAATGTACTTTTCTGAAATATTTGCAATTGTTTGACACTGTTCTTTATTCCTGGCACTCCTATATCGTGGGCAAGTAAGTTCAGAATATGGGCTGAACAGCCATAAGCTATTATATGTATCTTTGCTGCCTAATTCCTCAAACGGATCCTTCTCATTTTAAGAAATATGATTTAAACAATGTTTTTTTTCTACGTTTTATTTGTTTAAAACACGTAATATAAAAACGAAAAATAAAACATGTTTAAAACAAAAAAAAACCGTTTAAAACAAAAAAAAACGTTTGTTTTGTATAAAATAAAAAAAAACATGTTTTTTTTCAACCCTGTCTGTCTGAATAGACAGCGTTTCCCTATTAACAAATTTTCAGCTTGCTATTAATAAACTTTCTTTTGGTACGCGGGATCCAGGCCTATAAGGTTAGAGACGTCTGCTGCATAAAAAACGGTTGTTTGTTAACTGTACCGAACTGTACCATTGTCGTTTGGTATTTTGTGGTAACCTCGAGAAATAGAGTCAAAGGTTAATGCCCATAATGTTTTAATATAAAAAGTTTATAAACAATTTTTTAAATAATATTTTTGAAGTTGTTATTAATAACTAATAACAGATATTTTATGAACCATGATATCACTGATAACAAGTTTGCAAACCGAATCAAACATTGCTTAGATAAAAGGTGAGTCAGTGTTATTATATCCTTATCGTTTCTAAGTATGTACCTACCATAAAACAGTTTTTCTGGACACAAAACAATGTATAGCTGTTTTATTATGTTGTTTTTTTATCGCAAAGACCTCATTTTTCTAGAAATCACTGTAGTTGTCTGCATCAGTTAAAATTGTGCAAAGTAATTTCACATTCCTCGAGATATATTTGACCAAAGAATTTCTGAATAGTTGTTTTTGGTTATACTTACGTCTTTGTGTGTTCCTTTTTTATTGATGGTATGACAGTTCAGCTATTTATATTGTGTATTTTTTTTAATATCAAAGTGTCGCCTTTATATAAATTTTCAGTTTTTTAAGTCCTCTTTGCCTACTTTTCAAAAAGTCTTTTTATGTACCATAAAAGTTACATTCTATGTATGCATCCAATCCGATTCATTCATCTTAGTGGAGGATCCAATCAATATAGGTAGGTAAGGTCGATTTGCACCGATCTGTTTAATGATTAAAAATTATTTGATATGTAATTTAGCATGTTAACAATTACAAGAAACAAGTGTTGTCCGATCTAATCTGGTGCTAACTATAATTAATTAATAATTAAAAAATAACATTTTTTATGAATTTAAAAAAAAAATCTTTTTGACCCGGGCAGATATTATTTCAGATTTTTTGGATGATTCCAAACAAAAAAGGTCTTTTGTAATTTTTCTCTAAAGTTGATCGTTTTCGAGTTATAAACAATTTAAAACTGAAAAAAGAACAATTTAAGGCTCAAAAACACAAATAAAAAATATCATTTTTGTAATCATCAAGTACTTACATAAATTCAAGTTCAAACTTTTTTCTATCAGGTCTCGATAAGAATTTTAGCCATGTTTTATTCTAAAACATATTTTTGAAGTTATACTTCTTTAGGCGCGATTGACATTGAGGGTGATTATTCATTAATCTGCGCGCATGCGCACACCGACAGTATGGTATTAGTCGTTATACGGGCTCTCATTGGATGTTGAAATGATCTGTCAATAATAAATAATTGTTCAATATGGAGGTAAACAAATGTTGTATAATATATTAGTTTTATTGTTGTGAGGACAGAAACAAAAAAGTTTATAATTGTAGTGACTTTTTAAATAGTTTTTAAAAGCAACAGGTACATAATAATAATTGTAAATGTTTAAGTAGCCTAATAAAAAATTTCATAGGTAGGTACCTACATATTTGAACCTACCAAAATACGTAGTATGTAATACTTTTATTTACATAATTTGATTACCATCAAAATTTCTATCAATATTCACCTAATATATTGTTTTCTTACTCTATGTTTTGTTGTATTTTTTCAATTCTAAATCATTTCAATTCAAAATCAAAATAATTTGATTTAATTCAGAATTGTTAGGTGATCCTCGCACATAATGACACATTGTCTCCGTGGCGAAGCGTTTAAGGTGAATAATTTCAAAATACTAACTGCGCTGATAAGCGGGTTCGAATCCCAATAGAAACTTTTATTTTTTTATTTTTTTTTATACATTTTATGATTGTAAGTATATTTAATATATAATTTTATTTTCAGAAAATACGTATTTAGTTAAAAAAATTTCCGACAATTATTGTTCAGAAATCATTTGTGGCATTTTTTAATGTGTTTGTGTGTGTTTTATTCTTTTATTATTTTAATTTTTGGCACTGTTTTAATAAAAAAGTTTGAGAAGTAGTAAATATAAATTAGTTTAATATTTAAATAAAATATAAATAAAAGTATATTAATTTCGTTTAAATCATATAATAGAAGTATAACTTCTTACGTGCGTACAAAGTACACACACATTCTTTTTTTTAATTGCTAATGAGGAAGGTTTCTTATGGAGAGACGGGCATTAACAACTAAAAAACAATGTTTCAGAATGAAATAAGTCCAAAAGACTTATCAAGAACTGATAGAATAAGGTTTGAACTTGAATTTAGGTACTTCGTAATTTCAAAAATGATATTTTATACTTATGGTTTTGAGCCTTGAAAATCGTTATCTTTCTTTCTTTTTTCAGTTTTAAATTGTTTATAACTAGAAAACGATAACTTTAGAGAAAAATTACAAAAGACCTTTTTTGTTTAATGACCTCAAAAATCTGAAATAATATCTGCTCGGTTCGAATTTTTTTTAAATTTATAAAAAAAATGTCATTTTTTAATTACAAATTACTTAATTAAAGTTTAGAACAAGATTAGATCGGGCAACCCTTGTTTTTTGTAATTGTTAACATGCTAAATTCATATCCAATAATTTTTATTCATTAAACAGATCGGTGCAAATCGGCTTTATATCGTATCTTAAACTATCATCTCCTTTTAGTTCAACTCCAGAGCATTTTCTAAAGTGGTCTCTTAAGTTTTTTGTCATTTCACAAAATTGCCTAAAGTTGTACTTGATACATTCGATTTTAAGTTTCATTATTCTTTTAAGGTCTTCCTATAGTTTTTTTGAGGTTTTCATCCGAGTCCCTTATTTTCTGATGTTTTGTTATATAGACGAGGCAATGAAGGAAAAAATCCAAAATACCAAATTTTGCAGTTGGATGGATCACAACGGAACTTGTTGCAATCGTTTAATAAGAGCCTTAGGAAACTTTGTGAACTAAAGTGATTATAACGAAACGAAACGAAAGCATGACAGTGGCCAACTACTGTGGTTGGCCACTGTCGCTCGTCTGGGATGGAACATCCACTCCACTTAAGAACACAGAGAAATAGTTCTATCTTATATTTCTTAAACGTTTGGAGCGAAAAATCCTAAGAGGAGTACCTACTTATATGGAGGAATACAAGAGCAAGGTTTGTAGCGCAGGCGTTGCAACTTTGAGTGTATAGAAGTTTAGGGTTTAAGGCTAAGGGAACGTTCTGTTGCAGGTTCGGCGAACTTATTTGCTTGCTTCCCATAAATATATTATTCTTGTGGATTCTAGTCGAATTTACTTTTTTAACAAAATCTCCTAAATCAGGTATTTTCCTATAGGCAGTTCAGTTGCCTCATGAGCTTTTTCAAAACGATCTTATTTCTATAATAAAGAATACTCACGGTGAGCTTGAAACACGTTATTATCTAATTTAATATAGCTTCAACTTTTTTTGTTGGAATATCTTCTATAACTCAAAAATAGACAATACAAGACCAAATTTAAAACCGCTAAGCGTCCCTTTTTGAAAAAATCGATTTTTTCTAAAAAAATATAAATTTCTGAAAAGTAACATTTTACATCAATATTTTGCAATAACTATCGTTGTAATCGTTTGAAATATGAAAGAAACGTTTATTCAAACTTCTATATTAATAGTACATGAATACAGCAATATATAAATACAGGATGCGCTAAAGAAAAGAGTCCACCTCGATATTAGGCAGTAGTTATTCGAATTAAAAAAAATGCCAAAACAGGTCGACTTTTATTTTTATATTGCAATTTTTTCGCATATATTTCAGACTAGTGGCGTCATCCTCCAGAGCGTGATAACGTGATCGATGATTTTTTAAATGGAAATAGGGGTCGTGTGGCAGCTCATTTGAAAGGGTGTTCAATTCTCTATTCAGTAATATAAACATTGATATCATTATTTATACAGGGTGGCCAAAAAATATTGTTATAATTAATTAATTGACGCAAAAATAAGAATGTACTTTTAATTTATTTAACTCCAAAATACATTGTACGGCTGTCAGAAAATAGAAACAAATGTTTATTTCGCAAATAAACTTTTTTTTTGTCGCTTAAATTAAATCACAAACAGCCTTCCACCTACCTCTTTTGACAGTTTTAACATTTAATTTAAGCAAACAGCAATGTTTATTTGCCCAATAAACATCTTTTTTTTTATTTTCCGACAGCAATAAAATGTATTTTGAGTTAAATAAATAAATTACATACATTCTTCTTTTTGCGTTAATTAATTTAATTCAAAAATTTTTTTTTGGCCACCATGTATAAATAATGATATTATTGTTTATATTACTGAATAGAGAATTGAACACCCTTTCAAATGAACTACCACATGACTCCTATTCCCATTTAAAAAATCATCGATTACGTCATCACGCCCAGATGGATGACGTCATTAGTATGAAATATGTATCAAAAAATTGTAATTTAAAAATAAAAATCTACTTGTTTCGGCATTTCCTTAAAATCTAATAACTACTGCCAAATATCGACTCTTGATGTTTTTTTGAAAAATGCTCAGACCCGTCAATTAGTATTTCAAATTGTCATTTTTGACATACAATAATAATGTATACAGGGTGTCCCAATTTAGAGATATGACGTCATCGTTGATTTTCTTAAATGGCAACACTGTCATTTTGATAGCTGTTTTGATAGCGTGTGTAAAGTTATACACAACTGCAAAATTTCAATGTTTTATTCCCTACCATTTAGGTACAAGATAATAAAAAATAACAAAAGTTATGAAAAACAAGTAATCAAATAATAATTGAATTTAATTATTTCAATTAAGCAAATACTCATAATGTTGCCCTCAATTATTGTCAAATTGTCAATGGGCAACGTTATGAGCATTTGTTTAATTGAAATAATTAAATTTAATTATTATTTGATTACCTACTTGTTTTTCATAACTTTGTTATTTTTTATTATCTTGTAAATGGTAGGGAATAAAAATTTGAAATTTTGCAGTTGTATATAACTTTACACACGCTATCAAAATAGCTATCAAAATGACAGTATTGCCATTTAAGAAAATCAACGATGACGTCATATCTCTAATTTGGGACACCCTGTATACATTATTATTATATGTCAAAAACGACAATTTGAAATACTAATCGACGGGTCTGAGCATTTTTCAAAAAAACAATTACCTAGTATTTTAATTATTGAATTTATTCCAAATTACAGATATACCTAACTTTGTTATTTTCTATTATCTTGTAAATGGTAGAGAATAAAAATTTGATATTTTGCAGTTGTGTATAACTTTACACACCCTATCAAAATAGCTATCAAGATGACAGTGTTGCCATTTAAGAAAATCAACGATGACGTCGTCATATCTCTATATTGGGACACCCTGTATACATTATTATTGTATGTCAAAAAGGACAGTTTGAAATACTAATCGACGGGTCTGAGCATTTTCAAAAAAACAATTAGTGTTTGAGATATTGAATTTATTCCAAATTATCTCTCTGTATATTAGAAAACCTCATACCACCTACTAAAACATTTTGTTAATAATATGTAGTATTCTGATAGTTTCTGATATCACAAAGATAACATTTTTCAACAAACTTTTTATATACCTACCTGTATCTCTGACTAATTATTACACATTACTCAATATTTATTTCTGATTACACAAAATTTAGGCCAAATACAGCTTTTATCATCACTAGCAATAAAGACTACCTGGCAGTAAATGCCCTTCATGTTGATGTTATAATGAGAAACGCCCAATAAAAAATTTAGTTAAGTACCTTGATCTATTTTACTGTCAAGGTTTCGGAAATTACATACTCAGTTGTGCTGGTTATCTGACAGGTACTTACGATAATTAATGGTAGGTGATTATGGGTGTTTGTTTAGTATAATAATGAAGCAAATATCAATACGATGTTACTCTTTTGAAAGAAGTGCAAAGCAAATTCATAGGGTGTGTAGCTTCATAGGATGAATGACCTAAGAAAAGTGGAAACGTCGTCGGTAAAGTAAAATTGCGATCTGAATGAATCAGGAATTCAAAAGTAGAAATGGATACGTCACAATGAAATTAAATCACAGCCACTAAGATGGGCAGGCCACATGCACAGACTTCATAACGAGAGACTTGTAAGACTGGTATGGGAGGCGATTCCTACGGGCAGAAGACCACTCGGACGTCCCAAAATGCGATGGAGAGATAACATCAAGCAGATCTCCGGAAAATGAACATTCCACTTGACCCTAGATTGATGCAAGACCGAACAAATTGGAAAAAAGTTGTTCAGTCAAACAGGACCCACCCAGGGTTGTAGCGCTACCTGATGATGATGGATATATCAAAAATTAAAAAAATTGAAACACTTTCTCCTTAAACTATCTTCTTTTTCTTCGTGTGCCTGATCCTTTAAAGACATTGGCGATCATCACAGCCCATTTTACTCTGTTTGCAGCGGTTCTGAAAAGTTCTATTGTTGTTTCTTAACTCCACTGCTTTGAATTTTTCAACCAGGATGTGCGTCGTCTTCGTTTTCCCTTACACTTTCCCTTGTCTAACTAATCGCATCAACTCATATTTTTCATTTCTTAGTATGTGACCAAAGTAACTCATTTTCCTTTCCTTCATGGTGTTGAGTATTTCCTTTTTATCTTTCTTAATGTTTCCGTGTTTGTTACGTGTTGTGTCCATGGTATTTTCCACATTCCTTGATAACACTATACATCTCAAAGCTGGCAAGTCTTTCTTCAGTTGCGTCCGTAATTGTCCAGGCCTCAACTCCATATAAAAGGACAGAGAATACTTTTCCATTGCATAATACTGCTTTCATCTTATTGAAAGCGATTCTGGCCATCTCAATAAGTCGTTTTATTTCAAGGCTGTGGTTCGATTGTTCATTTAGCTGACATCACGAGTACCTAATTTTTGTCTGGATATTTTCTCTAAGGCTTTTCCTTTAACGTAGAATATTTCGTCTTTAATCTTGTTCTTACTGATAATCATGATTTTTGTTTTTTTTTTGTGCTCATACCTCTCACAGTTCAGCGTAGTGCGATCAACCAAAATTATCAGATCTTCTCTGTTGGGGCAGTTCTCTGCATTGGCCCTTCGTCGTTGTCCGACGATATGTACACGAAAAACCGACAACATTCTGTTTTGGATACCAATCCCGAAGTTACGCCAAGTGGTTCTGTAAACGTTGGCCCAACTAGTTGGCCAAATGTATTGTTACAGTTACAAAGCCTCTACAAAAATATATCCGTTCCCACCTCTATCCATCGGCATCGTTTAGTTTTTGTAAAAAGTGGCAAGTTAGTTATTTTGAAAGACCACTAATATCATTTTTTGCCTTCATTTTGCTGTGGTGGCAAGCAGTCGTTTGTGAGAAGATCCGTTGTACAAGGGTTTTAGTTCTGGATTCTGAATTTTGGTTTTGGAGTTTATATTTTGAATTTTGGTCTTATGGTTTTAGTTCTACTTTTGTTGGCTTTTCTGCATATTTTCCGTACCTGGAAACTTTCCGTTTCTTCAAAGTAAATAGGTTTACTTTCTGGTTGGAGGCTGTCTGGAATGGTCGATGGTTAGACGTTTCCGAAAATCGAATGGTTTTCTCCTATCGTACGTGAATTTATGGGTCACGTACCATTGAATTTCGTCTCTACCACGGTGTGGTGATCGCCGATGTGAATATCATCCAACTAAAGTCTTCAGGGAGACTTTTTCCAGGATTTTCTATCGCTGCTGGTCAAAAAGCGGTAAAATGTATATTCCTGTATGTTATTTTTGGGTTTATTTAAATTTCAATGAACAGTACAAACATAAAAACTGATAGGTTATTCTATTTTTAAACCATCAAATGCTCTAGGACATTTTATTTTCAACCATTAGACTCTGACATGGGCCGACAATTCGAATAGGTGGAGCATCGGTCCGGAAGTACTTTGTGTTCTGAGATTTAAGAAACTCTAAATATAGGTGATGTTTCCTTTTGGGGTCCGGACAAATAATCCCCGGACAAATAATCCCAGACAAAAAATCCCCACAAATTATCACTGGACAAAAAATCCCCGGACAGAAAATCTCCACAAAAAATCCCTGACAAATAATCCCCACAAATTTTTTTGGACAAAACATCCCCACAAAAAATCCCTGACAAAAAAAATCTTCAAGAAATGTTTGCTGCCGAATAGTTTTCTAAAAGTTTTCCTGAAATTTTAACAAATTTCGAATTCCAATTCCATGCTGAAAAATTCAAATTATACATGACAAAAGAGTGTGAGTTTTTTCAAAAAATCGGAAGATATGGGGAATGAGCTAAGGCCCCGTTATAATGACAGGCGCTTAACGCGCGTTTTGATAACGCGCCATTACAACTACATACATTTTACTGAAGACGGTTCACATTAAGACGCTCGTTGGCATGTGAACGGTCTCAACTAAAATGTATGTAGTTCCAATCGCGCGTTAAGCGCCTGTCATGAAAACGGGGTCTTAGCGCATTCCCCATATTTTCCACGATATTTGAAAAAACTCACACTTTTTTGCCATGCATAATTTAAAGTTTTTAGTATGGAATTGGAATTCGAAATTCGTTAAAATTTCAGGAAAACTTTTAGAGAACTATTCGAAAGCAAATATTTCTTGGGAATTTTTTGCCGGGATTTTTTTTGGGGATATTTTTCCAAAAAAATTTGTGGAGATTATTGGTCAGGGATTTTTTGTGGGGATTTTTTGTTCGGGGTTTTTTTTGTCCGTTGATTTTTTGTCCAGGGTTAATTTGTGGGGATTTTTTGTCCGGGATTATTTGTCCTAGCTTCCCCTCAGAATAAGGCTAAATAAATGTTATGTACACAGTATACAGTGTGCTTTACTATGGAACTGAAGCATGGACATTAAATCTAAATGCAATAAATCGACTTAACGTGTTTGAAATGTAGACATTTAGAAGAGTATTAAGGTTTTCATAGGTAGATAAAGTCACGAATATAGAAGTATTAAGGAGAATAGGCAGAGAGAGGGAAATTAAAAACACAATAAAAGAAAGGAAATTGCAATATCTCGTACAAGTGATGAGAGGCGAAAGATATAACATCTTGAGACTCATAATTCAAGGAAAAATACAGGGTAGTAGAAGCGTAGGAAGGAGATGCGTTTCCTGGTTGAAGAACCTGAGAGGATGATTTAGTTGCAGCTCAAGGCAACTATTCAGATCAGCTGCCTTCAAGGTCAAAATAGCCATGATGATTGCCAACCTTCGTCGTGGAGATGGCACTTAAAGAAGAAGAAGAAGAAGTATTGTGTGCTGTCTGTTGCTATTACTCGGCATGGTTGCTTTACATCTGTGGGGTCACAGTTAGATTTTTTAATTTTATTTCACGCTTGCTTACTTCTATAGCGGTACGCTTTAATTACTATTTTTGCTAATTTTATTTTCTTAATTTTTAATTTTCTAACTTTTCTCAAAACGAAACAACTTTAAGTAGTCATTTAAAATTCACATGAAATACACAAACCGTATGGCAACAAGGGCCGTTGATTTCGAGAAACGAAAATGTATCCCTAAACAGATTGTATACAATTAATGTTTTTTTCAAGGAAACATTAATTGATTACGATGGCAGATTGCCACACTCTTCATGTCAACTTCTTAAAATTTACAAAAAGGTTCTCATCTTTTAAAAGGCAGATGCAGTAATTTATGGCCCTTCTGGCCATTATCGCAAAACCGCAAACCAGTTGACATAATAGTTGGTGGTCCGGCAAGTCAGTCTTTACACAGCATGCGAACGATTCAGACACACCCTCGCTCTCGCTAACAATATCCTTTCGAGATATAAGCAAAACACCACGTTTGTTTACCCAAAATAAATAAATATATTACTGTTCGTTGTTATACTTATTTTAATTAATTAAGTCAACACACACCACACACCACCGGAATACTTCTATGCTGCTCATATTCATTTTTACACAAATAACATTACTCATGTTGTATAAGCATACCAGAAGAGCCATGTTATATGTCGACGCGCTATGAAAACTGATGTTTTAAACTGTCTAAGATAAAATACCAATATCCACATACACCGAGAAGATATATAAATTTTAATAACCTCGTCTACACAACAAAAGTAAATAAGACAGATAAACGGCGCTCACTATCTTACCTGAACGGAAATACCAAAAGAATTGAGTACGGAAACTTGTCAGCCACTTATTTTTAAACTATCAAACAGGAAAATATCTATCTACCTTTAGTAGTTAACTACCTCAACGAGGATGCCCTTCATCCAGAAATCTGTCTAGAACAGGTGAATTTCGTGGTTATGCGGCGTTGCCGGATTTAGTTATATTCGTAACTTACATAATTAGGATTAAAATTTATAAAAATAATAAACACCACTTCATAAAATATTTGAATATAATAGTATTCATATAAAAAGCTGTTTCTTACAATTCAACTGCCAATTATATTTGTGTAGGAAAACTATTAGAAAAGCTTCTCTTCGACAGAATTAATCACAGGGTACTTAAAAATGTTTACACTGAAGAGGCAGGCTTTCGCCTCCATCGAAGCTGTAGGTACCCTACGGACCAAGTCTTGTCACTAACAACTTTTGTAGAAGCTAGTTTTCAAAAGAAACAGCAACAACATTCATAGATGTAACAGCAGCATATGGTACTCTTTGGAGACAAGGATTAATATACAGTGTGTCCACGGATGGGGTGCCCAAAAGGAAAAACTTTTTTATTTTCAATGTTAGCGAAAAATGTCATTCTTGATAAAAAGTTTTGCTTGTTCTAAAACCCCATAAACTTAACTAAACTTCAAGTTTTTCAAATCCTGCTTATTTTTATAGCCAATTTTATGTAAATCTCTATAAATATTTTCACTAAGTTCGAAATTGTAACAATAATAACTTGGAAGAATAACCCTTTCGCTTCTCTGGATTATGAAGCAAGACTTTGTCGTTCTCCTTGAATCATCAAATTATTTATTAATTAAATAATTATTAATCCAATAATTTTAATAATGAAATTTATCACAAGATAAATTCTTTATTGAACGCTTAAAATTGTCGAAAAAATTGACAATTCGCAAATTATTTATCGGAGTTGACAGTTACTAAGCTACATTGTGGCTTGGCAACACTAGATTATTGTTACGATTTCGAACTTAGTGCAAAAATTTATAGTGATTTACATAAAATTGGCTACAAAGTTAAGCAGGATTTGAAAAACTAGAATTTTATTTCGTTTTATGGGGTTTTAGAACAAGCAAAACTTTTTATCTAGAATGACATTTTTCGCTAAAATTGAAAATAAAAAAGTTTTTCCTCTTGGGCACCCCAACCGTGGACACACTGTATAAACTGGTCCATACTGTCCCCTGTAGAAAAATAATAATTAATGTCATTGACAACATGCTGACAAACAAACCCTTCCAGGTTAATCTGTAAATCCAGGAAATAATGGGAAAGAAGACGAGTAGACAGATGAAACTTAATAATGGCCTTCCACAGGGTTCTGTTCTTACTCCTTTACTTTTCAGCTTCTATATTGCTGATATGCCTGCAACCGAATATCGGAAATTTGGATATGCTGACGACTGGACCCTTGCAACAAGCTACCAACCTTTAAAAACTACATAACTATCAACTTTTCATCTCAATAACGGTCTGGCAAACAAAGAATTATGAGTGTATTTTAATAACCAACTGTTGAAACACCATAAATACCTGAAATACCTTGGGGTTACTCTATAGACAGAAGGCTAACATTCAGAGAACACCTAACAAAAACAGCAGCAAAACTAAAAAGATGTAATAATATAATAAAGAAACTCTGCGGCACTACAAGGGGGTCCACAGCATAAACTTTAAGATCCTCTTCTTTTGGCCTGAATATCTATATCCGGTGGCAGAATCCTGTGCAAAGGTGTGGTTAAATAGCAGGTATACCTGTATACTCACCTTGTCGACACTCGGCTAAACAGTGCCATGCCTATGATAACAGACAGGCACAATAATTATGCCCTTCCCCACTATATGGTCCCCCTTAGCAACCGTCGTAACACAGTACCACCCAACTTAAGCCGCGAACATACATTGGTTAAAGAAAACAAAAAATTATGGATAGTCAAATTCTAGTCTACAAGATCATCCCCGCTATTCATGAAAACTGTCTCCGATCCAGAATACCTTTCCTGAAATCCGCTCTCAAGCGCTACACCATTCCAATTTTGACTTAAATACCAGATGGGGAGAAGAGCGGGAAACTAGGACAGATCCGCAATACCATAGTCTACTGGACATCATAGACAAATTGCCAAATTTGAACGCCCTCGTAAGATTTGCGCAGCCCTTCGATTAAGAATCGAATCAGAACAAACTGTGGAAGATGCGCCGACTCCCTCTACAGATGGGGTAAATTTCCCTCGATTTCTTGTGACTGCGGTACTGCAAGACAGACGATCAGGCACAGTACAGAACTGCCCACACAGAGCATACAGTTGAGTCTCTGAATCTTTACCCGTGCGTCATCATTTAAAGCATACGAAATAAGTCGATGATAAGTCGGAAATTGAAATATACTAAACGCAACAGCAAGTGACAGTAAGTGACTTGCTGTTGCGTTTAGTAAATTTCAATTTCCGACTTATCATCGACTTATTTCGTATGCTTTAAATGATTACGCACGGGTAAAGATTCACGGACTCAACTGTACATAGGCGACCCTACATACTTTGTCATGGCATGGCAAGATCTGATCCAACACTATTAAAAATAAATAAGGACTAAGTATCGGGACCTGATGCAATCCTACTACATATTCCACTTTTATTTGCTCTCTAGATCATTGCGTTTTCGGCGTTTCCTGTATTTTATATTCCTGTATATATAGGTACATAATATTTATATATAATGGCAACAATGCTAAGTTCACAGAAGCGACCATAACAATCCTATCAATTCCATGTATATCTCTTTCTGGCTTACCTATTCCAGTAATTGGACGTTGCAATGCAGTCTAGAGCAATTTGCAAAACGGAATATACTTGTTCGTATGAAATTTCAGTTCTGTAAAAAGGATAGTCTAAAATACATTACACCGGTATGCATTCTATTCTTCTATTCAATTTATTTTTAAATTTATGCTTTCCGACACTGCCTACAGAAGAGAGAGCATTTTATTTTTAAAGTTATAAGTACGATATTTACAATGTCTTTTAACAATGCCTAAATTTTGTTCTATTTGTAAATCTTACACCTCGTTCTGATATAAATGTACTGTAAAGTTTTTATAGTATTCGATGTTATTATCTAATAGTGATGCATAAGTATATGTATAGTTTTATATCGTTTCATCAGTTTTATGAAGAGAAAACTGGAACAGTAGTGGGAGCACGCAAAATAGAATTCTATTTTGGAGCTAAAGACCAAAAACTTTGGATAAACAGAATAACAGGGTGGAGCCCGGTAGGAAGAAGGAACAGAGGCAGACTCGGACTCCGAAGATCTTTCAGAGGTGAAGTGGGTGAAGCAACGGAAAGAAGCAATCGGCAGGAAGGGGACAGAAAAGAAAACAGAAAGAACTGGCGAGAACGGTTGAGTAAAGAAATATCGTGAAAACTGTGGACATCCTTAGTATAGTGATGAGCGCACTAATAACCGGCAAAATAGCACAAAAGATGGAAAACTTTTATTACGTTGTGAGATAAAAAGAAATAAAACTAGTCGAGTTGGGAAATTTAGCGATATTAACCAATAAATTTACATTATATTGATTGTTTCCAATCTTTACACGTATCAGAGAAGTATGTCAACTGAAAATGTCACTGTGACAGTGGTAGTTGCCAAACTCGTGCGATACATCTAAAGGTGGGAAACAATATAATGTAAATTTATAGGTTAATGGCGCTAAATTTTCCAACTCGATTAGTTTCATTTATTTTTATCTCACAACGTAATACATACACGTTTTCCATTTTTTGTGTTATTTTGCCGGTCATTAGCTCGCTCATCACTGTATATATGGATTTACTGTAAATAATTTCTTATTAATACTGCAAAAAATATTATAAAAGGATTTTTTTAATTAGTCCAGAAAGCCACTGCGCATCCGCTAGGAAAAATATTCTAATTCGGATTTTTTGCACAATCTTACTCAAAAAGGACTCCTTTTAACAAATTTGCATGTTGCCAGGACCAAAAGGTGGTCAAAAATTTTTTAAACGTTTTTTTTTTGTTTTTTTACTAAAATTATTTTTTTTTTGCATGGAATAAAGTTTTTTTAGGTATTTTGGATCATTCCAAACAGAAAAGATATTTAGTGACTTTTCTCTAAAAATGATAGTTTTTGACATATAAGCGATTAAAAATTGAAAAATTGCGAAATCGGCCATTTTTAACCCTCAAAAACTATGCGAAAAACTTAAACTTTGATTGTTGCCAAGGTAGGTTGATATTCTTTAAACATCGATTCATGAAATCCCGAAGAGTTTTTTGCAATGAAATATTCATAACGCCTTTGTTTTTTAATTGATAATCAAGCGTGCGCGACAATATTTTCCACCGACAGTATGGTGCAAATGAAAGGAATAAATTCGTTATTTCGTAAACTGGCGACTTTAAGGAAAAATCCCGAAACAGGTCGATTTGTATTTTTAAGTTGCGATTTTATGGCATATATGGTATACTAGTGACGTCATCCACCTGGGCGTGATGACGTAATCGATGATTTTTTTAAATGAGAATAGGGGTCGTGTGCTAGCTCATTTGAAAGGTTCTTCAATTCTCTATTCAGTAGTATAAACATTTATATAATTATTTATACAGGGTGTCCTACTTATTTTTTTATCAAATAATTTAATTTAATAAAAATTTTTTGGACACCCTGTATAAATATATATGTAAATGTTTACATTACTGAATAGAGAATTGAAGAACCTTTCAAATGAGCTACCACACGACCCCTATTCTCATTTAAAAAAATAATCGATTACGTCATCACGCCCAGACGGATGACGTCAGTAGTATACCATACATGCCACAATATCATAACTTAAAAATAAAAATCGACCTCTTTCGGGTTTTTTTCTTAAAGTAGCCAGTTTACGAAATAACGAATTGATTCCTTTCATTTGCACCATACTCTATACACATGTAACGGTGGAAAATAGTGTCGCGCACGCGTGATTAGAAATTAAAAACAAAGGAGTTTTGAATATTATATTGCAAAAAACTCTTCGGGATTTCATCAATCGATGTTTAAAGAATATCTGCCTACCTTGGCAACATTCAAATTTTCAGTTTTTCACATAGTTTTTGAGGGTTAAAAATGGCCGATTTCACAATTTTTCAATTTTTAATCGCTTATATGTCAAAAACTATCATTTTTAGAAAAAAGTCACTAAAGATCTTTTCTGTTTGGAATGATCCAAAAACCTAAAAAAACTTTGTTCCATGCAAAAAAAGTAATTTTAGGAAAAAAAAACAAAAAAAAAACGTTTAAAAAATGTTTGACCACCTTTTGGTCCTGGCAAGATGCAAATTTGTTAAAAGGAGTCCTTTTTGAGTAAGATTGTGCAAAAAATCCGAATTAGAATATTTTTCCTAGCGGATGCGCAGTGGCTTTCTGGACTAAATTCAATTTAGAAATTACTTCGTTTCATATTTTCATTACTAGAGCAAGCTACTTTCCTACTTCATATATGCTGTACAGCAGAGTGGACAATTAGCTGTCGAGTGTCTAGCGGGAATCCAAAACATTCGCTAATTAATGAAATATACTTTAAATAACCGTTTACATGTGGCTTGCCAAAAAACTGAAGCTTCAAACACGTACATATACCTATCGAATTCTCTACGGACTTGTCAAGCAAATTGAATGAACTGTATTCGGTTTGCAGTAGCACATATTATTACATTACGTAATTAACAAAGCGCGAATTAATAGATACGTTTATTGAATCATTGTTCAAATGAAGTCATGTAGCAGTTATATTATCGAGAACAACTAACGAAAGTAAGATATCATAAAAAATAAAGCTGATTTAGATTTGATTACAGAATATGGCATTTACTATGTGCTTATACGTTATACGTATTTCGTGTTAAACCTTACCCTCTTCAGAGCACCGTGTGTAGAGGCTCTGTGTAGGGTTAGTTTCTGACTCTTTGAGCTAACTATTAAATAGTTATTTTAAAAATATCGATTTATTAATTTCTAGTGTTCAAACGTGCTTTTCTTAAAAAATCTACCCGTTTGTATCATGTAAAATATTTAACAATACGTTTACGTGACGCAAGAGATTCCTATTTTTTTTTGTAGTAATTTATCGTGTATGGTACATTCCATGTCAAATCACTCAGGCAAAAAATTTTGGATCTCCGATTTGTCTGAAAATTGGTATATAGCTTCTGCGGGACGTAAAAATAAGATATTTAAGGTCAAAAAATTTTCTTCTTTTTTTCTCAAAATGTTATTTTATGCGATTTTACAATGATTTGGTGTTTATTTAAACAAATTTGCATTCTCTGTCGTAAAGTATCGATGAAAAACATAATATTTTAATAGAAAGGACTCAAAAATGCCATTATATGGCATTATAACAAGTTATTTTGAATCAAAACAAGTTTTTGATCAAATTTTATAGTGTAAAAAACGTTAAAATCCCGTTTTTTGCATTTTCCTCCATTCCCAAAATACATTATCATTGATTTGGCTGAAAATTTGCCCACAGATAGCCAAAAGATAGGACTTTAAGTGGTTAGAAGGATTTGAATTATATTACAATACCAAAAAAGTTACATGCAGTAATATCAGACTCAAAAGTATATATTAGTCCAGTCGGGATAGCATTTGACCTTGAATGCCGAGCTGCCCAAAATTTTATTTTTCTGATCTTTAGGGGAGTCAATAGTAGCCTAAATTTAAAATCACGAATGAATTCCTCCGTTACGTTAGCAGCCATCTTGATTTTAAAGGAGAACCTGTTTTGCTCAATATCTCCGCCATTTTTAAATTTTCGACAAAAATGGTAGGAACTGAAATTGTTCCAAATAAATCGTATTTACAATTATTACAATTTCTTTTTAACAATTTTTGTCGTGAGGTCGATATTTTCGAGTTAATTGTACTTACAGTAGACGCCTATATTTTTGACTATAATATTGCATGTAACTTTTTTGGTATTGTAATATAATTCAAATCCTTCTCACCACTGAAAGTCCTATGTTTTGTCTAACTGTGGGCAAATTTTCAGCCAAATCGATTATGATGTATTTTGGGAATGGAGAAAAATGTAAAAAACGGTATTTTAACGTTTTCTACACTATAAAATTTGATCAAAAGCTTGTTTTGAATCAAAGTAACTTGTTATAATGCCATATAATGACATTTTTGAGTCCCTTCTATTAAAATATTATGTTTTCCATTGATACTTTACGATAGAAAATGCAAATTTGTATAAATAAACACCAAATCAATGTAAAATCGCATAAAATAACATTTTGAGAAAAAAAGAAGAAGAAAATTGTTTGACCTTAAATATCTTATTTTTATTTCCTTTGTATTATGTAATGTATGAATGAGATATTTCCTGTAATTAATTATATTATTTTGTAACCTATGTATGTTCGAAAAAAATTATATAAAAAAAAGATTAAAAAAAATAATAAAAAAATAAAAAAAATAAATAAATAAATAAATAAAAAATAAAAAAAAATAAATAAATAAATCACTAAGAGGTTCTAAATCTCCGCGAGGATGAATCGGATTTAGTTCTTACCGTAGTGAAAAAAAAAATTAATATAGTTGTATTTATTAACATAGTAAGTAGGCATAGTAAGTAGGCATTGTTATTTGTAAGCTTTATTTTTTATTATTCTTTATTTTTAAGTGTATATTGGGCAGTTTTATACTTATGAACGAATAATAATTTTATATGTAGTTATGTGGCTAAAGTTTCTGAACCAAGGCCAGAATCAAAACAAAAAAAAATCTTATTTTTACGTCCCGTAGAAGCTATATACCAATTTTCAGACAAATCGGAGGTCCAAAATTTTTTTTGCTCCAAAATTGAGTGATTTAAAGTGGAATGGCCCGTATACATTGTATACAATTTAATAATATTCACTGTAAAGCATTGTGTTAAGTATTTATATTTTAACGATAATAAAATACTATAGAAATATGTTGAAATAATTCATTAAATCACCTTTGTTCGGTTTGCTTCATTAATTTTATGTGATTGCTACATCAAATATACTATTTTTAGTATTGTGGAAGATTACTATACAGAATTATACTCGTCCAGCGTAGCAAAACCCGAAAAACTCGATATTAAACCAATAAATCGTAAAAGAACATGAACTGTTACCTTGCCAAGTCTATAACATAGACGAGACAGGCCTAAATTACAAATTGCTTCCCAGTAAAACCTTAAGTGCGCCAAATGAAACCGTAGCGGGAACGAAACTCTTAAAAGATAGGTTAACTGTTGCTCCTTGTATCAATGCCGATGGTACACACAAGCTTTCCCTGTTTGTTATAGGCAAATCTAAGAAGCCCAGGGCTTTCAAAAACATCAATTTATCATCATTGCCGGTTTATTACCGCAATCAAAAATCTGCTTGGATGGACTGCAATCTTTTCAAATCGTGGTTTTTTGACGAGTTTGTGCCATGTGTTGAGAAGGATTTGAAAAAGAAAAATATTCCCGTTCGAGCTCTACTGCTATTGGACAATGCACCATCGCATCCCTCTGAGGAGGATTTAGTAAAAGGAGATATAAAAGCTATCTTCCTCCCACCAAATGTCACATCACTTATCCAGCCAATGGACCAGGGAGTGATAGAATGTTTTAAGAGGCGTTATCGCCGAAAGTACATAAGTTCTATCTTAGAAAAATCCGAAGAAAGATATGACATTTTTCAAGCCATGAAATCCTTTAACATTAAAGATGCTATCTATACAATGGCTGAGTCATGGGCAGAACTGAATCCTGACACGCTAAGAAAATCTTGGCGTAAGCTTTGGCCAGAAGTTATGACCGAAATTGACCAGATCGAAGATGAGCAAAACGACATGCAGGAAATCGTTAAAAATCTTCAAACCCTGAATAATTCAATCCCTGCTGGTGAAGTTGAAGAGTGGATTGAACAATGCGACAAAAACTGCGAAACCAGTGAAGTGCTGAATGATGACGACATTGTTGCCGCGGTTTTGGAACATGATGGTGATGAAAACGTGAACTCAGAATCCGACAGTGATGTTGACGAGCCTCCTGTCCAGTTTTCACACACCGATGCCAAGAATGCATTTGAAATCGGCCTTCAGTGCATAGAGCAGAATCCAGCATCAACACCGATAGACATCTTGTGGATCAAAAATTGGAGAAACATTGCAGCTAAGTCCAGAATTTCGTCTTGTAAACAGAAATCTATCACTGACTTTTTTTCCAAGTAGACTACTAATTTTTTCAGTACATATATATCTTTTTTTTGCAATTAATTTAATAAATACATAACAAAGAATTCTGGCATTTTAATGCAATATAATTATGTACATATGTATGGTTATTATATCACTGAAGAAAATAATACAGGCTTTTTTCTTGTACAGGCGTATTTAATGACTTTTTCTGATAATCCGACCTTTTTTGCGTTCCGACCATACTCCTAGTCCCGAGGGTGACGGATTAGAGGGGTTCTACTGTATACTATTTTTAGTATCGTGGAAGATTACTATACAGAATTATACTCGTCCAGCGTAGCAAAACCCGAAAAACTCGATATGAAACCAAGAATACTTAAAGTAGGATACGAAACAATATTAGAAATTACTAAGGAGGAAGTTAAAAATGCCCTAAAACAAATGAAAAATCAATAAGTGTCCCTTTATGGATGCCATTTTAACACGTCTTGGCAAAATGCGCAAGTATTTATACTACACATTAAATGAAACTCGAAAACTACAGGCCAATAAGCCTCTTACCACATGTGTTCAAACTGCTAACCAAAATAATTTCCACAGACTATCAAATAAGTTCGATAGTTACCTACCTGTTGAACAAGCGGGATTTCGCAAAGAGTATAGTGCCGTCGAACACCTCACACCTGACAATACGGACACTTATAGAAAAGTGTAACAAATACCATGAACTTTTTCATTTGGCATTTGTGAATTACAATTAGGGGTCGCCAAGTTCTTGAAAATTACAAGATCTTGTCTTGAAATCAAGACAAGATCAAGACAAGAAGTAATTTTAGATTTCAAGACAAGACAAGAAATTTTATGTCAATACCAAGATTTCTTGTCAAGAAAACAAGAAATCTTGAAATATCTTGACTAATAATGAAAACTCTAAAACTTATATCGGAATAATTGATAAGCCATGAATGGCAGATAAATCTTTTTATGAAGTCAACGTCTATTTGATATTGTTAGCTGCTCTTGAAAATAGCCTTTCCGGCGATACATATGTTGCTGGCATGGCGTTCCGAGAAAATCCTTGGCCATTTTCGATAATGACGGGTAGACATTTTTGTGTCCTGATCTCCAATTAAGTATATTCTCAGAATCCTCTGACCTACGTTTATTTAAGTATTTTTCAATTTCATGCATCAAAGATTGCAAGTTATCATTATCAGCTTTCTTAAATAGACAAGTATTGTCTAAATCAAATTCGTTATCTTCTTTTTTAGAACTAAGTGCTCTGGCTCTGGTATTGGATTCTGTAGGTAGATCATTCTTGGATTTATTAAAGTAGTTAGCTTTAAATATTTTTTCAAATTTTTCTTTCCCAAAGATGAAGGGGAAAATGCCTCTACTTTATACCTAGGATCCAAAATAAGAACTATACAGTATATCCAATTAGTTGTGTTATAGTGTTTCATTATTTTATCTCTCGCAGCTTGAATGTAGTAAATTAATTCCTCATCGGTAGCGTCTCAATCAATTTTATTATCAAGTTTATGAGCCCATATTTGCAGTTTGTTTAAAAGTAAGTTTATTACAATTGCCACCAATGGGAGTGTGCAATATTTTTCCTCTTCGAGTATTGAAGACAGTGTTTTAAAGCTTCGCAGATACTGACAAATTTTTTAATTTTTTTATCTTTTATCGTTTATCATAATATTCATAATATAATAACTATTTATCATAATATTCATTTTTATCTAATATCTTGCAATGATTTAGATTTTCAATGTTATCGCAAAATATAGTTACAGCATTTTTTATACTTAAACCCCATGTTAGCATCTCGAAAGTTAAATGCCATTTTGTAGGCACATCTAATTTTGGCATAATCATCTTATAATTTAAAACCTCGCAAGCACTATTAATTTTAAGTTGCATTTACTCTGAGTTTTTTTACAAGGTAATTAATTTTACTTACAGCTTACAGGAGAGTTCAAATCTAAAGCAGTAGGTATCATTTATATCATTTGCTACTCATCTTCCAAATAATCAAAATCCTTTTCGATGTATAAACTGTTTCGATTTGGTTCAACAACTTTTATGAAATCCTGGACAGCTAAGTTTAGAATATTTGCGAAACAAACAAAATGTTTATTTTATTAGCACGCAACGCAATAAATAGGTCGGCGAGGAATCACCGGACCGGGTAATTTCAAGATCTTGAAATTTCTTGAGGCAAGACAAAATATAAGATGTCAAAAAAAAAGGTCAAGACAAGATTTTTTAAAATGTCTTGATTTTTTCTCAAGACAAGACAAAAATTTGTTATCAAGACAAGATTTCTTGTCTTGTCGACCACTAATTACAATAAGGCATTTGATTCCATAGAACTTTGGGCCATATTAGAAGGAATGTATAACGATAGGATTGATTCCACATAAACAGATTATTCCAAAATACTCCTAAAATACATATTATACGAGAATGCAAATAAACGTAGCAGAAGGTTAACAACAAGCAAATAATAAAGGAAATAGAGGAGTTAGACAGACAGACACTAGAGAGATATCGCAAAGGCATTTTTATCGCACGCTAATAGCGGAATACGCTATTTTGACATGTACGCAAGCGCAGATTGAATGTTACGCTAATACCGTATAACGTGTCCCGCTATTTAGGTCGAAATAAGGGACGGTAATAACGTTAACGCTAATTTGACATTTGAGATGAAACATAAAAATAATTTATAGAATACATATTTTATAAAGTAAAAACTGTGAATCATCGTGTTTCCTGTGTAGAGAAAAACGTGTGTTCTTATTTTGTCTACAATAGACTACTTTTTGTGGTTAGGATATTAGTTATTCAGATATTTTATATTGTTTTTATACTGATTATTTATATTTATTGTTGGTTAAATCATTGAAATTAAAATGCAAGTCAACCTGCTCAGAATCCAAATTCATTTTTCAATAAAAAAAAACATTTATAGTATTCCTCAACATTAATTTCTAGGTTAAATTTTCTCCCAAACGTCGGTTGTCATAATAATGACGTTAAACCCCGCCCCAGACTATTTGCGATAACTCTTTTGATGCATATGTTGAAATAGAACGTTATCCCTTATTAACGTCTTGACACGGTATTAACGTTAGCCTTTGCGATATCTCTCTACTATCTCTCCAAAATTGTTTACGCTTGTATCTCGGCCAAGATTTGCCGAAATCATTAGAAGAATCCGAATCACTTGGGCAGCAGTACGAAGTCTCAGTGTTTTGTAGAAAAACCAAAAGATGCCAATCAATCTAAAGAAAAGGGTATCCAACGGTTGTATCTTGCCAGCTATGGCCTATGGGATGGAGACCGTGACAATTACAGAGTTATCATCGAATAGATTAAGAACAAAACAGAGGGCCATCGAACGAGCTATGTTCAGAGTTTCGCTGTGTGTTAACATAAAATATACGAAATGAGGACGACTACGTCGCTGGACGATACGTCTTAAATTTCAAGTATGTACATTTCGAGTTACATTTCTGAAAGGAAACAAAAATGTTTCGATTAGAAACAGTAAGTAACAAATACTCTGTTTCACAATTTGTGGTACATATTATTGACAGTATTTGCAAGTAATAACTGTATTATTGACCATGTATTGAAACAGTGAAAGAAAAATACTGACGCGATATTGACGAAATATCTAGATATTCTGATATTCGCCATAAATATTTTAACATTGGAGGGGATATTCAGTATCACTGATCACTGATCATCAGTTATATTGATCGTGTAAAGGCCGCATCAAGGTATTTTGAAAAACTAATAGAAAAAAAGCTTTACAATAATATATATTATTATCTTGTGTTCTTGGTCTTATCTTTTGCCTTATCGAATATTTATGTGTATATTGTTTTAACAATAAAGATATTGATAACGATTATAACATTAACTTTACAATTCAATGGTAGTATGTCATAACGCAGTTTCATTTTCATTAATACTGATAACAAAATGATTACGTTTCTATTCTAAATAAAACAAGCCATAAGTATGTAGTTATATTTATCTTATGATTATTATATTATGATTTATAGTTTTATATTTATCTGAGTAACATACATACCTAACTATTAATAGGCATGTTACAAATTTATCATTTTTTACTACAAAATGAACCCAAATATTTACTGATCGGCTTGATTTTTTCTTTTGGAGACCCCTACTCCAAATCTAGCAATGCATGATCATTGTTTCTACAGTCATTTTTAAAATGATGCATAGTTTCAATATTACTTGACTGGGCATGGCCCCATATAAAACTTATACGCCAAGTTAAATAGTGTAAATATATCGCGAAAAAAATAATTCTTAATTAAATTATTAAAAAAAGAAAGGTCAAAATGCATCAGCAACAACCTGAGATATAGTTTATAGCGCGAATTTCAAAGTTTTCTCTAGTATTCAACTTTATCCAACTTTAACGAATTGGAGCTCCACATTTTGAAGCATTGTAGACGACTAGGTTCAAAATTAATGTTTTTCAAAGTGTTTTATTTCTATCGATTTGTACTAGCTATTTTTGTTGCTCGGAATATAATTATTGTTTCTGCAATTTTAACAAATTTTACCTACTGACTAGTTTTACTAACTTTCTCGAGGTTGCCATGTCAATGCGTTTATACTTCTAAACACGTTTATTTATTTTCAGAATTGTTTTTATCCATTGGAATGGCTAGTGAAGTTTAAACCTGTTTTTCGTTGTTTTATTATGAATTGTGACGTCAGAGTTTTTAATTCGGTGTGATATCCGTGCAATTTTTTATAGTGTAGAAAAGATGACGACGCGTGGCAGAAAGAAAAGCAAACAGGAAAAGGACGGGTTCATCAAAAAAGTGTCGTCCCTTTTCAACCTCGATGTGGTGAGTTATTTCTCTTTTGTTTCGTTTTGATTTTTTTGCATTTAATTTACATGTTTTTGATGCTCTAGACTCTAGAACATACAAAATGGTTTTTTATTTATGTTTGTTAAGTTTATGATAGAAAGCGGGTGAATGTTTAATTAAAATTTCAAGATGGAACAAAAACATACATTAAGAGAAGCGTAAAACTTAGACTTTAAAATTAATTTAAAAATTGCAAGACTTCAAGCTTAATTTAGCACACTTACGTAGGCTAAAACCATTTCGGAAAGTAGGACATGTTACCTTATAAAGAAATATAGGGCAGGATATCACAGCTTTTACATGAAATACTTTTCATAAAATGTTACTTTTTCTATGGATGCTATACAATATGCAACTTCTCTCACTACTTACACATTAAAAACGAACGATTCCTCATGCAGTGAGAAAAGTCGGCCATTGCAGTGAGAAATATTTTTTCTCACGGGTTCTCCTACGGTCTTCCATACTATTATCGCCGTTTCCACGGTACCATGCACAATACAAACACAATTAATGTTGTCAAATAAATGTCTCAAAGTAAAACTTACAAGGAATTACATTTCAGAACTGTTCAAAATTAACTGTTAATTAGAATTTTAAAAAATAAGGTACATAGGTATATAAATTTTAAGAATATTAAATACCTACATGTAATAGCTATTTGTATAACAAGGGAGGAAAGTGCTAATTTTCCTCCCGAGAATGAAGTTTACTGCCCGACGCGTAGCGGAGGGCAGTAATCATTCAAGGGAGGAAAAGGCACTTTACTCCCATGTTATACATATGGTTTTTCCACCTTCCTCAAATAACAAGTCATTTTTTCATTTTTACTTAATTTATTTATGTAACTAACCAACAAAATTTATTAGAACTAAAACTAACAAGTAGGTACAATATAACTGTCAACTGTCAAATATAAGTCAAATTATTAATGTAAACATTGTTAAATCAGAATAACAATTTACTGTTTTTTACCATTCTCCAAAATACAGAGTGTTTTTAGATAAACGTTAAAATGTATAGATACTTACGTAATAGAAAATAGATATTGTACAGGGCGTCAATAAGTTATATTTCATGAATGAAATACCATGACGTCACTTTTACTTTTCCTCCCTAGGGAGGAAAAGTACAACTTTGCTCCCTACAATCAGGCCGGAAAGGTATACTTTCGGTAGAGGTAGGTGGAAAATGTATTTTATTTCAATTTATACATATAATATACCTAAAAGCACCAAAATTATTTAATTTTAAAGTTTGAACTCTTGACAAAACCGCATCCATAGAAAAAGTACAGTGTACAACACATGAGAAAATGACATATTTCTCCCTCGCTTGATTTGCGGCCCTCGCCTCGTGCCTCGGCTCGTGCCAACAAACTTCTGCGCTCGTGAGAAATATGTCTTTTTTCTCACTTGTTGTACAATATACTATTTTTGTATTGCGAGAAAACATAGTGCAATGATGAAGTAAACGATGCTTGTAAAATATGCTTGCCATATCAACGACGGTGGTTGGCAATCATTATTTTGTGTGTTTTGATAACCTCATTTTCGTGATGTTTATTGCTAGTCCATATTGTTCTCCATATTTATCTATCTCGGTTATTAGCCTCTGGAAATCGTTCATTATGACAGTATCCTGCGCATACCTAATGTTGTTAATTAGTGTTCTATTGTCCTTTACTTCATTTGTTTCTTCCTCGCGAGCTTTCTTCATAATTTCTTCAGAGTATGCGTTGAACAGTAACGGCGATAATATACATCTCGTACCCAGTTTTTTATTTTCGAACTCATCTGAAATCTGTTCATTAATGTGTATTACCCGATGTTTATAATATAGATTCATTATAATTCGAAAGTCGTTGTAGTTTATTTATTTTGTTTTGAGGACATCTTTTAGCTGTTCCTGGCAGACTTTATGGAAAGGCTTGTTGTATGCGTATTTATGAAACACAGATATTTTGGTCAACATCCAAGCATCTCCGGATTAATACATGGAATGCAAAGAGAGCTTCTCGAGTACCTATCTACGCCTCTACGAAATCCAAATTGTCTGTCTTCAATGGCCATATGAATTTTTCGGTAAAATCGTCTGTGAATGGTCTTTAAGAAATTAATTAATTTAAGAAAATCAGACTTATGATACGGTGTCGCTGCATTCTGTAGCGTTTTCCTTTTTTGAGAGACAAAATGAATCGTGAGGTCAACGAACACGATTCAAAACGATCAACATGTACCTTACGCCCTACGCGTAATGAATTGTAAATGTATATCAAATATCAGATGTAAAATAGGACTACCTCAACTAGATTTATTCCAATTTCTGTGAACTCAAAAGCAGAATTGTGTTAATTGTGGTGTTAGTTGTATTCGGCGGGAAAATATTACTGTAATAATTAACCAAAACAAATTATTGTCAAATTTGAATTGTTAAAATTGCGAAAACCAAAAAAACCTGCTTCAAATCAACATAGCTACCACTGACAACTATATTTCCTACCCCAAAATTCAATTTCAAAGCATAACTATGTATATTGAAAACCGAGCTATTTTTAATCATAGTTGGTCATACAAAAAGTGTGTGTTTTAGAAGCAGAATCGTAAAAGAAACGAAACTCACGCAACGCCCCATTAAAATGTTATTTGCCACCGTGGGCATCTTGTACGTGAACCATATTTTAACAAAGTTTTTGTGAAATTTTACACGAGCACTATATAGATTGGCTAGCATCACCGGCGCCCATACAAAAATTTTCAGGGGGGTGGGGCAGACGTGAAGATGTTGCACATTATATTCTGTATACTTTGGATAACCATATATAGTTTACAGCACCCGAAAAGCTAGGGGGGGGCACGCCCCCCTTGGCCATGGATATGGGCGCCCATGGCTAGCATGTACGTGAATTCTATTGCTATTTGATAAAGGTACTAGTACACTTTAGTAGACCAAAAATAAGCAATTTTTCAAGATTTTTTTCTTGGAACCTTTATTAAAAATGAACATAAAACTTTTTACATACTAATATCCAACTCTTAGAGAATACAAAAAATATACCTTTTTCCATTTATGCACGTACACTAATATTGTCGAGGCCTCGAAAAAAAGTAGTTCCGATGGCGGACAGTTAATCTCAGGATTGAGATCTCTGAAACAAAAAAATCGTACGGCAATTGAAAAAGGAAGGTTTCTTACGTAACAATTTACCACCGTTAGTGAAAAATTCCGCAAAAAAAGATTTTACGGAAATTTGAAAAAATTTTGTGAAAAAATCGCCCGTTTTTATTCAGTTTTTCATGGTTTAAAAATATTTATTTTTTATTTTTTGGTCAAATGGTCGTAAATTGTCACGTAAGAAACCGTCCTTTTTCAAATGCAGTACGATTTTTTTGTTTCAGATATCCCAATCCTGAGATTAACTGTCCGCCATTATTTTTCAAGGCCTCGACTTTTGCGCCCCCTACAATATTAGTGTACGTGTATAAATAAAAAAAAATTTGTACTCTCTAAGCCAAGCCGCACACCAAAGAAACATGAAACGAAAAACATGAAACATGAAACGAAAAACATGTTTCATGAAAAGAAAACACTGCTAAAAAAATCTCAAGTCCGCCTACTAATGAAACGAGTGTGATTCATGCTCATGACACATTTTTATTTTCGGAGAGTCTCATAAATGGCCGGATATATATTTGTTTAGCAGTGGTTTATTTCCATGAAACGTAATTTACGTTTCATGTTTCTTTGATGTGCGGCCGGGCTAAGAGTTAGATATTAATATTATATGTAAAAAGTTTTATGTTCATTTGTAATAAAGGTTCTGAGAAAAAATTCTTGAAAAAAAATGATTATTTTTGGTCTTCTAAAGTGTACTGGTACCTTGAATGTTACAAATACAAACCAAAATGTGGGTTAAATGGGAGAACGGTTGGTAGCTGTAAAACTGTTAAAATTAAAAAATTTGTTTTCATCATATTGATAGGGTATTGTATTAGTATGAAAGAAAATAAAAAAAAATGCTGGAAGTGTTCGAAAGGCCGATCACTGAACTCAGAATTCGTTAGACATGAGAGAAAGACAGTAAACTGCAGGGCGCAAGACCAAAAGGAAGTCCACGAAAATATGGAAATATGAAGTGGCAGGGAACGCGCAAAATTTTGTAGACATTGGAGTAAAAGTTGGACGCATAGTTTGGAAAAGACCACGACTTGATGGGGCTGTAGTGCCATTGGAGAGAATTTACTATGAAAAAAGAGTTTGTTGGTAAGGCTGCACCTACATTGGATCCGTATTTCTCCGATCCGAATCGACGTCGGATTAAAAAACAAACTCATGGTATTAAATGGCTGCACCTACAGTGGATCCGTATTTCTCCGATCCGATCTGATATCGGCCGACGTCGAACAGCTTCTCTGTTGTAGTTTCTCGATATCGGATCTTCAATCGCCCGATATCGGATCGGAGAAATACGGATCCAATGTAGGTGCATCCTAAATCCACAAGGTTCAAAGGAAAATGGGAATCTGATACAGATTAGGTAAGTAGGTGCCCTTCCAAGACTTCCGACACGGCTAGTGGCCGGTACAGTCAGTACCGTGGTAAATTTACCATGAAGTGGTCTATCGACGTTGTGTTGGAATTTTTATCATTGTATGAATTAACCAACTTGCTAAAATTTCTACTGCCAACACTAGTACAACAAATTAGACTAAACTAAACCCTCGATACTTGAGGGGACACCGAGAACCGTGCTCTCTCTCTTCTTTTTACAATGATCTATTTTCTATTTCTCTTCGCCGACGTGAACTGACGAAAAACGCCGCTCCGCGTTCCGTGGAATTCCGGCTTTACATGTACACTTCTTAGAATTTGCTATCGTGTGGTAAAAATGTACTATAGTCTAGTCGCAACATAGAGGGTCCCATGGACACTTTTAGTTCACCGCGATTTGATGGTGGTATTATAGGTTTTTTGGGTCGCTGAATCCAATGGAAGTGGTCTGGAAGCCCAAATGTGGTGTTTAATTGTTATTAACAAATTATGGTAAAATTAGGTGTTTTCCAGGAATTATTAGAAGCCCTATAAATAAATTGATAGTGTTAAGGTCTTCTCTGGCGTATTTTTGGTCGCTGAATCGAATGCGACTAGTCGCGATTACTCAAAATGTGTTCTTATTTTGTTCATAACAAAATAATTGTTTATTCGCCGAAAAGCTCGAAATGCGTTATCTACAGCAAGTTTGTAGTCTTTTTCATAGTATTTTTATACGCTAAATCGATCGTCACTAGTCGTGATAGCTTAAACCACGTTCAGACTTTGCTATTAATAAATTATTGCAAAAATAACGGTTTCTAGTACGTTTACTCACGGTTTTTGCTCTAAATTAAAAAAAAAAAAAACGCTTGGAATGACATGAAATTTGGCGTGCACGTAGCTAACATGTTAAACAAAAAAAGTGATACTGTGCCGATGTGTGCTTTTACCCTGGGGGTGAGTTTCACCCCGTTTCGGGGGTGAAAGAAGAAACCTTTAAAATAAATCCGGAATTGGATAAACTGATTAATTCTAAGCAACGTTTGTTCTATACAGTTTTTTCACTAAGTCAATACTTTTAGAGTTATTTGTGAGTGAATATGTTCATTTTTCAACAAAACAACCAAATAACTCGAAAAGTGTTGACATAGTGAAAAAACAATATATAGAACAAAATTTGCTTAGAATTAATCAGTTTATCCACTTCCGGACTTATTTTAAAGGTTTCTTTTTTCACCCCCGAAAAGGGGTGAAACTCACCCCCAGGGTAAAAGCAGACATCGGCACAATATCACTTGTTTTGTTTGACATGTTAGCTATGTGTATGCCAAATTTCATGTCAATCCAAGTGGTTTTTTTTTAATTTAGAGCAAAAACCGTGAGTGAACGTACTATAAACCGTTATTTTTGCAATAATTTATTAATAACAAAGTCGGAACGTGGTTTAAGCTATCACGACTAGCGGCAATCGATTTAGCGTATAAAAATACTATGAAAAAGACTACAAACTTGCTGTAGATAGCGCATTTCGAGCTTTTCGGTGAATAAACTATTATTTTCGCGACTAGTCACATTCTATTCAGCGACTAAAAATACACCAGAGAAGACCTTAACACTATCAATTATTTACAGGGCTTCTAATAATTCCTGGAAAACACCTAATTTTACCATAATTTGTTAATAACAATTAAACGCACTACATTTGAGCTTCCAGACCACTTCCATTGGATTCAGCGACCCAAAAAACCTATAATACCACCATCAAATCGCGGCGAACTAAAAGTGTCCACGGGATCCCCTACGTTGCGACTAGACTACTACATAAAACGTGATCTCCAAGTAAATAATCTTCTTATATCAAATTAATTTAAAATAGTAGAGTAAATATTAATTTATATAAAATAACCTTTTCATACAATTTACTTATTTTGGTATCTTTAAAATGGCTTTTACGTTTGAACAAACCTTTTTGCACCAGTTTTACCTTATATCTGGTGATACTATGAAGCAAATTCGTTTACCATACAATTTTATCGACAGTTTTCTCATTGAAAATGGGAAAATATAATGAACGTTTCCCGTCTGTCTGAGGGGAAGTAACTACCCCATATCCATCCACCTCCGTGACCATAAACATTTAATAACAAAAGATTCGGAAAGATGAAAGTAGTCGTAGAACACTTCTTTTGTGCTTTTCGTTTTTCTGAAGCGTCAACACAATGTTATTCTTTCCTATTTTTATATTATTTTTTTATCTTATCATTTTTTTGTATATAAAACGTAGTCGTCAAAATGTTCATCGAGTTCATTTTCACGGAATATAATATGGAACTTACTTGGCAAACGTTTGTCAGGGGATTAGTCACATTTATCGTTATCAGCTTATGTACCAAAAAGCCAATAAAATGAGTATTTTGTAATGCAACAACCATTTTTATTTATCAGTAATACTTTTTAATATGTTTTCAGAGAAAACATATTATTACACTATCGTAAAATATAATAAGTTAAAAACGAAAAGCATCGATATAGTAAGCAACTATACTAAATTTACAATCAAGATGCAGTAGAAATAAACAAACCAAGACACGTTAAATGCTACCGATGCGTTCCCTACTTACTCTACGGTACCCACTGTGGTGGCTCTTTCGATGTCTTAAATGGCTGTGCTAAAACCTATTCCGAGCGAGAATCCAGTTCGACTTTATTGTAAATTGCGGATTGCGGTCGATGCGGCGCCGTTGGAATCGAAACCGATGCCATCGACTTTTTGTCACTGGTGCGTGGAATAGACGATTGGAACCTATTCCGAGGTACCTGCTCCAGTTCCATCATGCCATCTCTACATGTGACCAATTTCTGTGGCTAGTTTCAACTACAACGATCTGGAGTTTAACTTGATGATGGTCTGCTAACACCGAAAACGTTCGTTAATCTGTGATGTAAAGTTTTTGTCCAACTTGGATCTTTTTAAGAGTTTTTTAATAAAATTTATATACTCGATTAAATCTATTAAAATATGTTTTACTTACTACGTGTTACTCATATGGCAAGACATTTTCCGAATCTTATTTCGTTAAAAAACACTGCTCTTGTTTCAGCCACACAACTAAAACGTTTAAAAACGATCATCTAGACGAGACGCGAATGCCTTTTTCTGCCGTTGAGAATTTTCACTGTAGCCGTAATTGTTTTTTGGGGAAATATACCCAAAAACACATCCGAAATGGTCTCAGCTGTTGAGATTTTTCTTTTGTAATGTTGAAAAACGGCATCTGCTAACCGGAAAATAAAAATTAAATTTTCTGTTGAAGCAGATGTGACTATTATGATATGTGGTAAAACAGTTACAATAATGTACGTATACAGGGTGGCCGGAAAAAAAAGAAAAATAGGCATTATCAGGAACTACGAGAACATTTAAAAAACGTTTTAAAACTTTTAAAGGTTATCTACTTTTTGATTAAAGGGCAACACAGTTTTCCTCTAAACCATACACTCGTATTGACCATAACTCTGGACCTTTACATACGACATACTCGACAGTTCTGTCATCTCGTTCACACTTCTTGTGTAGAGTAGTGATGTTGATTATAGTCACTTTCGAGTATTCGTTACAAATCGTTACTTTTGTATAAAGTAATCATTTACAGTATTCGTTACTTTGATTACTTTTGTATTTGCGTACCGGTAATCATATCGAGAATCGTATTTCTCAGTAGGTAGGTATTTTCTATAGATATAGATATTATATATCTAGATAAAAATATAGGGTTCTCGCATTCGATATTTGTTAATGACATACATTATTTTACCTTCATTATACCTTCCTCTGTTTAATATTCTATCTTCTCCTCACCCTCACAGTGTGAGGCTCTGAGGCTCACACCCTTAAAACGCTTCATACCGATAACGATATTCGATAACACTCGTAAAATACCGGTCCCGTCCGTTACTCGCTGGGATACGATTGGTAGAAAGTAATCAAGTGTACTGGTTGTAGATACAATAGTCGTTACTCGCTCTGATACGATTGGTACGAAGTCGAAGTAATCAGAGTAATCAAAGTAACGATTTGTCTCTCTGTATAGTAATCGTTACTTTCGGTGTTCGTAAGTAACTAGTATTTTGTAACGAATAGATACTTTTTCAACATCTCTAGTGTAGAGGTGTGTCTACTAACCCCTATTGTGTAGAGGTGTTTGCTTAGTTGACAATAGCCAGTTAAAGAACCAACGGACAGGCGTAGGTTCTTCCTGGTCAAGTATTTTCCAGATGCTGATTTCCCAAGATTCCTTAGTGTTACGTTGGCAAGTCCACATCCATGCCCTTCTTTAAATTTTTTCATGGATTGTGTGTGAGAGCGACATTTGTAAATTTCCGCGATTGTTGTAGTTGACCAACCAAAAAGATCACCAGACCCCAAGAGTCTTAGGCCTGCCGCTTTCATAGCTAGCTGGTCAGCAATGCGGTTGCCGTTATTTACATTGTGTTCTTTAACCCACCTCAGGATGATGTTACCATCCGAAGCTTGGGCTAGTAATTCATGACACTCAATAATTACTACTGTGACACTATTTAGTCCGCTCACGAATTGGCCTATTTCTTCCCGAAGCTTCTCGGCGTTACGAGACAATACCATTCCTATCCACGGCGTGCGAGACGACCGCTGCCGAAGTATATATAGAACCGAGATTCGAGCACAGGCCAGTCATTCATTCAACGAAGCGCGTCGCGTAACTTAATGTATTCGAATCGAAGATATGAAATGTATTTATTAGTTATCGGAATTATTATGTTTAGTTAAGTAAATCATAAATTTGAGTTTGTAAATAAATTAGATGTGTTAGTTGGTGTTATTTGTAATTATTAAAATAAATAAGTGATGTAAATAAAATAATATAAGTAAGTCTTCCTTTATTTAAATTAAACTTAGTGCCTAAAGATATAAATAAATAAAATAGTAGAGTCAATCGCGTAACACTACCCTTGATGTGACACTTGGTCTATTCAGGGTTACTATACCGCTTGTCTGCTGTCTGTTCAGATTATTATGATTTTACCGGCTATACCTTTCCGGGTTATCTCTTTTGCGCCTATGGAGATACCAGCCAGTTCAGTCTGGACTACGCTGGCATTTTTGCCCATACTCCACTTTATATAGCTGTCAGTGTATATGCAAGACGCATTTGCCATGTTTCTAAGACAAACTTAGGTTTAATTGAGTCGCAGCTAGCATTACCAGGTGTCCCGATTTGCGCGGGACGTCCCGATTTTCAGGGAGCCTCTGGGGACGCGTACCGATTCGTACCTGATCGGGACACTAAATGTCCCGATTTTCACCCACCAAAAACCAATTTCAGGAGGACTTGCAGTGAATTTTATAACTACATATGTTATAAAAACAAGGCACTCCAAAAAGCGGCAAAATCGAATGAAAAATATAATTTTAATAAAAAATAAATAATTTACTTACAGCCGGTTTCCGAAACGTTATTCAAATCTCCGATCATCTAATCGGCTGTCAGATTTGATCAACTGTTAACCTGTGATGGGTTTCTCAAACGCCAATTATTGTAAAATTGCATGATCATAGATCATGTAATCGATGATCTGACATACGATTTGGTAGCGATACTGTCACAATTGGCTGTTATCCTTCAAAATTTCAATTATATTAACCTCTAAATCCAAGCTTGTATCTTTAGATTCTAAAGGTGCATTCTCTCTTACGTACTGTCACTTTTGTTTGGAGCAAGAATTGAACGAGAGCATTTTAAAAATGAGGCTAGGTTATGTGACGGGAGTTGGAGATATAAAACAGTTTATTTATGATCTATAATATTTTATAATCGTATTTTCATTTTTGGTCTATATATTTACTTTTTATATTTATTTTTAATTTATTTACCGGCTGTTTTATTGTCTTCAAAGTTAGCTGCTATAATTTCTCACACGTTTTCCCTCTTATTTACATCGCTATAATCATTATGTTCTGCTTTTTAGAGCTCTGGCCTCTCAAAAAATAGCTCTATGAGTCTAGCATCCTTGTTATCTTACATTTTTAAAAGAAAAAAAATATAAATTATATAATAAAATATAAAAAATGTCCGAGATATCCATGTTCTGCAAGTTAAATAAATATTTTAAATTATTTCTTCCATAAAAAAATCTTATTTTTATTGAATAATATGATTTATATCATTTATATATGTGTTATTTGACAATTTTTTCCCGGTATTTGTTAATTACAGTAATTAAAAAACTAAAAAAACTCTTAACAGCTCGTTAATCGACGGATAGTCGCAGATTAGGTAACAGTCCATTTTTACCGCCGTTTGACAAGCGAAACTGGTTAATCGACCTTTCGTAGACTCAAAACACTCATGATCGGCTGTTAACTAACGATTAATCTTTTGTCAGGTGATCGACTATTGTTAAAACTAGTTTGGTTGACGTTTCTGACGCATTTAATCTATTGTTAATCGTCGATTACATAATTTTTGAGATGATCATCCTTTCGGAAACCGGGCGTTAATCTACGATTTTTTTGTAATTTCGTCTGGTTATTATTATGTAGGATTAAATAAAGATTATAGAAACACCTTGTAGTCCAGTAAATAAACTGGAAATACGGCGATACCGTGTAATTTTCAGGATCAACTCCGAATTGCGTAAAAATTTGGACGGCTTGTACCGTTGGTTGCTTTTACTCGGGAGGTGACAGTCACCCCTAGTTGGGGGGTGAGAAACCGCGCGTTTAAAATAAGTACGGAGATGGATAAATTGACTAATTCTAAGCAATTTTAGTTCTATAGAATTTTAACTTAGTTAATACTTTTCGAGTTATTTACGATTGAAAATGTTTATTTTTCGACAAAAAAATCACGTTTTCAGGCGATTTTCGCAAATAACTCAAAAAGTAAGTATTTGATCGAAAAAAATATTTTTAGCAAAAATGTAGCATAATATAAAAAAAAATGAAAAAAATTGTGAATTCGTAAAGTTTATAGACCCAGCAAATGCAGAGTTATAGCTCATGAAAAATACGTTCTTATTCGTCAAATTCCAAATCAAATATTCCAACGTGAAATAACCAAGAAATTTTCCAAGTTTAACCTAACTTTTCGGGAAAAACCAATTAAAACTTTTTTACTTAATAAAGCTTAATTTTTATGTTTTAAAAAAGTTTCTAGCATCAAAACTAAGAAGGTTATACTCAAAATCAAGTTGACTCAAGTTTGAAAAAAAAATCGTGAAAATCTCCCCCTACTTAGCACCCCAAATGAAATTAATCGTTACCGCTTTACAAACAATTTACATTACTTATGTATTTTTTACATGATTGAAAGGGCCTGAACGAGTCACTAATCACGAGTGTATGCAAAATATGAACAGCCATATTCTAACAGAAAAACAAAATGAATCTATCATATTTATAAAAGCAAAAAATACTTACTTTTTACTCCTTGAGATTTTTAGTATCTCTAATACTTTTTAAGTTATTTTGAAAAATGGGCATTTTCCAATATTTTAGGACAATTTTTTTTACTATAACACCAATTTTTTTCAAAACTAAGCACTCTCAACCGGTAAACCTTACAGATCGTATTAACAATACACATATAAAGTAAATGGAAAAGCGGTAACGATTAATTTTATTTAGGGTGCTAAATAGGGGGAGATTTTCACAATTTTTTTTACCAAAAAAAGGAGCCAACTTTATTTTGAGCGTAACTCACTTAGTTTTAATGCTAGAGACTTTTATATAAAACAAAATTAAAGATTTTTTTAAACACTTTAAAAAGTTTTAAAAAAATTTTGCTCGAAAATTGCTTAATTTTTTTTATTATTTCAAGTTGAAAAATTCGATTTGGAATTTGACGAATAAGAACGTATTTTTGATGAGCTACAACTTTGCTTTTACTGGTTTTATAGACTTTCTGATCATACAAATTTTTTTGCTTTTTTTAAAGCTACATTTTTGCTAAGAATATTTTTTTCGATAAAATTACTCGAAAAGTATTGACTTAGTTTAAAAATTATATTACAAAAGTTTTTTAGAGTTAGTTAGTTGATCCATTTTGGTACTTACTTTAAACGCTCGTTTTTTTACCCCCGAGAAAGGGTAACTGTAAGTGTCACCCCCCAAGTAAAAGCAATCAACAGTACAAGTTCAAGTAGACAGTAAATAGAACCTAAAACCAGATTTTCATGCAATTCGGACTTGCCTCTAAAAATTACAGTCCCGGTAATTTGGCCGCATATGAAATGCCTCCCGAAAAAGGGTTTCTTACCTGTCGCTAAAATGGTCACATACGAATTGCCTCCCAAGCTTTAAATAAATTACATGCTTCTAATCTTTATGTGAAGGTAAGACGTTGCCACATCTTCGTCCCTTTGTAAATTTTTGGCAAAATTGGTATTTTGTTACCTATTTAATTTATTTTATTTTCAACCTTTATGTATTATACATTATTCACACTAGGCAGTACTTATAAATTCGAACTAACTTATACATATACAATTAGTTTTATATCCATTATATTATATTTTATAATAACCATTATTTTTTTTACTAATAAATTAACAAAAAATACAAAAACATAATAAGTATTTTATAGATTTATTAAAAATAACATCACAAAAAACTTATTTGAAAATTACAAAATATTTTTCCTAAATTTATATGATACTACTTTGACAAATTCTAATCATCTATTTATTTTACATTCTGTTAGTTCTAAAATATTTTCATTTAGAAATTTATTTTTGCTCTACTTTCCTCAACAATTTTTTTTTTTTGGTGTCGAAACACAATTCATTTTAATGTAGATATTTATTTGAAATTGTAAAATTATATCAATAAAATTATTAATGTTAGGATGAGGGCAGTAGAAAGAAGAATCATACTTGGAATGAAAGCTTTCGCATGGGTTTGTGGTTCTTTGTAAAGATAAAGAGTGCTCGGCCCAAAGATGTAGAGGAAATGTCGAATTATCAGATATGTAAACTCAGAGAATATAAACTCGTATTCAGAGAATATAAACAAACAAAAAGATTAAGGTAAAAGTATCTATTTATGGAATCAATAGGAAGAGATTAGAATCGGAATTGGAATTACCCAGAAAAGCTGGATATTAGATTGTCGGGTAACAACTTTCTTTTCTAAAAAGAAATATGTCGTACTGTTAAATATTTATGTGAAACAAATTTCGTCGGTGATTCTGCAAAAACCTCGTATACTCCGTTAAAAAAATACAAATGTTAACGTAATAAAAATGCCAAGAAACCTAATTACGTTAACATAGTTACGAAATGACATTTTCATTACGCTAACATGTGTATTTTTTAACGGAGTTTCAGACAGGGCAAAAATCTAACTTCTGGAAAAAAAAATTCTTATACGAGGTTTTGCAGAATCACCGACGATTTTATATAAGTACTTACACTGCTTTAACAATAAGAAAAATCAAAATAGATAGATACGACCTATTTAAATTATGATTTGGCAACATTGTGTCATTCTACAGAGTTAAATAGACAAAATATCAGCCTAAATGATTAACGAAACGGAAGCATTTCGATTGTACCTGGGAGGTATTTCATGTATGAAAATATTTACCTGAAAAAGTGGGAGGCATTTCGATAACACCGGGTAATTTACGGCTATTGTTGTTTATTTGTCCCGATCTACAACCCTAAATCCCGATTTGTTTTTGCTTATGTACCGATTAAAAACAAATCGGACCTAGCAACACTAGTCGCAGCCTGCTTGTAGCATGGCTAGCAAAATATACATAGCTCTCCTCGCCAGAAGCGACTTCCCAATTGTCCCTCAATTGTCACGTCTTTGATATATATGTCTAGAGGTGTGATACCAATGAGTAACTCCATTGCAGCAGTTCGTGTTGTTTTCATGGCACCTGTTATATTTAGAAGGAACATCAAGAAGAAGAGTTTTTTTTATATTAGTTTCTTTTATTCGGAATGATTTCGAATGAAAGGTATTACGAATTTTACGTCCTTCATACTTTTTTATTGTTTTTATCAGAATTCTTTCTTATAGAGCTATAATCCTTGGTAAATCCACTTCAAATTGGTACAAATGTACTTCTATTATCAAACGCTTTCTAATAAAAAGCTGTATCGTGTGCCGTCTATGCTCAACCCTTCAGTTTTATATTCAATACTTTTCCAATTCCAATATGGCTTAGTGTAGAAAAATATTGCCATTTGTTTAATGTTAATAAAATCGAAAACATTTTGCGCAAGCTTCGCCACTGTCTGGAGCTTTATTGAAAGTAAATAAAAGCAACACCCTCCGAACTAATAAAACAATAAAATACACACGGGACTCAATTCCAATCAATTTTCAACTGTTTTTCAAGTCCACACAAAGAAAAATACGTGATGTAAATGTGGAATTTATGTTCCTTTGTCTATCCCGATGCCGGACGGAACTCACTCAGAGTTGGCTTTCGAACAATATTAGATATTGTAATTAATTGGTGTTGGAATTAGACCAATAATTTTAATCAGCTTCTAAAATATGTAATTTTTTTTACACGTTGCGTTTACTTTATTACTTTATAGTCTAAGAGCTAATGAACCCTCCGACTAACGGTCTTCCTGTAAGGGTAGAAATTTGTATAGTGACAATTCATAGCACGCCAAGGCTAAAAACCATGACCTGGGCCCTGATTCTAATTCATTTCGACAGTCGCAATTTCATTTCGACACCGCCATGACAGCCGCAGAGTATAGCGATTCTTATTCATTTCGATATTAGTTACAACTGGGGATATTAACCTTATCATGTTGAGACTGCTCAGAATTTGGGTTGGCGCTTCGGTTTATTGGAGTTTGTTGATAGTCTGGGAAAATTATCGAGAAAATGCCATTTTTGGGAAAAATTATTTACCAGCTATTTTATTGCTAAAATCAAATCTTAAGATTGCATATATTAGTAATATGGGGTATGACACATCCGCGGAAAGTGTGTTATTTTATTTATTAACAAATTAGCACTCCTAAATCTTCTTTTTTTTTTCAATTAGTGGTCTGTAACTCCTAAAATTTTTCCTTTGAGCCAAAAACACTCAAATAAAAATTCACCGTAATTTAGTTCTCCACAAAGTTATTTTTTTTTCGATTTCCTTCAACAAAAATTTTACTCAGAAAATCCGAGTTTTCCCAAAAAATCTGCAATTTTCAATTAAAATTTTAGGGAAGTACCTAATTATTTATCAATAATTAAATAATTGATGACATGAAAGATTTATTATAGTAGATTATACAGAGGGGCTAAATTATGGAATAAATTCATTTCTTTAAAACGGACGATTTTGGAGCAAAATCCCGAAAGAGGTCGATTTTTATTTTTAAATTACAATTTTTTGGCATATATTTCATACTAGTGACTTCATCTATCTGAGCGTGATGACGTAATCGATAATTTTGTTAATGGGAATAGGGGTCGTGTGGTAGGTCATTTGAAAGGGCGTTCAATTTTCTATTCAGTAGTATAAACATTAATATCATTAGGTATTTATACAGGGTTGCCAAAAAAATTTTTTGAATTAAATTAATTGGCGCAAAAAGAAGAATGTATGTAATTTATTTAACTCAAAATACATTGTACTGCTGTCAGAAAATAGAAAAAAAGGTTTATTTCACAAATAAACATTTCTTTTCGCTTAAATTAAATCACAAACAGCCTCCCTCCTACCTATTGGCAGTTTGAACATTTAATTTAAGCTAAAAGCAATGTTTATTTTCAAAATAAACATTTTTTTCTATTTTCTGACAGCAATAGAATGTATTTTGAGTTAAATAAATTACATGCATTCTTCTTTCTTGCGTCAATTAATTTAATTCAAAAATTTTTTTGGCCTCCCTGGATAAATAATGATATTAATGTTTATAATACTGAATAGAGAATTGAACGCCTTTGTAAATGAGCTACAACACGAACCCCTATTCCTATTTAAAAAAATAATCGATTACGTCATCACGCTCGGATGGATGACGTCACTAGTTTGAAATATATGCCAAGAAATTTAATTTAAAAATAAAAATCGACCTGTTTCGGGATTTTTCTCTAAAATCGTCCATTTTAGAGAAAATGAATTTATTCCATAATTTAGCCCCTCTCTGTATATCAGGAGACCGGCGACAATCTAACCAATAGTTTATCAATAATTAAAATGTTAATTAAAAAATTTCGGTCGAAATAATAACCAGCAAGATTATGATACACCAGAATAACTATGATTTTCGTATAAAAAAGCACTATACCTATTCAACCTACCTTACAGGATTGAAATTGGACCATTTGAGCGGTCTCAGGAATGTTATAAAGAAACAATTTTTTGGCTTATAAACAAATAGAACCCCTCAGAAAATATTAGATTAAATTAAATTAAGTTAACGCTGTTGAAAAGGGCTGTGTCCTTTTCGAAGAAAAGCAAATTGAATTGCGAGGACTGATTCCAGGTATAACCGGTCAAATTTGACCGGCATTTGCGACAGAGTTATAAACAACAGGATTTTAATCTTTGAACCATTAGATACCTTTTAATTCCGGTCCTCTTTGTACATACAAATTTTCATATCTTCAAAACACTCATAACAAAGAAGATTTATGTCACTGTCACCAAATTATTTAATTATTGATAAATAATTACTTCCCTCAAATTTTAGTTGAAAATTAAAGATTTTGTTTGGAAAAACCGAATTTTCCGAGGAAAATTTCCGTCGAAGGAAATTGGAATAAATTATCAATGTGCAGAATTAAATTACTGTCAATTTTTATGTGAGTGTTTTGGTTTAAAGTTAAAATTTTCGGAGTTATAGAGCAATAATAAAAAAAAAGATTTCGGAGCGCTAATTTGTTTATAAACAAAATAGCACACTTTCTGTGGACTTTGCACAGCTATATTACTAATATAGGAAATCTTAAGATTTGATTTCAGCATGTCCAGCAATAAAATAGCTGGTAATTAATTTTCCTTGTTTTTTACTAATTTTCCCAGATTATTACCTTACATCTTTCATTTAGTTGATGATTCATGTTGTGGACATTCTCAATTATTATATTTCTAATTTAATACTATTCTATCTAATTCCTCAAAACAAGCAAATTTCAATTAAACCCAGCTATATTATAATACCTTTTGCTTTAGTTTTCCTTGCAAGAAATAAACAAAACACATCTAAACTAAACCTAACCTCGCTTTTGGCCATTCATTCATCTCCGTGTCAAATAATTTCGACAGTCGAAATTATAATATCAACACCCTTTTTAAAGTCGCTATTAATTTCGATAGTCGCTATTTCATGACGTCACTTCGTTAGTTCAACTAAAGTCCACAAGGCTCGCACAATCGCATTTCAACCGTCGCCATATTGAAAGCGACTTGTTTTTGGTCGAAATTTGATTTAGAATCAGGGCCCTGGCAGGCATCAGCCCTGCACGTGTATCTACCAGATGAATCAAAAAGTGCATAGTTTAGGGGTAAAATAAACTTTCCCCTGTAAGGTTTAAATTTAAGTATGTGTTTGAGTAAGTCATTTAGAAGAGATGTCGAGGTTCGAGCGAAAACCCGATAACTAACAAAACCATTGTTTAGAGATAATCGCGATTAAAGATTTTAGGAAGTTTGAATAAGATTTAAAATCGTCATAGGAAGTTTTATCAAATATTTGTTATAGCCAAATGGCAGAGAATTTAATATTTAGTTGAGAATAATTTATTTTAAGTTTAATTTATAAAAACGTATTTACAAAAAAAATAAAACGTGATATTTATCGGTTTTTGCCTCGTTGAATGAGTATAACATTTGACTTTATTGGTTTTTATTTTGAATTTTATTAATTATAAAATAAAAGTTAATTGTATATTATTTCAACAAAAATAAATTAATCTGCATTCTTTTTAGAAAATTAAAAGGTAAAATGTGTCTTCTTCCGATTCTTCTCACATCATTACATCTGGAATTCGATCTACTATATAATTACCGGTTTTTAAATTTGTTATTCAAGCATGCACCTCTTCTGGAAAATATTTTCTTGGCACATCTTTATCAAATCCGTTTTCTTTGCTTCACTTTTGGAAAGGTACTTTTATATAACTTTGGTAAATTGCCCGGATTTGGTAAGTCTATGGTTGCCTTTTGGGATGAAATTCGTTTTAGCCTTTTAGGGCGTAGAGTAGGAGTTTTTTTTTTTGTAATTCAAACCAATATCTTCTGATATTTTTATTAACTGGTTACCGTTTTCCGCTATTGTCTTCTTTAGAATATCATCCAGTAGAATCACTGTTAGCTACAGCATTTATTATATCATCTGAGAATATACACAGCGTTTTTTAAAAAACTTTTGACTCACTGGAATTCATTCATGGTAAGCTAGTGGAAAGAAACATTTCTTACTAAATGTTCGTTCCTTTCTTTGGGAAGTTTTAAGAACAAGTCTAGTCGTAATTAGTTTGACAGTTATATTGTACAAAATAAAATTATTTCTAGACTAGACTACTACTACTAGACTCCAGTAATTTCTACAGAGTTTCAATAGTCTTCAGTCAACTTTTCAGTACACTTAAATTTAAATTTAATACAATTGATTTGCTGTGGTACCTTGGAAGCTCCGAGTTTGTTTTTCATTATAAATATGGGCCCCATTCTAACCGCTTAATGTTAAAGACAAAAAAGTTATGTATGCTTAAAAATTAAAGACAAAAAAGTTATGTGATAAAATAATCGTTGTCCTACCCAAAATGGACGCCTATGATCGGTACTAGAAAGTCGCAATGGATGGAATCGATTTATCTTTGGAAGATAAATATACGTACCGATTTTCGTTTTTCTAAATTGAAGCGTTCTGGAGGTATTTAAGAAAAACCAATTACAAGACGCCATTTTCAAAGAGCTCTAGCTCCCTTAGGAAGCACTTTCGGACTAGGTGAATTCAGCTAAATTGTCTTAAAATTATCTGAAGAATCTCCTGTCTTCGTTTGTCGGTAGAGTTTCTGGACACCCTGTATATTAAAAAAAATTGGAAAAAATCCTTTGTAAAAGGTATAAAATTTTTATTAAAAATCCCGTTAAGGGCTACATCACAACAAAACGTTTTCGATTTTATAAAAATCATCATCAGTGTTAGGGTTTGCTCACTACGGAGACCAAAGGATGGTATCCTAGCCTAGAGCATAGTATTCTATTCTTCATATTCGTGAATTCTCGCATTTAAAATAATGTATTTATTTTACCTGGCATTTGAAACTATATTATCGATCGCTATGTAAAATAAATACATTATTTTGAATGCCAGAATTCACGAATATGAACAGTAGGATACTATGCTCTAGGCTAGGACACCATCCTTCGGTTTTGGTACCATTTTTGGTAGCACATTTGCTACCAGACTTTCACCATGTAATCAAGTCACACGACAACTCAGATGTTACCTGTGGCATAATATTAAAATAGTTTAAACATCCATGCTTTAATTGGCATTTTTAACTGATTTTTCCTTAACGGACCACTTATACAGGGCTTTGACCCACATATTTTTGTTAAACTATATCTTGGTGGTTAGCATGTAAACTTCACGTAAGCACTGATGATGTGGTAAACCAGTCGAAAACTAGTTATGTGATTGTGATTTAGCCCTTTTTAGGGATTTTAAATATATACCTTTTATAAAGGATTTACTATTTTTGTATTACATGGTATACAGCCAACTACAGGAAAACTTTTTCCTTGTGGAAAGAAATATTCGAGCAAAAACCCTTTAAATATTATATGGATGCATTAAAGGTACATACTTAAATAAAATGCCTTAGGATGGATACATAGCAACAGGGATAATGCCCTTAGGAAAGTGTGGCAACATTACATTATAATGACTTAATGGCAACTTAAGTTGAGTTGCCATTAATTCATTGTAATGTAAACAACAGGGCATTATCCTTGTTGCTATGTATCCATCCTATAAGGCATTTTACTCGTATTTAAGTATGCACCTTTAATGCATCCATATAATATTTAAAGGGTTTTTACCCGAATATTTCTTTGGTGGCTCAGCTTGCATCCAATCTGTCTAACACTGATGATGATTTTTTATAAAATCGAAAACGTTTTGTTGTGATGTAGCCCATTTACAAAGGATTTTTTCCAATTTTTGTGATTGATGGTATACAGCCAACTACAGGAAAATTTTTTCTTTTCCCTGTGGAATTTATATATTTTTCTTTTTAATTAATAAATATAAATATAATTTTTTTAACATTTATTATATGTTCAAGATATTTTTAAACAAATACATACTACGATGCCACTATTAAACAGTGTTAGAGCAATAAATAATGCAGTGTGAATAAAGTCATTTGAAAGGGAGCACAAAGTATTCACTAAATATTTGAAAATTATCAGTTTCACAGCCTTAAACTATTTACAAAGCGACCAACAAAGACCTTCTGTTAATACTGTCGACTTCACTTACTCTATCCGGTCCTGTTTCCAATTCAGCTAACTCTATTTATTTATAGGGTTCATTCACGCAAGCTCTTGAAAAATGCATCGTGGTTTTTGATCGCTCCGTACTTCTCCAGTCTCTCTTTCCGTTCACTGGTTTTTATTTTGAAAAGGTTGCAAGCCTCAATATAAATATAGTGAGACTCTTCGAGGAAGCCGATGTAGAATTAAGGCATTAAATCTTCATCCGATAGTCTAGAAGCCGGGCTACCGCAGGGATATCTGCTGAATTTATAAACTCTTTGGCGTTTATAAAACATTCACTGGATTCAATTTATTATGTCTCTTTGCTAAAAATTTAAAGGAAAAGCTTAGCCCTTTAATCGGCAAAATAGAAATAGTACGTCTGGATCCCGCGTATGAAAAAAAAAAAAGAATGTGTGTGTACTTGTACGCACGTAAGAAGTTATACTTCTATTATATGATTTCAACGAAATCAATATACTTTAAACAATTTCTCTACTACTTTCCAAAAATTTTTATTAAAACAATACCAAAAATTAAAAAATAAAAGAATAAAACACACACAAACACATTGAAAAATGCCACAAATGATTTCTGAACAATAATTGTTGCCAAAAATTTTAATTAAATACGTATTTTCTGAAAAAATTATATAATAATATACTTACAATCATTAAATCTATAAAAAAAAATAAAAAAAAATGATATAACTTGCATTGGGCTTAAACCTACTTCCCGTGTATCCCGCCGTACGAGAGTCGAGCGATTTCAAACTGCACCACCTTCGCGTATACGTCATGTGGGAATATACACAAACTGAACAACTTTTTGACATTTTGTTTATATGAATTTTTATTAGTTTGATTTTTGTCGAATTAAAATACAACAATATATAGAGTAAGAAAACGATACATTAGATGAAAATTTGTAGAAAGTTTGTTCGTAATCAGATTATGTAAATTAAAGCATTGCCTACTAGGGATATAGCATAGCAAGTACTAGGTAAGTACATTATTTTTTACATTTTCCAAATAGGTATGAAGATAATTTTTTATTGGAATACAACTGAAACATTTAGAATTACGTACCTGTGGCTTTTCAAAACTATTTAAAAAGTCACTATAATTTCTGTCCTCACAACAATAAAAACTAATATATTATACAACATTTTTGTTTACTGATAACCTCCATATTGAACAATTATTGACAGATCATTTCAACACCCAATCAGAGCCCGTATAAAGACTAATACCAAACTGTCGGTGTGCGCATGCGCGCAGATCAATATAAATTCACCCTCAATCTCAATCACGCCTAAAGAAGTATAACTTCAAAAAGTTGATTAATAGCAAGCTGAAAATTTGTTAATAGCTTAAGGGTGTCTAGTCGGACAAACTTTGATATATGGGAACACTGGAACAGGGGAAGTTTTAATTGTGGAACAGGTTAAAAATTTGGAACGGTCAGACCACGAAAAAGGCACATGTATTTTGTCCGACAGAACAGACTTAAACTCTCCGAACAGAGATTAAACTCTCATGCAAAAATCAGACTGCTATTTATCACCAAATGGGTGTTTTAATGAGTGGAACATCTAGAATATGTCAAATGACAGGAATTATGACAGGTGATAAATAGCAGTCTGATTTTTGCACGAGAGTTTAATCTCTGTTCGGAGAGTTTAAGTCTGTTCTGTCGGACAAAATAAATGTGCCGTTTTCGTGGTCTGACCGTTCCAAATTTTTAACCTGTTCCACAATTAAAACTGCCCCTGTTCCAATGTTCCCATATATCAAAGTTTATCCAACTAGACACCCTTAAGCTATTAACAAATTTTGATCTTGCTATTAATCAACTTTTTTTTCATACGCGGGATCCAGACCTATTCGCGGTGTGCAAGTACTTGGAAGGGAAACGAGAAACGACCGTGCGCGAGTCGCGGAGAAATATTGCAACTATCTTAAATAATTCATATTGTCAATTGAAATTGTCAAATTGACGTATATTTCATACCTTCTGGCATTGAAGCAGAAAAATTATATATTGCTCCACAATATTGATATGATATGCAATTATTATATAAAGGTAAATTTAGTTAATTGTATTTTGCTTGCAGTACTGCATTTTAATAACTAATGTTATTTACTACATACAATTGTTTACGTTTGCATAACATAACCTGCATCTTATTTTTTCTTCTTATTATTTTTTTGGACTATGGCCTTGACAATTATCCAGCAACCAGGACTAATATAATTGGCCAATATAATTAAAAGTGCGAATAAAAGTACAGAGCGTAGAAATAGAGGTCGCTTTGCCGAACTTGCACGGTCCCAATAGGGGGTTCAACTTTCTGAAAATTTTGGTTTCGGGGCAATTTTGCTACGTGAAACACGAATGGAAAGTTAATTTTTTGATATCGTTATTGACTCAGCCACAAAGTGAAAAAGAAGAATGCCGGCCGTACGGTCGGTATATCGTTCTACAGGGAAAAATTAACTAGTGCTTTTTTATTGCTTACAAAAACATTTAAATTGTTATTGATATAAACTTGATAAAAAAAAAGAATGTGTGTGTACTTTGTACGCACGTAAGAAGTTATACTTCTACTACATATTATGTGATTTTTAAGACAATACCAAAAATTTAAAAAAATAAAAGAATAAAACGCACACAAACACATTGAAAAATGCCACAAAGAAAAAATGATTTCTGAACGATAATAATTGTTGGCAAAAATTTTAAATACGCATTTTCTGAAAAAAAATTATATAACAAATATACTTACAATCATAAAATGCATAAAAAAATAAAAAAAAAATAAAAACTTGCATCGGGAATCGAACCCGTGAATTTCGGGGCGCTTTGATTCGTAATCGAAGCCTAGACTCACTCGTCCAATTCCACATTATTTGTCATGTGGAAAAATAGGGTAACTGAACGTTTTACTGTTTGACAGTTGTTCTGAATATAATTAAATTATGTTGTTTAAATTTTGTGGAAGAAAATATTAAAATATAACAAAACAGTAAGAAAACAATATATTAGATGAAGATTGGTAGACTTTTGTTGGTAATCAAATTAAGTATGTAAATCAAAGCATTGCATACCTACTAGATAAATAAATATACGCCAAAAAATCATAATTAAAAATTGGACCTAATTTGGGATTTCTCTCTAAAATCCCCATTCTTGAGAAAATAAATGTACAGTAGAGCGTCGATTATCCGAACGTCGATCAACCGAACGACCGCTTATTCGAACTATCGACTCCCGCGTCCCGCACTCGAATACCGAGCAAGCGTTAGTAATTGACGCTTAAAATATCTTCAATTTTCTTCAATATTGTATCCAAAAATAATTATGTTGTTGCAAAGACTGCACTTTTTTGTTTAGTTGCTAGTTGTCATTATCAAGATATAAATAAATATGTAGGTATATAAATATGGCTTTTATTCACTTGTGGATAAATATGTATTACGATAAATATGTATCAATATATTGTAGTTCGATTAATTAGTTCGGATAATCGACGCTCTACTGTATTTCAACCTAATCCAAATGTATAATTACCATATGATTATAATAAAAACTACTTACCAAATTAGAATGAGTTTTCCTGGTCCAAAATAGTCCAAAAGTCCAAAAATATAGGTATATGAAAACTATTTAAAAAGGCAGTATAACTATTAACTAACTTTTGTTTGTTGTTTCTTTTCACACAAATTTTAAAACGCAACAATCATAAATAATCTAACTACAGCTGTGCCACAGCCGCCATATTGAATAATTTTTGACATGTCATTTGAACATCCAATCAGAACAAAGTTATAATGCGCATGCGCCGGGATCATAGTTTTCAACATATAAAAATTCACCCTCATATGGCCGGTAAAGAAGTATAACTTCAAAAATTAACAGGTAAATACTAATGAAAGAAATACATTAACGACGGACGTAGTAGTCTTTCCAACAATTCTTGGTACCGGTATTACATACATGTAGTTGACATTTCAGGCAGAACGTGCGTGTTTCTGAGTTCTTGCAGTATTTGCAAGCCTTTTTACTACCTGGAATCCATTCAGGAACATGATCTACTCCATCGTAACATACGTCTTCAACAGGATGCGCTGCTTTTATACCAGCTTTAGTACTATTAGTAGTGAGCGGTGAATTTGAATGTCAACCAATGGGTCTTTTCTGAAAGAAATGCACATAGCTTGAGCAATTTTCACACGAGATTGGAATAGTCTCATGTGTAATGGAGAAAAATAACATCAAACACATACAATTTTTGGTGGACAAACGTCCACCATTTTATGTGATTTTAGAAAACTACGGAACGTATCCCTACTTTTTCAATGCAAGTAAAGTCTTTTTTATGCGATTTTTTAATGCGCTTTTCTGTAGAACGTATCCACCGCATAAAACGAGACCTTAGGCCAATCAAGTTAGGTATTTACTGGACATAACGGAAAAGACGAGATTTGACAGTTGAAATGTGTAGTATGAGATATTACAAAAAGACTACCATCTTGGGATTCATCAATTTTTTAGTGGAACATTTTTTAAATAAACAATCAAAACGTCAAACTTAGTTTTTTGCTCATAACTTAAAAACTTGTTTATTTAGAAATTTGACGTCCACAGGTAACTTTTTCAGAAAAAAAAGATACATCGAATGAGGTATGCTAAATTAAAATCGGTTAATAAACAAAAAAGTTATTGCAAAACGGATGACAAAATCACTGTTTTTGAATATTGTTAATAACAATTTTATTGTTTATTAAAATATGTTTTAATATACCTAAAATTGAGGGCATTATGGTGTTTGAATGGTGTGCAAAAAATGGTCCAGATCTGTTAAATAGTTTTCGCAAAATTGAATTTGTTTATAAAATTTTTTGAAAAACGAGCTAATTTCTTAGGCTGGTCCAGTTAATATGGCTGAATGTATCTCAATAATCCGGGGCTAATTTCCTTTGTTAAGATGTATACTAACAGCCTATGAAAAAAAAAGTAAAAACAAATTACATATACGTACACAAAATTATTTGTTAATAAATAGCAGTTTTTAAGCTTATAAACAATTACAATAATTTCGTAGAAATTAGATCAAGCTAAATGGCAATAAAAAATGCGGAAAGCTGGTTAAAATACACAACTTCTAAAAAAAATGTTTAGGTCCTACGACCCTTGGGGTCTGAGATGGCACCTTTTTTTGAAAAAATCACTGTTACGTTAATTAACAACACTAAGAGCTGAAATTAACCAAACTTTTATAAGAAAAGTCAAAGTTTATAACAAAGTTTTTAGCAAGAAAAAATGTTAAAAATTGTTTAAACAGGAGTGTTATAAACAAATAGTATTTTGCGTTCAGACTAAAGTAAAAAATAGCGGGCGTAGTCGACTGACTGAATAGTGGGCGCGGTTGGCGACTGGCAGCAACTCCTAAAATTACGTTATACCGACCACAAAAATCAAATTTAATTTGAATGACAAATTTTCGTCATTCCTTATGTTTTCGAGGTCTCTGAATCCGAATATGGAGTTTATTTTTTTCTAGAATTAGTGGAACATGTTCAAAAACCAAATTTTATGCAAAAATGCGAAAAACCAATTTTGATGATTTTTCAAATTTAACTCACTGTATTTTTGGTCGCTATAAATATTTCCTTTTGAAAAATGTTACTATATTATCTTTGAAGCATTTAGATAACAATGAGATTTGTCCAAAAATTATTAAACACATTAAAAGAGAAGCTGTTAATTTTTAAACATTTTGTCTCAGATTTCGTTAGTTTCATGTTTACTTAAAAAAGTTGAGTGACAAACTTTTTAGTTTATAATTTTAACTAGCACAGAAATAAAATATAATTCATGAAGAAGTTTTCCAAAAAAATTTAATTTAAAATATGCAATAGGAAAAATGTTATGTGACTTTATAGACGAGCGGCACACCCCAAAAAAGCTTATTTCTCGAGATTCTGATACTAATTTTGGTCATACTTTATATTTTTGATGGTGCTGAAAACGAAAATTAGGGTTGTTTTGAATTTTACGTGGGGGAACATTATCAAAATCGCAACTTTACCCTAAAAATAAAAAAAATCACGTTTTTTTGCGTTTAACTTGCTACAACTCTGTTCCATTGCAATATTTTTTTTTTTGAAATTTTTATAGTATATATTTCTCACCTTTCTGAAGACAGTGGGACCTTCTTCAATATTTATGTCTTGCTATAAAGAAAGTTATAAATTGTTTGAAGTAAAAGGTGCAGATTCTTGAGTTGCAAAGTTTAATCGCAAAAGTTGAGTAACAAAATTTGAAATTTAGCTGTTTAATTAATTTTATGTTAAAATCTAGAGTAGAGAGAACAAAATGTTTTATAGAAAAAAGTGGTGTAACTTTTAATTTTAAGAAAAACGTGATTTCATTTGTTTTTATTTTTAGGGTAAAATTGCGATTTTGACAATGTTTCCCCATCTAACATTCAAAATAAAATTCATTTTCGTTTTCAGCAGCATCAAAAGCATAAAGTAAGACCAAAATTAGCCATTCACCACACCGTGGTTGATATCTCGAGAAATGAGCGTTTTTTTTGGTGAGTACCACTCGTCTATAAGGTCGCGTAACTTTTTTTCTGTTGCGTATTTTGACTTGAAATTTTCCAGAAAACTTCTTCAGGACCTATGTTTTAATGCTGCGTTGATTAAAATTATAAACTAAACAGTTTGTACCCTCTGGATTTGTTACAAGGAACTTTTTTTAGTAAGTTTGTGCAAAAAATACGAATCGGAATAATTTACCTAACGGGGTCGACGATATACAGCCTGGACTACACACGGATTCAAAATAGAGAAGAAAAAATAGCCTATACCTACCAATCGGGTTCTAATGTACCAAGTTTACTATTTTTTTTATCTATGGTACCACATTAAAATAATAACATTTATTTTATTTCCATTGCAAAATTATCCAAAACAAAGCAGCTAATAGGATGTATAAACCTTTTTTAAAGTGGCCTTTTTATTGTTATTTTTTAAGTTTATTTATTTAAAATATAATTTTACTAAATAAATGTGCAACATAATAATATTCATAAAATTCAAGTTTCTACCACAATATATAAATAGAATATTAAGCTTCAAATCCGGTATACTGTCAATGTTAAAAACGGTCTAGCGCTAGCGAATGGTAGTCCGAGAATTTATTCTCATTCGGCTACGCCCATTATTTTTTTTTACTTTACTCGCAACACAAAATACTCTTTGCTTATAACACTACCGTTTACACAATTTTTAACATTTTTTCTTGCTAAAAACTTTGTTAAATAATCTGACTTTTCTTATAAGAGATAGGTTAATTTCAGATCTTAGTGTTGTTAATTAACGTAACAGTGATTTTTTCAAAAAAAAGGGGCTATCTCAGACCCCAAGGGTCGTAGGACCTAAAATTCTTTTTTAGAAGTTGTGTATTTTAACCAGCTTTCCCTATTTTTTATTGCCATTTAATTTGATCTAATTTCTACGAAATTATTGTAATTGTTTATAAGCTTAAAAAGTGCTATTTATTAACAAATAATTTTGTGTGCATAAATGCAATTTTTTTAAACTTTTTTTTTCATACATTATTAGTATACATCTTAACGAACAAAATATGCCCCTGATTATTGAGATATATTCAGCCAAATTAACTGGACCAGCCTTAGAAATTAGCTCGTTTTTCAAAAAAATTTATAAACAAATTCAATTTCGCAAAAACTATTTAACAGATCTGGACCATTTTTTGCACACTAACCAAACACTATAATACGCTCAAGTTTTGGTATATTTGAACATATTTTAATAAACAATAAAATTGTTATTAACAATATTCAAAAACAGCGATTTTGTAATCCGTTTTGCAATAACTTTTTTGTTTATTAACTGATTTTTATTTAACGTATCTCATTCGATGTATCTTTTGTTTCTGAAAAAGTTACCTGTGGACGTCAACTCTCTAAATAAACATGTTTTTAAGTTATGAGCAAAAAACTAAGTTTGACGTTTTGATTGTTTATTTAAAAACTGTTCCACTAAAAAATTGATGAATCCCAAGATGGTAGTCTTTTTATAATATCTCGTACTACACATTTCAACTGTCACAGCTCGTCTTTTCCGTTATGTCGAAAAATGGCTTATTTTTTACCAACTTGATTGGTCTACCTTACTGTAATAAATAAATTAGATATCGTAGTTTGTAAAATAAAAGATATAAAATAAAGTAAATAAAATAAATTTCGACCAAGAGTCAGGATTCTGTTAACCGAGATACCATAGTATCAAGCGGCGCCGCTAGGAGGAGCTTCTCCAACAATGCGTCTCAGAATACCTTAAGAACACTTGGTCATTTTGTACTCTAAACCGAGTAAAGCATGAAAAAGAAAAATAAAATAATCGTTTTCGTTTTGATTCAATTCGAGTCTCTTGCCATCCTCTGACACAGTGTTTCTGGGTCTCTACCCTTTGTCGAAGAGGCTATTGCAAGTAGACTGATATAAATAAGATATAAATTCAGTGTCTTTCATTTGTTTAGAAGTAAGTTATTAAAAATAAATAAAGTCAACTAAAATTAAACATTAGTGCCTAAAAGATCATAGAAAAGTCAAGTCAGTTTCCTAACAATAGCAAGAGATAAATCACCAATCGATAGAAGGATCAGCCGACTGCGCAAAAGATGGAGTGACAACCTTCCATAAAGGTATCTATCCGTCAGTGAACAACCAGAACTGCTTATAAAGAGGAAGAAGGTTTTATAATGACCAAGGAGCACACCATGGGCTGTTCTGAGGAGTTCAAGAGAACGAAACGTGCTTAAACAGATGGTGGGTGGTCTCTGAAACTTAGATCTTAAATTGTTTTTCATAACCTTCGTTTACTCATAAATTAAATACTAGGAATCAAATTCGTTGGATTTTTACCTAGGTAGATTGACTTGTCGTGGAATGCATATTGTAGATTCCTCATGTCTATCGATTTATCGCCCGTTTGCTTTGTAAATTGTTAGAAGTCTCGGATTTAGATCGTAACCAGAATTTGTTTTCCAGCTTAAGAAATCTTTATTTCTGTGGTTAGTTGGATTTCTTTTTGCTTTTGAATTTATAATGCTTTTTACTACTTGAAATTTCCGTTAGTTGGAATAGCCCCTTGCCCATAAATTGTTTGTAGCTTCTCTAAATCAATACGTACATCACATAAAAGGTATCTTCCTGAGAGAAATCTAAAGCGTCGTTTAAACACAACGATAAGTCACAGCAACTAGTTGTGATGACAAGTTGAAACACTGTTTAGACGCTGCGATTCAATGCGATACCACCTTCAACCCAACTCCAACTTTGATAAGTTGTGCGATGCACCGTTTACACACAATGATAAGTTGCAACAACTCGATTGACCTTGATAAGTTGTTTGATTTATCGCTGTGTTTAAACGACCCTTCCCTAATCTTTCAACGTAGTCAGCTCGACCCGAGGCCCTATTTTACATGTGAGGGTTTAATCCCCGTTAAGATGTTCAATGTTTTCCAGATTTTGAGGTCGGGATTTTAAATGGGAAATTGCGAAAAGTGGCTTTTAAAGTAGAGTTTAGCAGCGTGAATTGGGTAGGATGGAAGTGAAGTTTTATACCTTTACCGGCCATAAATTAAAATTTCTTAACAAAGCAACGCGAAACTGGTAAAATCAAGTTTATAACAAAGGGTTGTTTCTGAAAGGAAACGCTGAATTTTATTTTTCATAACTGAAAGTTAGAAGTACTTTTATATATGCCAGTTCAGATGCTTTAGTAAAAATTTCCGAGTATCGTATTCAAATTTTTGACCTACTATTTACTTACTTCTATTTTGAGATTCACAGTCATTTATTTCGAGCTTCTGTCATAGGTCGTATATAATCCGTGTATATTAATATTATACACAGATTATACAAAGTATGACAGAAGCTCGAAACAAATGACAATCGATGAAAAGCCCTATTCGTAGGTTGAAATTTTGAGTAATTGTCGAAAAACCAAAATTTTCAAAGTTTAGTTTTTCAGTTTTGCGGCGATACTGAGCCGTGTGTATGTCTGATCCTGACGGCTTAGACACCATTTGAAAGCTTAACTCAACACTATTGATTTGGTGTATTTGCGGTTCTCCTGTGTCTTTGTGAACCGAAGATATATACCCCCAAAAAATATGCCGTTTTGTACCTACCAAGTCCCATAGCTGGTTTATGGGTGGTCAAAAGTCACAAACTACACCGGTTCTGAATCGGCCCTGACCCCCCTCTTCAAACACAAAAAACAAATTCAGATCGGTTTAACTTTTCCAGCCACATACATACATATCCACAAACATTTTCCCTTTTTTAAATAGAAATTGAGTCATATTTCTGAGCTCGGTAACTTTTGAATGGTATAACCGATTTTTAAAATTAGACATGCGTTGGAAAGGTAATGATCAGTACTAATAGAAGCCGCAAAAGTCGGACTTTAATGTTCAATGTTTTTGTGAGTTTTGGGGACGAGAACTAAAAACAGGCCCTAAATAGGAAGGGCCGTAAAATCCACACCCTTGGACCAAAATGGATGGTTGACATATGAATGGGTGAGTCTTTCCTGAACTTCAAGATGGGAGTATATATAGTGTCGAGTGTAGGGGTGTGTGTGTGTGTGCGTCACTGGCGAGAACTGCCGTTCTCTGGTAAAATTTTATAATGATACTTGTTGCTAAACAACAATGTTTAATATTAGTTTAATTTCGCTCACGCTGTATATTAGTTTTAAGATATAGACTTTCCTAATTTTCCTAAAATTTAATTATCTTTACGGATGCCGGTACTTGCTTGAAAAGTAACTTTCTAAATATAATCATAATGCGTTCTTAAGAATTATAACAATGACAGTACACAGTTAGAAATTTTTATCTCTCAGTCTTTGTTATCCAAAAATTCCAACCAGGCCATTTCATGAGAAAGACCGCTGACGTAAACTTTAACCAAAAAAGGAAATTTTGAAGGTCAAGGAAGGCGGTTGCGATGAAAGGGGGTTGGGGTGTGTGTATTCGGAGACAGTGGACAGTACAGTTCATGCCCCGGAATCTCATATGGAAAAATTGGGGAATTTCCCCCACCACTTCCACACCGCTCAGCTAAAGAAAGAGAAACGACAGCCTTTCTCGCTCACGAAGACTTTAACCAATCATTTATGTTAAAACACCATACCTGAATGTCACAAATAAAATAATCAAACGAGGCTTAACTCGACGATGTCAAAAGTAATGACAGTTAAGGCGGCTGCACAATTGACCGGGAACGGGAACGAGAACGGAAACGAGAACCGGAAAAAAGTTAACCTCTACGTAAATTAATGTTGTAGATGCACAATAACTGAGAACGAGAAGCTGTCCGGTAACGGAACGAGAAGTTGACCATGTTTTAACTTTCTCGTTCCCGTTATATTCCCGGAACCAATCAGAAGGTAGTATTAAAAATACTGTCAAATGCCCAATAAAAATTTGTTGGAAGTGTGTGACCAAGTTTTACTGACAATTTTTATACATTTTGCATTAAAATAAATGACGAACGATTGATTTCTTTATTGGAAAAATAATGTCCTCATCCGTATGATGATTGATGTAGAATGTAGATCATAGTACGTACTTATATGGTAATTTGATACATAATAATAATATAAATATTTGAATGATATGCTTTTTATCTTTATGCTGACAAACCTTTGTGATTGAACACATATTGTGTAAATTAGTTCCAAGATCATAAAAAACGAAAATATTAAAAGCTCGTCATCAAATAAATCCATATTTTTAGAGTTAACAGGCATTTTCTTTTAATAAAATTAAAAAAAGATCGTTCCACAAAATTTATTTTGAGAAGAAAAATAATTAACAGCACAAGTGACAGTGACACAAAACAGCTGTTAACCATTTAATTGTGAACCTGCTGATGCTTTCACTTCCCGTTCTCGTTCCCGTTTCCGTTCTCGTTCCCGTTCCCGGTCAATTGTGCAGCCGCCTTTAGAGTTAGTAGTGCAAATACAAATAATTTTCTATTAGTTTACAGTTTTTATTGTATTATCTGTAACGATTTATTCTTAGTAATTTCAATTTCAGTTGGTTCCTTATCCTTCGTTTATAAAGTGTAGTGTGTAGTTTTGTTTTAGTTGCGAAAGAACTTTGGTATTGTGTTAAAAAAAATAAACATGGTTTATTATTGTTGTGTACAAATCATAGAAAAGTTAGAAAATGCATAGGTAAATAGTAATTAGTTTATAACTGTTTTATCTGAAACAACAAATAAATACACGTACCTATATCGTTGATTGAGGTATTGGTATACCAAACAATACCTCAATCAACGCCTATATTTAGAAAAAAATTGTCTAACTTTTTTATATCCCTTTTCCTTACTAAATTTGACAGCAAAAATAACATATTTTGCAACTTGAGAATTCCGAATAATTTATGAGTATTACTTAGATATTATTTAAATAAAATACTTTAACAAGCTTAGTAAGTTTTGGTATTTTATTTTAATAATATAGGTGAGATTATTTCTTGTAAAATAACAAGATATTTTAATTAGTAACGAAATTGCCCGCAAGAGGCGCTAAACGGATAAAATTAATGCTTGTCCATTTGAATTTCCCGCCAAATGGTGATTAGTTAACACATCGCTCGCAAATGGCGTAAGGAACCAAATTTTTACAGTGAGTTGCCTATCTATCTGGTAATACTATATATTATTTATCTATGGTACAGTTGCAACTGCCAGACGGGACAGTCGAAAGGTTGGAGCTCAACGCTCTCGGTTCAGCGCAAACCGGATTCTTTAATACGTGTTCAGTAACTAGTGCCAACTCTTTTTCTTTTCGTGCTCATAGTGTGTTTATTGAGCTATTGCAAGCAAGCTATCGGCGTCCAAAATTTCGTTATTGTAATTGTTTTTGGTAAATAGACTTAGTAAAAACGTTCTTCTCGTATATTTCATTTTGTCCCAAAGCTTTGGGTGGTCCTTCGTTAAAGTAGAGAAAAAGTGAAACCATTTCCCTAAGGAAAGAAAATTCAATTTCCCCAAGGGGAAAAACCAGCGATCTATAACTGGTGCGCGAAACAAAGGCACCAGGACGAAGTGTAAGGCCAACAACACCTACATCTTCGCACATGTTCCTTCGAGACCGGATATCTTCATATTTTAACTTCGAACCAAAGATCTTCGCTTGGTTCACCTTCAAGTTAGACATCGACGCACCTTCAGGATCTTCCAGTGGACGTGTCCAGACTTCTTCATCGTGGTAGCTGATTCAACGCATCGCATCAAACTCACAACAAACTGTAAGCTTTTTAATTTTAATATTACTTGTGAAGTGCACACTATAAACTCTCTTTGAATATTTATTGAACACTTTCGTTATTTCGCTGTTTTTTATATTTATTGGACATTAATATATTTTCTTGATTTTATTGGACATTCTCATATTTCGTTAATTTCTCTGTTTAATATTATTTTTTGGTTTTTAATTCAAAGATCAAATCGTTTCACGTAGTTTTCGCTCATCAAATTTGTCTAATTTACGCAGTCAACCATGAATAAAACCGTTGACGATCTCACTAAAGCAAGAGATGACCTTGTTAAGGCAAGGGGTCGTAGCAAAGCTTCGATAACTAGATTGGAGAATTGGTTAAAAGATAATGGAAATAAAAATATTTCAAAAAATGAACTTATTTCTAGAAAAGATTATTTATCAAAAGTTTTTGACAAGTACCTTGACGTTCAAAATGAATTAGAAATATTAGATGATGCATATGCTGTTGACATGGCAGATGTAGAAGGGAGATTTCTAATCTTGGAATCAGCCTTAAATGATAAAATTGATCAAATTTCAGTAAATTCTGTTATGAGCACCTCAGCTCAACAAAGTCCCACAAACTCAAATAACCGTCATGTCCGCTTACCGGAGCTAAAAATTCCTCATTTCGATGGGACTATAGGGAATTGGCCTAGTTTTTCCGAGATTTTCACAAAACTTATCGTAAATGACACTCATCTTTCAGATATTGAAAAACTAATCTACTTAAAATCAATTCTCAAAAACGAACCTCTACAACTAATTGAAAATTTGGAAATTGTGGGTTCAAATTTTTCTGTTGCTCTCGATATACTTAAAAATAGATTTGAAAATAAATGTTTAATAATTAATACTTATTTAAAACAACTTTTGAACGTTCCTTCAATAACAAAAAATACTGCTCAAAACTTGCGTGAATTCTTAACTCACATAAAAAAGAATTTAAGTGCGATAAACAATTTAAATATTTCCGACAATCTTGCAGATTTAATTTTAATTCATATATTCACACAAAAATTAGATTTTAATATGAAACGATCCTTTGAATCAGAAAGAGATTTTAACGAACTTCCTACGATAGATGAGTTTTTGAATTTCATTGAAAAGAAATGTAAGATATTGGAAAATTTGATCTTTGAAGAAAAAACAAATCATAAACCAAAACCGTCTCTGCATACTTCTGCAGATAACAGAGATACACTTTTTAAATGTTTTGTCTGCAATTCTAGCTCACACAAGGTATACTCTTGCCAACAATTTTTAAATTTGACTGCTCAAGAGCGTATACAAAAAGTAAAGAACAAAGGTTTCTGTCTCAATTGCCTTGCTAGTGGCCATAAATCTAATATTTGTCCCTCATTGTCGAATTGCAAAACCTGCAATAGGCGCCATCATTCTTTGCTCCACATTTCGCATCCGTCGGAAAATAATGCAAAGCAAGTTTCCGATAGGTCAAATCATCAAAGTCAACCCGCCCAAAATCAATTTGTTCGTAATTTCCGTGACCAACGTCAAAACCAGCATCCTTCTCAATATACCTCGGAGAATATTCAAGAAAATTCGCAGAACAATTCTGTTCTAAATGCAATTCCGCAATCTTTGCCAGATATGCAAAATCCCCCAGGTCCGAGCAATATTTCGTCTCACTCTGTATATTCGAAAAACCTACAAGTTTTACTCGCAACTGCTTTGGTAACTGTTTACGATGTTCAAAATAATCCCATCTCAGTTCGTTGTTTAACAGACTCCGGTAGCCAGGTTTCGTTCATAACAGACAGGTTAGCCAAAAGAATTTCTTATTCACCATATACCAGAAATCTTCAAATATCAGGCATAGCTCAAACTTCTTCTGTTTCAAACAGGATGGTAGACCTTCAAATCCATTCAAACACATCTCCTGACAAAAATTTTTATCTGTCTTGCGCTATCCTTGAAAGCATTACGTGCCAGCATCCACAAGTCGCGCTTGATTTAAATTTATTAAAAATACCAAAAAATGTAAAACTCGCAGATCCACATTTCTGTACCCCGTCGGACGTAGACATTCTTTTAGGAGCTGATATCTATTTCGATCTAGTTACGTATGGCTTAATAAAACTAGGTCCCAATCTTCCTATTCTTCAAAACACTCATTTGGGGTATATTGTAGGAGGAAATATTCCATACTCTCGTAATGCAATGTTAGGATCAAACTCGAATCCTTCAACTAATGTTCACTCTCATTACTCAAATGTTTCATTACACGCACAAACTGTTGATCTCGATTCTCTTTTAAAGAACTTTTGGGAAATAGAAGAGACTAAACCTATCAATCCTATTCATGCAAAAACATTAACTCCCTCAGAACAGCAAGCTGAGGACATATTCAAATCTTCGTTTACAATTCTTCCCAGTGGCAGATTTCAAGTAGACCTACCTCTGAAAACTCCTAATGAATATCGAAAATTAGGCGAATCATTTCATTTGGCAAAAAGACGTTTTTTCAATCTTGAAAAAAGGCTTAATAAATCAGACGAATTACGGCGTCAGTACAATGATTTCATATCAGAATATGTATCTTTAGGTCATTGTAAATGCGTTCCTCTTTCTAAAATTAATGAATCGTCAGTACATAAGTTTTTTCTTCCACATCATTGTGTTCTCAAACATGATAGCCTAACTACCCGACTCAGGGTTGTATTTGATGGATCAATGAAATCAACCTCAAATGTGTCTCTCAATGATATTATGCTTAAAGGTTATACCGTACAACCTGATTTATTCGAAATCCTAATTCGTTTTAGACTTTACAAATATGCTCTCATCGCCGACATCGAAAAGATGTTTAGGCAGATAAGAATCAATCCGGAACAGACATTTCTGTTAAACATTCTATGGCGCAATTCCCCGCAAGAAGAATTAAAATGTCTAGAACTTCAGACCGTGACTTACGGCACAAATTCAGCTAGTTTTTTAAGCACTAGATGCCTCAAAGAGTTGGCAGTTCGTAATCAAGGAAATTACCCATTAGCTGCTGATGCACTACAAAATTCTTGTTATGTAGACGACATTTTACATGGTGCAAATGACATCGACACTTTGCATAAGACTTATAAACAGCTTTCTGTGAGTTTAAATTCCGCCGGAATACCACTCCATAAATGGAGTTCTAATTCTTCTGAGTTTCTCGACTCCATTTCCACTGAATCACAAAATTCTAATTATGTGGTAAAACCCGAAAATTCGTCAAATAAAGTTCTGGGGATATGTTGGAATTCTAAGTCTGATTTGTTTTCTATATCTATCCCTGACATTTCCAATGAAACAAAATACACAAAAAGAGAAGTTCTATCCATTATTGCCTCTATTTTCGATCCTCTTGGTCTAATAAATCCGATTACTGTATCTGCAAAGTTGCTAATGCAAAAAATTTGGATGTGTAACTTAAATTGGGATGACAAACTCACACAAGAAATTTCCTCAGAATGGTTAAATTTTTTAGCTCACATTCCTGATCTCGCCAAACTTGCAATTTCTAGACCTCTGCTCAATCCTCTCAATATTTCTCGAATTGAAATCCATGGTTTCTGCGATGCAAGCATGAAAGCATATGGTGCTTGTATTTATTTACGAGTTTTACATGAAAATGGAACCGTTTCGTGCAACCTAATCACCTCAAAGAGCCGTGTAGCTCCGTTAAAAATCATTTCCCTACCGAGGCTTGAATTATTAGGTGCTGTTTTGCTCTCTACCTTGATTTCAAATATTGTCCTTATTATTTCACCAAAGGTTTCTCCCATAGCTTCGGTTAGGTTGTGGACAGACTCCCAAATCGTACTTGCATGGATTAATTCTCATCCTTCTCGTTGGTCAATCTTCGTAGCAAACCGTATATCTCAAATACAGGAGTTAACGCAAACTTATTCATGGAATCACATAGGGTCTAAAGATAACCCTGCAGATATTCTTTCTCGCGGTACCACACCCGCTTTGCTGATAGAAAATACATTATGATGGCATGGGCCTAACTTTTTAATGAACACAACCACTAAATTCAATGAATTCGTTCCAAATACTGACTTAACAGGTGTCCCTGAAATAAAAGGCACTCTTCACACTGTAAATAATTCAAAGCCAACTCTATATACAACATTTTGCAAATTTTCATCCTTTACTCGTTTACAAAGAGTAATTGCATATTGCAATAGGTTTATCTACAATCTTAAGAATAAGAAAAACAAAAGAAATGGTGTACTTTCGGCTACTGAACTGATAGAAGCTGAGCAAAGGATAGTCAAAATTATTCAACTAACATTCTTTCAACCAGAATTTAACGACATACAGCTCCAGAAACTAGTTAAAAATAAGGCAATTTTAAAATTGAATCCATTTATAGACACATCTGGTTTTATAAGAGTTGGTGGAAGACTTCGCCACGCAAATGTTTCATATAATCAAAAATTTCCACTCCTTCTTCCTTCAAAATGCCATGTAGTTAGATCGTTGCTTGAAAGAGAACACATTCGCCTATTGCACACCGGCCCTCAAAATACATTGTCAAACATAAGACTCACTTATTGGCCTCTTGATGGACTAAGAGAAATCAAGAGAATCATATACAAATGTAAGAGCTGTTATAGATTTAACGCAAGGCCGGCTTATCAAATAATGGCCGATCTACCCAAAGAGCGGTTTCAGGTCTCTCGACCGTTCACTAATGTTGGTATCGATTACGGGGGCCCACTTCAAATAAAATCTTCAAGATTGCGACGTGCACCCATTTGTAAGGCTTATATAGCAGTATTCGTATGCCTCGTTACTAAGGCAGTCCATATAGAGCTAGTGTCCAGTCTCAGTACTGAAGCTTTCCTACTAACTTTGAAAAGATTCATTAAAACGATATATTCGGACAATGCGACCAATTTTCTCGGAGCTCGTAATCAGTTGAAGGAACTTTACGACTTCTTTATGGGAGCGGATGTCCTACCTACCATAAAGGCATTCGCAGCCTCAACATCAATTGAGTGGAAGTTCATTGCACCTCGATCTCCACATCAGGGTGGAATTTGGGAAGCAGCAATAAAAAGCTGTAAGTATCACTTGGTAAGGATGATAGGCAATAATATTTTTACATTCGAGGAATTAACCACTATTTTAGCTCAAATAGAAGCAGTTTTAAATTCACGACCACTTTGTCCATTGTCAGACAGCCCAAATGACTTCTCATTTCTAACCCCCGGTCACTTTCTGATCGGCAGCAGCATGACTTCCTATCCAGAGAAAGACATCTCGTCAAGATCCGAAAATAGTTTGTCACTGTGGCAGAAATGCAGCAAAATTCAGCAGCATTTCTGGAAGTGCTGGTCCAGGGATTATTTAAATCATCTCCAAAACAAGCCCAAATGGTTTACGCCCCAAGAAAACATTAAAGTTGACGATCTTGTACTCCTAATCGATGACAACGCTCCCCCTCTAAAGTGGCCATTGGCAAGAGTAATTGAAACATTACCAGGTAAAGACGGCAAGGTTCGAACCATAAAAGTAAGAACTAAAGACGGAACATTCATAAGATCTATTGTTAAAGTGTGTCCTCTACCTCATACTCATTTAGATGTAGGTCACATCAACGGGGGGACTATGTTGCTAAACAACAATGTTTAATATTAGTTTAATTTCGCTCACGCTGTATATTAGTTTTAAGATATAGACTTTCCTAATTTTCCTAAAATTTAATTATCTTTACGGATGCCGGTACTTGCTTGAAAAGTAACTTTCTAAATATAATCATAATGCGTTCTTAAGAATTATAACAATGACAGTACACAGTTAGAAATTTTTATCTCTCAGTCTTTGTTATCCAAAAATTCCAACCAGGCCATTTCATGAGAAAGACCGCTGACGTAAACTTTAACCAAAAAAGGAAATTTTGAAGGTCAAGGAAGGCGGTTGCGATGAAAGGGGGTTGGGGTGTGTGTATTCGGAGACAGTGGACAGTACAGTTGCAACTGCCAGACGGGACAGTCGAAAGGTTGGAGCTCAACGCTCTCGGTTCAGCGCAAACCGGATTCTTTAATACGTGTTCAGTAACTAGTGCCAACTCTTTTTGTTTTCGTGCTCATAGTGTGTTTATTGAGCTATTGCAAGCAAGCTATCGGCGTCCAAAATTTCGTTATTGTAATTGTTTTTGGTAAATAGACTTAGTAAAAACGTTCTTCTCGTATATTTCATTTTGTCCCAAAGCTTTGGGTGGTCCTTCGTTAAAGTAGAGAAAAAGTGAAACCATTTCCCTAAGGAAAGAAAATTCAATTTCCCCAAGGGGAAAAACCAGCGATCTATAACTGGTGCGCGAAACAAAGGCACCAGGACGAAGTGTAAGGCCAACAACACCTACATCTTCGCACAATATTATTATTTTAGTAAGCAATAAATAACATTTCTTGCAACAATTTCCTGCCAACTATTTCGTTCTTTGAGTATAGGTATTTTTTCTTTCTGCAAACTCTTCCCGTCTATCTTATATTTCTTTGCATTGTATTTTAGAACAGAATTTTTACGTATTTTATTTTTTTTTGTTGAATTTAGCCAAGTATATATTTCAACCATGACAAAAGTAGATTAATAATTGTAATTCGAATTGTTTCCGCACCCATCGTATTTTTTCAGATCTGGCCCTAGAGACGACTGGCTGTTTGCAGACCTTCAAAGAATACTCAAGGGAGAGAATGTATTAAATCAGCAGAATTCTGCGGAAATTGAGACGTATTTTGAGGCCAAAGATAAATGGTCCAACAAAAAACAATCGAATTACTAAAGCGTTAAAATTGCTTTCATGTTTATTTTGTGATTGTACATAGTTTGCGATTTTTTAATAGAATATTAGTAAAATTAAGACTTTAAAAAGTTTCAATGAACACAATTATAGGCACGCATCTTGCCTTGTACCACACAGAAAAAGTTACGGAGTCTGATATCCTAGAGATATTTAATAGGATTAAATTGATTAGTTGATTAATAGCAAGCTGAAAATTTGTTAATAGCTTAAGGGTGTCTAGTCGGACAAACTTTGATATATTGAAACACTGGAACAGGAGAAGTTTTATTTGTGGAACAGGTTAAAAATTCGGAACGTCAGACTACGAAAACGTCAAATGTATTTTGTCCGACAGAACTTCCAATTGATTTGTTACCCTTTCATTAAACTCTCACGCAAAAATCAGACTGCTATTACTAACCAATATGATTCCTGTCATTTGAGATGTTCTTAGTGTTCCACTCATTAAAATGCCCAGTTGGTGATAAACACCAGTCTGATTTTTGCATGAGAGTTTAATGAAAGGGCAACAAATCAATTGGAAGTTCTGTCCGACAAAATACATCTGACCTTTTCTTAGTCTGACGTTCCAAATTTTTAACCTGTTCCACCATTAAAAGTTCCCCTGTTTCAGTGTTCCCATATATCAAAGTTTGTCCGACTAGACACCGTTAAGCTATTAACAAATTTTCGGCTTGCTATTAATCAACTTTTTTTTTCTTATGCCGGATCCAGACCTATTACTGCATTTTTTCAAACTCACCATCGAATGTGATATTATTATAAACCTTAATATTATCACCTTAATATTAAACAAACCTCGATAGTATCACCTCATGATATTATTTTATCCAACATCCGGCGCAAATATTGGGATGATAAATCAATTATTTTTGATTGATTTAATCTGAGTGAGTCCTCTCTGAGGACCAGAGGATCCAATTATCTCAGTAGAGTCATCTGGCAATGTAAACAAACAATTGTAGTAAGTATGTATTGTTACTCGAAGAGACACTAAAGTGTTTTTTTGATGATTTGTAAGACGCGCATTAACACCTTATAGTGGAGTCACTGAAGGTGGATATGAGCTATTACCTCCGATTTCGTTGAACCTCCATCGATTTGCATGAGAATTGATGAGTGGTTAGAGGATATGTCAAGGAACAAAGGTGACATGGTGTTAACTTGCGCTTTTACCCTGGGGGTGGATGCCACCCCTTCTCGGGGGTAAAAATTATTTTATTAAAATTAACCCCATAATTCGATAGAGGGACAAATTTGAAGCAAAATTTGTTATATAACGCTATTAAAATAAATCAAAACTTTTTGAGTTCTTAAAGATCTAATATTTTAATTTTTCTTGAGAAAAATGCATGTTTTCAACCAATTTTTCATCAATAACTCAAAAAGTGTAAGTTTTTACAAAAAAGTTATTATCAAAATTGAAGCTAATAAAAAATTAAATGAACCCCTTGCTAGAAAAACCTTTTAATATTTACTAAAAGTGAGTTATAGGTAATTGAATGTATATTTTTTTCGGCGAGTAAAATTCAAGCTGAAATAACGGGAAATTGATGCATTTTATAACATAAACCTATTAAACATTTGTCAAAGTACTGAAAAATATCTATCAAATCAACCCCCAAACATGTTGATAGTGTTAAAATTTATGCTCCAAAATTTTTTCAAAATTTATCTTTTAAAAATTTTTCCAAAAAATGTTATTGCTTTTTTTTAATAACTCCGTTCGTGTTAACCATAATCAGGTTCATCTAAAAACTGTTTGAAAGTTAATTCAAGTGCTATTTAAGCACGTTGATCTTAATCTGTTAAGCCCCTTACTTTTTTAAAAATAAAAGGTTAAATGACCCCGGTTGCATGGTTCCCACAGCAAAATTTAAGATTTAAACGTTTCTATCTCGGTTATTTTTTACCCTATAGAAATAGAAAAACACGTAAAATATTTGGCACAGAAAGAAACTAAAATTTGGTTATATATAATTTTTTACGTATATTGAGTATTTTTGGAGTTATTATCAAAAAAATATGAGAATTACAATAATTTTAAAAATTATGATTTTTTAAATTATATCTTTTTTTTTCAAAAATATGCATTCTAAACCGGTCAAAATTATTGAAAACATTACTTATGCTAATATAAAGAAGGTTTTGTAAGGATTACTATAAATTTTAATTTTTGTGGAATAGTCCTGTCGCCAGGGGGGGTACAACGGCCTTCTTAATTCAGATGGACTTACCCAAGTTTTTTTTATGTATTTTGACCCGTAGAACACGAATTTTTTGGGTAACAGTTGATCCGGATGTCGATAAGATTGTTATAAACAAAGAAGTTGAGGAATTACATAACAGCGATTTCTCGCAAAACAAAACATTTTTTTGTATTTTTTGGGTCATTCTAACCAAAAAATGTTCCTACAAGTTTTTTCGTACGATGCATAGTTTTCGAGATAAACGCGGTTGAACTTTCAAAAAATGGAAAAATTGCAATTTTTGAACCCGAATAACGTTTGAATAAAAAAGAAAATAGCAATCCTGCTTACCGCCTTTAAAAGTTTAAGTCAAATTATATCTGTTTTGAATATTTGCATTGCTAAAAATTTATTTTTTGATTGTTAAAAAAAGCTATAAACACATACTGTTTCCCGTGCCTAATACATGCGTTTTAATGCATGCTACTTACAAATAGCCCCGCTTGCACTTTTACCTCCTCTACGTACTCGTTCGATTTTAAATGAGAAATCATTGAAACATCACTCAAGCACTAGGTGTTTATAGCTTTGTTTTAACAATAAAATAATATATTTTTGGCCATACAAATAATTAAAACCGATATAATTTGACTTGAACTTTCAAATGCGGTAAACAGAATTGCTATTTTATTTTTTAATCAAAAGATTTTCGGGTTCAAAAATTCCAATTTTTCGATTTTTTGAAAGTTCAACCGCGTTTATCTCAAAAACTATGCATCCTACGAAAAAATTTGTAGGAACATTTTTTGGTTAAAATGTCCCAAAAAATTCAAAAAAATGTTTTGTTTTGCGAGAAATCGCTGTTATGTGATTCCTCAACTTCTTGGTTTATAACAATCTTATCGACATCCGGATCAACTGTTACCCAAAAAATTCATGTTCTACAGGTCAAAATACATAAAAAAAACTTGGGTAAGTCCATCTGAATACAGGAGGCCGTTGTACCCCCCCTGGCGACAGGACTAGAAATGGCGTATGTTTTATTTTTCACTTTTTCCTAAAAAATTCGAAACGGTTCTCTTATTTTCATTATAACTTGCTTAATTTTGACGCTCTTACCTTGGTCTGAATCTCATTTGCTAGGTATTCTGAAGTACTTTGACAAATGTTAAGCAGGCATATTTTATACATTGCATCGTTTTTTCGTTATTTAAGCTTGAATACTTAGATTTGAGTACCCGTCGAAAAAAATACACATTCAATTGCCCATAACTCACTTTGAACTAACATTAGTTTAGTTCTTTATGTGAGGGATGTATTCAATTTTTTATTATCTTCAATTTCAGCAATAATAACTTTTTTGTAAAAGCTTATAGTTTTTGATTTATACGTGAAAAACCGATTTAATACATGCATTTTTTTACGAAAAAATAAAATCTTTGGTCTTTATTAACTCAAAAAGTGTTGATTTATTTTAATAACTTTATATAACAAATTTTGCTTATAATTTGTCCCTCTATCGACTTATAGTATTATTTTTAATAAAATAGTTTTCACCCCCGAGAAGGGGTGGCATCCACCCCCAGGGTAAAAGCGCAAGTTGGCATCATGTCACCTTTGTTCCTTGAGGTATCCTCTAAATACTCACCAATTTTCATGAAAATCTATGGAGGTTCAACGAAATCGGAGGTGAAAACCTTCAGTGACTGCACTATTATACAGGATAGAAAAAAATGCTATAATATTTAAATTTTGGATGTTGATTAACGTGTGCAACATTCGTTGCCAAACAATAACCGTTCAAAACTGGACATAGCCGTGACTCGTGTAATTAAAGAAGAAGAGCAAATGTGGGTATAAGATAATATCATCGAAGAAACTACAGAATCACGACATATCTATTATAAGTACATACTACATACATACATACTACATACATACTACATACTTACATACAATACTAGTGCATTTACCATACACTTACTATAAATTACAATTGAAACAATTATAAAAAAATACAAAGCCCAAATTAAAATGTTTTACTCAAATTTATAAAAGGAAACCTTAATAGTATCTTTTTTGAGTCAACGTCCCTTGTAAAAAAATATCGAAAGTTACTGAAGGCTGAAGCAGCAAAAGCCGAAACTCCAAAGATGACAAAAAACTTTTTAACTAGTTAAAAACACGCCAAGTCAATTCGAGAAATACCCTTAGTAAAGAAAAAACTGCCTCGGTGTCCCATCTGCTTAGGGCTGTGTTTTTAGGATGTGACGCTAGAATTTAAATGAAAACCGTCAAGTTTCGATGCCTTACCCGAAAACTGGCGATAGAAATCTATTTACATTGGAAACAAATCGAATAGTACAGGAAATGTTCGTAAGAACGGAATATAGAGAAAATTTTATTGAAAATCCTTTCTTGTTCACATCATCTTGGTCTATTTTCCCCCATTTTACCATGTTTGATTTTACTCGAGCGACCCCCCGTTCTTAACCTATTCATAGTTTTCCACGTTTTAAGGCCCATTTATACATACCCGGGCCGTGTCCGTTCCGGGTCAGTGCCGAGTCCGGGTATTTTTAATGCAATATTTATGTACATACAACCGGGTTGTGGCAGTGTGCGTACCGGGCCGAATAAGAGAGGAAAACGTTATTACATATATCTGTGTAAAAGATAGTTGAAAATATTTCGGCTTGGATAGAAGATCTCACCACACAATATCTATTGCTTGTCTGTTTTCCAGCAGTCGCGTTCACAAAACAATAAAATTGTGTTTATACAAGTCCCTGCGATCCGTGTCATTTTCGTGCATCGCCAGTGCCGACAGCAAAAATATCGGCTGGGATTAATTTCAGACCGGGCCCGGACGGGCCCCGTCCGGGCAACGCCAATGTATAAATATACTCATAAGAGTACATATTGTTTTTTTTTGGACCGGGCCCTGTCTTAACACGGAACGGACACGGCCCTGATATGTATAAATGGTCCTTTAAAGTCTAGAGACTGGCCGGTCCATTGAACAAGAGGAAGAGGAAAATACTCAGGCGGTTCATCCTGCATTGTTCCAAGAAAGCTTTTCCTGGATTTTAGTCGCTTTCGTGGTGTTCGAGCTTTGTATAGGGCATGTCGCTCGTCCGCAATCTGTTTAATTTTCTCTATGTGCTCTGCAACGCCTCTGCGTGTTGAGGGTATAACATTCCGTTAACTAATCATCTTTATTGTTGTTTTATTTAAATTTTAATAATGTTCTGATATTAAATTATACTTAAAACAATAACTAAGGAATATTTCGTCTTTCTCTGACGTCATAACAAACCTATAGATTAGCAGACCTGTACGTTTTTGTACCTTGTGTACTCCTGTCGGTAAAGAAATTAACTATATTGTGACATCGTCGTATCGTCGTCGTAGGACGGAAAATATGTCACTTTGTTCGGGGCATTCAGGACGATAAGAAGTCTACCTCGAGTGGCAGATAACCTATTCAAGGGAAGCGGCGAATATTTCATTCTTATGTTTCAAGTCATATAAGGTTTAAAAATTAAATTATCCGAGTTTATTATACATATGTGTTTAGTGGGCTGAAGAAACTAGATTGAAGATTTCCAGCAGTGATTGGTGGTTATCTTGTAAATAACTTTTTTTACACGGTATTATAACGCCATATTTTTTGTCTAATTAAATTAGACAATTAGTAAATTTACTATTAAATCTTGCAGTGAGCTTATTAATTAAGGCTAGTATCTTTTAACTATTTCATTGTCTGTAATATCCACTCAGAGGGAAAGTATTTTGTCATAAATATCTTATAATAAAATTATCTCTCGTAATTTGTAGGGTTATGTTACATCACATATTACCCAATTCCAATTTTGGATATTATAATCATGAAGTTCTGAAACATAGTAAATTCCGTACATCACATCCACCTTAAATTCTGTTCCGATATTTAGTATTTTCATAAATTTTTACAAAACTTTGGCATTATTCCATATCATTTAATAACTATACTATCCTTGATGGAAAACTATTTCCAAAATAAATATATTCAGCATTTAAATTTTAGACTTACTTGTCTACATATTATGGAGTCAAGGCCAGTCTTATGACAAGGTCACCAAACAGTCTAGTGGAAGATTGTTTTTTCTTTCTAATGAAATAGCTTTTCTGATTCTTCTTTATTCTAAATAAAAACTTCCTACTACCTGAGAGGGACCGCTTCCCGACCAAGTCACCTAGGGGACAAGTTCTAAAAACCCATGTAATTTTTTTACTTCATTATCCTGCATCTTGGAGATTTGCCGTGTCACTGTTAGCTGTGTAGCACCATTGTGTGCTTAACTAGGGATAGAAGACTTTACTAAGAAGTAGCAAGGAACACTTGTGGGGACAATATCAGGTCAATCGGGTTTGTTTCGGGAACTTTTTATATTTAACAGTGCAATAGTTACCTACATATACCAGTATACTTATACACTTATTTTTTTTATAATATCCAGAACATTTAATTAATTAACATACACATAATTCAATAGCGCTCCCACACCTGTATGTCTCTTTGTAAAAGAGGATAATTTGGGCCCAAATAACCTTTTCCCATACAGTAGTTCCTTACATTTATTTTTTTTTATTATCGTGATTAGACTTGTTTCCCATATGTTTCATATAACTATATATATTTTAATATTATTAGCTTGTTTTTTTTTGTAATTTAAATTCAAAATTTTGTTTGCTTAACTTAAATTCATTTGTAATTAAATTAAATTCACTCCCTAATCCCTATCCCCTCAGGATAGCTTTTAGTTTCACTTGTTCATTATTCACAACCAAGAGTCAGCAAAAGTATCTTTTGCATCTAGTACTTCGTTGGTTCACTTAGGAGCTTGTTGCCCGTCAACTCATTGAGAGTTATATATATTTATTATTTATATTGAGGTATTTTTAATATTCATATTTCTATAGGATTTAACGTTGCTGTACGTATTGCAATCGTACAATTATTTGGTGAAGGTTGTTATTTAACCTAGTATATGTAAGTTGGGGGTACGCTCCATGTAAGAGCTACTCCAGTACTAATGTAACTATAGTTTTATTCTTATATATTCAAATAGGTAGTTAATTCAAATTGTCATTTTAGAGTCACATAGTTTCACTTGTCATAACTCAGAAGTCAATAATCTAGGTAGTTATATCTAATAAATATTTATTTGTTTTGTACATCAATTATTTTTTCCCCATTTTTGAATTTAATAATTTAATATATTTAATATTTAACAGCAGTGTAAGATACCTGGAAGTGTCCATCCCAACTTCTGGCGCCCATAATTCAGTCTATTGTATTTATCTTCTATATTCTTCTATTTTTATTATATTATTATATTTATTTAATCTATTTCCTGAACATATATTTTTATTTTAAGATTTCCCTTTTCTAGTCATCATCCCTCTTTTGGTTGAGCTATTGTTCTTAGACAGGCATGCAAAGGAGCCGTACCCATCCTTGAGTGTCAAGTTGTTCTCTTGCATCTCTTGCTAGCCAATTCTATTTAGTTTGCCTCTGTCTCTCCATACTTCTATTATCAGTTCATCACCCTTTCTTCACTCATTTCATCTTATCATTTTCGTTCAACAAATACTACTGCAAAGTAGTATTTTTGTTATAAGGGTTCTGCAAAACCCTATCGTGTTTATATTGACAATGATATATCGAACTCATCTCCAAATGCCAACATTGGACCAAGAAACAAATTCGACATAACATCACCAACACCAACACGGCGAGCATGAGACTTTATGTGGGTTCTTGTATTCTACTCCTCTGCATTCTCCAGGCATATGGTACATTATCAGTAAAAAGGAATGAATTTCAGTATAAATTCTTTATTTTCTCATTCCATTGGTTATAATTCAGGATCTACGTTATAGTCATTGTGAAGTTACTTTATATAAAAAAATCTGTCTCTGCTGACGGGCAAATATAAGATTCAATTAAAGACTTAGCTTGTGGTGTGAAGGCTTTTTCCGGTGCTGCCTAGGTTATCTACAGCTCCAGATCTTCTTCGGGAGGGGTCAGGTGGAAACTTGATGTGTGGTGGTTGCCTCCGGAGCTAATTAACAGTTCGTCGTGTGTCTTGAGGAAGTGGTTCTCGTATCTGGTATCGTTCTGGTATTCACGTGGTTACTTATCTGGGGAACATACTAAGCTCTGGGTCAAAACGGACGTGTTTAGGCTAGAGCCACGCCCTTCTCCTGGGTGCCTATAAGAAAAATCAAGATGTAGATAAACCGCAGCATAAATTTATGAAGGGCCCCTAACGCCCAAGTCAACAAAACCCAAATATTCCCCACCAGCAGCACAGAAAATCTTAGAGGTGACTTCTAAACCAAACAGTAGACCCCAAATGTTTTAATCTGAACACCCCAATTACAAAATACAATTAAATAAATGAATAAAAATAAATTAATTTAATCCCACATATTTCTATAAAATTAACATAATAAATTAAACTTAAAAATAATTAATATTTAACACAACTGCTGATGCTAATGAATTAGCATTCACGGAAAATAAATAAATAAATACCCCAAAATTATTATCTTATTGGATGAATCAAATTTACAATACAGATAGGTAAAAATATAAATATATTCTGCAAATTCGAGTTAGTCAATTAATAAAAAATATGATCGGAAAACTAAATGACAAAACCACAAAAACAACTTAAAAATTAGGTCTGTAGTTACTTGATGCTACTTACTTGGCGGATATTATAGAAATGAACTAGAAAGGCACCAGCATGGTATTTATGAAAGTAAAAGAAATTAATTGAGAGTCAGTATTAGCTGATAACGAAAAATACACTCTTATTGAAACTGGCAAAGTTAAACGTTTTAAAATTACAAAAAATTAATGGATTGATAAATAATTTTGCTTCGGAATAAAATATTTTTGAAAGAACGACTACTGGAAATAATTAAATGGTTTAAAATGAAAATATATGAATATTTTCTCAATAAATACTATTTGAGAGAATGGAAATAATTTTTCAAATTTAAATCGGGAATCACTAACTTCATTTTAAAATTGAAAATGTATATACAGGGCGCATAAAAAGAGTATAGATGGAACGACTAATGAATGTTTGCTAAAAATGAAAAACAACAGCTACCTGGGAGGACCTCTAAATGCAGACTGGGTCTCATTAAAATAAATTCTACAAAGTAGCGGGTTTGCACGCTACAACCCGCTGCTTTATATAGATTTGAAAGTGGCGTTGGTTTCATGCACCCCGTTACTATCCTGCATGTCTCATTTAGCGCAGTATCAACTTGTTTGGCGTGGGCAGATCTGCCCCAATCGGTGCGCGCATATTCAGCAGTTGAGAAACACATTGACTACGTTCACCAGATGCAAACACATTCACAAATGTTTGCGCTTTGATTCTAAACTTGTTGACAGCGAACTGAACGGTTGGTTGTTTAGGTTAAAATTTGACATTTTGCTTGCTTGGTTTGAACGTAACCTAAAATAAATTTTCTCAATAAATACGTTTTTGAATTTATTTTTTTTATTAAAGGAAAAAAGAAAATTTATTTAATAGATAATAACGTAGCAGAATGTCTTCAGTAGCCTTTATTTTATATATAAAACCCTTATCAATATATTTTACAATATATACAATTTAAATTCCCGCCATATTTCAACACGTTTGCAAAGTTCAACTTAAATATCTTATGTTTGCAAAAATGGCGACCGCTTTCCAAACATGTTTGACGTTAGCAAGTCGTTCAGAACCATAAAGCGCAAACTGATTGCCAACGTTTGCATCTGGTGAACGCGCCCATTGACTGTGCCGTTGTTCTTAAGACACCAGGACATGCACCTTATTTACTTCCCGTTAGCTTTCTGAGTATGCTGCTCCTAGTTGTTACTTTCCCTCTCATTTTTATGCAATGTTGTCTGTAGGTGAGGGACCGGTCCAGAGTTACTCCAAAATATATAGGTTGGTCTGTGTGTTCTAGTGTTTTACCATTCCACGCAGTTTGGAGTTTTCGCATAGCTTCCTTTGCGCGAAGGTGGAAGCCGCATACTTGGGCTTTAGAGGGATTGGGTCTCAGGGAATTCTGCATTGATTTTAAGGCAGTTTCGAGTTTCTCCTCCACTTCTTCAAAGCTATTTCCTTGAGCATATGTTTCGAGATCGTCAGCATAGAGGAAATGCTTAGTTTCAGTCGACGTAGGTTGGTCGTTTGTGTATATATTGAAGAGCATTGGTGCGAATACACTTCCCTGTGGAAGGCCGTTCTTTTGCTTGCTTTGTGGAACTCTCCACCTACTTACTTTGCCCTCCAACACAACGAAAAAACGTCTGTTTTGCAGTAAGGAATATACGACCTTACCCAGATGGTGATAATTGAGAGTGTCGTATAATTTGCGGAGTAATGTTTTGTGCCTTACTGTGTCATAGGCTACTGTCAAATCTACGAAATCAGCCCCTGTTATTAAGTTTTTCTTCAAATCCCTCTTCAATGTGTTCTGTTAGTGCGAGGACTTGACCGGTGCAAGATTTGCCGGGTCTGAATCCTCCTTGTTGTGGAAGGAGGTGCTTGTCGACATTTTTTTTTATTTTGGCGAGGATGAGTATCTCATATAGTTTGAAAAAGTGACACAACAGCGACTATTGAATTGCGTTATTGGAGCGTTTGAAGGACCAAATCGCGAAAAAACGGCCCCATTTGACGAAGAAGAAAGTGCTATTTCATCAAAGCAAGGCACCGTGCCACAAATCAATGAAAACGATTTCAAACTTTATGAATTGGGCTTCCAATTGCTTCCGAAGCCACCGTATTAACCAGCTATGGCTCCCAGCGACTACCACCTATTCGCTGACCTCAACATAATGCTCACTGGAAAGAAATTTAGCACCAATGAAGAGGTAGTCACCGAAACTGAGGCTTATTTTGAGGCTAAAGACAAATTGTATTATAAAAATGGTATGGAAAAGTTGTATGGCCGCTATAATCGTTGTATCGCTCTCGAAGGTAACTATATTGAATAATAAAATAAAATTTTATCAAAAAAAGATCCTATGTTAGCCTACGAACTTTTCAGCCCAACGATTAGACGTTGACTGTGCAAATTTCCCCGGACTAAAAGAAATCTATTTACATTGGAAACAAATTGTAGGGCCGAGGAACGGCAAATTGAACGTTTCGATGGAACAGCACAATCGTAAGTTTTTCCTGCAAAAAAAGAAGGAAAAGAAGGCGCATTATGGAGAACAAATCGTACGGTTCAAGACTATTATTTCGTGTTTGAAAATTTAGTAGCAAGAGGAAAGTGGATAAACTTTATGGGCGAGAGAAGAATAGATATAGCTATAGTTGTTAATATTGGGCTGTGCTGATTAGAATTTACCAAAAATATTTTTAAATTTAAGTATTTAATTTCGATAAATCGTAACATTTTTACTATATAAACCAAAATCAATTCTAATAACAGTTTTTTTGTTTTTTTTAACGTTTTTACTGAATTTTTTCAAAAATTCCTGAGATTAGGTTATAAATAATTGGTATATGAAATAGGCCAGGTCGATAATTTTAAGACAAAAACAAGATAATTACAGGATGTAACTGATGGTAAAAGAAAGAAAATATAACAAATATTAAAGGAAAATTAATTTACGGGCGATCTAAGGTCGGGAAGTGAAAGAGGGCGACTTTTTAAGGTTAAAACATTCATATAACAATGTTTACATTGTATAACAATGTTTACATTCCCTAACATGGGGAATGAGGGGGTATTTTTGCTGACAAATGGAGAAAATAGGTCAATGTTCATCTTTTGCATTCTTTTAGTGCCTCCGTTTTGCTCTTGTTTCTTTTTTTGTTGCTGAAATATGATAAAAAAAGATGAAATGAAAGAGGACATCCCAATTTAGATTTTAATATAAACATAGGTTGAATTGAAACGGAACTAGAATAGGATTAAACGAACCAACAATGACATATCAAGAAATCTGAACAAACAACTAAATATTTTTCAAGTGGAAATTCTCGTTATCGGATAATGTGAAGGACTTAACATTGTTATGAGGTATCGGAAACACGCGATTGTCATAAAATCCGATAATCAGTTTGTCATCAAAGCGCTGATTTCATATGTGAGTAGTTGCAAATTGGTAATCTCATTTGCTACAGTTTCGCACACGTACATTCATTCAAATTATGGAAATACAACAGTAGCTTTAGAGTTTTGAGTAGTGGGTAATGATCTTTGATGTATGGGTAAAAACTATCGACTTTTATAACATTTTTTTAAGGGTGCTGTATCATAGGCCTTCTCTAAGTCAACGAATACTTAATGAGTCGGTAAATCTCGAGCTGTTCTTTTCTCTATATTTTGTTGAAGTACAGTCCAAAGAATCTGTAATGACTAGAGCCTGGATTATAGGCACTAAAAAATAGTGAAAATATGCATGCAACATGCTCTTAAAAAGTAACCAAATATGCCATTATTATGTGCAATCTGCCAATTATGTGCCATTATATATGCACTTTAGAAAAACTATTTTGCAATTTTCAAGGCTTAAGTTTTGGTGATAAATAAAATTGTATATAACTCCTACTGTTACAGTATATAATTATAAAATGTTCATTAATTGACGCAAATTCTAAAGTGTGACACTAACGAGGTATTCATATTAACAACTTCGTCGAAACTTTCATTGATTATGTTACTTATTGATCGCAATAAAGAAAAGCCTCTGTTCAAAACTTCAATAAATCAGTAATCAAATAACAGTACAACAGTTGGGGTCGGTTGTTCGAACGGTAATCAAGAAGTTGATTATAATTAAGTCCCCTTAACAACCATCAAATAACAACACCCCTCATTCGTACGCCAATCAGTTGATTGTAATCAATTATGTTAATAACATTATGATAATTAACATAATTGGTTGATTAATTAATTATTAATTATTAATTAACATAACAATTATTAACATAATTGATTAATAAATCTCATAATTGTAATCAAGTATGTTTTCAGCAACCCAAACAAAGTTTAAATTGACAGTTGGTGACAGTAATTAAATATTTGATAATGATCAGTTGATTCCATTTTTGATTAGCGTTCGAACAACCGGCCCTAGGTCGTTCTAACTATTATGTTTGAAAATAAAGATTAAGTACAATAAAATGTACAAAAACTTTTTTTTTCTGATTTTGGCCTTGGTTTAGAACTAGAACCTTTAGCCACGTAATTGTATAACTTATCACTAAGTCAGGGGAGTAATGTGTAGTGTGTGTGTTGAGTAAGTGTCTTGTTACTTTGCAAAGTCGACGCCATTGTCTTTGCAAAGAGACGCTAATTGTATCCGAACGTCTGCGGTCCCTCCGGTGAGTACCGATCCCACAAGGACAGAAACCATATTCATTTATTAATTTATAATAAATGATGTACAAAAACTAAAAGTTTAAATAATATGAAAAACAATTGTCAAACTCAATAAATGCGCCAATGTCACTGAAAATAATAAACATCAAAGTCCTTAGTAGCGATACTAGTTTCTGTGAATAGAAAAGAGACCTAGTATACAAAGTAATTCGTGAATAATTTCATGCATCTGTAAATATCCGTTGGAACAAGTGTATTTATTTACCTTAGCTTTATTTGCAAAAATTTTGTTGTAATCGTAAATCACACTAATTACTTTTACAAAAGTGTGAAAATTCGAAATTTTTTAATCTATGCATCCTCAACTGTTTAAATTAAAATGTAGAAGATAACCAGACAGATAGCCACCACTGCTACAACCGCAAACAATGAACAATGAACCGGAACAAGAATACTCAAAACCCGAGCGGGACAGCGGGACAATCCCCGAAAAAATATCAACGGAAAAACCTTGAGTTATGTCCTTCACATTTTTCACGGTTTTTTAAGTGCATTTGTCACTTTTATACGTTTCGGCACTATTAAAATGTCATCAGTCCCGAACGGAGCAGAAAGATGGTGCGGATATTATGTAAAAGAATGCGAAACCAGAATATTTTTGGGAAAGTTTAAACCGCAATTGAGAAATAAATCGTCACATTTTGGAGCAAAAAATAGAACTAGTGTTTTACTTATATGTGCGAAACCGATAAAGGAAGTGATTTTTCATATATCTAAGTTTGGTTATTGCATTTTGTGGCCATCGGGAAAGTTTACCTTGAGAAACGTTTAAAATATCAGAAATGTAGTATTTAGAGTCTATTCATAATATGAAAAGTCTATTCTGATGGCCAACAAAAATTTCAACACCTCCTATAAGGACCAGTACATATCTATGTTTTTAAATATTTATTTATGGAAGTATACATTATTGTAGGGGAGCGAAGTGTGCTAAATGTGCAGTCACTCGAGCGCTTTGGGACCTATTGGGTTGTGAAGAGTAGGTCCTAAAACCAAAAAAAGTTTAGTAAAGTTTTCCATTTTAGTGGGGACTTTCCATTTTTAATGTAACTCTCCATTTCCAACAATCGTTTTTTTTTAGATTATAGCGCAATCTATTCATAATTCGAAAAAATGTTTCGAATAAAAGTTCGTAGCTCCTATTTAAGATTTTAAAGTAACCCCCCATCCCACCTCCGTGGGGGTCGTGTTTTGTACCATTCGATAGATTTTTCAAAAATATTGATTAAGTGTATTATGAAGTTTTTCGATCTAATGTTTATTTTGCGAAATATCGCGGGATTTGTATTTAAAATTTTAAATTTACCCCAAACCCCTCTCCGTGGAGGGTCATGTTTGGTATCGTTCGATAGATTTTTGAAAAATATTGAACACGTATTTTTTAGTTTTTCGATCTAACGTTTATTTCGCGAATTATTCGTTTTTTTTTGTGAAACTTTTTAACTCATCCATTTCCTTACGCCTCGCTCAAATCGTCAGATTTTTGAAATATACACTGTTTTACATGTCCTTAACTTACCTATCTTAATCTGACAATTTCAAGTATTTTTAAGGATAGATTTTTTTCGGGCCCCCCTTAACGAACTCCCCTATGTTAAGAGCCAATATATGGTAGAGGTACATCTGCAGGGCACCAGGTTTCCCCCCATATGATAATCTGACGCGCTCGAGTAACTGCAAAAATCCCCGCTTGGGCTCCCCTACCATATATTTTCACACAACATAATATTAGTATACAAAGCTTACTTCTCTACTGCACATAAGTAAAATCGCAATAACCTATAATAAATAGTGCCCCAATAATTGATACAGCAATACCTATCTGATGATATATGATGGAAATATGAACATTTAATAATTGCCCTGTTTTAGTGATGTTGCGTATAATTTTGATTTAAAACATTATTATTTGTCACTGTAATGATAGATGCCCAATATTGAAATATTAAATGATCTCAGAATTATAAATAATAATGTATTAATTAAATATTGTCATAAAGCATGGTATTTTAGTCTGTATTCAAATTTTGACTGGACATTAAGTTATACAGGGTGTCCCGAAAAGATTGGTCATAAATTATACCACAGATTCTGGGGTTAAAAATAGGTTGATTGAACCGCACTTACCTATATAGAATAGTGCACACAAAAAAAGTTACAGCCCTTTGAAGTTACAGACTGAAAATCGATTTTTTTTCATATATCGAAAACTCTTAGAGATTTTTTATTGAAAATGGACATGTGGCATTCTTATAGTAGCAACATCTTAAAAAAAATTAAAGTGAAATTTGTGTACGTTCCAATTAAATTATTATTGTTGCACTATTAGGTAAACACAATATTTTTAAAACTTTTTTGCCTCTTAGTACTTTTTTGATAAGCCAGTGTTTATCGAGATATTTTGAATATTTGTCGAATCCACCACATATTTTTTGTATATGGTAAGTACGCTGTTAAGTATAGAGAACTGTTAATAATTATTAACAGCTCTCTATAGATTATAATCTGAAAATGTATTTATAATTTACATTATTAGGTATATTTTGAAGAAGTCACATCTCAATAAAAGGTGACTTATCAAAAAAAGACTAAGAAGCAAAAAAGTTTCAAAAACACTGTGTTTGCCTAATGGTACCACAATAATAGTTTAATTGGAACGTACACAAACATTTGGGGGGTTTAAAGGAACAAAACTCCCATAAAATTTTTATGTAAACATATTAAAAAAGAAGCCGCATCCCGATAAAAACTGGCTTATCTAAAAAATCCCAAGAGGCAAAAAAATTTTAGAAACGTTGTGTTTAACTAATGGTACCACAATAATGAATTAATTGGAACGTACACAAAAATTTGGGGGGGGGGTTTAAGGGAACAAAACCCCCATAAAATTTTTATGGGGTGGACAAATTTCACTATAATTTTGTTTTAAGATTTTCCTGCCATAAGAATGCCACATGTCCATTTTCAATAAAAAATGTCTAATAGTTTTCGATATATTGAAAAAAATCGATTTTCATTTTGTAACTTCAAAGGGCTGTAACTTTTTTAATGAGCACATTTGTACTAAGGTAAGTTAAGTTCAATCGAACTATTTTTGACCTCAGAATGTGTGGTATAATTTATGACCGATCTTTTCGGGACACCCTGTATATTTTACATTATGTCATTGACTTTGCATGTCGATCTATTCCTAATTTTATTGTCCTAGTTTAACCTTTAGGGAGGTCAATAGTCGTGTAAATTTAAAATTGCGACTGAATTCCGCCGCTGCGTTAGCCGCCATCTTGAATTTAAAGGAGAACCGTTTTTGATTACTATTTCCGCCATTTTAAATTCATCGACAAAATGGTAAGGACTTAAAAATTGTTCCAATTGCTACTTCCTGCAATTATTGCTGCTTTGCAAATTTTTTCGTGCAGTCGATATTCTCCGAGGTAAGGGGAAATAGTAGTAACTAAAGACTGGATTATATGCAAAATGCATATGCATATATATGCTGCATATTTCTCATGTTTTTCATAAATGCATATGCCTTGCATATTTGGAGATTTAAGAGCATATAAATGCATATTTTGATGGGAATTTACTCTACCCCATTTAAAAATAAGGTATATATTAGTAACATCAACATCCATTAAAATAAAATGTGAAAGTAAATATTTTGCTGTTAAGCTCCTTTGTTGTTGTACCCATAAACATAATGGGCGTTATTTATAGCTGCAGGTATCATTATCCGGATATTTAAGATTTATAGACTTCTCAGAATTTACAAATTACCTAAGTAAATACCGATTATATTTTGAATAACATTACAAATATTACCTGTACTTTCTGCTGGTGTCGGCCAACTATGAATTATTCTGGGAAAACCAACCAAAACGAAATTTTAAGCATTTTAAGGGTAGGATAGATTATTTTATTTTATGAATGGTTAGTCTTAAATCAATCGCCGATTATTCAACTTTTGTGATTGCAAGTTATTGACTATACTGTGTAAAAAAATCATTTTATTATTATTGTGAAAATGCCTAAAGTAGCAAGGGAAAAATCAAGTCTTCTCAGAAGTTGGATTGGAAGTAACAATCATCTAAAAGTTATCGACAGTGAAAGTATGTTTTGCACCATTTGTGATAAAAAGGTAAGTTCTCCACTTCAATAGATTTTTAAACTTATCAAACTTCTTTGCACATCTATGTGTCTGTCTATTCTAAAATGACAAACCGTCCCATTTCTTCAAAAACTGTTTTTTAAAGTTCGCAACGGTTTGGCTTATACAGAGCGAGGTGTTGAGAGTGGCCCACCCTGTATACTACGGTACACTGACTGTACTTTATTGTTTGACGATTTCAATTTCACTTTGAGAAATAAAAAAAAATTGGGGGAGGTTTAAAAAGTTTGATCATTTTAATGTAGGTATCTATTTACGAAAACATCTAAAACATCATTATCATTATATTCCAGATTCCATGTCAAAAGAAATTCCAAGTAGTTCAACACATAAAAACTTCACTTCACCAAACTAAGCTATCAAAAAATGATAATAAACCTCGCCAGCAGATTCTACAGAACAGTTTGCAGATTCAGAATACGTCAGTTGGGCAAGAAACCTTTGCAAAGGATTTATGCCATTTTTTTTTGAACTGCAATATCCCTCTGCACAAGTTAGAACATAAATCGTGTCAAAACTTTTTAAAAACTTATTGCAAGATTAAAGATAAACCAGCTCAAATACCAAGTTCTTCAACTCTTCGGAAAAAATATGTCAGTGCATGTTACAAAGATGTGATGACGAGTATTAAAAATCAGTTAAAAGCCGAATATCTTTGGATTTCCGTCGACGAAACAACGGATACAAAGGGTCGACAAATTGTGAATCTAATTGTTGGAGTTCTTAACGACTCTGGCGATTTTAAAAACTCATACTTAATTAGTGTAAAATGTTTGGAAAAAACAAACTATGCTACAATAGCTAGATTTGTTAACGAATCCCTAACAAATTTTTTTTTACCTGATCAAGTACCATTTGAAAAAATATTATTAATGCTTAGTGATGCCGCCTCATATATGATGAAAGCTGCATCCAATCTTAAAATCTTTTTCCCTAATTTAATTCACTGTACATGTTTGGCGCACGGCCTAAACAGAGTTGCAGAGAAAGTTAGAATTGAATTTCCCAATGTAAACACCTTAATAAATAATGTAAAAAAAGTATTTCTGAAAGCACCACTACGTGTACAGGTATATAGGGAGATGCTTCCCGATATTCCTTTACCACCAGAACCAGTATTAACCAGATGGGGAACTTGGCTTAAAAGTGCTATATTTTTATCTGAACACTACGACGACATCAAAAGCGTTATTTCAAGTTTTGATCCGACTTGTACCGCTATTGATAACTGTCAAAATATTTTTAAAGAAAAGTCTATTAAAAATCAATTGTTGTATATAAAATCGAATTTCGATATCATTGAAAGTTCAATTACAAAATTAGAGGCTCAAAATTTATGTCTTCACAATAGTATGTCTATTGTTGATTCGGTTAAACAGAAAATAACAAATCTGAATGGGGAAATTGGAGTAAAAATTAAAGATAAACTTGATGACGTTTTAAACAAAAATGAGGGTTTCACTTTATTGCGTTCAATAAATAATATAATCAATTTTGGAAACTTCGATGAAAATATTAATATGGATCCGTCTCTAATAGCAAAGTTTAAATATGCCCCAATTACATCTTGTGACGTTGAGAGATCTTTTTCTGCCTATAAACAAATATTAACAGATAGAAGACATAATATTAGTTTAGAAAATATGAATCAATATATGATTATTTATTGTAACAATAAAAATATGTAAATTTGTTTTATTGTACTCTTTTTATAATATTAGTTTAGAAAATATGAATCAATATTGTAACAATAAAAATATGTACATTTATTTTATTGTACTCTTATTTATCTTGTGGTCAAAATAAAATATTTTGCCGTTTTATTTGTCACAAAACCTGAAGTTAAAAAAATATATTAAGAAATAATAATACAATTTGGTTTAAATTCAAACCTATTTATTTATTTTTATTATTTTTTATTTATTTATGTATTTAACGTAAACCATAAAATTATTCATATAAAAATAAGTGCATATATAAATGCATATTTGCATGTTAATTGTGCATATTCAGCTTGTTTTAAAATGCATATTGCATGCATATTTTAGACATTTTTTAGTGCATATTTTCCAGTCTCTAGTAGTAACACAGAATGTTTATTAAATTATCTCGCTTATTGTTAACTTTACGATATGAATGTACTTAATAAACAAAAATGGAGAGAATTATATTGCATGCAATTTTGATCTCTCTCGTTTTTTTGCTATAACCAGTAGTAAAGGTCATACACAGCGGTAAAAAAGTCCAGTAGTGTCTGTTTCTTAGGGTAAAATGATGTCCAAAAATACCAAAATAACGATATATTTTTAGTCTCAGAAAAAATATTTCTAAATATTTGTTAACAGTATTACATCCCATATAGCTTGCCTTAAAATATCTTATTTTACTGAGATTAAATAACTCTCATTTTTGTCGACTTTTATGCACCGTAAATAAATTCACCTGCAATACCCTTTCTTTCTAAGACCGCGTACACACGACAGCGCTTAACACCGCGTTTTACCTGATAAACGCGAGCTTGCATGTGTACGATACCATTTGTTCTTTGGTAACTTAAAACGCGGAATTAGGTAAACGCGCCGTCTAATGCCCTCATGTGTTTAGGGTCTCAACCAGCGATTCCCTAACTGTGGTACGCGTACCACCAGTGGTACGCGACGATTATTAAGGTGGTACGCAAGCAGCCATACGACATACACAGTAAAATTTACTGAGTTAATAACCCCACGGCGCGTTGGGGCGTCGCGTCTAGTTTGCATTAAGCTCCGCCTATTTTGCTGGCCAGCGTATCTTTCGGCGACGCGAGTCAAACAGTGACAAAGCTATCGAGCGTCCGCACGCACGTCCAACCAGCTAGCATTCGTCAAATTACCTATCTAATTTGTTTTAAGTCAAGTTTAATATATTTGAATTAACATGGATAAGTGGCTTAGTAGTGTAAAAAGACCTTGTGCTCAAAATAATGTACCACCAAGTTCATCTCAAGAATTAAATTGTGCAGTGATTCAAGATGATGTTAAAAATTCTTTACCATCGAGTTCCACTTCGGAGCCAGATTGTGCGGTAAGTCAAGAAGATCAAATACCTACTAAAATTCGAAAAATTACTAGAAAATATGACCCAGAATACATATATATTGGATTTACGGTGACGGATGTAAATAATGAGCCACGCCCTCAGTGTGTCATCTGCTTTGAAATTTTATCAAATCAAAGTATGAAACCCTCATTACTGAATCGTCATTTTAACAGAAATGAAAAGCACTAAGAAAGTCATGTCTTCATTTACTGGTAGTACCGAAAAATCAGTAGAGGCATCATTCTTAGTTAGCCTAAGAATTGCAAAGTCAGGAAAAGCTCACACAATTGGCGAAGAGTTGTTGTTACCTGCAGCAAAAGATATGGTTACCTGTATGTTGGGTGAGGCGTCTGCTAAAAAGCTAGAACTGATATCAGTGTCCAATAATACCGTTCAACGTAGGATCGACAGTATGGCATCAAATGTTAAAAATAAAGTCATCAATCATGTAAAAAGTAGCGATTTCTTTTCGATACAACTTGATGAGAGTACAGATGTAACGAACTATGCTCAACTTATGGTTTACGTGCGGTATATACATGAAAATAAAACAATTAAGGAAGATTATTTATTCTGTGAGCCGTTATCAACACAAACTACCGCGGATGAAATTTTCAACAAACTGGATGAATTCTTTGCTGAAAATGGACTTGACTGGATGAATTACGTTGGCTTCTGCTCTGATGGCGCTCGAGCTATGACAGGTAGATTCGGAGGTGTAGCAACAAAAGTAAAATCTGTTGCTAAGAATTGTACTTCTATGCATTGCAGTATACACAGACAAGCGTTAGCAGTAAAACGAATGCCCGAACAATTTAAAAATGTTCTCCAAGATGCAATCAAGGTGGTAAATTTTATTAAATCTCGGGCACTTAACTCTCGTTTATTTTCAAACTTGTGTTCCGAAATGGGCAGTAACCATATTCAGTTGCTGCTACATACAGAGGTTAGATGGCTTTCGCAGTGCAGCTGTTCCTGATGGGGACTGATTTTGAATTACGCAATCGACTGACAGACGAACACTGGCTTACTTATCAGATATTTTCAATCGCATCACCGACTTAAATCTAAGTTTGCAAGGTAGATCTACAAATAGATTTTCAGTAAATGACAAAATAAAAGCATTTATCAAAAATTTTTAAATGATTGAAAAGAGCGTGTCGAATGAGAACCTAGCATCTTTTCCTAATTTAGAAAATTTTATAACTGAAAATGAACTTACAGTGAGTGAAATTGTGATCAATAACATCAAGAATCACAGCCAAATGATCGTTGAAATATTTGAAGAATATTTTAAAGAATATTATTCGGAGTTCAATTGGATAAGGAACCCATTCGTTTCGGATCTAGATAGTGTTCGTGAAAATTTAAGTGTAAATGAAAAGGAATCTCTGATAGAGTTATCTTGCGATGGAGCTTTGCAAGTAGAATTCAACAAAGAAGAGCTGTGTGAATTTTGGCTAAAAGTTAAAAATGAATATCCATTTACAACCACATATCTCTGTGAGAGCGGATTTTTTGCTATGTTGATAATAAAAAATAAATACCGTAACAAGCTTAACATAGACACTAATTTGCGCCTGAAATTAAGTACAATTGAGCCAGATATTTCCTCTCTTGTCTCGAACATGCAGCATCATTCTTCGCACTGAGTATATTGTATTTTTTCCTATAATTAATAAATAATAATGTTGTCATAAACAGTTGTTGCAGTTTTTATTACTTTACCATTTTCAAGGTTTTTTAAAGATTATCACAGTTCAGTGGTACGCTACTAATTTATAATTTCGTGTGTGGTACGCGAGATTAAAAGTTTGGGAACCACTGGTCTAAACCACTCGTAACCGAAGTCGGCATATCTCTTTCAGCCTGCATTACAGTTTCCATTCAAAGGGGGTTTGTATCGCTAGCCAATCTAATAAATATTAAGTAGGTATAGCAGAACATGGAGAATACGATAAACGAACTTATATTACACGTCGGATATACTCACATATATTTAGACTACAACCAGTGGTGTATGAACGATGTAACATTTTCACTGTATTTGTACACGATCGACAAACCGTTCATTGGTGATATACGAAGAAGTCAACAAGAAACGTGTAATATAATTTAACAACCCTTTAGGGCCAAACCAGACGCACAACTACGCTGCGAAGTGGATCGTTTTAAAGGGTGCTGCGTTTAATGTAATGGGTAAGAAAAAACAGTAAGTTTAATCAAATGATTAAAAACTTGCCAGCTAATATTTTTTTAAAAAGTGTGTTCGTCAAAATCAGTGTTTGTAATGTCCATATTTTTAAATATTTTATAAAATTTCAATGCTTTTGAAAAAATACCAATAAACTCCATAAATGGAATTAAGAAGAACCAGACAAAAACAGCTATATCACAGGAAGAAGCACATAAAAAAATCAACCAGTACATCTGGTATCCTACAGCCGTAAAATAATTTGATACAACCTGACAACTGAGTGAAAGTGAAAAACATGTTAGCTTGCAACCCCCTTTTAACTGATATCTTATCGTTTTGTTTTCAACAACAAACAATAAAACCTTTTTTGACCTAGGATGGGACCCCACTATTTAACATAAATAAACAAACAAGATTGTAATTATTTGTTTTGTTCAGTTCAAATGCCTCCAATGTATAATAAAATGTAAATATAAATAGAGCAAACATTGCTTATGGGATTTATTCTTTTCGATATATGGGATTTATTCTTTAAAATCAGAAACAAATAATTCAAAAATGACGTCCCACGCTTTTCCTTTTAATGCCCTATAAATATGCCCTCGGGTTCTTGTATCACGCTCGCGCAATTATGAAAAAAAATGAAAGAGATTAAAATTGTGTAGAATCTAATTCTCTCTATTTTTGTATAGGAACATTTTTGTCGTAAAACTAATAATAAACGAGATAATTCAATAATTATGCTCTAACTATCACTATTTTCCGCCATAACTCGGAAAATATCGACGGCACGAAAAAATGGTAAGAATAGAAATGATAGAAAATCACATTTTCAACAATTTTGGTTGTTATACTTTTTGTCAAAAAGTTGAAAATGGCGGAGATATTGAACAAAAACGGCTCTCGTTTAAAATCAAGATGGCGGCTAACGCAACGGGGAATTTCAGTGGAAATTTTAAATTTACACTACTATTGACCCCTCCCCCTTAAGATTAGAAAAATAAAATTTTGGGCAGATCCTAATGCAAGGTAGGGCCTGTTATTCGTCTAACCCGACTGGACTAATATTAGTAGAAGTTGCAAGAATTTATTGCACATTAGGGGGGTCATACAAGGTACTGAACGGTTTTGTTACATGCATTTTATATGATTTTTGTATTGTAATTTTTGGAATTCTAGAAATTTTCTACCTAAGCTTTAAAAATGTTCCAAGATATTGTCGATTATTTTTCCAAAAAAAAACGATGATATAAATAACAACCAAATTGCTATTATTAAATAAAATTAACGAAAGCAATTACAATTTACGATACGGCGACGTTGATTCTGTTTCCTGCCTCTGTACTCTCCCCCCAGTCATCCACGACTCCCCTTTTCTGGAAATTCGTTTATGTGTGACCTATATCCGAACTCCCTCCAATTTCCCGTCTCCTCCATTATAAGAACAAGATAATTTTAATTTTACTAACATCAGTTAGGTCCGACCCCTCTTTCTACCATTCTATACGATTAACACAGAATTTAATCAAGCATAAGGCAAATAGCCCCAAAGGAACAATTTCAAGAAAATAACCGATGTAGGAGAGAAATAGAGATGTGAACGCAGAGGAGGAGTAGGCGAGATAACTGGGTTAGGAGGTACGTGACAAGGGTAAGACGTTTGACGCGAAAGAAACGAATTTTTTTTAAAAGGCATTAATTCCTGTACCTTTACACTGTCATGACTATGACTAGAGAAGAAAAAAAAATTAATTTACAAGAAGGCAATAAGTTAATAATAAAAAAAATATAATTAAAACCACAAAATGATGATACTCATCGTCCAGCTGAAGTCACACCATCACAAAGCCTTCTTTGGTGCCTCCCATCCGAAACAGGAAATAGACAAACGTCAGGCAAGTACTGAGACCTCTACCATCATCCAAATCCTGCTACAGTTAGCACCCGGTACAAGAACTACTATCGTCCAGTACAAGCTCCCTTAAAGTAAGAATAAAATCCCATTACTCATGTGTCATTAAAATGTACATACTTTATACATATTTAGTAGTACATCAATCTATACTACCAAATTAGGTCCCCTTTACTTTTGAAGTGAAATGCAAATCAATAATTCCTGCCCAAGAAAAATGAGTTCACATGCGACTATATGCAGTATTTAAACGAATTCAAAAAAATACATGTGCTCTTTTTTTTTAATATTTACTGAATTTAGTAAGCCCCAAAAAAAGACATTTAGTATTGTAATAAAAAAAGAAACTACTACAGTTAGTGTAGGACAAAGTGTCCTAAGCTACCAAATATGTAATGTCCCCCGTTAAAACTCTACAATAAAAAAACAATGTTCAAATATCTTACTTCCCATCTACAGATAAGTCCCAAAAGTTAACCCCTTAATACACACAATAATAATTACCTTGTTCACCAAGGGTCTCCCTATAAAACTTCTGTCTCCATCAAAAAAACGACAGACATGCCGAAATCCAGCTTCCAAAAAAATTGATCACCACGTTTATCCACATATAATGTGCGGTTCCAGAAGATTATATGATCATCCAAATCCCCAATTTCTTCTGAACCTTAAGATGGTATTCTCACATATTATCCCCAATGGGATGTCCTTAAAACCCGAAAAAAACCTAACAGAACCAACCGTGAGACATCTTATCTCGGGTGACCTATATAATATGGATTCAAAGCCGCTTCCGCCTTCCTCCCCAAAAGCGAGACTCCGTTCGAGAGACACACTTCCTTTATCTGTCACTCCTTGACAGCACTCTTAGAGTACCCCAGGTACTCTAACACCAACAACCTTGTCGAACCCGATTATATATTGCAGGATGATGGCCTTTCCGCCTATGTACGGCCTTCCATCACCCGCAACCCTTTTATAGCCGAGAAAAATAACACATTATCAAAATATCCACCCAATGACGTCATATTTTTACCCAAAAACGAAATATCAACGACAACCGTCAATAGCAGTTTAGAAAAGAGAAGAGGACGAACTTCAAGTCATACATAACTTACGAATACGAATGTCAGATGTTTTTCAAATGTAAACATTTCAATATTTTGTTCATTTGATATTTAATCCTAATTGCTGCAATAATTATAACAATTGTCCCGAGTGTAATTATCGTAAGTGCAGTGTACACCAGCCATCCGATAAACAGGAATCTACTGAATATTCGGAAAATAATGAGAAGCTATTTCTCCTACTAAAATCATCCAAGGCTTTTTTATTTTGTTCAACAGAAATACATCTCACTATCCACACAGGACCCCAAATCTATCGACACTACCGACACTACTTCCAAACATAACCAACTCAAAATAAACAACAAATATTCACACCTTACAACGTAAGTACAATACATTTAATATCTTCCTCTTTCTAAGCGCTAGACCATGGGTTCTCAACCTTCTAGCAACTGCGTACCACCTGAAATATTTTGAAGAATTTGGCGTACCACGAAACACGGCGAAAGGGGTTGGAATTGAAGAAAGCCTGTTGGAATTTACTATCAGAAACATGCCCCTTGGCTTTTTTTATTAAGACAAAAATAAATTTAATTATTGGTCAATTATCTTTTCTAATTTTTATTTAAAAATATATACTTCTTCTTTTTCTTCTTTCTCATAATCCTTAGTGCCCTTGAGGTCGTTGAATGAAAAATATATAAGATATACGTTTATTACTCATAGCTTATACAAAAACATGGTGCAATGTTACAGAATTGGTACAAAATATCAACCAAAGGAATATACAAATCAACACAAATCAACATTAGTCATTGTGAATCGGGTTTAATGCGAAGCTTGTTGCAGTTTGCCTGTGATTAAAGTGTCAATTACAGGAATAATTAAACTCAATTTTATTCTTAAGTCTTCTTCAACACCTGATAGTTTTTTTTTATATATTTATTATTTATATACAATAGTTCACCAGTCTTATAAAAGTAACTAGTGACAAATGGCATCAAAAACAGCATAGCTTGCCGGAAGAGCATTGGATATTCGGATTTGCACCCGATCCTGATCCTGATCAGAGTCAATTAAGTAATGTCATTGAAAACTGTCTTTCATAGAACTGTCTTTTGTTAGATCGATGAATGTTTCCTGTCATTCGAACTCATTTGGTAAGGTTCCTGCAAAAGGATTTCTGTTCCAGTCAAGTTTGGAACATTCTTCAGAGAAGTATTTTTAAAAATTCTTGAAGAAATTCCAAATGAAGAATTTTAACAGTAACCACATCTGGTATTGGAGATGTTTCGTTTTCTTCAAAAAATGATGATAGCATAGGAAATGCAGAAACATGTTTCCCCTTTATTTCAGAACAAAAAAAATCAACTTTTTCAACGTTTATTTTCTCAATGGCTGTGATGGGTGTTGCGTTTTCTCCCTGAAGAACCATTTTCAACGTGTTGAGTCCGTCAAAACCGTCAGCTAGATACGCCAATCTTGACAACCATTGTTCATTATAAAACAAGTCTTACATGTCATTATTACTTTTTTCAGTTAAAAGCATTAAAACTTCTGACCTTAGTTCAAAAAGACGGGTGAACATTTTCCCTCGATATAACCATCTCATTTCTGTATGCTACAGAAGAGTTTTGAACTTGCCACCCTTATATTTACACATGAAGGAGCATAATCTTGAATTCGCTTGTTTCACCTACGTGACGCGTACCACCTGAAATCATCCCGCGTACCACCAGTGGTACGCGTACCACCGGTTGGGAACCCCTGCGCTAGACCATAAGTTCCTATCAACAGATGTCAAAATATCAAGATAAATTAAACTTTAAAAGCGGACATGAGACCGTCATTAGGCATTCATTCAGATAAAATAGCAATTGTCATGTTACGACACAACGGGGTCGTTACAGAGGGTGTCCAAATACACAAATTATTTTACCATTTCGATAACATTGATCCTAACAATGTCTAGCTGGTTGTTATTTCTTCTGTCTATGATCATAGTTTTTGTTTTTGATTTATTTATGGATAGGCCATGCTTCCAAACTCACTCGTTCTAGTCGTTCTAACAGTTCCGTCAATTCTTTCAAAGATTCGGCGAATTTTATACAAAGAAATAGATTTAATACAGTTTTGTTGAAGATCCACATACATCTTCAAGCAGAGCTGCACAAATACATGATGTAGGTTATTTTTCAATCTTGCTTGACGATGTGGTGTTGCTGGCAAGAAGAAAAGAGAACTACACGGGATAGTTACAAGTGGTTAGTCAAAGCAGCGACGAAAATGGGGTAGTACATCAAAGAAACTAAAATGAAATGGAGAAAAGATATAGACAGGATGCCGAACACCAGGACTCCAAAAAGGATCCTAAACTACAGTACATACATACAATATATTATATAGCCCAAGAGAAGGAAGGCGGAGAAATAGAATGAAGCAAGAGATTGAAAAAGATATGGAACGAATGGGCTAGAAGTTGGGAAAGGAAAAGTTAACAACAGAAAAGAGTAGTGAAACATCACGTACCAAGTCACGAAACAGATCTGCATAAGTATAAACAAAAAGGCATACAAAGAAAATTAGCAAAAGTAAAGAAAAAGTGAAAAAGAGGAAAGCATATTATTTGTGTATATTGTTAACTTTGTTAATCCTTGAAGCAGTAATTTAGAAGTAACTTTTTGTTATCCGTGTATAGAACCACAATTTATTTTGATTCCAACGGTAAGTTGTCTCAATTTTCTTGTAATTACTGTCAATTTTTCTCAAGTCGCTATTCGAGAGTAAAGCAATTCTTCCTAATATTGCTTTTTCCCACCTTTTCATTAACTTAAATTGTTTTCTTAAACTCTTCAACACAGAATTCTGTCTTTAAGCTACACAGCATTGATATCCGTTATTGGAATTCAAACAGAATATAAGGAATATAAATAGCACCCGGAAACGCTGACTCCGTTCCTGGAAAAGACTGAAGTTCAGGCGGAGTTCTCGGCTGTTTGTATCCCATTTCCTCGTAGAAACGTTTGGTAGTCATTATCGCACATTAATTGAGATAAGGAAGACGTTGAACGTAAAACGTGAGTAACAGCTTCTGCGAGTGACACGTTTTCTTAAATTTATTCGACGTTCTCGAAAGCTTAGTCCAAACAGAAGCTGGAAGTTGCTAGTGTATTATTAAGCCGACGAAGCATTGTGAAAAACGTTTTTGGGTAGTTTTGTTACGACTTGTCGAGTAAGCCGATTGGGCTGCGCCAGTTATAAATGTCATTTGGGATTATTTCGGAACAGGCGGTTATTGCGAGGGAAAAATTTAGTGGAAATGATGATACGTTCAAATTTCCATTGATTCAAAACATCACGTTTATTATGTGACGTATATTTGATGGAAATTTGTTATACCGATATAAAAAGAACAACTAATATTTTTTTAAATTTGTTATTATTAGTTTGGCGAATATCCTTCCAATGTATACTGCGCGGCATAAGTTAGGGATATTGTTAATAAGCTATCATCATCACGGCATCTACACTCCTAGCGGAGTGATTGTCTCCCTTTTTGGATTCTTCCGATTCGTTTGTAATACGAATTTTACGTTTGATATAAATAAAATTTATAGCTCAGGCACATTACTCAAAGAATGGTTGACGTCGATCTTTATTTGCGTGCCTAAAAAGAAAAACGCAAGAGAATGCGGAGACTACCGCACCATTAGTTTGATGTCCCATGTGCTAAAGTTGCTACTGAAAGTCACAATAACCGAATATATCATAAAATGGACATAGACATTAATGATACGCAATTTGGGTTTCGCAAAGGCCTGGGAACTCGTGAAGCTCTTTTTTCACTTAACATACTTATACAAAGGTGCCTGTACGTCAATCAAGATATGTATGCGTGTTTTATTGACTATAATAAAGCATTCGACAAAGTACGACATGAACAATTATTAATGCATGTCCTGGAATCAAAGAATTTGGACTACAATGACCTCAGGATTATATCGAATTTATACTATAAGCAACAAGCAAAAGTACGTGTTAACGACCAGCTGTCAGAGGAAATTGAAATCAGACGTGGAGTGAGACAGGGATGCGTGTTGTCGCCAATTCTTTTTAATGCCTACTCGGAAGAGATCTTGAAAAAAGCTCTTGAGGGTGAAACAGCTGGAATAAAGGTAAATGTTCCCATTAACAACATATATAGATATGCGGATGACACTGTCTTCTTAGCTGAAAATATTGGGGATCTTCAGAGGCTGGTGACCAGAATAGCAGAATTTGGACAAGAATACGGACTAGCAATGAATGTCCAGAAGACAAAGTTTATGAGAATATCGAAAACTCAAAGAAATGACGAAAATCTCGAGTGGACCAATATGCATATCTTGGAACAATGATCAACTCCACAGGAGATTACTTATTGGAAATCAAAATCAGAATAGAAAAGGCTAGAGCAAATTTTAACAAAATGAGAAAAGCGCTCTGCACAAGAGATTTGAAGTTGGAGCTAAGAGTTAGGTTGGCTAGGTGCTACGTTTTCTCGACTTTGTTTTATGGAATAGAAGCTTGGACCTTGAATGCTGCATCAATGAAAAAATTAGCATTATTCGAGCTGTGGGTGTACAGAAAAATTCTGAAAATATCGTGGACAGAACACGTCACAAACAAAGAAGTTCTGAGAAAGATGAATAACGAAATGGAAATCCTAAATACCATCAAAACAAGAAAATTGGAATATCTCGGACATATTACACGTGGAGAGAGATACAACTTGCTCCAATTGATTATGCAGGGAAAGATTCTAGGAAAGAGAAGCATAGGGAGACGCAGAAGCAGAATATCGTGGCTGCGCAACCTGAGAGAGTGGTACAGATGTACATCAAATGAACTTTTCAGAGCAGCCGTCTCTAAAATACGAACAGCTATGATGATTGCCGACCTCCGCCGCGGAGATGGCACTTAAAGAAGAAGAAGATTCGTTTGTCGCGGTAAATCAATCCGCATTAACATTTTGGTTTTACAATTGATTGTGCGACTTGTCATCTTCTACAATTTTTCTCCATCCGTTCCTGTTTTTGCTTATGGTCGCCCATTCTCTGACTCCCATCTTCTTAAGGTCCTCGACTATCTATTTCTCCCATCTGATTTTGGGTCTTCCTCGTGATCTGCCTGACACAGGTCTCCATTTGGTAATTTTCTTAGGTCTTCTCCTTTTAAAAGTTGTCTTACTTCGTGGTTCATCAGTTTTCTAAATTCATTATTACCCAAGTTTAATGTTTCTTCTATCCTCCGAATTATTTTTTTCTTTAGAATCCTCAATCTTGCTTCATCTTTCTGTGACAGACACATTACTTCAGCACCATATTCATGTGATTACTGGTCTAATTGCTGCTCTGTAAATTTTCAGTTTAGTATTCTGAGTAACCTTCTTATCTTTGAGGACGTTGTATTTCCAGTAGGTTCTGTTTCCTGTCTGGATTCTTTCATTGATTCCTATGCTTCTATCATTAGTTCCATCTTCTAAAACTATGATGATATGTGATATGTGCAAATTTCCATTGATTCAAAACATCACCTTTATGTGACGTATATTTTATGGATATTTGCTGTTTAAAAAAAGAACAACTCAACCATTGTTTAAAAATGTTTTCAGAAATTAACACAAACTATATATTTTTTTAATCTGTTGTTTTTAGTTTGGGGAATATCTATCCAATGAGTAAAATTTAATAAAAAAATTTTTGTCCTGGTAAAAGGTATATTAGTTTAAAAAGCCCCTATACGGCTACAAACATAGAAACAAAACGTTTTCGCTCTGTAACAAGAGCATCATCAGTGTTACAAGAACATGGTGAGCCACCCACAAATACAAAGGTTAAAACCTTTTAACAGGAAATTCTTCCTTGTGGATATTTATCTATCCAATGCATTTAGTTCTTTTTGTTGCGCAGATGTTTTCGATCAGTATGGCTATCTAACTTTGCTTGCTGCTATTCGGAATAGTCCGATTGTAGATGTATTGAACCACCTTCTCAGATTTTGAAGCCAAGATATTCTTCCTTCCCATGGTCCGCTCTTTCCAAATACCTCGCCCTGACGAATGAGTTGCAACAAGTCATATCTGTGCTCATTCCGCATGGCCAAGATATTCCAATTTGCGCTCTTTGAAACATGAATTACACACGTTGGTTGGGAGCCAATTGAAACAATTTGATTACTTGTTCTAAAGATGGGGTTGGGGTTAGTCGAAATAAGGGAAACAATTGGAACGGGCTGTTTATTTATTAGTCTACTTTTGATAGGGGGTTCGATGTGGGACTTAATCGAAATGGTCTATGACACAACTAGATGTTGATTGGAAATACTAGTGGACAATGAAGATAGGGGTTAGATAGAGCAAGCAATTTATCGTTCGTATGCTAATGAAGTGTTTTGGTAGGAAAGTGGGTCGTGGATTAGTTCTAGTGGATAAGGGATTTTCGGGGATAACTACTGACACTAGATGGATACATACAGAGATGTCCTTATAATTAAAAACAGAACGGTTCTAAACTATTTAAGATTTGGACGCCACTTACAAAACCATCTGCTTTTAGACTCGCTTAATTTGGAGGTTCAATCTACAAGGACTGATGGCTAAAGAGTATCTTTTTATGTAAAACTTATAAAATGGTGTGGTTAGAATTTTTCCAAAATGCCCTTTTAACAAGTAAATAAAACAAAGATATTTAGTTTGTTTATTTAAATTTGAAATCAACTATACTGTTTATACCATTACAAAATATGGAAAATACATCAGTTTGAACCTAGAATACCAAAATATTGAGTCAGAGTGACAAGATATGTTATTAATCATACCTCTATACCGAATAATGAAATTATAAAACAAAAAATATTGAATATAATCAAATTTATCTATTTCATACCCTATTATTATGTTGTTTCCAAAATATTGTTATATTATATTTCCCTATTATTATTCTATTGTTTTATCCTTTGTATCATGTCGTGTACTGATCTTTGAATTTTCGCCTCTCCTCATAGACCAGGAAGGATCTTTTTTTAGGTGGATGTGAGAGGTGGCATTCGGATTATTGCGGATAAATAGGTGATAACTTCGCTAATAATAATTGACTTGTGCTCCTTCTTAAATATGCCCGGAACATTAATAAAAAAATAAAATATTTAAAAATTTCAAAAAATTTCGTTTTTTTTTCTACTTTCTTTTCTTATAACTTTAAAACGATTCATTTTGGAACAAAGTCGTATAGGAATAAAACAAAGATAATTAAATTTTCTATCAGATACGATTGGTTAAAAATGTCTTAATTTAACACCCTTGCTGCAAAATAGCAATAAATATAAAATAAGGGGGCAAAACAAGCCTGTCCTTATTCAATGTTTTTCCATCACTTAGGTTACACTTGGAACCTTCCTAATTCGCTTAGAAAATTTTTGTAATGTGCTATAGCCGTCCATCAAATTTCATTAAAATTGGCTTACCAGTTTTACTGGCTTCTTTAAAAAATTAAAATTTTTTAAAATCTTGCACAACAAAAACTAGAACATACAAAGATTTGTCAATTTTTTTACATATAAAGAAGCACTCCACCTATCTAATGCACTTTACAGAATTGAAATCGCATTATTTAAAAAGCCTCAGCAATGTTTAAAAGTTATAAACAATTTTTTGGCTTATAAACAAATTAGTGCTTTGTCTAGGAGGGGGTGCTACGAACTCCTTTATTTAGATGGACTTACCCAAGTTTTTTTTATGTATTTTGGCCCGTAGAACACGAATTTTTTGGGTAACAGCTGATCCGGATGTCGATCAGATTGTTATAAACAAAGAACTTGAGGAATTACATAACATCGATTTTTCGCAAAATAAAACATTTTTTTTGTATTTCTTGGGCAATTCTAAGCAAAAAATGTTCTTACAAGTTTTTTCGTAGGATGCATAGTTTTCGAGATAAACGCGGTGGAACATTCAAAAAATCGAAAAATTGCAATTTTTGTACTAGAATAACTTTTGATTAAAAAATAAAATAGCAATTCTGCTGACAGCATTTGAAAGTATCAGTCAAATTATACCGGTTTTAATTATTTTCATTGCTAAAAATTAATTTTTTTATTATTAAACAAAGCTATTTGTTTATAAGCCAAAAATTGTTTATACTTTTAAAACATTGCTAGGCCCCTTAAATAATCCGATTTTAATTCTGTAAAGTGTATTAGATAGGTAGAGCACCTCTTTATATGTAAAAATATTAGCCAACTTCTAAATGATCTACTTTTTGTTCAGAAAGATTTTAAAAAATTTGAACTTTTTAAAAAACATTACATTGCAAATTGATATTGCAAAATCTATTAGGTCGATTTTAATGAAATTTGGTAGACAATTTAAGTAAGTTATAAGAATTTTCTAAGCGAATTACTAAGGTTCTAAGTGCCACCAAAGTGGTTAAGAAACATTGAATAACAACAGGCGTATTTTGCCCTCTTATTTTGTATTTATTGCTATATTGCAGAAAAGGTAATACCTTAAGACATTTTTGACCAGTCGTATATCATACAAAATTCAATTATATTTATTTTATTTCTCTACGACTTTGTTCCAAAACGAACTGTTTTAAAGTTATAAGCAAAGAAAGCAGAAAAACAATCGATGTTTTTCGATATTTTTAAATATTTTAATTTTTTTATTAATGTTCCGGGCACATTTGAGAAGGAGCATAAGTCAATTATTATTGTTGAAGGTAACGAATGCCACCTCTCACATCCAAAAATACACGTTTTTTTACAGATTAGTCGTGGTCTATCAATCATATCTAATCTCGTTTGTCATCCACGATTTATTTCTATATTTTTTCAAGAGTATTTAGTTCAAGATAGGTATTATATTGGTTATTTAAGACAGTTGCATATTTATTCTATATCATAATTAAAATAATAACTATTTTCGCACGTCTGAGACTCTCCCTTGGATCTGACTGTCTCGTGTGACAACTGTTCGTTAACATCATCAGGCGAAACTACACAATTACCACTCTGTTCGGCGTAGTTGCCTGAAACTCTGACATACGTTTAATGCATTCTTAACCAACAACGGGAGGTACACGAAGTTCCTTCTTTATTATTTCCTCCCGAGTCTCGTTCTCTCCCACCAAAGTTAGTGTACGAACAAATAGTGGAAGCTACAGTCTGTAATTTGACAAAGTTTACTTATTAGACAATTTCGAATTTTATCCAGAGGTTCATTAACCTTCCAATTACAAATGAGTGACACAAGTTTTAATTACAAACATTCGAGTTATGGGATCTAGGGACCCAAGTATACATTTAGAAACTTTATAGGTCTACAATTATAGTGGGTTAAGTATGTCAAATTGGAAAATGAATATCAGTTAATATTTACGATAAAGATAATCATCAAGTTATCATAAGGGAAAAGCGGTAGGACCAGATGATATTCCTGGGGAAGTATGGAGAGCATTGGGAGAGACAGGAACAAGGCGGCTAGCAGGTCTGTTTAATAGAATTATGGAAGTTGGACAAATGCCAGACGAATGGAGAAGCATTATACTGGTACCTGTTTACAAAAACAAGGGAGATATACAACAATGTACAAACTACAGGGCTATAAAACTGCTTAGCCACACCATGAAAATATGGGAAAGAGTAATTGATAGACGGATACGTGAAGAGACCGAAATATCCGAGAATCAGTTTGGCTTTATGCAGGGTAGATTAACAACAGATGCAATTTTCATTATAAGGCAGTTGATGGAAAAATACAGGAGTAAAGAAACAAACGCTCATATGGTACTCATTGATCTTGAGAAAGCATATGATAGAGTTCCTCGAGAGATTCTGTGGTGGGCACTCAATAAGAAAGGAGTCCCTGGTGAATATGTGAAGATTGTGAGGGATATGTGTGAGGGAGTAACGACTACTGTTAGGACAGGTGTGGGAGAGACTGATAAATTTCATGTGAAAGTAGGATTGCACCAAGGCTCTGTGCTTAGTCCGTATTTATTCTCATTAGTTTTGGACCAGATAACAGCGAAACTACAGGGTAACATTCCATGGTGATTAATGTATGCTAATGATGTCGTGTTAGTAGGAAATATTGATAGAGACTTAGAACAAAAACTGGAACAGTGGAAGCAAGCTCAGGAGGAAAAAGGTTTAAAACTTAGTAGGACAAAAACAGAGTGTGTATTTGGAATGGTCATTTAAAGATGGAGTCACTACAAATAAAATGGTACCTTTGGATGGTGAACTGATTGTAAAAAGCAATAGTTTTAAGTACCTGGGATCGGTATTACAGAGTAATGGAGAAATAGATTGAGATGCATACAGTAGAATTAGGGCTGGATGGATGAAGTGGAAAGAAGCGAGAGGTGTGTTATGTGACAGAAAAATTCCAATGAAGCTGAAGGGAAAATTCTATAAAACAGCCATAAGACGGGCTATGATGTACGGAACTGAATGTTGGACAGTGAAGAAGAAAGAGGAACAACGAACGCATGTGGCGGAAATGAGAATGCTTAGATGGATGAGTGGAGTGATAAAGAAGGATACAATTAGAAATGAGTATATTAGGGGAAGTCTAGGTGTGGAACCAATTGATGCCAAAATGAGAGAGCATAGGTTAAGATGGTTTGGTCATGTTCAACGTCGAGACGTTAATCACCCAATACGAAGAATAGCTGAAGTGCAGATTCCTGGAAGGAGTAGGAGAGGAAGACCAAAGAAGACCTGGGGGAGACGATAAGGCAGGACATGTTGGTAAAGGGGATTGACATTGATATGACCCAAGATAGAATTGTGTGGAGAAATGCAATTAGGGAAGCCGACCCCGCATAGGGATAAGGCAAAGAGAATGATGATGACGATATTCATCAAGTCATCAAGGCATTTTAAAAAAATATCCTGCCATAAGGAATAAGATATTATAGACAGCGAGAAAACCTGAGTGATGCAATGGTTAGATTAGGAAATATCAGGCTAAGATGAGAGTAGATGTACGGGTCTAAAAGAGTTCCTGAAGAAAAACTAAAGTGGAACACCAAATCAAAACGGCTCACATAGAGCAGACTGATACGTTTGATCATAATAAAACTGATCCTGAAGATGTAATCGATGCCTAAAGTGCTGAAGCTGCTGTTCGACAGGTACCTTTAGTGTCTGAAGGTGTTGATGGATACTTAGATTTGATCATTAACTTTAAACTAAAAAGTGAATTATCGTTTGGTGACGATTTATTCCTGTGAAGAGTAACAGTTGATGATGATATTGATTTATTTAAAGGAGACAATCAATAAAACCTGCCATTGCCGAAAAACCTTGGCAAACATCTATTACTACCAAAATAACAGACATAGAAACACTTGTCACCTGTCTACATCTACATCAGCAGCAATTCCTTCGGTTCCTCCAGTCATCAGTCTGTTTGATTCTACTCCACCACCAGACGAGGATGTCTGGAACACCAAATCGGACACGCTTTCCAACCCAGACGATTTTCTTTCATGTAGACTAGAGAATTTTTTTTGACAGAGATTCTCCTTCATTGTATGTCGATGAATCTATATAGTGACGTGGTAGAAAAGGACAAAAATAGAAGGATAGGATCAAATGATTCGTCATCAAATCAAAATGATTCAGATCTATTTAGATTTACCGATCAAATACCAAAAGCCACGAGCCACGTTGAAATGATTAATTAGTCCAGAGAAATAAGATTTTTCTAGTGACACATCCCCTCCAGGCCGAAACCAAATTTTTTGAGTAGTATCGACATCTCTATTAACTTTCCTGCAGCCAATTTTGATGATATACATAGCTATAAACAAATAGTGAAAATCAAAAAACGGTAAATTTTCGCTTTTCTCGTCTATTACTAAAAAGTGAAGCATTTAAACAAATTTGAGAATAATAAACTTTTAAATCATATAAAAATCTTCAATATGGCGTTCGCTGAATATGTCTTTTCTTATTTGTTGCTTAGAAAATTGCAAAATAAGTCATAAATTTTGAGATTTTATAAATGTTCATAACTTATGTAAAAATTAAGTTAGAATATTATTATTACGCGGAATGCTGAGATTTCTTGTGGTTAAATTATATTTTAAATTTTAAAGCCATTGGTCAAATAGTTTAAAAGTTATTTAATTTGTTTATCCCAAATTCATTTTTTTGCAACACTATAAGTCAGAAAATTATGAGGTAACAGTAATTAATCTAGTTATACAATGGTAAATACTTTGGATAGTTTATGAAAAATATATGTTCGAGATAAGTCCAGAAATGGATAAAATGGCTAACTCTAAGCAACTTTTGTTTTATAAAGTTTTTTCACCAAGTTAATAGTTTTCGAGTTATTTGCGAGTGAATATGTTAATTTTTCTACAAAATAACCACGTTTTCAGACGGTTTTTCGCAAATAACTCAAAAAGTATTGTTGTGATCTTATTTTTGAAATCTGATGCTGTTCTCAGATGTAATTTATTTTAATTAATTAATTAATGATTATCTCATTAATCAAACAGATCAAATACCAATATATTGTCAATCTCAGGGCTAAATTATAATATCAATTACTTACTTTCGTGGCTTCAAAATATTTCTCAGTGGATTCCTAATCGGGATAGATAAAAGAGAGTAAAATAATACACACATATGAATTTCAATTAGAAATTATAAAATCGTTTATTTTATCTAAATGGCATTCAATGCTTAATATTTCTTATATCTTATCTTTCTATCTTTATTTAATATAACATTTACAAACATGGGAATCTTATTTCTTTTTGTCTCCAAAGTTATTTTATTTAAAATGAACTATTATGATTTATCAGTGATAAATTGATTTAGGTTTGATGAAAAAATTTTTAATAATGATTGTGTGCCTCAATTTTCAATGTGGTATTTAATACATAAACCATACATTCGTGTCATAACAAAATAGACTGACCTTTACTGATGATTTGACAATGTCTTCACACAAAACACGTTTCCTCCTATCTTGGGTTGCGATCAAACGACTCGTACCAGCTTCCCAGTAAAGTCTCTGCTCCTTTCTGAAAACTACGCCTCGTACAGCTCTCGTTCCTGCCTTCTCCTGATGCCGTGTTCTACCTTTTTCAAACACTTCAACAAAACCGGGATACTTTAGACTCAAGGAGTTATATACTACCTCGACTCGGCCTAACACTCGTTCCACGATATCTTACTTTTTAATTTTCACAGAAAACAAACTAACTATACCGGCGTTTTACTTTTTTGTACACTCTTCTCGAACACTCGACTTCACCTCTCGATCGCCAAAAACCTTCTGCCCACATCTCTCATCCATTCTCCTACTTCCAAATTACCCCTTCCAGCATTCAAAAATCAACCAATCCCAAGCAACTTTCAATTATCCGTATTTATCAACACAACTTTCCTTTTTCTAAATATCTTAATGGATTTCAAGAAAAAAATAATATTCCCCATTTCAATTTTACTTTCTACATTAATACAACATTTACAAATTTAATGACCTATTATCTTATTCACTAGAGTATTAATTAGCCGTGGTTAATGACAAATCCTTCCGCGAACACTTTCTTTGTACACATCACTCTAATTGTTTATTTGAGTCGTATTGTTCATGCGGTTCGTAAACACTTCTCCGAATCACTCTCTTAAAAGCTACCTATACATAATTTGTTTTATACAGGGTGTTCCAAATTTACATGCCCGTGGTCGAGAAAAATGAAAACCTTTATTTTAATTTGACTTTAATTTATAATTATAAACTTTTATTTCTTATATCAATTAGGAATATAACAGTATGTATTTGGTTGAAAAAAAATTCTTATCAAAAGTATAGAACGTAAAAAAGTGAAAAACGTGGTGTATATATTAGGTCACTATACGTAGTAGAAGCAGAGTTATAGCTAATAAAAAATAGGTTCATATTCGTCAAATTCCAAATCGTATATTTTAACGTGTCATAACCAAAAAACGAATCACTTTTTTGGGGAAAACTCATTTTAACTTTTTTAAAGTGTTCAAAAAATGCTTATTTTTGTTTTTTTTTTTAATTCAGACTAAAAAGTAAACAAATTACGCTCAAAATAAAGTTGGTCCCTTTTTTTGGTAAGAAATTGGGAAAATCACCCCCTAATTAGCATTTCAAATGAACTTAATTGTTACCACTTCACAAGTCTTTTACTCGCGTATGTATTGATCATATTATGATCTGTAAGTTTCATCGGTTCAAAGTCCTTATTTTTGAAAGAGCTGTAGTTAAAAGGGCTTGAACGAGTCACTTATCACGAGTGTATGCAAATTTAGAAACTCCAAATCTTAACCAATTTTTGTCTTACAGAAAAACAAAAAAAAAATAGAAAATATTCAGAAAAGTAAGGCTGACTTTTTGTTGTTTAAGATTTTTGGTATCTCTGGATAACAGATACCAAAGACTCTGGTAAGACTGGATTATGTAAATAAGCACTTTGAATCGATGAAACTTACAGATCATATAAAAACAACATAAGTAAAGTAACTTGTGAAGCGGTAACGATTAATTTCATTTAAATTACTAATTGGGGGGTGATCTTCCTGATTTTTTTGCCAAAACAAAAGGGACCAACTTTATTTTGAGCGTAACTTGCTTACATTTGATGCTAGAAATTTTTTTTAGAAAACCTGAAATAAAGCTTTTTTTAAACACTTTAAGAAAGTTGTAATGTGTTTTTTCCAAGAATGCTTCATTATTTGGATATTTCACATTGAATTATTCTATTTAGAATTTTTCGAATATGAACCTATTTTTCATTATCTACATATAACTCTGCTTTTGCTAGATATAGAGAGCTAATATATACACCATTTTTTTCACTTTTTTTATATGTATTCCGGTTGGTGTATGGCGGAATTTAATTAAAACGACAAAGAAATAATGTCTACAACGAACGGTAATCTGTTTATTTATTTGGTGTGAACAAGCGGTCTGTTGTTGACCTATATCGACAATCGAAGGGTGTGTGTTGTGCAAACGCTGGTAGTAGACTATGGGTCAACGAAACCCCACTGTTATGTCAACTGATTTGCGGTTTCTTAGATAAACCAGAGAAAGCCATAAATTGAGAAACTTTATGGATTTCAAGAATTTTGACATAACGAGGCTGGCGACATCGTAATCCATTAAGAAGTGTTTCTGTGAAAGAAACATTAATCTTATACAATCTGTTTAACGTTTCGTTTAACATCTGCTCTGTATTTACATGTGAATTTATATGACACATATTAGGTATTTCGTTTTGCGAAAAGTTATTAAAAAATAAAAATTAAAATTAGCAGAAAATAGTAATTACCGCGTAATGTTATATATGCTATAGTTTTGCTAAGAATATTTTTTTCGACAAAATGCTTACTTTTTGAGTTATTTGCGAAAAGCCGTCTAAAAATGTGGTTATTTTGTTGAAAAATGAACATACATATTCACTTGCAAATAACTCGAAAAGTATTGATTTGGTGAAAAAACTTTATAAAACAAAAGTTGCTTAAATTTAGTCAGTTTATCCATTTCGGGACTTATCTTGGACATATATTTTTTCACCCCCGAGGTGGGGTGAAACTCGCCCCCAGGTCAAAAGCACACATCGGCACCATATCACTTTTTTTTCTTTGACTTGTTAGCTATGTGTATGCCAAATTGCATGTCAATCCAAGCGGTTCTTTAAAATTTACAGTAAAAACCGGGAAAGAATGTACTATTATGTACATAAATTAAACGTGCCATTCCCGACAAGCGACAGTGGCCAGCCACTGTCGCCGATCTTAGCTGCTCGTGGCGTCCATTACAAAATCATTGGCGCTACAAAATCGCCTGTCAAAGCCACACTGTGAATAAACTCAGTAGCGCTGCAAAGTGGCACGTGGCACGTCTGTTTCTGTGGTGGAGGTGTGAAGGTAACGGATAACCCTGGTTGTGTATACAGGGTGTGCACCAAAATCTTAAAAGTTACTACCAAAAAATATAAAAATTAACATGTTCCAATATTATATAAGATTAAATATCACTGTTAACGATACATTAATTAATAAATAAAGTAATGTTGGAAAAGAACATCCTCGGGTATGTATAGAAGAGACGTTATACATATAAGTGGAAAAACTATCACAAATGTGTCAATTAAGCCTTTACTAATTCTCCCGGTTTTACAAGAACAATCACTACATCAGTTTTTAAGACTTCTTCCCGTTTGATCTTCTTTGTTCTTCGCCTTATAGTAATTCTACTGAATTGAACTTAACTAAGCTTTTAATTTAGATAAAACTTGGAAACTTTACAATGGACCAGAGTGAACGCTTTATCATAAAAGTGCCCGAGGTAAATAAAGCTACAAAATGTCAAAAATAAAAGAAATTAATTTGTTAAGCGTCGTCATTTGCATTTAGACGACCAGTTTTAAAATACAATACGGAAAAGCCACTTGCCTGTTCAGATTGACCTAGTTTAGTTAACTTTTAGCCAATTTAAGAAAATTATATTACATCGAGCATACAGCACTTTTGTAAGTCGGAGGAATCATTCATGCCACGTTCCTTCCATATCCGTATTTCTATGCATACAATTTTCCCTTAAGTACACTGAAAAGTAGTTTCAGGTTCCGTTCATTTCCACATGTGATAGACCAGGAAAAAATAGTTCTTTAATATGCATATAACACATAGCGATTAAGGGGATGGGTACGTATTGTCGGCTGCAATGCTATTCAAATGGGGATTCATTTTTTTTGAATCCTGAGAAAACTAATAAATATTTTTGAAAAATTTAAACGCAGAATGAAAGATTACGTTCTTACCGAGGATCTGAAAACTTCTATAATGTTTATTTTAATAAGTTACAGGGGTGAAAAACTAAGAGAAAACGTAGTGTGATTTTTAATTTCAAATATATCATTCAAAAGAAACTTTTTATTTATTCTAAGGGACTTTCGGCCCTCTATAATAATTTAGTCTTTCATTCTGCGTTTAAATTTTTTTAAAATATTTATTAGTTTTTTCAGGATTCGAAAAAAATGGACACCATGTCCGTGGTGATATTTTCCAAATCGAACATTCGCTATCTTTGTCATACAACGCACTGAGTCAAATAGAATATGATGACAAGACATTGATAGTTTTAAACATTTGACATGGCATCGGGAATATTTTGAGTTGTTGATTAAATAAATTGATAGTGTATTTGATAAATAATTGATTTAAGACGTGAACTTAATAAAAAGTTATATATTGTTTATTGTTTGTGGAAGATCCAAGCAGAGAATACATCAGGATATATTATGTGATCCAAGTATTTTGTTGTTAAAGATGTTCAAAATTGTAAGCGTTCCATAGTAAAAATATTATCATCATTCTCTTTGCCTTATCCCTATGCGGGGTCGGCTTCCCTAATTGCATTTCTCCACACAATTCTATCTTGGGCCATATCAATGTTAATCCCCTTTACCAACATGTCCTGCCTTATCGTCTCCCCCCAGCTCTTCTTTGGTCTTCCTCTCCTACTCCTTCCAGGAATCTGCACTTCAGCTATTCTTCGTATTGGGTGGTTAACGTCTCGACGTTGAACATGACCAAACCATCTTAACCTATGCTCTCTCATTTTGGCATCAATTGGTGCCACACCTAGACTTCCCCTAATATACTCATTTCTAATTTTATCCTTCTTTGTCACTCCACTCATCCATCTAAGCATTCTCATTTCCGCCACATGCATTCGCTGTTCCTCTTTCTTTTTCACTGCCCAACATTCAGTTCCGTACATCATAGCTGGTCTTATGGCTGTTTTATAGAATTTTCCCTTCAGCTTCATTGGAATTTTTCTGTCACACAACACACCACTCGCTTCTTTCCACTTCATCCATCCAGCCCTAATTCTACTGCATGCATCTCCATCTATTTCTCCATTACTCTGTAATACCGATCCTAGGTACTTAAAACTATTGCTTTTTACAATCATTTCACCATCCAAAGATACCATTTTATTTGTAGTAGCTCCATCTTTAAATGAACATTCCAAATACTCTGTTTTTGTCCTACTAAGTTTTAAACCTTTTTCCTCCAGAGCTTGTCTCCACTGTTCCAGTTTTTGTTCTAAGTCTCTTTCACTATTTCCTACTAACACGACATCATCAGCATACATTAAGCACCATGGAATGTTCCCCTGTATTTTCGCTGTTATCTGGTCCAAAACTAATGAGAATAAATACGGACTAAGCACAGAACCTTGATGCAATCCTACTTTCACATGAAATTTATCAGTCTCTCCCACACCTGTCCTAACACTAGTCGTTACTCCCTCATACATATCCCTCACAATCTTTACATATTCACCAGGGACTCCTTTCTTATTGAGTGCCCACCACAGAATCTCTCGAGGAACTCTATCATATGCTTTCTCAAGATCAATGAATACCATATGAGCGTTTGTTTCTTTACTCCTGTATTTTTCCATCAACTGCCTTATAATGAAAATTGCATCTGTTGTTGATCTACCCTGCATAAAGCCAAATTGATTCTCGGATATTTCGGTTTCTTCACGTATCCGTCTATCAATTACTCTTTCCCATATTTTCATGGTGTGGCTAAGCAGTTTTATAGCCCTGTAGTTTGTACATTGTTGTATATCTCCCTTGTTTTTGTAAACAGGTACCAGTATACTGCTTCTCCATTCGTCTGGCATTTGTCCAACTTCCATAATTCTATTAAATAGACCTGCTAGCCACCTTGTTCCTGTCTCTCCCAATGCTCTCCATACTTCCCCAGGAATATCATCTGGTCCTACCGCTTTTCCTTTCTTTATTTTTTGAAGCGCTTGAGCCACTTCCTCGTTGGTTATTTTGGTGACCATTGCTGCTACTGTATCCGTTGACTCTACAGGCTGTCTGTCAAATTCTTCATTTAATAAGCTGTCAAAGTACTTTCTCCATCTCTTTTTGACATCCCTTTCGTGAACTAGTATTTTATTATTTTCATCTCGGATACATCTAATCTGATTAAAATCTTTTGCTTTCTTTGCTCTCTGTTTGGCTATTTTATATATCTTCGTTTCGCCTTCCCTGGTATCAAGTTGATCGTATAGGTTTGAATACGCTTCTGCTTTAGCTTTTGCTACTGCTACTTTCGCTTCCTTTTTGGCGACCATATAGTTTTGAAGATCTATGTCCGATCTGGTTTCTTGCCACTTTTTATATAATTTTCTCTTCTCTTTTATGTTTCCTTGTACTTCATTTGACCACCACCAAGTCTCTTTATCTTCAAACTTCTTTCCTGACGTTTTCCCAAGTATTTCAATAGCCGTCTCTCTAATAATATTGGCCATTTTTCTCCAAATTGTGTTAGGGCTTCCTTTCATGTTCCAACATATTTTTTCTACTATTCTTTCCCTGAATAGACCTTCCTTCTCATCTTTTAGCATCCACCACTTGATTTTTTGTGGTCCTCTCCGATATTTTTGTTTAGTTTCGCTTTTTACTTCGATGTCCAGAACAAGCAGCTTATGTTGTTGGCTTACTGTCTCACTAACTATTACCTTGCAGTCCTTGCATTCACGTATGTCTTCTTTCCTTATCATGAAGTAGTCTATTTGGGATTGATGTTGTCCACTTTTGTAGGTAATAAGTTGAGTTTCTCTCTTTTTAAAGAATGTGTTAACAATCGCCATATCCAATGCTGTTGCTAATTCTAGCATGTCATCTCCAGCTTCATTTCTAGTTCCAAAGCCTAATCCCCCATGTATTGTTTCATATCCTGTCTTGGCTTGGCCCACATGTGCATTGAAATCACCTCCTATTATAACTTTCTCCTCCGCTGGAATATCACTCAGTATGTCTCCCAATTGATCATAGAAAGCTCTTCTTTCATTCTCACCCAGACCTGTTTGAGGAGCATACACACACACAACATTCAATACCTCTTTATCAATTACAAATTTCACTGACATCATTCTATCACTCGTTCTTACAACATCTACTACGTTATCTTTCATTTCACTATCAGCAATTATACCAACTCCATTTCTAGTGTTACTACTCCCTACATACCACAATTTATATCCATCACCTAGTTCTTTCGCCCTTTGTCCTTTCCACCTAGTTTCTTGAATACAAGCAATTTGAACTCTTCTTCGTTTGAGCGCATCCACTAACTCCAGACTCTTACCTGTAAGACTACCAAGATTCCAAGACCCTATCCTGATTTTTCTAACCTGCAATGGTGTTCCCCCTGAGATAGTCCTCACCCGGAGATCCGAATGGAGGCTCATTTTACTTCCGGAACATTTTACCTCAGGAGATGCCATCATTTCAGTATAAGTTTTTATTTCGTTTGGAGAAGGTCTTTTCATTATTATGGCCTGAAAAGATTTTTGGATATTTGATGCCTGAATGCCTTTTCTATCAGCACCATACCCTGCCCTGTCCTGCACGTTTAGCCAATACACCACCAATGCAACCAAAGTGCAGTATTACCCCACACCCGCCTGCATTTTTCTGTATAGGCCAGGATCCCTACTGTAAGGACTGCCCTATAAGCCAATGTATTGTTGCCCGTATCCCGCCACTAGGAGGCACGTACTTCATTCGGGATACGTTCCATAGTAAAAATATATTATTAAAAAATCACTTTAACACTTTTCCTCTTTTCTTGATTGAGTATTAGTTTTTTGTTGTACATATAAATTATTACAATCACTGAATACATAGTTAGTGAACAAATTATCACATTTATTAACTGAATTAATAATTTGTAATTATACAAATAACAGTTATCCAAGAACATTCAAAAGCCATCTCTTTAAAGTTACTGATGACATTGCCAAGTAGAATGACATTCTAATAGTAATGTTTACATATATACCAGTGTGAATTTTACTATACGTAATTTGCCGTGTAAAGACAGAAAAAGTATAGGAATCGCCGTAAAATATTTGCGAATTATGTTCCGATGGCCTTAAATAAAAAAACTTTTTTATGAGTTTCTGGGGATTTTATGCATTTTATAAATTTCAAAATAAATCAAATCAACGTTTTTTGATAGGTTATAGTTTGTAGTAACTGAGTCCTTTAGAACATTCAAAAATTGGGAAAAACAACTATAAATCCCCAAAAAACATGTTTTTTGAAGTTTTAAGGGTTTTTGCGATTTTTGCTGGCCTATATTTTTTGAGATTGATACAGTCTGAATCAATTTTAATGTTTAAAATATAAGACTCAATGCAATTTTAACCCGTCATCCCCTCCTCGTAGCCCCTACAACGTCATTTTTTCCTTTTTATTTTTTTACGGGGTTGCTATCAATTTAAAAATTTCAAAAAATTCACACGCATAGTTGAGGCTTTTACAAAGCTGGAGTGTATTTTCTATGGACACGTAGGTTAAGTATACATAACCTAAAAAAGTTTTTGTAACTTTTTGGAAAAAGTGTATGACTTTGTTTGGAAATGGCTGCAGGTCTAACTTCTTTTATTTTGTGTATTTTACCAAAAAAATATATTTCCGATTTTTCCAGATTTTTCTGTAAGGTGCGCTACTTTCAAAACTCCGAAAATCGTTTTTTAGGTGTTTTTGGAGGATTTTCTCCATTTTATAGATTTCAAAATAAGTATATCAAATCAAGGGTTATTAATAGGTTATATATAATTTGAATAAATGAATCCTTTAGAATATTCAAAAATTGGGAGAAACACCTCTAAACCCCTAAAAAATACTGTTTTTTCAAGGTTTTTTTCCGCAAGTTTTGAAAAACATAGTCTTTTGGGGGTGTTTCGCCCAATTTTTGAATATCCTAAAGGATTCATTCATTCAAATTATACATAACCTATTAAAAAACCTTGATTTTATCTATTTTGATGTTTATAAAATGGAGAAAATCCCCCAAAACCCCTAAACAAGTTTTTCGGATTTTTGAAGGTAGCTTACAAAGACACAGAATTCAGAAATATATATGTATTATTCCATTTCTAAAACAAAGTTCTACGCTTTTTTCGAAAAATAAAATGCATTTTTAAGTTATGTCCACTCAACCTATGAGTCTACAAAAATAAGATAAATTTTGATAAGCCTTAATTCAATGAGTGTGAAGTTTTTGAAACTTTTAAATCGATTGCCAGCACATAAGTACAACGTAAAAAATGAAAAGAAAAATGAATTCTGGGAGTTAGGGTATTCTGCCTATCTTAACGGGGGTTATCCTTTCCATTTCTATTTTTTAAGTCAGATATTGGTTAGTGGTTTTGCGTATATTTAACATATTTTGAGTTGGCACCCCACGTTACTATCAAATTAATAAATATTTACTTTTTGATAAATTCGTTCGGACCATTTCGATGGAACGTGCCCCTCGAGTATCGACGGTACACCATCAGTATTGGCGGTAGCTATTTTAGTAAGTTAATTAATTCACACAATTATAAAAATTCCATCACAACCTTGTTAGACCACTCAATAGTACAGTTACCACCAACGGCGTAACCAGGATGACTAGTGTGACCAAGTAGCCTGAAAAATCCGGGACATGGCCCGAATTACGAAGTCGTGTCCCGGCGTCCCGGGTCATCCGACTTTTCAACGTTTTGGTAAAATTCTATTTTGAAATTTTGAATACGTTATTTTTCTAATAACTCACATCAAATTGAATTGGTGGGACGAAAAAGTCGACAGTTTCTAGGCTGTAATATTCTCATACCACATCCAAAATGCATACATTTTATATGGTGGTATTAGATTTCATCGCAAGACAAATTATATGATTTTAAGAAACAAGCTACAGTAGTAAGAGGTAATCAACATAAAAATGTTCCGGTGCGGTTTTCTTTTGGCATATATGACAATTATATTATTGATGGGATTAAGCCACCATTTGGCTGTAATGATAATTACATTTTTATATTAACCTAAGGTTATATTTACATGGAAATCCAACATGAGTTGATTTTCTTATTTTTCCTTTTTTAAAAACAATTTCTGAATGGGAAGTCGAAACGTCAAAAACTATCAAAAATGGAATTATTATTATAACCAATTGTGGCTGAATCCCATCCAAAATATCATTGTCAACAAAAAAATGTGAAATAATATTAAATATTAATGATAATATTAAAGTTCTATATTAAAAAAATGGCCCCATTTTCATTGAAAAGTACCGAATTTCAGGTATTTTTTCAGCCTGGTCCCGAATTCAACTGAATTGGAGTTGGTCACACTAAGGATGACCGTAAGGGGGGGGGGGGGGTTTACTGGAGGGTCGCTGAGGGGTATCGAATAGTAATGGTGTTAAGCGTATAGGGCTCAAAGTAAATCCCAATGGGGGGTTACAACCCCAAAACCCCCCCTGGTTACGCCTATGGTTACCACGGCCCTGACCGTACCAGCCACTAGGTGAGTCGTAAAGGTTGGAAGGCTACGTACCTAGTCTGTATCAGCTTCCGACTTCCTTTGAACCGTGTTCGTTTACCGACAAACGATGGGAGACTTCGCGCCGATCCACGCCGGCCATAAATAGAGGGTTCGTTCCTAGACCAAGGATCGTACTTCACAAAATTTGAAGGAAAGAACGCTATTTTAGATTTAAATTTAACAATTTTATGGACAAAGCTTACAAGAATCATAAATAAAAACAATAACAAATACAATTTACTAAAATTATAAAAATCGTCAATATAAATAAAACATAAAAAAGTGAAATAAAAATCAGTAACAATCTATTGCAAAATTAAAAAAAAAATTACAAATTGCGTAATCTACCTTAAGAAATTTAATAAGTTAAGCTGCTGCATATGACACTCAAATATATTTAAGATGCTACTTATACATAAGAATACTGTAATTTCTTAGTTATTGGTTAAGAAACTCTGCTACTGAATAATATGGTCTTTCAGATAAATAGGCTTTTGTCATTTTACGGAACTTGGGGAAAGATGTTGCAGATTTAAGTTGTATAGGGAGATGGTTGTTTAGTTTTTTTGCAGAATATACTATAGATTTCTTTACTAACTCACTGGACGGGATCGGTAAATAGATGTCAAAGGTAGAATTTCTGGTGGAATAGTCATGTCTAGGTCTTGCTGCAAGACATGTAGATGTTTACGAATTAAGCCATCAGTTTCTAAAATATATAAAGAAGGTAGTGTTAGAATCTTGTGATCTTTGAAGTAGCTTCTGCAATGTGTTGTTCTTCTGAGGAAAAAAACAGATATATTATTGCTCTTTTTTGTAATTTAAAAATAACATCGGATTGAGCAGCTGTACCAGAACCCCAAAAAGGAAGACCATATCGAAGATGGGACTCGAACAAAGAAAAATATGCTATTTTGGAAGAGGCTAAATTCATTTCCTTCGAAACAGATCTTATTGCAAAGCAAGCTGAGGATAGTTTCTTGCTCAACACATCGATATGAAGGGACCATTTAAGGTTGCTATCTAAAAAAATACCAAGAAACTTTACAGAATCAACGATACTGATCTTGCTGTTGTGAAGAGGTAAGGGTTGAAGAGTTCCTTTATAGGATAATGCTACTACTTTATCTACTTTAAAAGAGAGTAAATTAGAATCGGACCAGGATTTTATTGTGAGTAGATCAGAAGTTATAGTAAGTAGGAAGAGTTGCGATATTTGAGTTGCTCCAAGAGATACTGGTATCGTCAGCAAAAAGAAAAACTTTTCCATCGATTTTTAAACTAGTGATGTCATTAATAAAGATAAGGAAAAGTAGAGGACCCAATACTGAACCTTGTGGTACCCCACATACAACATTTTTGACAATAGAGTCTGTATCATTTGCTCTAACCAGTTCTTTCCTATTATCCAAGTAAGATTGAAACCAGTTCAAAGAAATACCTCGAATTCCATAGAAATCTAGTTTTTTTATCAAAATGTCGTGATTTACACAATCAAAAGCTTTGGCATAATCACAAAAAACAGTGGCAGTGTGCAGATTATTGTTTAATGTTTGATAAACCCCATGCAGTACAGAAAACATGGCATCGGTGGTACATTTATTATTTAAAAAGCCAAACTGATTTTGTGATAAAATGTTGTTATCAACGAGAAAGGACATAAGTCGGGCTTTTATGAGTCTCTCAATAATTTTGGAGAGTACCGGTAGTAATGCAGTAGGTCTATAATTGTAGGCATTAGATTTTTCACCACCCTTATGAAGAGGAATAACGATGGCCGTCTTTAGGCACTCTGGAAATTTACCTTTCTCAAAAGAATCATTAATTAGAGAGATGAGGACTCCCAACACATTGTCTGGGAGATTTGAGAAAATTTTTATGGATAGTCCATCGGTACTACAGGAAGATTTGCTTTTGATACTATTGATTGTTTGGATCAGTTCATATTTATCAACCAGTCTTATAAAGAATGAGTTCGAAACCTTTCTTGAATTAGGGAGATAGGAAATGGGATCTTGTTGTGACACAATAGTTGATGTTATATTTTTACTCACATTAACAAAGTATTCATTTAGATTTTCTGGGTCTGGAAGGGAAGATGTTTGAGCTGTGTGAGTTTTGTTGATGCCCAGTCTTTTGCCACGCCATGTTTCATGGGATCCCACCTTAATGTTTTAATTTTGATGTCGTAATGTCGTTTTTATTTCACATAATATACCTAAATATAAAAGTCTTTGATATTTTCTTAATTCTCTGCTGTGTCTCATTTAAATAGTCCATTTTAATTATGCACCGCTTCTTTCATTTTTATAAAAACTGTTACCTAGTCTTCCAGCTAAGAAAATTCTCATTAATTTTATGCCAGAGTTATTGAACCTGGCATGGCTCCTCCTGTGTCGACGTTCACTGCAATGAAGAAGACAGGATAGCAAATTGAATTTTTGCAGATGAAAATTGAAAAACTGGGCAATTGTTTTAATACAAGTTTTCCTGAAGTTTTTCTACTTTTTTGCGCGTTTTTCAATTAGATTTCATGTATCTTACCGGGATTAAACTGAGCGTACCTCGAAAAAGATTAGTTTTGTTTTTTGGGTTTACTTCTGATGTCGAGAATTAGAAAAGGTAGGTAATAAAAACTAAAATTAAACCGTCTTTTCTTATATATGAACGTGATACGAAATTTGTTATTTACAAAATATTACGTCGATTATAGGCTGTCCCTTAATTATTTTCACACACTTTTTAATTTTAACCCAGTTTAGTGTTTGACATTAATAACGAATATATTTTTGTACTACATATCTTTTCTTCTCACATAACCTCAAAAGAATGAAATTAAACCGCATGCACTATAAAATAGAATGCAGCATACAAAGAAAGTAATGACTATTATTCAACCACACACTTGCCAATTCGAGTTTTGATAATGTTGTGACAAATACAGACATTTATTAGACAGTGTAAACGAAAAACTATCTACTGGATAAGGAAATGAGGTAATACTCGCAATCTTATAGTTTGTATCATGGGGCAACCGGTTTCGAAGCTTACCTTTTATGCTTCATCTTCAGGTCCAGTACATATAGTCTTCACATACAAACTACTAGCTAAAATTAACAAAAAGACAAAAATGTACATACATATAAAACATAAAAAACAACTATGTCTAGGTTGTGACTAAAAACATACAATAAAGCAAAACAACTGTGGAGTATTGAACTTAGTGTTCCATAGAGTGTATATTGGGACAATTCTGCTATTGGGAGTGACCAGTCTGATGGAAATTGCTTGGTATATAATTTAATATATACTTCCATCAATCCTTAAGTGGTTAAGGGCTGATGGAGTCTATACATGAGGGTATATGATCAAAATACACATAAAGTTTTTTGTAATAGGTATATACTTACATATCAGTATTTGGAACTGTTCTACAGCCAAAGATATTTTCGGAAGTCACCAGCCCCATCAAAAGGCAGACTAGTTTAATTCTAAATCTTGTGTTGTAGATGATCGATCTTTTTTGTAGCTACAGTTGTTTTTTGTCTCAAAACTTTTTAAATGCAGTTGTTTTTATTTTGTGTTTAATGTTTGTTACGGTGTAAAAACATTTAAATTTAAAACTGGGACATCACTTACAAATTTACAGGCACACAATTTTAAGAAAGAGGTTTCTTAGGATGCCATGGAGATTTTCTATGTTTCTCTATTTTTTATGTCAGATTTCCCACTACTTTTGATTGACATGTCTTCTTCTTTTTTGAGAGCTGGTGACTACCGGTAGTACAAACATTAAACACAAAATAAAAACAACTGCATTTAAAAAGTTTTTAGACAAAAAACAACTGTAGCTACAAAAAAGATCTATCATCTACAACACAAGATTTAAAATTAAACTAGTCTGCCTTTTGATGGGGCTGGTGACTTCCGAAAATATCTTTGGCTGTAGAACAGTTACAAATACTGATATGTAAGTACATACCTATTACGAAAAACTTTATGTGTATTTTGATCATATACCCTCTTGTATAGACTCCATCAGCCCTTAACCACTTAAGGATTGATGGAAGTATGTATATATTAAATTATATACCAAGCAATTTTCATCAGACTGGCCACTCCCAATAGCAGAATTGTCCCGATATACACTCTATTCAACACTAAGTTCAATACTCCACAGTTGTTTTGCTTTATTGTATGTTTTTAGTCACAACCTAGACATAGTTGCTTTTTATGTTTTATATGTATGTACATTTTTGTCTTTTTGTTAATTTTAGTTAGTAGTTTGTATATGTGAAGACTATATGTACTGGGTCTGAAGATGAAGCATAAAATGTAAGCTTCGAAACCGGTTGACCCATGATTGTTTAACAACTAATAAACAACATACAAACTATAAGATTGCGAGTGTTGACTCATTTCTTTATCCAGTAGTATAATGGACTCGCATTGGCAACCCTTTCATTATTTGAAAAACTATCTCTCTCTCTGATTTCTTCTCTTGAAGTGAACAGAGGTGACTCTCTTTCTCCCTCTCTTTCTCCCTCTCTCTTTCTCCCTCTCTCTGATGGTAATTCCCAAAAAGAACACACGTGCTGTTCTCCTTTTTTAGTGATAACCACTAGTTACTACGTGGTGAAAAGTACCGTGAATCTCTCTGATACCGTCTATCTTAGTGAACGACTACTCAAGAAACAGTACAGTGAAAAAATAACGCTAATCTTCTCAATGAATTTTGGTGTCATCTTATCTGAGTTCATTGTAAGATGGATTCCTCAAGGTACAGTCCCAGTAGTGTTTGTGTGGCTATTTAATACATGAATCGGCTTCCTGGCTTAATAAAGTATTGTTTAAAAGGGGTCCTGGTAGAGAACAAAAATATCATTGCTGAAAAACATTCGCGACTGGAACGAGTTAAACAGACAGACGTTTTTAAGAAAAGCAGAAGATAAAGAAGAATTTGTAATGGCTATAGCCAACCTTCATTAGTAGAGTCGGCAGAAGAAGATGAAGTATTGTCTGCTTTGAGTCTCAACATGGTCAATAAAGGCTACCGCCGAAATATTTAATTCCAACGAAGGGAGACCTGTGATAGCCTCTAACGAAGTCTAGTGATGAGCGAGACTGGTCTTGGTCTTGCGGTCTTGGTCTTGGTCTTGCAGCAAGACCAAGACCGCCTTTTGGTTGCAAGACCAAGACCAAGCTTGCAAGAACAAGACCAAGACCGAACCTTGCAAGACCAAGACCAACCTGCAAGACTTGCACTTTTTTGAGAAAAATTGGTTTTTATTATTTAACTTTATTTTTTTAGTTCAATAATATATACTGACATTGTAAGAAACCTTAAACAATATGGAATTTTTAAAATACATAATATTTTGGTTATATTTTTAAGTCGTTTTGATTAAGTCAAACGGTTTGCATTTTCTCAACCTTCAAAGTGTCCAGAAGGCAAGTTTTCAAACGGCGACAGTTCAAGGACAATTGAAATTACTTGTAAGACAAAAAAATGTAATTATAGATAGGGTAATCCATTAAAAAAAAATGCAATTAAAAATGGTTTTTATGTACCAGTAGTTTTCGCTTTTTTGACTAATAAAAATACTGACACTTATTTCAATTCTTTTCGCATAATCGAGGAAAAATGTAGGTCGTTAAATTTAAAATTAATACAAAAAATATCATAATAGATTTTGAAAAGGGATTCACAATGTTGTGAAAGCATTGTGGCCTGAATGAAAAATAACTGGTTGTCGATTGTAATGTGTCAAGCTTGGTATCGCAAAATCCAAAGCTTAGGTTCAGTTTCTGAATATAATGACAACAATTCCGATACTGGGAAATTTTTAAAATTATTTTTTGGATTAATTTTTTACAATCAACGAAAGTTGGAAGTTGAATTATTTGTGAAAATCCCGAATGACAAACGTGTAAAGAATTTTACTGATTTCATAGTTGAAACTATTTGGAAGAATCTAGGTTTTCCCAAGAAAGGGCCAGTAGTACAAATAATATGTGCCGCACTTGAAATGCATGCGCATCATTTCAGTGTGTTTTAAATTCTAGTTTTTACTACCCACCCACATCCGAATATTTTCAACTTTTTAAATGTCATAATGGGTATTCAATCCAAAAATATGTGAAAATAAAAAGTGCGAATAACTCGTGTTACGAGAGCAATGTAGTTTAAATAAAATTAAAGAAGCGTTTATAACTCCCCATTAGGTTTAGTTATTATGTTATAGTATTAGGTCTATAAATAGGTATGGTAAATATGTACGTATTTACTAAAAAGTATGTTTTAGTTAGTTTATAAAAAAAGTTAATTATATTAAATAATGATTAAATAGAGTAAAAAATATTTGATTTTTGTGTTCTCTTAAAAAAATTTAATTTATGTTCTTAAATTTGACCCTCGTAGGATAAATACTACAGTGTTCGAGTGAAAGGAGCAGATCATTATCTGTTAACAACTATAAACCGTTTATCCCTTTTCGTAAAATCCGTGAATTGAAGGTCCCCGACCATTTGTGGCACCTTTAAGAAGCTCTTTTTCTTTAACATTTTATTAAAATACAGGGGCAATAAACAATAATCCAAACTCAAGACGTGGTCTGAAGGCAGGCGGCAGGTATCGACAGCATGCAAAACACAACGTGACACAACAATTGCAACACGGGTTGTAAATGCAGGTTTTTCCTACTGATAAACATTACCATTATAAAAATATACTCTAATCTCTTTATATAGAGAGAAATAATTAGGTCATTAGGTGAATGTATAATGTTAAAATTGGTATCCGTTTGAAACTACATTCTACATTCTGTTAAAATTTTAAAGCAAAAAATATAGTTTCATTCTTCACGTCTTTAATTATTTCAATGTACATTTTATTCGAAATTGTTTGGTTCAAATTATTACTACCAAAAAAGCAAGACCAGCAAGACTCTTGCAGCAAGACCAAGACCAAGAACAAGACCGGCTAGTGCAAGACCAAGACCAAGACTGCCTTTTAGCTGCAAGACCAAGACCAAGCTTGCAAGAACAAGACCAAGACTAGCCTGGTCTTGGTCTTGTTCTTGTTTTGCTCATCACTAACGAAGTCATTCTTGTACTACCTATCCAAATACCTGTTATAATAATTAGAAGTGCTTGTCTTTGTAGGGTGGTGAGAGAGGTCGAACAAAATTCCAAAGCGGTCTTTCTCCACCAAAGTACTGAACCATAAGTAACTGTCGGTCGTATCACTGATGTGTATAACCAACAGATTACGTTTGATTCAAATCTCCAGGTTTTACCTACAACTCGTCTTCAGTTCCAGAAGAGTCGCTTAGCCCTGTTGGTAATATTGTTAATACGAGTATTATAATTGAGATGGGAATCCAGCTAGGATACCCTTATATACTTAACCTCACTGGTTCTTTCCAGTACCTCTCCAAATAATTTTAGTTCACTTAGTTCAGTAAACTTCCTCTTATTTGTAACAAACGTAAAAAAAATTAGTTTGGAAGAGTTCACGAAGAGGTTCTTCTTCTTTCGCGATTTAAGTATTTTACATTGGACCTATAACCATGACCGGTTTTTACCCTTAAAACTTAAAATTATTTTTTCTTTACTTTTGGTTACATTTTCTTCCGTTTGCAATTGGTTACTTTTTTTCACTTTATACATTTTCAAAAGCTTCGATCTTGGTTTAATATAAAGACAAAGGCTTTTAATAACTAATCGTTTAAAAAGTTGTTTAGATCGTTGAAATTATACAAATTTTATACTTACCGGACTATAGCATAGAAGACAAAAACAGTGTCTTACATTGTACTCACTTAGTTAAAATAAGTCAGCGGAACAGAAAGAATTTTAGTTAACACCCGACCTCCTTCTATTAGAGCGCTCCATTTCGGTGCTCAAACCCCTCTACTATTAGGTGAGCGGCGTGTGCTAAAGAGCTCGTAGCTCTTGCAGCTAGGGAACGTAAAGGGCACTTGTTGCAGTTCTTTACCGACCGAGTTACGGACCTCTGGAGTAGTCATATATTTTTTTAATGGGGTGCTTTCGAGGGAATTTAATGGTCTCCAGGAGGTTCTTACGGAACACGGTTTATACTGGAGGAGATCCAAGAAATTACGCTGAATATTTAAAAGCAAGTGGCTACATTGTACACAGAGAGAATTATTCGTCTGTCACATGCTACAAGATAAAAGATGCTGTTTTCCCCCGGTGGTTGTATGAATATAATGCCCTTGATGATTACATTATTTAATATTCCTCTGACATTTTTAAATATTAAAAATTAAAAAAACTCTCAAGGTAAAACACTAATAAATAACGAGGTTATGTCTAATAACATTACTCTTTGGGGTATTTGACATTTACTAAAAGCAAAAAATGTAAGGAAAACGATCAAAAAATGTCAGTCATCCGTTTTCTAAAGTCATTTGACGGTATTTCATTCAGAACGTCCAAAAATGCATTTATTTTTGTTCAAAATATTTTATAAATAATAAGCATAATAAAAATGTACCGGGAGTAACTCAATTCTAGGTAATAATCAAATAAAATTCACGATTGGACGCTTCCCCTCTATTACAACAGTTGCGGCTGTTTGCGTTACGGAACTAATCTTACTAATCGGTCAAGGTGGCAATATTACGCATATCTGCGGTTTGAACCTTCAGGTTGCATGTCGTGTTTTGTTGGTGCGTTGTCAGAATGGAATTGAAAGAGGAAATTGAAAAATATTTGGGAAACAATCGTCACGAAGAAAGATAAAAATTTGTAAAACATGAAACTGCAAAAACTAGTGTGTAGGTGAATCTTAAATCAATAGAGTTTGAAGGAGTCATTCCAGATTGTGCATGGTGTATTCACGTTCCAAAGATACTGCGATGTGAGTCCACAGCAGGCAGGTCTTTTACGACATACGTACATGTTTTTTTCAATCACTTCCCGGAGAAAGCAAAACAGCAATCTTCCCATTTTCCTGGGATTTTCCATTTTAATTTTTCAATTAATAGGTCTTTGGTTTGTGTCGTTGTCATATTTCCAGTATAGTTTGAATATTGGAAAACATAATTTGAAGTTCATATTTAAAGAGAAGTAGTATTGAGAGTTCATATCGTCATATCAATCTCTATATTGAGATTGATTTGGTATAAGTCAAATTAACTTATAGAAAATTTATTTAAGAACTTGAAACCGATTTTTTATTTGTATTTTTTGGATGTTTATTATTTATAACGATTTCTTTTTAAGTGCATTTATATGGTTTCGAATAGACAAGCCAACTTTTATCCAATCGTAACCGCGCTTTTTGTTTGGAAAATACATTTCCAATAATAATAACATCCATCATATACGTCTGCCATTACAAGAACATCGTCTACACTCCAATAAGCTTCCGTTTGCTTGATCTTTTTCAATAATAGTCTATGTTTACATATCTGCAAAGTAAACAAGAACATATATACCACATCAACTTCAATAAGGCGAATCCAAAAAAACGAAGAAGCACAGAAAAATTTGTTGGGAGGAAAGACTAAATATACATTATTCAGAGGGATTTTCGCAACGCTTTTCATTTATCACGACCTCTCATACGTCTTTAGTGTTGACTGCGGAGATTTCTTTGTCGAAAAGTTTTCATAGCCGAAAGGATGCTGTGTGGTATCTATCTTTCTAGCTTAGATTTTACATAAACGTAAATTGCAGTTTTCACCAGCTGGCGAAAAATTACGAATTGCTATTTCAGAGGTTTCGAATAAGAAAACTTTTATGAATACCTGAATATAAGAATGTTCTGTGCTGTCGCGAGGGAATTTAAAAAATTCAAGAAAATGCACGTATGTTGTAAAAAAAAGAACTTTTAACAAAAAAAAACAGATCAGATGACTTTCTCCCATTAAGAATTTCTTAAACGAACTATTTGATTATGAAACTTAGATTTTTATATATAAACATTGTGTAGACTTCTTTGAAAATGTTGGAAGATGCTCACTGAGGATGTATGTCAAAAACGTATGGGGCTTGGGGCAGTGGCGGCCGGTCAGGGTCGGCAGTGCCGACCCACACATTTATAGATATAGATTTTTTAAATATTTGTATCTCTGAAATAAAAAAAATCTATCAGATAATACAGACTAAATTTTATTCATGGTTTTTAAAAGAATTTGATCAATCCGAGCGTTAAGTGGTCCCTGCGCATAACAGACTTCTCAAAAAACCAATGATCCGAGCCATTTATCTGACTTTTCGGCTAGCCGTCCCTAACATCTGTAGCTTGATAATTTACACGTAAAACTCAACGACGACGTAACAAGTCGATGAGCAAGCGAACATTACTTTTCTCCGTGGACAATAGAAGATACGGCATGGCAGGTTACGCGCCAAGTACGGCACATTTCGATCTGCCGGTCGGTGTTTCATTTGGAAGCATGCATCGGTAGAAATTGTCAAAAATAATCACGCCGTTTTACGTCGTTTAATTGATATTGTAATTTTTTTAAGTTGTCAGGAATTATCCTTTAGTGGACATGATGGATCGAAGCATTTGTTAAAAATCAAAGTAATTATAGAGAATTAATAAAATTGTTTTAGAAATACCTATTTACTTTCTGATTCGAAGTGTATTCGTAATACAGAATGAACTACATAATACATATTATAATCAAATAGTTAAATTTTGAATAACGTTGTTGAATCTGAGATTTAGAAAACCATTTGCTTTTCACTGAAAGTAGATGAAACTTCTGATTATCATGTCATTCACAATTATTATCAATTATTTTGTTCGATACGCGTTACGTGGTAATATTTATGAGAGGTTTTTAGGTTTAAGAGATGTGAGTAAAAGCAATAAGGCAGAATATATTTTTGGTGTTTTAAAGAACAGATTCAAATTTTTTTATACCAAAAATAAATTGGTAGGGCAAACTGGGGCAATCTTATGACGGCGTTGCTGTGATGAGTGGTGAATTGAATAGTCTCCAGGCAAAAGTTAAAACTATTGCATCACAAGCTTTATTTACTCACTATTATGCGCATATAATGAATTTAGTTTTACATGATACGTGTAAAAAAATAAAGAATATCGACTTTTCTTGCCAGTTTAGCTCACCTAAACGGATTACTGCTTTAGAACAAATTTGTTTCGAAAAAAAAAGCGAACAGTTTGTCAGACGCGATGAAATTTTAAATCTCGGTTAGTTTTATCTAAGCAGATTATCTCTTATAGTTTTAGTATCTGTAGCAGATTTTCGTGAACAGCTTTTGGAAGTTTTTGATTTTATTATCGAAGGTGATGATTTTGAAAGTGGCGATACCTCGATCTGTGAAGCAATCGGTTTGAGAACTTTATTAAATACTAATGACTCTTTCAATATTTTTTTAAATATTTTTAAGACAGAGTTTGCCCAAGATATTCCTTGTTGTTCAAAATCAGTCAACTGACATTATTTATTCTAAAAATAGAATACGAAAGCTGGTGCAAAATCTCAGAGATTTTCGTAATGATAGTAGTTTCCAATATATACGCAGTGACGTTTTGGATTCGCTTGATATTTCCGAACCACCCCAAAAAACAACGACATGATTCATATCTCGAAAAACGAGTAAGTATATCTTGAAATTTTGGATACCTACTATTATATGCAAATAGATACTCGTTTTTCGAATTTTGAAGATTTGCAAATTTTTGACCTCTTTGACGATTTAAAATTTAAAAGTTACGTTCGCCAAAGAATTTCCAAGATATTTATTATTACAAGTTAGGTACTTAAAAATTATGCTGGTCCAAATATTTTCAGAAAGTGGGATAAGTTGCACAATATGTATGTATAATTCTATGTAGTAAGTACTGCAATTCATTACAACAAACTGTTTATCAATTTTCTTATTACCACCAATTTCTGCCTAAAAAAAACGGGATTTACCTTGTCTCAAAAGAATCAACACGTATTGTCGAAACATCATGAAACAAGAGAGAATGTCTAGTACATCAAATAAAAAAAAGCAAAAAACAACAAAATCTCCTATGATGAATTAAGCCTTTTAGTTTGATGGTATACCTATATGAGGAGACAAAAAAACCTTGCCGACCCTGTCTCCAAGGCCACGAGCCTCCACTGGCTTGGGGGTCAGTTGAATTAAGGAAAACAACTGAAACAATATTTATTTAAATAGGCGGTCGATATGGGACTTGGGAGAAGATGGATAGACCAAGTAATCGATCGTTCATATGCGGACAGCTCTCAGTGTGTATGTGGAAAGCTGGGTCGAGGACAAGTTTCTAGTTTAGGAAATGAGGGACTAACTACTAAAAATAGATGGATACTTACTGAGATGTCCTTGTAATTAAAAACAGAATGATTTCTGATATATTCATACCTGATAGGCGCCTTTCAGAAGACTTCCTGGAATCACTCAATTGGGCATAAGGACATATTCCGGTGGTGTGGTTGACGGAATTAATAAAAGTGTAACAACGAACAGTAATATATTTATTTATTTTTGGTAAACAAGCGGTGTTTTGCTTATATCTCGAAAGAGGGTTGTTTGTTAGCGCGAGCGAGGGTGTGTCTGCCTCGTTCGCATACTGTGTAGAGACTGACTTTCGGACCACCAACTATTATGTCAACTGGTTTTGCGGTTTTGCGATAACACAGGTCTACAGAAAAAAAATTGTTTTGGTGCCGTGAATCTTTAAGCTGATTTTTACTATATTAGGGGCGATAAATCATAATATGGATTCCGATTTTTTGTATCAGCTCTAGTTCTATGGATATGGCACATTCCGAAATTAGTAGTTTTAATATGTGAGATAATGAAGAATATGATATTCAAAGGAATATACATTGTTAATTAAACTTCTTCCTCAGTATATTTGTTGTTCTCACTGTATTATGCCTTATTTATGCAAGAAAGAACATTATTGCCCAGTCTTTAGTCGAATCAGGGAAAATAATCTTACCACCCCTCTATATTAAGCTAGGCCTAATGAAGCAATTCGTTAAGGCACTTAATTCTAATGGACCATGCTTCGCCTACATAGGAAGGAAGCTGCCCGAGATAAGTACGGAAAAACTTAAAGCTGGTATCTTTGATGGACCGCAGATTAGACTTCTTACAAAGGATCCAGCTTTTGTGGGGTCAATGAATGAGGTAGAGAAAAAAGCTTGGCTTTCATTTGAAAAATGAAAAATTTTCTGAGAAATCACAAAAGTGAAAACTATGCTGAGCTGGTAAACCCTTTGCTGAATAATTTCCAATCACGGCTATAATATGAGCATCAAAGTCCACTGTCTTCACAGCCACCTGGACCGTTTCCCTGAAAACTTAGGTGAAACAAGTGAGGAGTAAGGCGAGAGATTTCAGCAAGACATAAAAACCATGGAGGACCTCTACCAAGGAATATGGGACACCCATATGATGGCAGATACTTGCTGGAGTTTGAAGAGAGACTGTTTAAAAGTTCATTTCATGAAATCGCGCAAGCGAAGCTTTCTTTACGTCAAGTAAAGTTTTTTTTTTTCTATTTTGTTAGGGTTTTTCTCAAAACTAATTGTAAACTTACAACTTACTATTTCATTGTACAAAGGGTTTTATTGTTGTCAAATGCCTTAAAATATATTTTTTTCTAATTGTGTGATTTTTATTCCAATTTGTATATCCATATCAGCATATTCGTATTTTAATGCATAAAAGCTGGCATGGCCTACGTTATCTTGAAAACTAGAGCTGATATGGCAAAACTAAAGCCATATTCGGAATTAGCACCCCAAACATACCTACCTAAAATCAGCTCTAAACACTTTGGCGCCAAAAACACTGTAGGCCTGTGTAGTGGCCAGACAGGGCCATTAATTACTGCATCTGCCTTTTAAAAGATGAGAACCTTTTTGTATTTTAAAAAATTGACATAAAAAGTGTGGCGATCTGACATCGTAATCCATTAGTGTTTCCTTGAAAAAAACATTAATTTTATACAATCTGTTTAGGGATACATTTTGGTTTCTCGAAATCAACGGCCCTTGTTGGTATATGGTTTGTATATTACATGTGAGTTTTAAATGACTAATGTTGTTTCGTTTTGAGAAAAGTTATTAAAAATTAAGAAAATAAAATTAGCAAAAATAGTAATTAAAGCGTATCGCTATAGACATAACACCTCAAAAAAAATTTATGGAAATCCACACTTCAAAAAATTGGTTGCCACGCTTCAAAAAAATGTATCCCTGATACAGAAATTGTATCAATTGGTTGTCACACTTAATAATCCTGGGAACGCGTTCATGGAAAAGAACAGCGGTAAATCGAAATTATTGGAGAAGCTTATTGAAGGAGGCCAAGGCTCGATTTGGGCTGTAGTGCCATTGGATGGATGGACGGATGGATGGTTGTCACACTTCAAAAAAAAATGTATCCCTGAGATTAAGACGACTTCGGAACGAGACTAAGAAAATAATGGATACTATTGTACGAGGACCATAAAACGGCATTTTAAGTGGGCTCCAAATTCATTGAATAGCAAAAGATGTGGATCCATGCACCATTAAATCACCATAGTAATGCTATAGTAATTAAGATGTGCTTGATGCGCAATAAGAGTATCCATTTTTATATAATCTTCGTCGGAATTTTGGACTAAACAGACTCTTACACAGCGTATGATTTAAACATCACACCATCAAACAAACTGCTACACTTAACTGATGAAATACCTCACATCACAACGATTAAATCATTTAATAAGATGTCTAATATTGGCTTTTGCCGATAGATTGAAATTTTAACCTCTTCACATATGTTTTGAGTCAAAAGGTGGTATCCAGACTGACTATTCGATTATATATTTTTTTATTTAAAACGTTTATAATTCAATAAAAGCATTCATGGCGTCGATCACTGAACCCTAAAGAAAAATACGGTATAATATGGTATTTTTCGCCCAAATGTTTTTCGCTCTGGAGCCTACAAAGTCGTCTAAAATTTATTATTTGACCCTTAAAAACCCGGGCACGTTTTTCACGCAGTAGGGCCCTTGGGGAAATACCTAAACGAAACATATATTTTAATTCCAAATGAACTACATTAGTTAGTGGTGTATAGGCTTGTTGTTACAGTAAAGGGGCTTGTTATCTTTTGATCTCGCTACATAAAAATACTCAAAGTAGGCCTAGGAAAATTTTAAAAAGTGGTTCGTTATCTTTTACATCAGCTATGATATTTTGTTTTTTTTTTATTTTTTCTGTTGGAACAATTTCCTAAAAATAAGACATGAGTTTAACATGAGTAATACTGGCTTATGGTGAAACGCCACTATAGGCAGGTAAAGAAAAAATAGCTGAACAAAATCTTATACAGGTCTTTGAGTGTTCTAAAAACTAAACTGCGAGGCATAAGTTAGGGATATAGAAAATTATGCTCATTTTCATAAGTACATCCCTTGTGGTCCGATGTGGAAGTCGAAACGTTAATGAAATTATTTTTTCAAGATAAATTGTGGCTTATTTCTCAATTAGAATAGTTACTGAGCATAACTGAGGATTCTATATCCTTAACCTACACCTCGCAGTAGGTATATAAAGGGATAGCTGACAAAACCTTGATGTAACTCCAAACCTTCCAGATAGCACTCCAAGGAGTTTAGCTCTATTCCTTACCTTGTTTAATGTATCAATGTTCCAGTTGAGTGTTCTGTTAAAATGGACCCCCAAATAGACCACCGATGAACGGGATTCAAGAGCTTCGCCCTGGAGGGTTATCCTAGCCCGTTCGTTACGGGTGCTATTAGGATGTCTGAAGGCAATAATTTGGGTTTTGGTTGGATTGAGGGTGACTCTCCATTTGTTACACCAGGTTACAATTTTATTTAACTGTGAGCATATTTAACACCAGTGAGGAACTGCATACGGTACGCTGAGACATCCTTCTGTCTTCGATAGAGCCCAAACACTGACGACAATTCAGGAAGGTTCTGACTCTTAAACTGGTTTGATGCTATGTATGGAGCATTGCTTTTTCTAGAGCATTGTCTCGAGAAACTAACATGAAACTAAGTGGGGGTATAGGCACGGTAGGGGAGGACTAGTGTCGCAGCTTTACTATGTGTAAGAGTGAAAGAGCACTGATAAATAAAATGATGGTGTCGTCACTTCGCTCAAAATTACATTCTGTCTATGTTAAAGTCTATGGTCACAGTGGCTCTGTGACGTTATCTGCCACTATTACGTCACCTGTAATGACTATTGAGAAGCTTACGACCGTTTATATACTCCCTTCAAATTTCACTATTGCGAGTATAAGTATAATCGTTCAAAATATACGAGTTGGAGGGGACTTTTGGCTAGCACTGTATATTTTCTTCATTTTTCTATGTTAGTTGGTTATTAGTGGCTTTGCAAGTCAATACTTAAATGAGTTTTTATTTCTCTTTCATCCTTTTCAACATAATTTATTAAAATCCAGTGGCCCACGCACTTGTTTATACTCGATATTGAACTTTTGAACCTTTATGAACAAATATCGAGGAAATCTTGATTAAAATTCTGAAAAATATAGCAACTTAGTAAAAACAATATGACAAATATTTGTTTGAACATGGTCGCTCGTTCTGATTTGTAATTTTCTCAATTGCCTCTGGAAGAAAGATCTCCTTACGCGACTGTTGACAAATTGGAAAATACCACTTGAGGTCTTGCTTTATTATTTTTATAAAATAAATGAAAAGTCTTGATAAATACGTCATGGTAGCTAATTCTCCAGATTATGTCTCCTTCGGTTTTGTCCTGATTGCTCAGTTGTTAGTTTATGGTCCAGGGCGTACATCACGTAGAAAAACGTAACAGATTATTTTGTGGAAGAGTAATGAAATTAAATATATTTTCGTGCATTTAAGAAAGATTGATTAACAAGGCTTAAAACAGAGTATTCTTCGTGTTTAGGTGAACATGGTACAATTGCTGATATTAATATTATTAATGTACATTTATATTGTCAATTTTAGATTATATCTTCAATTATCATAAATATGATTTTAAAATGGGTGTTATAAGGCGTGCACTAAATATTTGACTTATAAAGTTGCTCTTGTTAGGCCGTGATACTTCTAAATTTTGACATTTCGCATGGTGAAAGGAGCAACAGATTTTGAAAACAATCAATTTCGTGAATAACGATGTAACAATATTATAACGTCCCCACAGGTGTAACAATATATAAGCTCACGTTGGGAGCCAATGTGTAACAATATAATAACCAATGTATAACAATGGAGTCTATATTAACTAATCGTATTTATGTTATCAACTTGTCATAGCCAACTAGGTAGAATATTGTGTGTTTATCAATATTTTACTTAGGTATTTTGATATTGTATCCGATACATATTAACAAATTATGGATCAATTTAGATTATTACGTATTTTTGTAATATTATTTGTATAATATTTTCATGGCCAACATAATAAAATTTCAACTAATTGTTGAAATTACCGTTTGGCTCAAAAAATCACGAATAACTCAGAAATTAAATCAATTAGGTAGGTATAGGGAATAGTTAAGAAATAATAAATTGCCATAAAATAGGATTTCATTACAATACTAAAATACAGGTAAAATAACATTTTAAAAAACTCTTAATATAAAAATTAAATATTTCGATATGTTAATAAATTTGGACAATAGTATACTAAGATAATAGATACTTATATTATAAATCGTGGTATTATCGAAATTAATAAAAAAAACGTAATTACTAAAAAAAGGAAACATTAAAAATGCAAAAATATACAATGTGTTCCATTAAATAAATAGATATTTTTTCCGCCCTGTCAATATGGGTGACATTATACAGGGTGTCCAGAAACTCTACCGACAAACGAAGACAGGAGATTCCTCAGATAATTTTAAGACAATTTAACCCAATTCACCTAGTTCGAAAATGCTTCTGAAGGGAGCTAGAGCTCTTTGAAGATGGCGTCATGAAATTAGTTTTTCTTAAATACCTCCAGAAGGCTTCTATTTAGAAAAACGAAAATTGGTATGCATATTTACTTTTCAGAGATGAATCGATTCCATCGATTGCAAATTTCTAGTACCGGTCATAGGCATCCGTTTTGGGTAGAGCAACGGGTATTTTATCGTATAACTTTTTTGTCCTTAACTTTTATGCATTTTTGACACCGGATTATTAAATTGTGAGGTATTCTAGTACTAAAAGGTACTCTTGCTTAAAGTCGGTAGGATGCACCGTTTTCTAGAAAAATCGATTTGAAAGTTTTTCGTTTTTGGAATTTGAAAAAAAAATTGAAAGAACTTTTCAACAAAAAACGAAGTATTTTACCAACATAAAGTAAGAGTAACTTTTAGTACTCGAATACCTCATAATTTAATAATATAGTGTCAAAAATGCTCGAAAATTCAAGACAAAAACATTATGCTATAAAATAACTGTTGACCTACCCAAAACGGACGCCTATGACCAGTACTAGAAATTCGCAATTATGAAATCGATTTATCTCTGGAATATAAATAAATGTACCAGTTTTCGTCTTTCTAAACAGTTTTTTTTTTGAATTTTTTTTTGTAATTCAGAAAGTGAAAAATTTTCAAATCGATTTTTCTAGAAAACGGTGTGTCCTACCGATTTAAAACAAGAGTACCTTTTAGTACTACAATACTTCACAATTTAATAATCCAGTGTCAGAAATGCATAAAAGTTAAAGATAAAAAAGTTATGCGATAAAATAACCGTTGCCCTACCCAAAACGGACGCCTATGATCGGTACTAGAAATTTGCAATGTATGGATTAGATTTATATCTTGAAGATAAATACGCGTACCAATTTTTGTTTTTCTAAATAGAAGCGATCTGGAGGTATTTAAGAAAAACTAATTACAAGACGCCATCTTCAAAGAGTTCTAGCTCCCTTAAGAAGCATTTTCGGACTAAGTGAATTGGGTTAAATTATCTTAAATTTACCTGAGGAATCTCCTGTCTTCGTTTGTCGGTAGAGTTTCTGGACACCCTGTATAAGTATGGTCCTGCCTATACTCCAATTTTTATCTAAATTAGTTTTTTTATATCCCTATATATATTTTATCATTTTAAACCTAGGTCTATTACAAAATGTATTTATATGGCGTTTTATATACTTTTGTACCTTTCTAAATTAGTAGTTGCGAAAGATTGTAGGCATTTTTATCGAATATTTGAATTTATCTAATTCAGAAAATTTAAATTTTGTACAGGGTTATTCACTATATTTTGACCCCCCCTGTAACCTGCTTTATTTACAGAATTAGAAAAAAATATAAAATACAAAAGTTATTCGATTTTTAAATTATGATTTTTTGACATATATATCATACTAGTGACGTCATCCTTCTGGCCGTGATGACGTAATCGACTAGTTTTTTAAATGGGAATAGGGGTCGTGTGATACCTCATTCGAAAGTTTATTGAATTCTCTATTCAGTAATATAAACATTAAGATAATTATTTATACAGGGTGTCCAAATTTTTTTTGAATTAAATTAATTGACACAAAAAGAAGAATGTATGTAATTTATTTATTTCAAGTATATTACACAAATAACCATTGCTGTTTGCTTAAATTCAATGTTCAAACTGCTAAGAGGCAGGTGGGTGGCAGCTTGAACATTGAATTTAAGTGAAAAGTAATGTTTATTTGTTCAATAAACATTTATTTCTGTTATCTGACAGCAGTAGAATGTATTTTAAATTAAATAAATTACATACATTCTTCTTTTTGTGTCAATTATTTTAATTTAAAAAAAATTTTTGGACACCCTGTATAAATAATTATCTTAATGTTTATATTACTGAATAGAGAATTGAATAACCTTTCAAATGAGCTAGCACACGACCCCTATTCTCATTTAAAAAAATAGTCGATTACGTCATCATGCTCAGATGGATGAGGTCACTAGTATGATATGTATGTCAAAAATCATAATTTAAAAATCGAATAACTTTTGTCTTTAAATTTTTTTCTAATTCTGTAAATGAAGCAGTTTACAGGGGGTCAAAATATAGTGAATAACCCTGTACCCTATCCTATAATATGTTTTTACAATTTAACATCATACATTCCGTTGCTTCCCTAGATTTCCCACTTCCTGTATGAAGCTATTAATATTTTCTCTTTCAATGCAGATTTTTCTTTTGCTTAATCTCCATTGTAAATATTGTTTGTTTTCTTCATATGTTTGTTTAGGTATTTTATGCTTTTGGCAACTGGAACTAATCTGCCCCATACATCGCTTTAATTGTTTGATGCCACACTCGCCATTTACCGGAAAACTGACCTGTGCAAGCGTACATCCCTTTGTATCAATGACATTCAATCAATGGAAATCAATGTCCTTTGTATGTATGACAGTCTAGTAGGTGAAAATATTCCGTAATTTCACTCTTTATTTTAGCAATAGTGTTCATTACCACTAGTTGATTAAAACGACAACTATTGCGTTTAATTAAACGCGTTGAACTAAACCTAACACTTTTGCGATTTTCTCATGAGGATCTCCTTATAGTCCAATCTTTCGCGGTAAAATATTGTAAAATCTCAGAATTCTAAAAAACCGCGCCGATTTTGATAAAATTTTGCTTAGCAAGTAAGCTTGGCTTACCTTCCCATTCAAAAGTTATAAGAACAAAATGTGTGGTTTCTTGTTTTTAAGGGGAGAAAACTACCCTTTTATCAAAAATTAATAACTGCAGATGTATGTTTATCTAAATCATAATCATATTTTTCTATTCTCATACTATAATTATATCAATTCATGATTTCACTATAGACCAGGACTAATCTGTAAAAAACGTGTATTTTTGGATGTGAGAGGTGGCATTCGGATTTTTGCATATAAAGTTAGGTGACACCTACAGTAATAATAATTGACTTATGCTCCTTCTCAACTATGCCCGGAACATTAATAAAAAAATTAAAATATTTAAAAATTTCGAAAAACATCGATTTTTTTCTGCTTTATTTGCTTATAACTTTAAAACGGTTCGTTTTGGAACAAAGTCGTAGAGAAATAAAATAAAGATAATTGAATTTTGTATGATATACGACTGGTCAAAAATGTCTTAAGGTATGACCTTTTCTGCAATATAGCAATAAATACAAAATAAGGGGGCAAAATACGCCTGTTGTTATTCAATGTTTCTTAACACTGCCGCTTTGGTGGCATTTAGAACCTTAGTAATTCGCTTAGAAAATTCTTATAACTTACTTAAATGGTCTAGCAAATTTCATTAAAATCGACCTAATAGATTTTGCATAATAAATTTGCAATGTAAATGTTTTTAAAAAAGTTCAAATTTTTTAAAATCTTTCTGAACAAAAAGTAGACCATTTAGAAGTTGGCTAGTTTTTTTATATATAAAGAGGTGCTCTACCTATCTAATACACTTTACATAATTAAAACCGGATTATTTAAGGGGTCTCAGCAATGTTTTAAAATTATAAACAATTTTTTGGCTTATAAACAAATAGCTTTGTTTAATAATAAAAAAATTAATTTTTAGCAATGCAAATAATTAAAACCGGTATAATTTGACATATTCCCGGTTTCACCAACAGATCTTAACCTGAAGACGAGAATAACATAAGAACTAATATAATATAATTATAATATATTATAATAAAAATATCATAATGTAGTAATAGATATGATTGATAATAAGGTAAGAATCGAAAATAATGGTGCAACGTAAGTGATACTCAAGGAGGCCCTATCTATAAGTAGAGCTTAGCTATGCTGGAGCTTAAGATCTGTTGGTGCAACCAGGCATTAAACTTTCAAATGCTGTCAGCAGAATTGCTATTTTATTTTTTAATCAAAAGTTATTCTCGTTCAAAAATTGCAATTTTTCGATTTTTTGAATGTTCCACCGCGTTTATCTCGAAAACTATGCATCCTACGAAAAAACTTGTAAGAACATTTTTTGCTTAGAATTACCCAAAAAATACAAAAACATGTTTTATTTTGCGACAAATCGATGTTATGTAATTCCTCAAGTTCTTTGTTTATAACAATCTTATCGACATCCGGATCAACTGTTACCCAAAAAATTCGTGTTCTACGGGTCAAAATACATAAAAAAAACTTGGGTAAGTCCATCTAAATAAAGGAGCCCGTAGCACCCCCTCCTGGACACAGTACTAATTTGTTTATAAGCCAAAAAATTGTTTATAACTTTAAAACATCGCCGAGGCTGCTTAAATAATCCGATTTCAATTCTGTAAAGTGCTTCTTTATATGTATAAAAATTGACAAATCTTTGTATGTTCTAGTTTTTGTTGTGCAAGATTTTAAAAAATTTTAATTTTTTAAAAAGTTTAGATTGCAATATTATTATGCAAAATCTAGTAAGTCAATTTTAATGAAATTTTTAGCACATTACAAAAATTTTCTAAGCGAATTAGGAAGGTTCTAAGTGTAACCTAAGTGATGGAAAAACATTGAATAAGGACAGGCTTGTTTTGCCCCCTTATTTTATATTTATTGCTATTTTGCAGCAAGGGTGTTAAATTAAGACATTTTTAACCAATCGTATCTGTTTTATTCCTATACGACTTTATTCCAAAATGAATCGTTTTAAAGTTATAAGCAAAGAAAGTAGAAAAAAGAACGAAATTTTTAAATATTTTATTTTTTTTATTAATGTGCCGGGCTAATTTGAGAAGGAGAATAAGTCAATTATTATTAACGAAATTATCACCTAACTTTATCCGCAAAAATCCGAATGCCACCTCTCACATCCACCTAAAAACAGATCCTGGTCTACTACCTGTATCATAATGAACTTCATTATGATTGATTTTCATTACGATACAGATTTTTAATCAATAGAATCGCGGTATGGCATTCGCGATGAATATGGCATACGCGCAGTGACCATTGGTGAGTCAAATACATACGCTTTGACAGTTCTCAATATGTAAACAAAAATTAATAAATTTGAATATATTTTTTGTTGTGAATGATAATAGAAAAAATCGTTTATACAAATTGCATTTAATTATCATTATATAGCTCGTACTCTTTACGAAACTCGCCGCTAGGCGGCTCGTTTCATATCCCTCATACTCGCTTCATAATGGCCATCATTAAATGCTCGTTGCATAATATACTATTATAAATGAAACTGTAATATGTGATTTAACAATATTTTTTATTGTTGCAGGCCCATTCGCCATTATTAGGATCCGGTGATAAACCAGTGAGTATCTGATTTATTTTTCTTTCTCTCTATTTAATATTTCAAAAAAGGTGCTGGTAAAATCTTGATAACAGATTTCATGCTCAACCTCGAAACATAACTAAGATGATCATTTCTATTTATGAAGCAAGCTTATAAAATGTAAATGCTGTATAGTGACGAGCGTGCTAATAACCGGCAAAATAACGCAAAATATGGAAAACATATCGCTGTATCAGTGCTATACTGTAACATCTCAAAATTTGTATGTTTTGAGATAAGAATAAATTCCTATGAATGAATGATGGTTCTTTTCAGATCAATACTGTACTATCTTAAAATATTTTTTTTAAATTTATAATTCCATCATATGTTACTATGGTTCTGTGCTTAAAGACCTTACATTACAGAGCAATAGAATAATAACTAAAAATGGTACGGTGTTGCTCCAGAACAATTGTATAAATCTCAGAGCAATACAGTAATATAATCAAATGTTATATGTAGTATTGCCGTGCAGGCAGTTCTCTGTACGGCTCGTGCAGATAAACAGCAAGACATAAACCATAGTAGGGATCATAACTCGAACACTGTTGTTGATTGCTTTGATCTTGAAGCTGTATTTCAACTTTCAAAGGGGCAAATTTCAACATTTTACTATAAAGGAAAACTAAACACCTTCAATTTTACGGTTTTTGACGCCACATATAAGCAAGGCCATTGCTATATTTGGCATTAAGTGTGTGCAAAACGTGGAGCTTTAGAAATCACTTCATTCCTTTTTGATTTTTTAAAAGAAAATGCTAATGGAAAATCTGTTATTTTGTATTCTGACAACTGCAGTGGCCAAAATAAAAACCACGTTCTCCTATCAATGTATTTTATGCAGTACAAACTTTAGATATTCCTTGAATTACTCATAAATACTTACTTGTTGGTCATACTCAAAACTAGGGGGATAGCATGCATTCTTCGATTGAACGACAATTAAAAAAGGGTATTAACAAGAACCCTTTTTATGTCCCTAGCCAACTAGTCGCTGTAGTTCAAGTGGCAAATAAAGAAACAAGAATGTGTGTGTACTTTGTACGCACGTAAGAAGTTATACTTCTACTACATATTATGTGATTTTTAAGACAATACCAAAAATTTAAAAAAATAAAAGAATAAAACGCACACAAACACATTGAAAAATGCCACAAAGAAAAAATGATTTTTGAACGATAATAATTGTTGGCAAAAATTTTAAATACGCATTTTCTGAAAAAAAAAATTATATAACAAATATACTTACAATCATAACATGCATAAAAAAATAAAAAAATAAAACCTGCATCGGGAATTGAACCCGTGAACTTCGTGGCACTTTGATTCGTAATCGAAGCGTAGACTCACTCGTCCAATCCCACGTTATTTATCGTGTGGAAAAATACGGTAACTGAACGTTTTACTATTTGACAGTTACGTATTTTTTATGGGAAATAAGCCACAATTTTACTAAAAAATGAATTTATTAACGTTTGACAGTTGTTTTGAAAATTAAATTATGTAGTTCAAATTTTGTGGAAGAAAATATAAAAAAACAGTAAGAAAACAATATATTAGATGAAGATTGGTAGAAGTTTTGTTGGTAATCAAATTAAGTATGTAAATCAAAGCATTGCATACCTACTAGATAAATCAATCTACGCCAAAAAATCATAATTTAAAAATAAAAATCGAACCTAATTTGGGATTTCTCTCTAAAATCCGCATTCTTGAGAAAATAAATGTATGTATTTCAACCTAATCCAAATGTATAGTTACAATATGATTAAAATAAAAACTACTTACCAAATTAGAATGAGTTTTCCTTGTCCAAAATAGTCCAAAAGTCCAAAAATATAGGTATATGAAAACTATTTAAAAAGGCAGTATAACTATTAACTAACTTTTGTTTGTTGTTTCTTTTCACACAAATTTTAAAACGCAACAACCATAAATAATCTAATTACAGCTGTGCCACAGCCGTCATATTGAATAATTTTTGACATGTCATTTGAACATCCAATCAGAACAAAGTTATAATGCGCATGCGCCCGGTTGCTAGGTTTTACCATATAAAAAATTCACCCTCTATCGCCGGTAAAGAAGCATAACTTCAAAAAGACAATTTCAGGTAAAAGAAATGGACACCTCAGATGTATACGACTGAACTGCGATAGAAAATTCTTTTCTTGGTAAAAATTTCTAGTACTCTATATCAGGAGAGAAAGTAGTATGGGCGAACGTTAAATCATTTTAAGTAAAGAAATCAACTCCATCGACTGTTTTTTATAAGTATTCTTATGAGCAAAACGAAATGATGTTTTTTTAATCTAGACGATAAAATAACAAAAAAGAAAAAATGGTTTTCTTGTTGTTATGTCTAGAGGACATTCTTGCTCTTCAGTTACTTCTAGAGGTGTCCAAAAGAAACCTAGAAAAGCAAAACAGCAGCCGCCGAACTCCAACAAGCACCAACTCAAACAAGCATATCGATCTCCACCAGGGATTCCACTTCAGAAAAAAGCGGATTTAATATAAGTTTATGCGATGCAAAATTATTACCTACGCCTTATAACTTTTTCCATGGGGTAAGGACCTAAGAAAATGATGAAGATAATTAAGTCAGTTCTTTCTGTTGTATGTCACTTGTACTGAATACAGCCTAAAAATAAATGTAGTTTTTTTAAGATGGCAGTGTCAATAAATATTATTTATTTTCCATTAGGAAATGGCGTTTTACCAAAACCTTCCCAACAACACTACACAACAATCACTCAATATTTTTATTATATATTATATTATTTCAGAGCTAAAGTGTAACGATCAAAACTATTTTATAACATTGTGGAAAAAATTTAATTCAATGTCATTTAATTTCCAAAACAAAACAGTAACATCTACAAATAAATGTAATAGTTTTAAAAGTTGTTGAAACGTTCAGTTCAATATTGTAACAACTCAAATTCCTTTCATTTAAACCAATAAATAAAAAATGTTTTAAAAGATATAAAGTGCTTTTTAAAATTGTACAAGACTAATTTACGTAAACTAACAACTAACTGAAAAACGAAAATAAACAATAATTTTCACTGAGGAGTCAATCTTAGCGCATGAAAAACTTTAAACCCGTTTTTCTCAAAATGGTTGATTGTGAGATAGTACAGTGTTGCACTGAGGCAGCGATATAAGTTGTGAGATAGTTCTTCTACGTACCTACTTGACTTCAGTCATAATTATACGTATGACGTCGAGAACCATTTTATTTTAATTTCCATGTCATCTTGACAAGAGTGTTTGCGACCTCTGAAATCATAGTAGCAATTATTCTTGATCAATAATTTAATTTTGGATTAAAAAATTACCAAGTACTGATTAAACTTAAACTGTATTTATTTCATTTGATTTATTTTCTTCAATCAGGTTTTACTTTATGCTAAATTAAAAAATAATGAAACTATAGTCTCTATGAAATACCCTAGTCGAGGAAATGAAGCATTTTGGCTCGCAATTTTTTCGTCCAGCATTGATTTACTTGAAATTTTCACAGAAGGTAGGGAATAGTCCAAGGATTATTTTCTATATCATACCGCTGTACGCTAAAATCTTGGGGGTGGTTGTCACCCCATCTCGGGGGTGGTTGTCACCCCATCTCGGTGGTGGCAATTTTTTATTAAATTTTAACCATGTAAATCCATGTAAAACGTAATTCTAAGAAAAAAATATTTTTTACATTTTCTTCGTAAAACTAATATTTTTCGAGTTATTCGCGCTTGTAAGTAACAGTTTTTCGACGAAAAAATTGACTCCTTTAGAGGGTTTTTTTGAGAATACCTCGAAAAATATGCATGCAATCAAAAAAACTGTAGATATCAAAATTGTATCTTTTGGTAACACAAATCAAATTGTTTTTCTATAATATCTTTAGGACCAATACAAACCGAGATGCGGTACGTTAAAGGTTAGCTTTTTTCGTCAAATGTATAATTTGAAATATTCAAAGCCAAATACCGGGAAAACTTTGCATTTTTTGAGGAAAACTTAAATAATCTTTTTTTAAATATATAATTAGATCTTTCAAAAAAATAATAAAAAGTTTCTAGCATGAAAATTTAGCAACTTATGATCAAATAAACGTCGGTAGCTGCTTTTCTCTGCGAAAAAATCAATGAAGACAACCCCCTAACTACCCTACTAATTAAAAATTAATCTTAACATTTTGTAATTCCTTGTATATTTGTATGGCCAACACATCCAAGAAGTTTGACCTATTTAAAAGGCCTAATTTTAGAAAAATTGGAATTTAAAGAAAAATAGATTTTTTGTAATTTCGTATTTTTCACCTTTTACTTCAAAATATCTCCGAAAATACTGGAGTTACGAAAAAAATGACTACTAAATTGTATCTTTTATAATTGTATCTTTTAATAACTAAAATTCAGTTGTACCTAGATTCTCATTACAGTGAACAGTTAGCGAGATATAGCTGTTTAAAACCTCTATTTACGAGCAAACACCCCCTTATTCGAGCCCTTTAAACCCACCCCAATTTAATTTACACATTCTTATATCTCTTTAAAAATTCTACAAAATGATTTTTGGAAAAACTTTTTATCGCCAAAAATGAAGGAGCTATGTTTATAAAACGATCTTTTTTTTTCGAAAAATTCGAATAGTCCGCTTATAGAGCATTTTCAATGTATGTAGAATACCACAAAACCGGTTCGTATACTGGAAGATGACTAAAAAACTATTTGTATTTGTGCACATTTGTAAATTCGTATTTTTCTGTAAATAAATGTTTTTGTAATTCTTTAATACTACTTTTTTCTATATAGATCAATTAAATTATCTAGTTATAAAAATTGTAATGTTATTAAGGGTGGTTTTTAAGGGTTTAAATATTATGATATTATATCCTAAAGCATAAAACAATCATTATTTAACCAATAAACACCAAATTTTACGCATATTAAAGTTTACAATGTTTTTATATAATTTTTGACAATAAGAGGTAGTTTACACCCCTAAAAATAAGCAACGCCCTTTAGCATGATATAGAATATAAAGTACAGGGTGAGATAATCCTAATCCTAAATTTTTATGTAAATCGATGCAAGCCGAAATTATTCTTTTAGGATAAGTAATTTTTTATATATAGCTCCAACAAGGGTGGTTTTAAGGGTTAAAATATTATGGTAGTATATCTTAAAGCATAAAACAATAATTATGTAACTAATAATAACCAAATGTTGACAATATTAAAGTTTAAAAAGTTATTTTATAATTATTTACAATTAGGAGTAGTTTTCACCCTTAAAAAACCAAAAGCGTACAACGGCTCAATATAGAAAATGAACTAGAGGGTGAAATGAGCCTAATCCCAAATTTTTGTACAAATCGATGCTGGACGAAAAAATTGCGAGGTTTTGCCATTTTTCCAGCTTCATTTCCTCGACTACCCCTATTATATGGTGTCCCTTGTCTGATGTATATCCAGTAAGGAAGCCTGTTATCACTTTGAGCTGGTTCTTTTTAGTTTTCCGCAATTAGAACATATGTGCGTCCAAAATATATTGCAGGCTTTTTTCGTCGTTGACGGTGCTTTTTGGTACTCAAACGGCAGGCTCTGAACCGAAGTATTCTGTAACTGATTCTCTTCTGTCAAGTTCATCCACTCTTTCATTGTCGTGAATTCCCCGGTGACCTGAAACTAATACCAGTGTGATAGTGTTATGTTCTGCCAGTTTGTCGAGTTCTTTTCGGCATTTTCACACTAGCCTAGAGTTGCCTTTAGAGGATAGGCATCATGGGATCAGAGGTAAAGTCGGGCCCATCGATATTTCGCCCGTCGGCAAATTCAAAGAGATAATATTTGTATGTTATGAAATTCGAGTAAACCGATGTCCCTTTATCTAGGCACATGCCGGTATTTTTACAACCCGGTTACTCATCGTAAATCAATCAGTTTAGCACTTAAAAATTTATACTTGGGGATTAGTACAGTTAAAATTGTTAGACAATTATACTATTAAGCAATATAATTGAAACTTTTTTCTACTTTGAAGGACAAAAAAGCGAGTTCATTAGCGGAACGTAATTCAAAATTATTCTGCAAATTACATTTGATACAATATTTTATTAAAATATCTCATTTTTGATGGTAAAAAATATATTAAATACATATATTAATTTGTCTGGACCAAAGGTAGTAAAAGATGGTCTGGAGTTATATTTTTGTTTGAATTTGCCGACGGGCGATAGATAGATGGTGTCAACTTTACTCCTCGTGGTTCTGCTTAGACGATAGGCATCACTTTAGAGAATATGCTGGTAAGATTGCGCGTCATCTGTTGTGCAACCAATATACGATCAAAGTCATCTTGGATACATTTCAGGTCTTGTAAATTTCAAAATTGTTTAGATGTCGCTAACTATATTAAATTTACATTCAAGATGCAGTAGAAATAAACAAACCAAGACACGTTAAATGCTACTAGGAGCGCTCCCGAATCATAATTTACAATGTACATACATTGTAAATCCGAAATCATGATTTCCAAATTTTATAAATTGTAAATTATGATTCGGGTGTGCTCCTAGTAGCATTTAACGTGTCTTGGTTTGTTCATTTCTATTGCATCTTGATTGTAAATTTAGTAAAGACATACATTTTTTAGTACTTTTCACAAGGTGGGCTGTCATAACAACAGAACACATTAACACAATACTATAAACTAAGTGTCCCCTGCCCCTACTTTCCACACTATTAATCGACTTTTGCCGACCCCTGTATACTATCAGCTCACGTACTTTTAAAAAATAAACTTTTTTATACCTATATTCCGTTATCATTTTTTATTTTTACCATTGTCTTTATTAGTTATTCCTGTAGAGTTTCAAAAATGATGTTATCCCGTTTTTTCAACTAATTATGCTATACATCTTCATTCCAATCAACAAACTAAAAACGACGCGCAAAATTTTTATTCAAAAAAATGTGTCAAACCCCACAAACGAACTACATATACACTCATTTGTGGAGCAAAAATAAAACCATATTAGAGGAATTTTTTTGTTACAGTTGTCAACATGATATGTACACTTTTTTAATGTCTCCGTAACTTTATTAAATAACTGGAGGGACGCCGGTGTTCAACATTCCTCCATGGAGAGTTTGGAGTAGTTCCAATGTCTCTTTCCAGCGTTTTGCACTTGCAGTAAGTTCAATGTGTCGCTAAGCCTTCGATAGCTAAGAGGAGAACTTTTAATGAACCGTAAGATGCTGTAATTCTGGCCTGTTGAATTGTTAATGTAAATAAAACACTTTCTATTTTGCTATGACTGTAATGAAGTTGAAAAGAGCAAGAAATAGAATTTTACATGTGAACAATTGAGTTAACAACTTATCCGTGAAAGACGCCACTACACATATATTTACACTTTGTACCGGCTTTTTGCTAATTGCGGCGTGAAGAATTCTCTTCGAAAAAGCGTAAATGAAAAGAGGTTTTTGCGTACGTTCTTAATGAGTGTTGATAGTTGACTGACTGACTGTTGCACCCCGCTCTTGCATACCGTTAACAAATTTTCCCGTTGGGGTGTTTGGGTTTTTGGAGGCGGAGATTAACATTCTTGGAAGAATGGAATTATTATTTATGGTTGTTACAGAGGCGGCGCGGAAATTTGTTGTTGGTGAAATAGAATTTATTTTGGGTGGAGAATACAGTTCTCCAACAACGCATGAGCATAATAATTTTTAAAATAGACCGTGTAACATTATAAACGGCACCTGTTTGTTAATTTTATTTAAACATTAATTATTTTATTTCAATTTCGGTTTATTTTAATCATTGGTTAACTTTGTAACGACGCAGTTAACCCTGTAGGATTAATAGAAAATAGAATTTGACAAGATGTTGGTATGTCATAGAAAGGGATGTTTTCGTGTTACAAAATTTGAAGAACATGTCCTCGGTTGCTCAGTACGGTGGAGCTGTGGGGGTGGATCTTAAAGGGGTGTTATTAATATTCTCTTATTAGCTTAGAAATAGAAAAAAAAATAGAAAAATCAAATAGATAATCAAATAAAAAGAAATAAAATATTGGACGCCACTGGTTTCCTTATGGAAACCAAACATATAGAAAAATAGAAACATTGAAGAAAAGATAGCTCAAATAAAAAATTAACAAAAACATAGTCATTCGAAATCATATACTTTTACATGAATGCAAATATGGCGTGACTTACCTTATCTACTCAGCCAATTCTTTGTTGTACTTAAGAAACAAGAGAAAGGGAAAAGACAATAATAAAATATTTTGCAATGAAGCAGACAATATTTATTGAAAAAAAAATTAAATTAAGAAGAACTGTGATCTCTGGCGGATTTACAAAAATATCGAGATCATGTTTACCAAAAAAAACAAAATTAAAAGTTTACAAAAAAATAATACCTTGTACCTAGTCCTGTATCTTCTCATAGTTTATTTTCAAAAGTCCAAGGCACAGTTACACTATAGTCATATTACAAAAAGAATAGATATATGGAAAGTACATCTGCTATCCATAGTTTTTTTATTATGAAACTTTCAGCAATGATTTTCATTGAAACAAAATGGCACTACTCGAACAAAATATTGAAGAAACTTACTATTTAAAATAAAAATGTGTACCATTTTTATTCGGTTGCAATGCGAAGTCAAACCAATCTTACTTTTTAATTAGAATACGGAGTGCAGTCCAGTTCCTTTAACCGCGATTTTCTGCTCTTATTGGAGCTTCATCAGAAGAAACGTAGGCACTGTTCTCCATACTCCAACCAAATTGCATCGAGAGGTCTTCCCACACATCGCAACCAAAGTGATGATAATAGGTGGCAAGCGCCATCTGGCAATTGAAAGACGAAGCAAGTTTTCAATCCTAATAGTAAATTAATAATATTGAAAAATATTAAAAATCACTAAAAGATTTTTAAATTGAAAACTTATTGGTACATTTTCATGGTAACACCTCCAAGACTTCTATAATTTGCAAGTCATATGGATGCTGCAGTGAAGACGAAAGGGAAGGAATTCTACACCTTGCAATTCACATCCCCCGTCTGCAGCCGGCAAAGTTCCAACTGAAAAATGCACCTGGTTACTCTACGGAGTAATACGAAAAATAAAATAAAAATGTGTACCATTTTTATTCGGTTGCAATGCGAAGGCAAACCAATCTTACTTTTTAATTAAAATACGGAGTGCAGTCCAGTTCCTTTAACCGCGATTTTCTGCTCTTATTGGAGCTTCATCAGAAGAAACGTAGGCACCGTTCTCCATACTCCAACCAAATTGCATCGAGAGGTCTTCCCACACATCGCAACCAAACAGTGCCTACGTTTCTTCTGATGAAGCTCCAATAAGAGCAGAAAATCGCGGTTAAAGGAACTGGACTGCACTCCGTATTCTAATTAAAAAGTAAGATTGGTTTGCATTCGCATTGCAACCGAATAAAAATGGTACACATTTTTATTTTATTTTTCGTATTACTCCGTAGAGTAACCAGGTGCATTTTTCAGTTGGAACTTTGCCGGCTGCAGACGGGGGATGTGAATTGCAAGGTGTAGAATTCCTTCCCTTTCGTCTTCACTGCAGCATCCATATGACTTGCAAATTATAGAAGTCTTAGAGGTGTTACCATGAAAATGTACCAATAAGTTTTCAATTTAAAAATCTTTTAGTGATTTTTAATATTTTTCAATATTATTAATTTACTATTAGGATTGAAAACTTGCTTCGTCTTTAAACTTACTATTTCTTTAGCATATTAAACTGGATCACAAAAGGCAAAAGAGCTTCATGCTTTAATGGTAATGTTAGAACCTACTAACAACAAAAAACTCTAACTAACTCCCGCGTGCGAAGAGATTATATACCGGCATTGGTATAAAAAGTAACATTCGCCTAAAAGCGGCTGAACGCGGTGGAACCTTAATGGAACACTTTAACTCCACTACTAACACAATAACTTCTGCATTCTAATTGCATAAGAACTTCACCATACTCAAACTTAAATGGAAACTCAACCCCTCAGGTGCTGCAACCCTGCAGACCTCCGAGGCTCTTACAACTTGAACTCTCTACAGCCCCAACTTGAATCTTCAACTTCCCAAACTTGAATGAATTTCCTCGATCTCTCCAACTCAATCTCCCAGAAACAAACGCCTCTTCCAAAATCATTTCATTTCCCCATCAATAATCCTCAATAACCAATCATAGACTTAAGATACTTCCTTAATTAAAATCTTGACAAATAAGAAGTTACTTAGACATATTCTTAGCCACACCCTCCATGTCCATCAAAAACATTTAATCCAATCATGGAAATAATAACAAACGGCTTATAGCAGATCCTACAACCCACTTTTCCCATGAAAACCACTGACTCAGCTGTCTTTATAACTGAGGCCTGTTCTCAGGATAACCTCAAGGTTTGTTTCTCAGACTAGTCAGCAAAAATACATCTGGACTCTTATCGCCACTTAAACATTCCACAGTTCTACTGTCGCCAATAACCACTTATCGAAGAATTTATAGCTAAAGATTCCTTTGTCGGTTCAAAATAAAATACAACACTTTTGTAGATAATCGATCTAATATTGTGAGAAATGAAAAAACTAAATCAAAAATGAATAACCATTTTCAATTTCGTTGCAAAACGAAAATACAGCCGCACCATATTCTAGTCAATCAGAGAGTGCAGCAAGCACCTCTACCGGTTTCGAAATTTATTAGTCTCTCATCAGGAGGCACATATGCTGCTCTCTCTGATCCAACCAAAACAAACCCCGGCGTGCAGTCCCGGATTGCAACGAACGAAATGGCATAGATGCTCTAGCGGCAACTGCTAGCAAACGATTAAGTTTTCACTCTAATGGCATATAAAACAACCTAATGTTACTGTACATCCCACCAGACTGAAAATACTGGGAACCTTCTCTGGTTACACCTCCGAGGCTTCTACAGTTTGCAAGCCATACGGATGCTGAGACTAAGGAAGATGAGGGAATTTTACAATTTATAACTCACGTCCCATCTGCTCAGCGCGGTAAAGTTCCGACGAAAATGGTTCCCTTCGTACTCCAATCAGAGTAAACATGTACATCAAAAATGAATAACCATTTTCAATTTCGTTGCAAAACGAAAATACAGTCGCACCATATTCTAGTCCAATCAGAGAGTGCAGCAAGCACCTCTACCGGTTTCGAAACTTATTAGTCTCTCATCAGGAGGCACATATGCTGCTCTCTCTGAAAAAACTAAACTTCACGCAATATTCAATACAATTTCTAAAGCGATAGATTTATGAGAATCACAATCATAGATGAAAAGATTCGACAGTTCCCTAACGAAAAAACATAACACTTGCTAACCTATTGGGAACGATAAATGTATCTATACCAGGGGCGTACTATAAATACGGTCTTAACATAAATAATTAAGGGGTGAAATATTAATGATTTTTCGCACCGTTACAACTTTATGTTTGTTTTACTATTTTTCTTCTAAAAAATAGTTGGCGCTCAAATCTTGTATTGACTATATATTCTGTTTAATCTTGCACTTATTTTCTATCCTTATCTTTTGCATGTATTCAAACGCAATAACTAACTCAGTCATATGCATTGGTATATAAAAATATATGTTTGATATGGCTTTGCATAGAAGAATTTTGTTTTGGATGTTGAGCTTTGATTTGCGTCCAAGGAGCCAATACATTTGCCGGAATTTTAAGTCGGGCTTGAGTCTTTTTTTGGGCTGAATATGTTTGTTCCAAGTGAGACGTTGGTCAAGATGGGGGCCAAGATATCTACCGTCTGTTACTGTTGGTATTCTTCCATTGTCTATTCTTACAGGTGGACATTTATTGTGGATGGTGGTAAATGTTATTTGAGTTGATTTTGTTTTGTTTACATATTTGTTCACCATTTTGGGTACCAATCATTGAGTATGCCCAGATGTTGCAGGTCTTGTGAAGCTTGTACGGGATATTTTCGTACTGCTAGTATTGCTACATCATCAGCAAAGGAAGCTATTGTAGTATTATTAATCTCTGGTATATATCTGATGTGTTACGTGAGAAAAGCAGCGGTCCGAGAACACCACCCTGCGGAACTCCGCACTTGATAGGACAGAGGTTGGATTGTTGGTCATTGAATTTTACATTGATATTTTGATATATAGGATTTGAGTAGGAGGAAATAGTTACTGGATCTATTTTTACCTTGTGAAACCAGTAAAATCAAATCAAGCAATGAGTTTCAAAACTATGAAGTATTGTTTCCAACTCTTTTTGATATTCTTACTACAGTATTTTATTATTGTCGTCCCACTAGATCATAAAGTGAATTTATCGTTCTCATTTAAATAAGTGTTTAGTGTTTCATTTAAACTACATCAAAGTAAAAACTCATGTTTGGAAAAAGTCCATAATTGAATAAAAAAGCTTTTATCATCTAATTCATTCTGTTGGCTGATAATCAAATAATAATAATAAACGCTCAAATCAATTTCAGTAGCGTCATGTCTCCATAGTTATTATAGAGCTAAAATTTTATTTTTTGTACATCAAAGTAAATATAAGTATCTAAAACGCAAATAATGAAAAATCTTGTAGTCATAGATAGAAGATAAATGCGGAAGCACAAGATCCATAGATCAGGGAATGGCCTATAAATGTCTCGGTCACGAGATTCACATGGGAAAAGATAACCAAGCCTTTGAGTTTCTTCGTCGTATAAATCTCACAAGTTGAACCACATTTTCAAATCGTCCGACATAACAAAATGACGTCAAGACGTTAATAAAATCATTTTTTTTTGTAAAATTGTGGCTTATTTTCCATTAAAAATAGTTAATTACAAAAATGCCACAAGAAAATAGCTTCAGAACAACAAAATGTTTTAGAAGCAAAACCTTTAATCAGTGTGTTTTGCCAGTGTTGACTTACGGTGCGCAAACGTGCGCATGGCAAGGAGAACAGTGCAAAAGATCCAAAAGATCCGATCAAAGGGCAAAGAAGCCCGCTATTTTGGGCGAGACAAGATCCCAAAGTGCCATATCCAACAAAGATCAGGAGTGGCTAAGCTAACGCTTAGAGAGAGCAGCAACACTTAAGCAGAAGTGGGCAGGTCATGCGGCTCGAATAACAGATAACAGATGAACAAAGCGGGCACTGGAATGGAAACCAAGACATGATACTTACCGAAGCAGAGGTTGTCCATCAACTCGTTGACCTGACGATCTAAAACGTTGTCCTAGGAATTGAATGTAAGAGGCACAAGATCTAAACAGATGGTAAATTATTAGGGACGTCTGTGTCCAGCAGTCTACAAGCAAATATTGTAATGTATTGTCCTCTTTGTTTATACCCAAAAACTTTGTGATGTAACCATTGTAACGGTCCCAATGCATATGTTTTTATCGTCGTATAAATATATCAGGTCCGATCCTGTAGTGACGAATAAATTAAACGCATGTGTTATACCGCGAAATTCCTTTTTTTATATCACACGGTGTGTATATATGATCTTTTGAGTTCGTTAGCGCGGCAAGTTACAAAAGCATTTTGGTCATAATTTCTTCAATGAGGCGTCTTCGAGTCTGAATTATATATATTTTAGAGCTAGAATGTTTATACAAATACATTCCATAGTAGCGATAAAATGTTCAAGTGTCTTTGAGTCGAGGTTAAGTCGACAGAGCTGAGTTAACATTTTTGATGTGAACCAAATAAAACTGCTTACGGACATTGAGTATTTTCTTATTGGTTTACAACTTTTAGTGGGATGTTCTTAGGAACATACCCTGGCTATTTTATAGCAGAAGATATTTTTGGTTTCTTTTAATTGGATAACGATCTTATGATTGCCAGAATGGAAGATAATTTCGGTGTTTGAGACCAGGAATCTTGTGTTGAATTGTATAGTCGCGGACCGCTTTGGTCGAGTCCACGAGACAGTTTTGGTTTATTGTCTGTAAGACAAGTTGAGTTACCAGCTGGAGTGAACTCCGATCTATTTAGTCTGTTTTCTTAGTGAGAAAACAAATGTTGGTTACATTTAATACCACGATAGTATGTATTGTGTTTAGTTCCGCGTATTAGAAGGAACAGTTTCGTTATGTTGTTCTTAAGAAGAAATTAATACAAGTTCGCGGAGCGAGTTTCCAAACTTCATAATAAAATAAAAAATTCTTTTTTTTTAAACAAGGTTTTGCTATGTTCAAGTGTTTACATCGTTCCAATGTTGGAATGTTCCAATAACAATCAATAATTAGCAGTTACCTTTTTGTAAAAATAAAACAAAAACTTTGGAATTGTATTCTCATATCATAAAATTTTGTGAAATTGTACTCTAGTTCAAACAAATGTAAAGTGTTAAGTGAAAAATGTTGGATAACAGTTCCAGCTGAGCTGTATACCAAATCCACGTTAGCTCTAATCATCAGTGCAGTCCCAGGTCACCAGCTACTCATAATAAACTGTTTATTCTTTCTTTCGAACAATCATACTCGTGAAGGAGTTAATTTTTTCTTTTCACTCTTTCTTTTCAATTCATTTTTACCTTCTTAATTTTTATAAATAAACGACTATTATGTTATAACTTTTATTCGTATTTTTTCTTTTGCACACTACATCACTTATCCTTATTGTTGGAGAGGACTACAGACAAACTTACGACCGCAATGGTAAGTACCAACCTACATCAGATGGAACGACATTGCAAGTAACTTTCTTTAATTTTGGATAAGCACATTGCAGTAATTTTATTTTGATTTATTAATGGCGTCCAATAATATCTTTTAATAATAATTGTCATTTTAAAAACCCACCCCTTTAATCTCTGAAGACTGTAGCTTACCGGGACATCCCAAAAAGTAGCACCAAGAACCTATGACCTACATACATTTTTCACCTGTTTAGGATTGCTAAATAACTACACTGTTTGAATATATTTTTTTGTTTATTTAATTTAACGTGTCTAGGCTGGATACACAAATGGCTCCCATTCGTGGGGTCACACAAATGTCGCCCACCGTCAAGGCTTAGGCTTGCTACACATATGCTAAATAAAATAAAGTATTACTGCCAAATATATTATAAAGAATATCTACAAAAAATATGGAACTATAGTTGACAATGTATCTTGTAAAAAGCTACAAGTAGTTCGAAGTTCTAAATAAAGAACTGTAATACATATATGAAAGATAAAAAAAACAAAACATAAGCTTGCTGTGGCTGTAACTTTACTAATCCTCGCGATTTCCAAAATGACGCCACTGCTGCCACAAATGCTAAACTTGCGCGTGATCTCAACCAGCAGCAAGTTGTTTCACGCGTCCTCGTGAATAATTTTTTTCCCGAATTTGTTGGCCCATCTCGATCTCATAACACGGATCGCAAATAGAATCGCACGACAAAAGTGGGCTCGGTCACTCGAATGGCCGAATGGTATAGACACATGCGAAAATTTTCTGCTGTTGGGATTTTTAGAATTTAGTTTGCGGCGCGTTCACTGCCGATCCAACGACCCGTGGGGTATTTTTATTTCGGAACTAAACAGATAAAGGTGGTGGTGAAGTAATATTTTTATATATAGCTTTCGGACCATAAAAATATTCGTAATCCTGTTGTTTTTCTATCGGTCTAGTGGTTTCGTGTATATGTGATATTAGATAAATAAGTAAATAAACATTACATTTGACATGCTGCCTGCCTACCGTCTGACATCCTAAAAATAGTCTTATATAAAAAACAGCGCTACAAGTCTTGTAGGCCCCTGGCTTCCAAAATGTTGGTTCTCTCCCTTCATTTCTTCCGGTCCCTTGCTTTCTCTCTGAAATCTCTCACGCCTGTTTCTGACAAGTCTTGCTTTATTGCTTCCAACCATTTCTTCTTTAAACGTTCTCTTCTTTTTTCCCATTACTCCCTTCTTTATTATTGTTTTAATATTTCGGTTTTCTGACATTCGTATAATTTGGCCGTCTAGCGCTTTGAGCTCGTATTTTTGCCGTAATTATCGGTTTCCCTGCATCTTTCTTTATTCGTTCGTCTTCTACAAATATTCTCTCTTTAGCAACATTCAGTCTTTCAGAATATTCAGACCCGTGGGGTATTTTTATTTTCAATTGTAAATACTGAAATCCTAGTTATTCAGTTCTATTTTCGTCATTTATATCGGAACTAAACTGATAAAGGTAGTGAAGAAATATTTTTATATATAGCTTTAGGACAATTTGTATTGTTGTTGTTTTTATATTGGTCTAGTGGTTTCTTGTAGACGTAATAGGTATTGTTTTATTAGATAAATACGTAAATAAACATTATAGACCTGGATCCCGCGTATCAAAAAAAGTTGATTAATAGTAGGTAAGCTGAAAATTTGTTAATAGCTTAACGGTGTCTAGTCGGACAAACTTTGATGTATCGGAACACTGGAACAGGGAAGTTTTAATTGTCGAACAGGTTAAAAATTTGGAACGTCAGACTACGAAAACGTTCCATGTATTTTGTAGGACAGAACTTCCAATTGATTTGTCATCATTTCAATAAACTCTCATGCAAAAATCAGACTGGTGTTTATCACCAACTGGGCATTTTAATGAGTGGAACACGAAGAACATGTCAAACGACAGGAATCATGTTGGTTAGTAATAGCAGTCTGAATTTTGCATGAGGGTTTAATGAAAAGGTAACAAATCAATTGGAAATTATGTCCGACAAAATACATGGGACGTTTTCGTAATCTGACGTTCCAAATTTTTAAACTGTTCTACAATTAAAACTTTCCCTGTTCCAGTGTTCCCGTACATCAAAGTTTGTCCGATTAGACACCGTTAAGCTATTAACAAATTTTCAGCTTGCTATTAATCAACTTTTTTTGGTACGCGATATCCAGGCCTATTATATTTAATGCGTATGTTACGAAGCTTGGTAATAATAACGTTACTTACCGACTTCCTAAAAATTATCTTTCATATACATTATGTGGTTCATCTTATTCAATTCAGTACCTATTTTTGCTTTTTTCTTCTGTTTACTTATACCACAGTATAAAGAGGGATAGTAGAACCACTCTCCGAAAAATTGGAAGTAAAATCTTTAGTCGCGCATGACGACCGCGCAATGTTCCCAGTCGCTTTTGCCCCACTCTAGCATTGCTAGTCGCGTAGAAACGTACGGGTTTTAACAGGAAAAACCCGCATCCACCACTGGTGAATTACCAATTGCGTACTGCCGGTATTACTTCTTGAGATCAAAGTGCCGACATGGAAGAGGTTTTACTGTCCCTCTTTATACTGTGCTTATACGTAGATCTTCCTCAGCTTTATCCGTTTCTCTCTGCCTTGTGCGGCTTGCATCCAGTTACTGATAAGACGTTTTAGCTCGTCCGTCCATTTGGTTGGGAGCGTCCTCTGTTCCGTGTCTTGGCCTCCGTTCGACAGTAAATTTTGTCCATCGCTTCTTTAATGGCCGGCGATGTATCCTACCCAATACCATTGTTACACCGTATGTATGTACAACCTACATCTTCGTTTAGGATTCGCTCTCTCAGAGAGACACCCAACCAATCTGGCGCTTTCTCCATAAGTTACTCCCTTAACAGACTGTCCCGTCTAAGCGTCACACAATAGTTCTTAGTTGGAATTCCTCTTCTACTCCTACCGGAAACGGCCACTTATTATTTTTTCCTATTGAGTTATAATTTCGGTGTTAGGCATACCTTAACTACCTGAACATATCTTTTCTTATCATCATCATTCTCTTTGTCTTATCCCTATGCGGGGTCGGCTTCCCTAATTGCATTTCTCCATACAATTCTATTTAGGATCATATCAATATTAATCCCCTTTACCAACATGCCCTACCTAATCGTCTCCACCCACGTCTTCTTTGGTTTTCCTCACACCTAGACTTCCCCTAATATACTCATTTTTAATTTTATCCTTTTTTGTCACTCCAGTCATTCATCTAAGCGTTCTCATTTCGGCCACATGCATTCGTTTTTCCTTTTCCTTTTTCACTGCCCAACATTCAGTTCCGTACATCATAGCCGGTCTTATGGCTGTTTTATAGAATTTTCCCTTCAAGTTCATTGGAATTTTCCTGTCACACAGCACACCACTCGCTTCCTTCCACTTCATCCATCCAGCCCTAATTCTACTGCATGTACCTCCATCTATTTCTCCATTACTCTGTAATACCGATCCTAGGTACTTAAAACTATTGCTTTTTACAATCATTTTACCATCCAAAGATACCATTTTATAAACATTGCAAATACTCTGTCTTTGTCCTACTAAGTTTTAAACCTTTTTCCTCCAGAGCTTGCCTCCACTGTTCCAGTTTTTGTTCTAAGTCTCTTTCACTATTTCCTAGTAACACGACATCATCAGCATACACTAAGCACCATGGAATGTTACCCTGTAGTTTCGCTGTTATCTGGTCCAAAACTAATGAGAATAAAAATACGGACTAAGCACCGAGCCTTGGTGCAATCCTACTTTCACATGAAATTTATCAGTCTCTCCCACACCTGTCCTAACACTAGTCGTTACTCTCTCATACATATCCCTCACAATCTTTACATATTCACCAGGGACTCCTTTCTTATTGAGTGCCTACCACAGAATCTCTCGAGGAACTCTATCATATGCTGTCTCAAGATCAATGAATACCATAATATGAGCGTTTGTTTCTTTAGTCCTGTATTTTTCCATCTTTTATATGGTCATCAATTTGGACCACTAGTCCAGTAGTGAAGCTAAATACCGCGTAACTGCATAATTTGACTGAGCCTGCACAGATTTAAACCCAAAATTTAGCAATAGCTTGTACCTACCCTCCCGGGAGTGGGGGTTAGGGATGCTACCTTCTTGCGAGTAAAATTTTTTTATGAATAACATCGGGGATGAGTATACTAGCTAATAAGCAAATTCGATATAAAATCAATGCAAACTCACTCGTGGGTTTTTGGGGCCGCTGAACACGAATATCGTGTCGGAATGGTAGCGAGACACCTGGTACGCAGGGCGAACTGATTTTTTACCGAATTTTCATAAAACTTCGGCTGACGCGTATCCTCCTGGCTTTTGGAGAGTATTGTCGACATGATATTCGTATTCATCAAGCCGAAAAGCTTCCGCGTAACGACCTTGCACACATTTCGTATCGAATTTTTTTTAAATACTAGGAGACGAGGCCCCTTCTGGGCGTGCCTTGAAGTCTATCGCCTTCATGATATTCCTATTCAGCGACCCCAAAAACCTCTGAGTAGTAGTATAACTCATTTCCATCAATTATTTCCGAATTACAAATTGATTATGTTTCATCACTTCGAAAAATGCACTTTGGAAAATATATTATCCTTGTTCAATAATTTAATTTTCATTTCGACATCACTTTAGTTCAAACAATTTCCTAAGGCTCTTACGAATCGAATGCAACAAGTTTCATGGAGATGCATCCAACTTCAAAAATTTAGTAGGTTTATTGTTTCACTGTCTTGCCCAACTATTACATAATAATGTAAGCCTGTTTGAATTCTACACATGATTTGTCTAAGAATAACTTATGTAATAAATATATTATGTCTGTCTGCTTCTGAACTCTAATAATAAAAAAAACGAATATCCGTAACACTCCATTAAATGTCATATTTATTTGTATGTTTATTTACTTATTTAACACCATTTTTTCGTTTCCAGTTTTTGTTATTAGTGTTAGACATTAGTGTGTCAGTGTGTTGACCAGTATTTAAAATTCTCGGATGTTGGCAACAGTTTTTTAATATCGCGCTGCGATTGTTTTTTGTGAATTTAATACAGTGCGCGCGCTATCTAAATGGGCTGTGAGGTGAAAAATGGTTATTCAAGTTCAAAAAATATGGTACGTTAATAAAGTTTATTGCTTCAAAAGTAAAGATCAGATTATAAGCAGTCAAAATTAGCAATATATTTCAAAATTATTCAGGAAAAAAATCTACAACCTACATAACCTATAAGTTATAAGAGAATATAACATCCATAATATTTCCATAATCCTTCCTATAATCCAGGAGAAGTATAGGAGGAAGGGGAGTGTTCTAGGTCTGGATCCCGCGTATGAAAAAAAAGTTGATTAATAGCAAGCTGAAAATTTGTTGATAGCTTAAGGGTGTCTAGTCGGATAAACTTTGATATATGGGAACACTGGAACAGGGAGTTTTAATTGTGGAACAGGTTAAAAATTTGGAACGGTCAGACCACGAAAACGGCACATGTATTTTGTCCGACAGAACAGACTTAAACTCTCCGAACAGAGATTAAACTCTCATGCAAAAATCAGACTCGTCGTTTATTTTATTTGTATTGTTCCTTTTTGATTTTATGTTTTCACCCTCATTTCTTTTGATCTGTATTAGACTGTTGTGGTCGATATTTCTTATATATTTTTATTCTTGATATCAACAAATGGTGGTCCGATCCATAGTAGGTGGTTCCTCTATATTCTATATCCTCTTCTTTCTTCGACCTTGCTCGTTGATTCTTGTCTAATAATTGCATAGTCTTTTATTACTTTACATTTTAAATGTATACAAATACTCTGACTTTTGTCTATACGTATCTAATCAGTACATAATCAAAAATTATGACTTTCTTTCCAGTGTTCTTCTTTCCAATTTTGTACATTAATAAATTTAAGGAAATCTGTGATTTAATTATGCTCTTACATTGGACCCAATGTAAGAGTTTGCCAATTAAATAATAGAATGTATGGACCAAGAGTCGAAAAAAAAATCGTTTTAAGACGGCTGCTTCTTTCATATCGTCGGCTTACTGCCAAAACCAATTAACTCCACTTTTTAAAGTTTTGAGGAATCGACGTTTTAAACTTTAATTTGAAATGAAAAATCGTTTGAATTTAAAAATTATTTAATGACTGAAAAATATTAAAGTAAATAACATTATAAACGAAACATTTTGTTAAAAAATTATTAAAATGAAGTGAAAGTTAAAAAAAAGTACAAAAAACATTTTTTTTTCGGCACTTGTCGGGTTTTGGCTGTACAAAGTTGTCAACTTCTAGGTAACTTTGAACATCACTGTCCTCCAAATCAGGCACTTGTCTTGTTTTGGCAGAACTAGAATATTGTAAATGATAAAATACTATTTTATTTAAACAGAGATGTGCAGACAACTGCACATATCTGTTTTTGGCTGAATAAAAGTGTCATCATTGGAATTAGTTGTTTTGAGACCCTTCTGTTTCCCACATTTAAAATCTGCTTTGAAGTGTCTGGTTTCATCAGTACATTGTTTGATAATTATTAAGTACAAAGGCGTACTTAACTCAGAATCGACAAAAAGTGGAGTTAGTTGGTTTTGGCAGTAAGCCGACGATATATTGTTCCCTATGCTTCCTCGAACACCGTACCGGCTATCTGGCTACTGATACAGGTTGCGTTCATTACTGCGCAGCACACTTGTACAGGTAAACATATCGAATTTAAAATTATTGTAAGACGAAAAATTGTTTTGTCATTACTTTTTAAACATTATTAGAAATATGAACTGTAATTGCCAGACATTTCTTTGGTTTAAAAAGTAATGCCAAAAATTTTCGTCCTAAAATAATTTAAATTCAATATACAGGGTGATTGATGAGTGTGATAAAGCTCAGTAGATCCGCTAGAGTAATAGATAGCAATAAAAGTTACTAATAAAAATTGTGGCCAACTTTCAGCTTCACATTACGAAATTAGTTAGATTGTTACAGGGTGTTCGATAACATAGTGGCAGACCAAACTAATGTTTTTTAAATGGAACACCCTATATTTTATTTTATATTCGAAATCCTCTTTACATCCCCATCACAAAAATATAAAGGTTTGATATGTTATATAGGGCTTTTACAAAGTTATAACCATTTTTTTATGAAAATCGTAACGAGTTCAGCTCCCTGTATAAATAAAAAAAAGCACAACAGCGATGGTTTATTGGTGCCATATTTTTTGTTGATTGTGAAAATTTTTAAGAATTGTTTATATTGCTAATTTTCCTTATATCGAATACAGGGTGAGTCAAAACGCAAGTACATTCTTTTCTCAGAAATTTTAAATGGAACACCCTGTATTTTAATGTTGTTCTGAAGCTATTTTCTTGTGGCATTTTTACAATTTTAACTATTTAGAATGGGAAATAAGCCACAATATTATTAAAAAATGATTTTTATTAACGTTTCGACGCCCAAATCGGGTGCCGTTGTCAAAATACAAAATACTATTAATATAAACAAAAATGTTGTTGCTTTGTAAAAAAATTCTTCTAATAATTTATTTAATTTGACTCATTTATATCGGCAATTCAGATACATATGATACATTTTAAAGTAGAAGACTTTAAAATGATATTGCCAATATTTATGAGTTGCGTTCCTGGGACGACTTTACTGAAAGATAGTTCATTCGATTACATGAAATCAACAAATTTACTATGAGATCTCTAACGCGAGAATTTTAATGTCACCGTTGCATGTGGTTGTCTTTTTAAAGACAGATCACATGCTATGATTTTTTTGTGACGGATATTCTTGAGTTGGGGTTGATTTCATGTAATCGAATGAACTATCTTTCAGTAAAGTCGTCCCAGGAACGCAACTCATAAATATTGGCAATATCATTTTAAAGTCTTCTACTTTAAAATGTATCATATGTATCTGAATTGCCGATATAAATGAGTCAAATTAAATAAATTATTAGAAGAATTTTTTTACTAAGCAACAACATTTTTGTTTATATTAATAGTATTTTGTATTTTGACAACGGCACCCGATTTGGGCGTCGAAACGTTAATAAAAATCATTTTTTAATAATATTGTGGCTTATTTCCCATTCTAAATAGTTAAAACCCTGTATTTTATATTACTATCGAAAAATATCATTACCGTACTTTAATTTTTGTATAATATTCCCTATGCATAAATGTGTCAGTTTTCGAGATATTTTCAAGATATTTCGAGATATTTTTCAAAGCAAGTTATTAATTAGGGTGTTCTATTTAAAATTACTGTGAAAATAATGTACTTGCGTTTTGATTCACCCTGTATTCGATAAAAAATAAATTAGCAATATCAACCATTTTTATAAATTTTGACAATAAACAAAAAAATATGGCACCCATAAACCATTGCTTTTGTGCTTATTTGCTTATTTTTATTTATACAGGGAGCTGAACTTATTACGATTTTCATAGAACATTGGTTATAACTTTGTAAATACCTTGTATATCATAACAAACCTTTATATTTTTGTGATGGAGAAGTGAAGAAGATTTCGAATATAAAATAAAATATGGGGTGTTCCATTTAAAAAAAAACAAAAGTTTGGTCTGTCACTATGTTATCGAACACCCTGTAACATTCTAACTGATTTTGTAATGTGAAGCGCAAAGTTAGCTACAATTTTTGTTATTAACTTTTATTGCTATCTATTACTATAGCGGAGCTAAGCTTATACTAAGCTTTTTCACACTAATCAATCACCCTGATTTTGTGTTTACCTGTACAGGTGTGCTGCGCAGTAATGAACGCAACCTGTATCAGCAGCCAGATGGCCGGTACGGTGTTCGAGGAAGCATAGGGAACAATATACAGGGTGTCTGCGTAACTTGGAACCATATGGGAAACTTTTTTAATATCAATTGTACGAAAAAAAGTTATTCTTTATAAAGTGCTCTGCATAGTCTAAAACCTAAGATGCAATCATCAGATATCAAATTTTATCAATAATATACGAGGTATGTCCAAAAATATGAATTTCGCTCAAGAGTAAAGTGCCTTTATATTTGACAATATCGAAAATTGTTATTAAGAAAAGTTGTTTGGAATTAAAAATTATGTTATAATCTGCATTTGCGCTCTTCTAATTGAAAATTTTTTTTTGAAAATTTTCCTCAAATTACGGACACTCAACATCATTTTTATTTATGATAACTCCGTTATTATTAATTTTACGAAAAAAAGTTATTCTTTATAAAAAGTTTTTCATAGTCTAGTTACCAAGATAAAATTATAAGATATTAAATTTCGTTAATTTTATACGAGGTATGTCAAAAAATATAAATTTCGTTGAAGAGTAAAGTACCTTTATTTTTCACAATATTGAAATTTGTTATTACAAAAAGTTGTTCAGAATTAAAAACTATATTAAAATATATGCAATGGCATCCTTCTAGTTGAAATATTGTGAACTTTAAAGGTATTTCACTTTTGAGCGAAATTCATATTTTTGACATACCTCGTATAGAATTAAAAAAAAATGATATCTTATGATTGCATCTTAGTTTTTTAACTATTCAGACATTTTTATAAGGAATAACTTTTTTCCGCAAAATTAATAATAAAGGAGTTATCTTAAATAAAAATGATGTTAAGTATCCGTAATTTGAGGAAAATTTTCAAAAAATTTTTTTCAATTAGAAGAGTGTAAATACATATTATAACATAATTTTTAATTGCAAACAACTTTTCTTAATAACAATTTTCGATATTGTCAAATATAAAGGCACTTTACTCTTGAGCGAAATTCATATTTTTGGACATACCTCGTATATTATTGATAAAATTTGATATCTGATGATTGCATCTTAGGTTTTAGAGTATGCAGAGCACTTTATAAAGAATAACTTTTTTTCGTAAAATTGATATTAAAAAAGTTTCCCATATGGTTCCAAGTTACGCAGACACCCTGTATGAAATAATCAGAAGTCTTAAAATGATTTCTCGAAAACGTTAGTACCGGTTAGACGTAGACCAGTATAAGTAGAGCAAAATGTCAAATTTTGTACAGACTATTAACGGATAACGATGTTGATCTGGTCGCAATGCAAGAAACACACACAGAAAACAAATTTCAACTAAATTTTCGTTTATAAAAATTAATTATTATTTATAATGTATTGTTATCTTTATTTATATACAAAAACTGTGATATAGCCATACGCTAAATAAAAAAATAAATATGCTCGTGATGTAATTTCCTAAAAAAAGATACTTATTATAGATCTAAAAAAAATATTTTGGCTATTCATAGTATTCCAAAACAACATTTTTGTGATTTACTGTAATGGATTGTTCCCATTCGGTCTCATTAGAAATAAAAATTTACAATATACTACTAATTACGCGATAATTGATTTACTACTAAGCCTACACTAGGTTTGTCAACAAATGGTCCAAATTTAAACACTAAACATGTTTGGATTTTAAATTTAAAAGTTGAGTGTAAAATGGACAGGGCGTTTTAGCATTTGGCATTCCAAATGAGTTTATTTAAGTCCAATCAATAGAATAAACATTGGAAATAGAATAATATTGTATTACGCTTTCAGCACGACAAAATCTAAACAATTAACAATTTGATTGAGGTTATAAATTGTTAGTTGATAATGTACATACATTAAGGCAATGCGTATGGATTTGCTAGCAGGTGTATATTTAATAAAAGTATACACAGAACGAATTTTAAATTCGAGTAATAACATTTTATTCAATATAAAATGAGGCTTTACAAGGAGACTGAATTGATTGAACCAAAACGCACCGACTGCGACTGGTCTGTAAATATATTTTCCGTCGACCGTCCATTTATGATCAATTTTAACACCCTCAAAATCATTGATTAATGACCCCTATTAATTAATGATTTTCTATTAATGAACGATTTCATTATAGGCAACACAACATACATTGCTTGCATAAATTAATTAAACGCTCTGTGATTGGTGAACCCCTTTTGACAAAATTGGAAACGTGGCTAGTGGCTGTTCAAAAGAGACATTCCCTATCTCTAGCTTTGTCAAAATTTAAATAGGTAATGCAAACTACTATTGTATCTACTTAGAGCTACTGTTCTTCGACAGGCATGCAAACGAGCCGTATCCATCCTTGAGTGTCAAGTTGTTCTCTTGCATCTCATGCTAGCCAACTCTATTCCGTTTGCCTCTGTCTCTTTATACTTCTACTGCTATCCCTTTTAATATGCCCTTCTCTTCACTTCTACATCCTTCCACTTTCCTCCACTAATAGTACTGGAAAGTAGTATTCTTCCTACTGCGGCTTCTCCACGTAGAAGCCACTTCACGTGCTTCTTTACATCCCATCTATGTTTATTTTTGTCCCATTAGTTACTTGCCTCTTTCCTTACTTCTGTTGGAGTATATCTTCCTTTTTACTTTCACTCCAACAGAAGTTTCCGTATTTTTGTTACATTGGCCGCATTTACCTTAAAACCGCAGACGGAAAAATTTGTGATCACGAACAACAGTGCAAAGAATGGGAGAGACACATCAGTGACCTTTTTGACGATGCTTCTCGAGAAAATGCTCCAAATACTACCTGTGACAACCAATTAGACAGAGGTCCCAGTATACTGAAGTCAGAAGTCATAAAAGCAATACAACAAGCCAAAAACAATAAAGCACCTGGACCAGATCAAATCCCTGTTGAGCTACTTAAACTTTTGGACGAGGAAAACATTACCTACTTGACTACTTTCTTTAACAAAATTTACAACGAAGGAAAAATACCAGATGATTGGTTGGAGTCACTATTTATAACATTACAGCGATTTTAGACTAATCAGTTTGATGAGTCACACACTTAAGATACTTTACAGTCGGAAAAATGAAAGAATACCCATGAACGAACACATAAAACACGCTGTAATTTCCTGTCACCGTGTTACAAAGAAAATTGTCCAGTGCAAGTACATGTAACAAAAATTATTACATGTACTTGCGCTGGCCAATTTTTTGTGTGACACGGTGACAGGAAAATACAGCGTGTTTTATATGTTCGTTCATGGGTATTCTTTCATTTTTCCTACTGTACGTATTATACAAAACCGAGTATTCCTTCTGTGCGAAACTAGAATGGGTAATAAGCAATTTGGATTTAGAAATGGTCTAGGAACTAGAGAAGCACTATTTTGTATGCGCGTTCTATTACAAAAAAGTTGTGAATTGCGAAAGAACGTTTATGTTTGTTTCATCGACTTCGAGAAGGCATTCGACCGAGTACAACATGATACACTTTTCGATTGCCTGCAGGTAGCAGGACTTGACCACTACGATATAAGACTGCTGAAATACTTATATTACAATCAAGTAGCCTCTATCCAAATTGGAGACAGTCGTACTGAAAAACTGCCGATTAAACGTGGAGTACGACAAGGTTGTGTTTTATCACCCACCCTTTTTAATCTGTACTCTGAAGAAATCTTTAGGGAGGTTTTGGATGACAGACAAGAGGGAGTAAGGCTAGGCGGAGAAGTAATCAACAATATTAGATACGCTGACGATACAGCCATTCTTGCTGAAAATTTACAAGATCTTCAGACACTACTAAATCTAGTCAGTGAAGCAAGCTATCGGAGAGGCCTTAAAATCAACATTTCAAAAACAAAGTGGATGGCAGTTGGAAAGATTAATATAGATCAAGGTCAGCTTTCTCTTGATGGTGAGAAGTTAGAACGGGTAAATCATTTCAAGTACCTTGGCAGCTGGTTAAATGTAAATTGTGACTCTGATGAAGAGATAATAACTAGGATCGAAATATCACGGAAGGCTTTTATGACCTGGAAACCAGTTTTATGTAATAGAAACCTGTCGATGAATATTCGAAAGAAGGTGCTGAAATGTTATGTGTGGTCTCTCCTATTGTATGGTTGTGAGATATGGACGTTAAAAACCACAATGCTAAACAAAATAGAAGCATTCGAATTGTGGTGCTATCGACGAATCCTAAAGATATCGTGGGTTTCGCACACTTCCAATGAAGGTGTTCTTCAAATGATGAATTCGGAACGTCTGCTCATAAGCATCATAAAGAGGAGAAAAACAGAATACTTCGGCCATATAATTAGAGGACCTAAATACCATCTGCTTCGCCTTATAATACAAGGAAAAGTGGAGGGAAAGAGATGGATTGGTCGAAAGAAACTTTCATGGCTGCGTAATATTAGACAATGGTGTGGCTGCACAGTAGAAGAATTATTTCGCGCAGCAGCCGATAGAGAGAGATTTCAGGAAATTGTAAACATGATGACGGCCAACGTCTGTACTGACCCTGTCAGTCACCAATCTTGCACTTTTGGCCGAGAAACGCATAAGAGCCCAATAATACACAAGGAGAAATCGAAGTAGAAAGAGAAAAACTACAGTAGATGTCGAAAGATCTTTTTCTGCTTATAAATATGTGTGTATAGTGAAGTATAACACGCTGTCGGTACTGGAACAGCATTAGAGGTGGGGCGGATCAATCAATACTCGATCCGGTAAGGAACAGGTAGGCAATCAATTATCAATCAATACTTCAGTGAATGGAGTGGTTACCAGATCAATACCCTGGTAGAACTCTCTCTATTGTGGCGAACGTAGTTTTATTTCGTTGCTGGTGATCTATCTCGAATGAAAGTGGTAGTGGGTAACGCGTGAGGTTGTGGGAATCCACATTCCTACACATTGAGTCATACTTTCTTTCTCAAACAGCTAGCGTGCATCTCGGAGGAATTGCTTAAAATACCTATACATACACTAATAATTATGCACTTTTTATATTATCCTAGAATGTATCTTAAAGATTTTGTCTTTTGTTCTAGGTAAACGGTGACGATGAATGGGAATACGAAGAAATCATCCTCGAACGAGGAGGAGCAGGCCTCGGCTTCAGCATCGCTGGAGGCACCGACAATCCTCACATCGGCGACGATACCGCCATCTACATCACCAAGTTAATACCCGGGGGGGCGGCATCTAGCGATGGTAGATTGATGGTTAACGATTCCATTCTATCTGTCAACGATGTCGCCGTCGTTGACGTACCACACGCTATGGCCGTCGATGCGCTCAAGAAAGCCGGCAACACTGTTAAATTGGTAAGTAATAAGAGATGTTTATGGCTGTTAAACCTAAAGAGAGGGACATTATAGAACTTTGCAATTAAGGCATGTACATATTCTTCTTCTTAAAGTTCCCTCTCCTATCGGAGGTTGGATATCATAATGGCTGTGGTCACTTTGTTAGCTGCTGCTCTGAATAGTTGTAATGAACTACAGTTAAACCATTCTCTAAGGTTCCTCAGCCAGGAGATGCGTCTTCTTCCTATACTTCTTCTTCCTTGGATCCTTCCTTGCATAATAATTGTTAGCAATTCATATTTTTCTCCTCTGGTAATGTCACCCAAATATTCTAAGTTTTTATGCTCTTCATAATAATTTCTAACTCCTTATTTAAACGTCGTAGCACTTCAACAGTAGTTACAGGACCTGACATAACTATGGACGAAATTGAACAAGCAATAAGATTAGCAAAGACCAGAAAAGCGACGGGACCAGACGAAATACCGAATGAAATAATAAAGCTCTTCGAAAATTCAGGTAAAAGATCTCTCCTTCATCTTTTTAATAAAGTTTATCAAACTGGCTATATACCAACGGATTGGCTGCTGTCGACTTTTGTGACGATACCTAAAAAAGCAAACGCGAAAAGATGTAGTGACTACCGAACCATTAGCTTGATGAGTCATGTTTTAAAGATATTTCTACGAATTTTGCACTCTAGGATGTACCAAAAAATAGAAGAACAGCTTGGTGATACACAGTTTGGATTCCGCAATAACCTTGGGACCAGAGAAGCACTGTTTAGTATTCAGGTTATGGTACAGAGATGCAGAGATGTCGGACATCCGGTTTATATGTGTTTCATTGACTTTGAGAAGGCCTTTGATCGGGTAAAAACATACGGAAATGATTGCTATTCTTCAGAAAGTGGGTATTGATGATAAAGACCTACGCATTGTCAAAAATCTTTACTGGCATCAACGTGCAAACATCAGGATTGGCTGGGACACGTCTGAAGAACTTCAAATACGAAGAGGAGTAAGGCAGGGCTGCATTTTGTCCCCACTAATATTTAACATCTATTCTGAGTTTGTTTTCAATAAAGCAGTGGATAATGCTCAATGTGGTATCAAAATGAATGGCGTCAATATTAATAATTTGAGATATGCGGATGACACGGTGTTAATTGCGAGCAATTATGAAGAACTTCAACATCTGATTAATAGGATTACCACAACGTGTGATGAATATGGACTCAAGCTAAACACCGCAAAGACCAAGGTGATGGTTGTCAGTAAGACGCCAATACAACCGGAAGTAGTAACAGCTTATGGTGAACAATTAGAAAGAACTAACAGTATCACCTACCTTGGTTGTAATCTAAATGAGAACTGGGACATGAGCAAAGAAATTAGTATACGTATAGAGAAGGCCAGAGCTGCATTCTTTAAGATAAAGAAACTTTTATGTGGAAACAACATTACTTTGAATCTTAAAATTAGATTAGTGAGATGTTATGTGTTCTCTACTCTTTTGTACGGTGTCGAAGGTTGGACTTTAACAGATACTCTTCTCAAGAAATTGGAAGCCTTTGAAATTTGGGTATACCGAAGAATCCTACGAATAAGTTGGGTGGATAGAGTTCGTAACGAAGTTGTTTTGCACCGGATGGGAAAAGTCACAGAAGTCGTCAGAACAGTTAAAAATCGAAAACTTGAATATTTTGGCCATGTTATGCGACACCCAGAGAGATATAATATACTCCATTTAATAATACAAGGCAAGGTAGACGGAAGAAGAGGGCCAGGTCGAAGAAGAACGTCATGGCTTAAAAACCTGAGAGAATGGTATAACAGATCCTCTGCATCCCTTTTCCGAGCTGCCGTTAACAAAATTACTATAGCCAATTTGATAGCCAACGTTCGATAATCGAGCACGGCACATGAAGAAGAAGAAGCACTTCAACATTGGTAATCCTTTGAACCCACTGAATTTTCAATATTCTTCTGTAACACTACATTTCGAACGCTTCTATTCTTCTTATGTGTTGTCTCTTCAATGTCCAAGCTTCCATTCCGTATCTTCTTTTGCCCGTTAATTCGTCCAAATCTGAACATAGGCTTCCCCCAGTTTCCTCCATTCGCTTCTGTTTAGTGCTTTCTGTTTCCAGTGCGTTCCTCCTATCTTTTTAATGTCGTCTCCCCATCTCATCTGGGGTCGTCCTCTTGCTCTCTTTCCTGTCCATGGTCTCCATTGTTGTATCGTGCTATTCCACCTATTGTCCGTTTGTCTAGCGTTATGACCTGCGAAGCTCCATTTTAGCCTGGTTATATGTTGACCTGCGTCTTTGACTTTTGTTCTATTTCTGACCCAGTTGTTTTGCTTTTTGTCTGTCAATTTTACTCCTAACATTGCTCTCTCCATGGCTCTTTGTGTCTTTATTATTTTATCCATGTTTGCCTTGGTCAAGGTCCATGTTTGGCATGCGTATGTGAGAATTGGGAGTATGCACTGGTCAAACACTCTTGTTTTTAAGTATTGTTGTATTTTTTTATTCTTTAGGACCCATTTTAATTTTCCAAATCCTGCCCAGGCTAATCTGACCCTTCTTTTTACCTCCGCTGTTTGGTTTTCCTTATTTATTTTTATAATCTGTCCCAAATATATATAATCATTAACCGCTTCTATTGTGGTGTCGTTTAGTTATTACGTTTCTATTGTCTTGTGTGTTTGTCATTGTTTTTGTTTTGGCAAAATTCATTTTTAGACCTATTTGTTCGGATTCATTTGCTAGTTCGGTTAGCATGGTTTGTAGTTCTTCAAAACTTGATGCTATGACTACTACATCGTCTGCATATCTTAGGTGGTTTAGTTTCTTTCCATTTATGTTTATTCCCATGTTTGTCCATTCCATTGTTTTGAAAACATCTTCCAGTGCTAATGTAAATAGTTTAGGAGAAATAACATCTCCCTGTCGCACTCCTCTGTTAATTGGTATGGGTTTTGTGGTTTCTTCCAATTGTACTGTCATTGTTGCTTTCTTATATATATATATATATATATATATATATATATATATATATATATATATATATATATATATATATATATATTGTTGTGATCTTGATTATTGATATGAGATAATATTTTTATATGTCATTTAATTTAATCAATGCTTTAATACTAATCTAATTAATTTACCAGATCACATATCAATGTGTTTTCAATCTCAGGGCTTTTTATAAAATTAAGTACTTACATACGTGGCTTCTAAGTATTTCTTAATGGTTCCTAATCGGGATAGGAAAGAAAAGAGTAAAATAATAACACATATGGGTTACAATTGTAATCAAAATATTGTTTATTTTATTTAAATGGCAATCACTGCTTAATATTTGCTATATCTTATTATTCTTAAACATAACATTTACACATGGGAATCTTATTTCCTTTTTGTTTCCAATTGAAAGTTTTTATTAACATTTAACTCTTATGATTTATTAGCAACAATTCTATTTAAGTTTGATGAAGCTTTTCTGATATTATTGATTATGTTTCTTCAATTTTAAATGTGGTATTTAATACGAAAAACCCATACATTCATGTCCAAACAAATGAGACTGACCTTTTTCTGGTGCACTGAGAATGTCTTCACACAAGACCCGTTTCCTGCTATCCTTGGCTGCAATCAAAACCTCGTCCTGGCTTCCAGTAATGTTCTCCTCTGAAACTAGCTCGTATAGCTCTCGTTTCCTGCTTCTGTCGTGATGCTGTGTTCTACCTTTTTCGAAACTGCAATCAGCTACCGGGAACTCTTGGCTCAAGGAGGTTCTTTTACTCTCAACCTGGCCTACCTCTCGTTCTACGATCGATAATCCACACTCACGGAACTACACCGGCTTTCTCACTCTCCGTACACTACCGTCTACTACTCGACTTCACTTCTCGACAGCTCAAAACATTCTGATCTCTATTTGTCATTCATTCCCCTACTTTCTAAATATCCCTTCCAGATTCACAAATCAACTTCCACCACCAACTCTCATTCGCAGTATTCCTCAAAACCAATTTTTAAACTTTCTAAATATGCTTAATGGATTTCAAAGAAAATAGTTAATTCCCATTCTAAAATTACTTTCTACTATATACAAATTTTTAATGACCTATTCTCTATTTCCACTTAGTCTTATTTAGCATCGGCTAATGATCGATCCTTCCGCGAACAACGATAATGACGTATTAACGATTTCACTTGAGTCTTATTTAATCACTTCTTAAAATTAAATATAACAATTTGTTGTATACAGGTTGTTCTAAATTTATATGCCCGTGGTTGAGAAAATTGAAAATATTTTATATTAAATTGAATTCTGTTTATAATTATCAAATTTTAATTTTCATATCAAATAGAAATATAACAAATCCCCGCCTTGTATTCGATAAAATTTATCTGCATTTTTAAATAAATTTTCTCGAGGGCAAAACCAACTCCCTGTATATTTCCTTACTTTAATCTACGTCTTATATCCTACTTACTATCTACTTCATGTAATTCTGTCTTTTATTCGTGATATTTGTATACATCGTGAATATTATAAATTCCTCGGATCTTTTCCGAGTTCCTGTGCCTCAACTCATAACTATTTATCCCATTTTCATTATTCACGATATACGGGCCTTCGAAAACAGGCATCAACTTTGCGCAAATGCCCCCAGGAAGATTTGATACTCGTAATGCCCTCACGAGTACTTTTTCACCCTTTTGGAAAGTCACTGGTCTTCTTTTTCTATTTTGTTCCTGTCTTTGGATATATTTTTCGTTGCTTCGCCGTAATCTTCTCTGTACGGTTTCAATCACCTGTTGATATTCTTTTGGCTCTTGGTCTTCCCATGGCCTTATCGGCAGTACACCCTTCATGATGTATTCTGGGGTCTCTTTTGTTACTGTGCTCGGAATTGTATTTAGATACCTTTCTATTTCCGCCATTTTCCTGTCCCAGTGGCGATGTTGACCATCTGTTGCAATGCGAAGAAATTTCGTCACTTCCTGTATGAATCGTTCCGAAGGATTACTCTGTGGATGCCTGATGCTGACAAAATTGGTCTCTATTCCTCGTTCTCGAAGTTGTCCCTTGAAACGATCATTTCGGAAATACGTTGCATTGTCCAGTAGAATCTTTTTTGGTGTTCCTACTATGGCTATAAAATTGTCGATTTTTCTTAATATTTCCTGCCCCTTTGTGGTGCGGCAACTATATAATTTTACGTATTTTGAAAACACATCCACCATTACCAGAATATGTTTGTTCCTTTTAGTGGTCATAATTAGATCGCTTAACATATCTATTGCTACAATGTCTAGTTTGTTTCGGGCTTCAATATTTTTGGCAACATTTTCGTTTTTGAAATTCCGACTCTTATATTTTTGACATACATCGCACTTCTGGGTAATTTCCTTTGCAATGCGGTAATCCTGTCGGCTGATGTAATTTTCCCTAAAAACGAGCCAAACTTTTCTGCTACCGATATGCCCATTGTCCTCATGTAATTTCTTTATTATCTTTTCGGCCAATGTCTGTGTCACTAAATATAGTTCCTTTCCGTCTATTCTCTTAAAATATATGTTATTTTCTACTTCCGCTCTTCTTTTCTCTCTTTCCTCTAGGTCTTCCTGGTTTGTCCTTATCTCATTTAAAGAATATATCCCTTCTTCTTGTATTAATCTATTTAGTCCCACCTGTAGAGTAATTGTTTCCTTTTTTCCGGTGTCCTCATCCCGTGTTAGAGCGTCGGCTATTATGTTGTCTTTTCCTTTTATATATCGGAACTCAAAATCATACTCCTGTAATAATAGAATGCCTCTATGTATTCTATTATTTACTAATCTATTCTTCATGATATGTACTAAAGCTGCATGGTCTGTTTCGATTGTGAATTTTGCTCCCAATAAGTAAAACCTCAATTTGTTTACGCAATATAGTACACTGGCAAACTCCAATTCTGTAACACTATATTTTCTTTCATGTGTTTTAGTCACTCGAGATATAAAACATATCGGTACTTCTTGGTCGTTTTGTATTTGAGACAGAACTCCTGCAAATTTTTGTATGGACGCATCAGTTCGGAGTATAAAAGGTAAATTGTAAATGGGGTGGTATATTTTCGTTCCTTTTGAGAATTCTCGTTTTAATGTTTCGAAAGCTTCCTCCTGTTCTTCTTTCCAATTCCATTTTATTCCTTTTTTAAGCAATTTTATCAGAGGGATTTCCTTTTGGCTCAAATCGGGAATCAGCTTTTTAAAATAATTTATCGTGCCAAGAAAACCTCTCAATGTTTTCAAATTCGTTGGTCTTGGGTATTCATCTATGAGCTTGACTCTGTCTTCGGCTAATCTTACTGTTTTGGTGTCCAATTGAAAACCCAAATAAATGACTTCTTTTTGAAAAAATTGACATTTTTCAATGTTTAATTTCAATCCCGCTGTGTCCAATTCTTTCAGAATTATTTCTATGTGTTCCAGATGACTCTGAGTATCTTGTGAAAAAATTAATAAATCATCGATATAATGAACTATGAAATCTTCATGGCGATTCAAAATGGTATGTAGAGCTCGGACGAGTGCAGCACAAGCACTCTGCAATCCAAATGGCACTACCTTAAACCGGTAGACAATACCATCAATAGAAAAAGCGGTGTAGTTTCTACACTTTTCAGCTAACGGTATCAACCAAAAACTGTGTTTTAAGTCAATTTTCGAAAATATGTGTGACCCGGTGATTCTTCCAAAAATGGCCTCGATGTTTAGAGGTGATTCATATTGTGATACAGTGTGCTGGTTGATATTCCTGGCATCTAAACATAATCTCAATTCTCCATTGCTTTTCTTTACTATCACAATCGGGTTAACATACGGTGAATCACATCTTTCGATGATTTGATCTTCCAACATTTTATTTATTTCTTCTTTCACCTCTTGTCGATACTTGTATGGAATCGGGTAAGTCTTTGATCGAAAATTTCCCAAGTTTTTCACCTCAAATGAATGTTCGTACTTTTTAGCCACTCTGTTTTCCTCATTGATCAAATTTTCGTAGTTTCTTAACATCAACCGCAATTCTTTTTCTTTCCCTTCTCCACATATCAATTTTCTGTCTTTTTTTTTCGATTCTTCACACATGTTTACCGTGCATTCCGCATCCTCGTTTGCATATACCTCCTCTTCAAATACCACTGTTTCAATCATATTCTTTTCACTTTCATTTTTTAGCTTTATTTCTTCTTCTCCTGAGCTCGTCTCTTCTTTTGAGGAATCCCAGGTTTCCTTTGTTTCTGATACTCTCAAATTTTCTTCTTCTGGGCTCAACTCTTCTTTTGAGGAGCCACAGGTTTCATTTTCTTTTATCCTTTTCTGACTTTTTCTCCCTTTTCTTCTTTGTCCTTGCTTCGTTGCCAAATTCATTTCCACTGTTTGTTCTTTACCTGATTCGTCCGTATTTTGTTTCTCCTGTTCCTTGTCCTGTTCCTTTTCTTTTTCTTCTGTTAGTTTCATCGTATTATTTTTAAAATCTATCACTACATGTTTTTCTGCCAATTCGTCGACTCCTACTATCATGTCATGTGACATATTTGGCATTATTACACATTGTAGTGCATACATATTCTTACCCAGTCGTACCATTACTCGTATGCCTTCATTTATAGTTGCCAATGTCCGTTTGTTTGCGCCCACTAAATTTACCCTAGGTATTTTGTAAATTAAATTTGTTAAGTTAACTTCTTCTATTAGTTTTCTGTTGACCAATGTTATTTCAGATCCAGTGTCTATCATAATTTTAATTGGTTTCTCGTTGATAAATCCATCCACAAATTTTAAATTAACTCCATTTTTCTTTTCGTTGTTTCCTGCCAATTTAATAAACTCCTTGGGGTGACAAAAGATTCCTGTTTGATTTTTGGTTTTTAGTGAGCGCCGTCGTGTCTAAAATATCTTCTTGGTCTGAATGTTCTTTTTGTTTTTTGTTGTCCTTGCTTTGGCTTCTTGTCACTGACATTTGTTTTCAAGAAGTACTGTCCCCGCCAAATATGAAATTTTACTAGTATGTTACCAAGACGACTTTTTCTCACCCAAATATTATAAATTGTCAATAAATATATCAAATGTAAATATCGTAAAAATAAAATATTAAATCAGTTATGTAAAATTTGTACCTAAAGAGATCTAAAATTTTATGTTATCAAATGTAAGTATCTCACTTTTTACCACAGGCATATAAATTTTCAAATACCGGCTTTACTCTTTCTATCCTTCAAATTTGCCACTAGAAATACTTTACAATGCCCTCCACGTTGGACGACAGTTGTTGTGATCTTGATTATTGATATGAGATAATATTTTTATATGTCATTTAATTTAATCAATGCTTTAATACTAATCTAATTAATTTACCAGATCACATATCAATGTGTTTTCAATCTCAGGGCTTTTTATAAAATTAAGTACTTACATACGTGGCTTCTAAGTATTTCTTAATGGTTCCTAATCGGGATAGGAAAGAAAAGAGTAAAATAATAACACATATGGGTTACAATTGTAATCAAAATATTGTTTATTTTATTTAAATGGCAATCACTGCTTAATATTTGCTATATCTTATTATTCTTAAACATAACATTTACACATGGGAATCTTATTTCCTTTTTGTTTCCAATTGAAAGTTTTTATTAACATTTAACTCTTATGATTTATTAGCAACAATTCTATTTAAGTTTGATGAAGCTTTTCTGATATTATTGATTATGTTTCTTCAATTTTAAATGTGGTATTTAATACGAAAAACCCATACATTCATGTCCAAACAAATGAGACTGACCTTTTTCTGGTGCACTGAGAATGTCTTCACACAAGACCCGTTTCCTGCTATCCTTGGCTGCAATCAAAACCTCGTCCTGGCTTCCAGTAATGTTCTCCTCTGAAACTAGCTCGTATAGCTCTCGTTTCCTGCTTCTGTCGTGATGCTGTGTTCTACCTTTTTCGAAACTGCAATCAGCTACCGGGAACTCTTGGCTCAAGGAGGTTCTTTTACTCTCAACCTGGCCTACCTCTCGTTCTACGATCGATAATCCACACTCACGGAACTACACCGGCTTTCTCACTCTCCGTACACTACCGTCTACTACTCGACTTCACTTCTCGACAGCTCAAAACATTCTGATCTCTATTTGTCATTCATTCCCCTACTTTCTAAATATCCCTTCCAGATTCACAAATCAACTTCCACCACCAACTCTCATTCGCAGTATTCCTCAAAACCAATTTTTAAACTTTCTAAATATGCTTAATGGATTTCAAAGAAAATAGTTAATTCCCATTCTAAAATTACTTTCTACTATATACAAATTTTTAATGACCTATTCTCTATTTCCACTTAGTCTTATTTAGCATCGGCTAATGATCGATCCTTCCGCGAACAACGATAATGACCTATTAACGATTTCACTTGAGTCTTATTTAATCACTTCTTAAAATTAAATATAACAATTTGTTGTATACAGGTTGTTCTAAATTTATATGCCCGTGGTTGAGAAAATTGAAAATATTTTATATTAAATTGAATTCTGTTTATAATTATCAAATTTTAATTTTCATATCAAATAGAAATATAACAATATATATATATATATATATAAAACAAGGTTGAAATATTGGGGTAGCAGCAATAATATTTCAACCTTGTTTCCTAACTGTTCAGCAAAGATTATATACCTGTTATATATATATATATATATATATATATATATATATATATATATATATATTATTTATTAGCATTCTGTATCTGGAATCTATTCGACAGTTGTTTATAGCTTTTTCTATTGCCCATTCCATTCCGTATAGTAATATAGAAAATATGTAGCATCTTAGAGCCGTCAATCTGAAAGGCAACTGAAGGTCTTTGTTTGTAAGCAGTGTCTTCATTTTTATAAATGCTTGCCTTGCAGTTTCAATTGTACATATGCGAAATTACATAACATAATTTCGGAGTTGTGTGGACCGTATTAGAGGGTGTGGTTGAAAGGAATTGAGAGAGGTAAATATGTTGTACCGTCAAATAAGTTAAGTTTGTAAAAAAGCTGACCAATATCATTGGTGTTTCACTCGCGGTATTCAGACAAGTATGTTTCGGTTATCGCATAGCAGGTCGTCATTCGTGGTTGGTGATAGCGGATAAAAACGGGATGTTTTGTATGTCCGTCTTTCGCTGGTATACGTGTACACGTCACTGTTTGCGTTTTATACTATATCAGAAAGAAACAAAACGTTTGTTTGTTATGAGAAGTGGAATCAGAGTGATTTGCGGTATTTTAACACGTGATATAGGGGAAGCAGTATCCCAGAGAGATTTTTTGCAAGTTTGTCGCCTTCGGGTGTCAACGGTGAAGAGACAGAATCTTCCGTTGCAATGTCTAAGAATATCTGTAGTAGTAATTATTAGTTGGATTAAGGAGTAATATTTAATATTGAGGTTAAGAACAGTTAATAGAAACATCTAGGAAACACAATATACCAATGCTGCTCTTAAAAATATATTAATTTGGCATTATGTAATGTCTCACAGACAATCATATGAAATATGCAAATATCCAAATATATACAATTTGTATCAACAAAGGTACTCAAATGAATTTAAGATTTTAATCAGAAAGAAATTCTTTACGAACGTTCCTTTTTTTTTTCAAATGAACCATTTGATATAATCCCCACTTTCTTTTATAAATCTTATTCAAATGTTGTCAGAATACTAACTTAACTTCTCGAAATAATTTCATAACTCCACCTTAAACAAATGAGTTCGTCAGTCAGAAAAATCAAGAACTTCGGGTTTTTCTGAGACGTTCGACTGTTAAATTGATACATCAATTATGAAAAACTTTTTCTCGGTGAGCTTTCTTTCTGCCAGAGATTAAACCATATTTCATTCGAAAATTACTGCCGAGTGGAACTCTTTGGGAGAGAACTGAAAGACTATCGAAATTTAATTAACTAATAGCAAAAATATGTGGGAATGGTTTGAAAATTTTGAAATTTTCGATTTTGTATTATTTTAAATGAAAGTAAATAACTTCAAGAATACTCTCTGAAAATTTTAGATTGATCGGAGCAAAATTACCGGAACTATACAGTATGTTGAATATCCCTACCTTCGACTCACTTTGCAGCAGTTTCGCGCCAGCACCTTGAATGTAGTGAGAAACGTTCAACAGCTATTCCTCTTCCCTGTTATAGATTACTCCACGATTCAACAACATATTCCGGTTTGCATCACTTTTCGATTTGGTAGACAAAATAGGAGATTAATTGACAGAAGGAAAAGAAGACTAATTAACAAACAGAAAAGGAAAATAATTAACAGTTGACTAGACAGCTGACAGGTGCGGAAAAGTAGATTTGATGGCGGAATAGAAGAAGAGGTGGCCATGTGTGGGGTGGGAGGGGCTCATATAAGCAAGTGGGCGCGTGGCTTGTGACGTCAGAGTGGGATTGGAGGGGTGTATGGGGGAAGTTTTCCCATACTCTGTGGACAGTGCATCACCGTACTGGCCTGGAGTAGATGTGAGTATTGAAAATTATGAAAACTTTAAACGCGTTTTTCTCGAAACTCCTTTTTTCAATGGCGGTGGACATTGTAACTCAAAAACTGCTTGATCGATCCACCTAAAATTTCGCATAGATTTTCTTTATGTGAGCTCCACACTCTCGCCGAAGTCGATCGACGTTCAACAAGTACGAGAGTGTAGACGGCCACCTTGTGCAACTTTGCCTCGCTTCGTTCTACTTCCGTTCTCTGTCACCGCTTGAATGTGTTCCGAAGTAGAACGAGTGTGTAGAGAGGTACTTCGGACTTCAGTCAACTTTGGCGAAGTAACTTCGCCGAGAGTGTGGAGCCCGCTTTTGACATTTCGTGAGGTAACACTGTCGAGATATTTTTGTTTAAAAATAATAAATATGTTAATTTTCACCATTTTTTTCCCAAAAAATTTCGTTTTTTGACTTTTGAATGATACCAAAAACTCAAAAATCGTGAAAACTAAAAAATTCGACAGCGTTACCTCGAGAAACTCAGTAACGAATAAAATCTTTGAATTTCCTGTTTCACATGATCCGATGACACGTTCTGATGTCCACCGCAAAATCAATTTTTTTGGTGTCACCGTTGGCTTATTTTTCAATATTTTTTCTTGAAATTTTTTTTGAATTATTTATTCTTTGAATGATTGTAATTAATATGTTTATTTAATATATTCCGGTGGTGTGGTTGACGGAATTAATAAAAAATAAGTGTAACAACGAACAGTAATATATTTATTTATTTTGGGTACACAAGCGGTGTTTTGCTTATATCTCGAAAGAGGGTTGTTTGTTAACGCGAGCGAGGGTGTGTCTGCATCGTTCGCATACTGTGTAGAGACTGACTTTCGGACCACCAACTATTATGTCAACTGGTCTTGCGGTTTTGCGATAATGGCCAGAAAGGACCATAAATTACTGCATCTGCCTTTTAAAAGATGAGAACCTTTTTGTATTTTAAGAAATTAACATAAAGAGTGTGGCGATCTGACATCGTAATCCATTAGTGTTTCCTTGAAAAAAATATTAATTTTATACAATCTGTTTAGGGATACATTTTGGTTTCTCGAAATCAACGGCCCTTGTTGGCATATGGTTTGTATATTATAATATTATATGAGTTTTAAATGACTAATGTTGTTTCGTTTTGAGAAAAGTTATTAAAAATTAAGAAAATAAAATTAGCAAAAATAGTAATTAAAGCGTATCGCTATAAATATAAAAATAAAATCATTCTACTAGTTTCAAAAATATTGACATGTTAAGTTCAAACCAAACCCCTTAAATTGATACATCAATTATGAAAAACTTTTTCTCGGTGAGCTTTCTTTCTGCCAGAGATTAAACAATATTTCATTCGAAAATTATGGGCGAGTGGAACTCTTTGGGAAAGAACTGAAAGAAGACGAACGGCGAAGAATTTAATTAGCTAATAGCAAAAATTTAATTATCTAGTTAATAGTTCTATTGTCGATCTTTAGGAGAACTAAAGTAATTTTAGATGCGGAGAGTTTGTCTAGGAAGAATTATGGAGTAATTGCAGACGAAATTTATGTGGGATCTGTCCACGACTGTGAAATATTATTATGATTAAAGCTACGATTTTGAATATTACAATCGTGAAGACATTAATTAGAAAATTCGTGAAGAACTATCCAAGCATAAAAGAAAATTGCTTCAAGATTGAATATTAACCATAACAATATTGATGAAGTATGCGGAAACTAATATAGATATATTGTTGGTATGCTTTATTGTCAAAAAATTTTAACAATTTGTGGACAAAGCTTATACAAAATAAAAAATACAATAAAAAACAAAAAATAGTAAAAAACTACAAACAAAACAAAAACAGAAACAGACACCAAGTAAATGGCGTGAGGAATACTACTTAATATAATTTTACAGTTATTAAGTACACATTAAAAAATTAAAAATTTTGCAAACAATATGTGTACAACGTCAGAGCAAAAAGAAGGCAAACGAGGAAAGGGGAAAGGGAAAGTAAATCAAAAGTTCTATGCCGCTGCAAATATGTACACAAGTACTCGAAAGTAATAATCCTACAAGTCAATTTGCTGAATTTAAATCGTTTATAAAAAAGTCATTCACTGTATAAAAAGCTTTCTCCAGCAAATAAGCTTTCAAGGCCTTGCGAAAAGCGGGAAATGCTGCAATAGATTTGATGTTAGATGGCAGGTGATTGTACATTTTTCTCGAATTGTATAGTATAGAGCACTTAACCAGCTCAGACCGTGGGGTTGGCAGATAAAGATTATGATCCACGTTTTTAAGGGGATAGTTATGAGTGGGTCTCTCTGGACCTTCTGATGCATGTTTGCGGATTAAACAAACGGATTCAAAAACAAACAAAGAAGGAAGAGTTAATATCTTAAATTTTTTAAAGAATTCTTGGCAATGATCTCTGCTATTGAGTCTCAGGGAGTAACGAAGAGCTCTCTTTTGTAGTTTAAAAATACGCTCAAATTGAGTCGCACAACACGTACCCCAGAATGGAAGCGCGTACCGAAGATGAGACTCAAAAAGGGCATAATAAACGGTCCTAGATGTTGACAAATTCATTTCCGTAGCAACTGATCTTAGCGCAAAACAAGCAGAACTTAATTTTTTGTGTAAGGCATCAATGTGCAAGTTCCATTTTAGAGACTTATCCACAATAAGCCCTAAGAACTTCACCGATTCAACTACCTCTAGACTGTTGTTATTAAGTACTAAAGGTTGCATCATACTGTTGTAAGGTAGGACTTTGGTTTTAGAAACGTTAAATAACAGGAGATTCGAATCGCACCACGATTTAATGGTGACTAGGTCTGTAGCTATGGTATTGCGAAGATCCATAATATCCGTGTTACTCCAAGTAATACTAGTATCATCTGCAAAGAGACATATTTTACCTTTAATGTTCAGACTAGAGATGTCATTTATGTATATCAGAAACAATATAGGGCCTAGAACTGAACCCTGAGGTACCCCACATTCTAATGGCATGCAAGAAGACGTCTTCGTGTCAACCCTTACAAACTGACTTCTTTTATTAAGATATGATTTAAGCCATTTAAGAGCATTTCCCCTAAATCCATAGTGCTGTAATTTTTCAGTCAAGATGTTATGGTTTACACAATCGAATGCTTTAGAGAAATCACAGAAAATTGTTGCTGTAGAGTGATGGTTGTTTAGACTGGAGTAAACATGATCGAAAAGGAAGAACATAGCATCATTCGTGCATTTTTCACTCAGGAATCCAAATTGATGTGGAGTAAGCAATTTGTATTTCAACAGAAAAGATAAGATTCTTTTTTTTTACCAGACTTTCAATTATCTTCGACAACGTGGGCAGGAGTGCAATAGGGCGATAATTCGAAGCAAGATCTTTATCGCCTCCTTTATGTATAGGAATAATTATCGCTGTCTTAAGGCAGCTTGGAAAAACTCCAGTTTCGAATGACCTGTTTATTAAGGTAGTAAGATGGTTTAAAGTGCAATCAGGTAGAGCAGAAAACATTTTAAGAGTGAGGCCATCAGTCCCAGATGACGATTTATTTTTAATGGCATTTATTGTAGAGCGTAGTTCACCTAATACTATGGGTGTAAAAAAGAAACTATTTACATTCCTATGAGAAAGATATGAAATCGGATCCTGAGAAGGAGGTATAGTATTTGTTAAATTTTTTGCCACATTTACAAAGTAATTGTTCAGGGTCTCAGTAGAAGTCGGGATTATGGTGGGAGAAGAAGTCTTATCTCTCAGTTCATTTACGATAGACCACGTTTCCTTAGCAACATTACCTGATTTAGCCAGCATATAATGGAACGGATTTCATTTAATAAGTTGCAAATCCTTATAATTGTGGAATTAACAAACAGAGATCGGGGCAATCCACCATATTGTATAGAATGGGTATCTGTGACTGTTTCACTAGACTATTTTTAACTGATAAAACGTCATAGCAACGCCACGTTTCCTACTGACAAAACTCCTTCCTGCTTGTGATTTGCCAGCAACAAAATTATGACAGATCCGTCACGAAGGAGTCTGGTATAGTCGGTTCGTTAAACTCAGACACAAAACTGGCTAGTGATTTTAGTAGGTAATCTTTTTGTTTTTTTGCCAATTTTACCAAATTGGCAAAATTACTTACTAAAATAAAATCACTAGCCAGTTGTGTCTGAGTTTAGCGAACCGACTAAATTCTATTGTTGTCAGTTTGACAAACGTCATTGCGGCGTTATCAATTTTGAACAGATATAATGAATCCAGACGAAAAATGAATATTTAGATGCTAGTCAGGTGAAGAAATCAAAAAATTGGTTTCGGAAAATATCCCATTGAACACGCACAGGTCCAGAAGCTCTATTTGGACCCAATTTTCGGAGTTCCTACGGGTGAGAAATTTTACGCTTGAAAGGTGTACTACCATAACGGAACTAGCAAAAATTCTCGAGGATTATGCCTTTAACATAAAAAAAGGCAATTGCGAAGACTAGGGGCCGGTTGTTCGAACGCTAATCAAAAATGGAATCAACTGATTATTATCAAATATTTAATTACTGTCACCAATTGTCAATGTCAACTTTGTTTGGGTTGCTGAAAACATAATTGAACACAATTATTAGATTTATTAGTCAATTATGTTAATAATTGTTATGTTAATTAATAATCAATAATTAATTATTCAATCAATTATGTTCATTATCATAATGATAATTAACATAATTGATTACAATCAACTGATTGACGTACGAATGAGGGGAGTTGTTATTTGATGGTTGTTAAGGGGACTTAATTATAATCAACTTCTTAATTAGCGTTCGAACAACCGGCCCTTAGTGTTCTGAACAGGAGTTAATTAAATTAACAGGTCACTCAAATGCAAGCTCTCTAAAACCATATCTGCAGCTGGATTCCAGTCACCACCAGAAGTTGATCGAAAATCTCAGAACAACAAATGAAGCTGGACCTTCGAGTTCCCAAATGCTACAGGTCAATAATACACAAAATCTTGCTTTGGTAGAAAAGAATGGGCAAACTACTATTGGGACCGTGCAAGTTCGGCAAAGCGACACCTGGTTTCTACGCTCAGCAACTTTCTTCGCACTTTTATTATATTTGCCAATTATATTAGTCCTGGTTACTGGATAATTGTCAAGGCCATAGTCCAAAAAAATAAGAAGACAAAGTAAGATTCAGGTTATGTTATTAAAAAGTAAACAATTGTATGTAGTAAATAAAATTAGTTATTAAAATGCAGTACTGCAAGCAAAATACAATTAATTTAATTTACCTTTATATAATAATTGCATATCATATCAATATTGTGGAGCACTATATAATTTTTCTTCTTCAATGACAGTAGGTATGAAATGTACGTCAATTTGACAATTTCAATTGACAATATGAATTATTTAAGAAAGTTGCAATATTTCTCCGCTATTCGCGCACGATCGTTTCTCGTATCCCCTTCAAATACTTGCACACCGCGAATAGGTTATAATAATTGTACATTTATATTGTTAAAAAATAAAGATTATGTTTCGTTGATATGGTGTATTACTTGTCTCGTGAAATAGTCTTGTCGAATATCATTCGAGAGAAAGTTATTTACCAACAAAATTTTCTTCTGGTTTTATTTAAGTTTGTTGCTGTTTGGCAATTTTCGTTATGAAATTTTGACAAAATCTATCATTCAACTGTCAAAATTTAATTCGCGAAAATTGCCAGGTAACAAACTTTCATACCAGTCGAAAATATTGCCGGCAAAATTTTCTCTCTTATGATATTATATACGAAAAAATATTTCATTTCCCTTAAATGAAACCTATACCAGAAAATCAGCAATTATATGTGATTAATTGTCGCAGGGTTTCTTCTTAATTTTCATTAGAGTTAGGGAAAAATATTTTTTTATACATCTCTTTTTTAAATTCGTCAACTTTGGGGCGCCACCCCCGCTAAACGGTGGGTGATAGACATATGTTGTCGGGTAATAAATAGTAGGAAATATAGTCCTCTTCATTTTAATATCATGTAAATTTTTTTTCAAAACGTACAGGAAGGGCTACGTTTCACAAAAACCACAAATTACCCCCTTCAAAGGGATGAAAAGGGGTAAATATACAAGAAAAAAAAACTGGACTTGTGTCCATTTTGCGAGGTTCAACCTCTGTTTCCTACACTAGAAAGTGTATTTTAAATCATAAAATTGATTGTATCTTATCGAACCGCAAAACTTAATGAACAACCTTGTATTTTCTTAAAATTATTTTGGTGGCTTCAAAAGTTGCCTGTGTATAAAAATATTAAATACTAAAAAATACATGTTTCTATTATATCGATCTAAATGAAATTTCCTAATAATCTCTCTTTTCCTCAATAACGAACGCCACAGTTTATACAGCTTCACCTATCTCTCGCTAGTCGTCGAAGAAGAAGTATGGTGGAGGATTACATGTTACAGAAACGCTTATTAAACTTTATAGGTTGTAAATTTATACTGCAAGGGGAGTTTGAGCCCTCGTTGGCCGGCAGTAATTTCATCCCCCTGAATTTATCACCCAAGAAATTTAATGCCTCCTAATGTGATATATATTTTAGATGAGAGATATTACGCTGCTAGGCGATCCGTCATTTAGAGAAAAAAGCTGCAGGAGATGATTAATTGGCAGGAGGAGGAAAGTATATAGGCCTATATATTTTTTTATTCGAATGAAGAGTTGCAGTAAACTTCGGTTGGTACATTAAGTGTATTTAACCTTTTGTTATAATTGCCATACAATTAAAACAGAGAAAAAATTCCCTTGCCATGTTTTCCAAAATTACAATTTCAAGAAAATAATAGAAATAGTAAATTGCCAACGATCAAATCAATATAATTATTATTAAATGCATGCAGCATTCTACACTAAAAAAATGACCATGCTACATTTTTAGATTTTTTTTAAATATTATTTTTTCTTAAAATATTGTTTACTATTTCAAGGTTTCTTGTACTCTTAAGGTACTTTTCTGAAGTTCTAAGTATATAAACTAAAAATAAGGGGAAGCTACATATTGGTATTACCCTTCACGGGAAGTGGAACATGGAACTCTCACTTAGATAGTATAGCCACAGTATAAAGAGGGACAGTAATCTATTCCATGTAATCTCTTCTTTGATCTCAAGAAGTAATACCGGCAGAATGCGGGTTTTCCCTGTTAAAACCCGTACGTTTCTATGCGACTAGCAATGCGAGAGTGGGGCAAAAGCGACTGCGAATATTGCGCGGTCGCCATGCGCGACTTAAGATTTTACTTTCAATTTTACGGAAAGTGATTCTACTGTCCCTCTTTATACTGTGATATAGCTAAAAGAGCATAATATTGCCTATGAACAGTGTCGACGAACGGTCGGGCACACTTGAGGCCTTTCGCCCAGGGTGGTTGCCCTAATCTACACTACTGTCTTTAGTCCAATGCTAACTTACGTAGCTATTGCTTGGATACCAAAAAGGCTACAGGCAACAGCGATCAACAAACCAAACCATATTCAGCGGATGGCTTACCCAAATATAACAGGTGCCATGAAAACAACACCAACTGCTGCAATCAGGGCACAAAATATCCATGATATTTATATAAATATCAAAATATCGGATATATATGATATATATCCGATATTATATCCAAAATGTGATATTTATGATATTTTGAAAAACATTTCAATAGAGAAACTAAATTGACCAACATAAGACTCTAAATGTAGAATGTAACAATATAAAAGATATGTTTCTACTTTAAATAAAAAATACAAAAATATAACAGTATAAAAGATATATTTCTACTTTAATAAAAAATACAAAAATATAAACGTACGTATGGTAGTATGTTACATAAACAGAAAACAAAATGATACGAGTATCCAAGTAACAACTAAATTAACGAAAAATATTGAAAACATTAACTTAAACATTAGCTATTTCTATTTTTCCAAAATAACTTAAAATTCTGAACATTTAAAAAACAAAATCAAAATTTAAAAAATTAATTAAGATGACGGTTCAACATCGGAAGTGTCTGAATCAAAACCAGTAAAGCACCCAAGACTTAATTCTGCCTCTTCATTTTCCCTTCTTTCAGTTTCTTGTTCAGGCCAAATCCATTCCAAATTGTCATGTTTATGGTAGATATGAAGAACTGTGTAAATATTTAAACATGGAATACAAGTTTAGCAGCCTTTTCGGTTCCTAAATTATTTCGTAATTTGGAATGCGTCCAAATGGAAGTCCAAAGCTTGAAAAGCACCTTTCAATGCATGCCGTTGAGGCTACTATTGTAAGTAATTGGTTAATTCGTTTGAGAAATGTGTTTTATTCAGGCTAAGCAGATTCAGCGATTGGAACAGACTTCCACCATAATAATGGAGATGCTTTTTTGAAATGTGGACCATACATGAAAGACGGAAATGGTTTAGACTTCGAAGTTAGGGCCATTACAAACGGAAGAAAATCTGTGTTGATTGAATTTAAATATTCATAAGCATGTTCTTTTTGTTCGGCAGTAAGTCTTTCTCCCAAAAAGCGAAGGTCCAGTAAGTTCGCCAAAAAATGAGGCGGACCTAGAGCCATATTCCTCCTTTTGTAATAAAAGTTCTTAATTTGAATTGGTTGATCTTGATTGATTTGACCCTGCCGCTTTTTAACCTTCTCATGTAAAAATTAGTACGAAATAAAATACTGATATATATCACGATATATATAATATAAATATCATGATATATATCACGATATATATCATGATATATATCAGTGGATATATATCCTGATATATATCACGATATATATCATGATATATATCATCACCCCTTTAGACATATATATCAAAGAGGTGGCGATGATGACGATGATGCGATTACGATTAGCTGGTGCAAATCTTGATGTAGGAATGGCCCAGTTGAGATGTCGTTTCTGGCGGGGTGAGCTGAGGGCTTTACCCCTGCTACACGCAGGGCATGGAGGCGACTCAATTAAACCCACGCCTGTCTTCGACAACCCTACTACAAAATCTAAACAAGACAACATAGGAAGTCAAACGTGGCAAATGTATATTGTGGCTACACCGATGGCTCCAAAATGGAAGAAGGCTCAGGATGCGGGATATACTCCAAATCACTGAACCTTAGTATAAAATGGGCTAGTTGTACAGTAAGGGAAAAAACCCTTACTGTATAATATAATATGTATCTAAAAAATGTATATATTTTAAGTATAATTAGGTCGTTACAAAAGATGTTGTTTCTACAATCACAAACAAAACGAAGGTTGATTGACGGAGTCGATTCTGGCAGGATCGCCATGTCGTGTTGCAGGGTTGTCAAGTCGAGTTGGAAGGAACCGTGTCGAGTTGTCGTGTTGGATCCTCAACGGAACGAAAGGGGGAGCCAACTATTGGACCTTAGGAAAACACTGACTCTAACTTATAACTTTATTTACAGGTTGCAACATCCATCAACGTAAGGTTACTAAGATGTTGTTTCGCGGGGTAGTCTTTCAGACACCCATCTCGCACGACTGCTAACTAGCATAGTAACGATCTTAATCTTAACATGAATAATAATAACACTATAATGCCAATATTAATCCCTCTGTGGGCTTTTTATATCTTATTATGATTTTGTTCTTTGATAGTAAGTGATACGTGAGTCTCCGCGAGGTTACACAAACAAACTCCGTCAATCAACCTTCGTTTTGTTTGTGATTGTAGAAACAACATATTTTGTAACGACCTAATTATACTTAAAATATATACATTTTTAGATACATATTATATTATACAGTAAGGGTTTTTTCCCTTACTGTACATAGTTCATATTGAACTGGCTGGTATCTCCATAGCCGCAAAAGAGATAACCCGGAAAGGTATAGCCGGTAAAACCGTAATAATTTGCACAGACAGCAGCTACTAACCTGAATAGATCACGTGTCAATATCAGGGCTAGTAATGGAGTGTCACGAGTCACTAGCCCAAGCTTCGGATGGTAACAACATCATCCTGAGGTGGGTTAAAGGACACAATGGAAATAAAGGCAATCGCATTGCTGACCAGCTAGCTAGGAAGGCAGTACGCCTAAGACTCTTAGGACCTGGTGATCTTTTCGGCTGGTCAACTGCAACAATCTAGGAAATAGCCAAATGTCACTCCCACACGCAAACCGTGAAAAGATGGGGAGAAGAGCCAGGATGTAGACCTGCCAAGGAACACTAAGGAACCTTAGGGAGTCAGCATCAGAAAAGTACTTGAGAATGACCAAGAAAAACCTACGCTTGATAGTTGGTTTTTTACTGGTCATTGTCAACTAAGCAAACACTTTCATACACTGGGGCTAGCAGACTCACCTCTGTGCAGGAAGTGTGAACGAGATGACGAAACTGTCGAGCATGTCCGGAGTTATCGTCAATACGAGAGTATGCGTTCGGCGAGCCTTGGTCTACACCTGCCGACATAGGGAGATGTCCCCTGATGATTTGTCCACCTTCCTGGAAATGGCAGGAAGGACAATGAGCTAAGGACGACAACTCCCTGGGAGGGTGCACAATGAGGCAATTGTGGCCTAAGTGCTGTGGGACTTGACTCGCCCTCTCTACTTCACAGATACAGAAGGGGAAGCTATTAAATTTTCTTTACAAGAGAACTACGATATATTATATGGATACTACATTGACTTGAGATATTGAGAACGTAACTAATTATATTATTATGGTCTAAAGTTTTTAATAGGTATATGCACAGAGATTAAAGACTTAACTAGATAAGAGAAAAGAAATGTAATTAGCCTTAAATTTCTGCAAGTTTCATTATACGGTAGTAAAAATTTTATTTCAATCTAATTCTTGACTACGCTCTAAAAGTCCTCTTCGGCACATTTAACTAACAGTCCACGTCGTCCTTTAAACGTAAACCTCTCCAAAACAGTTCGCTGTGTTCATTTGTTTCAATTCAGTTAAACTAAACGATTAGAACAGATTCGTCGGTGGAGTAATCGTTTTTAGGTGCAAATAAAACAAAATTTAATGGTTCCTTTTAGTACAGGGCAGAAGTAAGCAAACAACTTTAGTATCTACCTATCGGTATGTGGAAAGGGGGATGTTTTCATCGGATTTTTACTGGAATTGGACTGCGACTAATTTGATTGTTAGTTTCGGGGAACTCTTTGGGTCGGGTACTTTCCTTTTCCTGACTTAAATAAGACCTAAATAAGAAGAGGTTCAACTTTGAGTAAATAATTCTTCTGTTCCTTGGTTGGGTTGTATGCATGTGATAACCTTATTGTCCACGGAAACAAATAAATAAACTTAAGTAAAACGTAAAACAACGTTTATTTCGGTTAAGAGCGTGCTTTGCTTACTTCTCGGAGAGCGTGTGTTATTCTTTCCCGGCCGATGGCTTGCTTCTGACTGAACTCATTGATGTTTGTTATCGAATTAAAGGCCCTTAAAATTGAAGGTTATAGAATCAAAACTCGCTTTCTCCATCAATGGCCGAAATTGATTTATTTATATTTTCTGAATCTGTTTGTTGAACCCTACACGAATCCAGACCTAGTTTGACTCAAAATTAGCTTTATCCAATATAAATTCAATGTTAAAAGTAGACTTTTGAATCAAAACCGTGTTTCTCCTATGACAGTTCTGCGTGAAACCCGTCTTTCTCCAACCGACCAATGGGAGGCGTGTAAAGTGAGTGGAGGGGACCCACACAGATTTAATCACTCTATTTGTCTAATGCAACATCAGTGTTTGCTTGTTTTATTAACTATTAACTTTTAAACTAACTATTTGCATTGTTTTTTCTTTTAAAATAAGTAGCATTACATTAATATTTTTCTTCTATTCGTAATGGATGTTCAAGTGACTCCTGTAGAACCTGGTAAAAAGGCAAGGAAAAGAACACCGATGCAAAATGAATGGGAAAAACTAAGAAGAAAAAAAACCAGTAAGTTGAGAAAATTACGGATTTTAGGCATGTTCTTCCAAGAGCTATACCGTCATTGAAACCGATAAGATCTGTTGTACCACTATCAAGCTAATTACTTTTATTTTATTAAAATCGGCAAAAAACAAAAGTTATAAAATGCCATCTCCAAAAAAGGGAGTTGTTTCAAAACTTGCTTTCTCCAAAAGTTTGCTTCAAAATCGCTTTCTCCAATCAAAAATGCAAATTATTTAATTATTGACGAAAGATGGATTTTACTCATTATGTAATATCAATTTATATGGTTAAATTCAATAATATGAAACTTAAATCCGTGTGATAACTGTAATATCTTGTTTTTTACAAGTTTTTAGCGAGTTGTGACAAACGAAAATTTTGGATAAAGCGTGTTTTGATTCTGGATCCCTCAATTGTTATTGATATTAAGAGGCTGGACGATTTGGTACGATAATTTATTAGATATGGTATTTCGTTGCCCATACATAAAACTGAAAAGTTTAGGCAATGTTTACCCCACGGCTACACGGATCCTGTTCAATTACGAGCGGCGGATCTCCTCACTACAGAGTTCCACCACCAGATTGCTGTTCACTACATTGGTTAGCCAGGGAGTCGAGAGCCTGATTGCCGCAAGACTGATTAATCTCCTTCGGTAGTCTGTTTAAATACGCTTTCGGTTGCCCTACTTGGAGGTCTCGGCGTAGAATTGGAAATGAGTATGGTTGCGCAGGTATCGGAACGCTTGCGGTTCTCTTCTGTCGATCTGCTGAAGGATATTATTACATTATTTCAATATAATTCTTGACTACGCCCTAAAAGTCCTTCTCGACACATTTAACTAACAGTCCACGTCCTCATCCTTTAAACGTAAAACTCTCCAAAACAGTTCGCTGCTGTGTTCATTTGTTTCAATTCAGTTAAACTAAACGATTAGAACAGATTGGTCGGTGGAGTAATCGTTTTTAGGTGCAAATAAAACAAAATTTAATGGATCTGTTTAGTACAGGGCAGAAGTAAGCAAACAACTTTAGTATCTACCTGTATCGGTATTTGGAAAGGGGGATGTTTTCATTAGATTGACACTGGAATTGGACTGCGACTAATTTGATTGTTAGTTTAAGGGAAATGTTTCGTCGGATGCTTTCCTTTTCCTGAATTACATAAGAAAAGTTTCGACTATGAGGAAATATATAGCGACACGCTTCATTTATTATTTCTTTAATTGCTAATTTTAAATATTAACTTTTCTCAAAATGAAAGAATACGTCTCATGTTAAATTCACATGTGTTTTCGTTCCTAAAATACAAAACCAGACTGTATAAAATTAATGGTTTTTTCAGGGAAACACAAATTCCGTAATCGATTACGATGCCAGATTGGCCACGCTCTTTATGTCAACTTCTTAAAAACTACAGAAAGATTCTCAGCTTTTAAAACGCCAGATTTAGTAATTTATCTCCTTTTCTGGCCACATGGTAGAACCGCATACATGATGACATAATAGCGTTTGTGGTCCCGGCCAGTATCGTCACAGCGGGCACGCGGTGCAGTCACACCCTCGCAAAAATAACAAACCCTTACGAGATATAAACGAAGCACGCTTGTTTACCCAAGTTAAATAAATATATTATTGTTTTTTGTTACACTTATTTTAATTTCATTTAATCGTTTTCGTAAACCACTACGGAACAAATAATTTTTCTTCTTACCTAGGCATTACCTATCCGTTTCGGTTGTTGGTGACTATCATGGCCACCTGTACTTCGCACACTGCTGTTCTGAAAAGATTTGTGGTGGTTGTTGTGTTGAACCACGTACATACGTAGAATTTTTCAGCCAGGAAATCCTTCGCATTCCTGGCTCTCGTTTTCCTTCTTTTCTCTGTAAAATTGGTTGCAGCAGTATATCTCTAGCTGTTCCTCATAATGTGATCGAGGTTCGGTTTTAGCTGTTTTTAGTGTGGTTAACAGCTCCTTTTCTTTTTGTTTTCTTAATAAATCCCTGATTAGTAACGTGATTGATCTGCATAAGATATCTTCAGGATTCGACGATAAAGGCACATTTATAAAGCCCCAATTTTCTTGCAGGTGGCGTCTGTGAGAGTACACGACTCAAATTCGTACAACAGTATAGCAAGTAATAACATCGCAGTAACCTGATTTTTATTGGTATTGATAAATCATGAATTTTGAGTAGCTTAGCCATTTTTTGAAATGCAAATCTTGCTTTCTCTATCTAGTCTGGGCTGATTATCGGAGAATAGGCCATTTTTGGGAAAAGTTATTTACCAGCAATTTTATTGCTGGAATCGAATTATAAGATCCTATATATTAATAATATAGGTATGCAAAGTCCTCAGATAGTGTGCTACTTTTTTTATAAACAAAATGGCGCACGAAAATCGTGTTTTTTTAAATTATTGCTCTATAACTCCGAAGATTTTAACTTTACAACCAAAACACCCAAATAAAAATTCACCGTGATTAAATTCTGCATAGAGACGCGTTTTTTCCGATCTGCTTCGACGAAAATTTTCCTCGGAAAATGCGGGTTTTCCCAACAAAATCTTTAATTTTCAAATAAAGTTTTAGATGAGTAATTATCTACCAATAATTAAATAATTTGGTGACTTAAAAGCCTTTTTGGTTTAGATTATAGTTCCAGAAGCTGATGAAAATTAAACGAATATTTTAGCAACAATTCAATTGTAAATTAATAATTTACGGTCGCAATAATAACCAAAATAATTATGATACACTGATCAAGCTTTGAAATCTTATAAAGATGAGATGCCTATTTAATATTTTGTCGACAAAATATGAATTTTTTATTTTTTTGCATAATCTTTAAATGTTTAAAAAAAATAGTTATAAACAAATTAACGTTTCTCAGAAAGTTTTTATTATATTATAATTTAAAAAAATAGCTAAAATGGGCATTTTAAATATCTTTAAAATGAATGCTTTAAACTTTTTTGCAACCATTTGTAAAAAAGTTATGAAACAGCAAAATAATCATACGATTACTACTGTGTTTATACTTTTTTTTAATTCTTTCAAAGCGTAGAAGTGAGTTTAAAGTACAAGCTAATTATTTACAAAAAAATATCGATTATCAGTTTAATAGTTATATTTTAATTAAAGATTATAAATATATTTTTTTGTAATTTACACGCGCGAAAGTAGAGTAACACAGTACTGTAGCTAACATTTTCACTGGGAGCGACGACCGACCGCGTGATGTACACTTTTAATAAATAATGCATGCTGCGTGTCAGTCGCTTCGAGTGAACATTTTAGTTCCGACTCTGTATCAGGCCTACGTTTGCGCTAAAAATTACAAAAAAAAGTGTTTTTAATCTTCGATTAAAATATAACCATTGCAGTAATTTTTGACATTCTTTGTGAGTAATCAGGTTGTACCATAGACTCACTTTTAAACTTTGAAACAATTAAAACTAATTATAAACAACGGAGATTTCGTATATTTACTTTGCTGTTTCATAACTTTTTTGCAAATGGTTGGAAATTTTTTTTAAAGCATTCATTTTCAAGACCTATGAAATACGCATTTTAAGTATTTTTTTAAATTAGAATATAATGAACAATTTCTGAGAAATGTTAATTTGTTTATAACATTTTTTTTTAAACATTTAAAGATTATGCAAAAAAATGAAAAATTTATATTTTGTCGACAAAATATTAAATAGGCATCACACCTTTATAATCTTTCTAAGTTTGATCAATGTCTCATGATTATTTTGGTTGTTATTGCGACTGTAAATTGTTAATTAACAATTGAATTGTTGCTAAAATATTCGTTTCATTTTCACCGGCTTCTGAATTTATAATCTATAACAAGAAAGCTTTTATTTCACCAAGCTATATAATTATTGATAAATAATTACTGGCCCAAAAAATTTATTTGAAAATTCGAGATTTTGTTGGGAAAACCCACATTTTCCGTGGAAAATTTTCGTCGGAGCAAATCGGGAAAAACATGTCTCTATGCAGAATTAAATTGGGGTGAATTTTTATTTGAGTGTTTTTGGTGTAAAGTTAAAATCTTCGGAGTTATAGAGCAATAATTGAAAAAAATAAGATTTGTCGGCGCCATTTTGTTTATAAAAAAAGTAGCACACTATATGCGGACTTTGCATACCTATATTAATAATATATAGGATCTTATAATTCGATTCCAGCAATAAAATTGCTGGTAAATAACCTTTCTTTGTACTTTACTAATTAGACCAGCGTATTATAACTATTTTTTTTTCAAAATTTAAAGATTATGCAAAAAAAAAGAAAAATTTATATTTTGTCGATAAAATATTAAATAAGCATCTCATCTTTATAATCTTTATAAGTTTGATCAATGTATCATGATTATTTTGTTTATTATTGCGATCGTAATTTGTTAATTAACAATTGAATTGTTGCTAAAATATTCTTTTAATTTTCACCGGCTTCTGGAATTACAATCTATACCAAAAAAGCTTTGATGTCACGAAGTTATTTTTTAATTATTGATTAATAATTACTTACCTAAAACTTTATTTGAAAATTAGAGTTTTTGTTAGGAAAACCCGCATTTTCTGAGGAAAATTTTCGTCGGAGCAAATCGTGAAAAACATATCTCTATGCAGAATTTAATTGCGGTGAATTTTTATTAGGCTGTTTTGGTTGTAAAGTTAAAATCTTCGAAGTTATAGAGCAATAATTGAAAAAAATACAATTTGTCGGCGCCATTTTGTTTATATAAAAAGTAGCACACTATCTGCGGACTTTGCATACCTATATTATTAATATATAGGATCTTATAATTTGATTCCAGCAATAAAATTGCTGGTAAATAACTTTTCCATGAATTTTGCTAATTAGCCCAGAGTAATCCTACATCTGATTTCTAGGGAATGGTCCCAATCTTCATTGACGTTCGTCCTGTAACAATTATTAGGATGCTTATTCAGAAGGGGTTGGGGGTCGATATGGGACAAGTACTCAATCGTACTATGCGAACGGCTCTCAGTGTTTTATTCGGAAGCTGGACGTGGATACGTTTTAGGGGATAGAAATGGGGAAAGCTAACTACGAAAACAGATGGATACTTACAGATGTTCTTGACTGTTAGAAAACAGAAAGATTTCTGATAAATTTTTATATGGGCGAATGTTTGATGAAAGTTCATATCTCTGACTTACTTCTGTAATAATTCTATTCATTAACTCATGGAGGGCCTCAGAACTGTCAGCGAATACCACCGTGTTGTCTACGAATCTTATGCCATTGACACATTATCCGATAATTCGAATAGTATAAATTCCTGTCGGACCTCACATTTGATTTTGATATCGTCGGATTCTCGTGCCTCTGTCCGGATAGACGATGTTTGATTCCAGTAAAGATTGCTAATAATTTTTAGATCATAGGTGTTTATTCCAATATTGGTTAATATCTCCATTAGCTTTAACTTGTGTTTTACTGTTTCTACTTAGGAAATAATTAAGTATTATTAACTAAAGGCGGGTTCTCATTAGTCAACCTCATTGATCAATAGCGCTGATTCTATGTAACTGAACATAGACTTCTAATTCACACTATTTCAAGGATATTGAATTCGGTCTACAAAGTACTAACTTTAAAAATGGCCGTAAAGAAGAAAATTATGCATGCTGGCGTTCGCATTGTGTGTAAATATTAAAAAAAAACGTAATTAAAAATAGGAAAACAAGAACATCTCTGAATGTCTTTTGAAACGAAAACACCTCTAACGTTTCGGTTCGGCCAATTCGCTTGGTCGAACCAAAACAATTTGGGTTTATGGTTTATACAGATCATCCGTTCCTGTACCACTTTTATTTGCTTTTAATATTTTATTCAGTTCAACTTTGTAGGTTATCCGGATACTTTTAATTTTATTTTTAATATCGTTTAGAGTCAGGGTTTCTATTTCCATTCCAAAACGATTATCTTCATAGCTTTTTCCCGTTTTATTATATTTTTATATTGTTCACTCCTAATATCCCATAGCACTCCTCTCTCTGGTATAATTATAGAAACTTGCAGATATGGTAGTCTCCCATTTAAAATTTGACATTTTTCACGAAATTATAATACATCTATGGTTTTCACAAAGAATTTAACCTCATCTACATTGCGTCCATAAAGTAACGCATAAATTCATTATTTCGTAAACCGGCAATACTAAGTAAAAATCCCGATTTTTTGGCATATATATCATACTAGTGACGTCATCCATCTGGGCATGATGCCCGACGTAATCGATGTTTTTTTAAATGAGAATAGGGGTCATGTGATAGCTCATTTGAAAGGGTATTCAATTCTCTATTCACTAATATAAACATTAACATATTTATTTATACAAGGTGTTCAAAAAAACATTTTTTAATTAAAATAATTGAGACAAAAAGAAGAATGTATGTAATTTATTTAATTCAAAATACGTTTTACTGTTGTCAGAAAACAGGAAAAAATGTTTATTTGACAAATAAATATTGTTTTTCGCTTAAATTCAATGTTAAAGCTGCCACCCACCTGTCTCTTGGCAGTTTGAACATTTCGTTTAAACGAAAATCAATGTTTATTTGTCAAATAAAATTTGTTTCTCTTTACTGACAGTAGTAAAATTCATTTTGAATTAAAATACATTACATATATTCTTCTTTTTGTCTCACTTATTTTAATTAAAAAAATGTTTTTTGAACACCCTGTATAAATAATTATGTTAATGTTTATATTATTGGATAGAGAATTGAATACCCTTTCAAATGAGCTATCACATGACCCCTGCTACCATTTAAAAAAATCATCGATTACGTCATCACGCCCAGATGGATGACGTCACCAGTATGATGTATATGCCAAAAAATCGTAATTTAAATATAAAAATCGACCTGTTTCGGAATTTTTCCTTAAAGTCGCCGGTTTACGAAATAACGAATTTATGCGTTACTTTATGGACGCACCGTATATGCTTACTATATACATATTTAACTCCACAAAATACAAGTCAACGCAACTGAACGCTAGTTCTCATTGTCAAGCACTGTTCTATTTGATAGAATCATTTCCATTGATCTATCAAAAGTAGGAAGGCTTTTCACTTTTATTGAAATACGTTTTATTGAAATTGACGTTCATATAAATCTATTTTTCTTCTATAGCATAGAATCAATGATATTGATCAATGAGATTGACTAATGAGAACCCGCCTTAAGGTACAACAGAATTTTTAATAAAATGATCTCTGGTACTTTATTTATTTGATACCTGAATCAATATAATACTGTTACTAGTATCATTTATTACCTATATCTACAATCAGGTTAGAAAAGTAATTAGTCTATTTCCAGCGCTGAATGTCTCTTTCATCTCGTGAGAAAGCACAAAGGAGGGCATCCTAGAACGCGACATGTCGTGCATACAGCAACGAAAAGTCACTATGTCTCCTCGAGTTCAGCTAAACTTTTACACCAAAATAAAATAAATGCGGAAGAAAAACAAAAGAAGGAGACAAACGGTGAAATATCAGTCGCTTATATCTTGCATCGCGTGCAAGAATGGCGGAGCGGACGTACTTGAACCGTTGTAGGATGTAGTTTATGTGCTGCGACGGCTCTCAAGGTATGCTTATTTGGGATGTTGTGAATTCGTCTAGGTATTTGGGATACATACATACACAACCAAACTTATATGGAATCGCCATGTATTTCAAACTTACATCTATTTCCTTCAAAAAAACTTGATGTTGTTATGAAGGATAAAGGTTTTTATTAAAAAAAAATTAATGTTGCACTCGTAAGAGTGCCGAAAGAAGTGAAAACTTGTATAAACAGGCCTGGAGTACGTCTTTTAAATTGAAAAAATGAATTAATCTCACTGAATCTAAAAATATAGTTCGTTATACAAGGTGAGTCATGAGGAACTGTACATACTCCTACCTCGTATAGAAGCCCCTATCGGGAATAACAAATGACCATTAAAAAGTGTCTGCTCCCATTGTTTAATAATATACAGGGCGAGTTTCGCATTTTGACAGAAATTTGTATTTGTCATAATTTTTGAACGGTCAGATCGATGTGTCTCTTATTTTGGTCAATCGTTACACTATTACCACCTAATCAACTGATTTATTCAAACTAGAAAACAATCAGGTCCGGCTTCAAGAAATTTAGTTCGTTTGGGTCTTAGAAAAAATTTCACCCTGTATAAGCTTTTTGAAAACTATAATATGAATTTTACAAATTAGACAATTACTTCATTTTTTATAAAAAAATAAAATTTGAGTATGAATAAAAGTTTGGTAAAGTGAACCATAAATTAAAAAAAAAATAACTTTCATTACAAAAATTAATTTTTTTTTGAACAAATATTTAACTTATGTTACCACCCAATCAACTGATTTATACAAACTAGAAAAAAATCAGGCCCGGATTTAAAAAATTTGTTCGTTTCGGTCTTAAAAAAAATTTCACCCTGTATACGCTTTTTGAAAACTCTAATATGAATTTTACAAATTAGACAAATAGGCAATTAAAATGGCATATTTATTTTTCCCCACACGATTACTTAATTTTTTATAAAAAAAAATAAAATTTGACTATGAATAATTAAAAGTTTGGTAAAGTGAACAATATTTACTAGAAACCAGATTTAAAAAAATTAACTTTTATTACAAAAATTATTTTTTTTTTGAACAAATTTTGACTGTTTCGAATGTTTTTTCGACAAAATACGTACTATTTGAGTTATTTGCAAAAAACCTTCTAAAAGTGTGGTTATTTTGTTGAAAAAATGTTCACTGGCAAATAACTCGAAAAGTATTATTGGCTTAGTGAAAAAACTTTATAGAACAAAAGTTACTTAAAATTAGTCAGTTTATCAATTTCCGGACTTACTTTGAACGAATACTTTTTCACCCCCAAGAGGGGGTGAAAAGCACCCCCGGGGTAAAAGCACATATCGGCACAATATCACTTTTTTTCTTTGACTTGTTAGCTATGTGTATGCCAAATTTCATGTGAATCCAAGCGGTTCTTTAAAATTTAGAGGTTTTGCAATATTTTACCGTTAAAGAACGGACTAAATAGTTCACCGCGCGGTTGAAGCTGTTCGTGTAAAGTCGACCTGTATCACCTCACCGTCGAATCAGAACGTCATCTCACGATCCTATGGGCTAAAAACCTCATATCATAATGAAAATTATGTATCATAATTAAGCACGTTATGATACATTTATTGAAATCATAATTGATATATTAAAGTATGAGCGTAGAAAACAGATATTAGGCTTCCATATACAAATAAAAAACACATTTCACGTATTTTTCGAACACACCCATGCATATATAATTTTCCGTGTCATACGTATTAAGCTAAAAAAGCTATTTCATATTAAACGTGTGATTAATTCCAAAGCTCGAACGTCTCTATAGAGCTATAAAAATCGTCAGAAAAAAAATAGATCGAGAGAGGTAGAGAGACGGAGAGAGAAAAAAACGGTAAAAAGTCGAGCCGTAATTTAGAATTTTACTCTCTCCCGTAGCTATCAATTTCTCTCCTGTATTTTATTTATTTTTCAGTTTTTATTTTTCACCGTCCAATACCAGTGGCGTAGGCGTCACAAGCGAGACTCTTAATTAAATCATGGAAATTAGGACTTTGCAATTTTTAATTATTCTGTAACAAATCTAAGTTCGAGGGCGACTATTTTTAATTTAATTATTGAATTCCGAAGATAGCGATTATAATTACTAACTAGTTTTAAAATGAAATGTAAATAATTCCATTAAGATTAAAAGTTCGACAACTGGAGAAGGCTGGATTCAAGATTCGAAGACGATAGATGCCTTACTTGATATGTAATTAACGATTAATTAAATATGAAAGACTTGACAGGGGTAATTAGCTCCAGATATACACGGTGTCCAGAAACTCTACTCTCCACAGACAGGAGATCTTTTAGATAATTTTAAGATAATTTAACTCAATTCACGTAGTCTGAAAATGCTTCCTAAGGAAGCTAGACCTCTTTGAAGATGGCGTCATGTAATTAGTTTTTCTTAAATAACTCCAGAACGCTTCCAGTTAGAAAAGCGAAAATTGGTGTGCACATTTACTTTCCAGAAATGAATCGATTCCATCCATTGTGAATTTCTAGTACCGGTCATAGGCGTCCGTTTTGGGTAGGGCAACGGTTATTTTATCGCATAACTTTTTTGTCTTTACGTTTGCTACATTAAAGCAAACCGAATACGATGGGCGGGTCACGTGCTAAGATCGAGTGACGAAAAACTTCTGAACGCCACATTTTGGGAAAGGCCCGATGGCAAAAGGTCAGTTGGTCGTCCAAGAAAGAGATGGAAGGACGCAGTGGCCAGTGATCTACGCAAAATGGGAGAACAGCAATGGGAAATAGCTGCTCAGGACCGACAACAATGGAGGGAAATAGTAAATGCAGCCAAGATTCACATAGAGTTGTAGAGCCAAATGATGAAGATGATGATGATGATACAGAAGTTCTGAAAGGAAAGATATAAGAGCGTGGTGAAGGTGGTGTACGGTGATGAAATGTTTCCTGTAAAGAGGATTGAGAAAAGAAGATGGAGATAGCTGAAATGAAAATGTTACTGTAGATATTGGGTAAGACTAGAATGTGTTAAGATAATAGTATCACAACATAACAATAGGACGCACATGAAGAGCATCCTAACGTAGAGAGAGACTGTATGACTGTAGGTGCTGGTTCTAAATAAAATCTGAGGCTATCTACCTGTACCTGTAGTAAAAGGGGAGAGGATTTCTAGAACTATGCTGCAAAAAAAGCTTTTACGAAGAATACTAAATAATTTATTGTAGAAAAAAACAAAACTGGAAAACATCATACTAGAAAATAAAGGGAAAACAAAAAAACAATACATATAGACAAATAAATCAAACAAATGAGCATTCAGAGAAACAAAACTACTATAAACTACTGTGGCGACACGCTTCAATTACTATCACTATTTTAATTTTAATTTTTAATAACTCTTTCACAATTAAATAATACGTCCCATTGAAAATTCATATTTAATATACAAACCATATGCATAGAAGGGCACGTTAAGTTTTAAGAAACGAAATATATCTCTATTCAGGTAAAATGCCTTTTCAACTTTTAAAACAACAGATCTAATAAATTATCGCCTGTCTGGCCTTATGGTTAAACCATATAATGACATATGAATGTTTGTAGTCTAGTTCACTCCGTTCAGTCACAACCCAACTGGCACCCCGGTCGGTCACACCACCACACTCTCAAAAGAATAACAAACCCTCTTTCGAGACATATTCACGCTCTTTTTACCAAAATAAATAAATATATTATTGACAGACAGTTTGTTGTTTTTAAATTTATTTACCGTATTCCTTCTTCAACCGCGGGAGTTACGTTCCGAAGAGAAAGGTGCGGTTGGTGAAACGGTGGTTGGCGAGGGATCCACGATCCAAAGAAGAATGTGACATAATCCCAATTTGGATACGTATATTAGTACATAGAAAGAAATATGATGAAATTGCATACCTGTGAAATAGTATTATCATATCAACAAAAATAAAGACGCTGAAATCAGCCGGTATTTTAAACTTTCCGAACTATAAACTAATTGCCGTGGTATTACTGCTAAGACAAGCGCCAATGGCGTAACATGAATTTAACGCGACTGGTCAAATTATAAAAAATATATAAAAATAATAAAACATCCTCATTAAAGATTCAACAGATATCGCAACCGCGGATAAGTGAAACCACGGTTGATGAGTCAGCGGATAACGAGGGATTACTGTATTATTATTTGTTTTCGTGGACAATAAGGTTATTACGCTCAACTCAACTACACCACGGAACACTACTATATTACTTACTAGTGTAATGAGTCTTTCAAAATGTCTGTGTGTGTGCACACTATACTGTCTATGAACACATTCGCTGGTACCAAAATTCCCGGCTGTGGAAGTACGGCAACGTTGCAGTTGGTTATATAGCAAAATTGCTAACAAAGGTGATGCAAATTTCTGGAACCTGTAACACTTTTCGCACAAAAAGGGCACTATTGACACTCTCGATTGCTCTTTTAACAAAATAAACGCACAATCATTGCTAGCGTAACTGCTTGCTCACACTTTGAGATCTACGAGCAACGGGGTGTTACCCTGAGATCGACTGAAATCGCCCCTAAAAAGACAAGGTTTCCCTGGTCCATGGTGCCATGAAGGGTAGCGGGGTTGCTCTTTTGGGCTCGAATAGAAAGTCTTCGACTTGGAACATATTATGTCTTTTGAGGAAGACACAATACACACTAAACGCTTTTGTCCTTATAGCTTTACATGGTTGGCAGTGTTGCAATTTATGAAAATATATGGACCTATACAGGAGAATGGGGAATGACGTATAAGAATGAACCTAGAAATAAATAGAAAATAGACCGACTATCATAAAAGAAATACGAAGTAAACGACTGAGTTAGTTGAGACAAGTAGAAATGATGGATGATAAGAGAAATACAAAAAGGTCTTAGAAAAGAATTAAACGGGAAGAGACCGAGAGGCAGGCCTAGAAAGAGATGGATTGATGGTATTAACTAGGATTTGAAAAACCTAGGAATACGAGAATGGGAAAAACAACCAAAGGAAAGGAAAACATGGTCAACTATAGTCAAGCAAACAAAACACACATAATGCCGAGAGTATCCCTTAAAAAAAGACAAATACTGAAGTAATATCTTAGACCTTAGATATAACATTTGAACTTTTGAGGAGTTATGAGTATGGCTGGCCTCCACACCATGTAAAACTTTAGAGCCTAAAAACCCCAACGGACGAATATGGCACTTCATGGGCTGTCCGTGGTCACAGATGATGATGATACTGTGTTCCAATATTCAACAAGAAACATTCTAAATAAAAATATCGCGTTGCGCCCTTGAATCCAGCCTTTGTGCCATTTCGAAACGGGAAACAGATTAAATTTTCGGAACTAATTGAACTGTATTCGTTTTACCTTTTTCGGCTTCCCTGTTTCGAAATTATAACTTTTTTAATATTTCGCAAATCGATCGAATCGTATACATCGCGATGTTGAGCGTCGCTTCAAATTAAAGGTACGCTTAAAAGTCGAAGCTCTAAATTGGCTCTATGAGAGATGGGCTAAAGATAGGGATGTAGTAATGCTGCCAGAATTCACTATTAGTAGAAAATTGTGGTAAAGTTAACAGAATAATATATTTTTTATCGCCAACCGTCCCTAAAGTCATTCATTATTGTACTCATTTGCGGCAGTAAAGTAGCACTTTATTGTACTGAATGAAGAATTTTACTTTACCTGCCGCGATTAATCAAATTAACCGAGATTGAATGTAAGTGGTCGATGGCAGTAATCGAATGGCTAGTATTTGAGTGAACTTAAAATTTATTTACTTTAATTATTAAAAATATTGTACACAATTGGCGATATTATCAATTAAGATTATGTCAAAAAGGAAAATTCTGTAGTACTTTGTAATTATATTCATATAAAATTAATTAAAACTTTACCGATTTAGTTATTATTCAATATTAATAACTATCGATTAAAAATCGAAAGCGGCCATGTTGCAAAAGTTATCTGTCATCGCTGTCATGAAATTATTATGACGTCTAAAATTTAAAAAGTTTTTGTAAATTGTAAATTGTGAGAAAGTGTTAAAACCAGTATCAAATTTTTGGCGATAAAATTTTGTATGCACCACGTCAGTAAAGACTCTTTATCGAACTCGTCTGTTACTCGCCTCGCTCGCTACGCTCGCTCTTCTCGTAATATCAGACTCGTTCGATAAAGAGTAACTTTACTGACTTGGTACATAAATAACAACTATTATTTGATATTACTGAAGTAATAATTGAAAAAAGACAATCCGACGAATTCTTGAATTCAAAAGTCATATTAGTTTTATTACTTTTGCAATATGTATTTTCTTCAATTTTTTTTTAATCTGTCACAATTTGAAAATAGTATATTGTGCAACAAGTGCAGAAAGGTACTAATTTCTCACGAGTTTGAAAAGTTGCGGTACGAGCGCAAGCGAGTGCCGCAATTCAAACGAGTGAGAAATTACCTTTCTGCACGTGTTTCACACTATACTTTTTCTACAAGCACAGTTTTTCCTAAAAATAAAAATCACAATTTCCAAACGACGATTAATTATAATAGGTACCTATGTGATAAATTTTAAACTGTATTTAATTAATACCTACTAATCAATTTAAATTCCTTATACCTAAATAAATTGCACAGAAATCAGTTAAAAAATTAATGCACTGCCTTAATTTGTTTAAATTTAAACAATTATTACACATTATTGACATTGTATTTATGCAGTCACGGATTTACACAAAACCTACTTCATTCGACGTCTCTTGCACAGGTTGCTAAATCCTTATTGGTTATTTGATAATTATAAAATGTTTAATAAGAATAAAATTGTAAAATAAAACAGTTGTAACATCCATAATTTAGTTTCTATGCTATAGTTAAATATAATAATTGTCTTATAGGTTATATATTTGTCTAAAGTTTAACCACGGATGTAAACAGAATATAACGTTACTCAGAATGCGGTAGTCCACGGATGTAAACAGAATATAACGTTACTCAGAATGAGGTAGTCAACTGTGCAGAAAAGAACTTTGCGGCACAGAAACGTCACTTTGCGGCACAGAAACGTCACTTTTCTGCACACTAATGTCAAATATCTTATACTGTGAGAAAATATCAAGTTTGCTAACATAAAACCGTGCAGAAAAGTGCACTTTGAATAGTGGTTGTAGAAAAACTTTATTTGCCAAATAGTCTGGGAGGTAGTGTCAAATTTTTACGGTGATCTTGGCACGGGTTCTATGAATTTATTTTGGTGGTTAGTATGTACTTGTTTGATAACGAAAATGTCTGTCAGCTGGTGCGACTCCGGGTATTTTAGGCAAGAAAAAATAATATAAACGTAGATGAAAAAAACCCTAGAACTTATATGTCAAATATTTATCTCCACGCTTCACATCCATAAATATGGTCTCGTCTCTAGTCAGTCTAGTGGCTAGGATACCTGGCTTGCAACCAGCAGGGTTGGGTTCCATTCCCGATATCGGAAATGATAAGTACATTCCATGTCAAATCACTCAGGCAAAAAATTTCGGATCTCCCGATTTGTCTGAAAATTGGTATATAGCTTCTGCGGGACGTAAAAATATGATATTTAAGGTCAAAAAATCTTCTTCTTTTTTTCTCAAAATGTTATTTTATGCGATTTTACAGTGATTTGGTGTTTATTTAAACAAATTTGCATTTTCTGTCGTAAAGTATCAATGAAAAACATAATATTTTAATAGAAAGGACTCAAAAATGTCATTATATGGCATTATAACAAGTTATTTTGATTCAAAACAAGTTTTTGATCAAATTTTATAGTGTAAAAAACGATAAAATACCGTTTTTTACATTTTCCTCCATTCCCAAAATACATCATCATCGATTTGGCTGAAAATTTGCCCACAGATAGCCAAAAGATAGGACTTTAAGTGGTTAGAAGGATTTGAATTATATTACAATACCAAAAAAGTTACATGCAGTAATATCAGACTCAAAAGTATATATTAGTCCAGTCGGGATAGCATTTGACCTTGTATGCCGAGCTGCCCAAAATTTTATTTTTTTGATCTTTAGGGGAGTCAATAGTAGCCTAAATTTAAAATCACGAATGAATTCCTCCGTTACGTTAACCGCCATCTTGATTTTAAAGGAGAACCTGTTTTGCTCAATATCTCCGCCATTTTTAACTTTTCGACAAAAATGGTAGGAACTGAAATTGTTCCAAATAAATCGTATTTACAATTATTACAATTTCTTTTTAACAATTTTTGTCGTGAGGTCGATATTTTCGAGTTAATTGTACTTACAGTAGACGCCTATATTTTTGACTATAATATTGCATGTAACTTTTTTGGTATTGTAATATAATTCAAATCCTTCTCACCACTTAAAGTACTATGTATTGTCTATCTATGGGCAAATTTTCAGCCAAATCGATTATGATGTATTTTGGGAATGGAGAAAAATGTAAAAAACGGTATTTTAACGTTTTCTACACTATAAAATTTGATCAAAAGCTTGTTTTGAATCAAAGTAACTTGTTATAATGCCATATAATGACATTTTTGAGTCCTATTAAAATATTATGTTTTCCATTGATACTTTACGATAGAAAATGCAAATTTGTATAAATAAACACCAAATCACTGTAAAATCGCATAAAATAACATTTTGAGAAAAAAAGAAGAAGATTTTTTGACCTTAAATATCTTATTTTTACGTCCCGCAGAAGCTATATATGTACCAATTTTCAGACAAATCGGAGGTCCAAAATTTTTTTTGCTCCAAAATTGAGTGATTTGAAATGGAATGACCCAAATACTTTTTGTTTTTAAAATTGACATTTTGATTTAAAAATAACAGTTTTTATAATACTTTTTTATAGTGGTTTCCGAGTTATAAACAATGGTTTCCGAGTTATAAACAATTTAAAACTGAAAAAAATCGAAAAATGACGATTTTTAAGGTTCAAAAACACAAGTAAAAAATCATTTTTAAAATTACGAAGTACCTAAATTCAAGCTCAAACCTTTTTCTATCAGATCCCTACAAGAATTTTTGGCATATTTTATTCTAAAACTCTTTACACTACCTAAAATGGTTTTCTTCGTTTGAGTCTTCTTTCTAACCCAGTATTATGGTGGAGCTGGATGGCCTGGCCTAGATGTTTACATGACTAGGGAGCCGTTACAATACATCTTCGATATCAAGGTCCTTATGGAGGTCGAATGATATTTCGGTTTACTGTAAAGAGGCCGAAATCATTAGACCGAAAACCACTTTACCGAAACCTCACTAGACCAAAAAGCAGTTCTTTTTACTTGTTGCAGTATAAGAGATAAGACTAATGTAATTACAACTAAATGTTATTTGGATGGTTATTATAAACAGTTAAAATGGTTCAAAAGGGTTCAAAAGGGTTCGAGGCAGGTTTTGTTTATATTCGATTCAGAGTTGGACTACCAATCTCCATATAGCAACTATTTCAGCATCCTTATGCATCATCAGTGAAGATTATGCAGTCACAACTCTTTATGTAGTCACAGAGTTGTGACTGCATAATCTTCACTGATGATGCATAAGGATGCTGAAATAATTGCTATATGGAGATGGTAGTCCAACTCTGAATCGAATATAAACAAAACCTGCCTTGAACCCTTTTTAATCTTTTTCATTTTACTCAGTTTTTGAGTATTTAGAAACTGTCTTTCGGTCCTTTTCCTAGACGAAGAGAAGGTAAATGCGTGGCCTAAGTGTCCTCTATTTGCTTTCTCCTATTTTCGTCGTCTCTACGTGATTATATATTGTAAAATCCGGAGATATGGGATGCAGCCAGAAAGCAGTTTATTAACGAAAAGTCTTAGATTTAAAATATTGTTTATTATATTTTTATTTCAATTATTCTAATTGTTTAAAAAGTAGTAAACTTTGTATCTGGGGCTTTTCGTTGTTTTCCTCGTAGTTAAAATGGTGTTAACGTCACTCTACCCTTACTTTATTTTTACCTTCACTAATTTGTTTAACGGATGAAAATGATTTCATATCAGACTGTACAGAGTAACAATTTACACAGTCGATATATAATACAAAAAAATACAATAAACCAAAAGACAGATATACAAAATCTTAGCATAATTTACTGCAATCTTTTTTTAATTTATGTACCACTTCGGTCTAATGCTGTTCGGTCTAGTGAGGTTTCGGTAAAGTGCTTTTCTGTCCAATGAGTTCGGTCTACTTCATTCGGTCTAATTGTCGTGTGCCACTCTGATATACCAAAGAGCATCAACGATGTTCATTTTATTCTGGAATCCCTGGATAATCTAGATTCTAGATAGTACTTGAATTGACAAAGCCCCAGAGTTGGCAACCATACGTCCATACTGGTCTCAGTATTTGTTTATATAGCAGTTGTTTTTTATGCTTACCAATACTTTTTTTTGTAACGGATACCTAGTCCTTCTTGACTTTCCTGCGACATGCGACATCAGTAAAAGGAGACTTCATATTATGGTGATTTCCCTGGTTTTGGTATCATTATAACCACAGCTATTTACCATAAATTTTAGACATCTCGACAATCTAAATGCGGCATTAAGATTGTAGGTGAATTTGACTATGGCTTTACGAGACATGTTTTTTAGTAATTATCCAGTTATTAGATCATATCCTGGTGCTTTTTTAGGATGTACATAATATGTTGTCTTTAAACAATATCCAATTGAGATATACTATGTGTCAAATAATTTAAAAGCAAAATAGTCCTAAGGGATGTGATTGACTAATTAGGACTTCCAAACTTTCCTCCGCAGATCTTTAGTGACAAAACAAAATTCTCTTGTGAAAAAAGTTGTTTCATACCTTCTACAAAAGTGTTTTTCAAACTTCCGACCCTTTGTTTATCAAACCCAGTTCATTCGCCATTTTATAGATCTGGATTTTTCTCCCTTTAGGTGATACAACTTATATTTAAAAAATTGATTTCGCCCTTAGTTGACATTCAAAATCGGCGGTTGTTTCAGACGGTTTATTCTACACAAAAAGTGCTACTAGACATTTTTGTTCAAAATCGTTGGTTTCCTCCCAGGCCCCACCCTTACCAGGGGTGACCCGTGGGTAGGAATGTCAAACTTTTTTGCCTCTTTTGGGATCACTGACATTCCGACAAGTTGACTAATTATTGTGCAATAGACAAAATTAGACGTAACTAGTCAAGAAATATCCGTTCAAGCCCTACAAAACAGTAAGCTATTTGACTAATTTTCGACGTGTGTATCTAAAGATATCTTAAACTTACCTTATAGCCTAGTTTTATTTATTTTCCGTAGCATATTAATCATCTGAGAAAAAATGTTTTTGGCGAAAATATTCGATAAAATAAGATTCATACGAATTTACTTACAACCCCTTACGACAATCCTAAACTTTCCAGTCAGTCTAACTCCGACTTTACATAGGTTTACGCTTACCAAACTTCTCTGGACGTTCGTGACAAATGCCCGCATTTTTTACCGTCCCAGAAATCCTCTATCATTCGTATTGTCCGTCCTACCGTTTTAAAGTTTTTCAACGCTTAACACCCCTTAGAACAGAAACGTCGCGCGTCGTGACCTGTTCCGCGTGATTTAACCCCATGAAAATTGACCCCTATTCATATCGGCTCTTTTAAAATCGGTTCGGAAGTGAAGATTTAACGTTTTCATTATATTGCGGGTGCCCTTTGGAGTTATGGTTCGCCCTACGCGGTTATGTTCGAGATAGTGTTCGAAAATTAGGGTTTCGGATTTAGTGTTAACTATAAGGGATGATTTTTAGAATGGGTTATTACTTTTTTTATATAAAATATTATATGTGTTACGCACTGCGACACATTGTTTTTTCGCCAAGGACAGTTTACTTGGATTGAAAAATATTGTGCATACTTTGCTCTAAATTGAATACAAGTTCACTTTCAAGAATTAATTTTTTGCTTGGAGCTGCATAACAATGATTTGTTTTAGTAGTTTTTTGAATTTTTATTCTTTATTGTTCCTTTCAAAATTGTTGAAAATATAGTACAACCTGCGACATCCGGACCTGTCATATCCGGACCTCCCCATATTTGGACGGTTCTGCCGTCCGCATCTACCGAGAAAGGCAGCCCTGCTATTGGACAACGCACCCTCTCATCCCGATCCAAAAGAACTAAAAGATGGCGAAATAAGGTGTCTTTTTTGTCCCCAAATGTGACATCCCTTGGTCAGCCTATGGATCAAGGTATTATAGAATCTATAAAACGTGTCTATCGACGAAAGTTATTGACGGCGTTGATTACTGGAATGTATGAAGGAGAAAACAATAAAAAATCCACAAGGAAAAAGTTTTCCTGTAGTTGGCTGTATACCATATAATACAAAAAAACAGTAAAATCCTGTATAAAAGGTATATTTAAAAAACCCTCAAAAGGGCCACATCAAATTCACATAACTAGTTTTCGACTGGTTTACCAGTCATCATCAGTGCTTACCTAAAATGAATATAACCTGATAAAAAGGCAAAGATGTTGAAATTTTGACTAGGTTAAAAAAATAATCGGTTATACTCACGTGCAATGTACATTGCACAATCTTGGTGGTTAGCATGTACATTGCACGTGAGTATAACCGACTATTTTTTAACCCTAGTCAAAATTTCAACATATTTGCCTTTTTATCAGGTTATATTCATTTTAGGTAAGCACTGATGATGACTGGTAAACCAGTCGAAAACTAGTTCTGTGAATTTGATGTGGCCCTTTTGAGGGTTTTTTAAATATACCTCTTATACAGGATTTTACTGATTGTTTATTTTTTTTAAGGAGAAAACGTTTCAGAGACTATAAAAGAAGTAGTTTTGATATCCGGATTGTTTCATATCCGGATCAGTCTGTCGCCACATTGATCCGGATATGGCAAGTTTTACTGTACGTCCAAAATACTCCACATACACAGTAGTTATCATTTGGGCATACAATTCATTAGGGTGAGGACTATTCGTCCAGGTAAATCCACGACGAATCATCCCAACCCCAATGATCTCCAGGCACTCCTCCATAACCCGCCACATAGCACGCTAGTGCGCTATGAGAGGCTACTATCCTAATTATGCTTGTCACTTGTCACATGAGAGTTTAGGGAAACGATACCCCCACTTGACGTCTTCTCCGCGTGAAGTCCAGGACAGAGTAAGGAGCTGTAGTTCCATATTCTGCTTTTTCTTGTTGCCTTTATCTATGTGTTTTGTGTGTCCGAACATCGAACTTTCATAATTCCAGAGTCTTAACACTCTGATCAGAAAGAGCCTCTGGTCTTGGTTTTTAATGTTTTGTTACATGCTACCTTTTCTTAGTCATTGCAAATCAGTGCTGTTTTTGTTAAGGTGCCAGTAGATGGCGTATAAATCGTTTAATTTTCAATATTTTTTATGAAAATTGTTTTACATGTATTTCTTTTTATAATAAATACTCATGCAAATTTTCAAAACAATTGGTACAGTACTTTTTATTTTAAAAATTCCCAAAAAAGTATATGAATTTCGTACTTTTACGCTAGGATAGCCCCTTAAACTAACTTAGTCACATAACAAAGAAGTCTGGTGTAAAAAAAAAATTCAACTCACCAAAAAAAACGAAGTTTTCTTCTTAAGATGAAGTAGTTGTCGTGAATTGTAAGTTTTTGAATTCCCTCTTGTCTTCTTCGCTTCAGCATCCATCTGGCTTGCAAATTTTAGAAACCTTGGAGGTGTTACCAAGAAAATGGACCAATAAGTTTTCAATTTAAAAATCTTTTAGTAATATTTTAATATTTTTAAATATTATTAATATTGCTATTAGGATTGAAAACTACTTCATCTTTCAATTGCCAGATGACGCAAGTCACCTAGTCCATTCACGTCAGTTGCGGTGTGGGGGATAAACTCTCTGTGTTGGTCAATTGGAGTATGGAGTAGCAGGCCTACGTTCTCTCCGATGAGACTCCAACAAGAGTCGAAAATCGTCGATTCAGAGTGCTGGACTGCGCTCCGTATTCTAATTGAAAAATAAGATTGTTTTGCCTTCGCATTGCAGCTGAATAAAAATGGAATTTTTATTTTATTTTTTCTTCTTAAAGGGCCTAGCCCGGTAAGATGGTGAAAAGTGCCCCCAACTCGATTTAAATTCCATACAGGCCACTTCTTAGCACATATAGAGGAACTCACTTTCTGAATTTTTTAGCCCCCTAGGTGGTTACGTGACCCCCCTAGAGCCTAATTAGGCTTTTTATGTTTTTATTTTTTATCTCAGCCGCATCAAGAGCTAGCCAAAAACTTTATTTAAAAAAGTTGTAAGTTTCAAAAAGATCTATATGAAAAAATTTTTTTTATTTTTTGGCGAAAAATTCGAATTTTTAGAACAATTTTAAACTTTTAAATAACTCTGAAAAATAACTAAGACACTCGTTTTTACGAAAATCAATTATAACGTGTATTTTTGCACAATATTTCACCCTGAATTTTTTTAGATTTTTAAAATTGGTGAAACGTACCTTTAAAAATAAAAAACCGCATTTTTTCGGTTTTTTTTTTCGTTTTTTGATACAATTTTATACATATTTTTCAAAAAAGGTAACACCGTCACTAGAATAGGTAAAAAACTAAAAAATAATTGGGGTTTGCTTTATAAAATTTTTTTGTAACGCCATCCATTTTCAAGATACAGGGCGTTGAAGAAAACAAAATTTTACACATTTTTTACGATTTTGCTGAAACTACTGGCAACATTGTAATAAAACCTGGCGGGTTTTAAGAGGTAGTTATTGTGCATGTTTTGACATACAATTAAGGATTTAATATTCATCATTGGCGCGCATAGGGGTAATGGTCTGAACTTTTTAAAGAATAAAGATAGTCCGCCACTGACATATTTCAAATTAACAATCGTTTTTGAATTCCTCGTTCAATTTGTGACAAAAAATCTATCTTCTTATTTTTTCCTACGACGCGCCATTTTTATTCAAAAAATAAAAGATCTTAATCCATACAAAGCATTCGAACTTCTAGTAGTTTCTACATCTATGTACATACATAAACTCGTACATCCATTAAAAAAATTAATTCGAATACTTTGGAAGCGTTAAGATGTTTTATTTTTTGCAACAAAACGGCGCGTCGTATGAAAAAATGGGAAGATAGATTTTTGTCACAAATGGAACGAGGAATTCAAAAATGATTGTTAATTTGAAATATGTCAGTGGCGTACCATCTTTTTTTCTTTAAAAAGTTCAGACCATTACCCGTATGCGCGCCAATGATGTATATAAAATTCTTAATTGTATGTCAAAAAATGCACAATAACTACCTCTTAAAACCTACCAAATTTTATTGCAATGTTGCCAGTAGTTTCGGCAAAATCGTAAAAAATGTGTAAAATTTTGTTTTCTTCAACGCCCTTTATCTTGAAAATGGATGGCATTACAAAAAAATTTTATTAAGCAAACCCCAATTATTTTTCATTTTTTTACCTATTCTAGTGACGGTGTTATGTTACCTCTTTTGAAAAATATGTATAAAATTGTATTAAAAAACGAAAAAAAAAACCGAAAAAATGCGGTTTTTTATTTTTAACACGTTCAACGCCATGGGGGTCACCGGTGACCACCAGCTCCTACGTCCCATTGCGCCGTGAGGGTCACCGGTGACCTCCGCAACATAGCATTATACAAAGTTGTTTTCTGTGCCGTCGGTCACTCGTTTCGTTAATATTATATATAGAAATGACCGTCAAGGCGCTGTAGAATAGATCTTTTGAATGGGACAAATCTACCTACATAAGTAAAAAAGATGTAGAACGATTTTTGAATTTTTATATCATGTTATTGAAAATCTTGTCTGTTATACATATTTATGGAAAGTAATGAAATAACTAAAATAAACTAGTTCTAACTAATTAGAAATTTAACAATAAACTATTAAAATGAAGAAAATAATTTTTAGAGAAATGGTGAAAATTTTCAAAATGAGATTATATATATCTGTGCACCTTATTGAAACATGACAAACATAAATGGGGATTACCTTCACACTGCATGCAAAAACTGTTCACCTTTTTTGTTTTATTTTTAGCTAGTTTTCTGCCCACTTGTACCACATTAAGCTTATAACACTGAACACAATGACGTCTTGAATCTCTAACTTTCCCTGGTTTCGTTCCCAATTCATGCTTGATTCTTGTTGGTCGTGACGTTCTTGCTTCAGGTTCGTCTTCTTTTCTGGAACTGGTGAGATAGTCAACTAGAGCTCTTCTAAAATCTACAATTGACATACAGTTTTTTGTTGTTTCACTGTACATAATAGAGGCATTTACAACAGCAGTATTTAACAATAATTCAATTGCCAGTTTTTTGTACCATTTGACCGTTTTTCTTAGTGGGGATGAATATGAAGTCATTTGGTCGCTCATATCAACAGCAGATTTAGATTTATTATAATCTAGAACCATCTTTGGTTTTTTAATTACCTTGCCTCTTTTTCTAATCGTAGAAAATTTATTTGAATGTTTAGTGGATAACATTAAGACATCTCGTTTATCCTTCCATTTCATGACAGTGATTCCATCTTCGTTTTCCTGTGCAATACTTTCTCCGCGACGAAGTTTACTTTCCACAACTTTTTTTGGCAAACCTCTCCTATTTTTTCTAACTGTTCCAACCAGATGGGTATCAGTATTTAATAATTCGTATGCTAACTCTAAACTAGTGTACCAGTTGTCAGTTGCCATTGTGTGACCTTTGTGCAGTAAATCCTTACACAATGATAATACCACATTGGTTGGCGTATTATTTACTGCATCATTATTTTTTCCACAATATAATTGCAGCTTGTAGGTGTATCCAGGAATCGTGCACAGTTTGAATAGTTTAAAAACGTATTTGTGTCGTTTCTGTTTATTATACTGACGTCCAATAAAACGTCCTCTAAAGGGCACCATACTTTCATCTACACATAAATCTTCTTTAGGAGAGTAATATTGCTTGAATTTAAAATTTAATTCATCTATAAGCCCCCTTATTTTGCCAATACGATCTGCAGGGTCTGTAGTTTGGTTGTCAGAGGAGTGAAGAAGTTGTAGAATTAACTCAAACCTATTCCTACTTATAATTGTTCCAGGAAATTGTTGTCCCATAATTTTGTCTTTACTCCAATAGAAATTAATTTTTGGCAGCTTTACCAATCCCATAAATAGAAGAAGGCCAAAAAAACGTTTAATTTCATATTTGTCAGTTGGTATCCAAGAATGTGAACGAGCTTGTGGTTTATTATCTTTTTCTAAGATAGATTGTGTCGCAAATAAATTTGTTTCATTTGCTATCCTTTCAAAAAGATTTTCAGTAACCAAAAGCATATAAAAATCTTCAGGAGGGGCTTGAATCAACACGGTCGAATATGGATGATTTAACCCAATTAATTCTGTAAATGGTATTATTGAACGTTGACGTCCCATCGGCTCGAACCATTTGCGTGAAGAACTTGTTTGGTTTATATCATTGATTCCAACATCATTATTTAACAAATCAGGCTCGCTTTCAGAATCAGAAGTAATAATTCGTCGCTTCCGACATTTGGACACATGCAAAATTTCATTTTCAGAGTCATCGTCTTCATATGAGATATCTCCCTTACGTTTACGATTGTTAGAGAGCTCTTCTTCTTTGATATTATTAACACTTGCTGCCAGTAAATCAAATCGTTCAATATCTGCTTCACTTATAAAAAAATCGTCTACATTACCAAAAATATCTGCAAAACTTTGATCTTCATTGTTCACCTCCATAGTGTGGAATTTTGTCCACAAAAAAATAGGAACACAAAATAATACAGAACAAAGAACAAAAAAAAAACACTGTTACTGCATCCACTTGAAGATTGCAAGAACTGACCTGTTGTTTCTTGTTAGAACCGCATGGTCACTAGCAGCCCAGAGGGGCGGGAATTGCTGAGAGTGGGATGACCGACATTGTGACCGGCGCGGCGTGGTACAACTGAAAAGTTAATTTCTATTCAATAGCGCCGCGGAGGGCACCGGTGACCTCAATGTGTTTTTTTATATTTATGACTAAAAAATTCGCTCAAAACTAAAAATAAATATTATATCTATTTTGAACACATAATATCAGATATATATACAAAAAAATGTTTTTTTAAATTTTTTATCCATTTACCCATGGCGTTTAACGTGTTAAAGGTACGTTTCACCAATTTTAAAAATTTGAAAAAATTCAGGGTGAAAGATTGTGCAAAAATACACATTATAATTGATTTTCGTAAAAACGAGTGTCTTAGTTTTTTTTCAGAGTTATTTAAAAGTTTAAAATTGTTCTAAAAATTCGAATTTCCCGCCAAAAAATTAAAAAAAAATTTTTTCATATAGCTCTTTTTGAAACTTACAACTTTTTTAAATAAAGTTTTTGGCTAGCTCTTGACGCGCGTGGGATAAAAAATAAAAACATAAAAAGCCTAATTAGGCTCTAGGGGGTCACGTGACCACCTAGGGGACTAAAAATTTCAGAAAGTGAGTTCCTCTATATGTGCTAAAAAGTGACCTATATGGAATTTAAATTGAGTTGGGGGCACTTTTCACCATCTTGCCCGGCTAGGCCCTTTTACGTGAAAACCATTAGAAAGACTAAGAAGTACTAAGCAGCATTCCTTCTACTCAAGAAGAGCAACAACTCCACACCCCGACTGTTATACGACCAGATGAAATATTCGACCAGTTCATCTACACAGGTAGTTCATCGATCCTGACTTACCGTATATTTATTATATTCTTTTTCTGCAGCCTGTTTGCTGCTGGACAAAGGCCTCCCTCTGAGGAAATTAAAAATATTCTTAAGTCGTATGGACTTATTCTAACTCGAACACTAAATATAAAAGTTTAATTATTACTTTAAAAAATCGACAAAACGAGAACTGGCTCATAACATCGCCAAGGTAGAAACGTTACATTAAGAAATTTGTGCTAGTATAATAGAAGAGTGCAATCAGAACGAAAACATGCATTGTTTCGGAAAAATTCAAACCAGCTTATATCTAAATATCTTTATATTTTTCTAAAACTTTTTTTGTTAGTTTATATACACGTTAAAGCAAAAAGTTCTACTCGCAGATTTGGCCGCTAATTGTTTATTAATTGTTTAAACAATAACAACTGTTTTGTATAAATATTTTTAAAAATATCGTTAAATTCATCATTTTACTTTGATCAAATATGTTTCTATTTTGTTTTTGATTATACTGAATCCGAATGTGATATTGCAATTTGAAAATTCTTATACAGAAGCTCTTATACAGTGTGTCTGCATAGCTAGGAACCACATGGAAAACTTTTTTGTTATCAATTTTACGAAAAAAGTTATGCTTAATAAAATTCTCTGGATAGTCAAAAATCTAAAATTCAACCATCAGATATCAAATTTTATCAATTTTATACGAGTTATGTCAAAAATATGAATTTCGTTAAAGAGTAAAGTACTTTTATATTCCAAAATATCAAAAAATGCTATTATGAAAAATTGTTTGAAATTGGAAACTATGTCTAAATATACAATTACATCATCCTAATCAAAAAAAAATTAAGTTTTTCTTAAATTACGGATACTCATCATCATTTTATTACAATTATGATAACTATTTTATTATCACTTTTACGAAAAAAAGTTATTCTTCATAAAATGCTCTCCCTGGTCTGAAATCTAAGATACAACCATCAGATATCAAACTTTTTTAATTTTATACGAGATATGTAAAAAATATGAATTTTTCTTAAGAGTTAAGTGCCTTTATTATTCACAATATTTTAATTAGAAGGATGTAATTGAACACTAAAACAAATTTTTTAATTCCAAACAACTTTTCTTAACAAAAATTTTCGATATTGTGAAATGTAAAGGTACTTTACTCTTGAGTGAAATTCATACTTTTTGACATACCTCGTATAACATTAATTAAATTTGATATTTGATGATTGCGTCTTAGATTATATACGATTCAGAGTATTATACAAAGAATAACTTTTTTTCGTAAAACTTATAATAAAGAAGTTATCAATAGGTTCCAAGATACGCAGACATACTGTATAAGATGATAATTTTTTTTGCTAAACATTTATTATTGTTGAAGCTTATTATTAAATGTATTTTAGGTAAATTTTACACAAAAAAGTTTTTATCACTTTGTATAAACATTTTTTAGCTGGTAATTTTCGGTTTTTTATTACATTTTTGTTATTTTTCTTAAAAAGAAATAGTTCATTTCATTTTTAAAGTAAAATAATTTAGTGCATTTTAAAGATTACATCCTAAGTTTTAAAAAATCACTTATAAAACTGTAATAGATCCGTTCAAACTTGAGTAATACCGTCTTAAAGTGGTGGTAATTCTATAAAACTATGAAGATTTAAAAAATTATAATTTTTGAGATTTTTTTTGAATGACACATTTAGTAAGATGCTTGAAAGGTAAGTTGTGCAAAATTGAGAGTTTTATAAGAAAAATTGTATTAGTTACACATATTTAAATCATTTTTAAACAAAATTCATGTAAGGCTCATTTTCCGCCCACACCGTACTTATGCCCATACATTTTATTTCTTGCTATTATAACCATAAGATAGCTTAATTATTCTTCTTTCATGTTCAATTTGTAAAATTTAATTTGATCCATTAGTTAAAGCATTACATTAAAATAACTCAACCGTGCACTTCGCCGTACGCTAGTTTACAGTGCGCCAATGTTTGTGAGAAGGGTGACTTTAGCGTTATAAATAAAAAATTATAGAAGATACAGATTTAATTTTAGAAAATTCTTTATATAAGGTTTTTTTTGTAAAATTTATAAAAAATTTCTGAATTTTTCAATGGAAGTCAGTTTTTTTTCAAAATTTATATTTTCGGAGTTATTTAAAAAACATCTAATTTCGTAGTTCATTTGTTTAATAAAAAATGAAGCACCCACTTCTCGAGTAGCCGTTTTGATATGTTGTTTATTAAACATTTCTTAATGAAATTACAAAAAGTTCTATCTTGTTTGATTTTTTCCGAAGTGAAAATCTATATGCACTCCCCTATAATAAGATTTTCATCTCGCTAGCTCATCCTAGAGAAAATTTACCGACTTCGTTATCTCACCTTTAGCCGTAGCCGTTTAACCCTCATCCTTACGGTTACCCTCAGGAGCACATATGCCGTTCGCGTTCTACTTACCGGAGTTATCGAAGTTTGCTCTTCGATCTTTAAGGCGCGAATCCGTCCTCTATCTGGGCGATTCTTCGCGGGAGCCGGGAGCCGCTGGGGGAGATGATGCATCTGGACAAGATATTAATTTGAGAGGGATCGCGATCTTGTGGAGATTTAGAGTGGGAAATTCCAAGGAGGGCAGTCAGGTGAGTTTAATGGTTTTCCATGAGCCCAAATATGCTGAAGGGATAGTATAGTCGTTTGTGGAAGTTTGCGAGATCAAGGTATGTTAGAGGGGTTGTTATTGCTTGTACCTTTATTAAGGAAAACGCTGTGTTCCTATATATTATACCTGCAGATAATGATGCGAGAATTAATTATGGATAAAGCACTAATAGAGGTTATTATAGAAAAAGGATATACGATACTGTTTTAGCAAGTATTAAATTAAATAATATGCTAAAGGCAAAATCGGTCTTTGATTATGCTAAAATCGTGAATAGGTTATTTAAGATAAATATAATTCCAAATAATCAATGTATTATTATCAGTCTAATTTGTATGCGATAGTATTAGGCCTGGATCCCGCGTAACAAAAAAAAGTTGATTACTAGCAAGCTGTAAATTTGTTAATAGCTTAACGGTGCCTAGTCGGACAAAATTTGATGTACCGGAACACTGGAACAGGGGAAGTTTTAATTGTGGAACAGGTTTAAAATTTGGAACGTCAGACTACGAAAACGTCCCATGTATTTTGTCGGACAAAACTTACAATTGATTTGTTAGTCCTTTCATTAAACTCTCATGCAAAAATCAGACAGCTACGTATCACCAACATAATTCCTGTCATTTGACATGTTCTACGTGTCGGACTTAACATTAAACATTAAAATGCCCAGTTGGTGATAAATAGCAGTCTCATTTTTGCATGACAGTTTAATGAAAGGGTGACAAATCAATTGGAAGTTATGTCCGATAAAATACACGAGACATTTTCGTATTCTGACGTTCCAAATTTTTAACCTATTCCACAATTAAAATTTCCCCTGTTCCAATCTTCCCATACATCAAATTTTGTCCGACTAGACACCGTTAAGCTATTAACAAATTTTCAGCTTGCTATTAATCAACTTTTTTTTCATATGCGGGATCCAGACCTATATATAGGTATTGTTAAATTATATTTACATGAGATGAAGCCATAAATGGCTCTTTATGGCAGCCAATTTGACAGTTGACTTAATTGGCCTCTATATCATGGGTAAATAACCAATTTTGAGATGCAATTGTCAGAGTGATGTACCCTCGAATTGATATCAAATTCTGACCTTTTTTTTGTTGTTCTTCTTCAATTTTTTCCTTCTCAGGGGTCGCTCTTTCTTACTCTTCTTCCTAAATCTTAGGTGTTGTTCTTCTTACTCACAGCAGAATATCGATCTGGTTTTCACTTCCCCCGCTACTCCAGATAACATACTGGTTTTCGGTCTAATTAAAGAACGTATTGCTCACAGGCAACTCCCATGAACTCTTTATTTTCTCTGCTCTTTATCTACCCAGATATCCATTCAAATCATCTCCAATAAAACATTTTTCGTCTACAGCAATCTGGAGCATCTCACAATCAAGGACACTAAAAAAATTTTTCCTTTTCTCTGAACTATTAACCAATTATTAATGTTGGTAGTTTCTTACTGTTGACTTCTACTTTCAGAGCCTGCTACATTGTTTGTTTTTCTTCAAAGTTTGTCATCAGTAGTCCCATATCCTTAGAGACTGAGGATATGGGACTACTGATGAGGGGAAAAATCCCCGAAACCGGTATAGACTCTTCCTGTCCTCATCTTAATGTTCGTCTGGGCACCCGTATGACATAATTTTTGAAAGTCGCGGAGGTAGTAACCAGAGAGTTTCCATCTGTTGTCAATCTGGTGGTATGAGAACGACATTTATTGTCGTTTTTTGTACTACTGGATTGAGAACTTAGTTTGTATCTGAAATTAATTTCTGGCAAACAGCTTTTACAAAATCCCAGTTGTTACCTCCAGCTGATATAAATCTGCTATCTCATTGCAATGAGCAAGAATATTACAATATCACAAATCTCTCTTAAAAGTCTTGTTTCAAGTTTCAGGATATGACGAAACTTTATTGTATCTTTGTAACTTATGTATTAAGCTTTTGATATTTGATTGAATGTTCCAAACGTTTAGTACTAAGCAATATTTATTTGGTAGTTGTGTTTAATTTTAGACTTGAAGAATACTACAACAATCGGTATACTAGTACTGGTACATTTAACTTTAGAAGTCATCCAAATTTCAATAGTTATACATTTATGTTATATATTATAAATTTGATCCAGTCTTTCTCCATTTCTTATTATAACGTCATGATTTTAAATGTTTTTTTTCTCTCATTTTTATAATAATACTTGTCTTATTCCATTTTTGTTTTTATTTTCTTATTTTTCTTTTTTGTCCTCTAAAATATTTTTTTATTCCTTCAAAATATTGTTCCACCTCCATCAAGATTTTCTTGATGGACGTGGCTTCCTAAGTGCCTTATTTCATGATTTTTTTTATTTTTAGTAAATATATGCATGTTCAATAGGTATGTATTTCGTGTATATTGATTGGTACGCCCGTCCTTGCTACTCCCCTGGTCGAATTTGCTAGGCGTTCGAAGAAACTACTAAAAGATATCTGAAATAAAAAATATGAAAAAAAAAATTTTAGGAAACGCTTTTCTTTAGTTACTAGTGACTAAAATTAAAAATGTAAAAAAATCAACTAAAAAGCAAAAAAATAAAAAAAATTCAAACTCGAAGGGTTATTCGAAACAAACTGTTAGACAGATTAAATATACAAAAATCTCACACATTCGTTAAAAAAATGAAAAATTCTAACACATTCGTTAAAGAAAAGCGTCTTCATCGAATAAACGGTTTGAGGATAGATACTTTTTTACTTTTAGCGCTCCCCACGCTTTTCTTTAACGAATGTGTTAGAGTTTTTCAATTTTTTAACAAATGTGTGAGATTTTTGTATATTTAATCTGTCTAACAGTTTGTTTCGAATAACCCTTCGAGTTTGAATTTTTTTTATTTTTTTGCTTTTTAGTTGATTTTTTTACATTTTTAATTTTAGTCACTAGTAACTAAAGAAAAGCGTTTCCTAAAATTTTTCCTAAAAAAAAGCGTGTACCCCAGGTAGCATTCCAGGGTTCAAGTCGCCTTTTTACGAAATAACGAATTTATTCCTTTCACTTGCATCGTACTGTATAAACAAATATATGAGTGTTCAAAATTTAAAACTTTATTGTTTATTTATGACGCATAACGTAAACAATTAACGTAAAAAGTGAAATTATGTATAGGTTATATCATTAGCTACCATCTGTAAAAGTTTCAAGTTTCTACATACTTAGTAAAAAACAAGAGAATTTAGGCCTTTTTCCATTAAAATCGTTTTTTTTTTATTTAAACAATTAATAAACAAAAACAAAAATTTTTTGTTGTCTATTCGTGTATTGTCACCGCGAATGCATATGTCTGCAACTTTTCATTCATTTGCATGGAAGAAAAGGTAGTCAAATTAACATCCAAAGATTTGACGCAATCTATTGAACTAAATAAAAGCGTTTAAAAACTTAGATTCTAGAAGGAAATATTACCAGAACTACATGTTTAACGTTTGCTAGACACAGTTTTACATTTATTCACTAGTTTTTTAATCCAATCAGCTATTGTACGATAGATTTTTTAAGACATTTTTACAGTGTATAAATGCTGCCGTCCTCTCGTAATCCTATAAATTTCAGCGGTTAATTTAATCAACCCATTCATCAATATCAGAATGGGATCACTGATGCATTTAATTTAATGCATCTAAATGGTTTCAACCATTCTAATATATGCATTCTAGGTATTAAGACAACTTGATTGGCCCCTTCAAGATATCCCTGGCTTTATGAATGAATTGTTTTAGCTTGAAGCATATAAGCTATATTTTAGAATGGAATTAACAGACGTTTGCAATAGATTAATGCAATATCTTTTTTAGTGCCTATTCGTCTCGAATATTAGATGCAAGATAACAGCGCTAAAAATGAGTGACACTATTTAGGTATATTTAGAAAACTTCATTCAATGAGACTCGTTTTTTCGCGTAGATAAAGTAGACCAGTAAGGATCTGTTTTTAGGTGGATGTGAGAGGTGGCATTCAGATTTTTGCGGATAAAGTTAGGTGATAACTTCGTTAATAATAATTGATTTATGCTCCTTCTCAAATATGCCCGGAACATTAATAAAAAAATTCAAAGATTTAAAAATTTTGAATAACATCGATTTTTTTTATACTTTTTTTGTTTTTAATTTTAAAACGATTCATTTTGGAACAAAGTCGTATAGGAATAAAATAAAGATAATTAAATTTTCTATCAGATGCGATTGGTTAAAAATGTCTTAATTTATCACCCTTGTTGCAAAATAGCAATAAATATAAAATAAGGGGGTAAAACAAGCCTGTCCTTATTCAATGATTTTCCACCACTTAGGTTACACTTGGAATCTTCCTAATTCGCTTAGAAAAATTTTGTAATGTGCTAAAACCGTACACCAAATTTCATTAAAATTGACTTACTAGATTTTGAATATTAATTTTGCAGTCTAGACTTTTTTAAAAAATTAAAATTTTTTAAAATCTCGCACAACAAAAACTGGAAAATACAAAGATTTATCAATTTTTTTACATATAAAGAAGCACTCCATCTATCTAATTCACTTTACAGAATTGAAATCGGATTATTTAGGCAGCCTCAGCAATGTTTTAAAGTTATAAACAATTTGTTGGCTTATAAACAAATTAGTGCTGTGGCCAGGAGGGGGTGCTACGCGCTCCTTTATTTAGATGGACTTACCCAAGATTTATATGTATTTTTTGACCCGTAGAACACGATTTTTTTGGGTAACAGTTGATCCGGATATCGATAAAATTGTTACAAACAAAGAACTTGAGGAATTACATAACATCGATTTTTCGCAAAATAAAACATTTTTTTGTATTTCTTGGGTAATTCTAAGCAAAACATGTTCTTACAAGTTTTTTCGTAGTTTTCGAGATAAACGCAGTGAAAGTTTCAAAAAATCGAAAAATTGAAATTTTTGAAGGCGAATAACTTTTAAATAAAAAATAAAATAGCAATTCTGCTGACAGCATTTGAAAGTTTAAGTCAAATTATACCGGTTTTAATTATTTGCATTGCTAAAAATTATTATTATTTTTTTATTATTAAACAAAGCTATTTGTTTATAAGCCAAAAAATTGTTTATAGGTTTAAAACATTGCTGAGGCCCCTTAAATAATCCGATTTTAATTCTGTAAAGTGTATTAGATAGGTAGAGCACCTCTTTATATGTAAAAAAATTAGCCAACTTCTAAATGGTCTACTTTTTGTTCAGAAAGATTTTTCAAAAATTTGAACTTTTTTAAAAACATTTAGATTACAAATTTATTATGCAAAATCTATTAGGTCGATTTTAATCAAATTTGGTACACGGTTTAAGTATGTTACAAAGAATTACCTAAGCAAATTACTAAGGTTCTAAGTGCCACCAAAGTGGTTAAAAACATTGAATAACAACAGGCGTATTTTGCCCCCTTATTTTGTATTTATTGCTATATTGCAGAAAAGGTAATACGTAAAGACATTTTTGACCAGTCGGATATCATACAAAATTCAATTACCTTTATTTTATTTCTCTACGACTTTGTTCCAAAACGAATCGTTTTAAAGTTACAAGCAAAGAAAGCAGAAAAAAATCGACGTTTTTCGAAATTTTTAAATATTTTAATTTTTTTATTAATTTTCCGGGCATATTTGAGAAGGAGCATAAGTCAATTATTATTACTGAAGGTGTCACCTAACTTTATCTGCAAAAATCCGAATGCCACCTCTCACATCCAAAAATAGACGTTTTTTCACAGATCCTTACTGGTCTAAAGAGTCAGTTACCAAAATTGCCCTTGCTATCATAATTGCTTTATTTTAAGGTTAAATATTATTTTATTTTATTGTATTGAATCCAATAATTTTTGGAAACAATAAATTTTAGGAATACAACTCATATTGTTTTATACCCTGAAAGAAGCCGGAAATATCTGCAATTCGGTGAAAATATACCTTCAGCACAAAACAATTACCGACCCTCTAAATTTCAGACCCGAAAACCTTTAACGGCCCCAAAAAAACAAACTTATTACCTTCTTCCGTCAAAGTAGCGAACGAACCTTTATTATGAAATAATTATCAAAAGATTAACTAACTTTAAACGGCAACAAAAGCTTTTTGAAAACTCTATTTCATTGTGGCTGGATATGAAAAGCTGCGCACAAAGCCATAGTTCAAAAGAATTATATCCCACAGAGATAACATCGCAAAAGTTTCGGTAAGAGCAAAAAGAATCATCACCAGGCACGTATACAGTATGCATGGGCGGTGTTTAAGTAATTTTGAGATTCAAAATTTAATTGTCACCTGAAAATTATATGACTATACGTTTTACAAGGTAATATCTCTAAATTTACAATTAAAGCATGTACATATATGAAATTATTAATATAATTTCAGTTGCGTGGACTGTATGTTTTTTAGGATTCTGGTTCAAGTGGAAGTTTATCGAGGGATTATGATATACAGACAATATTATAAGTTTATAAATAATCTTACCCAAGTCACTGTTTCACCATTCGCGATTCTATCACATCACATATACCTGTTTCACACGCGGTTGCTTCTGGTACGAGTTTTGATCGTGTATTTAGCGGATTAACGGTTTGTCTGTATCGGATTATCGTCTCAGCGATAATGGAACCCAGAAAAAGTTTCGCGTTAATAGTTAAACCCAGAGGAAAGTTACCGTACTTGGAGTACCGTACTTGGTGTTGTCAACGATGAAACAATAATTTAAAAAAAATTAGTTCAGAAAATGAATTAAGTTGTTCTTAATTAAATATCAGCTTAGATCGAGGAGTAAGACAAGGAGAAAATATTTCACCTAAATTGTCCACGGCAGCTCTAGTCAATATTTAAGAACACTCAATGGCAAGATATGGGCATCAATATAGATGGAGAGAGATTAAATCATCTGAGGTTTGCGGATGATGATGTTGTATTAATTGCATACATATACATAACAGGATACAGTTTCATGTTACATACGATTAAAACTCTGTCTAAGAGGATTAATAATAAACTTTGAGGAAACTAAACTTACGACAAATTTCGTAATGGGTGGAAATATAACTGTTGACAATAATACCATACAACAAACAGATACTTACAAATATCTGAGATACGAGATCAAAATTAGCAGAGACAATCAAACACAAGAAATGCAGAGGCGAATAGGCCTAACATAGGCAGCATTTGGCAAACTAAGCCATATTCTAAAAAGTTCAAAAATTTTGTGAAGACAGAAAGCAGGAAATTGCAGACGAATTGTTTCACAGTATTGATGCTGCTAGGCGTGAGAAATGGACTGAAACAGTTGAAAATCTAGATTTTAAAAACTCGAGTAGACAAGCTTGGTCACTACTTCGAAAACTAGGAGGCAGTAACCCACCCGACCGTCCAACCAATCTAGTAACTCCAAACCAAGTGGCATCACATATAGTGTCACCTCAAGGGCACCCCAAAATCGCTTACACACAATTAAAGTTAAAAAAGTCCTCAAGAATTTAAAATCCACGTGTCCACTTGAAACAGAGTACTCCAACCCTTTCACCTGTGAGGAAATCACGGAAGCTCTTAATGAAATGAAAACGGGAAAAGCCACTGGCTTTGATGGCATTCATGCTGAATTTTTAAAGCACAGTGGCAGATTTACTAGGCAATGGCTTGCAAAATTCTTCTCAGACATTCTTCAGACGGGAAATGTTCCTCATCAAGTAAAAAGAGCAAAAATCGTCGCTATTTTAAAACCAGGGAAACTTAACGATTTACCAAAAAAGTATCGTCCAATTGCACTTCTAAGTATTGTCTACAACCTTTCTGAAAGAATGCTATATAATAGAATTAGCCAAACAATACTTCAACATATACTTGTGTAACAAGCAGGATTTCGACCAAACGGCAGCTGCACATACCTAGTCCTAGCGCTGACTAACTATATAGAAACAGGCTTTCAAAATCAACTAAAAATATCTACTGTTTTCATTGATTTATCAGCAGCGTACGATACCGTGTGGAGACAAGGTGTAATATAAAGGGTGTCCAGAAACTCTACCGACAAACGAAGACAGGGTATTCCTCAGATAATTTTAAAACAATTTAACCAAATTCACCTAGTCCGAAAATGCTTCCTAAGGGAACTAGGGCTCTTTGAAAATGGCATCTTGTGATTAGTTTTTCTTAAATACCTCCGGAACGCTTCTAGTTAGAAAAACAAAAATTGGTACGCGTATTTATCTTCCAGAGATAAATCGATTCTGTGAATTGCGAATTGATAGTACCGGTCATAGGCGTCCGTTTTGGGTAGGGTAACGGTTATTTTATCGCATAACTTTTTTTAGAGATGTATCAAGTCAAACTAGTTTGATTTTATTCAACAAACTTGACTTGACTTGAAAACCAAACTTCTTTTGTAAAAAAGTTTGACTTGACTTGAATTTGATATCTTTAGGTTTGACTTGAAATCAAACTTCTTCAAACAGTTTGAAGTTTGAATATCATGTTGCGCAATGTGTATATTTCCAATTCTAAATAAGAGCGTACCGACTTTTGTTTTGACTTATTTGAGTAGGTCTGTACTCTTACTCTGTACTCTGCTACTCCTCACATTAGTTTGTAGTTCATATTAGGAAGTCTATGCTTGGCTTGTTTATTACGTTCGTGTTGAAGTGTGTGCTTTGTGAAAACATAATATCTCAACCTGAATATTTTTCGGCTCAGAATAAGTACCGGAACAAATTGAGTCTGATTTTGAACGTATTCCCACTGCAAAAATTAAAAGAAAAAAATCTTTAATCGAAAGAGAATTAATTAAGATACTGATTAATAAATATAGGTATTGATTTATTTGATGTTGCGGCAGGTGATTTCAAAACAATGAAAATTGCAAAGTACACAGAGTTGGGCAAAATACTGTATATGAGTATTTGAAATACATAATACAAGAATACTCTTGCGCTTATATTTCAAATACAAAATAGAATTTTAAAAATACTTTCAAAATACAAATACCTACTTCCTGACGAATTTTATTCAATAGAAAGCAAAGCAGTTGCGAATCTGGACATTTGCCTTGGGAGGGGAAATTTGGTTTAGGGGGGAACTTCCAATGAAACACCAACCAAAAGACATAAGAAAGATAAACCCAAACTACATAAAAGACATAAATAATAACTTATATGTAAGTATTAAGTTCCCTCAATTTTTCTAACTAGCGTGTTTATTGGGTTGAATTTGTCTGTATGTGGTTTAAGTTTCAGTAAGGTAATATATTTGTATATTTCAACCATATTTTTCTTTAATTTTAAACCTTGTTAGGGGGAAATTTCCCCTTTTTCCCTCCCCATAGATCCGTCGCTATTACAAAGAGGTTACAATCTGGTGTTCTTTATCAAGACTTTTTTGGAGGTTAACCTCCTTAAAAACAAAAAACCGAAAATGAAAAACTTATTTGTTTGAATAAAATGTTATTTTAAATTATATACATTACACATACATCCTAACACATTGATCGCCGTCGACTTTTTATCTAAAATGATTAAATTTTTTTTTTACTCTTAGTTTCATTATATTCCGAAAGGGAGCGTTAAAGTATTACGTAACGCTATTTTTGAAGATTTTTGACTCCGTCTCCCCACCTACGTAACGCACTGTAATGGGCGTTTAACTATTACGTAACGCAATTTTTTAAGATTTTTGACCCCCCACCCCCCAACTTGCGTTACGTAATACTTGAACGGTCCCAAATGTAAATTTCAATTGATTTTTCAATCTATCTAGTTTTTTTTTAGACAAAAACCCATATTTTAAGTATACGGTCACTGTAATTTTTTCTTTCGTAGCACATGTTTCTGACGACGAAAATGCAAGAAGTGAATAATAGGACTATTAGATCATGCTGTGATTTATAGCTTTATTGCTTTATTAGTAAATATCTACACAGTCATAAACTACATTGCTGGAATCAGGTTTATGAGCCCTACTCCCCTAATTCTAAAGTAACTGCCGCAAAGAGGTGATTCATCCTAACAGATTTACACGACATCAAAAGGTGTATTTTTCAATTTTAAAGTATTTTTAAAATACTTTTTCAAGTATTTGAAATACAAAATACTTTCGCCTCTGGTGTTTCAGATACAAAATACATTAGTGTATTTTAAATAGTATTTGAAATACAATGTATTTCAAATACGACCAACTCTGAAAGTGCATACTTGTATTATGTAAAAATAAAGAACAGCCTTATAAAATTACAAATAGTGAACTAATTCTTTAAAACAACATTACAAGGTCGCAAAAAATTCATTAAACCTACTCTATCAAAAATATAATATTTTGTTGTTCCTTCATTAATTTTTGTTAAAGTAGATTACGCTTGGTATGATAAAAAAGCCATTCATCGAATTCTTTTTTTTTAATCTAATAACGCTCAAATAAAAATATAAAAAGTGATATCGATAAAACTAAACTTGCCAGCAAGCAATTCTAAGCGTATTTACAGGAATCATTTTCAAGAATTTTAGGACCCGATTTTGAGTATAATCGCTCCCTGTATCAAGTTACTTTTATATGGCACTCATTGTATTATTAATTTTCTTATCTTAATTGGCAACCAACATAAATATGTATCTCTACTAAATAAATTATTTTTCAAACTCTTTCAAACTAGTTTGACAAACAGTTTGAATTTTCAAACCTGTACGATTGACCAGTTTGACTTGATTTGAATTATTTGTCAGAAGGATTGACTTGAGTTTGACTTGAAATTAAGTCAAACTCAAGTCAAGTTCAAACATTCAAGTCAAACTTGTGCAACTCTAACTTTTTTGTTTTTAAATTTTAAGCATTTTTCACTTTGGATTATTAAATTGTGAGTTATCCTAGTACTAAAAGGTACTCTTGATTTAAGTCGGTAGGACAAACCGTTTTCTAGAAAAATCGATTTAAAAATTTTTCGTCTCTTTAATTTGAAAAAAAAATGAAAAATTTTTTCAAAAAAAACGGTGTATTTTACCAACTTAAAGGAAGAGTAATTTTTACTACTAGAATACCTCATAATTTAATAATCTAGCTAGAGTGTCAAAAATGCTTAAAAATTAAAGACAAAAAAGTTATGCGATAAAATAACCGTTGACCTACCCAAAACCGACGCATATGAACGATACTAGAAATTTGCAATTAATGAAATCGATTCATCTCTGGAATATAATTAAACGTTTCGTTTTTCTAAATAGTTTTTTTTTAATTTAATTACCGAAAATATTTCAAATCGATTTTTCTAGAAAACGGTATATCCTATCGACTTAAAAGAAGAGGACCTTTTAGTACAAGAATACCTCACAATTTAATAATCCAGAATCAACAATGTTTAAAAGTTAAATACAAAAAAGTTATGTGCTAAAATAACAGTGGCCCTACCCAACACGGACGCCTATGACCAGTACTAGAAATTCGCAATGCTTGGAATCGATTTATCTCTGGAAGATAAATACGCATACAAATTTTTGTTTTTCTAAATAGAAGCGTTCCGGAGGTATTTAAGAAAAACTAATTACCAAACGCCATCTTCAAATAGCTCTAGCTCCCTTAGCGTTTTCGGACTAAGTGAATTGGGTTAAATTGTCTTAAAATGATCTGAGGAATCTCATGTATTCGTTTGTCGGTAGAGTTTCTGGACACCCTGTATAAATTAATGCGAGCGATTCCATGCAGAAAGATTACTGATGTCATTAATATTTCTTCTTTGAGTGCCTCTCCTATCGGAGATTGGATATCATTAGGGCGATTCTAATTTTATTTACTGCTGTTTTGAACAATTCGTTAGTGGTACAGCCAAACCACTCTCTCAAATTTTTCATCCAGGACATTCTTCTACGGCCTGGATTTCTTCGTCCTTGGATTTTTCCTTGCATTATATTTTGTAGGAATGTGTACTTTTGTCCCCTCTTCAGGTGGCCTAAGTATTCAAGTTTTCTCTTTTTTATATTCAGTAGAACTTCCGGCTCGTTATTTATTCTGCGTATTACTTCTTCATTTGTGATTTTATCCACCCAACTTATTCTTAGTATACGGCGGTAGCACCACATCTCAAAGCTTTCAAGATTTTTAATATTCTTCTATTTAAGAGTCCATGACTCAACACCGTAGAGCAAAGTACTGAATACATAGCATTTTAACATTCTAGTTCGTAGATGAATACTAATATCACGATTACAAAGTAATTTTTTCATTTTTATAAAAGTAGACCTGGCAATTTCAATACGTCTCTCGTGATTTTGTGCACCTGTTTCATTGATGTCATTAATACAATGCTATGCAATAGAAGTTTTTAATTCATCAGGGGCGATAAGACAAGTACCCAAATGAAACTGAACAATTGTCTCTCGCCAGGATCGGTGCTGGCCCCTCTACTCTTTAGCCTTTATATAGCAGACATGCCTGAAACCACATCAAAGAAGTTCGGGTATGCAGATGACCGGGCACTTGCTACGAGTCATGAAGAATTGGAAACTACTGAGCAAATATTAACAAATGACCTGGTTACCCTCGGGAGATATTTCCGTCAGTGGAGATTACAGCCCAATACCTCCAAGACGGAAGTATCATGCTTTCATTTAAACAATAGATTGGCTAATTATCAATTAAAAATCCACTTTGAAGACAGACTCCTCAATCATACTAAATACCCAAAATATCTAGGTGTGACACTCGATAGAACGCTAAGCTTTAAAGAACATCTTACAAAGACGACTGCAATACTTAGAACACGCAACAATATTCTACAAAAGTTATGCGGTATGTTTACGTCAACAGTCATCTCGACAATTAAATAAGCTGAGAAATGCTCTGAAATTGTGTGTGGTTAACAATTTTTAGGTTTGGATGATAAATGAAAAGCACTATGCGTGTTCCAAGGGCTCATCCGAAGAAAGGCTTATGGTTCGAGATAATTACCCAGACGGTTTTTAATTAAAAATTGGGAGATTTGAAAGAACTGTCCATATACATGAAGAAAAATAGTTATTGTGTGTATGTATACAGGGTGTAACAAAAATACAGGTCATAAATTAAATCACATATTCTGGGACCAAAAATAGTTCGAATGAACCTAACTTACCTTAGTACAAATATGCACATAAAAAAAGTTACAGCCCTTTGAGGTTACAAAATGAAAATCGATTTTTCGAATATATCGAAAACTATTGGAGATTTTTCATTGAAAATGGACATGTGGCATTCTTATGGCAGGAACATCTTAAAGAAAAATTATAGTGAAATTTGTGCACCCCATAAAAATTTTATGGGGATTTTGTTCCCTTAAACCCCCCCAAACTTTTGTGTACGTCTCAATTAAATTATTATTGTGGTACCATTAGTTAAATTCAATATTATTAAAACTTTTTTGCCTCTTAGTATTTTTTCGATAAGGCAGTTTTTTCGAGTTGAGGCTTATTTTTCAATATGTTTACATAAAAATTTTATGGGAGTTTGTTCTTTAACCTTTAACTACCCCGCATCAAGTTATAACATAACTACACGCGTGGCGTACTTTATACGCCACAAGGAAATACACTTAAAAACAGCAGATTTGTTTATTTTTTTTTTTGAAAAATACACTTAGTTGTTTGTTATAAACCTTATTCAGCACTAGTGAATACTTGGAGTTCTATTTCAGTAAGCCAATTGGGATTTATTACTGGAATCATGGAATAAAAGGAAATAAAATTATTAATAAAAAATTTTTTGAAATGTGATTTTTTACAGGAGAAAAAGTATTGTTTATAAAGAAAAATATATTTTGTGCGATAATGACTAAAAAACAATTGAAATATGTACTTATATTACTACGTATATTAATATAATCGTGGCGTATATTGTCCACCACCGGAAACAACAAATAATAAACTCTAAATTACGATCTTCCCAGAACGCCAATTATAACGAAACTAAAACCAAATTGTCAAGCACATTCCAGTGGTAAGTTAGAGAGATAAACAAGGTCAAAAATTAAATTTTTAAATATATTTCCAGTAGAATTCTTATATCTGGCGTACAAAATACGCCAGCGCGTGTAGTTAAAGGTTAAACCCCCCAGATGTTTGTGTACGTTTCAATTAAAATATTACTGCGGTATCATTAGTTAAACACAATGTTTTTAAAACTTTTTTGCCTCTTTGTATTTTTTCGAAAAGGCACCTTTTATCGAGATGTGACTTCTTTTTTAATATGGTTCAAAATATCCCTAAAAATGTAATGTCATGATTTTAAGATACCAAATTGATAGAATAAGTTAAATAATAAACAATTTAATGATTTTGCACTGCCCAAAGCAGTTAAGTAAGTATCTTGATATAGGTTTTGTTCGAGAAACGTGATTGGTTTGGAGAGTTGAATATAATGAGAGTACTAAAGGAAATTAAAGTTAAAGTTGCATTTTAATTAATTTAATAGTTATAAAATGAATTTATTTAGAGTTATACAGTTTAAGTAACAAGAAAGTTTGAAATAGACCGTACTATATAAAGGAAGCTATTTAAAAGGCATTGAATGTATGAATTTGTTGCTAAACATGCAATAGTTTGAAATTTGGTCTTACCAAAAGAATAACTTACAAATTTGTTCCATGATGACTTTGTTTCTGTTTAATAATCATAAAAAATTACTTTTTTCTAAAGATCACTTGGAGAAAATGTTCATATTTGTTGTAATTTATTTCTGAATAATATGAAAGTTATTTCAGTACTTTATATGTATTAATAGTGAAAATATTTGGACTTTAATTTGTAGAGGTAGTGATTAAAGGGATAGAAAGTGTACGGACAGTGTTCGCATTAAGTGGTTATAACAATTTATTGGGAGTATCCTAAAATATGCAAAATATATGAAAAGAATCTATAAAGTTCAATGAATTTAATTCTTTAATTCAATTTTACTCAAATAAGAGAATAAAATCACCATTTAGGCAAATATTTTCAAATTTTAGATAAAAAATACCATTTTGACTAAATGTCATAATTTGTAAAATTATTTCATTGGTTCATTTAAATTTCCAAAGCATGAATTATTAATTTGTTTAAATATGATTGGCTGTAAAAACGACGCCAAGGTTAAAAATTGAATTCAAGAAGAAGCTTGTAGAGATTCGAAGGGGACAGACGCTTTGTGAAGCTATTCCCAAAAGATTTTGATTTTAAAACAGAAATTTCGGAAAATGTAATCAAAAAAGTATTCAAAAATAAACATTAAGGGTTACTTTTCGTATGGAAAGTGTTTTTAAGCAGATTGGACTTTAAAAAGTCACTTAAAATGGGACTGTAAGCTGAATGGACTTGGGAGAGCCTGGATTTCAACGGAAAAGCAGCATCTGGAAGTGTTGGAAGATAAAATACGGCTTCGATGGACAATTATCAGGTGACATTACAAAACTATAACATGATATCATGATTAATAAAAAATTGAAAAGAAAAGCATGCATGATCAATATAAAAATTTAATAAGTTTAATATCATTTACCGCTTTGGTAAAATAAATTTAAGAGAGAAATATTCTTTACTTACATAAATTGGTTTATATTCCATAACCACACAAATTTTTCAGAGTCATTGACCTTCCATTTTGTTTCTTATGCCATCATGTGGCGAATAAAATTTATATATAAACCAGAGTATGTATCATAGACATGTTCTAATTTTAAACATTTAACACTATTCTGTGTATTTACCTAAATTGATGTTGCATTAAGCGTATTTTTTTTTATTTCACTTAAATATATTTATAAAATTTTCCATCACAGTGTGTTCTTCAATCTTTTTGGTTATACATTTGCACAATTTTGTCCTTAATCCCTCTTACAGAATTAATTTCACCCCACACCTCTAAAGAAAAGAGTTTCCTGCAATATATGGATTCAAACATCAACTGAGCTGGTAGGTACAATAATTTCTCAATAGGTGGCGCCCAATAGATTCAATACAAATCAGTAAATAAAATAAAATGCAATAATGATATAACAAAAAGTGTTTAATAATATAAGAAAAATTGTAAATAAATATAAAATAATTAATATAATAATAATAAAAATAAAATATTTAATATATTTAATTAAATAATAAAATATATAATAATTGCCAATTATTGATTAATAAATAAATAATTAAAATATATAATAGTAAATCATAAATAAATGTTCATAGTATTACAAAGTCTCCATAATCGTTCTTAACCATATACAAATATGTGGTGGATTTGTCAAATATTCGAAATATCTCGATAAAAACTGACTTTTTGAAAAAGTACAAGGGGCAAAAAAGTTTTAAAAACATTGTGTTTAACTGATGGTACTAAAATAATAATTTAATTGGAACGTACACAAAAGTTTGGGGGGGTTTAAAGGAACAAAACCCCCATAAAATTTTTATGGGTTGTCCAAATTTCACTATAATTTTTTCTTAAGATGATACTGCCATAATAATTCCACATGTCCATTTTCAATAAAAAATCTCCAATAGTTTTCGATACATTAGAAAAAATCGATTTTCATTTTGTAACTTAAAAGGGCTGTAACTTTTTTTATGTGCACATTTGTACTAAGATAAGTTAGGTTCAATCGAATTATTTTTGGTCCCAGAATATGTGATTAAATTTATGACCTGTATTTTTGTTACACCCTGTATAAGTGTACAATTCTTCCCACTAGTCTAAGTAATAAAACTCAAAGATTAGCCAGATGTGTACAGGTCCAAACAAAATTTTAAATCTAAGAAAAATGAACATGCTACACTAAGTGAATACACCAATATTTTTTATATGTTGATTGGTTCTTAACGACTAGTAGTCTATACCTTTATGCAAGCCTTAAATAAACATCTCGATCTGCGCTAGTGTCTCCGCGAAATTGTCTGACGACTCGGAATAAGTTTTTCGCCTCTAAGGCAAACGTCATGTAAATTATTTTTATTGATTATGTTATCAAAATCTTCATAGACTGCTAAACCACTTTTTACCGACATACTGCAACGAGATCTCTAAAGAATATCTAACAACACTACTGCCAAAGATATTTTTTATCATCACTTGTACCTCGCATTTACCGGCGAAAAGTCGGTATGGCTTGTCTCCTTCAATTCTGTTGACTTCCAATAGATCTAAATTCAAAAAATGCGTTTCTGCGATCTAATTTACACAATCTTGCGTTTCAGACCGCATCCTGTTCTCATGATTCTTACTTAGTCAGCGACTAGTGGAGTTTAGAGGAATTTGGCCGAGGAATCTGCCAAATGCGTACAAGTACTTTTATTTCTTTTAGAGCGAGAGTTTCCAATGCAAGCAAATGATTCAATTTTGTTTATCCAATCGACGCGTTTAAAGTTCAAAAAACGACTATATTAGTTTCCTTTAATAAACTTCTCGATCTGCGCTACTGTCTCAGCGAAGTCGTCAGACGACTTTGAATTCGTTTTTCGCCACTAAGGCAAACGTAATGTAAATGATTTATGTTGAAAGTTGAAACCGAAAAATTTCCTAAAGAGATTAAAAACGTCCGTTTACTTTTTTTCTACAATATTTTATCTCTCGAGACTCCGGCCTCGAGGCAATAGAAGAATCATCGGAAGTTAAAACTTACTTCTAACTTTAAACATCCGCTTCTCTTTATCTGGAATAATGCGAAAGAACTGTAGTTCATTCTTTAAACACTTTTATGAAACTTATTATAATCTGGACTAATTTACTTTAGAGGGAACGATGAAAAATATCGTTCACTTTAGACGTTTTAGTTTGTTTTTAGCTGCATTTCCCGTCAAATGTTAAAGGATATTGCTATTCTTCAGTTGAAAGAATTTCCATAAATAATTTTAGTTCTCTATTAATAATACAAAGTACGTCTCTGTACCAGGAGTTTATGGTGGTTGTTGGGATAAGTTACCCCTTATGTTGTGTTGAATATCAGGAATACACTTAAACGCCCATATCTTGTTTATTCATTTACTTAAGGAGGGGGTATGGTTTGAAATCAACATATCAAGCACATTTTTGTAAATTTTTTTCAAAGCTATGGTAGAATTATTTTATTTTTATATTAAATAAACATATTAAGTACAATTCAAAGAATATTTAAGAAAAAATTCAATCCAAAATATTAAAAAATAAGCCATTGGCGACCAATTTTGGCAGGCAGCTCAGAAAAAAATTGATTTTGCGGTGGACATCAGAACTCATCACTGGATCATACGAAACAAAAAATTCAAAAATATTTAATTAGCTTATGAGTTTCACGAGGTAACAACGTCGAGTTTTTTTATTTTTAATGATTTTTGAATTTTTGGTATCACTCAGAAATCAAAAATACGAAATTTTTGATAAAAATTTTGTGAAAACCAACAGATTTAATATTGTTGAACAAAAAATAAGCACAAAACGAAAAATATCTCAACGTTGTTACCTCACCAAATGTCTAAAGAAAATCTATGCAAAATTTCAGGTAGATCGGTCAAGTAGTTTTTCAGTTACAATGTCCACCGCATTTGAAAAAGCAGTTTCGAGAAAAATGCGTTTAAAGTTTTGACAACTGCATCTTCATCTTCTTATTTGTCTGCCAAATCGTAAAGTGATGAACATTGGAATATGTTTTTTGAATTGCGGAGTAATCTACAAAAGAGAAGGCGAACTGGCGAACAGTTGTTTAACGTTTCTCACTACGCTCAAGCGTGCTGGCGCGAAGCCGCGGCCAAGCGAGTCGAGGGTAGGGATATTCAACACCCTGTATCTCTGGTAGTTTTACTGCAATTATTTTGAAATTTTCAGTGAGTATTCTTGAAAGTATGCACTTTTATTTGAAATAATAAAAAAAATTAAATATTTCAAACCATACCCCCCCCCCCCCTTAATACATACAACAAAAAGTGTACTCAGCTGATAATGATGTTGGCTCACTCGTTCGCTCAATTAGACTTAATAATTATTAATTAATTATCTCGTGTTATTTTTGTATATATCTAATCCGTGTTTATGTTTATGTAATGAAAATAATATCGTTAAATATAAACTATTATTTTTTTTAATTAATCTTTTTAAATATAGGATTTTTATAAGTTTCTGAATAATGAGTTAAATTCCGTTACAAGTTCTTAAATGTATCTTTACATTTTAAACATGTTTAAAGAACAGTGTAATTATCCCTATTTAAAACAAGTAAAATAACACAGAGAACAGCATACCTGCATTTAATTCTAAATCATTAATAAATACAAATTTAAAGATGACGCATGACGTGACAAACGAGACAGAGCGATAAAATTTTTGAACAAAAAAACAAATATACAAACATGTAAAATGTTATATCCATTCTATTCTTCTTTATGCTGCCGAAGCTTGAACTGTTAATGTTGACTTAATGAGAAAGCTGGAAGCCTTTGAGATGTTGCTTTTAGGAGAATTTTGAAAATACAATGGACCGATCATATTACGAACGAAATGGTGTTGCACAGAGTGGGCAGAGACAGAGAACTTTGGTTGCCATTAAAAGGAGAAAACATTATTTCTAAGTATGTGTCCCAAATGTGCTAAGTACAAATTGTTACACCTGATTATGAAGATTAAAATCGAAGGAAAAGGGTGTCCAGGTAGATGACAAGTATCCTGGCTGAGAAACATTCGCGACTGGACCGGGTTAAACAAACAAACAGACGCCTTTAAAAAAGCACAACATAGAAATGAGTTTGCAATGGTGGAGTTGCAACTCCATTATTAGTGGAGTTGGCACTAGAAGAAGATTATCTGTTGGTGTACTTACTATAATATAAATTATATTTCACAACATAATAGGTTTGTTCTAGCAAACAGTCAAACTAGTCAGAAACCGTCAGCAAACAGTTGGTCAGTGAGAGAACATAATACAGTCACCAGTGCTATCCCCTCTACTCACGCTGGTCCACTATTCGCTGATGGTTTCAAACCGTTTGAAACTGATAGGTCTGGATCCCGCGTATGAAAAAAAAGTTCATTAATAACAAGCTGAAAATTTGTTAAGAGCTTAAGGGTGCCTAGTCGGACAAACTTTGATATATGGGAACCCTGGAACAGGAGAAGTTTTAATTGTGGAACAGGTTAAAAATTTGGAACGGTCAGACCACGAAAACGGCACATGTATTTCGTCCGACAGAACAGACTTAAACTCTCCGAACAGAGATTAAACTCTCATGCAAAAATCAGACTGCTATTTATCACCAAATGGGCGTTTTAATGAGAGGAACATGTAGAATATGTCAAATGACAGGAATGATGACAGGTGATAAATAGCAGTCTGATTTTTGCATGAGAGTTTAATCTCTGTTCGGGGAGTTTAAGTCTGTTCTGTCGGACAAAATAAATGTGCCGTTTTCGTGGTCTGACCGTTCCAAATTTTTAACCTGTTCCACAATTAAAACTGCCCCTGTTACAGTGTTCCCATATATCAAAGTTTATCCGGCTAGACACCCTTAAGTTTAACAAATTTTCAGCTTGCTATTAATCAACTTTTTTTTATACGCGGGATCCAGACCTATGACGCTAGAACAAACCTATTATAATACAGCTCTCCATGTATAACAAGCTTTAAATTTTTAGTAAGACATTTATCTTCTTCTTCTTCTTCTTTTTGTATAGACATGAGACTGTCTGTTTTTTCAATGTGCCTCTAGTAAGTGTCGTTCCATCGTTTTTTCCGTCTCTCGCTGTCCTGACTATCCTATTTGTTGTTATTCGGCTTATGTGGTCATTCCATTCTATTCTTCTGTTTCTTACCCAGTTATTAATGTTATATACCTTGCATCTCCGTCTTATATCTGTACTTCTAGCTCTGTCCCATAGAGTCTTACCATCGATTTTTCGAAGGGTTTTCATCTCCGCTGTTTCGAGCAATCTTTTTGTCCTCTCTGTGTCGGGTCGTGTTTCTGCCGCGTGTAATTATTGGTCTGATGACTGTTTTGTAAATTCTGCCTTTCATTTCTTTTCCGATATTTTTATTTCTCCAAATTGTGTCATTTGGGCAACCTGCGGCTCTGTTTGCTCTATTCACTTGATATTCCACTTCTGTTTCGAGCCTTCCGTAGCTAGATAGTGTGATGCCTAGGTACATATTTAAACTCCATCACTTGTTCTATTATCTGACCTTCCCGCTCCAATTTACATCTTATTGATATCTTAATAAGATATTTCGGTGACCTAATATCGCCATGCCATTTTAAATATGTTTCTCTCACTTCGTATCGTTGAAAGTGAATACCTTCTTATAAAGTGATACTGTATAAGATTATATGTTTAAAATCCCATTTTGTTTCAGTGTGTCAGGCGAAGACGGCAACCTCGCAACATGCGCCTGATGGAGATCGAGTTGGTGAAGGGGAACAAAGGTCTAGGATTTAGCATCGCCGGCGGTATAGGCAACCAACATATACCGGGTGATAATGGCATCTACGTCACGAAGGTGATGGACGGTGGCGCCGCTCAAGTCGACGGCCGGTTGCTGGTTGGAGATAAGTTGGTGGCAGTAAGAGATGCCGTGGTAAGTTGTTTATCCATATCATTAATAATTATTTACAAATATATTCATATACAAGGAACTTACTTGACATACTTAAAATGCATGACTGCATATTATTCGAGGAAATTCGTGGTAATTGTTAAAACTAATCAAAGGTGAAAGGATTGTTGGTGCACAAGCAAATCTCCCAGAAACCATTTCTGCCATTCGGCCATGGGAAGCATTAAAAAAGCATGATTTCTGTTCTGTTGTTTCTGTCTAAAAGTTTATGGTCAGAAAGCATTATATGACTGTCGAGACTATCTGTGTCCTGTCCCTTAAGCTTTTCTTCTTTCTTTTTTTACTCCATCTTCTTCTGGCCTGTTTCATGATCGACAGGATAGTACTTTATAGGTAATTACCTCTCATCAGATAGTGGAAGTTTGTAAATAAACTAGAAGACCTACTTCTTTTTGCCGCTTCGGAGTACTTTCACACAAGTCTGTAGGCTCCATCTATTTTTGATTCATTGAGTATGTATAAAGCGAGATTACTGTAATTGATTTAGTTAAAGTATATTTAGTGAAACTCCTCTTAAGCGAACTCCATATATAATCAGTGGCTTATCTCTTCATAATAATATTTTATTTATAAGTGGTCTATAGAATCAAAACTTGCTAGATCCATGATTTGAAATTCTGTCAAGAGGCTAAAAAAACATTAAAAATGTAAATTTTCCAAAAAGTATCCGGCATTTCTCAATCAAAGGGCAGCAATAAATATCATAAAATGGCACACTAATTTGTCATTTTTCTGCATGCCCCTTAGATCTTCAGAAATTTGTACTTTTAGTTTGGATTTAGCAGAACGAAAAATTAGGATTTAGCAGCTTTTGATTCTGATAGGCTCATATATCCATATCATCATATGTCAGCATAAAAATTATATTTATAGTCACACATTATCCTGCCTTAACAGAAAACCATTGCATTGGCAAGAAACGTAGTCTTCTAGGATCTCCGTTAGGTAGAGTTTTGTGGCAATTATACGTGAATCAGGATGAGATTCATGTGAGTCTTAAAAAAATTCATATCCCAAACTTAGTAAATCATGGGGCTCTCTTCTCTGATGCATTAGTCTTTCAGGCCTAGATCTTGCTATGCTGCTAAGTGCTCAGGAGATAATAGCTAGGGTTTGCTCAGGCAGAACCATCCCCATCTGCTCTGCCAGCTAAACAGCCCTAAGGACTTTGGATGCACCCAAAGTCAGCTCCAAGCCGGTCTTTGGGTGCACCCAAAGTCAGCTCTAAGCCATTCTTTGGGTGTAAGAGAGCACTGACCGATGTTGCGCTTACCAGTAGCATTAACTTGATATGGTACCGGGACACACAAGTATGGAAAGAAATGAACTGGTAAGAAGTGAACTGTCTATGGGACCCGAACCTGTGCTTGGAGTACTCTCCAGTACTGGTCGAGGTAGTCTCAAGGAGCTTCTGCCGAGATTCTAGAACTTCTGGGCCAGAGGTGGACGCATGAGACAGGCTAGTCTGTATATAGTGATGTCATCCAAAAGTCATACAGTCCAACATTTTCTAAACCGTAAAAAGTGCTCTCTGGTGATCAGTATGCTTACCGGCCACTGTAACCTCCTCACATGTCTTCTGGAAGTGCCTGGCACTGGTCTATCAAAGGTTGAAGATCCTAGGTTCAGTCTTTATGCAACCGAGTCAAATGAAAGAGGTACCCCTAAAGAGACTTGGGGTTTTCTATAATGCTACAAGGTTACTAGAGGAATAGACGTTTGGGATGACAGGAAGAGCTCAGATTTGGACCAAATTTGTCGTTTAAATGGATATTTCCTTTGTATTTTTACCTATATGTTGCCCACCTATCTAACTGTGGTTTACGTTTTGTGTTTTATAATGAAGTCCCTCTGATGAATCCCAGAGCGTGAAAAATGTCCTCACACTACAATCCTACAATTAATCTTTTTTCTTCGTGCGACTAGGATTACTCCTGTTTGTCTGCCTCTTATTCTGTTTCAGTTATTGTAGACTGTACATTGTCTTTCCACCTTTTCGGCGGCCTTCCAACGGGTCTTCTGCTATACGTCTTGTTGGTTTTACAGATTTTCGCTAATCTATCTGGTCCGATTCGGTTTACATGTTCGCTCCAGTTTTTTTCTTGTTTTTATCCACCTGTTAATGTTTTGAATTTTGCATTGTTCGCGTATACTTCTGTTGCTTTCTCTGTCTCTTAATGATATGCCCGCTATTGATCTTAATACTTTCATTTCGATATTGTTGATTTGTTGTTTCGTCTTTCTTGTATCGGTCCTTGTCTCCGCTGCATATGATAGGATTGGTATTACTGTTGTTTTGTTTACTTTTATTTTGCTTTCCGTGGTCAGATATTTGTTTCTACATATGGTTTCTTGGCAACCACTTACACTTGCTGCTTTTGCTGCCTGCCTTGTGGTCTCTGTTCTTATATTCCTGTCACTAGTGATCTCTACTCCTAGGTAATTGAATTTCATTACTTGTTTTACAATTTTGCCATCTATTTCTATTTTGCATCTACGCGGCTCTTTACTGATCAGTATAAATTTAGTTTTTTCTACTGATATTCTCATATTAAGTTTGTTTGCTGTGATATTTAAAGTGTGGAGCTGCCTTTGTAGGCCATCCTCGTTATCAGAAATTAGTACTGCATCATCAGCATAGCATAATATCGTGATTTTCTGTGCTCCCATGTGGTATCCATGTCGCTTTCTAACTTCGTGAATTATTTGATTCATTATCATATTGAATAACAATGGGCTGAGTGAGCCTCCTTGTCAGATTCCTACTTTTAGTTTTATGTATTCTGTTTCTCCTGTTGACACTATAACGCTGGTCTTGTTGTTCTTGTTAATTTCATTAATTTTCCTTACCATCTGATGGTCTATTTGTTCAGCTTGTAATAAATTTAAGATGCCATTTCACCTCACCCGGTCAAAGCACTTTTTAAATCTACAAAAGCACATGTATGCTGGTTTTCCATATTCAATAGACTTTTCTATTATTTGTCTGATAATATGACATGAATACTAATAGTCCAGGAACCGAAGCTTTTCACCTCGCAATTTTTACAGAACGGATCGATTTGCTTGAAAATTTCAGAATAAGTAGTAGATAGTCCAATGGTCAAGATCTATAATATGATGCCAAAAGGCACTTTTACCATGGGGGTGGTTGCCACCCCATCTCGGGGGTGGAAATTTTTCATTATATTTTGACCGCAAAAGTTAAAAAAAACATTCATTCTAAGCAAAAAATGTTCTATACATTTTTTTGATAAAATTAATAATTTTCGATTTATTCGCTATCGAAAGGGTTAGTTTTATATCGAAAAAATCGTTTTTATTTAAGATATTTTTTATCAATCATTTACGATTCACTCAATTTTTGCCGTAGAAAAAAAAATTTTAAACCGAGTTCTTAGGAACCAAATGACCTACAATTTCATATTTAAACATTTTTTCGTAATCATTCTAAGCCACTCAAACTTCTAGAACATATTAATAATACATAAATAAAGAAGAATGAATAAGGCCAATGACTAAAAACGCTGCTAACTTACATTATTATGCTTCCAATTGGATTTTTCCTTTTTTTTTTTCAAAAAAATATACTGATTTTTTAACCGTAACTTTTGTATTTTTTATCTGAGAAAGTTTGGTAAAAACGAATTACGTAGGTTTTTGCAAGGTCTATAAGCTCTATACTTTATTATCAATACTAGATCTTTTTGAAATCCTCAGTCGCAAAAAGAGGTGACTTTGAAAGGGTTGGTAGAGGTGGTTTTTGCATGTTATTACAAGTTTTAATTGTCAATTTTTACCGCAGAAAAATTTTTTGCAAACCTGGTTCTTGGGAATTAAATAGGCTACAATTTCATATTTAAACATTTTTTCGTATCTCTGATGCTAATCTTTCTTTTCTGAAGAAAAGGTCATTTTTTCAAACTACAAAAATTCGTTATTCGCTTTTAACTCCATTTTTTTAATAACTAATCATTCTAAGCCAGTCAAACTTCTAGAACGTATTAAAAATATATAAATAAAGAAGACCAAATAAGGACAATGACTAATTTTTAATTAGGGTGGTGATAAGGGGGTTGCTCCCGATCACTTTTTCGCTGAAAAAAATAGGGACTGACATTCTTTTCATTATAAGTAACTTAATTTTTGAGCTAGAGACTTTTTTTTATTTCTGGAGATAAATATTTTTAAATATGTACTTTAAATTAGTTTTGAATAAGTTATCCTCGAAAAATGCATAGTTGTTCTGTCTTTTGACTTTAAAACTACAATATTTAGCATTTGACGAAGAAGAGCTAACATATAATAAAGTATAGCTCGATTACTATTGGTCTTAAAGAAAATAAAAAAACGGCTTTGTTTATTTTTTCAAAAGCTACATTTTTATTAAGTAAAGTTGTTTTGATAAAACGAAAACTTTTGGAGTTATTAGCAGAAAACTTATTAAAAACATTGATTTTTTTGATATAAAACTATCATTTTCGATAGCGAATAAATCGAAAACTATTAATTTTATCAAAAAAAGGGATAGAACGTTTTTTGCTTAGTTTTGCGGTCAAGATATTATAATAAAAAATATTCACACCCGAGACGGGGTGGCAACCACCCCCATGGTAAAAGCGCCTTTCGGCATCATATAGATTTTGAACCTTAGACTATCCACTACTTATTCTCAAATTTTCAAGTAAATCGATCCATTATGTAAAAATTGCGAGGTTTTGTCCTATTTTAAGCTTCATTACTTGGATTATAATATTTATATGTATTTGCGTGGCAGAACATTCCAAACCAAAGATTTAAATAGGCAACAGATACGATTACACTGATGTTCTAGAAGATTTTCTCTTACTTTTCTTATTTATATAGACATTGTATATTTACTTTTTCCATCAGCATTTAAAAACTTATTTTCTTGTTTATATTACTTACTTAACTCCCTGAGGCTGCAGACATCTCTGGTAATATTTTAACAACTCAAAAAAGGTAAAATCACTTTAACCGCCATTACTTTCCGTATTTATTTTGCTTTAATCCCTTAGAGCGAAGTTATGAAAATATAAGAGCAACTGCAAAATGCAAGATTTGCAACACTCCAAGTTTTTCCTTAAAATATTCATTTTCTCATAAAACTGCTCATTCTGAATGCGTGCATTAAATCTCAGGAAACCTTGTTGGAATTCGTTAATTTATCTGTAGATGAAAGACTGAGCGAGATGGATAGATAAAAGGAAAATGCACGTAAGAATTTTAGATTGGATTACTTGGCAGTGAAACCTTATTTTCTGCGGGTGCAAGATGAATTATAAAAGCTTTCAGAGCATTGATAGAGCCTTTACTGAAAAAGAACACAACCTCAAGTGTAGATTGCAACGCAAATGTTTGTTAACCGTAGAAATTTTGATTTAGTCTCGGCTTTGGATGCCTTTGATGGAACATTAAAGAGATGGATTTATAGTTGGTTGCTATCGGGATGATACTGATACGTTTATAATGCGAATTAAGTGTATAATTTCCACTCAAAGCGATTAAGAATTTTATTTATTTATAAGATTTAGAGATAGAACCTCAAAGGTAACATTTTAATTACTTTACAGCACGACCAAATTCACGTTGTATTGAAACGGTGCCTAAGATACGATCGTTTCACCTCTTATTTGTAAATTATATCCGCTTTTATAAGATCTCATTTATTGAACGCCCCCAATATAATGGAAGTTTTGCTTATTAGCCTACTGATTCCCATTTGAAAACCGTAAATTTTCTCATAGTTCATATCTGAATTAGGATGTTTTCATCACCTAATTGAATACAGATTTGTTTATAATACCGAGGAAGGCGATATATTTTCAAAGGAACGTTGATAATTTCGGCGACGGAGAGTCAAGTGCTTATCTGTATAGTGGCATCATTGAAATTGAGTTTGGTTGGGCTACGTTCGAGATTGTCCACGATTCCCAGTAAAAAAACACGTGCAAAATTGATTGGGGCATCATCTTCGTGTGAAAGTTTGGACATCGTATGAGCTTTGTTTATCATTTTCCTATTGGTCAGAGTAATGATACGGCCATCATGTGGGTTTGATTTAGAGTATCCTTTGGTTTTTGCTTTTGGTAAATAGTAACTGGAAGGAAAATATTCATTTTCTCGTAAAACTGCTCATTCTGAATGCGTGCATTAAATCTCAGGAAACCTTGTTGGAATTCGTTAATTTCTCTGTAGATGAAAGACTGAGCGAGATGGATAGATAAAAGGAAAATGCACGTAAGAATTTTAGATTGGATTACTTGGCAGTGAAACCTTATTTTCTGCGGGTGCAAGATGAATTATAAAAGCTTTCAGAGCATTGATAGAGCCTTTACTGAAAAAGAACATAACCTCAAGTGTAGATTGCAACGCAAATGTTTGTTAACCGTAGAAATTTTGATTTAGTCTCGGCTTTGGATGCCTTTGAAACATTAAAGAGATAAATTTATAGTTGGTTGCTATCGGGATGATGCTGATACATTTATAATGTGATTTAAATGTATAATGCTGGCCACTCACTTACGGATATCGAAGAGGCCGAGCGACTGACAGGCGGTTAATTAAGGCCAAAATCACCACATACACGCAGTTTTCGTAAAGGCGTTGGCACGCTCGATCACAAAACTGCATGTGTGTGGCGTGTCAACTGCAGTTCATCAACTTAACTACTCAAATAACGGCCTTCAGTCCTGGCCTGCATGCCATGGCCTCTTCGATATCCGTAAGTGAGTGGCCAGCATAATATCCACTCAAAGCGATTATTTTAATCGTTTAATAGATTTGGAGATAGAAACATAAAAATCAAAAAGTAACATTTGAATTTATTTACTGTTTATTTAATACGTACAGGCACGTATCCATTACGTTGGTGTTCCGTGCTCAGTGTAACTGCTCCACATAGTGGATACGTTGGTGCTCCCGGAGCGGCGCTCACCGTCAGAGATCCAATCGGTGGCAGTTTATACGTAGAGTAATTTGTCAGCAATATACACATAGTTTCAAAAGTTATGCATCACCCCTCGTATTCACGATGTTTACGCTTTTATAAATCCGTATCTTTATCACATATTTAATGGGCCTTTTTTATAAAAAATATACCTTTTTTGGTTTTTTATTTTATTTGAATACCCATTTACTTAACCTGGTTTTGCCAAGGTGTAAACATTTGAAAAAGTTATTCTGGTGAAATTTTTGAAAAAGTGATTAAAAATGAATCATACTTTAATTTATGAGTTGGACCGTATAAGAATGATCGATTTAGTTGAAGAAGGCCATTCACAGCGGTTCGTGGAGGAAAGAGTGGGTGTTTCTCAGAGTGATGTCTCACGGATATGGAATAGGTTCCTGGAGACAAACTCGATACGGAATAGAGTGGGTCTGGTAGACCCCGAATTACCAATGATCGACAGAATAGATATATCAGAATTTCCATCCGTAGAAATTCTTCTATGTCTGTACCAGCCCTCCAAAGATAATTCAGGCATGCTACAGGAGTCAGAGTATCGTTGTCTACAATAAGAAGAAGAATGTTAGACTCAGATTTGAGGAGACGCCGACCAATAAGAGATCCTTAGCTACAACCTAGATATGTTTTGGACCGCCTCAAGAACACATACAGCTCCCCCAACAGTTTTGGAATTTTGTGCTTTTTTCAGACGAGATCAGAATCTGTTTAAATAGTGATAACCGGCGAATTTGTGTGTGGTGAGAGCCAACAAAAGCTGCACAACTAGCCACAGACGAATTCGCCGGTTATCACTATTTAAACAGATTCTGGTCTCGTCTAAAAAAAGCGCAAAATTCCAAAATTGTTGGGGGAGCTGTATGTGTTCTTGAGCCCACTGGAGGCGGTCCAAAACATGTCTAGGTTGTATCTGAGGAACTCTTATTGGTCGACGACTCCTCAAACCTAAGTCTAAAATTCTTCTTCTTATTGTAACCAACGATACTCTGACTCCTGTAGCATGCCTGAATTCTCTTTGGAAGTCTGGTACAGACATAGAAGAATTTCTACAGATGGAAATTCTGATATATCTATTCTGTCTATCATTGGTAACTCGGGGTCTACCAGACCGAGCTCTATTCCGCATCGAGTTTGTCTCCAGGAACATATTACATATCAGTGAGATATCACTCTGAGAAACACCCACTCTTTCCGCCACGAACCGCTGTGAATGGCATTCTTTAACTAAATCGATAACTCTTATACGGTCCAACTCAGAAATTAAAGTACGATTCATTTTTAATTACGTTTTCAAAAATTTCACCAGAATAAATTTTTCAAATGTGTACACCTTGGCAAAACCAGGTCAATTAAATGGGTAATAAAATAAAATAAAAGACCAAAAATGGTATATTTTTTTTATAAAAAAGGCCCATTAAATATGTGCTAAAGATACGTATTTATAAAAGCGTAAACATCGTGAATACGAGGGGTGATACATAACTTTTGAAACTATGTGTAATATTTTTGGTCAAAATTCATCTATAAACTGGTGATCAAAAAATCTAAAAACTAATTTTGCAATTATTATTGAACGATAAATGCATAAATATTGTTAATGATATAATAATAATGATACTAATTCTGTCGCCAGAGGGGGTACAACGGCCTCCTTTATTTAGATGGACTAACCTAAGTTTTTTATGTATTTTGGCCCGTAGAACACGAATTTTTGGGTAACTGTTGATCCGAATGTCGATAAGATTGTTATAACAAAGAACTTGCAGAATTATATAACAGCGTAGAATTACATAACAATTACATTTTGTATTTTTTTGGGCATTCTAAGCAAGAAATGTTCTTACAAGTTTTTTCGTAGGATGCATAGTTTTCGAGATAAACGCGGTAGAATATTAAAAAAATCTAAAAATTGCAATTTTTGAACCCGAATAAATTTTGACTAAAAAATAGAATAGCAATTCTGCTTGCAGCATTTGAAAGTTCAAGTCAAATTATACCAATTTTGATTATTTTCATTACTAAAAGTTAATCTTTTATTGTTAAACAAAGCTATAAACAAATAGTGTTTGAGCGTTTTGACATGCATGCGTTTTAATGCATGCTACAGAAATTGCCTGTTTGCTGGCGCTTGTACCTTACTTGTTCGATTTTAAATGAGAGATGCATTAAAAGCATCACTCAACCACTAAAATTTGTGTGTGTGTTGTATTTTAAAATAGAGAAAAAATTTTGCGGCACAAATTTAAATCTGGTCAAGTATGTGTTTTTACGACGTAAATATTTATTTTGTTTGTTGTACCTAGATATTTAAAATTTCCGGAAAAATTGTTTTTTTCCGGAAAAAATGGAAAAATACGGAAAAATTGACATTTCTTACAATATACTAAACAAATTCTGCATCCCGTATCAAAATCGATAAATTTAGTGGAATTCGATAGATCTATATTATCAGAAGTGCCTTTTGTCTTTAAGTAGGTATATAAAAGACGCAATAATAAAAAATATTCCCCAACAAGTTAACCAGATTAGTTCTCTTATCGAAAGCTTGCTAAAATATGTATGTTGAAAACCGCTACGAATTTTGTTCTAAGCTGATTCACTTTGCCTCTTGATGCTCGCTTTCATCATCATCAGTAGCTCGACAACCCTTGTGTTTTCAGATCTTGTTCCACTTGTTCCATGTATCTAAGTTTGGGTCTTCCCTTTGACCTTCTCCCTACTGGTGTTTGCTTCATTATGTGTTTTGGTGTTTCGGTCTCCAACATTCGTTCAACATGGCCCATCCAGCGCAGACGTCCGATCTTTGTGGATGTTATGACGTCGGGTTCGTTGTATGCTGTGTATAGTTCAAAATTATATCTTCTGCGCCATACGTTATTTTCTTTCACACCCTTATAAATTTAGTGGAATTCGATAGATCTATATTATCAGAAGTGCCTTTTGTCTTTAAGTAGGTATATAAAAGACGCAATAATAAAAAATATTCCCCAACAAGTTCCCCAACCAGACTAGTTCTCTTATCGAAAGCTTGCTAAAATATGTACATATGTTGAAAACCGCTACGAATTTTGTTTTAAGCTGATTCACTTTGCCTCTTGATGCTCGCTTTAAAGAAGAATAATTGATTGAAGACCAACTAATGGAAGCCATAGACTTCATTTCTGAAACGGCTTGTTTACTAAGGCCCGGTCTTTTCACCTCCGAATATCTAGATATCGGGAAGTTTATTTGAGAGATTTACATGTAATCTGCCGGATAAACTTCCCGATAACTATTTATTCGGAGGTGAAAAGACTGGGCCTAAACCTAGATCTAGGGAAGGTGGTGGCAAATCTAGCCCAATTTAGAACAAAAAAAACTGGATTTTTTAGTCGAAATTATGGATAGTGCAAATATGTAGTACTAATCCCGTTATATGGTAGCAAGGTTTATGTACATCGCAGCCACTTATGCCAATTGCCTCCCGAATTTTAAATGGACCTCCATCTTCCGCCTCTTCAGAAAGAAACTGGTCTTTATACGGCCTCATATATACAAGTAAAAAAAATATGTTATCACTGGATAAAATTTATAAGTTGTTGCTATTCATTTAAATTTGGTTATAAACGAAAAACAGATATTTATTTACGATACTAGACTAGATCCACTTTTAAAAGGAACTGACAAAAATAATGTTGTGTTATCCATTCAGGATGGTGAAGCGGAGATCGAGTCTGAATCAGATGCTTGGTTTGAAGATTCAGATTCAGACTCAGATAAAAATATACCACTGAGGAATTTGGTTAAATAATGTGCTTTCTACTTTTGAAGTATCAGTTTTGACACTTACAATTAAAGTCTCTTAGTTTAAGTACACTTAAGTCTCAATTAAAAAATATTTTCAAATTTTCCCATTTTTTCCAATTTTTCCAATGGTCTGGAAAAAGACAGAAAAAAAACCTGTTTTTTCCCAATTTTTCCCGTTTTTTCCGGCATGTTCATTCTCTAGTTTTACCGCCGAATCCACTTCACGACGGATAGCGTGCGTTGTTCGTCACGAAAATATTTTAGCATAAATCCACAGTCCACACCAACAAAAAGTTCAACGCAAACGAGCAAATTTGTGTCAAATACAACGTACAACATAAATTTTTATTGATGTGGATCCGCCTTTAGAATGACCCAAAAAATTCAAAAAAAAATGTTTTGTTTTGCGAAAAACCGCTATAATGTAATTCTGCAAGTTCTTTGTTTATAACAATCTTATCGACATCCGGATCAACTTTTACCCAAAAAATTCGTGTACTACGGGTCAAAATATATAAAAAAAAAACTTGGGTAAGTCCATCTAAATAAAGGAGGCCGTTGTACCCGCCCTGGCGACCGACAGCACTATACTATTTCCGACAATAATAATTATTGTTTCCCCAATTTTTGCCATACGAATCTTATATTATATCAATTTTTAATACAGATGCTAAGTAAAATGTTTCGATTTTGATCTAAAAATATCTACTTAATAAGAATTTTACAAAAACCAGCGTAATGAAAAATGTATGAACTGTATTACAGAATTCTGTATTTAAAACGAAACTCGGATACTTTGTGGGGATTGCGCATAAATTCTTTTTGTTCTGCCGTGTATTCTCTTCCGTTCGGTCGGAAGTTTTGTATTTGATGGAGTTGGGAGTTTTGCTTATCTAATTACGGATTATTTATCTTTGCCAGCGACTGAAAAGCATCTTAACCGTATAAGAAAGACAAGTTGTTCGGTGGAGAGAGGAATGTTGTAAATTTTCGCACTGTGTTTTGTTGTTTCTATTTATGTACCTACTTTAACTGTTTTGCATAAGCACTTTCTGTTTTGTTTCGTGGGTATTTACTGCTGGTGTTGGCGTTTGTGGAAGTTTTCTGTCGGTGAGGGAGTTTTGTGTACATAAAATAGATTTAGCGAAAAACACGTTAGAACAAGTTTTTGTCGTTCGGATCGCAACACTTAAAAGTTTCTTGTTGATTTATAAATAAGCGGCGATTTAAATTAGTACTTTATTTGTTCTTTTGGAGTTAGCTGTTACTACGTCTTACAGATTTTACGTTTATAGCCTTTGAAGTTTTTTTGAATGAACCACAATAGAAATAAACATAAATGGACATGGGTTAAACGCAATTTGTTATAGCTATCGCATTTCAGAAAAGTTGTAACGGCTAAAGAAGACGATTGGTCCACACGAATGGAAGCCATTTAAATATAACGATTCAAAGATAGTTATAAAAACTTAAAACTTAATGTATGAAGGCTGCAATCTGTTAAACCGGAAATAGTTATTTTCCTAACAAGGTTGGGTCAGGGAGAGCAGCATATGTGCCTCCTGATGAGAGACTAATAAGTTTCGAAACCGGTAGAGGTGCTTGCTGCACTCTCTGATTGAACTAGAATTTGATGCGGCTGTAGTTTCGTGTTGCAACGAAATTGAAAATGGTTATTCATTTCTGACAAATAAACTTAATTTTAAAGTAAAAGTGGCTTATTCCCAGTCTTAATTTTCCATTGGACGTAGTGAATATATTTATATGTTTTAATATAATATTCTTATTGTTACAGAAAGGGGAAGTGAATCTAGAAAATGTGACTCACGAGGACGCCGTAGCGACGTTAAAAACGACGCAAGATCGCGTCGTCCTCATCGTAGCCAAACCAGAGAGTGCCTTCAATGCTCCCGCATCGGATACTTCATATTCGCCGCAACTTTGTAAGTATACCGAGTTACATCTATCATAATATTTATTTGAAACGTGCTAATGTTATATTTTTTGACGAAATAAAGTTAAATGCACATTTTTCGTGAAAAAATAACAAAATACTAAAAAGGGTAGTTCCCTAGGTTAGCTGTATACCATATAATTAAAAAACTCTAACATGAAGTAAAAACCACTTCTATGTAATAGGTATATTTACTAAAAAATTTTAAAGATCCCAATGGACTGAATAAAATATGTCCAATTCAGAACGTTTTCGGACCTATCAGTTCATCATCAGTGAATGCAAATACTTGCTAAATAGCCTCAGAACCAAACAATGGTTGTAATTGTAATTTAATCTACATTATTTTGAAGTAATATTGGAAAAGCTAAACGCCGATGTTGAAAGATATAACCTACGGGAACATGGTGAAACCCTATCACGAAACTTAATCAAGCATAATGATAGGGTTTGATGAACTTGACATATCAGGTTAAGAAAAGACACAATAAGAAAAATAATAAAAAGAAAAAGTGTGTGTGGAGGGATGGAACATATAATTATTATTATATTAGGCCTGGATCCTGAGTACCAAAAAAAAAAGTTGATTAATAGCAAGCTGAAAATTTGTTAATAGCTTAACGGTGTCTAGTCGGACAAACTTTGATATACGGGACCACTGGAACAGGGGAAGTTTTAATTGTGGAACAGTTTAAAAATTTGGAACGTCATATTACGAAAACGTCCCATGTATTTTGTCGGACAGAATATCCAATTGCTTTGTTACCCTTTCATTAAACTGTCATGCAAAAATCATACTCCTATTACTAACCAATATGATTCCTGTCATTTGACATGTTCTTCGTGTTCCAATCATTAAAATGCCCAGTTGGTGATAAACACCAGTCTGATTTTTGCATGAGAGATTAATGAAATGGTAACAAAGCAATTGGAAGTTCTGTTCGACAAAATACATGGAACGTTTTCGTAATTCGAACGTTCCAGCGTTCCCATACATCAAAGTTTGTCCGACTAGACACCGTTAAGCTATTAACAAATTTTCAGCTTACTATTAGTCAACTTTTTTTTGGTAGGCGGGATCCAGGTCTAATAAGAAAATAATACAATTTTCAGGTAATTATCTATTCATTTTCATGAAGCGTCCATTAGATGGAAATGGTTATTGAGTAATAAATTCACTGACCTATCGTTCTGGATGAGGATATTAGCACACAAGTGTTCTTGAATTTGAATGCAAATGCATATTATATGTTTTATAAAGTTTATAGAGAAATTAAAATAAATATATCGTAAAAGCTGCACATACCATAAAATTGATGAAAACAAACTGGGTAATGGATATCACATCATGACATGATTAATGATAATAGTTGGATAAACTCTCGTAAAGTACTAAGCATATATTTTTAAGTGCTGCCAAAAACTTACGTTTATAGTCCGACTCACGCAATTTTTAAAGATTTTGGACCCTCCCTCCTCCCATATTAAGTACCGTAACGTTTTTTCTTTACCCATTCTCCTACCGAAACGTTACGTAACACCTAAGTATGTAATTATTTTTGTCTAAAAGTAACAGTTATATTGCGAAAATTGCCTGAAAGTCGGTAAATGAATAAAATAAGAGATTTCTAACTCGCAATAATACACTTTTATTGCTAATCTTACATTTTTGTAAAAGTTTCCCTTGCTTGGGGTTATGGAAACTCCGGCTTCCGGGTTGAGAAAGACATCAGAGAGGATATCGAAAGCTCAATACAGTGACAATCGACGCCGTTCAACCCGGAAGCCTGGCGAGGTTAATATTCAATTGAAATATATTTTGTTTAAATTTTTGAAATTTTTTATCATTTATTGCATTATTATTTTTTTAAATTTCTATAGACTCCAGGAGCTCTATCTTTTTTCGGTTGCGTTCACTTTTTAGGATTTTAGTTTGGTCAAGAACGTATTCTTGAGTTAAATAGCTGACTGGTTTGTCCAATATAATATATTGGACAAACCAGTAAAAAACAAACACGACAACCCCTCAATTAAAAAATGGCATGTTATATACTCAGCTTTTTAACTCAAGAATATTTAACTCAAACAAGATATATTATATCCCATCGTAATTTAAGCAAGGAATTTCGTATATAACATGCCATTTTTTAATTGAGGGGTTGTCGTTTTTAGTTGTGAGAAATTTCTTTTCAAAAGATAATGAACTTTATGAGCAACTGTTATGTTGTTATGAGGAGAGGAGATTTGTTAAGTTGTTCTGATAATCCTTTTATATAGGGAAGACATATGAATGCCTCTTTACCTTGTAATAAGGAGGAGATGAGGTGATGTGGGTGGGTATGAATAATTAAGTGTTAGTGCTGTTTTTGCTTTTTTGCCTGATGTCTATTGATAGGCTCGGATAATCTGATATAATAGAGGATCCGATATAAGTTCGATTTAATGGATATAATGGATAAAAATTATTGGATATGTAATTTAGAATGTTAACAATTATAAAAAACCAGGTTGGCCCGATCTAATCTTGTTCTAACTATATTTAATTAATTATTAAAAAATGAGATTTTTTTATAAATTAAAAAAAAAATTCTGCCAGGGCAGATATTATTTCAGATTTTTTGGATCATTCTAAACAAAAAAGGTCTTTTGTAATTTTTCTCTGAAGTTGATCGTTTTCGAGTTATAAACATGAAACATATATTAAAACTGAAAAAAGAACAAAAGATGACAATTTTCAAGGCTCATAAAAACACAAGTAAAAAATATGATTTTGGTAATCATTGAGTACATAAATTCAAGTTCAAATCTTTTTCTATCAGGTCTCGATAAGAATTTTAGCCATGTTTTATTCTAAAACATATTTTTTTAATTGTTAATGACGAATGTTTCTTATGGGGGCATAAACAACTAAAAAACAATGTTTCAGAATGAACTAAGTCCAAGACGCTTATCAAGGACTGATAGATTAAGGCTTGAACTTGAATTTAGATACTTCGTAATTTCAAATATGATATTTTATAAAAAATAAAACGGGATAATACCCGAAGGTTGGCTGTATACCATCTAGTTAAATAAAATTAACATGAAGTAAAACTCCCTAGTGTAGTTGGTATATTTAATAAAAATTCTAAAAAATTTTTTTAAAATCCAAACGGATTACGTTCAAAACGTTTTCGGACTTATCAGTCCATCATCAGTGAACCTAAAAGTAAGTAATCTAACTTAGTAAAATTGAAAAGGGTGAAATTTTGAATGTTAAAAATTGAGAAGTGTGGTTACGATTACTTACTCTCTGTCCTTGCTAAATAGCCACAATGCCAAACACTGGTCAAGATGTATGTTCTAACTACATGGTGAAATCTGATCTACAATTTGGCTTACATTGGATGCCAACGGATTAGTACTAGGTACATGATGCTCTACTCCATTAATTAAGAGATTTTTTTATTATTAGGTCTACATTGAACTACGTTTAGTCTGTCAATGATTTAGAAGGAAGTTGAAATACTTCAAATGTCAGTAACATTGACATCCAGGAAAGGGAATTTTTAAGGTATTAACCAAGGTCAAGATCCAATGTGGTTACGGAAATTTAAGTTTAAGACTGTGTTGGAATTTTAATTTTTAATATTAGAATTTAAATTTACTATTTTTATAAAAATATTACAACCATTACTATAAACCTGACTATAAAATTAAATTTGATCGAACTTATTGTCATAATATGGTAATGAAAACAAAATGTAAGATAGAATTATTGGTTAATGAAAGTTAATAATTTTTGGCCTAAAATAGCCTTGTGGGTGAAAGTTAAAACGTTGAAGTGATACAACAGTTGTTTAGTGTGTATAGAAATATAAATTTGTTAACTGTAATGTTGGTTGTATAAGTCTAGTAAGATATTGATTCTGTATGAAATTAACTATTTAAAAAAATTGGTGAGAATTGAGGTAACTGATATAAGATTGTTAAGTGAAAAATATAAATAATTGACGGAATGTGAAAATGTGTTAGTTATAGTCAAAAATATAGGAAATATTATAACATTATGCATAGAAAAGAAAATGGAATTATTTGATTGTTAAATTAAAACGAAGTTGATAAAATGTGTAAATGAACAAAAGATTCAAGTAAGATATTGATTGTGTATGAAATTAACTATTTAAAAAAATTGGTGAGAATTGAGGTAACTGATATAAGATTGTTAAGTGAAAAATATAAATAATTGACGGAATGTGAAAATGTGTTAGTTATAGTCAAAAATATAGGAAATATTATAACATTATGCATAGAAAAGAAAATGGAATTATTTGATTGTTAAATTAAAACGAAGTTGATAAAATGTGTAAATGAACAAAAGAATCAAAAGAAGTGCGTCAACCGGATGCACAAGACACAAACTGTATTTGGAAAATAATTAAAAGTTAAAAATAGTAAAATAAGAATAAAGTTGTAAATTTAGAGATTAGAGTGGCTAGAAAGTTAAATGCAACATATTAAAATTTTGAATTTTTAAGAAAAAATTTTTAAAAATGAAAAATAAAAAGAAAAAGAAAATAAAATAAAAAGGAAAAAGGACCTGTATGAAAAAGAAGAATTAAATGAATAGCGTAGTAAAACATTTTGGAAAAGACCAACGAACGAAGTAAAGACCCAAGCGGCGAATAGACAAATAGATAAGGTCAATGATTTATGAAGGGAAAAGTAGGGTGAGAAAATGGCAAAGGGTGAATTAGTTGTGTTTGTGTTACGGGGGGTTGTAGAGTAAATGATTAGTATGAAAGGAGATTTTGGAAATAGAAGGAAGTGAAGTATGAAAAAGAATGAAAAAGAAGGTTAAGTTAAAGGTTTTATGGGTGAGGTCAGGAAAGTTGCTAAGTGTGAAGGATAAATTGAAAAAACAAGTAATTTAGAAAAAAAGTTGACGGTGAATGGGATTAGTACCTAGTACTAATCCGTTGGCATCCAATGTAAGCCAAATTGTAGATCAGATTTCACCATGTAGTTAGAACATACATCTTGATCAGTGTTTGGCATTGTGGCTATTTAGCAAGGACAGAGAGTAAGTAATCGTAACCACACTTTTCAATTTTTAACATTCAAAATTTCACCCTTTTCAATTTTACTAAGTGAGATTACTTACTTTTAGGTTCACTGATGATGGACTGATAAGTCCGAAAACGTTTTGAACGTAATCCGTTTGGATTTTTAAAAAATTTTTTAGAATTTTTATTAAATATACCAACTACACTAGGGAGTTTTACTTCATGTTAATTTTATGATATTTTATACTTATGTTTTTGAGCCTTAAAAATCGTCATCTTTTTTTTTTCAGTTTTAAATTGTTTATAACTATAAAACGATCAACTTTAGAGAAAAATTGCAAAAGACCTTTTTCGTTTAGAATGATCTTTTAAAAAAATATGTCATTTTTTAATTATTAATTAACTATAGTTAGAACAAGATTAGATCGGGCAACCCGTGTTTTTTGTAATTGTTAACATGCTAAATTACATATCCAATAATTTTTATCCAAACAGATCGGTGCAAATCGACTTTATCTCGTATCTTAGAATAATAGCTCTGTCGGCGAGGCCGATCAGTACTAATTTTTTTGAGACTAAGGGATGATGAGAGTTGAAATTCAGTTACTTATTTATGGTACCTCGAGCGTAATACATGGGATATTTTGTACATCCATGTTTAAGTTCACGAATTTTATCTATGTTTCCATGACGGATCAATTTTAAAGGGTTTTTACCCATATATTTTTGTGTTTTGGTGGTTAGCATGTTAGAATTACGTAAGCACTGATGATGATCGATCATCCGATCGAAAACTAGTTATGTGATGTAGCTCTTTTTAGGGAAATTTAAAAAAATATACTTTTTATAAAGGATTTTAGTCGTTTTTTGTAATATATGGTATACAGCCAACCAAGTACAGGAAAACTTTTTTTCCTCGTGGATTTTTACTTATATATAGGGTGAGGCAGATAAAGGGCCTATTAGAAATATCTCGAGAACTAAAGTAAAGAAAATTATGAAAATTCGAATATAGGGGTTTTGAGGTGTGAAGTATTTAATGAAAATATTTTGGTCTCTTTGCTACTTCCGGTTATACCGGAAGTTGATTGTAACTTCGTTTTTTAAATAGGACACCCTATATATTTTTACGATTTTGGATTCTCCTCGATTTTTTATTTCTTAAAATATAAGCTTTTGTAATATTATACAGGGTAGATTAAAAGATAATTACGTTTTTGTATTAATTTCGTAGCAAAATTCACACCCTGTAGAATTGTAGTAATTTTACATCAAAATCCCTTTATATGTTCAATTGATTTTTAATATGGTCTTCTATTGTTACCAATTATTAGTATAGCTAAATTTTGAATTTTAGTATACAGGGTGGGTCCAAACTCGGAATGTGTATTTTCTGAGTTTTCTTAAATGGAACACACTATATTTTAGTATTGTAATGAAATGGTATTTTATGGTACTTTTTAATTTCCTAAGCATTCCCTATACCCAACTGCTTTAATTTGTGCTTAATTGTTAATCGCACCAACAATCTTAACTACGTAGATATTTTGATAGTTCAACCATTATTGGCAATTTTAAGTATCAGTCTCGATTAGTATGTATTTATTTCCGAAAAATTATTTGTGATTGAATATTTTTACGGCCAACCTAATAAAATTCCAGGTATTTTGTGTTGCAATTAATGTTTGGCTTGAATCACCAATAACTCACAAATTGAAGCAGTTAGGTATAGGGATTGTTTAAGAAATTAAAAAGTATCCTAAAATATAATTTCATTACGATACTAAAATACAGGGTGTTCTATTTAAGAAAACTCAAAAAATACTCATTCTGAGTTTCGACCAACCTTGTATACAAAAAAGGAAAAATTTAACTATACCAATAATTCTTAACATAGTAGACTATATTAAAAATCATTTGAACATAAACAGAGTTTATTATGTCAAACTACTACAATTCTACAGGGTGTGAATTTTGCTACGAAATTAATAAAAAAAAAACGTAATTATCTTTTAACCTACCCTGTATAATATTACAAAAACTTATATTTTAAGAAAGACGAAATCAAGGAGAATCCAGAAATGTAAAAATATACAGGGTTCCCATTAAAAAAAAACGAAGTTACAACCAACTTTCGGTATAACCGGAAGTAGCAAAGAGGCCAAAATATTTTCATTAAATAGTTCACACCTCAAAACCCCTGTATTCAGATTTTCATAATTTTCTTACCTTGAGTTCTCGAGATATTTCTAATAGGCCCTTTATCTGCCTCACCCTGTATATCTTATTTATATTATATTTAGTATTTATTACTGCTCAATGTTCTACATATCCACTGGATTGTGATATTTATTTGCTTTTTAGAATAATTATTTCGCGGTTTAAAGATGATTATTTGTGCCGAATCCCTTTCTGAATATAGCTTGTTCCTTGCTGGTAGTAAGTTGAATTTAGATAAACACCCTGTAGGCAACACTTCTTTATCCTACATCGCTGTTTTAATCCTATCACCTTCGGCATAAAAAGAGTCGGCTACTTTCTCACGAATACTAATTCAGCCATTCCACTTAATATGAGCGGAGTTAATCTTTCAATTAATTCTCTTTTTTTATCCACGCTCTTTTATCCTCTTTCCTTTTGTAATTCGCTGCATTCGCCAACTAGATATTTACATTCGCTTCGGCTACTGGTTTTGAATAAACATTAGATTTAGAGAAATTCTCTGATTCATTTATCGACGCGACCCCCGGTGAGTAATTGCATGAATCCTAATGGATTAAACGTAAAAAAATAACAGTTACAAAGAACGAGTGAAAATTAAATTGTATGCTGTTTTAATTCCGATGCAGAGATAGACGGTTTTAAGATTAGAAATAAATGAATACACCGTTCGAAAACATTCGATATAAAGATCCGACTTACAAAAAACATAAATAAAATCCTGAGTTCTATCGGGTAGTGACGTTGTAAAAAAGTACCTACCCGTTACAAAGTAACGGATTTTTGTCCAATACCCAAAGTATCGATTTCTCGTTGTTAGAAATACTCGTTACTTTCGGTACTCTCAAAATTAAACATAAATAGAATCAAAAGTAATAAAATTAAACAATATTCTCCTCTTCGTTCCATCCCGAAGAAAGCCCCCTTCGCGGATGTCTGTAAAAGAAAAAAAAATGTATTTACTACTATAACAAAAAGCAATAATAATGTTAGTATAATACAATAAACAATCACGCTATTATTAAATACGGAATCAACATATTAATAATTAAGCACAGACTAGCAACCACGTGATTCCTCAATACGGAATAACCACACACAGTCTCGCAATACCGGAATGAAAATACCAACAACAACTCACACAGACCCATGCAACGATTCCAGACCAAAGATGGAAGCAACCGCTCACTACGCGGTTATACAGGTTTAATTACAAGCGGAGCGCCTCTTCAATACATAATTGCTCCACCCGGCAGGCTCCGACTCAATTTGTCGCAGCTCAGTTGGCTCACTAACTCAGTACATTAGTTAGCCAGGGAGTCTAGAGCTTGATGTCGCAAAGCTGACTGTTCTTCCTCGCTGCCTTGCTTTTATACCTTTGACTGTTATTAAAAATAGGCTGCTGCATTCTTCTGAAAAAGGTCAAAATTTTTTCACTGAGTTCATCAGTAGTTGCCGGTGGGTTTTCTGTAAAAATGGGTTGCAATGGGGGGTAAGCATCAAGAGTTGTTAGATCAGGTGAATGAGAAGGGTAAGGAAAATTCGTGTTACGGGAAATTACGCGGTCTTCAAAATTTTCTCGAATCAGATCTAAGGATGCTCTCGTGGTATGACAAGTAGCCCCATCCTGTTGGAACCATTGAGTATTCAACTGTATGTTTCTGGCACGACAGAATTGTCTGAGATCAATAAAAAATGGTGTCAAAATTTGTTCTCTATAGCGCACTTGATTTAGTGTAACGGGTCTTCTACGCTCGTCTTCCACGAAGGAAGGGCCCAATAATCCATTACCTGACACTGCGCATCAAATCGTTACACGGTCACTATGAAGAGGTTTCTCTACGATGATGTCTGGTCGTTGAAAACCAAGAAAACGATTTATCTATCGATTGATAAATCCATTCAGATGGATGTGACATTCGTCTCTAAACCACACCTCAGATAAAAATAAACAACTCTTGATTTCTTGTCTTGCCTTGTCAAGTGCCGTCCAATCTGTATTTTATAGGAAAAACCACCAATATTCTTAAACATTCTTCGGGTGGGCGTTTCACTCAAATTTATTTTTAGAGATGTTCTGCGAAGACTTCCTTTTGGTGATTCTAACACCTGTTGAAATAGCCTTCCTTGATTCGCATTTGTTGTCACGGTAACTGGACGACCAGTACAGCTTTTGCGTTGAATTAGAACCCTTCCTATTCGTCGAAATTTTGCAACGACTCTTAACAAGTCCTTATTCATTGGAAAAGAAGAAGGAAATTGAGTCACAATTTTGGTTAATTTATTTTTTTAATTTTAAGAATTTTGGGAATTTTGGTCGAATTTGGAATAATCTTTTAATTAATGGTTTTGGAGAAATGGAATATATCTTGATTTTACGGTACTAGACGTGTGCCTCTTTGTTGCTGACAAGTATTTCCCCTCCAGTGTTGGTGAACTGGAAATTGACTGGTCTTATCCACCATCTTGGCCGTCAGGTTGCAAGGATCTAGGCCCTCACTCCTGGAGGAGTGGCAGGTTTTTTTTATATAATTAAATTGCATGTCAATTCTTTTAATAATATTTGTCCAACTTTGATAATAATTTTTTTTGTCAATAACTTTTGAATAAATAACGTAAATAATAGTATAAATTCACTTACCTAAACATATTTTAACGTTCACTTTGTAATATTCATTATTTTTTTCGATAAATTAATCTGTTCACCATTCATATCATTATTTAAAATAGTTTGAGGTTATAAAAACCATGTGTAAAGTTATTGTGCACAATATACTCTGGTTTATCCCCTGGTTTCATAACATTCATTTCACTTATTAGATATTGTACTTAGGTTTATCCTTTTCGATCAGATACGAAACAGTCAACCCATACCGTAACTAATATCAATATTATTTTTCGTTCAGGTACATAATTTGTGATTATAAATAACTTTCCTGGTCTAATTAACTAAATTTTTGTTTTATTTTTTACTGAAATTCTTATTGTCAACAGGAGCGTACTCTTCTAGTACGACAGTTTAGCTAGTTTGTATAAAATTTGTATATAGGGGCTATAGGTATTTTATTTGATTAAATTTGGTTGTACATACTTATATGTTTTATTATCCTACCATTTTAATAGTATACATTAATAGTATTAGTTAGGTACAGCAATACAAGTCACTCGGCGAAGAATTCATTCAATCCTTCCCTAGCGCCCTCATACGTTCTCAGTAATATCTTCTCGGCCAGTAGTTCTCTTCCTTTTCATTACTCTTTATACTAATTTATTTTCTTTATCATTCAAGTATTTCATTAGGTACCGTCTTATTAGGGCATGCAAATTGGCCTAATCCTCCCCCGAGCTCTACTGATAAAGTCTCTTGAATTTCCAGCTAGCCTATTTCCATAAAACTTCAAAAATTAACTAAACTACCCTTCAAAGCTTATATCTATTCTAGAACAGCAAAACCATCTTCGTTACATTGGCAAACTCTTCCCGAAATTGATTGGCAACCATTAACAAACTAGGTCCATTTGATCGTCCATTCCCGTATGAGCGGAAATAATACTCAATAATAAATATTTTTTGTTGCGTTGAAAGCACCATTTCGAATCTTTTTGACAGTTTGTTAGAGTAAACAATGTTTACCATAAAAATACCATTACAACTATTGTCACTTGTTTCATATGACGCGATTATATTTCACAGGCTTCCTGATTTCAGTGTCCTTTGTTTTGGCGCATACTGTATTTAAGCTAACTGACTATTTAACTTAAACTATTCGTAAAACAAGTAAATAGATAATTAATTAACGATTTTGAAAAATTACTCTCACAAAATAAAAAACATTACATCAAAATCAACTTCATCCTCCTAAATACAAAGAAAACCACTGTGCTTTTACGAATAAGTACGCATCCTAATTATGAATAACAAACGAGTAATTGAAAAATATGCCAAAAATTCACCCAGATTCAAACGAGCGGAGGAAACTGCGAGAAAATCCAATGAAGCCAAGTCGTTTTCAATTAAATGAGAGGAAATATTAAAATAAATACTGAGTTAATATTCAAAAAATCCAATTTCCTGCAAGCAAAAACAAGAGTACAAGAAAACAACAACTGACGAGATAGGAAGAGTGAAGTGAAGGCATCGGGGTATGAGGATTCTAAAATTAGTTATGCTGCTACACTGCTAAAACGTCAGGAATGGGGCCAGTGATGGATTAGATACTCAAATATTTAGAAGAGTATATTAATTTCTTCGGAACAACAATCTTGTAAATTTTTTGTTTTGTTGCGCTTGATAATAGTTCAGCGTTGTAAGATATTTTGTTTAGTCTGACAAACATATTGGAAATGTGAGAGCGATCCCTGACTATTTAGAAAAGTTTGAGTCTACTATTGTTTGCCAGGAAAAGTGACAAAGGGAAAATTTCCTGCATCTTCCAAGAAAAGGGGAGTTTGGGAACGGTTATTATTGTTTACAGCAGATTAATCAATCTTCTTTTAGAGCCATCTCCTCTAATGAAGGTTGGCTAAAATATTTGCAAATGCTTCTTCTGCTTTTCTTAAAAGCATTTGTTTGTTTAACCCGTTGTACTCAACCAGGATCCCGTTTTCCTTCTATTTTACCCTTTATAACCTCATACTTCATCTCTAAGTATGTGCTTCAAATATGCTGAATATGCTGTATTTCTTCTTTTAATGGTGTTCAAAAGTTCTCTGTCTCTTCCCATTCTTGTGAACAAAATGGTAACATCATTTTGTTCGTAATATGATCGATCCATGGTATTTTCAAAATTCCTAAACGCCACATCTCAACGGTCTTTCTCATTAAGTCAACATCAACACTCCAATCTTCGGCACCATAAAGAAGAATATAGGGGATATAACATTTTACCATCCGAAAAATCGGACTTGCTGAGGAAAAGCAGCATATAAGTTTTGTTGAACCAGGTTCTAAGGTTCTTTAACCATCTCCTTCCTGGACCTTGCTTTCCAAATATTTTTCCTTGTAGGATGTCTTGTAGGAGGGCATATGTCGATTCATTTCGCATAATGTGTTCAAAGTATTGTAACTTTTGATGGTAGTCAGTACCTCTCGGTTGGTCTTCGTTCTTCTGAGGAGCTCCTCATTTGTGACTTGGTCAGTGGGTCAAATTCTAAAAGTTCAGGATATATATATTCATACATATTCTAAGTGTTTATTAACACAGATAAGTATGGCATAATTTTTGAGAAGGACAAGAAGCAAAATATATGTTAGCCAGAAAATTTTCAAAAAATGTCTGCTTTTTTATAGTTAAACTTGTATGAAATAAAATAGTTTTACATCGAATGAAAAAGAGCACACAAATAACAAAAACGATATAAATTTTAAAGTTACAATATTTCGGTAAAGTAATGAGACATCCAGAGAGGTATAACCTTCTACACCTCACAATACAGGGCAAGATCGCCGGAAGAAGTGGCCCAGGCCAATGAACATCATCATAGCTCTGAAATCTCGGAGTGTGGTTCAAAAGATCACCGTTAATCTGTTTAGAGCTGCCGTAAACAAAGTTATTATTGCCAATATGATCGCCAATACGGTCGACAATGGGACAGGGTATTGAAAGAAGGAGTTTTAGAGATATATTTATAAATATATAAGGGTATCTTACGTTGGGTCTGTTTAATAGATACTATTTAATTCAGTAAAAAGTGGTAGAAAGAAAAAAAAATTAGAGCAAAACGATTTGCGAAATGTTTTTTTGAAGTGTAGTGAAAAAGAAGGGCATACTAAAGGAAACAAAATTCAGATCGAAAAGCTACAGCTAAAAACTCATTTGAATTTTAAAATATTTGTTCTGACAAGGCCTGACGTTACGTATGATGGCGAAATTGATTAATGTCGAAAGAAACAGCTGAAAAAACGACACTGCAAAACGATAAAGCCAACCATTTTCAATCCGCTAAAAGCTATAATGGATATTCATAAAATTGGTCCTACAGGGAAATAATGATTATTATTTTTCATTTAAGTATTCGATCTGGTAATTATTTTGTCAGTTATAAAATATATAATTCCTGGTAATGATACTTTTACCAATACATATTATATTTATATTATAGTCAATTGAAATAGAAATGTTGAATGGGTTGCATATGCGAGTTCATTTTGAATGAAGTAAAAACACAGACGTACTCGGAACTCTATAATATGCAGAGCATCTTCAGGTGAACGGTTACAAGTAAACTAAATGCTACAAATAAAAACCAGAGTTAGGTCTAACTCTAACTCTGTTAGAGCTGTTACATACTTCTTGTTCAGAAACTTGCTATATTTTACTTTGGCCAGGATATGAACAATTAATTTTCATCGCCATGATAGTTAGTATTCAATGTTGAAACCCCAATAAATGAATATACAACGCAATGCCACACGATTTAGGCTTCATCTACTTATAGCTTTAGGAAGGTCATTGCGGCTATATTTAGTGAGTTTAGTGTTAACTGTGCTTATAAAACGCACAACTTTTTATATCTTGCCACTTTTATACAACTGCGAGTTGTAAAAGAGGGTCCGGTTGTCGATATCAGCATCCAGTTCCAGTCCCAACAAGGTTCCAGGAGGAACCATCTCTTAAGGAGGGGACAATGTTACACTAGCTGTCTATACGGTCTGCGCCGTTCTACAACAACGAACAGGTGACTGCGAGGGATTCCATAAAAAATGGAAGGTAGCCGAAATGACTAGCCTACAACCGAATTTTTGATCAGGACCGGCATGCATACAAATAGGGAATTTATATTGAACGGACTCATTATTTTGATATGAAGTGCGCGTGTTGTAAAATAAATTGTAAATAATAATTATTGTAGATATCAATTTATGTTTTAGTATAGATAAGTGAACGTAATTAATTAAAATAAAGACTAATAAATTAAGTGTTTAAATTAAAATATAGTTCATAATAAATAAAGTAAGAACATTACAGAATAATGATTGTCGTAATGATGTTAATAATGCTAATAAACTTCCTTTCAGATTGTGAAGAGCGCAAATAATATTCTCCCACAAATTCTGTTTAATCAAAAATAGATCGAGTATAGATGAGCCACTGATCCACGCCACAAATTGAATCTCCGGGTAAATTTTGGGGAAAACCGAGTGCTCAAAAACCAAAGTAATATCTTTTGATAGTAAAGAGTAAAGAGTATTTCGACAGTAAATGGAGGACTGTAAAAACCCAGCGAAATGTTGATTAAGGACCTATTTCGTTGTAAGTTGTTTCTTGCTATAGGAAGTCCACTCACAATTTAATTAAAAGACTTCATGATTTATATTTATTGATTATAATAACGCATTTGATAAAGTGCGATATGAACAAGTAACGAATGTCCTGAAATCAAAGAATATATATGTTACCGGCCAAACCCGATTTTAGGACAAACTAGTTTGGCCTAGGCCAAACTAGTTTATCCTGATATTAATACGGACATTGCAGGATAAACTAGTAAGCCCTTTATAATATACCTACAATATCAAAATAAATAGGTAAACAACTGAATAAAATACTCTAAAACATGTAATTGGAAAATAATCATCTTTAGGAAAAGATAATGACTCTTCGTTAAAATTAATGGACAATTATTCGTAATACAAACAATCATATTATAATAAATAATCAGTATTTTTTATAAAAGCAATAATAATTGATCCTCAATAATAAACATTATTTATTTTTTCATGGAGTTTTTTGTGACACTTAAAATTGCAGATTATCATTGTCTTCTTGCTCTTGCATCTGTTTGTTGAAGTTTTTGTTGCAGGTATAATAATAATAATACTGTCGTTCGGATAGCTCAGTGCGACTAGCGGCTGACCCGCACTTCACTTCGCCGTGAGGTACGAGAGTTCAAGCCCAGCCCAGGCCATCGGAAAACAAAAAGGCTAACGCGTCAGTATAAAATTCTAAATATGAATCTGGCGCTTAGACCTGAATATGCGGGCATCTGATCGACCTATGAGGGAGCAGTACGGCACGGGATAAGGGCTTGCGGCTCGGTGATACTCCCCCATAGATCCCTACCGAAGGGCGTTGACGCCTAAGAACGGTGTATATAATAATAATACTACCTCTAAAAAAGTTTGATGGTAAATTTCGAATTCTGATCTGAAAACAATTAAAAACCTTTTAGAGACATTAATAGCCCAAAAAGTTAGATAAATTATCTCTCTAAAAGCTACGACAAGGTTTTGTCAAATGCAACTTTAACAAAAACTCTTGCACAAACAGATGCAAGTGCAAAAAGCCAATTATACTCCGCAATTCTAAGTGTCACCAAAACACTTCATGGTATAATAATTATTGCTTTTATAAAAAATCATTTATTATTTTTTATATATGATTGTTTGTAGTACCAATTGTCCATTAGTGTTAACGGCGATTTTTTGTCGTTTTAATAAAAATGATTATTTTCCAATTACAGAGAATTTTATTCACTTTATCTATTTATTTTGGTTTTATAGGTATACTATAATGTTTATACTAGGCCGTACTATTAGTGGGTCCTGCAGTATCCGTATCAATAGGTTTGGCCTAGGTCAAATTAGTTTGTCCTGAAATCGGGTTTGTCCGGTAACATATACTGTAATGACAGGATCGTACCGTCTTTTTTCAGTTGCGTCCGTACGTGTCTATGCTTCAACTCCATATAAAAGGAGAGGGAATACGTAACATCCCAATACTTTAGTTCTAGTTCATTCCCAGTTTTTGCAGTACTGCTTCATCTTATTGTGAAAGCGCTTCTGGTCATCTCAATGAGTCGTTTCATTTTAAGTTTTATTATCTACTCGATAATGTTTTAAATCCATAGTATTCAATCGCATATTAAATGTTATTATACAGTTCTTCGACTTCCGGGCGTGTATAATGAAAACAGTACGGTTTTGACACATTAAACGATTTATGTTCCAACAAATACTCTATAATTTAATATGAATTATTTAATAAAATAATGAATAAATAGAATGGCTATCTAACCAGTGATCTTGATTCATGTGTTTAGTGCCACAATAGATCAAATAATAATATATGAAAGTAACCGATGCAACAGATGCTTGATTAATTGTTTACAAATTGGGTCAAATTTTGATTTACACTTAAACTAATTTATTATTTTGTGGACTGGATTAATTTGCCATTGCTAGTTTTCTACATATAATTTCAAATGACAACTTTTCAAAATTTATGAAACCGAAACACATAATTAATTAATATAATAGGTATAATTATTAATTCCTTTTAATTTAAAATCCTTTATTTTATTTTATATAAATCGATAAACTCACAGATCCCACCCGTCCCCCACCAGTATATTTTTATGTCATAAAGTTTTGAGGCATTTTTATTTTTGTGCTTTCTAATCACAGAATTGTCGACATCATTGACAATACATATATTTCAAAAAGGGTTTGGGTCTGAACACATGCTGGCAGTATCGGGTGGCTATTTTTCAATTACAAATTTTATGGCACCCCCTAACTTTCTTTTTCATATGCATACTAAAATACGACTTCCATTATACGTTGAAAATGTTGACCCAACCAAACCTTATGTATAGCCTCTATTAGGAGTCTAATAATATAGAAGTTAAAGATTTATAAAATTACCTAGAATAGGTGAATTTATTGAAACTTGGCAATGCTGCTTCGCTACATCCCATTTTAGGTACACTAACGTCTCCTATTTAAATGTCGGATAGAAAGGGCCAGAAGTGCATTCATGAAATTCAGAAACGCCTTTACGAACTCTGACTTTGACCTGATCCTAAGAATAAGATTCACGAAATGCTATATATGGTCGGTGATCTATAAGGATGGACTTTAAAAATAAACACAATGAATAAGCTAGAGGCATTTGAGATGTGGATTTATCGAGGAATCCTTAAAGTTCCCTGGACCGCACGAATAACAAATGAAGAAATCCTGAGAAGAATTGGTACAGAACAACAACTGCTATGCACAATTAAACAGAGAAAAACGGCATACCTGGGCACCTAATTAGAAATGAGAGATACCAGTTTCTGCAAACCTTAATTGAAGGAAAGATCGAAGGAAGAAGGGGAGTGGGCAGGAAGAAAATGCCATGGCTCCGTAATGCCAAACAATGGACAGGGCTAAGAAACATAGGAGACCTAATACATACTGCAAGGGATAGAGAAAAATGGTCAAACGTGATCGCGAACATACATTAGTGGATTGCATAGGAAGAAAAAGGACGTCTCCTGGCCTCGCAGGTACATATGTCTCATCTTCGCTGTCATTTCTGGTCCTTATGAGAAATTTTGACCGTGGTTTCGATGTGTGTATAATATTATGGAAGATATACTCGACAGTGGAGCAAGCGTGTATAAATACTTCGGCTGTTAAGAGGTTTCTATGTAGGGTCGGCTTCCCTAATTACATGTCCTGCCTAAGCGTCTACCCAGGTCTTCTTTGTCTTCCTCGCCTACTTCTTCAAGTAATCCACAGTTCAGCAACTCTTTTAACGTCTCGACATTGAACATGACCAAACCATCGTAACCTATCCTCCCTCATTTTGGCATCAATTGCTGCTACTCCTAAACTTCTCCTAGATTTTTATCTGGACGTAAGCGAGTATTATACACTGTAATACAGTTGTATACATGTAACAAAATACTACTTTGGCAGTAGTATTTGTAGAGGAAAAATGATAAGATGAAAGGAGTGAGATGAACTGATAATAGAAGTATGAATAGACAGATGCAAACTGAAGGGAGTTAGGCTAGCTAGATATGCAAGAGATCGAAAACTTGACACTCAAGGATGGATACGGCCAATTTGCATGCCTGCCAAAGAACAGTAGCTCAAAGTAGATAGTGATGATGACTAGAAAAGGCAATATGACGATAAGAATAGATGCTCAGAAAATAGGTAGAATTAATATAATAATATAATAAAAATAGAAGAATATAGGAGATAAATAAAATAAAGTTACGGGCGCCAGAAGATGGGATAGACCCACGGATAGACCAATCTCCTAGTAGTCCAGAAAGCCACTGCGCATCCGCTAGGAAAAATATTCTAATTCGGATTTTTTGCACAATCTTACTCAAAAAGGACTCCTTTTAACAAATTTGCATGTTGCCAGGACCAAAAGGTGGTCAAAAAATTTTTAAACGTTTTTTTTTGTTTTTTTCCTAAAATAATTTTTTTTTGCAAAGTTTTTTTAGGTTTTTTGGATAATTCCAAACAGAAAAGGTCTTTAGTGACTTTTCTCTAAAAATGATAGTTTTTGACATATAAGCGATTAAAAATTGAAAAATTGCGAAATCGGCCATTTTTAACCCTCAAGAACTATGTGAAAAACTGAAAATTTGAATATTGCCGGTAGAGTTCCTAAAATGTTATGTGTATCCTGTATTACTATATGGACGTGAAACATGGATCATGAAGGTTAACATGATGAACAAATTAGAAGCCTTTGAGATGTGGTCGTATCGTAGAATGCTCAGAATATCTTGGGTTCAACGCATTTCAAACAGAGAAGTCTTAAACAGAGTAGGTCAAGGCGAAGGTGATTTAATGAAGATGATAAAAAAGAGAAAACTTGAATATCTGGGGCATATAATGAGAGGTAGCAGATACAGGATGATGCAGTTAATACTCAATGGAAAGATCGACGGAAAAAGAGGAATTGGTCGAAAGAAATATTCATGGCTCCGAAACCTTCGTCAATGAACTGGCTTATCAGCAGATCAATTATTACATGCCGCACAAGATCGAGAACGATATCGGCAAATTGTTATGGAAGCTACCCACGCCTAAAAATTTGGGCACGGTACTTAAAGAAGAAGAAGAAGGTAGATATTCTTTAAACATCGATTGATAAAATCCCGAACAGTTTTTTGCAACACAATATTCAAAACTCCTTTGTTTTTTAATTGCTAATCAAGCGTGCGCGACACTATTTTCCAACGACAGTATGGTGCAAATGAAAGGAATAAATTCGTTATTTCGTAAACCGGCGACTTTAAGGAAAAATCACGAAACAGGTCGATTTTATTTTTAAGTTATGATATTGTGGCATATATGGTATACTAGTGACGTCATCCATCTGGACGTGATGACGTAATCGATGATTTTTTAAATGAGAATAGGGGTCGTGTGCTAGCTCATTTGAAAGGTTCTTTAATTCTTTATTCAGTAATATAAACATTTATATAATTATTTATACAGGGTGTCCAAAAATTTTTATTAAATTAAATTATTTGACAAAAAAGAAGTAGAAGGACACCCTGTATAAATAATTATGTAAATGTTTACATTACTGAATAGAGAATTGAAGAAACTTTCAAATGAGCTACCACACGACCCCTATTCTCATTTAAAAAAATCATCGATTACGTCATCACGCCCAGACGGATGACGTCACTAGTATACCATATATGCCACAATATCATAACATAAAAATAAAAATCGACCTGTTTCGGGACTTTTCCTTAAAGTCGCCGGTTTACGAAATAACGAATTTATTCCTTTCATTTGCACCATACTGTCGGTGGAAAATGGTGTCGCGCACGCTTGATTAGCAATTAAAAAACAAAGGAGTTTTGAATATTGTGTTGCAAAAAACTCTTCGTGATTTCATCAATCGATGTTTAAAGAATATCTACCTACCTTGGCAACATTCAAATTTTCAGTTTTTCACATAGTTTTTGAGGGTTAAAAGTGGCCGATTTCGCAATTTTTCAATTTTTAATCGCTTATATGTCAAAAACTATCATTTTTAGAGAAAAGTCACTAAAGACCTTTTCTGTTTGGAATGATCCAAAAAACCTAAAAAAACTTTTTTCCATGCAAAAAAAATAATTTTAGGAAAAAAACAAAAAAAAAAACGTTTAAAAAATTTTTTACCACCTTTTGGTCCTGGCAACATGCAAATTTGTTAAAAGGAGTCCTTTTTGAGTAAGATTGTGCAAAAAATCGGAATTAGAATATTTTTCCTAGCGGATGCGCAGTGGCTTTCTGGACTATAGGAACATGAGTAGACAGCTAGTGAAACATTAGCAGCATAAAACATAATAAACTTAAACTTACTTAAATTAAAGTCAGATGAACAGCAAACATCGTTCTTAAAAAAAACTTTGTTAACGAAAAAATTTTTACCTGGCCTCATATACAATTTCCAGATGTAAAACGTCTCACACCAAGGCTCTAGACAAACTCACACCAAGAAGACCTTATTCTGCTAGCTGTGATAGAGATTGATTGTAGATTGTATATTTTGAATTCGCAGAGAAAGGTAACTAGTTCTGCTCCTGGTGACGAATTCATGTACTAATGACTAACGTGAAATTCACACTGGAATTGCAGTACGGTTAAGATAGGAATGCACATTCAGTGTTGCCACAGTTCCTGTGCGACGCTCCTGAGAGAGCAATCAACAACTGGTGAAGACCGACAACCCTGTGCGTTTATTCCCCATTAGAAATTTATTGCCCTATCTTAGCCGTACTGCATTCTCGGTGTGAATTCCTCAATAGAACCGCTTTTGTTCTAAATAGTACTGTGTCAGCGGATTTTGAAAAATGGTTTTTGTAACCCGTTTTTTGAAATTTTATGACACTATTTTATGAATTTTATGACTTATGCCACTTTCATTCTCACCGTCTCAATTGTGGTGCTTTCTCTGGTGATTTGCCTATTGAGCATGATGTAGGTGTGCTCGTGTATTATAAATATTATGTATTCTTATTATGTATACAATAAATATTTCTTTGTTGCAGCTACAAAAGTTTCTCATGGTTATGCCGATTCAGTACATTCTGTACATTCATCGAATTTGGCATTACATCACCCTCCTTCTACCCCTAGAGCCATTAGCGCCGAAGATATCACACGGTAAGTCGTCTTGTTTATGATATAAATCGTAATAAATTTGGCCTTTATTGCCTTTATAAAGTCGTTTCGAGACACAATCTTTCCTTGTAATACCATGATACTATACATATGATAATGTTATAAATAAAACTGCAGAAATAATATTGCTATTGAATTTAATAGACCTATAATACGGTATGCGGCAAAATAAGCAATAATGAAATGCGTAAGCCTCAAATTTGTATGTGTCATACGCCGAAATGTACTAAGTGGTTTCCGAAGGTCGTTATAACGTATGTGAATGTCGTGTTAATGTAAAACGAGCACCACACTCTCGGCGAAGGTATTTCGGCAAAGTTGACCTAAGTCCAAGTACCCATCACTACACACTGTACACACTGTGGTACACACTCGTTCAACTTCGCGAGGAACACATTCAAGCGGTGCGATGCCGACTTCGATCCCTTTGACACGGACGCGCGAAACCGAGAGAGAACGGAAGTAGAACGAAGCGAAGCCAAGTTGCAAGAAGTGGCTGTCTACACTCTCGTACTTGCTTAACTTCGATCAACTTCGCCGAGAGTGTGGTGTTTGCTTTAGATGCTTCATTTACAGTTAAAATAATTAAGACGATAATGATTTAATGAGTGAAATTTGAAGTTTTTTTACTTTAATGACAAAAAGAGCAAGCCCATTAGCAGAACCCAATTAAAAATTATGTTGCACATCATATTTGAAACATTATTTGGTTGAAAAATCTCATTTTTTTGTCAAAAAAAATATATTAATTTGTTTGGACTAAATTAGTTGTGTTTATCTTAAAAAGGATATGTTACTATCAACATTTACACAGTGTTGCCAAACTGAATTTTGTTATTTTGGGTGTAAATTTTTTCCACGGATCTCCGAGGGTACTTTACCCTCCATCACTCCCAGAATTCAATTTTTTTCATTTTTTTAAGTTCTATGTGATTAGGCATGGTTGACGCTTTTACAGAACATGTCTATTTTTTATAGATCCGTAGGTTGAGTGTACATAACCTTAAAAAAATAAAAAAAAAATTGGGAAAAACGTTTAACTTTTTTGGAGGGGGCTGGAAATCTAATTTTTTTTATATCTTGTGTATTTTATCAAACACTATGGTTTTAATGTTTTTCAGATTTTTTCGAATGATTCGCCACCTTCAAAAATCCAAAAAAACTTTAATGGGGTTTTTGGGAGTTTGAACGTGTTTCTCCGATTTCTAAATGTTCTAAAGCAGCGGTTCTCAATCTTTTTGAGTCAGGTACCACCAAATACTTTTTATTATTTTTGGTACCACCTAACTAAAATACCCATCTAGCTAGGTGATCTAATTACCTATAATTGTGCTAATAGCGGTGTTGATATTTTGGCTGTTTTGAGTTTTGTGTACCACCTCAAATAATGAAATGTACCACCAGTGGTACATGTACCACCAGTGGTACATGTACCACAGATTGAGAACCGCTGTTCTAAAGAACTCAGTTACTTCAATTTACATATGACCTATAAAGAAACATTGATTTGATCTATTTTGAAGTCTACAATCTAGGGAAAACCCCAAAAAACAGTTTTTTAGATTTTTGAAGGTGGCGAACCTAAAAAAAATTAAAAACATATTTTTTGATAAAATACACAAGATATAAAAACATTATACCTTCAACCCCATCCAAAAAAAAAATATACGCTATTTTCCAAAAAAAAAGCGTTTTTCCAAAAAAATTTCAAATTTTTGACGTTATGTACACTCAACCTACGGATCTATAAAAAAATAAACATGTTTTGTAAAAGCGTCATCCATGCCTATGAATTTTTTAAAATTTTAAAATTGATTGGATCCCACCTAAAAAAAATAAAACCGAAAAATGAAGTTTTTGATGATGGGGGAAGGGGGAAGGAGGTGGTGGGTTGAAATTATGCTGAGTCTTATTTTTTAATCACATAGAACTTAAAAAAATGAAAAAAAAATAATTCTGGGAGTGATGAAAGGTACCTTTTAATTTATTTATCCCGTCCATAAGTGGAAAGTTTGATGGGCCACTGTGGACGCATGTGCTACTAAAAAGTGACGGCACAGTGTTCATTCGTTTTCTTTTACGTTCTACTATTAAAGTTATAGGGTCTTATTGTGCCTAAAATGATTAGCGAATTTCACCTATAGCGGCTCTTAGCGAACGGCTCCACGGTCGAGAAATTGACGCTAGCAGTAGCAGTAAAATGAACTTAAGGTTCCGCGGAACGGAATAGGAATAGCCGAACTGTACCGACTACAGGACTTGTGCGTAGTCGGTTCAGTTCGGCTATTCCTATTCCGTTCCGTGGAGCCTTTAGTTCGTTTTACGGCTACTGCTAGCGTCAATTTCTCGCCCGTGGAGCCGTAGCCTTAGGGCCGGTTGTTCGAACGCTAATCGAAACTGATCATTATCAAATATTTAATTACAATTATATTTGATTAAGCGTACTTCTGACAGATGTCGCATTTTGAGGTTATGTTGACTGATTTATTTTATTATTTTGGTTTTAATTTAAAATAAAACATAATTAAACTCTTTCTGATGTTAATTTCTTGTTTTTACTTACAAATCAATAATAATAATAAGCAATTTTTAATAATTTAAGAGCTGCGGCTATATTTTAATTACTGTTTTACCTACAATCAATAACTGATTAGTGTTTTACATGTATTTTTCATGTCGCGATTTGATTCCCATCAAGAAAATTGATTAGAATAAATGATTGATTATAATCAACTTCTTGATTAGCGTTCTAACAACCGGCCCTTAGTCTATAAATAATCATGGAGATCGTCACTCACCAGGCCTAACGCAACCTGATGCGTACATAATGGGGAATACTGAACGATGCAGGCTGATCCACGGTATTGTATGTACCAAGTACCAAGTCAGTAAAGTGACTATTTATCAAACGGGTCTGATATTACGAGCGAAGCGAGCGAGGCGAGTAACAGACGAGTTCGATAAAGAGTCTTTACTGACGTGTTGCATACAAAATTTTACGCCAACCATAAAAAATATGAACAAATAGTCATATTTTGTTTAATCTTTTTATTGTACAAACATACAAACAAAATAAAAATTTTATATGACACAGATGACTTTTGTATGATGGCTGCTTTCGATTTTTAATCGATGGTTGTTATCAATATTGAATAATTACTAAATGGATAAAGTTTTGGTTTATTTTATATGAATATATGTAATTACAAACTACTACATAATTTGACTTTTTGATATAAATTTAATTAATAATAACCTAAATTTTGTACAATATTTTTAATAATTAAAGTAAACAAATTTTAAGTTCACTCAAATAAATAATCGATTACTGCCATCGACCACTAACTTTCAATCTCGGTTAATGTGATTAATATTTGCGGCAGGTAAATTTCTTCTTTCAGTACAATAAAATGTTACTTTACTGCTGCAAATGAGTACAATAACGAATGACTTTATAGTGTGTTACGGTTTTTTTTAAACCTTCACAATTCATTTATATATTATGTTAATTTGAAAGATATTTAATTACTTTAAAACCCCCTCGTTACACCTATGGTAGTTCCTATAAAACAGTTGGTTCGTTCGCAAAAAGGTTCTGTTCTGTTGATTTGTTTAGGGATGGTTTGAGATTCTTGAAATATGCTGTCTTTCTCTCGTTCACAGGTTGTGCATAGGTTCTTGTCACGTAACTGAATTAATCAGCGGTTCCGTGCTTGAATGGTTCGTCTGAGTTGGAACTCAGATCGAATGACACTAAGCAAAGACGGATGACATCCGGTCTGTCCATTTTGGTTCGTGTCTTGACGACAGTGCTCGGATTGCAAAATTTAAGTTGTGTTTTGTTGAGCCAGATTCATCCGCCATAAAATAGGTTGGTGTTACGAAAAACCATCGTCTAAGACGGATTTGAACCTATAAATTTTGTGTGCGGATGAATAATTTCGGTTTAGTTACTGTGATATAACCTCAGCTTGAGACACGTGAGTATCTTAAAAGATTATACTATAATCAATAGTTTTAGTCGTTGTTGTACGCTTGGACTAACGTCCTGTGTCTTTACATGAGGATTTATGTGGCCAACAGATAGGGGTTGTCCCAGGACCTTTCCTCAACCGCAGATGTTGGACCAGCCTAGGAAAGACACAGGACGTTAGTCCAAGCGTACAACAACGACCAAAACTATTGATTATAGTACCTATAATCTTTAAAATACTCACGTGTCTCAAGCTGAGGTTATGTCACAGTAACTAAACCGAAATTATTCATCCGCACACAAAATTTAGTGGTTCAAATCGGTCTTAAACGATGGTTTTTCGTAAAACCAACCTATTTTATGGCGGATGAATCTGGATCAGCAAAACACAACTTAAATTTTGCAATCCTAGCACTGTCGTCAAGACAAGAATCAAAATGGGCAGACCGGATGTCATCCGTCTTTGCTTAATGTCATTCCATCTGAGTTTCAAATCAGACGAACCATTCAAGCACGGAACCACTGATTGATTCAGTTACGTAACAAGAACCTATGCACAACCTGTGAACGAGAGAAAGACAGCATATTTCTAGAATCTCAAACCATTCCTAAACAAATCAACAGAACAGAACCTTTTTGCGAACGAACCAACTGTTTTATAGGAACTACCATAGGCGTAACCAGGGGTTTTTAAAGTATTTAAACATCTTTCAATTTAATATAATATATAAATGAATTGTGAAGGTTTAAAAAAACCGTAACAAGTGACGGTTGGCGATAATAGATTTTTATTTTATTTTTCAATACGCACGAAATTCTTGACATGCACTTTGATATAACTAAAACTTTGACTATAGTCACTGACCGCAGCTATTCGCGGTGTGCAAGTACTTGGAAGGGATACGTGAAACGATCGTGCGCGAATAGCGGAGAAATATTGCAACTTTCTTAAATAATTCATATTGTCAATTGAAATTGTCAAATTGACGTACATTTCATATCTACTGTCATTGAAGGAGAAAAATTATATGTTACTCCACAATATTGATATGATATGCAATTATTATATAAAGGTAAATTTAATTAAATGTATTTTGCTTGCAGTACTGCATTTTAATAACTAATTTTATTTACTACATACAATTGTTTACGTTTTCATCACATAACCTGAATCTTATTTTTTCTTCTTATTATTTTTTGGGCTATGGCCTTGACAATTATCCAGCAACCAGGACTAACGTAATTGGTCAATACAATTAAAAGTGCGAATAAAAGTGCAGAGCGTAGAAATAGGTGTCGCTTTGCGCAACTTGCACGGTCCCAATACATGCTATTTGTATTTCCTTTACACATCAAAGTTACAATTGTTTGGGTTGAATATAATAATCTATAAATTACGATTCGCCTAATCATATATTAGTGTTAATTAGAACATATGATTTTTCTTGTCAAAAGCAGATGATTTATCCCGTAGATTACACGGTGTCTGCATGCGCCAATCACAAACGAACCATTAGCACATCGTCACCACCGCCACCGATTTTCGCACAGATCGGAATAATTAATAACAAATGTTCAGCAAGTACAAGCACTGACTGCCAAAAACGATTCGCATTTAACAGGTATTCACCATGTGCGAGCAATTTCAAATAACGATTAAATATTCAAATCCGCGATAACTGTTTTCAAATTGTATACATACAGAAAGATGTAAATTAAAATTGTATGTGTATATCTAGTTGATGTACTAGTATAAAATCCCTATGGATTATGTAAAATATAAGTGGTCAATAATTAAAGGTATTCGTCGACATGTGGTATATGTGGAGTACGCTTGTATCCATAGTGTATGTATGTAGTGTAAGCTTGGATTAATAATTCATTTTTGTACATTATGTATCATATCACGTTTCTCAGTGTTGGTGTAAATTAATGAAATATAGAGCCATCTAAAAAACGTAATTTAAGGAGGCCATGGCGTAAGTAAACAACAAAATATAAAACCGTCTACAGTCCGTATAATATACTTACCGTTGCACGTCATTATCTACGTCAGAGATCTAAGTTGACATTGTTGCCCAATTATAAAAAAATTCTTGAATTCATTTTAAATCAAATATATCACATAATTTGTGCGGAAGTGGATTATACAACCAAACAAATTAATCATCATCATCATCATTCTCTTTGTTTTATCCCTATGAGGGGTCGGCTTCCCTAATTGCATTTCTCCACACAATTCTATCTTGGGTCATATCACTGTCAATCCCCTTTACCAACATATCCTGCCTTATCGTCTCCCCCAGGTCTTCTTTGGTCTTCCTCTCCTACTCCTTCCAGGAATCTGCACTTCAGCTGTTCTTCGTATTGGGTGATTAACGTCTCGACGTTGAACATGACCGTACCATCTTAACATATGCTCTCTCATTTTGGCATCAATTGGTGCCACACCTAGACTTCCCCCAATATACTCATTTCTAATTTTATCCCTCTTTGTCACTCCACTCATCCATCTAAGCATTCTCATTTCCGCCACATGCATTCGTTGTTCCTCTTTCTTCTTCACTGCCCAACATTCAGTTCCGTACATCATAGCCGGTCTTATAGCTGTTTTATAGAATTTTCCCTTCAGCTTCATTGGAATTTTTCTGTCACACAACACACCACTCGCTTCTTTTCACTTCATCCATCCAGCCCTAATTCTACTGCATGCATCTCCATCTATTTCTCCATTACTCTGTAATACCGATCCCAGGTACTTAAAATGATTGCTTTTTACAATCAGTTCACCATCCAAAGATACCATTTTATTTGTGTAACTCCATCTTTAAATGAACATTCCAAATACTCTGTTTTTGTCCTACTAAGTTTTAAACCTTTTTTTTTTCCAGAGCTTGCCTCCACTGTTCCAGTTTTTGTTCTAAGTCTCTTTCACTATTTCCTACTAACACGATATCATCAGCATACATTAAGCACCATGGAATGTTACCCTGTAGTTTCGCTGTTATCTGGTCCAAAACTATTGAGAATAAAGCGGACTAAGCACAGAGCCTTGGTGCAATCCTACTTTCACATTAAATTTATCAGTCTCTCCCACACCTGTCCTAACACTAGTCGTTACTCCCTCATACATATCCCTCACAATCTTTACATATTCACCAGGGACTCCTTTCTTATTGAGTGCCCACCACAAAATCTCTCGCGGAACTCTATCATAAAATATGCTTTCTCAAGATCAATGATTTCTTTACTCCTGTATTTTTCCATCAACTGCCTCATAATGAAAATTGCATCTGTTGTTGATCTGCCCTGAATAAAGCCAAATTGATTCTCGGATATTTCGGTCTCTTCACGTATCCGTCTATAAATTACTCTTTCCCATATTTTCATGGTGTGGCTAATCAGTTTTATAGCCCTGTAGTTTGTACGTTGTTGTATATCTCCCTTGTTATTGTAAACAGGTACCAGTATACTGCTTCTCCATTCGTCTGGCATTTGTCCAACTTCCATAATTCTATTAAATAGACCTGCTAGCCACCTTGTTCCTGTCTCTCCCAATGCTCTCCATACTTCCCCAGGAAGATGATCTGGTCCTACCGCTTTTCCTTTCTTTATTTTTTGAAGCGCTTGCGCCACTTCCTCGTTTGTTATTTTGGTGACCATTGCTGCTGCTGTCTCCGTTGACTCTACAGGATGTCTGTCAAATTCTTTATTTAATAAGCTGTCAAAGTACTTTCTCCATCTCTTTTTGACATCCCTTTCGTGAACTAGTATTTTATTATTTTCATCTCGGATACATCTAATCTGATTAGAATCTTTTGTTTTCTTGGCTCTCTGTTTGGCTATTTTATAATATCTTCGTTTCGCCTTCCCTGGTATCAAGTTGATCGTATAGGTTTGAATACGCTTCTGCTTTGGCTTTTGCTACTGCTATCTACTTTCGCTTCCTTCTTCGCCACCATAATATAGTTTTGAAGGTCTGTGTCGGATCTGGTTTCTTGCCACTTTTTATATAATTTTCTCTTCTCTTTTATTTTTCCTTGTACTTCGCTTGACCACCACCCAGTCTTCGTTTGATCACCATCACAACCAAACAAATTAATAATCAATTTATATAAATAAAATCATTTATAATACCTATTTTACTTGAAATCTACCTACCACTACTACCATTCAACATGTCTCAACGATTATAGTATGTACTTATATGATAGAGCTTCTTATTATAACGCACTTATCCAAGCTGAATTTAATTATTAATCTTCTTACAAGTGGATACGAAGGAAGGCCCAATTCTTTGGCCAGCTAAATCACCAGAATTAAGTAAAATGACTTGTTGTTCTAGGGGGCTATATTAAGGGGCTATCATAGTGTAAAAGTACGAAATTCGTACTTATACTTTTTTGGGAATTTCTAAAATAAAAAGTACTGTACCAATTGTTTTGAAAATTTGCATGAGCAATTACTATTAAAAGAGGTACATGTAAAACAATTTTCATAATAAAATATTGAAAATTAAACAATTTATGCGCCATCTACTGGCACCGTGAAAATAACAACATAGCTTCACTGCTGCAGTGATTGGGACTAATAGAGATCCTGAAACATAAAATTTCAAAGTTATTATTAAAATATAAGTTATTTTCTATACCATCAACTAGGGGTTTTTTGATCGGATAAAAAATGTCAATTTGGCGGTTTTTGAAACTGAAAATGTTTTAGCTAATTTAAAAAAAAATTCAACACTTCGTCATTTTTCCAAATTTTAATATGTTTCAAAAATCCTAGTGGATGGTATAGGAAATAATTTATATTTCAATAATCACTTTGAAATTTTTTGTTTCAGGATCTCTATTAGTCTCAATCACTGCAGCAGTGAAGCTGTTTTTATTTTCACGGTACCAGTAGATGGCTCACAAATTGTTTAATTTTCATTATTTTTTATGAAAATTGTTTTACGTATACTACTTTTTATAATAAATGCTGTTGCAAATTTTTAAAACAATTGGTACAGTACTTTTTATTTTAGAAATTCCCAAAAAAGTATACGAATTTCGTACTTTTACACTAGGATAGCTCCTTAAGGATCTGTATGCCGTGAACTTCTAACAATAATAATTATTGATGACATGAAGATCAGAATTAGAACCGCATTTCATAACGCCAGAAATGCTTATTTGAAATTTTATAAAATGAAAATAATTTCTTTACTTACTTTTTGGGTGTCACTTTAGGATTTGTAAATAATAAAGTATATAACAATGATCAATTTAATTCATGAAATACCATTTCCCCCATAAATTTAATATATTATTTTCAAAACGTTTCAGAAGTTAGTATGCAATTTAAAATAAAGTAAAGAAGGCACCGGCTAAGTAAGCTCGAGAAACAAGAGACCAAAAAGAAGGTGGGATTCGAGAACCAGAAAAAGGAATAAAATTAAAACAGATTTCTTTCTGAAATAATTTGGGCGTGAAAGAATGAGAGCTGGAAGAATAAAACAGAAAGTTAGATAAATAAAACCAGAGATCCTGAACAAACTAAAAGGAGGGCGCCAGTCTTACTCTTCAGCAAATTAACAAATTTGTGGATTAACTACTAAATTTCCTAATATAAAATCTATGTTGTTTCCTCCTAACTAAACCAACTACCCTGTGAAGTGAAACTGGAAAGAGATATGTAATAAGAAAAACCAATTTTGCTAAATTATTTATTACAATTTTTATAAATCTAATACAATTCACAAAAGAAAATATACATAATATACAATGTTACAATGTGATACATATTATAGTTATTAAATAATTGAAAATAAAAATCCTAGTAAGATTTGATGGTCTAAAAATAGAATAACCTATCAATTTTTGTATTTGTACTGTTCATCCAAAGTTAAATAAACCCAAAAATAACATATGGTAGGGGAGCAAAGTATGCTAAATGTGCAGTCACTCGAGCGCTTTGGGGACCTACTGGGTTGTGAAGAGTAGGTCCTAAAACCAAAAAAAGTTAAGTAAAGTTTTCCATTTTAGTGGGCGCTTGCCATTTTTTAATTTAATTTTCCATTTCCAACAATCGTTTTTTCCTATTATAACGCCATCTATCCGTAATTCGAAAAAATGTTTCGAATAAAAGTTACTTATTTTTACGTAAGGAATCCAAATCTGCAATAAAAATCGAGGGCTCCTATTTAAGATTTTAAAGCAACCCTCCACCCCACATCCATGGGGGGTCGTGTTTGGTGCCATTCGATAGATTTTTCAAAACTATTGAATAAGTGTATTTTACAGTTTTTCGATCTGATGTTCATTTCGCGAAATATCGCGGGATTCGTATTTAAAATATTAAATTTACCCCCCACCCCTCTCCGTGGGAAGTCGTGTTTGGTATCACTCGATAAATTTTTAAAAAATATTGGGTACATATTTTTTACTTTTTCGATCTGTCATTTATTTCACGAAATATTGGCTTTTTTCTTGTGAAACTTTGGGACTCACCCATTTCCTTACGCCCGGCTCAAATCGTCAGATTTTTGAAATATACACTCTTTTGCATGTACTTAACTTACCTTATCTTAATCTGACAATTTCGAGTTTATTTAAGGATAGATTTTATTTTTCGGACCCCTCTTAACTAACTTCCCTGTGTTAAGAGCCAATATATGGTAGATGTACATCCGCAGGGTACCAGGTTTTCCCCATATGATAATCTGACGCGCTCGAGTAACTGCAAAAATCCCCGCTTGGGCTCCCCTACCATTTTACCGCTCTTTGACCAGCAGCGATAGAAAATCCTGGATAAAGGCTCCGCTGAAGACTTTAGTTGCCTGATAATCAAATCAGCGATCACCAATCACCACACCATGGTAGAGACGAAGTTCAATGGAACGTGACCCATATATTCACGTACGATATGAGGAAACCATTTGATTTCCGGAAACGTCTAACCATAGACCATTTATGGTGAGAATGGAGCAGAAAATCGCAGCATTCAAAGTAAACGTATTATTTACTATGAAGAAACGGAAAGGTTTCAGGTACGGAGAATAGGCAGAAAAGCCAACAAAAACAAGAACCAAAAACCATAAATCCAAAACCCTGGAACAATAGAATATTGTTTAGGATTTAGAAAAACTAAAGTGACATTTTTTTACCGGTATGGAAAAGAACTCATAATTATCTTGTACAATGGATCTTCTAATAAACGACTGCTCAACCACAACAGAAAAATGAAGACATAAATTAGATATTAGTGGTTTTTTGAACTAACGAATGTGCCACTTTTTACAAAAACTAAACGACGGTAGAGGTGGGAACTGATATATTTTTTTAGAGGCTGTAACTGTAACAAATACTTAATGTTAACAAGGTTCGAAACCGGTTAGAGTGCTTATGGCGCTCTCTGAACGAACTGAAATATAAGACGGCTCTTGTATCGTTTTATAACGAAATGATTATTTATGTTTATTTATTAGTTTTAAGTCCCACAAATTGAATCCCGTGCAAAAAAAATGATATAGCCATAAGTATAATGGTTTTTTTCTACAAAAGTATTTAAAAATTGTTTTTTTTACCAATTTAGAACGTAAAAGTCCTTAAAGTCTAGCCTTAATAATCTGACTTGTATGTTTATAGATATATTTCTATAAAATAACCTCTTTGGGCGTTTTAACACCCAAACGGATGTTCGCTCAAACGACAAAACATATATCAGCTATAAATACAAGATCTGAGTCACCTTTTACATTAATCAATAGGGATTATGTACCTGTTTAATTCCAATTTTCAGACAAATATAAATCAAAACAGGTTTTGCAGCGTTAAATTGAATTATGTGCGTCGGTTATGCCGTTAGTAGGGGTTTTTAGGACATGATGTATCTAAAAATACTCCGGCAATTCCTCAATACAAATATGTCAAAATATACAGTGTATTTTGAATATACAAAGGTGAATGTACCAATGAACGTAATGTTAAAGCAAAGCTTTGCTTAGTAGTAAGAATTCGAATGTTAGTTGTAGAGTTTCTGATTTTTTTTCGAAAGAACTCAGATAATTTGTGCATATGCTTGGCGTCAAGTTATTTCAGAAAATCTTAATCTTAATTCTAGTAAAAGAATGGCGTGATTAAGTTTGCGGCACAGGTAGCAATTAATAAATTTTAATCTATTGTCCCTTTAATTATTATACCTGCTATTCAGTATGTTAAATCTCAAAACTGAAGAACGGCATTCAAATACAAATGACTTTGTAACAGTATTAACATTAAGGTTTCTAAAATCACGTAAAGCCAAGTATACATTATTGTACAATCTACACACAACAGGGAACTTGCACATTTTTTTTATTACATAATAATGTTCAGTTTTGTATAAAAATGAGATTTCCAAAATTTCACGCTTCAAAAACTCATAATAACTTAGAAGTACAAATTTAAAGTCTTCTTTATCTTAAAATAGTTCAAACGACCCGTGACGTCACAGAGTTTAACTATGTGGTTCCGTTTATGGTTATATTTACGTATATTCTTCTTCTTCTTCTTTAGTTTATTGGCCTCCACCTACTTGGATATTTGCCCAGCTCGGCGTCGGGGAATAAAGGAAAAATATTTATATTCTAAGGTTTACTATTGAAAATAAAACCATTTTGTAAAAGTACAAATTTTCTATGAATAGTTCAAACCATCAAAAACACTTTTAACGTCAAATAACTGTATATTTTACTGACGTTTATAATGTCTAATTTAAAATTATACAGGGTGTAACGAAAATACAGGTCATAAATTAAATCACATATTCTGGGACCAAAAATAGTTCGAATGAACCTAACTTACCTTAGTACAAATATGCACATAAAAAAAGTTATAGCCCTTTGAAGTTACAAAATGAAAATCGATTTTTTCGAATATATCGAAAACTATTAGAGATTTTTTATTGAAAATGGATATGTGGCATTCTTACGGCAGGAGCATCTTAAAGAAAAATTATAGTGAAATTTGTACCCCCCATAAAAATTTGATGGGGGTTTTGTTCCCTTAAACCCCCCAAACTTTTCTGTGCATTCCAATTAAATTATTATTGTGGTACCATTAGTTAAATTCAATATTTTTAAAACTTTTGTGGCTCTTAGTATTTTTTCGATAAGGCAGTTTTTATCGAGTTGCGGCTTCTTTTTTAATATGTTTGCATACAAATTTTATGGGGACTTTGTTCCTTTAAACCCCCCAAATGTTTGTGTACGCTCCAACTAAACTATTACTGCGATACCATTAGTTAAACAAAATGTTTTTAAAACTTTTTTGCCTCTTTGTATTTTTTCGAGGAGGCAATTTTTATCGAGATATGGCTTCTTTTTTAATACGGTTCAAAATATACCTCAAAATGTAAAATGTAAATCATACATAAATTTTCATATTATTACCAAGTCTCCATAATCGTACTTAACCATATACAAATATGTGGTGGATTTGACAAATATTCAAAATATCTCGATAAAAACTGACTTTTCGAAAAAGTACTAAGAGCCAAAAAAGTTTTAAAAATATTGTGTTTAAGTAATGGTACTACAATAATAATTTAATTGGAACGTACACAAAAATTTGGGGGGGTTTAAAGGAACTAAACCCCCATAAAAATTTTATAGGGTGTCCAAATTTCACTATAATTTTTTCTTAAGATCCTACTGTCATAAGAATGCCATATGTCCATTTTCAATAAAAAAACTTTAATAGTTTTCGATATAGTGGAAAAAATCGATTTTCATTTTGTAACTTCAAAGGGTTGTAACTTTTTTATATGCACATTTGTACTAAGGTAAGTTAGGTTCAATCAAACTATTTTTGGTCCCAGAATATGTGATTAAATTTATGACCTGTATTTTCGTTACACCCTGTATATACAATTGCTGTAGAATGTAAACATACAACCCCGTGACGTCACGACGTCTTTTGGGGTGGCTGGTATAAGTTGAATTTTTAGTCGTCTTTAGGGGCCAAACGAAAGACAAACAAAACTTTGTTTATCTTTGATACAGGTTCTAAATTATGTTCTGTTGTGATTTATACCATTTTTTTCGAATTTAAAATTTTATGCAAGTTCCCTATTCAGTGGAAATATGTAAACAATATATTGCTCAGTGAATAAAAATTTCAACTAAGTTTTCATTCACATTATTACTCACATTACTCGTATATTCCATGTTGGAACGAATTAGTGTTTTTTTCTATTCCGAGTTACATTTTCCAGCTTGTCGCTTTAATTTTTGTTAGTTTTTTCCTGGATTTGTAGAGTTTCCTAAAGGAGAGATCCTTTAGGAAGAGAGTTTTTTCCTCCTATACTTCCTTTTAGTTGAGCATGGTTGAGCCTAGTGATGTGAGTCAAGAATATTTCCAAGCGAATATTCGCGAACATTGGAAAGTTTCCGAGAATATTCGCATATAAAAAATGGAAATATTCTCCTGACCGCGAATATTCCCGGAAACTTTCAATGGAAAATTCTCGAGAATATTTCCGAGAACTTTTAAGAAGTTTCCATAATATTTTCGAGAATTTTTGAGAATATATCCAAGAGCCTTTTGGACATAAGAGTCATTGACGTAATTTGAATTTACATGGAAGTAGCGCTATTTAATTCACCCGGCCGGCGAACCTATACCACCTTCAAATACAAAAGGAACATTGTTTTGAACAATACCTTCATTATTTTTATACTAGAAATGCCTAAAGCTATACTAAAATCATAATAAAGATGTACTATAAATAAAAAAACCAAGACATGTTGAATGTTACGAGAAGGACTCCCGAATCATGAATTACAATGTATAAACTTTGCAAATCATAATTTTGGATTTACAATGTATAAACATTGTAAATCATGATTTGGGAGTGCTCCTCGAACATTCAATGTGTCTTGGTTTGTTTATTTCTAGTTTATCTTTATTATGATTGTAGTATAGGTATAATGCATGGGAATATTTCAGAAATAAATAAAAAGAAAAAAATCAATACTACAATAAAGTCATAACACTAAAATATCCTGTAAAAACTAGGTGGCGTTCAATACATAATTGTATAAATAACCTTATTGCGTCTAAAAGTGCTTTAACTATGCTTATGGTCATAGAGGGAGAAAATTTAAAATGTTCACGGAATGTTAATCAGAACTGTCTGGATGATGAAATATTTTGGATAAAGTTGCAAAAAGTAGCAGTTGTTCTGAAGCTATTTTCTTGTGGCATTTTTACAATTGTAACTATTTAGAATGGGAAATAAGCCACAATATTATTAAAAAATGATTTTTATTAACGTTTCGACGCCCAAATAATCAAATTAAATAAATTATTAGAAGAATTTTTTTTTTTTTTTTTTACTAAGCAACAACATTTTTGTTTATATTTAGTATTTTGTATTTTGACAACGGCACCCGATTTGGGCGTCGAAACGTTAATAAAAATCATTTTTTAATAATATTGTGGCTTATTTCCCATTCTAAATAGTTACAAGTAGCAGTTGTTCTAACTCCAATTGTGTGTGGATTAGGTACTTGATTGGAAGGCACTTTGAAGGTACTTGATTGATTGTCGAGGCATTTAAGGATACAAAAAATATTTTTACCGAGAATATTCCATTACTTCCAATCAGTAAGTCTGAGGAAAAGGAATGCTTATCTAATTAGAAGAAAGAAAAAAATGGCAGTGAAGCCTGTGCAATATGCTGCAAACTTACTTGATTCTTCTTTAACAGGACAAAGCCTCACTGCTGAAGAGCATATATTATATTAGCTAGGCAGTGTATAGACAAGATATTAATAAATCATCCCAAGTTTATTAACAAAAAAGAAAACATTTTTACAGAACTAACAAAGTTCTGTGCAAAAGCAGACCTTTGGTCAAAGGATTTTATTTGGCTACAGCACGGTCAGTACATTGTGTAAGCTGGTGACAAGGAATGTGGACCAAAACTTCTTTTTGGCAATTACAATACTGGGGTTACCAGATTACTACGCTGAAACAGAGCGTAGCTATAGCACATACTCTTTCATACACAATAAAAGAGGAAATAGACTAACTATTATAGATAGGTATCGGTAAGAGATCATAAACATGGACAAATGGTATGTGATGAGAGTCTTTCTATAACTCATCTGTTGGAACCAGAAACACTCTAAATCCGTATCAGAAAATAAAAGATTAAGCGAGACGGAGAGAGACTCTTCATTATATTCTCTTCATAATACAGAGTCCAAAAAACTTTAAATTTCACTCATTAAATCATTATCGTCTAAATTATTTTAACTGTACTAATATCTGTCGACTAATTCTTAATGATTAATGGGTTGTTAAAACATTTTATCTGTAGCGGCTTCTGGAATGTCTTAAAAATATTGAATTTCATTGAGATAATGCGCATATCCCACCGATCGTCGCTTCGACCATACCTGTTTTCTCCTCGGATTGTGAATACACATCAATCTACAGATCTAGACGTAGATCATCAGCAAAGACTAACAATAGTTTTAATCCTCGATTCGCAAATCTTCCTGTCAGCTCAGACCATATTTTACTTATTTTATTATAAGGCTAAATTTAGCAATGGTGATAAGGGCTCTCCTTGTCTAAGTCCTGATGTTACATTAAATGGCATCGATGTTCTATTTCCAATCTTTTATCTTGGATCATAATAATAATGATCATAATATAACCAATCTTTGTTTACCGTATCATTGTAAAATGTGTTTTCGATCGTGTACATAATATAACAAGATTTTTTCGTAACTCCTATTCCAAATCTACTCACATATGCAAGCCAATAATCAAAAGATAAAAATACAAAACAAGCTGATAAAAAATAAAATAAAAAGAGGTAAATTTATAGGGGCTGGATGATAATATATAATCTTCTTTGGCCGGAAAATCCAGAACATTTCATTCATCCGACCAATCGGTGTGGATTCGGTTACATCCAGGTTTGAAAATTAAAAGCTTTGTTCGTTTCGTTGGTAAATATTCCGGGGTATTTTCTCCTGTTTCGGGGGATTTTCCCCCGTTTTTCCATACGCAATCTATAGATATAGGCAGCGAAATCATCAAAAGATGAAATCATCAAAAACGTCAACAAAGGAAGGGGATATACAATGGGAAACAAAGAAGTAAAAATACTCTGCTACGCAGACGACGCAATATTGATAGCCCAAGATGAAGATAGTCGGCAAAGATTAGTCCACAGATCTAACATAAGAGCAAAAGAATTCAATATGACAATTTCATCTCAGAAAACCAAAACAATAGTAATCAGTAAAGAACCAATCAGATGCAAAATAGAAATTGATGGTATCAGTATTGAACAAGGAATGGAAGTAAAATACCTTGGAATTACATTGTCAAGTCACGGAGACCTAGACAAAGAAGTGAGAAATCAAGTACAAAAAGCAAATAGATTGGCAAGATGCCTTAATAACACTATATGGCGAAACCGAGATATTAACACTGAGGTGAAGTCAAGAATTTATAAAGCCAGTGTAAGACCAATAATGACATATGCATCAGAAACAAGACCCGATACAGCCACAACACAAAGACTACTGGAAAGATAGACCCAGACTACCTGTTTTCTCCTCGGATTGTGAAAACACCTCAATCTACAGATCTAGAGGTAGATCATCAGCAAATACTAACAATAGTTTTAATCCTCGATTCGCAAATCTTTCTGTCAGCTTAGACGATATTTTACTTATTGCATATTATAAGGCTAAATTGAATAGCAACAGTGATAAGGGGTCTCCTTATCTAAGTCCTGATGTTACATTAAATGGCATTGATGTTCTGTTTCCAATCTTTTATCTGGGCTCATAATAATAATGATCATAAATGTGTTTTCGATCGTGTACATAATATAATAGTAGAGTCACTGAAGGTGGATATGAGCTATTACCTCCGATTTCGTTGAACCTCCATCGATTTGCATGAAAATTGTTGAGTGGTTAGAGGATATCTCAAGGAACAAAGGTGACATGGTGCCAACTTGCGCTTTTACCCTGGGGGTGGATGCCACCCCTTCTCGGTGGTGAAAATTATTTTATTAAAAATAACCCCATAATTCGATAGAGGGACAAATTTCAAGCAAAATTTGTTACATAAAGTTATTAAAATAAATCAAAACTTCTTAAGTTGTTAAAGATCAAAGCTTTTAATTTTTCTTGAGAAAAATGCGTGTTTTTAACCAATTTTTCATCAATAACTCAAAAAGTGTAAGTTTTTACAAAAAAGTTATTATTATCAAAATTGAAGCTAATAAAAAATGAAATAAACCTCTTACTAGAAAAACCTGTTAATGTTAACTAAAAGTGAGTTATAGGTAATTGAATGTATATTTTTTTCGGCAAGTAAAAAACTCTTAAGTATTCAAGCGGAAATAACGGGACATTGATGCATTTTATAACATAAACTTATTAAATATTTATCAAAGTACTTAAAAATATCTATCAAATGAGCCCCCGTACATGTTGATAGCGATAAAATTTATGCTCCAACATTTTTTCAAAATTGATCTTTTAAAAATTTTTCCAAAAAATGTTATTGTTTTTTTTAGTAACTCCGTTCGTGTTTAGGATATCAGGTTCATCTAAAAACTGTTTTAAAGTTAATTCCAAGTGCTATTTAAGAACGTTGAACCTAATCTTTTAAACCCCTTACTTTTTTAAAAATAAAAGGTTAAATGGCCCCGGTTGCATGGTTCCCATAGCAAAATTTATGATTTAAACGTTTCTATCTCAGTTATCTTTTACCCTATAGAAATAGTAAGACAGGTAAAATATTTGGCATAGAAAAAACTAAAATTTGGTTATATATAATTTTTTACGTATATTGAGTATTTTTGGAGTATTATCAAAAGAATATGAGAATTACAATAATTTTAAAAATTATGATTTTTTTAAATTATATCTTTTTTCAAAAATATGCATTCTAAACCGGTCAAAATTATCGAAAACATTACTTATGCTAATATTAAGAAGTTCTTGTAAGGATTACTATAAATTTTAATTTTTGTGGAAATGGCGTATGTTTTATTTTTCACTTTTTCCTAAAAAATTTGAAACGGTTCTTTTATTTTCACTATAACTTACTTAATTTTGACGCTATTACCTTGTTCTGAAGCTAATTTGATAGGTATTCCGAAGTACTTTGACAAATGTTTATCAGGAATATTTTATACATTGCATCGTTTTCCCATTATTTAAGCTTGAATACTCAGATTTGAGTACTCGTCGAAAAAAAAAACACATTCAATTGCCAATAACTACCTTTGAACTAACATTAGTTTAGTTCTTTATGTGAGGAATGTATTAAATTTTTTATTATCTTCAATTTCAGTAATAACAACTTTTTTGTAAAAGCTTATAGTTTTTGATTTATACGTGAAAAACCGATTTAAAACATGCATTTTTTTACGCAAAAATAAAATCTTTGGTCTTTAATAACTCAAAAAGTGTTGATTTATTTTAATAACTTTATATAACAAATTTTGCTTATAATTTGTCCCTCTATCGACTTATGGTATTATTTTTAATAAAATAATTTTCACCCCCGAGAAGGGGTGGCATTCGCCCCCAGGGTAAAAGCGCAAGTTGGCATCATGTCACCGTTGTTCCTTGAGGTATCCTCTAATTACTCACCAATTGTCATGAAAATCGATGGAGGTTCAACGAAATCGGAGGTGAAAACCTTCAGTGACTGCATTATAACAAGATTTTTTCGTAACTCCAATTTCAAATCTACTCACATAATATGTGCTGATTGCAAGCCAATAATCAAAAGGTAAAAATACAAAACAAGCTGATAAAAAATAAAATAAAAAGAAGTAAATTTATAGGGGCTGGATGATAATATATAATCTTCTTTGGCCGGAAAATCCAGAACATTTCATTCATCCGACCAATCCGTGTGGATTCGGTTACATCCAGGTTTGAAAATTAAAAGCTTTGTTCGTTTCGTTGGTAAATATTCCGGGGTATTTTCTCCTGTTTCGGGGGATTTTCCCCCGTTTTTCCGTACGCATTCGGGAAACAATCTCAGTATCACGGCGGCTGGGTTTTTCTTTTGTATCTCTTTTTTCTTTGTTGGATGATAATTTGTGAGATCCATACTCGAAATGACAAAAATGTATTTGTGTTTGAACAAAAAATGTAGTATTGTGTCCATACAACTCGACTTTGTGTTCATTTTACGTTAGAAATAATCAAAGGCACTAATTAGTAACTTTTCTAGTATTGTTTGATGCAGAGGAGAAATAAGGACAAATATTTTTTATGTTAAGGGGGTAGGAGCAAAGTCTTCAGACCTCGGTAATAATGTAATCTTTCATTCTGCGTGTAAATTTTTCACAAATACTTATTAGTTTTCTCAGGATTCAAAAAAAATGAATGCGTTTAAATAGCATTGGACCAAAATTTTGCGCATATCCCCTTAAAGCATACTGGATTTCATTTAAGGGGAATCTCTATATTACTTACTAAACTTATCTATCTATAAACTATTTTTACTAAACACATAGGCATCAGTCATTGTATTTTCTATAACAATACAACACTGACAACTTTTGTTTTCAGTACTTCCACAAAATGAATTACAAATTAATGTCACTACCTACAGTTTTTTCTGTGAAGTGCTTTTCTCAAGTATATGATGTAAGTAAAGACAAACTACCGAACGGAAATTACTGAAATATTGTGAAGCAGCAATGACAGAACAATTTTAACAACATTAATTAACAATCTTCGTTACAACAAAGAAATTCCTCTAGATATCATAAAAAGTATTGAAAACATCTACCGAAACAACAAAATGGAAGTCAGAATAGATGGAAAACCTACAGAACCTATAGATATATGCAGCGGAACAAGACTTTAATTACTACTACTTAGACTACGTAAGACTCTTCAATTTAATCATGGAAGAAATCATCAAAAGCGTCAACAAAGAAAGAGGATACAGAATCGGAAAGAAAGAAGTAAAAATACTCTGGTACGCAGACGACGCTATATTGATAGCTCAAGAGGAAGATAGTCTGCAAAGATTAGTCCACAGATTTAACATAAAAGCAAAAGAATTCAATATGACAACTTCAACTCAGAAAACTAAAACAATAACCAGTAAAGAACCAATCAGTTGTAAAATAGAAATGGATGACATCAGTATTGAACAAGTAAATAATGGAAATAAAATATCTTGGAACTACACTGTACTGCTATGGAGACCTGGACAAAGAAGTGAGAAATCAAGCACAAAAAGCAAAGTAGGCAGGATGCCTTATAACAATGTATGGCGAAGCCGACATATTAACACTGAGATGAAGTCAAGAATTTATAAAGCCGGTTTAAGACCAATAGTGACATATACATCAGAAACAACTATTCAAAATGGGAGATAAGCCACAATTTAACTAAAAAAATGATTTATTAACGTTTCGACGTCCACAACGGATGTCGTTGTCAAAATAGAAAATATGTACTACTAAATTAAACAAAAATGTTGTTGCTTAGTAAAAGATTATTCTAATAATTTATTTAATCTGACTCATTTATATCAGCAATTCAGACATATATTATACATTTTAAAGTAGAAGACTTTAAAATGATATTGCCAATATTTATGAGTTGCGTCAGAAACAAGGCCCGATACAGCCCGATGTTATGCAATATAATATCTATGTGTTTTAGATATGTTGTTATGTATTCAACGCAAACAAACCATAGAACCCATTAAAACAATTAAGTTGTGCATGGGCCATTTTAGTATAGTTGTGTTAGATATACAACATAACAATTATTTTATTGTGTTGGATATAATAATTATTATTTTTAAGAAGTAAAATTTTTACATGCAAGAACAATACAAATTAATATAAACAAAAAGAACATGGTATGAAGTGAAGTTCATCAATTTTTGAGCGTTTATTTTTTATTTTTTTTGTGTTTAATTATAGGTTTACAGGTTTATATTATTTATTTATTCAAAAAGATGGTTAAACATTTTTCTATTATTTATTTTTAAATACGTCTGAAATATGCACTTTATTAATTTAAAGGAATTTATAGTAATTAAGTAGGTTTTGTATGTTTGAGGAAGCAAATTATATATTTTTATTTGAAGGTATTCAAAGTTTCTTTGTCCAACTACTTTCTTTGTTAAGTTTGTTCTAATAAAGGACTGAGATCTACTTCTGGTATCGTATGTGTGTTCTAGTGGTACAAGTAACTGTTTATTTTTATATAGATTAGTGAACATTGCAAGTACAAACAATTGCCTTATATCTAACACTTGAGCTTCAATAAACAGATCGTCAGTACTGTGCCCTAGTTTTTTATTGTAAATAATTTTTAATATTTTTCTTTGTATAATGTTCATTTGCTTTAGGTGCGTATTTGCAATTTTATTTCAACATATGTTTAAAAATTTTAATAACCGATGTCTATTCCGAATTTAACTACTATGTATTTATTAATAGTTTCAAAAAACGTGAACTTTTAGCTTTAAAACGATTAATTTTTGTTTCTGCTTTGTTGCATTCGTCCGTTACAATATTATTATTTTTTCAGCTTATTTCATCAGCATCATAGAGAGAAGTGCTTGTTATTTTAATTTAATTTTTTGTGCGCTTTGTACGAATTTAAAAAAGTGTAAACTTTTATCTCTGCTTATAATTGCATCCGAAAACACAAAAGCCTTTTACTAAATAAAGCTTTTTATCAATGGTGCAAATAATTGGGCTACAGATTTTTTACAAATGCGGGCAACGAGTTTCTGTACTCTTTATGTCCCTTTTCCCACGTTATGTGTTGCAGGATTGTTGCAGGATTCGAACGCTTGGATTTACAGGTATTTCATTGTGTTTTCTAGTTTTACAATGTCATATTTTGTAGCTTTCGCTGATCAATTCATTTTAATCGTCCAAATCTATTGTCTTGTTCCACACATTCGCTATTGTAAAGACATGTTCACACGTTACGATAAATGCTAACGATTTATCGTAACAATCATATTATTACGATGTATCGTTGTGTGTAAACGGGCCATCGCAGCGATTTGTTAGAAGTGAAATTGGAATTACAAATCTGCGATATAGTGGGACATCGGGAAAATAGACGGTTTGATTTAATTGAGGGTTTAAAAAGTTAAAACATCAAAAACGCAGGGGAAAGAGAGGGTAACCGAGAACATTAACTAATGACATTTCAAAGTTAACAAAATACTTACAAGAATAATAACCATCGATACTGACGACCTCGTTAGCATGTTAATTTTTCTTAAATTTAAACTTTTCATCAGACCTATACACATCTATTATAGTCCAGGAACCAAAGCTTTTCACCTCGCAATTTTTACAGAATACATCGATTTGCTTGAAAATTTGAGAATAAGTATTGGATAGTCCAAGGATCAAAATCTATATGATTCCGAAAGGCGCTTTTACCATGGGGGTGGTTGCCGCCTCATCTCGGGGGTGGAATTTTTTTATTATATTTTGACTGCAAAAGTTGATAAAAACATTCATTCTAAACAAAAAATGTTCAATACATGTTTTTAATAAAATTAATCGTTTTTGATTTATTCGCTATCGAAAGTGATAGTTTTGTATAGAAAAAATCAAAGTTTTCGAATATACTCATTTACGATTCACTAAATTTTTGCCGTAGAAAAAAATTTTTCTATTAAATAACCTACAATTTTACATTGAAACATTTTTTCATATCTCTGATGCTAATCTTTCTATTCTGAAGAAAATGGCATTTTTTGCCAAACTACAAAAGTTCGTTATTTGCTTTTAACTCCAGTTTTTTTTTAAACTAATCATTTTAAGTCAGTCAGACTTCTAGAATCTATTAATAATACACAAATAAATAAGAATGAATAAGGTCAATGACTAAAAACACCGCTAACGTTCATTGTTATGCTTCCAATTGGATTTCTCCTTTTTTTTCAAAAAAATATATTGATTTTTTAACCGTAACATTTTTATTTTTTATCTTAGAAAGTTTGGTAACAAATAATTTTGTAGGTTTTTACAAGATTTATAAGCCTATTAATATTAAATATTTTTAAAAAGCTCAGTCGCGAAAAGAGACGACTTTGAAAGGGTTGGTAAAGGTGGTTTTAGCATGTTACTACAAGTTTTAATTGGTAATAGCTCACTCAATTTCTGCCGCAGAAAAAATTTTTGCAAACCAAGTTCTTGAGATTTAAATAAGCTACAATTTCATATTTAAACATTTTTTCGCATCTCTGATGCTAATCTTGCTATTCTGAAGAAAAGGCCATTTTTTTCCAAACTACAAAAATTCGTTATTCGCTTGTAACTCCATTTTTTTTTAAAACTAATCATTCTAAGCCGGTGAAACTTCTAGAACCTATTAATAATACATAAATAAGAAAGACTAAGTAAGGTCAATGACTAATTTTAATTAGGGTGGTGTTTAGGCGGTTGCTTGCGATCACTTTTTGGCTGAAAAAAATAGGGACTGACATTATTTTCATTGTAAGTCACTTATGTCCGGTTGCACCAACAGATCTTAAGCTTAAGTCGAGAATATCATAAGAATTAATATAATATAATTATAATATATTACAATAAGAATACCATAATATAATAATAGATATAATTGATAATAAGGTAAGAATCTAAAATTATGGTGCAACGTAAGTGATACTCAAGGAGGCCCTATCTATAAGTAGAGCTTAGCTAAGCTGGAGCTTAAGATCTGTTGGTGCAACCTGGCATTTATCTTTGAGCTAGAGATTTTTTTTATTTCTGGAGATAGATATTTTTAAGTACTTTAAATTAGTTTGAACAAGTTGTCCGCGAAAAATGCATAGTTTTCCCGTATTTTGACTTTGAAACTACAATATTTAGCATTTGACGAAGAAGAGCCAACATATAATAAAGTATAGCTCGATTACTATTACTATTGGTCTTAACGAAAAATGAAAAAAAAAACGGTTTTGTTTATTTTTTTTCAAAAAGGTACATTTTTGTCAAGTAAAAGTTGTTTTGATAAAACGAGAACTTTTGGAGTTATTAGCAGAAAACTTATTAAATACATTGATTTTTTCGATATAAAACTAACACTTTCGATAGCGACATAATAATCGAATAAATCGAAAACTATCAATTTTATCAAAAAAATGTATAGAACGTTTTTTGCTTAGAAAGAACGTTTTTACCAACTTTTGCGACTAAAATATAATGAAAAATTTCCACCCCCGAGATGGTGAAATACCCACGCGTTAAATTTTTGGCTCTCCAAGCCTTTAAAAAGTCATCCCGCTAGTTCCCGTATAGTTTTCTGTGGTAACAGGCCTTCAGAATCCTTTAGTGCAGTCACTGAAGGTTTTCACATCAGATTTCGTTGAACCTCCATCGATTTTCATGAAAATTGGTGAGTAATTAGAGGATACCTCAAGAAACAAAGGTGACATGATTTTCCAACTTGCGCTTTTACCCTGGGGGTGGATGCCACCCCTTCTAGGGGGTGAAAATTATTTTATTAAAAATAATACCATAAGTCGATAGAGGGACAAATTATAAGAAAAATTTATTATATAAAGTTACTAAATTAAATCAACACTTTTTGAGTTATTAAAGACCAAAGATTTTATTTTTTCGTAAAAAAATGCATGTTTTAAATCGGTTTTTCACGTATAAATCAAAAACTATAAGCTTTTACAAAAAAGTTATAATAACTGAAATTAAAGATAATAAAAAATTGAATACATTCCTCACATAAAGAACTAAATTAATGTTAGTTCGAAGTGAGTGATTGGCAATTGAATGTGTATTTTTTTCGACGAGTACTAAAATCAAACTATTCAAGCTTAAATAACGGGAAAACGATGCAATATATAAAATATTGCATCGTTATAATAACTCCAAAAATACTCAATATACGTAAAACATTATACATAACCAAATTTTAGTTTTTTCTATGCCAAATATTTTACCTGTTTTACTATTTCTATAGGGTAAAAAATAACTGAGATAGAAACGTTTAAATCATAAATTTTGCTGTGGGAACCATGCAACCGGGGTCGTTTAACCTTTTATTTTTAAAAAAGTAAGGGGTTTAAAAGATTAGTTTTAACGTGCTTAAATAGCACTTGGAATTAACTTTCAAACAGTTTTTAGATAAACCTGATATCTTAAAGACTAACGGAGTTATTAAAAAAAAACAATAACATTTTTTGGAAAAATTTTTAAAAGATAAATTTTGAAAAAATTTTGTGGCATAAATTTTAACGCTATCAACATATTCGGGGGCTCATTTAACATATATTTTTAAGTACTTTGACAAATGTTTAATAAGTTTATGTTATAAAATACTTTTTTTTTAGTTTTTTACTCGCCGAAAAAAATATACATTCAATTACCTATACATAACTCAATTTTAGTTGACATTAAAAGGTTTTTGTAGTAAGGGGTTTGTTTCATTTTTTATTAGCTTTAATTTTGATAATAATAACTTTTTTGTAAAAACTTACACTTTTTGAGTTATTGATGAAAAATTTGTTAAAAACATGCATTTTTCTCAAGAAAAATTAAAATCTTTGATCTTTAATAACTCAAAAAGTTTTGATATATTTTAATAACTTTATATAACAAATTTTGCTTGAAATTTGTCCCTCTATCGAATTATGGGGTTATTTTTAATAAAATAATTTTCACCCCCGAGAAGGGGTGGCATCCACCCCCAGGGTAAAAGCGCAAGTTGACACCATGTCACCTTTGTTCCTTGAGATATCCTCTAACCACTCACCAATTTTCATGCAAATCGATGGAGGTTCAACGAAATCGGAGGTAATAGCTCATATCCACCTTCAGTGACTCCACTACTTGCCGAAAGAGTTTTTTTCATTGCATGTTTCGCTACTTGAAAAACAGAAAGTTTAGTGCCTTGCCACATTTTTTTCGAAAATTCGTCAACTTTTATTTATTAGGTCAGTTAATAGTCAATGGCCCTTTTATTATTTGCGATAGAAATTCGTATTAATTACACATAGACAGTTATTGTTACATATTTTTTATGTTATGAGTAGATCATGTGCCACTTTTATTGAACCAAAAAGCTTTTCGGCTTTAAAGGTTTGCAACCCAAAGTTTCATTTAATTATTGTTTATGAAGTTAATGGAGTGTAATAACTAAAAAGTTCAGATTCCGGGATTATTTTTTGCTTATTTCTCCGAAGTATAGTCGTTTCTCCGATCCTAGTAAATTTAGTAATTAATTTTCTGCCAAGTTGGTCAAATCTTGACTTTGACTGAAAGACTTTGCTGTAATCTTCTGACATAAAAATTATGCTATCGTGTATTTCCAAACCGAATATAGCTACTATATTTAACGCCAACACGAAATTGCTCGATTTGTCCTTTGTAACGCCATGCAACTCGTTTTCTCACTCCACCCAGATTATGTTCGACTTACTACACGTTCAGACGTGTTTCTGCCATTTTATCCAAGGGAAACATCAAAGAGTTCGACACTAAATTGGGAGTTTGTGAAATGATAAAGAAATTCCCACTAGAGAAGTCGAGAATCAAAACTAAAAGAAACAACTCTGAAAACCGTGGAAAATGTACATTCTATGAATTCAAACATAGTTTTTAAAGGCCATGTTATTATCGCTGACATTAACATTATTTAATGACGGTTAAGTTTCCTCCTCAAAATTAGGTATGTTGAGTCAAGTACTTTAAAGTTACAATTAAGGGGAAAGACGCAAAATGTCACCTGTCAAAATTTTCAATGTGTTTTAAATGTATTAATTTTTTTCGAATCCTGAGAAGACTAATAAGTATTTTTGAAAAATTTAAACACAAAATGAAAGTTTACGTTATTACTGAGGGCCGAAAGTCCCTTAGAATAAATAAAAAGTTTCTTTTGAATAAAATATTTGCAATTAAAAATCACTAATTTTTTTCTTTTATTTTCACATCTGTAACTTATTAAAATAAACATTATAGAAATTTTCAGGGACTTTTGGCCTTCAGTAATAATGTAATCTTTCATTATGCGTTTAAATTTTTCAAAAATATGTATTAGTTTTCTCAGGATTCGAAAAAAATGAATACATTTAAAACACATTGAACATTTTGACAGACGACATTTTGCGCTCATGTCCTTATAAAGAATGATCTAGTGATATTAAAATTAAGAAACGAATTGAATAAAGTACGCTGATGACAAAACACTAGACACTTGCACTAGACCATTATAGACATTAGACCAAATACATAAATCAGAATCTGCAAGACCATAGTCAAAAGCATGACAACTTTTGAGCTTAACTTAGTATTTGACAAATCCAGTGCTCAAACTAAATATATAAATTATTGGCTTGGCTTTAGCTTACATAATAATATGGTTTGGCCAATACTTCAACTTTAACAACTGAAGACCAATTACAAACATTTTAACAAAATATGAATTGTCGTTCGGCATTAATTTCAACTGGTATTTGAGTTAAATATTCTAGTTTGTTCAGATAATTATTGGTGGTCGAACTTTGAATTGTTTAGTTTCCTATACTGTTATTATTGACGAATAGTTTTACGTTGACGAAGTAAACTGAATTAAACTACACAATCTCATGAATAGTCGAACAAAGCGTTTTGATGTTGCATTTCAATTCCTGATAATTATTAAGGCTCGAGTTCCGGATTATATCTGTCAGATTTCGCTTAACGATTCTCAAGCAGCAGCAACCACGTATGCGCAAATATTAATGAATACCAGTCTAATAGAGCTCGATATTTGTTTCGTAATCGACTTCGCCAAGTTAAATATTTACTAATGAACCGATTCAACTAAGATTCGAATAAGCATGTATCAAAGATATTGTAAGTTATTACCTGAGGATAATTTCATGCGGGATCAGAATTCATACAGGGTGTTTCTTTGAGAAGTAGCATACGTTAACAGAAAAAAGAGGACACTTAGGCGATCTCAAGAACCTCATAATTTCTTCTTCTCTTCTTACATTGCCTATCCGTTACGGATGTTGGCGATCAGGCCCTAACTTTGCTTGTTGCTCTTCGGAATAGCCGGTGGTAGATGTATTGAACCACTTTCTCAGATTTTTAAGCCCAGATATTCTTCTTTTCCCTAGTCTTCTGTTTCCAAATAGCTTTCCTTGAAGAATTAGTTGCAACTCTATTCCTCAAGGACCCTAACATTAGTCTCACGAGCTACCCATGAAATTCTTCACGTAGTAACACTACGTCTCGAAAGCTTCGACTTTTCATAAAGAAGCTTCAGATAGTTTCCAGGACTCTACTCCGTATAATCACGTAGAAAATACATAGCATCTGATGATAGAGATTTTGGTACTAAGTAGTACATTGTGGCTTTTGGACTTCATCGTTACGAACGCTGATTTTGCTTTTCCTATGCTTTGTTTTATTTCAGTAGAGTGGTTCCATTGGCTGTTTATGTTGGTACCAAGGTATGTGCAGCTGCCCGCCCACCTGTCAATTGGTTTTTGGTTAACCAAAAGCCCATGTATCTATTAAATATTTCATGCTTACTGACTAGCTTGTTTTTTTCGTATGAAATCAAGTCCAAGTTCTGTACTTATACCTGATGTGCGCGACATTATTCTTCACCCCATACTTAATGGGTCTTGTTTCATCAATAACAACGATACTGGGAGGTTTTATCTATTTTGTCAACTTCTTATTTGGTTCATAACTTTTTAACCACACTGTATATTTACTTTATATTTGGCACGCGAATATTGTTTAAAGTGTTCACTCGATTACCTTCCGACCCAAAAACAACATCTTCTTCTTCTTTGAGTGCCTCTCCTATCGGAGATTGGATATCATTAGGGCGATTCTAATTTTATTTACTGCTGTTTTGAACAATTCGTTAGTGGTACAGCCAAACCACTCTCTCAAATTTCTCATCCAGGACATTCTTCTACGGCCTGGATTTCTTCGTCCTTGGATTTTTCCTTGCATTATGTTTTGTAGGAATGTGTACTTTTGTCCCCTCATCAGGTGGCCTAAGTATTCAAGTTTTCTCTTTTTTATATTCAGTAGAACTTCTGGCTTGTTATTTATTCTGCGTATTACTTCTTCATTTGTAATTTTATCCACCCAACTTATTCTTAGTATACGGCGGTAGCACCACATCTCAAAGCTTTCAAGATTTTTAATATTCCTCTGTTTTAGAGTCCATGACTCAACACCGTAGAGCAAAGTACTGAATACATAGCATTTTAACATTCTAGTTCGCACATGAATACTAATATCACGATTACAAAATAATTTTTTCATTTTTATAAAAGTAGACCTAGCAATTTCAATACGTCTTTTTATCTCGTGATTTTGGTCACCTGTTTCATTGATAAGGGTTCCCAAGTATTTGTATTCGTTTACTTTTTCAAGTTGGGTACCGTTTATTGTGATACTAGTGTCATTTATTGGATTCTTACTGAAGGTCATATATTTGGTTTTTTTGACGTTCATCCTTATGCCGTAGTTATTACATATCTCATTCATACTTTCAACTAGATGTTGTAGATCTTCCGCTGTTCTTGCCATTATCACAGTATCGTCAGCATATCGAATGTTATTGATAACTTCTCCATTGACTATTATCCCTTCGTTTGCATATGAGAGAGCTTCTTGGCATATTTGTTCGCTGTAGATATTAAACAAGAGCGGTGACAATATACAACCCTGTCGTACCCCTCTACGTATTTCTATTTCGTCCGATGTTTGGTCTTCTATTTTTATATTAGCTCGCTGATTCCAGTACAGATTTAATATTATTTGTATGTCTCTGGTGTCAATGTTCTTACTCTCCAGGATTTTTTTGAGTTTACTGTGGCGTACTTTGTCAAAGGCCTTTTCAAAGTCTATAAAGCAGGCGTGTACCTCTTGGTTAACATCTAGACATCTCTGTGTTAGAACGTTCAGGGCAAAGAGAGCATCCCTTGTACCTAATACTTTTCTGAATCCCATCTGTGTATCGTTAATATCTATGTCTAGTTTTTGATAGATTCGGTTGTGGATGACTCTAAGAAATATTTTAAGTAGGTGACTCATCAAGGAGATTGTTCGATGATCTGAACATTGCACTGCCTTAGTTTTCTTCGGTATGGTGACAAACGTAGACAGTAACCATTCTTGTGGTATTATACCAGTACTGTATATTGTATTGAATATATGCAATATTATGGTTACGGATTGATCATTCAAAAGCTTCAGCAGTTCTGTAGAGATTTCATCAGGTCCGTTTGCTTTTCCATTTTTAGCGTTTCTTATTGCGTATTCTACTTCTTCTTTCAATATGTCTGGCCCAGTTGCATTGATTATCTGAGTTAAGTTGTTTCTATCGTCTTCAAATAATTCATTCAGGTATTCTGTCCATCTTTTTATTTTATTCTCTAGATCTACAATAAGGTTTCCATCTTTGTCTTTAAGTTTACCTATTTGGCATTTCTTTATGCTTCCTGTTATCTTTTTTACTTTTTTGTGTATATTGAACGCATCGTACTTTTTCTCATAGGTTTCCATTTCTTCACACTGTTCTTTAATCCACGCCTCTTTGGCTTCTTTTATTCTCTTTTTTATGTGTTTGTTTATTTCTTTGTATTTGTCTAGGTAATTCTTCATATTTCTTCTTTGTTCCATCAAGTCTAGTATGTCCTGTGTCATCCACCCCTTGTTCTTTGTTGTCGTTTTTGTCAGATGTTTCTTTCCTGCTGTTTGTATAGCTGTATTTATGTACTTTAATTTTTGGTTAACGTTATCTGTATCGTTAATTTGTTGTTGCACTGAACTGAGGTTTTCATTTATTTCTTCTCCTGTTTCTTGTTGTATATTTTTGTTTCTAAGTTTAACTAAATCTAGTGTCTTTCTTTGTGGTCTCCTTATCTTTTTTGGTCTCGCCTCTATCACAGTAACTACCGGATTATGATCTGAGCCTATATCAGCTCCTGGGTACGTCTTAGTACATTTAACAGCATTACGATACCTCCTTGCTATCAGAATGTAGTCTATTTGATTTCTCACTATTTTTTCTTTGGTATGTTGTGGAGATGTCCATGTATATAATCGCCGAGGAGGTAATTTAAAAAGGGTGTTTGTTATTACGAAGTCTTCGCTCTGGCAAAATTGAATCAATCGATCTCCTCTGTCGTTTCTGTTTCCAAGTCCATAGTTTCCTACATGTTCTCCTACCTTACCTTGACCGACCTTGGCATTAAGATCGCCCATTATTATGTTAAGTTGTTGCTTTTTTATTGCTTTCAGCATTTCTTCTAAGTCGTTGTAGAATTGTTCTATTTCATCGTCATCTTTATCTGCTGTTGGTGCATAGACTTGAATAAGATTTATTAAGTTATGTCTTTCTTTAATTTGTATTAATATTAAGCGTTCTGAGTAAGGAGTACAGGTAATCAGAGAATTTTTCCATTTCTTTGAAATGATGATTCCAACTCCGTACCGATGGGTGTTGTTGTCGATTCCGGAGTAATAAAATACGCCATCATTTCGTGTTGAACATTTCCCGGATCCTGGCCATTGTGTATCGCTGATTCCTAAAACATCGATGTTTAGTCTATTCATTTCTTGTTCAACATTATCCAGTTTTCCTGCAGAGAACAAACTTCTCACATTCCACGTTGCAACTCTTAAAGTTGTTGGTTTCTGCATTTTTGTACAAGGATTTTGCAGGTTTACGACCGAGTGAGCCTTGTAGTCTTGTGCTTTTCTCTCTCTGCCGGATCTTGGTATCCGATTCCCATGATCAGTAGAGTTTCCACTATTTTTGGTGTACACCGTAATGACTTAACTAGGGGTACTCTATGAGTCTTTAATGCAGTGGTTCCCCGTTGCCTTCTGCATCCTTCCACCGTTGACCATCCTTGGTTCATCCGCCTTCGAGACCGATTTCTCGATCTCAGGACAAAAGAGTGCCCTTCCACATACTAGCTCATCCGCCCGAAGCCGTCGGCCAGTAAGTGGTGGGATTGCATATACCGGCAATCATTCGGTAGATTTCACCATATCTGGTTACCCTCACTTAGTTTAAACAACATACCTACTGCATATTAGATTTTTTTTAATGGATTTTGGATTTGAAATGAGGATGAAACACTAAATTTAGTGGTATACTTTGAATTTTCGGCAAAATGTTTTTTTCTGGTAAAATTTTAAATTTGAATTATGAAGTTATGTGAATTGCTAGAGCCCGAAGTAGAAAATAGTAATTTTCCTAACTAATGCGGAAAGTCATACTTTTCCGCACGCGATTGCAGTTTGCCGAACCGCTAACCCTCCGCTTCGCGTCGTTCGGCAAACTGCAATCGCGTGCGGAAAAGTATGACTTTCCGCACTAGTTAAGAAATAGTTATTTTCCTAATTAGTACGGAAAGTAATACTTTCACGCACGAGACTGCCGTTGACCCGAACGACGCGATAGCGGAGTTCGGGTAGCGAAGACACTTTCCGCATGAGTTAGGAACAATATTTTTTCTAGGGCCGTACGTTTGGAAAAAAGCCACAAAAAATAGAGTTATATCATATTTTATTTAGAAATGAAAATACACAAATTAATTCTTTGACAAGGTTGTCAAAACAAATTTTCAATGTAATGGGTTACCACGACGGCGATATTGGTTTCCATGACGACGATTCAAAACCATTGTAATTGTCTACTGATCCGACTTTTAAATATTATGTCAAAATAATTTTATTTCATCGAATTATCGCGCTAATTCCATTAAAACATGAACACAATAAGATAAATTTGAAATAAATTAGTAAATAATATCTAAATATTAGTTTATTGCATGTATTATAATATATCATAATGCCATATTACAAGGTATTTTACTTTCCCGCGCGCCGTGCGGGAAACTGCAACTTTCGGAAACGAAATGCGTGCGTGAAAGTGGCTCTTTTAGCTCGGCCGTAGACAAATAACTATAAATGCGACTTAATTTTAATTAATACCAGTATTTAATCTAAATTAGTAAAATGTTAACATTTCAATCATATTTTTATGTGCGTCAAATTCAGAACAAATATTCATCTTTAATTTATGGATAAATAGTAAATAGTCCACAGAAAATATATAACTTTAATCAACCAAGTATCTTAAAAATTAAAAAATTAAAACAGCAAAAATTTGCAGAAAACTAAATATTCAAAATAAAGTAATTAAGTAAGAGATTTTTGACATCGTCTAAGTGTCCACTTTTTACGGATAACGTATGTTACTTTTCCAAAGAAACACCCTGTATAATACACTAAGTATCACTCAAGATATTTGTTTGTAAAGCAAAAAAAAATAAAAATTGCTTATTTAGTTTAAATGGTTTCCTCTCTCAAATATCCTTTTAATAAATCAGGAATGTTGTCCAGCAACTAAAACAAACCATATTTCACAGACCACTTCCTTAGTTTTCAGCAAAAATGTGGTTAAATAGGATTTATAGCATAGCTGTAAAATACTGCCAGTTGATTAGTTATGGCTTTGTTTACCTCTATTTATAGCTAGATTCATCTTGAGCTCTTTAAGATGGAATGCACAGTTTTTACTTCTAATATGAAAGATTTAGAAACGAAAAATAAGACAATTAGGCTTCACTTGCGATTTTTAGTTGAGCGATTTTTTAGTCTCAATGTTGAACACATTGTTTCAAATGCAAGTCAATCCATTTGCGACTAAATAATCACAGCGATTTAGAAAACGCAACTTGTCTTATTTTTACCGCGACGCGATAGTTGCCCTACCACAATAATTAATCATACGGACAATCATAGACATGCATATGCATACACTTTTGGTTAGTCGCAATTCTGAAGCCAACTAAAAGCCTGGTGTGTATTAAACAATATTTAATTTTCAATTTTTTTAAAATGTTAGACGAGGAGTATGCTGGAAATGTTGGGGCATTTTGAGTACAGGAAGGAAAGAAAATAATAAATAATCGATACTATCGATAATTAGTCCTTAGGTGAAACAAACTAGTCTGCAAAATGGTTTTTCATTTTCGTACCTCCAGTGTCAGACCGCAAATCAACGCTAGATGTGTCATTTAAAGGGCTCTTATAGCATTCATCTTCAACTCGTATTCCATAATTTTCTTCTAACAAAATTGTGTAATACGCAAAAAGATTTTACTATGTGATCTGCTCATTTTATTTCCACATCTAGTGCCCGCTGAAAAAATGCACCATTTATTTGCTAAAACTTCAAAAACCTCCACGTGGCTTCGGTATCATCCATTGAAAAACTGGTGTAATTCAGCGATTTATAAATCTCAGTGGAGGCACTATCTAGATTTTCTGCACATCGACATCGATTTTTTGTAGCTGCTACTAAAAATCACAAGTGGAGGGCTTTGAAATGTATTTTACGAATTTGCAACTGTTTTGGATGATAGCTAGACACTCGATAGCCAATAGTTCAGAGAAATAAGGAAAAAAATATCCTGTTGGTCACACAACCCCCTCCAGGCCGAAACCAAATTTTTTGAGTAGTATGAGCATCTATATTAATAACCTATATGTTTCCTTCAGCCGATTTTGATGATATACTTAGTAGTCCAGGGCGCATCTGTTTTGAGACGGACGTTGAGAGGTGACTCAAATTTTTTTGCAGTAATTGCTTGAAAATGACTCAAATAATAATATTTGAGTTATCCTCCCATTCAAAATGGTCCGGAACATTGTTTAAATAATCAACATGTCAAAATATGAAGGAAAAATTTGATTTTTTTATTGGTTTTTTGATTATAACTTTAAAACTATTCATTTCTGAGAAAAGTTGTACTCACATAAAAGTTGTGTAATTAAATTTCCTACAACATAGAATTGGTTAAAAATTTAAAAAGCAGTCACCCTTGTTGCAAAATGGCAATAATTGCGAATAAAACCATACAAAAACAAGTATTGGCATTTTACGTTTTTCAACCATTTATGCTTCTACTTAGGACCTTCATATTTTACCCAGAAAAACTTTATGATATAGTTAAACAACACTGTAAATTTCATTAAGATCGGTTTAATAAATTTCGTCAAATAAATTTTGCAATCCAGCTTTCGCAAAAAAATTCATTTTTTTATAATGTTGCAGGACTGAAAATGAAGCAGATACCAAGTTGAAATTTTTTTTGCTTATAGAAGTGTACTGTACCTTTTATTTGCAATTTGCAAAATTAAAATCGATTAATTACCACGGCGTCAGGAAATTTTTTAAATAAACATTAATTTTTGGTGCTATGCGCAGGACAGCGGTGTTCGATTCACACAAGTTGATTTCCACGAAAATTTTTTCCAATCTTTATCTAATATATTATTTTCTTGCTCTATATTTTGTTGTATTTTAATATTTTAATTCCACAAAAATCAAACTAATTTTATTATTTTTTGTGAAATATTGTTTAAACAATTGTATATGTTTAAAAATAATAAACTTTTATTCTCTAAGTTAAAATATATGAACAAAGAAAGTTTTTGCTAAAAAAAAGTGTTATTTCAAAGGATAGAGTATGTGTTTTTATTTTGCAATAAACAAATGTATTTATTTATATCGAAATGTAATAAAAATTAAGATGTATCAATCATTATCAAAGGTCATTGGAATACCCAATCAGAGCAAACTATCCGCTGTCCTGCGCGTAGCACCAATAATTAATGTTTATTCAAAAAAATTCCTGACGCCGTGGTAGTCAATCGATTTTAGATTTGCAAATTGCAAATGAAAGGTACAGTACATTTCTATAAGAAAAAAAAATTTCAACTTCCTATCTGCTTGACTTTCAGTCCTGTAACATTTTGAAAAAATGAATTTTGTTTGCGAAAGCTAGATTGGAAATTTTTTTTTTGCAAAATCTGTTAAACCGATCGTAATAAAATTTACAGTATTGTTTTACTGTATCATAAAGTTTTTGTGGGTGAAATATGAAGGTCCTTGGTTTAGAATAAATGGTTGAAAAACGTAAAATGCGAATACTTGTTTTTGTATGTTTTTTATCGCAATTATTGCTATTTTGCAACAAGGGTGAATATTTTTTAAATTTATAACCAATTCTATATTATAGGAAATTTAATTACGCAACTTTTATGTTGTCACAAATTTTTTTGGAAATGAATACTTTTAAAGTTATAATCAAAAAACGAAGAAAAAAATCGAATTTTTCCTTAATTTTTTGACATTTTGAATATTTAAACAATGTTCCGGACCTTTTTGAGAGGGAGGATAACTCAAATATTATTATTTGAGCTATTTTCAAGCAATTTCTGTAAAAAAATTTGAGTCACCTCTCAACGTCCAAATGTACTAATATTTTTACAGATCCGCCCTGGTCTATAGTTATAAACAAATGAATATCAAAAAACGGTAAATTTTCGCTTTTTTCGTCTATTACCAAAAAGTATTTTAAACAAATTTGAGAGTGAGAAACTCATAAATCGTATATAAAACTTCAATATGGCGTTCGCTGAATATGTCTATCCTTATTGGTTGCTTAGAAAATTGCAAAATAAATCATAAATTTTGAGTTTTTATAAATATTCATTCATTCAACTTATGTAAAAATTAACTTAGAACGTTCTTATTAAACGGAATGCTGGGACTTCTGGTGCTTAAATCATACCCTAAATTTCAAAGCAATTGGTCAAATAATTTAAAAGGTATTTAATTTGTTTATCCCAAATTAATTTTTTTTTGCAACGCTATGAATCAGAAAATTATGAAGTTACACTAATACTTTGGATAGTTTATGAAAGAAGAAGATTTATACTATTAATTTAATTTAAAAAAAATGACAAAAATAATTCTAAATACTGCAAAATTATTTTGCAAAAACATGTGAATTTAAAAAATGGGAGCTAACTTTTCGTCCCTAATTGTCCTAGGATAATTGTTTTTCTTTCTAAATGTGTATAAAAATTCAGTCTTTCCAAATATGAAAAAATAATTTTTCTACGGGTAACGGTTAAAAAGTTATTCTAATTGTTTATAAGTAAGTACACCTCTACAGACCCTGAAAATGATTAGAGGGTATGATTTTGATGTCGCACCCAACGTTAGTGTTGCTTTGAGGATTTTATCAACCCTACCAGTGACAGTGTCCTCTGGAGAGAAAAGCTTTTCAAAGCTAAAACTAATAAAAAATTACTTAAGATCAACTATGTCCCAGGAACGTTTGAGAGCTCTAGCGACAATCTCTATTGACTACGAAATAGCTTAGTCCCTGGATCTTGGAGAATTAATAAATCGACGTGTTTTTGCAAAATAATTTTACACTGTTTAAAATTATTTTTGTCATTTTTTTTAATTAAGTCAATAGTATTAATGTTCTTCTTCCATGAACTGTCGGAAGTCTTACTGTAACCTTATAATTTTTTGACTTAAAGTGTTGCAAAAAAATGAATTTGGGATAAACAAATTAAATAACTTTTAAACTATTTGACCAATATCTTTGAAATTTAATCTATAATTTAAGCACCAGAAGTCTCAGTAATTCGTATAATAAGAAGGTTCTAAGTTAATTTTTACAAAAGTTATGAATATTTATAAAAACTCAAAATTTATGATTTATTTTGCAATTTTCTGAGCAACCAATAAGAATTGACATATTCAGCAAACGCCATATTGAAATTTTTAGACAATTTATGAGTTTCTTACTCTCAAATTTTAAAATGCTTAACTTTTTGGCTATAGACGAAAAAAGCGAAAATTTACCGTTTTTTGATATTCATTTGTTTATAACTAAGTATATCATCAAAATCGGCTGAAGGAAACGTAAAGGTTATTAATATAGATGTCCATACTACTCAAAAAATTTGGTTTCGGCCTGGAGGAGAACACGAGAGGGGGGAGGTCACGAGAAAAATCTTATTTCTCTTTACTACCACTCTACTGTACAGTATAAGAAGTGTGAAAGTAATGAAAATATGAAACAAATAATTTCTAAATAAAATTCAAAAAACTCTCTACAATCTCGTTTTTGTTTGCCTAGCAGTTTTACCGTTTTTGTTCAATATTAAAGAAAGTTCCATGTTAACAAGCTTAGGAAATGATTTAGATTGTTCCCTTCTTCTTCCTTTTTATAAGGAATTATGCTTGTTCATTGACAGACTGAGACCTTCAAGGAAGGTTGTCACTCCACCTGTACGCGAGAGTATCCCCAAATTGAGTTTAAATTCAATTCAACAGTTGCTAGGTGGCCTAAGTATAGACACTGATGTGACAATAATTTTTATTGAAAATGTTATAGACCGGAGAATTATTACAAAAATGTCATTTTGACAATAGAGAATCCCGCTCGAAGGACCAAAATATTATTATTGTGGCTATTGGTAAAAACACTCCATTTAGAAATCGGAATCAAAAACATTACTTAGTCTTTGAGATTTTTAAATTACTAGGTATATTAAAAATAACAAAGCATAGTCCGTCTAGAAAGTATCCGGAATTGTATATTTTTCCTAATTTTAATAGATTTTTATTTTTGTAACATTTTAAGACAAAAGTAATACATCAAGTAGGTGGTGCCGATAGTAGGTTATGGACAAAATCGCATGACAACACCATCTGTCAAATATTGCTGTTTGTAAACAGACTTAAGATTTGTGAAATAATGTCGCAAGTAGAAAAAAGACAAGTGGTGGAATATTTTTATAGAAAGGGTGTCCGAAACGTTAAAAAATTAGTGCAATTGATTGAACTCGGAAAAAGTGCAGTATATGAGACAATAAAGAGGATAAAAAATGGCATAGATAGAGACATAGACCAGTTTCGAGTAAACCGTGTAAGATTAGCGGAAACAATTTAAATGATTTAGTGGCTTTAAGACGACAAAATCCGCGCCTAGGGTTTCGAAAATTAGCGAACAGATTTAGAAATCAACGAAGAATAAAAGTGTGCCCAGAAACTGTCTGCATGTCACTGAAAAAGCAAGTCTACATATCAAGGAATCCAAAAAAAAATCCCTACAATGACACCTCTGCAAAGGAAACGAATAATAGATTTTTGTCAACGTTTTCGAGAAGATATATTTAATAACGTCTTTCTATCTGATATAAGTTGTTTCCAGCTTGGTGCCAATAATCTAAAAGTCCTATCAAGAGAAAATGTTACCGTTCAAATTTCCAAATTTCCCACTAAAATAATGGTTTGGGGAGCAATATCTCAGCGTGGTGCTACACCTCTCTGTATAGTTAATGGTACTGTTGATAGTGAGAAATATTGTGACATCCTAAATGGTTTTTTTGTTGAAACGGCTCATGTTTTATTTCCAGAGGGGTGGCGTTTTCAGCAAGATAATGCAAGATGCCATACTTCTGCTTATACTCAAGCTTGGATGCAAGAACACGAATTGGCAACAATTCCGTGGCCAGAGGCATGTTCAGATCATAGCCCCATTGAAAACATATGGGGACTGATGAAGATTGAAGTGGAAATAGCAGCGCCACGAGATAAAGAAGGTTTGATTCGGTCGGTTTTACAGGCCTGGAACACCATTACCAAAAATTATGTCCTTGACCTAGTTTCGGGTGTACCTGGACGTTTAGTTAAGTGTTTAGATTTAAATGGAGGTTGTATAAGTAAATGAGATGAATTCTTTGTTGAAATTTTATATTTCAAGTGATAGAAATAAATACCGTAAAATTATAATTCTGCTTTCGTTTTTTCGGATACTTTCTAGACGGACTATACTTGTCGAATTGGCAGAGGGCTATAATTATGTGAAAGTGGAAAATAGATCTAATGAGCAGTCTACGTGAATCATCCTGTATATTTGGAATGATAGTTATACTACACCAAAATAAAAAACCAGGATTTTATTTTTACTAAATGTGTAATAGTTACGTCACATCTGTTATCACACAGTTTAAATAAAAATAATTATCATCCTAAAAACAGCCGTTTCCAGAGATATTAAAACTAATAAACAATACAGTCTATTTTAAGACGTCTAGATTTTTTTTGGTTTTATAATCTTTTACCCAAGCGATTTGTATACACAACTTTAAATATTTACAAAAATATATTTCACGAAACAAAAATACAAGCTTTATGTAACCCTGGAGAGGTCGTGTTCTCAGCGGAATATGTCCTTCAGGGTCCGGTCTCACACCAGATTCAACTTTTGAATATTTCATTGTTTTTGTTTTCTTATTGTCATCAGAGATGAAAATAGAATACGAAAGTTTTTTATCTTTAGAAAAATTCAGAAAGTTTGAATCGTGCTGGCACATTGCCTCATATTTTTGAATACAAATATCAGAGAAATAATATATTGAATTTTATAAGAAATAATTCTTTTTGTTCATTGCTGTAGTGCAGGGGTTCCCAAACTGGGTGGCGCGTCCCCCCTGGGGGGCGTGAGGACATATCAGGGGGGGCGCGAGACAAGTTGAACATTAAATTAAATTTAGTTATTTTTCTAGAATTCAAAATAGACCGCTTGTTAAACTGTGTCTGGTAACGCAGAGTAAGCAAAAGTTATCTCAAATACTTATCTCTTTTTGAAAATACTGTGAAACGCCGCATTGATTATATGACCGAAGCGAAGACATAGAAAAACAGGTAGCTGATGCAGTAAAATAATCGCCATTTTTTGCTATTCAGCTAGACGAGAGTACTGACATAGCACAATGTTATCAGTTAATTGTTTATGTTCGGTATATTCAAAACGAAAGAATGAAAGACGAGCTACTCTTTTCTACAGTGTTGGAGACTGGAGAGACCACGACAAAAGCTATTAATGTTATGAAAGCAGTGTGAGAGTTTTTTGACAAACATGAACTCTCTTAGCAAAATCTGATCAGTTTATGTACAGATGGCGCACCTTCAATGCTTGGTTTTAGCTCAGGCTATTTGCACTACATTGTTTTATACATCGACAAGCCTTGGCAACAAAAACCTTTCCAAAGAACTTCTGGCTGTCTTAAAGTTGTGTATTAAAGTACATAAAAAAAAACAGTGCGTTAAATACCCGACTGTTTAAAACTCTTTGTGAAGATTTAGATAGTGATCACACAACACTGCTACTTCATACAGAAGTACGATGGCTCTCAAAAGGAAACATGTTGGCAAGATTATTTGACCTTTGAGATGAAGTAATCACCTTGGAACATCAAAAGCAAAATGAGCTAAATATGGCCTTCAAAAAACATTGTATCCAAGTAATATTGGCTTATTTGTCAGACATCTTTGACTCGTTGAACAGCCTTAACCTAAAACTGCAGGGTGAAGACTGAGAAATATAGTAGTTACTCATTGTGATGGAGGCTTAGTTACTCAACTTTGGAGGCGTAAAATATCAGAAAACCCCTGAAATTATTCAAATTTCTCTACAGTAGAGCCAATCTCAGAAGAAACACGCTTCAAGGACATTTTTATGAAGGATCAAGTTTTGAAAATCCAAATATCAAACCATTTGGAGAGCATAATTGAAGAGTTCCAGAAATACTTCCCAAACATTTGTGACAATTTTATTTACAGAATGTCAACTGATCCATTCCATGTCAACATAGACTCCCTGCCTGAATCACTTCAAGAAGATGCTTTGCAAATAAATCCAAATGATTTTTTGCATGATTCCTCCGCCAAATACTTTGTTATAATGGACAAACCTTCATTTTGGTTAAAATATTTCAAAGTGTATCTTAGTGTATCACGGGAAGCTCGTCATTTATATTTGCCTTTTTCAACACTTTTGGCAATTAAAACAAAATATCGGAATAAACTTGATGTTGCTAGTGACTTTGTGCTGTGCACTTACTAAAACTCAGCCACGAATAGGCATACTAGTAAATAAAATGCAAGCACATCCATCTCACTAACCAACCTAATCTATTTTTCTTTTATTAATAATTTTTGTAGTTTATGGAAACTGATATTGTTGTATCTTATGGCAGAATAAATAATGTTTTGTTTTCAAGCGAATACTTATTTGTTTTTGTTTTGTTCGTATTTAGACGCATAAAATTTATTGTAAAGGGGAAGGGGGACGCGAGAAGCTTTCATTTCAACAAAAGGGGGCGTGGTACAAAAAAGTTTGGGAACCCCTGCTATAGTGGAAGGGGATAGGCTGATGTGTTGTTCTCTGTCGAAATATACAGTGTGTTGTAGAGATGTTGAAAAAGTATCTATTCGTTACAAAGTACTCGTTACTTACGAATATCGAAAGTAACGATTACTATACAGAGAGACAAATCGTTGCTTTGATTACTCTGATTACTTCGTACCAATCGTATCAGAGCGAGTAACGACTATTGTATCTACTTTGATTACTCTGATTACTGCGTTACTTCGTACCAATCGTATTAGAGCGAGTAACGACTATTGTATCTACTTTGATTACTCTGATTACCTCGTACCAATCGTATCAGAGCGAGTAATGACTATTGTATCTACTTTGATTACTCTGATTACTTCGTACCAATCGTATCAGAGCGAGTAACGACTATTGTATCTACTTTGATTACTCTGATTACTTCGTTACTTCGTAACAATCGTATCAGAGCGAGTATTGTATTGTATCTACAACCAGTACACTTGATTACTTTCTACCAATCGTATCCCAGAGGGAGGTGTAACAGAGGGAGGTATAATGGTATACGTAAAATATGTAATGTATGTCATTAACAAAGATCGAATGCGAGAACCCTATATTTTTTCTTCTTCTTCAGGTGCCATCTCCGCTACGGAGGTTGGCAATCATCATAGCTATTTTAATCCTTGAGGCAGTAGCTGTAAATAGTTGTTTTGAGCTGCATCCAAACCATTCTCTCAGGTTTTTCAGCCAAGAAATTCGTCTTCTTCCGATGCTTCTTCTGCCATCTATCTTTCCCTGCATTATGAGTCGTAGGATGCCATACTTCTCGCCCCGCATCACATGTCCGAGATACTGTAGCTTTCTTTCTTTAATTGTAAGTTCAACTTCCTTCTCTTTACCTATTCTTCTCAGTACTTCAATTTTGTAACTCGTATCTACCCAGAAAACCCTCATAATCCTTCTATATGTAGGTCCACATTTCAAAGGCGTTAAGTCGTCTCATTGTCTCTACATTTAACGTCCATGATTCCACTCCATAGTATATTATAGTACACTGTATACGTAACATTTTGTTAGGCGTACTTTAAGAGCTAATGTTAAATCTGTGCTACGTAGACCTTTTTCATTTTAACCCTAACCTATATTTTTATCTAAATCTATATCTATACCTATACAAAATAACTACCTACTGAGAAATACGATTCTCGATATGATTACCGGTACTCAAATACAAAAGTAACAAAAGTAATCGTAGTAATCAAAGTAACGAATACTGTAAATGATTACTTTATACAAAAGTAACGATTTGTAACGAATACTCGAAAGTAACTATAATCAACACCACTAGTGTGTTGGGGACATCTTTTAAAAGAAGACTTAAAATTATAAAGACTTAGATCAAAAGAAAAACTAAAAAATGGTTCTGATCCTGAAATCTGGTCACAGTTGACCTAAATTACTAAATCATACATAAATTCTAAAAGCTTAACCCTGTGGTGGCCTCTCATTGTATCTAACAAGTATGTACAATAGCTAACACACAAGACTGCACTATGCTCTGCTTTTACACTAGTTAACACTACTCTAACTTAAATGGTTTTCTTCGTTTGAGTCTTCTTTCTAACCCTGTATTATCGAGGAGCTGGATGGACTCGATTTCTTGTGGAGGTGGATATTTCTGATAAAGTGATAAACTTTATTCTGAAATCTCTGGGTGCTGATGATCTGAATATTACTTGAATTGGCCTAGAGTTGGCTAGAAACAGCCTAGAGTTGGCAACCATACCACCATATTGATCTCAATATTGGTTTGTATAGCAGCTGTTTGTTATGTATGGACAATGCTGAGCTTCTTCCCACCAACCAGTACATTTTTTTTTGTTTTCGGATACCTAGTTCTTCCCTTTTGTTTTTAATGTGGACTTTCCAGCGATGTCTTGCATCAGGTGTGATACAAAGTATTTTAATATGGTATTTGGGCATCATTTATTTTAATTGGTATGTTTTGGATTTTTTTGTTTGTAAAATTAACGTGAATTGATTTAGTTTACTTTACCTTTCAATTGTCAGATGACGCTAGTCACCTAATCCATATACGTCAGTTGTAATGCGAGGGTAAGCTTTTATGGTTGGTCACTTCGAGTATGGAGCAGCAGGCCTACGTCTCTCCGATGAGACTCCAATAAGAGTCGAAAATCGTCGATTCAGAGTGCTGGACTGCACTCCGTATTCTAAGTGAAAAATGAGATTATTTTGCCTTCGTATTGCAACTGAATAAAAATGGTATACATTTTTATTTTTATTTTATATTAGTATTACTCCTATATATAGAGTAACTAGGTTCATTTTCAGTTGGAACTTTACCAAGCTGCAGACGGGGGTTGTGAGTTGCATAGTGTAGAATTCCTTCCCCTTTGTCTTCACTGCAGCATCCATCTGGCTTGCATATTGTAGAAGCCTTGGAGGTGTCACCAGGGAAATGGACCAATAAGTTTTCAATTTAAAAACCTTTTAGTAATATTTTTAATATTTTTCAATATTATAAATGTTGCTATTAGGATTGAAAACTTTACCTTTCAATTGCCAGATGACGATAGTCACCTAATCCTTACACGTCAGTTGCAATGTGGGGGTAAGCTTTTATGGTTGGTCACTTCGAGTATGGAGCAGCAGGCCTACGTCTCTCCGATGAGACTCCAATAAGAGTCGAAAATCTTCGATTCAGAGTGCTGGACTGCGCTCCGTATTCTAAGTGAAAAATAAGATTGTTTTGTCTTCGCATTGCAAGTGAATAAAAATGGTATACATTTTTATTTTTATTTTATATTAGTATTACTCCTATAGAGTGACTAGGTCCATTTTCCGTTGGAACTTTACCAAGCTGCAGACGGGCGTTGTGAATTGTATAGTGTAGAATTCCTTCCCCTTTTTCTTCACTGCAGCATCCATCTGGCTTGCATATTGTAGAAGCCTTGGAGGTGTCACCAGTGAAATGGACCAATAAGTTTTCAATTTAAAAATCTTTCAGTAGGTAATATTTTTAATATTTTTCAATATTATAAACTTTACCTTACCTTTTGATTTAGTTTTATTTAGTTTGATTTTCTATATGTTAGTCCAATTATGGATTTTATTTATTGTCAACTGTAATTTTTCTGCTGCTTCTTTGCTGGCTACATATAGATACATACATATAACGCTGTAAGCAAATGGTCTAAAAATGTCACTCAATATTCACCGTTAAATTCCTATTGAATGGTATTATTCAACGAAGCAATATGTGCTAAATGTCTATTCCAAGTATTTACAGACACAAAGGCTTTTTAAAATAGGTCTTACACGTTCCACTTTCTATTGATTGCGAATCAATGTAGAACAAAGCCTTTTGTCCAATACTGTTAATAAACATGCGGACAATGGATTGCATAACTGCAAGAATATATTGGAAGTCAATCTAATAGGGTTATATTTATGTCACCTGGTTTATATTATGTAACTGAGCAGAATATTAAGGGCTATTTTTATTTTTAACTGCGAAAATAGTCTTACTAAATATATTAGGTTTGTTCTAGCATCAGTTTCAAACGGTTTGAAACCATCAGCGAATAGCGGACCAGCGCTAGTAGAGGGGATAGCACTGGTGACTGTATTATGTTCTCTCACTGACCAACTGTTTGCTGACGGTTTCTGACTAGTTTGACTGTTTGCTAGAACAAACCTTATATCAACGAATACTGAGCAAATTTGATGAGATGATAGTGTAGTCCCTGGACTTACATCCCCAAATTTGTAATAGGTATTTGAGCATCAAACCTCAGTAAAATACTACATTTATGTAAGTCATTCAGTGAAAATTCATCATTTTATTTATAGTACCTCCATCTTTTAATGAATTTTCAAAATAGTCTATGTTTAGCTCTACATTTTTTGAGCGTCTACCACAGAATCTCTCAAGAAGTTCTGTCATGTGCTTTCTCAAGGTACTGCTGTATTTTTCCATCAGTTCTTCTTCTTAAGGTGCCTTCCCTATTACTGGAGGTTGGCTATAACCAAATGGGCATTTTAATGAGTGGAACAGGTAGAACATGTCAAATGACAGGATTTATGATAGGTGATAAATAGCAGTCTGATTTTTGCGTGAGAGTTTAATGAAATGGTAACAAATCAATTGGAAGTTCTGTCGGACAAAATACATGTGACGTTTTCGTGGTCTGACCGTTCCAAATTTTTAACCTGTGCCACAATTAAAACTTCCCCTGTTTCAGTGTTCCCATATATCAAAGTTGTCCAACTAGACACCCATAAACTATTAACAAATTTTCAACTTGCTATCAATCAACTTTTTTTTCATACGCGGGATCCAGACTTATATAACCTGTAATTGTTTTGAAATTAAATTTAAATGTTGCTGATTTCAAGTTGCAGTATAATAAACAGCACATTTTGATTTCTGGATTGAAACATTTAATTAAGTGTCGTAAAGTTTTATGTTCCATTAGTTATGTTCCATTAGAAGAGGTTTTTGCAATCTCAATATCGTTAGTCTGCGTTTTTAATTTCTTCTTTAAGATTTTATTTGGCCCAACCCACATCTCAAAGGCTTCTATACACCTCATACTCATACTCAGGGGCGGTTTCTCCATTGGTTCACTTGTGCAGTGAACACTCAATAAAAGTTCATTAAATTACAGTTTTTTTTTTAATCTCATAAATATTAAAATATCATTAAAATATAAGTTTATTTATTAATCATATTTATTTGCTCTACGCCGCTGGATGCACGTGGTAAGTGCAGATACTTATGCTCTGGTGCAGAATTCAAGTTGAACCAGCCAGTACTAACCTACCCCTGTAAGTTAGAAAGAGAAATCGGTGAAAAAGCATTTCGCCTATCTAAAACAGTGAGGATTTGTGCAGTGCACCCAGAGACCAGTGGAGCATTTCGGTTCACAGTTTGGAATTTTCTGTTGTGGGTGGAGCCCTGGGTGGGTTGTGATGGAGCCTTATTCAGTGGATTTTATAAAAGAAAATGCAAATAGTTTTGAAAATCGACTTCTTATAAAAAATAATGGTCCACCTTGGCCGGAGATAAACTTGGTACAAGAATGTGCTATAAAAGACAAAACGTTGCTTTAAAGTTGAACAATATAAAAAAACTTCGTCGTTGTGCGGGTGTGATAAACTACATTCTTTGTTTTGTTTTCCATGTTTAGTATTTTCGAAAAGTGAAACTATTTCTTCAGAGTGGACAAAAACGGGCGTTCGGGATTTATCTCATTTATCAACAAAAATTAAAAAACACGGATCTTACCAAATTCATTTAAAAAATTAATTGTAACTTTCAGATATTGGCAATATTGATGTTCGTCAATTATTAGATTCTGGGTATAGGAAATCAATAAAAGACTTTAATTTTTCGCCTGTGCCGCAATTTCCCGCGGCTTTTATTCACAATTTATATAATTACATTCCTTAGTTGAACTTGAACATCCATTTTAAATTACCACGAGCCGCCACTGCTCATACTTGTAATTCCGAGAGTCCATGTTTCCACTCCGTATACCAATATGGAATAAATGAACGTTTTTATGGAATAAATGGAATTTATGAAATAAACGAACGTTAATGTATGGAATCAATAATTAATAAAGTTAATATGGAACGAATTTATGGAATAAATGAACAGTAAGGTAGAATTTATTAGCACGTATTTCGACCTCGTGGTCAAGATCGTTTGTTATCCAGCAACCAAGATACTGGAATCTTTGTACGGGTTCTATCTGTTATAGATTGTTCCATCTATTGTTGATTTGCCTTGCATAAAACTAAACTAATTTTCGGATATTTTGGTATACATACGTCTATCAACTCTCCCAGATTTTTATAGTGTGACTAAGTAGTTTTGTGGCCGTGTTCATTTACCCTATAAGCGATAAAAATAAGGGCTATTTATTAGAAGATTAATATTAATTGATTATAGTATTAGATTTAGGATGAAATTATACAATATACCAAACAATGACTAATAGGTAAAAAATGGTAAATGGATTTAGTTCCACAGTGATATAAACCCACACAAACAACAACATATTATTAGACATTCGTGACATATAAGTTTTACACCTGTCACCCCAATTGTAATCTTTTATTGAACTTACACATACTCTAACAACTTCCAACCATTCGAATAATATCGATAACTTAAAATCAACATAAAATTGCTTTTCTAAACCCTCTTGTGTTCACACAAGAGGGCTTAATAACGTTTCTCAAGTTTTCGATCTAACGTGTAATGTGATTTGCCTATCACTTTCATTGCAAACATTCTAACTATGACATCAAGTTTATTTTCATTTTAACAGATTATTTACCACAATGGGAGTGACTGTTTTTATTGTTCGTAATTTAACAAGCTTTACAATAAATTTCACAAAACTAACAGGGAAATTTTAATATCCTGTGGAACTGTCATTTCTGTCATGTCATCCTTCAGAATTTCCGCTATCAGAGCCACTTGCTACCTTACAGTCATGATGTGAACAAGTCAAATTCGAGCTCAATAATACCTAGAGTATGAAACATTGGATATTTTAAACATCCATGTTTAATTTCACACTTGATTTCTATGTTCCTATGGCGGATTAATTGTAAAGGGTTTTTACCCAAATATTTTTTACTTTGGTGGTTAGCATGTTATAGATTCACGTAAGTATAACCTATAACTTTTAAGATCGTGGTCAAAATTTTAAATACTTTGCATTATTTTACCTTTTAGGCGTAAATGGCGTTTTACACTGATGATGATCGATCAACCTATTGAAAACTAGTTCTGTTCTGTGATGTAGCCCTGTATAGGGATTTTAACATATACACCTTTTATAAAGGATTATATGGTTTTTTGTAATAAATGGTATACAGCCAACTACAGGAAAATTTTTTTCCTCGTGGATTTTTTATATAAGTTTATGTTATTTTTCGTCATAATATGTTACTCCTATTGTCTGGTGTTACACGGACGCGGACGGTGCCCTATATACCTGGCACAAGGAATTTTACATTATACATTTAAAAACATTAGTCTAAGTTGCATTGCTTGTTGAAAAACAAGAACTATTACTAACACTTGGTAGTCGTATAATTATTTCACAGCTAGTCTGAAATTAGCCTAAGTAACGGTATTTTTTTTGTTTCAGGTGAGTCTTGCACTTTATACATAGTTTGGTTCAAAACTGCAATTATGGTAAGCAAACTATTTAGAAGTAGAATAATTATTAATAAAAGTGATGGTAGGAGATGTAAAATATATGTCAATGATGAAACACAAATTGTTATTAAACTTTGAGAAGATGAAAAATATTTACAAAAATGTTCAAAGTTATACTAAACGAATACTCTGCTATAACTCTCTTGGTTCTCTGTACCAGATCGACTTTCATCAATTCTTTGCATTCATGTGCTTCCGTTTCTATGGACTCTCTTATATTTTGCCATTTCTGGCCTATTGTCAGCACTACATTTGGTACACGTCTTTAACGTGCGGAGCGGTGTAATTATTAAAATAATTACAAAAGATGCTACTAGCACCATCTATGAACCATAAGTCAAAAAAGGCGGAAACTAAAATTCGGATTATTCTCTTCGGAAATCCTCTGTGCTTTTTAAGATGTAAATATAAAGCAGAACAGAGTGATGAATTAATCGACAAGGGAATATATAAAATTGCATTCACGACTTGTGTTGACACTATATTACTAACGGTAGGTAGGTAGCCACATTGTAGGGGTGGGCTTAATTGAATTGTGCCTGTTATCATACGCATAGCATAGTTTAGTTGAGTGTCGACCAGGTGGGTATGCCTGCTATTTAGCCACACTGGTGCACAGTATTCTGCCACCGGATATATCAGGCCAAGAGCAGAGGATCTTAAAGTTGATGCTGTGGACCCCCATGTAGTGCCGCAGAGTTTCTGTATTATATTGTTGCGTGTTTTCAATTTTGCTGCTGTTTGTTGAGGAACAAATAAAAAGCGACAAATACGCTTTAAGAGTTTGAGACTTTCGAAGTTTGGAAGCTCTTATAGGAAAAGGGCCCGCAAAATCAACTCCAACATTACTGAAAGGTTTTAGTTGAGATATTCGAGCTAGCGGTAGATTTCCCATTAACGGAATGTTTTTTTTTAATTATTTTTATATTCTTTACGAATCAACTTCGGACTAAAAACAAAACAAATAATTTGAAAAAAAAACTTTTGTTTGTATTGGAGTAAAAGTTGTTATACCAGCCCTGCTTCCAACCTTCCGCAAGTAGTTCAAGTTCGTATGCGTCGCAGAATGTCGCCAAGCAAGCTACAGGCTACTATCGACTGTCAATGTTGTCATTGCTACAAAGGTTGAATGCGTTTTTGATAATTATTTTGCGAAAATTAAGGTAAATATTGCACTAAGGTATTTATTTATTAGCGCAATATATGACAAATGTGTAGCCAGACGCACTCATGACGATGTTATTGAGTTTCATTTCCTTGTTTATTGATCATGCTTAATCATGTATGGTTTTTATATATAATTTTGATAAGAATATGGTTAGTAATAAATCCTGTGAGTATTTTAAACTACGACAAATTCATCTACTATTTATAAAAATATGTAAAAGGGCTATAGAAAATGGCCACTAAGGGTGAAGATCACTTAAAGGGATACGTCAGTCCTCAGGGTAAATCAAACCATTGAATGTATTTGGGCTATAAAGTTCCAAGGTAGATCGAAAACATATTCATTGAAAAAACTGTAAAATTTAATGCTAATTTTAATTGTTAAGATACGATAACATAACCTTAACACAAAAATTTCACATAATTTATATAGTATGTCAGACATACAATGGAAAACTCAAGATAAGCAGCTTCAATGAGAGAATGTGAAAAAAATTGTAAACGAAAATTTTTTAAAGAAAAAAATTCAGATTATAACATGAAGCAGTGGCGGCTCGTGACCTCAGTATGCGGGTAGGCTACACATATACTTCGGGTAGGCGACAAAAAATATCCTACAGTTTGTAATACATTTTGAGCCGTCTTGCAATACTAAATGTAATCTATGAACGCAACAATGTGTAAAAATTGCCTTTGAAGCATCTACTTTAATTTTTGATTGTAATCCGTTTAAAGAGATTGCATCTACTTTAATTTTTGATTGTAATCCGTTTAATCCATTACACTTGCACCATCGTAAAATTGAGCAATTAATTTATTTTTGTAATCATATGGCTCAAGCACGTTTGAAATTAAACTATATAGAGCGTCTGCAGATCTATTATCGCTAACATAAAAAAACCCTAAAAATCTTTCTGTTACCTGACCAACTTTGTTAACAAAACGGATTGTTAAAGTACACTGTGATTTTTCGGTTATATCAGTAGTATCGTCAGCTAGTATAGAAAAAAATTGACTTTCATTAATTTCTGTTGAAATTTCATTTTTTACGTAATCGGCAAGACAATCTATTAAATCATTTTGTATTGTTTTTGACAAACCCGTGAACACCCCTTCTATTTTTTAAGATGATCCTGGATTTCCTGATCGCGTTTAACTACTAAATTAAAAATTTCTTTAAAATTACCCATGTTTGAAGAATTATGGCTCTCATCACGACCGCGAAATGTAAGTTCTTGTTTTGCTAAAAGAATTGTAACATCAATTTCTTCAACTTCTTCAATCTTTTTCAACTTCTTCATTATACTATATCTTATTAGATAGAGAAATATGTCCAGCGAAAGCACTGTCAGTAGTTTGTTTATTTTTTTCTAACCGTTTTAAATCTAAGCAATTGTTTAAATGTTCTTTCGAAGATTCATGTTTTTTACACTAGCTGATAAATTTTTCAAATCTGAATATCCCTGACTCATCCAAACGTTTTGCTTCAAATTTGAGAGCAACAGACAAGGCCAGCAGAAAAGTGAATTTTTAAAATAACTTCCGCTTAGCCATTTATGATTTTCATACCATATTGTTTTAAACGATCTCGAAAATGGTTGATTGTCTTTTGTCTTATCTGTGGATAAAATTGTTAAATTTTGTAAAGGCCGGCCCATTGAAATAATTACTAATCTTTCTTGATTTTGGCGCCTTGAAAAAGGCGTCTCGATCAAACTGCATATTACATCGTTTAAAATATTCATATTCGATGACTAAAGTTTTTCCACCAATAAAACTAACACACCTATACCTCGTCCAATTTACTTACCGTTGCACGTCATCCGCGCCATAGCCTGTGACACGATACAACACGAAATATTTAGGCGGTGGGTGTGTTCTTTTTTAGAATCAAAATGATTCTAAAGGGGAACACACCTACCGCCTAGATATTTCGTGTTGGTATCGTGTCACAGGCTATGGCGCGGATGACGTGCAACGGTAAGTAAATTGGACGAGGTATACGTTTCAACAACGTCAAATATTACCTACTTATTTTATTTATGTATCAAATAATAATTTACTATTCGAATAAATTGATAAGTTAACAATTAACCTCGCTTTAAATTTTTAATTATCTATATAATCTAATAACACATTATTCAGTTTTCATAAACAAATTTAAATTGTCCTACCTAGTTTTATTCAATACTTAACCTACTAATAACAGCCAAAATCAAAAAACAATTATTTTAAAACAGTTTCACAAGACACAAGAGAAGCAACTGATAAAATTTTGTAGGTCCGGCTATAAGACTCTGTGCCTATCCGCCCGTTCAAAATCGTAGAATAGGGTCGCTACGAGCAGACCTGCAGCAGGTCTGCTCGCGTAAACAGAGAGAGATCGCACGTCAGTTCGGTGTTGACGTCGTTCTATTTCAGGCTACGTTCCCGAGTGCCTGACCAAGGATAGAATCTATACAGTACTACTGATACTACAAGGAGCGTACAATAATTATAACTACGGAGAAAATTTTTTGGATATTTTTAAAAATAATTTGGATAATTTTTGCTATTTTATTGTAGATATTGTGTCAAAATTTATAAATTACAATTTTGAAATAAGTAATTTATATTAATAATTTATATTATTGTACTACATTTGAAGAGGGTAGGCGGCGCCTACCTTGCCTACCCCGACGGGCCGCCCCTGACATGAAGATCTTAAGATATATATGAGATACCATAGACGTAAGCTCTATTATACCTACCAATTAGCTGCTTTTTCTTCTTTTTGTATAAACATCACTCTGTTTGTTTTTTCAATGTGCCTCCAGTGTATTGTCATTCCATCGTCTTCCTATTGTGGAACCGTCTCTCGCCGTCCTTACTACTCTATTTGTTGTCATTCGGCTTATGTGGTCGTTCCATTCTACTCTTCTGCTTTTCACCCAGTTATTAATGTTGTCCACCTTGCATCTCCGTCGTATATCTGTACTTCTAGCTCTGTCACATAGTGTCTTACCATCGATTTTTCGAAGGAGCTTCATCCGTTTCTAGCAACTTTTTTGTCCTCTCTGTATCATGTCGTATTTTTGCGGCGTATGTCATTATTGGTCTGATGACTGTTTTGTAAATTCTGCCTTTCATTTCTTTTCCGCTATTTTTATTTCTACATATTTGTGTCACTCAGGCAACCTGCGGCTCTATTTGCTCTATTCACTTGATCTTCCACTTCAGTTTCGAGCTTTCCGTAGCTAGTGTAATAGATTTCCCCCAATTAGCCATAGGACTTTTGCAATATACCAATTTACGTAAAGTTTACATCCTTCAGATATAACATCATCCCGTCCAAACACCGTTGTTATTATTACAGTTTTTTTCAAATGCAGCCCAAAGCTGATAAAAATCAAATAAATACATGTTTTATGTATGTAATTTCAATAGATTTCCGGTTATGTTCCATTAGATCGTTGCAAATAGTTCAACAAACAAAAACAACTTTTTTAGATTTTAATTAATTTCAGCATAAAGGACGAACAAGAATTTCATTAACCCCGTTATTACTAGCATATTTTAGAGGCGAATCCCAGCTTTGATCTCGAATTACCAGCATTTTAACAAATATATTAAAAATTGCTACAATCAGAGTGAGTTATAACTAACTAGGCAAGCTGCAAAGGTTGGGCAAACAGCAATCAGGATTTAATTAGGTTTTTCTATTCCGTCTTTGTGCTAGAGAGAAAAATTTCTAGTCGGTAAAATGGTTTCATGCAATTTAAGTAACTTTATGAATACAGAAAAAACTGTTGTTTTAATATGGATCTGAATTTTGCAATATTAACATTTACAGTTTTATCATATCAAATATGGTATCATAAACAGCACAGATTCACTAAATGTTTATGGTAGCTTATAAGTCAAAGAAGAAAAAAGGCGGAAACTAAAATTCGGATTAAAACACTGTGTGCTTTTTAAGATGTAAATATAAAGCAGAACAGAGTGGTGAAATACTCGAGAAGAAAATCTATAATATTGCACTCACGACTTGTCGTTCACCGTGATAATAATCGTGATAAAAAGTGAATAAAAATAAACTAAAGGTGAAAGATGATTCCGATTTGATTTCAGAATAGGGATTCCACTATTAGTCTAGGCGCCAAATAGAGGTCACCGTGTCATTTTCAATTCTGATGGACAAACTCAACGGTTTCTTATGGATTTTTGGCTGCTGATTACGAATTTCGAGGGGGGATTTCGATCCGAGTGGTCAAAAAATTGTTATAAACAATTTAATTGTTTATAAATTGTTTATAATGCTCTGGCTCATAAACTAAAAGAAATAGAAAAAAATATTTCAAATAAAATTTGTTCCTTAATAAAAAATGAAGAAATAACCGTTTACTAAACTTAAATCTGATAATCAGAACTCAAGATATTGTCAAATTAGTGCACAATGCAAATTGCAAAATAAGTATTTTTCGAAGCTTTATCGATCGTAACTCGGCTTCTACGCATACAAATGAGCCTTATAAGGTGTCTTTTTAAAGCTTAATTAAGAGGCTTCCAAACAAAGTTTGTTAAATTATTTGATCTTCATTTGTTTTAAAGTTATACCCGTTTGAAGTTATAATTTTCTCAAAAAAATTGTACATTAATTTGTTTATAAAGGTTTCAAGCAAACTTGAGCTACAAACATTTATACTTTAATTAACAATAATGATAAAACAACTCAAAAGGAATAATTTGAGCTTACGAAAATGTTCGTAAGTTTATTTTTGGCTAAGATGTCGATATTTTAATGGCGCACTATGAGGCGCAAGATTGGCTTACAGTCAAGTAATTTATTTATTTATTTATCGTATGGCATAGATACAACAAGAACACATAATTTTAAAAAAAAGTATATAAAACACTACATGAAGTATCACAAACGAACATCTAATGTATTAATATACTGTAAAACATTTTCGGTCGCATTCAGGAACTCATCGAAAACTCCAGGGTATCGCCTTCGGGGGCATTCCTCAATAATGTGGCGGATGGTCTGCCGTTGCGCACCACAATCACACTCAGGAGTAAGGGCCTTTCCCCATCTATGCAAGCTGTCAGCACATCTACCGGTCCCTGTCCTTATTCTGTTCAGCGCCGTCCATGTATTGCGGGGCAGTTCAAAGCCTGGCGGTTTCTGATCGATACAGGCCATTTGGTGTGATTCCTGTGGTGAGTCGCTCTCCCATTGTCTTCTCCAAGCGTTGGTGAGGTCGAAATGTTCCTGATGTAGGGAGGTGGCCCTTAACAATGGGGGATAACTGGAGCGCAGTCTTTTCATTTCGATATCAAGCTTATCATGGTGGATGGGTAGTTGATGGTTAGCCTCGATTTTTCGATATTCTCTGAGAAGAGAATGACTTCTTCTTAGTTTAGGCGGTGGAATGTGACTCAGAATGGGAAGCCAATAGTTCGGTGTTGGTCGAATTGTACCTGAGATCATTCGCATTGTCTGGTTTAATTGGGTGTCAATGATCTTCGTGTGTTTGCTATTGAGCCATACCGGCGAAGCATATTCAGCCGCCGAGTATACGAGTCCGAGAGCGGATGATCTGAGTACGGAGGCTGAGGACCCCCATGTGGTGCCACATAGCTTTTGGATTATATTATTTCGCGTCTTCAGTTTTTCTGCCGTTCTTTGTAGGTGTTCCTTAAAACTTAAGGTTCTGTCAAGAGTCACTCCAAGATATTTTGGTGTTGAGTTATGAGCGAGTAGTCTGTTTTCAAAGTGAACGGAGAGTTTTTTGTTGGCTTGGGCATTATTAAGATGGAAACAGCACACTTCAGTTTTCGTTGCATTGGGCCGTAGCCTCCATTTGCGAAAATATTCACCCATAACAGCAAGGTCATCCGTCAGTATTGTCTCTGTAACATTCATGTTATTATGTCTTGCTGCAATGGCCCAATCGTCAGCGTACCCAAATTTCTGCGAAGTTGTCCTAGGTAGGTCCGCGATGTATAAATTAAAGAGTAAGGGTGCCAAAACAGATCCCTGTGGCAGTCCATTGCTGAGCTTCATTTGGACACTTCTTAAGTTGCCCATTGTGACGTGAAAAGGTCTGTCGGTGAGCATGCTATCAATGAGTTTGGTTACCTTTTGGCACGGGATGGCACGGATCAGTTTGCAGATTAGTCCTTGTCTCCAGACGGTGTCGTATGCAGCTGATAGGTCAATGAAAGCAACGGATGTTTTTTGCTTTCTTTGAAAACCTGCTTCGATATGTGTTGTTAGGGATAGGATCTGATCTGTGCAGCTGCGGTTAGGTCTGAACCCTGCTTGCTCAATAGGTATCACCCCCAATATGGTGTTACTAATTCTGTTGTGGATTAAGCGTTCCAACAGTTTATAGACACAGCTCAGCAGTGCAATCGGTCGGTAGTTTTGGGGTTGATCATTTGCTTTTCCTGGTTTCAATATGGCTATAATGGAGGCCTTTTTAAGGAAATGGGGGATTTCTCCTGATTTTAATATATCTGTGTAGAAATCAGCCAGCCATTTCCTAGCATATTTGCCACAATGGAGTAAAAATTCTGGATGTATTTTATCGGAGCCGGGTGCCTTTCCAGATTTAATTTCTGATATTGCTGAGGTAATTTCTTCTGGAGTAAACTCGTCAGAGTATTCAGATGTAGGCGGGCATGCAGACTTTAATATTTTTAGGTCTTGTTTTACTTTGGTGGTGTGGTCACGATCTCTAGGTGCCCTTGAGTTTGCTACAATGTGGGAGGCCACTCTGTTGGGAACTATTGGTACTTTGTCTCTAGTTGAGTGTCTGCTACTACCAAGTTTTCTAAGTAAGGACCACGCTTTTCTGCTTGATTTACTAAAGTCTAGTTTTTCCACAGTTTCCATCCATTTTTGCCGTCTGGCTGCATCCAAACTGTGCAGCAGTTCGTCCGCAATTTCTCGGTCTTGGCTTTCGTTGTATTCTTGATACAATTTTTCGCATTTTTCATCCCATCCTGGGACATAATCTCTACGATATCCTCTGGGTATAGTTTTCTTCGCTGTAGATATAACTGCGCCAACAAACCTCATATAGTTTGTACGTGTTGGGGTTATCCATCCGAGACATTTGTCCAATCTCGCAGTAAAAGTCGCCCAGTCTGCTTTTTTAAAGTTCCACCTAGGTCGAGGGAAAGATGTTATTATTGGTATTTTGATGCCAACTTCTATTACAACTGGTCTATGTTGGCTATGTGGAAAATCTGGGAGCACTGTACGTGAAGCTGCCAGGGGTTGATTGTTTTCGTTTGTGGAGACAAAGGATAGGTCTGGGTTGTATTCTCGCCTCCAGGCTGCAGATCGAAAAGTTCCCCTATCTTTAGCGTCAAAGACTAAATACGTGCCAGCCCCTTCGCTCCAATTTATCAAAGCCTCGCCGTTTTGATCACTTTGTCTATACTTCCAGAGTTCGTGATGGCTGTTAAAATCTCCAACATACACTGAGGGGTGTGGGTGGGCGTGAATAACATGCGGAGGCCACAGGACTGCCGGTGGTTTATAAATATTGCTGACAGTAATTTCGCCAATTTGTATGGTAACCGTATGAATGTTATTTATGTCTGATGTAGAACATATGTGTGCATTTTCTATTTTGTTTCGTACATAGGTTGCTACTCCATAAGCTGGATGGTAAGTTGCACCCAGTAAATCGTAACCATGAATTCTTCCTCTAGCGAGAATTTGTTCCTCGTTTTCTACATGGGTTTCCTGAATTGCGACTACGTCGATATTATTTTCAATGAGTACCTTTTGAAGGTACTCACATTTACTTCTACTAATACCTTCTATATTTAAATGGCATATTCGGACGCTTGGTCCGAGTCGTTTTGTTGCTTGGTCCTGAGAAGGTCCCTTTAAGTTGTTGGTTGGAGGCATATCTTATTATTTTAATTATTTTAATGTGTTCCTTGCCAGGAGATCTAGAGATTCTAGATTGTCTGGCTGCCTATTGTGCTAGTTCATTTAGCATTACCCAGGGTGCACGTGTAGTATTCTACTACGGACGCGAACTAGCTTTACACCCCACAGTCAAGTAAGTATGTATTCTTCGACGCTTTATCGATCGTAACTCGGCTTCTACGCAAGCAAATGAGCCAATATGTGATATCCATATAAAAATGGAACGAGTTCTTTTGCAGCATCATCATTGCATATAAAACGAGCATTTATGATGTGGCGGCATACACACAATTGACGGGCCTTGATGATGCTGTAAAAGAACTAGATCCACTTTATATGGATATAATATAGACAATTAAACTCTGAAGCCTCAAAAAGTTTTAGTTTTACTGCCTACAAGAACAGACTTGTACCACCATGTAACTGTTAAAATAAGAAAAAGAACTTATGCAGATATAAAAAAAACTGATATTCCCTGTATATCTCTATGCAGATTTGCAGATGCATGAAAAAAAATGTTTGTAAAAATAGTATTAATAAATAATATCAACTTACTTTTTAGTTATACTTCTGAAATATTAGTTTTTAATGTTTTTTTCTCATTTAGTGCAAAAAATAGAAGACAAAGTAAATAGAATGAAAGGTGATACGAGGTAAATTATGATGATTTAATTATAAGAATTATATGATAAAATTTTATTAGGATCTTCAAAAATGAAAAATGAAGATAACGTATGTATACATAGAAATTATAATTTGCATCGAGAAGTTAGCGCGTGAACCTTTACGCGGTGAGCCGATCTTGCGCCTCATAGCGCGCGCCATTAAAATATCGACATCTTGGCCAAAAATAAACTTATGAACATTTTCGTAACGTCAAATTGTTCCTTTTGAGTTTTTCTATCATTATTGTTCATTAAAGTATAAACGTTTATAGCTCAAATTTACTTGAAACCCTTATAAACAAATGAATGTACAATATTTTTAAGAAAATTGTAACTTCAAACGAGTATAACTTTAAAACAAATGAAGATCAAGTAATTTAGCAAACTTTGTTTGGAAGCCTGTTAATTAAGCTTTAAAACGACACCTTATAAGACTCATTTGCATGCGCAGAAGCTGAGTTAGATCGATAAAGCTTCGAAAAATACTTATTTTGCAATTTGCATTATGCACTAATTTTACAATATCTTGAGTTCTAATTGTTAGATTTACGTTTAGTAAACGGTGTTTTCTTGGTTTTTTATTAAGGAACAAATTTTATTTAAAACATTTTTTTTTCAACTCTTTTAGTTTATGAGCCAGAGCCTTATAAACAATTTATAAACAATTAAATTGTTTATAACAATTTTTTGACCACTCGGATCGAAATCCCCCCTCGAAATTCGTAATCAGCAGCCAAAAATCCATAAGAAACCGTTGAGTTTGTCCATCAGAATTGAATATGACACGGTGACCCCTCTGGCGCCTAGACTATATGTGCTTATGCGCATTTCGCTTATTCACTTTTGTGGGTATAAAGAAACTAGTTCGCTAAAGATTATTATCATTATCAACTATAGCACCACCCAACCTACGCCGCGAACATGCATTCATTAAAGAATATAACAAAATAATGGACAGTCGCCAGCTTCTAGTCCAGCGGTTCTCAACCTTTTTTACTCAGCGACGCACTAACGTACTCCTTACAGATTCGCGACACCCTTATATGTAATACAAATTTTTGCTAGTGGTAGATAAGTACAGATGAATATATTAAGCATATTATTCTTTATTTCGTAAGAACATAACAGGCAAAAACAAAACAGAAAGAATACATAAAATTAGTCTGAAATTTGACCCTGATGACTTTTGCAAAGTCATCATATCTACTTATTCGAGGACGAATTGTAGATAGACACACTCTCAGCTCGCTGTCCACATCAAGTACTCGAGACCGGTAGCTAGATTTTATATTTAGTAACGTTTAAACCTATCCAGTAACTGTCGTCAGTCTAACTGGAATACCAGTGACATGAAAAATAGACCACCTTTCTATTCGAGACAGCACTGGCAGACAGCGCTGGACTGGCGCAAAAAAGTGTTTACATGATGCCACTACCATGCTAGCGCTGTCGTGTCAGTGCGACTGGCGCCAGTTACTGGATACGTATAAACGAGCCTTTTTTCATCGCAGAAAATTCAGATTCACATAAGTACGAGGTCGAAAACGGCAGTAAAAGGGATACTGCTTTCTTTGTTAATTCTGGGTATTCATTCTTAACTGAAATTCAAAAAACATCCGGAGCTACTTCTCTAAATTTTGATTTTAAAACTGTGTCAGAATACACTTCAATAAGTTGTTCCTTTTCAGAACAGGCTAATTCTGCCTTGCTTACGTTGTTCTCGTCAAGTGCAATCAACCATTCACAGTTAACACTCAAGACAGAGGGAAAGTATTTAGTTATCCCTTCTTGCAACTTACATAAGTGCTCTTTCATACTCTCCTTTAGTAGAGTCTGTTCTTCAGATTTCAAATTAATTAAAGTTATAGAGGTTTCGGGAAAAGCAGTCAAATCGTTTTTTTCTACGTTGTATAACCGAGTTCCAGAATGTAAGTTTTTTGGAGAACGCACTTATTTTATCAGTTGATGATATTATGGTTTCCTTTCGTCCTTGCATAGTTGCATTCAAAGAATTTAGCTTATTAAAAATGTCAGAAAGGTAAGCCAACTTAGCACACCAAAGAGGGTTTTTAAGATTTTTACAAAAATCACTTTGGCCATCTTCTGTTTTAAAAAATTCGAGTAGTTCGTCTTTAAGTTTTAAAACTCTGTTTAGTATTTTTCCTTTCGAAAGCCAACGAATTTTACTATGAAATAACAAGACTTTATGATCTGCGCCCATGTCTTTACAAAGTTTCTCAAACACCCTTGATTTCACCGGACGGGCTTTGATATAGTTGATCATAGAAACAACAGTATGAATAACTTCACCCAGTTGGCTTCCATCCGTTGTTTTTACTACCAGAGCTTCTCGATGTAAAAAGCAATGAGTAATTATTATCAACTGGTTTTTATTTAGTGCGAAACTTAAAAAATCCTTTGACATTTCCCGTCATTGCAGCAGCACAATCTGTACATATCGCAATACAATCCGTCCACTTAAGTCCGTGATCCTGAAAGAAGGTGTCAACAGTAGAAAATATATCAGCTCCAGTGGTTGTTGTTTCCAATTCACGATAGAATATTAACTGTTCAATAATTTTCGGTCCGTACACAAATCTTACAAAAGATATCAATTGGGCCTTTCCCGAAATGTCCGTGCTTTCGTCCAGTTGTAGAGCAAATTGTGTATTTGCCAATACCTCCCTAACATTACTTTGAATATCGATTGACATATCTAATATACGTCGATGGACTGTGTCATTTGATAAAGGTACCTTTGATATTTGTTCAACAGCTTCCGGGCCTAACATTGTAGCAACTAATTCTTTACATGTTTCTTAAAGATAAAAAACAAGATCTCCCGCTTTGCGCAACTATTCATAACGCAAATGATGTCGGTTAAATTTTAAAAACAGTTAGAGAAGAAACGATTACGGATTGGCACTTTATTGATTGGTATAACGTGGTATATACCTAATAGTTAAAAAAATGGTTGAATGCATGATTGGTATATTATAAGAAGTAAAAAAAATATAAATAAGAATATCGTATTCGTAAATCTCGCGACACACCTGATAGATTCTTCCGACACACCAGTGTGTCGCGACACGGTGGTTGAGAACCGCTGTTCTAGTCCATAACGACATCCCCGATATTCTTGGAGACCGTCTCCGATCCCTCTAAAATCTGCTCAAGCGCTGCAACAATCCAACTTTGACTTAAATACCCGATGGAGAGAAGATTGGGAAAGTAAGGCAGATTCGTATTACCATAGTCTACCGGACATTTTTTGGGCAGCCCTTACTCGAATTACAACAAAATGTGGTAGATGCGCCGACTCCCTCTACAGATGGGGTAAACTTCCCTCGCCTTCTTGTGACTGAAGCGCTGGAAGACAGACGATCTGACACATTGTTCAGGACTGCCCACGCAGAGCATACACAGGCGACCCTATAGACTTTGTAATGGCAACCGAAGGGTCAATCGAATATACAGAAAGAGTCTGTAATTTGGAATAAATTAAATATCTCAAATATTCATTGTATTTTTGGAAAATGCTCAGACCCGCCGATTAGTATTTCAAATTGTCATTTTTGACATGCAATAATAATGTATACAGGGTGTCCCAATTTAGAGATATAACGTCATCGTTGATTTTTTTAAATGGCAACAATGTCATTTTGATAGCTATTTTGATAGAGTGCGTAAAGTTATACACAACTGCAAAATATCAAATTTTTATTTTCTACCATTTACAAGATAATAGAAAATAACAAAGTTATGTCTGTAATTTGGAATAAATTCAATAATTAAAATATTAATTGTTTTTTTTTTGAAAAATGCTCAGACTCGTCGATTAGTATTTCAAATTGTCATTTTTGACGTGCAATAATAATGTATACAGGGTGTTCCAATTTAGAGATATGACGCCATCGTTGATTTTCTTAAATGGCAACACTGTCATTTTGATAACTATTTTGATAGGGTGTGTAAAGTTATACACAACTGCAAAATTTCAAATTTTTATTCCCTACCATTTACAAGATAATAAAAAATAACAAAGTTATGAAAAACAAGTAATCAAATAATAATTGAATTTAATTATTTCAATTAAGCTAATATTTATTGTTGTTACTATAGTCCTGTCGCCAGTAGGGGTACAACGGCCTCCTTAATTCAGATGGACTTACCCAAGTTTTCTTTATGTATTTTGACCCGTAGGACACGAATTTTTTGGGTAACAGTCGATCCGGATGTCGATAAGATTGTTATAAACAAAGAACTTGAGGAATCACATAACAGCGATTTTTCGCAAAACAAAACATGTTCTTTTATTCTTTGGGTCATTCTAAGCAAAAAATTATTTTACAAGTTTTTTGGTAGAATGCATAGTTTTCGGCATAAACGGGGTTGAACTTTCAAAAAATCGAAAAATTGCAATTTTTGAACCCGAATAACTTTTGATTGAAAAATAAAATAGCAATTCTGCTTAACGCATTTGAAAGTTCAAGTAAAATTCTATCGGTTTTGACTATTTTCATTGCTAGAAATTAATTTTTTTATTGTTAAACAAAGCTATCAACACATGGTAATTGAAGTATGTTTGCAATACATTTCTAATTTGAAATCGAACGAGTAGGCGCGCATACAGAATTTCTACGTACATTACGTCCATTAAAACGCATGCATTGGGCCCGGGAAACACTATGTGTTTATACCTTTATTTAACAAATAAAAACTTATTTTTTAGCAATGCAAACAATCAAAACCGATATAATTTGACTTGAACTTTCAAAAGCAGTAATCAGAATTGCTATTTTATTTTTTAATCAAAAGTTATTCCGGTTCAAAGATTGCACTTTTTCGATTTTTTGAAAGTTTAACCGCGTATATCTCGAAAACTACGCGTCCTACGAAAAAACTTGTAAGACCATTTTTTGCTGAGAATCATCCAAAAAATACAAAAAAATATTTTGTTTTGCGAAAAATCGCTGCTATGTAATTCCTCAAGTTCTTTGTTTATAACAATCTTATCGACATCCGGATCAACTGTTACCCAAAAAATTCGTGTTCTACGGGTCAAAATACATAAAAAAAACTTGGGTAAGTCCATCTGAATTAAGGAGGCCGTTGTACCCCCCTGGCGACAGGACTACTATAAGCTAATACTAATACTAATACTCATTATGTTGCCCTAATTTATTGTCAAATTGTCAATGGGCAACGTTATGAGAATTTGCTTAATTGAAATAATTAAATTCAATTATTATTTGATTACTTGTTTTTCATAACTTTGTTATTTTTTATTATCTTGTAAATGGTAGGGAATAAAAATTTGAAATTTTGCAGTTGTTTATAACTTTACACACCCTATCAAAATAGCTATCAAAATGACAGTGTTGCCATTTAAGAAAATGAACGATGACGTCATATCTCTAAATTGGGACACCCTGTATACATTATTATTGTATGTCAAAAAGGACAATTTGAAACACTACTCGACGGGTCTGAGCTATTTTCAAAAAAAGAATTAGTGTTTTAATTATTGAATTTATTCCAAATTACAGACAAAACTTTGTTATTTTCTATTATCTTGTAAATGGTAAAGAATAAAAATTTGAAATTTTGCAGTTGTTTATAACTTTACACAGCCTATCAAAATAGCTATCAAAATGACAGTATTGCCATTTAAAAAAATCAACGATGACGTCATATCTCTAAATTGGGATATCCTGTATACATTATTATTGTACTTCAAAAAGGACAATTTGAAATACTATTCGACGGGTCTGAGCATTTTTCAAAAAAACAATTAGTATTTGAGATATTGAATTTATTCCAAATTACAGACTCTCTCTGTATAAAAAAACTGGACATCTGTTTGTGATGCATTGTATAATGCATACATCTAATTAATTACCTATTCTGTGATGTAGGCCATACGCTAAATAAATTAATATATAAACTTGACACGCGTACTAGAGTTATTCAGTAAATATCTACAAAAATGTCTTAGTCTCTTTTAAATTCTAATACTATGGAAAAGAAAAGGCAAACGAAAGCAAACCTTGGTATAATTAGCATTGAAATTATCCACAAACAAATAATTAGTAATAATAACAATTATTGAGATCTCTTTTCTGTAGTATTTTCTTGCGTAATTATTTGTAATTTTATTTTTATTGTTGATGGGCCTCTTTGTGAAGACCGGCCCTGTCTCGGTGTAAAGCTGCACTTCGGAACCCAACTGAACTTGGGGCAAGCCCCTGCTTTGCACTTACAAACGTATACTACGCTTTTAATGCTTAATTCCATAGTAAACTTCAGTTTCGTGTTAGTCTCAGTCGGTCATGGAATCGCCCAGACGGTATCTCGGCAGTGACTCATGGACGACGTTGTAAACAATTGCCGCCGTTCGCCGCTCGCGCCGCGACGTCTCTCTAATTGATAAATCAAGTTAGCGAGAAGAGTGTCATTTGTTTTTGGATTTACCGCAGTTTTACCGTGAACCTCGGCGTCGGGGTTTTTTGTTGTGTTTGGGTTTGGAGTATTTTTGCGGTGTTTAGAAAGGTTTAAATGAAATCATTTACCAATTATAGAAGGTTCACTATTAAATTATTTACATGTCTAGCTATATTTCTCCGATTACAAGATATTTTAGTGAAATATTCGAATAATAGTAATTAATAGTCCAGGGCGGATCTGTTTTGAGATGGACGTTGACAGGTGACTCTAATTTTTTTACACAAATTGCTTGGAATTAACCCATATAATAATAATTGAGTTATCCTCCGGAACATTGTTTAAATAATCAAAATGTCAAAAAATTATTTGAACAGTTCGATATTTTTCTTCGTTTTTTGATTATAACTTTAAAAGTATTCACTTCCGAGAAAAGTTGCACTAAAATAAAAGTTGCGTAATTAAATTTCCTACAATATAGGATTGGTTAAAAATTTTGAAAATTGTTACCCTTGTTGCAAAATAGCAATAATTGCGAAAAAACATAAAAAAACAAGTATTCGCATTTTACGTTTTTCATCCATTTCTGCTATACATAGGACCTTCATATTTCACCCAGAAAAACTTTATGATATGATAAAACAATACTATAAATTTAGTCAAGATGTATTCAATACATTTTGCAAAATAAATTTGGCAATCCAGCTTTCGCAAAAAAAATTCATTTTTTCAAAATGTTGCAGGACTGAAAATAAAGCAGATAGCTAGTAGCAGATAGTTAAATTTGTTTTTTACAAATAGAAGAGTACTGTACCTTTCATTTGCAATATGCAAAATTAAAATCGGTTGACTACCACGGCGTCAGGAATTTTTTGAAATAAACATTAATTTTTGGTGCTACGCGCAAGACAGCGGTGTTCGATTCACACACGTTGATTTCCACCAAAATTTCTTCCAATCTTTATCTAATACTTATATTATTTTCTTACTCTATATTTTGATATATGTTCATATTTTAATTCCACAAAAATCAAACTAATTTGATTATTGTTTGTGAAAAATTGTTTAAGCAATTGCATAATATGTTTAAAAATAATACACTTTTATTTTCTAAATTAAAATATATGAACAAAGTGTTTGCTAAGAAAAGTGTTATTTCAAAGGACAGAGTATGTGTTTTTATTTTGCAATAAACAAATTTATTTATTTATTTCGAAATGTACTAAAAATTAAAATTTATCAATCATTATCAAAGGTCATTGGAATGCCCAATCAGAGCGAACGTATCCGCTGTCCTGCGTGTAGCACCAAAAATTAATGTTTATTTAAAAAAATTCCTGACGCCGTGGTAGTTAACTGATTTTAATTTTGCAAATTGCAAATGAAGGTACAGTACTCGTGAAGCACGACAAATTAGATAAACATGTGATGTACATAAACTAAAAAAATACGTGCTACATAATTTAAAATCGCACCGGCGGCTCTAATCATCAAGAGATTTTAGGGTGTGAGTTCATACAATAATATTTATGCTAGAGAAAAAAAATTATTAATTTTTTGGGCGCCATTAATAGATCAGAATCTATTGCTATTTATCTATATAAAAATTACAAAAATGTTATGAAAAAAATGGTATCCCTTTGACTACTAATGGTACTTACCCTTGTTGTCTGTAGTAGGCTGCATTTCCTAATACAATAAGGATACATAGATGGATTGTGCGAACAGAAAAAGACGAAATAAGTTTTAACATAGTTACCATTTATTTAGATAGAAAATTGTCATTAAACTGAGTTGATTAGAAAAATAAAAAAATAAGTCTTTCGCGTTTCATCTTAAAAGTTCAAAAAAAAAAGAAAAAGGAACGAAACAGTTTATTGCAAAATACCTGGTGATGATCCATTGTTGTTGAATTGCTGGAATCGGGTTAGCTCGCCAGAGTTGTGGATACGACGAAATCACTTTCACTTTTCACTTTCATTTTTAGAGTTAAAGTACTGTTACATAGTTGTTATTATATTATACGAAAAATAAAAATTCCATAGTTCTTTTTGTTTTATGAAAAGAAAATAACTGCATTCATGATTATTAGTGATAATTCTCACTGACTTGATAATTAAACATATTTTATTCAGACCATTGTCTTTAAAAAAAATGGAACTGCGTTCCACGAAGATTGAATTAAGTGCGGTTTATATGAGACATATTAAACGGAAGTCTTATCCGCAAATGTTGAACTAAGTTCTGTTTGAACGAAACATATTACACGCCGTACTAAGAAAACTATTATTTTATCGTACCGGACACAACACAGAGAATATACCGGTATGGTATTTAAGACAACATATCGCACTTGCGATTTTCACGACAGAATCTTTAAGATTCCATTTTGCCTATTTAGGCACAGACAAGAAAAAATGCAGGTCTTCACTGCATGACCGCTAGAACTTAATTCCCTTCTTCTTGTCCTAATCCCGGACAAGATTCCTCTCTGCTCTCTATATTCACCTCCCTTTTTCACAGCTCTTACCTAATTTGACCAATAATCATCATTCCGAAATTTTCGTACCAATCACATAGCTGGGAAATAATGTTTAGACCAGCCTTATTATGATCATACGTTTCTTTTTCGGCCAATCACCACGAGTGTCCTTTTTGTAACCGTTTAAGGATTCCCACGAAAGTTACTGCCTTGTAACCTTGTGGAATTCTGAGATTTCTATCACTCAAACACTTAGCAATCTTTCCTATTCTTCTTTTTATGAGGCATATCCTGTGCAAAGTAAATACTCTTAGGAAAGTTGTCTTCGAGCCCTAAAGTCTCTTTGTCATTTTACTGCCTGCAATAGCTAAATTATCAGCTTAGGCGTCTAGAATTTCTTAAAATATTAATCCTTCCGCTTTCTTGTGGGTGGCCTAAGAGAAACGCGTTGGGAAGTACATTTCGTCTTACTTCTATCTATAACGACAGAGACGGACTTTTGCGATATTTAGATTGTGATTCTTCCAGCCTGTTTCACTCTTTGCCTATACATGTATTATGTTTAAAGTAATTCTAGGCTTACTACACTTTGGCAGTACCTTCTAAACAATAGTAGCGTTAGTTTAATGGAAAAACATGATTTTCGCCAAAAATGTCACTTACGTTACTTTGCCAAAAATGTATCGATATGTTTAAAAATAATAAACTTTTATTTTCTAAATTAAAATATATGAACAAAGTGTTTGCTAAGAAAAGTGTTATTTCAAAGGACAGAGTATGTGTTTTTATTTTGCAATAAACAAATTTATTTATTTATTTCGAAATGTACTAAAAATTAAAATTTATCAATCATTATCAAAGGTCATTGGAATGCCCAATCAGAGCGAACGTATCCGCTGTCCTGCGTGTAGCACCAAAAACTAATGTTTATTTAAAAAAATTCCTGACGCCGTGGTAGTTAACTGATTTTAATTTTGCAAATTGCAAATGAAGGTACAGTACTCTTTTATGTGTAAAAAAAATTCAACTTGCTGTCTGCTTTATTTTCAGTGTTGTAACATTTTGAAAAAATGATTTTTTTTGCGAAAGCTGGATTGCAAAATTTATTTTGCAAAATCTATTAAACCGATCTTAATGAAATTTCAAATTCAAATTTACAGTACATATTGTTTTATCATATGATAAAGTTTTTCTGGGTGAAATATGAAGGTCTAAGTGTAGCAGAAATGGTTGAAAAACGTAGAATGCGAATACTTGTTTTGTTATGGTTTTTTCGAAATTATTGCTATTTTGCAACAAGGGTAACAATTTTTTAAATTTTCAGTTAATTCTATATTGTAGTAAATTTAATTACGCAATTTTTATGTCGGTGCAACTTTTCTCGAAAATTAATACTTTTAAAATTATAATCAAAAAACCAAGAAAAAATCGAATTTTTCCTTCATTGTTTGACATTATTTAAACAATGTTCCGGACCTTTTTGAGTGGGAGGATAACTCAAATATTATTATATGAGTTATTTTCAAGCCAGTTTTGCAAAAAAATATGAGTCACCTCTCAACATCCAAATGTACTAATATTTTTACAGATGTGCCCTGGTCTATAAAGAATTATGTAAGCTCCTTTATAATTTTTAACTCTTTTGTGTTGAACACAATAACTATGATTATTATGCAAGAAAATACATATATGTTTTTACACGATCAACGTTCAATTATTGTATTGATGTATACTTGGCAAGTAGATAATAATATATGAGTGTTTTGCTATTTTTTATTTTTATTTTTTTTTGTAAGCCATCAGTTTTCTGCAAGCGATCAGCCAAGTGCACCGGCCGTACTTCAGCCAATAATTGAGCGAATTGGCTTATTGCACACCTTCAGTTAACTATTATACCTCGGGACTTAGACCTAGATCGGATCTGCATTATTCACGATCTCAGCTAACTCCCCTTACCCATTTTTTAAATACTATTCTTAGTATTCATAATATTATCATCACGTAGCTCGTCATCGGTGTTATAATGTTTTTCTTTACTTATTTGTTTATGGACGTCGCGTCATTAATCTTAGGGATGTAATATTGTTCTGATTTCCGAAGTGGAAATTGAAACCTCAAATAAACATAATTTTAAAGTAAAATGGTGGCTTATTCCAAATAAAAATAGTAAATTGACTAAGGAGGTTGTTATGTTACACGGTTTCTATGTAAATATTGTCATTTAGGAATAAGTCTGACTTTATTTTTAAGATATTAATTTAACTTTAATAATACCTACTTATTACTGTAAAATCTCGTTTTTGTTGATTCGTTAATTTATCGGTCGATTGTTGATTGTTACGTATTAATAATGGTTAATTATCAATATTTTAAGGTGTAGGTACGTAGTTAATGGATGTGGCCTTTATAGTCCATGCTTCCATTCCGTACAAGGGAACAAGACAAACGTAACACTTTAGAATCTTCTATCTCAGGTTGAAATCCAACTTGCCTTCAATCAGAAATTTATGAAGTTTCAAAAAGCATTTCTTCTCCAGCTATATACATAACATATGTACATTTAGGTAATAATTTCTATCTATAATCATTATCACTGGTTTTGTCTTGATATTTATTTTCAAACCTAAAATTTCACTTGCAAGAGTTAGATCATTTAAAAGCCATTGCAGATCTTTGTTATCTGCCACCATCGCTGTGTCATCGGTATGCCTAATGTTAATAAAATATGCCATTTGCTTTACCCTTGTCTTCATAATATATTATCAATCCGGTTCCGAGGCTTCACATTGTTATTCGTTTTTACGACTGGTAGGTTGCTAACCTTTCCAATCAACCCTCCACATTTTATCCGGGCTTGGGATCGGCTGTGGTAACCACAGAGCTACTCGATCCACCCCGCAATTACCCCAATAGGAAGACGATCAGTGGGAAGACCACGAAAAAGATGGAACGACAACTTACTGGAGACACATTGAAAAACAGACAGAGTCATGTCTACACAAAAAGAAGAAGAAGAAAACTTTACCCTTGTAGAAGTCGGTAAGTCTTGTAGGTAAAGTTAAATAACTTTTGAGAGAGTGTACAACCTTGCCTTACTCCCTTTTTTATTCAGAAATTTATCGTTTCGTTGAATTTTGAAGATGTACACCTATTATTGCTCCCTGGTTCCAATACTGATTGATGATAAATAACTCTTATCTTTGACATCAAATCCCAACTATTGTAGATATTTTATCGTTAGTTCGTTTTTTCCGTTGTCGAATGCTTTCTTATAACCAAAGAATATACACCTTATAGAACGGTACTGCCCTGTAACGTTTCAGCATAGGATTTTTATTTATGCACCAACTGAGTTGGTGCATGTGGCCTGACAATGACTACGGTAAATATTTTCAAGGGATAAATAAACGTGACCATCTGTTCCATTCAAACACTTCTTCTATGAGAGTATATATTCTTTGTTATAACCGATGAAACAGAGAAAACGTCCTTTCTGTGACCTAAGTAGTACTGTGCCAAGTCCATTCCTGAAACCAAACTGACTCCAGCCCTTGACCTCTTTATATTTCTTAAATATCTTGTGTGTAGTATTATCAAGAAAAGTTTTAAAAAGTGTTAAATTAGACTTATTAGCCGGTGGTACTCGAAGAAATTCGCAGGTGGTGCACCTATAATGCGCCTAAACGTGCACCTACAGAGCTTTGGTGAATTATCTTTAAGACGTCTATCTTTTGCGGCATGCAAAAGCTCGCCAGTATTATTGATGTCTGTCCAGTTCTTTATATTTCGTAGCCACGTCATTTGTTTGCGACATACTCCTCTCTTGCCCTCAATCTTTCCTTGGATGATTAGTTGAGGGATTGCATATTTTTTTCCACTCAGGATATGGCCCAAGTATCCAATTTTTTGTACTTCAATCAAGTTGAGCAATTTTTTTTCAGTACTTACCCTTCTTAAGACTTCCTTCCCCGTTTCTCACCCTATCTGTCTATGTTTCTCGCCTCTATCAGATATTGTTAAAGAGTTTCACAATAAAGTCTAGATTCCCTTCATTATATAACTTGACTATTTCTGCAAACATATCATCTGGTCCTGGGACTTTGTTACATTTTATTAAGGGAAAATGAATAAGGGAAAATGAATTTTATTAGTTCCATAGAGTGTATACAACCTCAGCTTTCAAAATGCTTAGACTATTCAAATGGCCTCCCGATTGTGATGGCTTTTGTGTTATGTGATCTTTGAACACAATTTGATCACAATTGAAGAAATTACTAGAGCAATAAATACCTCGAAAGACGGGAAAGCAGTTGGACCTGATAAAATTCCTGTTGAGTTACTCAGATTGTTAGATGAAGAGGGAATTACGTTACTCCAAAGATTTTTCAACCAAATCTATAAAAAAGGAAAATTCCCTGTCCAATGGCTTGTATCTACCTTTATCCCTTTGCCAAAAAAGAACAACGCAACAAAGTGTCAAGAGCACCGACTGATAAGTCTGATGAGCCATTCTTTAAAAATATTCCTTAAAGTTCTTCTCTACAGAATCTCCAGAAAATGCGATAAGGTTATTGGTTGCTCACAATTTGGATTTCGAAAAGGCCTGGGTACCAGGGAAGCACTAGTTGTAACCCAAGTGCTAGCTCAGAACTGCTACGATCAAAGGAAAGATGTAATGGTGTGCTTTATAGATTATGAAATAGCCTTCGATCGAGTACAACAGCATAAACTCGTACATATACTAAAACAACTCGACATAGATCAAAAAGACATTCGTTGCATAGAGGCTCTTTACTGGAATGAAACAGCTGTCGTCAAGGTGGATAATGAAACAACGCAAGCTCAAAAAATTCTCAGAGGTGTAAGACAGGGATGCATTCTCTCCCCACTACTGTTCAATCTATATTCAGAAAGTATCTTCCAGGAAGCTCTTGAGGAATGCGAAAGCGGCATCAAAGTGAATGGTACCTGGATCAATAATATACGATATGCGGATGATTCGGTATTAATAGCAGACAATATAGAAGACCTCCAAAACCTTCTTAATAAAATTGGAGAGCATAGCGAGAACATGGGACTTAGCATCAACATAAAAAAGACGAAGTTCCTTATAATCAGCCGTCAATTATGTCAACATCAAAATGCAAGACTAGCATATAACAACCAAGATGTAGAGCGCGTAAGAAAGTTTAAGTACCTGGGAACCTGGCTATGTGAAGACTGGATGTCGGATATGGAAATTAAATGTCGGATAGAAAGAGCCAGCAGTGCATTCATGAAATTCAGAAACGTCTTTACGCACTCTGACTTTGACCTAAACCTAAGATTAAGATTCACAAAATGCTATATATGGTCGGTGCTCCTATATGGCATGGAAGGATGGACTTTAAAAATAAACACAATGAATAAGCAAGAGGCATTTGAGATGTGGATCTATCGACGAATCCTTAAAGTTCCCTGGACCGCAAGAATAACAAATGAAGAAATCCTGAGAAGAATTGATACAGAACGACAACTGATGTGCACAATTAAACAGAGAAAAACGGCATACCTGGGACACATAATTAGAAATGAAAGATACCAGTTTCTGCAAACCTTAATTGAAGGAAAGATCGAAGGAAGAAGGGGAGTGGGCAGGAAGAAAATGTCATGGCTCCGTAATGTCAAACAATGGACAGGACTAAAAAACATAGGAGACCTAATACATACTGCAAGGGATAGAGAAAAATGGTCAAACGTGATCGCGAACATCCATTGGTGGATTGCATAAGAACAAGAAGAAGATCTTTGAACCAATTAGATGTACATATATATTTTCCAGCTATTAAGTATATCGTGATGGTCCATTATAAGTTTATCTTGGTCATTACGTATACCAAATGACTTTTGAGCTTCGGTGCAAAGTGTAGTCATCAAGATCTCCATCGCCTCTTTATTTACTCTACGAATTTTGCTATATGTATTATATTTCGGTACCTTACTTGGTCCGACCTGATATTACACTGCCTGCGTTGTTCCATTATCTCTAATATTTCTTCTGTCTTCCACCAATTATTTTTGGTAGCTGTTTTCTTTCGGAGAAGAAAAGGTTTCTCCCCTATGGTTAACTATATCATATGACGGTTTGTTTTGTCGAATTCTTAGAGTTCTGAGTAGCCTGCAGGGCCCTTGGGAATTAGTCGCATGAATCTGAGCTTGACTTATACATCCCTTCCAGATTATGAGACAATTTTACACCTCTGTCACCCCCATTGTGATCTTTTATTGAACTTCCACATACTCTAACAACTTCCAATCATTCGAATAAAATCGATAACTTAAAATCAACATAAAATTGCTTTTATAAACCCTAGATTATAAACCACATAAGAGGGCTTAATAACGTTTATCAAGTTTTCGATCTAACGTGTAATGTGGTTTGCCTATCTCTTTCATTGCAAACATTCTAACTATTACATCAAGTTTATTTTCATTTTAACAGATTATTTACCACAGTGGGAGCGACTGTTTTTATTGTTCGTAATTTAACAAACTTTATAATAAATTTCACAAAACTAACAGGGGAATTTTAACTTCCTGTGGAACTGTCATTTCTGTCATGTCATCATTCAGAATTTCCGCTATCAGAGCCACTTGCTACCATACAGTCATGATGTGAACAAGTCAAATTCGAGCTCAATGGTACCTAGAGCATGAAACATTGGATATTTTAAACATTCATGTTTAAATTCATATCTTATTTCTATGTTCCTATGAGGGATTAATTGTAAAGGGTTTTTACCCAAATATTTTTTACTTTGGTAGTTAGCATGTTAGATTCAAGTGATTCAAGTGTTAGATTTGCATTATTTTATCAGGTTATACACATTTTAGGCAAACACTGATGATGATCGGTCAACCGATTCAAAACTAGTTCTGTTCTGTGATGTAGCCCTGTATAGGTATTTTAACAAATATACCTTTTATAAATCATTTTATGGTTTTTTTTTAAGAAAATGTTTGTTTACATTATCAAATGATTCTCACAATAAAACACTGAAAAACGTTTGTTTTTCTATACTTCCACAAAATTTATTACAACTATGTTATTACTACAGCTGTTACTACAGCTGTACCAGGAGTGGGGAGCTGTTTGTCTCGAGTTGGTCATTCAGAATTATATCTGTATTTTTCAATTTATTAATTTCCATTGATTCTAAAAGTGATAGCTTAAGGCCTTTATTTTGAATATGTAGAATTTGAAACTCTTCATTGAAAGAATGATTATGATCTAGAAGGTGAAGTGCGTATGTAGAAGTGTCTGTTTTTCTATTGTTGAAAGCCCTTTTGTGTTCTGCTATCCGTTTGTCAAAAGTTCTGCCAGTTTGACCGATGTAAGTTTTCGGACAGTCACCACAAGTTAGTTTGTACACACGACTCTGTAGTTGCTTTCTCTTTCGGCTTTTATTGTTTTTAATATGTTTGCTTAAGTTGTTGTTAGTTCTGAAAGCTGGTGTTATTCCTTTCTTTTTTATGTATCTGGCTATTTTTGTTGTTATTTTGCCAGTATATGTGAGAGAGCAGAAGGTACTGGGTTCTTTCTGTGGTGGTGGATACACTAATTTCAAGGCTTTCTTATGGAGTTTTTGGTTTAAAATGTTGTTAACTGTTTGTTCGTTATAGCCATTGTTTACTGCTATTTGTCTAATGATATTTAGTTCTGTCTCGAAGTTATTTTTTGTCATAGGAATCCATCAATTATCAAATGATTCGTTTATGGTAACTTTTTAACATTATCCACAGCTGCCATATTAGAGAATCTATTGTTTATTTCTTCAGTATCTGCTTCTCTTATCTAGTTGTTTTCGAGTTTCTAATATTTAATCATACCTTCTGGTTATTTCTTTTGCCTGTTTGTAACTTTGCAATGGTAAGAAGAAAATAATGTAATAGTCTTTGATTTAATTTAATGATTTTTTCGCTAAAACATGAAATAAACACCTGAAAACCATCACTCGTCATCTTACACATCGCACTTTATACGACAAACTAACTCTAACTTAGCTCATAATTCTGGAAATTCAATTACTCGATTTTAATATCGAGTTAGCGATGCAATTGGTTTAGTTTTCGTTTGTCTCACCGCTTCTCGTTTGTTCCAATTCCTCCGGTAGTTTGATTTTACTTGAATGAATTAAGTTTAACATTTGTTTGCACGAGTTCCGACTTAGTTTACCAAAGGAACATAGAAGTTCGTACTCTCTTTTTGAAAGGATTACTGAACATTGTATTACTTATGGTATGGGAGATTTCCAGGTAGAGTCTGTTTTAACTTTAAATGTTTTAACAACTATAATAGAGCCTCCTCAGTTCCAGCCATATCGGAGCTGGAAGCGGCTCTCTCTGACACAAAAACGAAAAAGGCAGCAGGGATTGACGAGTTGTACCCGGAAATGCTTAAATATCTGGGAGCCGCAGCCAAAAACACCATTCTGAGCTTGATTAACCTAACATGGAATTCAAGAGTCCCAAGTCAATGGAGGAGGAGCGAGGTCATACCCACCCTAAAGAAACAAAAAGACCCGAGCCTGACTGATAACTACCGGCCAATATCCCTCACAAGCTCCTTATGCAAAGTAGCCGAAAAAATGGTTCTGGACAGACTGAACCGAGCCATAACCCATCTTGAACTGATTGACGACGCACAAGCTGGCTTCAGGAAACACAGGAACACCATGGACCATGTAGTCGAGTTTGCTCAAAAAGTCAAGGATGCTTTCCACCGTAAGATGTCAACAGTTGCAGTGCTAGTAGACCTCAAAGCTGCATACGACACAGTATGGAGAGGTTTGCTGTTACACAAGATAGCGAAGTCTGGAATTGACGGTAAACTGTTCAATTGGATAAAATCTTTTCTCGGTGAAAGGCATCAGAGAGTCAAATTTCACAACCATTGTTCCAAATTCAGACTACAAAGACAAGGGCTGCCACAAGGAGCTGTCATCAGCTGTCAATTGTTCAACCTAATGATAAACGATGTGCTCGCAATGATTAGAAAGACACCTGGTGTTGATGCCCTCCTGTATGCCGATGACCTCCTAATATGGGCATCAAGTAGCAGTCTGAAAGCGCTCGAGGGAGTAATGAACCAGGCTCTCAAAAATCTAGAAAAATGGGCGGATAAAAACTGCCTAACTGTCAGTACAACCAAAACCGTATATCAAGTACTTACCCTTTCAACAAAGCAGACTGCTGTCAAGCTGACATACAAAGGAGTCGACCTGGAAAGAGAGGATGTAACAAAATACCTGGGGGTGTACATAGATAAGAAAATGACGTGGAAACCTCAAATCGACGACATTGCAGAGAAAGCCACAAAGAGATGTCGACTGCTCAAACGTCTCACAGCAACAAAATGGGGCGCCACGCAAGATGTCTTGGTAGCAACATACAAAACCTATGTCCGGCCGATACTAGAATATGGGAGTGAAGCTACAATAACTGCGAGTACAAACACCACCTCCAAGCTTGAAGTCGCCCAGAACACTGCCCTTCGCGTCATCACCGGTGCTCCAAGATCAACACCGATTACATCAATGGAAGCCCAGACCGGTATTGAACCAATACAATGCCGCAGAGAGCAACACGCGTTAACCTTCTGGGAAAGGCAAAGACGAATACTTCCACAAAAATGGGACGAATATAGACAAGCAGTCTCACGTCTTAAAACACAAACCAGTCCGCTTACAGTAGCAAATCAAATCATGGAAAAATACCACATTGACCTGTCGAAAGCCGCCCCCTTCCCAGCGCAAACTACACTCGCCCGCTGTCTACCAAACACAGAATTGCGTCTTGAAAACCATAACGACCCGAAGCACTTATCGTCAGACATTGTCCTAAGGAAAGCCGCCCTAGAGACGATACACACCAATTACCCAGCGCATGAGTGGCTCCACATCTACTGCGATGGCTCCTCGATGCCGGACTCGGGAAGAACAGGAGCAGGATATGTCTCAACGTTCTCCAAAGGCTCCATAGCTGTGGGTGCCCCTCTCACCAACTATGATGGCGAAATTGCTGCTATACACGAAGCCGCTAAAAGTCTCGAGAATCTCCAACACCCCCAAAAAGTTGCCTTTTTCATCGACTGCCAAGCCGCAATCCTCGCCCTGTCGACAAATCGATATACCGACTGTGCCCAAACAATATCTTGCCGCGTCCAACTATCGAACTTGCTGGAAAAAGGGTGGCTGATTACTTTACAATGGATCCCTAGTCATGTCGGTGTTGAAGGGAATGAAGCGGCGGATGAACTTGCAAAAGAAGGCACTACTCTTCCACAGCCCCCTATCTTCCAATCGTACACATCAGCAAAGTCCACCATTAAAGGAGGAATCAAAGCGAAGATAAAAGACCAGCAAATACAAGCCGGTGCTGGAAAATCTTGGGCCCACCTAATAGAGTCACCAATCCCTCACAACTTGCCGAGACCCATCAGTGTAGCCGCGTTCAGAACAACTACGGGGCATGACTACCTGGCCTCCCATCTACATCGCATCGGCGTCCGTGAAAATGACAACTGTCCACTATGTAATCAGCCCCAGATGGATGCTGCTCACCTCCCAGAGTGCCCAGCCCTGATAACAGACCCACCCGAGGAGGATGAAGATCGCCTACGAGAAACGGCTCGTCTATACTGGTCAGCGCGCCGCCAAATGGCTAACATGCCAAGGGTGGGCGTTGGCTAGTAAGTAAGTAAGTAAGTAAGTAAGTAAGTTCCAGCCGACAAAGTTTTTGGCACATTTTTCCCTTGTACCAGGCTAGCCACAAAGTGCGTTACGTTTAGGAAAAGAAAAAAAGCAAATACAAGAAAAAGATTTTATTATATACATTTGGAAGAGACACTTAAATACTATCTTTCTATATAATCTCCCAACAAATTCAGGCACTTATCATGGCGGTGAACTAGCTTTGAAACACCATTGCATAGTTGTGACTCTGCAATATGCAAGTTACTTGACAATAAATATACGTAGGATAGTCCAGCTCAACTAATTTAGCAATAAAAAGTACAAAATATTTTAAAAGGAAAAAGATATAAAATAAAAATGTATACCATTTTTATTCAGTTGCAATGCGAAGGCAAAACAATCTTACTTTTCAATTAGAATACGGAGTGCAGTCCAGTCCCTTAAATCGCGATTTTCGGCTCTTATTGGAGCCTTCATCGGAAAGAACGTAGGCACTGTTCTCCATATTTTAACTGATTCGCATCGAGAGGTTTTCCCACCCATTGCAACTGAAGTGATGATAGTAGGTGGCTAGCGCCATCTGGCATTGAAAGACGAAGTAGTTTTCAATCCTAATAGTAAATTATTAATATTGAAAATATTAAAAATATTACTAAAAGATTTTTAAATTGAAAACTTATTGGTACACTTTCCTGGTGACACCTCCAAGAGTTCTACAATTTGCAAGTCAAATGGATGCTGCAGAGAAAAAGATATACTTCAAAAATACAATATGCAATATTTTTGTCTGTGACATTTTTAGATAAGACTTACAGACTTGTAAGAAAGACTTGATCCAAATAAATAATCGGATACAAAGTGTTGTATTTTTTTTCCATTGGTATATTTAAAAACACAACAATAGTCTGTGGAACAGAGCAGAATCTGTTCAGTGTACGCCCGTAACCCAATTATAGAAACGGATTAATTCGTGAGCTTTTCGAGAGGTTTTTGTAGTTCCTCTAGGATTTTGAGGTATTAAGCTGAAATGATTAAAATTCCATTTGTTGAAGTTTCGGTAGAAGTTGGAAATTATTTTAATGGCTTTGTGACAAACACGGGCGTAGTAGTATTTTAGTTTGAAAGCGCTTTAGAGGCTTCTGAGCTATTTTTAACCAGTTATGATTGTAATATACATATACGTATATCTGGCAACATAGTCGTAAATTGTTTCGAACCTTGAAACGAATTTCAAGTTTTCTAGCAGCTTTTATTCAAACTGTATTCTATACCTACACATAAAATAAATACGGGGGTAGGATAAAGTATGGGACCACCTAAATATATTTGAAACAAAAAGGACGCTATTCATGAAACTTTGAATGCAAGTAGGATGCATTTGATGACATATTTTTTGTTACTTCCTGACTTCCGATTTCACTGGAAATACTTCCAACTAAATGGTACACCCTGTATATTTTTGCAGATTTTAAAAGAGCTTGTTATTCGTAATTTTGGTAGAAGAAATTTGTTCAAACCCAAGTACATATTGTATTTTTCTTTCTTTAAGCATTCTTACTAATTCTTTTCGTTTACTTATGCGCCGACGTACCTCATTGTTCGTAACTTTTGTACACATGGAATTCTCAGCATCTGCATGTCTATACCTATACATACATCTCAAAGGCATCTATTCCTTTTTTTTTGTTTCCATTGTCCAACTTTCATAACCATATTCTTCTTCTTCTTTAGATGCAAATCCACTAATGGATGTTAGCAGTCACATTTTCCATTAACTTTTTATTTCTTGCCATATTATGTATCAGAGATAGTATCTATGTCGTTAATACATGTCCATTGCCTTATATTTCGGAGCCTGGACATTTTCTTGCGTCCCATTCCTCTCTTACCTTTAATTTTACCCTCGATTATAAGTTGGAGGAATTGGTGTTTTTCATTTCGCATGATATGACCCAGAAAGCTGTTTTCCTTTTCTTGATGGTTTCGAAAAGTTGACGTTTTTGGTTGATTTTTTTAAGGACATCTACATTTGTGACTTTCGCCGTCCATCGTATCTTTAGAATACGTCGATAAGGCCACATTTCGAAAGCTTCTAATCTGTTTATATCCCTCGTTTTGAGTGTCCAGCCCTCTACGCCATATAGCAGCACCGACCATACGCAGCACTTACTAAAGCTTGTCGATCTTGCTCAATGCGACATTTACTTTCCTGTCCGATGCCCAGTCTTCAAAAAGCCACTAATTCAATGGACGTGGTATTCAGTCGTATGATGGAGTTTTCAAGTGCATCCAAGTTTCTGGAGATGATCATGAATTTGGTCTTTTTTGTATTAATCTCTAATCTAATTCTTTCTGTATACAATCTTACTGTATAACTCCGGTTATAGTGACAAGTTGTTCAAGATCAACTATGTTAAATTAAGACACCATCTTCAACATATCGTATGTGGTTGATCAATAATAGCCAGGTAGGTAGTGTCAAATTTGACCGGAGCATTTTAGCATGGCTGCTTTCTTTTTATTTAGTTAGGTATTCCAAAGCTTATTAACAAATGATGTGTCAGCTGGCCCAAAAACCGGGGATTTTAGACAAGAAAAGGTAAAATATGAAACTTGATGGAAAAACGCTACAACTTATGTCAAATATTTATCTACGTGACTTACAACTCTTTAATAGCCTTGCTGACTTCTCTCCTAGCTTTCACTCAGGCAATCCGGGTTCAAATCCTGGCGTTGATTTTTTTTTTGTTTTTAAAATTGACATTTTATTTTGAAAAATAATTATTTTTATAATACCACGTTTGTATTATTTATACGAGACAATAAAAAAATCTGTATGTCTTTTATAGAATTATGCATAGAACTTATGAAATAGAACTATGCATTTGATCATAAATATTATGATTGACCTTAATAAGCAAAGTTATTGTAAATGAACCCCTGAAGCTTCCTGAGTTAGTACGACCAATCTAAGTGAAAAAGGGGGTTGCCCTCCCACCCCCTCCCGACATTTTTTTTTATTTTTTGGACAAACTGTTTTTTCTTAATGTAATATGATGTAGAACCAAAAGATACATACAACCCTAAATTTTCACTTTTCTATCACCAACCCCCATTTTTTAATAGCAATCTAAATATTTCCCTGTTCTCTATAATAGGTATATAAAAATTGATGTTTGTCTGTATGAGAAACGAGTTAAATTAATACTAAATAGCTTTGTCATGAAATATATCCAGTGGTTACAGCTAATTCCTTCCAAACGGAATATATCCCAATAGAAAATAGCTATCGAAAGTGTGCAAATCAATCAAAACACAATAAATCCAGTATTCCGCTGAATAACGCCCTTAATATAAAAATAATAATTTTTCAAAATAAAATGTCAATTTTAAAAACAAAAAGAAATTTCAACGCCAGGATTTGAACCCGGATTGCCTGAGTGAAAGCTAGGAGAGAAGTCAGCAAGGCTATTAAGAATTGTAAGTCACGTAGATAAATATTTGACATAAGTTGTAGCGTTTTCCATCAAGTTTCATATTTTACCTTTTCTTGTCTAAAATCCCCGGTTTTGGGCCAGCTGACACATCATTTGTTAATAAGCTTTGGAATACCTAACTAAATAAAAAGAAAGCAGCCATGCTAAAATGCTCCGGTCAAATTTGTCACTACCTCCCTGGCTAAAATCACATTTGTTTGAGGAAAAACAATTCTCTTGTTGGCCACATACCACCACAGGTAAATATCTTTAAAACTATTATTAGGCGTATAGTCTCTTGTGTTTCTCCTGTCTTGTCCCTACTGACAGTGTATTTTCTCTCCTTGGTAGGCCAATTTCTTGGGGACCTTTACCAGCGCTAGCAAGTAGTCACCACGACACCTAGCAACTAGTACCTTGTAACCAGCACCAGTAACTAGCCTTAGTAACCGACAACTAGTACCTCGTAACCAGCACCAGTAACCAGCCCTAGTAACCGACAACTAGTATTTTGATTCCCATCTCTGCATTTTCCAAAGACTGTTGAAATATGGCTTCCAAATAAATGTTAAATAAAAGGGGGAAGCCCACATCCCTGTCGAACAACCCTTCTTATATGTATGGGTTTGGATATAGTATTTTCTATTTTTAATTGTGCCGTTTGATACCAGTACAAGTTTTCAATGCATCTTATGTCTTTTTGGTCTATATCAAGTTCCTTGAAGATCACAGCCATACAGCAAGACAGAAAAACGTAACATATAATCATTCTGATTCTGAGCTCCAGACTAAGGTCTGATCTTGTAAAAAATGTTCTTAGTGATTTCCGTGCTGGTTAGATTCTTGAACAAACGAAAGAACAAATTAAAGTTACAAATTTGGAAAAGAATACAAGATCTAATAGTAAAAATTGCGTTCAAAAATTGAATTTTTTATTGAAAATTGGAGGTCGCTGTATGACGTAGAAGTATTATCAACTCATTACTTAAAATTTCGGACCAACTACTATCTAAATTATTTATGCTAATGCTCGCTAATGATAATACCGGTAATTTAAACAATGTTTCAAATAACTCTTTTAGACATTTATGTCAATTAGATAATGTTATCGCAGTTCCTAGTGTAATTTCCATATGACGTAATGACGAAAACTGACAAGTGCTGTAACATTCAGTGAATCGTACTACTAGGAAGTAAACTTATAGTACGTTATTTAACGGTAAAATATTGCAAAACCTCTAAATTTTAAAGAACCGCTTGGATTGACATGAAATTTGGCATACACATAGCTAACAAGTCAAAGAAAAAAGTGGTATCGCGCCGATATGTGTTTTTGCCCCGGGGGTGGTTTTCACCCCCTCTTGGGGGCGAAAAAATATTCGTCCAAAGTAAGTCCGGAAATGGATAAACTGACTAATTTTAAGTAACTTTTGTTTCATAGATTTTTTTCACTGTCAATACTTTTCGAGTTATTTGCCAGTGAATATGTTCATTTTTTCAACAAAATAACCACGTTTTTAGACGGTTTTTCTCAAATAATAAGTATTTTGCCGAAAAAACATTTATAGCAAAAATATAGCCTGTAAAAAATTTAAAAAAATGGTGTACATATCACGTCTCTGTACCTAGTAGAAGCAGAGTTATAGCTAATTAAAAATTTGTTCATATTCTTCAAATTCCAAATGGAATACTTTAACGTGAAATAACCAAAAATGAAGCACATTTCGGGGAAAACTCATTACAACTTAATTAAAGTGTTTAAAGAAAGCTTCACTTTTGTTTTATAAAAAAAAATTCTAGCATCAAAAGTAAACAAGTTACGCTCAAAATAAAGTTAGTCCCTTTTTTTGGTAAAAAAATCGGGAAAATCACCCCCTAATTAGTATCTCAAATGAACTTAATCGTTACGACTTCACAAGTTTCTTGACTCGTGTATGTATTGTTTATAGGATCTGTAAATTTCATCGGTTCTAAGTCCTTATTTTTGGAAGGGCTGTAGTTAAAAGGGGTTGAACGAGTCACTGATCACGAATGTATGCAAATTTAGAAACACCAAATCTTAATCAATTTTTGCCTAACAGAAAAACAAAAAATACATGATATTCAGAAAAGCAATGCTGACTTTTTTTGTTTTTCTGGATTTTTGGTATCTCTAACAATTTTTAAGTTATTTTGAAAAAAAGCATATTTTTCAAAATTAAAATTTTTGAAAATTGTACTTTAAAACCAAATTTTTAAAAAAATAAGCACTTTGAATCGATGAAACTTACAGATCATATAAACACAACATTAAGTAAAATAATTTGTGGAGCGGTAACGATTAATTTCATTTAAGTTGCTAATTAGGGCGTGGTCTTCCCGATTTTTTTTTTTGCCAAAACAAAAGGGACCAACTTTATTTTGAGCGTAACTTGCGTAAATTTAATGCTAGAAACTTTTTATAAAAACAAAAATAAAGCTTTTTTAAACACTTTAAAAAAGTCATAATGCTTAATTTTTTGGATATTTCACTTCGAAATATTCTATTTGAAATTTGGTGAATATGAATCTATTTTTCATTGGCTATAACTCTGGTTCTACGAGGTCCAGAGACCTAAAGCGTACACCATGTTTTTTACTTTTTTACATGCTATATTTTTGCTAACGTTTTTTTTTTCGATAACATACTTACTTTTTGAGTTATTTGCGAAAAACCGTCTAAAAATGTAGTTATTTTGTTGAAAATTAACATATTCACTAGCAAATAACTCGAAAAGTGTTGACTTGGCGAAAAAGCTCTATAGAACAAAAGTTACTTAAAATTAGTCAGTTTATCCATTTCCGGACTTATTTTGGACATATATTTTTTCACCCCCAAAAGGGGGTGAAAGTCACCCCCAGGGGAAAAGCACACATCGGCACAATATCACTTTTTTTCTTTGACATGTAAGCTATGCGTATGCCAAATTTCATGTCAATCCAAGCGGTTCTTTAAAATTTAGAGCAAAAACCGTGAGAGAATGGACTATTAGGACACTGATACACATTGTGTGTTGAAGGCACCGTTGCTCAGTAGTTGTTGTATGTAGATATTGGGTGCGGTCATTTAGAGGGAATAAAACAAAGTCGAAAAAATTTCTTTGTACCAAATATTTTACTTTGTATTAAATTTAAAAAGTGTTAGCAAAATCAATGATTTTTATAAATTTTGACAATAATTTACAAACTAAGGCTGCAACAAATTGTTACTTTTGTGCCCCATTTCAACTATACAGGACGTTGAACTTGCTACAAATTTCATTGACATTTGGATTTTACTTTAGATATCCCCTATACATAAGACGAGACAACTTTGTATTGTTCAATACATTTCATATACTAGCCTGGATATGCCCAATATAAATAAAGTAGCATGAAACAAAAATTAAAGAATAATTTGATGTGGAAAACCAAGTGAGAGAAAACAAATTTGGATTCACGTATTCACGCAGTTTTAAACTACAAAAATAAAATTGTAATAAAAAGGTATATGGGATATTTTTCCAAAAAATCAGATAATTTTCTGTTACTGATGCCCTTTACATAACGTAACCCTACTTATAGGCTATTGATTATGTATTTTAGAAAGGAACTACAACGTTAACGGGGTTTTATTGTTTCATATAGTCAATGGACCTCTCAGTATGAAAAAACCGCGGAGTGCTATCATTTAAAGGGGTGCGTTTTTGAGAAAAGGGTGAATTATGTCCCTAGGCACAGGGCGAATTAGGGTGAGTTCTATGCACATTTTTGATGCAAAAATGTCTACAAGAAAATTGTTTCAGGTTAAATTTACTATAGATATATCACATTTTAAAGTCAAAAATATTTTTTTTACAAAAATATATTCAAAAGAAAAGCAAGAAAAAAACACTAAAGATAACAATTTTGTTTTTGAAGATATTCTTCTTTAGCGGCGAATCGATTGAGGGTAAAATTTGATTGATCCGCGCGCATGCGCACACCGACAGTATGGTATTAGTTGTTGTTATACGGGCTCCGATTGGGTGTTGAAATTTTGAAATGATCTGTCAATAATTGTTCAATATGGAGGTTATCGGTAAACAAAAATATTGTATAATATTAGTTTTTATTGATGTGTGGACACAAATAAAATCAAATTTATAATTATAGTGACTTTTTAAATAGTTTTGAAAAGCCGCAGGTACGTAATTCTAAATGTTTCAGTTGGAAATACATACCTAATAGTTTCAATACCTATCTATTTGGAAAATGTAAACAAAATAATGTACTTAGTTACCTATTAGTAGGCAATGCTTTAATTTACATAATCTGATTACGAACAAACTTTCTACAAATCTTAATCTCATATATCGTTTTTCTTACTCTATATTTTGTTGTATTTTATTTCGACAAAAAACTAATAATTTTATTAAATTCATATAAATTTATGGTGTAAACGTTTAGTTTGTGTATACTCCCACATGACGTATACGAGAGTTTGGTGCAGTCTGAAATGGCGTCAACTTTCGTACGGCGCGGTAGACGTGAAGTGGGTTCAAGCCCCAAGCAAGTTATTATTTTTTTATAGATTTTATAATTGTAAGTATATTATTATATAATTTTTGAACATATTCTTCTTTTTTGAAAGTGGTAGATAAGAAAGTTAGTTTGATTTTTAAATAAAATAAGTACAAATAACCTTTTAAGTATATTTACTTCGTTTAAATTACCTATAGAAGAATATCTTCTTACGTGCGTACAAAGTACACACACATTCTTTTTTTATTCCAAAACTTTTTTCAATGGGGATATAGGTATAGGCATTGCTTCACAGAAAAAAAAGAATGTGTGTGTACTTTGTACGCACGTAAGAAGATATTCTTCTATTATATAATAGGTAATTTAAACGAAGTAAATATACTTAAAAGGTTATTTGTACTTATTTTATTTAAAAATCAAATTAACTTTCTTATCTACCACTTTCAAAACAGAAGAATATCTTCAAAAATTATATAATAATATACTTACAATCATAAAATCTATAAAAAAAATAAAAAAATAATAACTTGCTTGGGGCTTGAACCCACTTCACGTCCACCGCGCCGTACGAAAGTTGACGCCATTTCAAACTGCACCAAACTCTCGTATACGTCATGTGGGAATATACACAAACTAAACGTTTACACCATAAATTTATATGAATTTAATAAAATTATTAGTTTGATTTTTATCGAAACAAAATACAACAAAATATAGTGTAAGAAAACGATATATGAGATGAAGATTTGTAGAAAGTTTGTTCGTAATCAGATTATGTAAATTAAAGCATTGCCTACTAATAGGTAACTACATTATTTTGTTTACATTTTCCAAATAGATAGGTATTGAAACTATTAGGTATTTCCAACTGAAACATTTAGAATTACGTACCTGCGGCTTTTCAAAACTATTTAAAAAGTCACTATAATTATAAATTTGATTTTATTTGTGTCCACACATCAATAAAAACTAATATTATACAATATTTTTGTTTACCGATAACCTCCATATTGAACAATTATTGACAGATCATTTCAAAATTTCAACACCCAATCAGAGCCCGTATAACAACTAATACCATACTATCGGTGTGCGCATGCGCGCGGATCAATCAAATTTTACCCTCAATCGATTCGCCGCTAAAGAAGAATATCTTCAAAAACTTCCATTTGTTTTTCTTTAACGTGACGTTTAGTATAAGTCCCTATGATTTATAGTTTCCAAATTATGATTTTTCAAAGTTCGCCACTCACAACGATTTTGGGACATTTTCCTTGTTACTTCGCAAACATTGTTCTGTAACTTTTTTCTACGAAGCTTTAGATATTGGCAATGTTACATTTAGTAGGAAGAAAAATCAATTATCTTTAAAATGATCTATCGTAAAATGCTGTCTGACTATTTTTAAGCAAGATATGGTTTTTCAAAGTTGTATACTTTAATGATTTTTGATATATTTTACGATTATTTTAAATTTCTCATTATAACTATTTTTGTTGTATATTTAGGTATATATATTGTGTAATAAAAAAGAAAATTATTTTATTTACGTTAAAACTGTGTATTGTAAAAAACTCTAGGACTATTTTTAAACAAGATATGCTTTTTCAAAATGTCACATACACATTCAATAGGTCCCACTAAGCTGGAACCATATGGAAAACTTTTTTATTATTAACTTTATGAAAAAAACTTATTCTTTATCAAATGCTCTGCATAGTCTCAAACCTCAGATGCAATCATCAGATATAAAATTTTGTCAATAGTGTACGAGGTATGTTAAAAAATATGAATTTCGCTCAAGAGTAAAGTAGCTTTATATTTCAAAATATCGAAAAGTGTTATTAAGAAAAGTTATTTGGAATTAAAAATCATGTTATAATATGCCATTATATTCTTCTAATTGAAAAAAAATGGAAAAATATTAAATTTTTTCTCAAATTACGGATACCCTTGGATATCCTACGGATATCTTGTTTAAAAATGGTCCTACAATTTTTTGCAATACACTATTTTAAAGTAGAGAAAATATCCTTTTTTTATTTCACAATGTATATACCTGAATGTACAAGAAAAAAAGTCATCATGAAAATTTTTTAAAATAATCATAAAAAATATAAAAAATCATAAAAGTATAAAACCTTGAAAAAGCACAACTTGCTTAAAAATAGTCGTACAATCTTATACAATAGACCATTTTAAAGGTAATTGACTTCTCTTTCTAATAAGTGTAGAAAATCGCATATACCTAGAAATGCGTAGAAAAAAGTTACAGAACAATGTTTGCGAAATAATGGGGAAATGGTCCAAAAATGCTGTAAGCGGCGAACTTTGAAAAATTTCATTTCGGAAACTATAAATCCTAGAGACCTCTACCAAACGTCATTTTAACGAGGAAGGATGGTAGTTAGTTAGTAGTTATTTTTCACTGAAGCAATAGCTATACCTACTATATCCCTGTGGAAAAAAGTTATGGGACAAAAAACAAAATTGCTTTCTTTTGTGTTTTTTTCTTGTTATTCTTGAGTATATTTTTGTAAAAAAAATATTTTTGACTTGGTATTCTTGAGTATATTTTTGTAAAAAAAATATTTTTGACTTAAAAATATGATATTTCGATAGTAAATTTAACCTGGAAAAATTTTCCTGTAGACGTGTTTGTACTAAAAGTGCATAGAACTCACCCTAATTCACCTTGTGCCTAGGGACTAATTCACCCCTTTCTCAAAAACGCACCCATTTTAATTGAAGCACTCCGCGGGTTTTTCAAATTTAGAGGTCCATTGACCATACGAGATAATAAAATCCTATTAACGTTGTAGTTCCTTTTAGCTCTCTTATTTTGAACATAATCAATAGCCTATTACAACGTGATATTTTAAGCTACCCTCATCAATTTACATGTTCAAATATTAGTTTTAATCTAAATGTACATTTAGAGATATTCTTGACATCGCGAATATTTAGACTTCCTCCATTCTTCTGTCCTCTTGAATTGAGCAGAGTTCACGATTTCCACTGACAATTGCATCATTTTTAATTTCCTGATACGAAGTCGAAAACCGCTCCCGGCTTCATAGAATTCAATAAAAATTAATCTCAGGACTGGCGGAAATTAGATGAAACTCGTGTCATCCGATCCGACGAGATTTTGTTACTCCCCCGAAACAGTATTGGTTTTGCAGGAAAAGTAGATACTTTTTATAAAAAGTATTTGAGTGATGTATCAGATACGGCATATTAAAATTAAAACATGCAACAAGATACCTATTCAGAATTTTTTGTGCAAACATGATTCCTTTTTTATTTTCATTATCTTTCAAAGAGTTTGGCAATACATACATACATAATTTAGAGACGAATAATATTTAATACTTATTCTTCTTTTTTTGATTACAGGGACTAGGCTTTATCCGTTGTGTCCGAAATGGCTTATGATCATATTTTTTTAATTTCTATTTCTTTTACTTACCTCTTAGATTTTAATTGACACTTTTTGCGTTTCTCTTTTTCCATCGTGTACACATGTCTCTATTTATGCCATGAATATGATATGTTATGACTAGCTTATGCTATGAATACGCTACCAGAACCTACACCTGGTGCCTAGGATCACGTCCTCTTCTGGAGTTTCGAGGGCTTTCGGCATTAAATTGATGCAAACCGTTTAAACGGAGGTTTTGTGGGTTGATGAATACGAATTCGCCATCAGAACTGACCCCCGGGGCAGCTGGTGCCCACGGAGCTGATAAGACAAGTTATGTTTTGGAGTTCGGAGGGGTTTAGGGCACCTGGTGCACACGGAGCTGCTAAGACAAAAGTTATGTTTTGGAGTTCGGAGGGTTTTTGGGCACCAGGTGTATCGGGTCGGTTTTGATGTTACCAAATCTGGTCCTTAATACACTTATTTTGACATGTATATGCACATTTGGATGCATTTTATGCATTTTAAAATGCAATTAAGCGTTTCCATCCATTTTTCTATTGCAGACTTTTGTCCTGATATCATCCTGAACACAATTCAAAAAGTTGTAAGTCTCTAGGTGCTGTATTTAGAAATCGATTTATTTTTTCCTATATGCCCTGGTCTAGAAGCATGCCACTTGCAGCAGACTTGTTCTGTCCACTCGTTTCGTGAGCCTCTTGCAGGCCGTTATCTCTACCGCCCCACACGAAGAGGACGATTGATTGCATAATACCATATAAAACCCTTCTCTTTTCGGATTTTGGTCCCTCTATGTTGGGCATTATCCTCCCCAGCACAGCTTCACACTTCGCAGTCTTTCGCACATGCTCAACCCCGTAGTCTTTCAAGGTCTCGCAGTGGCATAAGACGTGCTACGTGGTCTCCACACGGCCAAAAAGTCTCTCCTGCCAAGCACAATGACTCAAATGTTTTTGAACCTACATTATCCATTCAACAATCCCACTATTATTCCAAAAACCTTTCGACTGTGTGTACAGAAGTTATATTAGCATCCAAAAAATAAGAGTAATCCATATCGATTTAATTTTTAAAAGTATCAAACAAATATTATTTACATGTACTGTATACATTACGTAAATGGGTGACATTGCTTCTGCAATGTAGGCCACTCGTTTTGAAAACAACGGAGTCAGCAATTATGTTACTATGTATTAGTAATTCACGGTCACATTCAAGCATGGTCAATCATAACAAACAATTGGAATTTATTTATAGATATGTACGTAGAAAGTAAAGAAAGGGATTATTCATTATTCAGAAACCGACGTGGTTAAAGTAGAGACATTCTCCATCCCGATACCAACTAGTTACTGTCATACATAGTGACTTCAATAAATATATTTCGGTAATTAGTGTTTCAACTTAATCAACCCCATCATCGGGGGTAACAACCCCCAGTACCAAGATATATGATTTAATAGGCCTGCTCTAAATTTAACTTGACTTGTCGCTTAAGTGAATGTTCCTTTCTAATCTGTCCATCCTTCTTTGAACTTTGGGTTAGTTTGTTTGAAAGTGAATGCCACAGGGCCTACTATCGGAGTAGATTGTATTTTCTCTGCCTGTCGTTCCACCACGTACGTTTTCAGCCATCATGAAATTCAGCCTTTCTGGTCCTCCTTTACCTTTTGCTTTTGCCTGTAATATTAGTTGCAGCAGCAAATATCTCCCGCTATTCCTCATGATGTGATCGAGGTGTTCCATTTTGGCTGTTTTTATTGTGGTTAACAGCTCTTTTTCTTTTTGTATTCTTAATAAAACACACTGATAAGTAACGTGGTCGGTATAGGATATCTTCAGGATTCGACAATAAAGCCACATTTCGAAAGCCTCAATTTTCTTGCAGGGGCCGTCTGTGAGAGTCCACGACTCAACTCTGTACAGTATAGGAATGATATAATATCGTAGTAACCTGACTTTTATGGGCATTGATAAATCATGACATTTGAATAGCTTAGCCATTTTTTAATGGCTAATTTTAAACACTTTAGAAGACCAATCAATAAGCATTTTTTCTCTAATTTTGTTCTCAAAATTTTTATTAAAAACGGACATAAAACTGTTTACAAATTAATATCTAACTCTTAGAGAGTACAAAAAATATTTTTTCTACAACCGTGTTAAAAATGCAATTTTTAGCACTCCATAGTAGCGTTAAAAATGCTACTTTAAGGCATTAGTGCTTTAAAATTTTTAAGGTACTGCAGTTAAAAGTGAATTGTCAAATTGTGAAACGTCAAAATATTTATATTTCATTTATTGACATTAATATTAATAGTACAACTTGCGCAATTTGAAAAAGGTGGTTTAAAAGGTTTTTTCAAATTTAATTTAAACTGTATTATTGCATTTTTAACACGTTTGTAGAAATAACAATTTTATGTAACGGTATAATATTTTCGCTAAGAATTTTTAGACATTCCCCTCTAGTGTAGACAACCAGTTCTACCTTTTACGGGTCATAGGTTTCGTGGTTTCAGCAATTAACAAAAATATTGTATTTTATAAATTTATAACGTTTGTAGAAAAAATATTGTATGATACACGTGTTAAAAAGTACATTTTTAAGGCACTCATGTGAATTGCAGAATTCGCTTCGCTCATTCTGCAAACTTTCACATGCGTGTTTTAAAATTGTATGGTTCAAGTGGAAATCGGTGGGACTGTGCATTTTATCAATGAAATAAAATATGTCTCCGACACTCCAGAAGCAGCTAACGATAAAATGTTTTAATTATCGCATTAATCATTGTAAATGAGTCGAGGGATATTAGTACAGTGAAAATAATACGAGGAGAACTGGACGATAATTATTATAAAGAATAAATTTTAAAGTTTTTTCTACTTTAATGACAAAAAAAAGCAAGCTCATTACCAGAAACCAATTCAAAATTATTTTGAACCAGAACCTATTTTACTTCAAATCAGGCCCGAGGCACTACATAATTTTCGGGCCCCTAAATATAATTTAATAATAATATTAATTAAGTTAATTTGTTAATATTGATATCAAATTTTTTAATTGTTCTAAGACCTTCTTCTTCTTCTTATTAACGTGCCCTATCAAGTCCTCTTGACGTTGGCGATTAACATGGCGAAACTGTCTCTGTCTCGAGCTATTCTAAATAGGTGATCTGCTTTCTTTATTCCTGTCCACTCCCGGATATTCTTCAACCAAGAGGCCTGCTTTCTACCAATTCCTCTGCGTCCTTCGATTTTACTCTTATCATAATAAGTTGAAGAATATTATACCGGTCTCCCCTTACTACATGTCCAAAATAGGTTTCTATATTTGATGTTATCAAGAAGCTCGCGGGCAGCATTTGCTCTCTTAAGGACTGCCACACTTGTCAGAGTAGCCGTTAATGATATTTTCAGTGTACGTCTGTGCAGCCACATTTCAAAGGCCTCCAAACGATTAATAGTCGATATTTTTAATGTCCATGCTTCGACAACATACATGAGGACTGACCAAATGTAACATTTAATCATGCGCTTTAGAAGTTTAACTTGCAAGTTATCATTACAGAAGAATTACCCCATTTTTAAAAATGTCGTGCGGGCTATCTCGATTCTACATTTTATCTCTTTATCTGGATCTAGTTGTTCAGTAATATGGCAACCAAGATATTTAAAACTGGGTACTCTTTGAATTATATGACCATCAACATAATATTGATGGGCCAAACGGCTAAATACCACGTTTTTTGTTTTTGAACAGTTTATGTTAGGCCAAACTCTCTTCCCACTGTGTCAATGGTATTTAAAGGGTGTTGTAATCTATTCATATCATCACTTAAAATAACTGTATCGTCTGCATATCTGATTGTATTTATCAGAATTTCATTAACTTTCACACCTCATTCCAAAATATGGAGCGCTTCCTTAAATATTATATCTGAATATAAATTGAATAACAGTGGGGACAGTATAAAACCCTGTCTGACACCTCTTTGTATTTTGCATATTTCTGTTGATTTTCTTTTTATGCAAGCTGTCGCTGTTTGACGCCAGTATAATTTTTCTATGATTTGTACATCTTGACTATTAACTCCTTAATCCTTTAATATTTTAATTAATTTGTGATGTTGTACTCGATCAAAGGCCTTCTCATGGTCAATAAATATAACAAATATGTACGTCTTTCCTTTGATCGGCATTTCTGCAATAATACATTTAGTGCAAAGAGTGCGACCCAGGTTCCCAGTCCATTTCTGAAGCCAAATTGTGTTTCATCCTGGTCTTCTTCACATTTATCTCTGATTCTACTGTGGATGATACGTAGAAAGATTTTCAAAGTGTGTCTCATGTGGTTCTAAGACCACAGTTGGCAATTTTGAAAATTTATCTTGTTTTATTGCAATAAAAAATTTTTGATGATCTTTCCGGGCCCCATTAAAATGCGGGCCCGAGGCAGGTGCCTCACTGGCCTAGTGGTAAAATAGGCCCTGTTTTGAACATCATATGTGAAACATTATTTGGTTGAAAAGTCTCATTTTTGTTGGCACAAAAATATATTAATTTGTCTGGAGTAAATTACAGTTCTGTTTATCTTGTTACTATCAACATTCACACAGTGTTGCCAAACTGAATTTTGTTATTTTGGTTGTAAATTTTTTCCACGGATCTCCGAGGGTACAATACTTTTAACACTTATATCATAAATAACTATTTTTTTTTTTCATTTATCCACGTACACTAATATTGTAGGGCGCCAAAGTCGAGGCCTCGAAAAAAAAAGTAGTTCCGATGGCCGACAGTTAATCTTAGGATTGGGATCTCTGAAATAAAAAAATCATACGGCATTTGAAAAAGGAAGATTTCTTATGTGACAATTTACCATAATTTGTCCAAAAAATAAAAAATAAATATTTTTTAACCATGAAAAACTGAAAAAAGACGATTGTTTCACAAAAATTTTTCAAATTTCCGTAATTTTTTTTTGCTGAATTTTCAACTAACGGTGGTAAATTGTCATATAAGAAACCTTCCTTTTTCAAATGCCGTACGATTTTTTTGTTTCAGAGATCCCAATCCAATGTAATTAAATCCAATGTAATTTTTTTGTTTCAGAGAATGGTAGTGAGTTCGAATCTCACCAGGGTCAGAAATTTTTTCATTTATTATAAATTAATAAATGAAATAGGTTTCTGTCCTTGTGGAATCGGTACTCACCGGAGGGACCGCAGACGTTCGGATACAATTAGCGTCTCTTTGCAAAAACAATGACGTCAACTTTGCAAAGTAACAAGACACTTACTCAACACACACACTACACATTACACCTGAGTTTGTGATAAGTTATACAATTACGTGGCTGACGGTTCTAGTTCTAAACCAAGGCCAGAATCAGAAAAAAAAGATCCCAATCCTGAGATTAACTGTCCGCCATCGGAATTACTTTTTTTCGAGGCCTCAAAATTTTTGGCGCCCTCTACAATACGTGCATAAATGAAAAAAGATACTTTTTACTCTCTAAGAGTTAGATATTAATATGTAAAAAGTTTTATGTTCAGTTTTAATTGAAAAAATGCTTATTTGTTGGTCTTCTAAAGTACACTTTTAGTACCTTAAATGCAGATCTTGCTTTCCCTATTCTATTGATTTCTAGGGAATGGTCCCAATTTTCATTGACGTTCGTACCAAGGTAGGTGTCAAACATTGGGGACAAGATATTAAAAAACTTAATGAACGTTAGGTTTTGCGATGTATTGAAATCAAACTTAACGGTTTTTTGAGATGCATTTCGAATAAATTAAAATTGAATAGCTCGTTCGGTAAATTGGCCATTTAAGCAACTAGTATTTGCCATAAACCCGCAAGACTTCACGGCTATAATGATGACTGTGATAATGATGATGTGTTATTATACAGGATTTTTTTCTTTTAATATTACTTCTCACTATCAGAACATATTATAAACACTTTCAAATAGTCAAACTTTCTACAATATTCTTCCTATTAAATTTTTATGATTACCGTTTTGCATTTCATCGGTATATCAGAGAGAATATTTTTAAGTATTTTTTGTCGTACGTGATTAAGAACAAGCATTGCCTTAAAACAAAAATAATGAGGCATAAATGAAGTTTGCTTTTTTACGATCGAGAAGAAAGAATTTCACTATTTTAATTATGAAATTAAATTAATTTTAGTGAAACACCAATATAACGGATGTAGCGAATAAGGAGTACCCAGGTAAAGCTTTGAGCTTTCTTGAAAAATAGACCAATCAAGTTAGTAAAAAATAAGCCGTTTTTCGACATATTGAAAAGACGAGGTTTGACAGTTGAAATGTGTAGTATGAGATATTACAAAAGGGCTACCATCTTGGGATTCATCAATTTTTTAGTGGAACAATTTTTAAATAAACAATCAAAACGTCAAACTTAGTTTTGTGCTCATAACTTGAAAACTTGTTTATTTAGAGATTTGACGTTCACAGGTAACTTTTTTAGAGTAAAAAGATACATCGAATGAGATACGCTAAATGAAAATCGGTTAATAAGAAAAAAAGTTATTGCAAAACAGACGACAAAATCATTGTTTTTTAATATTGTTAATAACAATTTTATTGTTTATTAGAATATGTTTAAATATACCTAAACTTGAGGGCATTATGGTGTTTGAATGGTGTGCAAAAAATGGTCCAGATCTGTTTAATAGTTTTCGCAAAATTGAATTTGTTTATAAATTTTTTTGAAAAACGAGCTAATTTCTGAGGCTGGTCCAGTTAATATAGCTGAATGTATCTCAATAATCCGGAGCTCATTTCCTTCGTTAAGATGTATACTAACAGCCTATGAAAAAAAAAAGTAAAAAAATACATATACGTACACAAAATTATTTGTTAATAAATAGCAGTTTTTAAGCTTATAAACAATTACAATAATTTCGTAGAAATTAGATCAAACTAAATGGCAATAAAAAATACGGAAAGCTGGTTAAAATACACAACTTGTAAACAAAAATTTAGGTCGTACGACCCTTGGGGTCTGAGATAGCCCCTTTTTTTTTAAATCACTGTTACGTTAATTAACAACACTAAGATCTGAAATTAACCAATATTTTATAAGAAAAGTCAAAGTTTTTAACAAAGTTTTTAGCAAGAAAAAATGTTAAAAATTGTTAAAACGGTAGTGTTATAAACAAAAAGTATTTTGCGTTGCGACTAAAGTAAAAAAAAATAATGGGCGTAGCCGAATGAGAATAAATTCGCGGACTACCATTCGCTAGCGCTAGACCGTTGCAGCCCATTTTTAACATTGACAGTATACCGGATTTTAAGCTTAATATTATATTTATATATTTTGGTAGAAACTTGCATTTTATGAATATTATTATCTTGCACATTTATTTAGTAAAATTATATTTTAAATAAATAAATTAAAAAAATGACAATAAAAAGGCCACTTAAAAAAGGTTTATACATCCCACTAGCTGCTTTGTTTTGGATAATTTTGCAATGAAAATAAGATAAACATTATTATTTTAATGTGGTACCATAGATAAAAAAAATAGTAAACTTGGTATAGTAGAACCCGATTGGTAGGTAGGCCATTTTTTATTCTCTATTTTGAATCCGTGTGTAGTCCAGGCTGTATCGACGACCCCGTTAGGTAAATTATTCCGATTCTTATTTTTTGCACAAACTTACTCAAAAAAAGTTCCTTATAACAAATCCAAAGGGTACCAAGAGCTACCGCGGCCGGAAAATTGTTTAAACAATTTTTTCATTAGTTTTCTGTTAACTTATAAAAGTTGGGTGACAAACTGTTTAGTTTATAATTTTAATCAACGCAGCATTAAAACATAGGTCCTGAAGAAGTTTTCTGGAAAATTTCAAGTCAAAATATGCAACAGAAAAAAAGTTACACGACCTTATAGACGAGTGGTACTCCACAAAAAAAACGCTCATTTCTCGAGATATCAACCACATTGTGGTGAATGGCTAATTTTGGTCTTAATTTATGTTTTTGATGGTCCTGAAAACGAAAATGAGGTTTATTTTGAATTTTAGATGGGGAAACATTGTCAAAATCGAAATTTTACCCTAAAAATAAAAAAAATGAAATCACGTTTTTCTTAAAATTAAAAGTTACACCACCTTTTTTATATAAAACATTTTGTTCTCTGTACTCTAGATTTTAACATAAAATTAATTGAACAGCTAAATTTCAAATTTTGTCACTCAACTTTTGCGATTAAACTTTGCAATTCAAGAATCTGCACCTTTTACTTCAAACAATTTATAACTTTCTTTGAAGCAAGATAGAAATATTGAAGCAGGTCCCATTGTCTTCAGAATGGTGAGAAATATATACTATAAAAATTTCAGAAAAAAATATTATAATGGAACTGAGTTGTAGCAAGTTAAACGCAAAAAACGTAATTTTTATGTTTAGGGTAAAGATTCGATTTTGATAATGTTTCCCCACGTAAAATTCAAAACAACCCTAATTTTCGTTTTCAGCACCATCAAAAATATAAAGTACCTATTACCAAAATTAGTATCAGTATCTCGAGAAATAAGCTTTTTTTGGGGTGTGCCAGTGTGCCGCTCGTCTATAAAGTCACATAACATTTTTCCTATTGCATATTTTAAATTAAATTTTTTTGGAAAACTTCTTCATGAATTATATTTTATTTCTGTGTTAGTTAAAATTACAAACTAAAAAGTTTGTCACTCAACTTTTTTAAGTAAACATGAAACTAACGAAATCTGACGACAAAATGTTTAAAAATAAACAACTTCTCTTTTAATGTGTTTAATCATTTTGGACGAATCTCATTGTTATCTAAATGCTTCAAAGATAACAGAGTAAAATTTTCAAAAGGAAATATTTACAGCGACCAAAAATACAGTGAGTTAAAAATGAAAAATCATCAAAATTGATTTATCGCATTTTGGCATAAAATTTGATTTTTGAACATGTTCCACTAATTCTAGAAAAAAATAAACTCCATATTCGGACTCGGAGACCTCGAAAACATAAGGAATGATGAAAATTTATTATTCAGTTTAAAGTTGATTTTTGTGATCGGTATAACGTAATTTTAGGAGTTGCTGCCGGTCGCCAACCGCGCCCACTATTCAGTCAGTCGACTACGCCCGCTATTTTTTACTTACGTCGGAACGCAAAATACTTTTTGTTTATAACACTACTGTTTAAACAATTTTTAACATTTTTTCTTGCTAAAAACTTTGACATTTCTTATAAAATATTGGTTAATTTCAGATCTTAGTGTTGTTAATTAATGTAACAGTGATTTTTTCAAAAAAAGGAGCTATCTCAGACCCCAAGGGTCGTACGACCTAAAATTTTTTTTACAAGTTGTGTATTTTAACCAGCTTTCCGTATTTTTTATTGCCATTTAATATGATCTAATTTATACGAAATTATTGTAATTGTTTATAAGCTTAAAAACTGCTATTTATTAACAAATAATTTTGTGTACGTATATGTAATTTTTTTTCACTTTTTTTTTCATACGCTGTTAGTATACATCTTAACGAAGGAAATGAGCCCCGGATTATTGAGATACATTCAGCCATATTAACTGGACCAGCCTCAGAAATTAGCTCGTTTTTCAAAAAATTTTATAAACAAATTCAATTTTGCGAAAACTATTTAACAGATCTGGACCATTTTTTGCACACCATTCAAACACCATAATGCCCTCAATTTTAGTTATATTAAAACATATTCTAATAAACAATAAAATTGTTATTAACAATATTCCAAATCAGTGATTTTGTCTTCCGTTTTGCAATAACTTTTTTGTTTATTAACCGATTTTCATTTAGCGTATCTCATTCGATGTATCTTTTTTTTTCTGAAAAAGTTATCTGTGGACGTCAAATTTCTAAATAAACAAGTTTTTAAGTTATGAGCAAAAAACTAAGTTTGACGTTTTGATTGTTTATTTAAAAAATGTTCCACTAAAAAATTGATGAATCCCAAGATGGTAGTCTTTTTGTAATATCTCGTACTACACATTTCAACTGTCAAACCTCGTCTTTTCCGTTATGTCTAGAAAAAACCTAACTTGATTGGCCTAAAAGTACTATTACTGATACTAAAACTTAGTTCATGAAAGATATATAGCACTATAAAAAGTTTACTTATTTTAACTGTTCGATCTATAAAGGTGCGTATCCATTAGGTTGGTGCTCCATGCTCCGTGTATCTGCTCCACATAGTGGATACGTTGGTGCTCCTCCTCGTCGATCCAATTGGTGGCGGTTTATATGTATATGGGGGAGCGCATGCCGTATCCATTGGAGCAGTTACACGTAGCACCAGCCTAATGGATACGTACCTTTACATACTACGTTCTCACGATAATCCAAACAATGCTGTCCTTGTTTGCGTCTAATTTTAATAGAATTAACGAGGTGTGGTCTTATTTATTTTGAGGGACGCTTCTACATCTCATCAACATCCAATTTAGTAGCTATTTTTAATCAATATAATGAAAGCAATTACATAGCAGTCGGTATAGAGATGACGACATACTCGGGTTTCTTATATCACATACGTTATAGCTAAAAAAAATTTAAAAAAATGGACAAAAGTTCATCACCAGAGAGATTTGTGTCATCTTCAACTACTAGTTATATTGCAAAAGAGAAACAATAGGGATGTTCACTAATTTTTAAATATAGTTAAATTCAATAGATTACAAGGTATATAAAAACGTAACATTCATAAAACTGTTTAAAAATGTATATTTTTTAAGATAAATGAGTTCATAATGTTGATTTTCTTGGAGGCTAGAAAAACGGTACCCTGCAGCGAGGCTACGGTCTGTGACGTCTGCAGTCGTAACGTCTTTGATCGACGACTAGTTTTGTATACTTATTTACTCAGTGTATTTGAATGTGCGCAGTTTTTTAGGTATTTAATTATTAAAAATAAAGCCAAATAAGTGGTGTTTTGTTCGTGGGTGTGTAAATACATCAAAAAACAGTTCTGACAAGATTTTTATTACCGTTCCAGCCAATTTAAAACAGAAAAAGAAATGGTTTGTTGCAGCTAGAACTTAAAATAACTATAAAGAACTACCTTAATAAAATAAACATTATAGAAGTTTTCCAGAGACTTCCGGCCCTTGGTAATAATGTAATTGTTCTTTCTGCATTTACATTTTTCAAAAATACTTATTAGTTTTCTCAGGATTCGAAAAAAATGAATAAATTTAAATAGCATTCGACCAAGATTTTGCACCTACCCCCTTAAAGAGTAAATGAAAAAGTTTCGGGACCTCAAATTTGTATTCCTTAAACTGGGATATTCCTAAAAACGGGATTCTAATAATACATACAGTAAAAGTAAACCTTGAAATAACTACATGTGGATGTAGGTATGACTTTATATTATATTAAAATTATTAATAATTTAGTGAAAAGATTGGTTGAAATAAAAATGTATAATACCCAAGTTCAAAAATATTTTTTACCTTGGAACAGTTGTCAACTCGAAATACGAAACAACCGAAATAAGATCTAGAGTTGAAAAGGACATAGCAACATTTAACAACATGCATGAGAAATATTTTCACCCATTGCGACATAATATCTCTCCCACTAAAAATGCGGCTGCTAAAATGTTATTATTTCCGGTCATGCTATATGGCGCAGAGGCCTGGACAATAATGGAAACATTAATGAAAAAGCTAGAGGCATTCGAGATGTGGGTGTACCCACGTATCCTCAAAATATCCTGGGCGACCCACACCAACGTACAGGTATTGCGTCGAATGGGAAAACAAAAAGAAATCTCTTTTACAATTAAGAAACGAAATCTTAAATATTTCGGTCATATCATGAGGCATGATAAATATCGTATACTCCAACTGATAACGCAAGGTAAAATAGAGAGCAAACGCGGACTCGGAAGAAAAGACACTCATGACTTAAAAACTTACGCCAATGATTTGGACAAAAATCGATCGAGTTATTCAGAAACGCCTCAAATGAAATTAAAATTGCCATGATGATAGCCAACGTCCACAACGGACAAGGCACATGAAGAAGAATAAAAATATTTTTAATACACCTAACCAAGGTAAAGTAATAACCAGCCAATGTATGCATACAATATGCATGCGTGCGTACAATGCATGCATACAACTTTCTCTATTTTTTTTGTGGAGTATTAAGCATTTATTTTTTTAGCTTAAAGAAGACATGGAAAATTATATGGAATATACACTCAGTAAAGCTGTGGTAGATTTATTTTTTTACAAGATGCCAATAAATCATACACCATTGTTACATCCACACTACAGTCGGTAGTTTATACGAATCGGCTTTCTGAAAACCTTCTTCCATTTTATTTGTTTATTTTTGTAAAACCCAAAATATGTCCTTACAAACAGTCTATCCACTTTAAACTAAACAAATTCACTATAAAACTCCACTTTAACCCTGATAAAACAAGAAGAGAACAAAATAAAATGACCTGAAACGTCAAACAGGTAAACAGTAACACTATGAGAATGGCGCGCGCTTGGGGTATGCAACTAGTGACGTCAGGCCAATAGAAAAGCGTTCTTGAAATTTAAAATAATGCTAGATTTCTAATAAAGATTTTTTATAGAAATGCTTTTTCAATTTTGTTGAAATTTTGGACAATTATTCCTAGGGTGTTTCTTGATCGTTTTACATGTTTGAAATGACTTTTTAATGTTTTGTGAACATCCCTATTCCGTTAATATAATGCGCAGCCCTTATTGACATGTGTTGCAACTTGCAACGCAAACAACAAGAAAAAACGACAACCCTCTAGGTCTAGGCTAGAGTATGGAAATAAAGAAATGTAAACATACGCAAAATTTTACTTTGTGCTAATTAATTCTGTGCTAAGACAAATTCTGTTAAGGTTTTCCTATGTACTGGGTGGATAGTAGAAGGAATCTTGTGAGAGACATGTATGAATGAGTAATAACTAAAGCTCGGATTTATAGGCAACAAAAATTGAAGAAAAAGGCGCCTATATAGGCAAAGATTTTTATTAAAAAAGGCAGGAATATTAACATTTAGGCAAAATATAGGCAATAAAGAAATATAACTTATTATTTATTGTACAAAGTGAATTAACGTAATATTAACTTAAGGCAGGTATATTTACACATTAGTATAAATAAACTAGTAACTAAATAACTGTTAATTAATAATTAAACATTGTAACTACTTAAAATTTTATCATTAATAGAAACAACTAAATGTTTTTCAATATTTTCGGTCTTAAAACTATGTCTTCGATCACTTAAAATTAATTTGTACATTGAAAACGAACGTTCGACATCGACAGATGTAACTGGAGCATATTTCAGAGCGGATAATAAATCTGGCATAATTTGTACTTCCTCGGAAAATGTCCCATTCAAAACTTTAGCAACATTAGATAAAAACGAAAAACCTTCATTCTTGTCGAAAACATATTTCATTTTTTTTTTAATTAATTGACCGTTACTTCCAGGTGCCGATTTAATTTTCGTCTTTAAATTATCTATTAATTTTACTGACTCACATAAATTTATCTCTTGTTTTTCTAATAAGGTAATTGTGGTAACTAGAGAGCGGAATATATGCAACACAACATTACCAAAATATGCGCATATGTACATATATATGCATTACTTTTACTACAAATATGCAGGTATTTTTTCTAAATTTGTCTAAATATGCAAATGCATATTAAAAATACTCAAAAATAAAACAATATATTAAGTCGTAAGATCTTCAGAAAAGTTGGCTTCAAAAATACGTAGGTACAACTTTCCTCAAACAATCGAAGCCCTCATTTTGTTCTAAAACATTTTTTAATTTATTTCTAATTGTAATCCGGGAATTTTTTGACAATGAGCAGAAAAAGTGTTAACAAGATTAACCGAATCACTTAATTGTAAATTCCTTTGTTCTAATGACTTTATTAGATCTGGTAAAAAACTAAAATTAACTTTTATGAACATAAGTTCTTTAGCAGTTTGTACGTTACTTACAGAACAAAGTACGTTACTTAAGCTGAAGAACAAAAGTGGAATTGTCTACAATTTGATGGATTTTTGTATTTGGATGCTTCTCTCTATGTCCGTCTTTATAGAAGTAAAAGCAAATTTGTCAAATAAAAACACTCTTTCCAGAAAAATTTCTTTTGTGGGACATGATGCTTTTGTTTGTCAGTTCCTCATTTAAAAAATGAAATGTGAAAATGAATGTAACTTACGATTTTGGAACAGGCCTTGCAAAATACTTTGTCTCCACTTAGCTTTAACTCGGGAAAACACTTTATCCAAGCACTTTTTTGAATGGTAGACTTATTTAAATTTAATATATACCAATCACTTCAAAAACACTAAATACGATACAACGTTTACTTTAAACAAATGTTGGCCGGAAACTGACAAAATAATTATTAGACCCTTAAAATCAGGTAGGTACCTACGACTTGCTACGCTAATAAAATAATATTTTTCTGGGAACACCCATAATTGTTAAATTCAGGTAGTAATGGGAAAGTCCAGATGAGCGATAGATAGATAAATAACGAGCTCGTTTATATCGAAGTTATAAAATTCCAACTAAGAGGGGAAAATTTTAAACTTTTATATAATTTATTTTTAAAATATGCAAAATAAATCGTGTTTAGCTTAAATATGCAATGTTGTGTTTGTTGTCTGAAAATATGCAATATATGCATCTATATGCACTTTGCATATTTTCCGCTCTCTAGTGGTAACTATTAATTTATAATTGTCATTGATATAAGCGAGTTCCTGTTTCAATTTGGGATTTTTTAATATTTTTTTTGCTTCTCGAATGGCTTCGGAAATATCATCAAATTCTGACATAACTAATTCTATTTCATTACAGTGTTCAAAGTAAAAAAAACTGCTTCGAGCCAGGTTCCCCACCTTGTAATTACTGGTTTAGGTGGCAAAGGGACACCGGGAAGTCTTTCTTTATATATTTGCACCCTCAACGGAGCCTTTACAAAAACTTTTTTCATAAAATTTATAAAATTATTTACCAACGGAAACAGATTTCTTATTTCTTCAGCAATTCTATTTACCCCGTGGGCTACACAAGTGCAATGAATTAAATTAGGATAAAAAATCTTTAAATTAACAGCAGCTTTTAACATATATGCCGCAGCATCTGAAAGCATTAAAACTATTTTATTCACTGGTATAGGGTTGGGTAAAAAGAGGTTTGTTAAACTGTCTTGTATAAATCGACTTATTGTTAAATTGTTTGTTTTTTCCAATTCTTTAAAGTAGCAACTAAATAAAGTTTTCATTCAAAATTCCAATCATTAAATTAGCTATATACCTGCCGCATACATCTGTCGTTTCATCCACGATAATATACAAAAAATTGCCCTCTAACTCCCGCTTAATTTTTGAAATACATTCCACATAACATTTTTCCACAGTATGTTTTCTCAATGTACTCTCGTCCGGTAAGGATTTATTAAGATATTTTTCGAAAAAGCATTTAAAACTAGGGTTATTAACTTTATATAGAGGAATGTTGGATGCAATCATCATCTGGCATAAATCAAATTTAAATGCGTCTTCCTCCTTTTTTTTAAACTGCTTAAACTATCCCGCAGAGATATTTGGGCTAACTTAGAGGAATTTAATTTTTCCAAATTACGTTTATGAAGTGGGGTTCCACAATGCTGGTCAATAAAGTACTTTTTTCTACTTGAAATCTGAGAATTTAAAAAACAATAATTAGAATTCTAAAACCGCTTTAGAATTTAGTTATGTTGTAGGACGAGAAGAAAAGAGAAAAAATAAAACTTACCGATTTGCCGCATGGTTTACAAAATGCTCCATCTCCTTCTAGAGAAAGTTCCGAATAAGGTGCGATCCATAGCCTTAATTTAGATGTCATCTTTTCACACAAATGTCTAAAACGTTTTAAAACGTGTTCTTTGCTTTTTGGTATACGCAACAAAACTAAACTAGGATATAGCAATTTGTGACTAAACTCTGATACAGTAACCGACTGTACAACTGATAATAAACGAATAAAGCTTAGGGATTTCCAAATAGTTAACCCTCAAGTCTCGATCAGGTACATTTTCCTAGAAATCTGTTATATAAACAAACCATTGATATTTTATTATTGACCCAAAATTTTATTATAGAATGGTTTAGTAATAGAATAATATCATGGGTAGTACCATGAAATTTTAAAAAAGGCACAAATAGGCGGAATTTACGAAAAAAAGGCAAAAAGTGCAAAAAACAATTATAATAGGCAAAATAGGCAAAAAAAGGAATTTTGCCTACAATCCGAGCTTTAGTAATAACTAGTGTTAGGATAGATGTGAGAAAGACTTTCATGTGAAAGTAGGATTGCATCAGGGCTCAGTGTTATTTATTCTCATTTCTATTCTCTCTATATCTATCTATTGTTGGCTCATGTATCCTGATGATGTAGCGTTAGCAAGAAATACCAAAACGGATTTATAACAAAATCTGAAATAGTGGACACAAGTTTTTGAAAAAAAAGAATTTGGAATGTTTTGGAAACAATTTGGCTGTCCATTTTAAGATGGAGTTACCATTACAAATAAAATCATAACTATGAATGGTAAAATAATGTGTGACAGAAAAATTTTAATGAAATTGAAAGAAAAATTCAATATAGTATATTAAGTATGGAGAACGGTAAGGGTTTTATACCGATCGAAGACAATTGTTTGGAGGAGGAGCGGAGCGACGACTTCAATTATTGTCTGAGATCGGTTACCCTTAACGTTCGACATGCTTATAACGTTTTTTGCACGATTGATACTATTATAAATTATAAAATTAAACATTTTCGTCATATTAACTAGTTTCATTCATTTTATCAAGATAGATACTTTGGTTGTTAGGTAGTAACTAGGGTGCATAACAACAATGGAGAATTGAGTTTTTATTTAGTTGTCAATAATTTTAAGTACAATTTTGATTATTATAAATTAAAATATGAGCGAAAATGAATTTGAAGAAATTGAACGGGCTTGGGAAGAAGGGTGTTCCGCAATTATTCCCGAAAAATCCAAAATCCGTTATCAAAATACCTACCAAAGTTTTAAAAAATGGTACGAAGGCAAGAATTTAAGAATCGAAGAAAAGACTCTATTGGCATATTTCGTTCAAAGACATATGCAGTTGAAAGCTCCTGGAAGCCTCTGGGCAGAATATTCAATGATTAAATCCACCGTTTTTCTTTATGATGGCATTGATATTTCCAAGTTTTCAACTTTGATCGCGTATTTGAAGAGAAAAAATGTTGGCTATAGGCCTAAGAAGTTTCAATATTAATAAATAATTCGTTAGTTTTCTTTATTCTTTCAAAAAATAAATTAAAATTAAGAGATTTTTAACTCGACGGTAAGTGAATTACTTACCGTCGAGTTGGAGTACTTACCGTCAAGTTGGATTACTTACCGTCGAGTTGCTAGTAAATGTCACCTACTGACGTAAAATCTGTCACGGTAAACAGTCAAAAATGATCAATCGTGCAAAAAAACTTTGACAGGTCCAGCTATAGGCCAGGAGCCGAAGCTTTTCACATCGCAATTTTTACAGAATGGATCGATTTGCTTGACAATTTGAGAATAAGTAGTGAATAGTCCAATGATCAAAAGCTATATGATGCCGAAAGGCGCTTTTACCATGGGGGTGGTTGCGACCCCATCTCGAGGGTGGAAATTTTTTATTATATTTTGACCACAAAAGTTGATAAAAACATTCATTCTAAGCAAAAAATGTTCTATACATTTTTTTGATAAAATTAATAGTTTTCGATTTATTCGCTATCGAAAGTGATAGTTTTGTATAGAAAAATCAATGTTTTTCGATATACTCATTTACGATTCACTCAATTTTTGCCGTAGAAAAAATGTTTTCAAACCAAGTTCTTGGGAATTAAATAACCTACAATTTTTTATTGAAACATTTTTTCATATCTCTGATGCTAATCTTTCTATTCTGAAGAAAATGACATTTTTTACCAAACTACAAAAATTCGTTATTCAGTTAACTACAGTTTTTTAAAAAAGTCAAACTTTTAGAATCTATTAATAATACATAAATAAATAAGAATGAATAAGGCCAATGACTAAAAACACCGCTAACTTACATTATTATGCTTCCAATTGGACATCTCCTTTTTTTTCAAAAAAATATATTTATTTTTTAACCGCAACTTTTTATTTTTTTATCCTAGAAAGTTCTGTAAAAAATAATTTTGTAGGTTTTTACAAGATCTATATGCCTATTAATATTAAATCTTTTTAAAATCCTCAGTCACAAAAAGAGGTGACTTTGAAAGAGTTGGTAAAGGTGGTTTTTGCATGTTATTACAAGTTTTAATTGTCAATAGTTCACTCAATTTTTTTTGCCGTAGAGAAAATTTTTGCAAACCTTGTTCTTAGGAATTACGTAAGCTATAATTTCATATTTAAACATTTTTTCGTATCTTTTATGCTAATCTTGCTATTTTGAAGATAAGGCCATTTTTTTCCAAACCGCAAAAATTCGTTATTCGCTTTTAACATTTTTTTTTAACTAATCATTCTAACCCGGTAAAACTTTTAGAACCTATTAATAATACATAAATAAAAAAGACCGAATAAGGTCAATGACTAATTTTCATTAGGGTGGTGATTAGGGGGTTGCTTGCGATCAGGCCCGGTCTGGCCAGGGCGGCTGGTCGGCGATCGCCGAGGGCCTCCGGCTCAAGGGGGCCTCCAAAAGCCAAAAAATTCAAGTAAACAAAAGTTTTTTTATTATAAAAAATTATTTTGTTTTACTGTTTCACAGCGACGTAATACAGCAAAAACAATTTTAAATAAACAATAACCTACTTTTTATTAAATTACAGCTAAGGGTAACCCCTAGGTTACCTAGGTATAATAAAAAAGTAATAGTAAGTCGCTCTGTGCTCGAGGTAGTCACCGATCCCACCGCGCCGCACCGTTCGGCTTAAGCTCAGCGCTCAGCGGTAGTGACTCGACAGCGCCGCGCCGGCGCCCTGGACTCAAGCAGACAGCTACGACGCGACATTCTCTGCGCGCGCACCTGCTGTCAGTTGAGTTGACCTGCTGTCAGCAGGTAAGCTTTTTATGAGCATATAAGCACAGACAATATACAGATGTAGCAAAATTCTAACCACACTTATCTCGAAACTGTAGCAAAATTCTAACCACACTTTTCTCGAAACTGATCACTTTTCAGGAGAGAGAAAAAACTGTATATTTTCTTGTTTTCAAACTAAAATTTAATAAAAAAAAAAACGTAAAACTGAAAAATGTTAATTGTATTACTATTAAATAGTTAATTTTTCTTAAAGACTTCATTTTCATATTTTATTAAACATTTTTTAAGATATACGTGGGGTTCAGCTATTTTTCTTTGTTGAGATACGGTCTTGTTCTTTATAACCTCACGTATCTCACGGATAACCTCTGTTATCAATCTAGCCATCGATCTGTATATTATCTGTGATATAAGCCCTTAACTTAAAATACTTTTGATTGTTTGTATTTGTTGCTGAAGTACATCTTTGGAGTAAAATGTGTGATAAACAGTAAATGTGATTCATACATAGATGTATTCAAAATTAAAAAATCGGACGTGATAGGCTTTTTTCTGTTTTAGTCAACCATTCTTAAACAGTACTGCATTTAAAATTGATTTTTGAAGTAGTTACATTTATTAATAAATTAAAATTTGGTGCTGATGTAAAGGTAAAATATTTTAATCATTTTAGCCTCTGGATTGTTGATATACAATGTCAATGTCATTTAGGGGTACAGTATTACCTAACCAAATAGAATCGCTAAGATCTTCAAATTGCATTGTAAAATATTTAGCAATTATTCAATTTCAACCAAATTATTAAAAATTTAAAAGCATTTAAAACCACGTTAGCCGCATGCAGCAAACATAGGCTAACTATTGTTGCCGTGAGAGGACCCCATGGTCCTCGTTCTATTTCCGGGAGGGGGGGACGGGGGTGGGCTCACATCACCATCTAGCCGAGGGCCTCCAATGGAGCCAGACCGGGCCTGCTTGCGATCACTTTTTCGCTGAAAAAAAAAATAGGGACTGACATTCTTTTCATGATAAGTCACTTAATTTTTGAGCTAGAGACTTTTTTTTATTTCTGGACATAGGTATTGTTTACTTTAAATTAGTTTGAACAAGTTGTCCTCGAAAAATGCATAGTTTTCCAGTCTTTTGACTTTGAAACTACAATATTTAGCATTTGACGAAGAAGAGCCAACATATAATAAAGTATAGCTCGATTACTATTGGTCTTAAAGAACATTTAAAAAACGGTTTTGTTTATTTTTTCAAAAGGTACATTTTTGTTAAGTGAAGTTCTTTTGATAAAACGAAAACTTTTGGAGTTATTAGCAGAAAACTTATTAAAAGCATTGATTTTTTCGATATAAAACTAACACTTTGGATAGCGAATAAATCGAAAACTATCAATTTTATCAAAAAAATGTATAGAACGTTTTTTGCTTAGAATGAACGTTTTTAACAACTTTTGTTATTAAAATATAATAAAGAATTTCCACCCCCGAGATGGGGTGGCATCCAACCGGTAAAAGCGACTTTCGGCATGATATAGATTTTGATCCTTGGTCTATTCACTACTTACTCTCAAATGTTCAAGCAAATCGATCCATTCTGTAAAAATTGCGAGGTCTTGGACTACTATGATGTATGGAACTAAATGTTGAGCAGTTAAAAGGAAAGCAGAACAACGAATGCATGTGGTGGAAATGAGAATGCTTAAATGTATGAGTGGACTGACAAAAATGGTCAAAATTAAAAATGAGTATATTACGAGAAGTCTAGGGGGGCACCTCTTCTTCTTCTTCTTGTGCCACTCCTATCCTATCGGAGATTGTAAATCATCAGCGGGGCACCAATTGATGTCAAAATGAGAGAGTTTAAGATCATTCGGGCATTTCAACGTCGAGACGCTAATCATCAAATACAAAGAATGATCTGCCAGTTCCTGGGAAGAGGTAAAAGTGGAAGACCAAAGAAGGATCATGTAAAAAGATGTAATGCATGAAGACTTTAATATCAGATTTAGGAGTCATGATGGATAGGTGGCAAAGACAGAATAATAACGGAGGTCTGGAATACACACACAAAACGTAAATTTATAAAGAAAAATTGATGGAATAATCACTGTAATTATAGGAAGAAATTATTGATGGTGACACCAGAGTAGTAATTATAAATCTAACAATAATCTCAATATACCTAACCATTACGACTAGTAGTGCGAGTAAAGAGAAAAAATTAACAAATTAAATTAATTTTATTCAAGACCAAACAGTATATATCAAGTAATAATTGAGTAGAATTAAAATTATAATTATTATATGTATGAATAGATTAACAGAAAATTAAAATTTTATCAAACAGCAAAAAAACATAAGGGGTAGCTATTTGCAGATTATGACAACATGAATCTTGCGACAAAATATTACACCGGTTATGATAAGGCCAACAACTAAATTAAGAACAAAACATTTTAAAAAACCACAAAAAGACGATTAAAAACAAAAAAACGGAGAAGTATTTCCTGAAGAAGATATTAAAAAAATTATATTATCTAAAAATACCCACAGGAGGCAATTATTGAGGAAGACGAATCACTAGGAGAACCAATGCCAAGAATAATATGATTAAAATATCTATAATTACCAACCTCGTTAAAAAACAATAATGATTTTTTACGGTACAAGTAACATGTTAAAATGTTCAAGGCACTATAATATTTAAATGGACCACGTGTGTTATACGTTTCATTATTTATTTGCATTCAGACGCAATATGTTTACACAAAATTCATGTAAACAGATACAAACATACTTTAGATTTTTAGATACAGGGTGGCCTTTAAATACTACAAAATTTTCGAAAAAACCAGTGACAGGTCACTTTTTGATTAGAGCCGGAAAAATTTTCGATTATTTTATTTTCACCCCTGTGAGAATCACCCGAACATGTCTTAATAGCAATGGTAGTCAAATACGATATCCTTTTAAAGCTCTTACAGTTGTCTGTACATTAGTCTTTAAATTTTTGAACTCGGTTCAAGATTTTATTTTATTTTATACTTTAAATTGTATTTACCTGATTAATTGGTTGATTAAGTACGCCGATGGTTTAGGTTTTACTTTCTTTCTTCGCACAGTCGGTTTTGGTTCTCGTTTTTTTTTTTGTCACATTATTAATAAAAAACGAGAAACTGAATGGTGTGTAGTTAACGAACCTTGTAAATTTGCAATATTATGACATGTTTGCCTGGGCCTCATGTTAAGTACGAGGCAAGTAGCAGATTTGATGTATCTGGAATCAAGCGAACTGACGTCCAAGTCGTTTTGAAGAAGAACAAAATCCATCCATATAAAATAAATACTCTTAGTGCAGGAACTTAATAGGGATGATTATGACCACCGCTCCGCTTATAGTTTTATGAAATAAATCAGTGAGCGAGCAGTGATCGACTCAGAGATTCGCATTAATATTTTTGATTTCCGATGAACGCTCTTTTGTTATAAATGGTATGTAAATCGTTATAATTGCCGTTAATGGTCTGTTTCAAACCCCAGAATTTTCCACGAGATGAATACACAGCAACCACACACATTGAATGTATGGGTTGGTATTTTTTATGATCTACTGGTGAGACCAGTTTTTATCTGACAATTTGGCTGACGAAATGTATTTACAATTACTGAAAGACGTTATTAATTTTGCCTTGGCTGATGAAAATTATCAACAATATGATGAAGATCATTTCAATTGTCAACAGGACACTGCTCCACTGCATGAGGCTTTAGTTGATATTGAGTCAATATTGAGACAAAAATTTTGCACGGCATTGAATTGGGAGAAGACGTAGCATTGAATGGTCTCCTCGGTCACCAGATTTGTCTCTCTTGGATTTTTTTTTGTAGGGACACCTATAAAAAGCAAAATCTATATAATACCACCCGTATATTTAAAAGGTTTCTTAGTTCCGGATAATATTTATATGTTGCGTTTTTGTCCGGACGCCATGTAAGTATAATGTCTTAGTTTGAACCTGTTTTATTACATCGTTACTGTTTTTCTTACCGTTTAATAAAGTATAATTATTTCCTGTTAATTTAGTATTAATTTTTTCATTTTCTCAATGAGTTTAGCTCATTTGCATCTCCCGTTCTTTATTTTTCAATAAAATATCAACGTGATCTATAACTATAAGTACACCTTACAGCTATTATCTATAAAGGCGTTAAATTATTCAAAGTGGTGAAGAAGAAGAAAGCAATGTGTGTCTACTGAATGAATTAATTAGGTGCTTTCCCACGGACTGGTTTTATCTCTTTTTTATTTATCTGTCGATAAGCATACATTATGGATTTCCAATATGTATATAAACATATTTATTTATTCAGATGGATCATATTTTTTGATTTTCTCCTCATCAATGTAGATCGAATCGGATAAAGATGTACTTGACCGGTATCATTAAACTAATTAGTTGATCGGCTTTCTTCATTACAGAGTCGATTGTATGTGTAAATACCCAAATCTTGAATTATGTTTAATCAGAATTTTTTACGTGAAACTAAAAAATCTTCTTCTGTGAAGGCAATTTTTCTGCTGAACATTGTGTATCGTAAGAAAGGCGAAATCCCATTTAGTCCAGGGAAAAAGCATAAGTTTTTAATTTGAACTTTATCACTGACAAGGTTGGTCATAAATTTTGTCTTTGAGGTGTTTGAGGTGTTTCAAGACCAATTGTTTTTGATGCTTCATAGAGCGTTTCTACTCAGATATTAGAACGATGTCATCGGTAAGTCTTATGTGGTTCATATCCTCTCCATTTTAGTCCAGGTAATAAGGTTTTTTCCATGACACTTGAACAGCCAGGGTACTGAAGCGTTTTTTCGACAGGTAATGCCTATAAGAGCAAATTGTAACTATTTCCTGCGTAGGATCTGGCGGCCATTTTTATTTATAAACAATTAAGTGTCAAAAAATGGCATTTTTCACTTTTTTTTCAAATCAATGGAAAACAGGGAAGCTTATGGGTTTTTTAGTACAAATATCTTCGAGATTATGGAAAAAGCTTTAAAATGACGTATTACAAAGTTTGATATACTCATTTATTGTTATGTAACATAATTGCGAAAAAGGGTCGGAATTGCAAAAAAAAATATTTTCGCAATAACTGTTGTAAAAATTAGTGTGCAGCTTTGAAATTTTTGTCAAATAAGGGTTCTTTGGTGCTTAATATGTGATAAAAATTTCAAAGCGACTCATTCAATTGTTTAAATTTTATTCAAATTGTTTATCCCAGAGAGCATTTTTTTGCAATAACATAAGTCAGAAGAAAATGACGTTAGAACCATCCCACAAGTGTCAAATGGAAGAGCAGGAGCTATATTTTCAACTTGGTTTAAAAAAAGTGAATAAAAAATGCATTTATTAGTAATAAATAATTATGCAAAAGTATCGTAAATCGTAAATCTTTCCTTATAAACTTTTTATTTTGTTATATAAGAAATTGTACATATTTATTACAATTTTTTATCAATAATGATACAGATAACAATACTTGGTAGTTGTGCACTTAAAACAGGGTAAAAAAGTTAATTTTTTTGGAAAAAGTTTATAAAGTTTATAAAGAAAAATGTACCATACTTTTGCATAATTATTTATTACTAATAAATGCATTTTTTATTCACTTTTTTAAACCATGTTGAAAATGCAGCTCATGCTCTTTCATTTGACACCAGTGGAATAGTTCTGAAGGTCATTTTTTTGTGACTTATGTTATTGCAAAAAAAATGCTCTCTGGGATAAACAATTTGAATAAAATTTAAACAATTAAATGAATCGCTTTGAAATTTTTATCACACATTAAGCACCAAAGAACCCTCATTTGACAAAAATTTCAAAACTGTACACTAATTTTTACAACAGTTATTGAGAAAATATTTTTTTTTGCCATTCCGACCTTTTTTCGCAATTATATTAACAATAAATGAGTATATCAAACTTTGTAATACGTCATTTTAAAGCTTTTTCCATAATCTCGAAGATATTTGTACTAAAAAAATCATAAGTTTCACTGTTTTCCGTTGATTTAAAAAAAAAAGGGGGAAATGCCATTTTTTGACAGTTAATTGTTTATAAATAAAAATGGCCGCCAGATCCTACGCAGGAAATAGTTATAATTTGTTCCTATAGGTATTACCTGTCGAAAAAACGCTTCAGTACCCTGGCTGCTGAAGTGTCACGAACAGCGTATATTTTTGTCTTATTACCCTGGCCTATTTATATTAATTTCCATATCATCCGCTCGTTCCATTCGCTTGAACATATATTCGAGCTCAGCTGTAAAAAATTTACGGGAGATAGTATCAGCCTGTCTAATTCCACATTCTATTCGGAACTTTTTGGTATATTCATGAAGTTAGACACAAGCTGTACCAGTTTCGTAGATACTCTTAATCAAAGCAATATATCGGTAGCCAGTGCGACAGTCAGCCAATGCTCGAAGCATTATGATGATCTATAGTCTATAGCAGCGATACTCAACCTTTTTTTTCCCTGGGCCACATAGCAGCTATTGCCACAGCTTGCGGGCCGCAATCTATGTGAAGTAATATACAGTATGGTGCAAATGAAAGGAATAAATTCGTTATTTCGTAAACCGGCGACTTTAAGGAAAAATTCTAAAAACATCGATTTTTAGTTTTAAATTACGATATTTTGGCATATGTATCATACTAGTGACGTCATCCATCCGGGCGTGATGACGTAATTGATGCTTTTTTTAAATTAGAATAGGGGTCGTGTGCAAGCTCATTTAAAAGTTTATTCACAGGAAGCCCAAAAAATTTTTTGATTTGAATTAAATTAATTGGCACAAAAAGAAGAATGTATATCATTAAATGATAATAAATAAAAAATAAATTTTATTTAACTCAAAATATAGCTTATTCTTGTCAGAAAACAGAAAAAATGTTTATTTCACAAATAAACATTGCTTTTTGCTTAAATTTATTGTTCAAGCTTCCACCCACCTTCCTCTTGGCAGTTTTAACATGGGATTTAAGGGAAAAGCAGTGTTTATTTGTCAAATAAACATTTTGTTGTGTTTTCTGACAGCACTAAAATGTATCTTAAATTAAATAAATTACATACATTTTTCTTTTTTTTTTTGTCAATTAATTTAATTCAAAACAAAAATTTTTTGGGCATACGCATACTGTATACTTAATTATGCCAATGTTTATATTACTATATAGAGAATTTCAAATGAGCTAGCACACGACCCCTATTCTCGTTCAAAAAAGATCGATTACGTCATCACGCCCAGATGGATGACGATAGTATGATATATATGTAAAAAAATCATAATTTAAAAATAAAAATCGACCTGATTCAGGATTTTTCCTTAAAGTCGCCCGCTTACGAAATAACAACGTAGTCCAGGTGCGAATCAGTGTCAGGATAGGTAAACATTTTTTTGCATATGTATTTCATTTCTGAATATGAGGATTCGCACAGGTATGATGAAGCGAACAACGTGAGGAACAAGTAAGCGCAACTTTTGAGAGTTTTATAATTATCCGGTACTAATTTCCAGAATTCTTCATATTGATTCGCGTCTCTTTTTTCTTTAAAAATTGCCTCCAGATTTGTATCATTTTTAAAATTAATTAGTTCATGTGGCAACTTTGCGCTATTAAATCTCAACGGCCGCAAGGTACTTCCGCTTGCTACAAGTAGCGGCTACTTCTAAATGCCAGGGATTTTCCATTAATAGAAGACCTAATGTTTCACAAATTATTAAATCTTTCCTGAAATTCGTTGCTCAAGAAAACTAGAAAATTAGAAATAAGTAGCATAGTTTTCTGGAAATACATCAATTTCATCTTGTTGAGCTTTCACCAATGTCGGAATGTTATGCAGATTTTTTATATTAATTTCCTCGATGTACATTTTTAGCTTGTCCACGAAAGCAAATACTTTAATTTGTCAACTACGAAAATAATTTTATGTTTATTTTTTAATGTGTAAACGACGATTAAGTTCGCCAAGCTTTTCTGTTATGTCGCAAATAAATGCTAAAAGCCACCACCAACTATCTTACTTGAGTTCAAAACAATTTGATCATTTACAGGGCCTTTTAGTTGGCCTTCGGGCCGCATAAAGAACGTAAGAGGGCCGCATGCGGCCCGCGGGCCGCAGCTTGAGTATCGCTGGTCTATAGTATCAAATGCCTTTCCTGTGCACTTTTCTATTAAACTTTTAATAACTTATAGATGATCATTTGTTCCGTATCTGGAGCGGAACCCAACCGCATGGTTTGTAAGTACATATCAAGTCTGTTCGTAAGCCCTTTTGTTATTATCTTCACGAATTAGTTTGGGAGCAAACAGCAAACTACTAGGTCTGTAGTTCTGTAGGCCTGAAATGTCATCTTTTTGTGCATTCTGGTTAACATTGCATTATGCCATTGGAAAGGAGAACATTGAACATCTTTTTCACACACATTTGCAGATTTATTAACGTTTCCCTTCCTTTTTTGACTTGTTCTATGACTATACCATCTTCTCCATGTGATTTATTGTTTTTCATCCCCGAGAGAGCTCTTTTAGTTCCTCTGTTGTGATACGTGGGATCTCAGCTGTCTTCTGAGCCTACATTTTGGACTTTTGGTATTTGACTTAGGTATTTGATTAGGAGCTGGATATTCTTCTCGTTTATACAATTCTGACTAAAAATCTTGAGTAATTTTTAAAATATCTTCCTTATTTGTTTTAGTTCCTCCCATTGTTTTACAAATTTGCGAATAGTTTTCGATCATTCAGTCATTTTTCGGCACAGAACCTTTAAACTTTTATTTTTATCAATGGTTTGAGCTATGGGTTCAATGACTATAACGCTATACATTTATTAATCTATAAACTGTAAAGTTTTACTACTATTGTTTATATTAGTTTATTAAAATATGGTGTGTACTCGTACATGACATGTTTCTCTTGATAACAGCCAGTACTGATACAAAATCAACAAACATTCTGTAGATATCAAGTTAATCCATTAGATAAACGAAAAACAACAGTTTACTCCATCCTAATTCGTTCAGCTGTTTACTGAAACAAGTCATTATCGTTAATACCTTCTGGTAAACACGAATGAACGAATGCTAACGTAACGTATCCTTCAAAATCCCTGGAACCGGCCTTGGAACACGTTCACAATAAGGGCTTTGTATTAGCAATTGTATCAAAGCGACATTCTTTATATCTGTCGAACAAACAAATGGGCAATTGCTTTCTCCATTCAACTGGCGAACGTCAACAGTAACCATTTAGCCCAGTCAATGACCGTTTTGGAGAGATTTTTCCTATTCACGACAGATTTGCTTAAAAAGGACACCGCACACATCTTATGGAAAATAAATTTGTCTCGAAATTACAATAATTTTATATCCTTGCGTCAACTCTGAATTTTGATTAAAAACGGAGAAAATTGTAATTAAAGTTTATGGAAATCACATTTTTTAAGTTAATAAACCGTCGTTCATAGATACTATGTGTCTACATAGTCACTATTGAAAGCAGCTTAACCCAGAGTGAGCTTATAATAGAACTCCATAAGTTACGGGGTAGTTACCCTGAGGAGAGGGTTGATTTGTTAAAACACTATTTGTTCATACTATATTTATTTGTTCACTACTAGATATGTCAGTAACTAGTTGGTGGGCTTGAGGTATAACTATCTAATGATGTATCTGAATCACGAATACGAATTGATAAAAGAATGAAATAGAATGATCCGCGATGCTTTGCTGTAACTATAAATAAACTAGAAAAGTTTTGATGTTTTTAATGCTGACTCGGCTTGGCCGTGAATTAAGAATAATATTGAATAGCTGACAAAGCGTTATTGAAACTAATGCACTTGTCATCGGTGTCACCTTAATTATTTAACCAAAAACGTGATGTTAGTTTTGTAAGACATTTAAAAATTAAATGAATATGTTTTGCTCTTATTTTGGATGCTGATAGTCCTGTACATCCTCACCCTTACGGGAAAAATTTTCTGACTACCGACAAAGAAGAAATTTTTTCTAGACATCGTCACCAACTGATTACTTTTAAAGATTTATACAAATTTATATAAATACAAAATACCATATAACAATACACAATACAAATTAATACAAAATATACAAATATACACCTTATCACCCTATAAAAATAGCCATCAAATATCGTCTATTCTTACTTATGCCTTTTCTTTATCTCGCGAAAATCTATACTCAGCAATCCTAATCTATTTTACCTTTTCCAGATTAAAAAACATTACAAGTTTAACTCCATCTAAAAAACAGCTCCTGAAAGTTACTATTTAAATAGCAAAATATCATATTTTGGGCTTGTAAAACTCGATCTATTACATCCTTAATAGTTTTTTATTGCCAGTGACCAAGAAAAACCTAGAAGTTAATTGTATTTGAATCTATTTTACCCCATTCGGGGTTTCCGTTTGGAGACGTCAATCGGAAGCGACAAAGTGTTCAATTTTTAAAAACTTTAAAATTTAATATGGACTATGCAGGGAGACCTCCAGATAAACCTCCAGATATTAACAGGATGGATCAAGATGATAATATAGAGAAAAGTGACATCAATATAAATAACACATGGGACGGTAAATCAAAAAATAAAGGAGAAACTGTAAGTAGTAAATCTGATAATTCTACAGACAATATAAGAGAACATTTCCTATATCAAAGCAGTGACGTAGGACCTTTCCATGCATATATAGAAAATAATACTCCAAACTTTAAAGGTCAGCTTAATGCTATCAAAATTGGCGACATTATACTCTCTAATTTTTCGAATTTAGATAACAAAATTACTAGTATTGATTCAATAGGCAAGAATAGAATTAGAATTAAATTTAAAGATTATCAGTCAGCCAATTTTTTAATCAATCAAAAAGCTTGCTCATTGTTTACAAACAACAATTTAGATGTTTACGTTCCGAAGTTTATACTACATAGACAGGGTATAATTAGGGACATAGATATAGAATTTTCAGAAGAATATATCAAAAATAAAATTAAACAATATGATATGCACTGTAAGTTCGAAGTAGTTTCGGTTAGAAGAATAAATAGAAAGGTAGAGAAACATATCGAAGATAAAACAATAATAGACAAAGTTCCAACAAAATCATGTATTGTTAATTTTAAAGCACAAACTCTTCCTAAATATATCACAATTAATAAAGTGATCAAAGACGTTGAACCCTATGTTCAAAAAGTTCTATTATGTTTCTCTTGTCTCCGTTTTGGACACCTTTGATTTAATTGTAAAGCACGTCCCAGGTGCAATAAATGTCATGATTTCCATAATACAAAAGATTGTACAGTAAATGAATATACTCCAACCTGTTTCAGCTGTCAAGGTAATCATTTGACTACACACCTAAGTTCATGTCCTGAATTTTCTAGACAGAAACAAATTAAGAATACGATGTCATCATTAAATCTAAATTTCTTTGATGCATGTAAACAAATTCCGAAAGTTTCATATGCCAATATTGCTGCCAGAAATAGCAGTTCTTCCTTACCAACCAATTCTAATCAGAATGAGCAATCTTATCAAGTAATTCCAAATCAATCAGCTTCATCATCAAAGAAATTCTCCTCACAAATGTTCTTCAGCAGTAATAACCCAGAAAAAATAAATTTTAAGCGACACCGGCCAAATTCTCCCAATCCTTTGGAATCAGCTAGAAAAGAAATACTTTCTCAAGAAAATATTCCTAGACAAAAAGGTGGTATTTATAATACGTCTAAATATACAGAGCATACAAATACAACAAACTTGCAAACACAAGGAGTACCATCACAATTAAATAATGTAATTTTAGAATTGGTTCTTAATATAATTAGTTCATTAAAACTCACTGAAAATTTAGACAAATCAAAAACAGAGATTACACAACATATTAATAAATACTTAAGTACGGCAGCGATCTCACAAGAAGACTTACTATTTCAAACATCATGTCAGACACAACTAACCCTATAAACTTTTTACAATGGAACTGTCGCTCAGCAGTTTCTAATAAACCAAATTTAGAAGCCTTACTTATTCAAAAAAATGTATATGTGGCCATGTTATCAGAAACATGGTTTAAACCAGAAAAATTTTATAACTTCTCAGGATATAATTGTTTTAGATCTGATCGCCCTGATGGGTACGGAGGCACAGCAATTTTAATTAAAAATAAAATAATTACAGAAGAGATAAATTTATTGGATAATTATAATTTTACTTATAATTGCATAGCTGTTAAACTTTCGTGTATCAAGAAACCTATACATATAATATCCGTATATAAAGAACCAGGTATTAGAGTAACGGTTGAAGAATGGGTCAATTTTTTTCAACACATTCCTTCTCCATTCATCATTGGTGGAGACTTCAACGCTCACAACATGGCATGGGGTTGCGAAAATAATGATACTCACGGTAAAGTTCTATTAGAGGCGATAGAACAATGTAATCTATTATACTTAAATGATGGTTCTCCAACTCTTGCACTAACTTCCAGCCCATCAGCAATCGATATAACAATATGTACCCAGGACATTGTATCTAAATTAACTTGGTATGTTATTCAAGATCCACATGGTTCTGATCATCTACCCTTGATCATCGCCTTGGAAAACTCGGAACAAGCAATACAACCTGGTGACAATACACACAAAAGATGGAATTTGCATAAAGCAGATTGGAATTTGTATTCATCGAACTTTTATTCGGGAAAACAACCACAAACTTATGAAGAATTAGTTGCCGAAATAAACCGATGCGCAACCATTTCAATTCCAAAATCATACAACAATAACAAATATCCTACAAACAAGCTACCAAAACCATGGTGGGATAATAACTGCGAATCAGCTGCAAATAACCGCAAAACAGCATATAGACGTTATAAAACAAATCCTAATCTTCACAATCTAATTGAATACAAAAAATTAGATGCCTTAGCAAAGAAAACTTTTAAAATTAGAAAAAAACAAACTTGGATAAATTACTGCGAAAGCTTAAACTCCAACACTCCAATCAGCGACGTCTGGAAGAAAGTAAATCGCTACAAAAACCGAAAGCAGTCCAATCAACTTCCGATAAACACCGAAGCTGCATGGATAGAAGATTTCCATTTCAAGATTTCACCTCCTTGGGTTCCAAGTCAAATAAATGAAGCTACAGTTACCGTACCCAGAGAAAACTTCAATCTAGAGAAACCATTTGAATTATGGGAATTAAATCATGGACTCAAGCACAATAATAGTTCATCTCCAGGGATGGACTGTATATCATATTCTATGCTATATTTTCTACCTACAGAATACAAACTATCATTACTACAAATTTTTAACACTATATGGCAAAACAAAAATTTAATTCCCACAGCATGGAAGGACTATATTGTATTACCTATAAAAAAACCAGGAAAGCCAGATAACAAAGTTGAATCTTACAGACCTATATCTTTAAGTTCCTGTATACTAAAAACTCTAGAGAGATTAATCAAAATTCGGCTTGAATACTGGCTCGAGTCCGAAGATATCCTTCCCAAATCTCAGTACGGCTTTCGAAAATCCAGATCTACACAAGATGCTCTCACTTCCCTAGTCTCTTCTCTACAGGTCAATTTTACAAATCAGGCGTCGACAGCTGCAGCATTTATAGATGTAACTTCAGCGTTTGATAACATCAATTTAGACATTCTTTATAAAAAATTAGTAGATCTTGGAATGCCAATTAAAATTTCAAATTTCATTGTATCCTTGTACAAGAATAGATGGACTTACTTAAAAATAAACGAGAACCTTTTACCACCAAGGTTAACGAGTATAGGTATACCACAGGGTAGTATTTTAAGTCCACTTCTTTTTTCATTGTACAATATAGATTTAGAACACATAGTACCTCCACACTCTAATATTTTACAATTTGCAGATGATGTTGTGTTGTACACCTCCCATTCTTCTCTAGACATTTGTAGACGTCAACTTGAATTTACATTAGATTGTGTAAAAAATGATTACCATTCTCTAGGTTTATCCATATCAACGACAAAGACTGAAATTTGTTTTTTCTCCAAAAAACGCCAAATTCCTCAAGGCACCTTCAAATTAGGTAGAATAGAATTTCCGATAAAAAATTGTGTTAAATATCTTGGGACGTATTTGGATCGTAAATTGTTATAGAAGGATCAAATTCATTATATTATAAAGAAATCAGAAAATTCTATGAATATCCTTAGAACTTTTTGTAGAACCGGTTGGGGAGCTGACCCGAATATTGCATTGCTATTCTATCGCTCAATGATTCGACCAATTTTCGAATATAGTTGTCATTTATATGGGTCTGCGTCAACAGGAAATCTTAATAAAGTTGAAATCCAAAGGAATAAATGTTTGAGACTCTGTCTCGGTTACTTAAAATCTACTCCTATTACTATTATTGAGATTGAAGCTAAGGAACCACCACTTACTCTACGTAGACAGTTTTGTACAGATAAGTTTGTAGCTAGAGCTATTTCAAAAAACGTCAGCTACTTAAGGACTATTCGTAATTTGAATATATTAGATTTAAGCCACAAATATTGGTGTACTAAAAAAACCCCCATATACGTTGAAAGCTATAGAAAATTGACAATGTATGAACACCAAATATACAAAAATAAAATACCTCCAATTTACACTAAACCTCCTGAAACTCTCTTTTCCAAGATAATACAAACAAATTACATGGATTCAAACCTTCCAGGCAGTATTATCAACAAAATAATTAAAGACAAGTGGCCTATGTTTCAATATATTTTTACTGACGGCTCCAAAATTCAAAATAGAACCGGAAGTGCAATATATCACTGGAATTCTGAATACAAAGAATCATGCCGATTGCCTAATGAAGCTTCAATATATACTGCCGAATTATCAGCTTTATTACTTGCGCTAAAATATATAGCCTCTGTTGGTATGGACAATTATATCATTTTCACCGATTGTAGAAGTATTGTGGACAAACTCACTTCTATCCAATCGACAAAAAGTCTAAACCACATTGAGATAGAAATTAAGAGTCTATATTATGATATTACTTCCTCGGGTAGTTCAATTATTATTTGTTGGGTTAAAGGACATTCTGGAATATTTGGAAATGAAGAAGTCGACAAAATAGCTAAATCTGCAGCTTTAACCAAACGAAACATAAACAACATACTTCTACCAGTAACCGATATAGATAATATCAGTAAAAACCATTGCAAACAAAATTGGCAACGTGTATATAACCAAAGTACAACGGGAATAAATTTTAGAAATTGCCAACCACTAATTCCCAATGAGAGATGGTTTAAACAAGAATCAAATAGGCTATTTATAAAAACAATAAACAGAATGAGGTCAAATCACGCACTCACCCCAGCATACAAACACAGCATAGGTATCAGTGATAACCCATATTGCGCCTGTGGTGGAATGGGAGATCTACAGCACCTAATATTGGAGTGTGGACAGTACAGACAAAATATTAAAGTGATGTATGAAAAGTTAATTGATCTAAATTGTCCTTTACCTGTCAATTTAAACGAAATTCTTTTTCCAAAAAATAAGCAGACGTTAAAATGTCTTTACGAATATGTAACGTCCTGTAAATTTAAATTTGAAATAGGCTTAGATAATAAAATTAAAAATTGTAAAAATATCACACAAAATTGAAAAATGTATTCATTAATATATTATAACAACCTGTAAATTTAGATAATAAGTAGGCTTAGAAGTTAACTTAAAATTGTTATTGTATTACCATACAAAAAAAACAAATAGTCTGGCTAATTGGCTATGTCAAAGCCATTAATAAAAAAAAAAAAAAAAAAAAAAAAAAAAAGTTTAACTCTTACATTTGAACTTACTTTTTAATTATATTTCTTTCACTTTTAAAACAATTATTTGATTTTCTGTCCTTATACATATTCTTCTATTAAAAATTTCTCCTTTTTTCTTCCTCTTCTTCTTGTCCGGTACTTTACTAATGCATATTTTCATTTTCTTTATACTTAGTACTTTCTTTACAGTGTACTATTAAACATAATTCTTCTTCTTCTTCATATTTCTTCATTATTTCATTTATCATTTACTTCATATTTCATATATCTTCCTTCATATATTCATATTCATATCATTTATCATAATTCTTCATTAAACTCATATTTACTTCATATTTTTTCTTCTCTAACCCATACCTGCTCGATGGGTAGTTTTCCCGCAACTTTAAATCCTTGAATTTGCTTCAGGTCCTTTCTCCACGTCCTTAGTCGTGGGAAGGTTTGTTCCAATAAAACAAAATTGATAGTTTTGCGCTTAAAAAATCTTCTTTTACTTCTCGCATCTCTAAATTCTTGTCTGATCCGAACTGCTCAGTCTTGATGAGAGTCGGTCAGTTTCAAAACACGAAATGAGCATTCTAAAATATACTGATGTTAATTTTGTACCTTTTTCTTGCCAAGAGTTGGTTTTTTATTGTTTATATTGTCTTTAATTAATTATGCTTCTAATATATATTTAAAAAAAATTGCAGGGTTTACCGTCCAATGTCAGATGTATGTTCTCAACATGGTTTTTTGAGATCACCATGTAGTTGATTTTATCTATATTCATTGTTAGTCCCATCTTTTTGCTTTCTCTGTTCATGATTTCTATAATCTAAATCGTCTATATTCCTGCCATAATTATTATTGTCTGCAAATCTTATGTTATTAATGATGCTCCTTCCAATCCTTACACCTTCATTTTTTTCCATATTGCCTCCTGAAATATTAGTTGGGAGTACACATTAAATAATTGTGGCGACAGCACTCCTCTTTGAATTTCCACGTGGTTTGTCTCATTCGTATTAGCTTAAAGATCATAAATAATAAACTTTAAAAGAAATTTCGCTATTTCACATTGTATGCATCGGAATTCTTTTTAAGAGGAATCTAAATCTAAATTTTCATGCAATTTACTGGCCTAAACGTCAACACTCATCATTTTCATTCGGCGGCCTTTTGATTTAAATTTCTTTTTTTGTTCCATTAAGTTGGTCATCGCGAATGGTCGCAAATGACCTCGATGGTTATTGTAATGCAGCGAGGAGCTTTTTTAAAATGGACAAATTTGGTATTAAAAGACGTATCCGGTGCCAAGTTCGGACGGCCTTTTAGGGAAAAGTAGACTAATGTTAATGTTTATTAAACAAAAGGACTGCATCGTTTGCGGACCATTGTTAGTTGGTATGCATGTTAATGAGAGAAGGTTTTTGAAGAGTGGAATAGTTTACTCACTATTTGTGGAACAAGCTACGCTTACTTAGAGATAGTTAACCGATGTTTTCTACATAAAAATCCGCAAATTATCAATGAAAACAGGAATTAAATACGCAAAGAGCATACCGTAACTCACCTGAGAGTTTAAGAAATTCACTATAGGTATGAGGCTACAGTATCTGCACACATTGAGAAGGAATGATAGGCATCTTCACTACTAAGTGAAAGTACATTGGATATTGATCTATTGAACTAAATAATCATTATGAATAAGTTAATAATAGTCTCCTGTTTTATACCGCTAACGCGGCTTTGGGATTATAGCAGGGTAGTCTGCTATATCTAGGGCCTACGGTATACAAGGAAGGTAACAGGGCCAGTGCCAGTGCTACGCTTCAACCGCCTATTATTACCCCTGGTTTTACCCAAAGTCATCATCCATCATCATTCTCTTTACCTTATCCCTATGCGGGGTCGGCTTCCCTAATTGCATTCCTCCACACAATTCTATCTTTGGTCATATCAATGTTAATTCCCTTTACCAATATGTCCTGCCTTATCGTCTCCCCCAGGTCTTCTTTGGTCTTCCTTTCCTACTCCTTCCAGGAATCTGCACTTCAGCTATTCTTCGTATTAGGTGGTTAACGTCTCGACGTTGAACATGACCAAGCCATCTTAACCTATATGCTCTCTCATTTTGGCATCACTTGGTGCCACAACTAGACTTCCCCTAATATACTCATTTCTAATTTTATCCTTCTTTGTCACTCCACTCATCCATCTAAGCATTCTCGTTTCCGCCACATGCATTCGTTGTTCCTCTTTCTTTTTCACTGCCCAACATTCAGTTCCGTACATCATAGCCGGTCTTATGGCTGTTTTATAGAATTTTCCCTTCAGGTTCATTGGAATTTTTCTGTCACACAACACACCACTCGCTTCTTTCCACTTCGTCCATCCAGCCCTAATTCTACTGCATGCATCTCCATCTATTTCTCCATTACTCTGTAATACCGATCCTTGGTACTTAAAACTATTGCTTTTCACAATCATTTCACCATCCAAAGATACCATTTTATTTGTAGTAACTCCATCTTTAAATGAACATTCCAAATACTCTGTTTTTGTCCTACTAAGTTTTAAACCTTTTTCCTCCAGAGCTTGTCTCCACTGTTCCAGTTTTTGTTCTAAGTCTCTTTCACTATTTCTTATTAACACTACATCATCAGCGTACATTAGGCACCATGGAATGCTACCCTGTAGTTTCGCTGTTATCTGGTCCAAAACTAATGAGAATAAATATGGACTAAGCACCGAGTCTTGGTGCAATCCTACTTTCACCTGAAATTTATCAGTCTCTCCTACACCTGTCCTAACACTAGTCGTTACTCCCTCATACATATCTCTCGCAATCTTTACATATTCGCCGGGGACTCTTTTCTTATTGAGTGCCCACCACAAAATCTCTCGAGGAACTCTATCATATGCTTTCTCAAGGTCAATGAATACCATATGAGCGTTGGTCTCTTTATTCCTGTATTTTTCCATCAGTTGCCTTACAATGAAAATTGCATCTGTTGTTGATCTGCCCTTCATAAAGCCAAATTGATTATCGGATATTTCGGTTTCTTCACGTATCCGTCTATCAATTACTCTCTCCCATATTTTCATAGTGTGGCTAAGTAGTTTTATAGCCCTGTAGTTTGTACATTGTTGTATGTATCTCTTGTTTTTGTAGACAGGTACTAATATACTGCTTCTCCATTCGTCTGGCATTTGTCCACCTTCCATAATTCTATTAAATAGACCTGTTCGCCAACTTATTCCTGTCTCTCCCAATGCTCTCCATACTTCCCCAGGAATATCATCTGGTCCGACTGCTTTTCCTTTCTTTATTTTTTGAAGCGCTTGAGCTACTTCCTCGTTTGTTATTCTGGTAACCATTGCTGTTACTGTCTCCGTTAACTCCACAGGCTGTCTGTCAAATTCTTCATTTAATAAGCTGTCAAAATACTTTCTCCATCTCTTTTTGACATCCTTTTCGTGAATTAGTATTTTATTATTTTCATCTCGGATACATCTAATCTGATTAAAATCTCTTGCTTTCTTTGCTCTCTGTTTGGCTATTTTATATATCTTTGCTTCGCCTTCCCTGGTATCAAGTTGATCGTATAGGTTTGAATACGCTTCTGCTTTAGCTTTTGCTACTGCTACTTTCGCTTCCTTTTTCGCCACCATATAGTTTTGAAAATCTATGTCCGATCTGGTTTCTTGCCACTTTTTATATAATTTTCCCTTCTCTTTTATTTTTCCTTGTACCTGGTTTTACTTAAAGTACTCATTTTTATTCAGGTTGAGTCGACCCGGTGCCTATAGATATTTTAAAAATGTCTAGATGTTCTCGCCGGCGCACAGTGGTTCCAAATGCCGAAAACGTGGTCATGGACTTTTAAAAGCGTATATTGTTTATACATATTGGAATTACTTTCGTGCTTAAGGGTTTTTGACATCGCTGATTACGAATCTGGCATTTTTTTTTTCTGGAAAACAAAATGGCAGATCCAACATGGCGGAAAGAAATTGAAAATATCAATCAAAAAGGAAAATTGTTTGTCAAATTTGGTAGGTTAAGGTAGCTGATTACAAATCTAACATTACTTTTTTTTAAAACAAAATGGCGGATCCAATAGGACGAAAGAAGTTCGAAAATTTTATTTTAGCCGCATTTTTGTTTAAAATGTTATACTATAAGAGACTTTTGAAACTGCTGAATACCAATACATTTTCTTTATGAAGTACAATATTCAGAAGATATTACTTATGTACAACTGCCCATACATACTCAACAATCGCCAGAATCATGTAATAAGCGTCATTTCCCACTTTTGTATTCAAACAACTGCCAGCAATGCATAGGCAGTTATAGGCAGCTAAACCAAAGTGATTATGTCTCTCCTTACTATATATTTTAAGATTAATAAACATTAGTCGCAGAATTATGCAGAATTTTCTACTTTTGGAATGCATCTTTACAAATTTTTAATTATTTCAAGTATATTTTCACTATTTATGCATTAACAAATTTAAGGCATTTATTGTTAATAAATGTTGATTTAAGTTACATCTTACATTACTACATACTTAAAAAAGAAGAATGTGCTTTACAGCGATAAAATTGATAAACTACAAAACGTTTTACAGCGTTTTCAATATACGAGTTCTTTTTCACTTTCTCTGTCGGCTAAAATAACCCCGGACATGGTCCACTTGTTCCTGAGTTGTGAACCAGAATACATCCAGTCTGATCCTCATACCTGCGTATTAGGACTCTACGATAGTATGAGAAAACAACTGTAAACATGAAAATCCCTAAATAGGGACTCCTTTTTTCGCCTCATGACCACGTTTTCAGTATTTGGAACCACTGTGCGGCGCTGGGATTCGAATTCCAGCCTACCTGCGTGGAAGTCAGACAAATCCGTTAACATCAACATTGTGTCGCATACAAATGTATAGTTTAATTAATAGTTATATAATTTTAAATCAACTAGTTGGCTAATTTATTTTACTACACATAATGTCACTGAAGATGATCTCACTAGATCGAAAACGTTTTGATATTTTTTCTATATAATCCACTTGGATGACTTTTTTAAAGTGTTTTTAATTAATTTTATACCATTATACAAATCGAAGTTTTTTACTTATTTGTAAGTTTTTTAACTATGGTATACAGCCAATCACTGGGACTTTCCATTTAATTTGTTTATAAGTATTCTTCTCTCATGAGCAATAACATTGCAAAAAAAGCTCTGTGGGATAAACAAATTGAATAAAATTTAAACTAATTGACGAATTTTGTTGCAATTTTTTGTGTATTATATGGACGGTTTGACTCTACTTTTCGTACAATATCAAGTTCATTTTCGCAAAAGTTATAGGAAATTTTTGATTTTCGAAATTTTAGTCTTATATAGCAATTTCCGAAGCAACGAATAATCGGACCAAAATTCAAAAACTGCCATTTTAAACCTTTGCACTAAAATACTCTAAATAACATTTAACACATTCGCGGACACGCTGTCATTTTATACAGGTATTCTTATGGAGTAAATGACTTCATATGCAGTCATAACCGCGAATGTGTTAAACGAAAAAACTGTCATTTTTACACTTATTTGTCAATAGCTAAAATTCTCGTCGAAACTGTGACGGACATGTTTTGTATTTAGGTATAATGTATTAGGTATTGTCCTCTTCATAATCATTTTTTAGTGCGTAACAAATGATAGGAAAAAGGGTAAGTCCGTGATAATACACATTTATGGCATTTATTCTAACATGACATTTTAGTTAAATCTGACAGTTGTCACATTTTATTTTCAATTTGGAATAAAAACAAATCAAATGTGTTTCTTGCATTTATAAAATGGTATTTTCTTTGATTTGTATAGTCTTATAAATTATACAGATTATATTTTTGTAATATTATTATCTAATTAAAAAAAATTATTTTTTTATTATGGCGCCATCTATCGACAACTAGAATAACTAGAATAAATGTTATAAAAATGTCACCGACGAAATGTAATCACCGACGTGCCTTTTTTTCTGTCACATACAATTTAATGCGTTAGAAAGAAATCGAAAAACTGTGACGCACTGAAAGATGATCATGAGAAATACTGTATACTGAATTCGCTCTATCGAGATTCACTTTGACACTGACGTTAGTAATTTCTTTTTTGGGAAGTTCAGTTGTCAGAAGTGACTGGAAATTACTACACAACCAACGCACCTGCTCATAGCCAATATTATTAATAGTAAACAGACATAAAAATAATATAAATCTTACGCCAATCAATAATTATTTATTTACACCAGTGATTTCCAACCTTTTATGTCTGGCGACCCACCTTCTGATATTTTTATATCTACGTTATTCTTCTTCTTCTTCTTCTTAGCCTTCTATCGTCCACGTTTGGACATAGGCCTCTCCCAACTCCTTCCATCGGTCTCTATCCTGAGCAACATATTTCCAATTCGTTATTCAGCTACTGTAAAAGCCAAGCCGCAACCCACCTGAAACCTGTCCGCGACCCACTAGTGGGTCACGACCCACCGGTTGGGAAACGCTGATTTACACCATTATAATGTATTGATAACAAATGAGAAAATTATTTATATTTTGTAGAAATAAACTCCACAATATTTTATGAGATTAGTAGGTACACTCCCACTATTTCTAATAATTCTTCTTTTTTTAATGAAAGATTAAGTTGATTTTAGCAGTTAATAGTGTGAGGTAGGAATTTTTTGTGTTGTGTTTCCTATTCCGAATGTATCAAAGTGAATCTCGGTAAAACGAATTCAGTATATAGTACCCAAAAAACCCATTTGCAATCTGACTACTCAAGTGTCCCGACAAAAACCTTATTTATCTGGACTATTTATTTTAAAAACAGTTTCGTAGGTGGTCTACTACATTACTGAATTATTTTTTGTTGTTTTTCTTGTGTTTAAGTTTCTTGTAGTTCTCCTATAACTGATTTGTCACATAATTACCTAGGTCAACAATACAGGTCACTGAATTGTCATCAGGTCTATTAATTCATCCTCAGATTTCAGATTATAAACCTACACCAAATTTAGCAAACAATTGCGCTATACTGCCACATTCAGCCCACCTCTCTTGGTCGTAACAGTATGGTTTTAACATTAGAAAGCGACTTATTTTGGTTTATGCAACCAACGATTAGCCACCCAAACGGTTAATAAACTTGGTAAAATTATATACTAAATTAACTATTAGAGTAGGTAATGAAACAACGACCGATGAATTGACGCGAAGCGATGTATTATTAGAATCGACAATGGTACGACCAGTTATTGGAGCGAGAATATGCAATTCGTGGTAAAACAAAACGGCTATTTGTTAAGATATTGCAACATGTTTTGTAATACTAGGTATTAGTAAGGGTTACGAATCGCGGGAAAATTTGTTATTATATTTCACATAGACACAAACGCAATATCCAAAAATAGTCGTCAAAGTAGACTGTATACCATTAATATAATAACTGTCAAAATTTTAGATGAATAGCTGTTGAGGTGACATTTTAGGTCTAAAATATTTGACAAGGACCCACAACCAGAATATACTACAAAAATCTACAAGAGGACTAAATAAAGTACATCCTTATATGAAAGGAGACTTCTTCTTAGCCTTCTATCGTCCATATTTGGCCACAGGCTTTCCCAGCTCCTTCCATCGGCCTCTATACTGCGCAACATACATCCAATTTGTTCCAGCTATTCTATCGATTGCTGTTTTTGATCTTACCCAGTTGTTCATCTTTTTATCTGACACTTGTATACCTAACATTGCTCTTTCCATTGCCCTGTATGTTTTGGATAGTTTATTCATATTTGCCTTGTGTTGGTTACTAGCAGGTATTGAACGAAAACAATAATAAAATCAAAGCGAGCAATCAACAATAGTTACAATACCTACAATTTACTATGCCTTCGGTAGCTTCTATTGGTAGAAATGAATGGAAATTCTCATAGGTGCAATAAACATAATAATAAGACACACATATTCAAATTGGTTGGTGGTTAAATAGCTCAAAAAACGAAACAAAGGAAACATATAGGTAACAACAAAATACAAGGTAAAAATATAAGGTACTTACAATCGGGACATCATCGACGAAGTCACTATTTTACGTCTTTACGCGGGAGTCGTCTCAATGCATCTTCTCGATGTCGAAGGGAGAACAGAATTCCTGTTTTCAAGTGGTTCGCCCTCTTCTTCGCGACACATGTGGATTTCGCTAATATGCGATCAAGGAACAACACAGGCGTCGACAAGGGAAAAAAGGGATATGATTTCGAACTATTTAAAACAATCAAATCAATTTATCGGAATTCCACCTTGGTTAGGACCCAGGTTTGACATCCATATGTCATGATAGAAAGGATGCACTGGTTGAACACTTTGCTCCTCTAGTATTGGGGTATTTTGCGGTTTTTAAGTATTCAACTACATAAGTTTTACAAATCCTGTCCATGCTAAGTTTGCTCTTCTAGTGAGTTCCGCACTTTGGTTCTCTTTGTCAAATTTCAGAATTTGGCCTAGGTAGATATATTCCTGGAATTGTTCTATTTCACTGATACTTCTGGGATCATCTGTTTTTGTCAGTGTGTGAAAGGAAACTTAACAGAAGCAAGTAAAGGAAAGATACAATGAAACGAAAAAAAAACCTATTTGGAATATGTACATAAATAATACGACCTACATTCATAATAAAACTATAAGAAAATTCGGAATGAGACACATGGCCTCGTTTTCACAACCAAAAGCAACCAATGACAACACTTCTCAAAATATCTGGAAAACGACTTACGGTTTCCAAAAGGAAATGTTAATGGGATAGAGACAAGAGATGATAATTTCAACAAGAAATTGTAGAATTTAAAGACGTAGAGAAAAACACGTGGATAGCTTGCTTGAAAAGATGGTACTCATACCAGGCAGAACCAGAAACATCGAAAATTATAATGAACAAAAGTGGATATGCACAGTGGAAGTGGATGAACTGCAGAAAAAATTAAAGAACAGAAAAGTTACAGTCATTTATCGAATAGCAAATGAGCACTTAAAATATTATGGAACAATGATGACAGATCAATTAGTACAGCTTATCAACAAAGTATTACAATACAGAGAAGTACCTAAAGCATGGAAACAAGCGTACTAGCTGTTTAAGGGGAACGGAGCAAAATACAAAATTTTGACGCATGTCAAAATTTTCAATGTGTTTTAAATGTATTCACTTTTTTCGAATCCTGAGCAAACTAATAAATATTTTTGAAAAATTTAAACGCAGAATGAAAGGTTACATTATTACCGAGGGCCGAAAGTCCCTGAAAACTTCTATGTTAATTTTAATAAGTTACAGGGGTGAACATAAAAGAGAAAATTTAGTGTGATTTTTAATTGCAAATATTTCATTCAAAAGAAACTTTTTATTTATTTTAAGGGACTTTCGGCCCTCGGTAATAAAGTAATCTTTTATTCTGCGGTTAAATTTTTCAAAATACTTATTAGTTTTCTCAGGATTCTAAAAAGATGATTACATTTAAAACACATTGAAAATTTTGCATTTTGCTCCGTTCGTGAAAAAAAAGAACCAGAAAACTATAGAGGAAGCAATCTATAAAGGAAAACTCTAAAGGCTTCTGAAACGGAATAAGTATATATTATACACATGACAAATCACGGAAAAGACACTAGAATACAATTGACGGGGGTTCTTTTGCTTGATTGACTTAAAAAAGCCTGTGACAGAGTAAGATTGAGGGACTTTTTTCTCCTTTTATACAATACTACAATACAATATTAATAACAATATCGAATCTTGCTTTTTCCACTTTCTATGCACATAAAAAATCAATTTTGACCTTTTGATATGAACAGTAAGAATAACAGACAAAACAAGGTTAGTAAACATTTTATACAGGGTGTTTCATTAATAATTGTCCATGTGGTAACTGGAGAAACCTTAGCACAAAATACTAAGATTTAACCTAAAACACTTAAATAAAATGTTGTTCCTTACTGAGTTACAGGGTGTTTTATCTACAAATTTAAAAACTATTGTTGCTCAGCATTTTAAAACTATTCGACGTATCCTTTTCATATTTGGCAGGCAGTATAGGTACTGTACAAACTACTAAATTATGTTAAAAAAACGTTTGTTGCTATTACCAGAGGCGTACGATGGGGGAAAGTGAATGGTTGACCCTTTCCAAATTCTACGCCACTAGCGAAATTGCTATTTTAGTCCAATATTTGGATTCTCCAATACTTTCTATGAAAATAATATACTCTTCATTCGTAACGATAAAGTCATTAGTTTTCGAGATCTTTGAAGTTAAAAATGAAACGACACGGTTATTTTGATTAATATATTGTGTCGCCTAATTTTTAATTTCAAATATCTCGAAAACTAATCATTTTATCGTTACGAATGAAGAGTATATTATTTACATAAAAATTATTGCAAAATCAAAAAATTACACTATAATAGCAATTTCGTCAGTGGCGTAGAATTTGGGAAGTGTCAACCAGCCACTATCCCCTGTCGTACGCCTCTGGTAGTAGCTAGAGACGTTTATTTATCTTAATTTAGTAGGGTATACAGTACCTACACTTTCTGACAAGTATGATAAGGATACGCCAAATAGTTTTAACGTACTGGGTACAAATAATTTTTAAATTTTAATCATATGAATCATATTATAAATTAATCAAAATAATTGTGTCATTTCATATTTAACTTCAACTATCTCGAAAACTAATGACTTTATCGTTGCCAATGAAGAGTATATTATTTACGTAAAAAGTATTGGAGAATCTAAAAATGGCACTAAAATAGTAATTCCTCCAGTAGCTTAGAATTTGAGAAGGGTCAACTATTCACTATCCCCTGTCGTACGCCTCTGGTAGTAGCTAGAAACGTTTGTTTAGCACAATTTAGTAGGGTGTCTAGTATTCGCACTTTCTGCCAAGTATGAAACGGATATCTCGAATAGTTTTAAAATGCTGAGCAAAAATAATTTTTAATATTTTAGATAAAACACCCTGTAACTCAGTAAGGAACCACATTTTATTTAAGTGTTTTAGGTTAAATCTTCGTATTTTGTGCTAAGGTTTCTCCAGTTACTATATGGACAATTATTAATGAAACACCCTGTATAACTTCAAAAAGGCTTGAACATACTATTTATATATACATACGATAAAAATGGTTACATCTAGTTAATCCTCAGGTAACTGGATGGAAAATTTTACGTAAGAAAGCGTCGTCGTTTCAAAACTCTTCCAACAATTAGATTTAAATTTAAAAGCGATATTTCTAAGCCGATTTCTTGTTGAACCAGTTAATACGCTCCGTAGAAGCGCGCTCTATATTCCACAATTTGCCTTAACGGCTTAATGTAGAAGGCGTTACTTAGAGCGAGCATTAATGCTTTATCGAAAAAGGCGAGCGAATTTGTTCGTTTTCATCGTATTAGTCGTGCATTGACTGCTTACCGAATTCAGCTACTGAACGCATACAGTTTTGGTTTTTTGTAAATATTTGACATATTGTAGAAAATATTTAAAAATCTGAATTTTGGTGATAATTTCTCTTTCACTCTATACGTGGGTGGTCCGAGAAATACTTAGCCTCTGTGCCCAATGGCGCCACTATGTCAAAATCTCAGCCGAATCAGCCTCGTAGTTTTGTGTTGACTCCGTGTGGAAAAGAGTGAGTCTAATATTTTTTTAAAAAAGTGTGTTCGTCAAAATCAGTGTTTGTAATGTCCATAATTTTAAATATTTTATAAAATTTCAACGTTTTTGAAAAAATACCAATAAACTCCATAAATGGAACTAAGACGAACCAGACAAAAACAGCTATATCACAGAAAGAAGCACATACAAAATCAACCAGTACATCTGGTATCCTACAGGCGTAAAATAGTTTGATACAACCTGACAATTGAGTGAAAGTGAAAAACATGTTAGCTTGCAACCCCCTTTTAACTGATATCTTATCGTTTTGTTTTCAACAGTAAACAATAAAACCTTTTTTGACCTAGAATGGGAGGCTGCACATGGATTCGCTCCCGGGTTCAGGTAGGAAGACCTAACCCTTCGGTCATAACTTAACTTTCGGGTATGAGTTTCGGAGCCAACTCGTGTACAATAAAAGTGGTTTTGTAGGGGTTGGGAGCGAATCCATGTGCGCCGGAATGGGACGCCACTATTTAACATAAATAAACAAACAATATTGTGAGTACCTATTTGTTTTGTTCAGTTCAAATGCATCCAATGTAATCATATAATAAAATGTAAATATATATAGAGAAAACATTGCTTATGGAATTTATTCTTTTCGATAGGGACCTTCTTTAAAATCAGAAACAAATAATTCAAAGATGCATTCAAGATTCAAAAAGAAAACACTATATTTTTACGATAGCCGCAAACGATTTCTAATCAGGTTCAACAACTATAGTCCTGTCGCCAGGGGGGGTACAACGGCCTCCTTAATTCAGATGGACTTACCCAAGTTTTTTTTATATATTTTGACCCGCAGAATACGAATTTTTTGGGTAACAGTTGATCCGGATGTCGATAAGATTGTTAAAGACAAAGAACTTGAGGAATTACATAACAGCGATTTCTCGCAAAACAAAACATCTTTTTGTATTTTTTGGGTCATTTTAAGCAAAAAATATTCCTAAGTTTTTTCGTAGAATGCATAGTTTTCGAGATAACCGCGGTTGAACTTTCAAAAAATCGAAAAATTGTAATTTTTGAACCCTAATAACTTTTGATTAAAAAATAAAGTAGCAATTCTGCTTACCGCATTTGAAACAAGTCAAATTATATCGGTTTTGATTATTTGTATTGCTAAAAATTTATTATTTTATTGTTAAACAAAGCTATAAACACCTAGTATGTGAGTGATGTTTTCTATGATTTCTCATTTAAAATCGAACGAGTAGGTAGAGTATACCCTGTTCCACGAACATACGCCTGTCTTGGATTATCGCGACAACGAATATTTTACTGTGCAAATTATGAAGAACGAAAGTAAATTGCAAAATACATTGTTGTTTATTGGAACAATTATTAGAGCCATTTATTTTCGCACTTCTTATGTTGCACACTAAAATATTCGTTGTCGCGATAATCCAAGACAGGCGTATGTTCGTGGAATAGCCCATAGCTACAAGTGCAAGCGAGGCAATTTCTACGTAGCATGCGTTAAAACGTATGTATTAGGCACGGGAAACACTATGTGTTTATAGATTAGTTTAACAATAAAAAAATTAATTTTTAGCAATGCAAATAATCAAAACCGATATAATTTGACTTCAACTTTCAAATGCGGTAAGCAGAATTGCTACTTTATTTTTTAATCAAAAGTTATTCGGGTTTATAAATTGCAATTTTTCGATTTTTTGAAAGTTCAACCGCGGTTATCTCGAAAACTATGCATTCTACGAAAAAACTTGTAGGAATATTTTTTGCTTAAAATGACCCAAAAAATACAAAACGATGTTTTGTTTTGCGAGAAATCGCTGTTATGTAATTCCTCAAGTTCTTTGTCTATAACAATTTTATCGACATCCGGATCAACTGTTACCCAAAAAATTCGTATTCTACGGGTCAAAATATATAAAAAAACTTGGGTATGTCAATCTGAATTAAGGAGGCCGTTGTACCCCCCTGGCGACAGGACTACTAACCACAGAACGGCAGCGATTGTAGAAGAACTTAAGATATATAAGAAACATAGACAGTTTGCGCGCAAAATAAAAGAAAAATGGAGTGGCCCATGGTACAAGCTGGCCCAAGGTACAAGCTGGCCCAAGGTACAAGCCTCTCCTCTACTTATTGGACCACCCTAAATAGTACATAGTGTGTAGGTAAAATGATAGTGTTTGTGTAGTGGTAGTGTAAAACATTTTCTTGCAAGATTAGTGAAATTAATGAGTCTTGGATCCATTATTTTGATGTAAAGGCCAAATACAGAATGAGAAGTGGACACTGACAGCATCCCATCATGTTCTACTCCATCAGTTTTTAAGAGATGATTACTTCTATAAAAAAAAACAAACTTTATTCCATCTTCTACCATTCCCTTTTTTTCCTCTTTTTTCCTGATTAAAGAAAATAGGATTAACACTAACAGTTTTAGCTCTCGAGTCAATTACAACGAGACAATTGACGGACCCATACCATACCAATTGAGTGGCATTTATCCGTATAATTTGATCATCGGCCGTCGAGAAATTGCTTAAATTGCCCTTAAATCTGACGATCAATGCGGTAATGTGATAATTGCCAATGGCTCAAATTAATTGAGAGATGTTGTTAGCGGAGATTGCGTTAATTGCCGCCGAGTCGGTTGCGGCTGAAATGTATCGAGCGTATGATTAAGCGAGAAGTGTGACTGCAATTTAGAGATATTGAAGAAACACCAGCACAAGTTGAATCGTTTATGCCTGTCGCGGAGGCTTAATGGAATACTCAGGGTCTTATATTACAGGATATTGGGAATTATTTACAACAAATCTAACATGATTTTAGTATACTGACATTTACGGTAACTTCAAAATTGTCAAATCATTATGGTAGGGGAGCAAAGTATGCTAAATGTGCAGTCACTCGAGCGCTATGGGGACCTATTGGGTTCTAAAGAATAGGTCCTAAAACCAAAAAAAGTTGAGTTAAGTTTTCCATTTTAGTGGGGACTTTCCATTTTTAATTTAATTTTTCATTTCCAACAATCGTTTTTTTAAATTATAGCGCCATCAATCCATAATTCGAAAAAATGTATCGAATAAAAGTTATGTACTAATTTTTACGTAAGGAATCCAAATCTGCAATAAAAAATGGGGGCTCCCATTTAAGATTTTAAAGTAACCCCCCACCCCACCTCCTTGGGGTGTCGTGATTGGTGCCATTCGATAGATTTTTCAAAAATATTGAATAGTGGCATTGGTAGTCAATACCATGCCAATATCAGGCCAATACTACCAGCTTTTTGAGTAGACCCATTTCCACATTACCTTCCACAGTGGTTTTCTGTTTACAGAGTCATACGCTTGTTTTGGATCCTTTTGGGTTGTATTTTTTGTTTATTTATCTAAATATTCTACCTTTTTGGTTGTTAGGCTAATGTTTAGGGCAGTCCTTTGGGGGGGAGCAAAGTATGCTAAATGTACAGTCACTCGAGCGTTATGGGGACCTATTGAGTTGTGAAGAGTAGGTCCTAAAACCAAAAAAAGTTAAGTTAATTTTTTCATTTTAGTGGGAACTTTCCATTTTTAATTTAATTTACCATTTCCAACAATCGTTTTTTCCGATTATAACGCGATCTACCCATAATTAGAAAAAATGTCTCGAATAAAAGTTACTTACTTTTACGTAAGGAATCCAAATCTGCAATAAAAAATGGGGGCTCCCATTTAAGATTTTAAAGTAAGCCCCCACCCCACCTCCGTGGGGAGTCGTGTTTGGTGCCATTCGATAGTTTTTCGATCTGATGTTCATTTCGCGAAATATCGCGGGATTTGTATTTAAAATTTTAAATTTACCCCCTCACCGTGGGAAGTCATGTTTGGTATCATTCGATAGATTTTTGAAAATGTTGAGCACGTATTTTTTAGTTTTTCGATCTGTCATTCATTTCGCGAAATATTCGCTTTTTTCTTCTGAAACTTTGGGACTCACCCATTTCCTTACGCCCCGCCCAAATCGTCAGATTTTTGAAATATACACTGTTTTGCATGTATGTACTTAACTTACCTTATCTTAATCTGACGATTTCGAGTTTTTCTAAGGATGGATTTTTTTTCCGGCCTCCCCTTAACGAACTCCCCTGCATTAAGAGCCAATATATGGTAGAGGCACATTTTCAGGGTACAAGGTTTCTCCGCATGTAATAATCTGACGCGCTCAAGTAACTCCAAAATCCCCGCTTGGTCTCTCCTACCATTACGATATTTCTTGAAAAACAACAGCTTTTCAATAATATTTTTTATCTAATATCATTATAACTGAAATGATCCCGTAAACTAATTTCCTAAAGTTGCTATATATTTATAATTCACATATTATTCTAAAAATGGATATTAAATCATTAGTTTGGTTTACCCTAGCCTTAGCCTCCGTAATAAAAGGCCAGAACATTGAAATTTGGCAACAGCGAACAGAGGGCCTATAAAAATATGTTTGTGTTTGTTTACATATTAATCTATGCATACGGTTGATGGTGTGTTAAAATCTTTTCCAAGATAAATATCTTATGTTAGAGGAAGTGCTGTTGCAAAAATGTTTCCAGGACATCCCAAATATTTTTCAAAGCAAGAAGATGGTGCTAAAAGGAACAGTCCCATGAAACGGAGAGAATTATTATAAATAGGCAGCAACAAAAAAGACCAATGGCATGGCTTGAAGTTATGTGATAGTGGATTCTTGTAGTTTTTAAAACTTGTAAGTGTAAGTTAAGTTATTATTTGATGAAATGGAAGTGACATCAAAAAGAAAATAACCAACGTGGTAAGCCAAAATTCAAGTGTAGTGTTAAAATTAAAAAAACAATGGAAATTCAAGAATATAGAATATATTAACCATATCTATTATTAAATACATGAATTAAGTTAAATATGCCCACTATTACAAATATGCCCTCTTGACAGCTTGGCAGTGTTGCAACATTTATTATAACTGCCTATTTAAATAAAGACGGCCATACTCCATGCTCTAGCACATTGTAAGATAGAGGTAATTGATTTTGTCAAGAGCTATGATTCATACTGACGCAGTACACAAGTTTACGTGTTATTTGCAAGCTCATAGCTCTAGTGAAAATCCATGAGGTCTACGACAGTCATAGACAGACCATATTTATTTGAAGAAATAAACAATACAAAAGAAAAATGAATATTATTCATTAATCTTTTTAAATACCAGTCATCCAATTCACAAAGTATGACTTAAGTAGTTTCATAAGAGGGTTGATCCCTTTTATTCACCCCTTACCCACTTACTATAAAAATCGGCAAATATCTCATTCTTATTTTTCAACATAGTCCCGTTAAGATTAACACATTTTTCCCATTTATTTTCTAACGTTTCTAAAGAAAAAAAATGTTTTTCAAAAGAAAGGTTGTTTGACCTACTCCTTAATTGCTTTGAGCCAAACCTAGAGAATATGATGGATGTTCAACTAATTCGAGGAGGATATGAGCGATTGCAGCTAGAAAAAACACATTTGCGTAACTTCTCCCTACATTTGTCTTTTGTGAAGTCACATAATTTTTGAATTAACGCGTCATTAACGCGTTTCAATTAGTCTAGAAAGTAGCACTATTTTCCGCTCCAAAAATCTTTCTTTATGTATTACAATAATAATAATTATAGATGCAAACATTTTGTAAAAAATCAATGGATTTTGTTCACATTTCCCAAATTTTTTTCAAAATAAACATCTCAGAAACGTTCCAAATCTTATAACACCCATTCAATTATAAAATCGATTTTGGTTGAAAATTGTGTTGTTAATTTCTTGGCTTATGAAATTATCATAAAATATTTATAGAAAGAGCTGGCTATTTATAACTCTTATAGGCAAAGTTTATTTTCGAAATTATTACAAAAACGAAATCATGTTTATGCTTCATAAAAGCTGGTTTCTTATTAAAACACGTGTTTCCAGGTTATAATATCGGAAGGCAAAACCTTAAAATCAAAATACGTTAAGAAGAGGCCGAAGTAATTTGAAACTCGTGAAAACTTTTTAATTCGGTTTATTTTCGGCTCCTGCGAGGCATGCCTAATTGTCAGATACACACTGCTAAGATAATTAGTAAATTAGTAAAATCATGTTCGTTAAGGTATATGTCAGTACATAAGAAATATATTGTATTGTAAAACACTGTGGACTAGTGTTGAATTATCGTGAATTGCGGTATGTGGCTTCGATTGAAACTACATTTATTTCTGTTGAATTCGATATTTCGATGATTATTTATTTTTTCATCAGGAACAAACTACAAAATTAACTAACAATTGGATAAAAAAAATACAAATTACGATAATATAACTTACGAAATGCTGTATGATATATAAAGCAATTTAGCTTGGAAATACACATCGATTTTTTAGACACCCAGTATATTTTTGTAGATTTTAAAGAACGTGTTTTTCCCAATTTATAGATACCAAGTTTGTTACATTATCAAAAAAAAACGGGATGGGAAATAAATTACTTTACAGTTAAAGAAGAGCCATATTTAAGGGGAGAGGGGATGGGTTGAAATCAATATATCAAGGACATTTTTGTGAATTTTTTTCGAAGCTATGGTAGAATTATTTTATTTTTAAATTAAATAAACATATTAAGTACAATTCAAAAAATATTTAAAAAAACTATTTAATCCAAAATATTGAAAAATAAGCCATTGGTGACAAATTTTGACAGGCAGCTCAAAAAAAAAGGATTTTGCGTTGAACATCAGAACTCGTCACAGGATCATATAAAACAAAAAATTCAAAAATATTTAATTAGCTTATGAGTTTCACGAGGTAACAACGTCGAGATTTTCTATTTTTAATTATTTTTTAATTTTTGGTATCACGCAGAAGTCAAAAATACGAAATTTTTGGTAGAAATTTTGTGAAAATCAACAGCTTTATCATTGTTCACGAAAAATACCTCGACGTTGTTACCTCATAAAATTTCTAAAGAAAATCTGTGCAAAATTTCAGGTAGATCGGTCAAGTAGTTTTTCAGTTACATACAATGTCCACCGCATTATTTGAAAAAAGCAGTTTTGAGAAAAATTCATTTAAAGTTTTTACAACTGCATCTTCATCTTCTTATTTGTCTGCCAAATCGTAAAGTGATGCACATTGGAATATATTTTTTGAATCGCGGAGTAATCTACAAAAGACAAAGCGAACAGTTGTTTAACGTTTCTCATTACGCTCAAACGTGCTTGTTCTCTTGTTGTTATTCTTGATCAACAAGAGCCAAAAGAAAAAGCACTTGTACAGTGGTATAATATGCAAACTTATTGGTCGTGACTGTCCAATAAATTACATCGGTTAAACTGGTAGAAGCTTAACCAAACGTACCCACTTCACAGTCTAGTTCATAATCGTTCTTTTTTTGTGGAAATATTCAAAAACAAAAGTTTTCAGTGTTTTATTGTTAGGTAAGTTTTTTTGACAACATCAAAAATCAAACTAAACAACACTTTATCAGAAGAATTTCCAGTAACAAAAGGATTATGACAAGGATGCTGCCTCTCCAGTGGCGGCTCGTCAGAGGAGGCAAAGGAGGCACAGCCTCCCCATACATTTTTTACACACTCTACACTGTTTTGTTTATCATGAATCGTGAAAACAACAAGCAGTCTCACTATTATACAACGTGTAAATTCCATATTATCACTAATTATCCAAACGTACGGAGCATTAGCATTAGAACGCATGATCGCGTCTCAGTTTTATTACATATTATTCCCAGGCAGGACCCTGGGTTATCCTGAGATTCATGAACGGAGCCGAGAAGCCCAGCAGACTCCGTCGTCCTGACTAAAAATAATGAAAAATCTAAAAGTGAGAATTTTGTTATGAAATTTGGTATGTGGGGTTATAATAATATTTGGAACAACTTGCTCAAAAAACTTTTTCCGATATCTCTAACTCAAATCAAAATATCGGTAATTTATCGTGTTTTTGAATTCGCAGGAGGCCGCGTTTAGAATTAAAAAATTCAGTTGAGTATCTTAAAAAATTTGAAGCTTCATTATGTATGGACGGCAAAACTTCAAATCTGTATTTATTTTGATATGCATGCATAGGTATCTATTTACAAATAGATGGAATTGTTAACAAATAAACGACACAAACTTTGGTATTAAACTTTTACAATTAGACTAACTATTTTTAAAATGATATGATATCATGAAAATTATGAATTAGGATGATATTATGAAATGTAAATAAAAATGGTCAAAAAATGGGGCCTTAAATTACATTTTTTTGCTCATTTTCTTGCTAGTGCACATTTGTCTAGATATTTTACAGTTAGGTATAGCCTCCCCTATTGTAAAAATCACGAGCCGCCACTGTGCCTCTCCAATACCATTTAAGATCTATTTAAATTAAGCACTAAAAGACTGGAGACGATCTTGTTCAGGGATGGGAATTCAACTTGACGATGATACAACGTTATATAATATACTCTACATTTCGCGGATGACCAAGTCATAGTACCGGAAGATAAGGAAGATTTAGAATTCATGAAAGAAACAGTCAAGAACTGTGAGAAATATGTATATGTATTTGGAAACAACAATCAACAAGAGTGGGCGTACCGAAAAAGAGATAGAGCAAAGGATCGTGAAAGGAAAAAGGGTGATTGGATGCCTAAACCCGATGCTATGGTCAAAAGAACTATCTAATCAAAGAAAACATCTCATCTTTAACTGCATCTTTAAAAGTATAGTGCTCTATGGATGCGAAACATGGCAACATAAATCCCTGGAACGACAACTTTCATTGGAAATGGACTTATGGAGAAGATCGGCTAAAAAATTAAGGCTTGAAAGAATACCAAATGACCAAATCAGAAATATAATGGGAGTCAAGTCAACCATCATAGACGAAATTCAAAGGAGACAACTGATCTGGTATGGTCATGTAGAAAGAATGGACGACGACAGACTGCTAAAACAAATTATAAAATGAATGCCAAGGGAAAGAAGGAAGAGAGAAAGGCCGAAACAATCATGGCTAGGCGGCATTCGGAAGGCAATGTCGGAAAGGAATCTTCACCCTCGCGAATGGAACGACCGACGAAGCTGGAAACTGGGAACCGGAAGGCGAAGAATTTTATAAATAACCGGGGTAATAAATTGTTAGGTAAGTTGGTTAATAAATCTGAATAAACACACAATTCTTTTTCAATTTAGTCCTAAAATCCATCTTGTTTTCGGTACATTTTTTTACTCCCTAAAAATGATTTTACATTTCCCGAGGGACGTGTTAAATTTAGTTTCTTGTTACCGAAACGCTGCACTAAATTCAACATCAAAATCAGATTTATTCCGCGACCGTCCTCCTTTTACATTCCCTGCGATCATCATTTGCCGATGAGTTCCTTTTCTTCCCTTGTCGTTGTCGACGTTTATTGCGTATGCATAACGTGAAGGACAAAGAATCACTGGCGTACGCCTTTTATAAAAGGAAAGGGAAACATCACATGTTCATATGGAAAAAATATTAACAGACATGCCACAAAAAAACAAATATATTGAGGATATAAAATATATCATGATCAATATCAATATTACATTATGTGCATGTTGTACTGAACTGTTGTCATTGTAGATACGGATGCATGTAAGTAGGGAAACCTGTTTGTATCTGTTATTAATAAATAAATATCACGATATTTATATGCTGATATAATATATTATATTATAGATATTTATAATAGATACAAATATATCTGCGACATTAAAAAAATTACTCTTAAAATTTAAAATAAGTTTTAAAATTTTAATAGAATCTGTTTTTGTAGTGACGGCCAAACGTAATTAATTGAAATTGGAAGGAAACATTGGAATCTGCTTTAAAAGACCAACCTATAGAAGTTAAAAAACATTTTTTCAGACGTAGAAGCATGGCCTTGTGTGGTGCTCATTTTGCAGCAAACATGTTAGACCATAGGTTTTCTTGGAAGACGATTAAACAATGTACAGCCTACCAGTTTATCAGTGAGGCAAATTTAGTACTTTTACCATTTGTGATGGAATTAATAACGCAATCGAAACCATCTCCAAACTATGTGAGGTGAACACTTAAGAAAAATAATGGCATTGGTTCCGTGAAAATCTTTAACTATAGATGAGCATGACTGGCCTTCAGGAAAACAAAAGTTTGTTGAGTTATGTGAGCAATTAATAACAGCTAATACAGCAGCAACAGCAGCTTTAGAGAGATCTTTTGGATTAGTTCAGTCCAAACTTCGAAATAGAGGTGTCAAAAAACAGCTAAGCTTGTTTTCCTATTTAAATACTTCAATCAAGTGAGTGGGCCCCAATAGCCTAAGTTTGACTGGATCCGGGAGATGTCGCCTACACCAGAGACTGTTAATTTATCCAGTTCTGATGATTAATAACCTTAATCAGTTTTTATGCATTAGAATCTTTACAGATACTTTTTTTAAGAATTACATTCACACTGACACTGGCACTTTCTACAAAATCAGTATTATCGTACGCAATATTTACATTAACCCACGGACGCCACATCACTATTCAAAATAAGTAAATTACATTTATCAACTCTTTGCACTCTACAAGCTAATTGCTAAACCACTATTCAAAATGATTACTGCAAACAACACTTAATACTCTACAAACGAACTGTAAATCACACACCTACATACATTCCAGTAAGGCAGAAAGGTTCAAATAAAAGGTTTCTTAAAGTGTTCCACTAAATCTTTTACTGGAAGTATTCGCGGTGTGCAAGTACTTGGAGGGGATACGAGAAACGATCGTGCGCGAATAGTGGAAAAATGTTGCAACTTTCTTAAATAATTCATATTGTCAATTGAAATTGTCAAATTGACGTATATTTCATACCTACTGTCATTGAAGAAGAAAAATTATATGTTACTCCACAATATTGATATGATATGCAATTATTATATAAAAGTAAATTTATTAATTGTATTTTGCTTGCAGTACTGCTATTTAATAATTAATTTTATTTGCTACATACAATTGTTTACCTTTTGATAACATAACCTCAGTCTTACTTTTTCTTCTTATAGTTCTTTTGGACTATGGCCTTGACAATTATCCAGCAACCAGGACCAATATGATTGGCCAATATAATTAAAAGTGCGAAAAAAGTTGCCGAGCTATGAAACCAGGTGTCGCTTTTCCGAACTTGCACGGTCCCAATACTTTCGATTTTGGCAGTGTTTGGAAAGCTAAGATGGATACTAAAAAGCACAAGGATACAAGAGTACCTAAAAACCCGTGTTTTTGATCAGTGCATCCTTCCTGTTCTGACGTCTTCTTCTTGTAATAGGACTATGCATGTCCTGTTTCTTCTGTCACAGTCTCTGCTGCGATCCGGAGCTCCAGCTCTCGTACCATTGTTTTTGGGCCTTCCTATGGGTCGCTTAGTGTTGGGCTTCTGCGTCTTTGCTCATTGTGTCATACGTTCAGGGTCCATCCAATCTACGTGGTCTCGCCACATGCGTCGTCGACCGTCGTGCTCTTGTCTATCTCACTAGGTCTTGAACGCTTTCAATGTGTCTTCGTTTCGTATTCTATCTCTAAGTGTAATACCTCTTATGGATCTTAGGGTTTTCATCTCTGTTGTTCTCATTATTTGTTTGGTCTTTGTTGTCTCGGCCCTTGTCTCAGCTGCGTATGTCAGTACGTGTCTGTTCTGACGTATGGCTTAGAAATATGGACATGGAAACAAAGGCCAACATACACAAAATAGAAATAACTCAAAGAAAAATGGAAAAAAAACAGTAAAATCCTGTATAAAAGGTATATTTAAAAAAATTTTATACAGGATTTTACTGTTTTTTTGTATTACATGGTATACAGCCAACCACAGGAAAACTTTTTCCTTGTGAAAAATGGAAAGATCCATGTTGGGAATAAAATTGCCAGACAGAAAATCAAACAAATGGACAAGAGAGAAAACAAAAGTAAAACATGTAACGAGAACGAGAATTATAACAGGGTTAAAGTGGAGATTTGAGGGCTACAGTGCGAGACAAGAAGAAAATATTGAATGCTGAAATTCAAAACTGGAGACCGTGGATAAGGGGCTGTCCATTAATCACGTGATGCTCGAAAGGGGGGGAGGGGTCCATAAAAAATCACGAAACATCACAAGGCGGTAGGGGGGGTGTAGTAATATATCACGTGTATTTTTTTTTTCGAAAAATGCCCGATACTTAACCCGTTACGTGTATTTATTTTTTCGTCAAATGCGCACAAAAATCGAAAGCGGCATTGCTGTGACTAATAAAAAAAATCCATTTCTCTTTCATAATATACACAACCCAGCAAATTGGTTTCACCCAAATTATGTTGAATGTTATGATAAGAAGTGACCCATTTCAAATCGTTTTGTTGTGAATGGAGCATATGTTTCCACTAAATAGGAATACTGATCGGGACTCTGTCGCCCTCTCCGTTGTTATTTATAAGCCTTTAGTCTTTACATGTGTTTTACCTACTATCTGATGAATTGGAAATTCTCAAAATCCTGTCAGTTTTATTCCGTTGTTTTGTCACTGAATACATGCGTTTAAACTGTTTTTAACTTCGTACTTTTTTCATCACAATGTCTAAGCTAGGTGATCTGTATAAAGAACTATTTACAGAGTATAAGAAAGGAAAAAATCCTGGTGTCGCTCAAAAAGAATTTAATGAATTGTAGGTTAACGGGAAACAAAAATATACAAAGGAAGAATTTTTGTAGATACTAAAAAATACACGTGATATAGGGGTGTTAGTTTTAAACCTCACCATGTATCACCAAGGGGGAGGGGTGGTTAAAAAACGCCAAAAAAACATCACGTGATTAATGGACGGCCCCTAAGAAAAGAGGAGGACCTCAGATGCGATGGAAGGACGATATTGTAAAAGCTGCAGGAACTCACTGGAAAAGCGCAGCCAAGGACACACAGATATGGAAAGATTTGGGAAAGGCCTATATCCAAAGTTGGATAGAAATGAGCTAAAGAAGAAGGAATATACATTCGATTGATAGTCGAAAGAGAGGTAACCACATCGATTGAAGATAACGTATAGATTTTAATATTCTTTAAATCTTTCTGAAAAAGATTGTAATCCGAAATCCTCTTTTAACCTAAACCTCCTCCGTTCTCCGTCTATGGCCACTTTATAGACACAAACCGAAAAGTCAAAAGTAAAAAAGGCGAAACGAGTAAACGTGACCGACTGTTAAACTACATTTCTTAAAATTATGGGTTTATTTTAAACGAATTACAGGAACGTGACTACCGAGATTTTTGCCGATTCCGGTGTGTCCACGCTGCTCTGCTGCCTGCTGTCTGCATTGACGTTTTTTCCGAGAGGCAGGAAGGAAATATGAAACTGTTTAAGTAAATTGAGTTTCTTGTAGAATACGGCTGGTGGAAAAAAAGTTTACTAATGTTGTTCCTCACGATTTAAATATCTAGGCATCATTAAATCAAGGAAAAGGAATTATGTAATGCAAATTGTCAATGTCACCATTACAATAAAAAGATACATATAATATCCACCGAAAAAACTCCTTGGTGAATGTTGTGAAAACATAAAGACATTCATATAGCTACGAAACTATTTTACATAAAAAGATTCTGAAAAAAAAACATACCTACAGTACACAGATTCTTAATGTACCGATGGGAATATTTACAGATAGACCAGGGCGCATCTGTAAAAATATTAGTACATTTGGATGTTGAGAGGTGACTCATATTTTTTTGCAGAAATTGCTTGAAAGTAACTCATATAATATTTCAGTTATTCTCCCACTCAAAAACGGCCGGAACATTGTTTAATTAATCAAAATGTTAAAAAATGAAGGAAAAATTCGATTTTTTTCTTTGTTTTTTGATTAACTTTAAAAGTATTCATTTCCGAGAAAAGTTGTACTGACATCAAAGTTGCGTAATTAAATTTTCTACAATATAAGGTTAGTTAAAAATTTTAAAAATTGTCACCCTTGTTGCAAAATAGAAATAATTGCGAAAAAACTATAAAAAAAGAAGTATTCGCATTTTACGTTTTTCAACCATTTATGCTAACACTTAGTACCTTCATATTTCACCCAGAAAAAATCGGTTTAATAAATTTTGCAAAATAAATTTTGCAATCCAGCTTTCGCAAAAAAAAATCATTTTTCAAAATGTTGCAGGACTGAAAATAAAGCAGTCAGCAAGTTGAATTTTTTACGTATAGAAGAATACTTTACCTTTCATTTGCAATTTGCAAAATTAAAATCGGTTAACTACCACGGCGTCAGGAATTTTTTTAAATAAACATTCATTTTTGGTGCTACGAGCAGGACCCTATTCCAATGACCTTTGATAAAGATTGATAAATTTTAATTTTTAGTACATTTCGATATAATAGTCCTGTCGCCAGGGGGGGGGTACAACGGCCTCGTTAATTCAGATGGACTTACCCAAGTTTTTTTTATGTATTTTGACCCGTAGAACACGAATTTTTTGGGTAACAGTTGATCCGGATGTCGATAAGATTGTTATAGACCAAGAACTTGAGGAATCAAATAACAGCGATTTTTGGCAAAACAAAACAATATTTTGTATTTTTTGGGTCATTTTAAGCAAAAAATATTTCTACAAGTTTTTTAGTAGGATGCACAGTTTTCGAGATAAACGCGGTTGAACTTTCAAAAAATCGAAAAACTGCAATTTTTAAACCCGAATAACTTTTGATTAAAAAATAAAATAGCAATTCTGCTTAGCGCCTTTGAAAGTTCAAGTCAAATTATGTCGGTTTTGATTATTTGCATTGCTAAAAATTTATTGTGTTATTGTTAAACAAAGCTACAAACAACTAGTGCGTGAGTGATGTTTCTATGATTTCTCATTTAAAATCGAACGAGTAGGTAGAATAGGTACTAGTGCAATCAAGACTATTTCTACGTTACATGCGTTAAAACGCATGTAAAAGCACGGGAAACCCTACGTGTTTATAGCTTTGTTAAACAATAAAAAAATAAATTTTTACCAATGGAAATAATCAAAACCGATATAATTTGACTTAAACTTTTAAATGCGGTAAGCAGACTTGCTATTTTATTTTTTAATCAAAAGTTATTCGGGTTCAAAAATTGCAATTTTTCGATTTTTTTAAAGTTCAACCGCGTTTATCTCGAAAACTGTGCATCCTACGAAAAAACTTGTAGAAATATTTTTTACTTAAAATGGCCCAAAAAATACAAAATAGTGTTTTGTTTTGCCAAAAATCGCTGTTATTTGATTCCTCAAGTTCTTGGTCTATAACAATCTTATCGACATCCGGATCAACTGTTACCCAAAAAATTCGTGTTCTACGGGTCAAAATACATAAAAAAAACTTGAGTAAGTCCATCTGAATTAACGAGGCCGTTGTACCCCCCCTGGCGACAGGACTATAAATAAATAAATTCGTTTATTGCAAAATAAAAACACATACTTTGTCCTTTAAAATTACACTTTTTTAGCAAAATCTTTCTTTGTTCATATATTTTAACTTGGAAAAAAAAGTTTATTATTTTTAAACATATGCAATTGTTTCAACAATATTTCACAAACAATAATCAAATTAGTTTGATTTTTGTGGAATTAAAATATTAAAATACAACAGAATATAGAGTAAAAAAATAATATTTTAGATATGAGAAATTTTGGTGGAATTCAACTTGTGTGAATCACAAGTGAATCAATCAACAAGAAAAAAAAAAGAGAAAAAAAAACAAAAAAAAGGAGAAAAAAATAACTAAGAAGATGTAAACCTCCGAGATATTGAATCGGGTGTTTATGTCTTAGCGTAGTAAAAAAAAACAATTAAAAAAGAAGAATTAAAAATACACAAAAAATAAATATATACAAAAAAAATATTTACATCCAAAACAGTGTATTTTTTAGATAGTAGTATGTTAGTTTGTTATGTACATATAATATATAGCCCGATCAAAGAACAATTTGACCTCAAAAAAAATAAAGGAAGGACAAAAATTTAGGAATAGGTAGTTGAAATTGTCTATTATTATTATATAAAAAAAAGTTTACAATTCTACATCTCCTCCATTTTACAAAAATTGAGGGGAATAAAGGTCGAGGTTGAAAAAATACATTCAAAATAAGACCGGAATTGGATAAAATGACTAATTCTAAACAACTTTTGTTCTATACAATTTTTTCATCAAGTCAATACTTTTCGAGTTATTTGTGAGTGAATATGTTCATGTTTAACAAAATAAAACATGTTTTTGGACGGTTTTTCGGCTCAAAAAGTAAGTATTTTAGCGAAAAAATATTCTTAACAAAAATATAGCTAATAAAAAATTGAAAAAAAAAATGGTGTATACATGAGGTCTGCAGACCTAGTAGAAGCAGAGTTGTAGCTAATAAAAAGTAGGTTCTTCTTCGTCATATTCCAAATCGAATATTTCAATGTGAAATAACCCAAAAACGGAGCACTTTTCGGAGAAAATTCATTTTAACTTTTTTAAAGTGTTTAAAAAAAGGTTTATTTTTGTTTTCTAAAAAAGTTAGTTCTAAAACATTAAAAGTAAGTGAGTTACGCTCAAAATATTGTTGGTCGCTTTTATTTTTTGGTAAAAAAATCGCGAAAATCCCTAATTAGCATCACAAATGAATTTTATTATTACCACTTCACAAGTTACTTTGTCTATGTATTATTTATAGGATCTATAAGTTTCAGTGGTTCAAAGTGCTTCTTTTTGAAAAAGCTGTAGTTAAAATGGCTTGAACGAGTAACTAATCACGAGTTTAAGCAAATTTTGAACAGCCATTATAGCGTAACCAATTTTGGTCTAACAAGAAAACAAAAATTCAGAAATATTCACAAAAGCAAAACGTACATTTTATTACTCTTTGAGATTTTTAGTATTACTAATAATTTTTAAGTTAGTTCCATAAACAATTCCGATTTTTGTCAAAATTAAAAAAAAAAGCTTTATTGTAAACCCAATTTTTTTTCAAAACTGAGCACTTTGAACCAATGAAACTTATAGATAATATAAACAATACATAAGTAAAGTAACTTTTAAAGTAATTTTATTTGAGGAGCTAATGAGGGGGTGATTTTCGCCATTTTTTACCACAAAATAAAAGGGACCAAAAATATTTTGAGCGTAACTCACATACTTTTAATGTTAGAAATAAATAAACCTTTTTTTAAACACTTTAAAGTTGAATAATGAATTTTCCTCGAAAAGTGCTCCGTTTTTTGAAAAACCGTCCAAAAACATGTTTTTTTTTGTTAATAATGTACATATTCACTCGCCAATAACTCGAAAAGTATTGACTTGGTAAAAAAACTCTATAGAACAAAAGTTGCTTAGAATTAGTCATTTTATCCAATTCCGGACTCATTTTGAACTTATATTTTTTCACCCCCGAGAAAATATTTTTCATCGCGTATTTTCCAAGTTTTGTAAAATGGAGGGGATGTAGAATTGTAAACTTTTTCTTATAACAATAATAATTTTATTATATAAAATTTAATAACAATTTTAATAATAATTTTCTTATAATAATAGACAATTTCAACTACGTATTTCCAAATTTTCATCCTTTCTTTATTTTTTTGGAGGTTTTCGTAACATTTTGTGTTCCCTGATCGGGCTAATATTTAGATTTAGAAAAACAGAAAAAATTCCTCTGATTGAAAAAAAAAATGTTTGTTTTTAAAATAAAATGTCTGGCTAATTGGCTCAGCCAAGGCAATCAAATTCACAAAAAAAAACTTGTGTGAATCGAACACCGCTGTCCTGCGCGAGCACCAAAAATTAATGTTTATTTAAAAAAATCCTAACGCCGTGGTAGTTAACCGATTTTAATTTTGCAAATTGCAAATGAAAGGTACAGTACACTTCTATAAGCAAAAAAAAATTCTACTTGATATCTGCTTTATTTTCAGTCCTGCAACATTTTGAAAAAATTTATTTTTCGCGAAAGCTGGATTGAAAAATTTATTTTTCAAAATCTGTTGAACCGATCTTAATGGAATTTACAGTATTGTTTTATTATATCATAAAGTTTTTATATAAAGGTAAAATATAAAGGTCCTAAGTGTAGCATAAACGGTTGAAAAACGGAAAATGCAAATACTTGTTTTTTATGTTTTTTTTTCGCAGTTATTGCTATTTTGCAACGCAGTGTGACAATTTTTAAAATTTTTAACTAATCCTTTATTGCAGGAAATTTAATTACGCAACTTTTATGTCAGTGCAACTTTTCTCGGAAGTGAATACTTTTAAAGTTAAAATCAAAAAACGAAGAAAAGAATCGAATTTTTCTTTAATTTTTTGACATTTTGCTTATTTTAACAATGTTCCGGACCTTTTTTAGAGGGAGGATAACTCAAATATTATTATTTTATTTATTTTCAAGCAATTTCTCCAAAAAACATGTGTCACCTCTCAACGTCCGTCTGAAAACAGATGCGCCCTGGACTAATTCATTGTATTCGGTATTCAAAATGTAGTATTAGACATTAGATATTAACCATTAACCATTAGACCTTTCAAACTAAAGGAAACATCCCCAATTAGTAGTTTATTATATTCTAGATCAGGTTTCTACACTTAATTAAAATATTATGTAGTTTCATCGTTACATAATCAAGTAATTCGATGCCGAAGGTTAGATATTCAGTTTCATTACATGTTGGTATACATCTATTAGAGTGATAACAATAGCAAAATGATGGGTGCGTCATAATCATAATACAGCCCTCTTTATGGATTACATATTCGCGAAACGGTGTGTTGAGTTGAGGTTGGTTGTTAATGTATTGTAAGTATAAGTTCAGATGAAGGTGAATTTCGTGTCTTGTTGGATATCAATTACACGGAGGGGAAAGGTAGTAATGTAGAAAGTATTTTGATTAGGTGCATCATAATGATAAATACTGGATGTCCGATATGAAAGTGTAAAATATATATGTTTGTTTATGTCCTTTTTGCTATTTGATTTTTATTTATGTAGGTATTAAGAGACCTGGTGGAGGTCAAAAGGCAATTGGATACGAGTGAAGGTGCAACAAAGATATATAAAACAGATTAGATATATCCAAATGACAATAGTTGACACAAAGAATCTCAAGAAGCGATAGAAAATACTTTTGACAGTTATTAAACGAAGAATTTGACATATCAGTTGAACTAAAGGAGATAATAACAGTGATATTCACCAAATAATAAACAAGGAACTTGAAAGATAGGAATCAGTTTAATACACTCGTCAACAGAAACTGTCATAGTACAACAGCTCACTGAGAAGTCTCTGAAAGTGTTTAAATAAAAGAAAAGTTCTAAGGAAGATATTTGGACCAATCAACGAAGACAGCGCATTGAGATTCTGGTACAACCATGAACTCTACATACTGTTTAAAGTGGCACCAATCTCAGAATTTGTTAATCTTCAAAGACTTCGACGGGCTGGTCATGTAGTGAGGATGACGGCTGAAAGATTGCCGAAAAGAGCTCTAAATAGTAAAGTTCATCGGGACCAGCAAGGTTTGAAGCATAGTTTGGAGGAGGCCAAAACTCGATTTGGACTGTAGTGTCATTGGAGAGATGGGGTAAAAGAGACAAATAGTCGAATTAAAAAGTGGAATGCTGAATGATTCAAACACTCAACAAAGAAACAAAAAATACCAAAATGCTCTCCAAATGAAACTAACGGAACCGGAACGGAAGAAACTACAGAGGAGGAATGGAGACAGTTAAAAACAATAATAACAGAATCTGCAGAGGAAAATGTCGGAAAAGTGAAGAGACAAAGGAATGCGGAAGGATATAATGATGAATGCAGAACTGCACTAGAGGAAAAAAAGGCAAGCTAGTCTTATCAGCTACAAAGAAACACCAGAAATAGCAAGGAAATTTATAACAAGAAGAGATTACAAGTGACTAGAATATGCAGTAGCCAAAAACGAGAGACTTTGAAAAACAAGTAAAAGAAATCCTAAACAACAGACACGAAAGCAGAAATTGAACGTATGATTCACACAACGATGAAAAGGTATAAATCCAAAATTAGAAATTCTATCAAGAGTAGAACAATTATCAAGAGCAGTCTTTTTTAAAATGAACTATTTTAAATGGGAAATAAGCCACAATTTTACCAAAAAAATTAATTTATTAACGTTTCGACGCCTAAGTCGGGTGTCGTTGTCAAAATACAAAATAATACTAAATAGACAAAAATGTTGTTGCTTAGTAAAAAATTCTTCTAATAATTTATTTAATCTGACTCATTTATATCGGCAATTCAGGCATGTATTATACATTTTAAAGTAGAAGACTTTAAAATGATATTGCCAATATCGATGAGTTGCGTTCCTGGGACGACTTTACTAAAAGATAGTTCAGTCGATTACATGAAATCAACCCCAACTCAAGAATATCCGCCACAAAAAATCATAGCATGTGATCTGTCTTTAAAAAGAAATTTCTGAGTAACTAAAGACTCAATCTGGAATAAAATGTTATATCTATATTCTTCTATGACTATATTCTTCTTTATGGTGCCAAAGCTAGGACTGTTAATGTTGACTTAATGAGAAAGGCAGAAGCGTTTGAGATTTGGAAAATTTTTAAAATACCATGGACCGATCATATTACTCACGAAATGGTGTTGCAAAGAATGAGAAGAGAAAGAGAACTCTTGACCACCATTACAAGGAGAAAAACAGCATAGTTGGAGCACATAGTTAGAAATGGTCAGTACTGGTTGTTACAGCTGATTATGAAGGGTAAAATCGAAGGAAATAGGGTCCTGATAGACGATAAATATCCTGGCTGAAAAACATTCGCTACTGGACCAAGATAAAGACACAGACGCTTTTAAGAAACGCAGAAGCTAGAGACGAATTTACAGTAGTTATAGCCAACCTTCATTAGTATAATTGGCACTACAAGAATAGGTTGCTGGTTGAAAAACATCTGACTCTTACATGTAATATAGGGATGTCTTAACACTTTTGGTTCACAAAGCTTTTTTAAAGGTTTCTAACAATTTATTGTAGAAAAAATACAAAATGGAGCGCAACTAGGAAATTTAAGAGAGAACATACATATAAAACAAATGGATCTAAAACTAGATCACACAGAGAAACAAAATATTAACTACAAGTATTTATTAGTTAAAGTCTTTTGATTGTCTATATGCACTATTTGTCATTCAAAAAAACTCACTGGTATGCAGTTGCAGATCCCGGCTGTGGATGTGCGGCAACGTTGGCTGGGTCCAGTTACCAAAACCGATTCAAACTTCTGATCACTTGTTTGCACAAAAGGGCACTCTTGAAACTCAGAATTGATTGGTCTTTTAGCAACAATACACAATCTTTTCCAGATTGTAGAGAGCACGTGGAGTGAAGGTACAGGGAGCACCTGGAATTCTGGATGAACTCTTAAGAAACTGCCAAACAGAGATGATGCTTGATGAACGTCTTAATTTGCAGTTTATCCTTGATGGATCTTTTGAGACAAGAGTATGGCAACCGAAGCAACAAGAGTTGCTTTGTCTTAACTTACATTTTTGAGTGGCATAAAATTCCTTGACTGAATTTTTTGAGGAAGCAACAAGTTGTTGCCTCGATCTGTAGCGGATGCCAGGTACCTGGATTGGAGAGACTCTTTTTGAAACACATGCATTTTTAGATGCACATTAAAATTAAACACACTTGTCCTTTGTGTATTTACACTGTTTGCAGTATTGCAGTCAAAGATGGAGGTAAATATATTATTTTTTTTTGCATGTTCGAATAATTATTCGAACAAAGCTAGTTCATAGAGAAGAGACTGTATACAAATCTGGTGTATATGATGTTTAGAAGAAAGCCGGCCCAAGGGCACATTCCAATCTCACCAGCGATCCCGTCCGTGAAACACGAAGAAAAGCACTAAATTAAACGATTTTAAATTAATCATCTGTCTTCGCATATATATGTAGAAATTTATCGAAACATAATCACAGAAATTGTTATCGTGGTTACTCATGTGTTTCGTTTTGTTCTCCCAACGCGAGAGCTTTCGACCTGTCGTGATTCTACAAATTGAAAATCTTAATTAAATTACACGATTTAGATTTAACCGTTGGTATTTGGGGTGCGGTGTAGAAATTTGTCGTTTCTACAATAGTTTGTTCAATAAATGAGCAGTAATAATAATTATAATATTTTTCCATCCAACTAAATTAAAGCCCTACCGTATCGTATCTTTTGCCCTTATCAACTCCCCTAAAATACTTCCATTCTAGCTTCGCAACTAGAACTAGGAGCACCCAAGTTATATACACACACCAAGCCCAGAAACAGAAGAGCCACTCTGCAGCGCTTCTCTGTGGCACCACAAAGTGGCTTACACAGACCTTTGGCACCACAAAATGGCACCACAGGTCTGTAGCCAGCCACAGACAGTGGCTGGCCACTGCCGCTCGTCAGGAACGGCACGTTTAATTTACATAAGAATTTGCTGCTAATCATCGGAAGCTACTTTGTGGCGCCACAGAGTAGCGCTGCAGAGTGGCTCGTCTGTTTCTGGGCTAAATTTAATTTTATTTTTGTGAAATATGGTTTTGAACAGTATAAATATCGTTGCATGTCATCCGTGTCACATTCACATGATACCAACACAAAATATTTAAGTCATAGGTTCCTTTTTAGAATCGTTTAACCAAGCCAAGAATCATAAAAGTTTTCCTGCTCATCTTTAGTAAAATACTGGCTCCGACAAATTACAGGGTTGCCGAGGATACATTGAACTTTATCGTTCTGTCTATCGTATTTATTCAGTTTAAGAATATTTTATTATGCACATTTGTGTATATTATATTAAAGGTGATTTACTGGCAATTTCCGTTGTATCCTGATTTAGCCATACGGCTCACACTCCCTCTAAAGGGAAAATTGACTCATCCCAAATACCTACGGTATCAAAATGATTGAGCTCTGGTGGGACTCTTCATGTTATCGAGCCCTAGGTGACTTGATATGTTGGAGTATCTCCCAAAAATTTTCGTACATATGAGATGTTCATTCAGACTCAGACACAGCTGTTTTTTGTTCTCGTAGGAGGTTCTTCGGAATGACCCCAGTAGTAGAGTAGTAATTCTCCATTGTGTTTTGTATTTTAAGATCTCTATATTTGGCGATCTTCTCGTTATATTTAACATGCAAATTATTGTTGTTAGGTATCGCCACATCTATTAATGTTGTTTGTCTAGTAAATTTATTAACTAATATGAAATCCGGTCTATTGTATACCCCGGTAAGATGTTGGATGGATTCTTGGACATCCATATCGGCATTTGTCGATTTTATTCTCGAATAACCCTATCCTGAATGACAAGTAGGAAACCCTCTGTCTCGGAAAACATCTTTCCTGACGTAAACCAATAGTTCGACGTTGAATTGTCGACATGTTATTGGTTTACCTCATTCAGATGCCACCCATGCAGATGCTTACCCATCCAGGTGCGCATTTTTTTTTTTGCTTAGACTGCTGGGTTATGCGCATTTCTTGTTTCCTCAGTTTAAGCGGTGTTGTGTCATCTACTGCGCAGATTACGCGATGTAAAGTAGATGTCTCAGCCTGCGCCTGAAAATACGTTCTTAGATTAGTACCTTGTTTATCCAGTTGCTCACCTATGTCCATGTCCATTTCTTCTTTTCTCTTCTCTAGATATCGCGGTAATGTTGTTCCCTCTACTGCACTTCGTGGATTTTATCTACCAAATGTAGAAAGGTGAGAATATGTATTTTTGTGCCGTCTGGATTATATAGAAGCAACCTAGTGGCGTTCTTAGATAGTTTATAATAAATATCAGGTGCCATCTAGTGACCTTATAGAAAAGGGGCAGAAAGGGAAATAAAAGAAAAGGTAATCCAAATGGTACTAGTCTTTGAATGACTTGGTTGTGACCACTGTAAAACGAAATTCATATTCTCTGGTTTGTCTTTCAAGCAAAGTCCATCTGAAGAGCTAAAAATAGCGAAATACGCGTCACAGAATGGCGAGTTAGACAGAGCGTGAATTTCCTTTTCGTATATGATTTATACATTCTTGTTGTTAGATACAGGCTAGTGTTGTTATATTTTGTAATATGTAAATCAGGTGCTACCTAGTACCCTTAAGAAAAGGGACAGAAATTTATTGAAACATAATCAAAGAAATTGTTATTCGTGGTTACTCATGTGTTTCGTTTTGTTCTCGGCGTGCGAGCTTTCGACCTGTCGTGCTTTTACAAATTGAAAATCTTAATTAAATTGAGTATTCAACTTGCTGTGGAGACACGACCTAGCTCTAACCGTTGTTATTTGGGGTGCGGCGGTTTTTGGCTTGTTTGATGTTTTGTGGTTAAACTTGTAGCTATGTATTCAAACATAGTTGATTGTATAATTAACTCTGGGACAAATCTTTGTCTTCTGAAACGACGCCCTTTAATCATACGCGTCCGCCCAAGCGTTATAATTATACAGGGTGTAACAAAAATACAGCTCATAAATTTAATCACGTATTCTGGGACCAAAAATAGTTCGATTGAACCTAACTTACCTTAGTACAAATGTGCACGGAAAAAAAGTTACAAAATGAAAATCGATTTTTTCCAATATATCGAAAACTATTAGAGATTTTTTATTAAAAATGGACAGGTGGTATTGTTATGGCAGTAGTATTTTAAGAAAAAATTATAATGAAATTTGGACACCCCATGAAAATTTTATGGGGGTTTGGTTCCTTTAAACCCCCCAAACTTTTGTGTACGTTTCAATTTAATTATTATTGTAGCGCCATTAGGTAAACACAAGTTTTTAAAAACTTTTTTGTCTCTTAGCACTTTTTCCAAAAGTCAGTTTTTATCGAGATATTTGAATATTTGTCAAATCCACCACATATTTGTATATGGTAAAGTACGATTATGGAGACTTGGTAATAATATGAAAATTTATTTATGATTTACATTTTTAGGTATATTTTGAACCATATTAAAAAAGAAGCCACATCTCGATAAAAGATGCTTTATCAAAAAAACACAAAGAGGCAAAAAAGTTTTAAAAACACTGTGTTTAACTGATGTTACCGCAGTAATAGTTTAATTGGAACGTACACAAACATTTGGGGGGTTTAAAGGAACAAAACGCTCATAAAATTTTTATGTAAACATATTAAAAAAGAAGCCGCAACTCGATAAAAACTGCCTTATCGAAAAAATACTAAGAGGCAAAAAAGTTTTAAAAATATTTAATGTAACTAAAGGCACCAGAATAATAATTTATTTGAAACGGACACAAAAGTTTGGGGGGGGCTTAAAGGAACAAAACCCCCACAAAATTTTTATGGGGTGCACAAATTTCACTATAATTTTTTTTAAGATGTTCTTGCCATAAGAATACCACATGTCCATTTTCAACAAAAAATCTCTAATAGTTTTCGATATATTCGAAAAAATCGATTTTCATTTTGTAACTTCAAAGGTCGGTAACTTTTTTGTGTGCATATTTGTACTAAGGTAAGTTAGGTTCATTCGAACTATTTTTGGTCCAGAATATGTGGTTTAATTTATGACCTGTATTTTTGTTACACCCTGTATATCCATTAGGGTGGATCGAAAAATCGAAGTTTCGAAAACTGTTTTGGAATAGTGCGCAAAAGTTGCCAATTAATGTTACAAACCTAATCTTTATTTGCGATTTTTCAAAAAAATTTCATCTTCTGCCCTCTACAGGGGGTTGAAAAAATAAAAAAAAAATAAAAAATACGAACTTATGATTTTAATTGAAAAGTTAAGTAATAAGTACATGTTATTATTATAAAAATGATATCCAATTGAAATATTTTTTAAATATGTCATATATATTCTTCTACCCAGTCCCTACCCTCCCCCTTAATTTCGATTATCTATTATTTGTAGTCTCTTGGACTCAAATTTTGACATATCTTTGCGCGAATCAATTTTTTGTTAGATGTTAGATGAATTATTATTGCCCTTAGTTTTTGCATTTAGAATGCGACGAAGCGCAAGCTTTCTTATATGCGGGCGAGTGGCAGCCTGCATAGCAGAAGATTTTCGGCATGTACAAAATAGGCATTTCTTTGAATTACAGGGTCTATAAAACTTTTCAAATTTTGCTCTAAGTATCGACTACGCTTAATTGTTTGAAAAACATGCTTTGCACCATTCACACATGATGAATTGCATTTGATCTGAAACCATAAAGGAGCATAAACCGTGACAATAAATTTGGTCAGCTCCTTTAATTCTATTGTTGGATTTTCAGTGCTAACATAAAGACGTATAATGCGATTCGCCAACGTTAGCCATCGAGAATGACTTAACTTTCCAGGGTTTTGGTTTAATAAATCTACAGAACATTCCCCTGTAGAAATGGCGACACAAATTTGAAACAAATATTTCTGATCGGCGCTTAAGTCAATTAAATCTACTTCTGGTAACTCACATTTCGGCATATTTTCGCAATGCACTATTTGATTTCCTATAGTTCCTGCAAAAGCTCTTGGACTTTGAGTTTGACCGTCAAGCTTTTGGAAAAGATGCCGTAAAAGCAATTCATTAGCGTGAAGCTGACACATAAATCTTTGCAAAGGGCGGCCTAACTTTAACTCTAGTTGAGAAATTTATACCATTTTTTCTTCACGTATTTACCACAGTTCCGTCATATCCTACTACCACTAGTTCTTCTAGATTTTACCTATAACTCTCTAAAAAGTTCACAATACTTTGATAAATGCTTAAAGCCGATCCAGAAAGGGGTACTGTGTGACCTAAAAATATGGAGCCTGGCTCTTGAACTAATGAAACGTGCTCTTCAAGTGCTGTTCTTCTGTGGGGATTGCCTTCAATATTTTCGATAACGAAGGTTTTATATTTACTTCCGTCAAAATATGTGGCCTTCAAAGTTTCGGGGGAGTTTTGAATAAAACCTTTTCTTGATTGATCTCTTGCTCTTCTCAGTTTGTTTCTTGAAAGTCCAAAGTCGTAGCACCCCCGCACCCCGAAGATGGAACTAATAGACTAAACAAACCAGGGCCGCCAGGACCGGGCTTCTGTTAATAATGCCAAAAAATTGTTTTTTTCGTTTTTCAAAGGCCTGTAGAGGGCAGAAGATGTAATTTTATCCAAAAGTCGTAATAATACTTTCTTATTGTCGTTACTAAAGGTAAATTTTGGTGGGTATTCCAATTCAATTTGTCAATTTTTTTTATTTTGTGATTCTTACGCCAACATATTTTTTTTCATTTTTCAAAGGCCTCTAGAGGGCAGAAGATGTAATTTTATCAAAAAGTTGTAATAACACTTTTTTTATTGTCGTTACTAAAGAAAACTTTTGGTGGGTATTCCAAATCAATGTGTTAATTTTTTTAAAATAATGCGATAATCGATCCACCCTAATATCCATCTTGTACATGTACATGTAAATCAAAACAAGAGACGATAAAGAAAAAATTATTGTTGATTTTGGAAAGACTTAATATTTCACGTAAGATAATCAAAATTTATATGAACAGATTTACCGTTTTTTGATCTTCATTTGTTTATAACAATGTATATCATCAAAATCGGCTGCAGGAAACATATAGGTTATTAATATAGATGTCCATACTACTAAAAAAATTTGGTTTCGGCCTGAAGGGGGATGTGTCACGAGAAAAATCTTATTTCTCTGGACTATAGAGATAAAAATTTGCTTCAAGCTAGTGAACGAAGCTCTTGCTTTTTCTATTCTTATACGTATTTCCTTCGCTTGATCCAAACTTGAATTAACTGTTGTATATGTATGAGAAGTAGATGTACGAATCCACGTGCTCAATTCATTGATTGTCTAATATCAGTTGTCTTGGTTGTTGTTGGGTTTTGCTTACTAACATCCATTTGGTTTTTGTGATGTTTAGTTTGAGTCCGTATTGTGTACTTGTTTTTTGTATCTTAATCATTAGGTAACGCAGTTCCTTCATGCTGTTCGCTAGAATGACAGTGTCTTCATGACTCATTTTATGAGAATTATTGATTTCGCCAATTTCACTTAATACAGAATTGTCAGAATTTTAGAGTTTATATCTCATTTTTGAAGACAACCGAATATACAGTTCTGCGGAGGATATTTTTTTGAGTTTCATCTAACTTAATATGTTTTTATATTAAGTTTGATTTGTATATAGAGATTTTAAAATATCAGGTCAGGCCATAAAATATCACATACCTTCCATATAATTTGGTCTGGTCTGTAATGTCTGTAATGAATAATAGAAATCTTATTTCCCATTTTAATGCCAATGTATCAGTGAACATTTAGTTGTAGGAATTTGAGAAAAGTGTTGTATGAATTAAATGAATCTCATGGGTATGCGCCCCGACTAGCAATTGTAATAAAACTTGCTTTCGTATAAACGTCTTCCATACAAAAGCTTTGGTATTGACAGAATGATTGATTGTTTCAACCGTTTTCAACAATTACTTGTCAAACGCAACTCATTGTCGACTATTTCGCAAATAACCTGCAGCTTTCACGATTTCCGTTTGTGTTTTTAATGAAACAATCCTATTTCACGATCTGAGCGCTATCTGTTCAATAAAAAACAAATGAAACGGATAGAAATTTATTTTCGAACTCTATAAAACGAGTTTTTTTCAAATTGTTTGTTAAAAACTCCAATGAATACACATATATATTTCAAAAATGAATCTTATTAACAATCTTTATAAAAACTCAGTACTATTTTTTGAAAAACAGTTGAAAGTATGTAGCGTTAACACTCCCACGGGTGACAGTCTGTTTCTTAATAAACGTTTGCATTCAATAAGCTTACATACAGTACCTACGTAAATCGTTCAGCTGGACATAGGGAATACACATCGAGAAAATTGTGGCAACTGCGCTAACCTGTGTTAGTTGAAGCTTCTGTTCGAGCACGAGTTTGGTTCGAGTACGAATGAGTAAGTTTTGAAGCAAGGCTGTCCATAAATAAATCTAACAAAGTTTATGATCAATGAATTAATAATTTTACTTTAATTTTTAAAATATTTTTTATTTAAAAACTACATAATCTCGAAACTAAACAGTTTTCCCATTCCCTTAGGCCAAAAATATTTAGCTAATACATTGTCATATTTTGACGTTTATTTGTGTCAGTCGAAATGAGTTGTCAATTTTGAGGTTGATGCCCCTTAATGCTAACAACCATATTATCATCGAGAGAGCTCATTTGCCACAATTATCTCAATATAATACATTTTATGTATTTATTTACCTAAATATATACAATGTATGTTCCCTATGTCCAGCTGAACGATTTACGTACTGTATGTGTTAAAACATGGTTAAAATACAAAAAACCAAATTAATGACAATGTCATAAAGTTGACTGTATTTCAAAGAACATTATCTGTCTAGAAAAGGATTGATCGACCCTCACCTTATATGAAATGGAATAAAAGAGTTATACAATTTGCAATTTATTTAAATAAAAAGTAAAATACAATACAAATTAAATAGGGATGTTCACAAAAAATTTAATAGCCATTTTAAACATGTAAAACGATTAAGAAACACCCTAGGAATAATTGTCTAAAATATTAAGAAAATTAAAAAAGCCTTTTTATTAAAAAACTTCATTAGAAATCTAGCATTATTTTAAATTTCAAGAAAACGCTTCTGACGTCACTAGTCGTATACCCCAGCGCGCGCAATGTCCACAGTGTTATTCTTTAGGTACATAGGTACCCCATAAGAGGGCGGGGTGTTGGGTGTTTTGTTCTCTTATTGTTTTGTCAGGGCTAACGTGGAGTTTTATGGTGAATTTGTTTAGTTTAACGTGGATAGATTGTTTCCAAGGACATATTTTGTGTAGTACAAATAAATAAATAAAATGAAAGGTTTTAAAATAGCTGATTCGCTTAACTTACCTACTGTACATGTAACAGTAACAATGGTGAATGGTGTTTGATTTCTTGTCATCTTGTAAAGAAATAAATCAACCACAGAGTAGTGGAATGTTTATTTTAATAAGGTACAGGGGTGAAAAAAAGAGAAAATTTAGTGTGATTTTTAATTTCAAATATTTCATTCAAAGGAAACTTTTTGTTTCTTCTAACGGACTTTCGGCCCTCAGTAATAATGTAATCCTTAATTCTGTGTTCAAATTCTTCAAAAATATTTATTAGTTTTCTCAGGATTCGAAAAAATTAATGCATTTAAATAGCATTTGTCCCAGATTTTGCCCTGCTAATTTAAATGATGTCTAGTTTATAGGGGCTGTCGGTAATAAATATGTACTTTATTACTACGTTATGGACACCAAGTCTTTTAAACCTCCAGACAAATTGAAAGATCATAAACTAGGTACTTTTTATTTTTGTAAAAATTTTTCTTGCTAACCCATTTCGTTGCCTGGATATTTAGAAACAGATATTTAGAAGTCCACAATACGAAATTTTCGGCTGTAGGTATTAAGAATTTTTATAATTTATTTTTTTTATAACCAAGCTAACTTAAATCTAAAACATATCATACAATTGGGTAAAAATGAGTATGTACTTATTTAAAAACTCATTTATTTAGGAAAAGATCCATAATTTACAATAAAGAAGTGATCTTCGCAAGAGAAAAGCTTGGTTTTTATTGATAGGTACACACTTCTTTTTTACATTTCTTTTTACGATTTAAATTAGCTGGAACTGTAATAAAAATCTGGTCAGAATTGTTTTTAGAGGTATTTACACACCACGGAATAAAACACCACTTATTTGGTTTCATTTTTACTAATTAAATACGTAAAGAACTGCACACATTCAAATACACTTTGTAAATAAGTATATACCTATACAAAACTAGTCGTCGATCAAAGACGATACGACTGCTGACGTCACAGACCGTAGCCTCGCTGCAGGGTACCGTTTTTATAGCCTACAAGAAAATCAACATTACGAACTCATTTATCTTAAAAAATATACATTTTAAACAGTTTTATGATTGCTACGTTTTTATATACCTTATAATCTATTGAATTTAACTATATTTAGAAATTAATGAACATCCCTATTACAGAACAGTACGCAATTGCTTTAACTTTACTTTATCTTTATATTAATTTTTTTTAACAAGAATATAATAATAATATAATATATAAGGATATTGTTGTGTGTATCGAATGATGAGTTTAAATTTCTTTATCAAAGATATTATACATATTATCGAAAAGGTAACATAATCTGTTTCGTGATTTACAACGCGACATATGTGTCGGTGTCCTAAAAAATGTCAAAGAAACTTATTGTTCATTATGTTCAATTAATAGCAATAGACTGTTTTTTGATAGTTAGCCGCGCTTTTTCAGCAAATTTTGGTTTGTTTAACCGATATCGCACACTCAGCACAAACGATGTTTAGTCTTAATAATTTGGGCCGACAAGATTTATTATATTATTATATTTTTTTATCAGCTAAGCTAAGATGATTTCTAAACGATTAGACGGCGTTTATTATCAAAATCTGGACAGTTAATTTCCAATTAATTTCAGAGCAAAAAAATCGTCTGCTGTTAAAGAATGTTTAAGATGTTTTATTGTATTGTTCGTAATGTGCGTAAGTCCAATTTTCCAAATTTTTGTTACATATTTTTTTGCATCTCATAGAGCCTCTATGCATCTAAGCATATACCCGAACTACTATACTTCCTAAAACGATATTCTGTCCTAACTGCAAGACGCAAGAGTCTCGCAGGGTCAGTCTTGTTCTTGCTCAAATCTTGCACGGTCAGTCTTGGACTTGGTCTTGCTAAAATTAGGCGGTCTTGGTCTTGCGAAAATGCAAGAACAAGACCAAGACTGCAAGACCAAGACCGATTTTGGGCAACACTAGTAGGAACTGCTCAGTGTGACGATTACAACCATAGCGAACATTGCAGAACGTCAGTTGAGTGATTGCAATATTGCTTCCAAGGCAAACCTGACCAAAGATGAGATTTTATTGAACAAGCATATAATTAATTTATAAAAAAATTTTAATTAATAAAAATGTTTACCAAAATGTTCACATTTTATTGAAATAACAACTTTGACAAATCTCAAAGTCTCATAATAACAGTACATACACATTTGAAATCCGTTATGATGAATCCTTCAAAAAAAAACAGAAAAACTAAACAGCAAAGGGTGAAAGTCGACGTTTCAGACGTTTCAAAAATATCTTTTGATGTCGACAAACAAACGAAAACGTCCTCCTTTTGCCACTTTTCCTTTATCTCATCATCCTTCTATACCTGCTTGGATAAAGCCGTTTGAGCGTCTGTCTGTAAAGTTTTTTTATTGAATTTGGGTTTTTTTAACGCGATAAATTCGGAAAGGGGGATTTGTATCGTATTTTGGAAAATGTTCCGAGACCATCGCTTTAGGAAAAATCGAGAGTTGATGTGCTAAAGCCCTAAAAATATATATTTATAGTCTTCTATTATATCAAATAACAATATAGCGTGAATTAAAAAACTGTCCCTTTAAAACGTCTGGTCTGTAATATTGATCTTACTAAGAAGTAAATTGGAGCTGGAGCATCAGATAATAGAAAAAGTGATGGAAATAACAGAACTAGACATCACACTGTTTAGCTACGAAGAGCTCGAAAACGATGTGGAAGATCAAGTTAATAGAGCAAACAGAGTCGCAGGTTGTCTGAAATAAACAATATGAAGAAAAAAAAAATATCGAAAAAGAAATGAAGGGCAGAATTTACAAAACAGTCATCAGAACAATAATGACATACGCGGCAGAAACACAACTCGAGCTTACAAAAATGGATGGCATCATAGGATAGAGCTAGAAATACAGATCTACGAAGGAGATGCAAAGTGGAGAAGAAAGGATCCAGGACTGGGTAAGAAAGAGAAGAGTAAAATGAATTTATCGTAAAGCCGAATAACAACAAATAGAGTAGTAAAAACGTCGAGAGACGGTTTTGTTTCAGTATCGCTTTCAAGAAATTCTTGTGAGGCAGTTTATGATTTCATTTTAACGGATTTTCATTATTTGATTATACAGTTATTCGCTATTATACATTCGCTACTTTGAATCATAGTATTGAAACAAATCTTTGATTAATACAAAAAGCAAATTAACGAATGTGATTTTTTGGAAAGAAAAAAATGATAAGCAGTTCAAATTTGTAAAAGGATTAAATATTACATACAAAAAATATAAAAATTTTCCCATTTGTCAATGCGCTGATTTAGGAATCTCTAAAAAAGAGTTATTTTGCTCTCCTGAAAAGTACCACTTTTCACATTCGATAGTTGGAAATGGCAGGGACGATATAAAGACTGACAAAAGTTTGCAATAATTGTAGTAGCCAACCTCCATTGAGTAGAGGGCACTTTAAGAATAAGATTCATTTTACCAGAGAACTTAATGTTAATTGTCCAGAACAGTGAAGGCTTTCGAGGTCTGTATTTTTTATTGATGGATTGTTTTTGAGGTTTAAGGTCTGGAATTATTTCTTCCTGTACATTTCGTCTGCAAAAGCAAAGTTATACATATTATGTCTCCAAAAAGCTTTTCATTACTTTTCTGGTACACTGTATTTCAATATATGCCACCATGATAATGTAAACAAATGTTCCATTTGGGTGCCTTAACATTTTGATCTCTGAACAACATTTTGACCTTTTTGGGATTAATTGCAAAAATGCACGATCTGTTTTCTGCTGACAAACAGATGATAAATCAAAGTCGGTTAAAAATTTCAGAGTAATGTTTTACCATATTGTGATGTGATTCACAAAAAAACTGAATAAAACATTAAAATGTATATTATAAATGTTTGCCTTTAGGGGAATTCTATTTGGATTTTTGTACATTTCAATCGAAATAGATATACACGCAAAAATGTTCAAGGAAAATGTGTTTTTAACCGTTGATGTCTGTGAGATAAATAGCAAAGTTCAAACTATAAATCTAGAGCAGAATTCCATTAATATCAATCATTCATGATGAAGTCGTTCTGCAAAGTTACGTCTAGACAGACTTTATGGGCGCGTTCACTATGACCAAATATATCAATTGCGACACTTATTAAAGAAGAATGATTTACGAAATACTTTAATCTAACTGGAATCACTTATCATTATTCTTATAACTAAAGTATACTTGACTAAAGTAAGAGGAAATTAATTAAACCCCTATTTTCACAAAACCTGTTTTTTTTTTCACCACAAAACTATCAAGTTATTTCAAACATCTTTTGGCGAATAATCCACAAATTATAAAATACATTACCTATATTATATTATAAAATACATTATTTACTGCTTTACAAACTGCTAAGCCATTATTTATTTTTAGATTTCATAGTGCTTTATTTTCTCTAAAGGATTATTAAATTAGTGTGTACACCAAAGGGTGAGGATAGCACTCAATTCCCTAGGCATTAGTTTCCCGATCGTTCTCCCAACAAAACTTTTGACCATTCTTCCCCTGGATAGTAAAAGCACCCGAGAGTGTATCTTTTCTTACTCAATTCGCTAAAGGAATATTTTCATTACTTTAATTAAAAATTCAATGAATAACTTCTTAGAAGAACATAAAATTTTTATTAGTATCTGCACAGACGCATCTATATCTAATGATGGTGTAGTCTCAGCTTACAGGTTAGCAACATTACCCGAGTGCAACAGTTAGGCTGAGATTAAATCAAATATATATAATAAGTTGCTTTAGGCCGATGTCAGACTATGCGTTTTGACCGGATGCGTTTCCGCCGCATCCGGTGAAAACGCATAGTGTGACAGATCGGTCCGGTTGCGTTGGAAACGGATGCGTTTTGAGTCATCGGTACGCGCTTACAAACTGCACCAGACTAAACGCATAGTGTGACAGGTCGGTCCGGTTGCGTTGGAAACGGATGCGTTTTCACCGCCATGACCGTCTTAGGCCGATGCCACATTATGCGTTTTGACCGGATGCGTTGAAAACGCATCCGTTTCCAACGCAACCGGACCGACCTGTCACACTATGCGTTTAGTCTGGTGCAGGTAGTAAGCGCGTACCGATGACTCAAAACGCATCCGCTTCCAACGCAACCGTACCGATCTGTCACACTATGCGTTTTCACCGGATGCGTCGGAAACGCATCCGGTCAAAACGCATAATGTGGCATCGGCCTTAAGCATACACGGCGCCGGGGTGCAAGACTCATCGTTGCGCCCCCTTTTGTCAGAATATTATACAGGTTAGCGAGAAAGTATGGAAACACGGTAATTTCTCGGAAACCGCTAAAACGATTTTTATAGATTTTGGTGAGTCAGGGTCTTCTAATACGGCCGATATTATAGTGGTAATTACATTGTTGTCAAATATTCCGTTTCTCTGGAAATCTAATGAACTTTCTTACTTTAAATAGAACACTTTTGCGTTTTTAAGTATCTAAGAAATACTGATTATTTTTCATGTTATGTTCCCTATACCTAAATGCCATAATTTCGGAGTTATTATGACATTTAGATATTAAAAACAATTATAAAGAAAATTTAAAAATCAATTCTTTCGTCTCGGTTTTCCATATTTTAGGTTTTTTGGATCATCGGGAATAAAAAAGATCTTTTATAATTTTTCTCTAAAGCTAATCGTTTCCAAGTTAGAAACAAATTAAAACTGAAAAAATCGAAAACAGACGATTTTCTAGGTTCAAAAACACAAGTAAAAAATATTATTTTTGAAACTACAAAGAGCCTAATTTAAACTCAAACCTTATTGTATCAGCTACCGATAAGTGATTTGGTCTTATTTCATTCAAAAATATTGTTTTTTAATTGTTAATGCAGCCCGATCACCCATCCTCTCATATGAGCTTCACTAACAATAAAAAAACATGTTTTAGAACAAAACGTGCCAAAAACTCTTATAGGGAGCTGATAGAAGAAGGTTTGAACTTAAATTTTGGTACTTCGTAATTTTAAAAATTATTTTTTTTACTTGTGTTTTTGAACCTTTAAAATCGTCATTTTTCAATTTTTTTTCAGTTTTAAATTGTTTATAACTCGGAAACGATTAACTTTAGAGAAAAATTACAAAAAACCTTTTTTTATTCCAAATGATCCAAAGAACCTAAGAAATGTCTAACCGGTCCGAAAAAATTAATTTCTATAATTTCTTTAAATTTTTTTTTAACAAATGTCGCAATAACTTCGAAATTATGGCATTTAGGTATAAGGAATATAACGTAAAAAATAATCAGTTTCTCTTAAGGACTTCAAAACGCAAAAAATATACAAGATGTTCCATTTAAAATAAGAAAGTTCATTAGATTTTCAGAAAAAAGGAAGATTTGACAACAATTCGTGTAATGTGTTCTGATAGCGTATTATCAAAATAGTCCATTCTTTCACGGTTTTTGCTCTAAATTTTAAAGAACCGCTTGGATTGACATGAAATTTGGCATATACATAGCTTACATGTCAAAGAAAAAAGTGATATTGTGCCGATGTGTGCTTTTGCCCTGGGGGTGACTTTCACCCCCTATTGGGAATGAAAAAATATAAGTCCAAAGTAAGTCCGGAAATGGGTAAACTGACTAATTTTAAGTAACTTTTGTTCTATAGAGCTTTTTCGCCAAGTCAACACTTTTCGAGTTATTTGCGAGTGAATATGTTCATTTTTCAACAAAATAACTACATTTTTAGACGGTTTTTCGCAAATAACTCAAAAAGTAAGTATTTGGTCGAAAAAAAACTTTTTTTGCAAAAATATAGCCTGTAAAAAAGTAAAAAAAAATGGACGTGTTAGGTCTCTGGACCTCGTAAAACCAGAGTTATAGCCAATGAAAAATAGATTCATATTCGCCAAATTTCAAATAGAATACTTCGAAGGGAAATATCCAAAAAATTAAGCAATTTTTGGGGAAAAGTCATTAAAACTTTTTTAAAGTGTTTAAAAAAAGCTTTATTTCTGTTTTTATAAAAAGTTTCTAGCATTAAATTTAAGCAAGTTACGCTCAAAATAAAGTTGGCCCCTTTTGTTTTGGCAAGAAAAATCGGGAAGACCACCCCCTAATTAGCAACTTAAATGAAATTAATCGTTACCGCTCCACAAATTATTTTACTTATGTTGTGTTTATAGGATCTGTAAGTTTCATCGATTCAAAATGCTTATTTTGGAAAAAGTTTGATTTTAATGTAGAATTTTTAAAAATTTTAATTTTGAAAAATATGCTTTTTTTCAAAATAACTTAAAAAATGTTAGAGATACCAAAAATCTCGAAAAACAAAAAAAGTCAGCATTGCTTTTCTGAATATCATGTATTTTTTTGTTTTTCTGTTAGACAAAAATTGATTAAGATTTGGTGTTTCTAAATTTGCATACATTCGTGATCAGTGACTCGTTTAACCCCTTTTAACTACAGCCCTTTCAAAAATAAGGAGTTTGAACCGATGAAACTTATAGATCATATATAAACAATACATACACGAGTCAAGAAACTTGTAAAGTCGTAACGATTAAGTTCATTTGAGATACTAATTAAGGGGTGATTTTCCCGATTTTTTTAACAACAAAAAAGGGACTAACTTTATTTTGAGCGTAACTTGTTTACTTTTGATGCTAGAAATTTTTTTTATAAAACAAAAATGAAGCTTTTTTCAAACACTTTAAATAAGTTCTAACGAGTTTTTCCCGAAATGTGCTTCATTTTTGGTTATTTCACGTTAAAGTATTCCATTTGGAATTTGACGAATATAAACCTATTTTTAATTAGCTATAACTCTGCTTCTACTAGGTATAGAAACGTGATATGTACACCTTTTTTAAAATTTCTTACAGGCTATATTTTTGCTATGAATGTTTTTTCGACAAAATACTTACTATTTGAGTTACTTGCAAAAAACCGTCTAAAAGCGTGGTTATTTTGTTGAAAAAATGAACATATTCACTGGCAAATAACTCGAAAAGTCTTGACTTAGTGAAAAAACTCTATAGAACAAAAGTTACTTAAAATTAGTCAGTTTATCAGTTTCCGGACTTACTTTGGACGAACACTTTTTCACCCCCAAGAGGGGATGAAAACCACCCCCGGGGCAAAAGCACATATCAGCACAATATCACTTTTTTTCTTTGACTTGTTAGCTATGTGTATTTGTGTATGCCAAATTTCAAGTCAATCCAAGCGGTTCTTTAAAATTTAGAGGTTTTGCAATATTTTACCGTTAAAGAACCTACTAAAATTGGAAATACATTCTATTAATTTTAAAAAGTTATCCTATTCATGTAACCTTTGACTGGTTCCTCTTAATGGTAAATTTTGTCGTGCTAAAAATGTTATTATTTCGATCATTCTTTCTAAAACCGCCGTCCACCTTTTTTAGTATTTCGAATTTATAAAATCTTGGCTCCTTATTATAACTTTAAATATTTTTAGTTTGGTTGAGCTTCTTCTGGTTCTTTTTTCTGAAAACCGTTTACTTCTTGCAAAATTCCTCACCTTTTTAAGCCAATCATTAGCCATATGATCAAATATCACACACATATATCAGCTATTTTCCAGTCACGATTGGTACGGTTGGTATGAAGTATCTTAATCATTTTTATTACTTCCCTAAAAGGCGTTTGCTGTTAAATTCTTCATTTATAATATGCTCTCTCCTAATGGTTGAAGACCGCTAATTTTTATGTTTGTTTATTTCTTCATTGAACGTAGGCCAAAGGTTAATTAGGGGTTTGGATTTCTAAAATTGGATAACGAGCAGTGATTTGATCTTCGGTTTCTTAAATGAAGGAAACAATTATTTTGCGATGCGCAATGATATAAGTGCACTCAACCAAACTGACTTACAACATTAACGCAAAAGAAATGAATATAAAAATATCAGCCCAAAAAACAAAAAGGTTAGTAATAGCCAAAAAACCTATAAGATGCAAATTGGAGTTAGACAATCAAATTATACAACAAGTAATGACTTTCAAATTCCTGAGAATTAATCTATCAGCCGGCATCAATATCGGAGAAGAGGTAAAAGACCAAATAATTTAAGCCAGTAGAACGACCGGATGCCTAAACGACACAATTTGGAAAAACAAACACCTAAGATTGAAAACAACGGCCCAAATATATAGGGTGTCCCAAAAGTAGTGGAACGGTCGAATATTTCGCAAACTAAACATCGGATCGAAAAACTGAAAAATACGTGTTCAATCATTTTCAAAAATCTATCCAATGACACCAAACACCAACCCCCACTACACCCCCTGGAGGTGGGGTGGGGGGTATCTTTAAAATCTCAAATGGAAACCCCTAAATTTTCTTGCAGATTTGGATTCGTTACGTAAAAGTAAGCAACTTTTATTCAAGACATTTTTTCGAACTGTGGATAGATGGCGCTATAATTGGGAAAAACCATTTATCTTGATACCATAGGTAAATTATAGAAACGGTCTAATATCTCGAGAAATACACTTCCAAATGAGAAACCAAGAAAACAGGTTTCTAATATTTTTCGAAAACCTATCGATAAACACCAAAAATGACCCTCCAACCCACCCCCTGGAGACGGGGTGGGGGTAAATTTAAAATCTTAAATAGCAACCCCCACTTTTTATTGCAGATTCGAATTTGTCATGAAAAATTAAGCTACATTTATTCGAAACATTTTTTAAAATTGCTGATAGATGGCGCTAATAAATCGTATTTTCCAATTAAAGCGCCATCTGTCAACAATTCTAAAAAATGTTTCGAATAAATGTTGCTTAGTTTTTCATGACGAATTCGAATCTGTAATAAAAAGTGGGGGTTGCTATTTAAGATTTTAAAGTTACCCCCCACCCCACCTCCAGGGGGTGGGTTGGAGGGTCATGTTTAGCGTTATTCGATAGGTTTTCGAAAAGTATTAAAAACTTTTTTTTTGGTTTCTCATTTGGAAGTGTATTTCTCGAGATATTAGACCGTTTCTATAATTTGCCTATGGTATCAGGATAAATCGTTTTTCTCAATTATAGCGCCATCTATCCACAGTTCGAAAAAATGTCTTGAATAAAAGTTGCTTACTTTTACGTAACGAATTCAAATCTGCAAGAAAACCTAGGGGTTTCCATTTGAGATTTTAAAGTTACCCTCCACCCCACTTCCAGCAGGTGTAGTGGGGGTTGATGTTTGGTGTCATTGGATAGATTTTTGAAAATGATTGAACACGTATTTTTCAGTTTTTTGATCCGATGTTTAGTTCGCGAGATATTCGACCGTTCCACTACTTTTGGGACACTCTGTATAAGTCAGTTATTAGGCCAGTTATGACTTACACGGCCGAAACAAGACCAGATACAAGCAAAACACGAAAACATCTGGAGACGAACGAAATGAAGATCTTAAGAAGGATTGCTGGAAAAGGACTACAGGACAGGGTAAGAAGTGAGGAAATCAGACGCATGTGAGGTAGACAATATAAATACCTGGACAGGGCTGCTTTATCCATTAGGCAATATAGGCAGTTGCCTAGGGCGGCAAATTATGAGAGGGCGGCAAAAATACTGTACAAAAAATATTTGTATATAAAAATTGAAGTCGAATAACATTTAAGTACATCCAGGGCCGGCGATAACGGGCCTGCAAGGGTTGTATTGCAGGCGGGCGCCCCTCTTTGGGGGGCGCCAAAATGAGCTTTTTCGTGGTGTCAAAAATACTAAAATAGAGAAATTAATTTTTTAAATGTGATTTAAATTCCTCATAATCCCTAATCTGTGTCAGTTATTCTTGCATATTATTACACACGTAAATTATACAAAAATATACAGCCATAGAATTTCTACCATGTAACTAAGTAATATAATTTATTGGTCAAAGCACAGCCGGCAAAGATATTATATTTCAAAACACCAAATATCTTCACACATACACTCATGCTTTGTTTATTTTATTCAAATGTTTGTAAATTTTGTATCAGCAGTTCCCAGCGAAAATGTTCGATTTGCAGTAAAATAAACAAGGTTCTGAAACTACTTTCTTGCGGCGCGCGGCGACCCGTCTTAAGTATTAGTCCCATATAAGCAATATTTCAAATAAACAGTGGATATAAGATTAACAGTTCAAGTTTAAAGATCTTTCAATTTAGTATTAGTAATAGGTATTCTATGTGAATAGAAATACATAAACAGTTTGTCAATTTACTGTGCGGTAAAAAGAACATTATCAGTGTTTCATTTCATTCAATTATATAATATAAAATTATATTTGGTACTCAGTACTATTATTACTGCAGGGGCGTAAATTTGAGAAATTATTATTTTTATTTAGTTAAATAAAATGGAATCCAAAAAAAGTTATCTGGGGCGCAAAATAGAAAAAGAAACGTCGAAAAAGAAGAAATGGCAAAAAACAATCTGGTTATCTTAGCCAGTTTCTGAAAAAAGTTAAAAGTGATGTTGTTTAACCCAATGATAATGATGAGTCCAACAAAACTAACCGAACCTAATTTACCGGGGACATCCACATCCACACAATTTGTTGATGGTCAAGCTACAAAACCAGGTGGCTTAACGACAGAAAGTAACAAAGAGGACGTCCCATTATCCAAGGCATCCAAGGTAATGTTCAGTACAGTACAATGCCTCATCACTCGTTATGTACTGCGATGGGGAGGGGTGGTGGTATAGCTTGGGGGTCAGATAGGTACCACTCCATTACGGAGTGCGACCGGTTTGGAATATAAGTGGGCATTCATTTCTAGAAAACAAATTGCATTTTCTTAACACTATTCATTCAAAAAGGACAAAAGTTGTAAATTTAGGGATTATTGGGCCGTAGGCAGCACCGCAAAGGCAAGCTTATGAAAAATCAAAGAGATTCGTTCCTTCATAAGTCTTCTAATGATAACATAAAAAGAGATATGGTAGGTGAAAGGACATTTTTTTTGTGCATGCTCAAATCGGTGTGTTGAACTTAACAGAGAAATGGTCGATTTTAAGGGTATAATGCTATCAATATCTATTGTAAGTACTGCCTGAAAATACCTTTAAAACGACCGCAATGTTAAATTTCGATTACATTCAAACTAAACGAGATATGGTGCAACAAAAAAGGATGACTAATTTATTTTAAGATAAAATGCGAAGTATGTATATTTTAACCCACTCATCCAGCAGATTTAAATGCATCATTTTGCTTCTACAATACCTTTTACTATAGTGTTATTTCTATGTTCAGCAAGTTGGACGGGTTTAAAATGTATGGTTTTTGAAAAAAATAAGATCAAATTATAGAGAGCATTTTTAAATTTTTTTAAAAATCTTACTTTTTCTCCATGTAACTCGAAAATGATAATGAGATACAGTAATGAAAGAAAAATAAAATTGTTATCTAAAAGAAAACCTACATTTTTGTAAGGTATTTTTTTACGTATCTCTTATCACTTTCGAATTACATGGAGAAAAAGGAATATTTTTAAGGAAATTTAAAAATGTGCTCTATAATTTGATCTTATTCTTTTCAAAAACCATTCATTTTAACTCCAAACCATTTCAACTTTTTGAATATAGAAATAATACTATAGTAGAAGGTATTGTAGAAGGAAAACGATGCATTTCAATTCTGGTGGATGAGGGGTTACATATATTTTTTTTCTATATTTATATGTATATACTATTTCTCATTTTATACTAATTTTTCCTTAAAATACATTAGTCATAAGTTTTTTTGCACCATATCTCGCTTAGTTTGAATGTACCCGACATTTAACAGTTCTCGTTTTAAAGGTCTTTTCAAGCGTTACAAAAGGTATTCGTAGCATTATACCCGTAAAATCGACCATTTCTCTGTTATTTTAAGTTGAATACACCGATTTGAGCATGCACCAAAAAAAATCTTTTTTCACCTACCATCTCTTTTTTTATTAAAACTAGAAGATTTATGAAAAATTGAATCTCTCTGATTTTTCATAAACTACAAAAATGTTTTATATAGTTTTTTTCGTTAGATTTTGTCCCTAATTTTGATATTGCTTTGCGCATTTATTTGTGCCTCCCAGTTGCCAACCAACGTGTCCGCTGAAAGGTCATTTTCGAAAATGTCAAGAATTGAAAATAGTCATGAAAATAATTTCCGATGACGCAAGAACTTAGTGACAAAGTGACAAGCAAGACAAAGTGACGTAACAAAGGCGATAAATTATGACGACATTATAGATGATTTTTCCAAAGAAAAATCAAGAAAGAAATCTGATGTGATCGAACTGCAATGACAATTTTTATGTGTTCTTATTTAAATAAAAAACTCGGCTTGCAATTTTTTTTTCGCAAAAATGGTACATGCTTGAAAGGCGTCTACTAGAGAATTGCCTAGGGCGTCAATTGACCTAAACGCGGCCCTGTACCTGGATAAAGAACAGAAAAGAAGAGTGGAATGAACACACAAGCAGGATGCCTGAATCAAGGATAGTAAGATAAGATAAGGGACAAGTCACCGTTAGGCAGAAGAAGTATAGGACGCCCAAGGAAAAGATGGAATGACAACTTAGGGGCAGAATGAAAGGCACCGTTGAATAAAAACAGGCAGTACTGCCTATATAAAAGAAGAAGAAGAACGAAACTTATATGGAATCATCTGATATTTTTTATTATTTTAAACGAATTAAAGCTAAATTTAATTTTCTTTCATTGCACCTTTCCTCAGCCTAACTACAGATTATAGAACCAAATCAACATTCCTGCGAGCTATTAGCCAAGCCGCACACCAAAGAAACATGAAACGAAAAACATGAAACATGAAACGAAAAACATGTTTCATGAAACTAAAACACTGCTAAACAAATCTCAAAGTCCGCCTACCAATGAAACGAGTGTGATTCATGCTCATGACACATTTTTATTTTCGGAGAGTTTGATAAATGGCCGGACGTATATTTGTTTAGCAGTGGTTTATTTCCATGAAACGTAATTTACGTTTCATGTTTCTTTAATGTGATCTGATTGATGTTAAAGTTGGTTGGATGAAAATTAAAGGATTTTTTTTAACGATCATAAATCCTCCCCAGAATATGACCCTTCCTCTTTTATATTTGTAAACAGATCTAGCAGTTTTCGTTCTTGCTTGTCTTCCTCGCTCTCTAAGTACACGAATTCGTGAATCATCTGATTTTACATAATGTCCTACTTTCGTTTGAAAATAGCACAGTTTTTCAATTCCCAATGTTCCAGTTTTGGTGTTAAAGACACCAATTTACGTGATCAATCTTGTAGTCCTGTCGCCAGGGGGGGTACAACGGCCTCCTGTATTCAGATGGACTTACCCAAGTTTTTTTTATGTATTTTGACCCGTAGAATACGAATTTTTTGGGTAACAGTTGATCCGGATGTCGATAAGATTGTTATAAACAAAGAAGTTGAGGAATTACATAACAGCGATTTCACGCAAAACAAAACATGTTTTTGTATTTTCTGGGCCATTCTAACCAAAAAGTGTTCCTACAGATTTTTTCGTAGGATGCATAGTTTTCGAGATAAACGCAGTGGAACTTTCAAAAAATCGAAAAATTGCAATTTTTGTACACGAATAACTTGTGATTAAAAAATAACATAGCAATTCTGCTTAACGCATTTGAAAGTTCAAGTCAAAGTATATCGGTTTTAGTTATTTGCATTGCTAAAAATTTATTATTTTATTGTTAAACAAAAGTATAAACACCTAGTGCTGGAGTGATGTTTTCAATGATTTCTCATTTAAAATCGAACGAGTAGGTAGAGTAGGTACAAGTGCAAGCGAGGCTATTTCTACGTAGCATGCATGTAAACGCATGTATTAGGCACGGGAAACACTATGTGTTTATAGCTTTTTTTAGCAATAAACACATAAATTTTTTGCAATGTATATATTCGAAACCGATAGAATTTTACTTGAACTTTCAAATGCGGTAAGCAGAATTGCTATTTCATTTTTTAATCAAAAGTTATTCGAGTTCAAGAATTGCAATTTTTCGATTTTTTGAAAGTTCAACCGCGTTTATCTCGAAAACTATGCATCCTACGAAAAAACTTGTAGGAACATTTTTTAGTTAGAATGGCCCAAAAAATACAAAAGCATGTTTTGTTTTGCGAGAAATCGCTGTTATGTAATTCCTCAACTTCTTTGTTTATAACAATCTTATCGACATCCGGATCAACTGTTACCCAAAAAATTCGTATTCTACGGGCCAAAATACATAATAAAAACTTGGGTAAGTCCATCTGAATACAGGAGGCCGTTGTACCCCCCCTGGCGACAGGACTATTGTGCTGCCTGGTTAACTCAGGATCCCTTAACTTTCTCCTGCTATAGAGTCCTTGGGCACGGCAACTCTTCTTTTTATCGTTTCAACTAAAATACTTACTCCTATAGCTTCCAAAAGCTGCAGGTTTCAAATACATAGTGATTCTATATAAGTTTGGTTAAGTATACTGTACACTCAGTCACTCAGGTGCAAAAAGACCGATGCTCGCCTATTTTATAGAGAAGAAACATTTTTCTATTCTGCGTTCCGCAGTCACTTTGCAGTGTGGGCAGCATATCCCAATATAAAACTTATGGAACCTTGCAGCTCAGTGTTGCCGGTTTTAAGCAGACGAACTTAAAGTCCGTCTAAATAGAATATTCCAGAAGTCCAAAACATCTTCATTTGAAAATCTGTGGGTTTTATTATTTTTAAATAATTCATAGATAGGTACTATGAAAGATATTTATACGATATTAAAGATATATCATTTGAATATTAATTATAATTAGCCTGTGATTAATATTATATTTAATAGTTATTTAGGATATAAGTGTTAAAAGTACAATTTTAAGGCACGTATGTGAAAGTTTTCTGCAATTCACATGAGTGCCTTAAAAATGTACTTTCTAACACGTGTACTTTGTACGCACGTAAGAAGTAATACTCCTATTATATGATTTCAACGAAATAAATATACTTTCAACAGGTTATTTATTTTAAAAGATTAAACTTATTTTTACTTACTACTTTCCAAAAAATTTTATTAAAACAATACTAAAAATAAAAAAGAAATAGATAACACACGGATTCGAACCAGGGACCTCTCGATCTCCGGTCGAACGCGCTACCTCCGAGCTAAACTCCCTTTGCTTTGACAGCTTACAAGATTTCTCATACATACTGACAAATTTAATAGACCAAGTGAGGTAAAAAAATACTTTAAAATTTATTTAATATGAATATTAATATCTCTTGGCAACACTGTTCTTCATAAGAGTCTGTACTGAAAGGTGACCGTGGAACACAGTATAGATGCTACTTATTGATTGAGCATATTTATATTTAAGAGTGAACATTAAATGTAAATAAGAAACAACAATTAAATGCGAAAAATATTTAGGTATAAAACCATATGGCATTATTGGAATTTTTTATTTAGTTTAAATGCTTCGTTAACTAAGAGCATTGGTATGGTACAGTTGATTTCGCAATCACACTCAATTTTCTCGTCTTTTTCATCGCTTTAACTTATTAAAATAAACATTATAGAAGTTTTCAGGGACAGTTTGCCCTCGCTAATAGTGTAGTCTTTCATTCTGCGTTTTTTTTTCAAAAATAATGAGTCAGATTAAATAAATTATTAGAAGAATTTTTTACTAAGCAACAACATTTTTATTTTGTTTAATTTAGTAATATTTTGTATTTTGACAACGACATCCGATTTGGGCGTCGAAACGTTAATAAAATTAGTTTTTCAATTTAATTATGGCTTATTTCCCAATCAAAATAGTTAATTATAAAAATGCCACAAGGAAATAGCTTCGGAACAACATGAAAAATAATAAAATTTTCAAATTTTTCAAAAATTCTAGTTTTCTCAGCATTCGAAAAAAATGAATGTATTTAAAAAGCATTGACCTGAAATTTTGCGCCCACGCTCTTATCTACCTGCGATTCCTTTTGTATTGGAAGACTCTTATCCCGAATTTGTAAATATGTTTGTGACATCTAAACCTCATATCTGTCTCATATCGTGGAATTTCTAGAATTTGATCTCATTATCTTACATCGTCGGCAATTATCCCCGAGTTAATTAGATTTAGGTATACATAATCGTTCGTTTCTAAATGCATTTGCTGAATCTGTGTTCGGTGACAGTATACCACTGTGAGCGTAAAAGTCTCTATCATTGTATTTTTGGCAATAATTTATTTCTAAATCTTTTCTTTGGCTACCGTGTCCGTATTCAGACGTTGGCCGTCATATTTACAATTTCCTGAAACATTTCTCTCTCGGCTGCTCCGCGAATTAATGTTGGAACCACACCATTGTCTAATATTACGCAGCCATGAAAGTTTCTTTTGATCAATCCATGTCTTTCCCTCCATTTTTTCTTGGTATTGGTATTTAGGTCCTTTATTATGTATATGGCTGTTTGTCTCCTCTTTAGAAGTGTGCTAAACCCACCTTCTTGTTGGACCTCGCTTCATTTTGCATAAGGTGTCCGAAAGTATTGTAGTTTTCGAAATTTGATGGGACCACCACATTGAGGCATTCGAGATGTGGTGCTACAGAAGAATGTGGAAAATGGACAGAGAGAGTAACAAATCAAGATGTTTTGCTGAAGATGGGGAAGGAATGCGAAGTCATAAAAACCATACAAACGAGAAAACTGGAATATCTAGGTCACATATAATGAGTGGGGAAAAGTACTCCCTGCTAAGATTCATAATTACAGTTGTTTAGAGCTGCAGCCAACAAAGTTAAGACTGCTGTGATGGTAGCCAACCTCCGATAGGAGACGGTACTGCAAGAAGAAGATTACCTCTCGGTTTTTTGTAGCGGTTACGCTACTAATTAAATTAATTCAATTAAAATTGCATTAATAATATCCCTCAAGAAATTTCTTGTGATACGCCCGCGATCGATTTTAAAACGACATCTCTCTGCTCACGCGCGTAAACCTACTTTCTGGGCCTGGAACTTGAAAAGCTCGAGATTTTTTAAGTAACGACATTTTGAAGTAATTGGCGCCCAACGTGGAGCCGGTTGAAACCTCTTCCTTTTCAAAATCTCAATACCCAGGTATAGAGGTTTCATCTTCTTCATTCTTCTGAAGACCTTCTTATTTGTAATTCGTTCAGTTTACCGAATCTTCTCTGATATAGCCACACCTCAAATGCTTTCAATCTTCTGCACATTTCTTCATTCAAGGTCCGCGATTCAACACCACAAAAAAGGACAGGGAAGACGAAGTATCGCAGCATTCTTACTTTCATACCAACAGAGAAGTGGTAGGGCTTCTTGTTGTGCCTCTTGAAGAAGACCCCATTTGATGGAATGTGGATCTAGCTTTTGCGACGCGAGTAGTTATCTCCTGGTTCTTGGCCCATTCTTCATTTATTATGGTGCCGAGATAGTTGTAGTACGTCGTGCTTTCTACTGGAATTTGTCTTCTCTACGTTTATATTACGTCCATATTGTTGACTGTAATATGTGATTTTCTTCATAAGGTAGGTATTCTTAATTGTGCGCAAATACTATGGTTTCATTAGCATATCTGATGTTGTTTAACCGGTACCAGTTTAATAAAATGCTTTTTTTAGTTTTGTGCAAATCTTCGCTAAATATTCTTTCAGTAGTTTCAAGTACAGATTGGAGATTAGAAGAGACAAAATACAGTCTTACCTCACTCCTCGCATTATTTTCACTTTAGGGGGATTATTCGGTATGTTTAGCTTCAATTCTGAGTTTCGCGGTCTGATACCAGTAAAGATTTCTGCTTCTTTTAGTATTTGCATTAGTAAAAATTCCTGCTTCTTTTAGTATTTACATTATCTGGCTTGCGTACTCTATCATAATATTGTCTATCTATCATAATAGTGAAACGATAAAGATTGTTTTTACATTTTGCGAGGATTTTTCAAAATATGTTTACAAAATACCATTGTTTACAAAAGTCCTCACTCGTCTTCTACTTAGCTACGTCACTGGTTTTCTTCCTTATTTTTTTATTCAAGACCTGTTCCGTAGATGTAGGTAATTCATTTTCACCTATTCGCGACGTAAAAGGAATTGGAAAAGAATACCCGTGATAAATTGAACAAACATTAACGAGTGTGAACGGATCTAAAGGTGTATTCGTTATTTCCATTATATTGATTCGATCATGCCACATTATGGCTATCAGACCAATCATTTAACTCTATTCAATTGATCGGCGGGCTTATTAAGTTAATAAAGAGCCGCATTGTACAGAGTGTTCCGCATGCTCTGATTGGTCGCAGATGCGTGGAATTCTTCTCGCTGTTTTATCTTGTGGGTTTTATTTAAGTTGATTGTATGTGGGTAAAAGTTAAGATATTTTTGTTTAGAAAGTTTATTGGCGTTGGTCTTTCTCTTCTTTTTACGGATTCCCTATTCCATTATGTAGGTTGGATACAGAGAAAATGATAAGGACGAAGCAAGAGGTAAAAAGGACTTAAATAAATCGTGCGCAACACGATTGCGCCACACTCCCTCTACTAAGGGGAAAATTCACTCATCCCAGATACCTACGGTATCAAAAGGATTGAGATCTGGTGGGACTCTTTCCGTGTTATCGAGCCCTAGGTGGCGGTATGCAGGAGTATCTCCCAAAAATTTTCGTACACATTTAGCCGTCGAGAGTAGTACCACACCTGTCTGCATGGTCTTATAGAGATGTTCATTCTAGGATATTTCCTAGGAGGTTATTCGGAATGACTCCACTAGTAGATACTATAATAGGTATTAATTGTATAGGTACTTTGCATTCTCCAATGTCTTCATATTTAAATTTCCAGATCTATGTACTTGGCAATCTTTTCAGTGTATTAGAACGCAGGTTATTTTTGTCAGGTATCGCTACATCAATGAGTTTGTCTGTCTGTTTAATTTATTAACTAATAAAAGGTCTGGTCTATAATGTGTCACTGTTTGGTCTGTGAGCACAGTTGCGGTCCCAATATAGCTTGTAGTTGTCAGTCTCAAGCATACTTTCTGGAATGTATTGGTAGTATGGGAGATGGTAGTATGGGAGAGTCATGCCGTTCCTTATACTGTTGCATCAAATGCCTGACAACCCTCGGTAAGATGTTAAATGGTTTCTTGGGCTTGTAATCCTTATCAGCATTTGTCGTTTTATACCTGAGGGTCTTTGACGATATATTTTAGGTAATTTTTGGTTGGTATAACCACCTGATCCTGAATGATTAGTAATGAACCTTCCGTTTCAGTGAACATTTTTCTGATATCAACCAATAGTTCTACACTTTATTGTCGGCATAGTCTTGGCTGAGCTCATTGGGATGTCGCCCCTGCAGAGGTTTACGCTAGGAATGTCGCTATTTTGTGCAATAGTTTTGTTTGTGTTCAATAACATGATTTCAACACTCTAAATCAGGGGTGGGTAAAAGCCGGCCCGCGGGCCGGACGCGGCCCTTTTGCTTGCTGTATCCGGTCCGTTGAACAATCCTGCAAGGCAATTTTTTATCTATGTTCTCCACCAAAACATCAGCGTGTGCATAGCGTACATTAGGGTAGAACGAAAAAAATGTTTTTAAAATTGTAATGTGTAATAGTGATAGAAAGTTGCCTATAGCCATTGTTAAGCCACAAATAAAATATTTTTCCAAACAAAATATTTTTAGAGGTGCCGCAAAAGGGTTTGGAAGTTAGAATTTTTAGTTAAATTTTGCGAATTTTGATGATTTTGGTTTGGTAAAAAAAGGCTATTGTAATGTCTTAATTCCTATTTTAAATGATAAATACACTCTAAAACTACTCTTTCAAGATAATTTTAGTTTTAACTTACAACCATCCAATATTTATTTTTACTAAAACTAGCAAAGTTTGAACTTGAATTCCACATTTAAAGAAATATTTAATAGTAAATATTTATTTCATTTCTTAATATAATTTAACATTCTAACTACTTATAGTAGAAGAGCACATTTCAATAGTAGAGGAACCTGGATCAACCTTCCTAGGGAGTATAACTCCTGCTTCAGGAACACGTGAAGGTATAAAAGATAACGTAATGGAGTATTTTCAATGTGACAATCCTTTGAACACTTCCAATATAACAGCTGTCGGATGTGATGGAACTGCCACTAACAGCGGTGTTAACACTGGTGTAATTGCTTTAATAGAAAAAAAACCTAAATAAGCCGCTGAAGTGGCTGATTTGATTGTTCTATATTCTATACCAATGAATTGACTTTGCGTCATTTGTTTTGCACATTGGGTGGAAAAACTAAAGGCTCTAATGAATTTTGTGGGCTTTTAGGCAAAGAACTTGAAATCTGTAACCAGCTTCCTGTGGTTAATTTCGCTCCCATACAAAACAACCTCCCTATTCTAGATTAAGGGTGATCTAAGCACAGATCCAAAAATATTTATTTAAAATGTGCAAAGCAATCTCCAGTGGTGTATGTTCTTCTCATTCACGATGGCTTACGTTGGCCAATCGCCTTTTTCGGTTAGGTATATGTTGCAACAGAGAATCCTTCAAATAATCTGAAAACTTTAACTATGTATGTGATGAAGGTGTATGCCCCAGTCTGGTTTAATGTCAAACTGAAACCATTTTGTGTAAATGGATCAAAACATCTATGGAGACTCATCAAATTTTCACGTTATCTTTGTGAGGAATATCTCGAAATAATTGATCCAGTAATTCAAAGGAATGGTTACTTCTTCTCTCACCCACAAAATGTGCTTCTCTCCATGTAATGTGACAAGAGAAAACACATAAGAGAGTTAGGTCTACGGCGACTTTTGAAGGCAAGATCGGAACTCATAAATGGTGTAAGGAAGTTTGTTGTCCCGAAACTTAACTTTAATACCAATAACTACATTGATATAATTAAGTGGACGGAAGAATCAATTATTGAGCCTTTTATGGCAAAACATATAACTGACGAGGAATTAAAAAAGTATATAAGCAAGAGACCTTAGTTGTCAGGTGCAGTGTGTGGATTTTTCGTGTTTTCCCTGTCATACACAAGCAGTGTATTTTATTATTTTTTATTATTTTCTCTAATCTCACAGAAAATGTGTTGGAAATCCTCCTCTCACTAATTAATGATTCCTTCGAAAAAGGTAAATTTCCAGAGTGCCTAAAAACAGCCATTATTATTCCTCTTCATAAGGGTGGCGAAAAATCTGATGCCTGCAACTATAGACCTATTGCCTTACTACCGGTACTCTCCAAAATTATTGAGAGACTCATTAAAACTCGACTTATGTCCTTTATCGTTGATAACAACATTTTATCACAAAATCAGTTCGGCTTTTTAACAAATAAATGTACCACTGATGCCATGTTTTCTGTACTACATGAGGTTTACCAAGCACTTAACAATAATCTTTATACTGCCACTGTTTTCTGCGACTATGCCAAAGCTTTTGATTGTGTAAATCACGACATCTTGATTACAAAACTAAATTTCTATGGAATTCGAGGTATTTCTTTGAATTGGTTCCAATCCTACTTGAATAATCGGAAACAACTAGTTAGAGCAAATGATACTGACTCTAGTCTCAAAAACATCGTATGTGGAGTACCACAAGGTTCAGTATTGGGTCCTATACTGTTCCTTATCTTTATAAATGACATCACTAATTTAAAAATCAATGGGAAAATTTTTCTTTTTGTTGATGATACCAGTATCACTTGGAGCAACTCAACTATTGCATCTCTTCAGGAAACTATAACTTCGGATCTACTGACGATAAAGACCTGGTCTGACTCTAATTTACTCTCTTTTAACGTAAATAAAACAGTAGCATTATCCTATAAAGGAGCTCTTCAACCTTTGCCACTTCATAACAGCCAGATCAGTACCGTTGATTCTGTAAAATTTCTTGGTATTTTTTTGGACAGCAACCTCAAATGGTCACTTCATATCGATTCGTTAAGTAAGAAACTCGCCTCAGCTTGCTATGCAATACGATCTGTCTCAAGAGAACTCAATTTAGCATCTTCTAAAATAACATATTTTTCGTTGTTCGAGTCTCATCTTTGATATGGTCTTCCTTTTTGGGGTTCTAGTACAGCTGCTCAATTTGATGTCATTTTTAGATTGCAAAAAAGAGCAATAAGATATTTGTTTGGCCTCAGAAGATCTACACATTGCAGAAGTTACTTCAGAGTTCACGAAATTTTAACACTTTCATCTTTATATATTCTAGAAACGGTTTGTTTAATTCGTAAACACCTTCATGTCTTTCCATCGAGGCCCAATCATCTTTACTCCACCAGAAATTCAATCTTTGATATTTATTTACCGATTCCATCCACTGAGTTAGTAAAGAAATCTATATTATATTCCGCAAAGAAACTGTACAATCATCTTCCGTTACAACTTAAATCTGCAACATCTTTCCCTAAGTTCCAAAAAATGACAAAAGCCTATCTATCCAAAAGACCATATTATTCAATAGAAGAATTTCTTAATGAATAACTAAGAAAATTGGGTTCCATGCGCAGTAGCATAAACTTGTTCCTTATGTTGTACCTATTTTATTTTATTTGTTGTATGTTCAATTTGCAATTTATATATATTTTGCAATAAATTGTTTTTGTTTTGGCTTTTATATCTTATACTGTACATTATTGACGATTTATCTAATTTTAGTAAATTGTAGTTGTTATTTGTTATTTATATTATGTTTTTCTTTTGACTGTATGTAAGCTTTGTCCATAAAATTGTAAAAATTTTCAGTGGCAATAAAGCATATTTCTATTCTATTCTATTCTATAAAAGAGCCATAAAGCTCGTGACTGAGGCATCTCTTAGTGTCTGTGATCTTGAAGCAAAAAATGGCTTTGTTAGAGCACATGTTGGTTCCCAAAAGATTATGACCAAGTGTGAGACAAAAAAACAATTTATTTAAGTATCAAGATGAATATTGTAACTAAAGAAATCTTATAGAGATGTGTACATATAACAATGATATCAATGTTAACTGTTATTAGAAACAATATTTGACTGAGAAATGTTAGCTACGGCACCAGGTTAAATATATAAAACATTTGAAATTTTCTGTATTTTTTTGTTAAAAACCTATCTTTTCAAAGCTTTTGCGGCACCTCAAGATGTAAACCTAGAACAAAAATATTTTGTAGTTTTATTGTAGACATGATAAGGCAACTTTCGAGTGCTATTAGAAAGTTCCTTAAAAACAATTTTTTTCCTCTCCTTTCGTTCCACCCTAGGTACATGCGTGGGATAGTCCTCCGGCCCCGGATGCATTAATGCATTTTGAAAATTTTATTTTGGGCCGCGCTTAAAAGTGTTTGCCCACCCCTGGTCTGAATAATAACACTGCAGAAGTCCTGTTTGTCCGTTTACTTAATTCTCCAAAATCATTTCTTTATTATAATGCATAATTATTACATTTCTGTCAGTTTAAATATTTGCTCCAGAAAAACAAAACAAAATTTCCACTTGAGATTTGTGCTGTACCGAAATAGATGTCACGTACAGACTCTTGCCGTTCTCTTTTGTCGTCACTAATAGAAACAGACGTCATGAACAGAGTAGTGATGTTGAAAAAGTAACTATTCGTTACAAAGTACTCGTTACTTACGAATACCGAAAGTAACGATTACTATACAGAGAGGCAAATCGTTACTTTGATAACTTTGTTACTTCGTACCAATCGTATCAGAGCTGGTAACTACTATTGTATCTACTATGATTACTTTGATTACTCTGATTACTTCGTTACTTCATACCAATCGTATTAGAGCGAGTAACGACTATTTTATCTACTGTGATTACTTTGATTACTCTGATCACTTCGTACCAATCGTAACAGAGCGAGTAACGACTATTTTATCTACTTTGATTACTCTTAATTACTTCGTACTTCGTGCAGGTCGTTATTATATCGGAATACCTATACAAAATACCTACCTACTGAGAAATACGATTCTCGATATGATTACCGGTACTCAAAAGGTACCGGTACTCAAATGCAAAAGTAACAAAAGTAATCATAGTAATCAAATCATTTTTATCCCTTAAACAGATTGGTGAAGGTCGTTGTTATATCGGAATACCTATACAAACCTACCTACTGAGAAATACGATTCTCGATATGATCACCGGTACTCAAATACAAAAGTATATAACAAAAATCAATGGGAAAAACCCAATAGTTGGCTGTATACCATAGTTTAAAAAACTCAGAAGTAAAACTTCAACTTGTATTCTGGTATAAAATCGTTTATTTAAAAACTATCTAAAAAGTCATCCAAATGGATTGCAAAACGTTTTCGTTCTAATTCAGAACATCTTCAGTGAATTCTGCAGAGTAGTTTGAAACTAGCACGCCATTCAAAGTCGTAACCTCATAATATATATGGTTTAAATATGTTATTTTAACAAAACATGGTGACTACAAGTCGATGTTATTAGATATAATAGAACACATGCTCAAAGGGCAACATGGTTCCCTACTCGAAAATGCTATGTACTTGCTAGTACAATGGGCACAGACCAACTCTGAAATGGTCTGTGCCCATTGTACTGGCAAGTACCTAGCATTTTCGAGTAGGGAACCATGTTGCCCTTTGAGCATGTGTTCTATTATAGCTAATAACATCGACTTTTAGCCACCATGTTTTGTTAAATTAACATATTTAAACCATATATTATGGGGTTACCACTTTAAATGGTGTGCTAGTTTCAAACTACTCTGCAGAATGCACTGAAGATGTTCTGAATTAGAACGAAAACGTTTTGCAATCCATGACTTTTTAGATAGTTTCTAAATAAACGATTTTATACCAGAATATAAGTTGAAGTTTTTACTTCTGTATGAGTTTTTTAAAAGTAACAAAAGTATTAATAGTAATCAAAGTAACGAATACTGTAAATGATTACTTTATACAAAATACCTACCTACTGAGAAATACGATTCTCGATATGATTATCGGTACTCAAATACAAAAGTAATCATAGTATACAAAAGTTACTTTATACAAAATCGTTACTTTATACAAAAGTAACGATTTGTAACGAATACTCGAAAGTAACTATAATCAACATCACTAGAACAGAGGCGTACTTAAAAAGTTATTACGTACAATTTGGACGTTGAAATACAATGTCTGAATAACGATTTACAGTTTGTACTCGGCTAAATTTCGGTTTTTATTTGATTATGTTGTATCCGGTTTCAAGCTCATATAAACTACATCCCCGTCATCAGCAAATCATCTGAGGAAATTACACAATTTCGCAATGTGACGCAAGACGCAAGAGCGAAATGGAATATGATAAGATAAGGTATTGGTAATGGTTATAAAATATAACATTATTCGACACTTACAGACATGCATCAGGACTCATTAACTGTTTCTTACAAGTATTCATTTTTATACTTACTCATTTCTCTTTCTGTCGTGTTTCTTCTTCTTAAAGTGCCTATCCGTTCCGGATGTTGGCGATCATCATGGTTATCTTGACTTTGTTTACCGCAGCGCGGAACAGTTCAGTGGTAGTCGTGTTATACCACTTCCGTAAATTTTGAAGTCAGGAAATGCGTCTTCTTCCCGGTCCCTTTTACCATTTACCTTCCCTTGGAGAATCAGTTGGAGAAGGCCGTAACGTTCTTGATTTCCCATTACATGTCCTAGATATTCTAATTTTTTTGTTTTGATGGTTATGAGAATTTCACACTCTTTCCCCATTCTACGCAGGGCTTCCACATTGGTAACTCGGTCAACCCAGGATATACGTAAGATACGTAACACCACATTTCTAAAGCTTCGAGCCGATTCATAGATGCAACAGTTAGTGTCCACGCTTCCATTCCGTAGAGCAGAACTGTGAATATGTAGCATTTCAACAGACGGTATTTTGTTTTTAATGATATGTCTCGACTGTTTAAAATGGGTCTCATTCTAATGTATGCTGCTTTCGGTTTTATTATTCGCTGTTTAATTTCTGTTGGGTGGTCCCATTGGCTATTTAAATTCGTACCGAGATATGTATTGATGTGATCTTGATTATTGATATGAGATAATATTTTTATATGTCATTTAATTTAATCAATGCATTAATAATAATCTAATTAATTTACCAGATCACATATCAATATGTTTTCAATCTCAGGGCTTTTTATAAAATTAATTACTTACATACGTGGCTTCTAAGTATTTCTCAATGGTTCCTAATCGGGATAGGAAAGAAAAGAGTAAAATAATAACACATATGGGTTACAATTGTAATCAAAATATTGTTTATTTTATTTAAATGGCAATCACTGCTTAATATTTGCTATATCTTATTATTCTTAAACATAACATTTACACATGGGAATCTTATTTCCTTTTGGTTTCCAATTGAAAGTTTTTATTAACATTTAACTATTATGATTTATTAGCAACAATTCTATTTAAGTTTGATGAAGCTTTTCTGATATTATTGATTATGTTTCTTCAATTTTAAATATGGTATTTAATACGAAAAATCCATACATTCATGTCCAAACAAATGAGACTGACCTTTTTCTGGTGAACTGAGAATGTCTTCACACAAGACCCGTTTCCTGCTATCCTTGGCTGCAATCAAAACCTCGTCCTGGCTTCCAGTAATGTTCTCCTCTGAAACTAGCTCGTATAGCTCTCGTTTCCTGCTTCTGTCGTGATGCTGTGTTCTACCTTTTTCGAAACTGCAATCAGCTACCGGGAACTCTTGGCTCAAGGAGGTTCTTTTACTCTCAACCTGGCCTACCTCTCGTTCCACGATAGATACTCCACACTCACGGAACTACACCGGCTTTCTCACTCTCCGTACACTCTCGTCTACTACTGGACTTCACTTCTCGACAGCTCAAAACATTCTGATCTCTATTTGTCATTCATTCCCCTACTTTCTAAATATCCCTTCCAGATTCACAAATCAAACTTCCACCACCAACTCTCATTCGCAGTATTCCTCAAAACCAATTTTTAATCTTTCTAAATATGCTTAATGGATTTCAAAAGAAAAATAGTTAATTCCCATTCTAAAATTACTTTCTACTAATTACAAAATTTAATGATCTATTATCTACTTCAACTGAGTCTTATTTAGCATAAGCTAATGATCGAACCTTCCGCGAACTACGATAATGACCTATTATCGATTTCACTTGAGTTTTATTTAGCATAGGCTAATGATCGAACCTTCCGCGAACAACGATAATGGTACGCGCCATTCACTTTGTTTGTTCTAAGCGCATTGTCCCGAGTTTCTTTTAATCACTTCTTAAAATTAAATATAACAATTTGTTGTATACAGGTTGTTCTAAATTTATATGCCCGTGGTTGAGAAAATTGAAAATATTTTATATTAAATTGAATTTTGTTTATAATTATTAAAATTTAATTTTCATATCAAATAGAAATATAACAGTATATTGCTCAACTCTTTCGATATTCTGTTGGTTGATTGTAAGTTGAGCGTTTAGTATTGGCTTTTTACTAATTGTCATAAATTTGGTTTTCTTTATGTTAAGAGCTAGTCCGTATCTGTTGCTGACTTCTGTTATACGATTTGTTAATATCTGTAAACCATTCAGATTATCGTCAAAAACTATGGTGTATCAGCATATCTAATGTTATTCAACCATTCACCATTTATTAATACTCCTTTCGCACAACCGTCTAAAGCTTCCTTAAATACCCATTCAGAGTAAATTATGAATAGTAGTGGAGATAAAATACAGCCCTGTCGTACTCCTCGTTCTATTGCAATTTTATCAGTTGATTGGTCTTCTATTTTGATTTTGGCCGTTTGGAAAATTTTGAGAAGGGAAAATTCTATAAAACAGCCATAAGACCGGCTATGATGTACGGAACTGAATGTTGGGCAGTGAAGAAGAAAGAGGAACAACGAATGCATGTGGCGGAAATGAGAATGCTTAGATGGATGAGTGGAGTGACAAAGAAGGATAAAATTAGAAATGAGTATATTATTAGGGGAAGTCTAGGTGTGGCACCAATTGATGCCAAAATGAGAGAGCATAGGTTAAGATGGTTTGGTCATGTTCAACGTCGAGACGTAATCACCCAATACGAAGAATAGTTGAAGTGCAGATTCCTGGAAGGAGTAGGAGAGGAAGACCAAAGAAGACCTGGGGGAGACGATAAGGTAGGACATGTTGGTAAAGGGGATTGACATTGATATGACCCAAGATAGAATTGTGTGGAGAAATGCAATTAGGGAAGCCGACCCCGCATAGGGATAAGGCAAAGAGAATGAGATGACAAAACTTCAAAAAATACACCTGCAGTCATCTCCAAAAAAGTTCTGTTAATATCGATTCTGTTAATATCACAGTATCGATTATTAATACATCTAAGAATTTGAATATTTATTTTTCCAATTTTAAATCCTCATTTTTTCTGTCTTGTATCATGTACCCCGTTTTTTTATTGGTCTTCAGTAGGTACTTTACCAGTAGTTTCTTTAACATATTTTCAGCATATTTTTCTATTTATCGCTATTTTACTTCTCACAACATTTAAGTATAGAATATTATACAGTTCATATAATATTATCACACTATTTATATTTTCCAATCTGTATAAACGCTCTGTATGAATAATATGTAACTATGATCATACTCCCAGCTGAGATTTTGGTGTGCTGACTCACTCTAAATACAGACAAAACATAATATTATAGTAAATGCGAAAAACACGTGTCAAATAGTGTAAATGTTGGAATTGTTTACCATGCTTATCTGAATCTGAACTTGCTTACTCTTTACTCAACAGGAGTAGTGAACTTTTAACTGTTTGCGTTAAGTGTAGTAGCAAAAACCATCAAGTCCGACGATCGAGAACAATGCGCAGGGTAGAGGACTTTTGAAGTTTTGACCTTAAACAGCCCAGCCCATATATGAAAAATTATTCATGGGAAAGTGTGTTTTTTATTCTCGCATACATTAAGCCTTGTTTGAATTATTGAGTAGTGATAATTGGTTGTTTTGTTAACGCTAAAGATATACAGGTACAAAAGTAAGGAATATACCGCGTGTTTGAAAAATAATTGTTATTTTCCGTAGAATTAGCAAAAGGGGCAGACCCATAGCATGATTTCAGTGTTTGTTAAGTTTTTTTTTTATTTTGCGACCCTCTCAGTTCTATAACGCGACCCTAGAGGGTCGCGACCCACATTTTGATTTGGAACAAATTTTTGAAATTTAAAAATCAAATTTCAAAAAAAAGTTTGAAAGGATACCGCATCCATCTTATGGAAAATATAATGTCACTCAAATTCAATAAAATTTACATGACTAGATTCGTCTTTAAATTACCCTCGGTTTATAACATTAAAATCGTTAATTGTATTTAAAGTTTAGCGAAATCACATTAGTATAGTATAGTTGATCCAAAAGATGGCATAACCCAGACATCCAAAGTGAAAGTTATCCTTCAACACCAAATTGTTCTATATGGTCCACACAATGTCCAGAAAAAAGTCACACCATTTTGATCGTCGGGTTTGGGGGTGGGGGGGGGAGAGGGGTGAGAAATCGGTAAATTCGTAGTTTTTTAAGTTTTTCGCCAATATTTCTAAATCTATGCGGTTTAGCATGAACAACCCTCTATACAAAATTGTTCTACATTAAATTTGAAATAAAAAAGGCCCTATGCATCATGTTTCTAAAATGAATGGTTCCAAGGTTACGGAGGTAGTATAGTATAGTATAACTGGTCCAAAAAAAGGCCTAACCCAAACGTCCAAAGTAAAAGTTTTCCTCCAACAGCAAGAATAGCTGCGGGAAATAGAGCATTATACTCCCTATCATCATTATTAAGATCTAAGCTGCTGAAAAGACAATCTAAATTAAGACTGTACATGTCAATTATTCGCCCAGTTGTTACATATGGGAGTGAAACATGGACTCTACATCAGCGAGAAATAAATAAATTGCTGATATTGGAAATTAAAGTCCTCAGAATGATATTTGGTCCTCAAAGAGATGAATTGACAGGAGAGTGGAGAAGGCGCCGCAATGCTGAATTGGTGACTCTATATGGTACTGAAAACATCGTCAGACATATAAAAGCTAATCGGATAAGATGGGCAGGTCATGTAGTAAGATCAGAGGAAGACATAGTGCTAAAGACAGTGTTCTTCGAGAGACCAGACGGTAGAAGATCAGTGGGCCGTCCCAGAAAAAGATGGAAGGATGATGTTGAAACCGATCTTTCTAGGATTGGGGTACAACAATGGCAAATCGAAGCGCAAGATCGCAGACGATGGAGGGCCATAGTGGATGCGGCGAAGACTCACCCCGAGTTGTAAAGCCAGTCAAGAAGAAGAAGAACACCAAAATGTTCTATATGGTCCACATATTGTTGAGTAAAAAGTTACACCATTTTGAGCGTCCGGTTTGGGAGGGAGATGGGAGAGAAGCCGGTAAATTAGTAGTTTTTTTACGTTTTTCGTCAATATTTCTAAAACTATGCTTTAGCGTAAACAATGTTATACACAGGAATGTTCTACATGACATTTAAAACGAAAAATGTTCTATACATAATTGTTATAAAATCAACGGTTCCAGAGTTACGGAGGGTGAAAAGTCGAGGTTTTCGATACTTTTTATATTTTTTGGGCAATATTTATGATATAACTATACCAAAAACCCAGACATCCAAAGTGAAAGTTATCCTCCAACACCAAATTGTTCTATATGGTCCACATAATGTTCAAAAAAAAAGTCACACCATTTTGAGCGTCGGGTTTGGGGGGAGAGGGGGGAGAAATTGGTAAATATAAAAAGTATCGAAAACCTCCACTTTTCACCCTCCGTAACTCTGGAACCGTTGATTTTATAACAATTATGTATAGAACCTTTTTTGTTTTAAATTTTATGTAGAACATTTTTCTATAGAACATTCCCTACGCTAAAGCATAGTTTTAGAAATATTGACGAAAAACGTAAAAAAACTACTAATTTACCGACTTCTCCCCCATTTCCCCCCCTCCAAACCGGACGCTTAAAATGGTGTGACTTTTTACTGAACAATATGTGGACCATATAGAACAATTTGGTGTTGAAGGAAAACTTTTACTTTGGATGTCTGGGTTAGGCCTTTTTTTGGACCAATTATACTATACTACCTCCTTAACTTTGGAACCGTTCATTTTAGAAGGGTCATGTGTAGGGCCTTTTTTATTTCAAATTTAATGTAGAACAATTTTGTGTAGAGGGTTGTTCATGCTAAACCGCTTAGTTTTAGAAATATTGACGAAAAACCTAAAAAACTACGAATTTGCAGATTTCTCCCCCCTCTCCCCCCCACCCGACGCTCAAAGTGGTGTGACTTTTTTCTGAACATTATGTGGACCATATAGAACAATTTGGTGTTGGAGGATAACTTTCACTTTGGATGTCTGGGTTTGGGTCTAACTATACCATACTACATTTTTTGAGTCCATAAAAGTGTCATTCATAAATAATATTAGTCTAATGGCTATTCGCAAGGGCGTACCCTGCTTGAGTTAAGAGGATAAGAGGAACTAATACTTTTTTGTACGCGTGGTCAAATTATACCTACTTTATTATCTACACTCCTGGCCAAAAAAATCGGGACACCTTAAAAATGGGTGATTTTTGATTTCTTGATGTAGTAATAGTGTTGCTGAACAGGTAAATGACATTGTATACCGGGTGTAACAATAATACTGTGTTTTTTCCTGAAAGTTCGTAACACCCTGTGGAATATTCTAGCATTTAAAAAATATCGAAATTATAACTCAATTGTAGCCTTAGCCTTTCTTAACATTCTGCTTTGTGACTCATTCACTTATGTTGGACAATGAAAAAGTTAGGTACTTTGACAACTAGCCATGTTCTTGCATTGGCGTGCATACGGGTCATATTACCCGGTCATATTACCTGTATGCACGCCAATGGTGAATATAAAATTTTTAGTTGTATGTCAAAAAATGTGAAATAACTACCTCTTAAAACCTGCCAAATTTCATTTGCATATTTTATCTCAATCAGTTTTAGAGCAATAAATAAATCGTCAGTTTGTAAGAAAAAATTCAACATCCCGTATTTCGGAACCAAAGCATTTGCGGACGTATATGTTTATAAAGCAAACTCTCATTATTTTTTCATGCAGAATTAACCCTTAAAGTTTGTCGCACTTATTTAGAAACACCCTGTATTGATGAAGAACATGGCTAGTTGTCAAAGTACCTAACTTTTTCATTATCCAACATAAGTGAATGAGTCAAAAAGCAGAATGTTCTCGCAGAATGAAAGAAAGGCTCGGACTCGGGCTACAATTGAGTTTTAATTCCAATATTTTTTAAATGCTTGAATATTCTACAGGGTGTTGCGAACTATCAGGAAAAAACACAGTATTATTGTTTCACCCGGTATACAATGACATTTACCTGTTTAGCAACACTGTTACTACATCGATATTCTCAAAGAATGAGGCTATAACATATTAAAAAAATCACTAAAATCAGACAACATGTTTAGGACATTCGAGAAATAAAAAATGACAAATTTTTAAGGTGTCCCGATTTTTTTGGCTAGGAGTGTATAATCCTGTGCCTTAAAAAATTATAAAGTGGCGATTCCGAAAATCTTTTTTCTCTTTCACTCATTTAAATTCCCATTTGATTTTAGATTTATTTATATCAATTTCCGCCCTAATTAAGCAAAATACAGAGTTGGCGCAATGTTATAAAACGAGGGTAATTTAAAGACGAATCTAGTCATGTAAATTTTATTGAATTTGAGTGACATTATATTTTCGATAAGATGGGTGGGACCAATTTTGTAAAAATTTTCAGTTTTGATTTGATTTGAAAAGAAAAATCGTTTTTTTGAAAAGTTAAAAACAATTGGGTTTTTTAAAATTAACTGTTGTGCGAACAATGGTGTTTGTATTTGCTTCTACTAGAGAGAAGCTAAGATACTGTTATTCAAATAGAATGTGTAATTTTAATAACAAAAGTTTGCCTGAAACATTTGCACTACAGCATTTTGAAAAACCCTTTGTACAACTTAGCAAAGTTAATAGCCCAACGTCAATCATCTTGAATATATTATTAAAATAGACATGCTTCATTAAAAACTAAAAACGGCGAAAGACATGTATTCAGTATCGATTGCGCCGTTTTGCGCTTGCACAGGTTGATTGCCTCCAAAGGAGGTCACCTGTCTCCGTCTTCATCAGTTTATTTGGATGTAAACAACCATCATTGTATGCATTTCCACATTGTATCTTTTCTTTCAACGATATTTAGAACGTATTTTCATTGTACAATTTTGCATCTTTTTAAATGTCGCACTACTCTGCAAAGACTACTACAGAAATACACTACAATAGGCATAAATGTATTATAAATGTACCGGGTGTCCCAATAAGAATGGCTCTCGGCCATATCTCAGGAACCGTTTATAGTAGAGCTTTGAAATAAAAAAAATTATAACAAAAGTTGCCTCAGGAAAAGCCTGGAAATTATTTTCATAATTGTGGGTCCACCGCTAGAGGGCGTAATTGAATATCAAAAATAAAAAAATAAAAATTTTACAAAATTTTCCTAATGAAGGGGCACTGGAAATCCGATGATTGTATTCTTCATCAAATTCTGCGCATATTTAATTTAACAAGTTTAACTCTACCTTTGCAAATAAGAGGTGGGGTGAGTGGGAACCTTGTTATGAAAAAATGGCTGTAAGTCCGGTTCTGCTAAATCAAATTTTGAAAACTGGGTTTTGTTGAAGACAGATCTTTTTCTTCAATGTAAGCGTGATAATTTTCAACCATCCTAATAACTAATAAGCCAGCTGGGAGGCGTTATTTAATTTTTTTCAGAAATCTAGTTTTCTTTGGAAAATATTAAATACAAGTATGCATTTTTAATCATACTTTATAAAATTAGATTAAATTAGCAATAGAATAGCGAAAACCGCATGTCGATACCTTTTTTCTATCTCAAGATATCTCGAGAAACGTGTAAATTTTATACATAACTGTTACTATCACCGGTAAGCTAAGTTAATGAAAAGTAGTGTGCTGTGGAAAAAAACAAAATAACATTTTCCAGATGTCAACGTATAAAAATATAATTAATTAAAACAACAATATAAAGAGAGACAATACTATTAAAATTAAATATAACACAGAACAAAAAGAACTACTTAGTGACGATCTAAATATTCAAATTGTTGCCCATCATACACTACTCTAGGATACATTATCCAGAGAATACTAAACGCCATTCAAAGCATATCGAAAGCAGAAATTGAGACTGCTGTTCAATCTACTCTTGAAAGAGTAAATGTTTGCAACGAAAATGATGGGCCAAAAATTTGAACGTTTATGTCATCACTAAATAGTTGTTTTTATTTCTTTGTAATAGGGCTTTTTAACGCTTCTCATTTGTTTCAAGCCTCTGTCATATGCCGTATAATCCGTGTATAATATTAATATACGAGATATGAACGAGGCTCGAAACAAATGAGAAGCGTTGAAAAGACCTAATATACGTTGACAGCTGGAAAATGTTTCTTTGTTGTGTCCATAGCACACTACTTTTAATTAATTTCGTTTACCGGTGACAGTAACATTTATGTTTTTAAATTTACACGTTTTGTAAGCTATCTCGAGATAGAAAAAAGGTATTAACATGCGGTTTTCGCTATTCTGTTGCTAATTTTGTCTTATTTTGTAATATGGTATTAAAAATGCATGTTTGTATTTAATATTTTCCAAGGAACACTAGATTTCTGAAAAAAAAATAAATAACGCCTTCTAGCTGGCATATTACTCAGTAAGTTGGTTGGAAATCATAACTTTTACATTGACGAAAAAGATCTGTCTTCAACAAGACCAAGTTTGCAAAATTTGATTAAGCAGAACCGGACTCAGCCAGTTTTTCATAACAAGGTTCCCACTCACCCCCACCTCTTATTTCCAAAGTTAGACCTAAACTTGTCAAATCAAATATGCGTAGAATTTTATGAAGAATACGACGATCGGATTTCCAGTGCCCCTTCATTAGGAAAATTTTGTAAAATTTAGATTTTTTAATTTTTGATCTTCAATTACGCCCTCTAGCGGTGGTCCCACAATTATGAAAATAATTTCCAGGCTTTTCCTGAGGCAACTTTTGTTATAAAATTTTTTATTTCAAAGCTCTACTATAAACGGTTCCTGAGATATGGCCGAGAGCCATTCTTATTGGGACACCCGGTACATCAAATATATAATTTATAACAAAATCTATTTTACATCAATTAGACAAGGCGGAAACGGCGGGTTCGTTGGAAAAAATATTCCCATGAGATTTTTTTGCATAATCACATTCGTGAGACACCCCAGAATAAGGTTCAAGAAGTAGCCCACGCGAAAAGTGGTCCAAATTTTTTTTAATCAAATTGCAAAAATCAATATTTTCGGCCCGGACAATTTTTTTTAACACAGAAGTAGGTTGAATGCTCGAATATATAGAATTTATAGGAATAAAAGGCAGATTTCGAGCATATAGTTTAATCAAATCTTGCCCAAGTATACTTTCGCTAACTTAGCATCATCAGGGGCATCTGAAATAAGCCAAAAGAACGCCATTGTAACAAAAGAAATAAGTGGAAAAACTTTGACAAAAAATCAAAGTTGATGTTAGACAAAAAATTACAATAACGTGGACTTACTTCGTCAAAACAGGAAGATATCCCAGCAAAATGTAGATAGCATTTGTACGGCAAGAAATTAGGTAATTTCTTAGGTAATCTTTTAGGTAATTAGGTAATAAAAGTCTTTAAATTATCTAATTTCTTGCCGTACAAATGCTATCTACATTTTGCTGGGATATATTCCTGTTTTGACGAAGTAAGTCCACGTTATTGTAATTTTTTGTCTAACATCAACTTTAATTTTTTGTCAAAGTTTTTCCACTTATTTCTTTTGTTACAATGGCGTTCTTTTGGCTTATTTCAGATGCCCCTGATGATGCTAAGTTAGCGAAAGTATACTTGGGCAAGATTTGATTAAACTATATGCTCGAAATCTGCCTTTTATTCCTATCAATTTTTTTTTAGATTTTTCGGACAATTCCGGACAAAAAAGGGTTCTTGTAATGTTTCTCTAAAGTGGATCGTGTTCCAGTTATAAGCAATTTAAAATTTGAAAAACGCCATTTTTAAGACTTAATAACTCGGTTAAAAATTATTATTATGAAAGTCAGAAAGTGATTAAATCAAATTTAAAACCCCCTACATGATCCTGAAGAAATTTGTGTCATTAATTTATTACTAAGCTGTTATTTTTAATTATTAATAATGAGCGGTAAGATCGTATTGACGCGGCTGTAAATGTGAGTGCGAGTGAGATGCGCCATTGGCGCATGAATGGCATCTCTTTCGCACTCATCATGGACGGCCGCCTAATACGTGCATGGCGCTCATTATTATTACTTAAAAATAACAGCTTAGTAATCAAATAATGACAAAAATTTCTTTAGGATCTTGTAGGCGGCACTTTAAACTTTGATTTAGTCACTTTCTGACTTTAATAACTTTTAACCGAGTTATTAAGCCTTGAAAATCGCCATTTTTCGTTCTTTTCAATTTTAAAATGCTTTTACCTCGAAAACGATCAACTTTAGAGAAAAATTATAGGAGATCTTTTTTATCCAAAATGGTCCAAAAAAACGCAAAAAAAATTGTCCGAGCAGAAAACATTGATTTTTGCAATTTGATTAAAAAAAATTGTTAAACAAAATTTGGAACAGTTTTCGCGTGGACGACTTCTTGAATCTTATTCTGGAATGTTTCACGAATGTGATTATGCAAAAAAATCTCATAAGAATATTTTCTCCAAAGAACCCGCCGTTTTCGCCTTGTCTAAATAAATAAATGGTTTTGATACAAGAAATAAGCACGTGAAAAAATGCTTCAAGGTATAAAATATAAAATAATTTTTTAATAGTTTAAACGTTCACAATGATTAAATCATTTTAATACAAATTTTGTCATCTTCTTCAAATGCCATATCAGAATTATCCGACGTTGGCGATCACCGTTGCGAAGGCTTCTAGACCTTCTGCAATATGGAATACAGTAGAGCGTCGATAATCCGAACTAATTGGTACAGAGGTAGTTCGGATTATCAAATTGTTCGGATTATCGAACATATGTTCAAAATACATACATACAAAGCTCATAAACATAGTAATATCTACATAAATATGTACATTGTACATACAGTAGGAAAAATGAAAGAATACCCATGAACGAACATATAAAACACGCTGTATTTTCCTATCACCATGTCACTCAAAAAATTGGCCAGTGCAAGTACATGTAATAATTATTATTACATGTACTTGAGCTGGGCAATTTTCTTTGTGACACGGTGACAGGAAAATACAGCGTGTTTTATATGTTCGTTCATGGGTATTCATTATTACATGTACTTGCGCTGGGCAATTTTCTTTGTGACACGGTGACAGGAAAATACAGCGTGTTTTATATGTTCGTTCATGGGTATTCATTATTACATGTACTTGCGCTGGGCAATTTTCTTTGTGACACGGTGACAGGAAAATACAGCGTGTTTTATATGTTCGTTCATGGGTATTCTTTCATTTTTCCGAGTGTACATTTTAGTTACAAGGAATAAAACACCTGCATAATAAACAAATATATTGTATGTATTTCTGCATAAACAAAACAAAAATTCGCGGTGATATTTTGCCCATATTGTCATATTAAATCCAAAAATTCGGTCCGCGATTATATTTTTTAATTTTATAATTTTTTTTGCGTTCGGATTAGCGATCGTTCGGATTACCAGGGTTCGGATTATCGACGCTCTACTGTAATATTGTCCTGCATTTAATATCTGAGTCCATTCACGAATGTTTTTTAACCAAGAAACTTGTTTTCTTCCTATACTTCTACGACTCTATTTAGCGTTAACGATCAGTTGTAGTATTCTATATCGATTTCCCCTCAGATGTGTCCCAGATTTTCCGGTGTTTTAAAGTCTTTAGCATTTGTCTATCTTTGTTGACCCTACTTAATACTTCCTCATTGGTTTTTTTTGCTGTCCAAGGTATCTTCAGTATTTGTCTATGAATCCACATTTTCAATGCTTCAATTCTGTTCATGATCAATACATTTAGTGTCCATACTTCTGCACCTACACCATACAAAAGTACAGACCAAACATAACACTTAACCATTCTTTGTCTTAGTAATAAACTGAGATGATTATTGTAAAGAAATGACTTCATTTTCATAAAAGTAGTTTTAAGTATTGCGATTCTGAGTTTGATTTTTGTCTTTCTCTAGTTGGTCCGTTGTGACAGTTCCCAAATATGTAATTTTTGAACTTTTTCAACTTTAGGAGTGCATTTAATTGAAGCTTTGCATCTGGATGTGGGTTACGACTAAAAACTAAAAATTTGGTTTTGTTTGAGTTTATTTTAATGCCCATTTCTTCTCCTACTTCGTGAATTCGATCAAACAGAATTTGGAGACCTTCAATATTTTCTGACAGAATTACTGTATCATTCGCGTATCTCATTACATTAAGTAGTTCCCCATTAATTTTTATTCCGTATGGCTCGAGTGCTTTTTTAAATAACTGGTAAACTCTGCTTTACTCGGGTAAGCATTGAATAAGGTTGGGGACAAAATGGAACCTTGTCTGACTCTTCGTTGTACGAAAATTTTGTCGGTGTAGTTATCTCCAATTTTTGCGACAGCAGTTAGATTCCAGTACACATTTTTAATATCACGAATATCGTTGTCATTTATTCCTACATCTGCATTAAATTTACGTCCTGTACGTCCTGTATCGAATGCCTTTTCGAAGTCCATGAACCAGTTCTCTGCTCCTTTCAAATGTCTTTTTCTCACATGTCGTATCCCTTCTTAAAAGAATGTGATCTGGTGTTTCGAATTGACTTTTGCCGAATTTTGTTCATAGAAACGACCAACACGGACTAACTGAAACGACTTCCGCAGTTGCGATAATCATAAAAATGTTCTTTAAATATTATGTATTTTTATTCTTCGACATCATTTCAAGGTCTTTCAAAAATTTTCTCATTATTTGCATTGATTTCAATACTTATTCCTTGAATTAATATTATTATTAAATATAACTACGGATATTTAGTAAACAACGCCATCACTACAACGTGGAAAAAATGTTAAAATTATTTGTGTACAGCTAATTACGTGAGTATCATATTTATGTATATCTGTAATAATTAACCTCTAGTATGAATCACACGATAAAAATTATAAACTAAAAAGGGAAGTACCCTAGGTTGGCTGTATACTGTATACCATGTAGTTAAAAAACTCTAATATGAAGTAAAAACCACTTCTATGTAATTGGTATATTTATTGAAAATTTAAAAATCCCAATGGATTGAATAAAATGTGTCGTGACTTACTTGGTAGTCAACGTTGGCCTAAGATGGTTGTTTAAGTTTCCTGGTAGGGTTTCTCCATGTTCCCGGAGGTTATATCTTGTAACATCGGCGTTTAGCCTGTTCAATATTACTATGACATAATGTAAATTGAATTATAAATTCAACTATTGTTTGGTTCTGGGGCTATTTAGAAGTATTCGAATTCACTGATGATGGACTGATAGGTCCGAAAACGTTCTGAATTGGACACATTTTATTCAATCCATTGGGATTTTTAAAATTTTTAATAAATATACCAATTACATAGAAGTGGTTTTTACTTCATGTTGGAGTTTTGTAAAAATTATAAACTAATAAAATTCTCTACCCCTTCCAAATGTTTTTTCTCACACATCGTCTTTCGTCGTTAAAGGAATTTGGTATGATGGATATTGTTCATAGAAAATACTAACACAGACTAACTGAAACGACCTCTGTATTTGCGATAATCATTGAAATGTTCTTGAAATGTTATTTTCTATTCTTCTTCATTTCAAGGTTGTCCAAAATTTTCTTATCCTTTGCATTAATTGCAGTATTTATCCATTGAATTAATATTATTATTTTAAATAACTACGGATATTTTTAGTAAACAACACCATCACTACAACGTGGAAAAAATGTTAAAATTATTTGTCTACAGCTAATTACGTGATTATCTTATTTATGTATGTCTATCTTAATGATCACAGCATGAATCACACGAAATATCTTTATAAAAGTGAGTAAATATAACAATTATTACATTTATCGAAGTAATGCACCACATCCGAGGTATGGTAATGGAAAAAAAAAATAAAAAGAATAAAAAATTACCGCAAAATAATCACCAATACTTATTCATGGGGACTCTCCTTCCGATCATGTCAACCTTGATTCGCTGAAACATTGTTCAATGAAACTTAGCCCGATCAAAATAATCGTACATCTTAACTTATAATTCTTCTTCATGTGCCTCGTCCCTCATCCTTAAGGACATTGGCGATCATAAGGTCCATTTTACTCTGTCTGCAGAAGTTCTGAAGAGTTTTATTGTTGATGGATTCGACCGTTACTTGATGGAAGTTCATTTTATCTAACAATAATGGGTAATATTATGGTTAATCCTCTAAGCCCATTGCTGTCAGATATATTTATGAACCAGCTTGAAACAACAATTTCTAAACATCCCGTATTTAAACAGTTCCTATATTGGTGGAGATAACGTGGATGATATACTAGTATGCTTTACAGGAACTAACAGGCAACTTGACCAATTTCTATTATACATTAATTCACTTCATAGTAATATTGAGTTTACAATAATAGAAACAGAACAGAATAAGTCCATGAACTTTCTAGATGTAACAATTACCAGACTACACAACGAACATGAGTTCTCCGTATATCATAAACCTACCCATACTGACACAACTATAGATACACAATTCATCATCCCATCCTACACAACACAAATTAGCAGCCTACCATAGCATGATACATAGACTGACAGAAATTCCCATGTCAAAAAATAACTTCGAAATAGAACTGAACATCATTAAACAAATAGCAGTAAACAATGGCTATAACGAACGAACAATTAATAAAATTTTAAACCAAAAACTCCATAAGAAAGCCCTGAAATTAGTCTATCCACCACCACAGAAAGAACCCAGTTCCTTCTGCTCTATCACTTATACTGGCAAGATAACAACACAAAAATAGTCAGATACATAAAAAAGAAAGGAGTAACACCAGCTTTCAGAACTAACAGCAACTTAAGCAAATATATTAAGAACAATAAGAGCCGAAAGAGAAAACAACTACAGAGTGGTGTCTACAAACTAACTTGTGGTGATTGTCCGAAAACTTACATCGGTCAAACTGGCAGAACCTTTGACAAACAGATAGCAGAACACAAAAGGGCTTTCAACAATAGAAAAACAGACACTTAAGGTACTAGTACACTTTAGAAGACCAAAAATAATCATTTTTTTCAAGAATTTTTTTCTCAGAACCCTTATTAGAAATGAACATAAAGTTTTTTTCATATTAATATATAACTCTTAGAGAGTACAAAAAATATATATTTTTTCATTTATGCACGTACACTAATATTGCAGAGGGCGCAAAAGTCGAGGCCTCGAAAAATGATGGCGGACAGTTAATCTCAGGATTGGGATATCTGAAACAAAAAAATCGTACTGCATTTGAAAAAGGAAGGTTTCTTACGTGACAATTTACCACAATTTCATCAAAAAATAAAAAATAATTATTTTTTAACCATGAAAAACTGAAGAAAAACGGGTCATTTTTTCACAAAATTTTTTCAAATTTCCGTAAAATCTTCTCTTTGCGGAATTTTTCACTAACGGTGGTAAATTCTCACGTAAGAAACCTTCCTTTTTCAAATGCCGTATGATTTTTTTGTTTCAGAGATCCCAATCATGAGATTAACTGTCCGCCATCGGAACTACTTTTTTTCGAGGCCTCGATTTTGGCGCCCTCTACAACATTAGTGTACGTGCATAAATGAAAAAAGATATATTTTTTGTATTCTCCAAGAGTCAGATATTAATATGTAAAAAGTTTTGTTCATTTCTAATAAAGGTCCTGAGAAAAAAAAAATCTTGAAAAAATGCTTATTTTTGGTCTTCTAAAGTGTACTAGTACCTTAATAATACGCACTTCACCTTCTAGATCATAATCATTCTTTTAATGAAGAGTTTCAAATTCTGCAAATTCAAAATAAAGGCCTTAAGCTATCTTGATTAGAATCTATGGAAATTAATAAATTAAAAAATACAGATATAATTCTGAATGACCAACTCGAGACAAACAGCTCCCCATTCCTCAACCTCTTCAGTTAAAGACTTTAAAAAGGCAAACCCATAGTAAACAAAATCACTTGAGAAAGGTACTCTGCCGAAACAGCTGTAGTCACATAGTTATAATAAATTTTGTGGAAGTATAGAAAACAAACGTTTTCAGTGTTTTATTGTCAGTTCTATTGTTGTTTTTCCATTCCACTGCTTTAGATTTTTCAACCATGATGTGCGTCGTCTCTCCGGTCCTCTTTTTCCTTCCACTTTCCCTTGTATAACCAATCACATCAACCTCATATTTTTCAGTCCTTAGTATGTTAACAAAGTAGCTCATTATTCTTTCCCTCATAGTGTTGATGTTTCATCATTCCCTCATAGTGTTAATGTAGTATTTATTTTTCCCTTTTCATCTTTCTTAATGTTTCTGTGTTTGTTACGGTTCAATATCATTTTATTTATTAGTGTTCTTATGGAAATATTGTTTTGATGTCTTGAAATTGTTATGTCATCTATTAATCATTATATTACATAATTCCTTGTCATATATTTTGAACAATTATTCATATTAAATTACTTATAAAAACATAACAGAATTGGCGACGAGAATAAGGAGAACTCACGATGGAAGCAGTACTTGCCGAAATAGTAAATACATTAGAAAACATGCAAATTCAACAAACAAAACATGCATATCCAGCAAAAGAATATTACAAGGCAAATTATGGGAAGATCCAGCAGCGACCAAGTGGATACCAAAGGAACGTCATTACAACCATATGACGAGTTAAATGTAACCTTTGACGCTTATTTACAACATTTAAAGATTGTCTTTGCTTTACGTAAATTAACTGATGATACACTTGAAAACTATCAGTTTTCAGTACCTGGGATCGATATTACAGAGTAATGGAGAAATAGACTGAGATGCTGGATGGTAGAATTAGGGCTGGATGGATGAAGTGGAAAGAAACGAGTGGTGTGTTGTGTGACAGAAAAATTCCAATGAAGCTGAAGGGAAAACTCTATAAAACAGCCATGACCGGCTATAATGTACGGAACTGAATGTTGGGCAGTGAAGAAGAAAGAGGAACAACGAATGCATGTGGCGGAAATGAGAATGCTTAGATGGATGAGTGGAGTGACAAAGAAGGATAAAATTAGAAATGAGTATATTAGGGGAAGTCTAGGTGTGGCACCAATTGATGCCAAAGTGAGAGAGCATAGGCTAAGATGGTTTGGTCATGTTCAACGTCGAGACGTTAATCACCCAATAAGAAGAATAGCTGAAGTGCAGATTCCTGGAAGGAGTAGGAGAAGAAGACCAAAGAAGACCTGGGGGGAGACGATAAGGCAGGACATGTTGGTAAAGGGGATTGACATTGATATGACCCAAGATAGAATTGGGTGGAAAAATGCAATTAGGGAAGCCGACCCCGCATAGGGATAAGGCAAAGAGAATGATGGATGACACCTGAAAACTATCGAAAAAGTGTACATATTCATATTAATTGTTTGGGACCTAAGATTTATCTAACTTTAACAACACTTACAGCACCAGATTTACCAGCTGCTAAGAAGTATTATAGTGAATTAATTGGGTTGCTAAAACAATATTTATGTTCAAAACTAAATGAAATAACAGAACACCAGTTCCAGGACTCGGTCGTGGTGAACTTATGTTTGGAAGAACATTTAGAACCAGAATTGATTTAGTAAAAATAAGCTTAAATACAATTTACTGTATGTCAGATACATACCAATCAATATTATACATACCATCGAAAACATCTACTTTCATAATCGAATACAGGTAAAGAAATGGAAAACTAACGCAGTTTATACCAGTATAAGGCGGAGTCAGACAAGGTGACTCATTAAGCCCACTGCTCTTTAATATAATAATGGATGAAATGATAGAAGCAGTACGTAAAGGTCATGGTTACAGAATGTGGAACAAAGAAATCCAAATATTATGTTATGCAGACGCCGCCGCATTAATCGCCGAGACAGAAGACGATCTCCAAAGATTAACACACATCTTCAATACAACAGCCATGAAATACAATATGATAATATCAGCAGAAAAAACCAAATGTATGACAACATCTAAATACCCACTACGATGTAAAATCGAAATTGATGGGAAAATAATAAAGCAAGAAGCAAGGTTTAGATATCTGGGAATAGATATAACCAGTTACGGAGATGTTGAAGAGGAAGTACGACAACAAAGCTTAAAAGCAAGTAAAGTGGCGGGATCTCTTAATGACACAATCTGGAAGAACAAACACCTAAGACAAGACACAAAAGCAAGAATCTATAAAGCAGAAATTAGACTTATATTGACATACACGGCGGAGACAAGACCTGATACATCTAAAACGAGACGATTACTAGAAACAACAGAGATGAAAATACTCCGACGAATATCAGGGAAAAGTCTGTTGGATAGGGAGAGAAGCGAAAACATAAGAAGATCATGCAATATAGAAGACATAAATGGATGGGTGACAAAACGGAAACAGGAGTGAAACGAACACATTAGTAGAATGACAGAGGATAGGATAGTACGAATAGCAGGAGATAAGTCACCAAATGGACGAAGAAGTATTGGCAGAACAAGAAAAAGATGGTGCGATAACTTAAACAATTTAAGAGGGTAATATTGAAGAAGAAACAGGGTTTAAAGCCTACATACAAGAAGGAAAAAGAAGAAGAAAGAAGTTTAAATATAGAAGCAACAAATTTTTCAAAAATAAACAGTAAAATTTTTCAAATCTTGAATGGGTATTTCGCTACTTTTATGTATGTTATTCAACATTGGCTTGATCATATGGATCTTTAGTATCTTTTACAACCAGACAATGTGCTAATTCTGGTTTTTATTTGTAGCATTTTGTAACTTGTTACCTTTGACCTAAAGATGCTCTACAAATTTTAAAGAGCGAAACCGGTCGTCGGAAGTTATAATAAAGATTGAGAGTAAGTCTGACTTTTACTTCATTTAAAATTTTTCAAAATGGAGATACAGTTCAAGCAAGATTTTATGATGGAAATTTGGCATCATATCTGGAAGAAATGGACAACTACATTATGAAATATTAGTGGATGTAATTGAACTGGTAGTGTAGAAGAATCCGCATCTATTTTTTCATAACTGCGCTGGCCTATACTGATTTTCATCAATTTTAATGAATTTTGCTCGTAAGAACCTCACAACAATTTCATTTTTCCTCTTTTAATGTCTATTTTTAGTGTACTAAGAACCTCGCGAGGAGCTACTACTACTCCAAGTCCAAGTAATAATCAAAAAATCCAGTTGGCATTGCACCGCCGGCCGCCGCTGTCGACAGCACACGGCAGCCTATTATAATAATCCGCTTATAGGCGGATATTAACAAAATCGCTCACGGATAAACGAACAATCGCCCGATCTAACTCGGATCTCTGATCAGATTGTAATTTCCATTTTAAAATATTCTTAATTTCTCCAAACGTTATGTACTATACCTAGTGGGTTGAGTCATAGTTTTACAATGTTATTAGTTAAATATTGTCTTCAGGTTTAGTCATACACAGGTAATGCGTGAGGATTGGTGTCAGTGTAAACAAATGTCTGTGTTTCTAGAGTGTTGGAGATAAAAAAAATTGTGTGAAGTGCTTTTTTATAGTATGAAGGAACAAGTGAGGGGTGTGCTAAATGAGGAGTTTAGTTTTTGCATGGATAAAGTTGGTAGGAGTCGATTCTTTTTGTTAACGTATGTATCTCAAATATTATATTTATGTTATTAACTAGAAATATAACAAATGCAAATGTAAAGACATTACATATAGTTTTTTCGTTAGTCTTTGTAGACTGCATTAGTTAATATCCCTAAAACTTGCAAATTTAAGGCCAAAGTCCCAAACTTCTATACTTTTTAATATACCGGTAACCTTGAGCAGCCTAATTTTCTTTCTAGGCTCGAATTACGAAAATTTTCTTCTAGATATTCGATAGAACACGTATTTACTTCAATATTTGCATATTGGAATAGCCTGTTGAAGACTAATTGATTATGCCTTTGAGCTGAGAGCGGTAGTAAAGCAGAAGTAACAACTGGTTTGATAATTTTTACTTTTGCTTCTGTTTGGCACCATATTCCTTGCCAGGTTTTGTTATGTAGGTTTTTATTAATGTTTTTTGCCTGAAAATGGTATGTTTTGGGGTCATTCCATTTCAAATCACTCAATTTTGGAGCAGCAAAAAAAATTGTGGACCTCCGATTTGTCTGAAAATTGGTATATAGCTTCTGCGGGACGTACAAATAAGATATTTAAGGTCAAAAAATCTTCTTCTTTTTTTCTCAAAATGTTATTTTATGCGATTTTACAGTGATTTGGTGTTTATTTATACAAATTTCCATTTTCTATCGTAAAGTATCACTGAAAAACATAATATTTTAATAGAAAGGACTCAAAAATGTCATTATACTTTGATTCAAAACAAGCTTTTGATCAAATTTTATAGTGTAGAAAACGTTAAAATACCGTTTTTTTACATTTTTCTCCATTCCCAAAATACATCATAATCGATTTGGCTGAAAATTTGCCCACAGATAGAGAAAACATAGGACTTTAAGTGGTGAGAAGGATTTGAATTATATTACAATACCAAAAAAGTTACATGCAATATTATAGTCAAAAATATAGGCGTCTACTGTAAGTAAAATTAACTCGAAAATATCGACCTCACGACAAAAATTGTTAAAAAGAAATTGTAATAATTGTAAATACGATTTATTTGGAACAATTTCAGTTCCTACCATTTTTGTCGAAAAGTTAAAAATGGCGGAGATATTGAGCCAAACAGGTTCTCCTTTAAAATCAAGATGGCGGCTAACGTAACGGAGGAATTCATTAGTGATTTTAAATTTAGGCTCCTATTGACTCCCTTAAAGATCAGAAAAATAAAATTTTGGGCAGCTCGGCATTCAAGGTCAAATGCTATCCCGACTGGACTAATATATACTTTTGAGTCTGATATTGTAATAATTGTAAATAAGATTTATTTGGAACAATTTCAGTTCCTACCATTTTTGTCGAAAAGTTAAAAATGGCGGAGATATTGAGCCAAACAGGTTCTCCTTTAAAATCAAGATGGCGGCTAACGTAACGGAGGAATTCATTCGTGATTTTAAATTTAGGCTACTATTGACTCCCTTAAAGATCAGAAAAATAAAATTTTGGGCAGCTCGGCATTCAAGGTCAAATGCTATCCCGACTGGACTAATATATACTTTTGAGTCTGATATTACTGCATGTAACTTTTTTGGTATTGTAATATAATTCAAATCCTTCTAACCACTTAAAGTTCTATCTTTTGGATATCTGTGGGCAAATTTTCAGCCAAATCGATGATGTATTTTGGGAATGGAGGAAAATGTAAAAAACGGTATTTTAACGTTTCTTACACTATAAAATTTGATCAAAAACTTGTTTTGATTCAAAATAACTTGTTATAATGCCATATAATGACATTTTTGAGTCCTTTCTATTAAAATATTATGTTTTTCATTGATACTTTACGACAGAAAATGCAAATTTGTTTAAATAAACACCAAATCACTGTAAAATCGCATAAAATCACATTTTGAGAAAAAAAGAAGAAGAAGATTTTTTGACCTTAAATATCTTATTTTTACGTCCCGCAGAAGCTGTATACAAATTTTCAGACAAATCGGAGATCCAAAATTTTTTGCCTGAGTGATTTGACATGGAATGTACCTTTGCTTTATGGGGATTGTCATGTTATTGACAGTTTCTGTTGCTGCTTTATCAGGCGCTTCATTACCCATTATCAAAACATTGTATGGTAATACCCATAAGAATAGTTATGTTTTGACACGTGTTTAGGCATTGTATAGATGACTTTTATTTGTGCTAAATTGGCATGAGTATGCTACATTATTCCCAACATAGATCTTTCCATTTTTCTTAGGGAATCCATGTTGGGAATAAAACTGCAAGACAGAACATTAAACAAATGGATAAGAGAGAAAACAAGTAAAAATGTAACAGAACATAATATATTATATAACAGGGTTAAAGTGGAGATTTGCTGGCCACAATGCGAGACAGGAAATTAAAAGGTGGAATGCTGAAAAATAAAACTAAAACTGGAGATCGTGGACAGGAAGAACAGGAAGATCTCAGATGCGATGGAAGGACAATGTTGAAAAATCTGCAGGAACTCACTGGAAAAGCGCAGCCCAGGACAGATAGACGTGGAAAGATGTGGGGAAGGTTCCTTAACCATAAGCAGGTGACAGAGGTACCGTCTTCGAAAATAGCTGCAGCAGCTATAATACACCACTGTTGCTTTTGGAGGCATCAATAAAAATTAGTGCGAAATCAAAATATCTGGAGATGGTAGACTCAAATTGTTTTATTTAAGAAGGATAGTGTTTGGAATTGTAATTGAATTTGTAAGGTAAAATTTTCTTTTAATATTTGGACTTTCCACGGAGGAGACTGGTATCTATGTAGAAGTGGCTCTCAATAATTGATTTATATCGTATTCAAATCGATTTATATGTTCATTGAAAATTAAGTTTTTAGAGGAGTTATATTTTAGAAAGCCGATGTTTTATAAAGATAAATTATTTATATTTTAGAAGAAAATAAACCAAACCGGAAAAATGTTCAAAATAATTAGTACCTTATTTGCCTTATCCCACTGCACTGATCAGATATTTAAATCTGTTTGTTTGTTTACTTAAGAACGACACTATCTCTTGGCTATTCAAATAGTAAATTTAGGTAGCAAAATGGTGAATTATGACTTCCAGGTACCATTATCGGGGACCTGTTCCGGGCGCCATGCCATAAATATCTCGACCGCATAGCATCCGAATTCTTTTCTTTTTTATTTGGTCAGTCTTCAGTCTTGCTTAGAAAGTGAAAAGTGAATAAGTAAAACTGTAAAAGAAAATAGTGTATTTTAAATGGAAGAGACTTTTGTGACCTTTGGTGAACGTATTGTGTTGTGATTTATTTAGTAGCAGATGAATTATTATAAATCAGCAGTGAACTTTCATATCAGTTGGTTGCATTGTTTTTAATACAATATTTTTGGTAAAATGGTCGGTATGTTCTAAGAATCTTCAGCTTCAGCAATATTTAGTATATTTTATTGCAGTTTATAGCACAAATTCTTTACGTAAGGGCTAACTTATAGTATCATTAGATTATTTCGGTAATATCTCGGTTGAAGTACCAACTCCATTTCAAATCCACATTCTAAATACATATTCTTCTTTTCATCCATTAGTTTTTGTATCATGAAATTATTTTTTTGTGTTTTGACATTTTTTCTTTTGTGTTTCGACATTTTTCAAAGTCTCATTTTCGTGCATTGACTATATAATATAAAACATTTTCCTTGATTAAAGATTATTTACCTAATATTATGATATCAAAAATGCGGAAATGCAACATCACTGTCATACTTTCGAGTTCTAAATCGGTCAAGGTCAGTGGTCAAGTTGCACTATGATCTTTTAACTGTCTTTTTATATCCGAATATTCACATAAAGTCCAACATATAATAAATTAGTATTTATATTTTTGTGCAATATTTTTTAAACTATTTTTTATATTTGTAACTATTCTGCCTACGGAAGGAACAACCACATTAACCCTATATTGCATGAATTTTAAATATGGACACTAAAAATCATTTCTAGTTTTGACATAGCTTTAGTGATTCTAGACTAATTTTTAAGTTATCCTCTTTTTGAAAAATATGGATTGTTTACGGTAGGCAATATTATGCAATAAAACAATAATTAAAATATTACACTAATATTAAAAATTCGACATATTCAAACTTTATTCTGTATGAAATTGTTAATATAATTAGTAGTGAATCAAAGAAATATTTAAAAATTTTGGAATTGAACTTTCGGAGTTCCTTTTCAATTAGAACATTTGTATTTTCCTTTATGTTCAAAATAATATTTTAAGAGGAAACAGTAGCGATCAACAGGTAGCGAAAACGCGTTCCAAGATTGCGGCTGTAATTTTGAATATTTTTTCGAGATATTTGGCACACGTATTCGTAATATAATAAAGAATGGCGGTACAGAGCCCAATTTGAAAAAATATATTAATATGTATGTGGAAATTACTCTGTAATTAAATACAATATTAAAAAAACGAGCCTGTACCGCCATTAAGAAGAACAAAAAAATACACTTTCTTCAAATAAACTTTTTTATCCGATGCCTAGATTTTGTGTCATTTTGGAACTACTAAAATTTTTTATTTCATTAGTAGTTCCAAAATGACACAAAATCTAGGCATCGGATAAAAAAGTTTATTTAAAGAAAGTGTATTTTTTTGTTCTTCTTAATGGCGGTACAGGCTCGTTTTTTAATATTGTATTTAATTACAGAGTAATTTCTACATATTAATATATTTTTCAAATTGGGCTCTGTACCGCCATTCTTCTTCAAATATCTCGAAAAAATATTCAAAATTATAGCCGCAATCTTGGAACGCGTTTTGGCTACCTGTTGATCGCTACTGTATCACCTTTAGGTCAGGGTAATAAGACAAAAATATACCCTGTTCGTGACACTCGAGCAGCCAGGGTACTGAAGCGTTTTTTCGACAAGTAATACCTATAGGAACAAATTGGCCATTTTTATTTATAAACAATTAACTGTCAAAAAATAGCATTTTCCCTTTCTTTTTCAAATCAATGGAAAACAGTGAAACTTATGATTTTTTTAGTACAAATATCTTTGAGACTATGGAAAAATCTTTAAAATGACATATTACAAAGTTTGATATACTCATTTATTGTTAATATAATTGCGAAAATAGGTCGGAATTGCAAAAAAAAATATTTTCACAATAACTGCTGTAAAAATTAGTGTACAGGTTTGAAATTTTTGTCAAATGAGGGTTCTTTGGTGCTTAATATGTGATAAAAATTTCAAAGCGATTCATTCAATTGTTTAAATTTTATTCGAATTGTTTATACCAGTGAGCATTTTTTTTGCACTAACATAAGTCAGAAAAAAATGACGTTAGAACCATTCCACAGGTGTCAAATGGAAGAGCATGAACTATATTTTCAACTTGGTTTAAAAAAAGCGAATAAAAAATGCATTTATTAGTAATAAATAATTATGCAAAAGTATCGTAAATCTTTCCTTATAAACTTTTTGAATACCTTTTTCCAAAAAAATTAACTTTTTTACCCTGTTTTAAGTGCACAACTACCAAGTAATGTTATTTATATCATAATTGATAAAAAATTGTAATAAATATATATAATTTCTTATATAACAAAATAAAAAGTTTATAAGGAAAGATTTACGATACTTTTGCATAATTATTTATTACTAATAAATGCATTTTTTATTCGCTTTTTTTAAACCAAGCTGAAAATATAGCTCATGCTCTTTCATTTGACACCTGTGGAATGGTTTTAACGTCATTTTTTTCTGACTTATGTTATTGTAAAAAAAATGCTCTCTGGGATAAACAATTTGAATAAAATTTAAACAATTGAATGAATCGCTTTGAAATTTTTATCACATATTAAGCACCAAAGAACCCTTATATGACAAAAATTTTAAAGCTGTACACTAATTTTTACAATAGATATTGCGAAATTAATTTTTTTTGCAATTCCGACCTTTTTTCGCAATTATATTAACAATAAATGAGTATATCAAACTTTGTAATACGTCATTTTAAAGATTTTTCCATAATCTCAAAGATATTAGTACTAAAAAAACCATAAGTTTCACTGTTTTCCATTGATTTGAAAAAAAAGGGAAAAATGCCATTTTTTGACACTTAATTGTTTATAAATAAAAATGGCCGCCAGATCCTACGCAGGAAATAGTTACAATTTGTTCTTATGGGTATTACCTGTCGAAAAAACGCTTCAGTACCCTGGCTGCTCGAGTGTCATGGAAAAAACCTTATAACCCTGGACTACTTAATATAATGTCCAATGAGCCATTTGTTCTTTTCTAACTTTTCGCAAGAACTGGGTGCTGGTAGATGATATTTCTTTTTTTTTACTCATATGCCGTAGACACATTGGAACTACTAAGTATTGGATTCCCTCCTTCAGAACAATTTACCATATTTTTCAAACGATCTATCAGATAAAACAAAAATTTCGTATTCGAATTTTTTCCGCTTTTTTTTTGGTTGTACTGTTTGAGACTGCGTCTCTCTTTGAAGGGAACAATTTGTTCATCGATTGATAAAAACTCTTCAATGGGAATCGTAGTACATACTTCATTCATTTGGCTCATGTGATCTCATGTGTGGTCTTATTCTTATTTTGTATAATTTATCATAATCTGGAGACTGTTTGGATGGTTATTTAGAGTTGTCGTTCATATTATGTAATTTTTTTTATATAAGTACATACTCTCAAATCGGTTGAGTTATACTCATTACATCGACTACCTGGGTAATCCTAGTGTTTAGATTCTAGAAAAGTCGTTGTCTCGATAATTTTTTATACATTGAAATATAGCCAAGACATGTTTCCATTTCAGTTTTTGTTACTGCAAGTGGTTTATTTGTATTTTATTGGATACGATTTAAATTAGATTGCTCATCCAAAAGTACAGTTGTTCTGACAATATTTTGTAATATTATCAATAACTTTCGGTAATCATATGGGTAGATAATTTCATAGAAATCTAATTTTGTGAAGCTTCAAAAGATAGACGAGGCTATTATGCATATGTTAGCTTCTTCTTATTTTTTGAAAATTTTAAACCATCATTATTCAACAGGTCTCTATTTTAAAGAATCATTTTAAAATACATAATCTGACCAGTGCTATAAACCAATGCCTTATTGTGCGTACAATACTAAATCAAGTGTTTTAACTTTACAACGTCCTGTATAGTGTATAAATGACTTTCAACGTGATGGACTGTGTCCAACTAGCAATCTGTTAATCTTCTATTCATGTCGTGTGTCAAAAGAATGACGAAGAACAAACAGCACAAGTTTCCGCTCAGCAGAGGTTTCGCAACACTCAGTAGGAGGTTCAAGAACAAGGATAAGTTGAAAAGGTATTTTTCCATTTTTATATAGTTTAGTGTTCGAGAGATCAAATTAGAATTACATATAGTAAGAGTCTTTAATAGCAATTAAATATACTTTAGAATGGTGAAACGTATAGGTTATAAAATATCGAAAGGGATAAGTACCTATTTCTAGCTAATTATAGACCTCTTAATAGGCATCGTTCATGAATGTTATAGTTGAGTGAAATATAATGACGACCATCAATTTCAGTTTTGAAATATGGCAGGATCATACACAACTAAATACAAAAAATATTGTTTTGGTTTTATTTTTTAGATTTTCTTGTTATATTATTATGGTAATTATTTTCTATAAAATAAAAACATTGATTGCTGTAATAAAAGTTACATTTCACACTCTTAGATATATTTTGGCCTTCTTTCTTCCAGCGTTCAACTTCTTCCTCGCTTTTTGTTTTAACTGCATCCTCTTCGGGTTCAAGTATCTGACTATTCCTGGCGTTGACCCCTGGGCATTGTTTTTCTCTAGGTACCTACTTGTTTTGGCACTGCACCTACTTCCCTGATTGGTTTTCTTCAGCAGCCACCTGGCTAGACCCTGATCAGATGGTCGATCGGTTGGTGATTTTCTCTGTACATTCTCTGTATGCGATTTCTAGCGAGGATGTCGCTGGTGTTTAGGAGTTTTCTTGTAGCTTGGTAGAAGAAGGACCTTGTCCTATTGTCAGTCATCTCCCACAGTGGTGTGTAGGTACTAGAGCCTTTCTCTTATGGTTGCATTTGTATCTTCTCCAGTTTCTTCCAATTGGTGTATGCTGTGGAACTGAATGCTGGGACTGCATATAGCATCGCCGACGTAACGTAGGCCTGGTACAATTGGATTTTCTTGATCTTCGTTATGAGCCTGGTCCTGAAACTATAAGGTTGAATTAGTCTTTGCTACATTTGTATTTACCTTGAGTTGTTGTGTGCTTCATGAAATTTCATATTCTGACAAGGTGGACTCCCTAAGTACTTGACGGATGCTTCTGACTGTATTACGTTTCCTCTCATCGTTAGTTCAATTGGTGTTGCTGCGTAAAGATGATAAATTGCGTATTTTTGCGTTGATTTTGATTTTCCATTTATCCGTGAATTCTGAAATTTGTGTGATTTCTAGGGACTCGACAATTCTTCTGTCTTCTTTTGCTGCTGTCTATATTGCCGTATCGTCTGCATTAGGGATGGGAAAACCTAGCGGTTATAACCTAAAACCGGTTTTTTGAAGATGTTCTTCTTTAGCGGCGAATCGATTGAGGGTAAAATTGTACATAAATCTGCGCGTCTGCGCACACTGACAGTATGTAGTTCATTGCTAATCTTTCAAGATATGTTTATCTGTAACCGTGCAAATAATTCATTAAAAGAATATATTAGTGTTTTTAGGAAATGTATTGTTTATTATAATTCTTGTGTTTTTGGATTTGTGTTTCTCTGTAGTAAAATAATAAAATATTATGTAAGCATAACATTTTTACACTATATGTCGCCGTGTTGTATAATTATATCCGAAACACATGTCAATTCCTAGGGGCTCGCTGGAGTAGTGGGTAATGCATTAGCTCTGAGATTGGAATGACGCTGGTTCAATTCCTGGGCGATTCATATTTTTTTTTATTTTTGGTTGTTTTAATAAAAATTTTTTGAAAATGGTAGATTGATATCGATTCGAATGGAGTATCGCAAACTAAAGCGCAATGTAAATGTAACCTACTGGGTATTGACTATGACTAAAATAACCGAACACCGGTTTTTGGAATAACCGGCTTTTTTGACCGGTTATAACCGCCAGGTTAAACCGTATGTGAAAATAACCGGTATAACCGAAAACCGGTATTTCGTCAACAACCGCCATCCCTAGTCTGCACACAGGCCTTTGCATATTCTTGCATTTGTTGGTATTTCTGAAACTAAAAATGTTGTATAAAATGGGCGATATAATACTGTCCTGAGGCATCTCTTCTTGGACTTCTTGTATCCTGGACATTTTTTAGTCAGATGAAACTTAAAGTGTATTAGATAAATATGCGTCACACATTTTAACTAAATAATAAGACAATCTATCTCTGTTCACCTGCTAGATAAAGGCTTTTTTCCAGACCGTGTCGTATGCTTTTTCAATGTCGGGGATGGCCATTCCTGTTTTCTAGTTTCTGTTGAATCGAATCTTCGTGTTGTTGACCACTCTTGCTAGCTGAAGTTCGCAGTGTCGTCCTATTCTGAATCCAATGTGGCCTTCTTGACTTATTCTTCTTCTTTCAGCGTGCTTGAATAGCCTTCTATATATGGTTTTCTCTAATATTTGATTATTTTCATGGTCTTAATTATTTTTATGATCCTTAGTAGTCCAAACAAAGTGGTCATTGAACTGAGACATGCATAAATATTATAGCTCCTTAAGATGTAGGGAATACTATTTTTTGTATATGTTAAATACGAATACACCAAGTTTAAAATCATTATTTTATGCACACAATTTTCAAAATATAGGAAGCAAGTACTTTACTTGACAAGGTCATATACTCCTGTAACAATTTCATCAAACATGTCACCATAAATTCCAGGTAAATAGGCTAAATCAGTTAAAACTCAACACTGTACCTCTTCAATCCATGACCGTATCTAAACATTATTATTATGTCTTCCAAAACTAATGTTGGTCAAGGCAACGCAAATAATAATCATTCGAACAACGCACGGTTACATCCATTTAAAAATATTTCTTTTAATGCATAATATGACTGATGTCTCCGCAGGAAGTCCTTCTTTATACGATAATATTCATAATAATGTCTAATTAGGTATCTTTTGTGCGTCAACACAATGTGACAATGTGACCTTAAAACGTTATATCGATGTAGGTTCATGGGAATTTAAATGTGTTGAAAACTTGCGCTGACCAGGCCAGTCAGCAGCAATATTAAACTTTTGACCAACAAACTCTAAACCCCCAATACTCCACTAGAGGAATTGACCTAGATAGGGATGTGTTGAAAAATATGATCACTCTGCAAATTTAGTGAAATCAAAACATGAAACCACCAACGAAATCAAGCCACAATGAAAAATCAATTAACCACCAACCAACGAATAATCTCAATGACAATAAAACTCCAGTTTAATATGCCATTTGGAGTGGTTATTCCAAGTTATATTCCAGGTTGGAAACATGACAAATTATTAACTCTAATGCAAGAAATTGGAATTGACAACAAAGATCTAAGAATTATCAGAAACATTTATTACAATCAAACGGCAAAAATCAAAATAGAAGACCAGTTAACTGATAAAATTGCAATAGAACGAGGAGTACGACAGGGCTGTATTTTGTCTCCACTACTATTCAATATTTACTCTGAATGGATATTTAAGGAAGCTTTAGACGGTTGTGCGAAGGGAGTATTAATAAATGGTGAATGGTTGAATAACATTAGATATGCAGATGACACCATAGTTTTCGCCGATAATCTGAATGATTTACAGATATTAACAAATCGTATAACAGAAGTCAGCAACAGATATGGACTAGCTCTTAACATAAAGAAGACCAAATTTATGACAATTAATAAAAAACCAATATTAAACGCTCAACTTACAGTCAACCAACAGAATATCGAAAGAGTTGAACAATATACATATCTGGGTACGAATTTAAATAGCCAATGGGACCACTCGACAGAAATTAAACAGCGAATAATAAAAGCGAAAGCAGCATACGTTAGAATGAGACCCATTTTCAACAGTCGAGACATATCATTAAAAACAAAATACCGTCTGTTGAAAAGCTACATATTCACAGTTCTGCTCTACGGAATGGAAGCGTGGACACTAACTGTTGCATCTATGAATCGGCTCGAAGCTTTCGAAATGTGGTGTTATAGGCGCATCTTACGTATATCCTGGGTTGACCGAATTACTAATGTGGAAGTCCTGCGTAGAATGGGGAAAGAGTGTGAAATTCTCATAACCATCAAAACAAAAAAATTAGAATATCTAGGACGTGTAATGAGAAATCAAGAACGTTACGGCCTTCTCCAACTGATTCTCCAGGGGAAAGTAAATGGTAAAAGAGGACCGGGAAGAAGACGCATTTCCTGGCTTCAAAATTTACGAAAGTGGTATAACACCACTACCACTGAACTGTTCCGCGCTGCGGTAAACAAAGTCAAGATAGCCATGATGATCGCCAACATCCGGAACGGATAGGCACTTTAAGATGAAGAATATTCCAGGTTCTGACAATGAGAAACGAGAACTATGAGAAATGTGGGGGGACGTAGAGAGCTGTTAGCAGTTGTGGGATAGAGAGGTAGAGGAAAAAACCGAGGAGAAGATGGGAAGACTGTGTCGCAGTGGACATAACAGAGAAAGCTATAGATTAACACGTTGACGGACAGAACGTCTATAGACGTCCAATTTCCCTTGATGTAATGTGACACAACGTCTATAGACGACATTTTAAAATAACGAGTTGTTACAAAAAGTCGGTGTTAAAAAATGTCATATTACATCTACAGATGCGTATTAAATGTGACATGATGTCCATGGTCGTCGTCCACATGTTTACAAAAAATGTTAAAAAGCTCATTGTTTTGATAAACTATAAGATCTAAAATACTCGTAAATTCAGCTATTTCCCTATTCTACTTTGCAAAATACATAAAGTGTCAGAACACTTGCATATACATTCGACGCACTGTCCGTCAACGTGTTAAGAAAACACGATGCGATGGTCAGAAATGAGTGGCAGATAACAATAAGGAACAGCGATCCCTGAAGGGAAAAATTGAGGAAGAAAAAGAAGAATGATAGTGTCGCAATTGTATAACTAACATTATTGCCACAATTATTTTACCACGTTTAAAGAATTTATTAACATCGTAAATGTATATATTATGTATTATATTATTATTGAATGCAATGTAAATTGGGTTATGGCAGTATTTTACTTTCCCAAAAGTTAAAAAATAATAGGATATCAATACTAAAGGATGATTAAGTATTTTAAATGGGAAATAAGCCACAATTTTACTAAAAAATGAATTTATTAACGTTTTAAAGCCCAAATCGGTTTTCATTTTTGAAAAATTTTGAAGCCCATTTTTTAGTAAAATTGTGGCTTATTTCCCATAGAAAATACTTAATTATAAAAATGGCACAAGGAAATAGCTTCAGAACAACATAAAGGATGATATCAATACTCCATTTTTGGAACTTATGACACCATTGTTCTGGGATTGCGATATGTCCCATATAGTGCAGAGAAATAAGATTTTTCTCGTGGCACATCCCCCTCCAGGTCGAAACCAAATTTTCTAAGTAGTATGGACATCTATAATAATAACCTATTTGTTTCCTGCAGTCGATTTTGATGATATACATAGTTATAAACAAATGAAGATCAAAAAACGGTAAGTTTTCGCTCTTTTCGTCAATTACTAAAAAGTAAAGCATTCTAAACAAATTTGAGAATAAGAAACTCATAAATCATATAAAAAGCTTCAATATGACGTTCGTTGAATATGTCTATCCTTATTTGTTGCTTAGAAAATTGCAAAATAAGCCATAAATTTTGAGATTTTATAATTGTTCATAACTTAAAATTAAGTTAGGACCTTCTTATTACACGAAATGCTGAGACTTCTTGTGCTTAAATTATATTTTAAATTTCAAAGCAATTGGTCAAATAGTTTAATAGTTATTTAATTTGTTTATCCCAAATTCATTTTTTTTGTAACACTATAAGTCAGAAAATTATGAGGTTACAGTAACACTTCGGACAGTTTATGAAAGAAGAACATTTATACTATTATCCTAATTAAAAACAATGACAAAAAGTAATTTTAAACAGTGTAAAATAATTTTGCAAAAACATGTCGATTTTTTGCTTACTTACAAACAATTAGAATAACTTTTTAACCGTTACCCGTAGAAAAATTATTTTTTCATATTTAGAAAGACTGAATTTTCATCCATATTTAGAAAGAAAAACAATTGTCCTAGGACAATTAGGGACGAAGTTAGTCCCCCCTTTTTTTAATTCACATGTTCTTGCAAAATAATTTTGCAATATTTAGAATTATTTTTTGTCATTTTTTTTTATTAAATTAATAGCGTAAATCTTCTTCTTCTTTCATAAACTATCCAAAGTATTACTGTAACTTCATCATTTTCTGACTTATAGTGTTGCAAAAAAAATTAATTTGGGAAAAACAAATTAAATAACTTTTAAACTATTTGACCAATTATTGCTTTAAAATTTAGGGTATGATTTAAGCACAAGAAGTCTCAGCATTGCGTGTAATAAGAAGGTTCTAAGTTAATTTTTACATAAGTTATGAATATTTATAAAAACTCAAAATTTACGATTTATTTTGCAATTTTCTAAGCAACTAATAAGGAACTTATACGATTTATGAGTTTCTCAGTCTAAAATTAGTTTAAACTGCTTAACTTTTTGGTAATAGACGAAAAAAGTGAAAATTTGCCGTTTTTTGATCTTCATTTGTTTATAACTATGTATATCATCAAAATCGGCTGCAGGAAACATATAGGTTATTATTATAGATGTCCATAGTCCATACCACTCAAAAAATTTGGTTTCGGCCTGGAGGGGGTTGTGTCAGAATATTTTTTTTCCTTATTTCTCTGAACTAATACACTTGTGGTAGAAGTAATATCGGGACCTATGAAAGAAGTTCCAATACTACTAATGATTGGAATAAAAAGAGATTTAATTATCTAATTATGATGCGTTTATATTTTTGCGTTTAAGAAAAATCAAATTTAATTTTTACTGAAATATTGATTTTATTTTTTACAGTATTACTAATTACTTTTTTTTTGTTACAGGTGAGTAACTTTTTTATCGGACTTTTTCAACGAAGTGGTACGGTAAGCAAAAATATATTTTTATATTACGTAAATCTTTTAGAAAATAACTCAAACAATAAATGAATTTTATACATTACATGCTGTTTCTGTCTTGTCTGTACTTGTACATCTCACTTTTGTTATTTTCAACTTTATTTACATTGTTTACTTTCACTCTATCGATTACACTATGTTCTCAAAAAGTTTATGCGTTTTGTTCTTGAGAATATTAGCATAAAGGTTCAGCAGGTTTCTTAGGAACAATTCTTTTGGGTTATACTAGTTTTCATTGATGCTGTTGATGCTATAATAGCATCAAGTTTTGAAGAACTACAAACCATGCTAACCGAACTAGCAAATGAATCCGAACAAACAGGTCTAAAAATGAATTTTACCAAAACAAAAACAATGACAAACACACAAGATAATAGAAACGTAATACTAAACGACACCACAATAGAAGCGGTTTTTAATGATTATATATATTTGGGACAGATAATAAAAATAAATAAGGAAAACCAAACAGCGGAGGTAAAAAGAAGGGTCAGATTAGCCTGGGCAGGATTTGAGAAATTAAAATGAGCCCTAAAAAATAAAAAAAAATACAACAATACTTAGAAACAAGAGTGTTTGACCAGTGCATACTCCCAATTCTCACATACGCATGCCAAACATGAACCTTGACCAAAGCAAACATGGATAAAATAATGAAGACACAAAGAGCCATGGAGAGAGCAATGTTAGGAGTAAAATTAACAGACAAAAGGCAAAACCACGAGGTAAGAAATAAAACAAAAGTTAAAGAAGCAGAACAACATATAGCTAGGCTAAAATGGAGCTTCGCAGGTCATAACGCTAGACAAACGGACAATAGGTGGAATACCACGATTCAACAATGGAGACCATGGACAGGAAAGAGAGCAAGAGGACGACCCCAGATGAGATAGGGAGTCGACATTAAAAAGATAGGAGGAACGCACTGGAAACAGAGAGCACTTAACAAAAGCGAATGGATGAAACTAGGGGAAGCCTATGTTCAAAATTGGACGAATTAAAGGGCAAAAGAAGAAAGAAGATTTCCTTACCGTTTTGACGTCTATATTACCTTCCTCTTCTCGTATCTCTACTGGTTTTTGTAGTGGAGTTTTTTGGGTAGGTAGCTCCTGTTTCTCTCAGCAAACTTTTATAATACACTTTCTATTGTTTTGATTTTATGGTGTGTATGTATGTAAGCTTTTATTTTCTTGTGTATTTGAACAGATCTTATAAAATTCCATACTTCACCATTTTGTCTTCCTGCTATGTATGTATTGATTTCTTGACATTTCTGCTTCCATCATTTTTCGTAATTTTCTACTGATTTCTTTGTAAACTTAGTGGTCTTCGTTCGTTTGTGTATTTAGCCATTTTAGATATTGTACTTTTTTCATTTTTGCTTTTTCTGTTTGTTGCGAAAGTAGGAATGATCCAGCATTAATTCACATAGTGAGTGTCTTACTTTTAATTTATTAAGCCGAATAAAAAATAAAGAAATCGTTCAAAAATCTTCACTCTGTTAATATTGAATTTGATTATTTATATCTATCTTTAATAATTTAAATATCTGTTTTGATACACAGTGCTTCCTACGCTGACTTTCATTTTCTACGATTATACATTTCACGTCTTCAGATTTGCCCACTCTTAATTTTAATTTTAAATTTAACGTATTAGCTAATAGGTGCCCTTCTTTGAAGAATTTTTTATTAATAAGTACGTCAATCATTAGCTTCAACTGTGATAATTTACAGGTAATAACAAAATACCAAAAACCAAATACAGATATTTATTTCAAAACAAAAACATGAGTTTTGTTGTTTATTATACAGGGTGTTTCATTGGGAAACGGAAATACTTTAATAGTGAATAGAGGTCACCGAGCCTGCTCTAGATATGCTACATTTTTTGCCCTACCGACTTTTATAACCGGGTTACAGGGTGTTTTATCGATTTTGCCCATTCCTTTCCTAAGCTATAACTTTAGAATCACCCTGTATATTTTTTTCATATTTGGTACACATATGTCTCATTCAAAACCCAAACGACCGACATACTAACCATAAGAAAAATCCAGGTCCGGATTAACAAAAAATTATAAAGTAATTGTGACCTTGAAACAACACCCTGTATAATGAAATTTTGAAAATTTGTTTGCGTATTTTAAAAGAGCACAAAAACTGCGTTAAAAGGTGCATGTCGAATATTTGCGCAGATAATTTAATTACGTCAATTTTGAAATCATATTGATTAATTCTGTAAAGGTGACAAGAAGCTGCCAGAAAAATAAAGAACAATCCCAATGTAATTAGAAAATCGATTCGAAATCTTTTAAAACGAGCAAGGAAATGCATCGAACAAAATGGCAAACATTTTGAGCAACTGTTATAGTTCAAATATTTTTAATTTATGATAAATTGTTGAATTGTTTAAACGATTTTTTTAATTAGATATAGCTGTTTTTTAATTCTTTACTAAATCATTAAAATATCCCAATTCACGCAATTCTAATTTTTAATGATGTGCATCCAGCACATCATTAAAATCCAAGAGAATCCATGAATCCAGCGTAGTAAATAAGTATTAAGTATTTTTAAAATAAGTATTGATTCATTAACATTAAATTATTAAAAGTTAATAATACCTGGTTTTTAATCTCAGAGTTCTTTAAAATTTTAATATAATTTCAAAATTGATATAATTAAACCATCTGCGCAAAAAATTAAAATTAACCTTTAATCATAATTTTTTTATGCTCTTTTAAAATTCGCAGACAAATTTTCAAAATTTCAATATACACGGTGTTGGTTCAAGGTCACAATTACTTTATATTTTTTTGTTAATCCGGACCTGGATTTTTCTAGTCATTAGTAATTGGGTCGTTCCAATGTGGTAAATAATTATTGATTATTTTTAAAATGAGTATTTATTCACTAACTTTAATAATTTATAATTAAAAGTTAATAATATAGTCGGTTCGCTAAACTCAGACACAACTGGCTAGTGATTTAAGTAGGTAATTTTTTGTTTTTTGCCAGTTTTGCCAAAGTTGGCAAAATTACTAACCATTTAGTAATTATTAACTATTTAGTAAATATATCTTGTGCTTTCTGCATCCAGTTTTTTGTTGTCTTACGTAAGTCGTCTTGCCATCGTGTTGGTGGTCTTCCTCTGCTACGTTTATTGGCTCTTGGTCTCCATTCAACTAGTTTGCGAGTCCATCTTCCGTCCTTCATTCTGGCAACGTGTCCAGCCCATTTCCATTTTAAGCTACAGCTTCTTTCAATGACGTCTATGACTTTGGCCTTAGCTCGTAGATCTTCGTTTCTAATCCTGTCTCGCAGAGTGGCCCCTATCATTGATCGTTCCATTCTTCTCTGCGCTACTTTTAGTTTTTGTGCGTTTTTCTTTGTGAGCGATAATGTTTCTGCATCATAGGTCATCACCGGTAGCACGCATTGGTCGAAAACTTTTTTCTTTATGTTAGTTGGTATGTCACTGTTAAAAATGTTCCTAAGAGCTCCGTATGCTGCCCATCCTTGTATTGTTCTTCTGGATACTTCGGTTGTTTGATTGTCCTTACCTATCTTAATTTCGTGACCCAGATTTGTTCATTTTGTATTTCAAGGTGTTTACTTGGTACTAAGTTCGTCATATATTTTGTTTTTGTTATATTCATTTTTAAGCCTATTTTATGACATGCTTCTTCTTCTTCTTCTTAAAGTTCCCTCTCCTATCGGAGGTTGGATATCATAATGGCTATGGTCACTTTGTTGGCTGCTGCTCTGAATAGTTGTAATGCACTATGGAGGCAATTGAAGGTCTTTATTTGTAAGCAGTGTCTTCATTTTTATAAATGCTTGCCTTGCAGTTTCAATTCGGACTTTAATTTCTTTGCTTTGGTCATTTCTGTCATCAACCCAGGTTCCCAGATATTTGTATGTCTTAACTTTTTTTATTTGGGTTTGCTCTATCATTAACCTTTCATTTCCATGTTCTGTTTTTGAGACAATCATAAATTTAGTTTTTTTCTTGTTTATTTTTAGTCCGTATCGAATGCAATAATCATTATGACATGCTGTACTAAGTTTTTCCAACATTTTCTTTATTTGTCCCAAATCGTCTTCAATCAGGACTATATCGTCTGCGTAGCTTATGTGATGTAGCATCTCTCCGTCCACATTTATTCCTTTATCACCCCATTCGAGGGTTTTGATCGCTTTTTTTAGAGACGATATGAAAAGTTTAGGTGACAACGTATCCCCTTGACGGATACCTCTTTGGATTTTTATTTGGTTGCTGTTAGCGTGTATAATAGTTGTATCGAGCTTGTCGCCTTTTTATATATATTACATATTAGCCTCGAATATCGGCTATCAATGCGGCTCTCGTTTAGTGCTTCTATAACACTGTCGAGTTCTACTGAATCGAATGCTTTGTGGAAATCTACGAATACTAAAACTAAGGGCTTGGTATATTCTATGGAGTTCTCGATGAGTTGTTTTATTGTTTGGAGGTGATCGTTGGTTCCAAAGTTTGCTCTGAATCCAGCTTGTTCTCTACTTTGATATAGGTCTAATTTCTTGTCTAATCTTGTGGTGATGACTCTCGTGAAAAGTTTATAAGTTTAACAGACTGATTGGTTGGTAATTTTCCAGATCAGTTTTTTCTCCTTTTTTGTGCAGAAGAATTGTTTTGGCTCTATTCCATTCAGATGATATGGATTTCTTTGTCAAACATAGATAAAAGAGATCTTTTATTTTTCTCATTAGAGGTCCACCGCCATTCTTAACAGCCTCGATCACTATTCCATCGCCTCCTGGTGATTTATTGGATTTCATTTTATTCATCGCTTGTCTAATTTCACTAAGTAAAAATAATTCACTCGTAGGATAATGAAAAGTGTCCTTATTTGTGAACGCACTGTATATGGTATAAAATCGTTTAACAAAGAAACACTACAATTCGAGGCATTTGGGAATAGCTTGCATACTTCTACTACATTTCGGTTAAATAGTTAAAATTGGGGAAATGTACTAAGAAGGAAAATGTGTGAGTATAGTATATATGTGCACTATGTGCAGTTCTACATATTATATAATATAGTATCATGTTTATTTCTGTATCAGATCTTCAAGATGTCTAGACATTCCTTTGAAACGTCATAGCACAGCGGCGCAAATTTCAGCGTATTCATTATGCCTTATGCCGCCTTGCTCCCGTTAATATCTCCAGACGGTCCTGAATAAGAAAAAAACAAAATACGAAACGTATTTGATGCTCTCCTCTGTGAAATGTGAAATTGTGGCGTAAATTCAAAAGCAGCGTAATATTGAGCGCAGCGACGAAAAGGACTTTCCGAGCGTGAAAAGTTAAGGATTAAGGTCTGAAACAAAATTACCATAATTTTTTCTTTGTCGTTTTACTTATTTATAACTCAGTTTGAATACGGAGGAGAGAAGGAGATTCGAAATGACGTCGTTTCATACTTTTGCTTATTTGTTGTGAATTTAGACGCAACTAATGCCTCGATTTAGAAATTTGAATGAAAATACCCAGTTGGAGATTGATTATGACACTTTTTTTTTTCTTTAATTTTATCATTTTTAGCTTATTAATCTATTGAAAAAGAATACACTTATGGTTGCTCTCTTAAATTTTTCTTCTTCGTTTTGTATAGACATGACTGTCTGTTGTTCAATGTGCCTCCAATAAGTTGTGGTTCCATCGTTTTCGTGGTTTTCCCACTGATCGTCGTCCTATTGGGGAACCGTCTCTGGCCGTCTTTACTACTTTATTTGTTGTCATTTGGTTTATATGATCATTCCATTCAATTAGTTTATCTATCATCCAGTCATTTAAGTATATTATAACCCACCTCCCTTCAGTGAGCTCCTCGAAAGTTCTTCTCCATGAACGTGCTTTTAGGTTTTTGGTCTTCTTATAGACCTTTTTCTTGCATTTAGTAAGTTTATGTCATACCGGTTTAATATTGTGTATTTATTACTTAGTTACGAACCACATAATGGTATACTTTATTCCCGCGTGGGTATAATGTTATACTTTAAGGAATTAATAATGACCACGCGGGCATAAAGGAATTATTGCAATAGGAAACAACAAAAATTAAACATTTACGCATTCAGTATTATTTTCTGCCATCCATTGTTGAAATTTCGCGTATTCCTTGTCGTACGTTTCTTTGGATTTTTTTGGTAACAGATTCTCTCGCTTTTTTGGCTTTTTTAACTATTTCTTCAGAAGTATCGAATTTCTCTCGCATTCTGACTTTTTTTGACAATGTCAAATGACAAATGTCAAATTACAAATTGCTAATCAACATCACTTTCCTAGCAACGGTACTAAATACCTGCTGCTATACAATCATCATTGTTTTTCATCCCTATGCGGGGTCGGCTTCCCTAATTGCATTTCTCCACATAATTCTATCTTGGGTCATATCAATGTTAATCCCCTTTACCAACATGTCCTGCCTTATTGTCTCCCCCCAGGTCTTCTTTGGTCTTCCTCTCCTACTCCTTCCAGGAATCTGCACTTCAGCAATTCTTCGTATTGGATGATTACCTTCTCGACGTTAAACATGACTAAACCATCTCAACCTATGCTCTCTCATTTTGGCATCAATTGGTGCCACACCTAGACTTCCCCTAATATACTCATTTTTAATTTTATCCTTTCTTGTCACTCCACTCATCCATCTAAGCATTCTTATCTCCGCCACATGCATTCGTTGTTCCTCTTTCTTTTTCACTGCCCAACATTCAGTACCGTACATCATAGCCGGTCTTATGGCTGTTTTCTAGAATTTTCCTTTCAGCTTCATTGGAATTTTTCTGTCACACAACACACCACTCGCTTCCTTCCACTTCATCCATCCAGCCCTAATTCTACTGCATGCATCTCCATCTATTTCTCCATTACTCTGTAATACCGATCCTAGGTACTTAAAACTATTGCTTTTCACAATCATTTCACCATCCACAGATACCATTTTATTTGTAGTAACTCCATCTTTAAATGAACATTCCAAATACTCTGTTTTAAATATTTTTCCTCCAGAGCTTGTCTCCACTGTTCCAGCTTTTGTTCTAAGTCTATTTCACTATTTCCTACTAACACTACATCAATAAATAAATAAATTGGTTCAAATCCCAATAGAAACTTTTTATACATTTTATGATTGTAAGTATATTTATTATATAATTTTATTTTCAGAAAATACGTATTTAGTTAAAAAAAATTCCGACAATTAATGTTCAGAAATCATTTGTGGCATTTTTAATGTGTTTGTGTGTGTTTTATTCTTGTATTATTTTAATTTTTGGCACTGTTTTAATAAAAATGTTTAAGAAGTAGTAAGTATAAATTAGTTTAATATTTAAATAAAATACAAATAAAAAGTATATTAATTTCGTTTAAATCATATAATAGAAGTATAACTTCTTACGTGCGTACAAAGTACACACACATTCTTTTTTCTTTGTCGTTTTACTTATTTATAACTCAGTTTGAATACGGACGATAGAAGGAGATTCGAAATGACGTCGTTTCATACTTTTGCTTATTTGTTATGAATTTAGACGCAACTAATACCTTGATTTTTAAATTTGAATTAATGAGACCTAGTTAGAGGTTGGTTATGACACTTTTTTTGTTTACTTTTATCAACTTCTTTGCCTATTAATTAATCTATTGGCATAGTAAATACACTTATGGTTGCTCTCTTGAAGTTTTTTTTTGTGTGTAGACATGACTGTGTCTGTTTTTCAATATGCCTCCAGTAAGTTGTTCCATCGTTTTCGTGGTTTTACCACTGATCGTCTTCCTATTATGAAATTGTCTCTCGCCGTCTTTGCATACTCTATTTGTTGTCATTAGGCTTATATTTCATTCGTCTTTCTATGCTCTACGCTCTTATATTTATTACCCATTTATTAATGTTGTTCACCTTGCATCTCCGTTATATATCTGTACTTGCAGCTTTAGTCTATAGTGTCTTACCACGATTTTTCGAAGGGGTTTCATCTTAGCTGTTTCGAGCATTCTTTTTGTTCACTCTGTATCAAGTCATGTTTTTGCTGCGTATGTCATTGATCTGATGACTGTTTTGTAAATTTTGCCTTTCAATTCTTTTCGGATATCTTTTAATAATAATAATAATAATAATAGAGTTTATTTGTAGCAACTAACAACATAATAAATAAACCCGGTTTCTCACTGAAGTTGTTAGTCATATAGACTACAACTTGTGCGTGAGGGTTAAATTTTGATTAAGCATATTAAATACCATTAATTTATCTTATAGTTTAACAAAAAGGAGTAAAATATAGTCTTTTTCGATCATCTGACTTCAAATTTGGGCTCCTCTTCTCACATAATTCAGTTACTGTTAAATTTTGTTTATGGGACCTCCGAAAATCTCTCATAATATTCAAGAAAGGATTGCAAACAATTTCTGATGGGATTCTTCTGACGAACTTCGTTTTCTATGAGAATTATAATGATTTTTTGAAGGGGTTTTATCCATTTTTACCATAATTTTCACAATTTAAACATTTATAAGTGACATTTCTAATAAATCATTTTTGACATACATATTAAATTTATTTTTTTATTTTTTTTTATTTCTCCATATTGTTTCATTTAGAACCCGTTCACATGAGAGGCGCTTAACGCGCGTTTTGATAACGCGCCATTACAACTACATACATTTTTTTAAAGACCGTTCACATGCTAACGCGCGTTTTAGGGCAGTAAGTTAACATGCGTTAGCTTGTGAACGGTCTCAAGTAAAATGTATGTAGTTGTAATCGCGCGTTATCAAAACGCGCGTTAAGCGTCTCTCATGTGAACGGACTCTTAGGCAACCTACGGCTCTGTTTGCTGGTTGAACAGTAGGTCGATGGTAGATCTATTTTGCCTAATAGACAAGGCGAAAATGGCGGGTTCGTTGGAAGAAGTATTCCCATGAGATTTTTTTGCATATTCACATTCGTGAGACACCCCAGAATAAGGTTCAAGAAGTCGCCCACGCGAAAAGTGGTCCAATTTTTTTTAACAATTTTTTTTAATCAAATTGCAAAAATCAATAGTTTCGGCCCGGACAATTTTTTTTAGATTTTTCGGACCATTCTGGCAGAAAAGGTCTTGTAATTTTTCTCTAAAGTTGATCGTGTTCGAGTTATAAGCAAGTTAAAATTTGAAAAACGCGAAAATGGCCATTTTTAAGACCTAATAATAATAAATTTAAAGCCCCCCCCCCCCTTCATGATCCTGAAGAAATTTGTGTCATTAATTTATTACTAAGCTGTTATTTTTATTTATTAATAATGAGCGGTAAGATCGTATTGACGCCGCTGTAAATGTCAGTGCAAGTGAAATGCGCCATTGGACTGCCTGAATGGCATCTCTTTCGCACTCATCATGGACGGCCGCCTAATACGTGCATGGCGCTCATTATTTTTACTTAAAAATAACAGCTTAGTGATCAAATAATGACAAAAATTTCTTCAGGATCTTGTAGGGGGGGCTTTAAACTTTGATTTAGTCACTTTCTGACTTTCATAGTAATAACTTTTAACCAGTGATGTGGGAGGGAGGGGATGTGACATGAGGTGAAGTAGATGGGATCGCTTTCACGGGCTAAATGGGGAAGGCAATATGGCGGAACAACTCTTTGGCAGTATATATATTCTGTTCTATATAAAGTATATAATTATAAAATTGTATTATATTATATAAATATATATATAATTAATAATTTTAATAATTAACAACATATATTCCACGTATAACATAAAAAACCTGCCCGCCGCCATATTGCCTTTCCCAAAAGTGTCAAATCAAGTGGTCCCATTTAGTAAACACAAGAGCATCTCTTAGGTCATATCCCCTCTCTCCCACATCACTGCTTTTAACCGAGTTATTAAGACTTAAAAATCGCCATTTTTCGTTTTTTTTTATTTTAAAATGCTTTTACCTCGAAAGCTATCAACTTTAGAGAAAAATTATAAGACACCTTTTTTATCCAGAATAGTCCAAAAAACCTAAAAAAAATTTGTCCGGGCCAAAAATAATGATTTTTGCAATTTGATTAAAAAAAATTGTTAAAAAAATTTGGACCACTTTTCGCGTGGGCGACTTCTTGAATCTTATTCTGGAATGTCTCGTGAATATGCAAAAAAAATCTCATGGGAGTGTTTTCTCCAAAGAACCCGCCGTTTTCGCCTTGTCTATAAGCCTTGCTTGATATTCCCCTGTCGTTTTTTCAGCGAGAGGTTGAAGTCTTCGATTAAGCATATTTTTGAGTATTTTGTATCCCGAACAAAGTAGATATGTGACTTTATAATATTATGATATAAGTTTTCTCATTTTTTATGAATAAGGCAGATTATGCTTTTTTTCTTTGTTTGGGGATTTTTTCTCTCTCCACATTTCTTGTAGTACCTTGTACATCTGCGTGGTAAAATTCTTTCCTCTTTATAATTTGCCATTCGATTCTCCTCTACCGTTAGAGTTGGTTCATTTCCTTCTTCATCTTCCATCAATTAAAACATATCTTCCTCAGCTGCGTAAAATCGAATTTTCCTTATTTTCCGCAACTTCTCCAAACTCCAAGGTACAATTTTTCGATTCCACGACCTGCCGTTATGCCTTAGTTTACAGGTTCTTCAAAGTGAAAACTAACACACTTTCAAGTGGCATGAAGGGGAAAATCATGGACACTGATCTATTAATATTACATGTCATAGTCATATCCAGTAGCCCGTATGCCAAAATTTTTAAAAACAGAATCAATATAAACTCTATCTGTTCGTAAAATGGCATAAGGATAAAAATCATCGCAGCACATGCGATGTTCTTTACAAGAAAATTTAATTTTAATAGGAAAATTCCGTAGGAAACCCCACAGTTTCCACATATTTTAAACTCCTTGATTTTATCTTTGAATGTTGAGGGTGGTTGAACTCGGCGGGTGTAATTTCCTCACCAAAATAATCTTTTGCCTGCGTTTATAAGGGTATGTCATAATCCCACAGGTATTTTCCTCACCAAGACCAAAATGGTTATTTCAGTTATTTCAGGTAGATTTTACTAAAAGGCATTCAATTGAATTATTTATCTACTATTAAATTGCAGTAGGTACCTATAATTATAATAATTAATTAATTAATTATAGTATTTTATTTTTAGTCACAATTGGAATTTTGACAAAAATGGAATGTTTAATAGAAAGTGATCGCGGTAAACCTTACGCGGTATTGATATTTGAAAATTTTATTTTTTATAAAGAAAAGTTTTAAAAAGTGAAGTATTCTGGAGGATAAAACAACTTGTAGTGCGAAATTTTTTACTATTGGTGCAACTTTTACAATATCTCGAAGTAGCCGACAACATAATCATGAACCAGATTGTCAGAAGTTAGATCGAAAAATTGTTTCTAACTATTGTAAACGTAAAGCCGAAGAGAATTGAAAAACCAGCAAAAATTATACGCCAAGCACTTGCAGCTAATTTGTCTGAAACAATTACTACGATTGTTGTCAGTTACATAAGAAAAAATATATAATTATCGACGAAAAATGATGTCTGGTCGACTTCCTTCCAATATTGATGAGGTTCAAGAATTTGTGACGGGGTGTGCTCAAAAAACAACCAAGAGGGAAAATTTTCTCTTTATAAACTGTGTCAAAAGTAGGATAATTGTATTTAGTTGTGAAACAAATATAAGACTTTTAGCCACATTAAATTTTATTATATAGACGGCACATTGCAATTATTCATTATTCATGGACTAATTAATGGGCATTATATTTCTTTATTATACTGTTTACTGCCAAACAAAAAAAAAACAGAAATTTACAACAATATTTTTTATTTGTTAAAATCAGAAATTTTTAAAGCTCTTAAAATTGAGTTTAATGCTAGTAAAATTTTTGAAGATTTTGAAAAGGAATGCAATCATTGAAATGTGTCCGAACCATGGACGTATAAATAAAGAACGTCCATGGTCCGAACACTGAAACACATGGTTGTAAATTTCACCTACAATAAGCTTGGTATAGAAATGTATTGGTCTCTTGATTTAATATCAGAATATAAAAATGATTCTGAAAGAAGCAAGTGGCTCAAACATACTTTTGGCCTTACATATAAAACCAGAAGACGCATCAGATTGTTTTGTGTTTGATTTAATGTCATGCAAACCAGGAAAGGGAGCGTTCAAGTTACGTAACGCACCTGGGGGGGGGGTCAAAAATCTTCAAAAACTGCGTTACGTAATACTTGAACGCCCCCAAATGAAATTTAAGATAGATATGTTGATTATTTAGTTTAAACTTATATAGACGAAAATACCATATTCTCCCCATTTTGTGGACAGAGGCAAATTCTTCTGTTATTCGTATTACGAATGCTTGCGAATCTTTTCATTTGCATTTTAATTTATCGTTTTGTAATACGCATCCATCCATATATATTTTCTTTGAAAAAATTAAAGAATTTCAGGTAAATACGTATGTTAAAATTTAAACTTTGCATATTGCAAAACCTATCAAAGATAAACAAGTTAAACTGAAATTGAAAAATGTAGTATTAATAAGATATCAGTCTAATCAAATGACTAGAATGGATTTTGTAAAGTGTCTGTCCTATTATAGTAAATATTAAATAATAATTTATACGTCTTGCATATTATCTATATTATAAACTATTATTATAATGTACATAATAGACATTCTTAAATTAAACCTATATTTTTATTTTATTACCTGAGTGAGTTGGTGAGGAAAATACCTACCGGATTAATAGGAACCTTTAAATCTGGTGAGGAAAATACCTGTCGGATTATATGTTTTTACTGGTTGGTGAGGAATTTACCTCCGCCCGTTGAACTTCGTCCAAAAAAGCCGACGGTCTATTTGGATTTCTATACAGACATTATAATAAATTGATTTTTTGATCAAGAGAAAGTAATTTTTATGTGTTACTATAAATTAAAGATGTCATCGCTACCAATGATCTACATTTTCCTGATAATTACAGCCATAAAACCATTGGTAAAATCGATAGCATATTAAGATCAACAGTAGACTCAAATAAATTTAAACATTAATCAAGTGAAATTTGCTCATCTCCACACATCGTTTTTTAGACTGACCGTAAGTGGATAAGTTAACGACATTCAGATATCAGAAAGCCCGAGTTAATTGAAAAAAGAAATAATGAATTAAGTTAGATTAAATGTGTGCCACGGAGTGACATGTTCGCCACACTGGAAGTGACTTTTTAAAAGTGCTAATCGCTGTTTTACAAAAAATGATCATGATATATTTCATTAAATACGCGTGCGGACTTTCTATAAACCGAAATGAATGATGAAAGTCGTAATGATGTGATTAATTACATATAAAGATAATTATTTATTCGTTTAATCCTATAAAATATTAATTTCGTTGAAATATGATCAACAACTGCTTCTTTTCAATTCAAAGAAGATGAATTCAAATCTTCCTCAGCCTTCTTTGCTTCAGCAATTCGTTGGTTTGCAAATTTTAGAAACCACGAAAGTTTTACCAGAAGATTGGTCCCAATAAAGTTTTATTAAACGCTTTCTTTAGTTCAATGGTTTGCGTCAAATCTTTAGACGTTAATTTGACTGCTTAAAGAAGAACAAGAAAATGCTTAAATTTGCTTGTTTTTTACAATGTAAAAACTTGAAACTTTTACGGATTGTAGCTAATGATATGAACTATACAAAATTTCACTTTTTACCTTAATTGTTTACGTTATGCTTCACAAATAAATAATGAAGTTTCAAATTTTTTGCCGATTCCGACTACTTTTCATGTTTGTATATCATATGTTTTATGCATATTTTAATAAACATGACGATATATTTTAATGTTTAAAAAGTGTAAAAAATAAAAAAATATGAAAAAAACAATTTATAAGAAACGCTTTTCTTTAGTTACGAGTGACTAAAATTAAAAATATTATAAAAAAATCAACTAAAAAGCAAAAAATAAAAAAAATTTAAAAAATCTAACACATTCGTTAAAGAGAAGAGTAGTGCGAAAACCGTTTATTCGATATGAAGACGCGCCACGCTGTTCTTTGACGAATGTGTTGATTTTTTCAATTTTTTAAATTTTTTGGCTTTTAGTTGATTTTTTATAATATTTTTAATTTTAGTCACTCGTAACTAAAGAAAAGCGTTTCTTATAAATTGTTTTTTCATATTTTTTTATTTTTAATATAATTTTAGTTTTATTAAAAAGAAAACTTTCATTTGTTGATTATTAAAAGCTTTTCAAAAGGGCTTATGACAATAGGTTAATTATTAGCAGTAATACGTACTTATTCTTTTTGTCATGGGCATCTTTCAGTGCGTCACAGTTTTTCGATTTCTTTCTAACGCATTAAATTGTATGTGACAGAAAAAAAGGCACGTCGGTGATTACATTTCATCGGTGACATTTATAACATTTATTCTAGTTATTCTAGTTGTCGATAGATGGCGCCATAATAAAAAAAATATTTTTTTTTAATTAGATAATAATATTACAAATATAGTCTGTATAATTTATAAGACTATACAAATCAAAGAAAATACCATTTTATAAATGCAAGAAACACATTTGATTTGTTTTTATTCCAAATTGAAAATAAAATGTGACAACTGTCAGATTTAACTAAAGTGTCATGTTAGAATAAATGTCATAAATGTGTATTATCACGGACTTACCCTTTTTCCTATCATTTGTTACGCACTGAAAAATGATCATGAAAAGGACAGTACCCCAAGATTAGATTGTTGTCGGAAATAAATGAAATAACAATGAGGCATTACCTTAAATAGGATTAATTCTGCCATCTCCATAGAGGTTGATGTGACAGAATGACAGGAAGGGGGTTGTCACTGAAATGAGTGTGACACAGAAACATAGGACATATTTTATGTCTATGATTGAATTAGCCGTTCTGTTAAAATATACAGAGTATTTAGCGTACAAAAAAAGAATGTGTGTGTACTTTGTACGCACGTAAGAAGTTATACTTCTATTATATGATTATATGATTATAAACGAAATTAATATACTTTTTATTTATATTATATTTAAATATTAAACTAATTTATACTTACTACTTCTCAAACATTTTTATTAAAACAGTGCCAAAAATTAAAATAATAAAAGAATAAAACACACACAAACACATTAAAAATGCCACAAATGATTTCTGAACATTAATTGTCAGAAATTTTTTTAACTAAATACGTATTTTCTGAAAATAAAATTATATAATAAATATACTTACAATCATAAAATGTATAATAAAATAAAAAAATAAAAGTTTCTATTGGGATTCGAACCAACTTACCAGCGCGGCTGGTATTGTCGTTTTATTGGGGTTCACTCGCATTAAACGCTTCGCCACGGAGACAGTGTGTCATTATGTGCGAAGATCGACTAACTAAACGGATTAATCTTTTGACATTTTTGAATTATGTAAATCAAATTATTTAGATTTTGAATTGAAATAATGTAGAATTGAAAAAATACAACAAAACATAGAGTAAGAAAACAATATATTAGGTGAATATTGATAGAAATTTTGATGATAATCAAATTATGTAAATAAAAGTATTACATACTATGTATTTTGGTAGGTTCAAATAGGTACATAGGTACCTATGATACATTTACAATTATTATGTACCTGTTGCTTTAAAAACTATTTAAAAATCACTACAATTATAAACTTTTTTGTTTCTGTCCTCACAACAATAAAACTAATATATTATACATTTGTTTACCTTCATATTGAACAATTATTTATTATTGACAGATCATTTCAACACCCAATCAGAGCCCGTATAACGACTAATAAATTTCGCAATCACTTGCATCGTGCAAAGTGGCTATGTTCAAATATCATAACAAAATTTGATCAACTATTTTTAAAACACTTACCAGTGTAAGATTCTTTAGCTTTGAATAAGCGAGATCGTAGATCGTACCGGTTGATTGTTGGTATCCACAGTTCTCTACGCCTTCGAGCTAATAGGTTTTTTATCAGTAATTTTGCGGCACTCATACTAGTCACAGTTTGATGGGCTTTCACATTGGCATGCAACAATCATCTCTTCTATGTTAATAAGTCCACAAATATAATATGAAAACTATTCAAAAAGGCACTATAACCATTAACTAACTTTTTGTTTGTTGTTTCTCTTCCTACAAATTTTAAAACGCAACAACCATACATAACCAAACCACAGTCCCACAGCTGTGCCACAGCTGCCATATTGGATAATTTTTGTCATGTCATTTGAACATCCAATCAGAACAAAGTTGTAATGCGACTGCGCCGGGATCAAAGGTTTTAATCCTATTAAAATTCACCCTCATATCGCGCGTAAAGAAGTATAACTTCAAAAAAGAAAGAAAAAGGGCGCCAACTATTTTTTAAAGAAAAATAGTAAAAAGAAGCTGAAGGTTAAGGAATTAATAAAGAAATTGAATTAAAGAATTAATTGAAGAATGTCAGAAATAGGGATTAAATAGCAATTTAGAAAAGACAAAATACGCTAAAGCAGAACAATTTGATATCGACGACAATAAAAAATAGGTACATGTGAGGAATACAAATAAATACCTGTGTGTCATCTTGGTCGTAGTGGAAAAGACGAACGAGAAATAGAACATCGAATCATACAAGCACGAAGAGCTATAGCATGCCTAAAAAGAGTTCTATGGAGTAAAGAAATATCAAGAAAAAAAAAAAGAAAATAGAACATAATATTTGAGACAATGGTTACAACTAGCCTACTCTATGGAACCGAGACATGGAGAATAAGCGAAAAATATAAGGAAAAGGTTGAAGCCACGGAAATGGATGCCATCAGAAGACCGATGAGAGTATCAAGAGCCGAAAGAATAATTAATGATGTAATAAAACAACAAATGCGTATAGAGGGCACTATAGTTAAGGATATTGAGAGAAAATAGTATGGTATGGGCATGCGAGCTGAATGGGTGACGAACGATTACCTAAAAAACTATAATGTGGCAACCCCCAGAGAAGAAAAACGAGGAAGACCACCCCAGAGCTGGAATCTGGAAAGCGATTAGCAGTCGAAATCTAAACGAAGAACTAACGCAGGACAGAATACAGTGGCGTTTGGCCAATAAAGAAATTGGAATAAAATACTTATATAAATATAAATTAACAAAGATTTGACGCTTATAACGTTACAAAGAAAGCAATAAATAAAGTAAAAAGCAAGTAAATAAATACGAAATAAAGTGATTTATTTATCACTTGCTGTTTTCGCTTTGTAAAATTTTCAATTTGGTCGGAACTACTATGTCATTCAGGTGGCCCATTAAGAAAATACTGGGTATTTTATTTTATTTTCTCGCGATAAACTTTACGTCAACATTCGATTTAAATTCTTTAAAGCGAATTTCCCAACAAATTGAACTAGGTAAAAACGATCAAGCTCAGCAAGTTTATTCCCGCAGCAACAAGATTGAAGTATATCCGTCGAAATAAAATCCCTTGTGGTTTTCTTCCAATAATATACAGACAGCTTTTCAAAACTGTTCACGCAATATCTTAATAATTCTAGATAGCCCAGGAAATAACCATTTTGGAACGTAATGTTCAGCGTCACGATGGATTTGCTTGAAAATTTGGATTTAGGGTCTACTTAAGCCGGATTTATATTAGGAAGGGGCGTGTACTACACGAGCCGTGGAACAATAAACGCCGCACGTCCCCGTTGTCGCTCCGGCCCGTTGTACTATAAACTACTGCCGTCCACGTCCCGTCCTAAGATAAATCAGCCTTTACCCCACACTTCAAAGTTGGACTTGTGCCGTTGGTTTTATTTGGTGGGGTGAAAGTCACCCCTTCTCGGGGGTAAAAAAATATGTTTAAAATAACTCTAGAATGGATGACTACTTGAGTAATTTTCGAGTGAAAATGTCTATTTTTCAACAAAAAAACCCACGTTTCCATGCGGGTTTTCGCAAATAACTCAAAAAGTATTTTATCGAAAAAAAAAAGCAAAGTTGCAGTTCATGAGAATTAATTGTTCTTATTCGTCAAATTCTAAATCGAATATTTCAACGTAAAATAACCAAAACAATTAAGCACTTTTCGGGAAAAACTAATTTAATTAAGTACTTTAAAAAATGTTTAAAAAAAGCTTTATTTTTTTTATAAAAGTTTCTAGCATCGCAACCAAGCAAGTTACGGTCAAAATAATGTTTGCCTCTTTTTTTGGTAAAAAAAAAAAACGTGAAAAATCTTCCCCTACTTAGCACCCTAAATTTAACACATTTACCATTTACTTTATTTATGTAGGTATTATTTATGATCTGTAACTTTCACCGTTTCAAAGTGCTTATTTTTGAAAGGGTTATAGTTAAAAGGGCTTGAACGAGTCATTAATGACTAGTATATTCAAACTTTAAACAGCCATATATGAACCAATTTTTGTCTTGCAGAAAAAAAATAAAACCAAAATATTGATTAAAGTAATCTCGCATTTTTTTACTCTTTGAGATTGTTCGTATCACTAATACTTTTTTCTAAAAATTGCATTTTTTCCAAAATTAAAAAAAAATACTATAAAACCAATTTTTTTTTAAATAAGCACTTCGAACCGGTCAAACTTACAGATCATATAAAAAATACATGTAAAATAAATGGTAAAGCAGTAACGATTAATTTCATTTGGGGTACTAAGTCGAAGGATTTGCACGATTTTTTTACATTAACGTTTAGGTCTGGATCCCGCGTATGAAAAAAAAGTTGATTAATAGCAAGCTAAAAATTTGTTGATAGCTTAATTAAGGGTGTCTAGTCGGATAAACTTTGATATATGGGAACACTGGAATAGGGGAAGTTTTAATTGTGGAACAGGTTAAAAATTTGGAACGGTCAGACCACGAAAACGGCACATTTATTTTGTCCGACAGAATAGACTTAAACTCTCCGAACAGAGATTAAACTCTCATGCAAAAATCAGACTGACCTGTCATAATTCCTTTCATTTGACATATTCTACATGTTCCACTCATTAAAACGCCCATTTGGCGATAAATAGCAGTCTGATTTTTGCATGAGAGTTTAATCTCTGCTCGGAGAGTTTAAGTCTGTTCTGTCGGACAAAATAAATGTGCCGTTTTCGTGGTCTGACCATTCCAAATTTTTAACCTGTTCCACAATTAAAACTTCCCCTGTTCCAGTGTTCCCATGTATCAAAGTGTGTCCGACTAGACACCCTTAAGCTATTAACAAATTTTCAGCTTGCTATTAATCAACTTTTTTTTCATACGAGGGATCCAGACCTATTTATTTTGAGCACTTATTTAGTTTTGATTCTAGAAACTTACTCTATAAAAAAATAGAAATAAGGCTTTTTTAAACATTTTAAAATAGGTTCAATGAGTTTTCTCTAAAATGTGCTTCATTTTTTGGTTATTTCACGTTGAAATACTCGATCTGGAACTTGACGAATAAGAACGTAGAGATTAGATTTATAACGTTGCTTTTAATGGGTCTATAGACTTCATAGATAAATCATTTTTTTTTGTTTTTTTATGAGCTACGTTTTTGCTTAGAATATTTTTTCGGTAAAATACTTACTTTTTGAGTTATTCGCAAAAAACCGCCTGAAAAATTGGTTTATTTGTTGAAAAATATACATTTTCAATCGAAAATAACTCAAAAAGTATTGACTTAGTTAAAAAAAACCCTAGAGAACAAAAGTTGCCTAGAATTAGTCAATTTATCCATATCCGGACTTATTTTAAACGTGTTTAGCCCCCGAAAAGGAGCGAATTTCACCCCCGAAAGCACCCAACGGCACATGTCTAACTTTGAAGTGGAGAGTAAGTAGAACCTAAATCCAAATTTTCAGTAGTAATTGCACAAGAGCTCTGAAATTCTATATTAATTTCAGAGATCGAGTGCAATTTGTTGCGATTATTTCATGAATAAAACTGTTCAAAACCAAAATTTTATTGTAATTTATTTATGTAAGTACAAATTAGTACACAGTTTTTATAAATATTTGACGATTGAAAGTCATCACTTTTATAATTTTTAAAACATTAATTGTCATTAATGTCACTGAATGTATTTTTTCGTAGCAACGAAGGGCATCTGACGTAATATACTTAACGATGGGATATTATCAAAAATTATCACCTTAATTTTTATTTCTGTAGCTTTCTATTGGTCAGAATCTCCTATGAATGAAATAATCAAGCAAATCCGTCGTGACGTTGAAAATTTCACTCCAAAACGGTCATTTACTGTGCTATGTGACTTTCTCCCAATAATATACAGCTCTTCAAAACTGTTCACGCAATATCTTAATAATTCTAGAACCCTTGTCATAGCTTTCTCAGAACATCATCAATTTTCGTGTATCAGAGTTTTCCTAACAAAATTAACTTAACTTTTTGTCGCAAGCTGCCACTCTCAAACTAAACGAAGTTTTTCAGATTTCTATCTTGGACAAGCAACTTGTTTCCTCTTTTCCTTCCATTTTTCCACTAATTTCCGACAATTTCCGTCCATTATCATTTCCTAGCCGCCTCTCAATATTGAGAACAACACTTAAGAGGACACAAAAACCAAAGTCGGGCTATAAAAAGATGACGAAGTGAAAAAAGGAGGAAAACGTTGAGGTGCAGACGCTTCGAGTTTAATTAAAATGGAAGTGGATGATGGTTAGTTCATTGTCGTCTGCATCTAACACAAAAATAGGGATCTATATAAAATATCTTTGTACTGTTAAATAGAAACAATACCTATAAAAATTGGAAAAAATACGACGAAAATAAATATCTTTAATCATGTATAAACATTTTCAATTTCTTTGCAACACGAAAATGCAGCAGCTCCGTAATACCGTTGATTGAGATATATACCACAATCAACGGTAATACTCTGGTTAAATCGGAGAGTGCAGAAAGAGTCTATACCGGTTTCGGAGGTCTTTTCCCCCTCATCATTAGTCCCATATCCTCTTCTCTCCGATTTCTCCAGGCATCACACTTTGGGCCTTTTCGAATTGCAAAGAAAGAAATGTCACGGATGAACTAGAGCCATCTACCGAAAAACAAAGTAAGTTATCAATCGAAATAGCACAGAAAACGACAATAAATATCGTTCCAATACCACCAGATTGACAACAGGTGGAATACAACATAAGAACGAGTGTTCCTCTTAAAAAACCAAGTCCGTTGTTTCTTCACATATACCCAGATATTTTAATTTTTTTAAATGTGAGTCCTGTTTTTTAGTATGCCTCTTTTAGCTTCTTTTAAGTGATCGTTGTCTTGAATTAGCTTCTTCTAAGTGGTCGTTGTCTTGCACTGAAATATTTTTATTCTCCTTCTCCATTTCTTTTACGGTAAAATCTATCGAACACAACCGACCATTGGTCCTGGCTTTCGTACACTTTCGCAAAGCATTCGATACGATGGAAATTAACAAAGTAATCAAGAAACTTATTGGAAACATACAATAATGGATTCATGATCGTAAGATTACACAAAGATACACAATGTATGAAAATCAAAAGAAGAATCAGACAAGAAGACACGGTATCTCCCAAACTCTTTACGGTAGTCTTGGAACATGGAGTGGGACGCCAAAAGAATCAATGCTCTTGATTAAAAGGACTTATAAAAAGACCAATACCTTTCCTTAATCCAGGCTACAGCTGCCAAATTGAGGGTAGGCCAAATAGCGAAATAAGAATGAAACCATCGTTACTTTGACTGACTCTATCAGACACAAGACTAGCATCTAGGAAGTAAGGACAGGCTACATCGATGTAGCTATGGGGGAAGTGGAACTGGGAGGCCAGTTCCACTCGCCAGAATGAATGATGGGCGGGAACCAGAAAAGGTACAGTGTGCAGACCACGAGGAGACAGGAGAAGCTGAGGTATACCACCTACACAATGGACCGAGAAGGTCAAAAGAATCACTGGAAACAGGCTGCAAGTAGCTCAAGACCAACGGAACTGGAAGAAATTAAGGAAGGTCTGTTCAATTTTAGACGTAGAATGATCACGATTATGAAAATAATAGTAACAGCCAATAGGTAATTAGAAGAAAGGACGACATTTAGAAAATCGTATGACGGAGTGGTGTCGAAATAGCTGGAAATATGGAAGAATAATGAGAAGAAATGCATCCACTATGCAGATGACACTGTTTTAATGATAAATTCGGACCATAGTCTCCAGATACTGTTAAATAGGGTCACTGAGTGTTGGCTCTCAGGCTGCAGGTTTGTCGATCAACTTGACTATAAACAAGATGTAGGAGCGAGAATAGAGATATCTCGACAAGGCTTTATCAAAATGAAAAGCTGATTTTTTAATAGGAAGCATTAGATGTCGTTTTCGCATTGCTATGTTATATTGCCATGTATGGTCAATAAATATGCAAGAAGAAGAATAATAAGAGAATTTATTTATAACTAATTTAAATATAACACCTAACATCCTTGTAAAATTTCTTGATTTTTTGAATTTTTATGTGGCATATACATTGTGACAGTCCCATGATACAATACAAAAGGTCCTCCTGTAAAAATAACAATTATTATACAGTGTATTCATAAAGTGTGGAAACGGTCTATTATTTCATGACTTAATTATTTTTAGAGTTAAAGCTCTGACATGTCGATTTTTATTTTTAAATTATGATTTTTTGACGTATATCCCATAATAATGACGTCATCGATTTGGGCGTGATGACGTCATCGATGATTTTGTTAAATGGGAATAGGGGTCGTGTGGAAGCTCATTTGAAAGGTGATTCAATTCCCTATTCAGTAATATAACATTAACATCATTATTTATACCGGGTGGCCAAGAAAATAATTTTTGAATTGACGTAAAAAAAAGATTATATATGTAATTTATTTAACTCAAAATACATTTTACTGCTGTCAGAAAAGAGAAAAAAATGTTTATTTGATAAATAAACATTGCTTTTCGCTTAAAATAAATGTTCAAACTGCCAAGAGGCAGGTGTGTGGCTGTTTGACATTTAATTTAAGGGAAAAGCAATGTTTATTTATGAAATCAACATTTTTTTTTATATTATGTGGCATCAGTAAAATGTATTTTGAGTTAAATAAATTACATACATTCTTCTTTTTGCGTCAGTTATTTTAATTCAAAAATTACTTTTTGGTCAACTTGTCTAAATAATGATGTTAATGTTTATATTACTGAATAGAGAATTAAATCACCTTTCAACTGAGCTACCACACGACCCGTATTCCCCTTTAAAAAAATCATCAATGACGTCATCAAGCATTTTGTATGTACTATACAGATACTAAAAATCGATCTGTCAGAGCTTTAACTGTGAAAATAATTAAGTCGTGAGATAATAGACCGTTTCCACACTTTATGAATGCGCCGATATTTCTTACGTGAATTGAGTCCATCATTGTCGGCTTATTTATTCGCAATTAAAAAAAAACATTTTTTCACTAAACTGTTTTTATTTTAATCTAACTTAATGAAACGAGCATCTAAAGATTAACAATCTCGTCCCTCTTCCGTTGATTTACGGGACGCCAGTGTTTCAATTGCTTCGGCCGAGCTAAGCGTCCCGACGCCTTTTTGTGTGTGTATATACGTTCTCCTGAACACGCCTTTATTATAGGAAAATGCAGGCGAGCTATTTCGGAAGGAAATAAAAGAAAAATCGACCTAGTCGAAAATAGGAAAAACATGCTAGCCTCTGTGATGGACGGAAGGGTCTATTAAATTCTGTCTAAACCTTGTGAAAATTGAATTATTTTGTGTGCTGCTATTTTTTAACAAGGTTCTATTGAGGCATTTTCACTATTACGGGAAATATTCACTTGGGTGGAATCTTTATAAGCTTGAAACCCTTTTAGCTGCAATATGTGTTTAGAAATAAAAAAATTGCGTAGATAATTTTGTTGTGATTCTTCATTAAACGGATATTTCAAATTCTAGAACTTATTCATTCTTCCGACATTTAGTCCATGCTTGAATTGCACATAAAAGCTTAGAAAGAATTTTCCCAGATAATATTTTTTGTTTATATAAAATGTTTTATCGCTTATGTCAGAAGGAAAACGGAATCCAGGCCGTAGAAGAATGTCGTGGATGCGGAATTTGAGAGAGTGGTTTGGCTGCACCACTAATGAACTTTTTAGGTCAGCTGTAAACAAAGTCAGGGTAGCCTTGATGATTTCCAATCTCCGATAGGAGTGGCACAAGAAGAAGAAGAAGATCGCTTATGTGTTTGTGAGATATAATTATTAATATCTTCAACTAACAATAAGACGAACGTGAAGAACGTCCTAAAAGGGAAAGAAATGGTACAAACATAGGTTGCTGGTTGAAAAAATATGGTTCTTACCTGTAATGTAGGGATTTCTTTAAGAATACTAAATAAAACACTTTATTGAGGAGAGAAAAATACAATAGAGCAAAACAAACTAGGAAGTAAAGAGAAACAAAACAGTATCAACAAATCGATCCAACACTAGTTGATCAAGAGAGAAAAATCAAAACTACTAACTAGAAGTTAAATTCAAAAGTCTTGTTCTCTTGTCTTGTGTAAAATGTGTAAAAAAATCGAAACTGTGCGAATTAAAATAATGCAGTATACAGGGTGAGTTTTTAGTGCGGGATCGGTCGATAATTCCATTACGGTATAGAATATCGAAAAAAGTTATTTAGAAAAAATGTAGGCAATGATATTCTCCACGCTTGGAAAATATGTCCATTTCTACAGGGTGGTCAATAACAGCGTGGTATATCAAACATATAATTTTTTAAATGGGACACCCTATATATTTTTTCATATTTATATTCCCCTCATAATTCTTGTTCATATAATATAGGGTTTTGCATTACTATACAGAGTATTTAACAAGTTATGACCATTTTTATTTCGAAATCCCTATGAGATTAACACCCTGTATATAAAGAAGTAATTCATAGACAATAATTTGTTTTATGCAGTAAGATAAACAATATACTGTAGTTTTTAAATTAAGTCCAATTGAAATCATTGACGAATGTTTGTATACAGGGTGAACTACAAAACCAAATTACGATTTTCTCTATTTTTTTAAATGGATCACCCTATATTTGATTTTTCAAAAATATTGTATTTATTATACTCTTTCTTTTTTATATATCATTCCCTATATCTAAACTTATTACTTTCGGAGATATTTTTAGTTTTCTTCAACTTTCGGGAATACATTAAACAAAATTATTTTTATTCAATAAATAACTAACACAAAATATAAACCATAGCAATATGCAATGAATGTATCAATAAATGTGATATTAAGGAATTATCATATTTCCCTAACATACAAGAATCATACAATTCCTACAAAAAAAAATATAAGTATCTTGTGTATAATAAAATTACAAGATTATTTTTATTTAATAAACAACTCACACAAAACATAAATCAAAACAATATACAACTAATTTAATAGTTTTTAGATTATTATATCAACAGCGTTCTAAACCAAGAAGTTTTTAGTAACACATTCCTAATTGCAGATTGTGACCCGCAGTTATTAATAATATAATTTTCATATTAAATTTCATTAATATGCATCAAGAAATTCCTACTTTGTTAACACTCAAACTAGGTGATCTATAAATGTTTAAGGTGATATTGTTAGAGATTATGTGATTGGTCCACATTTTTTTGACGGTTGAGTTTTTTATACGACGGTGCTCCAGTTCTTCCAAAATTGATTTTTTTCAAGTGGGGCTATATAAAAAAACCTTGTATACCAGAAGCATCCAACAACGCTTGATGATATGAAAAATAGAATAAAAGAAGCTTTTAATAATATTGACTTACAAAAATGTTAGAAATGTGGCTCGGTCATTTGAATATCGGTTACAAAATTGCATAGACATTGAAAGTGGTCATTTTCAACATTTACTTTTTAGACTTATATCCTTAATATCACTTAATTGGTACATTCATTAAATTTTGTTATGGTTTATTATTTTTTTGTTAGTTATTTATTGAATGAAAATATTTGTTATATTATTACATAATACTTATTTGTTAAGTTATTTATATTTATAAGAATTGAATGTATTCCCGGCAAATGAAGAAAACTAAAAATATCTCAGAAACTAATAAGTTTAGGTATAGGAGATGCTATATAAAAATGAACGAGTATCATAAATACAATATTTCAAAAAAAAATAAAATATAGGGTGATCTATTAAAAAAAATTGAGAAAATCGTAATTTTGTTTTGTAGTTTAAAAGTGCTTATAAAAATGAATGTTCTACTAAAAAATTCTTGGCTTAGAATGCTGTTGATATACCAATTTAAAAAATGTTACATCAGTTGTACAGTAGACTCGCGATTATCCGAGGTAACTGGGACCGTGACTACCTCGGATACAGAAAAACTCGGTTAACACTGAGATTGGTTATGTTGATAGAAAAACACGTAAATAACCATAGCTGTGGATATTTTAATCACAAAACTAACAACTTTTACTGTCTATAAAAGATAAAAACATTTACCTTATCAATATTACTGTTTAAAAAATATTTGATTGATTTTTGCGTAAGCTTCATTACTCTTTTTGAGGCGGCTATGTTGCGCCAAAGTTGAAAGTTGTAACTCACCAGTTATGACTTTTGCCTCGGTTAACCGAGGGGCTCGGATAACTGAGACTCGGATAATCGCGAGTCTACTGTATATTGTTTTGATATATGTTTCATGTAAGTTATTTATTGAATAAAAATAATCTTGTTATATTATTATATACAATACAAAGTTTTTTTGTAGGAATTTTACGATTCTGGTATATCAGGGAAATATGATAATTTATTAATATCACATTTATTGGTATATTCACTGCATATTGCTATGGTTTATATTTTGTGTTAGTTATTTATCTAATAAAAATAATTTTGTTTAATTATCACTCAATACTAACTTATTTCTACTAGAATAATTGAATGTATTCCCGAAATTAAATAAAACTAAAAATATCTCGGAAAGTAATCAGTTTAGATATAGGGAATGCTATATAAAAATGAAAGAGTATATTAAATACAATAATGTTGAAAAATAAAATATAGGGTGATATATTTAAAAAAATAGAGAAAATCGTAATTTGGTTTTGTAGTTCACCCTGTATACAAATATTCGTCAATGATGTGAATTGGACTTAATTTAAAAACTACAGTATATTGTTTATCTTGTTACATAAAACAAATTATTGTCTACGAATTACTTCTTTATATACAGGGTGTTAATCTCATAGTGATTTCGAAATAAAAATGGTCATAACTTGTTAAATACTCTGTATAGTAATGCAAAACCATATATTATATGAACAAGAATTATGAGTGGAATATAAATATGAAAAAATATATAGGGTGTCCCATTTAAAAAATTATATGTTTGATATACTACGCAGTTACTGATCACCGTGTAGAAATGGATATATTTTCCAAGCGTGGAGAATATCATTGCCTACATTTTTTTTAAATAACTTTTCTCGATATTTTATACCATAATGGAGTTATCGACCGATCCCGCACTAAAAACTCAACCTGTATGTAATAATAAATGGAGAACACATTAAAAAAGTTGAAAAATGTAATTATCTGGGTACAATAACTAATGAAAATAATGAGTAGGTCCACAGAAGAAATTAAAGCAAGAATAGGACAGGCAAGAAATGGATTCAACAAACTGAAAAAATTATTCTGTAACAGGGATATTACAATTTCTTTAAAGATAAAACTTCTGAGATGCTACCTGTTCTCCTTATTATTTTATGTGTTGGAGGCTTGGACATTAAAGAAAGATGTTTCGGACAGATTTGAAGCCTTCAAGTTATGGGCCTACAGAAATATATTAAGAATAAGTTGGGTGGATAGAGTCACGAATGTCGAGGTGTTGAGAAAAATGAGAAAGAGAGGTTTTAAATACAATTAAAATTAGAAAACTGCAATATCTGGGACATGTCATGAGGGGTGAGCGTTTATAACTTGTTATAATTAATAATACAAGGTAGAAGGAGTCGTGAGAGAAGACGCATGACCTGGTTAAACAATTCGAGAGCTTGGTTGAACTGCACTTCTGCTGATCTCTTTAGAGCAGCGATATCGAAAGTGCGAATTGCCATGATGGTTGCCGACCTTCTTATGTCCACAACAGGAGCTAAAAGTTGGAGTCGTAAGTCCCCCTCGAAGGGCCTCCAACTTATAGCATGCAAGGGGCTACTCAATTCACCCCCGGCCTGATGGGTCCTCGTTTGTTTTCGGGGTACAGACGGCTCTGCAGGATCGCTGCTACGCCTCAGCCCTCCGGGGCTAAGGCCATTTTTTTGCACTATGGGCCTTGACAAAGACCAGTGCAGAGGTTTCTTACATTAGTAGTTATACCTAAAATAGAGTACTGCTACTCGAAGAGTTGTACTGAGTTCTGACCACAACAGAACTCAGTACAGTTCTTACACTAATAATGGCTTCTATCTTCTAAGAGACTTTGAATGGTTCTGAAAAGAACCAAGTCAAAGCTCGTATTTCTTACATTATCAAATGAAAACCTAAAAAGTAAAACACTACTGCTACTGGAACTTAGACTAAAAGTAAAACAACTCTTTGAACGTAGAACGACCCCAGACCTCAGAGTCAGGGAAGATGAGGTGCAGCGCCTCAGGCCGACGGGACAAGCTGTTCAGGCCGGCAGGACCCCGGCGGAGATTCCGACACACGTCAGAGGTGAAAGGGCGGGGCGATTCACATCGCGAGCATAGGCCGCGATGACACTTAGAGGAGATGGCACATGAAGAAGAATATGTAAAAACTGTCTTTAAAACTATTTTAAAATTAATAATTAATATAATATCTAGAAAATGAATAATGCTCTTGTAATTATTGTTAATCCTCATTATTAGCTAATATCTCAAGCAGCGTCTCCTAAGCAAAGTTAGAACGCTACTTAACCATGTATGGGAAACTATACTCGACCATCTTTTCCGAGGATTAGAAGTTTTGACATGCCACTTGACACCGCCTAAACTATCATGTCATCATTAATGTTATACAGACATTTATGAGCTAAATGAAGGGCTTATTGCGTTAAATAATAACGAGTGAAAGTGAATATTAACATTAGAAAACTAGAAACTCCGTATATCCATAGAGATACTATTCTACGAATGGAATCTGATTAGATATTAGAAATTTGTTAAAAACAAGTAACTTCTTTTTCTTTAAAAAAATGAATGGATCCATAACTAATTTGACTGATTCGGAGTAATAGAGATACAATACACTCGTGCAAGCGATTTTTCCAATTATCAAAGCACTTCTGATATGCACACGTTTTATCTCCAATACATCCGACAAAATAACATGGCATAAGTTAACCCCTATCCAATCAAATCCCCATTAGCATAATTTGAGCAATAAATCATGTTATTGAAGGCTATAGAAATGACTCCTTGTAACGGCATTTAAGTACAACACGTTTACATTGCATAATCACATAAGAGCGTTTTTTTTGCCAGTATATGTGCACATATATTGTAATGCTCTACTTTATCTCTTTTATTAGATTGATTAGCAAATTCTTAATTTAATTAATTTCTCAATTAATTTAATTGCTGCCTATGTAAACAAAACCAAATTCGAATTAAATTTTCAGTAGTAATTGCACAAGAGCTCTGAAATTATTGAATTTTTCCCGAGTGACACTTTGACAGTTTTAATTTACTTTGACACGAGCCGAAGGCGAGTGAAATTATGTCAAAAGTGTCACGAGTCACGAGAGCAAAAATTCTATATTAATTTCAGAGGTCGAGTGCAATTTGTTTCGATTATTTCATGAATAAAACTGTTCAAAACCAAAATTTTATTGTAATTTATTTATGTAAGTACCATTAAACACGCAGTTTTTATAAATATTTGACGATTGAAAGTCATCACTTTTATAATTTTTAAAACATTAATTGTCATTAATGTCACTGAATGTATTTTTTCGTAGCAACGAAGGGCATCTGACGTAATATACTTAACGACGGGAGATTATCAAAAATTATCGATTTAATTCAGATTTCTATAGCTTTCTATTGGTCAGAATCTCCTATGAATGAAATAATCTAATAAACTTTATTCTAGTATCTCTAGTTGCTTACTCCTTCCAGGATAAAACAGGGAAATTAAACACATTCAATATCATATAAATGTAATATATTATTTATTTATCCAATATACCGTATAAATAAGATTTAAACAAAAATACTAAAATCCAAATTTGTTGCAACAATTTCTTACTTAATAAATCAAGCTTTAATTCTGATGTCTCCTTGTTTTAACACAAAATAATTATTTAAATAAATTATTATTTATTCATACTAAATTTAATAAAATTTACTTTGCTCCTTTTGAATTGATTACATTACTTATAAGTTCTTAACAAATTCACAACAGGTAGCGATCACAGGATGGTCAGAGCAAAAATTAATATCGACGGTAACTATGAGATGAAAAGAAAAATAATAAGAAACTCGGATATAGTAGATAGAAACAAACTAGGGCAATATAAAGAGAAATACAAAGACCTGTTAAAAGAACAATTCACCGAAAAATTAGACAGTGATGATAAAGATATAGACGAAATAAACAACATACTTACAGCAACGATGGTTACATCAGGAAAAGAAATAGCAAAAAAGGATGTTAAAAAGGACAACTATGTATCAGAAGAAACAAAGAAGCTTATGGATAAAAGAAGAAAGCTTGTCGAAGAAGGCAAAAGGAAATCTATAGAATATGTAGAAATCAATAAGACAATAAGCAAAATGATAAAAGAAACTAAGAGAAAAGAACAAGAAATAAAAATAGAAGAAGTAATACAGAACAACAAGAATATGAAATGCTTAAGACCGAAACTCGGCAGATTTGAAATAAACAAAATAAAAGACGTAAACGGAGTAGAAACAAACATTAAAGACGACATCATAAATATAATCCAACATTTCTACTCAGAGTTATATAAAACAAAAAAGGAACCATCAGAAGAAATAAAAACCCAACTTAAGTCGAAAATAAAAAATGTCAATTCAGAATTACAGCCAGAAATAAGCAAATCAGAAATAAAGAAGGCATTGAAAGAAATGAAAAACAACAAATCGCCTGGAAAAGATGGAATAACTACAGAGATGCTGAAATAGGGTGGAAAAGTGGTAATTGATACTCTCTATTCCCTTTTTAACAAAATATTAAAAGAAAAAAGAATCCCAAACAACTGGAAGGAATCCGTAACCATTATCTTACACAAGAAAGGGGACAAAGCAGATATAAAAAACTACCGTCCTATAACACTCCTCAATGTAATGTATAAACTCCTAACAAAAATTTTAACCAACAGATTGACGACAAAATTCGACGGATACAACGAGCAACGGAACGAGCAAATGAATACAACATCCCTCTATATGTAGCGTTCATAGATTTCGAAAAGGCTTTTGACAGTGTCGAACATTGGGCAGTGAAAAGTTCTTTGATTAACAGCAGAATTGACCACAGATATACAGACCTAATAGCCAATATATATAAAGATGCCACAACAACAATTAAAGTATACGAAGGAACACAATCAATTCAAATAAATAGAGGCGTAAGACAGGGTGACACAATATCACCGAAACTTTTCAATCAGGTTCTGGAAGATATCTTTAAAAGATTAGAATGGGAAGAAAAAGGTATAAAAATTTGTGGACAACGCTTGAACCATCTAAGGTACGCCGATCACATCGTATTGATAACCGATAAAAAAGAAGAATTGTTTGAAATGATGAAAGAACTGGACATAGAAGCCGGAAAGATAGGCCTTAATATGAATTACAGCAAGACCAAAATCATAACAAATACAGATGAGGACATCACAATGAGGATCGGACAAGATGAAATAGAACAAGTTCACGATTATATATATCTGGGTCAAATTATAAAACTTAACAAGGAAAACCAAACAGCAGAGATCAAAAGACGAGTTAGACTGGCATGGGCGGCATTTGGAAAACTAAGCTACATCCTTAAAAACAAAAGATATCCACAACATCTTAAGACCAAGGTATACAATCAATGCGTACTCCCTGTTCTCACTTATGGTTCACAAACGTGGACGTTTACAAAAGCAAACATGGACAAGATCATAAAGACGCAAAGAGCAATGGAAAGGCAAATGTTGCACATAAAACTATTGGATAAAAAGAGAAACGAGTGGATAAGAGAGAAAACCAAAGTTAGGGATGTTAGACAAGAAGTTGCAAAGTTGAAATGGAGATTTGCCGGACACACTATAAGACAAAAGGAAGACCGATGGAACAGAATTCTCATAAATTGGAGACCGTGGCAATATAAACGAAGCAGAGGAAGACCACAAATGAGATGGGCAGATGATGTCAAGAAGCACGTTGGCTCTAGGTGGATAACCGTAGCGACAGACAGAGAAGAATGGAAAAGGATTGGGGAGGCCTATGTCCAAAGATGGACCGAAGAAGGCTAATTAGATAGATAGACTTATAAGTTGGAATGACTAACTGAGTTATAGAACTGTTTAATACAAAAAAAATTAAGCATATATGGTGTGGATATAAACAAGCTCTCTCCATTCCGACAATTGATTTGACTAACCTTTTTGTTTCTTCACTCCTTCTTTTCCCAGATTGCCTCGTCCTTGATTCTCCCACACGTACTCTTTGGATGTTGCGAAAAGGTCCCTCTCGTCCAAAACTGCTTCAAAAACAAACAAAACCAGGACTCCTCGAATTCTCTACTCAGTTTTCTCCTTGCTCGATATCTTGTGCAAATAGATACCAATCAGCTATTCGTTCTAGACAGAACAAAGGAATCTTCCTCGGACACAGGAAAATTCACTTCTCAACCGGTCAACGATTTCGTTTCAGCTTGATTCTGCTCTCAAAGGCCGATTTCACCACTTTACACTGACTTCTCACTTTTCAAAAACTGGACTGATCTCTCCAGATATTCATCACACAGTGTCTATCTTTTCTCTCTGAAATTCCGACTCCACATTCTCATCTCTTCCATCGATCTTGCTCTACCAATCAAAAACAACCTCTCTACCCAAAACACCCTTATTTTCCTTTCCTAAGAAACCAACTTAATTTGTATCCAACTTTCCATTTTGTTCAAATTCTAAGAGACATCAAATTACTATCGTTTTTTCAAAGAACTAAACAAAAAACCTTACATTCTAAATTCAATAAAATTTGTTTATCGTTTAAAACTTCTACGAATTATTTACAAAAATCCTATTGACGTTCACAAAACGAAATAACATGCACTTTCCAATATCTTCGAACCATTGTCTGTAAATCCTTTCAAACAAAACCCATTAACGAAAACCACATTAACGATTTCACCTTCCCCGAAACAGCACTGTTTATTAACTAAATTAGACTCGATACAATTTTTGGTCATATACAGGGTGAAGAAAATCTATGATCTCGTGGTCTCTGATATAAATTTATTTTCTGAATTTTTCCAAAAAACAATTCTACAACAATATATTAGTATGTGGGTTTAATTTATATATATTTTTAAATATTGGCCTGATCTTATTGATCTTATAGCATATTTTTTTACAACCAGACATTATTCTAACTCTGGTTTTTATTTGTAGCATTTAGTTTACTTGTAACCGTTGACCGGATGATGCTCTGCATATTGTACAGAGCGAAACCGGTCGTCGGAAGTTAAACAATAAATGACTGCGAGTACGTCTGTTTTTTACTTCATTCAAAATAACTCGCATAATATGCAACCCATTCGACACTTTAATATTGAATATTGACTGATTATGCACGAAATATACAAATTTCCATCAAAACGTTCATGAAATACAAACTATTCAACCCTAAAATAAATCCTTCTTCGTGTTGTGAGGGCTTATTTTTAGCTGCAAATTTAAAATAAATCGTTTCTACTTGAATGAATAAATACACAAGGTCTATTTATGACTCGGAGGAAAATTGATTGAGTGTTTCGACTAGAAAATTTTACATATAGTTAGATCGGAAGCCCTGGTCGGGTCTGGGTGAATGACTGGATAAAGTTACATTCGGAACGCAAATAGAACGTAAGTGCATTACGGGCGTTAATCCATCCGTTGAGAGGTCGTCGCGTGAAATTCGACGCTGTTTTCATTTATAGTACATTCCCATCGGCATTACTTCCTTAGCTGATACAATCTAAACTTGAAAGAGGACTGAAAGTGTTGAAAATTCAGGAAAATATATACCGTAACCTGAGAGTTGTGTATAATTATTCTAAAGAAAAAAATAAACTACTTAATACCCGAAAAGCTACTGAGCAACATGCTCAAGAAACTAACTGCGGCAACACAATTGCGTGTCCCCATTGTTGTCTAACCTGGCCTTAGCCTTAGAATATGTCATGCGAAAAATTTATGCAAAAGTCAAACCAGACATACCTGCTAGGGAGCAAAGAATCGTACTCGCCTTTGCCGATGATGTACATGCAGTGGCACAATCAACATTAGAAGGTGAGGATATTTTCTCGAGCTTTGAAGAAGCTGTATTAAATATTTGGCTAAAAATAAATGAATTTTAAAAGTAACAAATAAACTACTCAATACCCGAAAATCTACTGAACAACATGCCCAAGATACTAACTGCAGTAACTCAAATGTATGTAAGTAACTCCTTTTTACAAGTTAGAATAGGGGAATTGCTATTTGTATAACAAGGGAGGAAAGTGCTACTTTTCCTCCCGAGAATGAAATTTACTGCCCGACGCGTAGCGGAGGGCAGTAATCATTCAAGGGAGGAAAAGGCACTTTACTCCCATGTTATACATATGGTTTTTCCACCTTCCTCAAATAACAAGTAATTTTTTTCATTTTTACTTAATTTATTTATGTAACTAACCAACAAAATTTATTAGAACTAAAACTAACAAGTAGGTACAATATAACTGTCAACTGTCAAATATAACTCAAATTATTAATGTAAACATTGTTAAATCAAAATAACAATTTACTGTTTTTTACCATTCTGCAAAATACAGGATGTTTTATAAATAAAGGTTAAAATGTATAGATGCTTACGTAATAGAAAATAGATATTGTATAGGGCGTCAATAAGTTATATTTCATGAATGAAATACCATGACGTCACTTTTACTTTTCCTCCCTAGAGAGGAAAAATATTTTCCTCCCTAGGGAGGAAAAGTACAACTGCTCCCTACAATCAGGTCCGGAAAAGTATACTTTCGGTAGAGGTAGGTGGAAAAAAATATTAAATGCTTTCTGCGTAAACTCTGGACTGAGACAGGGAGATCCGTTGTCCCCATTGTTGTTTAACCTGTCCCTTAGAATATGTCATGCGAAAAATTTACCCAAAAATGAAACCAGACATACCTGCTTGGGGAGCAAAAATAGTACTCGCCTTTGCCGATGACGTAGATGCAGTGGCACAATCAACATTAGAAGTTAAGGATGTTTTCTCGAGCTTTGAAGAAGCTTTGAAGAAATATTACTTTACACGATCATAACTTCGAAGTGGTTAAAGCATTTTAATATTTAGGAGTAGCAATTATCAATGACAACAGAATAGATCGAGAAGTTGAAACGCGAATAATGGCAGGAAACAGAACTTTCTTTGCACTGCAACATTTCCTGAAATCAAAACTTCTCTCACGAGGTGTAAAAATCCAGATATATAAGATCATAATACGACCAGCAGTCGGGTATGGAAACGAAACATGGGCGCTAACAAAAAGAGAAGTAAATATTTTGCTGGTGTGTGAACGTAAAATTCTTCTAATGATATATGGCTCTTGCAGATAGTGATGAGCGAGACTGGTCATGGTCTTGCGGTCTTGGTCTTGGTCTTGCAGCAAGACCAAGACCAAGCTTGCAAGAACAATACCAAGACCGAACCTTGCAAGACCACGCAAGACCAAGACCAACCTGCAAGACTCTTGCACTTTTTTGAGAAAAATTAGTTTTTATTATTTAACTTTATTTTTTTAGTTCAATAATATATACTGACATTGTAAGAAACCTTAAACAATATCGAATTTTTAAAATACATAATATTTTGGTTATATTTTTAAGTCGTTTTGATTAAGTCAAACGGTTTGCATTTTCTCTACCTTCAAAGTGTCCAGAAGGCAAGTTTTCAAACGGCGACAGTTCTAGGACAATTGAAATTACTTGTAAGACAAAAAAATGTAATTATAGATAGGGTAATTCATTAAAAAAATGCAATTAAAACGGTTTTTATGTACCAGTAGTTTTCGCTTTTTTGTCTAATAAAAATACTGACACTTATTTCAATTCTTTTCGCATAATCGAGGAAAAATGTAGGTCGTTAAATTTAAAATGAATACAAAAAATATCATAATAGATTTTGAAAAGGGATTCGCAATGCTGTAAAAGCATTGTGGCCTGAATAAAAAATAACTGGTTGTCGATTGTAATGTGTCAAGCTTGGTATTGCAAAATCTAAAGCTTAGGTTCAGTTTCTGAATATAATGACAAAAATTCCGATACTGGGAAATTTTTAAAATTATTTTTTGGATTAATTTTTTACAATCAAGAAAGTTGGAAGTTGAATTATTTGTGAAAATCCCGGATGACAAACGTGTAAAGAATTTTACTGATTTCATAGTTGAAAACTATTTGGAAGAATCTAGGTTTTCCCCAGAAAGGGTCAGTAGTACAAATAGTATGTGCCGCACTTGAAATGCACATTTCAGTGTGTTTTAAATTCTAGTTTTTACTACCCACATCCGAATATTTTCAACTTTTTAAATATCATACTGGGTATTCAATCCAAAAATATGTGAAAATAAAAAGTGCGAATAACTCGTGTTACGAGAGCAATGTAGTTTAAATAAAATTAAAGAACTGCAAGATAACAAATTACAGAATTAAGCGTTTATAACTCCCCATCAGGTTTAGTTATTATGTTATAGTATTAGGTCTATAAATAGGTATGGTAAATATGTACGTATTTACTAAAAAGTATGTTTTAGTTAGTTTATAAAAAAAGTTAATTATATTAAATAATGATTAAATAGAGTAAAATATTTTATTTTTGTGTTCTCTTAAAAAATTTAATTTATGTTCTTAAATTTGACCCTCGTAGGATAAATACTACAGTGTTGGAGTGAAAGGAGCAGATCATTATATGTTAACAACTATAAACCGTTTATCCCTTTTCGTAACATCCGTGAATTGAAAGTTCCCGGCCATTTGTGGCACCTTTAAGAAGCTCTTTTTCTTTAACATTTTATTAAAATACAGGGGCAATAAACAATAATCCAGACTCAAGACGTGGTCTGAAGGCAGGCGGCAGGTATCGACAGCATGCAAAACACAACGTGACACAATCGAAGGCCGGCAATTGCAACAGCAACAAGGGTTGTAAATGCAGGTTTTTCCTACTGATAAACATTACCATTATAAAAATATACTCTAATCTCTTTATATAGAGAGAAATAATTAGGTCATTAGGTGAATGTATAATGTTAAAATTGGTATCCGTTTGAAACTACATTCTACATTCTGTTAAAATTTTAAAGCAAAAATATAGTTTCATTCTTCACATCTTTATTTATTTCAATGTACATTTTATTCGAAATTATTTGGTTCAAATTATTACTATCAAAAAAGCAAGACCAGCAAGACTCTTGCAGCAAGATCAAGACCAAGAACAAGACCGGCTAGTGCAAGACCAAGACCAAGACTGCCTTTTAGCTGCAAGACCAAGACCAAGCTTGCAAGAACAAGACCAAGACTAGCCTGGTCTTGGTCTTGTTCTTGTTTTGCTCATCACTACTTGCAGAGACAGCGTGACAAACGAATGGAGGCGCAGATACAATAACGAGTTAGAGTCTCTATTCGGAAAGGAAAATCTAGTCAGATATATAAAGGCCAATAGACTAAGATGGGCAGGGCATGTGATACGCAGTAACGACAATCGCCTTATAAACAGTGTGTTCTGGGAAAGGTCAGATGGAAGAATGCAGTCAAAAAAGATCTGGAAAAAGGTGAAAAGATGCAGTTTGAGAAGATGTGGAAAAATGGGAGTGAGACGATGGGAAATAATGGCACAGGACCGACAAACATGGAAGGCAATAGTAAAGGTGGCAAAGACTCACACAAAGAGTTGTAGCGCCATTGATGATGATGATTGGATATGATTTGACATGATGATATGATATTGTACTGAGCAACCTGACAATCACAATTTGGTAAACGTTCTTATGAAGTATCGCGATCTTTATGTACTAGTGGACTTATATTGGAAAATATAGATCTGAAGATCGACCTCAATTAGTCTTTGAGTAATACACCTGAGCTATAAATTTGGTTCAAGAGTATCACTAAAACATCAATGTCCTTTTCATATACATATAATTTTTACAATTCGATAGGAAGCATGTCAAGTCTAGGGTTTTTCCCACTCTTCATTGCTTTTAGTGCATGTAATATTTCTTCTTTTGTAATATTTGGACCTATTTTCTCTTAAGTAAATCTATATGTTCCGGGTCCTTTCTTTTACTTCATCGAACAGTTCGTCGACTGCCCGCTCGTTACGATATTTTGCTCAGTATGTTGTGTCTATTCTTATTATGTCTATGTCTAGGATAGGCGTAGAATTCTTCTATAGACCTCCATTTAGAAGGGTTTGATCTTACTTGTATCGATTTTTTTGAGGGTCCATGCTTCAGCTGCGTATGTAGCAATGGGAAAAATGAGGGCATTTACCAACCTGAGTATTCCTTGTTATTGTGCGATATTTCCTTATTTTAATTGTAATATATCTGTATATACTGCTAAAATTTATGATGCCTACTTCAAATCTTCTATCAATTTTTCCGATACTTCATATAATCACACCATCGTGCACGGTAATTCGAACTCGGAAAATCCCATCTCTATCAAAAGTAAATATCCAACAGAACGGAGTTTGAGGGAACAAGCGCAAAGCGCAATGTACCACATTAAAGGCCTTTTGTGCTGGGAATAAAATCGATACATAACAGGTGATTATTGAAGGATGCTTTGAGATTACCTTTATAACAGCGTGTATAAATACGTTCAGTCAGCGTAATAATAACCAAGAAACGTTTTACGGGCTTTACACCAATAGTTTGGATGCAGTCTAGATGAAATTTCACGACCTGAAAGGTAATCTCCGAAAATTGTGTTGTAGGTATACATAATAGGCTAAGATGTACAAGGTGAATATATAATAAAATACAGAACGTTTACTCTTTAATTGGATATACAACAGTGAAGGAAGTGCTAAAATCGGCAACACCATTGTTTATTATTGAAACATGAAACAAAACAGTCCCATTGCACGCAGGTGTTCCCTTGACCGGCTCATATCCAATAAGGAAGCTCGGTATAACTTTGATCTGATTCCTGCTTATTTTCCATAGTACTTCCGCTCCATTACCACATCAGTGGCGACGCGTTACTTTTTCTAAAGTGTTACCAAAACCAGATGCAAAAAATCTTATTTAAAAAAATTAAGATATGGCTAAATGTAGGTATATATAGCTTCAATAATATCATTTTGTATATCACTTGAAACTCTCGAAAAACCAGTTGATGTTTCTAGATGTTGGCAAAATTTTTGATCTTTTTTGGCAATTAATGTTAACAATTCCCTGTAATTGCCTCGAATGCCAGAGCTGTCGCCCTCAAAATGACCACGAAACGCTAATTCTTGTTTGGCCAAAAAACATACGGTATCTACACTTCTCAACAATTGAAGTGGATATTACGAAAATGTGTATTTTATTTTTTGTTCATAAGGTCAAATAGAAAAATTGAGTGATATAAATAAAGATTTATTTTTACTTCGTATTTTCATACAGATGAACCGAAAGAAAGAAATTCTTTAAGAAAAAAAAATTGAAAATAAACAAAAATTGTAAAATTAACAACCTAAAAATTCTATTCCTGCTCAATTTCTAATATCCCGAAAAGGAAAATTAATAGTGTGTGGGTCCACCTCTGTGTCGCCTTAGCGCTCTAACTCTATTTGGAAGACCTCTAAAAGAGTGGTTGGGACTCTCAGATTTTCGTTGTAACGCTGTCCTCTTTCCCTCCACACCAATATTCGGCCATCATTCGTATACAAACGAAATCTGGACTCGTCAGTAAAGAGACAATTCCTCCAATTTTCGAAATTCCACTGATAGTGTTCCATCGCCCAGCGATATCTGCATGCACGCTGTTCCCTAGTTAGTCGTGGATGGGTAGAGCGCCGTCTAGCCCTTAAATTGGATGCATGTAACCGTCTTCTGACAGTTTGACTGGAATCGCTCGTCCAGTAGCATGCTTTTAGTTCTAAACGCCTTTGCGGCATAATGTTTATGTGATAAATAGATTTCTTGATTTATTGACAACTGGTAAAGCCAATACAAGCACTTTTATACGAATGATATATTCATGTTTGGAACTACATTTCTCTCTTTGTACGAGATAAGGGCCGATAAGAATAGGGAGAAAAAACCACATGCAAAAAATATTGGCAATAAAGATAGCATGTAGAGTATAGTACAGGCCATTATTTTAAAAATAGTTTTATATGTTAATTTTAGGAATTTTAAAATTATCCACTTCAATTGTTGAGTAGTGTATTATAAGTGAGCTAAGGATATACCTATCTATTTTTCTAACAAACTAATTATGTTTAGCAATATTTGATTTCAAAGCTTGGTTAAGAGAACTTTCGTTTCTTGTTTTGCCAAACTGAATGAAATTGGGTATACATCTTACATGTAGGTAACGGAGAAATTTCATGTCTCTTTTTTAAAACTCTAAAACTATTTAAATCGTGAATCTGGTCCACCCATTTTTCTGTAGAAACCAGAAGACATGGCCAACAATCCCGTCTATTTTTCTTGCAACCACATAACCAAGGATTTTCACTGTACCAACTAAATGTAAAATATCAAACTACTTTTTTGATTCCTTTTTTAAATTGTTGAAAATTGGTCTTTCATTTTCAATAATCTCATTTTTTTTTTCAATCAGAATTAATTTTCAAATAGTGGATCGATTACGCAGCGACACTCATCCATGGTGAACTGCACGCACACTTTTTATAGGTACTGTAACCAAATTTAAATCTGGTAACAGCCCTACTGATATACACAGCGCGCTTACGCTCGTCGCTCCTTCAAAATTTTCAAACACTAGCCACTAGCCGGTCCCTAGCCCCCCGAGCGACAGCGAGATAACCATTCATTGTAACCACAAATGAGACTGGTAACAGAATATAATAAAGTGCAACTGAGTCACATAAACTCGCCAATATTTTCGTGTGTAGTTGGCTATTTCATCGTCATAAAATATTTATTTGCAAGATTTTTAACTGTTACCAATGGTAACAGTGGTTACATTAGAGATGTTGAAAAAGTACCTATTCGTTACAAAGTACTCGTTATTTACGAATGCCGAAAGTAACGGTTACTATACAGAGAGGCAAATCGTTACTTTGATTACTCTGATTACTTCGTACCAATCGTATCCCAGCGAGTAACGGACGGGACCGCTATTTTGCGAATCGGTATGAAGCGTTTTAAGGGTGCGAGGGTGAGGAGAAGATAGAAGATGAAACAGAGGGAGGTATAATGGTATACGTAAAATATGTAATGTATGTCATTAACAAAGATCGAATGCGAGAACCCTATATTTTTATCTAGATCTACGCGATTTTCCGATGTAGATTAGATAGTAGATAATTCACAGAATGAAAATAAAAATAAAGCCGGGCATTTTAGATCTTAATAATTTAATAATAAATCTCATTGTTAAATCAAATTGTACTAAAATTTTTTCGGTCAGGTAAGATATTATTTTAAAATTTTTTGGATCATTCGAAACAAAAAATGTATTTTGTAATTTTTCTCTTATGTTGATCGTTTTCGAGTTATAAACAATTTAAAACTGAAAAAAAAAACAAAAATGACGATTTTCAAGACCCAAAAACACAAGTAAAAAATATTATTTTAAAACTTTCATCGATCAGGTAGTCCTGTCGCCAGGGGGGTACAACGGCCTCCTGTATTCAGATGGAGTTACCCAAGTTTTTTTTATGTATTTTGACCCGTAAAACACGAATTTTTTGGATAACAGTTGATCCGGATGTCGATATGATTGTTATAAACAAAGAAGTTGAGGAATTACATAACAGCGATTTCTCGGAAAACAAAACATGTTTTTGTATTTTTTGGGCCATTCTGACCAAAAAGTGTTCCTACAAATTTTTTCGTAGGATGCATAGTTTTCGAGATAAACGCGGTTGAACTTTAAAAAAATCGAAAAATTGCAATTTTTGAACCCGAATAACTTTTGATTAAAAAATAAAATAGCAATTCTGCTTACCGCATTTGAAAGTTCAAGTCAAAGTATATCGGTTTTAATTATTTGTATTGCTAAAAATTTATTATTTTATTGTTAAACAAAAGTATAAACACCTAGTGCTGGAGTGATGTTTTCAATGATTTCTCATTTAAAATCGAACGAGTAGGTAGAGTAGGTACAAGTGCAAGCGAGGCTATTTCTACGTAGCATGCATGTAAACGCATGTATTAGGCACGGAAAACACTATGTGTTTATAGCTTTTTTTAGCAATAAACACATAAATTTTTAGCAATGTATATATTCGAAACCGATAGAATTTGACTTAAACTTTCAAATGCGGTAAGTAGAATTGCTATTCTATTTTTTAATCAAAAGTTATTCGGGTTCAAAAATTGCAATTTTTCGATTTTTTGAAAGTTCAACCGCGTTTATCTCGAAAACTATGCATCCTACGAAAAAACTTGTAGGAACATTTTTTGGTTAGAATGGCCCAAAAAATACAAAAACATGTTTTGTTTTGCGAGAAATCGCTGTTATGTAATTCCTCAACTTCTTTGTTTATAACAATCTTATCGACATCCGGATCAACTGTTACCCAAAAAATTCGTGTTCTACGGGCCAAAATACTTAATAAAAACTTGGGTAAGTCCATCTGAATACAGGAGGCCGTTGTACCCCCCCTGGCGACAGGACTAAGGTGTCAATAAAAATTTTTGGCATGTTTTGTTCTAAAATAGATATTTTTAATTGTTAATGAAGAAAGCTGTCTTATGGCAAGACGGGCGATCGGGCATTAATAACTAAAAAACAAAATTTTAAAATGAAATAAGCCTAAAATCCTTTCTAGAACTGATAGAAGGTTTGAATTCAATTTAGGTACTTCGCAATTTCAAAAATATTATTTTTTAACTATGTTTTTGAGCCTTTTTGTCATTTTTCTTTTTTTTTAGTTTTAATTTGTTTATGACTCGAAAATGATCAACTTAGAGAAAACTTACAAAACACCTTTTTTGTTTTGAATAATCCAAAAATCCTAAATCTGCACGGGCCGAAAAAAGTTAATTAAAAGTTATAAAAAAATATTTTTTAATTATTAACTAATTAGTCTGGTCAAAATTATATCTTGTTTTTTTGTAATTTTTAAAATAATAAATTATATATCAAATTTATGGAAATAAAAGGCAAATATCGAGCAACTAGGTGATACCTGCCTTTTATTTCCATAAATTTCAAATATTCGAGCATTCAATGATCTCCTATTTTACATGTCAAATCATTTTTATCCCTTAAACAGATTGGTGAAGGTCGTTGTTATATCGGAATACCTATACGAAATAGCTAGTAGGTAGGTACTACTGAGAAATACGATTTTCGATATTATTACCGCTACTCAAATACAAAAGTAATCATAGTAATCAAAGTAACGAATACTGTAAATGATTACTTGTTATATCGGAATACCTATACAAAATACCTACCGACTGAGAAATACGATTCTCGATATGATTACCGGCACTAAAATACAAAAGTAACAAAAGTAATAATAGTAATCAAAGTAACGAATACTGTAAATGATTACTTTAGACAAAAGTAACGATTTGTAACGAATACTCGAAAGTAACTATAATCAACATCACTAGGTTACATGGACGCTTCGCCAGTGTAGCACATGTCCGTCCAATATGTATTTTGCCTTGTGTTTGACCCGGTACATTTTCTCAAAAAGAATAATGTTGCCTTTAGATCCAGGCTTTCTTCCGGTTGAGTTCAAGCATTTTAGCTTTCCCACGGTCAGCTCTGAACCAAAGTATTTTGTAGATGATATTCTTCTGTTAAGTGCATCAGCTCTTACATTGCCCGCATTGCCGTGTATTCCCTGGTAGCCTGGAACCCATACCACTGTGACACTGTTATGTTTAGCCAGTCTGCCGAGTTATTCTCGGTATTCGAAGACTAGCCTAGTCCACCTTAGGGATTACAAGATGTTTACACGGCTGCTTGGTTATCTGTGCATGTATTGATCCGTTTTAGTTCAAAACTCCTTATGTTAACATTTCTTCCACACAGCAAGATTGCAAAAATCTCTGCCTGAAATACAGAGCGATTCCTGTGCTTCATATCTCTCGCCGCCAAATTAGTATGGTATAACTAGACCCAAACCCAGAAATCCAAAGTGAAAGTTATCCTCCAACATCAAATTATTCTATATGGTCCACATAATGTTCAGAAAAAAGTCACACCATTTTGAGCGTCGGGTTTGGGGGGGGGGGAGAGGGGGGAGAAATCGGTAAATTCGTAGTTTATTACGTTTTTCGTAAATATTTTTAAAACTATACGATTTAGCATAAACAACCTTTTATACAAAAATGTTCTACATTAAATTTGAAATAAAAAAGGCCCTATGCATAATCCTTCTAAAATGAACGGTTCCAAAGTTACGGAGGTAGTATATTATAATTGGTCCAAAAAAGGCCTAACCTAAAAATCCAAAGTAAGAGTTTTCCTCCAACACCAAATTGTTCTATATGGTCCACATATTGTTCAGTAAAAAGTTACACCATTTTAAGGGTCCGGTTTGGGGGGGGGGGGGAGAGAAGGGGGAAGAAATCGGTAAATTAGTAGTTTTTTTATGTCTTTTGGGCAATTCCCTACTGATCTTCTTTAACAGGATTGTGTTTTATAAATCAAATTTGCTATTTCAGTGGCCGATGGTATGTTAGTGATAAGCCCTTGAAGAAACGTCAACCTCACCACCCAAAATTATCATCAATTGCCCAAAGAATATAAAAAGTAACTTTTCACCCTCCGTAACTCTGGAACCGTTGATTTTATAACAATTATGTATAGGATCTTTTTTGTTTTAAATTTTATGTAGAACATTTTTGTATACAACATTGTTTACGCTAACGTATAGTTTTAGAAATATTGACGAAAAACGTAAAAAATCTACTAATTTACCGACTTCTCCCCCATCTCCCCCCCAAACCGGACGCTCAAAATGGTGCAACTTTTTACTGAACCATATGTGGACCATATAGAACAATTTGGTGTAGGAGGAAAACTTTTATTTTAGATGTCTGGGTTAGGCCTTTTTTGGACCAATTATACTATACTATCTCCGTTACTTTGGAACCGTTCATTTTAGAAGGATTATGCATAGTACCTTTTTTATTTCAAATTTAATGTAGAACATTTTTGTATAGAGGGTTATTCATGCCAAACCGCACAGTTTTAGAAATATTGACGAAAAACGTAAAAAACTACGAATTTACCGTTAAAACTTTTTTCCTGTTTGATATTTACATGAAATGCTAATAAAAAGATAGATATCAAATCAGAGATAAATTGTAGAATCGAGATAGCTCGCACGAAATTTTTAAAAATGAGGTCATTCTTCTGTAATGATAACTTGCAACTTCAATTTAGAAAACTCATGATTAAATGTTACATTTGCTCTTCAGGGTGTCGAAAGTCCTCTTGTATGATGTCGAAGCATGGACATTAAAATATCCACCATTAATCGTTTGGAGGCCTTCGAAATATGGCTGAACAGACGTGCACTGAGAATACCATGGAATGCTATGCTGACAAATGTGGCGGTCCTTAAGAGAGCAAATGTTCCCCGCGAGCTGCTTGATAACATCAAATATAGAAAAATGGCCTATTTTGGACACGTAGAGTAATATTCTTCAACTTATTATGATGGGTAAAATCTAAGGACGCAGAGGAATTGGTAGAAAGCCGGCCTCTTGGTTGAAGAATATCAGGGAGTGGACAGGAATAAAGATAGCAGAACAAGTATTTAGAATAGTTCGAGACAGAAACAGTTTCGCTATGTTAATCGCCAACGTTAAGGGGACTTGATAGGGCACGTTAAGAAGAAGAAGCTAATAAAAAAAATATCGTAAGGAACTAAACTTTTACCGAGCTACCGAATTCACAAAGCAGTGTCATATCTATAAAATCTTTTTGTTTTATGATTAAGTATAAAGTTCCTTTTTGTCTCCAAGATAAAAAATTTTCAATGGTAATTTTTAATTTTATTAATTGAAGTCCAACACTTTAGCAACTTTACTGAAAACCGTAAAAAGCTAACATTCCATTTACATTTATGATATTTCTGGGTAATGAGTTTTCTCTCCTGAGTGGGTTTTAAAAGAGCTATTATTAAGAATTACTTCCTATCGTTTGTTAAGACTCTAGTAATTTCTCCAGTTCTTTTACTGCTTATATTGTGTTAGCGACTAAATTACTTGTTTATCTAGATAAGTGCAACTATTTATCTAGGTGGCTGTTTTGTTTTTAGTTTCTTTAATGTTTACTTTCGTCGCTGAACAATAATAAAATTTTATTATGTTAGGTTTTTGTTGCAGATAATAATGGTTGGTAAAAGTTATGTTAGTATTATATTATCGGTGTAGACAGAAGATAAATTTAACATTTTGTTACGGTTTAGTTAGTTCATTAAACTTATAATTGCATTTCTCTAGTCCTTTCTGCAAGAAGGAAGAATTAAGATTTTTTTGTGTGTTTTTTTAGAGGTATTGAACTTTGAAATGTAATAAAACACAGATGATTTTTAAAGTTATACTTCATTAGGCGCGTTTGAGAAAAATGTTGAGAGTGAATTTTTATAAAAGCGACAGTATGCAGTACGCGCATGTCGACTGTATGAAGTTAGTTCCTAATTCTTTCAAGTTCCGTATGTATCAGTACAAATAAAGTATGAACAAAATATATTGGTGACCGCTTGTATACACCTCATGTTGTCTTGCTTTACTTTTTTACAATTTTTGGTATTACATATTTTAAGGAAATTTTTTGGAAACTAGTGAGTATTAAAATTGATTTAATATTTTAATAAAATGCAAATAAACTTTTGAAATATATTTGATACAAGATCAAAATAAGCAAAGACAATAAATACAAAAACGAATAGGTCGTGGAACATGGGCAACATTTAGTAAACCAAGCCATATTCTAAGAAGTTCAATTCTTTTGTGTCCCAAGCCAATGGTTTATAACCAATGTTTTTTGTTCGTACAAACTTATGGAGCAGAGGCTTTAGCACTGACACAAAGATCCACAAAGAAACTTAAAGTTACACAACGAGCCATGGAATGGGCAATGCTGGGAGTGAGGCTTCGACACTACTTCTTCTTCTTCTTAACGTGCCCCTATCAAGTCTTCTTGACGTTGGTGATTAACATGGCGAAACTGTATCTGTCTCGAGCTATTACAAATAGGTGTTCTGCTTTCTTTATTCCTGTCCACTCCAAGATATTCTTCAACCAAGAGGCCTGCTTTCTACCAATTCATCTGCGTCCTTCGATTTTACCCATCATAATAAGTTGAAGAATATTATACCGGTCTCCCCTTACTACGTGTCCAAAATAGGCCAGCTTTCTATATTTGTTATCAAGCAGCTCGCGGGCAGCATTCGCTTTCTTAAGGATTGCCACATTTGGCAACATAGCCGTCCATGGTATTTTCAGTATACGTCTGTGCAGCCACATTTCAAAGGCCTAAAAACGATTAATGGTGGATATTTTTAATGTCCATGCTTCGACACTATACAAGAGGACTGACCAAGTGTAAAATTTAATCATTCGCTTTCGAAGTTGAAGTTGCAAGTTATCATTACAGAAGAATGACCTCATTTTTAAAAATGTCGTGCGGACTATCTCGATTCTACATTTTATCTCTTTATCTGGATCTAGTTGTTCAGTAGTATGACAACCAAGATATTTAAAACTGGATACTCTTTGAATTATATGACCATTAACATATAACCGTGAATCTTGGTGGGCCAAACGGCTCAATAGGTACCATGTATTTTGTTTTTGAACAGTTTATGTTTAGGCCAAACTCTCTTCCCACTGTGTCAATGGCATTTAAAAGGTGTTGTAATCCATTCATATCATCACTTAAAATAACTGTATCGTCTGCATATCTGATTGTATGTATCAGAATTCCAAATTTCACACCCCCTTCCAAATTATGCAACGCCTCCTTAAATATTATATTTGAATATAAATTGAATAACAGTGGGGACAGTATACAACCCTGTCTGACACCTCTGTGTATTTTGCATATTTCTGTTGATTTTCCATTTATGCAAGCTGTCGCTGTTTGACGCCAGTATAATTTTTCTATGATTCATACATCTTGACTATCAACTCCTTTTACCTTTAATATATTAATTAATTTGTGATGTAGTACTCGATCAAAGGCCTTCTCATAGTCAATAAATACAGCAGAGACCTCTTTCCTTTGATATCGGCATTTCTGCAATAATACATTTAGTGCAAAGAGTGCGTCCCGGGTTCCCAGTCCATTTCTGTAGCCAAATTGTGTTTCATCGTGATCTTCTTCACGTTTATTTATCTATGATTCTACTGTGGATGATACGTAGAAAGATTTTCAGAGTGTGGCTCATAAGGCTTATCATTCTATAATCGCTACAGTTTTTCGGACGTTGTTTTTTGGTAGAGTTATAAATTCGGACTTTAACCATTCTTCAGGGATATCACCAGTCGAATAAACATCATTGAACAGTTTGACTAAATGTCATGTCACTAAAATGTATATTATCACGGACTTACCTTTTTTTCTATCATTTGTGACGCACTGAAAAATGCTCATGAAAAGAAGCATAGTATTCCAATGTTTTCGACACTACACACTACATAATTAAATCGGGCAAAACTCAGGGGTTGAATCCATCAGGGAGAGGGAGCTTAGCTGGAACACAAGATGGATGGTAGACACTGTAAAAGAAGCTGAGGACGACTACCAACTAGATGGATTGACGACTTGAAAAGAGTAATTTAAAACTTCCTACAAGCGGCCCAACTGGAATGAGTGACGCCTATGTCTAGTAGAAGACGCAATTGTCTGTCGCAAATATGCTGACTTACCTGAAGATATTAGAACACTACTTTCACTTTAATTCATGTTGTATCTTGGATTCATTTCTAACAAATTTTTATTTATTTTTTTCAACATCCACATCAATTTTGCAGTTATTGTCGGAAAAATATGCATCTAATTTATATTTTTATATACAATATGTATACATTCAGTTTTGTTAGTAGATGCTGCCTTTGAAGATAATCTCTATTCCAACTATAGAAACCACCTTTTCTGCATAATAAACCAAAATATTATTTTCTTGTCGCTCATTGCGTCCCCCTCTCGTTGTTGCATTTTTTTATTGTCTTATTCATATTAAAAAAAACTGAATTTTCACTGTTGTTTTCCATTGGCTGCTGATATCGGGTCAGCAAGTTCTCCATTTTCTACATTGTTCTGTTTTATGGGTATTTTATTTAAATATAATGTCATAATGGTGCAAATGCGAAACACATCCCATAAAATCTTTAATTTATAACTCAATACCTTGTTCGAAACGTCATCCTTCAGCCTGATACTTTCGAGTATAAAATTCCATTCTAATATTTTATTTCTGCCAGCGATTAATTACTTAAAATTCTTTTCGCAGATATTTTGTGTAAATTTTATTTTTAGTGTTGTAAGAAGTATAATAACGTTATTTTTCTACTTATAAAGATAGTCCAGTCAGTATTGGGTTTCATAAGCAGCTCCTTCCAAAATGGGGTTATAAAACTAAAAGTACCCAAACACATAAAAAAAGAGTGGAATAACACCAGCTTTCAGAACAAACAACAAATTAAGGCAATATATTAAGAACAATAAGAGCCAAAAGAAAAAACAATTACGGAGTGGTGTATACAAATTGACATGTGGTGAAAACCTATATCGGTCAAACTGACAGAACCTTTAACAAACGTATAGCAGAACACAAAAGGGCTTTCAATAATAGAAAACTAGATTCTAAGTATGCACTTCACCTTCTAGATTCTAGATCATAATCATTCTTTTAATGAACAGTTTCAAATTCTCCATATTCAAAATAAAGGCCTTAAGTTATCTTTCTTAAAATCTGTTGTTAATGAATTAAAAAATACAGATATAATTCTGAATGGCCTACTTGAGAAAAACAGCTCTCCACTCCTCCACATACCGATGGTGAAAGTTCCCAACCTCCTATGTCAATTTTTGGATATTTTGTTTTGTTACCCTAAAACTAAAGAGAAATATGTATTTTTACTGTTTACAAGCTCCTATGTCGTTGTTTCATATATGGCTATCTATAAGCTAATTAGTGAAATAATGACATAGGAGCTTGTAAACAGTAAAAATACATATTTTCTTTAATTTAGGGTAACAAAACAAAATAGCCAAAAATTGACATAGGAGGTTGGGAACTTTCACCATCGATACTCAGTTAAAGACTATAAAGTGTAGACACATAAAATGTAAAATACATCACTTGAAAAAGGCACTCTGCCGAAACAGCTGTAGTAACGTAATACATTTTGTGGAAGTATTATAAACAAAATTTTTCAGTGTTTTATTGTCAGATTTAATGAACTTCAATCAAGTCTTCTTCTTCGTACGACTAGGATTACTCCTGTCTGTCTGCCTCTTATTCTGTTTTAGTTGTTTTTGACTGTACATTGTCTTTCCACCTTTTTGGCAGCCTTTCAACGGGTTTTCTGCTATACGGCTTGTTGTTTTTACAGATGTTGCTAATCTATTTGGTCCAATTCGGTTTACATGTTTGTTCCAGTTTTTTTTCTTGTTTCTATCCACCTGTTAATATTTTGAATTTTGCATTGTTCGAGTATACTTCTGTTGCTTTGTCTGTCTCTTAATGATATGCCCGCTATTGATCTCAATACTTTCATTTCGATATTGTTGATTTTTTGTTTCGTCTTTCTTGTATCGGTCCTTGTCTCCACTGCATATGTTAGGATTGATCTTACTGTTGTCTTGTATACTTCCGGTAACGGTAAAGGTCAAATCTATCACCCATCATCTACATCTAAGTTAGTTGGATAAAAACGTTTTTTTTTACTAATTTGATTTAAGATTTGTGTTCTCATTGTTCCGTCTTAAGAAACTTGTCTTTTGCCATGGGATCTCTAATACAGACTTCAAGAGTACTAGTACTACTGACCTCTCGTTATAAGACAAATCTTCCATTGACTGGACTAACTTGTATACACATACACTCTAAAATATGCCGAAGGTGATCCCAAAATAAATTTAGTACTCGAAGGCCGTCAAGGTAATTTGCAATATCAAGTTTGTTTTCAATTATCTTAAATTCTGAGCAGTTGAAACCTCAATTACTATTTGAAGATTTTCGCAGATATTTTTATAACTCAAGCTATTTTTATATTTTTTTCTCTTCAAATTATAATACTTGCGAAAAAACTGTTTCAGTCTGAGCCATTATAAGCTTGTAAGTATGTCGAAAGTTTGTTACTTGAACTTGATTGAGTCAAGGCAAATAGCTTAATCATTATTTATTTAGCTCTGCAGGCATTCAATAAGTACTTACTGTTTCAAAGTCTTAGATGATGTTACGCAATTTTAAATAAAAATACATTCTAGAAACTATGTACAGAATTAAAAATGATAGCTTTCTATTTTCAACACTATTCAAGGGTTTATTGCTTTCTTATTTCTTTTCGTTTTGCTCTATTCTGACTTCCAATCCTCTATTTTGAAAAAAAAGTTTAAAAATAAAAAGGTCTGGTGGTGGTCAAAAGTTCAAGATAAAACTATAAAATAGTGGCCACTATTTCCAAGAAGAAAATAATATTTTTTTTCGTCGTTTTTTTGACATCTACATAAAATCGCCATTTAAAAATATTGTTTGGAATAGGTAATGGTATTGTTTGGCTCGTTTTTCAGTTGTTTGTTGTAAATCTATAATCTAAGGGTAAATCTTTAGTTATCATCAACTTCTTAGAAATCATTAATACTACTTAATGGTTATAGTTAATTCGTAAAAACAAGAATAAAAACAATGGGGCGGGATTATGAAGCATAGCACTTCTAGTTAATAGTATTTTGATCAGTAAGATTTCATTCATTCTTAAGAATTTTGGTTAGTTTTGTCAAAGAATACATCAAAGTCGTTGGTGTATTCTTTGGTTTTGTATTATGATAACTTATTTAGTTGTGACTATATACAATGATGAGCGCGCTAATAATCAAATTAACGCAAAAGATGGAAAACATAATACATTGTGAAATAGAGATGAAACTAGTAGAGATGGAAAGTCTCGATATAAACGTATGAATTATGATAGGAGTATTTTATAAAATTCTCCTGTCACAGTGACAGCTGTCATACCCCTCTTATACGTCTGAAGGTGGGCAGCTATGTAATGTAGTGTTAATTTATACGTTTATATCGATAATTTTCACCTCGATTAGTTTCATCTCTTTTTACCTCACAATGTATTATATTTTCCATATTTTGCCAGTTATTAGTGCGCTTATTACTGTATAGAAAAAATGTAGTGAGGTTCAAAGTTTCTATCCGTTTAAAAAAAGTGTACATTATCGTTTAATGAGAAAGAAATTATGAGCAAGGTTTTTTTTATAGGTTTTTCATAGTGGTTTGTCTAAAAGGACTTAGTTACTTCAATATATTATAACCTATACAAAAACCTTGATCTGATCTATTTTGAAGTCTATAAAATGGGAAAATGCCCAAAACCCAATAAAAACCAGTTTTTCGAATTTTTGAAGGTGGCGCACCTTATGGAAAAATAAAAAAAAATAGGAATATAGTTTTTAATAAAATACACATAATAAAAAAATAGGCCTGCAGCCATCTCAAAAAAAAAAAAATGCTATAGGTAGGTACGTTTTTTTACAAAAAAAAAAACGAATGTGTGTACTTTGTACGCACGTAAGAAGTTATACTTCTATTATATAATTTCAACGAAATAAATATACTTTCGAACAGTTTATTTATATTTTATTTAAAGATTAAACTAATTTTTACGTACTACTTTCCAAAAATTTTTATTAACACAATACCAAAAATTAAAAAAAAATTAGAAAAAACCCGAATTCGAATCAGGGACCTCTTGATCTCCAGTCAAACGCTCTACCACTGAGCTATACTCCTTTTGTTTGTGCGGATGCGGACTACAAGATTTCTCAGACATAGTGTCAAATAGATCAAGTGAAGTATAAAAATACTGTAAATACTAGGTACTTATTTTCTTATTCCAGAGGTATACAAATCTAAAGATACAAAAATTATAATACACTATTTTTAATGCGAAATAAGCCACAATTTTACCAAAAAAATGATTTTATTAACGTTTTGAAGCCCAAATCGGGTTTTCTTTGTCAAAATACAAAATACTACTAAAATAAACAAAAATGTTGTTGCTAAGTAAAAAAATTCTTCTAATAATTTATTTAATCTGACTCATTTATATTGGCAATTCAGACGTATATTATACATTTTAAAGTAGAAGACTTTAAAATGATATCGCCAATATTTATGAGTTGCATTCCTAAGACGACTTTACTAAAAGATAGTTCATTCGATTACATGAAATCAATCCCAACTCAAGAATATCCGTCACAAAAAAATGATAGCATGTGATCTGTCTTTAAAAAGACAACCAAATGCAACGATGACAGTAAAATTCTCGCGTTAGAGATTTCATATAGTAAATCACGAGGGAAAACCAGGAAAAAACCTCGTGATACTATCCCGACATCGTAAGTAAATTTGGTCTTACATTTAATTTACTTTCAAAAAACTAATAGCAAATTCTGAAAGTTTTATTTTTAGGATAATATGGATTTTTATGCGCCTTTTCTTGTTTTTGCTGCTGAATATTTCTTTTCTCCTATATCTTTTCTTAGCAGTGATGAAAATTGTTAAGAATTCTTCCACCCATAAAGGTTTTTAAAAGTTTGTATTGTGTCACCTCTTATTAAAACCTTTTATACATTTCCACATTTTACTCAAGAATATATTGGTATTTTATTAAATTGATTTTTCACTTCTTTTCATTTTTCTACTTCCAAGTTGACCAGTGTAACAAAAACTAGAGCTGTCTGTTTTCTATAAATAATCTCCTGCCCTACTTTTGCATTCCAAGTTTACATTAGACAATTAATATCCGTTACATCCACCAGCTGGAATTGATGATCAAACGTTCAGCATTTTTCAGACTAATCAATAACTGTTCCGTGCATACAGCACCTCCCATCTCTATTCCAGATCAGCCCTTCTCACTACATCCCTTCAGACTCAACCGATCGACGTTTGAAATGCACCGTCGGGGACGGTTTTTGCCTCAGGTCAGGGTTCAAAACAGTTCGCCCTTATTGCTCACCCCTGTCGCTGTCGGGTGTCTTTAGTTGCATCTGTTTTTTGCCGTGTGGTGTAAACTAGTAGCGAAAAGACAACGTGTTGATTCGTGTTAAAAAACGTCTCGGAATGGTGTGAAATCGTTAAAAATGAGGAGAGTGAAATGTGTTGTTTTTGTTTATGTTGGACGAGTTGAGGAAGAGAATAATGAGGAGAAGGATTAGGCTGTCTGACGTAAAGCCAAAGTGAGTCTGACTGACTATATAAATTTGTAGATTTGGAGTTTATATAAGCTTAATGCAATAATTTTTGCACATGACAAACTGTTAGAGCAGTGGTTCCCAACCTTTTATGTCTGGCGACCTACCTTCTGATGTTTTTTCATATTGGCGACCCATCCCTCACCCATGATGATACGCTATTCTGTACTATGTACGTCATTCAGCTACGGTAAAAGCCATGTCGCGACCCACCTGAAATCTGCCCGCGACCCACTAGTGGGTCGCGACCCACCGGTTGGGAAACGCTGTGTTAGAGTATTAAAGTTATCCAAATAAATTCAGATTTTTTTGTTAATTAATTCCAATTGTAATTATCAGTATCTCAGTCTAGTCCTGTCGCCAGGGGGGGTACAACGGCCTCCTTAATTCAGATGGACTTACCCAAGTTTTTTTATGTATTTTGACACGTAGAACACGAATTTTTTGGGTAACAGCTGATCCGGATGACGATAAGACTGTTATAAACAAAGAACTTGAGGAACTGCTTAACAGCGATTTTTCGCAAAACAAAAATTTTTTTGTATTTTTGGGTGATTCTAAGCAAAAAATGTTCTTACAAGTTTTTTCGTAGGATGCATAGTTTTCGAGATAAACGCGGTTAAACTTTCAAAAAAATCAAAAAAGTGCAATTTTTGAACCCGAATAATTTTTTATTAAAAAATAAAATTGCAATTCTGCTTACTGCATTTGAAACTTCAAGTCAAATTCTATCGGTTTTTTTTTATCGTCAAACAAAGCTTTAAACACATAGTGTTTCCCGTGCCCAATTCTTGCGTTTTTATGTACGAAATCTACGTAAGAAATTGTCTATATGCGCGCCTATTCGTTCGATTTTAAATGAGAAATGCATTGAAAACATCATTCAAGCACTATGTGTTTATAGCTTTGTTTAACAATAAAAAATTTAATTTTTAGCAAATCAAATGATCAAAACAGATAGAATTTGACTTGAAGTTTCAAATGCAGTAAGCAGAATTGCTATTTTATTTTTTAATCAAAAGTTATTCGGGTTCAAAAATTGCAATTTTTCGATTTTTTGAAAGTTCAACCGCGTTTATGTCGAAAAGTTTTATTTTTCGAAAAATCCCTGTTATGTAATTCCTCAAGTTCTTTGTTTATAACAATCTTATCGACATCCGGATCAACTGTTACCCAAAAAATTCGTATTCGACGGATTAAGATACATAAAAAAACTTGGGTAAGTCCATCTGAATAAAGGAGGCCGTTGTACCCCCCCCCCTGGCGACAGGACTAGTCAGGAAATCTTTCCAAAAAAAGATTATTTTAAAAAATTGTGCGAAAAATGTATAATCAACGAGTTGTTAGTGTGTCATGATTTTTCAAAATTAATCTACTGTTGACTTACTTGATCTTGATCTTGTAGACAATAACCTGCTTTTAGTTGAAAAATATCCGAGGGTGGTGTTATTACCCTCGGGATATTAAATTCTGACTATTCTATTAATACTGTATTGTTATCCGCTATGTGCTACGCATTTTTCCTCAGTAATAGGATAAGAGGTGCTTCTTTGATTTTTCTCTCCTTTATGTCTGTTCCTTTCATGATTGTAGATGCGTCTTTCGATTGTAGTCTGTGCTCGTTGTCCCAATCATGTTTGCACATCTGTGATTTGTCGAAGGCTCTGTTTTTGATGTCTATTTCATGCTCGCTTATTCTGACACTATATAGAAATTGTTGCATTCACTGGGTATTTTATAGATGTAGCTATTTGATCTTTCTTGTGTGTTGTTGGGTTTGGTTTTGGGCAGGATAGTTCTCAGTGTATTGGTTGTTTTGAAGGTTGAGGTGTTGTACTTATTTCATATCTGTTTTAAATTTTCCGATAAGCCCTTTACATTGGTATTGTTTTAATCAATGGATCCCTTATTGTGAATGTTTCTGGGTTGCTTGTATTGTTTTGTTGCTTCCTTTCTTCAATCTTGTGAAATTCCTTGTTTATTAATGACAAAGGGCAGTCTCTTTTTGTCAAAACCGTTGTTAACATGTTTTTTTCTTGCTAAAATGCATTTTCATTAGAATAAGTATAGCGATACGTTTTAATTACTATTTTTGCTAATTTTATTTTCTTAATTTTTAATAACTTTTCTAAAACGAAACCACATTAGTCATTTAAAATTCACATGTAATACACAAACCATATGCCAACAAGGGCCGTTGATTTCGAGAAACGAAAATGTATCCCTAGATTGTATAAAATTAATGTTTTTTTCAAGGAAACACTAATTGATTAAGATGCCATATTGCCACACTCTTCACGTCAACTTCTTAAAATACAAAAAGGTTCTTATCTTGTAAAAGGCAGATGTAGTAATTTACGGCCCTTCTGGCCATTATCGCAAAACCGCAAACCAGTTGACATAATAGTTGGTGGTCCGGCAGGCCAGTCTCTACACAGCATGCGAATGATTCAGACACACCCTCGCTCTCACTAACAATACCCTTTCGAGATATAAGCGAAACCACGCTTGTTTACCCAAAATAAATAAATATATTACTGTTCGTTGTTACACTTATTTTTAATTAATTCCGTCAACACACACGACCGGAATATAAGTATTTCGGCTCAGTGTTACTAGTCATATATTGATACGTTATTATTTGAGTGGTAATTTAAGTAGCTGTTGGAGCAGGATGATTTTCTGTAAACTTTGGTTGAATATCCGTTGTCCTCTTTTGTGGTTAATATCAAGAGAAGGAAGTGGAAGATGCTTTCTTTTTTCATTGTGAATTTGATTGATTCTTCTTTACTATTGACGACCCTCAGAAATTTATTCAATGCTTTTGGTCCCTGAGGCAAAATGGAGAATACACCGTCTACATAAATATGTTCATCGTACTGTGGTGTTTGTCTTTTTTTGTGTACAATGTTTTGTTCGAAATCCTCCATAAATATATCTGCTAATAATGAAGATAAGGATGAGCTCACGGCTGATCCGAATTTTAGCTTATAAAAGCCATTTGTCTAGTTAAAAATAATGTGTTGTATGTGCAATGTGTAGTCGATTTCTGCTAGTTTCTGCAAGAATTGTTGTGAATTTTAATAAAAGTTGTTTGTTGTACTTCAAGGAGACTTCAAGTCTGCTTCAAGGAAAACCCATGCTGCTGTAAATTGGTCTGGGCTTGATCTAAGGGTTACGTTTTCTTTGTGCATTTTTGAGATTCCGTCAGGTATTAATTTGTGGACTGTTTTATATATTTCGTTTTCCAGTGATTTGGTTTGTTCTTTTTTTTTGAGTTTTTTTGTAAGGTCCATTTGTAACCAAATCTTGAATTTTCTCCTAATATAGTCATTTGTCTATAATTACAGTTGCGTTATTCTTGTCAGTTTTTAATATTACTATAGACTCATCTTCTTTTAGAGCTTTGATAACTTTGAGTTCCTCTTTACTAACATTTGCTTTTGATTTAGTGCTTTCTTCCAGTTTCTTTTTTCATAGTACTCTATAGTCTCTCTTTTCGTGTATTGATAGTACTTGACTTGGTCGTAGTTAAAGTCTGTACTATAGAAAATATATTTATATATAATTTAAAATAAAATTATCATCGTATTGGGGGTTGTTTGTATATAACCGATCTGTAGAAGAACTGTCTTCATTCTCACATTTTTCTCTATTACTCTCCAATGTAATTTACTATTTTTGTTGGGTATAAGCCACAATTTTACTTTGAAATTTAGTTGATTTGACGTTTCGATTTCCGAAGTGGGAATCTTATCATTATCTTATTTTTCTTTACGCCATCTCCGCGACGAAGATTGGCAATTATCATTGCTATTCTAACTTTTGGCACTACAGCCCGAAAGAGTTCAGTTGAGCTGCATTCAAACCATTTCCTGAGATTTCTCAGCCAGGACATTTTTCTCCTACCTATGCTGCGCCTTCCTTGAATATTTCACTGCATAATTAATTTTAAGAGTTGATATCTGTCAGCACGTGTTATATGACCCAAGTATTGAAGTTTTCTTATTTTGATTGAATCCAGTATCTCCCTGCTGTTCTGTATTCTCCTTAGTACTTCCTCATTGGTTATTCTGTCTGTCCAGGAGATTCCCAGCATTCTTCGATATGTCCACATTTCAAATGCTTCCCATCTATTGAGACATTGTTTATTAAGAGTCCATGTTTCCACACCATACAAAAGAACAGAAAATGCATAACATTTTAGTACTCGCTTTCTAACATTTAGGCTGAGGTCTCTACTACATAATATTTGTTTCATATTAGTGAATTCACTTCTAGCCTTTTCTATTCTAATTCTGATTTCTTTGTCTAATCGTTTGTTTCACTAATGTTTGTCCCTAAATAGTTATAATTCTGAACTCGTTCTATCGTCTTATTATTTACGTGTAGATTGATGTTTCTAATATTTTTCTTTGATATAACCATGAATTTTGTTTTCTTTATGTTTAGTGACAGACCAAATTCTTCACTTGTTGCAACAACCTTATCTAAAATTCTTTGTAGATCTGTAACAGTTTCTGCTATTATGGTCCAAGAGCTGTGAGACATTTTTGAGTAGGTATTTTAGGCAACCTGAAATTCTTTCAGGTGACTCTTCCATAATAGCCTAATACAAAAATGCCGGTCTGGCTGGAGGGTAGCGGTTATTTTCCCCAAAAATCCCTCCAAAGTTAAAAAAAAGGGTAAAAATTGTTATTACAAAAAATATTATTGATATGACTCGAAAGTAAATTTAAATATTCAAATGTAAAGAAAATAAACAGGCGAGGCGATTTGAGGGCTATTTTAACTCTGCAAGATACTTGCATGGGCGCCCCAGGATTATTTTCAGGGGGTGCATCTGAACTTCAGAAGATTTCATCTGAATCTGTACATACTATTAACGAGTATAAAATATACAACTATACATGCATAGCTATGTACATTCCTTCCGGACAGGGAGGTGCAATTGTTATTTCGACAGGGTATTTTTTAAATTCAAAAATAAATATTCTAAAAAAGACAGGTTTTTTTTGGTGAAATTTTCCAATTACCATGTGATCAAACAAATTATGCGTGCATATAAATGAAAACAGCTATAGGTAAGCAGCAGTCTGAGAAAGAACCTATACCGATAGCTGTTTGCGTCCTCTGTTGTAGCTGAGCGAGTCCGTTCGCTCGAGAAAAATCACGTGACCTGGCGATATCCATGTTGTTGTCCTCGAAACGTTAGAGTAATTATTATATATTATAGTTTTTTAAGTAACTTTTTCTTAATTAAAGAAAAATAATACGTACTATACAATAGATTTTGCAAATATGATAGAAAAAGACAAATTTATAATTATAAATATATAGGTAGAAAAGTATAAAACTATAAACTAAATTAATTCTGTGTCTGAATCTTGTACTTCTTCTTCAAACTCCTCATCTAAGCTTAAATATTCATTCTCTTCTTCTTCGTCAGACTCCCCTCGAGACTCAGATTCCTCTTCTACATGATCTGTAAATAATTATAATATGCATTTAGAATTAATTAAAAATTAATTAGTGATTAATAAGTCGAGTTGCTACGTATTCTCCGTCCTTTTATACGGAGTCGAAAGCCTGGACAATCACGGGCGCATCTGAAGAAAGACATACCGTTGTTGAGATGTGGAGTTATCGAATAATGTTAAATATATCATGGATACACGTAAAGAACACGGAAACAATAAGAAAAATGAAAAAGGTAAAAGTACTTTGGTCATATACTAAGAAATAAAAAACGTGATGTGATTGGTTATATAAGGAAAAGTATTAAGCATTGGTTATATAAGTAAGAATACGTAGCAAATCAATCAATTAATCACTAATTAATTTTTCATTAATTCTAAATATATATTTACATACAACTATTTACAAATCAGGTAGAAGAATCTGAGTCTCGAGGGGAGTCTGACGAAGAAGAAGAGAATGTATATTTATTTTAGCTCATTTTTCTTTCCTTCATAGTGTTGAGTATTTCTTTTGCCTTTTTCATCTTTCTTAATGTTTCCGTGTTTGTTAAGTGTTGGTATTTTTTACATTATTCGGTAACACCACATCTCAATAATGGCAAGTCTTTCTTCAGATGCGCCCGTGATTGTCCAGGCTTCGACTCCGTATAAAAGGACAGAGAATACGTAGCAACTCAATTAATTAATCACTTATAGTTTATAGTTTTATACTTTTCTACCTATATATTTATAATAATAAATTTGTCTTTTTCTATCATATTTGCAAAATCTATTGTATAGTACGTATTATTTTCCTTTAATTAAGAACAATTACTTAAAAACAATAATATATAATGATTACTCTAACGTCTCGAGGCACAACAAAATGGATATCGCCAGGTCACGTGATTTTTCTCGAGCGAACGGACTCGCTCAGCTACAACAGAGGACGCAAACAGCTATCGGTATAGGCTCTTTCTCACACTGCTGCTTACCTATAGCTGTTTTCATTTATATGCACGCGTAATTTGTTTGATCACATGGTAATTGGAAAATTTCACCAAAAAAAAACCTGTCCTTTTTAGAATATTTATTTTTGAAATTAAAAAATACCCTGTCGAAATAACAATTGCACCTCCCTGTCCGGAAGGAATGTACATAGCTATGCATGTATAGTTGTATATTTTATACTCGTTAATAGTATGTACACATTCAGATGAAATCTTCTGAAGTTGAGATGCACCCCCTGAAAATAATCCTGGGGCGCCCATGCAAGTATCTTGCAGAGTTAAAATAGCCCTCAAATCGCCTCGCCTGTTTATTCTCTTTACATTTGAATATTTAAATTTACTTTCGAGTCATATCAATTTTTACCCTTTTTAACTTTGGGGGGGATTTTTGGGGAAAATAACCGCTACCCTCCAGCCAGACCGGCATTTTTGTATTAGGCTATCGTAGAAGAGTCACCTGAAAAATTTTCAGGTTGCCTAAAATACCTACTCAAAAATGTCTCACAGCTCTTATAGGTATCTAATTTGACATATGGGTAGGTCATTTATTTTTATGCCTGCTACTTCATCTTCGAGTGCTTTTTTGAATATTTCTTCTGAATATGCATTAAATAGTGATGACGACAAAACACAGCCTTGTCTAACGCCTCTTTTGATTTTGATTTTATTGGTGTTTAAATTATTTATTCTTATGGCAGCTTCTTGTTCATAATACAGATTATTTATTATTAGCCGGCAAAGCAAGATAGCCCGAAGTTCTTTAATAATTTTTGATAATACTCTTCGTTAAACTTTACAAAACTGTATATTATAAGTCACCTTGCCAGTGTACCTAGTTATTTAAAAACTATCAAGACCAACAATTATCATAAATGATGTAATATAGTATAAAAATTGCAGTCAACTTCCTGTTTATAATCATTATGACATTCTACATGAAATAATAATGGTCTACATGAAATTATCAACTATTTTAAAAATAATATTCCTCGTAGTTCCATAAAACAATAATGAAACTAAACGTTATAAGCATATAATATATGATGTACTAGACCAGAGCATTTAGGAAAAAAAATAAATCGATTTTTAAATAGCTACAGCAACTTTTTGTTGTTCTGAAGCTATTTTCTTGTGGCATTTTTTATGATTAATTATTTATATGGGAAATAAGCCACAATTAAAATGAAATAAATTATTTTATTAACGTTTCGACGCCCAAATCGGGTGCCGTTGTTAAAATACAAAATATTACTAAATAAATAAATATAAATAAATAAATAAATATATAAATAAATAAAAAATAAATAAATAAAGTAATATTTTGTATTTTGACAACGGCACCCGATTTGGGCGTAAAAACGTTAATAAAATTATTTTTTTCATTTTAATTGTGGCTTATTTCCCATATAAATAAATATTTAAGCAACTTTTTGAATTGTGTTTGGGGTGAAGTCAGGAAAAAAAAAAAGAATGTGTGTGTACTTTGTACGCACGTAAGAAGTTAATACTTCTATTATATGATTTCATTATTTTATTTAAATATTAAACTAATTTTAATACTTACCACTTTTCAAATTTTTTTATTAAAATGATACCAAAAATTAAAAAAAAAAGAATAGTAATCGTCCAGAATTGAACCCGGGACCTCTCGATCTGTAGTCGAATGCTCTACCAATGAGCCATGGACATTCCTCGGACATAATGACAAATCACGGTAACAAATAGACGAAGTGAAGTATAAATATAAAAAATGTTTTATTAATACTTATTATCTTGCTCCCGAGGAAGACAAATCCAAAAGCAAAATATATTTACTAAAAACACTAATATATTCTTCCCACACCTTTTTTGCACTGATACATACATAACTTGAAAGATTTGGCATCTAACTCCATACTGTCTGTGTGCGCATGCGCGTGGCATAATGAAAATTCACTCCCAATCGCGCCTAAAGAAGTATAACTTCAAAAATGCCTAATTGCGTTTTAAAGTACATCAAATGCATCTAAAAATCTATAAATCTGTCAAAATTAGTACATTAAGTACCAGATTTTGTTACTCAAGGGAAATCAAATCGAATATTCCATGAAAACCGCGGATACTCACGGCGAAATTAGATCTAGGATAAAGTAGGCTAGAGCCGCTTTTAGAAGGATTTCCAGGGTGTTATGTAACAGAGAGCTAAAATTGGCATTGGGGATTTGCCTACTTCGCTGCTACGTGTTCTCGGTCTTACTTTACGGTGTCAAGTCCTGGACTGTGAATAAAATCGATCTAAATCGCCTTCAGGCTTTCGAAGTGTGGTACTATAGAAGAATTTTAAAAGTTTCCTGGGTGGAGAAGATTCGAAACTCCACAATACTAGAACGTCTCAGCAAGACACTGAGATAATAAAAAGCATCAAGAAGAGAAAGCTAGAGTATTTCGAACATGTAACGAGAGGTCCCAAATATATGTTGCTACAAAATATTAGGCAAGAGAAAATAGCAGACAAATGCTGTTTAGGACGAAGAAAAACCTCATAGTTGAAGAACTTGCGAGATTGGTATGGTGTTGATACAAGCAAGCTGTTTAGGGTGGCAGTGAATAAAATTAAGATAGCTATGATGGTTACCACATAAGGTACGCTGATAACATCGTATTGATAACCGACAAAAAAGAAGAATTGTTTGAAATGATAAAAGAATTGGACATAGAAGTCGGAAAGATAGGCCTTAATATGAATTACAGCAAGACCAAAATCATAACAAATACAGATGAGGACATCACATTGAGGATAGAACAAGATGAAATAGAACAAGTTCACGATTATATATATCTGGGTCAAATTATAAAACTTAACAAGGAAAACCAACTAAGGCAAGGAATCTGTCTACCCACCTATTGTTTGTAGATTTGAAGAATGCATACGATACGGTACCTTTGAAAAAAATGTTTCAAACATTGAAGAAGGTAGGTCTCAGTAGAGAGTATGTGGATGCTATCGCAAATATATACAAAAATGCAAGAAGTGTCGTTAAAGAAGGAAAGTTTATATCTGAACCATTCCCTATATCAAAGGGACTTAAACAAGGATGTTGTCTATATCCGACTTTATTTAAAATTTATATTCAATCATCGCTAGAGCAGTGGAGGAAACAAGTATCCGGAATGGGAATAGACATAGGCAGTGGTAAATGTCTAACAACTTTGTTTTTTGCAGATGATCAGGTAGTCGTAGCGAATGATGAGGAAGACATGGACTACATGTTTAGAAAACTAAAGAAAGAATATAAAAAATGGGGCCTCAATATGAATATGTTAAAGACAGAGTATCTTAAAATAGGGGATGATGAAGAAGATCCGGATCTATAATATCTACAGAAGGCACTACCAAAAGAGACATCGAAAAGAGAACGCAGCAGGGCATAAAAGCGGTAAATATTCTAAGCTCTCTACTACTGTGGTCTAAAGATATAAGACAAAAAACGAAATTGACAATCTATCGTACCTTGGTAGAGCCTATTATGACTTATGGGGCTGAAGTTTGGCAGATGACGAAAAAAGATAGAAAAAGAATAGAATTAGTAGAAATGGATTATCTAAGGAGAGCGTGTGGTATATCTAAAAAAGATCACATCAGGAATGAAGATATTAGAAGGAGGTCACATACTGTATATTCCAGTGTAGATAGAATTGAAACTAGACAACTAGTGTGGTATGGTCACGTGAAACGAACAAATGAAGATAGATGCCAAAGAAAGCTTTAAATTACATACCACACCAAAGAAGAAGAAGGGGAAGACCTTCAGTTGCCTGGGAAGAAAATGTACGGCACATAATGAGAGATAGAGCCATCAAAGAAGACGAATGGATGGACAGAAAACGATGGCGGTCGAAATGCGAGAAGCGGCAGAGGCTGTAGGAACCTTGCTTATAGATAGATTATAGATAGAACAAGGAAAACCAAACAGCAGAGATCAAAAGACGAGTTAGACTGGCATGGGCGGCATTTGGCAACTAAGCTACATCCTTAAAAACAAAAGATATCCACAACAAAGACCAAGGTATACAATCAATGCGTACTCCCTGTTCTCACTTACGGTTCCCAAACGTGGACGTTTACAAAAGCAAACATGAACAAGATCATAAAAAGGCAAAGAGCTACGGAAAGGCAAATGTTGCACATAAGGCTAATGGATAAAAAGAGAAACGAGTGGATAAGAGAGAAAACCAAAGTTAGGGATGTTAGACAAGAAGTTGCAAAATTGAAATGGAGATTAGCCGGACACACTATAAGACAAAAAGAAGACCGATGGAACAAAATTCTCATAAATTGGAGACCGTGGGAATATAAACGAAGCAGAGTAAGGCCACAAATGACATGGCAGATGATGTCAAGAAGCCCGTGGGCTCTAGGTGGATAACTGTAGCGACAGATGGAGAAGAATGGAAAAGGATTGTGGAGGCCTATGTCCAAAGATGGACCGAAGAAGGCTAATCAGATAGAGATAGAGATTATGGTAACCAACGTTCTGAAATGATGTATTTTTAATGTATTTTGTGCTGTTAGTGCAATAATGATGCATTTTCACCCATTTTTCTATTTGTAGGCTTTTTCCTGACGTCATCCTGCCTGCCGTCAACACAATGCAAAAAATTGTCGATAGGTGCTGTGTTTAAAAATCGATTTATTCCGGTGTTTTTTGTTCTAAATGCCCTGGTCTACGTAAATAACAAGGAGACAAAGACTTTAATTTGTTTACAAATGATGATATCAAAGCGAGAGTGACTCCTCAGGTAGAGGTCGACAGATCTCCCGTTGAGTTGAGTTACAATGAAATTTTAACACTTTGATCGCTGATGTAATTTAATTAAAGTCCACTAAAAAAGTACCGCGGTTATATAACACTTTTTCATTCGATCCTTTATGAATATGTAGTTAATTTTATGCTAGACTATATACAGTAACAGCAAAATAATAATGATGGTTACACGCCATAGTTTCAATGTCGTGAGAAATAAACACAGCACAAAGAATTATTGAACTTGAAGAATTTAGCTTATAAAATGAGGATTTAGCTTTATGATAAGGTGTTATTATTGTGTAACTAAGAATGTCTATCAGTGTATCCTCCCTATACTCACGTATCGTTCACAGACGTGGATACTCACCAAGGCCAATATGGATAAAATAGTAAAGGCACAAAGAGCAACGGAAAGATCAATGCTCGGGGTGAGGCTCATAGACAAAAAAAAATAAAGAGATTAGACGCAAAACCAAAGTAAAAAAAACAGCAGAACATGCTGCCAAATTAAAATGGAGCTTCGCAGGGCACAATGCCCGACTGAAATGGATAAAAGATGGAACCACGAAATACAACAATGGAGACCATGGTTAGGATGGAGAAGCAGAGGAAGGCCACAAATGGCTGATGACATTAAGAAGATTGGGGGACACAACTGGCAGCAAGTGGCGCAAAATAGAAAACACTGGATTTAATTGGGGGATGCCTATGTCCAAAGTTGGATTACTTTGAAGGTTGAAGAAGAAGAATGTCTAGATATACTCGGAAAAATTTATTGAGTTTATTGTTTCTTATTGTTTTTACGAATGAGACGAATTCTCATCCTTATCAAGACCTTATCGAGGCCTATCCTTTCATTCCTTATGGGACATTTGCCTCTCGTATTTAGAGCTCTTTATTTCGCTTATTTTGGTGAGTCACTTCGCATTCTTCTTGTGTATTGTCAAAGTTTTTGTATGACAGCTTTCATTAAATTTTCTTCCACTTATTTCGATACTACATCGATTTACTTGATATTTTCAGAGTAAGTAGGGAATAGATCAGGAAACAAAGTCTACCCCATGCCGATGTGCGCTTTTATCTTGGGGGTGGTTCTAACCCCTTCTCGGGGGTGGAAAATTTTTTTGTTGAAATAACCACGAAAGTGGCTAAAGAACCTAATTCTAAGCAAAAACTGTTCTATATTTTTTTTTGAAAACTTAATACTTTTTGAGTTATTAGTGGTTGAAAATTGGCCATTTTCATTGAAAAATGACACCTTTTCGGACGGTTTTCTGCGAATACTTGCATCTAAAAACTATGCATCAACAAAAAAACTATTTAAAAAATTTTTGTAGCTTATAAAAAAATAAAGAGACTCGTTCCTTCATAAATCTTCTAGTTATAATACAAAAAGAGATATGGTAGGTGAGAAGAGTTTGTTTTTTTTGGTGCATGCTCAAATCGGTGTATTCTACTTGAAATAACAGAGAAACGGTCGATTGAAGGTGTATAATATGTACTACCAATATCTTTTAGAGTGCTTGAAAAGAACTTTAAAATGAGCAATATGGCAATACATATTTAATGTCGATTACATTCAACCTAAGCGAGATATGCTGCAAAATATTGATGACTAGTAGAACCCCGATTATCCGGGTGCGGTTTATCCATGCTATGATTTTCTATTACTCAAGTTGCGTTTCTGAGGTTTTATCAAAATAGCGTCATCGTAAATCACTTGACGTAAACTCTATATGACGAAAGAAAGAGAGACTCATAATGAAAGATTTATTTTTTTCTGTTATTTTTTATGGTAGGTACATATGTATGTATATACGTACATATGTATTATACATAAGAAATACATGTTCGGATTATCCGTGCTTTTCAATTATCCGTGCCACCCTTCGGTCCCGAGGAGCAGGGATAATCGGGGTTCTACTGTACATCGTTTTCCTTCTATAATACTCTTTATTATAGTGTAATTTCTATGTTTAAAAAGTTGGACGGGTTTAAAATGAATAGTTTTTGAAAAAATAAGATCAAATTATAGAACGCATTTTTAAATTTTCTTAAAAATCTTCCTTTTTCTCCATGTAACTCGAGAATGATAAGAGATACGAAAAAAAGATACCAAACAAAAATGTAGGGTTTTTTTAGATAAAAATTTTGTTTTTTTTTTTTTTCATTACTGTATCTCTTATTGTTTTCAAGTTACAGGGAGAAAAAGGAAGCTTTTTAAGAAAATTTAAAAATGCGCTCTATAATTTGATCTTATTTTTTTTCAAAAACCCGTCCAACATTTTGAACATAGAAATAACACTATAATAAAAGGTATAGTAGTAGGAAACCGATGCATTTAAATTCTGGTGGATGATGGGTTAAATATACTTCTCATTTTTTCTTAAAATACATTAGTCATCAATTTTTTTGCAGCATATCCCGCTTATTTTGAATGTAATCGACATTTAATATTAATAGTTTTTAAGGTATTCGCAAAAAACCGTTCGAAAAGGTGTCATTTTTTAATGAAAATGGCAAATTTTCAACCACGAATAACTCAAAAAGTATTGAGTTTTCAAAAAAATATATAAAACAGTTTTTGTTTAGAATTAGGTTCTATACCACTTCCGTGGTTATTTTAACCGAAACATTTTCCACCCCCGAGAACCCCAAGATAAAAGCACACATCGGTATATGGTAGACTTTGTTTCTTGAGCTATTCCCTACTTATAGAAGAATTAGAAGATAAGTAGAGGCTATTCCCAAAATTTCATTAAAATCCATGCAGTAATATGGAATTCGGAGGTAATATCCTAATTCTTACTCCCATTGACTGGCGTATAATGATTTCATGTCATTTTAAAAATTTTATGAATAGAGATGGGCGTATCATTCCAGATTTATCTATGTATAAAGCGCGCTGTTATTAGTAAGGTTAATTAATAAGTTTATTTCGAACTGTAAACTTTTAAATAAATAGTCTTTTATAGATTCGAACCGTTTTTTCATTATTTATAACATTCTTCTTTTTTTTTTCAGAGATGTGCGAACCGTAGTTCTTCAGAAAGGTAACTCAGGTCTCGGATTCAATATCGTCGGTGGTGAAGATGGCGAGGGAATCTTCATATCGTTCATCTTGGCAGGGGGGCCCGCCGACCTGAGCGGAGAACTTCGAAGGGGCGATCAGATTCTGAGCGTCAACGGAGTCAATCTCAGAAATGCCACCCACGAGGAGGCGGCGCTGGCCCTGAAGGTAAATAATCATCTGGTAAGACAAGTAGTACAACATTTATTATGGCTTACAATGGTGTGACACGTGTGAAAAGCTCTTAAGCATGTTTTGGTATGGATTTTTTTGGCTATTTGGTAATCTTAACTTTGGAAGTGGTTTATATAAAAATATAATGTAGTTTATTTAAATTTTTTAGTAAATGTAGAAAAATGTTATAATAATACTATACTAAATTTACAATCAAGCGGCAGTAGAAATAAACAAACCAAGACACGTTAAATGCTACTAGGAGCACTCCCGAATCATAATTTACAATTAAACTTTGAAAATCATGATTTGAGATTTACAATGTATGTATATACTGTTATGCTCTGCATTTCTCTCTTTTATGAGATTGATGAGCAAATTCTTAATTTATTTAATTACTCAATTATTTTCATTACTGTTTATGTAAAACAAAACCAAATTTAAATTAAATTTTCTAATAAACTTTATTCTCAGGGCTATTTTATTTTTGATGCTTTACCTTTGGTTTGTGGCTTCTGGTATCTCTAGTTGCTTATTCCATCCAGGACAAAACAGGGAAATAACACACACTCAATGTCATATAAATGTTAAAAAATATTATTTATTTATCCAATATACCATAAACATAGGATTTAAAAAATATGCTAAAATATGCAACTATTTCTCATCTATTAAATTAAGCTTTAATTCTGATATCTCCTGTTTAAAAAAAAATATATTTAAATAATTCGTTATTTATTCTTACAAAATTTAATAAAATTTATTTTTCTCTTTTTGAATTGATTACTCATTTCTTCTTTAAAATTTGGACAGACTAATTATGTTATAGAACTGTTCAGTACAAAAATTAAGCAAATATGGTGTGGATATAAACAAACTCTCTCCGTTTCACAAATGATTTGACTAACCTTTTTGTTTCTTCTCTACTTCTTTTCCCGGATTGCGTCGTCCTCGATTCTCCCACACGTACTCTTAGGATGTTGCGAAAGGTCCCTCTCGTCCAACTGCTTTACAAACAAACAAACAGGACTCGCTCGAATTTTCGACTCAGTTTTCTCTCTGCTCGCTATCTTGTGCAAATAGCCCAATTGGCTACTCGTTCTAGACAGAAACAGGAATCTTCCTCGGACACAGGAAAATTAACTTCTCAAACCGGTCAACGATTTCGTTTCAACTTGATTCTGCTCGCAAAGGCCAATTTCACTACTTTACACTGACTTCTCACTTTTCAAAAACTGGACTGCTGTCTCCAGATATTCATTACACAAAATCAGACTCAACACTCTCATCCCTTCCATCCATCAATTTCCACCAATCACAAAACATTCTTTCTACCCACTACACCCATATTATCATTTCTTAAGAACCAATTTAATGTGTATACAACTTTCCATTTTGTTAAATTTCAGGAGACATCAAATTACTTTCGTTGTTTCAAAATGCTAAACAAAAAGCCTTACATTCTAAACTCAATAAATTTGTTTACCGCTTAACCTTCTTCGAATTTTTTATAAAATGTCTTATTGTCCATTGCAAAGCGAAATAAACTGTATTGTCTAATCTGACCGCACCATTTTTTTAAGTCCGTTCAAAAACCCATTAAGAAAACCACCTTCTTAACGATTTCACTTTCTGCGAAAACACTGATTACTAACTAAATTATCCTATTACAATTTTTGGTCATATACAGGGCGATGAAAATCTATAATTTCGTGGTCTCTGATATAAATTTATTTTATAAATTTTTCCTCATGAAAATTATACAACAATACATTGTAAATTATGATTCGGGAGTGCTCCTAGTAGCATTTAACGTGTCTTGGTTTGTTTATTTCTACTACATCTTGATTGTATATTTAGTATAGGAAGTTTTTATTATAGATAGATGATATAGCTTATTAAAGAATATAAAACGGTGTTAAGAAGTAACAATATTAAATGTAATTATTATGCATCATCCCCATATATTCTTGCCTTCCGTTTATGGTTCCCACATGGGATCAAGAGAATATAGAATGGGGAACAAAGAAGTAAAAATACTCTGCTACGCAGACGACGCAATATTGATAGCCCATGATGAAGATAGTCTGCAAAGATTAGTCCACAGATTTAACATAAGAGCAAAAGAATTTCAAATGGCAATTTCATCTCAGAAAACTAAAATAATAGTAATCAGTAAAGAACCAATCGGATGTAACATAAAAATTGATGGTATCAGTATTAAACAAATAATGGAAGTAAAATACCTTGGAATTACATTATCAAGATACGGAAACCTAGACAAAGAAGTGAGAAATCAAGTACAAAAAGAAAATAGACTGGCAGGATGCCTTAATAACACTATATGGCGAAACCGACATATTAACACTGAGATAAAGTCAATAATTTATAAAACCAGTGTAAGACCAATAATGGCATATGCATCAGAAACAAGACCCGATGCCCGAGAGATCGAAAGAGGAGTGAAGATATCAGAAGACAATGTAACGTACAGTGTAAAAACGAATGGACACTAAATAGAAAAAAAAAAAAGAATGGAACAACCACATAACCAGAATGGGGGAGACACGTGTCTCAATATCAGAAGACAATGTAACGTACAGTGTAAAAACGAATGGACAGTAAATAGAAAAAAAAAAAGAATGGAACAACCACATAACCAGAATGGGGGAGACACTTGTGGTCAAAATAGCAAGAGATAAATCACCAATCGGTAGAAGAAGTAACAAGCAGAATTGCTTATACAGAGGAAGAAGAGGAGAAATACATGGTGATTTCATATAAAGTTTGGTTTTGTGTATAAGAACATAGAAATATCAAATCTTATCAATAATCACTCATTTGTTTTTTGTGAAAAACGCATGGCTTTTTATTTCTGCTTTTAATGTATTTGTAAGTCCAAATAATGCATGAATTATCTCCGTTTTCATATTTTGAAAATATTTAAGTACATTTTTCAATAAGTTATTGTTGCTTGTAGGGTACAAGTCAGACAGTCAGCGTTGTAGTACAATATCGGCCCGAAGAGTACAACAGATTTGAAGCTAAAATTCATGACCTAAAACAACAGATTGCGCATCCTGTTACGGGTGGTACTTTACTCAGAACATCACAGAAACGATCTCTCTATGTTAGGTAAGTATTAAAAAGTACTAGATACTACAATTATGCAGAAATATTTGAAACGAAGAAGGTCACTCAGGTAGCAAATCAAGTAGAGGGGACAGGGGACTTCAGTTGAACACGTTGGTTCAAAGAGGTAGGCTACGGCTCCACGGGCGAGAAATTGACGCTAGCAGTAGCCGTAAAACGAACTTAAGGTTCCGCGGAACGGAATAGGAATAGCCGAACTGTACCGACTACAGGACTTGTGCGTAGTCGGTTCAGTTCGGCTATTCCTATTCCGTTCCGTGGAACCTTTAGTTCGTTTTACGGCTACTGCTAGCGTCAATTTCTCGCCCGTGGAGCCGTAGACTAAATATCCATCTGCACGAAATCAGTGGTTTTCGATATTGACAGATAAAATCGTCAAATAGTTGTTTATTTAGAATACATTTAATATATTTTTAATACACATGAATATGTATTACAAGTGCCGTGAAAAGTAGGACACTAAGTGCACAAGTTTTAAAATTTACGCACGAGGTAACAGAAGAAAATGTTACTGTGAAACAAGTAACAAATAAAAACCGGGAACCTTTGAAATCCTATTGATCTGACAACGTCGCATAACCAAAGATTTCGATCGGCCTGACCTTGACGGTTTCAGATATTTCTGTCGACCTATACTATATCCAAATACTACTATGTACATACAGGGGTGGGCAAAAGCCGGCCCGCGGGCCGCATTCGGCCCTTCTGCTTACTTTATCCGGCCCGTTGAAAAATCCCGCAAGTAATTTTTTTCGTAGGCGCAAACCTTCACGTAATTTTGCGCATACGAAATACTTTTTAAATGCATTCATTTTTTTCAAATCCTGAGAAACCTAATACGTATTATTTTAAAATTTTAAAGCAGAATGAAATATTGTCTAGGGCCAAAAGTCCCTGAAAACTTCTATGTTTATTTTATTATTAAGTTACAGGGGTGGAAAAAAAAATTAGTGTAAGAATCTCATTAAAAAAATCTTTTTGTTCATATATTCTAAGGAACTTTCGGAACTCGCTAATAATGTAACTTTCATTCGGCGTTTCAATTTTTCAAAAATATTAGTTTTATCAGAATTCGAAAAAAAATGAATGCATTTAAAAAGCATTGGTCCGAAATTTTGCGCCTACGCTCTTAATCTCTTTTATGCGATTTTGTTGAAATCTATAGTATTAGTGTTCGTAGTGTTCATATGAATAATGAATCTCTATCTTCTGCTTTTATTAAAAGCGTCTGTGTTTAACCCGGTCCAGTCGCGATTATTTTTCGGCTATGGTATTGTCGTCTATCAGGACCCCTTCTTCTTTCGATTTTACCCTTCAAAATCAGCTGCAACAACTCGTACTTATCAGTTCTAAGTATGTGTCCCAAATATGCTCTGTCTTTCTCCTTTTAATGATGGTTAAAAGTTGTCTGTTTTTACATCGCCCGGCGCATGCGCACACGGACAGTATGGTATTAAAAAATAGTCGCTACATCTTTTAAGTTATGTGAAAAGAATATATTATTAGTGTTTTTAGTAAATATATTTATTATAATTTTTATGTCTGTGGATTTGTCTTCCTTCTAATAAGTATTATTGAAAATGTTTTTCATTTAAAGTATCTGTCACCGAGATTGTAATTATGTCCGAGAAATGATCCACTGAATACAAAAGCCGTGGTAGCTGATCGGTAGAGCATTCGCCTAGTGATCGAAAGGTCCCTTGTTCAAATCCTGGCAAAGTCATATCCTTTTTTGTTTATTTTAATTGTTGGTATTATTTTTGTTCTTTCTAAAATTAGTTTAATATTTAAATACAATACAAAAAACTATTTAAAGTAGATAGGTGTATTGATTTCATTGAAATCATAATATGAAGTTAGAATATAAATAATAGAAAACAAAATGTTTTCTATATTTGACGTCTGCGGTCTTATAAATTGTTAAAGTCGCAGATTAAGAATGTATCAGAAAGAACTTTCAACATGAAAAGTGTCAGATTTAAATAACTATTTACCATTTTAATGGTGGATTCTGTATCTGAGACTCTTTAATTTGTTAAGAGATGTCGCTGAATCGCGTCCCAATGGGAATTTGAATGATCTTTCAAATTCCCCTTAAATTGATGGTTGAGCTGTTTTTCGAGTCAGAGGAGTGCACGCTAGCGCTGTTGAAAAGCCTGAAACGGTGGAAACAGCTGTCCGGCGATTGTGCATCCCTCTGAATCAAAAACAAGCAAAACCATCATTTAGCAAGTATGTCAATTTTTAGAGACATAATCTTATAATAACTTGGTTACACGTATCTCCAGAATTTTCAAAGCAATATTTTTTGTGAACGATTTCCGAAGTGGAAAATCGAAACGTCAAGCATTAGATATTTTTGTTACATCAATATTTTAGGTGGAATCCCATATAAACATAATATTTAAAGTAATTCTTTTGTTGAAGAATTTGTTGTGATTTTTGAACTTACTTTTTAGGGCATTATTCGATTACGATCCGATGAAAGACGACGGTCTACCGAGTCGAGGTCTGGCATTCCACTACGGCGACATTCTTCACGTGACAAACGCCAGCGATGACGAATGGTGGCAAGCCAGAAGAGTACTTAATACTGGAGATGAACAGGGTATGGGTATTGTACCGTCGAAGAGACGGTGGGAGAGGAAACAGAGAGCTAGAGATAGATCTGTTAAATTTCAGGGACATTCACCCAATATTCTTGATAAGGTAAGTTAAACACTAAACACTCTATTTAAATTTTTTTGTGTACTGATTCATAAGATATTATGAATCAGTACACAAAAATAAGATTCATAAGATATTATGAATCAGTACAAGGAAAAATAAAAGAGAAGAGAAAATTATATAAAAACTGGCAAGAAACCAGATCCGACACAGATTTTCAAAACTATATTATGGTGGCGAAAAAGGAAGCGAAAGTAGCAGTAGCAAAAGCCAAAGCAGAAGCATATTCAAACCTATACGATCAACTTGATACCAGGGAAGGCGAAACGAAGATATATAAAATAGTCAAACAGAGAGCAAAGAAAGCAAAAGATTTTAATCAGATTACATATATCCGAGATGAAAATAATAAAATACTAGTTCACGAAAGGGATGTCAAAAAGAGATGGAGAAAGTACTTTGACAGCTTATTAAAGAAAGAATTTGACAGACAGCCTGTAGAGTCAACGGAGACAGTAGCAGCAAGGGGTCACCAAAATAACAAACAAGGAAGTGGCTCAAGCGCTTCAAAAAATAAAGAAACGAAAAGCGGTAGGACCAGATGATATTCCTGGGAAAGTATGGAGAGCATTGGGAGAGACAGCAAGAAGGTGGCTAGCAGGTCTATTTAATAGAATTATGGAAGTTGGACAAATGCCAGACGAATGGAGAAGCAGTATTACCTGTTTACAAAAACAAGGGAGATATACAACAATGTTCAAACTACAGGGCTATAAAACTGCTTAGCCACACCATGAAAATATGGGAAAGAGTAATTGATAGACGAATACGTGAAGAGACCGAAATATCCGAGAATCAATTTGGCTTTATGCAGGGCAGATCAACAACAGATGCAATTTTCATTATAAGGCAGTTGATGGAAAAATACAGGAGTAAAGAAACACACGCTCATATGGTATTCATTAATCTTGAGTAAGCATATGATAGAGTTCCTCAAGAGATTCTGTGGTGGGCACTCAATAAGAAAGGAGTCCCTGGTGAATATGTAAAGATTGTGAGGGATATGTATGAGGAAGTAACGACTAGTATTAGGACAGGTGTGGAAGAGACTGATAAATTTGATGTGAAAGTAGGATTGCACCAAGGCTCTGTGCTTAGTCCGTATTTATTCTCATTAGTTTTGGAGCAGATAACAGCGAAACTACAGGATAACATTCCGTGGTGCTTAATGTATGCTTATGATGTCGTGTTAGTAGGAAATAGTGAAAGAGACTCAGAATAAAAGCTGGAACAGTGGAGGCAAGCTCTGGAGGAAAAAGGTTTAAAACTTAGTAGGACAAAAACAGAGTATTTGGAATGTTCATTTAAAGATGGAGTTACTACAAATAAAATGGTATCTTTGGATGGTGAACTGATTGCAAAAAGCAATAGTTTTAAGTACTTTGGATCGGTATTACAGAGTAATGGAGAAATAGATGGAGATGCATGCAGTAGAATTAGGGCTGGATGGATGAAGTGGAAAGAAGCGAGTGGTGTGTTGTGTGACAGAAAAATTTTAATGAAGCTGAAGGGAAAATTCTATAAAACAGCCATAAGACCGGCTATGATGTACGGAACTGAATGTTGGGCAGTGAAAAATAAAGAGGAACAACGAATGCATGTGGCGGAAATGAGAATGCTTAGATGGATGAGTGGAGTGACAAAGAAGGATAAAATTAGAAATGAGTATATTAGGGGAAGTCTAGGTGTGGCACCGATGGATGCCAAAAAGAGAGAGCATAGGTTAAGATGGCTTGGTCATTTTCAACGTCGAGACGTTAATCACCCAATACGAAGAATAGCTGAAGTGCAGATTCCTGGAAGGAGTAGGAGAGGAAGACCAAAGAAGACCTGGGGGGGAGACGATAAAGCAGGACATGTTGGTAAAGTGGATTAACATTGACATGACCCAAGATAGAATTGTGTGGAGAAATGCAATTAGGGAAGCCGACCCCGCATAGGGATATGGCAAAGAGAATGATGATGACTGATTCATAAGATATGCAGATGACACCGTGATTATGGTAAGCTCTACTGAACTACTCCAATTACGACTAAACAAAACAAACAGTTTCTTTTAAGAATATGGACTGAAAATGAAGCATACATTTGGTAAATGTACCGATAGAAAGGGTTGAGAAATACAAATACCTATTATAGGAACCTGGATTTCAGACAATAATTGTCAAGCAACACAAATAAGGGCCAAGACAAAAATAGCAAGAAATGCGTTTGTAAAAATGAAAACAGTTCTCTGCAACAAAGACCTTAGATTTGAATTGAGAGTAAGAGCTTTGAGATGCTACGTGTTTTCGATACTGCAATACGGAACACATAAAATAAGCTACGGTCATTTGAAATGTGGTGTTATAGAAGGATGCTTAGAATAGCATGGACACAGAGGAAAACGAACACGGAAATATTGCTAGAAATGGGCAAAGAATTCCAATTAGTAAACACAATAAAAATAAGAAAGTTACAATATCTGGGACACGTAATGAGAGATATGGTCAGAGATATGAAATGCTAAGACTGATAATACGGGGAAAGATAAGAGGAGGAAGGAGTATAGAAAGAAGGAGAGTGTCGAGTCACGGTTGAAGAATTTAAGGGACTGGTTTAAAAGCAATTCTATATAACTCTTCAGAGCAACGGTAGATAGAGTAAAGATAGTGATGATGATATCCAATCTCCGATTAGGAGAAGGCACTTAAAAAGGAAGAAGTACTGATTCAATAACTGCTTTTATTTACAACTCTTTAGACAACAGGAAGGCATTACGCTTATTAGATCTACATTAAAGAACGAACATGTACATTAACGAACAGTTAATACTAAAGTGATCGCCGAATTAATGGAACACAAAATTATCGCGAGAGACATTGTAGAATGTTCAGTTTTCTCAGTGTAGCAAGTTCATTTTTCTTGAATTTAAAATTTTGACCAAATCTGTACACATCTACGTATTTGAGCTTTGTTAGTTAGTTTAGTGAAAGAATTGTATACCCGATAATAAATTTTTAACCAAACTCTTAACTCTTTTTAATTAAAAAACGTCTGGTAATTATCTCCAAGCATAAGCTTTTCTTCGAATTAAGCCCTTGGAACGCACATATTGCTATTCAAGTCTATAAATTGTCAAACAAACACAATTTCGGGGCATTTCTTAGTTCTTCGTCGAAATGACATATGACGCATGGCATGTTTGTTTTTGCAGTGAATAACTCGACTCGCAGTTCTATTAAACATATTTTTTTCTATAATTGGATATAGGAAATGAGTTAATACTCTCAATCTTAAGTTTGTATTTTAATAGTTGTTACATAATCATGGGGCAACCGGTTTCGGGGCTTACAATGTAAGCCTCATCTTCAGGCCCAGTACATAAAGTCTTCACAATTACAAACTACTACAAGCTAAAATCATAAAAAGAGACAAAAATGTACATATACATATATAAAAACATAAAAAAAACAACTATGTCTTGGTTTAAATTACATACAATAAAGCCAAACAACTGTATAGTATTGAACTCAATTGTCTATCTATAGATAGAGTATATACTGAGACATTTTGCCATTGGGAATGACCACTCTGATGAGAATTGCTTGGTATATAATTTAATATAATATATCCTTAAGTAGTTAAGGGTTGATGGAGTCTTGACAAGATGGTATATGATCAAAATACACATAAAGTTTGAAGTAATAGGTATGTACTTACATATCAGTTACGGAAACTTTCCTACAGCTAAAGATATTCGTGGAAGTCACCAGCTCCATCAAAACCGTTGACTAGTCTAGTATCTCTTAGTCTCTTAATTATTTGTTATATTGTTCAATGTGGAATTTGGTATTAATTCGTGTGTTCTAAGTGATGTATGTTTCTTTGCAATTAACAGTTGTTGTTTGTCTTAGAGTTTTGAATTTTTTTTTCTATTGATACAGGGTTTTTCGGCATGCTTAATTTCAAAGCGAGCGGTCTTACCTCTATCCATTTTGATATTGAATTAAAAATCCCAGTAGTTATGATTCTGCAGCCTAGATTCTGCACACATGAAATGTTTTCTTAGTGTGAAAGTGTCAAACTACGAGCTAATTGTTATCTATCTGTCCATTTTCTATTCTTTATTAGCCCTATCCATTTCCCACTCCTAACAAAGCTCCCACTCTGAGCAACGAAGCCTTTTTTATCTTCTTGTATATTATCGAATTACTACCATCAAGGCGCCTTGGTCCACATAAGGATAATTATTAATTATCGTCCTGATCTCTTGTTTTGCCTTTGTGACTTTTCTACCCCCGATTGTTATAACTTAACTCCTAATAATAAACACATTAGAGATGATACAGGATTTACCTTTCAACTTTTGTGATTACTCGAAGTAAGTTTGACTTTTAACCTTTTTGTAATAAACATTTTTAGATAGATTGCTCGTACATTACTTCCCGAAACTTGAACTTACTGAATTTAATGTGTGGTGTTGTTGAGATTTTCTACTCGAAAACCTAATACTGTAGAGATGTGGTTGCAGCTGCCGTTGCATTACTCCATAAATTGTTTTACACCGCCTTAGCCATTACGATCAGTAAATGAATTAATTTCAAATGGACTTTTTTTAAATAGCCAGTAGGGCTAGTATTTTAATCCACTAAGACTCGGCGTTGTTCATTATTTCTAATGGGTTAGGTGTTTAGATGTGGTGAACTATATGCAGGGTTGGCATTTAAAAAAAATCACTTCAAATATTCAAAATTATCGCCGTTCGCCTTCTGACAATTTGTGAGTCACTCGGAACTCGGAAAAATCTAGGTAACGGATTAAGGTCCGGAGAACCGACAGGTCACTCTATTAATGTATCGATTTGGAAAATTCGCATTAAAAAATTTCTATCCCGTCGGTAATAGTGGGGAAGCGCTCCATCTTCTTAAAGCCAAGAATTTTGTGGCGACTGGCCATTCTGTTGAAGTCCAAGAATAATTTGGCACCAGTCAAGTTTCCACCTATGAAAAATGGGTCTGTAAGCCTATTTTGGACCATTTCCTTTAAAAACATTAAACTTTTTGGATGCTGTTTTAACACTATCACCATAAACGATTATTATTAATATTTCAATACAATATTTGCCACTTAAATGATTCATTTTCATTTTACGACTTGTTACTGTGAATTGGTTTGTCAACAGTTACTTACTAGATATTACCTACTCGTGTATTCCTTACATTCCATACGTGTATACATTGTTTAATACAAAAAACATACGTCACGAGTTTACGTTTTTACTCTTATTAGACATTGAATAAATTAACAGGCATGTTATGTATTAGGCATATATGTATTGTGAGGATGTGAAGTTTTGCGAGCATTTTGAACATTTGAAGTGATTTTTTTTTAATTATTATTCTCATTGATAGAATAGTGTAAAGTTTATTTGAAGTGATTTATTTCTGATTTTAACATTTTTGTCTACCAAACATGGTATGTATGAACAAATAACAAAAAATATACAGGGTGTCCCATTTAAATAAAATAAGTCATGTGATACCGGAAGTAGAGTAGTAACAAAAAATATGGCGTCAGATGAGTTATTGTACTTGAGTACAAAGTTTCATGAAGGGCGTCTTTTTTGTGTCAAAGTTGTTTACTTGTTTCCATACTTCATTTCAACCCCGTATAACACAAGCGCAGCCATTTATAGAGAAGGTTTTCAGGAAATTGTAAACGTGAAGACAACCAACGTCTGAATAAATTTTTTCGAATCCAGAAAATGTTTTTTTCTGGATTTTGCTATATTTTTATAGGGGGTCCCCCAACTTTTTCCTCCAACATTTTTATAGTATAATATTCGATTACAAAGGGACGACAATGTAATGAAGTATCTATTTTACGACTTTTTTCTTTTAGTATTGCTTTTAGAATCATTACTTATAAAAGATAGTCACATTTTTAAATGCAAAGGATTACATTACATACAAGTTTATTATTAATCGTCAATTAGGAACAGATCATATTAATTTACAAAGTGTTCAAACTGACATCCATCTTCCTATTCATCCCCTTCCTATGTTCTTACATATTAGTATGTTAATCTATCTATTTACGGGTACAATTGTACAATAAATTATTCAATTGCTAACAGCATATTGCTATATTCCCGTCATCCTTTGCCAAACCCATCTGTCCAAGGCATCGTTTTCCTGTAAATTATGGTCATGCATCGATCTCCTGACGCATCGGTCTACCCCGCTTTCTTCTTCCTGGTGGTCTCCACTGAAATATTTGTTTAGGCCAACGTTCTTCAGGCATTCTTAATAGGTGTCCAAACCATTTCAGTGATCTTCTTTCGTTCTTTCTATTCTATCTACTACCGTTTCCTCAGCGTTCATTCTTGTTCTTACTTCTTCGTTAGTTTTCCTTTCCCCTCTTGAAATTCTTGCACTTCTTCTTATATAGTCCATTTCAACGGCTAGTAGCCTTCTTTTCAGATGTGCGTTGAGAGTCCATGCTTCCTAGCCATAACACAATACCGACTCCACTATTGATCTTCCCACCCTTTTCTTGTTTTTATTAGAAATATTCTTATCCCACCAAAATGAATTCAAGCTTCCCACAATTTGCCTGCCTTTCCGGATTCCCTGCTTTATCTCTGCTCCCCCCAATTAGGTCTTGTCAAACAATGCTCCCAGGTATTTAAATGTTTCCACCTGATTAATGTTATCGTCATCAGAGGACTTGAAACCGAGCCTCGCTGTTTACTACCAAATACTCTGTTTTTGTTAGACTCACTTGCAGTCCCCACTTTGAAGCGTTTTACATGTCTGCTCAGATGGGATCAGGGATAGAACTAAATACTTAGATACTGGGGGGTCGAAATGTGCTAAAGTAGAAGGAGCGGGCACATAAAGCTTCATTGCGAACGGCGCTTCAGTTTGTTGTTCGGAGAGCTGAGTCGTGGATTCGTTAGGGGGGATGAGAGGGTTTAAAGATGACTAACTACCATAACTAAATAAGCAAAGGATACTTACACAGACTAGAGGACTTTTCTACTATTTAAAAATGGACGCCGTTTGAAATAAATCCTCTGGTTCATTACTGGGTACTTACTGGACATATTCTGTACTTACGAGTACCAATTGGGGGGACATTCATCTGAGATTCCTCTTTTGGGACAAACTGGGCTATCTTTATCATCAATATTGGCATCTGTGTCATACTTCTTTTTCTGTTACTCTAAAACTTATTTCAATTGTATTAATAACTGGTTAATAATTTTCCAAAAAAAGGTTACAGAAATAATAAAAAAAAACAGGTACATTCTACAATGTTTATTCAAACCTTTAGACTTTATTTTTGTTTAAAAAATATTCTTAGACAGGAAATAAAAATAAAAACAACTGTAATATGATTTTACAAATACAAAAATTCTAACTTGATATCTCAAAACAAAAATTTGACTTATGCTGTCAAATGTCACTGCCATTTTATTTACTTTACATAAAACTTTCCATGTTGAAAAAAAAACTATTAAAATATTTAAAATCTTTACCAACTTTAATATCCACTTGGAATCTAATCACTTTTAATTAAAACAAGAGAGTACTATACCTTTTTTAAAACAAAATCTCATTGTCACATATGAAACAAAACAGACGAACTTTCCATCCAACAGGTGGGCGTGGCAGGCATTCAGTAATACAAAGGGGCTTCACTTTCACTAAAACGGGAAACTGGAAATTTGGAACAGGAACATAAAACAAACATCTCATCGGGACATCAATAGGGGACTCTAATACGGAAACATGAATTCATTACAGGGCTTTCACACAATGCCGACTCATAGAACTGCATGGGAGTACCCGATTTTTACCGTAAAAATCCAATATCATGGGGTGAAATCCTCCATGAGTTCTCTCAACAGGTTACAATCCTTCACACAACTTCACATAGCGACAATACAACACTTATTACCGGCAAAGTAATGGTTTTTGATGAGCCCCACATTGTTGGCTTGACACACCAGCGAAAGGGTACCGTGGGACTGAATTGCGCTTCTCTTGGAAGCCACCGATTGAGAAAAGAACCGCGCAATTACCGAGCGATTCTGATCCTTAGAGGTGCTTACCCGACGAAAAACCTACTTACTTAGGACGGGTTTAACAAACAAATTTCAGGGGAAGCGTTACGCAATATTCTTTTTATATTGCGAAACATGTTGAAATATTTCTAACAGGAGCGGCTTAGGATATTTTAATGATATATAAACTCACAAAATAAATTAGAAAAATATATATTTTTCTTGAGATAGGATATAAAATTAATGAATGCTATTAACAAAACATTGTAGCGAAAATCCATCTGCTACAACTTTTGATACTTATGATACAACATTTTCATAATACATTCTAGATCGAAAGCATCCTGAGCTATCACGACCTGATCATCTGCAAAACTAAGAGAGAAAAGGGCGTTGTCATTAACTGGAATATCCATTCTGCCACATCTCTTCTTAGAGCTTCTAAGGGCTGCCTAAACATACAAATTTAACAAAATAGGAGACATACTACAACCCTGTCTAAGGCCTTTTGTGACATTAATGGAGTGCGACAATATCTCTCCCTTTCTAACCTGTACTGTATTATTCGTATTCTTGTACATTTATAATGATCTGCAAAAGGTGGTTGTCAGTTGTTAGGTGTACCTATGTTAATCCCCATGATTATTAATTGTTTTTTTTTTTATTTTTAGCAATCAACATTAGATAGGAAAAAGAAAAATTTCTCTTTTAGTAGAAAATTTCCGTTTATGAAAAGCAAAGATGATAAATCAGAAGATGGATCAGACCAGGAACGTAAGTACCAAAACGTGTTACTTTTATTCCATTGTAGTATCTCTCTTCCTCTATTTTTTGATATTAATCATAATTTACTCTTTAAATACAGAGTGAGTTTTATATACGGAATGCCCCAATTTTATATCTGGGAAACGGCTTGCACGATTTTTATATATTTTGGTATGTTTTTGTCTTGCGATACGGCTGTTCTTATGGTTGTATTTACATTGTTGTCAGATCTTCCGTTTTTCTGGAAATCTAATGAACTTTCTCATTGCAAATGCAACATCCTGTATATTTTTTGTGTTTTGAGGTCCTTAAGAAATACTGATTATTTTTCATGTAATATTCCCTATACCTAAATGCCACGGTAGCCCTATACACTAATCTCAGGAGTTATTCCTACATTGATTTAAACAATTGTATTCAAACAAATTATAAAAATAATTTATTCTGCCCGGTGAGCTATTATTTTAGGTTTTTTCTGGATCATTTGGAACAAAAAACGCCTTTTGTAATTTTTCTTCAAATTTTTTTCTTGAGCTGAAGAAAGATGATCTTGAACTTAGGCACTCAGTTTCAAAAATAATATTTTTTAGTGTTTTTGAACCTTAAAAATCGTCATTTTTCATTGTTTTTTTTTCAGTTTTAATTTGTTTATTACGAGAGACAGAAATGAGGTTTATAGATCATTCGGAACAAAAAAAGTCTCTCGTAATTTTTCTCTCAAGTGGATCGTTTTTATCATAATAAATTAAAACTGAAAAAAAAAACGAACAATGACGATTTTCAAGGCTCAAAACAAGTAAAAAATATTTTTTAAATGAAGTCTCTAAATTCAAGTTCAAACTTTCTTCTATCAGCTGAAAGACGTTTTTTGTTCCGAATTATCAAAAAAAAAACTTAAAACGGGTAATAGCTCACCGGGCCGAAAATTAATTTTTATAATTATTATTTGTTAAAAAAATTATTTAAATAAATGTAGCAATAACTCCGAAATTATGGCATTTAGATATAGGGAACATTACATGAAAAATAATCAGTATTTCCTAAGGACTTCAAAACGCAAAAAATATACAGGATGTTGCATTTGAAATATAAAAATAAAAAAGTTCATTAGATTTCCAGAAAACCGTAATATCTAGCAAAAACGTAAATACCGCCATCGGCCGCGTCACAAGATCCTTACTCACTAAAACCTATAAAAATCGTGCAAGCCGTTTTTGAGATAATTGAGGCTTTTCATAATATAAACCTTACTATTATAATAATTGTTTCAAATATTTTATTTTTAATTAGAAGCAGCATGTTTTGTAGACCCAAATACTATTTAGAAACCAGTAGTTTTTCACATATTGAGTATTGTAATGATTATTTCAAATCAAAACAAGCTGCGTGCTTTATTTTTATCATTTTCATTATTTTATACCCAATTTTTAGACCCCAATTCTGATAATTCTAACTCCGCTAACGATAACGAAAAAAATCCCCAATGTAAGTAATTAATTTTTATTTATTTTTAACAGTTTTCGCCTTCTAGAATTAAGAACTGGTAATCAGCCGACACTAACAATATTTTACAATTCAGAAATTTATTTTATTACTACTAATAACGAAATTAACAAAAATCATTCACAGAAAATATACATCTTTAATTTAGTACGTGCTAAATAAGTATATTATTAGTAGAATAGTAGATATTGTATGTTTTAATTATTCAAAAATTTCTGCGTTAACGTTGTCTGCTAGATGTCTGCCTCCTCAACTGTTTCTATTTTTAAGGCAATCTCTAATTTGGCTGTTCTTAAAATTCATTTCTTAAAAACATGTACAAAATTTTTGTCATACTAACATTCTTCTTCTTATTGTATCACAATCCTGGATAGATCGGCTTCAACATCATCCTTCTATCTTTTTCTGGGACGGCCTACTGATCTTATACTGTCTGGACTCTCAAAAAAGATTGTCTTTAACACTCTGACTTCCGCTGATCTTACCACATGACGTGCCCATCTCATCCGGTTAGCTTTTATATGTCTGACGATGTTTTCAGTACCATACAGAATCACCAACTCAGAATTGCGGCGCCTTCATTTTTTCAAATTCCAGTTTTTTCCTTTTCACTGTTCCAAAATGTACAACTAACGAAATCTTTATTACGCAGTCCTATCGTTGACTTTCCAGCTAACTTCAAATAACTTATGCCATCTCTTATAGTGAAATGTACCTACTCTTATTTTATAAGCCATACAATTGTAGGCTAAAGATACTTTTTAATTTTTTTCCTCTGACTTCTCCCACGTCTTCTCTCACTCTATCTTTCTGTGCCTTCTGTGAGATGAACTATCATTGCATTTTTCGTTAGCCCTCTTTCCCTCTCATACTTATTTGTCTTACTAAATACATCAACTTTCTCCCTTGCAGCCTAGAAAATATTGTGTGACATCCTTACCAAATCTCACCTCCTGTTTCTTCGTCTTCATGCGTCTTCCCATCATTGGAGGTTAGAGAAGCTACATTCGACTTTATACAACCTAACAAATGAGCAATTAGTTTCAGATTAGCCATTTTTTCTGTAATGGAACATGGTAAATACAGTATGCGGCAAAATAAAGAGTACTGTAATAAATATTAAAATGTGTTTGATTATTTATATATCTAGTATACATGATATAGCCTTGCAAACATTATTCATGATGACGCACGTTGACGATAAAACAGATGTTAAAGATGCACACTGGCCAGTGGCGGATCTACGACGAGGGTAAATAAGGAAATTTACCTTTCCCCTAACAAGGTCCAAAATTAATAAAAAGAAATTGTTCAAACATAAAAATATATTAGCTGGCATGAAACCGAAACCACAGAAAGACAAATTTAACAAAATAAACACTCTAGTTAGGAAAATTAAGGGAACTTAATACCTATAATATACTTTATTATTTATATATACTTTATTATTTATATCTTTTATGTAATCTGAATTTATCTTTTTTATGTTTTTTGGTTGATTTTTCATTGGAAGTTTCCCCTAAGGCAAATTTCACCTCCCATGGCAAATTTCTAGATCCGCCACTGCCTCTGGCACAAAAAAATCTTTAATTCTAGTCCGCAATTCCGAAATGACAGACGGTGGATCTGTCTGACTCCTTTAGCATTCCGCATATGTACGCATCTGGTGGCGTTAGTTCTGGTGAGTGGCAACTCTCAAAATGATCGCGAAGTATTCAAAGAGACTCCCTGGCAGTGTGACAGGTTGTCCCGTCCTGCTGAAACCATTGTTGATTTTAAGCTTGGCCCGTTTTTGCGACCTTTTCCGGATGACCGACCATACAAGTACTCCACCATACAAATTTTTTCTGCAAAACAGAACCATTCTGAAACACCTAAGATCATCAAGGCATTCACATACGTTATAACGACGCCGACGTTCGAAAACCACTCATAGACCAGGACTAATCTGTAAAAAAACGTGTATTTTTGGATGTGAGAGGTGGCATTCGGATTTGTGCAGATAAAGTTAGGTGACACCTTCAGTAATAATATTTGACTTATGCTCCTTCTCAAATATGCCCGGAACATTAATAAAAAAATTAAAATATTTAAAAATTTTGAAAAACGTCGATTTTTTTCTGCTTTCTTTGCTTATAACTTTAAAAAGATAATTGATAATAATTGATAATTGATAATTGAATTTTATATGATATACGACTGGTCAAAAATGTCTTAATGTATTACCTTTTCTGCAATATAGCAATAAATACAAAATAAGGGGGCAAAATAAGTCTGTTGTTATTCAATATTTTTTAACCACTTTGGTGGTACTTAGAACCTTAGTAATTCGCTTAGAAAATTCTTATAATTTACTTAAATGGTCTACTAAATTTCATTAAAATCGACCTAATAGATTTTTTAAAATCTTTCTGAACAAAAAGTAGACCATTTAGAAGTTGGCTAATTTTTTTACATATAAAGAGGTGCTCTACCTATCTAATACACACTTTACAGAATTAAAATCGGATTATTTAAGGTGCCTCAGCAATGTTTTAAAATTATAAACAATTTTTTGGCTTATAAACAAATACAGTAGGAAAAATGAAAGAATACCCATGAACGAACATATAAAACACGCTGTATTTTCCTGTCACCGTGTCACACAAAAAATTGACCAGCGCAAGTACATGTAATAATTAATATTACATGTACTTGCGCTGGGCAACTTTCTTTGTGACACGGTGACAGGAAAATACAGCGTGTTTTATATGTTAGTTCATGGGTATTCTTTCATTTTTCCGACTGTAGCTTTGTTTAATAATAAAAAAATTAATTTTTAGCAATGCAAATAATTAAAACCGGTATAATCTGACTTAAACTTTCAAATGCTGTCAGCAGAATTGCTATTTTATTTTTTAATCAAAAGTTATTCTCGTTCAAAAATTGCAATTTTTCGAATTTTTGAATTTTCCACCGCGTTTATCTCGAAAACTATGCATCCTACGAAAAAACTTGTAAGAACATTTTTTGCTTAGAATTACCCAAGAAATACAAAAAATGTTTTATTTTGCAAAAAATCGATGTTATGTAATTCCTCAAGTTCTGTTACCCAAAAAATTCGTGTTCTACGGGTCAAAATACATAAAAAAACTTGGGTAAGTCCATCTAAATAAAGGAACCTGTAGCATCCCCTCCTGGACACAGCACTAATTTGTTTATAGATAGATAGATCTTTATTTAAATAGAAAACCTAATATACATACAATATAAAGAAATATAAAGAAATATTTATATAAATATAAAAAAAATTATATTTCTTTATATTGTATGTATATTAGGTTTCTATTTAAATAAAGATCTATCTATCTATCTATCTATCTATCTATCTAATTTGTTTATAAGCCAAAAAATTGTTTATAAATTTGAAACATTGCTGAGGCTGCTTAAATAATCCGATTTCAATTCTGTAAAGTGCATTAGAGAGGTGGAGTGCTTCTTTATATGTAAAAAAATTGACAAATCTTTGTATGTTCTAGTTTTTGTTCTGCAAGATTTTAAAAAAATTTTAATGTTTTAAAAAAAGTTTTGATTGCAAAATCTAGTAAGTCAATTTTAATGAAATTTGATGGACGGTTTTAGCTCATTACAAAAATTTTCTAAGCGAATTAGGAAGGATCCAAGTGTAACCTAAGTGATGGAAAAACATTGATAAGGACAGGCTTGTTTTGCCCCCTATATTTTATATTTATTGCTATTTTGCAGCAAGGGTGTTAAATTAAGACATTTTTAACCAATCGTATCTGATAGAAAATTTAATTATCTGTGTTTTATTCCTATACGACTTTGTTTCAAAATGAATCGTTTTTAAGTTATAAGCAAAAAAAAACGAAATTTTTTGAAATTTTTAAATATTTTATTTTTTATTATTAATGTTCCGGACATATTTGAGAAGGAACATAAGTCAATTATTATTACTGAAGGTGCCACCTAACTTTATCTGCAAAAGTCCGAATGCCACCTCTCACATCCACCTAAAAACAGATCCAAATTTGAACCATACGAATTTCAGAACTGTTTATTTTGCCGCATAGCGTATTATTTCATTGTTTGTTATGTCATCAGGTCAAATTACTTTTATACTTTCTCATCAGATTATATTGCATTACATTATAAACCCACATTTCCAATGTTTTTTGCCACAATGATTACTATTTCACCTATTTGTTATTTACACATATTGAAAATAATATACCAACGATCACGCTCAACAGACAAACATAATGGTCGAGTTCATTCAAAAAATCCAATTATAATTATCGATCCGATGTTTTCAACAATATTACTTCACTGTCTGGATTTTTTCATTCCATTTTAATTGAAGGGTAAACGTAGTCAACAAATTGATGAAAATATAGTTCGTGTATGAGTATGTAATGAAATTATGAACAGTGTTATATCTGACTAATATAAAATATAATTTGGTTTTGAAGGATCGGATTTTTATTATTTTTGTGCAATTAAAACACAAACTATGCTCTTTAACAGTATTCATCATTATTCTCTGTGTTATTATCCCGATACGTGTTCAATGATTTTTTAATCTAATTTTTAATTTTATTACTTTTTATCACTACGCATTCATTTAAATATTTCTATGGCAATCTTGTAGAATTTCTTGTCACTTCCATTCGTACTTTTCCGTCATCTCTTCTTCTTCTTAGATCAGACGAGACTCCTCAGTCTCTGGTACTTGGACGTAAGCCTCCGTACCATACCTTGTTTTTTTCCTTAATCTTGAATATGTTCTGTGCTCTCAACGAAGACCAATAAACAGTTTTCTTATTGGTAGTTTTAAGATCTCTTCTGGTTCAAACCTCCGTTGACCAGTGAATTCCTGCCCTAGAAAGTTTTTTTATCAATATTTTCGATTATTTTTTTAGTCTGGGTTTGCACTTGAGTGGCTCTCCATTTCTTTTGATGCTTCCTTCATTCATTTCTGAACCTCGTTGTTCAATTTTCACATGTCAAAAATATTATATTTTTTACTGTGTTTAATCTCTTATTAAAACCCTTAACTTTAAATAAAACTCAAGCCAGCCCTGTTCAATAGTACCATTTTATCCCTCCTATTTCTTACCCTCTCTCCTCATCCCTTACAGACAGACAATATTTGGACAATTTGAGTCAAAGGGTGAGCCACTCTCTCTCATCAGCCGTTCGACGGTCAACAAGTACCACTCACACGTGTGGAGCAACAATAGCAATACGTGCACGAACAGTAATTCGGGTGTGACGCCATACACGATTTCGCAACAGTCAAAACCCGAGGCACGTGGTACGGAAACAGTCATCTCGTATGTGACCGGCTTCAGTGTTCCGGACAAGATTTTACAACTTGGTAAGACTTTATTACACCTATGAATATTGTCTGTATAAAACCTATATTTTATGTTTCCACCTGAACCTAACAATCCTATACTAATTACAGTCCACAATCAAAACTAGAGATTGTATTTTACAATCTCATATATGTACAAGCTTTTCGTACACTCGTTTTTCGTAGCATCTTTAGTGATGCTACAGAAAGGTTCTGGACCTTCAAAAGTTTCTCTCGTGTCTTGTTTTGCCAACATATCTGCTTGTTCATTCCCATGCACCCCTTCATGACCCGGCACCCATATTCTTCTTCTTAAAGTTCCATCTATTGAAGGTTGGATATCATAATGGCTATGGTCACTTTGTTGGCTGCTGCTCTGAATAGTTGTAATGAACTACAGTTAAACCATTCTCTAAGGTTCCTGAGCCAGGAGATGCGAGCCAGCGATTCCTCGGATCCTTCCTTGTATAATAATTCTCAGCAAAGACACTTTATTATTGTCTTTTACCAGGTTGTTGAGATCTTTGCAGTTTCTCACCAGTTTTGATTTGGTGAGTGGGTTCTTTACTGCCACAATAGCTGCTTGGCTATCTGTGTAAATGTTGATTCTCTTAGCTTTAGGGTCTCCATCCAGGATTTCATCAATGCAGACCACCAAAGCAAAAACAGCCTGGAACATAGTAGTATGTTGATATAGGCTGTAAGATTTATTATAGTTTCATGTTTGCCCAAAGACTCCTGATCCAGTACCATGGGCAGTTTTAAATCCATCAGTGAACCATATTAAGTCCTCATATGGCGATCTTATAGAATTTATTGTCAGTTCTATTCGTACCTTTCTGTCATATAACGCACCCTTTCATTCAACCATATCTACCAAATTCGAATAATGCAATAATTTCTATATATTTCTCCCTCTCCCTTTGTTTTGACCGTTACAGTAATTGTTGAAGATACTGTTCCAGTCTTTGTTTTAATTTCTTCTCAGGATATGCTTCTAACACCATTTGAACATAATATGTTATACGCACCAAGTAATATCTTAAAAATCACAGGTTGAATTACATCCTTATTAGATCCAGCACGAAACCTATAAAAACTCGAAGGCTCCCCTGTCAGAGGAAATCTCCTGTATTCAGAAGAGTGTACTTCAAGGATGTATTCTTTCGCCAAGGCTATTCAATATGTACTCTAAATATATTTTCCCTGAAGTATTGGAAGAAGAGCCAGCTGCTCTGCTGGAATATTGATAAATACAGTTTTGAACAATATCAGATATGCTGACTGCAGACTTTCGTAAACTCTTTGAGGTTTGATTGATAATAATTCCAATCCTCTAAGTTTGGTGCGTTTTGCCCTATTAAAAGATGATCTTGCTCTCTTCTTGAGCTGTTTCACTTCAGTACACCACCAAGAGTTTTGCGACTTTCGGACCATCCTTATCGGACAGGATCTTTTATAAGCATAACTTATTTTGTTTTCGATTAGAGACCTTTCCAATTCTGTATTAGTTCCAGCAGTTAAAACCGTTTCATTCCGCAAAGTATCTTCTAAGAATCGGTTGTAGAGTTCTTCATCCATCCACTTAGGATCGCGGGATTTGATAGGTACTTTTGGCATATATGTCCTAAATAACCTCTTTTGCATCTTTTGTAACAAATTCTCGATTATAGTCTGATACATCATCATCAGCATCAATCAGCCCTTTGCATCCACTGCTGGATATAGGCCTCCCCTATTTCCGACCACTGTCTTCTGTCCTGGGCGCTTTGAATCCAATTTGTGGTCATTCTTTTTATATGGTCCGTCCATCGCGTGGGCGGTCTTCCTCTACTTCTTTTATCGGCTCTTGGTCTCTACTCGAGCAACCTCTTTGTCCATCTCCCATCTGTCAGACGGGCCACATAATCGGCTCAGTTCCATTCAAATTTAGCCACGTGACATACAACACATGTGACTCCTGTTCTCAATGTTAGTTCTTCGTCTGATAGTCTGATACGTCATGTATCTATTTGTTTAACTTGCATCCTTTGTATTTGACGCATTTCAATACTTGTAAAAGTCAGATGAAATAAAGAATATTGATTGATTGATTGATTGATCCTTTTTGTTTCTAAGAAAGATGTCATCTTTGCAGACAATGTGTACTAAATTAATTAATGGATTAATTACATAAGCCTATAAAACTGTTATGGTATTATGCTTTAGTAAAATTAATTAGAAATTATTTAAAATTATTATAAAATTTATTAGAAACGTTAATAAAATTATTTTTTTCATTTTAATTGTGGCTTATTTCCCATATAAATAATTAATCATAAAAATGCCACAAGGAAATAGCTTCAGAACAACATTAGTAAAATGTTTTATTAGTTAAAAAAAATTTAAGTAAATAAAATATTTTTCTGAATTGAAAATACTAAAACCAATCAAAATTTTATTATGAGTGTTTTGTTTACATTTTTTAGTGTGATATTAATAAAATCAGCTTGCTATACTAACTATTATACTGGGTGGGCCAAAGAAAAGGCCTCGATATTTGACAGTAGTTATTAGATTTTAGGGAAATGCCAAAATAGGTCGATTTTTAATTTTATATTGCAATTTTTTGGCATATATTTCATACAAGTGACGTCATCCATCTGAGCGTGATGACGGATCGATGATTTTTTTAAACTGGAATAGTGGTCATGTGGTAGCTCATTTAAAAGGGTGTTCAATTCTCTATTCGGTAATATAAACATTAATATTATTATTTATACAGGGTGACCAAAAAAATAATTTTTGAATGCAATTAATTGACGCAAAAAGAAGAATGTAGGTAATTTATTTAACTCAAAATACATGCAGTACAAAATTACAAATATTTTCACATGTGTTTCCCATATTTCACATAGTTTTTTTTGTAACTCAAAATATATATAGTTTCTGGCAGTACTGCTGTCAGAAAATAGATAAAAATGTTTAACTCATAAATAAACATTTCTTTTCGTTTAAATTAAATCACAAACAGTCTCCCAGCTAGCTTTTGGCAGTTTGAAAATTTAATTTAAGCGAAAAGCAATGTTTATTTGCCAAATGTTTTTTTCTATTTTCTGACAGCAATAGAATGTATTTTGAGTTAAATACATTCTTCTTTTTGCGTGAATTAATTTAATTCAAAAATTATTTTTTTGGCCACCCTGTATAAATAATGATATTAATGTTCATATTACTGAATAGAGAATTGAACAGTCTTTCAAATGGCTTACCACACGATCCCTATTTCCATTTAAAAAAATCATCGATTACGTCACCACGCTAAGATGGATGACGTCACTAGTATGAAATATATATCAAAAAATTGTAATTTAAAAATAAAAATCGACCTGTTTCGGCATTTCCGTAAAATATAATAACTACTGCCATATATCGAGGTAAACTCTTTTCTTTGGCCCACCTTGTATTACCATTTGTCCGGCACTAACAAAATGGCGTTTGGTAGATACTTTGATAACGATTTTTTGATACAGACACGCTCAGATTGAACCTGAGATGAGATTATTCTATGCTTAAGCTATATGACTCTCTAACAAAAGAATTACTGACAATAATTTTAAATATTTTTGCCCATTTCTTAAGAGTAGTTCATTATGTTGATTTAAATTTACAAAAAAAAATATTCAAGAATGTTTTTAAGGATAAAAAATTGATATCCAACAAGTCAAATTTCATTTTTCGCTGAGACCAAATGTTCTAATGAGTGTAAATAACACAAATCGGGCTCAAATAATGAAACGATATGAAGAAGATTATGCTAAAATGTCCAAACGTTTCAAAAAAATCAAACTTTAGTAGAAATGTCAGATGGTACTTGACAATCATCTGGTGGTATCGATACAACACCTGATGTTGCCAAGACTTACAATAAATGTAAATTGTACCTGTGTCAATGACCATTAGCAGTCGAAGCACATAATATTTATTTCAAAATAAAAAAAATACACTTGAAAATTCATATGAAAAGTCCATATGAAAATCGAAGTTGAACACAAGAAAAGGAAAAATAGATTTCTTATTGAGACTTTGATACTGAATGACATAACTAAGCCTAGCCTAGTGATTACGTTGATATTACAGTATAACCCTGCAAATCCGAACTAATGGGGGGGGGGGGTTAGCCTGTTCGGATTCCGAAAAGTTCGGGGTATCCAAAACTAATAATTCAAAGTTTTGTTGTCGTTGATTTTGAGTTGCTGCACCTGTTTCACTCTCTCCCTGTTCCATCCATCTCAGATTGATGTCACTGATGCAGAGCCAGTGTCATTGTTTGTGTTTAGTCGCTAACTCGCTGACTAGATTTACAATTTGAAGAAGATCCATTTTTCCATTCTCCATTACAAGATGACCTAGAAGTCGTACAACAACAGGATGAGAAAACGGAGACTAAAGTGTGAACAATTACAGAGTGGATTGAAGCTGACGACAATGGGCACAAAGAATTCACGGATGAAGACATTACAGACTTGGTTAAACCTCAAGGCAACCCTAATGAAGATGAAGAAAGCTAGGAAGAAGTTTCCCTGCCATATCGAGTGTCACACGCAGATGCCGGCTAAAGCTCTGGGTGTGGCTCTACGTTACGTGGAGCAGAACTCTGCTGCGTTACCAGTCGATGTAATGTTTATGCGTAAATGGTTTAACATTGCTGAGTCAATTCGCTGCACCTCCATGAATCAGAAGAAAGTGACCGACTTCTTTAAGAATGCTCCTTAGGGCTGCAAACGTTCTTGCAAGAGTGTGGACAATATTTTTGGACTCAAGTTGACTACAAGAAAGCCAACGTAAAAGCACTACGTATCATTTTTAAGAAATTTTAAATGTCAAAGACCTATTAATCCTAGATTGTTCAATTTTCTGGGTTTACTTTGTATAATCATGTTTTTAAGTGTTTGTCTTGAATTTTTAAATTTTTTTCACTTTGCGTTGGTTTGGATTTGCCGAATGTTCGGATTAGCGGGGTTCGCATTTGCGAGGTTCTACTGTATATGCAATTTTAAGTGGATTTGTTAATTCTAAATTGTGTCTATTGCGATCCAAGTGCAGGCTATTGCAGTCCAGTACAGATTGCTATTTCAAAATCATTTTTATTTGGTGTAGGAACAGATACAGTTCCCGGATAGTTTAATCTATTTAAGTCGATTTGAAGTCGGCTAATTTAATACTTTTAAGTAAGTAATCAACACTTTAAACCCAACCACTATTTGGTTTTGCGGTTAATAGCGTAAGTACTTTAAAGTTGACTGACGATGGACTGATAAGACCGAAAACGTTCGTCCTGAACCACTATTGTAATCCATTTGACTTTTTAATTAAATTACTTATACCAGTCACAACAGAAGTTTTTTACTTCTATGTTAAAGTTTTTATATTTGAACTACTTTATGAAAAAAAAAAATCGACAACCAAATCTACCACGCCCTTGTCTTCACATTTAATGTTTACTTTTTCATTGCAGCTTTCATGCTCTGTTATACTCAAGAGGATGCTAACGCAGAAGGTACAGTATCGATTTTGGCCAATTTTCCTTTAACATATTTTTTATATACATATAATAATAATTTTTACCGCATCAAAACTACTTTTGTTACTATAAAATACGGTAATTTTTTTGTATATTGGCTGGCACGTTTACAGTTTCTTAGGATTATTGGAAAGTCGATTATATTTGGCAACGTTGTAAAAGTGAATGTTGTAAATTTCCAGTAGTGTGAGATGTTGAAAATATATACACCAGTGGACGGCTTTTGGTTCACATTTAAGGGATTTGGTAATACATATTAGGAATTTGTTCTAATTTGTTATTATGTTGTGTTTTTGAAGGTAAAAAGTCCTCAGAAATGGTTACTTATAGAGAAAGTCACATATGGTTGTTTTTTTTTGTTTTTGGCCTTGCAGTGTTGATCACACAATAAGTGACATTTGTTGAAAAAGTATTGTTATTTTACTTAAACTATCAGAACTTTAAGTCACGTAGACTCATTGTTAGGTCTCCCGGGAAGTTAGTGTAGTTTACAGAAATAAATTATCATCTTTAATTTGGTGTTTCCCTAAGAGCGATAGATCCTACAGCTGAGCCGAAATTATATACATGGTCCTTCGAGCCGGATTTAAATTCTGATTCATATATTATTACATAAGGTGTTGCAGTTTGAAGTTTGATGAGTTGTTCAAAGACTAGTGTCGTCACTTCACATATTACACTAAACTATTGTTATGTTATAAATATCTTATGATTTTATTGTCGTTGCTTTACTGTCGCCGTGTTCGGAGCTACTTGTCGCCGCGCAATATGTTTAATCTCAAACATTGAATTTTCATATTCGATATTAAACAATCTTTTTATCACCCCATATATCACACTAACGTAATTGATATTATATTGCAAACATGTGCGGGCTATTTAATTAGTTTGATTATTGCAAATAATAAACAATATTTTTGGCAATGGACACTAATTTTATTCGTCATTAGGTTTCCTGGGAAGTAAGTGTAGTTTACAGAAATAAATTATCATCTTTACTTTGGTGTTTCACTATAGGCGATAGATCCTACAGCTGAGCCGATATTATATACAATGCTCTTTTACTACCGATGACGCTTTTGTAGTTCTATAGCAAACTCTTCTGTAACTCTACTTAACAAATAGTTGGACTTAGCAAATGTTAGGTTTTAACACAATGCGGCCGGAAGTAGAATCAGAAGTCGATATTTGAACTCTTCGCCTAACTTTACGTCGATTGATATACGATTTCACTAATTTTGAGTAATTTTTGTAAACTTCCGGTTATAACTTTTTAACCGGAAATGACATCAAAGCCGGAACTAAATGTTCAAGGACTTTTCAATACGCGTCGACTGATATATCATAATGTACTATTTCTTAGACTATAATATGTCACTTCCGGTAACAACTTTTTAACCGGAAACGATATAAAACCAGAAGTACATATTTGTTCCCGTCTGGGTAAGACGTGTCAAATAATATATCTGGTACTATTTCGTCTACTTTAAAACAGTACTTCTGGTTGCAACTCTGGAACCAGAAGTTCTTCGTCAACCGTTGTCCACCCACTCCTGAATATAGGTCTTTACCAATTGCTTCCATCTTTCTCTATCTTGCGCCAGTCTAATCCTCTGTTTGTCTGCCTCTGCTCTTATGTCATCTACTCATCTCTTTTGAGCTTTTCCAATGCTTCTTGTCGTCCTCCTCCTTGGTCTCTATTCTAGAATTCTTCGGGTCCAGCTGTTATCATCAAATCTTATGTTACCTGCCCAGCGCCATTTCATTTTTGTAATGTATTCCACGATATCTCTGATCTTCCTTTGACTGCTTATCTCGGTGTTTCTAATCTTGTCTCTTAATGATAATCCAAATAGTCCATACTCTCACCTATTCCAATCTCACCCATATCGTTTGTTAACTTTGTTCAGTTTCTATCCCTCTAGCTTCTTGAACCTTCTTCTTCTTCTCCTTCTTCCTCCTCCTCTTTATAAGCAATTCTGCTTGTTCATTGGCTGATTGATATCTCTATGGAATGTTGTCACTCCATCTTTTGCGCGGTCGGCCGATACTTCTTCTACCGATTGGGGATTTATCTCTTTAACTTATTTTGACCACACCGGTCTCCCCCATTCTGTTGGTTATTCCATGCTTTTTTCTATTTAGTGTCCATTCGTTTATACAATATAATTTTCTTCTAATGTGTTCACGTCTTCACTCCCCTTTAGATCTTTCAGCGTATTTCTTGTAATTCTTCTTAGGACTCTCATCTCTACCGTTTCCACTAGTCTTGGTGGCTTGGTCTTCCTCAAGGCTTAGTGCTAGCTCCTTTATTATTTAATCTTTATACAACAGATATACCTGAAACAAAATCGAGAAAATTCGCTTATGCAGACGACTTGGCCATTGGCTTCCAAGATAATAGTAAGGAAGCTGGAGAACGAGCTCTAAACGAGGACCTAACTACACTAAGTAACTACTTTAAGAACTGGCGCTTAGGTCCTAACACAAGCAAAACTGAAACCTGTCTCTTTCACCTGTCGAAATCAACATGCTGGTGATACTTTCAATGTAACTCTAAATGATGCAGCTATCAAACATAACAACAACCCCAAATATCTAGGCGTCACACTTGATAGAACACTCACCTTCAAAAGCCATCTTACAAATGCAGCCGGTAAACTGAGAACAAGAAACAACATAATAACAAAACGTGCAGGAATAACTTGGTGTGCTTCTGCAGATACTCTTCGGACCTCTGCTCTAGCTTTGGTTTTTTTCAGTGGCAGAATATTGTGCACCAGTATAGCTAAATAGTGCACATACAAACAAAATCGATATCCAACTCAATCAAACCATGAGAATAATCACTGGAACAATAAAATCAACCCCACTGAGATGGCTACCTACTTTGAGCAATATTGCTCCACCAGATCTACGCCGTACAGCATCATTAGTGGGAGAGTACCAGAAAATTGTAGCCAACATACAATTACCAATCCATCAAGACATACCAGACATCTCAAAAGAGCACCAGCGACTGAGGTCTAAAAATCCTCCAATCAGATCGGTCCGAACAATTGGTGATTCCTGTAATATACAAAGGCAATGGTCCATAAGATGGATGCCAACAATAGCAGCAGACTATATTCAGATATCCACCCCAACCCAGGGTTTCATCGGATCGGGTCTGCCCCTGTCCACCTGGGCGAGGCTTAATCGCATACGTACCGGACATGGTAAATGTGCTGATTCTCTGTTCAAATGGGGTCGTGCGGAAAGTCCACAGTGCGATTGCGGATCACCTAGACAGACCATAAGTCATTGTGTTTCAGATTGCCTAAATCGTGCCTACCGTGGAAACCTCCAGGACTTTGTGGAATGCTCCCCAGAAGCAATTGAATGGCTATGTAAATTGGACATTAATATTTAGGTTCATTTATTATATTTTAGTGTTTGAATAATATATTATATTTGTGTATTTATCGTACTGTGAAAGTCCATACGCTAAATAAAAATACTAGTCTTGGTGTTGTGGATGTATCGGGTCTTATTTCTGATGCATATATCATTATTGGTCTTACACTGGCTTTATAAATTCTTGACTTCATCTCATGGTTAATATGACGGTTTCGCCATATAATGTTATTCAGGTATGCTGACAGCCTATTTGCTGTTTGTACTTGAGTTCTCACTTCTTGAACCTAGTATTAAAAATATTTTCGTTGGCTCTTGTTGATATACAATGTGTCATTTTAGCTCCCACCCCTTAATGCAAGTTTTGTTAGTTGATATTACAAATAATGTAAACAACTATGTTTCGTGGATTTTCAATTGTAGCATCTATTAGCTTAACTTTGAACTCATTACATTGGTTGTTTCTATTGTTTTCCATAATTGTTTATTACGTTTATGATTTGAATGACTTTTGAATTGGAGCTATAGGCTCTGCGTATTCAATTAACTACTGTTACCAAATGTTTACCTTTGTTTCATAATATGAGGTTGTATAAAATTAGTTACAGTGGTCAACATTTTTTGTAAAATGTTTTTCTGAATTTATGTAAGGTGATTTTTCATAATTTGATATTTTACGTATGTTAGCGCAGAATCTGTTATTCTCGTGTGTAGAGAGGGATATATTTTTTGGAGCATACGTTTGTTAAAAAATGTTCCCGCAGATGTAATTACATCAGGTATTGCCAGTATATGTCGGCTTTCATCTCTGTTAATGTGTTGTTGTCGCTTTTCTTGCTTTTGGTGTAAACATGGAAACATGCAGTTCGATAATTTCGAAATAGTAATTAAAGTTTGGTTTTATTAGTTCCTAGGCCTATGTTGTTTTTACTAATTATGGTTGTTTTTACTAATTTTCAACTAACAAAAAAAAACCATTATACTAACTTACCCCTTCTTATTTCTTCTTCTAAGTGCCTATCCGTTTTGGATGTTGGCGATCATCATGGCTATCTTGACTTTCTTCCGCAGCTAAGTGGTAGTCGTGTTATACCACTTTCGTAAATTTTGAAGCCAGGAATTCCCTTGGAGAATCAGTTAAAGAGGGCCGTAACGTTCTTGATTTCTTATTACCTGTCCTAGATATTCTAATTTTTTGATTGTCATGAGAATTTCACACTATTTCCCCATTCTACGCATGACTTCCACATTAGTAATTCGGTCAATTCAGAATATACGTATACCCTTTTTAAGTAAAAATAAAAACAGACAGCATATGATTTCCGATGGTAATAGTAGGATTTGTGTAAATAAGCTGCCGTTGTAGGTTTATTGTAATTATTGATAAAATGAGCAAAAATGTGTTTTATAAATGAGGTGTTGTGAATGTTTATATTTTATGCCAGTAAGTGCAGTAAAACTAAATTTTGCTCACCGAAATATTACCAGCAGGTGAATAACACAATAAATTTACTACACTGTGATTCTTATCAATTAATATCAATTATTTCTCTATTTAAACTACAAAATATTACAGACCTTGTCTAATATCTAATTCGAACTAACACGTTCTAGCTCGATTGAAGATTTCAAATTGTCTTATTTATCAATCTTAATTTTTCTGCTTCTGACAACAAATGAATCAGAGTTATTTAATGGAACATATCGACATTTTTGTCTCGTATTAAGAAGAGAAACTTCCCAATATTCCATCTGCTAATTCCAGACATACTCTCGACCGAGCTTGTTTTCAAAGTTGCCAGTTGTGGCTGTTTATATGACCAAATGAAAATTCGAAAATGTATTCACGAGGGGATACGCGGTTTGGTCGTTTTTGGTTCTGACAGTTTAATTATCGGATATATAGAGTACAATTTAGGTAGCGTCTTTTGTGCGGAAAATATATTACGTCAACGGGAAAAGAGCGATTAGTATTTTTTGGAAAAGTTTATTAACAATACTTGTTTGGGAATTGGTTTTAGTTTTGAGTTAGCATTTATGTCAGCAAGCTAATGGCCTGGTCTGATTGTTAAAATTGAGTTCGTTCATACATTTGAGATTAGTTTAAAGCCACATAGTGAATAAAAACTGCTCGTCAAAAGTTGGTATTATTCAAATAGGATATTGGTATTAATGAAATAAAACTTTTGCTATCAAAAAAATTTCGTTATTTACATATCAAATGGAAATCCTTTTTTAGATAATTTTCTCTTTCTCTAGATAGCAGAGCTTTCTCTCTAAACAATCCTTACCTTATTAGTATTTCGAAATTTTTTTGTATAGAGGTATGGACGAATACACCGAACATTACAAAAATAACGTTGAATGACATAGATTTAGAAACAGTAAGCGAATACATGTACCTGGGACAGATAATGAAAGTTAACAAAGACAATCAAACTGCCGAAATTACCAGAAGAATAAGGTTAGCGTGGGCAGGATTCGGAAAACTGAGTTGGATCTTGAAAAACACTAAAATAGAACAATATTTGAGAACCAGAGTTTACGATCAGTGTATCCTCTCTATACTTACGTATGGTTCACAGACGTGGATGGACACTCACCAACGCCAATATGGATAAAATAGTAAAGGCAAAGAGAGCGATGGAAAGATCAATGCTCGGGGTGAGGCTCATAGACAAAAAAAAACAAATAAATGGATTAGAAGCAAAACCAAAGTAAAAGACGCAGGAGAACATGCTGCCAAATTGAAATGGAGCTTCGCAGGATACAATGCCCGCTGAAGGATAAAAGATGGAATCACGAAATACAACAATGGAGACCTTGGTTAGGAAGAAGAAGTAGAGGAAGGCCACAAATGAGATGGACTGATGACATAAAGAAGTTTGGAGGACACAACTGGAAACTGCATTGAGCATGCTTGGAATCAACTCCAGAGAGAATTAGATTCACACGGCCTACAGCTACACCAATAAATTTTACATTGATGGATCTAAATAAGTAACCCGCTGTTTTTAGAGCTAGGGAAGTAAAATGTTAGGTATAATATACGAATTTCATTATCAAACTTACTCTATCATAGTTTATGAGTAAATATGTGTTTCTAGTGTTTACAGAAGTGAAAGTAAAAAACTTATAATTTTCTCCCACATAAATTTAATGTTGAATCAGAAACCGCCATCAGTTTTTGAATCTACAATTTTTCTAAATCTACAGTTTTTCTGAATCCGCAATTTTTTAAATCTACAGTTTTTTCTGAATATAATTTTTGTGGATCTGCAGCCTTTTTGAATCTACATTTTTCCGATTCTACAGTTTTTATGAATCTACAGTTTTTCTAAATCTACTGTTTTTCCGAATATACAATTATTTTGATTGTTTTTCTGAATGCAGTTTATCTGAATCTACCGTTTTTTAATATACAATTTTATTTGAATCTAAGTTTTTCTGAATCGACACTTTTTATGAATCTACAGTTTCTCCGAGTCTACATTTCACAGCTTTGCTTATACATTTACTGATACTCATTTATGTACAAGTGTAATTGGTACCAAATTCAGTTTAGTTGTTTGGTTTACTGTACATATATATATATTCAATTTTTGTGTAATGTTACTAACCCGTCCCTTACCTTTGTATGTTTCTTTTACTATAAGAACAAAATAAATTATTTATTCTGGTTCTTATCATGTACATAATATAATTTTGTCTACAGCGTTGCCAAATATGGTCACTTAGTTGTTCAAAATAGATAAATACGTAAACGAATCGTGCCAGCCAAGGTATAAAAATGTTACTATATAATTTTTTTTCTTTTTTGGCTTCTTTCTGTGTTACAATAAAGTACAGGTGAAATATTATATCGGGTCGAACTGCCGTATATGGAAGAAATAACACTTATTTATTTGGAAGATAATGACAATATGGGGGATTTTAGTAAGTCTTAGTGTTGTGGTTTGCATGTGGCGCCGCCGAGGCAGAAAATTTCAAACTATTTGAATTTTCTTCGCCCCCTTTTTATTACGTATACTTGCACTGTCTATCGGTTTTTTTGAGTCGATGCCACTCAAGTGATTCAAAAGATTTTTTCACCGAAATTGGTTAAAAAAATGAGTAAATCAGGATAAAAAAAAAGATATCTTCTTAATCATTTTTAAATGATTAAATGGACTGTGTCAATAACTGTAATAAATGTGATAGGTTAAATATGAGTGGACTCTTAAACACCTGTATACTAGAGAGGTATATCGTGGCTCATAATGAGCCACATAATAGACCTGGAAGTCCATTATGGCCTTTGGTGACTTCTACGAAGTTTTAGGGCTCGAATTAATAATGCTCAAACGTATTCAGCCATATCCCATCCAATCCGGGGCAGTTGCACAGAACGTGGTCAGTCTGACAGAAGCTGCAGTTAACAATTTCTCTCAGTCCGATTTTGCTCGTGTGCCCATTGAGGCGACATTGTCCTGTTAGGAAAACTGTATATAGGTCTTCATGTATAAAAGCCTTCGAATTCCAATTCAAATTTGTTCGTACCAGTGCTTACGTTCCATCCGTTCATCCCTGTCCGATATCGTTCCTTTTATTTGCTTCTTGATATGCCAACGAAAGGTTCTGAACCTAAGTTTCTTTTGCTCTGCCCTGGCAAGTAGATCCACTTTTTTGGTCCTTTCAATACGAGTATGTCCAGGCATTCAGGGTAAACTTTTTCTTCTTGACTGGCTTTACAACTCGGGGTGTCTTCGCTGCATCCACTATATCCCTCCATCTTCCATCCTCCATTTATCATTGTTGTATCCCAATCCTAGATAAATCGGCTTTAACATCATCCTTCCATCTTTTTCTGAGACGGCCTACTGATCTTCTACAGTCTGATCTCTCAAAACACACTCTGTCTTCCACTTATCTTACCACATAACCTGCCCATCTTATCTGGTTAGCTTTTATATAGACGATGTTTTCAGTACTATACAGAGTCACCAATTCAGCATTGAGACGTCCTCTCCACTCTCCTGTCAATTCATCTCCACCTCTGATTACCGCCTCAAAACATTTAAACTCTTTTACTACTTCGAAGTTACGGTCATTAGTAGTAACATTCTGCCTAACTCTTGATCTTGGATATTTGGTTACTAGCATTTATTTCGTCTTCTCTTCGTTTACTCGAAGACCCAGACTACCTATTTGGAGTAAACTTACTCGGTTAGCATTCTTTTTGTTATTCTTTGCTTGTAGTCTTATATCATATTTGTTTGCCAGTCCTGCAGATAGCATGCCTAAAAGTACAATATTGCAACTTTTCACAAATTACACTTTTGCTGAACCAAATGTTTGCAACGTTTTGTAACACAATGTAAAGAACCCAACAAAATGTGTGACTCATTATCGGCCGTCTGATCCTCACCTCATCAGAGTTGTATGTGCCCATACCTGGATCAACATTCTTACCATCGACTACCAGTAGAAAAGTGTAAACTCTTGTGTGACTGAAGGAGTTTTTTTTCACTTCTGTTTCAGAATATATTTTCTTGAATTTTTGTTTATATCAGTTGAAGATAGAAGTTGTTTAGCACTTATTTGGTGATTGTGTTCCAGAATATCCAGAAAGAGCAAAATGATTATTTTTAGTTTTTTTTATTCTTTGTTTTTTATTGTTTTTTGTAAAATTAAATTAGTTAAGACGCTAGTTATGGCTGGGTAAAATTGCTTTTTAAGTTTACTTATCCTAAGCTACCGACAAATAATTTTTTTCACGCTACTACAATCGACTGCGCACTATTTTTCCAACGCTGATCGAGGACAACGGACAGTGACACTGAAATTTTACATTGGTCCTTCGAGTCAGATGAGAGTCAATGAAGGGAATTTGTTTGTTTTGTTCCTTAGTTCTCTTTGAATTACAACATATTTTTCAGAGTTTTCAATATCAAAAATAATAAAAATTATTTATGATCACTTAGTAGGTGAAATAATTTTTTGTTTAATATGAATAATTAGCGAATTTATTAATCCGACAATCTGACGTACTGCAGTACCGTGATAAATGTAAATTTGCTATTATTTATTTTGTTAAACATAAAAGGTATTGAATATATTCAATATAATTTCAGCATAAATATAAATAATCTTTGATTTATGAGTACATATTTACAAATATAATTATTTTTGACCTAATGATTCAATGCCTTATTGTGGATCACTTGTTTGGATCGACTTTGTGAAAAAATCGTGTATTTTGTTTAGTTTTTTTTTGTTATATTTGAATAATTTACTGATCATTACTGCTTCGTGGTTAAATATGTGCTATATAAGAGACAAAGCATCAAAATAAAAAAAAATATTTTACAGGCCAAGTTTTGCAATTTCAAATTTAAATACTTCAATTCTTTCTGAAACTCAATACTTCAGTCAAAATATGGCTTACACTGCCCCATGAGATGCCTAGGGCTTCTATTAAATCTCTTTCCACTTCAATGACTCCAAAAACAGCAACAACATCAGAAATCGTCCACCAATCCCAGGCAACCAAATAACTTTTACAAAACGTTGAAAAGACGTCATAATTATCACCAAATCACGTCAGTTTGTCACGTTTTTTCGACGTCGAAAGTCACGTGAATATGTCCCACCATAACTGACGTCATTTTTATCACGTTTTAAATAGGTGATATAAAAAACGTAGTTTTTGTGTCGTTTTTTAGATTATTTTTCATTTTATGGTTTTAAAAATACACAATAATAATTATTCGTATGGGTATCGTTGGTATTGAAATTTTTCATTTAACTGTTTTAAATTTAGCTTATAGGCTAAGGTATACTTACTGTGTCAAAACTGAAACAACATATAAATTAATAAATAATTTATTAACAAATTAATTTAATTAAACTCGATAACACATAATTAGTTCATTAACAGAAAATTTTCACAAAAACAAAACACATAACCTCAAACCGTTTTCAAGAAGAACTATCACAAGAACTATTGCATTAAACTAACTCGCAACTCACTTGAGAAAAACGAATATTCTTATGACAATTTAAGGCTTATAGGTAAACGTCAATATACAAAATTATCAGGGTTGTCAGATCAGTTTGTACTTTTTCAGTATTTTTACTTTCAAAAATCAGTAGCAGTAGATTCTTTTTAGGCCATGTAAATACAGTAAAACCGGTGTATTCGGTCACCTGTCAAAATCGGCCACCTGTACTAACGGCCAGTTTCAAAATTCTCAAAACCAATTATATGAAGATTTCCTTATTTAAATAATCCAATAATACCCGCTCAAAATACTGATGGGTCAGTATTTTCTATTGGAAGAAAATACTGTGACCCATTGCGCATCGTTACTAAATAGCTTGTAAACAAAGAATGCATTGACAGATTGAAATGATACTTCACACACGTTCATATGAAGAGTGTACCAACATAACAAAATAAAATTAGGCTAGTAGCAACGTCCTCTCTTATTGAACCGCAAAACTTATTGGATACTTTGACCAGCCTACTAGATATGCCCCATTTTTAATGGTACACCTTATATAAGACAACCATTATACACTAAAAACACCATATTCTCATTCATAGATATTCTATTCGCATATTGAAGCTACAAAAAATGTCCACAAAAAAGCAAGTTTATAGTGTACTTTATACACTCCACAACCTGTGAATGTATTTTGTCAGTCAAAAATTCTTCTTTTTATAATCCAAAAAGATAAAAATAAACATTTCATATAAGTTAATTGAAATCAAATAGTAGTCTCTTTATATTTGTAGCAATATTTATACCACAGAAGCAAGTATTTTTGAAAAATTCTTAATAATATAGTTTGAATCAACCCCCATGATACTAAATTATTATCGTTCGTGTATAAAATTGGCTTTAGACATAAAATTAATAACGCTTCGCCATATTCTTCATTTCACATCACTAATACAAACGAGAAAATCAACAAAATCATCAGTTTATAATATTTATGAGCTCACTAATAAGTAAATTATGCAGAATTTTTGTAGATAACAATTTTATTGTCTTCACTATGATCACCAACCATCTTTACCTTTTTGCGACCTTAAAATAATGTGACCTGGGAAATATTTTACAACCAAAGGTTCAGACTTAGACTCTCTGAGTTCAAAATTGGTCAAATCTCCGAGTTGGTTACGGCAGTTCATGAATGCTCAGAGAGTATATCTAAAATCTGATCCTTACGGTCTATATAAATATGTATGATTTTTGTATATCCCATAATATGTCTATTGAAACAAAAACATAAAATTTCAAAAAATTTAAAATACATAAAGCACAGCAAGAAATCTATTTTATTAATTACGAATTTTACACCTCTTTTATTTAGTCTATTACTTAATTTATATACAGTTATTTTAAAACACTACTTTAATTTATTTAGACTAACACTTAATTAATTTATATAATGCATATGTATTACAAGTTTTTATTTCCCGATAAAAATACGCGCTTACATCAGATACAATTTACTTCAGACTGCCTCGTACAATAAAAATAATTCTTTTTTTAAATCCTCTTGCCCTGCTCCTCGACTTCGCCAGAAATGCCCAAGGTCTTGTTTGGAACAAATAGAACTGCTCCGGAGACATCCTGACGGCTCTAGAACTGGGCTACCTAAACGAGTAGACAACCATTGTTTACTTGAGGTCCCATCGAATTCTCTAGTAGGTCATTGACATAAAATCCATCGTGGGTTTTAGCCTAGTAAACAACATGCCTTCCTGTCTTGAGCAAGTTCCATCCAATTCTCCACGCCCATATTAAGGTCTCCTGATATATTATTTCGCCACCGGAGTCGAATGCATCCGCGTGGTCTTCACAGAACAGTGGACCGATTCTATAAGATCAACGCGAAACAATTACGTTCGTTATCCGACGGTTTGCTATTCTGTAAGCTCATTCGGGAAGAATCGGAGAAGCAGATCACGAAGCCGATTACAAAGCGAAAGCGATAACTTTTGACTTGCGTTTCGTTTCGCTTTCGATAGTGTTGGTCGATCATTTTCACGTGGTAAACAAGCGCAGGCGCTAAGCAGGTTGTTCGTTGTTGTGTTGATTTCACAAGAATTCTGTGTTCTTTGTTTTGTTGATAATGAATTATGAATTAGTGATGCTCTTACACCACCTTCCCAATCTTCCGTAAGTTCCTGTAGCTCATCAAAAAGGAATCAAACTAGTTCTTTGCTTAAGCGAAAAATATCAATAAACCTTATATCTGTTACACCAAATGGGTCACTTCTATCTCGAAGGAACCTGCTTTCCTCTGGCGTTAACCGCAGATCGCAGATGGTTTCTTCGCTCGAGTTCTCCTTCTCCATATAGAACAAATTGCACCGGCAACATTTTTATTAAAATATAATAAAAATTTAATCAAACTTGTGATTATAAGGTTATATAGGTACGTCATGTAACTCTCTAGTTACTCTTCTTCTTTCTTTACTTCTTCTTTTTTTACTTCCTGCACATATATTTGCAATGTTGCCGTAATTATTTATTCATAGATCGTTTAAACTCGTATATTATCGTATGCCGCTATGATAACGAAGCGAAAGCGAAAACTAACCTTATAGAATATGAACATAAATCAACTTCGCTATCGTTTAGCTTAGCTTTCGCGGTAATAACGAAAATTATAGAATTCGCCTACAGGCCCAAAGATCTTTCTTAGGATTTTTCTTTTCCAAACACCTAGTCTCTCTTTGTTTGCCTTTGTTATCGTCCACGTTTCGTTACCATACATCATTATATGTCATAAATATGATTGTTTTATATAGTTGTATCTATGTATGTCTTGTTAGTTGTTTTGATGTTATAAGGTTTGGAAGAGCATAAAGACATATGTTGCCGGCTTGTATCTTATTGTTTATTTCTTGTCATCGGTTGTTATCTTCAGTTATTGTGTTCCAAAATACTTAAACTTTCTGAGGCGCTCAAAATTAAAGTCATCAATGGTGATGTTCTGTCCTATTCTATCTCTCTCTCTGTTTACTTTTATTGATTAGGAGCCCATCTTCTCTGCTTCCTCCTCGAAGCTGACGAAAGTCTGCTTCATCCTTATTTGTCTTTTGCAGAAAGGCTGATAATTTACTGCAGTCTGAAATTACTGAAATTGCAGTCCTTTTTCGATAGTTTTTAATAATAAAATGCAGTTTTAGTGCAAATCGTAGTATACAATTGTTGAATGTATTATATTTTGAAACTTAATGTTACATGCATTAAAATATCCGTTTTAATAATAAAGATGAATATTATATTTCTAATAAATGTTAGAGCAAATTTTTTTAAATAGTTATAGAAATATATTTTTTTTGGTGTAACATAGATTGTCGTCACATTATTTTTTGTAGCCGATACTTTTAGCAACCACATTATATTAGAATCGTATGTGCATATTGTACTTGTATCTTTTTCAAATTGAACAAAATTTAGCAACAACTCATGCATTAACAACCTAGTTTTAGACGTACTTTGAGTTTAGTACGTAAGTAGGAGTTTATACCTTATTTGCCTATTTGCAACTTTTTAGTTTCATTTATTGTGACGTATATATTCTTTACAACGATTTTCAATCAAAATACTTTCTCTAAAGTGTGGGACAACTGTTTTTTTAGACGAAATATAAAAGTGAAAATTCTCATTTAGGTCCGAATGCACAGTTTTTCGTAACTATCTATAATCTGAGATTTTTATAAAGACCGATAAATAGTAGACATGGGAGAATATACAATTTGCATTCATCACCTGTCTTCTTATCTAGATAAAAATATAACAGAATTCTGCATCCTCATTACTCAAATATGAGTAAAATGAAATAAGGAAAGACAGCTTTAGCTTTAATTCGATTCAGGGGTCACCAGTCACCACCATCAGTTGACATATATGTTTCTTCTTTTTAGAGTCATCAGTTTTCGTACACCCTAGTAGGGTACACCACAGGTAGTTTTGATGATGACTCTAAAATGAAGAAACATATGTCAACTGATGGTGGTGACCCCTGAATCGAATTAAACCTAAAGCTGTCTTTCCTTATTTTTGCGGTTAGATGTAGATTTTTCAATATTCGCCAAAATATAAGATTACAATGAATTTATTTTAAATTAAACTTATTCGAATCTACATCACTGTCGCCACTGTCAGTTGTTCCTTCCTTATCTTTGTCAGAGATTGGAGCACTGTTTTTGTTGTAGCGTTACAAAAAAGCCGTTGTTTAATCTCAAATATTCATCATTCATATCCGATATTAAACAGTATAACTATATTTATCACCCCGCATATCACATGAACCAATTTGTTATTATATTTACACATGTGCGGGTTACTAATTTTGTTTAATTGTTGCAAATCATAAACAATATTTTGGCAGTGGACATTAATTTTGCTGACTAAATAAAAACCTTTGCTTGAAAGTCGTGTGGGCTATGACCCAATTTATCCTGCAGCTAAGAGCATACATTAGATTCATTCCGTCGAGTAACTTCAACGAGTCAAGATGTGGCTTTAACTTCATGCATTCGAATCACTTTGAAGAGACATGTAGTCTCAAATGATTCTCAGTTTAAACTTCATACGAAGCAGTCAGTAAAGTAGCGTCTCCATCGTGGAGAGTGTAGTTAGAGAAATAAAGTATCATCTTTATTGGTGTTTCACTTAAAGGCGATAGGTCCTGCAGCTGAGCCCGAAGATTATACCGCCGACAAAAACCATTTTAAAGGAAATTTGAACTAAAAATCCACATTGATCATGTAAATTCAAAATCTTTAGTTTTTAAAATGTAAAGGGTTAAAGGAAGCAAGAAAGGGGATACTCGCACTATCAGCCTAACTTAACACATTGCGTGCCACGTCGCTCATATGAGAGACACAGGGGCCACGTCGTTCATTTTTGACATACACGTATGCCTAACTTTCATGGCCGTGGATATCAGTGGCCCCTGAGAGTAGTATCCCGATTAAAGCGTGGCACGCAATGTGTTAAAGTGGTGATATCTCTGACAGTTTTTTGCAGTAATGAAAAAATCAAAATTTTTGTCAAAAAAACACATTTTTCTACGGCCGTGCTTAAAGAGCAACTTTCACGCACGCATTTCGTTTCCGAAAGTTGCACTTTCCCGCACAGCGTGCGGGAAAGTAAAATACCTTGTAATATGGCATTATAATATATTATAATGCATGCAATAAACTAATATTTAGATATCATTTACTAATTTATTTCAAATTTATCTTATTGTGTTCATGTTTTAATGAAATTAGCGCGATAATTCGATGAAATAAAATTATTTTGACATAATATTTAAAAGTTAGATCAGTAGACAATTACAATGGTTTTGAATCGTCGTCATGGAAACCAATATCGTCGTCGTGGTAACCCATTATATTGAAAGTTTTGGTTTTGACAACCTTGCCGAAGAATTACTTTGTGTATTTTCATTTCTAAATAAAAATTGATATAACTCTATTTTTTGTGGCTTTTTTCCAAACGTACGGCCCTAGAAAAAATATTGTTCCTAACTCATGCGGAAAGTGCCTTCCCCGCACTCGACTGCTTGCCCGAACTCCGCTATCGCGTCGTTCGGGTCAACGGCAGTCTCGTGCGTGAAAGTATCACTTTCCGCACTAGTTAGGAAAATAACTATTTTGTCCTGAATAATTTTTTTCGCATCTCTTTATCATTTTCGAGTTACAGAAGAAAAAGACACATTTTTATAAAATTTAAAAATGCGCTCTATAATTTGACTTTTTTTTCAAGAAAAATGCATTTTAAACCCGTTCAATTTTTGAACATAGAAATATCTCTAAAATAAAAGGTATTGTAGAAGGAAAACGATGTATTTAAATTCTGGTGGATGCGGGGTTAAATATACTACTCTAATTTCTTAATGAGTGATCAATAAATATTTAATAGTGCTTATTTTAAAGGTCTTTTCAAGCACTACAAAAAGTGTTTGCAGCATTATACCCATAAAATCGTTCATTTTTCTGTTATTTCAAGTTGAATGCATTAATTCGAGCAGTCAAAAAAATATCCTTTCACCTACCATATCTTTCTTTATGTTGCAACTAGAAGACTTCTGAAAAAAATGAAAAGATGCATATTTAGTCGCAAAAAATCGTCAAAAAAGGTGTCATTTTAAATGAAAATTATTGTAAATTTTTGATCATGAGTAGCTCACAAAGTATCGACTTTTCAGAAAAAAATTATAGAACAGGCAATGCACAATCTCCAGAGAGCTGTTTCTGTCTTTTATCTTACGACGTCCTCAGTGGAGCTGCGTGCATACCTCTGAAGCAGAACGAAACCAAACTGTCTATTTTTGTGGAATTTCAAAAATTAAAAGATGTAGATCTTTGAAACACACTCAGTGATCAAAAGATTTTGATCACTGAGTGTGTTTCAAAGATCTACATTTTTTTTCATAAACATTATCTTACTTACTCTAAAGTAATTAGGGAATTAAAACTTGAGACTGTCATTTTCAGGTTGGGCGTAGATTTACGCTCCTGTTATGTCTATGTCTCGGATGTTGTTTTTTGATGGAATGTGTCTAAAGATATTCAACCTCTCATCTTTACCGATGAGCCCACGGAGGTTGAAGAGGGCGAAACACATTTCTAAGAACTGGTGTTTGGATCTTTGATTCTATTCGAAAAATTTTTCCCTGCCAGAAATAGTGGATGTGTGAGTTATTCGTAAGGGGATTTTTCCACATTCTCTATTTCATTTGTTTGATTTCAAAAATTGTTTAAAATCCACTTTTAGAACGCTGCAGCGACATCTCTTAAAGAAAAGCGAAAAGTCCCAGATACAAAATTTATTAAAAACCGAACAGTTTTTGCTTAGAATTATTAACCGGGGATTATTTTAACTGAGAAATGTTTTTTAATAATAATAATTTATAGAGCACTCTTTAGAGAAAGTATTTTAAATTCTGTTAGAGAATTTTTAACATGTTTTAGCTTTTTTACTTAGGGAAAATTGACAATTGTGAATGTTTTTTCAAGTAGTTACTAAGATACCGTCCTATGGTGTACTAAGATACGAAAAAATCATCAGAATCAGTGTTAAATATTGAATTTGTACAATCAAGTGTCTTTACTGGCTCTATATTTTAACAAAATGCGAATCTAATCAAGATATAGTTATTAAAGTTCGTCATTCTGCTATAGTTCCCACAAATAGTTCGAAACCGCTTTTCAATTCTTTTAGTTTTATTTTCCAATGCTTATGAGCCTATATTTTAACTCGCTCATCGATAATCGTCACATATGCCTGTTTCACACGAAGTCTTTTATCGCGGATAAGACCGGGATGTGTTTTTTTTTCAGCTAGTGGTAATCACTGAGAGAGGTTACAAGATCGAAAAAAGCTTCTTCTCTGTCTGGGAGTCAGAATCTCTGTTTATTGCCTGCGGAGGTCAACAGCCAAGAGAGATTCGCGACTATTCACTTCGGGAGGAGGCATCACAGAGAGTTATTTTTCGTTTACATTATAATATTACGCAATTATACAAATCTTAATAAAATATAATGCCAGTAAAGACAGTTTAAAATTTTTGATAAAGATATGCGATAGGGCGGTGTTTCTTAGTATTGATAATCTGAATGATCAAAAGTTTTAGCTTTTAGAGTAGAAAGTTACTAAAACTATAAATAAATTAACGAATAGCAGCATTTTAAACGAGATTTAAAAAAGGCTCACTTTTTGTCAACTATTTGTACGTTTTGCCAGCCCCTATGTTTAAAAATTGTAAATAAGTATAAAGTAATAAGTAGTGGTATAAATAATAATGGTGTACATTTGTACATGATGTACTTAAGTAGGCTTAATACCAACGGGTACATAAACATAGTACGAAAAGTACACTTTTGTGCACTTTTCAAAGTAAGTGGATTTTGAGACATGTTCAATACATCCCGAAAAACATGGGTAAGAGAACACATCCTTGTCCTACACCTCTTTTATGTTAATTTCTTATAACCCCATTAGAGACTATTTTGACCAATTTCTGCTTTCTTCCATTAGTTCTATTATTTCTTACTTATGCCATCTATTTCCGTTTCAGCATTTATTTGTGTCCAGTTTTTATTTTCAATATTTAGTTCACTGTGGTTTTCCAATTTTTTATTTACAGTATGTTGATATTGTTCTGAAGCTATTTCTTTGTAGCATCTTATGCAATTTACTATTTGGTTGGGAAATAAGCCACCATTTAAGTTGGAAATGAAATTTATTGACGTTTCGACTTTCACTTCGAAAATTGTTATCGAAATACAAAATTTTGTTTTGTTTTAAATTTTAAATTTCCAACCTAAATTCTGGCTCATTTTTCAATAAAATAGTAAATAGTATTTTGAGTTAGTACAGCACTGCCAACCTGTTTTATTGATTTTGTTAAGGCTTCTTTTTTTGTTTTTAACCTTTTAGCCACCGGACTTCACTTAATACCAAAATATCCATATTCATTCTTTTCGTCTTTGATAGAATCAATACATTAATGTAGAACACCGTCTTAATCATATGCTCATCGTTATTTCAGCATGTTTCTTAAAATCGGCATTTCATTTCATCCCAGATCTGTGGTCATGGTCTTCTTCGATGTGCGCCAAAATATTATGTGTTTAAGTCATTTTCCATCATTATGTCGAATCATCATTCAATCTTCGCTTGTCCACTGCTGGACATAGATCTCCCTCATAATTTTCCGCATGTTTCGATCTTGTGCCTCTTGCATCCAATTCCTATGACAACGTTTTAGGTCGTCCGTCAAATATATGGGTGGACCATCTCTTTATCTCCATTTTAGTATCCGCTTTATTATCTGTTATCAGCCATTTGAGCCTGTTATCTGTCATTTGAGCCTGTTATCTGTCATTTGAGCCTGTTATCTGTCAAGTGATCTGCCCAGTTACATTTCAGTGTTGCTCTTCTCTCTCTAGCATCAGCCCTTCCTGAACTTTGTTAGCTGGCGGTTTGGGATCTTGTCTCGCAGTGAAGCGCATAACATAGCACGCTTCATCGCCCTTTGAGTCACGCGGATCTTTTGCACTGTTATCCTTCTTGTGTTATCTTTGTCATTATGTCGAATGATCTGTAAATATCTATTTCCCATAATCTATATTCAGCTGCACGGAATGATAGATGGAATATTGTAGTTTCTAACCATGTATGCTTTGTCCCCCATTTTATCCAAATGAAACGAGTGCATGTGCCTTGTTCCATATTGATTCTATTTAAAATCCCTGTTACTGATCGCAAAATACATACGTTGAATAACTATTATTTCAGCATAATATATATATTTTCAGCAGATGATTGTTCCCATCTTGACTAAACGCTTCTATACCCACTGTATATATTGTAATTAGATACTAAACCTAATTTATTGATGCGAAAGTTGGCAAACCGTTCAAAAATCTAATAATCAGCTTCTAGGTTCACCGTACAGTTGTTTATAACGAAATGTTTAAATGAGGTCTTTTTTGTTCTTTTCAGGCAACGAGGAAAACGTTCTATCGTACGAACCAGTCCAACAGTTGCATATTAATTATACGAGACCTGTTATTGTACTGGGTCCTCTAAAGGATCGTATCAATGATGACTTGATATCTGAGTTTCCTGACAAGTTCGGAAGTTGTGTACCACGTAAGTATATATGTAATTAAAATCATTTTAGTTAATCAATGACGCTCCTTATCAGAGAAAACTATGAATATACAATAGAGAAAATACATACAATACAAAAAGTGGTATTGTTGAATACCTCCATCTTCAATTACGGATTGTTGTTGGTCTGTGTTTTATTATTTTCGTTATTACATTCACAATAATTAAATTGGCATATATCTTGAATATCTGACAGCCATGCTGATCGCCAGCATCCGGAATGGATAGGCACCGTAAGAAGAAGAAAAGAATATCTTTAAAAATAGCTCCATTCATATAAACTTAAAGAAGAAAGCCTGCAACACGGAGCGGGGCCATACCAATAATTAATCCGGCTTGGAAGGACCAATTATGTAACGTAATTGATATTAACCTTCCGATGACTAACCTTTTTTTGTTACACGGATGACCAAGGGGGGGAAATGACCCCAGGTCAAAAATGTCAAAAATGACAATTAACAAAAAAATGAAGTTTTTTAAAAAAATTTTTTTTATGGTATGGACTTTATGTCATTCAGCCAGTCACAACATGAGTATTAGTGTCATGTGTAGTGTGTATGTTGAGTAAGTGTCTTATTACTTTGCAAAGTCGACGTCATTAGCGTAAAACTACTTGGAATTGCACATAATAGACGGTATTTTACTAAACATCAACTTCAGAATATATTTTTTATTCGTAAAATATAGGGAATTTTTTTTATTTCAAAATATGAGGATATCTAGAATGATATTAAAGTCAAATAAAAAAATAATGAGTTAAAAATTGAAAAAACTTTTGAATTTATTAAAGAAAAACATACGCTGGGGTTACAATTTCCCCCGCTTGGTCATCCGAAGGTTAAAAGCGAACTTATGAAAATAGAATATTGGAAGAACTCGAGGCAGTAAAAAAGGAAAATCAAACAAGAAAATTCTATAAAACTCTGAATAATGTAAGAAAGGAATTCAAATCAAGGCTCAGACTATGTAAGGAGTGACATATACTCAATACAAAAGAAGTAGTATTGAAAAGGTGAGTGGAACACTATAAAGAATTTACTATCGAAGTAGAAGATCCAAATCAACCACCCCAGGACCAAGCAATAATGCACCATTAGAGCCTCCATGAATTCAAGAAGTACGGGATCCAATAAAACACCTAAAAAATAATAAATCTCCAGGAAGTGGTGGTATACTCGCGGAACCTATTAAATGTGAAGGTGCTACTCTGACTAATCAAATATATAAAATAATACTGAGAGCTTGGAATGAGGAACAAATCCCGGAAGAGTGGTGTATTGGAATCGTTTGCCCTCTACACAAAAAGGGTAATCAATTTTAATGTAGAAATTATAGGGGAATAACCCTCCTTAATACAGCATACAAAATATTTTTGAGTATCTTATATGGTTACCTAATTGCATGTACCATCTTTTCGTAGATTTTAAATGGGCCTATGATAGTGTCCTAAGAAATAAATTGTATGAAGCCGTGGATGAATTCCACATCTCCGATAAACTGATAAGATTGGTTAAAGCTACAATGCTTAAAGTTGTTTGCAAAATCGAAATACAGGCGAACAATCACAGGCGTTTGAAACGCATGTTGGACTGCGACAGAGAGATGTGCTAAGAAAATGTGCTTAGCGAATGCTAAGAATAAGCTGGACCAGCAAAACTACAAGTGAAGAAGTACTGGAAATAATGAACACACATCCTCATCTGGTCAACACAATCAAAATTAGAAAGACGTCATATCTAGGACACATAATGCGCCATAGGGAATTTGAGCAGCTCTAGGTAACATTATAAGGCAAAATCGAAGATAAAAGGGGTATAGGAAGAAAGAAAAATCCTGGCTCCGAAACATCAGAGATTGGACCCACACAACAGGGAATGACTTAATCCATCAAGCCCAGAACAGAGAGAAATTTGCCATATTGATTGCCAACCTCAATAGAGAAGGCACTTAGGAGGAGGAGGAGCACCATTGATGATGATGATGAATTGATATGCGCTTCTATAACCTAACTGGTTGTTAACGACAATACGGGCGTGAAAGTATGAATTTATTTGATGTAGTAAGGTTAACTAAAACATATGAGGGCGTAAACAATTACGTTTTAAAGATATTCCTTGGATTTCTTGGCTATCATATACTTGAGTATACATGAAATTAAACCGCGCCTCGTATCTGCTGCACCAGTATCTATTTGGGGCTCCATTTTAGCAGAACACTCAACTGGAACGCTGATATCCAACACACCTTAAACAAGGTAAGGAATAGAGCTAAACTCCTTGGAGCGCTATCTGGAACGTCTGGAGGTACATCAAACAAGACTCTCATTCACACCTATAAAACATACTTAAGGCCCATTATCGACCACAGAGCCACAGAACACCATCCTGGCTTGTGTGCGTAGAACACTCAGAAAGTGCCTCAGGAAGCACTGGAGTTATCCGCTGGTGTTAGTATATCCACTCGCAAAAATACCCCCTATCAACGAGAGAATCCGTTCTCTCACAACAAGTACGTCTCGCGTACGATTAACGGTAACAATCATAGAGCAAAATATGTTTTAACAACCCCTTGCAATCGGCAAGGTTACATACTCACCAGGACTACCAAAAACAAAGTTCCATTCCCTCCAGCCAATCTTCTACAATAATTGGCCAGAAACGAACTTCCTGATGAGTATTACGAAATCCTAGAACAAATCCCCCTAATATATCGCAGACAACTTAAACATCATCCCTACATGCTGAATCCAAGAGCCGTTCCTCATTAGTGGCAGCATTGAATCCTCCCTGGCTGGTTTGGGCAAGTTCACGGCAACTTCTTCTCCTTCATCTCTACAGCTTCTGCGCTAAAAACAACCTCCACCTTCTAAACCCCTGTTTCACTAGCAATTTTGCTCCTCCACTCACATAAATCTAACACTCACAAACAAGCTTACTTTCATCGTCCTTACACTCCTGAAAAGGAGTTTCCAGCACCCTGAAGAGGCTCAGGCCTAACGGGGTATAAACAACGTGTTTCGTTCTTTCGCTGCACCATGCACCATACTTACAAAACTGCTAGATAATTTAAAAGAAATATTGCTAACTTTTAGCAGTATACGGTATACGGTTTCGTTGCAATTAAAGCTACATTTGCTAACAATTAAAAAACCTAAAGCATCAGACCTGACCGTTAAAAACATGTTTGTTTCAGCGTAATTAAGTTTGTCAGCAACATATGGAACGTGGGAATAAACTCCGAGCTGTACATACTATAAACAGTAAAATAAACTAACATTTCTGAATTTTAAATGTTTCGCTAACTTTTTTGCCATTAAACTAGTCTCTTTGACGATATGGCAAAACATTTATGTAGAATTTTAAATAAACTAGTAATTATGTAGAACTGTGTTTTGTTAAAGCGTTTTTCGCTTGGAAATGATATTAAAATAGTTTTTATCTGCGGCAAAAACATTTCTAAATTAAATATAATGTTTATGTGCGATTAAACCTCAATTGATTGTAATGGTAGGGGAGCAAAGTATGCTAAATGTGCAGTCACTCGAGCGCTTTGGGGACCTATTGGGTTGTGAAGAGTAGGTCCTAAAACCAAAAAAAGTTAGGTAAAGTTTTCCATTGTAATGGGCGCTTGCCATTTTTTAACTAAATTTTCCATTTCCAACAATCGTTTTTTCCGATTATAGCGACATCTATCCATATTTCGAAAAAATGTTTCGAATAAAAGCTACTTATTTTTACGTAAGGAATCCAAATCTGCAATAAAAAAATGAGGGTTCCTATTTATGATTTTAAAGTAACCCCCCACCCCACATCCATGGGGGTCGTGTTTGGTGCCATTCGACAGATTTTTCAAAAATATTGAATAAGTGTATTTTACAGTTTTTCGATGTTCATTTCGCGAAATATCGCGGAATTCGTATTTAAAATATTAAATTTACCCCCACTCCTCTCCGTGGGTAGTCGTGTTTGGTGTCATTCGATAGATTTTAAAAAAATATTGAGTACATATTTTTTAGTTTTTCGATCTGTCATTCATTTCGCGAAATATTCGGTTTTTTCTTGTGAAACTTTGGGACTCACCCATTTCCTTACGCCCGGCTCAAATCGTCAGATTTTTGAAATATACACTATTTTGCATGTACTTAACTTACCTTATCTTAATCTGACAATTTCGAGTTTTTTTAAGGATAGATTTTTTTTTCGGGCCCCTTTAACGAACTCCCCTGTGTTAAGAGCCAATATATGGTAGAGGTACATCTGCAGGGTACCATCTTCCTCCCCATATGCTAATCTGACGCGCTTGAGTAACTGCAAAAATCCCCGCTTGGGCTCCCCTACCATAATGAAAATTAATTAATAATTTTTTTTACTACTGTACTGTTTACGTTTCAAAAAACTTACTTAATAAAAAATGATTCATTAATTATAAATAAGGAATTTCACAATATTGATATCGGCTGGGGAGGGCTTTATTTGTATCTCTCCCCTCCGTTTGGGAAAGGGGAGTAATGATTCCTTTTCCCTAATTGGACATCGGCTAATTTTTTTAGAACCGAGATTTTTTTAAAGACTAAACTTGAAGCGTTTTAAATGTCTGCTCTGATGGGGGACAGGGATAAGACTAACTACATGAATACTGGGGGGTCGAAATGGGGCTAAAGTAGAAGGAGCAGGACTCAAACCTTCTTTGCGAATGGCAGCTTAGGTTTTGTTCGGTGGCGGGTCGTGGAATCGTTAGGGAGGGGTTTAAAGAAGACTAACTACCATAACCAAATAAGCAAAGGATACTTACACAGACTTGAGGACTTACCTACTATTTAAAATATTTGGAATAAATTCTCAGATTCACTTATTGGATAATTCCTGGACATATTACGGTACTTATCGGACATTCATCTGAGATTCCTCTGTTGGGTCAAACTGTTCTATCTTTATCACCTTTCTTGGCTTCTTTGCCATATTCCGTTTCCTTTATTCTAAAACTCAATTTCGGTTGCATTAGAAATCTAGTTAATAACTCTCCAAAGGGTTATAGAATATAAAAATGTACATTTTCAAAATATTTATTTTAAACCTCAAACTTTATTTTTATTAAAAACAAAATATTCTCAGACAGGAAATGAATGACTTTACCACAGGAATGACAAATAAAAACAACTACAAATTTTTACATGACTTACAATATAAAAAATCTTTAACTTTACATGATTTTTTATCAATACAAAAATTTTAAACTTTATTGAGCAGTGTATCTCAAATCAAAATTTGACTGAGCTGTCAAATGTCACTGCCATTTTTTTCAAATATTTAACAAACAACAAACGTTATATAAACTAACTGTTCCATTTTGAAAGCAAAATATCTTTATAAAATACTTAAAATTTTACCAACTCAAATTTTACTATTTACTTGGGATCTGTCATTTTTATTTCTAAAAAAGAATGTACCATACCTTATTAAAACAAATTTTTATTGTCACACTTGACACTTGAACAAAACTTTCCTTTCAACACGGGGGGGGGGGAGGCATTCAATTCATAATGACGACACAGGGCTTCACTGGAACGGGAAACAGGAAACATAAGCTGGAAACTGCAACGAGACCAAACATCTCATCGGGAAATGGAGGACTTAAATACGGGAACTCCAAACAAAAAAACAGAAACCACACACTACCATACCAGCTCAACTGCGTCACGCTATTTGCATTGCGATTTTGCTGATTTTCACCTTATAAATCCAACATTATAGAGTGAAACTTTGCACGGGTGTTCTTCAATGGGCATAGAATAAATGATAAACCATTCACTTGATCCAACATAGCGACAAAAGACAATTATAGGATATAAAATTAATGTTGGGTTTTTTCAAACGCCACAAACTAGATGGACTAATTGACATAAACATCCCATTGAAAATAGAAAGTGACATTTACATGCAGTAGAAAATCTTCAGACATCTATATAAAAAGCTGCTTTTGTGCTACCCCTGAGTGCTACCAAACAGAAATTACTGAACATTGCCCCATTTTAATAAAGGAAATGATTTCTAGAAAGAGAAAAATAAAGGAGGAGTGACGAAGACACCTGAGAACAAGACGAAATTAAATAAAATCACCAATTAAATTAAACTACAATTGCATAATATCAGAAATAATAAAATACAAGAATACGAGAAAAATCAAACACCCGCAACAACAAATACCACCAATACGCAACCCAGAGGGAAATTGGTGTATAAATAATAAGGAAAAAGCGGAAGCATTTGCAAATGAGCTCACTAATGTATTCTATCCATATCCCATGGAAGATGGTGATACAGAGGAAAAAATAAATGACTTCCTGGAATCGCCCTATCAGATGGACTTACCTATACAAAAAATCACCACTAAAGAAGTTAGAAATATTATCCAGCATGAAATCAGTCCAAAAAAGCTCCAGGGTATGAGCTGATCAACGGGAAAATACTGCAGCAATTAACATGCAAAGGTCTAAAAATGATAACGCAAGTATTTAATGCAATATTTAGGCTAGGGTACTGCCCGGAACAATGGAAAGTTGCTCAAATTATTCTCATACCTAAGCCGGGGAAAATAAAACTCAAGTGACTTCATACAGACCAATAAGCCTGCTACCAGTTCTATCAAAAATCTTGGAAAAACTTCTACTTAAACAATTATCCCCAGTTATAGAAGAAAGGAAACTAATTCCCCAACAGCAATTTGGGTTCAGAACACAACACGGAACGATAGAACAGGTACATAGACTGGTAAAACACATCAGAAGTGATACAAAAATAAAGGGTATTGTTTTGCTGCATTCCTGGACATTGGTCAGGCCTTTGACAAGGTATGGCATGCTGGTATCTTATATAAACTAAAGAAAAACCTTCCCCATCCTTTTTATCAAATCCTAAAAAGCTATATTTCAAACCGACATTTCCTAGTCAAGCAGGATAATGAGTACACAAACTTAAGACCAATGAAAGCCGGAGTACCATAAGGAAGTGTCTTGGGACCGATATTGTACTTGCTGTACACTGCAGACGAATAACAGAACGTGTGCAACTTTTGCTGATGATACCGCTGTACTAGCCTCTCACCATGATCCAATCAGAGCACCCAGAACCCTTCAAAAAGACCTTAATAATATCCAAAGATAGCTTAAAAATGGAAAATAAAGGCGAATGAGAGTAAATCCACCCATGTAACATTGGTGGATTTACTGTCATTCATCATTGGAACAACCAAGCACGACGCGACGTTCGCGAGCGTACTTTCCTTCGATAATGGTTAAAAGTGAACTTTAGGAAGCTGGTTCAAAAGATGCATTTTGTTTTGGTTTAAAACAATGAAGAGAGGCGCATAAAGGTTGCACATACTTAGAGAAGAGTAGGAAATTAAAATTGTCTGTTAAGCGAAATACATTTAATAACAAACAACGAATTTAACAACAGAAGCGATTAATCGATTAAGATAGTGTTTATTGTCCACATTACAGGGTTAAAAATTAGCGAGAGATAGAATTTATTTACTGCACAAAAGTTCATTTATAGTCCGTTCTTTAACGGTAAAATATTGCAAAACCTCTAAATTTTAAAGAACCGCTTGGATTGACATGCAATTTGGCATACACATAGCTAACAAGTCAAAGAGAAAAGTGATATTGTGCCGATATGTGCTTTTGCTCTGGGGCAAAATATTCGTCCAAAGAAAGTCAGGAAATGGATAAACTGGCTAATTTTAAGTAACTTTTGTTCTATAGAGATTTTTCACTAAGTCAATACTTTTCGAGTTATTTGGCAGTGAATATGTTCATTTTTTCAACAAAATAACCACGCTTTTAGACGGTTTTTCTCAAATAACTCAAATAGTAACAATTTTGTCGAAAAAACATTCTTAACAAAAAATTTAAAAAAATGGTATATATATCACGTCTCTACACCTAGTAGAAGCAGAGTTATACCTAATGAAAAATAGGTTCCTATTCGTCAAATTCCAAATGGAATACTTTAACGTGAAATGACCAAAAATGAAGCACATTTCGGGGAAATCTCATTACAACTTATTTAAAGTGTTTTAAAAAAGCTTTATTTTTGTTTTATAAAAAAAATTTCTAGCATCAAAATTAAACAAGTTACGCTCAAAATAATGTTAGTCCCTTTTGGTTTTGGTAGAAAAATCGTGAAAATAACACCCTAATTAGTATCTTAAATGAACTTAATCGTTACGACTTCACAAGTTTCTTGACTCGTGTATATATTGTTTATATGATCTGTAAGTTTCATCGGTTGAAAGTCCTTATGATTGAAAGGGCTGTAGTTAAAAAGGGTTGAACGACTCACTGATCACGAATGTATGCAAATTTAGAAACACCAAATCTTAATAAATTTTTGTCTAACAGAAAAACAAAAAAATACATGATATTCAGAAAAGCAAATCTGACTTTTTTTGTTTTTCGAGATTTTTGGTATCTAATTTTTAAGTTATTTTGAAAAAAAGCATATTTTTCAAAATTTAAATTTTTAAAAATTTTACTTTGAAACCAAATTTATTCAAAAATAAGCACTTTGAATCGATAAAACTTACAGATCATTATATAAACACAACATAAGTAAAATAATTTGTGGAGCGGCAACGATTAATTTCATTTAAGTTGCTAATTAGGGGGTGGTCTTCCCGATTTTTTTTTTGCAAAAACAAAAGGGAACAACTTTATTTTGAGCGTAACTTGCTTAAATTTAATGCTAGAAACTTTTTGTAAAAACAGGAATAAAGCTTTTTTTTAAACACTTTAAAATAGTTATAATGGGTTTTCCCCAAAAAGTGCTTAATTTTTTGAATATTTCACGTCGAAATATTCTATTTGAAATTTGGCGATTATGAATCTATTTTTCATTGGCTATAACTCTGGTTCTACGAGATCCACAGACCTAACGCGTACACCATATTTTTTACTTTTTTATAGGCTATATTTTTGCTAAGAACGTATTTTTCGACAAAATACTTACTTTTTGAGTTATTTGCAAAAAACCGTCTAAAAATGTGGTTATTTTGTTAAAAAATGAACATATTCACTCGCAAATAACTCGAAAAGTGTCGACTTGGCGAAAAAGCTCTATAGAACAAAAGTTACTCAAAATTAGTCAGTTTACCCATTTCCGGACTTATTTTAGACATATATTTTTTTCACCCCCAACAGGGGGTGAAAGTCACCCCCAAGGCAAAATTACACATCGGCACAATATCACTTTTTTTCTTTAACATGTAAGCTATACGTATGCCAAATTTCATGTCAAAAGTGGTTCTTTAAAATTTAGAGCAAAAACCGTGAAATAATGGACTATTATACCGCCATTTATAGCGAGGTTGCACGCTAACACACAAAAAGCGTAAGTATTACCATCCCTTCGCGAGATAAGCTAGACGACACCAAGAGGAAGGCTACAGATGAGATGTGTAGATGATATAAAAACAATAGCCGGAACAAATTGGAAATATGTTGCTCAAGATAGATACCGATGGAAGGAGTTAGAAGGAGTCTTTGTCCATAAATGGACGATAAAAGGCTAGGAAGAAGAATACAAAATTTAGTCAGTATTGAAAAAAAAATATTTTTTAAAATTCACTTATTAAGAAATGACCATATTTTTTAACCCATTCAACAAAAATTGTCTTTCTTAGTTACTATGTAGACAATTTACAGATTTATTCATTACTATGGTTGTTTTCTGTGTATTTGAGGTTGTTTTTCCACAATAATGTTTTTTTTTTATTCCCAAGTATAATGTGATCCTTGTCTTTTTAGATACCACAAGACCTAAACGGGAATATGAAGTGGACGGTAGAGACTACCACTTCGTCGCATCCAGGGAACAAATGGAAAGAGATATTCAAAATCATCTATTCATTGAAGCGGGACAGTACAATGACAATTTGTATGGAACTTCTGTAGCGTCTGTACGTGAAGTCGCTGACAAGGTATGACTTTGATTCTTGTTTACTTATTATAACCCCAAAAGACTACCAAACAATTAGTCTTATTTTACATTAACACATACATAACTCTAAAAACCCCATTGTCTTTCTTCCGTCATTAGAAGTTCGACAAGGATGTATGTTGTAACCTCTGGAATGTAAACCTTACTCAGTGGAAATTATATTAGAAGAAGAAGAGGCTGCTAAAGAAGAAAAGGCGACTAAGAAACAACAAGAATAAAAATTAATGGGATTTTCTAATTAACAATAATATATATGATAATGGCACCATAATAATAACAGATACTTTGGTAAATTTTGAAAGAATAATGAATAACATCTTAACTTAAAGTGTAGTAAACTCTCTATTGAACTTTCGAGAGACTCTCCTCCAATAGGCCTGGATCCCGCGTACCAAAAAAAAAGTTTATTTACAGCAAGCTGAAAATTTGTTAATAGCTTAACGGTGTCTAGTCGAACAAACTTTGATGTACGGGAACATAGGAATTGGAACAGGGGAAATTTTAATTGTGGAACAGGTTACACGTTTCGAATGTGAGACTACGAAAACGTCCCATGTATTTTGTCGGACGGAACTTCCAATTGATTTGTTACCCTTTCATTAAACTCTCATGCAAAAATCAGACTGCTATTTACCACCAATATAATTCCTGTCATCTGACACGTTCTACGTATTAGTAATATTTTTCATATATTACATAAAGTTTGCTATTGAATAAACTTAAAAACAACCTGTTACTTTTCACAATAATAAACTTGTCAGGATGCCACATTCTACAATTAAAATCACGGTCCACAATTAAAACTTCCCCTGTTCCAGTGTTCCCATACATCAAAGTATGTCCGACTAGACACCGTTAAGCTATTAACAAAATTTTAGCTTGCTAGTAATCAACTTTTTTTGGTACGCTGGATCCAGGCCTATAACCCTTACAGTGCCATAATAAAAACTTTCGAAGGACTGGAAAAGTATCTTTATCATCGAAAAATCAAGGGAATTCAAAGTAAGCACATATGTGTGTTTTATTGATTATAGCAAAGCATTCAACTCTGTCAGGACAAAATATGAAATGGAAGAAATGGGTGCTTCAAAACACCTAGTGACATTGCTATTAAAAATAGTGAACTTTTACGTAGAAAACTCGAAGTGAGGGCACATGAAGAACTCTCCGAGACGTTAAAGTTTGACATGGGTATAAGACAGGGTTGCACAATCACCCTCATTCGGTTTAACATATATGTAGAAGCCATTAAGTGCGAAGCATTCTCAGAATGGGAAGGGGGCATATCCATTGGCGGTAGAAGAATCAACAAATTAAGGTACGCAGATGATATAACGCTTTTTACCGAATCGTTAGAACAATTGACGAAGCTGTTAGAACGAATAGAACCAGTGAGTTTAGGAGCAGGGCTGTCCAGAAATAAATCAAAAACAAAAATTATGATAATAGAAGAAATAACAACTACCCAGATATTGTCAGAATCAATGACATCGAAGTAGTAAATCAATTAGTGTACATATCTGGGCACCTTCATAAACAATTCCGTAATTTGCACCAAAGAAATAAAAAGAATGTCAGCCATGGCGAAGGAAGCAATGACAAAGCTCACCAAAATACGGAAAGGCCACAACATCACCATGGATACAAAGATAAGGCTTGTAAAAATAATGGTCTTCTCCATTTTTCTATATGGATCTGAATGCTGGTTTTTGAAGGAAGTTGATAAACGCACTATAGACGCGTTTGAAATGTTTTGCTGGCGAAGAATGTTGCGAATACCCTTGACCGCAAGAAGAACGAGTACATATATTCTTCGAAAGCTGCACGTTACAATGAAAGCTCCACTAAACCTTTGCTTCAAAGTTGCAGAGGATAGAGATTGATCGAGATATTTAAGAGAAATCATTGATAATTTAAGGTGGCACTTAGGACTAGGAACAATTTAAACAATTTTGGTTAAACTCCCATGAGAGTGCGTTACGGGGGGGGGGGGGGGTTGAAAATCTTCAAAAATCGAGTTACGTAATACTTGAACGCTCCCTTACATAGCACGTACCTTGAATCAACTCCGGGACTTCATAATGGCGTAGGGATAGATATCTCCATTGATATCTTTGAGTAGACACCAAAATGTTGCAGTAGGAGTGACACATCGAGATTCCTGACCGGCGAAAAATGTTAAGACGAAACCATCAACAATAAAGGTCATGCTTTACACTTTTCAACAATTATCGTTGAAAAATATTTGACTATTTATTTTGTGGAACTTATTTTTTACTTACTATACACGTTTTGTTTTTAGGGTAAACATTGTATCCTGGATGTTAGCGGTAATGCAATAAAAAGGCTGCAAGTGGCGCAGTTGTATCCCATCGCTGTTTTTGTTAAGCCAAAATCGGTCGAATCCATAATGTAAGTAATTACTGAATTAATATTAAAATGGTAACGAGCGATCCAAAATTATTGGGATCAAAGCTATCCGTGGAAAAAATTACGTGTGTCTTATTTTAATCTGCAAGACCGCCGGAGCGTGACGTCACGGCTAACTGCGGCTATATTCAGTGTTGTTATGATCACTTTTCCAAACAAATAATAAAGATTGAAAACACGTTGAAAATATATCCAATCTCAAGACCTTTTAGTTCGTATAAAGTTAAAATTTTGCTTCATCTGCTACTTTTTATGTTCAATTATTATAGTGTTTTTTAAGTTGACGTACGTACACTGACAAGTATCTGTCAAAGTTGAGGTAAACTGGAAAGTATATCTGAATTAATAATAGACATGCACTGTATAGCTATCTCTGTCGTTCAGAGCCACCTACGGTGACAATAATTTTGGATCACACGTTATTATGTAACAAGTAAAGCCTCCCCAATGTTATGTCTGTGATTAGGGAGGGATAGAGGTAGCTTGGGGGGTCAGGGACATAAGAACACTTTACTCCGTTAATCTTATGTCCATTGATTCTGGGCTTTACTTTGTTGAATGTGTGTCTCCAATAAATATTCTATCTCTGGATGTTTTTATTACACACTAGCTGACCCGGCAGACTTCGTACTGCATCAATATATAAAAACAAACTTTTGTATACAATAAACTTAAAATAAACAAAAGGAAATCGTAATTAATAAACAAAAAATCCTCGATGTAATGAGGTTTTATTATTATTTTTAATGAATTACACATGATGTTTGAAGTAATAAAGTTTAGTTAGAAGTAACAAAATAAAGTTTGTAGTGCAACAGTTACAATCTTAAATTTGTTTATCTCATAATGAATATAACAGCTTTAGCTGATTAAATAAAATAAAATAAAATATAATTAAATAAAATTTCATAAAATTAAATAAAACCAAACAAAATTAAATAAAAAAGTAAATGAAGTAAATTAAAATTAAATGAAAATGAATAAAAGTAAATAAAAATAAATAAAATTAAATAAAATTATTGAAATTAGATAAAAATAATTAAAATTAAATACAAATAAATAAAATCATATTAATTTAAATACAATTAAATAAAGCTAAAAAAATTAAATAGTAATAAATAAATTTAAAAAATAATAATAAAATTAAATAAAATAAAAATAAATGGAATTAAAAAATGAAATAAAATAAAATAAACGAAAATAAATAAAATACTTAAATTAAACAAAATTAATTAAAATTCAATAAAATTTTATAATTTGCTGCTTGTTCTTTTTGTGTGCTCAGAATTTTTCTCCTGATTACGGTTCGTCAGAAAAGTTCCGTTTAGAGATATTTTTTGAAAATTGCGGAAAATTAAAAAAAATCATATTTTGACCAATTTGAGTCCCAAAGTTAATCTGTTCCACTTCTCCTCTATGAAATTTGTCGCTCGTTCTTCTTCTGTCCTCAGAATATTTCTACGGCTTGAGATATTGTATTTCGGACACCGATTGCGCTAGAAAAAAAAATTTAGTACGGTTCTGCTCGGAATTCTCAAGGAGTCTACCTACTTAATTTCGTATTTTTCACGTCATTATTATGAGAGTTATGGCGTCATCGGCAACCCCCCTTGTGACGTACGGGTATGAAAAATAGATAACATATTCTTAGTCCTGCCGAATATAGGCGTAAAATTTCATAAAAAGCGGTCAAACCGTTTCGGAGGAAAATGGCAACTAACACTGTGAACATATAATTTTATACATATAGATGTAAATATTTTGGTGGCTACTAAAATGACTATATAAAACCGTATACACCTTCCCTGAACTTTCACAAATAATTCAACATCAAAAGTAGCCAAATCGGTATAGCCATTTCTGAGTTTTAGCGAGACTAACGAACAGCAAATGATTTTTATATATAAGATTGTTGTTTCTTTTACTGCTGGTTACACTGGTATTCTTTGAAACTCACCGTGCAATAAGCTACCAAAACATTTCTTCCTAAATACCAACTTGAGTACACATACCACATATGGAGAGCGAGTCATTGGATAATGTCAACCCTACTTTTATTATACATGCTTATAGTTGTAATGTTTTATTGACCCGATTATATAGTAAACATCTTCTTCGGCTTTTTCCAATTATGAGTTCCCCGTTTACGTCCTCCACAGCACTGTATTCTCCTTCTCTGGTTTCTATCTACCATAGCATTTCCTATGTACCATTTTCCATCTCATAGCAGGTCTTCCTTCCCGTCTTTTTGAAGTTATACTTCTTTACGCGCGATATGAGGGTGAATTTTTATATGTTAAAACCTACGATCCCGGCGCATGCGCATTATAACTTTGTTCTGATTGGATGTTCAAATGACATGTCAAAACTTATCCAATATGGCAACTGTAGCCCAGCTGTGGTTTGGACGGTTGACGGTTTGGTTATGTATGGTTGTTGCGTTTTAAAATTTGTGGGAAGAGAAACAACAAAGGTTAGTTAATAGATATACTGCCTTTTTAAATAGTTTTCATATTATATTTTTGAAGTTATACTTCAAAATGTTTTAATTTATGTATGTATCAGTCCAGAAAAGGTGTGGAAAGAATATATTAGTGTTTTTAAATATATTTTTCTACAAACGTGTTAAAAATACAATTTTTAGGACTCCATAGGAGCGTTAAAAATGCCACTGCAGTTAAAAGTGAATTGTCAAATTGTGAAACGTCAAAATATTTATATTTCATTTATTGACATTAATATTAATAATACAACTTGCGCAATTTGAAAAAGGTGGTTTAAAAGGTTTTTTATTATAATTGTGTGTCTTTGGATTTGTCTTCCTTGGGCGTAAAATAATAAAACATCTATTTTTATATTTCACTTGTCACCGTAATATATAATTATGTATATCTGAAAAGTAAGTTGCATGCGGCTTGATGGCCTTGTTGGTAGAGCATTGGACCAGAGATAAAAAAATCGCGAGATTGCGAGTTCAAATCCCGGACTATTCATATTTTTTTCTTTTTTTTTTTAATATTTGGCATTAAGTTTTGGTTAATTTTTGGTAATTATTGTTAATTTTTTGTATTGTAACTGTTAAGTAGGTATATTTATTTCGTTGAAATTATATTATAATAGAAGTATAACTTCTTACGTGCGTACAAAGTACACACACATTCTGTTTTCGGTAGGTGCCAGTCCAATATTCTTTTCGGCCACTTGTGCCGAAAGACAATCGAAAGAATCTGACAAGAATGTCAGATTCTTTGTACATGCCCGTACCTCTGTAGGGCTGTGTTTTCCAACTTTTTTTGTAATTGAGCATTTTACTTCTATTTTTTTCATATTTCCTCTGTTCTTATTCTATCCTCTCCGGTAATTTGTAAACATCTTGTCATAAAGTCCAATTCAACTGTTCTTATTTTATTTCGTATTGTTGTTGTCATTGGCCAGACTTCAGCTCCATATAGGGTAATAATTGGCACTATACTCTGAGAGATCCTTTTTTTTTTGTTTTGCTCTGCTAGAGTGTTGTTCCATATCAGTTTATGGAGTGCTTTCGTGGCTTGTTTTCCCCTTGTCATTTTCAGTTCTATATCTTTCATACAAGTACCATCTCGACTTATCATTGACCCTACATACTTAAAAGTCTTATAACTAAAGGGCGGATTATATGTATGAAAATGTATGAAAATATGTACATATATATGTAAATTTTTTTTAAAATATATCTAAGCATTCGTCGAAAATATGTAATAAATAAGGTAAAGCAATAATTATATAAAATGAGTTCAAAACAAACAACATTAATACTCAGCAACTTTATTTTTACATATTTTCTAAGGTAAAGATTTGTCTTTTATCAGAAAACATGTGTTTATATTAAGAGAAGCTTCGCTCCACATCTACTGAGGCAATAGGGGCATTTAATTGTTTCAACAGGTTTCATCAATACACGTTTTTATATCAAAATTGGATCTAAAAATGTATGACACATTCTGAATAATTTTGAACCCTTCATTATTTTCTAAAACCTGCTTAAGCTTCCCCAAAACTTTTGTACCAATGTCGCTTTTTACTTTTTGGCATTCCTTCTGAAAATTTTCAATTAGTTTCACAGAATCAACTAGAAGTTGCTACTTCTTTTCTAGTAACGTAATTGGTTCCGGGATCAAAACTATAATTCGTTTTAATAAATATCAGACTTTTATGCACCTCCTTATTATATAAAACTGCTTTTGATGATATGACAACCCGTGAATAGTCTGATATGTCGATTTTTACGTCCTTTCTTCTATCATAATTTTCAGCGTAGAAAATAGCTGCACTTACCCAAGTTCCACATCGAGTTAATACAACTTGGGGGGGGGGGAGCCTAAGGAACACCTTCTTTACATTACTAATGAATTCGTTCACAAGAGGAAATTGGGCTCTGATAATCTGTGCAACTCTGTTAACTCCATGAGCTAAACAAGTAATATGAAAAAGATTCTGATAAAATATTTTTAAATTTTTCCCCTCCTTAACCATAATGGGGCAGCATCCGATAAGAAAATCACAAATTTATTTAATGGAATGGCATCTGGCAAAAAGAAGTTTGTCGAAGTGTCTTGAATGCATCGTGTAACGGTCAAATTGTTGGCTTTTTCAAGTTTTTTTGAAGATATTAAAAATGAGTTTCCTGGACCATGTTCCTCTAGTGCGCCAATTAGCAAATGAACAATATACCTTCTATTACAGGCGTCTGTAGTTTTGTCCACAATAACATAAAAGTAATTATCACGTATGACTTCCCGTATTTGGATCATTGTTGATTTATATTTTTAGAGTCCACACTTGATTTTTAATGGAATATTAGAAGCAACCATTGCCTTACACAGATCTTCAGCGTGTGTCATCGGATCGGCCACGATTTGTTTCGGGAGCTGTACCTAAGTCTATTCAAATTATAAATGAAAAATAAATAATAGTCCATTTTATGATTATATTCTGGTTAATGCCAGGTCCCACATCCAAGTCGGTCAACTTACTTTGCTTAAATTAAGAAATGTTAAGAGCTCAGGTAAATAGTACCTATATACAGTGCTAGTCAAAAGTCCGTACCCCCCCTCTTATCTTTTGAACGGTTATACCTATAATAATGAAATTTGGAGGGAGAAAATAAACGGACGTAAGCTTCTTAACTAGTTATGACAAGTGACATAATAGTGACAGATGACGTTACAGAGCCACTGTGACCGATAATTTTAAATGGGACCTTATGGCAACTGATAACTTATTTGAAAGGTATTTAAAATACCTATTCAGTTATACTAATGTTTTTGGGCTTAAATTGATTTTGAATTTGGTGAATAAATTAAATAAATATAATATTTTAGTTTCGAATTTAATTAATAAAAATTTAAATGTCCGCCTATGGATTTTTTGTCAAAAAAGTTGACATTTTTTAATTATCTAGTAGTTTTTACGTCAACGTCAACCTGTTTGACAAATAATCATAGGCGGAATTTTGAATTTTTATTAATTAAATGCGAAACTACAATTTTATATTTATTTCATTTATTCATCAAAATTAGCTTAAACTGAAACAAAATTAGTATGACTGAATAGGTATTTTCAATACCTTTCAAACGAGGTATCACTTGCCATAAGGTCCCATTTAAAATTATCGGTCATAGTGGCTCTGTAACGTCATCTGTCACTATTACGTCACCTGTCATGACTAGTTAAGAAGCTTACGTCCGTTTATTTCCTCTCTCCAAATTTCACTATTATAGGTGTAACCGTTCAAAAGATACGAGGGGAGGTACGGACTTTTGACTAGCACCTTAGACAAGGAAAAAAGAGAGGACGGGTAACACTCATTTAAAACACACGTTCCAAAAGTGAAGCCAGTTTTTGGTTTGTTTGTCACCAGAAACATGGCGGTCACGTCAAAAATAACAATGGGTTGCCAGTGGTGGGTGTTCGTTGAGGGTTAAAATTTCATAAAAAATAAAGTAAATCATCATCTAAAATTCGTAATAAAAACATATGTATGTATTGAAACATATGTACGTAATATGAGCAACTTAATAAAACATTTACCGTACACAAATTCTTCATTTTAAATACATTTCATGTTTTTATTTTAAATACTCAATGCATAACAATACCCCAAAGATACGTCGATGATCAAAATCTCTGGTGTCAGTTTGGCTTCACTTTTGGTCATAGGATTACTCGTCCTCTCTCTTTCCTTGTCTAAGACTAGCACTGTAGAAATAAACGGACAGGCCCTGCATAATTACATCTTAATAGTTTTCGGGTTTTCCATTGCAGAGTAAAGTGACGAAAATATGTAAATATACGTATTTTTTATTCTTTTTCTCATGAGCATCTTTCAGTGCGTCACAGTTTTTCGATTTCTTTCTAACGCATTAAATTGTATGTGACAGAAAAAAACGCACGTCGGTGATTACATTTCGTCGGTGACATTTATAACATTTATTCTAGTTGTCAATAGATGACGCTATAATCGAAAAAAAAAATATTTACGAATTATATAATATATCTACGAATAAAATCTGTACAATTTATAAGACTATACAAATCAAAGAAAATACCATTTTATAAATGCAATAAACACAATTGATTTGTTTTTATGCCAAATTGCACATAAAATGTGACAGCTGTAGTTTTCAATCCTAAAATGAAGTAGTTTTCAATCCTAATAGCAATATTAATAACATTTAAAAATATTAAAATATTACTAAAAGATTTTTTAAATTGAAAACTTATTGGTCCATTTTCTTGGTAACACCTCCAAGGTTTCTAAAATTTGCAGGCCAGATGGGTGCCGAAGCGAAGAAGACAAGAGGGAATTCAAAAACTTACAATTCACGACCCCGTCTGTTCAGCTGGTAAATTCCAACAGAAAATGGACCTAGTTACTCAAAGAAGTAACGACCAATATAAAAATACAATAAAAATTCCATTTTTATTCAGTTGTAATGCGAAGGCAAAACAATCTTATTTTTCATTTAGAATACGGAGCGCAGTCCAGTCCTCTGAATCGACGATTTTCGACTCTTGTTGGAGTCTCATCGGAGAGAACGTAGACCTGCTACTCCAATTGACCAACACCATTAATAAATTATTGTTTTTTAATTCAGTCATGCTTTTCAATATTTTTGTCTTTGTTCTTTTTTATAACTTCCCTTTGAATGTATTATCTAGGCGTGATTGGGTTTTTCTATAGTAAACATTAAACAAAATATTCTTACTGTATATTTAGTCATCCAGTCTATATTTGCTCAAATAAAAGTTTGTCCATAATACGAGTATAATAATAAATTCTATTCATACATATAAAATAATTTTCCGGCAATATAATTTTGATTGTTCTAACCTTAATAAAATAAATATAAAACAATAAATCGAGTGTAATTAAATTACCAAAATCCGTAAAATAAAACAGGCAAATATAGTGAATCGTTATATATTTCAAACATAAAACGGAAACACATTGTTTTTATTAAATAAATCAGGAACTGAAACGAATTTATTACTTTTATAACAATATGCGCTGTTGCCATAAATCTGAAATTATAGTTGTGTATTGTCCTTTAAAACTTTTTATTTAATGCAAATAGTTTCATTCTATAAATTTTAAACCACAAATTTTAGAATGGTCTTGTCTTTTGTGGCGCTTACATCGTCCATTTACCCTTGAAAGAAGGTCAGAAGTGATATACTTTCCAAAATTATCGCAACGTCTTAAACATACCATAAGTTTGAGGCTATTTTTCTTTAAAGGCTAATAAATGTTATTTTTTTAATATAAAATGTGTTTTGTTTATTGTTATATATCTTTTATGTATGTATGTTATTTAGAAGTTTATATTTTTAGGGAAATGAATAAAAGAATGACAGAAGAGCAAGCCAAGAAGACTTTTGAAAGAGCAATCAAGATGGAACAAGAATTCGGCGAATACTTCACAGGTAAACTACTTTTATTATCAATATTAATAATGGTTTGAAACATAAATATGTGAAAATCCTGAGTTATATTTTATATATTGTCCGGTCTTTTGTCATATTGTTACTCATCCTTGGTATCAATTTATTAACACCAACAATATTACAATACTTGAGTAGTATGGAGTTGGTATAATTGCTGATAGTGAAATGAAAGATAACGTAGTGGAAGTTGTAAGAACGAGTGATAGAATGATGCCAGTGAAATTTGTAATTGATAAAGAGGTATTGAATGTTGTGTGTGTATGCTCCTCAAACAGATCTGGGTGAGAATGAAAGAAGAGCTTTCTATGATCAATTAGGAGACGTCCTGAGTGATATTCCGTCAGAGGAGAAAGTCATAATAGGAGGTGATTTCAGTGCACATGTGTGCCAAGCCAAGGCAGGATACGAAGCAATACATGGGGGATTAGACTTTGGAACTAGAAATGAAGCTGGAGATGACATGCTTGAATTAGCAACAGCATTGAATATGGCGATTGTTAACACATTCTTTAAAAAGAGAGAAACCCAACTTATTACCTACAAAAGTGGACAACATCAATCCCAAATAGACTACTTCATGATAAGGAAAGAAGACATACGTGAATGCAAGGACTGCAAGGTAATAGTTAGTGAGACAGTAAGCCAACAACAAAAGCTGCTTGTTCTGGACATCGAAGTAAAAATCGAAACTAAACAAAAATATCGGAGAGGACCACAAAAAAATAAAGTGGTGGCTGCTAAAAGATGAGAAAGAAGGTCTATTCAGGAGAAGGATAGTAGAAAAAATATGTTGGAACATGAGAGAAAGCCCTAATACAATTTGGAGAAAAATGGCCAGTAGTATTAGAGAGGCTGCTATTGAAATACTTGGCAAAACGTCAGGAAAAAAAGTTTGAGGATAAAGAGACTTGGTGGTGGTCAAACGAAGTACAAGGAAATAAAAGTGAAGAGAAAATTATATAAAAAGTGGCAAGAAACCAGATCCGACACAGATCTTCAAAACTATATGGTGACGAAAAAGGAAGCGAAAGTAGCAGTAGCAAAAGCCAAAGCAGACCTATACGATCAACTTGATACCTGATACCAGGTAAGGCGAAACGAAGATATATAAAATAGCCAAACAGAGAGCTAAGAAAGCAAAAGATTTTAATCAGATTAGATGTATCCGAGATGAAAATAATAAAATACTAGTTCACGAAAGGTATGTCAAAAAGATATGGAGAAAGTACTTTGACAGCTTAGTAAATGAAGAATTTGACAGACAGCCTGTAGAGTCACCGGAGACAGTAGCAGCAACGGTCACCAAAATAACAAACGAGGAAGTGGCTCAAGCGCTTCAAAAAATAAAGAAAGGAAAAGCGGTAGGACCAGATGATATTCCTGGGGAAGTATGGAGAGCATTGGGAGAGACAGGAACAAGTTGGCTAGCGGGTCTATTTAATAGAATTGTGGAAGTTGGACAAATGCCAGACGAATGGAGAAGCAGTATACTGGTACCTGTTTACAAAAACAAGGGAGATGTACAACAATGTACAAACTACAGGGCTATAAAACTGCTTAGCCACACCATGAAAATATGGGTAAGAGTAAATTGATAGACGGATACGTGAAGAGACCGAAATATCCGAGAATCAATTTGGCTTTATGCAGGGCAGATCAATAACAGATGCAATTTTCATTATAAGGCAGTTGATGGAAAAATACAGGAGAAAAGAAACAAACGCTCATATGGTATTAATTGATCTTGAGAAAGCATATGATAGAGTTCCTCGAGAGATTCTGTGGTGGGCACTCAATAAGAAAGGAGTCCCTGGTGAATATGTAAAGATTGTGAGGGATATGTATGAGGGAGTAACGACTAGTGTTAGGACAGGTGTGGGAGAGTCTGATCAATTTCATGTGGAAGTAGAAGTGCACCAAGGCTCTGTGCTTAGTCCGTATTCATTCTTATTAGTTTTGGACCAGATAACAGCGAAACTACAGGGTAACATTCCATGTTGCTTAATGTATGCTGATGATGTCGTGTTAGTAGGAAATAGTGAAAGAGAATTATAACAAAAACTGGAACAGTGGAGGCAAGCTCTGGAGGAAAAAGGTTTAAAACTTAGTAGGACAAAAACAGAGTATTTGGAATGTTTATTTAAAGATGCAGTTACTACAAATAAAATGGTATCTTTGGATGGTGAACTGATTGTAAAAAGCAATAGTTTTAAGTACCTGGGATCGGTATTACAGAGTAATGGAGAAGTAGATGGATATGCATGCAGTAGAATTAGGGCTGGATGGATGAAGTGGAAAGAAGCGAGTGGTGTGTTGTGTGACAGAAAATTTCCAATGAAGCTGAAGGGAAAATTCTATAAAGCAGCCGTAAGACCGGCTATGATGTACGGAACTGAATGTTGGGCAGTGAAGAAGAAAGAGAAACAACGAATGCATGTGGCGGAAATGAGAATGCTTAGATGGATGAGTGGAGTGACAAAGAAGGATAAAATTAGAAATGAGTATATTAGGGGAAGTCTAGGTGTGGCACCAATTGATGCCAAAATGAGAGATAGGTTAAGATGGTTTGGTCATGTTCAACGTCGAGACGTTAATCACCCAATACGAAGAATAGCTGAAGTACAGATTCCTGGAAGGAGTAGGAGAGGAAGACCAAAGAAGACCTGGGGGGAGACGATAAGGCAGGACATGTTGGTAAAGGGGATTGACATTGATATGACCCAAGATAGAATTGTCTGGAGAAATGCAATTAGGGAAACCGACCCCGCATAGGGATAAGGCAAAGAGAATGATGATGAATATTACAATACTTGAACAAACTGACAACTATAAACTTCAAATACAACTGTTCTGTAACTGACAACTCTATGTTTTTATAGATTTTCTGACGTTCTAGACGTCACTAGACATTTCTGGGTTATTCCACGATATCTTGAATATTTTTGTACTTGTCTACTTCTTCTTTTTCGTCAGGGAACTTTTTCTATGTGGGATCATTCTTACTAAACTCTCGTATAGTCGATTCGCTAATCTGAGACACAACCGTCTACACTACAATCACAATAAAGATGCACTAGAAATAAACAAGCACGAGAAGCACTCCCAAATGATGATTTGGGAGTGCTCCTCGAACATTCAACGTGTCTTTTTTTGTTTATTTCTATATAGTGTAATTTATTGTGATTGTAGTGTAGACAGTTGTGTCTCAGATTAGCGAATCGACTATAACAGTGCTCCCACCTTTATAGTTATTCGCCTCGAATAACTGGTCTATCAGGGACTGGTTGAAACCAAAAGGGTGGATCAGTTTCATGGTATGAGACTAATCTCTCCATATGAAATACCATGGGTTTACTTCTAGGTGAAAACTGTATGCGGTAGATTAGATCGTTTTTTTTCTACAGGACGGTGTACAAGCCTTCCCAGTTTCGTTGAAGTTTCGGACAAATTACTTTCTTACATGTGCGATTGTATAACTATACTAGATCACCTCTTTCGAAAGTTGTTCCTGTAGCATGCATGTCGAATCTGGCCTTGACTTTATCATTTTGGAGCTTCAAAATTCGTAGACCTTTTTCAATTTTTCTCTTAAATTTTCAATGTACGTCAGGGATGAAATTTCTTCTGCGCAGGGAGGCAATCTAACAAAAATAAGATCTTGAGGAAGATTCATTTCTCATCTGGTAATCAATGGAGAATATCCAGTGGCTTCATGTTCGGAACTTCTGTAGGCTAACGTGAATAAAGAAATTAAAATATCCCAGTCTTTTTGATATTTTTTTGATATTTTTTTTGATTGCTGATTTCATCAGCAACAAATATCAAAATATATTGTTCTAGCATCAAAAACAAACAGTTCTATTTCTAGTCTCTTTTGACCATCGATTTTTGATAATACTTTCTTTGAAATTTGTAAGTACATACCTATCTCTAGCTGTTTCAGATTTTAGCACCTCAGTATTATATTTAGTAGATTTTGTATTGTGATGTTTTTAGCGTTAGGTATACATGCTCTCAGTTTTGCTCCTACAAGGTAAAGGTCAGAGTCTACATTAGCACCTCTACATGATCGTACGTCCAATACATCGGAGGAATGTCGACTATCATGGTCAATCTGGTTTTTTCTCTGACCGTCTGGTGATTGCAGCGTGGCTTTATGGATATTTTTGTGGGGGAAACAACTACTGTCTACCACCAATTCCATTGATGCTGCTGGTTCAATAAAGCGTAAAGCATTTTGATTGCTGACCGCATGAAGACTATGCTCGCCAACAGATGGTCGGTAGATTGTCTTTTGACCGTGTTTAGCGTTAAGATCGCCGATAATAATTTTTAAATCTGGATTCTGATATTACCTATAAATATAGGTACACTGTATATTTACAAAAACATTTTTTGATACTTATATACTTATTTTCTGTTATAATATATTTTGATAACTTATTTTCTATTTTACAGCTGTTGTGCAAGGCGACACTCCCGAAGACATCTATAACCAAGTCAAAGAAGTAATTAAGGAACAATCAGGACCAAACATATGGGTACCGGCCAAGGAGAAACTGTGACCTTTGGCCCCACCCATATGGACTCTTCCGTCTCGTCCACAACGGCTGCACTGAAGACGCCACTATTTAAACTAATATAAGATCCCCAAAATCCCCCTGTAGCGAATGAGCGCTAAAAGTTTTCAAAATTGCGCACTGATTTTTGATCAAAAATTGTCCTCAGGAGTATTTGTTTATTCATGAAGTATTCTTTTGAAATTTGTTCTGTCTACTTATAGTTTATTTCACTTTGTTTTTGATTTTATTTTATTATTTTAGATTCATATCGGTAATTCTTAGTTTGGGTAAATTAGTTTCCAGAAATCTCTAAGAGATTAAAAGACATTCATTTTTACATATTTCTGGGAAAATTTGTCTATTATAATCTTTCTCTTTAGAAAGTGCGTATTTTAAAATTTACAGTTAGTCAAATCGATCGGTTATTCTCTTCGTATCCGCTACGTATTTACGATCTCCCCTCCACTAGGGACTTCTGTTATGCATTTTGTAATTTTAATGTATTTTTATTCAGTAGCCAGCAAAACTAAGCTCTGTGAGCACGTATAATAAGCAATAAATAGTTTTCTACCTTTTCGACAATAACCAGGATCAGCTCTTCAAATACGACACGAAGACCACGAAGTTCTATCCGGCTCTAAGGACCATGTCTTGACCCACGATTAGTTAACCTTGAGATATAGTTGCAATAAAATATTATTTTATCCAATTAAAATAATATACGACGACAATTTTGATAGAACTACAGAGCTTAGTTTTGCTGGCTACTGAGTAAAAATATAAACAATAACCGTTTGATTCGACTAATTGTAAATTCTAAAATACCCACTTTATGATAGACTGATTATGATAGACAAATTTTCCCAGAAATATGTAAAATATGAATGTCTTTTAATCTTTTAAGAGATTGCTGGAAACTAATTTAACCAAACTTTAAGAATGACCGATATGAATCTAAAATAATAAAATAAAATCGAAACACAAAATAAACTAAGCTATAAGGAGACGGAATAAATTAATCAGGAATGATAAAACCTAGTTGTTATTTTAAGTGATATTATTTCTAAAATGAAGGAAATCAGTCGCGCAATTTTGACTCACCCCTTGTATATCGTTGTTTGATGATTGAAGAGACAATGTGGACGTTTTGGAAATATGCCTATAACCTGCGTGCTTGCGACATGAAACAGCTCAGTTTTACTCGTTTGTTTGTTATCTTTGAAGACTGACAAGCGTTGATATCAGCAAGAGATAAGTGTACAATGTAAATTTGTTATAATAATGGGTTGGATGTTTTAGTTATCTCTTTTTTGAACAATACCATCGGTAATTGTTGTTCAAAAACAGCATATCATTTTTACTTCTGTCCGTTCTTATGCTCTGTTCATTGTTATCTAGTGTTCTCTGTGTTAAAGATATTTGAAAATAACTATTTTAACCTTTGTAGTGTACGAGTGTGTATAAGGATGCAAATATGTGCTTTACTTTCAAACTTTTAAGTATTGTAAAATCATTTCATATCCCAAACACATCCAATTCTCATTAAACTCCTAGAGTTACTGACCCTCATCAGTATGTGTAGTTGCAATAAGGAGGGATCCTCCTTGGTCCGTTATCACTTATAGGCGTGTGATGACACCATTAAAGTTTTATAACTTCTTTCCACCGTTCTCTCTTCTGGGCTAGTTGTTCGGCCTCTTGAATTCCTCGGTTGATTAGTGTTTTTGTTTGATACACCCAACGGCTTGGAGATCCTTCCCTCTTTCTCGTTCCATCAACTTTGCCCTCGATAATGAGTTTTTCCATCGTGCCTGGTCTTCTGACAATGTGTTCAAAATACTGTAAGTATTTCTGTTGTATTTGTTTAAGCAACCTATCCATTAATTGAGTTGTTCTATCATGTTCGATCTTCAACCTAAGACATTCTCAACATGCGGGGTATACCCAAATCTCAAAAGCATCTATTTTGTTCTAATCTGCTTTCGTCAGGGTCTACGTTTCAAATACTATGAGAAAAATGAGTGCTCTTACAAATCTTAATTTTATGTACACTGTTGCGGTTGAGTTTTTCCAAATTGTTATAAGCTTCATCATATGTGTATCTCTCTTGTTACATCCTCCTCATTCGGAAGGATATGCTAAAGACTTTTCCGTGCTCGGTCTAGTGAGGAATAAAATATCCTTTCTGATATGAGCTATAAAAGTTCCTACATTCGGGGATATTCTCTAGACATAGCAAAACTCTGGTTCGCATCTTGTAACGGGTAGTGTTTTCAGGACGACAGGCTCAGTAAAACTACTACTACTACTATCGGTTTACAGCGTTCTCCGACGCCTTCCGACTCCTAACCGCCATTCTTCTCTGTTTAACCATAGACCTGGAGGGATTTCTCTTTCCTCTAGTTCTTTTTCAATTCCCTCCCTCCAGCTTCTTCTCGGCCTTCCTCTTTTTCTTCTCCCTTGTGGTGTCCATGCCAAAATCTGTTTAGGGATCCTGTCATCTGGCATTCTCTGTACATGGCCGTACCATACCAATTGTTTTGTTTTTATGTCATCAAGTATTGTATGTGTTACTCCCATCATTTCTCGTATTCTCTCGTTCGGTATCCGATCTCTTCTTGATTTGCCTGCTGCTCTTCTCCAGAAGTCCATTTCTGTTACTAGTAACATTTTCTGCGCTCTTTGTTTCAGTGGCCAAACTTCACTGCCATATGTGATTATACTTTTAAGTATGCTATTGTATATGAGCTGTTTGTTCGCTTTAGATATTGTCTGGTCCCACAGAATGCCGTTCATCATGGATATGGCTTTTCTACCCTGCATGTTTCTGTCTTTTATAGCAGCATCGAGTGTTCCATCTTGAGTTATCTTCATGCCCAGGTACTTGTATTCATCGCAGTGTTTAATTTCTACCCCATCGTCTAATGTAATGGACTGTTTTGTTCCTCCAATACACATGGCTTCAGTTTTCTTAATGTTGACTTCGAGACCCCATTTGTTATATTCTTCTATTAGCTTCCGCGTCATGTAACTTAAGTCGTCATGATCTTGAGCAATCAGAATTTGGTCATCAGCGAAACATAGAGTGTATAGTGTTGTGTCGTCATTGAGAGGGATTCCCATGCCATTACATTTTCTTTCTCAGTAAAACACAGGTTAAAAATAAAGTAAACATATTTAAGATAATTATATACAGTTTAAAACAAATAATATAAAATATAATTCCGTCTTCTGCAAAGGAAAAACAATATCAAACTTTATTACAGTCATAATAGCAACATTAAAATGATACGATAAACAATACAATATAATACAATAACAACCTCGCTACGTTAAATCAACATAGCGCTATATTCCGATCCGCATTTCACTTCAATGCGGCGCCTAGTCACTCGTTCCTCGCTACTACCGCCTCCTGCGATAACGGTCATGGCAAAACTCCACTTCACCACGGTGGCGTTCGCCTAGGCATAGTTCAACCTCACAAACGGTGCATCTTTGCCCATCCAGCTAGTGCTAGTTCAACACGCTAGCACCAGCTGTCTAGCCATTGCTAGTTCAACACACTAGCAACGACCGATTTTCTCATTCTCCTGGCTCGCCTTAAATATGCTCTCGATGCCATTACTCCTTCTGTTTCCCCCAGCGGTGCTATGCGCCAACACGGCTGCTCCTATGGTTGTTTTTGGTCGACCGGCACATCGCAGGCATCACATCATTACAATCTGATCAAAAATAGGTAGTGGTAGGTAGTGTCGTTTTTATGAGCTGGCAACTTCAAGACCATACATTTCAAAACAACCTAAAAAAATCACTATGGAGGACAATTAATATGTGAACTATTATAACTGATAGATCAAAAAGCATCAAACCTATGCTGTGGTGTGCAATCTTAGTCATCAAACCAATAAAAATTTTCCGATTACTGATATTTATAGTGATTTTTAAAATTTTATCTGATGAACTTTGTTCAATATAATATATTTAAGTAGGTACTTTATGTTTTTAATAATATTTTAAAGAAATTTTGTGAAAATGTGTTTCTGTTGTTCTGTTATTGCTGACATCAACCTTGTTTTCTTTAGAGTTTTGTTATTGACAAATACACAAGTAGATGTTTAAGATTAAGATAATCTTGTTAGAAAAATAAATCAATATGGTTGAGCGAACGTACAGAGTAAATCAAATATGAAACTTTAGCACGTAATCAACTTTTAGTATTCTTAATATTATATAAAATACAAATTTAAGACTGTATTATTTTATTTTTTTCAAGTTTATTAAGTGACTAATGACAGTTTGACGTGCGACATAACCTAATTAAAATGGGAAAGTTCCCAAGAGTTGGCTGTATACCATGTAATTAAAAATCTCTAACATCGAAGTAAACAACTCCTTAGTAGTAGGTATAATTTAATTAAAAATCTTAAAAAATCTAAACGGATTACATAAATGTGTTCAGAACGTTTTCGGACCTATCAGTCCATCATCAGTGAACCTAAAATGGAATAAATAATCACACTAATGAAATTGAAAAAAGATGATTGAACTTTTGATTTTTAATAAAAATGTGGTTATGATTACTTACTCTTGTACTTGCTGAATAGCCCCAGCACCAAACAGTGGTTATATTTAAAGTTCAATTTACATTGTTAAATTGTAAAATTGAAAAGGCTTAAAGCCAATGTTAATGGATACCTTCGATGACAATTGAAGTACTTCCACATTTTATATTGTCACTTGACAGACGTCAGTAGACCACGATGGTTGTTTAAGCTTTCGTGTACGGATTCTTCTGAATTCTAAATATAACCACTGTTTGGTTCTGGGGCTATTTAGTAAGTACAAGAGTAAGTAATCATAACCACTTTTTTTAAATCAAAATTTCAACCGTCTTTTCAATTTCATTAGTGGGACTACTTATTCTATTTTAGGTTCACTGATGATGGACTGATAGGTCCGAAGACGTTCTGAACACATTTATGTAATCCATTTGGATTTTGTAAGATTTTTAATTAAATTATACCTACCAATAAGAAGTTTTTTACTGTGATGTTTTCTAACCTAATTGTTGCTCTTATAGTTGCATTATTTTGATTTACTGTGTAATAGAAATCAATCACTCGATATTTAAAGCTTGTATAGATGTGGATAACCTTCTCCGAGCCCCAAAATTTTGCAATTGTGTTGGGCAGTGTAACGTTAAAAAATGATCACTTTTGTATTTAATAATCATCATAATTTTTGTAGTAGAGCGCATGCGCTATCGTGTAGTATACCACATGTATTTTTACTGACTGCTTTGCAATATCTAATTTCACAAATTATATCAAATTTTATCAACATAGCTATGAAAGGAACTAAAATTCGTTTCAGATAACTAAAGGGACAAATGTCACAATCAACATTTTTTTTAGTTTTTGATTTCTATTTTTTCCTTTAGGGCTATTCATCGCCGTCATTTTCTCGTACTTTTAACATATGGCGTATATATTGTACGTCATATGTCAAGAGTACGAGAAAAATGTCGAAAATAAATAGCCCTATTTTGATTTTGATGTCAATTTTCTTGGGAGATATACTGTCAGCTGCTTCTTCATTTACTAATACTTTTCTTTCTACTAGTATTAGTGGTTATACAGTGAGCACGTAAAGGTTGGAATAAATTCATTTTCTCAAGAACGGACGATTTTGGAAAAAAATCCCGAAACAGGTCAATTTTTATTTTTAAATTACGACTTTGTGGCATATATATCATACTAGTGACGTCACCCATCTGGGCGTGATGACGTCATCGATGATTTTTTTAAATGAGAATAGGGGTCGTGTGATAGCTTATTTGAAAGGTAATTCAATTCTTTATTCAGTAATATAAACATTAACATAATTATTTACACAGGGTGCCCAAAAAATATTTTTTTAAATTAAATTTATTGACATAAAAAGGAGAATGTGTGTAATTTATTTAATTCAAAATACATTTTACTGCTATCAGAAAACAGGAAAAAATGTGTATTTGGCAAACAAATATTGTTTTTCGCTTAAATTCAATATTAAAGCAGCTGCCCACCAGCCTCGTGACAATTTGAACATTTAATTTAAGCGAAAAGCAATGGTTATTTTTCAAATATACATTTTTTTCTGTTTTCTGAGAGCAGTAAAATGTATTTTGAATTAACTAAATTACACACATTCTTCTTTTTATGTCAATAAATTTAATTAAAAAAATTTTTTTGGGCACCCTGTATAAATAATTATATTAATGTTTATATTACTGAATAAAGAATTGAATTACCTTTCAAATGAGCTATCACACGACCCCTATTCTCATTTAAAAACATCATCGATGACGTCATCACGCCTAGATGGGTGACGTCACTAGCATGGCACATATGTCAAAAAGTCGCAATTTAAAAATAAAAATTGACCTGTTTCGGGATTTTTTTCCAAAATCGTCCATTCTCGAGAAAATGAATTTATTCCAACCTTTACGTGCTCACTGTATATTTTTGTCCGCTATTATTTTAAAGTTCTGCTCAAAATATATAAGATTTTGAGGAACAGCAAGTGAAGAGTTATAATATTTAATACACCAAAAAAATTTTAAATCCTTAGTTACTGTAACGTCTATTTGTATGTTCTTAAGTTGTATCTTTATCCTGTTTAAGGGTATGTGGGTGTTCCAATTGTGTGAGTCGTTTTTTCTTTTTAAGTGATGTGCATATTCTAGAAGAACACAATACACCCAAAGCTTGCATATACACAAACCTTCAAGCATTCGTGATGTTTTGAAACAACAAGTGTGCTTGCATTCACATTTGGCACCTATTTTGAAGACATACACGATCAATATTGTTTGATCTATCTTAGTTTTGTGCAAAATAGTGAATACACTTTGAGTATTATGTTCCCCATAAGCGGCTCTGATGTTTATGAAATACATTGTAATGATCATTGATCGTGGTCACTGCTGTTTTAGACTATAGATTTTTTCAAGCAAAAATCGGTTTTGACAGTTTACTAATCAGTTTAGTATTGAAATAAATCGGAATAATCTGAATCAATTGTTATCTGTGTTATATAGGGCTTTTCATTCACAGTCATTTGTTTCGAGCTTCTGTCATGTGTCACTTAATATTAATATATCTACGTCATACGTTATTGTATATCAATGATACAAACCAAAGACGTATACGTAGATATATTAATATTATGTGACACATGACAGAAGCTCGAAAGAAATGACAATCGATGAAAAGCCCTATGGTACAAGTATCATTGCAATTAAAAAAAATAATACTGATAAATAGACCTGAAACTATCTATAGTCCAATTATTGTAATATTTATCAAAGTAATTATGAATACTAAATGAAAATATAGTCAAATTTTGAAACATTTATAATATTCAATTGTTATCTGACATATAGGTAGTTTTATCAATGTTTTTTGTAGTGTATGTATATTTACATTTTTTCGATGATGCGAATATATTAATTTAAATGAATAATTAAGTAAATAATGAAAGAAATGGACGATTAGGAGAGAATAATGAAAGAAGAAAATTGTATATACACAAATTTATCTCTGTGTAGTATATTTGACAGGAATCTGTTATTATTCGAAAAAGTTGTCACCTAACTTATTTCAGTTAATAAAAGAAATTTTACTAAATTTTTTTGTTTTAGTGAATTCTTTTTTAAGGTGCCGTTTCCCAATCTGAGGTTGGATATCATCATCGCCATCTTTCTCTATCTACCACTGATCTGAAGGGTTCTACAGGGCATTTAAACCGCTTAAATTCTTCAACCATGACACTCTCCTTCTTCCTATACTACTTCCTCCCCTTATCTTTCTCATTTTGGTAATTTTTACTAAAATTTAAAATAAATTGGAATTTAAAAAATGTATACATTTTATAAATATTTTCTAACGGTGCCTTCTAATGGACAATCGCTCAACTATTGCGTTATATTAAAATCTTAAATCCTAGTTCTTAGGAAATTGTAATAATCAACATAGTCTACCCCGATGTGGTAGGTATTATCGTTGATTGATGTATTGGGAGTGTATTAATATTTCAATCAACGGTATTATTAAAATTAATTTTATATTAATTTCAATAAAATACAAAAAATAAACTATTATAAAATATATATTTTATAATAGTTTAGTACTAATATATACAATTTCATAATAGTCTAGGTATTTTTTGTATTTTATTAAAATTAATATAAAATTAATTTTAATAATAACTACCATCACCACCTATTAGCAAAGGATCAAAGTTTTGCTGGAAGAGCGCGGTAAAGTCTGTTGATTATTACAATTTCCGAAGAACTAGAATTCCAAATTTTTATTACAACGCAATAGGGCTTTTCATCGATTGTCATTTATTTCGAGCTTCTGTCATGTGCCACATAATATTAATATATCTACGTCATACGTCATTGGTTTGTATCAGTGGTATATGGCAATAACGTATGACGTAAATATATTAATATTATGTGACACATGACAGAAGCTCGAAACAAATGACTGTGAATGAAAAGCCCTATAGTTGAGAGATTGACCATTGGCGGCCACCGTTAGAAAATATTTTTAAAAAGTATAAATTTTTGAATCTCCAATTTATTTTAAATTGTAGTAAAAATGACCAGATTTTTTAACTACAAATCATGGAAGAAATAAAAAAAAATAGGAAATAAATTTAATTTAATGTTTTTTAAAAAATATAGAGGCTGGTCAAATTTATGAATAAAACACAACCTGTTTGTGAATTCACTTTATTTGCAATAGCAAATTGTATATTTTGTGGTTTAAATCAACTTATTTTTGTACAGAGTGTGCAAAATTTACAATTGAAATCAGAATTATTGATTTTGTGACAAAATATATTTGAACTGTAAAATATTTCGCTTGTGCCTCATTTTAGAAAATATAATATATACCTATGTAGATTTTTCAGGTGACTCTGAAATATAAATCAGGTAATGATGCTCAACCGACAATCAGCAGACTAAAATTTAGATTTTTTTTAAATTAAAATTATATTTAATAACAATGCTCGTATGTGGTTGAGAACAACCCCATAGAACATATGTAATGCAATTCAGATATCTGGGCATAGATACATTAAGCATCTACGACCCAGGTAAAGGACCTGAGGAGTCAACAAAGCATCTGCAATAGGGCTTTTCATCGATTGTCATTTGTTTTGAGCTTCTGTCATATGTCGTATAATCTGTGTAATATTAATATACACGGATTATACGACATATGACAGAAGCTCGAAACAAATGACTGCTAATGAAAAGCCCTATGTAAGGATGTCTGCGGGAGATAGTCTAGTCAAATCCGTATATGCGCACAGATAGTAAAATTAGAATCTACGCGACTTGTATACGACCGATCATGACATATGGCACAGAAGTGTGCGAAGACACCAACAAAACGAAATATATGCTAAGGTTTGCCGAAATGAAAACCCTAAGAACAATAGTGGGGAAAACAAGAAGAGACCGGGTGAGAAATACAAGCATTAGAGAGCAATGCAAAATTCAAGATTTTGTAAGATGGGGAAGGCAGCGCAAGAGGATGTGGTACAACTATGTAAGACGAATGGATGATAATAGACTCCCAAAAATTGCCCTAGAAAACAACCCGCCCTGTTCAAGACCCCCCGGAAGACCACCTAAAAGATGGAGGGGTAGTTGGCAATCTACCTCGCAACAATCTACCTCGCTACCTCGCAAATTAACCAGAGGCAGCTTCAGAATTAAACAGGTCGAAAGATCTCCAAGAAGTAAAAGAATAATAATGCACATATCTAGAAACATTTTAGAAAATGCAATACGAAGAACAAAAAATACAATGCCGTCTTTTCAACCATCATAGCGAAAGCGTAGAAGACGAGACTGTGGAATTCAGGACATATTTAACGTATGTTTGCCGAAGGATGCTGAAGATGGCTTACAAACTCAAGTTGACGAATATCGCGACCAAGGTGGCTGAACGACGTGTGAAGATAGACCAAGATCTTTGCCCATCCAGCTAGTGCTAGTTCAACACGCTAGCACCAGCTGTCGAGCCATTGCTAGTTCAACACGCTAGCAACGACTGTTCTCCTGGCTCGCCTTAAATATGCTCTCGCTGCCACTACTCCTTCGATTTCCCCCAGCGGTGCTCTGCACCAACACGGATGCTCCTCCGGTCGTCTCTGGTAAATCAGCTCATCGCTTGCCGTTGGGACCATATCGTTACAAAGTGATTGATCAGACTCATGCTCCACAAGACCAACGCTAGGAAATGTGAAGAACATAGATTATTTAGTTTGGAGAGCAATTAAATTACTCTTACTATAAACTATAATTCGCTCGCGCATATATACACCAAATTGGAAGAACACCTAAGTGAAACTCAATTTGGATTCAGAACAGGTCTCGGAACGAGGGAAGCACTTTTCAGTTTGCAAGTTCTAATACAAAGAGCCAGGGACGTGTATGCATGTTTTATTGATTTCTAGAAGGTATTTGACAAAGTACCACATGAGAAACTAATCCCAACCATCAAGACTCGATGGCAACAACAGAAGACTGATCTCAACAACAATAAAAAGCAACAGCGTGATTTGAAAATGAACTGTCCGAGATCTTCACAGAGGTTAGACAGCATTGCATACTGCCACCAACCTCTTTGACATCTTTAGAGAAACCTTGGATGAATCAGAAGAAGGTATTGCAATAAATGGCCCACTTATAAACAGTATTATATATGCAGATGATACAGTATTGCTGGCAGATAGTGCACAGCGGCTCCAAATGATGATGGTTGTAGAAACATGGAACCAATAAGGCCTAAAACTAAGTTGTAAGAAGACAAAAATAATGATCCTTAATAAAAACACTAATAAAATAAGCTATTTTGGCTGGAATTGGGCTGCAATATTAGGGATAGCTGGGATCATAGCTACGAAATAAAAACACAGGTGTTTTGTAACGGCCTTCGGAAGATTCTATGTAAGTTGAAGTTCTGAATCCTTAATCAAAGAATACATATCTACCACATCATCAAGATTAAGTATCAATATACACATCAGAATTCTTAGATGTTACGTCTTAGTATCCTCCTATACAAAGAATACCTACCTACCTAGTGGTAGATATGTATTCTTTGTCCTATACGGAGTAGAAAACTGGAGTTTTGCAGTAGATATCATAAAACGATTAGAGACATGTGAAATATGATGCTACCGTCATGATAAGTGTCTCATATAAACACAAAACAACTAACGTAACTCTTCTCCAGAGGCTAAGAAAAGATAAAGCTATTATTAACACCGTAAAGCACAGAAATTGGCTTATTTCGGCCACACTATGCGTAATAGTAAATACCGACTTCTACAGTTGATTATACAAGGCAAGATTGATGGCAACTGGTCTAACACTGCATGATTGACGGCAACTGGATTGATGGTCTAACATCAAATGATTTATTTCGAGCTATAGAATTTCGAGTTATAGAATCGAATAAGATAAGTCAATGTGGTCGCTAACATCACTATATCATAGGTACCGGTAGAAGAAGGAGAAGATGGTCCACAAGCGTTGGAGGTTACAACGTATAGTTGAGGTATCTCGAAATACACTTTTTGAATTAAGATGATCACACAGAATATAAAGAAAACAGCAAAAGAGCAACTACAAAAAAAGAGCTTGACTTTATTTACTATTATTATACTTAAAGTTTAAATTCTTCAATTTTGTACACCCTGTACGTGATTTCAATTAATAACCGTCATAATTTATTATTATTGAATTACAACTTGTATATAAAATCAAAACACATTTAACAGTCGCTAATTTATTACAATCGTAACATATTAAAAAAATAATATTAATAGAAATATTTTGCATGTAACATACATTTTTTAACGATTTACTATATAGGCAACTATGTTAAAAACCGAAAACAAGATAATCCGACAGTATAATAAAACGAACAATAGTGCTTCACTAAGCGAAACTGTTGAAACTTCAAAACACTCATATGGTAATGATGAAAAGAAGAAGACGATATAGTAGAAATCACTAATTGAATCAAATTCCTTAATTTGTCTATTTTATATATTGTATATCTATTTATTTCTCGGTCTAGATTTTGGATGTGCGCAATGGTACACATTTGTTAAGTTATGTGGATTCAAGAAACTAAGATTATTGACAGCGACAAATGTCAACAGGCTGACGTTTGACGTTGACGTTTTTATCTATCAAGACGTGTCTCAGACATAGATCATAGAGAATAATACATAGATTCGATAAGATACGAAAACTAGCTTAACGCGAAGCAGTTCATCGGCAGCAGTTATCTTTCTCTCTCTAATTGCGCTTAGCTTTCTCTTTCTAGCATATGATGGCCGCTGCCTCTGTGTCCGTGTCGTTCCATTACTCCCACCTCTTGGTAGATACGCTCACACTCGTACGACAGACAAAGATAGCTAGACCACCGTACTTGATATTGGCGTTACACCCCAATGCATTAAGCGGCATATACCTAGCCTGGTCTACAGTCTCAGAATTATCACAAATAATAAGTAGAAACATCTTTTCACGTTTGTCATGTTTCCAAGTACTATCTGTGACGGATATATGTGACAAGAGAAGATTAAACGTCTATGTCAAATGCCAAATGGTGTCAAAAGTCGAAGTATATCCTCTACCTAAATGTACCATATTTTACTTAAGAAAAATTGTAAATTATAAATTTCAGTATCCTTTTTGTTAGTATATTGTATCCCGACTTCAATAGTGCCATAACCCTAAAAAATCTGTTTTTTTTTTGCCTAACATGTTCCATTAGGCGTTACTTTCATTGTGGAACAATGTCATATAATTTAGTTATCTTAGAATCTGCATAGTGCGCCTATATCGTTATTACCATTTCAGGTTTTGTCTCTGTCAGCATTAGCAAAAGCGCCACAAGGTAGCTTGCGTTATGCTGTGGTCGAGAGTGGATGTGTCATAAGTACTGTTAATTTTTAAATATTACCCTAACATTTGTGTTACTGCATTTGTTAGCTAAGAAATTTACTCAAGTAAAACTTCTCTGGTGCCATACCCTGTGACATGACAGGTTGATACGCCTTAATCCTTGAATTTTGAATATAGGTGCCCTTGACAATAGCGCCTTATTATAATTCAACGGTGAATTTCAGGGTGTCAACTAAAAATAAATATTGGCATTAGATTGACACATAATCAACACGAGTGCAGAATTTGGTTAACTAAGGGCCGGTTGTTCGAACGCTAATCAACAATGATCACTATCAAATATTTAATTACTGTCACAACTGTCAATGTCAACTTTGGTTGGGTTGCTGAAAACATAATTGATTATAATTATGAGATTAGTTAATTAATTAAAAACAATTATTAACATAATTGATTAACTAATTTCATAATTGTACTCAATAATTATGTTTTCAGCAATAAAATCAAAGTTGACATTGACAGTTGTGACAGTAATTAAATATTTGATAATGATCATTTTTGATTAACGTTCGAACAACCGGCCCTTAGATAAGGAAGTTACAGAAAAAAAATGAAGAGTTCACATTACGTCTTGCTTTTGCTCTCCTGAAAAATGTGCGATTTCATGGTTATGGCACTAATGAAGTCGGGGTGCGATATGTTCATTCATTTAGAGGCTATTCACCTCTAAAGTAAAAAAGTCATCAACGAAATACAAAAGAAAATAGTTGAATGACTGATAAGTTGAATGAATGAAGGGAAGAAAAATATAGTATGTCAAAGTGTGTAAATAATTTATTTCTTTAGCTTAGTGCTTTCGACATACACGTTATCATCAAAGCTAATGCTACAATAAAAAAAGAAATCTTGTAAGAAAAAGAAGTACAAAACTCTTTTTTTACTTACGTCAATTAGTAAAAAAGTACCGCTACATTGAGGTTTAAGCAAGAGCATCTTAAGAGTATAAATATGAATTTTCATTAAAACTGCTAAGTATTTTGTCCTCCGTACAACCCCAAACAGCAAAATACAGAAAAACATACACGTTACACAAACACATAAAAAATTTTTATCGCCAATCGTCACTAAAGTCATTCATTATTGTACTCATTTGCCCTCATTTGCGGCAGTAAAGTAACACTTTATTATACTGAAAGAAGAATTTTACTTTACCTGCCGCGATTAATCAAATTGACCGAGATTGAATGTAAGTGGTCGATGACAGTAATCGAATGGCGAGTATTTGAGTGGACTTACAATTTATTTACTTTAATTATTAAAAATATTGTACGCAATTTGCGATATTATCAATTAAATTTATGTCAAAAAGTGAAATTCTGTAGTATTTTGTAATTATATTCATATAAAACAAATTAAAACTTTACCGATTTAGTAATTATTCAATATTGATAACTATCGATAAAAAGTCGAAAGCGGCCATCTTGTAAGTTATCTGTCATCACTGTCATGAAATTATTATGACGTCTAAAATTTAAAAAGTTCTTAAATTGTAAATTGCAAGTCAGTGTTAAAACCAATATCAAATTATGTTGGCAAATATTATTTTATATCAATAAAACATATCTTAACCGATTGTCAAATATACCAGCAAACGAGAAGTAAACTCAACTTCCCAGGGACATATCTGAGCTTCTTAGAGACAATACAAATATCAACAATATCATATAGTTTTTAACGGAAATAGGAATAAAAGACATTTAATTGTATCACAAATTTTTCAGGTATACTTTTTGTTAGTACATATGTATTTACTTAATATTACAATCTCTTTTTATTTTTAATATGTATTTTCAATTGTTGTCGTTTATAACCCCAGTGGTTCGGACGACATTAAATTTAAAAAATATATGTTGGCGATAAAATTTTGTATGCCCCACGTCAGTAAAGACTCCTTATCGAACTCGTCTGTTACTCACCTCGCTCGCTACGCTCGCTATTCTCGTAATATCAGACTCGTTCGATAAAGAGTCACTTTACTGACTTGGTACATAAATAACTATTATCATGGTATAGGTATAATTTAATGTTAGCTGTCAAACGTCAACACGAAACAGATAAAAGCAGGTTTGAATATCCAACTTTGTCATTCAGCTGTCTCCATGCTGTCTCTACTAGGCCAAAATGGATGGGTGATACCTACACCTATACCATGATAAAAATTTTTTATGTGTTTGTTTAACGTGTATGTGGCCGTTTTTTCTGTTTTTTGCTGTTTGGGGTTGTACGGAGGACAAAGTACTTAGCAGTTTTAATGAAAACTCATATTTATACTCTTAAGATGCTCTTGCTTAAACCTCAATGTAGCGGTACTTTTTTACTGATTGATGCAAGTAAAAAAAGAGTTTTTTACTTCTTTTTCTTACTGTAAAGATTTCCTTTTCTTATTGTAGCATTAGCTCCGATGATGACGTTTATGTCGAAAGCGCTCAGCTAAGGAAATAAATTATTTACACACTTTGACATACTATATTCTCATTTCCTTCATACAAAAGAAAATACCTTGTATGGCGTCTTCCTTTATGGTTGTTAGCTGCGTACAGAGAAACACTAATGTTCATATTATACTGAGATACCCTTCATAAGACTACTAACTTACTAGACTTACAATCAGCAACAACGTTAATGTTACCGAATGGTCGTCCGGCTTTACGGACATCTAAAAAGTTGATTTTGTTTACTTATAACTATGATTTTTGGAAAAATAGTGCACTATAAATTAAATATAATAGATTTAGTATGCAAAAAATATATGTGACTATCGATAGCACTCTTAGGAATGTCATAGATTTGAGGATTGATACAAGGAAATCAAAGCATCTTACAGAATCAGGGTTCCTAATGATTTTTTGGTGTGATCTTAATTATTTTAATTCCATATGTATTTGTATCGTTTCAATTAAACTGTGCAAAATATATATTATTCACAATATTATCAAAATAATCATAAATAACTGACTAAAAATCACCACAAAAATAAGATCAATTAATTACTTTCTTTTAACAAAACAAATTCGTTTGGATCTTGAGCATTTTTTTGTATTATCTTGGTTGTTAAAATAGAAAGAAATGTAAATACAAAGAGGTGTTCGACAAGGGTGTATACTTTTACCAATATTATTTAATATATACTCGGAAGACATATTAAGTAAGGCAATGGATGAACAAAACGTAGGCATTAGAATTAACCGCATGCTCATAAATAATTTGAGATAAGCAGATGACAGTTCTTTTAGCCGAATCACATGAAGACCTACAGATACTGCTTAATGAAGTGACGGCAGGAAGTGAATAATATGGATTATCGCTCAACATAAGCAAGACGAAATATATGGGGACGGCATCTAGAGAAGAAGAAGGTTGTTAAAACAATATTAAGGCATCGTTTTGTGTGGTGCTAGTTTTATTCTCTTTTGCAATTTGTTTTGAAAATGATAAACGTCTTTAGTTTTCTGCTTTTAAAAATTATTACTGCTGTTAAGAACTCTCAAAATTAATGTTCAGATTTAAATATTTTCAATTTAAAAGTTAAAATCTTCAGTATATTATCATTACTATCGTTTAAGTTTGACATTTGACAACTTTAAAATTATACACTCAGTTCGGTACATAATAATAGGTTAGGTTGCTGATTTCTGTAAAATGCTTACAATGGTTATGTACTACATACTAGAGTTAAAATTATCATAGTAATAAACTTAGAATTAAAGTATAAATCACTAAACACAAGATATTTAAAAACAAGGTGAGATCTGATACAATGATAAAATATGAAAATGCCACACCGACTGATAGATTTGATTTTAAGTTTGTAAATATATGAGAGTAGAAAAGCAATAGCGCCAAAGCAAAGCATTATTGCTTACACAGTACTTAACTTTTCTGTTTGGCATTATTTTCTCCTTATAGTTAAGGACCGATTAGTGAAGATACCCACAGCAACTCTGCAGATTGACAATTTGAGAAAATGTCCAAGTGTCAATGATTTACTGACTTCCCCGCATACATGATAGTATGAGATTATTATATTTATAATATCACGTATTTTTTTTAACCTAACGTTTCATGCAGCCCCATACTATTTTGTTAAATCTAAGAAAAAGACTCTGTGTTGCAAAAAATCAAATTTGAAACTTATTTTCAGAAAAAACGACTAACATCAAATGCTTCTGATCTGACCGTGAAGCAACTCTAGGGCTCTAAAGGCTGGGAGCACCCAAGTTAGCTCTAATCTGGTTCATGAGAAGAACAAGAGAGCACTGGATGATGTTTCACTGAGCAATAAGGGACACTCACGAAATCAAAACTGGTGAGGAACTGCAAAGATATTTTTGGCAAAAGACAACCTAAGTGTCTTTAATATGGGTGCCGTGTCATAAAGGGGCGAAAGGGAATGAACGAGCAGATATGTTGGCAAAACAAGGCTCAAGAGAAACCTTTGAAGGCCCAGAGCCTTTCTGTGGCATCACTAAAGATGCTAACAAGTAGAAAAAAAAGCTTCAGAAAACACTGATTGAACGGTTTACTGAAATGGTGACAGAACATTGCTGTTTAAGACACCACCTATACGAACTAGGTAAGGTGAATGAACCATGGTGCAGAAAGTGCAAATGGAAGAAGAGACTTGCCATACACATACTATGCCATTGCAAAATTGATGTAAGGCAGGTCAACTAAGGTTTGAACCAGAAGAGATCATCAGAGACTATCAAAAAGAAAACTGTTGGCTTTCGTTGAGGCAACAGAATTTATTAGATTTTAAGGAAAAACAAGGTATGATACAAAGGCCTTCGACCAAGTATCAGAGGCTAAGGAGTCTCGCCTGATTAAAGAAGAAGAAGGGACACTCCGGTGTGGAAGGGAACGAATGAACCTAAGCCCTGGTAAGATGGGGCTTATTCACTTTATCTCTGGTACCCGAACCATTGCTTGAAGTGCCCAAAAGTCTTATAGCACAACTTCCCCATCTAAACTCAAGGAAATGTTAACTGGTTGTCTATATGCTTACTGGCCACTGTAAACTGAGGTGGCATCTACATTTATTAGAATTGGCGGATGGCCCAATGCTGTCTATGTGATGATGAGGAGGAAACCTCCTCACATGTTCTCTGGAAGTGCCCAAGATTGACCTATCGGAGGTGGTCGATCCTGGATTGTGCTTTTTTGAAATCGAGCCAAATGAGAGAGTTATCTCTAAAGAGACTCAAGGCTTTCAGTGATTCCACGAATTTACAGCAGGATGACACGTTCGAAACGTCAGCTATAGCTTAGTTTTGGAGTCCCTGTTGATTCTAGCAGATATAGCGTCCGGAATAGGCTGTGCTAAAGAAAGATCGAAGACTAATCGAAGAATAATTTGAGGCTTAGAAATCGAGAAAGCGACCATGATAGGTGAATAGCAAATTTTGGTCATTCTTTATATTTTCGAGGTCGCTGAATCTGAATATGAGGGAGGTAAAGTTGAAAAATCATCAAAATTAATTTTTCGCATTTTTGCATAAAATTTGATTTTTAAACATGTTCCACCAATTCTAGATAAAAAAAAACTTCATATTCAGGTTCAACGACCTTTAAAACATAAAGAACCCCCAAAATTGGTCTTTTACCTTAAAGTTGATTTTCGTGGTCGGTATAACCGTTGAATACACGGATTGTCATAATTGTTTGAGACATGGACATAAAGCACGAGAATGTACTTTAAGACCATGTATAAAATGTAGATCAAAACATCTCATTAATCCATTTTGAAAATAGTCAACAACATTCAACTGCCACTGCTAATTCGCCATCAACAGAGCCATCATCAATTAATTGTGTACAAAATGTTGACTTGCCACCAACGGTAACACATCAGCTTTCTGCACAAGCAATTAATTTTAAACATACCCAAGTTCTTTTGTCAACAGCGATTTTTAATGTTAAATCCAATAATAATGAATTAATTCCATGTAGAGCAATTTTGGACAATGGTGCTCAAACAAACTTAATAAAAGAAAGTTTTTGTAAAAAATTTAATATATCTGCGAGTCCTACTAACCTAGCCATTAGTGGTATAAATCAAACAATATCAAATATTACCAAAAATATGTCAAATTACAATATGTTCCAGAGTTAATAATTTTAATGTTTCTTCCATATTTTATGCTGTACCAGCTATTTCCAATCAAATTCCTTCAACCGTGTATTCAATCAACGGTATAACGTAACTTTAGAGGGGTTGCTGCCGCTCGCCTACAGGTCTAGTCCGAATGATAGGAGTGATATAATGGACCCGACTTCGGAGGTTTAAGTGCCTGAAGGTCTCACAAATGAAGAGCGATCTGGCATAATTATGACCAGCATCAAATACCAAACAGAAAAATATTAGGTACGTACTTCCGTATGTCCCAGTAATCTATCATGATTAAGTGTGGGATTTCTTGAAAATCAAGATGAATAAGTAGAAATAGTCGGTGGAACACAATATGAACGCAATGATAATAGTATTAAAATTAGTATAAACTATTTTAGCACAAGAAATACAACATCGTCTCAAAAACAGAGACGAGAATAGATATATACTAATCCTACGCGATTTTTTTCTTTTTTTGATAAATCAAAAATTTTCAACAATTCATTAAAAACGCCCATAAGACTTGATAGTTTTTTTTTAAATAGTTTTTTCAAACTTAACGGTATTATACACTTTTAAGCATTTATGTACCACACACTAGGATGGTCTTCAAGGCTGAAATCTCTGGTGACAATCCCAGGTATGAGGTAGGAGTTTTACTGTTTGTCTTATTTATGTATATCACTATAAACTATATTTCTGTAATAGTATTTCTGTAATATTTCATCGCCGCCATGTTTTTCGTATACATGATCTATGACATATAATATATACGTCATACGTCATTGCTTTTAGTCAACAATGGCTGAGAACGTAGTATCTCCACAATTATATGAATTATTGGAAGAAATAGTTGATCTTTTTAATTACATACAATTATGGACTTCAAACTGAATTATAAATAACTGAAGGAGGATCAACAATGTCTTCTAATAATTCATTTAATTGAAGAGATACTACGTTCTTAGCCATTGTTGATTAACACCAATGACGTGTGACGTATATTATACCTACGTCATAGATCATAAGTGTATAAAAAACATGGCGGCGATGAAAAACCCTATAAAATGCATTAGATGATATTGATACTTATAAAAATAATTGTGTCTTAAAAAATATTTTTAAAAATACGTCTTTGTTAATTATTTTGTCATAGAAGTGCAGTTTGTAGTTATTTCCGTATTAAGGATTCATCGTTCCATTAATAAAATTGCAATAAACATTATTTATTTGTCAGTTCTAACTCTACAGTCACCGTAAATAAGGTCACTGAGAGTTGTGAAAAAATGGGAATGGAGATCAATACTGTCACAACCAAAGTTATGAAAATATGAAAGAACAAAAATTTATCCATCCCAATATATTATGTGAACCACCAACAGCTTGAATATGAACTCCAATACAAATATTTTGGCTGCTGGTTCAACAATCTCTGATGGTACACGACAACGCTCACGGAATTTTCCTAATTTATTTATTATAAAAATAAGGTCATAATATTATAGTTGCAATTTGTATAATTTATGACGATAGTAGCAAAGTTCAAAGTATTGCACTCATTTGAAAGACTGCAAAGAAAGCACACGTCATTTTTAATATACTATAGTACCTCACCATATGGTCATACATATTGGCACTGTTTGTGGTACCGGTGGGCGCCAGATTTCATGGCTTAAAAATATCAGAGACTGGACCGGCCTTGTTTCAACATCTTTGTTTAGAGCCGCATTTAAAAGAGACAGATTGTTGTCTCTATTTTAAACATGTTTAAATCGAGTGGATTAACTAAACAATAAATTTTGCGTTCTTTGTATTTAACTAAATATTCTCATGTGCCTATTGTATGTTTTTTTGGATGTTTGCAAGTTCATTAAGTTCATTGTTTGTTGTTAAACATTGCTTAGTTCAATGTATTACGATATACTATTTACAAATTTATTAATGGAACTTGATGCGTCTAGATAAAAATCTGTGTCAAATAATAAAAGATGCAAAACCTGCACATGTAACTAACTAGGGAGTATTTCATATTTATTCTTCTGTTACTACAGATACTTGTCATAAATGATAAAAAACTAGCCCTGTCTCTTTATGCAAGAAGAAGTGATCCTGTAAAATAAAACACACAGTAAAAGATTATCAAAAATACATGACAGACTTCAGCTTCAGAAGAATATACCGTTTCTTTGGAACTGAAGAAGAATCTGTTCATATTTTTAGATAGACATAGATTATATGCTACTGAATATAGCTTTGATTATTTTTCTCACAAAAATTAACAAAGCCATAATTTTCGAGCAGCATAGACTTTCTATATCACAAGTACTGTCTAGATTACTACAGGTAGTGCCTGATAACACTTACGTACATATAATGACATGGAAAGTTCTATACTACTCTGCTGAACAATGATTTGATGCGCTCAACACTTAATTGTTCTAAAATATGTTTTCTTAGTTGGCACACACAACTTATTTCTTTAGCACTAGTTGAAAAATATATTGCGACTTATCACCTGGGAGGAAATGGTTAATACTAGACTTTTTGCTTTGGTAGGGCCGTTAGACCCACAGTTATGTTGTCACGGGCTGGAAGTATCTGATACCATTGATCTAAAAAAACAACAATCTATTACTATTGATAAAATAAAGTTTATAAATGCTTATGTTTAAACAAGTTTAATAAATATAAGCAGTATAGAAACAACCGATAATTATTGTTGCAATTTCAGTTTGTATTCCTCTAACTATAAAACCAAGTATAAAAATTAGTGGTATTTTTATTGTAACGAATACCAAAACAATATCAGTAAAATCCTACAACAAAATAAATGCATGAATAATATAAATACCCTAAACGAAAATATCGTAGAAGTTATTAAGAGGTCCAAGTAAAATGCTGCCCTAAAAGACACCAAAACCGCTGAAACAAAGCAACTAATGGAAACTAGAAGAAAAATCAAAGGAAACGAAAGCATTGACGAAAAAAAACTGCGAAAAATAAATAAAGAAGTATCAAAAGCTATAAGGAAAGATTTAAGGAAAAAGAATGAAAAGGTACACCGAACTATACAAGAGAATAAAAGTCTGAAAATCCTGAGAAGAGGACTAAACAATAGAAAATGTGATATACACAAACTAAAGAACAAAGAAGGAGTCCCCACATCAAATAGAGAAAAACTACTACACATAGTTAAGACTTCTATCAAGAACTATACACCAGAGAAGACAAGTATGCCAGAGATCACATTAAGCGAAATCCAGGACGCGATGAAGAAGATGAAAAACAACAAAGCACCCGGAAAAGATGGAGTCGTAATAGGAGCTATAAAGATGGGCGGACGTGCCCTTCTCAACGAAATAAAAATATTGTTTAACCTTTGTCCGTAACAATTTTACTACACAAGAAAAGAGACAAGGAGCACTTAGAAAACTATAGACCAATCAGCTTATTCAACCACATCTATAAATTGTTTACCCTAATAGTGACGACAAAACTAGAAAAAAAAGTTAGATTTCTACCGGCCAGCCCCGAGAACAAGCTGGCTTCCACTCAAAATTCGGAACCAACGACCACCTACAAACAGTAAAAACCTTAATAGATAAATTGATAGAATATAACAGATCACTCGTACTTGTTTTCGTAGACTTTCACAAAGCCTTCGACACCGTGGAATTAGACAGCATTATAAATGCTCTGAACAATAGTAGAATAGACTGCCGGTTTACAAAGTTAGTACAAACATTGTACCAAAACGCCACAATGCGTGTAAAACTACATGATACCACCAGAGAAATTCATATCAAGAGAGGTGTGAGGCACTCTCTCACCTAAATTATTTATAACGATCCTCGAATACGCCTTTAAAATGCTAAAGTGGGAAAATAGAGGAATAAAAATAGATGGGGAAATGCTGTCATCGTCATATAAGAGCAACATCTCGATAGCTATGAAAAGGAAGACATTTGATCAATGCGTTCTTCCTATTATGACACACGGAGCAGAAACTCTCACACTCACAAAAACAACAGCACTAAAAATGCGAGTGGCACCAAGGCGCAAGGTGCAAACTGACTGGCGCCCAAGAGAAGACAAACGCAGCAGAGGACGACCACCAACACGCCGGATGGACGACATTAAACGAATGTCCAATAAATGGCAACAAGACGCACAGAACCGTGGAGAGTGGCGAAAAATGGGATAGAGCTATGTCCAGCAGTGGACGAAAGACGTTGCATGATAATAATGCTTGTTGTAACGAAAAGTTAATTTCGACCAACTTCAAATAACGGTGGCAACTCGGCAGAATCTAGAGAGTTCTCGCTGTTGTATTTTGTACCAGAAGTTGCGTTCATAATACCGGCGAATAGAGATGGACGGGCTACTCCCGATTGTTCTAGAAATAATGTATTTGTATATAAACGCGCGCTGTTGTTAGTAGAATAGCTAATAAGATAATCTAGAACTGCAAACTTCTAAATAAAAAGTTCTATATAATAGTACGTTATTTAACGGTAAAATATTGCAAAACATCTCAATTTTAAAGAACCTCTTGGATTGACATAAAATTTGACATACACATAGCTAACAAGTCAAAGAATAAAAGTGATATTGTGCCGATATGTGCTTTCGCCCCGGGGGTGGTTTTCACCCCCTCTCCCCTCTTAGAGGTGAAAAAATATTCGTCCAAAGTAAGTCCGGAAATGGATAAACTGACTAATTTTAAGTAACTTTTGTTCTATAGAGTTTTTTCACTAATTCGATACTTTTTGAGTTATTTGCCAGTGAATATGTTCATTTTTTTCAACCAAATAACCACGCTTTTAGACGGTTTTTCGCAAATAACTCAAATAGTAAGTATTTTGTAGAAAAAACACTCTTAGCAAAAATATCGCCTGTAAAAAATTTAAAAAAATGGTGTATATATCACGTCTCTATACCTAGTAGAAGCACAGTTATAGTTAATTAAAAATAGGTTCATATTCGTCAAATGCCAAATGGAATACTTTAACGTGAAATAACCAAAAATAAAGCACATTCCGGGGAAAACTCATTACAACTTATTTAAAGTGTTTAAGTAAAGCTTCATTCTAGCATCAAAATTAAACAAGTTACGCTCAAAATAAAGTTAGTCCCTTTTAGTTTTTGGTAAAAAAATCGGGAAAATCACCCCCTAATTAGTATCTCAAATGAACTTAATCGTTACGACTTCACAAGTTTCTTGACTCGTGCATGTATTGTTTATATGATCTGTAAGTTTCATCGGTTCAAACTCCTTATTTTTGAAAGGCCTGTAGTTAAAAGGGGTTGAACGAGTCACTGATCACGAATGTATGCAAAATTTAGAAACACCAAATCTGATTCAATTTTTGTCTAACAGAAAAACAAAAAAATACATGATATTCAGAAAAGCAATGCTGAGTTTTTTGTTTTTCGAGATTTTTGGTATCTCTAACAATTTTTAAGTTATTTTGAAAAAAAGAGTATTTTTCAAAATTAAAATTTTTAAAAATTTTACTTTAAAACCAATTTTTTTCTAAAATAAGCACTTTGAATCGATGAAACTTACAGATCATATAAACACAACATAAGTAAAATAATTTGTGGAGCGGTAACGATTATTTTCATTTAAGTTGCTAATTAGGGGGTGGTCTTCCCGATTTTTTTTTGCCAAAACAAAAGGGACCAACTTTTTTTTGAGCGTAACTTGCTTGAATTTAACGCTAGAAACTTTTTATAAAAATAGAAATAAAGCTTTTTTAAACACTTTAAAAAAGTTGTAATGGGTTTTCCCCAAAACGTGCTTAATTTTTTGGATATTTTACTTCGAAATATTCTATTTGAAATTTGGTGAATATGAATCTATTTTTTATTGGCTATAACTCTGGTTCTACGAGGTCGAGAGACCTAACGCGGACACCATTTTTTTTTACTTTTTTACAGGCTATATTTATGCTAAGAACGTTTTCTTCGACAAAATACTTACTTTTTGAGTTATTTGCGAAAAACCGTCTAAAAATGCAGTTATTTTGTTGAAAAATGAACATATTCACTCGCACATAACTCGAAAAGTGTTGACTGGGCGAAAAAGCTCTATAGAACAAAAGTTACTTAAAATTAGTCGGTTTATCCATTTCAGGACTTATTTTGGACATATATTTTTTCACCCCCAAGAGGGGGTGAAACGTGAAAGTCACTCCCAGGGCAAAAGCACACATCGGCACAATATCACTTTTTTCTTTGACATGTAAGCTATGCGTATGCCAAATTTCATGACAATCCAAGCGGTTCTTTAAAATTTGGAGCAAAAACCGTGAAATAATGTACTATAAATTACAACCGCTAGTTTAATTTAAACTCGTTACAATATTATATGCGATACTTACAGTCATGTCATACTCGGTAATAAATGCAGGTATCTCTAGCTGGTCTGGAGACATTACGGCATAGAGGTATTCAACTCCTGGTAAGCTGTTAACCTTTTGTTTTATTGCTGGTGCCATGAAAGTGGTAAACCACCACGTCATCATCTAAAAAAGCAATATACAAATAGGTACATTTAAATGTTCACGTGTGTGGTAATTATTTTCGTGGTAAAAGAAAGAATAATAGGTCGGTTCTAAATTTGTTTTGTGTCTAATTATGAAGTAAAATCATTGTATCGTTGTTCTATTCTGTTGAGACATTGGCATTGTGAAGCCAGAAATTGAAAGATGGTTGAAATTTGTGAAGTAATTTTTGTTCTTCATGCTTTCTTAATTCTGCTGCTATTTCATCTTCACCTGGAGCTATATTAATTTTCATTTTGTTTAAGACAACTGCGATTTTGTTATATTAGCCACTAAATCTGATTCTTGGTTTAATATTTTTGTTTTTGCCAAGACAGTAGGTTGTTGTTTCTAATTATAGTTGCGTATGCTGTATTCTTTTCTTAAATTTTAAAACCTACATACAATTGATAGTATTTTATATGGGAATAATCCACAATTAATTATAATGGGAATTACATTTTACATTTGAGTTAAGTATCTGTTGCTCGTTAGTCGTTAAGTATCTTTCAGATTTTTTTTTGTAAACTCTTCCCAATGTTCATGTTTAGTTCTTCTTATCATATTCTTCTTTTTATTTTCATTTTCTTTTATTTCTTTTCTCATCCGTGGTGTTGTTTGTTATTTTTTTTTGTTGACTATGTCTACCTATCATCATCATTCTCTTTGCCTTATCCCTATGCGGGGTCGGCTTCCCTAATTGCATTTCTCCACACAATTCTATCTTGGGCCATATCAATGTTAATCCCCTTTACCAACATGTCCTGCCTTATCGTCTCCCCCCAGCTCTTCTTTGGTCTTCCTCTCCTACTCCTTCCAGGAATCTGCACTTCAGCTATTCTTCGTATTGGGTGGTTAACGTCTCGACGTTGAACATGACCAAACCATCTTAACCTATGCTCTCTCATTTTGGCATCAATTGGTGCCACGCCTAGACTTCCCCTAATATACTCATTTCTAATTTTATCCTTCTTTGTCACTCCACTCATCCATCTAAGCATTCTCATTTCCGCCACATGCATTCGCTGTTCCTCTTTCTTTTTCACTGCCCAACATTCAGTTCCGTACATCATAGCTGGTCTTATGGCTGTTTTATAGAATTTTCCCTTCAGCTTCATTGGAATTTTTCTGTCACACAACACACCACTCGCTTCTTTCCACTTCATCCATCCAGCCCTAATTCTACTGCATGCATCTCCATCTATTTCTCCATTACTCTGTAATACCGATCCTAGGTACTTAAAACTATTGCTTTTTACAATCATTTCACCATCCAAAGATACCATTTTATTTGTAGTAGCTCCATCTTTAAATGAACATTCCAAATACTCTGTTTTTGTCCTACTAAGTTTTAAACCTTTTTCCTCCAGAGCTTGTCTCCACTGTTCCAGTTTTTGTTCTAAGTCTCTTTCACTATTTCCTACTAACACGACATCATCAGCATACATTAAGCACCATGGAATGTTACCCTGTATTTTCGCTGTTATCTGGTCCAAAACTAATGAGAATAAATACGGACTAAGCACAGAACCTTGATGCAATCCTACTTTCACATGAAATTTATCAGTCTCTCCCACACCTGTCCTAACACTAGTCGTTACTCCCTCATACATATCCCTCACAATCTTTACATATTCACCAGGGACTCCTTTCTTATTGAGTGCCCACCACAGAATCTCTCGAGGAACTCTATCATATGCTTTCTCAAGATCAATGAATACCATATGAGCGTTTGTTTCTTTACTCCTGTATTTTTCCATCAACTGCCTTATAATGAAAATTGCATCTGTTGTTGATCTACCCTGCATAAAGCCAAATTGATTCTCGGATATTTCGGTTTCTTCACGTATCCGTCTATCAATTACTCTTTCCCATATTTTCATGGTGTGGCTAAGCAGTTTTATAGCCCTGTAGTTTGTACATTGTTGTATATCTCCCTTGTTTTTGTAAACAGGTACCAGTATACTGCTTCTCCATTCGTCTGGCATTTGTCCAACTTCCATAATTCTATTAAATAGACCTGCTAGCCACCTTGTTCCTGTCTCTCCCAATGCTCTCCATACTTCCCCAGGAATATCATCTGGTCCTACCGCTTTTCCTTTCTTTATTTTTTGAAGCGCTTGAGCCACTTCCTCGTTGGTTATTTTGGTGACCATTGCTGCTACTGTCTCCGTTGACTCTACAGGCTGTCTGTCAAATTCTTCATTTAATAAGCTGTCAAAGTACTTTCTCCATCTCTTTTTGACATCCCTTTCGTGAACTAGTATTTTATTATTTTCATCTCGGATACATCTAATCTGATTAAAATCTTTTGCTTTCTTTGCTCTCTGTTTGGCTATTTTATATATCTTCGTTTCGCCTTCCCTGGTATCAAGTTGATCGTATAGGTTTGAATACGCTTCTGCTTTAGCTTTTGCTACTGCTACTTTCGCTTTCTTTTTGGCGACCATATAGTTTTGAAGATCTATGTCCGATCTGGTTTCTTGCCACTTTTTATATAATTTTCTCTTCTCTTTTATGTTTCCTTGTACTTCATTTGACCACCACCAAGTCTCTTTATCTTCAAACTTCTTTCCTGACGTTTTCCCAAGTATTTCAATAGCCGTCTCTCTAATAATATTGGCCATTTTTCTCCAAATTGTGTTAGGGCTTCCTTTCATGTTCCAACATATTTTTTCTACTATTCTTTCCCTGAATAGACCTTCCTTCTCATCTTTTAGCATCCACCACTTGATTTTTTGTGGTCCTCTCCGATATTTTTGTTTAGTTTCGCTTTTTACTTCGATGTCCAGAACAAGCAGCTTATGTTGTTGGCTTACTGTCTCACTAACTATTACCTTGCAGTCCTTGCATTCACGTATGTCTTCTTTCCTTATCATGAAGTAGTCTATTTGGGATTGATGTTGTCCACTTTTGTAGGTAATAAGTTGAGTTTCTCTCTTTTTAAAGAATGTGTTAACAATCGCCATATCCAATGCTGTTGCTAATTCTAGCATGTCATCTCCAGCTTCATTTCTAGTTCCAAAGCCTAATCCCCCATGTATTGTTTCATATCCTGTCTTGGCTTGGCCCACATGTGCATTGAAATCACCTCCTATTATAACTTTCTCCTCCGCTGGAATATCACTCAGTATGTCTCCCAATTGATCATAGAAAGCTCTTCTTTCATTCTCACCCAGACCTGTTTGAGGAGCATACACACACACAACATTCAATACCTCTTTATCAATTACAAATTTCACTGACATCATTCTATCACTCGTTCTTACAACATCTACTACGTTATCTTTCATTTCACTATCAGCAATTATACCAACTCCATTTCTAGTGTTACTACTCCCTACATACCACAATTTATATCCATCACCTAGTTCTTTCGCCCTTTGTCCTTTCCACCTAGTTTCTTGAATACAAGCAATTTGAACTCTTCTTCGTTTGAGCGCATCCACTAACTCCAGACTCTTACCTGTAAGACTACCAAGATTCCAAGACCCTATCCTGATTTTTCTAACCTGCAATGGTGTTCCCCCTGAGATAGTCCTCACCCGGAGATCCGAATGGAGGCTCATTTTACTTCCGGAACATTTTACCTCAGGAGATGCCATCATTTCAGTATAAGTTTTTATTTCGTTTGGAGAAGGTCTTTTCATTATTATGGCCTGAAAAGATTTTTGGATATTTGATGCCTGAATGCCTTTTCTATCAGCACCATACCCTGCCCTGTCCTGCACGTTTAGCCAATACACCACCAATGCAACCAAAGTGCAGTATTACCCCACACCCGCCTGCATTTTTCTGTATAGGCCAGGATCCCTACTGTAAGGACTGCCCTATAAGCCAATGTATTGTTGCCCGTATCCCGCCACTAGGAGGCACGTACTTCATTCGGGATACCAATGACTATGTCTACCTATACGTTTTCCTAAAGCTTCTATTACTCATTGCTTCTTCAGCTCCTTGAAAACACAGAAGTTATAACCGTTTGCTCTTAACTTGGAATTTTTTTAATACCTACTTTTATTTAACAAATCTGTGATGATACAAGATTAAAAAAGAAATCAAAATTACATACCTTAGTCCAAAACGTTGGATGAACAACATAAAACGCCTTCAGATTCTTTTTGTACTTATACGGTAAAATGTTGTAAACTTCTTTTAGCCACGAAAATGATGGATAATTGTTGCTTGATGTCAAAGTATGAAAATAAGCTATGACATAGTCTCCCTTCACGATTGGATCCAGTAGTGTAATCAGGTATAACAATGCCTAAAACAAAATAGTAGTATAATACAGATATGTAGGGAGATAAAAGACTATTAATTTTAAAATGAAGGATTTCATGCATCGTGCCTCAAAAATTTGTGAAATAAAAATGTGTTGTAATGATAGAAATCCACAGATAGTTGTGGAGTTCATGTAAAAGAATAAAACTCCAACTAACTATGGGTGCTAACGGTTTACGCTTCGCCTAGCTCAGCCTCTTAGATGTAAGTTCGTCTTGTCTTAATCGAAGATATGAACAATGAAAACTTAAGAGTGGAACAAATAAAACATAAACTTAACTAATGATATTTATTATTATAAAACAAAGTTATCTAATGCTATTCTATGTATGCAAGCAGACTCTGCGTAGCTTTATAAAGATATAATGATCTTAGGTATGGCATCGATGGATTGCTTGCTTTTGTGTGGAGGTTGGAGCTGGATGTTGTTGGCTCCAGATGAGGTATGTAGACCATAGATGTTGGCCATGTTATTCAGCCCTATTCTGTAACTTTTAACAAATCGAATAGAAATGACCAAGTCGAATCGTAATTACCTGAAATCGGAATGTTTGATATCTATCGCGTCATTTTCGTGTTTGGATTGGCATTATGTAACTCACATCGAAATCAAGGTAAATCGAAATCGGCAATTTCTATTTCACGTGGTCAGAAGGGGGTGGCAACCCCGCATTGTCAAACGAAATTAGTGTTCTGTGGCCTGCTTGTTACTGGTTCTAATTTTTAAATACGACACCGTTGCCATATCTTCAATTTTTTATACTATCACATTACATACAGTTGCATTTAAAAAATATTTTTCAAATAACAAAAAAGAAAAATTTTGCAAAGTAAACAACAAAATATTAGTGTAAATATTCTACACAAAAAGCTCAAAAGCTGATAAATGGTTTTAAATCAAAGTTAATTAAAATTGTTATAAAAAGAAGATCAACTGATAACTGATAAATAAAAAAGATAAATGAATATAAGATGTATGATGTAAAATAGTACTAATAAAATACAATCTTAAGATTTGATTCCAGCTAAAATAACTGATAAACAACTTTTCCCAAAAATGACATCTTTTCTATAATTATTTTCTTTTCTATAAGCGTTGATTGATAAAAATACAAGTAAACTGGTATAATATATTTATCAATCAACGCTATAAGTCTATCTTTATATTTTAAACGGTCTTGTACAATATATTTTTGTACATTATGCCATTGATTCAAATTGTACCAGAAATTAAAAAAATTATGGCAACACTGTGTCACTGTGACTGGCAAACATTCAGCATTCAGATTTCAGATGCCATAGAAAATGTGGTTAGGTTCAATGCATACTCGTACAACATGACTAAATTAAATATACAATTCCCTAAATAAATAACACCACAGACTAAAAAATTAAGCAGATACAAAAGGTAAAAATACTGTAAATAATTGTAAATAAGTAGTAATAAACTATTTTTAGTAGATATAAAATACAAACGTCAAAACAAAATCCAATGCGCTTGCGTCAAGCACAATTCCGATTATCGAAATCTAATTTCGACAGGGTAAAGGGTGTCGAAATCATTTCTATTCACTACTTCGATTGTAGAGATTCCGAGGGAGTTATGGAATACCGATTTTTACTATTTCTATTCGACTTGGCCACTTCCATTCGATTTTCCTTACTTCTATTATCGAAATGAGTTACAGAATAGGCATGATTGTCATGAAGACAACTGAAGTTAGCGGTTTATTCCTATATTGCTTTCATCTTCCACAATGTGGAGGAAAAACCCAAGAGATTATTGACGGAACACGGAACGGAATTTTACAGGGAAACACGGATTTAAATAGAACTAAGATTCTATAAAAACATTTCCATACCATTATCACCGAACAACGTATAGCGAAAACGGATATGAGAGAAAAAGTTGCCAACTGACAAATGAAGTGTAGCACAGAAGTATAGAAAATTAGTATATGTCTGTGACTAAATTAGCTGTCTTACAATCACAGACATAATAAGAATAGACTAGGCATGGTAGACAAAATAGTGTAACGCCGTAACGCGGAGCAGTTGTAAGTCTGTAGGTGATATCTCTCTTTACTGCGCGATCCCGCGCATGTGACCACTCTTGTTAATAGTGTGTCAAATGACGTCCAATGAATATTATATTGACCAATGATGTCCTTGATATTGGCGTTACACATCGATGCACAGAGCGGCCCATACCTTACCTTGTCTATTCTTATTATGTCAATGCTTAGACTGTGGGCAAGATAAATACAGAAGATTTAGCTTATAAAAATAAAGAGAGAGGGAACCAACTATTTTTTAAGAAAACATAGTAAAACTAAAACAGGAGGTCAAGAAAATCATAAATACAATAGAAATTATGTGACGTTTATAACGCTACAGTATAAATACAGTGATGAGCGCGCTAATAACCGGCAAAATAGAACAAAAGATGGAAAACGTATTAAGTTGCGAGATAAAACGAAATGAAACTAGTCGAGCTGGGAATTTTAGCCATATTAACCTATACATTTACATTATATTGATTGTTTCTCACCTTTAGACGTATAGCACGAGTTTGGCAATTACCACTGTCACAGTGACAGTTTTAGTTGACATACTCCTCTGATACGTGTAAAGGTGAGAAACAATCAATATAATGTAAATTTATAGGTTAATATCGCTAAATTTTCCAGCTCGACTAGTTTCATTTCTTTTTATCTCACAACTTAATACGTTTTCCATCTTTTGTGCTATTTTGCCGCGCTCATCACTGTATTAGCGCGCTCATCACTGTATATAAAATAAGTTAAATAGAACAAGATTTTGTACACTTCTTGTCTGTGTAGGATTATTGCTTATAGATATATGACCAATATTCCTATTCAACCAAGAAAAATCTTTATTTTGACGAATAGTGTAGAGTAATTGGAAAGGCGAATTGAATAGAAGACAATTAAATCAGTTTCTAAAAATAGTCATCTCTATCTGGGAGATATCAACGTCGAGTGATCTATACAGAATTTTATCTCTACCTGCATCCTACCTGGTTTCGAGAAAATGAATTTCTTTGTTTGAATCTTTAATTAAAAATCGATCCAACAGGTATATAAATAAGGTATTGAGTGTTGATATCATTATTTTTCGAAAATGGCTTATTACTATGTGCCGGAGATTTATGTTTACCTTATAATCTATTCATTCACAGATTTTTTTAAATCTAAATCTTTCGCTGTAGATACTTGTCGTTTAATGCATGTAATTAAAATTTTTATAGCTCTTCTATCCTAAGTACAACTGAACAGATTTAACTGAAACCCTCAAGCTCACTTGCACCGCATCAACGAAAGTCTGTCGTGTCTTTTCATCGCGGTTACAGATAAATGGGTTTTACTGTACCTTCTGCTATCTGGAGCCAATTCGGTAGCTCTCAAATTATTTAGATATACTGAATAATTGCCTGGAATATTATACCACTATTAAATTAATAAGTCATAAAATTCTTCTCTTCCCTTACGCTGGAAATTCTGGTAACAACCTGAATCCGAGCCTTCTACAATTTGCAAGGTAAACTGACGATAAATGAATAGACATGAGGGAATCTACAATATGCATTCCACAACCCGTTTATTTATCTAGGTGAAAACCCAACGAATTTTGATTCCTAGGACTCAAAATGTGAGTAGAAATACGGTAATGGAAGACAGTTTAAGATATCATTTTATTACAGAGACCATATCCATCTGTTTAAGTACGTTTCCTCCTCTTGAGTTAGTAAAACGTACGTAAACATATGGTGATGGTCTCTGAAACAAAATTAAATCTTAAACTTTCTTTCATCATTCCTCTTTTCCCTTTATGTTTTCTTCGATTGTTAGTCTTGACATAACTCAACATACTGGTCGATTAGAGCAAGTACTAATAAATAGTCAAAGAACAGACACCTTAAAAATGCAAAAAGGAATTAAACAAGAAGATCAACCTAGTTTAATATAGTTATGGACTATAGTTAAATTAGTAAATTAAGAATACAATAATTAATAACAAAACATATTGAAAATGAGAACAACTAGAACAGATAATAACATTTTTGTACATATTAGTATCGAAACTATTAACAAAAATAGGTACAAAAATAGCTAATAGCGGTAATTTAGTATAATAATATAATATAGGTATACTAAACAAGTGTCCAAACTTCTTTAGGAAAAAGAATTAAGCAAGAGAGCAAAATAACATGTTTCCAAATCTATTTGACACAATGTGATAAGCAACATCCCCAGATGGAAGACAGATGAAAATATTATGCCGTGAAGAGTTAAAAGTGAAATTAAAAATTTAAATAATTAATTAATAAAAAAATTAAGGTACATTTTGTTTTCAAACTATTGAATAAGTGATATAACAGTCTCAGAAAAGTAATTTCGTCTTATTATTGATACAATTAAATGGTTTATTACAAACACTTATCGATAAAACAATTATTATTGAAAAACAAGCTGTAAATTTGTATACAAAGCGCACATTTTATGAACCATAATTAAAAAATATATTGCTTTAGAAATCATTACATTGTAGACCAGGGTGGATCTGCGAAACAACAACTACATTTAGATGTGGATTTTTGCAGGAAAAGTTGTGTGAAAAATTTCTATAATAATAATTTACTTTCTCTATCCAACAAATAGGTCGGGAATATTAATAAAAAATTCAAATATTTAAAAAAATTTACAGCATTATAGATGAATGGAGAAAGATGAATAAAGAAATTGAAGTCTTAAATACAAGACAATTGGAATATCTCGGACATATTACACGTGGAGAGAGATATAACTTGCTCCAGCTCATTATGCAGGGAAAGATCCCAGGAAAAGAAGCATAGGGAGACATAGAATATCATGGCTGCGCAATCTCAAAGGATGGTACGGATGGATCAAATGAAATTTTCAGAGCAGCCGTCTCTAAAATCCGAATAGCTGTGATGATTGCCGATCTCCGTCGTGGAGATGGCACTTGAAGAAGAAGAGCTTTATTCTCGTTTAGAGCTTTAAAACGAATCATATTGGAGCAAAGTCTCTTCGAACCACATTGTATTCATAAATTTTAAGGCAAAACATGAATAAGACAAGACAAGAAGGCAAGACATGTATACAAACTAACACTAATTTATATGTTTCAAGGCTGTGGTTTTAATGGTAGGTATATTTTCTTAATAAATGTGTCTTTGTATAAATCATAAACAAAACTTGCAAAGTTCTCCTTTTAAATTACCATTTTTATGGCCAAATTCACACGCAATGTAAAACATTGTATTAACATTGTTTCATTTTTTCACGATATACATAATAAAATCAATCTGATTTTATATTGCAGTAAAGAAGAATATTTCAGAGCGTTCAAAGTAGGAATGTAAATCGGAGCTAGAGGGTCAGATAATAAAACAATAATTGATGTAGTTTAAGGCCATGGGTACATAATTCGCAAATATTTTACGGCTATCCCTACTTTTTCTGTCTTTACACGGCAAATTGCGTGTAGTAAAATTCACACTGGTATGGATATGTAAACATTACTAGAATGTCATTCTACTTGAAAATGTCATTATTAACTTAAAGAGACGGCTTTTGAATGTTCTTGGATAACTGTTATTTGTATAATTGCAAATTATTAATTCAGTTAATAAAAATTTGATAATTTTTTCACTATGTATTCAGTGATTGTAATAATTTATATGTACAACAAAAACTAATACTCAATCGAGAAAAGAGGAAAAGTGTTAAAGTGATTTTTTAATAATATGTTGTTACTATGGAACGCTTACAATTTTGAACATCTTTAACAACAAAATACTTGGATCACAGAATATATTATCCTGATGTATTCTCTGCTTGGATCTTCCACAAATAATACACAATAAATAACTTTTTATTAAGTTCACGTCTTAAATCCATTATTTATTAAATACACTATATAGTGATGAGTGCACTAATAACCGGCAAAATAACGCAAAAGATGGAAAACATATTAAGTTATGAGATAAAAAGAGATGAACCTAGTGGAGGTGTTAAATTTAGCGATAGTAACTTATAGATTGACATTATATTGATTGTTTCCCACCTTTAGATGTATCGGATGAGTTTGAGAAGTGCCGCTGTCACAGTGACAGTTTTAGTTGACATACTCCTCTGATACATCTAAAGGTGGGAAACAATCAATATAATGTCAATTTATATGTTACTATCGCTAAATTTACCAACTCTACTAGTTTTATTTCTTTTTATCTCACAACTTAATGTGTTTTCCATCTTTTGCGCTATTTTGCCGGTTACTAGCGCGCTCATCACTGTATATCAATATTATTTAATCAACAACTTAAAATATTCCCGATGCCACGTCAAATATTTAAAATTGTCACTGCTAGTCACTGTCTGACTGACATGCTGACAATATTCAATTCGACTGAGTGCGTTGTAAGACAAAGATAGATTTGGAAAATATTACCACGGACATTGTGTTCATTTTTTTTGAATCCTGAAAAAACCAATAAATATTTTTGAATAATTTAAACGCAGAATGAAAGACTAAATTATTACCGACGACCGAAAGTCCCTTAGAATAAATAAAAAGTTTATTTTGAATGAGATATGTGAAATTAAAAATCACACTAAATTCTCTCTTAGTTTTTCACCCCTGTAACTTATTAAAATAAACATTATAGAAGTTCTTAGGGACTTTCGGCCCTCGCTAATAACGTAATCTTTCATTCTGCGTTTAAATTTTTCAAAAATACTTATTAGTTTTCTCAGGATTCGAAAAAAATGAATCCCCATTTGAATAGCATTGCAGCCGAAAATACGTACCCATCCTCTTAAATATCTAGGCATCACAATATCTAGAGCCGCAGGTTGCCTGAATATTGTAGCGTGCTTACGGTTAAAATAATACTCTCGGTTCGTTTATACGAATTTATTTATACAAGTTACAGATCGAATTTATTTTACAGACTAACTACTCCTAAAAATTCCATCCTTATTTATATTGAATATAAAAATACAAGCCATGTTCTTGAACGTTCTAGAAAAATAGAACCGCCCAACATTAGTAATGCGTAGGCGATCTTTTTCGAGAAATCTTTTCCTCGCTCGTCTGATGAGTCATCCTTCCAGATGTCTCCATACGTAACGAGCTATCGACACGAAACCTGTTATTTGCTGTCGGTAATTCGTCACAATATCTTATATGGAGAGATTAAACTATCGGAAAAGAAATGAAAGGCAGAATTTACAAAACAGTCATCAGACCATTAATGACTTAGGTGGCAGAAACATGACCTGACACAGAGAGGACAAAGATAATGCTAGAAACAGCGGAGATGAAAACCCTTAGAAAAATCGAGAGTAAAACACTATGGGATAGAGATAGAAGTACAGATATACGACGGAGATGATACAAGGTGGAGAACATCACGAGTAGAATGGAACGATCACATAAGGTGAATGACAGCATATAAAGTAGAAGGGTCTTTAATGTATTTTTAATTTTCGACATTCCGCAGTACTTTCCTTTTTTGCTTGAATTAAACTTCATTTTTTTTAATACATTAGTTAGTTCTGTTCTTGTTTTACCGTATCATTTGACATATTTTCTCTATCACTAGTAACTTAGTCTTATCCTAGTCGACCTACCCCAGTATCACTGTTCAATTTTAGTACCTATTCACTTTGAAACTAAGAAAAAATATAATAGTTTATTTTCCCGACCTATATAATTTCTTTTTCTAAATAATATTTGTAGGTCAATACATTTTACACAGACATCACACGTATGAGCACGTATTTTCAATATAACAGTTCGGAATTATCATCAGCTTGATAAAATAATATAAACGGTTGTTCTAGAAACATGTCTGAATATTATAACGTGAATAGGGTACATGTACTACATTGATGCGAAGAACAATAAGATAACCGAGCTTCGTTTAGTTCAAAATCAACTTCGTTAAACTAAGTTCGAACATTAGATATTTAGATTATTTTCAAAGTTAGTTCGCCTCAATGGATAACTGAGGATATAATAACAATGAATGAATGAGTATTTATTCATCTAAAAATATCAATTGTGCTTTATGTATTATGTATTTTACCCGCGATTTGGAACTTTTAGATCTATGTATTGTTAAATAATTTTATGGGGAAAATTTAGAGAATTAATTTTATGTCAAAGAACACGACATCGTAAATTTTCATCGCCCTGTATATAGCCAAAATTTGTAAATAATATGATTTAGCCGTAAGCAGTGTTTCGTGGAAAGAGGAAATGTTTAGTGGTAAAGATTCTACGAACGGACTTATACAAATTTAAACAATGAACTAAAATACGGTCAGATTAGAAAGTGAATGTACTCGCGGTTGTAGTAGACAATAGAATGTTTCTAAATGGTTTCCTAGAAAAAAACGACGATAAACAATTTTATTTAGTTTTAAAATTTTCTAGGATGTAAGAAAGAAATTAATTTTAATATCTCCTGGAAATTTGACAAGACAGAAAATTTGTATACAACACTATTTGTTCTTAAGAAATGAAAGTAGGGATGTAATGAGAGATTGACGGAGGGAGAACAGAGTGGTTGAGTCTCAGATTGATGAAGGAAAAGGGGTTATGTACTATGTACTGTGTAATTAAGATTGGAAGGGAGCAGTCCAGTTCGAAAAATAGTAATTTTGTGCAAAGTGGTGAATTTGGTGGCAGTGTAAGCAGATTCCTCTTGAGACGAAATCGTGATCGAATCGAGAAGTACAATCTCCTCGTGTCCGAAGAGATTCCAGTTTTCTGTCTGGAACGTGTAGCCGGTTTGCATCAATTTTGCACAAGATATAGAGCTGAGAGAAAAAATCTTGTAATTGTAAAGATTGATATTGTTTGTATTGAGTCGAAAACTAAATAGAGGAGAGATTTCGAGCGAATGCTGTTTTTTGTTTGTGAAACAGTTTTGGAAGAGAAAGACCGTAGCGGCATCCGAGGAGCACGTGTGGGAGAACCGAGGACAACACAATCTATGAGAAGAAGTAAAGAAGATAAAAAAAGGTTAGTCAGATTATTTGTGAAAAGGAGAGAGTTGTTATACATTACATACCATATTTGTTTTTGTAAATCAGTTTTTTCAGCATAATTTATTCATTCATAAATTCATAGAAGAGATAAATAATCTATTTAAAAAGGTGAAAATTAAATTTTGTTTTTTTAATAATCAGAACAGTCTACCGAATCATTTAAATGAAAATTTTTAAAAGAAAAAGGAGATAGTAGAATTAAAGATTAATTTTATTAGATAAGAAATTTTAACAACAGAATAAAGTTTTAGCATACATTTTGAATCTTATATTTATGGTATAGTATATAAATAAATAATATTTATAAAATTTACATGATTTTGAGTATATTCATTTTCCCTGTTTTGTCCTGGATAAAGTAAGCAACGAGAAATACTAGAAACCACAAACTAAAGGCGATACATTAAAATCAATTAGCCCTGAGAATATTTTTTATTGGAAAGTTTTTATTAAATTTTGTTTTTTTTCCATGAGTAGTAATAAAATAATAATAATTAATTGATTAATTGAATTTATAAGATGCTGATCAATCTCATAACAGTGAGAAAATACAGAGCATAACAGTATATTAGTTGGATCTTGTTGAATTTATTATTATTTCTGTTAATATAACTAATATTTTTAATGACTGCGTGCATATGCTCTTTATTGATTTTAAACAGGCCTACGACTCCATATTTATAACGAAATGGACTATACGAAGTATTCCGATAGGTGTGGTGCGGAAATTTAATTAAAAATGAATATAATAAAACAAACGGTAATTTTATTGTTGTAACGAAAATGTGTTTCGTTAGGTCTCTCGGAGAGGGTCGAGTCGGTGTGTGTGTGAACCGTTCACGTGTTGTGTAGTAACTAAAGAAAACAACCACAAACGATGATAATGTTTGTGTTCCTTTCCCCTTGACCAGATGAGCAAATAAATCACTAAGTCTGGCGTCTACTTTTACAGTTTTAAGAAAAACAATTTCGAATGCATAGCGAGCTGTTGACACAATAACTGTCTGATAAAGTACTCAATTAATGAGGGTGCAGCCTGTTGCACCGACAGACGAAAAACAGATGTGACAGGGCCAAGCCCTGTCTCTTAACATTTTGTATTTGAATGACTAACGCTGGTTCGTTTTTGAGAAAAAATATTAAAATTAAAATTAGCAAAAATAGTAATTAAAGCGTATCGCTATAGAAGCAATGAGATCACTAAGGATATCAGAGAAACGGACTCTAATTAATACAGGAAATAAAGTCATGATAGAGGGAAGTTTTTCAAATCAGTTTAACGTCAATGGAGGACTAAAATAGTATTAGAAAAGATAATTATTAGAGGAGCCAAGATGCAGACAAGCAGTACGATTCTGAACAAAAGTCAACAGTGCATAGGTTTTGCAGATGACTTGATGTTTCTGACACGTTCAAGAACAGAACTTCGAAAAATGAACAAAATTTGAAGAAGCACCTAGAAAATATAGCCTGATCATAAACCAAGAAAAAACCAAGCATATTGAAATGAGAGGGGTATTACGGTAGGTGTGAGTTGACGGAATTAATTAAAAAATAATCAAAATAAGTTAACGACGAACAGTAAAATATTTATTTATTTTGGTAACAAAAAGGTGTTTTGCTTAGGTCTCGGAGTGGGTCGATTGTTAGCGAGAGTGCGGCTTGTTCGCATGCTGTGAAGAGACTGAAAAAAAAAGCCACAGACGCTAATCTGTTTGTGTTTCTACCCTCTGACCAGATGGGCAATACATTATTTAGATCTGGCGTATAAAAACAGAAACACTTCTGCAGTTTTAAAACGATTGCATGTCCAAAGTGAGTTGTTGACATAATGGTCTGATATGATAATTAATTTATGGGGAATTCAATTTGTTACACTGAACACACCAAAAACATATGGTTAGGGATGCATTTCGTTTTGTAAAACCATGTCTTTCTTAGCATCTGGTTTGTATATTAACTGTGACTTTTATATGGCCCATATTATTTCGTTTTGAGAAAAAATTATTAAAATTAAAATTAGCAAAAATAGTAATTAAAGCGTATCGCTATAGGGGAAATGCAGATCAAAATAAATGGATCTCTAAGAACGAATGACAGAGAGTATAAATTTGAGAAGGAAATAGAATTTGAGTACCCTGTGAGTAACTGTTACAAATAGAGGAGACGGAGAGAGAGAAATAGATAAACGGTTATTGAAAGATAGCAAAGCAGTAGGATCATTAGACGCACTGTTGAAGGCAAAAAACGTGTCCAGGGAGCCAATAGTGAGATCAACGGTGTTGTATGCATGTGAAATTTAGACAATGCACCAGAAAGAAGAAAAGAAGCTAGAGATTTGGTAGAGAACAATCATGAGAAGTTTTTGGTGGTATAAAGGAGGCTAACGGGGAATGGCGGAGATAAATAAATTAGAAGCTAATGAAGATGTATCTCTCTCTCTTCAATTCTAACCCCCGGAGAGAGTGTAGTGGGCGACGTAATGTCGTGTATTGTCCGTCTCTAAAGATATCTGCCTCTGGTCATTTCTTTTAACTCATGACCCATAGGTCTTTTGCATATTCCTAAAATTTGATCGATCCATCTTGCTGGGGATCTTCCTCGTGATCTTTGGCCTCCACCTTTCCTTGTATAATGAGTCTTTTCATGTTTTCTGTGTTTGCTCTCATAACATGCCCAAAACATTTTAATTGTTGGAGATGGACGCCTCAATAACAATGACAAGACAATGAAAATGTATAAGAGACCGAAAATAACACAGAAAATGTGGTGCAGAGAGTTAGATGGTGGGGACATGTTTCACGAATGTCTCAAGGAAGAAACGTTCTAAGACCACGAAGGTCATAGAAGAATAGGGTAAAAGGGACTGTAGAGAACAAGTTAAGGACCGGAGAAGTGGAAGAATCTAGTCTAGGTCTAGAGTCTAGGTCTAGAGTCTAGACTAGACTATCGAAACCAAGGGTCTCTAAGCGTTAAGACTGAAGCGACCACTTTTTTTATTCTAGATGAGATTGTAGTTTAGTACCCAAAAAATACTACTAGTACGATGTTTTTAGCTACTGATAAATATTCTTGACTTACCTTATCTAGGTTGATTTTGTTGAAAGGGAACCATTTTCCTATAAAAACGACCACGGGTCTACCGAGCCTATCGACTCCACTTTGATACAAACACCCAATTCCTGATACTTCCGTCAAGTCCTCTGATTTGGCACGTCTAAGAAGTCGCTCGTATCTGCAACAAAAAAAACAACAGATTATTTAAAGAATGACAAAAGCAAAAACAAAAAATAAGTCATTAAAATTTTTAATTTACTTAGACGAAAAGAGTCATATCTTAATTTGCGAAATTTTCGAGAATAATAATTTTAGAAATAAATAAATATTTAAAATATGTTAAAATGTCAACTCGTTAAATATCATCTAACGGAAATTATTATAGTGTCAATTAAGCCACTGCAAGAATGAGCTCAATCTCTCCTTCTCCATTATACAGGGTGTTTCATTAATAATTGTCCATATAATAACTGGAGAAACCTTAGCACAAAATACGAAGATTTAACCTAAAACACTCAAATAAAATGTGGTTACTTACTGAGTTACAGGGTGTTTTATCTAAAAATTTAAAAACTATTTTTGTATAGCATTTTAAAACTATTCGACGTATCCTTTTCATACTTGGTAGGTAGTATAGGTACTGTACAAACTACTAAATTATGTTAAACAAAGGTTTCTGACTATTACCAGAGGCGTACGACGGGGGAAAGTGAATGGTTGACCCTTTCCAAATTCTACGCCACTGGCGAAATTGATATTTTGGTTAAATTTTTAAATTCTCCAATACTTTCTATGAAAATAATATACTCTTCCTTCATAACGATAAAGTCATTAGTTTTCGAGATGTTTGCAGTTAAAAATGAAACGACACGGTTATTTTGATTAATGTATTGTGCCGCATCATTCTTAGTTTCAAATATCTCGAAAACTAATCAATTTATCGTTACGAATCAAGAGTATAATATTTACATAAAAAGTATTGCAAAATCAAAAAATTACACTAAAATAGCAATTTCGTCAGTGGCGTAGAATTTGGGAAGGGTCAACCAGCCACTATCCCCTGTCGTACGCCTCTGTTAGTAGCTAGAAACGTTAATTTATCTTAATTTAGTAGGGTGTACAGGACCTACACTTTCTGACAAATATCATAAGGATACGCCAAATAGTTTTAAAGTACTGGGTACAAATAATTTTTAAATTTTAATCATATTTGAATCGTATCATAAATTAATCAAAATAACTGTGCCGTTTCATATTTAACTTCAAATATCTCGAAAACTAATGACTTTATCGTTACCAAGGAAGAGTATATTATTTACGTAGAAAGTATTGTATAATTTAAAAATGGCACTAAAATAGTAATTCCTCCAGTGGTGTAGAATTTGAGAAGGGTCAACCATTCACCATCCCCTGTCGTACGCCTCTGGTGGTAGCTAGAAACGTTTGTTTATCATAATTTAGTAGGGTGTCTAGTAGTCGCACTTTCTGCTAAGTATGAAAAGAATACGTCGAATAGTTTTAAAATGCTGAGCAACAGTAATTTTTAAATGTTTAGATAAAACACCCTGTAACTCAGTAAGGAACTACATTTTATTTAAGTGTTTTAGGTTAAATCTTCGTATTTTACGCTAAGGTTTCTCCAGTTACTATATGGACAATTATTAATGAAACACCCTATATATCTCCATTATTTTTTTCACAACTCTACACCCTAACAACACAAAACATTCCAGGAATGTACTATCAAAGTTCTATTAATGTTTAAATGTCCTGGACATTCAAGGAACATTCGGTGCCTATCTGATTAAATTATTGGTGGAATGTTACCACAAGACATTCTTTGAACATACTACCAATATCCTATATTTTAAGAGAGGCCATTTACTATTAAATTTGCGTTCATTTTCAAATTTGCCGCGCATGTATCTATGTAAGGTCGCGTGGTCATCACATTTCATGATAACCTAAAAATTTCTGATTGGAAAATGCATAGATAAAGACTATTGGGAAAATGGAAATTAGTGGCTTTTTTTGCTGTTCTGTCTGTTAGTTTTGCACTGGCTGGATTTCTTTTGTTTAAACAATTATGTAAGTATTATAAAATCCGTTTTCAATTTTCTTTATTCTATATGAATCGAATTATTTATGCATATTATTACCTGTAAATAGTACCTATTTCTTTTGATTTTTAATTGTAAAGAATAGAAAAATTACCATTCATTTTAATTTTTTTTTAGAATCAGCTGGAAGTGGTCTACAAAAAAAACAAAACAGGAAGGAAACGTACAGCCCTGTGGCTATGAAAGGCAAAAGAAGGATTTAAAAAGTGTATTGGCTAATTGGAAGAAACTCCACATTGTCGATGCAGAATAAGTTATTACTTTATAAACAAATATTAAGACCTGTACCTGTATGGATTTATGGATGTCCACTATGAGGGTGTACTAGACCACGTAATATAAAAATTATACAAAAATGCCAGAACAAAATACTGAGAAATATTGTAGATGCTCCTTGGTATGTGACAAACAGTGATCTCCATAAGGACCTAGGAATGGAACCTAGATATAATCAGCAAGAAGATGGCAGGAAGTCACGAGCAACAACTTCATAAGTACGAGAATATTGAGGCAATCTAGCTCCTCGATACTACTGGGCAAACTAGAAAATTAAAGAGGACAAAGCCTTTTGAACTAGTTTGAGTGATAGAAAATAGAGAAAAGCAGAGCATAGTGCTTGTGTGCCTGTGAATGTTAGAATAGTGCACGATCTTGTTAGATTAGATAAGAGACGCCATGGGGTAAGCTCTTCATTTTAAGGAACAGTAGTAATTTAGGCTAAATTAAATATATAGTCAGATACTCATTGGTCAGTTATGACCAGATTGTAATTATTGTAATGTACAATTCAATACAATCAATCGTCATCGTAGTGATGATTATGGAAAAAAATATATGACAAGATTTTGTGCAATAAAAATGTTTATATATTTATCAAGGATGTATCATTTGGTATGGCCACATATACTTCTGGTATATCGTCGGTGATGTGACAATACCTCCTATCTGTTTTTTCATGAATTTTGTAGGAGACGAAAAACCATTTTTAGGGTCATCTCCTGTTTTGACATGTAAATTTTGATGTTTTGTAGTAAATAAATACAGTCGAAAAAATGAAAGAATACCCATGCACGATCACATCAATCACTTATTTTTTATTTGCTGTCCTTTTCTATAAATAACAAACGATTGTTATAGAAAAAGATAGCAAATACAAAATAAGTGATTGATGTGATCGTTCATGGGTATTCTTTCATTTTTCCGACTGTAGTTGAATTTACTTCAAAACAGGAGGTGACTGTAAAAAAAGATTTTAGTCTCTCTTACAAAACTCATGAAAAAACAAATCGGAGGTATTATATGTCACATCAGCGACTACATATATCCAGGGAATGTCTAAAAAATATACTGTGAATATCCAAAGAACATTCATATACATTCGTGGAATGTTCCAATAAGATATTCAGGGAATGTTTAAAATGCTGACAGAGGACTTTCCTGAGACATTTAGGGGACGTTCTTGTGCTATTGAGGACATTCCAGGAATGTTTTCAATGTCCTGTGTGTACATTCTAGGAACATACATGGAATGTTTGGTGTTATTAGGGCAGTTGCTATTTAGAGTCCGTATTGTGAGATTCTTATCCTCAGGACCAGCAACCTACACTGTGGGGAAGTCCTTTATATAAAAATGTACTTTATAACATTTAAAGAGTGTTAGCCCATCTATTTTGGTGGCTCAACCATGTATACCTGTAAGAAGCACCCATGATGAAATTTTTATTACGAAAACGGCCTGTGATATAACCCAAAAGGGTGTTTTTAATATAAATATAACTTTTATAAAGGATTTTACTTAAATTTTTTTATACATCCACAGGAAATTATTTTTCCTTGTGGATATTTCTTCTTTTGTATTATCTGGACCTATTTCTTCTGAAGTAAGTTCCATGTGTTCTAGTTCCCCTCTGTCATCATTGAACAATTAGTAGATGAATTCTGCCCAGCGTTGTACTTTCTCATCCGTGTGAATTAAAGTAATCCACTGTCTATTCAGAACTGCACCCATGAGATTTTGTATTCTTAATTCTGGCATTGATTTAACTGTCTTAATCGTATTTTTTTAAGGTACTCGATCTCTTTACATTTATCTTGAACGTATTTTTCTTATGCCTGCGCTATCAACTTCCTGATGTCGTGGCTAATCTCCATGTATTCATGATTATTTTTGTCCTGACATTGTCTCTGATTGTTCCGTATTGAGTATCTTGTCATTCATCAATTCCCCTTTTCTCCTTGCGCAAGTCTTTAGTATTTCTTTAATACAGTTCCAGTAATTAATGTTTTAGACGATTCCAGTGCCCTTTAATATCCTTACTAATATATTATACCTGTGTTCACTTTGCTACAGCTCATATGCAGTTCGTGTAGGAGGCATTATTTTATGTAGGGTTCCTTATAGACCAGGGCGCATCTGTAAAAAATTAGTACATTTGGACGTTGAGAGGTTACTCAAATTTTTTTGCAGTAATTGCTTGAAAATAAATCAAGTAATAATATTTGAGTTATCCTCCCTCTCAAAAAGGTCCGGAACATTGTTTAAATAATCAAAATGTCAAAAAATTAAGGAAAAATTCGATTTTTTTCTTCGTTTTTTGATTAAAACTTTAAAAGTATTCATTTCCGAGAAAAATTGTACTGACATAAAAGTTGCGCAATTAAATTTCCTACAATATAGAATTAGTTAAAAATTTAAAAAATAGTCACCCTTGTTGCAAAATAGCAATAATTGCGAAAAAACCATACAAAAACAAGTATCCGAATTTTACGTTTTTCAACCATTTATGCTACACTTAGGACCTTCATATTTCACCCAGAAAACTGTATGATACAGAACAACAATACTGTAAATTTCATTAAGATCGGTTCAACAGATTTTGCAAGATAAATTTTGCAATCCAGCTGTCGTAAAAAAAATTCATTTTTTCAAAATGTTACAGGACTGAAAATAAAGCAGAGAGAAAGTTGAAATTTTTTGCTGATAGAAGTGTACTGTACCTTTCATTTGCAATTTTGCAAAATTAAAATCGATTAACACCACGGCGTCAGGAATTTTTTTAAATAAACATTAATTATTGGTGCTACGCGCAGGACAGCGGATAGTTTGCTCTGATTGGGCATTCCAATCACCTTTGATAATGATTGATACATTTTAATTTTTATTACATTTCGATATAAATAAATAAATTTGTTTATTGCAAAATAAAAACACATACTGTATCCTTTGAAATAACACTTTTATTAGCAAAAACTTTTTTTTGTTCATATATTTTAACTTAGAGAATAAAAGTTTATTATTTTTAAACATATGCAATTGTTTAAACAATATTTCACAAACAATAATAAAATTAGTTTGATTTTTGTGGAATTAAAATATTAAAATACAGCAAAATATAGAGTAAGAAAATAATATATTAGATAAAGATTGGAAAAAATTTTGGTGGAAATCAACTTGTGTGAATCGAACACCGCTGTCCTGCGCGTAGCACCAAAAATTAATGTTTATTTAAAAAATTTCCTGACGCGCTGATAATTAATCGATTTTAATTTTGCAAATTGCAAATGAAAGGTACAGTACACTTCTATAATCAAAAAAAAATTCAACTTGCTATCTGCTTATTTTCAGTCCTGTAACATTTTGAAAAAATGAATTTTTTTGCGAAAGCTGGATTGCAAAATTTATTTTGCAAAATCTATTAAACCGATCTTAATGAAATTTACAGTATTATTTTATTGTATCATAAAGTTTTTCTGGGTGAAACATGAAGGTCTTAAGTGTAGCATAAATGGTTGAAAAACGTAAAATTCGAATACTTGTTTTTGTATGGTTTTTTCGCAATTATGGCTATTTTGCAACTAGGGTGACTATTTTTTAAATGTTTAACCAATTCTATATTGTAGGAAATTTAATTACACAACTTTTATGTCGGTACAACTTTTCTCGGAAATGAATACTTTTAAAGTTATAATCAAAAAACGAAGAAAAAAATCGAATTTTTCCTTAATTTTTTGACATTTTGATTATTTAAACAAGGGACGAATATTTGAAAAACTCCTAAATGAGGACAGAGCGGAATTTTTAAATAACAGTGATACCAGCAATGTAAATATCTTAGCCTCACCATTACGGGTAACAACAAAAGAAGTAGAAGAAGTATGTAAGTTTTTAAAAAATAACAAAGCACCAGGACCAGGGAACATACCAGCTGAACTAATAAAATATGGCACAACAAAATTATATGAAAACCTGGCTAAACTCTTTCAAAGATGCATCAACGGAGTGGAAATCCCAGAAGAATGGAAGACATCATGGATATCCACCATACATAAAAAAGGCAGACGGGATCAATGTGACAACTACAGAGGCATCGCTGTAACGAACTCGATCAGCCGAATATACGGAAAACTGATTAAAAATAAAATCGAAAACGAATATAAAGATATAGAAGCTGAAGAACAGGCAGGATTCAGGGCAGGGAGATCAACGGAGATCAACGGTTGACCATCTGTTTTGTATTACACAGATTATTGAGAAGAAACTGGCCGTCAACCAGGAGGTGCATCTGTTATATGTGGACTTAAGAAAAGCGTATGATAGCATCCCACAAAACAAATTATGGGAAGCATTAGAGAAAACCAATATAAGCGCAAATTTAATAACAGCGACGAAACAATTGTATACCAAAACTGCATCAAGGGTGAAAGTTGGAAGCAGGCTATCGAGAGGATTCCAAATTAGCAAAGGCCTAAAACAAGGGTGCTGCCTTTCACCGACATTATTTAAGATCTACCTCGAACAAACTCTAAAACTTTGGAAACGCAAATGCAAAAACATGGGATTACCGATCAGCAACAATACAATATACACTTTGTCATTTGCAGACGACCAACTTGTACTAGCGCAAGACTACGATGATATAGAATATATGACAAGGAAATTAATAGAGGAGTACAAAAAAGGTGGTTTGGAAATAAACATAAAGAAGACCGAATATATGTGTATCGGTGGGACACAGCAGGACCTTACACTGGGGAATGGCGAAATTATTAAACATTGCGACGCATATAAATACCTTGGTATGACCATCACACAAGAAGGAAGCGTAGACCGGACGATAGAAGAAAGAAACAACCAGGGAAGAAAAGCAATTACCCTTCTCAATAGCATCCTCTGGGACCAGTCAATATCAAACAACAACAAACATAGAATATACAATACAATTGTTAAGAGTATAATCACTTACAGCAGTGAAGTATGGCAAATAAAAGAAAGATACAAGAGAAAACTTGAAGCAACAGAAATGGATTTCTGGAGGCGCTCAGCAGGAAAATCAAGATTAGAAAGGGTAACCAACAACAGAATTAGGGAAATAATGAATGTGAAACACACAATAGTAGATGACATTAGTACCAAACAGCTTAGATGGTATGGACACGTATAAAGAATGTCCGAAGAACGACTCCCGAAACAAATCCTAACGTGGACCCCTCATGGTAGACGAAAAAGAGGAAGACCCCGCCTGAGTTGGAGAGAAGGCATAAATCGAGAAATGAGAGAAAGAGAATTGGATGAAGACCTTTGGATGGACCGAAGTGAATGGCGACTAGGCATCGGAAGACGTAGGAGAACGTTTTAAAACCGATATATATATATATATATATATATATATTATTTAAACAATGTTCCGGACCTTTTTGAGAGGGAGGATAACTCAAATATTATTATTTGATTTATTTTCAAGCAATTTCTGCAAAAAATATGTTGAGTCACCTCTCAACGTCCATCTCAAAACAGATGCGCCCTGGACTATTAAGTTTGCTTGTGTGGCTATTGTAGGAATTAATTTATCTTTTAATGTTTTAAGTGCGAGTGTAATAATCCTGGCGATAAGTGTGATAAGACACTATTGCTCCGGGATATACTTTCACGACTTTAACTCCATTCCCAACCTATGCATAATTTGGCAAATAATATTTTCTATTTATATAACCACACCACCATTGTTTTTTGTTTTCTTGATTCTCATTTTCTATAACTTTTTGAGATACAAAATACTTGGGTTGACGTGAGTACATAACTATTATGTACTAGATTACGATTATGTATTAACCGCTATTTAAAAGTCCGAAAGTACTAATAATCAACAAAATATTTCCAATTTTTTTGTTAGTATGTTCACAATGAATATTTTAGGTAGTTATATTCTCAACCTTGTAAATTCTGATTTATGAAACTTATACAAACATTAATAAAATCTTAAAAGTATCATATAAGTCACGCAAGCTGATAAATCAGATCCTTGAATGTAATACCAGTATATATTATCAAGTTACCTATTATTACAATGGTAGAAAAGAAGAAAGCGAAATAATGCATTATTCAACAATGCAAAAACACAATGCATTTTCAGTCAACTAAAAATATAATATAACCTATACGATTGTTGCGTTTTATATTACACATTGTATTTCATATTAAAATATGTACATGGCTGCAGGTGTTGTTATTTCTATTCTCTCTACAGGAACGTGTCAGTATGTTTCGTTTCAATTTACGAACAAGATTAAGATAACATTCTGTACTAAGTTCCTTTTTGTAAAAGTTGCTGTGCATATTTATTTGAGTAGGCGCCTCCCGCTCACCGTTAAGTCCCTTGAAATGTGCTAGATTTAGGATTAAATTTGTATACCTGGATTGAACTTCGCATTCTAAACTAGTTAGGAATGTATACTTTGTTGACACTATGCAATGCTGTACCAGAGCACAAATTTGAAGTGCCACAGGATAGAGTACTGTCACCCTTTCTGTATACGATATACACCGCGGGAAGATCGACCACCCCGCAACCATGCTCAGTCTATACGTCGATGACACAGCAAAAACAAAAGCAGCGAGACGTCTGGAACCAAACCTAGCAAGAAGACAAGATGTTCTAAATCAGTTGGAAAACTGGTGCATTCAATGGAAAATCGTAGTAAACCCGGAAAAATCACACGTAGTTATGTTCTAAAAAATATTCGCAAGTCCGCTAATTGAGGATGGGTGTAAGGTAGCTTGAGATTTCTCCACGAGGCGCGACCTCTTTAATCTTCGGAGGACATGAGAACACCCTGCTCCGGGAATCTCATGTCCCCTGGAGAAGCTGTGACAAGGCAAACAAAGCTACAGCAGAAACATTACAATGGACTTACAGATAAGACAGTTAAAATGTGATTTATTCTCTGTGTTATTCTACAGGATGGAAACTTGGACAGTACAGAAAGGAATTATAATATACTGGAAGTCTGAACTGTGGGCTTTCAAAAGTACACCTTTTCAAAATCCGAATTTTCATGATGATTGCCAATCTTGTTAGAGAAGTTGGAGGGCACATAGAACAAGCTGTGCACATGTACAGATCGATGTATTGTTATGGTATCAATACTAATTTCTGAAGAACCTTCCTGGAACATTTTCCACTTCAACAAAAACTACGGCATTGCTTAGTGTTGGAAGTATGTATTCGATATAACACACTATTAACAAATAATTTCAATACATGATGTTCTAACTTTGGGCAATTTGCGTCCAAAGACAATTCGACTCAAATAAAATCACATTTGTTGCTAATAAAATTTGAGAGGATTGGTATTCGTGGTGTAGTTCGTGGTATTCGTGGTGTGGATCATAATTTGTTGCTAATAAAACTTGAGGGGATTGGTATTCGTGGTGTAGTTCTAAAATGGTTTACTTCCTAACTAGAGAATAGAAGACAAAAAGTAAAGATAACATCTAATGGACTTGTAAACGAATCAAACACATTGGATATCCATTATGGTGTCCCTCAGGGTAGTGTATTGGGTCCTCTCCTTTTTATAGTATTTATTAATGATATAGCTTTGGTAACTAATTCACTGACTGGGGTTAACATCATCAGTTATGCAGATGATACCAACATTCCAGTCTGATCAAAATTTGCAAAATAAAACTACACAGATACTATCCACCATCAACAGTTATTTCTTATCCAACAAACTAGTTTTGAATGAAGAGAAATAAAAGTATATGATTTTCACGTCAAATAATTTATTAAACCATCAAGCCACTATACAAGCAGCAATAGATAAAACAGACTGCACGAAGATGCTGAGGGTCCGTTTAGACAGTAATTGTAAATGGTCAAACCACATTTCTACTTTGAAATCCAGATTAAGTAGCGCATGTTATGCATTGAGAATTATTTCACGTCTCTTTAATACATCAATATTAAAAACAGTATACTTTGCCCATTTTTACTCAATAGCTAAATATGGCATTGAAGTCTGGGGTTATACCTCTGAAATAGAACAGATATTCGTACTTCAGAAAAGAGCTATTAGGATAATGTATAAAATGAAATTTAGAGATTCCTGTAGAGGCATCTTTAGACAAAACAATATTCTTACAATTCCTGGTCTGTATATATTTTCGTGTATAATGTATTTACATTGCAAAATTTATGAATTTAATAAATTTCAATTTAACCATGTTTATTCAACAAGATTCAGAGACAATCACTTTATGCTTCCACAACATCGTTCTGTTTTGTTGAAAGGTAGCACACATTATGCAGCCATAAGTTTCTTTAACAAATTGCCAATAGATATAAGAACGAATTTACATCAGCCAAACTTTCGGAGGTGTGTACATCAATACATTTGTGAGCTAGAGTCATATTCTAAAAATAACTTTTAAGTATGTTTTATCGTATTTATTAATTTGTATACTTTTAAGATATATCTCTGTAACTTTGACTTGTCTCATACATGTACTTTGTATAATGTCGCATGTGATCAATAAATTTGACTTGACATTTCACTGTTCCAGTTATAGCCCAATAAATGACAGTTTTGGAGTGTAATTTCCAGGGGCAACTCCGAATTGCATGAAAATTTGGATTTAGGTTCTACTTACCCTCCACTTCAAAGTTGAATTTGTGCCGTTGGTTGCTTTTACTTGGGGGGTGACATTTACCCCTTCTCGGGGGTGAAAAACGCGTGTTTAAAATAAGGCCGGGAATGGATAAATTGACTTATTTTAAGTAAAATATCTTTTGTTCTATAAAGTTTTTTACGTAAATCAATACTTTTCGAGTTATTCGCGATTTAAAATGTTGATTTTTCGACAAAAAAAACTAAGTTTTCAGACCGTTCTTCCCAAATAACTCAAAAAGTAAATATTTTATCGAAAAAAATATTTTTAGCAAAAATGTAGCCTATAAAAAAACGAAAAAATGGTGTACCAGTAAAGTCTACAAATTGAGTAGAAGCAAAGTTGTAGCTCATGAAAAATACGTTCTTATTCGTCTAATTCCAAATCGAATAATTCAACGCGAAATCACCGAAGAAAGAAGCGTTTTTCGGGAAAGCCTTATTAACATTTTTAAAGTATCGAAAAAAAGCTTATTATTTGTTTTTTTACAAAATTTTACAGCATCAAAAATAAACGAGTTACACTGAAAAAAAAGTTGGCTCCTTTTTTTTGGTAAAAAAAATCGTGAAAACCTCCCTCTATTTAGCACCCTAAATGAAATAATCGTTTGGCTTTACCATCTATTTTAACTGTATGTGTATTGTTTATATGATCTGTAAGTTTGATTGGTTTGAAGTGCTTATTTTTGAAAACATTTGGTTTTATATTAAAAAAAATTGTTCTAAAAATTTTTGAAAAAATTTCATTTTTTCAAAATAACTCAAAAAGTATTAGTGATACGAAAAATCTTAAGGAGTAAAAAATGTAGGTTTTTGCTATTATAAATATGCTAGTTTCATTTTGTTTCTCCGTAAGACAAAAATTGGTTAAGATATGGCTGTTCAAAATTTGCATACACTCGTGATTAGTGACCCATTCAAGCTTTATCAGTAATAACCCTTTCAAAAATAAACACTTTAAACCGGTAAACCTGACAGATCATAAAAAAATAGATAGGTAAGTAAATTGTTTGTAAAGCGGTAGCGATTAATTTCATTTGGGGAGCTAAACACGGCGAGATTTTCATGATTTTTTACAAAAAAAAGAGGGCCAACTTCATTTTGAGCGTAACTCGCTTATTTTTAATGCTAAAACTTTTGTTAACAATTAAAACAAAGCTTTTTATAAACACTTTAAAAAAGTTTAAATGGGGTTTTCCCGAAAAGTGCTTAATTTTTCGGCGATTTCACCTTGAAATATTCGATTTGGAATTAGACGAATAAGAACGTATTTTTCATGAGCTACAACTTTGTTTTTTGATAGACTTTACTGATACATCATTTTTTTGGGTTTTTTATAAGCTACACTTTTGCTAAGAATATTTTTTTCGATAAAATATTTACTTTTTGAGTTATTTGCGAAAAACCGCCTGAAAACGTAGTTTTTTTGTCGAAAAATCAAAATTTTCAAAGGCAAATAACTCGAAAAGTATTGACTTACGTAAAAAACTCTTACATAAAAACTTGCTTAAAATCAGTCAATTTATCTAATTCCGGTCTTATCTTGAACGGTTGATTTTTTCACCCCTAAGAAGGGGTGACTGTCACCCCCCAAGTAAAAGCAACCAACGGGACAATTTCAACTTTGAAGTGGAGGGTAAGTAGAACCTAAATCCAAATTTTCATGCAATTCGGAGTTTCCCCTGAAAATTACACAGTATCGCCGAATTTCCCGTTGATTTACTGGGCTATTAATAAAAAATAAAGCTTCTAATAACTACAGACATTATATTTACATTTTGCTTAATCATTGTTCTATCCAAATAACTTATGAGTTAAGTTAAAGAGCTTTTGATAGAGTTCCCAGCACCTAAACATCGTACGAACGAGTAATCAAAATATAATAGTAATAACTTCCAGAGCCTCTAAGGTAGTGCAAAATAAATAAGCCATTAAACTTGAACATAAACCAAAATCCACCGGAAACGAATGAAAATGTACCCATTCAACCTAAACCTAATTTTAATATTTTTTTAATACTCTAATATTAAACTAATGCTAACATAACTTCCATGACGTCTTATTGGTCTATCATCAATCTAAATATACGCGTTCGTGACCACTGAACGCTATTTTTAGGACTTTCTTCATCTATTTTTAAGCCAAAACTACTACGCGTAGTCTAATTGATGAAAATTCTTGAAAAACGATCGAAAGCTGCTGTTCAATGGAAAGTAAATATTAAATTGGGTGTACGAATTGGGTCAGCAGTAAAAAATCACGAATGCATTAAACATGAGGAAATAAAGTTACTTTTTTTAAACTTATGTTTTAAATTAAGTTTTCGATTGCATCTTTTGAAATACAGTAAGTATGCGGCAAAAAAAAAACAGATACATACTGAAATCAATATTATTTATATAGTAAACACATACACGAGACAGTCTTGCAAACATTATTCACGTCGAGGTTCCCGATAAAACAGATGTTAACACATTCACGGACACGACTGCATATATGCAGACACTTACAAAGGGACATGACTGTGTACATATGAAGATGTGTCTGCTAATGTGTTAAAGATACCCTTTAATTTTAGTCTTCTAGTCCGCAATTCCGAAATGTCAGACGGTTGATCGGTCTGCCTCCATGTAAACATTACATGGCGTTAGGTCTGGTGAGTGCGATGGGTATGGGAAAATCATTGCCACGCAAAATAACGCGATCCCTAAAATGACCGCGCAGTATTCGAAGAGACTTCCCGGCCGTGTAACAGGTTGCCCCGTCCTACTGAACCCATTGTTGATTTTAAGCTTGGACCGTTTTCGCGACCTTTTCCGTATTACCGAAAACAGTACTCCACGATAAAAATTTCTTCTGCAAAACTGAGAACCATCCTGAAGTACCTAACATTAAGGCCCGGCGCAAATTGAGCCTTAGCCAGACACAACCTGCACCGGCGGGACGGGTGACCCGTGCATTTATTTTTCTAGCATGCCGCATATTGAACACAACACAACCCAGCCGTTGGCTATCGACGTGGCGAATAGAGACGGACAAAATCAGTGCGGACATGTAACGGTTACTTTTGATACCGGTTCTCAGTGGTACTGAGTACAAATACTGATTACAAAATACTGATGTATTTGATCCTTGTACTGAATTGAGTAGGCAACTTAAAATCGGTATTTCCGTACTTGTAACTAGTAACGTTTTAAAAATATCTTACACGTCCCTAGTAGTCGTAGCGGTATGACTTTCGAAAACATCGAATTTGATCATAAGCGGATGCATAAAAATATATCTTACACTGAGTATTTTATTTCTGCACATAATACCTACATATTTAAAATAGTCTCTCCCCTACTGCTCGGTCATAACTCATATTCCTCAATTTACTGCTCGGATCACAATCATTTACAATTACTGCAGGATCGCAATCACTTACTGCAGGTCATAATAATTCATAATCAATCATCAATTCATAATTCAAATCCCTGATCGGTCATAAAAAATAACACTATCTGCATATTTCGTTTTTAATTTTTAAGCATAAAAAATGTAATATGTAATAAACAAAAATGTAATATGCCGACAAGTTGAATTTGTGGGTAATACGATATTTTTATCGATCACGGTTTTAAGTAACATGAATAATTTTTCACCTTATTTTTCTAATAATGCGTTTTTGTAAAGGCATAACTTTGATTATTAATTTCGTATCGCCGCTTATTTAGTCTACCAAAAGTTATCAGAATTTAATGACAAAGGCAATGCAGTTTTCACTCGGGGTGTTGACTATGCTAATATTTTTATTTATTATAATAAATTGTACTTAGGTACCATCCGTATTCATTTCAGATAAGTCCATCTCGCAAACAAAAACAAGTAAAAATAAACATCTGGCGGTGAGTCACGCGTCCCACGGCCCAAAAAAACTGTACGCCGATGACAAACGTACCCAAGCGAGACCTGCGAACGAATGCACTGATAGTAGGATGCGCAAAACTGTCTACGCAGTTAGCCGGGTGCAGGTTGTGTCTCGCTTAGGTTCAATTTGCGCCGGGCCTAACAGTACATTCACATACGTTATAACACCGTTGGGAAACCATTCAGTACGTTTCGGCTCATTACACATATAAGTTTGAGGCATACGAATTTCAGTACTGTTTATTTGGCAGCATACCGTACATACTTGTATTAATTTACTTCTTGGTTAAATTGAGATGAACGTATGGCAAATATATTGAACTGCTTTTTGTTCTTTCAGGCCAAGACCTTATCATCACATTATAGTTATATAACTCTAATACAGAGTTCTATTAGACAATATTTATTGAAATTGGTGGATAACTGAAGCAAAACACTCAATATTTCTTGATGTACCTAAAATGTTTAGTTTAGTTGAAAAAGTAAGCAGAAACAAATCTGATTGAGCTTTTCAGCTCAGCTAAATCTGAAAAACTTATATGCAACATAAATATTAAAATATAGATGTATTTAATATCCAATAAATAAGACAGCTGGGCTGGGCCAAAATCAATAAGTTAAACAACAAAATCAACGACAATTACTATTATGTACAATCGTAAAATAACCTATGAAAATTAAAGAAATTAACACGGAAACACAATATTGCTAATTGCGAAATCAGTTTCATTTGTTTACACTGTTATTACAGATTGATCGTGAACGAAAGTTAAACAATCGAGATAAAATCACGGTGAATAATGATTCATGAACCATAGCAATAATAATCAACAATCGTATTGGAAAGAAAAAGTTTTTATTTAAATTAAGCGACCAATGTTTAAGTCAACTTTTGCAATTAGAAATTCAAGTAAATCGACTTCAGGATACTATAAAAAACACTAATGGTTAAACTATTCTACAACAGAAAAAGGCCATATTAATAGAGAAAAAACATAGATTTCAGAATCAGATTACAAAGTTGAATAAACAATATTTTGGACGAACTTTGGCAAGGTTTTATTTTAATGATATCAAAAATCAATGTTTGCATTAGTAACAAAGAGGGAAAGAGGAAAGCAAAACCGTGGAAAAAATTCCCCATGGAAGTGGAGCACGGAATATCAAAACGATATCGTAAAATAGGGAGAATATAAAAAAAATATCGTAAAATATATATCTAATCTAATGGAGAACTAGAATAATAATTATGATCTCACTGTTCAAGAAAGGTGACAAAGCATTCCACCAATCATTATAGAGGAATAAAGCTGTTAAGCTCCATTTTGAACCGCATAACAAAAGTACTAGGAGTACCTAGTACTTTTATTATTTAGAGTGATGTATTAACAATAGTTAATAGATATATTACAAACCAGCCTACAAGTATTTCGGCGATTTAGCAACGGCCTGCGACAGTGTGTGACTATCAGATGCAATATGTCTAGACTTATTAAGTGCAATTACATTCAACCTCATATTGGATGAGCCGATACCAGCGAGGAAGTAGCAGAAAAATTACAGTGCTCAATAAATAAAATCCATAATTTGACTAAAAATTTAAAAATCATAATAAATGAATCTAAATCGTTAATTTTATAAATAAAAAAATTAAAACATTCCAATTAGAATACAGAATAGAATACTGAGACCAGTATGGACGTAGGGTTCCCAACTCTGGGACTGTGCCAATCCTACTAATATCTATCGAGATGATCTAGAGAATTTCATAATAAAGTAAGGAAGATCCTTGGTACTCCTTGGTATATCATAACTCAGAAATGTAGACCTTCATAAGGACCTTGAGATGGAAAATATATTTTATATAAAGTCATCAAGAAGAAGAAGATGGCAGGTAGTCACGAACAACGAATATATAAACGTAAACAAGCAGGCAATCCAGCTCTATAATACTGAAAGAAGACTCAAACGAAGAAAACCATTAAACCGTTGAAACTAGTGTAAAAATAGAGCAGAGCGCTGTGTTGTGTGTTAGCTGTAGCCTATTAGTGCATGCATGTTAGATAAAATAAACATAGGGTTAAGCTCTTAGAATCCATGTATGATTTAGTAATTTAAGTCAAAGAAGAATTGATAATTGGTCAACTGTGATCAGACTTCAATGGTATAAACAAAACTTATATATTTAATAAAAAATGGGATGCCTTAACGATACAATATGAAGAAACAAACATCTAAACTAAGGAAGATACCGGGAAACGAATGAAGTAAAAATCCTACGAAGAACAACGGAAAAGATACTGATGAACAGGCTTTTTAAACATTACTCCTCTATCCCCCTGTTTTTGATTTTGCAATCTTTAGATGTAATCGGTGTTTTCATTCAGACTAAGGAAAAGAAAGCGAAAAATTACACACACAAAAGTAGAGACAAAAAATATAAAATTTGAATACAATCAAATTTTGTAAGAAACGACTCAATTTTAGTTTACCGTCATTTTTAAAGACAATTAAAAGTAAAAACAAGAAATATTTTAGTTTGAAATAATTAAGAAAATTAAGTAATCTACCTGAACTCCTCTTCTGCTGTATCCAATACGGGAATCTTCATTGCGCCCCAAAATAAACACCCTTAATCCACAACACACTTGATTAGAACGAAACGATATATAAAACTAAATAAAATCTGGATAGATTCGAAGCTTTATACCCACGAATAGCACGCACATCCTTAGAAAAATATTTTTCGGATATGCGATTCACATAAGTGGATCATTAAAAGGAAATGTTTTGTTTCGGAATTTTATTTTTCGCCTCTTTCACGGAAAAGTAAACAGGAACAACGTTGACCCTGTGGGTATTTTTGAAAATCGGCGATTCAATGAAGGTGATCTGGCGCCGAAAGTAAACTATTAATGTATTTATATACATAACGATTACACGATACCACTGGATATCATAAAATTGATAGAAAACATTTATTTAAGAAACAAAATAGAAATGAAAGTCAATGGAATACAAACAGAACCCATAGAAGCAAACACAATAATCAGTCAAGGAGATTCACTAAGTCTTCTACTGTTTAACATAATGTTGGATGCAATAATAAAACAAGTAAAAAAAAGAGGGTACAAAATGGGCGATAGAGAGATAAAAATACTCTGTTACGCTGATGACACCGTGTTAGTAGCAGAGTGCGAAGACGACCTATAAAGAATACTGCACGAATCCAACGTTAACGCAAAAGAAATGAATATGAAAATATCAGCCCATTAAACAAAAAGCTTAGTAATAGAACGATCTATCAGCCGACAACAATATCGAAAAAAGACCAGATATTTAAAGCCATTAGAACGGCCGTATGTCTAAACGACACAATTTGGAAAAACAAACACCTAAGAATGGAAACAAAGGAACGAATATACAAGTCAGTTATTAGGCCAGTTATGACTTACACGGACGAAACAAGACCAGATACAAGCAAAACACGAAGACATCTGGAAACCAACGAAATTAAGATCTTAAGAAGGATTGCTGGAAAAGGACTACAGGACAGGGTAAGAAGTGAAGAAATCAGACACATATATGGAGTAAAGAATAAAAAAAGAGTGGAATCAATACATAAGCAGGATGTCTGAATCAAGGATAGTAAGTATAGGCAGAGACACGTCACCGTTAGGCAAAAAAAGTACAGGACGCCCAAGGAAAAGATGGAATGACAATTTAGGGGCACAATCAAAAGCACCATTGACGAAAAACAGGCAGTACTGCCTATATAAAAGAAGAAAAATAATGATTACACTTTCATACATGCTATATAACGAGTTTATTACAGTTGTCCCAGTTTCTGCATATTAGCTTCCAACGCTTACCATTGTTCCAGTCATCTGCTTATAGACAAATCTCCTATTGCACCATTTATTTCTGGTCACCACAATTGTCTTGGCCTTCCCTGTTTCCTGCGGTTAGCGAAGATCCACTGTAACATTCTATTTGGCCATCTTTGATCATGAATTATTTCGACATGGTCATACCGCTTCAGCCTTTTGCATTCTATAGTTTCCAGGATGTCAATGTCTATGCTCATACGCTCTCTGATTTCAGTATTCCTTACTCTCTTCTAGTGACTTGGCAACATCTGCGCCAATAAAATTAATTTTTATTGCATTTATTTTAAATACTTTTTTATTTATTACCCAAAGTTCTAAACCATATACGTAGCAAAACATTCTATGATAGTTTTGTATATCCTAATTTTTATGTTTCGAGTGATGTGGTTATTCCAGAGTAAACTATTCAGTTGACGTATTGCTGAGTTGCCTTGGCCATTTCTAGTAGCTACTTTTTGTATTTCAACCATCGTTTGTAATGGTTATTCATACATGCTACTTATGCGAAAGCCACTGTGGTGTTGATAGAAGTGAAAGAACTCCTACATACTTTAACGTTCCAACAGAGGAAGTTGCACGATAAAGATGAGGAGAGAATAATGAAGATGAGAAATGATTGATGGCATCAGTATTGAATAGGGCAAAATAAAATACCTTGGAATTACACCATTCAGGGATGGATAAAGAAGTGAGAGATAGCAAATAAAACACAATATGACGAAACCGACATATTAACAATGAGATGAAGTCTAGAGTTTACAATACCAGGGCAAGACCAATAATGACATATTATGAATAAGAAACAAGACCCGACACAGCCAAAACGGGGTCCGGACAAATAATCCCGGACAAAAAATCCCCAAAAATTATCCCTGGACAAAAAATCCCCAGACAAAAAATCCCCGCAAGAAATTCCCACAAATAATCCCCGGACAAATAATGCCCACAAAAAATCCCGGATAAATAATCCCCAAAAAGGTTTTTGGACAAAATATCCCCACAAAAAATCCCGGACAAAAAATCCCGAAGAAATATTTTCTGCCGAATAGTTCTCTAAAAGTTTTCCCGTGGCCGTCAGAGAAGTTCTGGAGAAAATGGGAGTTAGGCAATGGGAAATAGTGGCACAATAGTAAACGCGGCAAAGACTCTCGAAGTAACGCCAATGATGATGATGATGACTAAATATTTTTGACGTTAAATTTACAAAAAGGAACAGGCTTTTTTGCATTACAACCAAGATTATCGTTTTCAGGACAAGCAGTTATCATCACGAATAGGTAATATTTTGAACAGAGTTATTGAAACCAGAGTGAGCAATATAGTCCATTGAAATGTTACATTTAGTGTGCATTTCTTAGAGAAGTCAATTTTATTTTTTTAACCTTTTAACTGCCAACGTTCCCATTTTGGGAACACCTATTAAAACATTTTTTTAGGATTGTTTATGCAATTATTTTTGTAAATCGCACTACATAATGTTTTGTAAAGGTAAGGGGCTTGCTAGTTTATCAAAAAATTTTACTTAGATTTGGGTTCATTTTCTTAAAAAAAAAAGTAAAAAGCACAAAAATTCAATTTTTTGATTCGTTTTACGGTTTTTGTCATCAAGTCAGCAAAAATTATTCTATTGCTATTATTTTTTCAAGTAAGGTAGCCAATTGACTACCTTAGTAAATAGTTTATACTGCGCTTGAATTCTTTCATTACTTTTTGAAAAAAAAATTTGGAATTAGCCATGTCCCAAAATGGGAACGTTGGCATCATTGAGTACCTAATATACCCTAATAAATTATAATGTCGTTTCTGTTAGCTCGTAAATTTTCAAGGGCAATAACGATTAGTGCAATCGCCTTTCAAGTGATAATAGGAATTTAGGAATAACAAACAGTCGATCAGAGCTGTTCAAGAAGAACACGACACGAGTACGGGATGCTTTGGAAGATGTGGAAACCTTATTATCCTCTAACATTGATGTTGTAATACTTCCTCCCATTTCAGGAGACCGAGATATTGATAGTGACGAGGACACTCTTGAGGACCAGATTTTGGACGTGGTTGACATGCCAATAGAGGTTCCTGGAGATGTAGAAATTCATGATGGTGATGCCGAATCAGATGACGAAGAAGAATCCGAAGATCCACCTAAAGTAGGAGCCGAGCATATGGGTAAAACGGAGTTTGAAATATTCTCTTTGTTTTTTACTCCAAAAAGTATTAGTTTTATACGTAATCAAAGCGAAACTTGCGCTCGAAGGGATCAAAATTTTCAAAATTTTACAGTTTCTGATGAAGATATTCGTCAGTTTATTGGCTTGCTCCTGATTAGCGGATATAATCATCTACCCGACGAAAATGACTACTGGTCAACGGCGGATGACATGCAGGCTCCAAACCTTGCAAAAACAATGAGCCGTGAAAAATTCAGAATAATAAAAAGATATCTTCACGTTTGTGATAACTCTAATTTAGCTCACTCAAAAGTAGCTAAAGTTTGACCACTTTTCGAAAAATTAATATGAAGCAGTTTGGAGTTTTTGATAAACATGTAAGCATTGATGAATCAATGCTTTCATATCATGGCCATCACTCAGCTAAAATTATGTTAGAAATTCTGCAAAATCAGAACAGCCATGTTGTATATTTCGATAATTTTTTTACCAGCTACTCCCTTCTGAAATCTTTATCAGAAAACGGTATACGGGCTTGTGGTACAGTTCGAGAAAATAGGATCAACAAATGTCCTTTAGTTTCATCCTCAACCATCAAAAAACAAGATCGAGGGACCTATGATCGAGGGACCTGTAATAGTCGCAAGTACTTTCTAGTTACTTTCTAGTAACCCCTGTTCAAAATTCCACCAGAAGAGTCAAGTTTGAACATAAAAAGATGTAACTCAATCAAATTTGATAAGACAATATAACATTGGAAAGGGTGGGGTTGACCTTTTTGAACGTTTAGCTGCTTCTTATCGTCCCCGACTTAGATCAAAAAAATGGTAGTGGAACTTGTTTGCTCATGGATTGAATTTGGCGGTTTTGACAGCTTTTCGCTTTTTTCAACATGAAAATGCAAATATAACACACCTTGAGTTTCGCAGAAACGTTGCTCTAGCCCTTGTAAAAGCAGGTTCAGTTCAAAGAAAAAGAAAAGGCGGTCCATCTGCCCCTGTTCTCTCTCTCTCTCTCTCTCTTGGACCATCACTCCTAGTGGAGTATTGGGCGCATCTGCGTTTCTTGGCCGATAGTGTAAGACGGCTGGTGGCCAGCTCAGCGCGTCAAAAAGCCCCTGTTCTAAGCGACATAAAATTTGACGGGATGAATCACATTCCCGAAGGCACTAACCAAGTTACAAGTAATACCTTACATGCCAACGTTCCCAAAATGGGAACAACATGATAAAGACAAAATACAGCAGCAATATTTTTTTTTACTTCAAAATCTATTAAAATATGTCAAAAGCAATAGAACTTTTACATATTATCTGTTTATTCCAAATATTTCGTAAAGCCGCCATTAAAAGGTTAATGTGTATGGGGGTTCAGTAGAAGCTTAAGTTCAAGTTTTTGGGGTTGAGGCCCTTGTCCCCCGGCCGCCATCTTGGAAAAAGAGGTGCAAAAGGCTTTCGCGCTGTATCTCGTAAACTAGCTACCCTACAAAAAATTTAATTTTACATAAAATGAAGCAAATTAAATTTTATACAATTTTATATCTATTACTTTTTATCGTAAAGTGACCAACAAAAAAGTTATAAACAAAAATAAGATAAAATTTTCTAAGAAATTGCCCTTTGGAGGTTATAACTTTTTTTACGTTCATTTCACAATAAAATAACATCATAGCGATTTTTTAGAGGATTTTCCAATAAATAATTTTCACTATAAAGTTGTTTAATTTTATTTATTATCTAGGTTTTACAGCGCTCCAAACTTGACCAGATTCTCGAATTCTCGTAGAAAAATAATGCTTTTCTATCTAATATTACACGAGCGGCATTAACCGTTATGCCAACCACGAAAATCAAATTTAAGGTGAATGATCAATTTTGGTCTATTTTTATGTTTGTTAATTGTTTTCGAGGTCGCTGAATCCGAATATGAAGTTTATTTTTATCTAGAGTTGGTGAACATGTTAAAAAAATAAATTTTATACAAAAATGCCAAAAATCAATTTTGATGATTTTTCAAATTTACCTCGCTGTATCTTTGGTCGCTGTAAATATTTCCTTTTAAAAATTTTACTGTGTCATCTTTGAAGTATGTAAATAACAATGAAATTTGTCCAAAATGTTTAAACACATTAAAAAAAGAGTTGTTAATTTATTAACATTTATATTTCGTTAGTTTCAGGTTTACTTAAAAAAGTTGAGTGATAAACTTTTTAGTTTATAATTTTAACCAGCACAACAATAAATATTTTTTGGAAAATGAAGTTTTTTGTTTTTTTTTTTTTATTTTTTAAAAAAATAACATGAAGAAGTTTTTTGGAAAATTTTAAGTCAAAATCTATAATAGGAAAAAAGTTATGTTACTTCATATACAAGCGGCACACCCCAAAAAACGCTTATATCTCGAGATCCTGACCACGGTATGGTGAATGGCTAATTTTTATCATAATTTATGATTTTGATATTAAAAATCGTTTTTAAGAATTTTTTAAGAACTCTGCTTAAGAATTTTGCATTTTGCGGTTGCGTCATTCTTCTTCTGAAGCGGCGAATTTGTCCTCAAACAACTCCTTAAGCCTTTTCTATATATATATATATATATATATATATATATATATATATATATATATATATATATATATATATATATAGAATTTTAATATAGTTCCATTTTCACCAAAATTAAAGATAAAACACCTAAAGATCAATTATCTAACATAATCTACTGTATTCCTTGTGGAAGTTGTAATAAACAATACATCGGCCAATCGTCTAGACACCTAAAAAGCCGTATAACTTCACACAAAAGTGACAGTAGATTATACCCTGATAGATGTTCCCTTGCAAAGCACGTACATGATGAACAACATATAATGAACTACAACGAAACAAAAATACTTGCAATAGAAAATAATCTTAACAAAAGACTATTCCTCGAGATGGCATTTATCAGTCAAACAAATAATTTAATAAATAAGAAATCAGACGTCGAACATCTAAGTGAAATTTATGCTTATTTATTACAATTAGAAAAATAACATCAAATTTATAACACATTTTTAATATATAATTAACATAATAAAAAATAATATTAAATTTTTAAACTAAAAGACAACCGATATGTTAAATTTCAATTAAATAAACCTTTATGATATTAGCGATATATAACTAAACTATTTTCCTACATAAAACACTTAATAACATTCAATATTTAATATGTCTAGTACTTCATCTGATTGACATTAATCAACTTCAAATAAAATTTTCATTCTTGTCAATATAAAACAAATTTCATTTAATCCTATTACATAATTAACTAAACTTAACCCACATTTTATCAAAATTGCAGTATCTCGATGTCATCTAAATATCATCTAAATACCATCAACCTCAATTAGGTAAGATAAAAATTGTAAAAAACCATACTATAAAATTGTACCATTTTTAAATATTGTAGCTTTCGTCTGATGATGCTGATGAAAATCAGCGAAATATAACGTTTTGTTAAACAGAGTACCACTTGGTTTTATTCAGCTGGATACCCAATAAACTTCAACCCCATTTATATATATATATATATATATATATATATATATATATATATATATATGTATGCTTAGAGTTATAAGTTTTATAGTGGGAAGAAAGGTCAAAAACAGATTAATAATAGCATAGGAATGTTAAAATCATAATAAATTGTATGAATAAAAAATATATATAGATAGAAAAGTAAGCCTAACTTTTGTTTTTATTGTATCCCTATGAGCATTCGAGAATCTGGTCAAGTTTGGAGCGCTGTAAAACCTATATAAATAAATAGAATTAAACAAATTTATAGTGGAAATTGTTCGCTGAAAAACCCTCTACAAAATTGCTATAATGTTATTTTATTTTAAAATGAACTGAAAAAAAGTTACAACATCCAAAAGGAAACTTGTTAAAAATTTTTTACATATTTTTGGTTATATCTTTTTTGTTGGTCACTTGACGATAAAAAGTAATAGAAACAAAATTGTGGAAAATTTAATTTGCTACATATTATGTTTTAATAGATTTTCCGTAGGGTTGGTAGTTTACGAGATATAGCGCGAAACTCCTTTTCACCCCGTTTCCAAGATGGCGACCGGGGGACAAGGATGGCGACCCCAAAAACTTGAACTTAAGCTTCTACTGATACCCCCTACACATTAAAGAAATAAAATTGACTCCTCTAAGAAATGCAAGGTACGGCCTAAAAAATGTAACATTTTAATGGACTAATAGATATAAGCGAATAATTATTACAATATAATTCCCACAGCCAAAAAATTCACAATTTTGGAATTCGAAATTTTGTAATAAAAATTAAAATTCATGTTTAATTTTAATTGCTATCACTATTTTCGTGCCGAAAAGAGGTTTCATGGCATGGCGATTGCTATAACTCTCATGCACTCAGGTTGCAAGATATTTGCGTTGATTGCATTCACGGGAAAACTTTTAGAGAACTATTCGGCAGCAAATATTTCTTGGGGATTTTTTGTGGAGATTTTTTGTCCGGAATTATTTGTCCGGGGATTATTTGTCCGGGGATTATTTGTCCGGGGATTATTTGTCCTAGCTTCGCCAAGACACCAGCAACGGCAGAGATGAGAGAACTGAGAAGAATTATAGGAAATACGCTGAGACATCGAAAGACAAGCGGAGACATTAGAAGCCAATATAAGGTACAGTGTATAAACGAATGGACAGTATAAGAAAAATAATGGAATAACCACATAAGCAGCATGGAGCAGAGCCGTGTGGTCAAAAGAGCAAGAGATAAATCACCAATTGGTAGAAGAAGTATCGGACAACCGAGCAAGAAATGATGTGACAACCTTCCATAGAATTTGGATACTCATCTGGATCAAACAGCAGAATTAGAGCATATATTCTAGCTGTGGTAATCTTCCAAAGTACAAAAGTTTCTCAAATAAGCAGGACAAATTTCCTGCGGTAGGTACTTTGAAGAAGATTGATGTTCACTTATGTCACTGATTACTTAAACTTTAACTTATTTTCGAGATCTTTTAATTTGATATTCGTTTGTCAATAAATACCCCATCTTTAAATTCCGCAACATAAGGTAATAAAACGCGAAAATATATTTGCAACAGCAGAATATTTCTTATTAATTATATACTTTTTATTAATTTTTAGTATAGGTATGTTACAGCATTTAATTAAGAACCGAAGAAAGTAATGGTCTTTCGTCTTTCCTAATTAATGTGTTGCTAGATTCGGCTCATTTTGCAATAACGTATAATAGTTCAGGGAAATAAGCAAAAAGTTAGGCAAACGATACATTTTTGAGTAGTATGGACCTCTATAACAAGAACATAATACAGGGTGTAACAAAAATACAGGTCATAAATAAAATCACATATTCTGGGACCAAAAATAGTTCTATTGAACCTAACTTACCTTAGTACAAATATGCTCATAAAAAAAGTTACAGCCCTTTGAAGTTACAAAATGAAAATCGATTTTTTCGAATACATATATCGAAAACTATTGTAGATTTTTATTGAAAATGGACATGTGGCATTCTTATGGCAGGAATATTTTAAAGAAAAATTATAGTGAAATTTGTGCACCCCATAAAAATTTTATGGGGGTTTTGTTCCCTAACTTTTGTGTACTGTGGTACCATTAGTTAAATTCAATATTTTTAAAACTTTTTTGGCTCTTAGTATTTTTTCGATAAGGCAGTTTTTATCGAGTTGCGGCTTCTTTTTTAATATGTTTACATAAAGATTTTATGGGGGTTTTGTTCCTTTAAACCCCCAAATGGTTGTGTACGTTCCAATTAAAGTATTACTGCGATACCATTAGTTAAACACGGTGTTTTTAAAACTTTTTTGATTCTTTGTATTTTTTCGAGAAGGCACCTTTTATCGAGGTGTGTCTTCTTTTTTAATATGGTTCAAAATATACCTAAAAATTTAAATCATAAATAAATTTTCATATTATTACTAAGTCTCCATAATCATACTTAACCATATACAAATAATGTGGTGGATTTGAAAAATATTCAAAATATCTTGATAAAAACTGACTTTTCGAAAAAGTACTAAGAGGCAAAAAAGTTTTTAAAACATTGTGTTTAACTAATGGTACTACAATAAAAATTAAATTGGAACGTAGACAAAAGTTTGGGGGGGGGGGGGGGTTAAAGGAACAAAACCCCCATAAATTGTAAATTTCACTATAATTGTTTCTTAAGATACTGCTGCCATAAGAATGCCACATGTCTATTTTCAATAAAAAATATCTAATAGTCTTCGATATATTGGAAAAAATCGATTTTTATTTTGTAACTTCAAAGGGTTGTAACTTTTTTTTGTGCACATTTGTACTAAGGTAAGTTAGGTTCAATCGAACTATTTTTGGTCCCAAAATATGTGATTATTTTTTGGATAGATTAGTTATTAACAAATTAAGATCAAAAAACGGTAAATTTTCGCTTTATTCGGCTATAACCAAAAAGTTAAGCATTTTAAACAAATTTTAGGTTAAAAAGTCATATGAAAACCTTCAAAATGGTGTTTTTTAAATGTTTCTATCATTATTTTGTTGCTTAGAAAATTGCAAAATAAGTCAGAAATTTTGGGTTTTTTTTTTATAAATTTTAATAACTTTCCTATAAATGAAGTTAAAATATTCATATTAAATGAAATGAGATTTGTGAAGCTTAAAATATGCTCAAACTTTCAAAGCGATTGGTCAACTTTTTTGCAACAATAAGTCAAAAACTAATAAAGTTGTAGTAATTATAGGTATTTTTTATAAAATAAGAAAGTTTATTATATCAATATCATTAAAAAAAAAACAAAGAAAAACTATTTTAAATATTATAAAATCGTTTTTCTACAACCGTGTTAAAAATGCAATTTTTAGCACTCCATACGTGCGTTAAAAATGCTACTTTAAGGCACTAGTGCTTTAAAAAAATTTTTAAGGCACTGCAGTTCGTATTGACCGTATAGACAATTTTGATGTAATGTCAAAAAAATATAAAAATGGAATGTCAGTCAAGTTCAAGTAAAAGTTTTTGTAGATATTGTCCTGTAATTACGTTTGTAGAAAAAATATTGTATGATATGCGTGTTAAAAAGTACATTTTTAAGGCACTCATGTGAATTGCAGAACTCGCTATCGCTCATTCTGCAAACTTTCACATGCGTGCCTTAAACGTGTACTTTTAACACTTATATCATAAATAACTATTAAAAAATGTGTTTTGTAAAAACATGTGATTTTTTAATAATTGATGGATTCGACCGTTACTTGATGGAAGTTCATTTTATCTAACAATAAAACACTGAAAACGTTTGTTTTCTAACTTCCACAAAATTTATTATAACTAAGTGACTACAGCTGTTTCGGCGGAGTGCCTTTCTCAAGTGATATAGTTTACAATGTGTTTGCCTTTTTAAGTCTTCAACTGAACAACTCAACACATTGTAAACTATATCACTTGAGAAAGGCACTCCGCCGAAACAGCTGTAGTCACTTAGTTATAATAAATTTTGTGGAAGTTAGAAAACAAACGTTTTCAGTGTTTTATTGTTAGATGTGATTTTTTCCTTATAAACAATTCGAATAACTTTTAAACTATTTGACCGATCGCTTTGAAATTTTAAGAATTTTTTAAGCACTACAATACCCAAAATTCCGACATTCTAACTGCATTTTAAAAATAGTTATTAAAATTTATAAAAAACCTAAATATCTGACTTATTTTGCAATTTTCTAAGAAACAAATAAGGATAGAAACATTTAGAAAACGCCATTTTAATGACTTTTATATGGCCTATAAGTTTCTTACCCTCAAACCCGTTTCACGTGCTTGACTTTTTGCTTAGTTTTTTAATCTTAGTTTGTTAACAACTAATTAAGTCCAAAAAATGGACTGCTGGATATAGATTCTTGTATTTTGTATCAAGAAACATATAGGGTCTTGTTCTAGAGGTCCATACTACTCAAAACCACTGTCGTTTGCCTGGAGAGGTCAATGTCACGAGAAAACCCTTATTTCCCTATATAACATGGACAATAATAAATATTCAGACAATAAAGACAGAGTAGGCCTACAAATCTTAGTTAAGTACATAAATTATTCGATTTTTGAAACAAAAAATCTTTATCAACTACAGATATAAAAAGTAGAAATTTTTGTTTTTCTAAAAAAAATCATTGACAATTATTTATAGACCCATCAAACAAAAAAAAACAGTATCTACCTTTCGTCAACGTCTTCGATATCTTCGACACTGGTCCACCCCAACATATTAGCAACAGTTGAAAACAAACCGGGAGATTCAGCAACAGCTTCTACCATGATAATATTGGCAAAAAAAGTCACTTATACGTTAAAACAAAGCGAGAAATATCTACTGGTAATCTATATTTTGCCTTAAAAACGACCAACTATTGCATGAAAACAGCGAAACTAAATTTTCGCGAGAAGTTTGCCAAATTCTATCGGGCGTCCGCATGTAGTAGCAACAGCACAATCACTGATTTTAGTTCCGAAGTTCCGTCATAACGCACGGCCGCCTAGGATTGAGTGCTTATGAGTTTGTGACATAGGTGCTGGCGCATATGCGAGGATTTTTTGTTAACTCCCAATCACAAGGGGGAGATTTAGATTTTAGAGCTGTGGAAATGTTTGGAAGTTTTTTAAAGTAATTTACTTAAGTTTTTGGTTTATTCATGTCAATATTGGAAGTCTGATAATATCGGATTTTAAATAATGCATGAAAATAAAAAGTGTATTGTATTCTTTTATTGTTTTACAAATCTCTTTAATAATTTACTACTCTTATATCCATAGGTACTTTACTATAAAAAAATATACCGTACGTCAGTCAATAGGGAAAATAATCTGAAAAATCTTATACAGATAATAATTGAAAGTTTTCAAAGGTATTTGGGAGTAGCTGATGACAATTTTGCTTTGTTTTTTTAAACAGTCATAAAGAGTGAAAAAATCATTTTTTGCCTATACATCGTTTCTTATAAATTTTAGGGCAAAATGGTACATTTTAGAGCAATGATATTTGGTGATCTATTTTACTGTATTATTTTGTGAACGAATTATGAAGTCCTAACTGGAATCTAAGTGGTTGAAAAATATTGAATAATAAAAACATTGTTTCCCCTTTTTTGTATTTATTGGTATTTTGCATGAAGGTAAATAACTTTAATCTATTTTTTCTAATCGTATCTCATAGACAATTCAATAATCGCTTCTTCTTCTTAACGTGCCCTATCAAGTCCCCTTGACGTTGGCGATTAACATGGCGAAACTGTCTCTGTCTCGAGCTATTCTAAATAGGTGTTCTGCTTTCTTTATTCCTGTCCACTCCCGGATATTCTTCAACCAAGATGCCTGCTTTCTACCAATTCCTCTGCGTCCTTCGATTTTACCCATCATAATAAGTTGAAGAATATTATACCGGTCTCCCCTTACTACGTGTCCAAAATAGGCCATCTTTCTATATTTGATGTCATCAAGCAGCTCGCGGGTAGCATTTGCTCTCTTAAGGACTGCCACATTTGTCAGCATAGCCGTCCATGGTATTTTTAGAATACGTCTGTGCAGCCACATTTCAAAGGCCTCCAAACGGTTAATGGTGGATATTTTTAATGTCCATGCTTCGACACCATACAAGAGGACTGACCAAATGTAGCATTTAATCATGCGCTTTCGAAGTTGAAGTTGCAAGGTATCATTACAGAAGAATGACCTCATTTTTAAAAATGTCGTGCGGGCTATCTCGATTCTACATTTTATCTCTTTATCTGGATCTAGTTGTTCAGTAATATGGCAACCAAGATATTTAAAACTGGGTACTCTTCGAATCATATGACCATCAACATATAACCGTGAATCTTGATGGGCCAAACGGCTAAATACCATGTACTTTGTTTTTGAACAGTTTATATTTAGGCCAAACTCTCTTCCCACTCTGTCAATGGCATTTAAAAGGTGTTGTAATCCATTCATATCATCACTTAAAATAACTGTATCGTCTGCATATCTGATTGTATTTATCAGAATTCCATTAACCTTCACACCCCATTCCAAATTATGCAGCGCTTCCTTAAATATTCTATCTGAATACAAATTGAACAACAGTGGGGACAGTAAATGAAAGGGGTGATCGTTTAGTTCAGTTTTGTCAAAGCGAAGATTTAATAATAACTAATACATTCTTTAAATTACCCCCAAGGAGACTGTATACGTGGACGTCACCTCAACACACACAAGAAAAAGTAATCAGAAGCCAAATAGATTACATAATGGTGACAAAAAGATACCGTAATGCCGTGAAATCTACTAAAACTTACCCTGGAACTGATATCGGTTCGGATCATAATCCAGTAGTATCTGTGTTAGAAGCTAGACCAAAGAAAATGAGAAAAACCATCATCCCAGCGTTAGACTTAAGTCAGCTTAAAAGTGAACACCGACGACAAACAGTGCGCGAAGAAATCAACACCGACCTCAGTGTAGCAGAAAACCGAATCCGCAGAACAGACAACATAGATGAAAAACTGAAGTATATAAACACTATAATAAGAACTACGGGAAAGAAACACCTAACCAAATCTCCAAAGAAACATAAGGTGTGGATGACACCAGACATACTAGAACTAATGGATGAAAGACGCAAATTGAAGAATAATTCAGAAAAATACAGAGAGGTTGATAAGAACATGAAGCAAATAATAAAGAAGGCCAAAGAATCATGGATTAAAGAACAATGTGTAGAAATGGAAGACTATGAAAGAAAGTATGACACATTCAATATACATAAAAAAGTAAAAGAACTTACAGGAACCCAAAGAAGACATCAAATAAGTTTGCTTAAGGACAAAGACGGAAATATTATTGTAGACTTAACAGAAAAAATTAATAGATGGGCTGAATACATAAGAGAATTGTTTGAGGACAACAGAAATAACATTGACAAGGTAAATGGTGAAACGGGACCTGAAATCCTAAAATGTGAAGTAGAAATGGCACTTAAAAATTCCAAAACTGGAAAGGCAAATGGACCCGATGAGGTTCCTACTGAATTACTAAAGCTCTTGAATGATGAATCAATAGGTATAATATTGCACTTATTTAACACAGTATACAATACTGGTATTATACCTCAAGAGTGGCTGCTGTCTACATTCGTTACACTGCCAAAGAAATCCAATGCAAAAGAATGTTCAGAACATCGAACAATATCTTTAATGAGCCATCTACTAAAGATATTTCTAAAAATCATCCACAACCGAGTTTATCAAAAGTTGGAGTCAGATATTAGTAATACACAGATGGGGTTCAGAAAAGGACTAGGTACTCGAGAAGCTCTCTTCGGTTTGAATGTTCTTACACAAAGATGCCTAGACGTTAATCAAGAAGTACATGCATGTTTTATCGATTTTGAAAAAGCGTTTGACAGAGTACGCCACGATAGGCTAAGAGACATTCTTGAAAGAAAAGACATAGATAATAAAGATCTGCGAATAATTCTCAACTTATATTGGAATCAGAAAGCTAACATCAAAATAGAAAACGAGATATCAAAAGCAATAGAAATACGTAGAGGAGTAAGACAGGGATGCATTTTGTCACCACTGCTGTTTAATGTATATAGTGAAAGCATCTGTCAGGAAGCCCTTTTGCAAGCAAATGAAGGAATCGTAATCAATGGAGAGGTTGTAAATAATATTCGATACGCAGACGACACTGTACTAGTTGCAAGAACAGTAGAAGAATTACAATGATTACTTACAAACATAAATATTGCTTGCAACAATTATGGCATAAACATTAATATCAAAAAAACCAAGTATATGGTCTTCAGTAAAATCATGACACAACCAGCACATATTAGTATAAACGGCATTCAAATTGAAAAAGTATCAAGTTATAAATACTTGGGAACTTTAATAAACGAAACTGGAGACCAAAACAATGAAATAAAAAGACGTATCGAAATTGCCAGGGCCACCTTCATAAAGATGAGAAAATTCTTCTGCAACAGAGATATAAGCATCCCTCTACGATTAAGAATGCTAAGTGGCTACGTATTTAACACGCTATTATACGGTGTAGAGGCCTGGACTCTCAAACAGAACAACATAAAAAATATTGAAAGTTTCGAGATGTGGTGCTACCGTCGAATGCTGAAGATAAGTTGGGTTGAAAGAATCACAAATCTTGAAGTAATACGAAGGATAGGAAGAGACCCAGAAATTTTATTAACGATAAAACGAAGAAAACTCGAGTATTTGGGTCACCTGATGAGAGGTCATAAATACGCATTACTTCAAAATATAATGCAAGGAAAAATAGAAGGAAAACGGAATCCAGGCCGTAGAAGAATGTCGCGGATGCGGAATTTGAGAGAGTGGTTTGGCTGCACCACTAATGAACTTTTTAGGTCAGCTGTAAACAAAATCAGGGTAGCCTTGATGATTTCCAATCTCCGATAGGAGTGGCACAAGAAGAAGAAGAAGGGGACAGTATACAACCCTGTCTGACGCCTCTTTGTATTTTGCATATTTCTGTTGATTTTCCATTTATGCAAGCTGTCGCTGTTTGACGCCAGTATAATTTTTCTATGATTCGTACATCTCGACTATCAACTCCTTTATCCTTTAGTATTTTAATTAATTTGTGATGTTGTACTCGATCAAAGGCCTTCTCATGGTCAATAAATACAGCAAAGACGTCTTTCCTTTGATCTCGGCATTTCTGCAATAACACATTTACTGCAAAGAGTGCGTCCCGGGTTCCCAGTCCATTTCTGAAGCCAAATTGTGTTTCATCCTGGTCTTCTTCACATTTATCTCTGATTCTACTGTGGATGATACGTAGAAAGATTTTCAAGGTGTGGCTCATAAGGCTTATCATTCTATAGTCGCTACAGTTTTTCGGACGTTGTTTTTTTGGTAGGGTTATGAATTCGGACTTTAACCAATCTTCAGGGATATCACCAGTCGAATAAACATCATTGAAAAGTTTAACTAGTATTCCAATGTTTTCCTCATTTATGAGCTTCAACATTTCTGTAGGTATGTTGTCGGGACCAACGGCTTTCTTGTTTTTTGCCAATTTTATAGCATGTTGTATTTCTGATTTTAGTATTTCTGGTCCTTCACCTTCATCTAAAGTGTCCAGTTCTTCGGGTCTATCATCATTATACAGTTCATTTATATAATTATACCAGGTAGTTCGGATTTCGTGTTCGTCTATTATCATTTTTCCCGACGAATCGGTTATAGTATGTGGAGTTTTCTTATAATAAAGACCAGCTACTTCTCTAACTTTTTTAAACATATTAAACGTATCATGTTTTTCATTCAACTTTTCTAATTCCTTGCATTTATCCTCCATCCATTTTTCTTTAGCTACCTTTATTGTTTGTTTAATTAGTTTTTGTTTTTCTTTGTATTCTGTTTTGTTATCTTTCAGTTTTCTTCTCTGCTCCATCAATTCCAGGATTTCATCAGTCATCCATTGTTGTTTTTTGTGCCTCTGCATCGTTTCCATTACTTTCCAGGTAAGATCTTTAAACGTGTTCCATATTTCTGTATTGTTTTCATTTGTTGAATTCTTTAGCTGATTATTCAGGTCATTTTCTATTAGCGTTTTGTTGGATGCTGATATATGTAATTTTGGTGTTTTGGGGTTTTCTTCGACTTTTTTGAGCTTCACTTGGATGTCAGCTATTAGAGGGTTATGGTCTGAACCGATATCTGCACCAGGATATGTCGTTGATCTCTTGACACCATTCTTAAATCTCTTGTTTACTAGAATATAATCTATCTGATTTCTAATTATATGAAGCGAGTTATCTCCTGGTCCCTTCCATGTATATAATCTTCTTTTGTGTAATTTGAACCATGTATTTGCGATTATCATGTCATGTTCTTGACAGAACTGGTATAATCTATCGCCTCTTTCATTGCTCTCCCCTAGTCCATATCCACCTATCAGGTCAGATCTTCGTCCTTGACCAATTTTCGCGTTAAAATCTCCAATAATATATGTGATTTCGTTCCTTTTTAGATTGTTAAGTGTCTGTTTTAATTGACTATAGAATAATTCAACATCATTGTCATATTTATTTTCTGAAGTAGGGGCATATATCTGGATAACATTGACATTAAATGGTTTACTATTTAATTTTAATAATCGCTATTTTATTTTATTACGATTTTGCTCGTTCGACGTTTTTCGTTCGACGAAATGAATCGTTCCAAAGTAATAATCAAGGAAATTAGAAAAAAAAAACGACGTTTTTAATTATTTTTTGAAGATATTCTTCTTTAGGCGCGATTCGATTGAGGGTAAAATTGTACATAAATCTGCGCGCCTGCTCACACAGACAGTATGTAGTTCCTTGCTAATCTTTTAAGATAGGTGTTTATGTATCTGTATCCGTGCAAATAAGTCATTAAAAGAATATATTAGTGTTTTTAGTAAATGTATTATTTATTATAATTCTTGTGTTTTTGGATTTGTGTTTCTCTGTAGTAAAATAATAAAATATTTACACTATTTGTCGCCGTGTTGTGTAATTATATCCGAAACTTACATGTCAATTAGAATGACCTCGCTGGTGTAGTTGCTAGGGCGTTAGCTCCGAGATTAGAATGACGCGGGTTCGAATCTTGGGCGATTCATATTTTTTTTTATTTTTGGTTGTTTTAATAAAAATTTTTTGAAAGTGGTAGATAAGAAAGTTAGTTTTATTTAAATAAAATACAAATAACCTGTTAAGTATATTTACTTCGTTGAAATTACCTATACAGGGTGTCCAGAAACTCTACCGACAAACGAAGACAGGAGATTCCTCAGGTAATTTTAAGACAATTTAACCCAATTCACCTAGTCCGAAAATCATTCCTAAGGGAGCTAGAGCTCTTTGAAGATGGCGTCATGTAATTAGTTTTTCTTAAATATCCCCAGAACTCATCTATTTAGAAAAACGAAAATTGGTATGCTTCTTTACTTTCATGAAATGAATCGATTCCATCTATTGCGAATTTCTAGTACCGATCATAGGCGTCCGTTTTGGGTAGGGCAACGGTTATTTTATCGCCTAACTTTTTTGTCTTTAATTTTTAAGCATGTTTGAGTCTTAATTATTAAATTGTGAGGTATTCTAGTACTAAAAGGTACTCTTACTTTAAGTCGATAGGATACACCGTTTTCTAGAGAAATCGATTTGAAAATTTTTCGTTCTTTGAATTTCAAAAAAAAAAGATTAAAAAAACTATTTAGAAAGATGAAAACTGGTACATTTATTTATATTCCAGAGATTAATCGACTTTATTAATGGTGATTTTCTAGTACCTGTCATAGGCGTCCGTTGTGGGTAGGTCAACAGTTATTTTATAGCATAACTTTATTGTCTTTAATTTTTAAGTATTTTTAACACTAGATTACTTAATTATGAGATATTCGAGTACTAAAAGTTACTCTTGATTTAAGTTGGTAAAATCCATTGTTTTTTTTTAATTTTTTTCAATTTTTTTTTCAAATTCCCAAAACTAAAAACTTTTAAATCGATTTTTCTAGTAAACGGTGTGTCCTACCGAATTAAAGTCGGAGTATCTTTTACTACTAGAATACCTCACAATTTAATAGTCCAGTATCAAAAATGCTTAAAAGTTGAAGACAAAAAAGTTATGCGATAAAATAACCGTTGCTCTACCCAAAACGGACGCCTATGACCAGTACTAGAAATTCGCAATGGGTGGAATCGATTCATTTCTGGAAAGTAAATGTGTATACCAATTTTCGTTTTTCTAAATAGACGCGTTCTGGAGATATTTAAGAAAATCTAATTACATGGCGCCATCTTCAAAGAGCTCTAGCTCCTTTAGGAAGCATTTTCGGACTAGAAGAATTGGGTTAAATTGCCTTAAAATTACCTGAGGAATCTCCTGTCTTCGTTTGTCGGTAGAGTTTCTGGACACCCTGTATAATAGAAGAATATCTTCTTACGTGCGTACAAAGTACACACACATTCTTTTTTTTATATATTTTAAATATCTTAATTAATATTCACGATTTATTTGAGAGGAAGGGAGGGATAATTATTATTATTGAAGTTATTACTAAATATTTAGGAATCTGGATTGCGGAAGATCTAAATACGAAATCAAAAATTCGATCAAGAATAGAGCAATTAAGGGTAGCCTTTTTTAAGGGTAGCCTAAGTGGGTCCTGGTAGACGACACATATTCTGGCTGAAAAATATTCGCCACTAAACCGGGTTAAATACACAGACGCTTTTAAGAAAAGCAGAGATAAAGACAAATTTGCAATGGTTACAGCTACAGCCAACTTTCATTAGTAGAGTTGGCACTGGAAAAAGAAGAAGAAGTTATCATACAACTGTTTCTGCAAAAATTATAATGCCACCTCTCACATCCAAATATAACTGTTTGGTTTAATCGCTGTTGTAAAAACGAAAGACAACGACATAGCCTAAGGGTTTTATTAAATCCAATCATAATGGGTAATCCTCGATTCTTAAATAGGTATCACACGAGCTTAAAGTGATTCATTTCCTATTATCACGATTTGAGGTTAACAAAAATATATCTTCCTCTTCTTTAAGTGTCATCTCGGCGACGGAGGTGGGCAATCATCATAGCTATTCGGATTTTAGAGACGGCTGCTCTGAAAAGTTCATTTGATGTACATCCGTATCATTCTCTCAGGTAGTGTAAACACGATATTCTGCGTCTCCCTATGCTTCTCTTTCCTTGAATCTTTCCCTGCATAATCAATTGGAGCAAGCTGTATCTCTCTCCACGTGTAATATGTCCGAGATATTCCAATTTTCTTGTTTTGATGGTATCTAAGACTTCCACTTCTTTATTCATCTTCCTCATCCAGGGACGTAACTACGATGTCGGGGGCCCCGGGGCAAACGTGATCTGCGGGCCCCTCAAGCGGACTGGGGGGGGGGTCCGGAAAAATTCTTGATATTTAACCCCTTGAAAACTCATTTTAATGCATTTCATGACTGAAGTTTCTTGTACCTACATATTGCTATTTTAGTTGACCAACAAAAAATTTTAAAATCACCTTATTTTAAGTTAAATAATTTTGCAAGTATACCATCTTATCTGTTTTATGCAAGTACATTGTTCGGCTACAATTTGGTTCCTTTCACGTAGCAATATGTGGCCGGGGGTAAATTGGTTAGGCCTCAAAATGACTAATTTTCTCAGTAACAATTTATATCTTTACGGCATTTTAGGTTGTATTACGCCAAAATAACTAATTTCCTAGGTAATAATTTAAATTTTTATGTTATAGTCTCGGGGTCCCCAGCTTAGCCCCCTCAAGTTTATGTTGAGGTCTAGGGTGCATCTGTAAGGTCTTTTTAAAACTAGTGTCATTTGAAACTATTTCGTTGGGATCGGCTTTTAAAATACGTATTTTTATTTTCCTCGTTAAAATCTATGCACGGCCAAACAAACGAGGGCCCCTGCGGGGCCCTTCTTGGCCGGGGGCACCGGGGCACTGCCCCGGTTGCCCCAATGGTAGTTACGGCCCTGTCCTCACAACTTTTTTGTTTGTGACATGTTCTGTCCATGATATTTTCAGAATTCTTCTGTACATCCACAGCTCGACTGATTCTAGTTTTTTCATTGATGCAGCATTCAAGGTCCAAGCTACCATTCTATAAAATAGAGTCGAGAAAACGTAGCACCTTGCCAACCTAACTCTTAGCTCCAACTTCAAATCTCTTGTACAGATCGCTTTTCCCATTTTGTTAAAATTTGCTCTAGCCTTTTCTATTCTGATTTTGATTGCCTGTAAGTAATCTCCTGTGGAGTTAATCATTGTTCCAAGGTATGCATATTGATCGACTCGTTCGATATTGGATCGTTTATCAAGAGATTTTCATATCTTCTTTTCGAGAGAATATATAAAACTGTTTAAATGTTGAATATGTTGCTTATATGAGTCCAGTTAAATTTAAGTAAAGAGAAGTAAATAAAAAAAAATTAAAGGCACTCGTGGGAGTGCCGACAGAAGTGAAAGCTTCTTATAGTATATAAATTACGAGCTCAATGCTTTTACCCCATTCTAAAAGAAGTGCTGTACCTATATCATATACGATATACGCAATGCGTATGCCCTGTGCTATTTATGTATACATACACATAATTTATATATGAAGGTACAACATTTATTTCAGCGAAGTGATGACGGTCGCAAATTAATACTTTTTCCCCATCCAAGAAGTGCACAACATCCCTAAAGAAATTTTCAATTCAAAAATTTATTTCGTCGAAGCGATAACGGTCGCTAATTTACTACTTTTTCCCCATCCAAAAAGTGCACAACGTCCCTCAAGAATTTTCCACTTCAAAAATTGATTTCATCGAAGCGATGACGGTCGCTAATTTAATACATTTTACATCGAAAAAGTGCACAACGTTCCTAAATAAGTTTCACTTTAAATATTTATTTCGTCGAAGCGATGACGGTCCCTACTTCAATCATTTTCCCCCATCCAAAAAGTGCACAACGTTCCTAAAGAAGTTTTCACTTCAAAAATGTATTTTGTCGAAGCGATGACGGTCGCTAATTTAATAATTTTTCCCCATCCAAAAAGTGCACAACGTCCCTAAAGAACTTTTCACTTCAAAAATTTATTTCGTCGAAGCGATAAAGGTCGCTAATTTATATTTTCCCTATCCAAAAAGTGCACAACGGCCCTCAAGAAGTTTCCACTTCAAAAATTGATTTCATCGAAGCGATGACGGTCGCTAATTTAATGCTTTTTTCCATCGAAAAAGTGCACAACGTCCCTAAAGAAGTTTCACTTCAAATATTTATTTCGTCGAAGCGATGACGGTCCATAATTCAATACTTTTCCCCCATCCAAAAAGTGCACAACGTCCCTAAAGAAGTTTCACTTCAAATATTTATTTCGTCGAAGCGATGACCGTCCATAATTCAATACTTCTCCCCCATCCAAAAAGTGCACAACGTCCCTCAAGAAGTTTTCACTTCACGAATTTATTTCATCGAAGCGATGACGGTCGATAATTTAATACTTTTTTCCATCCAAAAAGAGAGCACAACGTCCCTAAAGAAGTTTTTACTTCATATGTTTATTTCGTCGAAGCGATGACGCTCGCTTATTTATTACTTTCTCCCCATCCAAATTTAATAATTTTTCCCCATCCAAAAAGTGCACAACGCCCTAAAGAAGTTTTCACTTCAAAAACTTATTTCGCCGAAGCGATGACGGTCGCGATGACGTTCGCTAATTCAATACTTTTTCCCTATCTAAAAAGTGCACAATGTCCCTAAAGAAATTTTCACTTCAAAAATTTATTTCGTCGAAAAGATGACGGTCGCTAATTTAATAATTTTTTTCCATCCAAAAAGTGCAGAACGACCCTCAAGAAGTTTCCACTTCAAAAATTTATTTCTTCGAAGCGATGACGGTTGCAATGACGGTCGCCAATTTAATACTTTTTCCCATCCAAAAAGTGCACAACGTCCCTAAAGAAGTTTTCACTTCAATACATATACGTACAAAATTTATTTCGCCGAAGAGATGACGGTCTCGATGACGGTCGTGAAATAAATCCTTTTTCCCTATCGAAAAATAGGTTTTACATTTATTTTAAATTTAAATACTTCTATACAATTTATGTATAGATACACATAATATAGATACGTACAAAATTTATTTCGTCGAAGAGATGACGGTCGCTATGACGGTCGCGAAATAAATCTTTTTTTCCCCATCCTAAAATAGGTTTTCTGTCCTTGTGGGATCGGTACTCACCGGAGGGACCGCAGACGTTCGGAAACAATTAGCGTCTCTTTACAAAGACAATGACGTCGACTTCGCAAAGTAACAAGACACTTACTCAACACACACACTACACATTACTCCCCTGACTTAGTGATAAGTTATACAATTACGTGGCTAAAGGTTCTAGTTCTAAACCAAAGCCAGAATCAGAGAAAAAAAAAATAGGTTTTACATTTATTTTAAATTTAAATACTTCTATACAATTAATATATACATACAAATAATATATAGCATAAGCGATGACGGTCGCAATGACGGTCGCGAATTCAATGCTTTTTCCCCTATCCAAAAGAAGTTTTCACTTCAAAAAAACAATTAATTTATTCTACTACGGGCGACCGCTTTCGCATACTACAATGTATTATGCATCCTCATATCTCCGGCAAGCAATATTCTTAAATGTATGTGGACTTATACTTAATGTAATATAATATGTGGAAAATATTTAGAAATTGCTCCTAAATACCGAGAGTATTACAAATTTATTCAATGGTCTCACCCTAAATGTCTTAAAATATTACTCTATCTACAACTACTATTTACTCAGATTTATTACTTATTACCTTAATTCAAGTACATACCTTAATTCGGTTATCTGAAAATATTTACTCAGTGCTTAACTTTTTACATACCGGGATCTTGCAGATGTAAAACAGATTTTTGACGTTAATGCAGTACTTGAGGTAAATTTTTATAACGTGTAATAATTTAGTAAATGCCTTGCTTATCTTCTTTAAATTTTTATGCGTCATTTTTATTGTTTTGATCAAATTCATAATGCTTGTTAATGTAGACACGTGCTAGTTGACGAAAGTTTTTTATAATGCCTTAAAATATTGTTTAAAATGTAAATACATAATGTAATGACAGAGAGAGACGGTTCCCCAATAGAAGACGATCAGTGGGAAGACCATGAAAACGATGGAACGACAACTTACTGCTAGTGTCCGACAACCCTCTAAAAAGTCGATTTTTTCGTCGAAAAACTGTTATTTTCAAGCGCGAATAACTCGAAAAATATTAGTTTTACGAAGAAAATGTAAAAAACATTTTTTTCTTAGAATCACTTTTTACATCGAATTACGTAGTTAAAATGTAATAAAAAATTCCCACCCCCGAGATGGGGTGGCAACCACCCCCAAGGTTTTAGCGTATGATAGCGGCATGATATAGAAAATGATCCTTGGACTATTCCCTACCTTCTGCGAAAATTTCAAGTAAATCCATGCTGGACGAAAAAATTGCGAGCCAAATGCTTCATTTCCTCAATCGACTATTGGGGCCGACCGACCGGCTCTGTCCCGTCATACAGCTGACCGACTATAATAACTTTTATTTATTTATATTTAATTTAGAATGTGTGTACTAATTTTCAGCCTTAGTAAATGGAAATAATTACCTTCGTAGGAAAGCAACTTTGATACCCTCTCAGTAACCCCTGTTCTACGTTTCGCTTGACCGACCGCAGTATGTTTCTCTACACACTCACAGTAATCAACTGTGAAACATCTAGCTTTAGTAAATTCAAATAGATTTTTCAGCGCTGCCTCTTGGTATATTTCTATAATTTACCTATGGTATTTGATAAATCATTTTCACCGATTATAGCGCCAACTATCCACAATTCGAAAAAATATTTGGAACAAAAGTTGCTTAATTTTACATAAGGAATCAAAATCTGCAATAAAAAATGGGGGTTTCGTTTAAGATTTTAAAGTTATCCCCTACCACTCGTCCAGGGGGTGGAGTGGGGAGTCATGTTTAGTGTCATTCGATAGATTTTTGAAAAATATTGAATACGTGTTTTTCAGTTTTTCGATGCGATGTTCATTTCGCGAAATATTCGATCGTTCCGCTACTTTTGGGAGACCCTATATAAAAAACAACTTTTAACATCGATGTTTAACCAAAAATTATCAAAATGTACACACTTTTAGTACGTCGCTGTACAATTTTTAGTAGCATTACCCTTTCTGTTTGATCGGTTTTCCTAATATTTTCGTCGACAAGCCACGACACAGGACAGTAACGAGGTTAAGCTTGCTTGTTGCACATAAAGATAATCAAGTTTGACAGCTTTTATAGCATGGCTCCTGTGGGAAGTAATTGCGTTACGATGAACATTCGGCGATAATGGTATATGGCGAAGGCTACTACAAACTTTAATGGTAACTTCTTTCTGCTATAACATTAATGATTATGGTTACATTGTGTGTAGTTAGCGTCGATAGGTCTTAAAAGTCATTAAAGTCTATTTACAGTATGAAGCACTTTTAGAAGCTAATACTTTGTTATCCTGTTTTATAATTTTATAACCGGCAGAAGTTAAAGAAGGAAATTTCTATCCTTTTAGCATTATTGTTATCCTTTTTATTTTTCTTGACAACAACAATTCTTTCAACCTTGAACATGGTTTTTCACTAAGTTTATTAAGTTTCACTAAGTAATGACAGCAGACTACACAGTATGACACAAGACACTCCACAAATTTTACGACACTCTCAATCACCACCATCTAGGTAATGACGTATATTGTATATTCCTTACTGCAAAACAGACGTTTTTTCGTGCTGGAGGGCAAAGTAAGTATGTAGGTGGAGATTTCAAAAGAGCGTCCTCCCACAGCGAAGTGTTTTAGCACTAATGCTTTTCAATATATATACACAAACGACCAACCCACGCTGGCTGAAACCAAGCACTTCGTCTATGCTGACGATCTCGCAATATATGCTCAAGGAAAAACATTTGAAGAGGTAGATAGAGGTAGAGGAGAAGTCACTACAATTATAAACTTACTTTTATCTCTGTCCTCACAAGAATAAAAACTAATACACAAGATTTGTTTACCGATAGCCGCCATATTGAACAATTTTTGACAGGTCATTGTAATACCGAATCAGAGCAAACGTATAACGTTTCATCTGCACGTAGCACCAAGGATTTTGATGAATTCGTTCACATATACAGGGTGTAACAAAAATGCAGGTAATAAATTAAACCACATATTTTGGGACTAAAAATATAGATAGATTTAACCTAACTTACCTTAATACAAATGTGCACATAAAAAAAGTTACAACCCTTTGAACTTACAAAATGAAAATCGATTTTTTTCCATATATCGAAAACTCTTAGAGATTTTTTATTGAAAATGAACAAGTGGCATTCTTATGGCAGGAAAATCTTAAAAAGAAACTATAGTGAAATTTGTGCACCCCATAAAAATTTTATGGGGGATTTGTTCCCTTATACACCCCCCCCCCAAACTTTTGCGTACGTTCCAATTAAATTATTATTGTGGTACTATTACTTAAACAATAGTTAAACAATATTTTTAAAACTTTTTTGCCTCTTAGTATTTTTTCGATAATCTAGTTTTTATCGAGATGCAGCGTCTTTTTTAATATGTTTACATAAAAATTTTATGGGAGTTTCGTTCCTTTAAACCCTCCAAATATTTGTATACATTCCAATGAAACTATTATTGTGGTAACATTAGTTAAACACAGTGTTTTTAAAACTCTTTTGCCTCTTACTATTTTTTCGATAAGGCATCTTTTATTGAGATGTGGCTTCTTTTTTAAATTGGTTCAAAACATACCTAAAAATGTAAATTTTCATGTTATTACCAGGTCTCTTATATAGTCATACGTAACCATATACAAAAATGTGGTGGATTTGACAAATATTCAAAATATCTCGATAAAAACTGGCTTTACAAAAAAGTACTAAGAGGCCAAAAAAGTTTTAAAAACATTGTGTTTAACTAATGGTATCACAATATTAATTTAATTGGAACGTACGCAAAAGTTTGGGGGGTTTGAGGAAACAAAACCCCCATAAAATTTTTATGGGATGCACAAATTTCATTATATTTTTTTTAAAGATTTTCCTGCCATAAAAATACCACATGTCCATTTTCAATAAAAAATCTCGAATAGTTTTCGATATATTGGAAAAAATCGATTTTCATTGTGTAACTTCAAAGGGCTGTAACTTTTTTTATGTGCACATTTGTACAAAGGTAAGTTAGGTTCAATCGAACTATTTTTGGTCCCAGAATATGTGGTACAATTTATGACCTGTATTTTGGTTACACCCTGTATATTTAATCCCAAACGCGCCTAAAGTATAACTTCAAAAATGTTCAACTTCTTTGTAGAAAAAAAAAGTAGTTATCGTGACCCTTTAAAGATTTTTTATGTGTTTATAGATGTTTCTTATAATACATAACACTGAAAGTGTTAGAACAGATTTCCATAACAATATCATTTTTGCAATACTATTTTCTTTGTTCTGGCGTAGTTTAAATAAAATATTGTTTTGACTGAAATCCTACTGAACGCGCCTATTCTGCATTTGTCGTTTAAACAGCTTTGTGCGCTTATCAGTTTTTTCTAGTAAAACCAATCCCCTTTGGAACTGAAAGCCACCATTTGTTGAGTTCAAACAGTGACTGTCGATTTCTCATTTTTTAGTTTTATCGTGTCTGTACATTGTAGCAACTTTCATAATGGCATCTATTTTTAGTTGCTGAACTTTTAAAAATCGATTGCGATTTAAATGTTGGGTATAGAGCATTTATTATTTTGCGGGGCATTAATGTCACATGTGCATTTAACATCCGGTCCCCATCTTGAACTAAAATTATATACAGTATGTCCCTGTAAGTTGTATCCATATGGAAAACTTTTTTGATTAATTTTACAAAAAAAAGTTATTCTTTATAAAAAGGTCTGTATGGTCCAGAACCTAAGATTCAACCATCAGATATCAAATTTTATGAATATTATACGAGATATGTCAAAAAGTATGAATTTCACTCAAGAGTAACGTAGCTTTATTTCTCACAATATTGAAAATTGCTATTATGAAAAGTTGTTTGGAATTAAAAAACTATATTCTGGTAAGCAATTACATCCTTCTAATTAAAATATTTTTGAAGATATTCTTCTTTAGCGGCGAATCTATTGAGGGTAAAATTTGATTTACCACGCGCATGTGCACACCGACAGTATGGTATTAGTGGTTATACGGGCTCTGATTGGGTGTTGAAATTTTGAAATGATCTGTCAATAATTGTTCAATATGGAGATTATGGTAAACAAAAATATTGTATAATATTAGTTTTTATTGATGTGTGGACAGAAATAAAATAAAATTTATAATTATAGTGAGTTTTTAAATAATTTTGAAAAGCCGCAGGTACGTAATTTTAAATGTTTCAGTTGGAAATACCTAATAGTTTCAATACCTATCTATAGGGCTTTTCATCGATTGTCATTTGTTTCGAGCTTCTGTCATATTTTGTATAATCTGTGTATAATATTAATATACACGGATTATACGACATATGACAGAAGCTCGAAACAAATGACTGTGAATGAAAAGCCCTATTAGGAAAATGTAAACAAAATAATGTAGTTACCTATTAGTAGGCAATGCTTTAATTTACATAATCTGATTACGAACAAACTTTCTAAAAATCTTCATCTGATATATTGTTTTCTTACACTATACTTTGTTATATTTTATTTCGACAAAAATCAAACTAATGATTTTATTAAATTCATATAAATTTATGGTGTAAACGTTTAGTTTGTGTATATTCCCATATGACGTACACGCGGATGTGGTCTAGTTTGAAATGCCGCGGCATGCCGTCAGCTTTCGTACAGCGCGGTAGAAGTGAAGTGAGTTCGAGCCCCAAGCAAGTTATTATTTTTTTATTTTTTTTTATAGATTTTATGATTGTAAGTACTATATTATTATATAATTTTTGAAGATATTCTTCTTTTTTGAAAGTGTAGATAAGAAAGTTAGTTTGATTTTTAAATAAAATAAGTACAAATAACCTTTTAAGTATATTTACTTCGTTTAAATTACCTATTATATAATAGAAGAATATCTTCTTTTGTGCGTACAAAGTACACACACATTCTTTTTTTTTTTGAAAAATTATGGATGACTAACATTATTTTCAGTTATTTCAATTCAGATAACTCTTTTATTATTAATTTTACGAAAAAAAGTGATTCTTAATAAAAAGTTCTGCATGGTCTAAATCCTAAAATACAACCATCTTATGTAAAATTTTATCAATTTTATACGAGGTATGTCAAAAAATATGAATTTCGCTCAAGAGTAAATTCGATGTTTTGAAACTCCAAAAACTCCATTGCCTTTTGGGCAGCGTGAGCATTTGCATTGTCATGATGTAGGATGATTCGCCGTTGTGTGTTGCTTTGTTGGAGTTTCGCGATAATTTTTGGTAAACAAACTGTTATATACCAATCAGAAGTAACCGTTCTTCGATATACTAAACCAATAATTGTTATTGTTGCGAAAAAAGTTACCAAAAGTTGCGACCATTTTCTTTAACACATTTCGAGAACGGATCACTTTTGTTGGTTTTTCCTCATCTTGAAACACTCACACAGCGGATTGGCGTTTATTTTCCGGTTCGTAGGAGTAAATCCAAAATTCATCGCCACTAACAATACTACAAACGTTTTTTGAGCTTCCTTTGTTGAACCTTTCCAACGTTTTTCGGCATCAATTGACGCGAACCTCATTTTGCTCTTCTGTGAGCAAATGAGGGGTCCAACTTCGTAACACCCAGTTCTTCACGAAGGATCTTTTGGATCGAGGTCTTGGAAATGCCTAAAGATGCCTCTATCTCTCGGTATGTTACACCGCGGTCATCCTTAATTAGCTGACGAACCGCATCGATGTTTTGCTGTGTGGCTGCTGTTTTGGGTGGACCTGGCCTGGATTTGTCGCTGAGACTGGAGCGACTACGTTGTAATTCGCAATACCAGCGGGAAATAGTTATAGAATAGAATAGAAATATGCTTTATTGTCATGAAAAATTTAACAATTTTATAGACAAAGCTTACAAGAATCATAAATAAAAACAATAACAAATACAATTTACTAAAATTATACAAATCGTCAATATAAATAAAACATAATAAAGTCAAATAAAAATCAGTAACAATATATTGCAAAATTAAAAAAAAATTGCAAATTGCGTAATCTACCTTAAGAAATTTAATAAGTAATTTAATAAGTTATGCTGCTGCATATGACACTCAAATATAGATTAAGATTCTACTTATACATAACAATACTGTAATTTCTTAGTTATTGGTTAAGAAACTCTGCTATTGAATAATATGGTCTTTCAGATAAATAGGCTTTAGTCATTTTACGGAACTTAGGGAAAGATGTTGCAGATTTAAGTTGTAGAGGGAGATGGTTGTATAGTTTTTTTGCAGAATATAATATAGATTTCTTTACTAACTCACTGGACGGGATCGGTAAATAGATGTCAAAAGTAGAATTTCTGGTGGAATAGTCATGTCTAGGTCTTTCTGGAAAAACATGTAGATGTTTACGAATTAAGCAAACAGTTTCTAAAATATATAAAGAAGGTAATGTTAGAATTCTGTGATCTTTGAAGTAGCTTCTGCAATGTGTTGTTCTTCTGAGGCCAAACAGATATCTGATTGCTCTTTTTTGCAATTTAAAAATAACATCGGACTGGGCAGCTGTACCAAAACCCCAAAAAGGCAGACCATATCGAAGATGGGACTCGAACAATGAAAAGTATGTTATTTTGGAAGAGGCTAAATCCATTTCCTTAGAGACAGATCTTATTGCAAAGCAAGCTGAGGATAGTTTCTTGCTTAACACATCGATATGAAGGGACCATTTAAGGTTGCTATCTAAAAAATACCAAGAAACTTTACAGAATTAACGATACTGATCTGGCTGTTATGAAGAGGTAAGGGTTGAAGAGTTCCTTTATAGGGTAATTCTACTGTTTTATCTACGTTAAAAGAGAATAAATTAGAATCTGACCAGGATTTTATTGTGAGTAGATCAGAAGTTATAGTAGCATGAAGAGTTGCGATATTTGAGTTGCTCCAAGTGATACTGGTATCGTCAGCAAAAAGAAAAACTTTTCCATCGATTTTTAAACTAGTGATGTCATTAATAAAGATAAGGAAAAGTAGAGGACCCAATACTGAACCTTGCGGTACCCCACATACAACATTTTTGAGACTAGAGTCTGTATCATTTGCTCTAACCAGTTGTTTCCTATTTTCCAAGTAAGATTGAAACCAGTTCAAAGAAATACCTCGAATTCCATAGAAATCTAATTTTTTTATCAAAATGTCGTGATTTACACAATCAAAAGCTTTGGCATAATCACAAAAAACAGTGGCAGTGTGGAGATTATTGTTTAATGCTTAATAAACCTCATGTAGTACAGAAAACATGGCATCGGTGGTACATTTATTATTTAAAAATCCAAACTGATTTTGTGATAAAATCTTGTTATCAACGAGAAAGGACATAAGTCGGGCTTTTAGGAGTCTTTCAATAATTTTGGAGAGTACCGGTAGTAATGCAATAGGTCTATAATTGCAGGCAATAGATTTTTCACCACCCTTATGAAGAGGAATAATGATGGCCGTCTTTAGGCACTCTGGAAATTTACCTTTCTCAAAAGAATAATTTATTAGAGAGATGAGGACTCCCAACACATTGTCTGGGAGATTTGAGAAAATTTTTATGGATAGTCCATCGGTACTACAGGAAGATTTGCTTTTGATACTATTGATTGTTTGGATCATTTCAGATTTACCAACCGGTCTTATAAAGAATGAATTCGAAACCTTTCCTGAATTAGGGAGATAGGAAATGGGATCTTGTTGTGACACAATAGTTGATGTTATATTTTTACTCACATTAACAAAATATTCATTTAGATTTTCTGGGTCTGGAAGGGAAAATGTTTGAGCTGTGTGAGTTTTATTTCGAAGATCGTTTATTATGGACCAAGTTTCTTTTGCAACACTTTTGGAGCTTCTGAGACGATTTTGATAATACAATTTTTTAGCCGATTTTATAAGTTTTAAATAGATTGCCCTGTACTTGGTGATATATACAGTAACAGAGACGTTGGTAGTAAATTTCTTGAGATACAGTAGTGAACGCATGTTTTTGGCTGATATGCGGACACCTTTGGTAGTCCAGAGTTTGCGATGTTTTTGCTTAATTGTGATTAAAGGAAATGCTTTATTGAAGATACAGACCAGCTTATTCAAAAAATCACTGAAATTATAATCGACGTCCATGGAAGGAAAGTGCCACTCAGAGGTTAAGCATAAATTTTGGAATTTACGAAAGTTCCGACCGGAAAAAATCCTGCCTAAACGTCGAGTTTTCGAGGAGGACTTGCTAAAGATGTTAAACTTCGTATAAACCGCTTCATGATCAGATAGTCCCGCATTAACAGTTGTAGCGCAGACATCAAGGGGTGAGAAATCTGAGACAATATAATCAATTATGGTAGATGAAGTTTTTGTAATCCTTGTAGGAGAATCAATGTGCATTGATAGACCATATGATTCAAATATGTTGACCAGGGATATTTGTGTAGCACAAGCAGCAGCATAATTAATGTTGAAGTCCCCGCATAAAATTTTTCTGCTTTTATGGGGCAGGTCATCTAACAAATTAAGCAGGTTCTGAAAAAATAGTTCCACGGAAGAGTCAGGTGATCTATAAATGCAAATAATATAAAGATTAAGGTTCTTACTGTAAACTAAGGAAAACTCAAAGAATGCTTCACTTAATAGAAAGTCATATTTTGTTACCAGAGAAAAATCATTATTTGTAGAAAGAATTAGGGTGCCTCCATGAGCTGAACTTGGACGGTCATACCTAGCAATAGTGGAATATTTTTCTACAAAAAAAGGCTCGTTGACTTCAAGCCAGTGCTCAGTAACCGCAACTATCGGTGGAAACCCTAATTCCTCTAGAAACAGAAATAATTCATCAGTTTTATATCTTATAGAACGAATATTAATCAGAACTTGAATCACACCAGTTGACTGGTGTGATGCTGCATTTCCAAACGCATTAGACCGACTTGCTAATTTCAAAAATTCACTGTATCTACATGACTTGTTGTATCGCAATGAAACTCTGGATTTACATCAACAAAAGATTGAGGTTACATTTGTGTAGAAAGGTTTGTTTTACTGGTGGCGCTCTCTAAGCGGTTTTATGTAAAACTAAAAAACAAACCTCGTATTCCCTACTCGAATAGGAAGTCACATGTAGGTACAGTCGAAGCCGCTTATTAGAATACCGGTTACGGGAATATCTCGGCTTAAGGAATATATATTTGAGGTCCCGAACCGTTTATACTAGCCAAAAATGATCGGTTATTAGAATATCCCGGGTATAGGAATACGTTTGCTTGGCACAAGGGCTATTCCAATAAGCGAGTTCGACTGTGTTTGTATACTTATCAAACTTATCTGAGATTGTTGCATAACGACAGAGATATACTGTGAAGATGGGTTTATATAGAAGAAAGGGTTTCATTGTGAACTCCTTCACTAATACATAAATGGAAAGAATAAATATTATTTAAAAAGTCTAAAATCAGTGTTATAAACATTTTTTATACTTGTTCAATACAATACTTTTGATGCGATTTCAGGAGATCGTTACTTCAATTTCTTAAACTAGTATATATCAAATTATCATGATATTTTCAATTATCATAACTGAAGAGCTATAGTAACTAACAAATTAAAACATACTAAAACGATGTACAACATTGTAGTTATAGTGTTTATGTTCCGGTTCTATATAATTATTGGGTAGATCAAAGGATGCTTTGACACGCGCTGAAGTTTGCTAATTAGATTAAGACCCTATCACTCGTGATTAATTAGATAATAAACATCTTCACAACAAGTAAGTAAATACATTTTATAATCTAAAACACAAACTGCTTAAATAAAATAAAATTAGTAATTTTTGTTGTAAAAGGTATATTTTAATTAAAATCCCTTAAAGGCCTACATCACAGAACGTCTTCGAACTAAAAAGTTTATCATCAGTGTACAGGTTTTTGGCATACTTCAGCCACCAAAATATATGGGTGAAAACCCTTTATAGTACATTCTTTCACGGTTTTTGCTGTAAATTTTAAAGAACCGCTTGGATTGACATGAAATTTGGCATACGCATAGCTAACATGTCAAAGAAAAAAAGTGATATGGTCCCGATTTGTGCTTTTGCCCTGGGGGTGAGTTTCACCCTATCTCGTGGATGAAAAAATATATGACCAATATAAGTCCCGAAATGGATAAACTGACTATTTTAAGCAATTTTTCTTCTATAGAGTTTTTTCACCAAATCAATACTTTTCGAGTTATTTGCAAGTGAATATGTTGATTTTTCAACAAAATAACCACGTTTTTAGACGTTTTTTTCGCAAATAACTCAAAACGTAAGCATTTTGTCTAAAAAAATAATCTTAGCAAAACTATAGCCTATAAAAAAGTGAAAAAAACGGTGTATATAGTAGGTCTCTATACCTAGTAAAAGCAGAGTTATATCTAATGAAAAATAGGTTCATATTCGAAAAATTCCAAATAGAATAATTCAATGTGAAATATCCAAATAATGAAGCATTCTTGGGGAAAACACATTACAACTTTTTTAAAGAGTTTGAAAAAAGCTTTATTTCTGTTTTTATAAAAAAATTATAGCATCAAATGTAAGCAAGTCACGCTCAAAATAAAGTTGATCCCTTTTGTCTTGGCAAAAAAATCAGGAAGATCACCCCCCAATTAGCAACTTAAATGAAATTAATCGTTACCGCTTCACAAGTTACTTTACTTATGTTTTCAAGCCCTTTTAACTACAGCTCTTTTAAAAATAAAGACTTTGAACCGATGAAACTTACAGATCATATGATCAATACATACGCGAGTAAAAAACTTGTGAAGTGGTAACAATTTAGTTCATTTGAAATGTTAATTAGGGGGCGATTTTCCCGATTTCTTACCAAAAAAAAAGGGACCAACTTTATTTTGAGCGTAAAACATGAGTTTCTTTTGATGCCAAAAATTTTTTTTAAAAACAAAAATAAGCATTTTTAAACACTTAAAAAAGTTAAATGGGTTTTCCCCAAAAAAGTGCTCCGTTTTTTGGTTATGGCACGTTAAAATATTCGATTTGGAATTTGACGAATATGAACCTATTTTTCATTAGCTATAACTCTGCTAGCCTATTAGGTCACTATACCTAGTAGAACTAGGTATAGTGACCTAATATCTACACCATATTTTTTTCGACCAAATACTTACTTTTTGAGTTATTTGCGAAAAACCGTGTGAAAATGTGGTTATTTTGTAGAAAAATTAACATATTCACTCGTAAATAACTCGAAACGTAATAACTTGGTGAAAAAACTTTATAGAACAAAAGTTGCTTAAAATTAGTCATTTTATCCATTTCCGGACTTATTTCGAACATATATTTTTCACCGCCAAAAGGAGGTGAAATTCACCCCTAGGGCAAAAGCACACATCGGCACAATATCACTTCTTTTCATTGACTTGTTAGGTATGTGTGTGCCAAATTTGATGTCAATCCAAGCGGTTCTTTAAAATTTAGAGGTTTTGCAATATTTTACCTTTAAAGAAAGTACTATTAAATGTTGTACAATAATTATAGAATGTTTACATTTTTGTATTCAATTTAAAATGATGTTTAAAATATTCCTAGATAATAGGTTTGTTCTAGCATCAGTTTCAAACGGTTTGAAACCATCAGCGAATACCGGACCAGCGCTAGTAGAGGGGATAGCACTGGTGACTGTATTATGTTCTCTCACTGACCAACTGTTTGCTGACGGTTTCTGACTAGTTTGACTGTTTGCTAGAACAAACCTAATAACATCACGCATTACAGGAATCCCCACACAACACGTGGATTGCTTCTCCAGAGGTTAGGTCCTCACATTATGGACAGTAAGTAGCATCTTATTCCCTTGTAGCTTGCAGGATGATTTTCTAGACAATTTACACATTGAACATCTTTTATATTCTTTTATGGCAATAATTGTGTATGTATGGCCAAAATGATGAAATCTTTGACATTGGGGTAGTTCGGTAGTTCCCTCTTCGTATGCAGTGGCACAACTGTGACAATAGTGTTGAGTAATTTATTGATGTCATATATATACATATATCCTTATTATTACTGTCAATAGCAAGTTCTATATTAAATAGTAGCAGATCTTTCTTTGTGTCTCTTTGTTTAATATTAGAGATGCTCAGTGCTGTATGTCCGTGCTCTAGCAATGCTTATCTCGGAATAAGCATTGCTGGAGCTTGTTTATTCCGAGGAATAAACAAGCTTATTGCTCGGTTTTGTTTTAGCTGGTAATGTATAGATAGTACGGACTATTTTTCTCTCCTAGATATTTTACGATTAATGAATAGTTTTTTGATAAATCAGCTTGAACCTTAATTTGACTGTTAGCAAGACTTTTAAAGTACATTTACTTGGAGTTATCTGCTGTAGTAAGTCCTGTAATGGTTTGATACACTCGACATTTTGTATAAATATGGGTGGTGGCTGTTCATCTCTTCGGTCTTCCAGCGTTTCCACTTCTTCACGAAATCTATCATTTTCAGGTAGGTAACTCGTATCTGGTAGATGTATGTAGATATGAATAGTTTTACTCATCAAACAATCATTGAGTGTAGCTGATAAAAACTTAAGGAAGGGATTTAATCACTATCCAAATTTTTCTTAAATCTTTATATCTTTCAGTTTTATATGTTTTGTGTGCGTAAATTAATTTCTTATTCATAACCTTAACACGAAAAACTAACTTTTTACCTCTACCATAAAACCGAAGGCTACAAAGCCCCTGATAATGTTTACTCTTTGTTAAACAGATAAAATAAAGAACGTTAAACAAAGAAATTTCAGATTATGTTAAAGAGCTAAATCGATTTTGTGACACATTAACATGTCGAAGATTAACAGAATCGAAGTAACACTACGATTCGATATCTTCTGGTCCTATTAATAATCCAAACAAATCGCCATTTACTTTCAATACCAAGGTCATTTTTTTAATGTTTATGACAGAAACTTTACACCCCTAAAGGAAAATTCGTCGCCTTTTCAGCGTTTTCTGTGCACAGGAAAAGACACTTGTTCCTTTAGGGCATTCCAAGACTTTGACGTTTATGACACCGCTGGGAGTCAAACATTGTATTTGTTTATCTACGGTGGAGACAGTTTTCCAAGCGTAAGTAACATGGACATAGTTAGTTATTTAGCATTTTTATAGGACGTTTCATAGAATTTAATCATTGTTTTTGTCTCTCAGATGATAACTTATTTAGTTGTTTTATTTTTAAAATGTAGAACTGATGGTAACCGATAAAAATGAATAGAGTAGAATAGAATAGAATAGAATAGAATAGAATAGATAGAATAGAATAGAATATGCTTTATTGTCATGAAAAATTTAACAATTTTATAAACAAAGCTTACAAGAATCATAAATAAAAACAATAACAAATACAATTTACTAAAATTATACAAATCGTCAATATAAATAAAACATAATAAAGTGAAATAAAAATCAGTAACAATCTATTGCAAAATAAAAAAAAAATTGCAAATTGCATAATCTACCTTAAGAAGTTTAATAAGTAATTTAATAAGTTATGCTGCTGCATATGACACTCAAATATAGATTAAGATTCTACTTATACATAAGAATACTGTAATTTCTTAGTTATTGGTTAACCTTCCGATGACCAACCTTTTTTTGTTACACGGATGACCAAGGGGGGGGGGGAATGACCCGGTCAAAAATGTCAAAAATGTCAAAAATGACAATTAACAAAAAAATAAAGTTTTTTTTATGGCATGTATTTTTATGGCATGGACGTTATGTCATTCAGCCAGTCACAACATGAGTATTAGTGTCATGTGTAGTGTGTATGTTGAGTAAGTGTCTTGTTACTATGCAAAGTCGACGTCATTAGCGTAAAACTACTTGAAATTACACATAATAGACGGTATTTTACTAAACATCAACTTCAGAATATATTTTTTATTCGTAAAATATAGGGAATTCTTTTTATTTCAAAATATGAGGATATCTAGAATGCTATCAAAGTCAAATAAAAAAATAATGAGTTAAAAATTGAAAATACTTTTGAATTTATTAAAGAAAAACATACGCTGGGGTCACAATTTCCCCCGCTTGGTCATCCGAAGGTTAAGAAACTCTGCTATTGAATAATATGGTCTTTCAGATAAATAGGCTTTTGTCATTTTACGGAACTTGGGGAAAGATGTTGCAGATTTAAGTTGTAGAGGGAGATGGTTGTATGTATATTTTTTTGCAGAATATAATATAGATTTCTTTACTAACTCACTGGACGGGATCGGTAAATAGATGTCAAAGGTAAAATTTCTGGTGGAATAGTCATGTCTAGGTCTTGCTGGAAAGACATGTAGATGTTTACGAATTAAGCAAACAGTTTCTAAAATATATAAAGAAGGTAGTGTTAGAATCCTGTGATCTTTGAAGTAGCTTCTGCAATGTGTTGTTCTTCTGAGGCCAAACAGATATCTTATTGCTCTTTTTTGTAATTTAAAAATAACATCGGATTGGACAGCTGTACCAGAACCCCAAAAAGCAGGCATATCGAAGATGGGACTCGAACAATGAAAAGTATGTTATTTTGGAAGAGGCTAAATTCATTTCCTTCGAAACAGATCTTATTGTAAAGCAAGCGGAAGATAGTTGCTTGCTTAACACATCGATATGAAGAGACCATTTAAGGTTGCTATCTAAAAAAATACCAAGGAACTTTACAGAATCAACGATACTGACCTGACTGTTATGAAGAGGTAAGGGTTGAAGAGTTCCTTTATAAGATAATGCTACTGTTTTATCTACGTTAAAAGAGAGTAAATTAGAATCGGACCAGGATTTTATTGTGAGTAGATCAGAAGTTATAGTAGCATGAAGAGTTGCGATATTTGAGTTGCTCAAGTGATACTGGTATCGTCAGCAAAAAGAAAAACTTCTCCATCGATTTTTAAACTAGTGATGTCATTAATAAAGATAAGGAATAGTAGAGGACCCAATACTGAACCCTGTGGTACCCCACATACAACATTTTTGAGACTAGAGTCTGTATCATTTGCTCTAACCAGTTGTTTCCTATTATCCAAGTCAGATTGAAACCAGTTCAAAGAAATACCTCGAATTCCATAGAAATCTAGATTTTTTTATCAAAATGTAGTGATTTACACAATCAAAAGCTTGGGCATAATCACAAAAAACAGTGGCAGTGTGCAGATTTTATTGTTTAATGCTTGATAAACCTCATGTAGTACAGAAAACATGGCATCGGTGGTACATTTATTATTTAAAAAGCCGAACTGATTGTGTGATAAAATCTTGTTATCAACGAGAAAGGACATAAGTCTGGCTTTTATAAGTCTCTCAATAATTTTGGAGAGTACCGGTAGTAATGCAATAGGACTATAATTGCAGGCATTCGATTTTTCACCACCCTTATGAAGAGGAATAATGATGGCCGTCTTTAGGCACTCTGGAAATTAACCTTTCTCAAAAGAATCATTAATTAGAGAGATGAGGACTCCCAACACATTGTCTGGGAGATTTAAGAACATTTTTATGGATAGTCGATCGGTACTACAGGAAGATTTGCTTTTGATACTATTGATTGTTTGGATCAGTTCAGATTTATCAACCGGTCTTATAAAGAATGAATTCGAAACCTTTCTTGAATGAGCTGTATCATGATTACTTCGCATTCCCCACTTCAAAAGACAACAAAAATGAGGCATATATTATCTTTTTAAATAAATTCTTCCAGTGAAAATGTTAAATTAAGCCTTGTACAAAACAAAATTACAATGAAACGCAACTAAAATGATATAAAACACATTAAGAACTGATAGAATAATATTTATGTTTGCCTCCCAGCCGCCATACGGATTTAATTTTGACAGCATGTTGGAATGCCCTATATCTACGGGTAATTCGACATAAAACATTTGACTAATGTAAATGTTGCCTTTACTTAAATCGTCTGACAAAAGAAGGTAATGTACTCACATTACTTCAGATTCAGCTGTAAAACGAATTGACTGGACGTTTATTTTCTGTGTAGTCAATTTTTTATCGTATCGTATCTGTAGAAAGTGCGAAACAATCATCGGAGACGATCAGTTTGGATTCAGAGCCGGCATGGGAACGAGAGAAGCCCTCTTCAATTTACTAGTTCTCGCGCAAAAATGCTACGACCAACAGAAAGATATATTTATATGCTTTATAGACTTCGAAAAAGCATTTGATAGAGTAAGACACGACCTACTATTAGAACGTTTGCAAGAAGTCGGTTTAGATGGAAAAGACATCAATTTACTAAAGAACTTTTACTGGAACCAAAACGCCAGAGTTAGGATCGAGGGTTCCACATCCGCAGAAGTAGAAATTAGAAGCGGAGTTAGACAGGTATGTGTTCTGTCGCCTCTGCTGTTTAATATTTACTCCGAGTTTCTATTTAAAGAGGCACTGGAGGACTCCAAGGATGGAGTCAAGATGAATGGCGTAAATATCAACAGCATCAGATACGCCGATGATACGGTGTTGATTGCGGATTCCGACTTGGGTCTACAACGACTCATCGACAAGACCAACTCGACCTGTGAGCAGTTTGGTATGAAAATAAACATTAGAAAAACCAAAGTGATGTCAATCCGAAAAAACCAAAACGTACCTCAACCTTGCACAATAAATGGGCACATTTTAGAACAAGTCAATAGATTTAAGTACTGGGATGTTGGATCGATAGCAGCCTAAATCCTGATCTAGAAATAAGATCGAGAATAGAACAGGCCAGAAAATCTTTCGAAAAAATCAAAAAACTTCTTTGTGATTCTCGAATAAATCTCGAAATTTGACTACGTTTATCCAAATGCTACATCTGGTCGACTCTTCTCTATGCAGTTGAGACATGGACCTTTAAAACATCAACCATAAATAAGTTGGACGCCTTTGAAATGCGGATCTACCAGAGAATTCTCAAAATTTCGTGGACATCGCATACCTCAAACGAAGAAGTGCTGCATATAATAGGCAGGGCAAGAGAACTTTTCAACGCAGTGAAAGTTAGAAAAACATCATACCTGGGTCACAGACTGAGAAATAATAAGTACATACCAATATGCTCAACTTATAGTGAAAGGAAAGATCGAGAGAAGGAGCGGACTAGGAAGGAAAAGACTATCGTGGCTCAGAAATATCCGACAATGGACGGGGCTAAATTTTGAACAGCTAATAAGAACAGCTGAAGACAGAGAAGAGTTTGCAATTGTAGTAGCCAACCTCCCTTGAGGAGACGGCACTTTAAGAAGAAGAAGAACTTTTTATGATGAAGGCTGGATTTCAAACAATTTACTGAGGAAGCGAGGAGTACGGGTTAAAATTTTAGAAGAAATTTGCTGGTTTCATCAGTCAAATCTTAAACCCTATAGTAACAATGAGATTCGGATCGACGGAACGACGAAGAACAAAGTAGACGTGTGAAAAGTGAAACTAAAGAAAAATAAAGAAAACATATTAAGAAATAAATACATTTCACTTACCAAATTAAATTGGGTAAATTAACTAACATAGGTGGTGATATAACTGTTGCAACTTCTTCCGCAGCGAGTGAAAAAGGAACTCAACTTCTAACGGAAAATGAAGAAAATAGCAAGAGTAGGCCTATTTATAGGAAGATATTCAAATAGAAAAGTAGTAAATATCATGCTTGTATCAACACCATACCAGCTTCGCAAGTTCTTCAACCATGAAGTTCTTCTTCGTCCTGGACTGAGTTTGCATAGCAACCTATATTTGGGAGCAGTGGCGGCTCGTGATTTTTACAATAGGGGAGGCTATACCTAACTGTAAAATATCTAGACAAATTTGCACTAGCAAAAAAATGCGCCAAAAAATGTAATTTAAGGCCCCATTTTTTGACCATTTTTTATTTACATTTCATAATATCATCCTAATTCACAATTTCATGATATCATATAATTTTAAAAATAGTTAGTCTAATTGTAAAAGTTTAATACCTAATTGTAAAAGTTTAATACCAAAGTTTGTGTCGTTTATTTGTTTAAAATAAATACAGATTTGAAGTTTTGCAGTCCATACATAATGAAGTTTCAAATTTTTTAAGATACTCAACTGAATTTTTTTAGTTCTAAACGCGGCCTACTGCGAATTCAAAAACACCATAAATTACCGATACTTTGCTTTGAGTTAGAGATAACGGAAAAAGTTATTTGAGCAAGTTGTTCCAAATATTATTATAACCCCACATACCAAATTTCATAACAAAATTCGCACTTTTAGATTTTTCATTATGTATTTTTAGTCAGGACCCTAAAATTCGTTGTCCCGAGACGCACGCAACCACGCAACGGAGCCGATAAGCTATTCTGCCTCCCTTGGTATATCTCCGGGCAGCGTGTGATGGCACCGTAGATGCCACTGTTAGGAGACCGGGTCTCCTTAAACGCCTGCTGCGCTGCACGGAGCATTAGCAACGGAGACTGTTGGGCTTCTCGGCTCCGTGCTCCGTTCATGCATCTCGGGATAACCCAGGGTCCTGCCTACAATAATATGTAATAAAACTGAGACGCGATCATGCGTTCTAATGCTAATGCTCCGTACGTATGGATAATTAGTGATAATATGGAATTTACACGTTGTATAATAGTGAGAGTTGTACTTGTTGTTTTCGCGATTCATGATAAACAAAACAGTGTAGAGTGTGTAAAAAATTTATGGGGAGGCTGAGCCTCCCTTGCCTCCTCTGACGAGCCGCCACTGTTTGGGAGCTCCCATTATATATTCGAAATACTCCAGCTTTCTCTTCTGATGCTTTTTATAATCTCAGTAGTCTTGCTGAGACTTTCGAGTATTGTGGAGTTTCGAATCTTCTCCACTCAAGAAACTTTTAAAATTCTTATTAGTCCGTTCTTTAACGGTAAAATATTGCAAAACCTCTAAATTTTAAAGAACCGCTTGGATTGACATGAAATTTACCATACACATAGCTAACAAGTCAAAGAAAAAAAGTGATATTATGCCGATATGTGCTTTTGCCCTGGGGGTAGTTTTCACCCCATCTTGGGGGTGAAAAAATATTCGTCCAAAGAAAGTCAGGAAATGGAGAAACTGGCTAATTTTAAGTAACTTTTGATCTATAGAGTTTTTTCACAAAGTCAATACTTTTTGAGTTATTTGGCAGTGAATATGTTGATTTTTTCAACAAAATAACCACGCTTTTAAACGGTTTTTCTCAAATAACTCAAATAGTAAGTATTTTGTTGAAAAAAATATTCTTATCAAAAATATAGCCTGTAAAAAATTTAAAAAAATGGTGTATATATCACGTCTCTACACCTAGTAGAAGCAGCGTTATAGCTAATGAAAAATAGGTTCATATTCGTCAAATTCCAAATGGAATACTTTAACATGAAATAACCAAAAATGAAGCACATTTCGGGGAAAACTCATTTCAACTTATTTAAAGTGTTTAAAAAAAGCTTCATTTTTGTTTTATAAAAAAAATTTCTAGCATCAAAATTAAACAAGTTACGCTCAAAATAAAGTTAGTCCCTTATGGTTTTGGTAAAAAAATCGAGAAATTCACCCCCTAATTAGTATCTTAAATGAACTTAATAGTTACGACTTCACAAGTTTCTTTGACTCGTGTATATACTGTTTATATGATCTGTAAGTTTCATCGGTTCAAAGTCCTTATTTTTAAAAGGGCTGTAATTAAAAGGGGTTGAACGAGTCACTGATCTCGAATGTATGCAAATTTAGAAACACCAAATCTTAATCCTTTTTTGTCTAAGAGAAAAACAAAAAAATATATGATATTCAGAAAACTAAATCTCACTTTTTTTGTGTTTCGAGATTTTTGGTATCTCTAACAATTTTTAAGCTTTTTGAAAAAAGCATATTTTTCAAAATTTAAATTTTTAAAAATTTTACTTTGAAACCAAATTTTTTCAAAAATAAGCACTTTGAATCGATGAAACTTACAGATCATATAAACACAACATAAGTAAAATAATTTATGGAGCGGTAACGATTAATTTCATTTAAGTTGCTAATTAGGGGGTGGTCATCCCTATTTTCTTTTTGCAAAAACAAAAGAGACCAACTTTATTTTGAGTGTAACTTGCTTAAATTTAATGCTAGAAACTTTTTGTAAAAAGAGAAATAAACCTTTTTTTAAACACTTTAAAAAAGTTATAATGGGTTTTCCCCAAAAAGTGCTTAATTTTTTGGATATTTCACTTCGAAATATTCTATTTGAAATTTGGTGTATATGAATCTATTTTTCATTGGCTAGAACTCTGGTTCTACGAGATCCAGAACCTAACGCGTATACCATTTTTTTACACTTTTATAGGCTATATTTTTGCTAAGAACGTTTTTTTCGACAAAATACTTACTTTTTGAGTTATTTGCGAAAAACCGTCTAAAAATGTGGTTATTTTGTTGAAAAATGAACATATTCACTCGCAAATAACTCGAAAAGTGTTGACTTGGCGAAAAAGCTCTATAGAACAAAAGTTACTTAAAATTAGTCAGTTTACCCATTTCCGGACTTATTTTGGACATATATTTTTTCACCCCCAAGAGGGGGTGAAATTCACTCCCAGGGCAAAAGCACACATCGGCACAATATCACTTTTCTTCTTTGACATGTAAGATATACGTATGCCAAATTTCATGTCAATCCAAGCGGTTCTTTAAAATTTAGAGCAAAAACCGTGAAAGAATGGACTAAATATAGCACCACAGTGTGAAGCCTCAAGGCGGTTTAGAGAGATTTTATTCACAGTCCAGGACTCGACACCATAAAGTAAGACCGAAAACACGTAGCAGCGAAGTAGGCGGATCCTCAATGCCAATTTTAGGTCTGTTACATAACACCTTGGACATCCTTCTAAAAGCAGCTCTAGCCTGCTCTATCCTGGATCTAATTTCACCATGACTCTCTGCGTTACAATTTAACTGATATTCAAGGTAAACAATTTTATCCCATTGGAACACAAAAAAGTGTTCGAATAGAGTTGGTTGATTTAACAGCGTTTTGGTAAAAAACCACAAAAGGGACAATAAAGGTTGAAACGAGGTATTTTTCAATTCAAATTGTCCCTACCCTAAATTTAGCTCATAGTTCTATACTTCTCAAAATTCTGTACGGTTTGTATAGATATTTTCTCTGCAACTTTGACAATGTGTAAAATGAGTTTAATATACGGTTTTATTTGTTTTTTAAATCACACATTTATATTAAAACCATATTACAGCACAATAAAACAATTAATATTAGCTTTGTGTATACAATCGTCAAATAATTTTAACCTTCATGACAGGGCTTTAACGTTAAAGTGATATGTATTCAAATAAACTGAATATTTTTAACTGTGATTAATTTTAGAACAATTAATAATATAATGGTTTAATAACATTTTATTACTCATAATTGTATATGTCATTGTTAGTATATTTTATTTAATGCGAAATTACAATTACTATTATGCACAAAATAAACGAGGAATTAGACTAGTCGTCAGAGACTAAAATGCCATTGAAAATGTCCTAAAAATCATACTAACAAGCTGAATTTTGCTGAGCATATCAATTTAGGGACCCCAAAAAGATACAAAAAGAGATAATTTTGAAAAAAAAAAGTTTATTAGCACTTTTTGTGTAGAAGGAACCATTCGCTACATAAGCACTAACGATCTACAAGACCTCCGGAAATATAGAGAGAAGAACAGAGAAGTTAAGGCTGTTAAAACGAATGAAAAAATGAACAATGGGAACGGTCATACATGGACGAATGGACAAGGAAGTATAGAACAGAATATGGGAGGAACAAGAAGCTCAGAAGCCTGGAAAATTGTGAAATCATTACGAACTAACAGGAAAAAGAAAACTGTTATACAGTACATACAGGACGACGGGTGGGAGAACAATTGTAAAACTCTACTGATAGAACAAAGACCAGAATTCGACATTGATGGATATGAAGAAAAAACAATAATCACAGAGAAGGAAAAAATAGCCATAACAGACAAAGAGATGAAACAAGCAATAAATTCCACGAAGAACAATAAAGTTAGAGGGCCAGGAGGACCTGTGGCCGAGGTAATCGAATATGGAACAGAGAAATTAAGAAAAAATTTATGCCGAATCATGGAAATAGCAGTAAATGGAGAGGGCATTCCTAAACACTGACAGGAAGTCTATATAACATCGATATATGTATAAGAAAGGGAATAGAAAAGAATGCGAGAACTACAGGGGAATAAGCGTCATCGCTACAATGGGAAGACTGTAAGTCAGTATCCTCAGGAACAAAATGGAGTGATTCAGAAGAGTCACTTATTTATGACTAATTTATAATTTTTAAAACGTTTTTATATACTTGGCTTCATCTATGTCAAGATCTCCGCAAAATTTGGAATCCATTTTAAACAGAGTTCTAGGCTACCTAGGCACCTGAAATTTTCAGAATAACTCAGAACTTGTTAACAATGCAATATTTCACTGCTATTATATGGATAAATATTCTTCTTCTTCGTGTGACTAGGATTACTCCTGTTTGTCTGCCTCTTATTCTGTTTCAGTTGTTGTTGACTGTACATTGTCTTTCCATCTTTTCGGCGGATTTCCAACGGGTCTTCTGCTATACGGATTGTTGTTTTTACAGATGTTCGCTAATCTATCTGGTTCCATTCGATTTACATGTTCGTTCCAGTTTTTCATTATGGATAAATCGATTTTTTAAATTTCAAACTATTTTAAAAATGTGACTAATGCAATGACATTTAGATTCCATTTTAAAGTACGTCAACAAATCGATAATTACAAATTGATGGTGGCTCAGTGGTAGAGCATTGGACTGCAGATCGAGAGGTCCTGAGTTCGAAACCCGGCTGTTACGTATCTTTTTTTAATTTTTTAAATAAACAATTAAAAGTTAATATACTTCAAGTTCATATTTTATAAGTTAATTATTATATAGAAATATTATAATATATACCTACCATTTTAAATATTTTCTTTGGTTTATATATGAGTTTAAATCCGCTAGATAAAATATGCCTCTAAAATAGTCGATTACAAAATTCTTTTATGGCAGAAATTAACAAAATAATTTATAATTTTATATTTGGTCCTATAAATAATGAAAACGTTTTATTATAAAAAGTTCTTTTTTATAAAACTGTAATTATTTATAAATTGAATTATAAGTATTTATAGATTAAAATAAATTATAATTATTTATACATATTATTAATTTATTTAGAATTTTTGGAAGCGATTTCTGGATTGACAGCCGAAACGTCATAATTTTATTGCTGAATTTTTGACAACAATTTCCGGATTGGAAGTCGAAACGTCGAAACAAATGTAAAATATAATTTACATTATATAATCAATAGTGCTTTGATCCCATTAAAAATAATATTTTAGCCAATATTAATCATATTCGGAGTTTACGTCAAAGTAATTTGATTTTATTCGTGGGCCGGAGTAGCTCAGGCGGTAGGATGTCTGAGTTCCATGCAGGTAGGCCGGGGTTCGAATCCCAGCGCCGCGCGCCGGCGAGAACAGCTAGACATTTTTAAAAATGTCTATGGACCCCAGGTCGCCTCAGCCTGAATAAAATGAGTACCTTGGGTAAAACCGGGGGTAATAATAGGCGGTTGAAGCGTAGCACTGGTACTGGTCCTGTCAGAGGCGGCTCTAGCGCATGTAGCGCCCGTGTGCAGTCGATGCTCTGGCGCCCTTTGGTAGACGCGCAGTCAAAATGGAATAGCCGAATAGGTACCTACCTATTCCTAGTACTGGTACATAGGGTATTAGAGGGTATTAGGTACACTTATATTGTAAACAAAAATCCAGATGTAAATAGTCCAATATTAAATGATGTCGGGAGCCAATAGGTATTTACGGCGTCAGAACAACCTACCCAAAAGAGCCCCTTTAGACTTTTTATCGGCAGATAGTTTGCCTTCAAACTAATTTGTCGGCCAGATATCGGCCGACAGTTTAATCATTGTTGAGCTAACTAGAACTTGCGCACACACGACGATTGTTTATCGGTCGATAGTTCAATTCTCTCCTAGTTTTGGTATCCAATACTTGTGCAGTGCGAATATTTTTTAAATATTTTGCTAAAAAATGGCATCGTCTAATTCACAAACGTTAATTGTAGAAACCTGCATGGCCCAATTAGCATGACTAGTTCATTGAAGGTGACTAAGATCATCCAATAAAAGGCGAAAAACTTTTTTGGGTAATCAAGTAATTTAGAATACATTGTGTAGAATTTTCCACTAAATAATCTATCACTGAGAATTCATCATCAGCATCATCAACAGCTATTTCATCCATCGCCAGAAGGAAGCCTTCCTTAGGTGTATCCATTCATTTTAGTTTGTTGTTTTTTGCATCCATTCGTGACCAGCCATTCACTTGATGTCATCAGTCCATCTTGTTTGAGGTCTGCCTCTACTTATTTTGCTAGTCCTTGGTCGTCATTTAAGAATTTGCTTCGTCCAACAGTTGTTTTCTATTCTTCCTATGTGTCCTGTCCAGTTCCATTTTAACATGACAATCTTCTGGATCACGTCTGTTACTTTTAACCGTCACGGCGTCTTATTTATTTTACTGTAAATTATGATGCACTCAATACTATCGGAATCTCTTCTTGGATTTCCTCCTCCGTTATATGAGAGCGATAATAACATGTCTGGATAATTTTTTCATTGTGCGACTACTAACTTCAACAGTCAAATAAGAACTTTAGTACTAAATCGTTCGAGAATAGTCGGTCGGCTGTTGATAGTGTGCGCCTTCTTCACCAACCCGACTGTTTAGTTGGCTCAGTATGCGCACTAACAGCCCATCCCGACTAAACTATCTGCCGATAAAAAGTCTGCAGTATGCGGGGCTCCACTTACTGCAGTGTTTTATCCTTCCAGTGTTTTAATTTTTGAAGGAACGAAAAAGTGTCATTATTTCGCTTTAAAAGTTCGAAGCGTTCGTTAAATTTAGTAATTGCGGTATCTAATAGGTAATAGTAAAAGTTTACTTTAAAATGTATTTTCGCGTCAGCTACTGATTCATCTTCCGCCTCCTATTTAAAAATTTTTCATATTTTATGTTGAAATAAAGTAAAGGACCCGCTCTTTGGTGCTCGGCGCCCCTAACATCCCGGCGCCCGTGTGCACCGCACACCCTGCACAATAGGTAAAGCCGCCTCTGGGTCCTGTCACTTCCTTGTATACCGTAGGTCCTAGAGATAGCAGACTACCTTGCTACAATCCTAAAGCCGCGTTAGCGATATAAAACTAGAGACTATTATTATTAATTTGATATTCTACGTCTTGATGCAGAAAACGATATTCGCCCAAATGCATTTACATGGATATCTTGATGAATTTTTAATAAAACCTTGACGTGGCTTCTTTAACTTACGATGCAGTTCAATCAATTTCCAATGTATTATTAAAGTCGTCGGAATATTACATAGATATGGAAATTTAAATATAGAAGATAAAATAAAAATCTACAATTTACGATTAAATAACAATTACAGAATACTACAAAAAATATAAAGGATATAGACTGTTAACCCCCTAGTTAAAAAAATCGTTACCCCTTTATAATTCACTTTATTCATGTAATTATAGTATAAAAACAAAATCAATGGGAAAATACCCAGTAGCTGGCTGAATACCATAATTAAAAAATCATACAGAAGTAAAAAACTTCATTTGTACAATGGTATAAAAAGTTTATTAAAAACTATTAAAAGTCATCCAAAAGGATCTGCAAAACGTTTTCGATCTAGATCAGATCATCTTCAGTGCGTTCTGCCTAGTACATGGAACTAGCAACCTTATGAAAATGGTAACATCGAGAAATATGGTTTACATGTTAATTCTATAATATTTATAGCAACTCCAAGTCGATGTTAAAGGATTAATTTATGTGTTAGGAGTGCTCGAAGGGCAACATGGTTCCCTGTTCGATAAAAAATCGTGGTTTTTGCCAGTTCAATGGACACATACCAACAAAGGTGAAGGAGATGACAATCCAATTATTGTCATAATTGTGAATAATTGGATTGTCATCTCCTTCACCTTTGTTGGTCTGTGTCCATTGAACTGGCAAGAACCACGATTCTTTATCGAGCAGGGAACCATGTTGCCCTTTGAGCACTTCTAACACATAAATTAATCCTTTAACATCGACTTGGAGTCGCTATAAATATTATAGAATTAACATGTAAACCATATTTCTCGATGTTACCATTTTCATAAGGTTGCTAGTTCCATGTACTAGGCAGAACGCACTGAAGATGATCTGATCTAGATCGAAAACGTTTTGCAGATCCTTTTGGATGACTTTTAATAGTTTTTAATAAACTTTTTATACCATTGTACAAATGAAGTTTTTTACTTCTGTATGATTAATTATCGTATGTTCTTGCTATAAAAGTTTGGCTGGTTTGAAATAATAATAATAAGGGGTAGTCTGCTATATCTAGGGCCTACGGTATACAAGGAACGTATACAGGGCCAGTGCTACGCTCCAACCGCCTATTATTAACCCTGGTTTTACCCAAGGTACTCATTTTATTCAGGCTGAGTCGACCTGGGGCCTATGGACATTTTAAAAATGTCTAGCTCGCCGGCGCCGGGATTCGAACCCCGGCCTACCTGCATGGAAGTCAAACATCCTACCGCCTGAGCTAATCCGGCCCTCTGGTTTAGAATGCTGCTTTATAAAAATTGAGTTTGAACGGAGAGCAGAATTTTTGTTTAAAAAAAATCCCTTTTTTTTTAATAAAATGAGAACTAAATATAGAACTACATATAGAAAAGAAAAACCTACAACTTTTTGTACTCTACAAAATTTTGTGTACCTATCTCTAATAATTTTCGATTCATTATAAAAAAAAAGCATTTTTCACCAAAATGTAACTTTTCCTATTTACTTAATGGTACACTTATTGATTTGGATATAGCCGTTTCAGGTTTTACTGCAAATCTTTGATTACATTAAAGATTATTTAATAATAAATTCTTTCTTTGGTCGATAAACTTTGATTGTAGTTTTTTTGGTAAATAAAAAGGTCGAACACGTTTCAGTGGAGATCGATTTCCCTTTTTGTATTGTGGTATTTAATGGCGCATTTTATGTTAACTTCTGTGGTAGGAGTAACACTGTATGATCCTAAAGGAATAAAGTCTTCCAAAAATCTTATTAATGACATTTAGGCCTGGATCCCGCGTACCAAAAAAAAGTTGATTAATAGCAAGATGAAAATTTGTTAATAGCTTAACGGTGTCTAGTCGGACAAACTTTAATGAATGGGAACACTGGAACAGGGGAAGCTTTAATTATGGAAAAAGTTAAAAATATGAAACGTCAGACTACGAAAACGTTCCCTGTATTTTGCCGGACAGAACTTCTAATTGATTTGTTACCATTTCATTAAACTCTCATGCAAAAATCAGACTGATGTTTATCACCAACTGGGCATTTTAATGAGTGGAACACGAAGAATGTGTCAAATGACAGGAATCATGTTGGTTAGTAAGAGCAGTCTGATTTTTGCATGAGAGTTTAATGAAAGGGTAACAAATCAATTGGAAGTTCTGTCCGACAAAATACATGGGACGTTTTCGTAATCTGACGTTCCAAATTTTTAACCTGTTCCACAATTAAAACTTCCCCTGCTCTAGTGTTCCCGTATATCAAAGTTTGTCCGACTAGACACCGTTAAGCTATTAACAAATTTTCAGCTTGCTATTAATCAACTTTTTTTTGTTACGCGGGATCCAGGCCTAATTTAATAGAAAAATCTTTGAATTTAAAATAAAGTAAAGAAATCTAAATGATCCAAGTGGTAAGATGGTAAGACCAAGTTATTATATAGAAAATATTTAAATTCTTTCTAGAACAAACAATCCAAAGGATATCATAGTACATACCATCTGCTGACAATGAGAACATTGACAGAGAACCAATGAATACCAACTACCCGTATTTCTTGCGTTCGTAGACTAATAAAAAGGCATTTGACAGTATCGAGATATGGGCCACAGAACAAGCTATTAATAATTATAGAATAAATTTTAGGTATAGGATTGTATGAAAACGCAACTATGATAGTACAGCTAGACAAAAATACAAATCTCATCCACATTGAGAGAAGAGTTAGAGAAGACGACGTAATATCACCAAAGCTGTTTAATCTAACCCTAGAAGACGTTTTTAAAACTACAAATTGGTCAACATATGGGATCAAAGACAATGGAAACCACAAAAGTTAAACCACCTCAGATTCGCTGACGACATCGTGAGTATAGCGAACACATTCGAGGAACTACAATCTATTATGGAAGAACTCGCAGCCAGCTCCCAAGTCGGCCATAAAATTTAAAATGACAAAAACAAAGATACAGACACAGATGATAAACACCTACAAATCCAGATGTATAATTTTAAATGGCAAAGAAATAGAAGAAGTCCAAGAATATTATTTACCTAGACCAAATTTGACACAGAGAACAAAAATGAGGAAATCGCTAGAAGACCCAAACTGGCATGGGCAGGGTTTGCAAAACTGGATGCTTGAGAACCGCAAAATACCTCAATACTTGAGAATCAAAATGTTCAACCAGTGCGCCCTTCCTATGATGACATAAAATATGAATAAACTAGCACCAACAGAAAGGGCAATGGAAAGAGCAATGCTAGGTATAGGTAACTCAATTAATGGAGCATGGCAGGCCACACTGCTAGACAAAAAGACCAACGTTGGAACGCGACAATACAACATTGGAGACTCTACAAAGGAATTTTGCTCACAGTAGAGATCGATGGAAGGAGTTGGAAGAGGCCATGCCCAACAATGGATGATAGAAGGCTAAGAAGAGAAGGAGAAGAAAAATAAGTTTAAAAGTTAAAAAAAAAAGTTTGCTTAACTTTGAATTGAAGTTGGGATCTCTCGATCCGTGTCTAGCTTACTGAAAACGTACCGTTGTCTGTTCGTCTGTGAAATCGGACAGAGCGGGTCATTATCTATGCGTCTGAAGAAAAGTTTTAAGTGCTAATGTAAAAGAATACTGACCTGGCCTTTCTCATCCAAACGTAAAAAGCAGTCTGAAAATTCATCTCCTTCAAACATTTCTGCTTCGGAATAATTTTGTCGGTTTCTATTGCTTTTGCTGCTCCCTCTGGATCTTCCTCGTTACTTTTTTCTTTCATCGTAGATAACAACGGCGGCAAATAAAGAAAAATTGTAACTAGATGCAACAAACCAGAAGAAAACGAAAGCGTTTCACCGCTGAAATAATTTTCCACGGTTTCCACGAAAAACTATAATTTCATTGTACGGAAATTGAGAAATATTTTTGTATAAAATGGTTAAAATTAGCTGTTTCTTTCAGAAAATAAATAAAATAGTCAAGAAGGTTTCAAGCGCGTGTCGTTTTCTGAGTGATAGTATTAGTGGACAGCCACAAACTGACTAATCGGCCAGCCATCCAAACCAGCTCAGAGTATCTGAATAAAATATGAAATTACGACAATTCTGAGCTGGGAAATTTATTAGTGGAATCAATATCAGTAGCGTGTCTATCGGCAGGTGCCGTGGGAAACTGGGTCAATAGATGTTTTGGGCGGTCGTGTGCGATTCTACAACCTATCTTTGCAATTATCTGTGGGAAGATCGAAATCTGGTAATCTGGCCTATTTTAATCCAAAGAGGGAGACGTATAAATCTCATTTTGTCAACCTCTCGTAAAAAGAGTATCAGTAATGCCAACAAATTAAAGTTAACTTAATCTGGACAATATATTTAATAATGTAGTGTAATAGTGTAATAAAATAAGTCCACCTTTTTTTCTTCTATCTATTGCTTATTGTTATGCGTATTGATTAAATGAACAATACCGTCAGCTTATTATCAGATTGTTGGAGAGTAATAGGTACATAATTTTTTGGTTTTAAAAACTATCCAGAAAACACAAGATTACCAACAAATAAATGAAAATAGCTATGTCCACCTACCTCTACCAAAAGTATACTTTTCCGGACCTGATTGTAGGGAGCAAAGTCGTACTTTTCCTCCCTAGGGGGTAAAAGTTCTTTTCCTCCCTCGGGAGTAAAAGTGACGTCATGGTATGTCATTGATGAAATAACTTATTGACGCCCTATACAATATTCTATTATCTACTACGTAAGTATCTATACATTTTAACATTTAAATAATTGATGGATTCGACCGTTACTTGATGGAAGTTCATTTTATCTCACAATAAAACACTAAAAACTTTTGTTTTCTATACTTCCACAAAATTTATTATTTACAACTATGTGACTACAGCTGTTTCGGCAGAGTGCCTTTCTCAAGTGATATAATTTAGTGTTTGCCTTTTTAAGTCTCTAACTCAACAATAGAAAAACAGACACTTCTACATACGCACTTCACCTTCTAGATCATAATCATTCTTTCAATGAAGAGTTTCAAATTCTGCATATCCAAAATAAAGGCCTTAAGCTATCTTTTTTAGAATCTATGGAAATTAATAAACTGAAAAATACAGATATAATTCTGAATGACCAACTCGAGACAAACAGCTCCCCACTCCTCAACCTCTTCAGTTAGAGACTTAAAAAGGCAAACACATTGTAAATTATATCACTTGAGAAATACACTCTGCCGAAACAGCTGTAGTCACATAGTTGTAAATAATAAATTTTGTGGAAGTATAGAAAACAAAAGTTTTCAGTGTTTTATTGTGAGATTTTAACGTTTATTTATAGAACACCCTGTATTTTGCAGAATAGAAAAAACAGTAAATTGCTATTTTTATTTAACAATGTTTAGATTAATAATTTGACTTACATTTGACAGTTGACAGTTCTGCTGTACCTACTTGTTAGTTTTAGTTTTCTAATAAATTGTGTTAGTTACATAAATAAATTATTTAAAAATGAAAAAACGACTTGTTATTTGAGGAAGGTGGAAAAATCATATGTATAACATGGGAGTAAAGTGTCTTTTTCTCCCTTGAATGATTACTGCCCTCCGCTACGCTTCGCGCAGTAAACTTCATTCTCGGGAGGACGTTATATTATAAGGGAGGAAAGTGTTACTTTTCCTCCTGAGAATGAAGTTTACTGCCCGACGCGTAGCGGAGGGCAGTTATCATTCAAGGGAAGAAAAGGCACTTTACTCCCATGTTATACATATGATTTTTCCACCTTTATGTAACTAACTGACAAAATTTATTAGAGAACTAAAACTAACAAGTAGGTACATTTTAACTGTCAACTGTCAAGTATAAGTCACATTATTAATGTAAACATTGTTAAATCAAAATAACAATTTACTGTTTTTTACCATTCTACAAAATACAGGGTATTCTATAAATAAACGTTATACATAAAATATTATTTCTCGTACTTGGGATTAGAATGATTCAGTAGAGCGTGCGCAATATACTCAGAATCAACCTCTAACTCGTTTCGCCTAAAAATCCTCCTAATACGTGGTATTAGAATGTAGATAGCGCATTGCTTTTTTAAAACCAAATTGTGTTTACCGCTGACTTCTTCACCCTTTTTATACATCCATGAATAAATTATTTCAAGGAATACCTACAAGACGACAAATACATCCACTATTCGTTGATCTAACTAAGGCGTATGATACCTTACTACTATGTAAATTATGGGAAAATCGTGGAAAAATCCCCTATTAATATAATATAACTTTAATAAAAGCAGTGCAAAAATTTTACAACAACACCCAAGCAAACATAAAGATCAACAACAGATTGTCCGATAGCTTCATGGTGAATAAGGGACTACGACAAGGATGCAGCTTATCGGCAACACTGCTTAAAAGCTATATAAACGAGGTCTTGAATAAATGACGGAAATCTGTAATGACGGTATGGGGATACACTAGCTAAACGACGACTCAACACTATACACACTACATTTTGCTGATGATCAGGTGGTGATTGCCCAGAATAAAGATGATCTAATATTTATGAAACTCGGCTGTTTCGAGAATACAAAAAAATAAGCCTAGGTATACGTCAATATAGAGAAAACCAAATATATGTGTAAATGAGGAGAGAAAAATGAGTTACAACCAGAGGATGATATGGTTATCCAACCAAGCTCTAATTGTGTATATCTTGGACCGAGAATCTAATAAAATGGAAGGCAAAAAGTCGAAATAGAGGAAAGAGTATGAAAGGAAAGAAAGTAATAGGAGCTTTGAACTCACTACTTTGATCAAAAACCATATCAAAAGAAAAGAAATCTCAGCTATATAATAGCATCTTTAAAAGCGTGGTACTGTATGGATGTAAAACCTGGCAACTGAATAAGCGAACAGAACAGAAGTTGCTCGCACTGAAATGGACTTCTGGTGAAGATCGGCTTGCATCTCTAGAGTGTCACACGCAACGAATGAACGAGTACGAGACATTATAAATAGGAAAACAAAGATAAAAGAAGGAATCCAAGAAAAAGATCTTTGTTGAAATGGTCATGTACAAACAATGGATGAACATCCACTTTCAAAGCTGATAATGAAATAGCAACCCCCAGAAAGAAGGAAAAGGGACAGACTGAAAACAACCTGGATAAGTGGAATCAAAAAAGCAATGTCTGAGAGAGATCTACGAGCAGGAGATTGGACAGATCGACGCGATTGGTTAATAGGAACCAGAAGGCGCAGAACGCTATAGACTAAAGACCATGGTGTTATATTATTACTTTCAAGACATGACTCATTCGGTTTATAAAGCTGTGGTCTTCACAATAATTATGGTAAATCTTTTCTGTAAATCTATACGCTTTTTATCTGAAATTGTGAAACTCAATTTATCACTCATCCATTTAATTGTAAAAAACTGTTCATATACATTCCATTTTTAACTACGCCACTGTAGATAAATACCATCACTAATTCATAATTACATGCGTTGTTGCTACGTATTGATAAGAAAACAAACAAAAAGTTAAGCGACAAGTTTTCAAACTTGAAAAAAAGTATAGTTCTCTATAGATTCTTTACGAAAAAATAAAGACTTGTATGGAATTTTGTATGTAATTTTTTTCTTGTCTCCTGACGTCACTCCTATTGACTTTGAATAACTGTAATAACTCAACCGTTTATTTTTACGGAATTTTCAGTCATAAAACATGATATGCAAGGAATGAATCAATGTAAAAAGACAAAAATTAGAATTACTATTTTGTGCTTTAAAATTCGCTAATATGAGCAACACAGATATTATGCGAAAAAATTTAAGATAAAGTAGGAAACAAAAGTTTTAAAGCGTCCAGTCTAAAATATTGACGTTGATATAATATAGAGAAGTATACCTATGAATTTTGCAAAGAAGCATTCTGGCAACCGAAATGGAATACTGGAGAAGATGCTGTGGCCTGACCAGAAGAGATAGGATATCAAATGATGAGATAATAAGAAGAATGAAAGTGGAAAAAGATGCTCGGCAGTATATAGATCAAAGAAGACTAAAATGGTACGGCCACGTACGTAGAGTAGAACAGAGGACGACCCAGAAGATCATGGAAAATGAAGTCGACATAGTCATGTCAAAGAAAGAATTGAAAGACTGAGACTGGGAAGATCGTGACAAATGGAAGTCCTGGCTGACGGAAGGGAAACGGCACTATCTGAAGACAACCCTTACGAAAATGACACAAGTTCAAACCTGCTTTTGGTGGTGGTGCGTTTGAACCTGCGGACTAGGTCTTGATTTATACCAGTTCTAAGCAGTTTGTTTCCATAACCATGCTGTTTTTATGGTTATGGAGTCACTTTTCGTGACCCTTACCAATCTTCTTTATTTCTTCTTTAATTAATATTATGCGCAGTTCCTCATCAAGGTCTTTGTTGCGTATATACCACGGAACGTTGCCTATGTTCCTTAGTATCCAGTTTTGGTCTCTTAGACACTTGGTGAATGTAGGTATAGTTTCTCTTACTAGTACATCTTCAGCAATAGATGACTTTATGCAAAATTAGGAGCGACTACGGATTTGGGAAAGAAACATCCTAAGGAAGATCTTTGGGCCTGTACTTGAAGAGGCAGCAGGATAATATAGAATAACAGAACTCGAAGAACTATATCCAGACGCCAACATAATAAAAGAAATAAGTCCAGAAGACTCCTATGGACAGGACAACTGAAAAGACATTCTAACGAAAGAATAGTAAGGCTGGTAACGAAAGAAGTCCCAACTGGAAGAAGGCCACGGGGAAGCGTTCGACTACGGAGTCGAGATAACATAGTAGGAGACCTTAAACTCACGGGTGAGGAGAATGCTCAAGACAGAGAGGAATGGAGGCATGTTATCAAGTTGGCTAAAACCCACGAAGGATTGTAACCCCACGGAGTAAGAAACGTTATGGTACCACAAGAAGATTGTTTCAATTCATCTTGTGGATTTGATATTTTTTATTAAATAAAACGGGATAATTCCTGAAGGTTGGCTGTACACCATCTAGTTAAATGAAATTTAACGTGATGTAAAACACTCCCTGGTGTAGTTGGTATATTTTAATAAAAATTTAAAATTTTTAAAAATCCAAAAGGATTACGTTCAAAACGTTTTCGGACTTATCAGTCCATCATCCATTTTGCAAGGACATAGAGTTCACTGATGATGGACTGATATTTTTATTAAACTGATAATTTTTATTAAAATATACCAACTACACCAGAAAGTGTTTTACTTCACGTTAAATTTTATATTTTTTATTGTTATTTACAGCAGTCACACAGTTTTCAATTACAATGCAAGTGATTCTTAATAGAAGGAGACATATTTTCAAAACTTTTCCTTGCGATCATGCAACCCTTTAATAAACGCGGCAATCTCTTGCCACACTAAGCACAGTAAAAATATTTTAATAAAAATATTATACACTACAAAGGAATTAATCAATATCCACATAATGCAATCAACTTTTGCATTTAATATGCAATCAACATAATTGCCTGAAACAAATTGAACAAAATTACATTCATTTAACCATAAAAGAGAGCTAAAAGTTTTTAATGATAAAAAGCTTTTTATGCAACCTAGTTAAACGAAACAATGAAATTTATACCAAGTTAAATTTTGACCTACACTGCGCGTCAGAGAAAACGGGCCATTTTTGATGTCTCGAATTTCCTAAACCTGTTGTCCGATTTAACTGATTTTTTTAATATAATATAGCCTTATTCCTTAACAACATCGCTGTAATAATATTGTTGCTAGACAGGTAAATCGTCATTGTATCCCGGGTGTACCAATCAAATTGTGATTTTTTCTCCTGTTCACCACATCCTGTGGAATATTCTAGCATTTATAAAATACTGAAATTAAAATCCAACTATAGCCTCAGGTTTTCGTAACATTCTGTTTATTGATTCATTCGCTTATGTTGGATAATAAGAAAGTTAGGTACTTAAACAACTAGCTATGTTCTTGATCAATACAGGGTGTTTCTAAATAAGTATGACAGTTTGCTTTATAAACATATGTCCGCAAATGCTTCGTTTCGATAGGCGATGTTGAAATTTTTCTTACAGACTGACGATTTATTTTATTACTCTAAAACCGGTTGAGATATGCAAATGAAATTTGGTGGTATAATATAATATAAAGTATATTGTAGAAGCCTTGGAGGTGTCACCAGGAAAATGGGCCAATAAGCTTTTCAATTAAAAATCTTTTAAAAATATTTTATTTTACAAATATTTTTATTAGGTTGAAAAACTTAGTCTTTCATTTAGCAGATGCCGCTACGCACCTACTACCTTCACGCCAGTTGCAATGGGGGACTAATATGTCGAAAAGATTTTACCTGGAGTAGAGAAAGCAGTCTAAGCATTCTCTGAAGAGCCTCTAACAAGAGGTGAAATCGTCGATAAGATTGCTGGCTGCACCCTCTAATCTAAGTAAAAATTAAGACGGTTTTGGTTTCGCATTGCAACTGAATAAAAATGGTATACATTTTTATTTTATATTAGTATTACTCCTATAGAGTAACTAGGTCCATTTTCCGTTGGAACTTTACCAAGCTGCAGACGAGGGTTGTGAATTGCATAGTGTAGAATTCCTTCCCTTTTGTCTTCACTGCAGCATCCATCTGGCTTGCATATTGTAGGTTTCCTGGTGACGCCTTGGAGGTGTCACCAGGAAAATGGAAAAATAAGTGTTTCAATTAAAAATCTTTTAAAAATATGTTATTTTACAAATATTTTTATTAGGTTAAAAACTTAGTCTCTGAAATTTGGTGGGTTTTAAGAGGTAGTTATTGTGCATTTTGACATATAATTTAGAATTTTATGTTCACCATTGGCGCAGATAAGGGTCATATTACCCGTATACGCGCCAATGGTAAATATTAAATTGCTAATTGTATATCAAATATGCACAATAACTACATTTTAAATCCCACCAAATTGCATTTGCATATGGTATTACCGGTTTTAGAGCAGCTTGTAAGAAAAATTTCAACACCCTCTATCTTGGAAACGAAGCTTTTGCGGGCATACGTTTATATAAAGCAAACTGTCATTTTTTTTTCATGCAGAATTGACCCTTAAAGTTTGCCATACCTATAAAAAACACCATGTATTAATGAAAAACAAGGCTAGTTGTTAAAATAACTAACTTTTTTATTGTCCAACATAAGCGAATCGATAAAAAACAGAATGTTAAGAAAACATGAGGCACATGAGGTTACAGTTGTGTTTTAATTTCAATATTTTATAAACGAAAAGTATTTTTATAAAGTTTGTAATTCAGTATTTTATAAATATTCGACAGGGTGACGCGAACTTTGAGAACAAATCACAGTTTGATTGGTACACCCGGTATACAAAGACAGTTTAAATGTCTAGCAACAATATTATTACAGAGATATTGTTATAACATATTAAAAAAATCACTTAAACCAGACAACAGGTTTAGGAAAGTCGACACATAAAAAATGACCCATTTTTTAAGATGGTGCATTAATTTCTTGGAGAAGTGTATAATTACCACAGCTCCTAAAAAGGCAGTCAACCTTGTAACAAGCATTACTTCCTAGAAAGAATATATAAGAACGAGATAAAATAGGGCGACCAGCTCTAATATATTTAAGCAATTTTGAGTACAAAAATTATTTTATAACAAATTATTTATATTTAGAAATACATTATATTTAGAAATACCTATGCAACTAATAACCGATAACAAAAGTTAACCATTTTAAATACCTAGGATGTTGGATAAACGAGACACTAAATCCAGATGAAGAAATTAAAACTCGTGTAGAAATTGCAAGAGAAGAATTTATGAAAGAGATCTATTCTGAGCAACTCTTAGCTGAATTTAATACTAATAGCCAAGTTTATAAAATGTTATGTGTATCCTGTATTACTATATGGATGTGAAACCTGGATCATGAAGGTTAACATGATGAACAAATTAGAAGCCTTCGAGATGTGGTCATATCGTAGAATGCTCAAAATATCTTGGGTTCAACGCATTTCAAACAGAGAAGTCTTAAACAGAGTAGGTCAAGGAGAAGGTGACTTAATCAAGATGATAAAAAGAGAAAACTTGAATATCTCGGGCATATAATGAGAGGTAGCAGGTACAGGATGCTGCAGTTAATATTCAACGGAAAGATCGACGGAAAAAGAGGAATTGGTAGGAAGAAATATTCATGGTTCCGAAACCTTCGTCAATGGACTGGATTATCAGCAGATCAACTATAACATGCCGCGCAATATCGAGAACGATATCGGAAAATTGTTATGGAAGCTATCCACGCCTAAAATTTGGGCACGGTACTTAAAGAAGAAAAAGAAATACATAATCTATTAATTATAATAAAACTAAATCAGGGCGATTTTTAAAAGAATTTCCTACCTTTCTTGGTGCTGTATTTCCTTAACCATAATATCTGCCAAAGGGTCATTGAACGGTCGCTCTCCCAACAATCTCTGCTGATCCAAGTCGCCTTGCATTTGGCTGAAGACATGGTCGCCGACGTTAATGGAAGTTTCCAACTGCACAGACAGATCTACTGATTCTTCTTCGTCTATAACAAAAAATACTTTTAATCATTGTAATCATGGCATTGGTATTTGTTTAAACAAAAGATTTTTATACTACATTCTACAGCAACCTTCCCTTTTCAACAGTAATAAACTCTTATTATAATGGTAAAGTTTTCAATCCTAATAGCGACATTAATATTATTGAAAAATATTAAAAATATTACTTAAAGATTTTTAAATTAAAAACTCATTGGTCCATTTCCCTGGTGACACCTCCAACGCTTCTACAATATGCAAGCCAAATGGATGCTACAGTGAAGACAAAAGGGAAGGAATTCTACACTATGCAATTCACAACCCCCGTCTGCAGCTTGGTAAAGTTCCAACGGAAAATTGACCTAGTTACTCTATAGGAGTAATATTAATATAAAAATAAAAATGTATGCCATTTTTATTCAGTTGCAATGCGAAGGCAAAGCAATCTTATTTTTCACTTAGAATATGGAGCGCAGTCCAGCAATGTGAATCGACGATTTTCGACTCTTATTGGAGTCTCATCGGAGAGACGTAGGCCTGCTGCTCCATAATCTAAGTGACCAACAACGAGAGTTTATCCCCCACACCGCAACTGACGTGAATGGATTAGGTGACTAGCGTCATCTGGCAATTGAAAGGTAAAGTTTTCAATCCTAATAGCGACATTAATAATATTGAACAATAATAAAAATATTACGTTGGAACTTTACCAAGCTGCAGACGGGGGTTGTGAGTTGCATAGTGTAGAATTCCTTCCCTTTTGTCTTCACTGCAGCATCCATTTGGCTTGCATATTGTAGAAGCCTAAGAGGTGTCACCAGGGAAATAAACCAATAAGTTTTCAATTTAAAAATCTTTTAGTAATATTTTTATTATTTTTCAATATTATTAATGTCGCTATTAGGATTGAAAACTTTACCTTTCAATTGCCAGATGACGATAGTCACCTAATCCATTCACGTCAGTTGCGGTGTGGGGGATAAACTCTCGTTGTTGGTCACTTAGAGTATGGAGCAGCAGGCCTACGTCTCTCCGATGAGACTCCAATAAGAGTCAAAAATCGTCGATTCGGAGTGCTGGACTACGCTCCGTATTCTAAGTGAAAAATAAGATTGTTTGGCCTTTGCATTGCAACTGAATAAAAATGGTATACATTTTTATTCTTATTTTAATCTATCAAACCTTTAGACATTTTCTGTTATTAAACTTCTATATTTATACGATACTATTATATAAGATATTAATAATTCTACATTTTATTATAAATCTTAGAATACAAGGCTCAAGACCAGACCTAACACCAGCTGATGAAAAGAAGAAGCGACCACAGGTGACACTGTTACGAAAGTTCTAAGATTTATTCCATATATAAAAAGTCCATTGACGAAAAAGAAGGAGTAATAAAAAACTAGAATGTTCTAGGTGTTATCGAACTCTCTCGAAATGTCTCGTAAGCTCTGAAACGTTAGAAAATCTAGGTATACAAACATTAAGTTGACAGTTCAAGTATTAGTAGCAATTGAATTTTTGAATAGTTCTGTCATGCTGTTCGAGTTTTTATCAAATATTGTAATATTGTTTACTGTTTTCAATGAAAGTGATTATAAAGAAGTTTATCATTGGTGACAGTGGTGGGTCAAAGAGATATAAGTATAATTTATTATGAATGGTTAATACAAGATCTACTGAATTTGATAAAGAAATGGATACGTCCGGACACCCTGCATTGTTTTTAAAAATGGAAGAGGAAAAGAACAAGCATGTGCAAGAAGAGAAAGAGGTGAAGGAAAAAAGTAGATAGAAGAGTAAGAAGAGAAAAAAGTAAAGGGAAGCATAGACGAGAAGAGAAAGAGAATATTTCCAAAAAGTAATTATTGTATACGCAACAATACGAAGAAAAGAAAAATGAGTTACAGATAGGAGTTAAATGAGCCAGCCAGATGATCAAATAGAACTTCCTTAATGGATGAGGCACATGAATAATAAGAAGAAATTGTATACGAGACCATATATTTAATATCAAAATAATTTTGGTTAACAGAGTATAAGTATAATACACAGTACTTAAGCATAGAAAGGTTGAAAATAGGAATTAAAAAGTTATGACATGGTGGTACTTACAATAATCTCTATAATCAAATTGGAACCCTTCATTTATCATATTTCTTAGGTATCACTTTCTTACACGCGCGGTAAAATTGTGGTTCAAAGTTATGATAATAAAAAATATAGTTATGCTTATCTAAAGTTCATGTAAACATAGTATAGCTATGTTTGCGATGATAATCTCGAAAATCTTTTCTTAAAATCTCTATTTGTTATGTCACTTTTTATGAATTACGCAAAAAGATTTAATGTACACTATTTTTTGTCACCTATAATTTCCGAGTACGTGTCATTAATTAAAAAGGTTTGGTATAATAGAGCTGCACCAATTCCGATAACTAATCCTGTAATCCAAATTCTTGACAAGTATAACATCACTGTATTTGTATTGGACAATAATTGTATTAGCTCTTATATAGAGTCGAAATAATATCTTACGTAAATGTGCCAACCTCTTGTTCATCTTTAACTATGATGCACTTTATCAATAAATTTAAGTATCAACTTTAGCAGATCGTAGATTCAAGTTGCTTGTGCTGGACATGTGGACAGCGAAGAAAAAAAGCAACTAAATCAAAATATCCGAGAGGGCCACAAAAAAATGTAGCAGATGTTAAAAAATATGAGAAAGAATGTCCATGCAGGGCAAAAATAGTAAAAAAATGTCATTGGACATGAAATTGTCCTTGGACGTTAAAGATCCCAATGATAAATAAATTAGAACCATTGGTTTCGAATTGTGGTGCTATCGACGAATCCTAAAGATATCGTGGGTTTCGCACACTTCCAATGAAGATGTTCTATAAATGATGAATTCAGAACGTCTGCTCATAAACATCATAAAGAGGAGAAAAACAGAATGCGTCGGTCATATAATTAGAGGACCTAAATACCATCTAAGTACTTCGCCTTATAATAAAGGAAGAGTGGAGGGAAAGAGATGGATTAGTCGAAAGCAACTTATGGTTGCATAATATTAGACAATGGTGTGGTTCTCCGTGTGGTAGAAGTATTATTTCGCGCAGTAACCGATAGAGAAAGGTTTCGGAAACTTGTAAATATGATGACGACCAACGTCTGAATAAGGACTCGCACCTAAAGAAGAAGAAAGATATGAAATGAAATCCTAGTACAATTTGGAGGAATATGTCAGTGTTCTTAAAGATACTGCTATTAAAATATTTTGCCTGCTATCTGTACACTCTACAGATACAGATAGCGAATGATCGATAACGAAGCGAAGGGTGAAAAATCGGTGTCCTGGAGCTGGTCCAAGTAAGTTCAATGAAAAATAAGGGAGAAGAGAACATTATATTTCTACACATTGGCAAAAATATAGGTCGGATCTTCAAAAATATACGGTCATAAAAACCGTGATACAAAGAAAGGTGTAACAAAGTTATATAAAATAGTCAAACGAACGAAGAAAGCAAAAGATTTTAATCAAATTAGATACCTACATCTGAGATGAATGTAATAAAATACTAATCCTTCACGAAAAGGATGTCAAAACCGATGGCAAAAGTACTTTGATGGTTTATTAAATGAATAAAAAATCTTAAGCTATACCAGATAGGTAGGTACCTACAATAGGTAGCAGCAATGGCCACCAAAATAATAAAGGAAGCAGTTGTTCAAGCACTTCACAAAATATAGAAAGGTAAAGCAGATGAGCCAGATAATATTCTGGCCCATTCATGGGGAAGTGAGGACAGATTTAGTGGATCCAGGAACATAATATGTTCCTTTATTACATTTGCCCATTTAATCTTATTTGCAGCCGCCCTGAATAGTTCTATGGATGTCATATTCATATTAACTTGTTAATACATTTGTTAACAGGTTTATTTATTAAAATTATGGAAGTGGGACAAATGCTAGATCAATGGGGCTTTTCATCGCTTCTCATTTGTTTCGGGCACTTGTCATGTGTCATATAATATATTCATGTGACACATGACAAGTGCCCAAAACAATTCAGAAGCGATGAAAAGCTCTATGGAGAAGCAGTGTATTAGCAACTGTTAAAAAAAACAAGGGAGATAAGCTCAATTTTTTAGAAGACTGATGACAGATTAGGTTTTCCACTCTTATTTATGTGGTAGGTACATAATAAATAATGAAATAGAATTCACTGATATATAAATATAAACAAATTTTTAACATTTTATTTCATGATATTAGCAAAATACAAATCTTATCAAAATTCCTTATGGAAAACCTACTTTCATAAAGTAATAAAAAAATTAGTATTTGATTTTGCGTTATTGATATTGGTTATGTAGCGCCACCTGTGGACAAACAGACAAACACACTTTTAGTTTGGATCTGAACCATTCAAGATGGCGAATAATAGTAAACGCTGACGCTTACGTTTGCACGACACTGATAGATGGCGCTACCTGTCCACGTTTAAAACGATAAATTAAAAAAAAACTAAAATTTAGTAAGAAAGTGTAAAACTGTCGTAAAAGTCGATAAAAACTGGTTTATCGAAAAAATATTAAGAGGCAAAAAAGTTTTAGAAACATTGTGTTTAACTAATGGTACCACAGTAATAATTTAATTGGAACCTACACAAAAGTTTGAAAGCGTTTAAGGAAACAAACCCCATAAAATTTTTATGGGGTGCACAAATTTCACTATAATTTCCTTTTAAGATGTTCTTGCCATAAGAATGCGACATTTCTATTTTCATTAACAAATCTTTAATAGTTTTCGATATACAGTCGAACCCGCTTATTAGAACACCGGTTATGGAAATATCCCGGTTTAAGGAATATAAATTTGAAGTCCCGAAATTGTTTTAGTAGCAACTAATGATCGGTTATTAGAATATTCCGGTTATAGGAATACTTTTGCTTGGCACGAAGGCCATTCCAATAAGCGTTTTCGACTGTATCGGAAAAAATTGATTTTGTTTTTGTAACTTCAAAGGGCTGTAACATTTTTTGTGTACATGTTTGTACTAAGGTACATAAGTTAGGTTCAATCGAACTATTTTTGGTCCCAGAATATGTGATTTAATTTATGACCTGTGTTTTTGTTACACCCTGTATATCTATCCCCAATGACTTACGGTGCAAAGCATGCTGTGGATTGTCAATGATTCGTATTTGTCGGTCAGGCATGATTGGTTCTCCGTCAGGGCCACCCGTGTCGGATGGCAACTGGTACCTGCAATAAACAATCAAGTGTTAATAATTATTGATGAAATAATTAACTTTTAATACTGTGGTATCGAGAAAACTTATAATTGGAGTAGATTATTAATTTATGTTTAAATGATGCTGTTTAGCAATTCAGTTATTTGACAATAAGAAATAATCTATATCAGTGCTTGACACTTATAGGCGAACGGCAGCAACCCCTAAAATGATGTTATACCGACCACGAAAATCAAATTTAAGGCGAATGACGAATTTTGGTCATACTTTATGTTTTCGTGATTGCTGAATCCGAATATGAAGTTTATTTTTATCTAGAATTGGTAGAACATGTTCAAAAATTAAATTTTATGCAAAAATTCGAAAAATCAATTTTGCTGATTTTTCAACTTTAACTCGCTGTATCTTTGGTTGCTGTAAATATTTCCTTTCAAAAATTTTACTGTATTATCTTTGAAGTATTTAGATAACAGTAAGTTTTGTACAAATCGAATTAAAATAGGAGTTATTAATTTTTAAACATTTTGTCGTCAGATTTCCTTAGTTTCATGTTTACTTAAAACAGTTGAGTGACAAACTTTTTATTTTATAATTTTAACCTTCACAGCATTAACATAGGTCATAAAGAAGTTTTCTGGAAACTTTCAAGTCAAAATATGCAATAGGAAAAAAGTTATGTGACGTTATAGACGAGTGGCACTCCTCCAAAAAACGCTTATTTCTCGAGATATTGACCACGGTGTGGTGAATGGCTAATTTTCGTCATACTGAATGTTTTTGAAGGTGCTGAAAACGAAAATGAGGTTTATTTTGAATTTTAAATGGGGGAACATTGTCAAAATCGCAATTTTACCATAAAAGTAAAAAAATGAAATCATGGTTTTCTTAAAATTAAAAGTTACACCAGTTTTTTTTCTATAAAACATTTTGTTCTTTGTACTCTATATTTTAACATAAACTTGATTAAAAAGCTAAATTTCAAATTTTGTAACTCACCTTTTGCGATTAAACTTTGCAATTCAGGAATCTGCACCTTTTACTTAAAAAAATGCATAACTTTTAATATAATAAGACTGAATGATTGAAACAGGTCCGATTGTCTTCAGAAAGGTGAGAAATATATACCATAAATTTTAGCAAATATGTAATATTAAAATGGAACAGAGTTGCAGCGATTTAAACACAAAAAAACGTAATTTAATTTTTTTCCATTTTTAGGGTAAAATTGCGGTTTTGTCAATGTTTTCCCACATAAGATTCAAAATAAACCTCATTTTCGTTTTCAGCACCATCAAAAATATAAAGTATGACCAAAATTAGCCATTCACCAAGCAGTGGTCAGCATCTCCAGAAATAAGCGTTTTTTTTTTAATTTTGAGTGCTACTCGTCTATAAAGTCACATGACTTTGTTTACATAGCAAATTTTCCAGAAAACTTCTTTATGACTTATGTTTAAATGCTGTGTTAGATAAAATTTTAAACTAAAAAGTTTGTCACTCAACTTTTTTAAGTAAACATGAAACTAACGAAATCTGACGACAACATGTTTAAAAATTAACAACTCCTCTTTTAATTCTTTTAATCCTTTCGGACAAATTTCATTGTTATCTAAATACTTCAAAGATGACACACTAAAATTTTCAAAAGGAAATATTTACAGCGACCAAAGATACAGCGTGTGTTGAAAAATCATCAAAATTGATTTTTGCCTTATTGCTTAAAATTTGATTTTTTGAACATGTTCCACCAATTCTAGATAAAAATAAACTTCATATTCTGATTCAGCGGCCTCGAAAACATAACGAATGACCAAAATTTGCTATTCACCTATCGTGGTCGCTTTTTCGATTTCTAAGCCTCAAATTAGGGGTGTGCCGCTTGCCTATTATGTTATCGTTATTATTTTCGATATAAGGGTGGTTTCTAAGCTGATTGTGTCTAAAATTTGAGACGTCATTTGTTTGCACATACTTCTCTAATTATTATCATACTACACAAGGGAGTGCAAAAAACAACGTATGGAGAAGAGGATACAACTTTGAATTGTACATTAACGCATATACAGAACCACATTTATGAAAATTAGAAGACTGTACTGGATGGGCCACGTAGACAGGATGTAGGAAGACCTAGCCCCCAAGAAAATCAATACCAAGAAACTAATAAGGTTTCTGAAATTAAAATCACCGACTGGAAGCGGAAGCTCATAATAGTTCGGAATAGCAGAAGATCTTAGAACAGACTAAGACTTAAGACCCGCACAGATTTGTGGTGCTCATGATGATGATGATAAAAGAACACCAATAAAAAACTGATATGCACAATTATTAAAGGTAGAAAACGGGCATAGATTGTTCATGTGATTCGAAACGAAAAGTACTACATTCAGAGTGATTCAGAATGATCACCAACGTCCGTTGAGGATACGGAACTGGGAGAAGAAGTAGCCTTTTTCTAGAACACAGTCTATTCCTATTTGTCTGCGAATCTTCATATTTTTACGTGTGGTTCATAAGATTATCATATTTATTCTTCTCTTTTTCTGTCTCATCGTCATCACAGGCGTTCAATCCTAGTGGACTATGACAATTCTGGGGCATATAGTAATACTTTTTCTAGGTGGATTATTCCTGTTTGGTTTACTTCTTATAGATCTATATGCGTCTTTGCAGCGTTGGTTATGTATTTCCAATCTGTTCTCTTTCTGCATCTTCTCATCCAGTCTTTTATTTTTATTATTTTTATGTCTTCCTCTATCTGGTTCCATCATTTTATCCTGGATCTTCCTGTCTGGGTATGTCTCATACTATTGCAACAACCTTGCCGTGTCCATTCAGTTGAATTTCAGAGTTGCAATTTTCGTACTGCATTTGTTACTTTCGTACCTACTAAGAGATATTTCTCCATTGGGGATTCGATCTTTTAGTAAAACAACCAGCACACAACGGTCGATTTTAGACTTTCATACTTTTTCAGCACTAAAGTTTCTGCGCCATAGATAAGTACTGGTAATAAGCTTCGAAATAAGCACAAAAACCAACATATAATGATATAAAAGCAGTTAAAGAAAACAAACACATACCTGAAGGTTTCAGAAGGACCATTTGACAACGAAGCATAAGATACATTATATTTACCTTTTACTGGCAAGCCAGAATAGCAAAGATTCATGATATTATAACGAACAATGTCACAAACTCTTTATTTCGAGCAGAAAAATATGATTAGCATATTGAACAGGTTCGCTAGCTTTTATCGTGAAATAAAGACACGATTGTTTTACGATCAGAAAAACATTATTGGAGATTATAAAATGATTAGACAACAACTGTTGATAGGCAAATAGTGTTTACTACACATGTTTGCATAATTTAGTACATCAAAAGGTGCCGATATTGGAGTAATTGCAACAAATGTTAATAGGTAATACCATAAAATTTAAGTACATACACTATACACATATCACAGAGTAATAGACCATACAATTTTATTATTCTTTACTGAAAAAATCAGAATTTCACCTCTAAATATCATAAATATCCCTAGATACTATAAAAACTATTGAAAACATTTTCCAAAACAACAAAATGGAAGTCATGATGCATGGACAACTTACAGAACCTATGGACATAGGTAGAATGAGATAGGGGAACTCATTCAGCCTATGCTCTTCAATTTAATCATGGATGGAATCATCAAAAGCGTCAACAAAGACAGAGGATACAGAATGGGAAACAAAGAAGTAAAAATTCTCTATTACGCAAACGACGCAATATTGATAGTCTACAAAGATTAGTCCACATATTTAACATAAGAGCAAAAGAATTCAATATGACAATTTCATCTCAGAAACCCAAAACAAAAATTTCTTACGTTTTTTCACTATCTCATCTATCATATTTCTTAAAAGTACTAGGCTTAAATTTCTTTTTTGTCTAATTCCTTGCGTTGTTTCGAATGGTTGCGATTGCATATTTTGTATTCTTATTGTATTTATTGTTTTCACATAAATATATACGTTTGTTTCTACTAGGTCTTTGCTTTCTTTTTTCCTTTTCAGGCTGTCTGTGTCTAGAAAACAGGCAGGATGTCTATTAGTCTAGGCGCCAAATAGAGGTCACCGTGTCTTTTTCAATTCTGATGGACAAACTCAACGGTTTCTTATGGATTTTTGGCTGCTGATTACTAATTTTAAGGGTGGATTTCGATCCGAGTGGTCAAAAAATCGCTATAAACAATTTAATTGTTTATAAGCCTCTGGCTCATAAACTAATAGAGATAAAAAATGTTGCAAATAAAATTTGTATCTTAATAAAAAACGATGAAAAAAAAAACGTTTTATAAACTTAAATCCAACAATTATAACTCAAGATATTGTAAAATTAGTGCACAATACAAATATTGCAAATTGCAAAATAAGTAATTTTCGAAGCTTTATCGATTGTAACTCGGCTTCTACGAATGCAAATGAGCCTTAGAAGACCTCATTTTAAAGTTGAATTAATAGGATTCCAAACAAAGTTTGTTAAATTAATTTATCTTCATTTGTTTTAAAGTTATACCCGTTTGAAGTTATAATTTTCTTTAAAAAATATACATTAATTTGTTTATAAAGGTTTCAAGCAAATTTGAGCTTTAAAATTTATACTTTAATTAACAATAATGATAGAACTCAAAAGGAACAATTTGAGCTTATGAAAATGTTCGTAAGTTTATTTTTGGCCAAGATATCGATATTTTGGCTACCAATTTCGCCATTTACTTGACTGTGAGCCTATCTTACGCCTCATAGCGTGCCATTAAAATATCGATATTTTGGCCAAAAATACACTTACGAACATTTTCATAAGCTCAAATTGTTTCTTTTGAGTTCTTCTATCATTATTGTTAATTAAAGTATTATTGGTTATAGCTCAAATTTGTTTGAAACCCTTATAAACAAATTAATGTACAATTTTTTTAAAGAGAAAATACAACTATTTAAAGAAAATTATCAATGTCAAATAAACGTCAAATTGAAAGGCAGTTTATTTAGAAGTTCTCCTAAAAATTATTAATTTTTAAGGTTTTTTCTTAACTTTTTGAGTATTACGAGTAGTATAAAGAAGTACTAAACCAGTGATCTGTAAGAAAGTGTGAAATTTAGCGCCTAGAAGTTAAATTTCAGAAAACAAATAATATGGAAGGTATACCACCCGAACCTCCAGATAAAGGTAAATTTTATGTAGAAATGGAAGGAGATGGGATGATGGAATATGAGGAATTAAATAAAAATAACAATAGAGTAAATAATAAGGTAACAAACAAACAAAACCAAACAAGTAGTACTATTGAGGTAAGTAACAAATTTAGTTGCAATAACGATGAAACTTTGACAAATTTAAATCAAACAGATAAGTCAGGTAAGCAAAACTTAAATAAAGTAATAAATTTAAGATTAAAACATAGATATCAATTTGGAGATAATGCACCTTATATAGTACACATAGAAAATAAAAACGGTAACATTGGTCGATTACACAGGATCGGCACGGCCCGTTTGATTTTAAGTGCAGTACCTGAAATTGAAAATAATATCACACAAATTACAGTAGTTGGTAGAAATAAAATCAAGGTAGAACTAAATAATTTTGCTAGTGCTAATAAATTAATTGATTCTCAAATTCTTAAAAGCAAAGAGTATGAGGCATATATTCCAACGTTTTTTACTCAAAAGAAAGGTGTTATAAAATTGGTAGATAAAGAGATAGAAGATAATGATTTATTATCATTAATTAAACCTAGATTTGGAATTAAATTCGAAGTATTACATGTAAAAAGAATTATGCGGAAAGTGATTCAAGATAATGGTAATACTAATTATGTAAAAACAGGAACCGTAATTGTCACTTTTAAAGGTCAGTCTATACCAAAAAATGTAATAATAGAAAAAATGATATACGAGGTGGAAAATTATACACCCAGAATAATCCAATGTTTAAAGTGTTTGAGATTTGGGCATATAAGTGCCCAATGTAGAGGAAAAGATAGGTGTGAAAGATGTGGCGAAGAACACAACAAATCTAATTGTTCCAATCCGAATAATTTACTTTGTGTATTGTGCAAAGGAAAACACAGCGCTACTGACAAGGGAGCAGATTGTACAGAAAGACAAAAACAGGAATATATTAAAAAAGTTATGAATAATGAAAATATAACATATTATGAAGCTAATAATAAATATAAAAAATGTTATTCAACAGTAAGTAAAGACCAAGAAAATACTTCAAATAAATATACAATATCTAAACGAAAAAGATCAAGTAGTATTGATTCTAGTAGTGTAGATAAAGAAACAATGGAAGCGCGCAGAAAAATTTTGCAAACACCAAGAATACAAAGTCAGCCTTGTTATAATTTTAATAATCCCATTTATTCTAACACAACACAAACACAAAACGATAATCAAAATAATATAGGAGAAATAATAGTAAACTTTATTTCAGCAACATTAAATCAAATTAATCACAATTTAGATCAAAAAACGTTGGAATTATTAAAAAACAATATTTCACAATTATTATTACCTCGTGATGGCTAACGTTTCATTTCTTCAATGGAATGCGAGATCAATTAAAACAAATAAGGGTTATTTAGAAAAATTCTTGTATGACAATAAAATAGATATAGGATTAATATCAGAAACTTGGTTAAAAAAAAGTAATTTTATTAACTTTACTGGTTATAATGTCTTTAGGAATGATAGAGATGATGGATATGGTGGAGTAGCCATCCTTTTGAAAAAATTAATAAAATTTTACAACAGTCCTACTTTTCACCAAATTAATGACATAATGTGCAATAGCATATCAATTAAAATTCAATCCGGAAAAAAGTTAAACATTTATTCAATATACGTAAAACCAAATCTTAAAATCACTCTAAATGAATGGAAAAAGTTTTTTAATAGTCTAGAGAAGCCTTTTATAATTGGTGGTGATTTTAATAGCCACAATTATGTTTGGGGTTGTAGTACTGCAGATACTATAGGAAAAAATCTGTTAGAAGCTATTGAGGACTGTAATCTTGTAATTTTAAATAATGGTAAAGAAACTTTGATGCGTAGACCGAATAGCAATAATAAATCTGCAATAGATCTTACAATATGCTCAGCAAATATTAGTCATTTTTTCGATTGGGATGTTGTGGACGAGACATTAGGATCAAATCATTTTGCTATTATTATTAAGTCAAATATTAATGTTAATAAAGCGGAATGTGTAAATACAAAATTACAATGGAACATAAATAAAGCGGATTGGTCTCTTTTCTCTTCTATCACTGATAATTTCATGGAAATAGATAATAATTTAAATTACCAACAATTTTTAAATAAATTAAACGAATATTGTAAGATATGTATACCGGAGAAGAGAACAGGGACTAATCCACGATTTAGAAAAACTTGGTGGAATGACAATTGTAAAAAGGTAATAGAAGAACAAAAACTAGCTTTACGCAAGTTTAAACTACAGTCTAATATACAAAATTATATAAATTATAATAAATGTGTAGCGAAAACCAAAAAAGTTGTATTAGAGAGTAAGCGTAATGCATGGAGAAATTTTTGTAAAACTTTAAACAAAAATACACCAATTAAAGATATGTGGAATCAAGCCAAACGATTACAAAACATTTTTAAACCACAAGTAAATCCAGTGACTGAAGGAGAATGGGTTGAGGAGTTTTTAAGAAAATTATGTCCAGATAATATATTTTCAAAAATTAATGTAATGGAAAGAAAAAACTCTATGCATCCACTTTCAATTCCATTTAGTTTCTGTGAATTAGAAATAAGCCTTAAGAATAAGAAAAATACTTCTCCAGGTATAGATAATGTACATTATATTATGTTGGCCAATTTACATCAAAAAGGGAAAGAAACACTATTAAATTTTTTTAATCAAATATGGTTATCAGAAGATATTCCAGATAACTGGAGAGAGTACCGGGTGATTCCTATTCTCAAAACAAATCGGAATCCTGATTCAGCAGAATCTTATAGAGGTATTTCATTGAGCTCCTGCATAACAAAAACACTGGAAAGAATGATAAAACTTAGGCTCGAAAGTTGGCTAGAAAAAAACAATAAATTATCACAAACACAATTTGGATTTCGAAAAAATCATTCTACTGTGGAAGCTGTGAGTCATTTGGTAACAGATATAAATTTAGCGTTTACGAAAAATTCTTCAGTAATCGCTCTTTTATTAGATGTTGAAGCAGCATACGACAACGTTAATTTAAATATACTATATAACAAAATGATACAAATAGGTCTGCCAGAATGCTTCTGTCAAAAAATAATAAAATTGTATGACTGTAGAAAAATTTATATATCGGTAAATAATAACACATTTGGTCCAAGACTAGCGATGGGTGGTTTACCTCAAGGAGGAATATTAAGCCCTTTGTTATATTTAATTTACACTTCTGATATAGAAAAAAATTTAAACTCAACAAAAATTTTACAATTTGCAGATGATATAGTTATTTATCAAGAAAACATTAAAATAGAAAATGCAGTCAAATCCATTGAAGAAGGACACAAACATATTAAAATATGGAGTGAATTACATGGACTAAATATATCTGATTCCAAAACCAAATTATGTATTTTTACAAGAAAACGAAAAGAAATACCCAATCACATCTTAATAAACAATATATCCTATCCTGTACAAAGTTATGTTAAATATTTGGGTATTACTCTGGATAGACAGCTTCTCTGGAAAGAACATATAGACCATATAGTTAAAAAAACAGAAAAAGGAATAAACCTTCTTCGATTCGTATCACACTTACGTTGGGGAGCAGATCCAAATATTTCTTTGTTGTTATTTAAAAATAATATAAGAGCTATATTCGACTACGGATCAATATTATACAGTGACGCATCACAGTGTCATTTAAATAAAATAGACAAAATCATTAATAAATCCCTTAGATTGTGTATAGGAGCCCTAAGAAGTACACCGATAAATAATCTACAAGTTGAATGCTGTGAAATGCCGATGGATATAAGACGAAAAAAACTTGGCATCAACCTTTTAGTTAGATTGTATGAAAAAAAGGCAAGTTTAATTTCCAAAATACATCAACTGTTTTTAGCAGACTTGACAGAAAAATATTGGATAAAAAAGAAAACTCTAAATATGGTAGATTTATATTCAAAAATGACAATATATGATAAACAACTTTATAAATATGACATAAACCCAAATTATAATATTGACTTTAATAGTATGGAACAAGTTCAGGTATACTTTTTAAGGGACTATAGCAAGTTGCCTATATCTTTAAGAAAATTAGTGTTTATCTCCGACAGTTCACAAATGTTCAAAGATTATTGTATGCTATATACAGATGCATCAAAAAATATTGAAGGTGTGGGATGTGCCTATTGGGATAGCAGTAATAAAATTAGTAAAATGTTTAAACTAAATTCTATTATGAGTATATACACAGCTGAATTAATAGCGATAATGGAAGCACTAAAATATTTATCTAATATAAATCATTCAAAGTTTATAATTTTTAGTGACAGTAAAAGTTCTCTTAGTAAAATTAGTGCTATAAATCCTAAATCAAAAGTGAACTACATTGAATTATATATCATAAATAAAATTAAAGAACTTCAGCAACAAGGAAAGTCTGTTAAGTTGGCATGGGTTAAAAGCCACTGTGGAATAACTGGAAATGAAATGGTAGATGAATTGGCTAAAAACGCGGTGACACAAGGAGTATTAACCCATTATCTTTGTACGCCAAAAGATATTGAATCAAATTTATTCAAAGAGATTAAGAAAGAATGGAAAGAAAGGTATATTGATGAAAACGTAAATACAGGAAACCACTACAGATCAATCAGAAACTATATAACGGATAAACCTTGGTTTTCTAAAATGGAGTCGACAAAAGATATGATAAGAACCATATGCAGAATGAGATTTGACCACTGTCTTACTCCATCATATTTATTTAAAATTAATATAGCTGATAGTCCACAATGTATTTGTGGACAGTTGGGCAATCTACAACACAAAATTTTGACCTGTTCTCTTATCTCTAATAAAGTTAATATGTTTTTAAATTCACTGTATTCTTTGACTGATGTCCACCATCCCATTAATTTAAATTATTTATTAACATTAGAAAATAATGAGTTGGTATACCGACTATTGTATAAACATATTTTAGATATTAAGCTTAAATTGTAATTGTAAAATATAGAGTAAGTATTTCTTGTAAATTGTTATATGTTAAAAGAAAAAGAAAAGAAAAGAAAAGAAAAAAAAAAAAGAAAAGAAATATAAAAAAAAATAATAAAATAAAAATAAAAAAAAAAAAAAATAAAAAAAAATAAAAAAATAATAAAAAAAAAAGAAAGAAAAAATATAAAAAAAGATATATAAAAAAAAATAGAAAAAAAAATATAATAATAAAAAAAATATGTAGATAAAAATGAATGACGAACTTGGACAGTCCATAGTAAAATAGCTTTCGAATGAAGTAGAGGGCTAAAGAAGAATGTTGCAGTTTTTGCTGTGGAACTCTGAGAACATCATTTGGAAAAAAATTAATAAAAATATATATATATAAAAAATTATTAAAAAAAATACAAAAATAATTATTTATTAGTAGAATTGTTTATTATATTAGTATTAGTTTTAGGATAAGATACGAAAAAATGACTAATAAAATAAAAAATAGTAAAATTGGCGAATGGATTTAGTGTCCGCAGTCATATAAACCCAAACAAACAACAACAAAGAAAATTATAACTTCAAACGCGTATAACTTTAAAACAAATAAAGATAAAGTAATTTAACAAACTTCGTTTGGAAGCGTATTAATTAAGCTTTAAAATGAGATAAGCCGAGTTACGATTGATAAAGCTTCAAAAAATACTTCTTTTGCAATTTGTATTGTGCACTAATTTTACAATATCTTGAGTTCTAATTGTTGGATTTAAGTTTAGTAAACGTTTTTTTCTTCGTTTTTTATTAAGGAACAAATTTTATTTGAAACATTTTTTATCTCCTTTAGTTTATGAGCCAGAGCCTTATAAACAATTAAATTGTTTATAACAATTTTTTGACCACTCGGATCGAATCCACTCTCGAAATTCATAATCAGCAGCCAAAAATCCATAAGAAACCGTTGAGTTTGTCCATCAGAATTGAAAAGGACACAGTGACCTCTGGCGCCTAGACTCTATAAAACTTATATGATACTTGTTTATTTTCTTTAAGGCTTTTTCTATTACCTGTTGCCACGTGAATATGCGGTCTTGTGTGTTATGTTTTTTTCTGAATTCACTTTGTACGTTCTCTAGTTTATGTTTTATTTCTCTTCTGATTTTCTTCCTATTATTATTTCGTTTAGTTTTACTGCTACACATAATAGGGGATATGCCCCTATGGTTCTGACAGTTTCTTTGTAGTTCCCTTCTTGTGCACTGGTAGAGGTCCCGTCATTTGGATGGCACTAATTTGCATATTATGACGCATCTAAAAATGGTCTACGAACCATCTTTTAAAGTTGATTTAATGATAATGCTAATGCGTGGCTTAGAAAGAAACTTTTTTTACTTCTAACCAAGTGCAATAATATGCAAATTAGTGCCTTCTATATTTTTTCTTCCATCTTATATTTAGGATGTATAAGAATCTTCTCTTTTTTCTTCTACATTATTTAAACATTTCTGAACTAACTTAATCGCATAGTTATTACATCTGAGTTAAATTTATATTAAATAAATATTACGTTTTTTGGACTACATTGGTGTATCTGATGTGAGAGATGGTTCTGCAATAAGACATTGCTGGACAATGTCTTAGAACAATTAAACATTTCTAAATAAAAGTTTACAAACAAAGGTAATCCGAAATTTTCTTATGTTTTGAAATCAATTTAGGTGCAGCTAAAGCAACAAGTTCAACAGCCAAATCTCTGCTTTCTATAATTTGCAAATGTAATTTTAACTATTTATAATGGGAAATAAGCCACAATATTATTAAAATATTTTTTTTTAATATTATTTTGGCTTATTTCCCATTATAAATAGTTAAAATTGTAAAAAATGCCACAAGAAAATAGCTTCAGAACAACATTGCAAATGTAAGTAAAGCACAGATTGTTTACGTTACAAATTATTCGCGATTAAAACTGAATATAGAGGGCAGGTCGAATGCAGTAAAATGGCCGAAATAAATGGTATAAACAAACATTGAATTGAGAAACAGAACAACACCGAATTGATTTAAAATATTTTAATGTACGCTGAATCAACAGCTTTCTGGTTTGTTTATACCACTTTTAGTAGTTTAAATTTATTCCACCAGAGGTCAGATACTTTGTTTTCAATTGCAAATAGAAGACAAAGATTTGGCTGTTACCTGAATGGCAGCTAATCTGGAAAGCTCAACGTAGATGGCGCTAGTGTATTTGGAGGTCACGTCAACTGTCCAAGTCTATATATTTCTAAGTAAATATTGCATTTATTTCGCTTTGTGAAATTAATTTGGGAAAATAAGATGCCTCAATGTTGTCATGTACCTTTGTGATCATCTAGAATAGAACATCAGGACCTTTTCCCAAAGATAATCTGATGAGAAAAAAGTGGATTTTAGTAATAAGAAGAGATAAATGTGTGCCGATTATAAATGCCCGTATCTGCAATAAACATTTTGTTGAAACAGATTACGTATTGCCCCTGAATTCGACTGCAAAAACATAAATAGATACGATTTATTTGTCTTTTATTTTTTTTTTATTTATACACATTAAGATTATCCATATTGTTTATAAATGGTATTTTTCAGCCAAGGCTGGAACCATATATTTGCCAAAAAACTCTTTGGCTTTCGGGATTATTTCATTATGAATTAAATCATTATTTCTCCTTATATAAATACATCTCATATCTTTTGTTGTCCAGATGACAGAATCAGAGAACTCACGAATAGTGACTAACATCTGAGTTGGTATCACTTGATAATAATAATTTGAATTAGATTTCAAACATAATTATTCATTTTTCATTTCTAAGTATGGTAAACTATCCGAAGTAATCACTGAATTTGTTATTGAATAGGAACACTTAACTTCTGGCATATAGTAGTTGTTAGTGATCCCACAAGTCCTTCAGGAGAAGCAGCTCAAGGGATGGTCCAATGAAATGAAAAGTCCACAGATAATGAAATGGTTAGTATTTGCCTCCTCATAGGCACGGATAGTCATTTTTCATATTTCTTACCCCAACCTGTTGCGCTAGAGCTTAAAGATTTTGGTTCAATAGTAAATTTACAAAAGATTTTATATTATTCCTCTCTGTCATGTGAATAACTTTTTTCCAGTAATTCTCGCATTTCTTTTCAATTCGCTCTTCAACTGAAAATCAGTCCAAGATCCGTATTTTCTGCATTTTCTGCCATAATTTATTAAATCGCAATAGGTAGTTCAAATAAAAATACCATATAAGCTTAAAGAACTGTCAAAATGTGTTGACCCCCAACTACACTAGCGCCACCAAGCGGGAACAACGGCGTACATAGCTGCCATTGATTTCAAAACGTAAGCGATCTTAGGATTTTCTTTGTTTTTAATAGATGTCGCTGTAGCGTCTTTTGCATACTATTTTTCAATAATTTGCCAACATGACAGGAAGAATTTGTTTCTATAGGGCTTTTCAACGATTCTCATTTGTTTCGAGCTTCTGTCATATTATGTCGTACAATCCGTGTATAATATTAATATACGACACATAACGAAAGCTGGAAACAAATGAGAATCGTTGAAAAGTCCTATTCAGAGAGCTTACCGCAGTACGCTCTGATGATTATACAAGGATGAAATGCGTATTGGCTCCGTGCGTCTCCCCTCTACTTACAGTCACGTGACACGCTGTCAGACTTTGTCAGGACGTTTTAACATTGAGTCTTATGGGATTATTTTGTTAAACTTGAATATTTTATTTTGTAGTGATAATAACCGAATACAATTGTTAGAATTAATTAGTTATTAATTTATACCGTAATTTACAGTGCAACAAAAATATTTCCTTTTTCGTTAATAAAGATTTATTGCCATAAACTGCGATAGTGAGGTTATGTATACAAAATCAAACTGATAATCAATATTGGAAAGTGAAGAATTTATATCAAATTAAGTGCGTTTTTATTTTTTGTTTATATTAATACATAATATCACTAGCGTGACACGGCATTTTTTTAAATGTCTCATTTAAACATACACAAAGCGTCCTGATAAAATTTCAAAAAACCGCCACCATGAGCAGGTCGGTCGATTTTGCTTTGACACTTTGTTAACGCTCGGAGCGAATAAGCGAATGGCGGTGGTCTCTGTATTGAATTTAAATCTTAACTGTCTTTCGTAAAAGTTTACAATTTAAGAAATTAGAAACTAAAATATAAAATAATAAAAAAAAAACGCCAAAACCAACCTTGCTGATTCTTCCTCCAGTTTGGATCGTGGAAAATATAACGGTAATAGAACTTCGTAAATACCTAAATCTACTTTATCGATAACAAATATCACAGTGTCTATCGAACTGCCGTGATTTTCGAAAAAACGTCGCACAGTACCTAAAAACCAAAAGAACAGAGTTACTAATAAATTAAACAAAATAAAATACGTTTGTTAGATTAATTGGATTATTAGTAAGTGCAGTCAATTATTTAATAATGGGTGTACCAACCAAAATTAAGTTATTCAAATGTTATGCTTTGTCGATACCCATAAAAATCAGGTTACTACGATGTTATATCTTTCCTATACTGTTGTACGGAGTTGAGTCGTGGACTTTCACAGAAGCCACCTGCAAGAAAATTGAGGCTTTTGAAATGTGGCTCTATCGTCGAATCTTCAAGATATCTTATACCGACCACATTACTAATCAGGGAAAATTCTTCCTTGTGGATTTTAATCAGGGTGTTTTGCTGAGAATGCAAAAATAAAAAGAGCTGTTAATCACAATAAAAACAGCCAAAATCGGATACTTACCTCGGTCACATACTGAGGAACAGTGAAAGATATGAACCTTCAAAGCGGGGTTTTTAAATATTGTCTCAAATTATCTTTTACTTTTTGAAAATAACTAAAACCGAATGAGGAATATGGATGCCACTTGTCACGTAGTAGATAGTATCATCAGTGTACATCAGCAGTTATTTTACAACCAACTATTTGTATTGAACTAAATTGAACGAATCTAAATATTACCAAAAAGAAATAAATAGGGTTAATATAATTCTTTATCAAACCAATTCTGTATTTGATTGTTTGATTCATAAGAAGATAATATTTATATTACATTGTATCAATTTGTTTGATCAACATTATTTACCTAATGATAAGAAGATTGTTCCTTATAAACATTTGCAACTATGTAATTAACAAAGTGTTCAAAAGTAACGGCAGGTTATTGTCGTGAGAAATCATTTTTATAATCCGCACCAAAAAATAGGTACTAAATAATGGTTTAAGTACTTTTTAAGAAATAGATTTACAAAATAGCTAAGAATCATAGAAATTCTGAATACACACAAGACAACGAAAATATAAATCGACTATACCCTATATCGAATGCACTAATACAGTGGAACTCGCTTTGGAATAGCCTTCGTGCCAAGCAAAACTATTCCTATAACAGGGATATTCTAATAACCGATCATTGGTAGCTAGTAAAAACGTTTTTGAACCTCAAATGTTTATTCCTTAAACCGGGATATTCTTATAACCGGTATTCTAATAAGCGGGTTCGACTGTAGTAATAACGGGGGACACACTAAATAAGAGACCAAGAATAACACGGCTTTATAGAAATGCCTCCCACTTTTTCAGGTAAATATTTTCATACATGAAATGCCTCCCAGGTACAATCGAAATGCCTCCGTTTCGTTAATCGTTTAGGCTGATATTTTGTCTATTTAATCTCTGTATAATGAGACGGTGTTGCCAAATCATAATTTAAATAGGTACTATCTATCTATTTTGATTTATAAAAAATGGACATTATATTCCTCTTGTCTTTTGTTTGCTTCAAGATAAAAAGTCATCTTCATAATATATTATCTCGCTTTTAAATAAATCATAGAAGAATGATTTAAAATTAAAATTGTCCTGTATCCCCTAAAGTAATACCTTCAGACTTTGAAATTTCCATTCATAATAGTATCCGTATGGCATTTCCTGAAGCAGATCTTCATGGATGTCGCTTTCATTTGGGTCAGGCATGGTATAGAGAGGTTCAAGCACTGGGCTTACCTCCAGAATACCAGAAAAAAAGGTGTTGACTTAACTGAAATTACGAATTTTTTTATTTATATTTTTTGTCTTTCATTCTTACATCCTGAAGACGTGAGCGATTTCCTTGCTATAGATTTGGCAGAAATTAAACCAATCGATGAAAGAGTCACCCAGTTTTGTGATTATCTTGTCGATAATTACATATCTGAAAATTCGACATTTCCTCCACATCTTTGGGCTGAGCAATCTTCATCCTTACAAACAACCACAAACCCATGCGAAAGTTTTCATTCCAAGTATGTATAATTGTTCGTTCTACTGCCCTCATCCTAACATTAATAATTTTATTGATATAATTTTACAATTTCAAATTTATTTATTTAGCGTATGGCTTAAGTATATCACAGAACATATTTATATTTATGCATTATACAATGCATCACAAACAGATGTCCAATTTTTTTATATATTCGATTGACCCTTCGGTTGCCATTACAAAGTCTATAGGGTCGCCTGTGTATGCTCTGCGTGGGCAGTCCTGAACAATGTGACTGATCGTCTGTCTTGCAGCGCCGCAGTCACAAGAAGGCAAGGGGAGTTTACCCCATCTGTGGAGGGAGTCGGCGCATCTTCCACAGTTTGTTCGAATTCGATTAAGGGCTGCCCAAATCTTACGGGGACGTTCAAATTCGCCAGGTTTCCCTATGATGTCCGGTAGACTATGGTAATGTGGATCTGTCCTACTTTCCCAATCTTCTCTCCATCGGGTATTTAAGTCAAAGTTAAATTTACAATTTCAAATAAATACCTACATTAAAATGAATTCTGTTTCGACACCAAAAAAAATGTTGCGGAAAGTACAGCAAAAATAAAGTTTCTAAATGAAAAAATTTTAGAATTAAGAGAATGTAAAATAGATTAGAATTTGTGAAAGTAGTACCTATTATATAAATTTAGGAAACATATTTTTTAACTTTATATTTCTATACACATTTTGTAATATTTTCCAAATAAGTTTTTTGTGATGTTATTTTTAATAAATCTATAAAATACTTTTTATGTTTTTGTATATATTGTCAAATTATTAATAACAAAAAATAATGGTTATTATAAATATTATAATGGTTATAAAATAATTATATATGTATAAGTTACTTGAAATTTATAAATACTGCCTAGTATCAATAATGTTGAAAATAAAATAAATTAAATAACAAAATACTAATTTTACCAAAAATGTAAAAAGGGGAGACGATGTGGCAACGTCTCACCTTCACATAAAGGTTAGAAGCATGTAATTTATTTAGAGCTTGGGAGGCAATTCGTATGTGACCATTTTAGCGACAGGTAAGAAACCCTTCTTCGGGAGGCATTTCATATGCGCCCGAATAACAAATAGAACCAGAATAGAACATTCTACATAATAGAAAACCTCACAGGAATTTCTGCAGAGAAACTCTGAACAGGCACTACCTTCTATGCCTATGCAATAAGGATGATGATGATGAAGATATTTAATTTCACAAAATAAATGTAAAAATTAGAGTTTTTTATAAAGATAATATCATAAAAATCATCAAAAAATTTAACCTTGTAACAATTTAATAATTTATCACACAGATAAATCATGATAAATAATCAAAAATATTGGTTCACTCAACATAAAGTTTAAATTAAAGTTTTCTTGTGAATTTTCATTTATATGATATTATTAAATGTAGTAATAAATGAAAACTCTCTAAGGGTACGGCCAGACTTGCGAGCGATTTATCGCGCGAGATAAATCGTTCACGACAATGTAGCGGGCGACAAGCGAGAAGCTGTCCACCGAAAGGCGATTCAAATATCAGTTTTTGTCATGCCTCTCACATGAACGCGTCTATGTTCTCTTCTTTTAGAATATGATCCATTCCTAGTGTTTATTAAAAGGCAAAAGGAAGTATGGTGTGTAGGTACATCCCATTAATAGATATAGGAAAGCATACGGGGAATTTCATCACTTATACTAAGTGCTGTTTCGCATTATAAGAATTTTGAACGTGCGAGGGTTTTCTTGTGCGGTAGTTTTGACGCACTTGTTCTTTTCACACAATAAGAATTGAGTCGCACGAAGATATTTTGCTGTGTTGTTTGGTATATTATTTTTATTTACAATTTGTGGCTGAGGTAGGTACATGATACGATGTATCATTATAGGCTATTGATTATGTTCAAAATAAGAGAGCTAAAAGGAACTACAACGTTAATGGGATTTTATTGTCTCATATGGTCAATGGGCCTCTAAGTTTGGGGTGAATTAGTCCCTAGGCACAGGGTGAATTAGGGTGAGTTCTATGCACTTTTGGTACAAAGGTGTCTACAGGAAAATTGTTCCAGGTTAAATTTACTATCGAAATATTACATTTCAAAGTCAAAAATATTTTTGTTTACAAAAATATATTCAAAAGAAAAGCAAAAAAACAACACGAAAGAAAGCAATTTTGTTTTTTGCCCCATAACTTTTTTCCACTGGGATATAGGTATAGACATTGCTTCATTAAAAATAACTTACATCCTTTCTCTTTAAAATGACGTTTAGTAGAAGTCTCTAAGATTTATATTTTCCGAAAGTTATGCTTTTTCAAAGTTTTATACTTTTAATGATTTTTGATATTTTTTATGATTATTTTTTTAATTTCTCATTGTGACTTTTTTTTCTTGTACATTTAGGTATATACATTGTATAATATAAAACAGCATATTTTCTTTATTTTAAAATGGTGTATTCCAAAAAAATCTAGGACTATTTTGAAACAAGATATCCGTAGAATATCCAAGCGTATCCGTAATTTGAAAAAATTTTAAAATTTTTATTTTTTTTTTTCAATTAGAAGAATGTAGTTGGATATTTTAACATAATTTTTCTCAATGACTCTTTTCGATATTGTGAAATATAAAGGTACTTTACTCCTGAGCGAAATTCATATTTTTTAACATACCTTACACTATTGATAAAATTTTATATCTGATGATTGCATTTTAGGTTTCATACTAGGTAGAGCATTTTATAACGACTAACTTTTTTTCTTTTTATAACTTTTTTATAACAATTTTTAAAATCAATACTAAAAAAGTTTTCCATATGGTTCCAACTTAGTGAGAAAAAGCATATCTTGTTTAAAAATAGTCCTAGAATTTTTTACAGTAGGCCATTTTAAAGTAAAAAAATGAGCTTTCTTATTTTTTACACAATGTACATACCCAAATATACAATAAAAAAGTTATAATGAGAAATTTAAAAATAATCGTAAAATATATCAAAAATGTAACAGAACAATGTTTGTGAAGTAACAAGGAAAATATCCCAAAATTGCTGTGAGTGGCGAAATTTAAAAAATCATATTTTGGAAATTGTAAATCATACGAACTTCTACCAAACGCCATTTTAAATAGGAAGGATGGAAGTTTTTTTTTCTGTGAAGCAATGCCTGTACCTATATCCCCGTGGAAAAAAGTTATGGGGCAAAAAACAAAATTGCTATCTTTCATGTTTTTTTCTTGTTGTTCTTTTGAATATATTTTTGTAAAAAAACATGCTTTTGACTTCAAAATGTGATATTTAGATAGTAAATTTAACCTGAAACAATTTTCCTGTAGACATGCTTGCAGTAAATGTGCACAGAACTCACCCTAATTCGCCCTGTGCCTAGGGGCCACTTCACCTCTTTCTCAAAAACGCACCCCTTTAAATGGTAACACTCCGCGATTTTTTCATATTTAGAGGTCCATTGACTATACGAAACAATAAAATCCTGTTAACGTTGTAGTTCTTTTCTAAAATACATAATCAATAGCCTATAAGAAAACGTTTATAAAAAATAGATGTCATTAGATGGAATAGAATGCAAACGATTGCAGATATATGCATATTTAGACATGTCATATAATATAAGCATACGTCATTATATTATTATTAATACACACCTAAACTTAAAATATTCCTCTACGCCCAGACACACTGCACACTTATGAACTAATTAGTATACACTGCGTAGGTAGGTAGAGTACACTCACTCAAATACAACACTAATGGTACTGATAAATCGATGTTCGATGTAATACACTTTTTTTCACTCAAATTTAGATCCGATAAAAGGTATCTAAAGTATTTACAGTATCAGATAACCCCGATTTACGTTTACTAATTTGTTTATCTGCGATACGGCTAAGTGAATCCGCGTACGAGTACTAATATTAAACTTGGACGCGTTTGAATGTCATTAACAGGTAGAATTAACACGGCGAAGGAGCGGCGATGATTGAAGTACTATTGGTAGGTACTATTAGCGGAAGGTTGGGAATTTCAGTCGTTGTTTACACATAAGAGGTTATTTTAATACATTCGTCGACAAAAACAATGCTTAGCAAATATTAATACACTGACAATGAGTTCCTTGTTGTTTTTATAAATAGAATTATTATGACAATGTTCGTATTTTTAAAGCTTTATGGGATATAAGTACCTATTAATCTTATTTCTGTATTATTGTATCATTCACTTATACATATTTTCCGGCCGCGATATTCATCGTTTACCCGGCTTTCTGCCAAAAATATAGCATTTTTTAGGGGCAAGGCAGTTTTTGTTTTTATTTGATTCAGAGTTGGACCACCATCTCCAGATAGCTATTTCTGGATATCATGCGTCATCGGTGGTGCTATGCAGTCACAACTCTGAACAGTTCCGGATTAAGAATATTGAGGCTCCTAGGCAAACCATGCTATGAGGCCCCTAAAGAAACCTGTGCCTTCTCCTTCCAAAATCTCGGATAACTCCTCCATCACCGAGCAGTATTCCTTAAATAAGTGGATAACTCTATTTAGTGCTGCTTGGTCTTTTGAGGAGTAGATCGTGGTGAACGGGATTGCTTACTTGAGTTTCATTTAAGCATTTGATCATAACTTCCCAACAGTGGGTACAGGCAGTACAGAAAAAAAAATTGTACATGGACTGAACAAACCCAAAATACGATATTGCTCCAATGCAACTTTCAGCAGCACTTACTCCAACAAAATTAAGTGAGTGTGCGGCACAACGAAAGTAAATTGCAAGTTTGTTAATTTTAGATAAATGAGCCTGGAGACTATTGTATTTGCCTGACATGTTTTCTGCATTGTCGTACGATTGTCCCCTCATGCCGTTTTAACATTAATGCCACAGTTTAAAAAGGTTAAAACAGCAGAAGAAAGATTTTCTTCACTATGGCCACTTATGACCTCTAAACGCCAATCCGCGAGAAGATAGAAACTTAACCACAGAGACTACTCTTTTGTAATAGGATTATGTTTAGGATTACGTTTCTAAAAAATATCGTAATAGGTACTATTAGACCGGGCGGTATCGTCGCCCCCGCTAGCGAAATTATTCCGATTCGATTTTTTTGCACAAACTTACTCAAAAAGAGGTACAGGGTGCCGGACGGTGCCGTGGTCGAAAAATTGTTTAAACAATTTTTTTAAACAAATTCACAAAAATATTTTTTTTATTTCGAACAATATTTTTTTAGATAATTTGGGTCATTCTGAGCAAAAAAGGTATCCTGTAATTTTTCTCTAAAGTTGATTGTTGTCGAGTTATATGCGATTTAAAATTTGAAAAATGCGAAAATAGCCATTTTCAAGGCTTGATAAATCGAATAAAAGTTATTATGAAATTCAAAAGTGACCAAATCAAGTTTCAAACCCCTTATTCAAGGTCCTGAAGAGATTTTTGTCGGTGTTTTATGACAAAGCTGTTATTTTTAATTATTAACAATTTAGCGCTATAGTCCAGGATGTATCGTCGCCCCCCTTAGTGAAATTATTCCGATTCGATTTTTTTGCACAAACTTACTCAAAAGAGGTCCTTATAATATATCCACAGGGTGCTGGGCGGTGGCGTGGTCAAAAAATTGTTTAAACAATTTTTTTAAAACAAATTCACAAAAATTATTTTTTCACTTCAAACAATTTTTTTTTAGATAATTTGAGACATTTTGAGCCAAAAAGGTCTGTCGTGATTTTTCTCTAAAATTGATTGTTGTCGAGTTATACGCGATTTAAAATTTAAAAATGCGAAAATGGCCATATAACTCGACGACAATCAATTTTAGAGAAAAATCACAAGAGACCTTTTTTGCTCAGAATGTCTCAAATTATCTAAAAAAATTTGTTCATAGTGAAAAAATAATTTTTGTGACTTTGTTTAAAAAAATTGTTTAAACAATTCAAAAAGGGTGCCGCCCGGCACCCTGTGGATATGTTATAAGGAATTCTTTTTGAGTAAGTTTGTGCAAAAAAATCGAATCGGAATAATTTCGCTAGCGGGGGCGACAATACAGTCCGGTCTATAATACCTACATGGCTGTTATATTAATTATTATAAGTGAAAAGTTAGCAGCTAATTAAAATACAATTAAAGGAAAACATTTTAAAAAGCAATATTTTTATCACTGAATATATTTTCGTTTCGTATAATGACTAATATGCTAATGAGTTTTTTTTGGGTACAAATACCAAGTGTAATAATTGACGTAAATTACAAGTAGAACTAATTGATTTTGAACGAGCGATGATGCATTTATAATAAAAAGGTATTGTTATTATGGAGTATTTTGTTTTTGAATATAATTTACAATCTACTATAATATACCATATAATATACCATATAATACTAATAATCACAATTTTATGTATTTCTACTGACTTTTATTTTTAGACGGTTATTTAACTGGATTGGATTACATAACAAATTCATATTATATATTATTATTTCCCATTTTTAACAGAAAGAATCAACTTGGAACTCAAGAATACCACTATCAAAGTTCTTTTTATTAAACCCAAAGAAACAGAAAAAAAGAATGGATGAATATAGAAATCTTGATAGTCCAGGCTTTATCGTCACCCCTGTTAGGTAAATTATTCCGATTCGATTTTTTGCACAAACTTACTCAAAAAGAGTTCCTTATATCAAATCTACAGGGTTCCGGGAGTTGCCGTGGTCGAAAAATAATTGTTTAACAATTTTCTTTAAACAAATTCACAAAAACAATTCTTTCATTTCAGACAAAATTTTTTAGATCAATAATTTGGGCCATTCGGTGCAAAAAAGGTCACTTGAGATTTTTCTACAAAATTGATTGTGGTCGAGTTATACGTAATTTAAAATTTGAAAAATGCGAAAATGACCATTTGCAAGGCTTAATAACTCGGTTAAAATTATTATAATTATAAAAGTCAGAAATTGACCAATTCAAAGTATAAAGCCCTCCTACAAGAGCCTGAACAAATTTTGTCATTATTTTATTACTAAGCTGTTATTTTTAATTATTATTAACAATGAGCGCTAAAAGCGTATTGAGACGACCGTCAATGTGCATCTCTTTTGCATCTCTTGCATCTCTTTTGCACTCACCATTGACGGCTGCCTAAAACAAGCTTAGCGCTCATTGTTAATAATTAAAAATAACCGCTTAGTAATAAAACAAGGACACAAAATTCTTCAGGATCTTGTAGGGGAACTTTATACTTTAATTTGGTCACTTTCTGAAATTCATAATAATAATTTTTAAACGAATTATTAAGCCTTAAAAATGACTATTTTCCCTTTTTTCAAAATTTAAATCGCGTATAACTCGACAACAATGAATTTTAGAGAAAAATCACACGAGACCTTTTTTGCTCAGAATGACCCAAATGATCTAAAACAAATTGTTCAAAGTGAAAAAATAATTTTTGTGAATTTGTTTAAAAAAATATTTAAAAAATTTTTCGACCACGGTACCGCTTGGCAACCTGTGGATTTGTTATAAGGACCTATTTTTGAGTAAGTTTGCCCAAAAAAATCGAATCAGAATGATTTACCTAACGGGGCAACGATACAGCCTAAACTATGACAAAAAGAAAGAACACGAAGAGTTAAAGATATCGACTAAAATTAAATTAATAAACACATAAAAGAAGACAAAGGGTCTATTGAATAAAAAGAAGTATTTGCTTTTACTTCCTCGTATTTAAGTAATTACTTAATAGTAATTGAATAAAGCATTAAAGAAATGACTTTATTCAATTAGTATTAAGTAAATACTTAAATACTTGTAAGTAAAAGCAAATACTTCTTTTTATTCAAAAGACCCATTGTTCTCTAGTATTTTTTTTTTTGAGGTAAAAAGAGCCGCAAAATTAGCTTACAATGGAAACACAGCTGAATCAATAATTTGTAATAGAGATAATGAAAATTGTGAAAACGGAAGCACACCATTGCTTCTTATATTTTTAATAACATCCTCAATACGTCAGGTACCCCTGCATCAAGTTTTAGAATTAATAAATGCAAAATCTAATAATTACTAGCTGAATTAACTTTCTTTCAACCAAATTTCAATGTCTCCTATGCTAAAGTCAATATTTGTTTCCCAAATTTTGACAATAAAAATCCAGTTGATTTTCAGCATCAGATAGCCAAGGTTGATAATCTAAGCAAGATTCTCACGGATGCGGATGGTTCAAAATCAAGATTGGGAGTCGGTTGTCCTGTATATATTCAGGACTACCAAGCTTTCCTAATGCTCAAATAAACGATGCAAAAATGGTTGCAATTTATCGAGCTCTAGAATAGGCTCTCAACAAAAAAATTTCTAACCAACAAGTTGTAGTCATATCAGATTCAAGGTTTACGGAATTATCTTTAAAAAACTCAATTATATATTATAAAAAACCAACTAAAGCTGCTATCATTTCCCGTGATTATTTTTTGAGAGTAAAAATTTCAACCTCCGAGAAGGGATGCCAACTATCCCAGGAATATAAGCACACAACGACACCATGTAACTTACATTTTTTGACTAATTTCCTACCAACTCAACTGTAAAAAATTTAGACAAATCGATGAAGTTAAAAAAAATAGAAGGGGAAGACAGTACAGTAACTGAAATATTTTTGATATTAAAGGATTTTAAATTATGAAGACATACGTGAAAGGTGCGGTATTGGAAGGACCTTAGACAGACTTGAAACGAAACAGTTATCGTGGTTCGGACATATTGCGAAAATGAGTGAAGGTAGAACTGTAAAGAGGGTAAGAGGAACAAACGACGAAGAGGCAGGCCAGCAAGAACATGGAACGCGGATATTGGAAAGGCTGGCATGAAAAGAAATATTGGGTGGAGAAAAGCAGAGAGGCTAGTTACTGACCGAAAGGCATGGAGACGTCTGATTTCTCCACTTACCGCGACACCGTAAGGTACACGAGGACGGCTTAAGTAAGTAAGTTTTCTTCTTAACGTGCCCTATCAAGTGCCCTTGACGTTGGCGATTAACATGGCGAAACTGTCTCTGTCTCGAGCTATTCTAAATAGTTGTTCTGCTTTCTTTATTCCTGTCCACTCCCGGATATTCTTCAACCAAGAGGTCTGCTTTCTACCAATTCCTCTGCGTCCTTCGATTTTACCCATCATAATAAGTTGAAGAATATTATACCGATCTCCCCTTACTACGTGTCCAAAATAGGCCATCTTTCTATATTTGATGTTATCAAGCAGCTCGCGGGCAGCATTTGCTCTATTAAAGACTGCCACATTTGTCAACATAGCCGTCCATGGTATTTTCAGTGTACGTCTGTGCAGCCACATTTCAAAGGCCTCTAAACGATTAATGGTGGATATTTTTAAGGTCCATGCTTCGACAGCATACAAGAGGACTGACCAAATGTAACATTTAATCATGCATTTTCGAAGTTGAAGTTGTAAGAAGTTATCATTACAGAATAATGACCTCATTTTAAAAAATGTCGTGCGGATCTCGATTCTACATTTTATCTCTTTATCTGTATCTAGTTGTTCAGTAACATGGCAACCAAGATATTTAAAACTGGGTACTCTTTGAATTATATGACCATCAACATACAACCGTAAATATTGATGGACCAAACGGCTAAATACCATGTATTTTGTTTTTGAGCAGTTAATGTTTAGGCCAAACTCTCTTCCCATTGTGTCAATGGCATTTAAAAGGTGTTGTAATCCATTCATATCATCACTTAAAATAACTGTATCGTCTACATAACTGATTGTATTTATCAGAATTCCATTAACTTTCACACCCCATTCCAAATTATGCAGCGCTTCCTTAAATATTCTATCTGGATATAAATTGAATGACAGTGGGGCCAGTATACAACCCTGTCTGGCACATTTTAATTTGTGATGTTGTACTCGATCAAAGTAAGTAAGTAGGATTTTAAATTCTTGTTAGTTATTATTATATATTGATCTAAGAAAGAGATAATGATATAAATGATTTGCGGTTTTTTATGTTACTGTGCTCAATTATCCTCGAGTACAGTTAATAATTGATAAAGAAAATACCACGTTTCAAACTCGTCTCATGCACATATCTGCAAATGGTATACAATAATAAAAACCATTTATTATACAATTAAATTATTGATTCGTATCCTACATTGTACAAGGTAATCTTAAAATTAATCCATGAGAAAAAATACAAGAAACAAAGTACTATTTTGAAAATCCCCAAGAAGAAATCCTTGGGGAAATCCCCAAGGAAAAAGAAAAAGGGGTCGCCCAGCACAAAACTGGAGAAGATTAATCATGGACGAGATAAGAGGTCAAGTAAAGTCTTGGAATGAGGTGAAGATCTCAGCGCAAAACAGAACTCGATGGCTCTATGCTCCAGTTAGGGGCTCAAGAACCTTATGTTAATTTCAAATTACTTACGTAGTGCAATATGAGCTCCTTCATCCGGCGGATAGTTTCTTTTGACAGAATTTATCACAGGAATCGCTAATGAACGAAGACCCATTTCTTTGGCCTTCTGAAGAACATTCCTAAAAAATTTAATTACTTGTTAAAATAATAATTTTAATTAGTCAAAAGAGGCAGGATTCAGGCAGGTTTCAGTTTAGTGCCTCTACACAGGTGCTCCTATGAGGCTAAGTTAAAGAAGAAATACGTATAAGCACATAGTAGAGGTCTGCACTGTAATCAAATCTGATTCATCTTTACTTTCATAATCATTTTACGTTCGTAGTTACATACTCTGACAACATTCGAGCATCGACGTCTTCGCGGTGACCTAATTATGTCTTTCCGTATTTTAAAATACAATATTGGAAACATGAATACCATGTTTACTCTAAATTCTAAATCAAGACGAAAGACTAAGAGGCCATCGTTACAAATTAAAGAGGGAACAGACAACAGCAAGATCCAGGGTGAACTTTTTGCCGAACAGAATATTTAATATCTGGAATAACTTGGACCAAGATACCATATCGGCACCTAGTGTAAACATATTAAAAAATAGACTTCATTGTTCTTTATTTGATTTATAATAGGACATTATTATTTTTAGGACTGCATTATCTACTGTTTCCATAATTTTGTTATCCATCTTGATCCTAACTTGAGAATTTGTTATTAATTTTATAATGAAATGTTTCTTTGTTTTTGGGCATAATAGGAGCTCTGCTCTTACTTATTTAGTAATAATAATAATAATAATACTCAATTAATTGGACTCCATGGATTTGGATTATTAAAAATTTGAAGTAGCCCCAGAGGTAAAAATTAATAAAGGTCATTACACCTAGAGTAAAACTCATTTATACTAATCATGTTAGAAGTTTTTTTAAAAAACAAAAATAAACCTTTTTTAAACACTTCAAAAAAGGTGTAATGAATTTTCCCCGAAAAGAGCTCTGTTTTTGGGTTATTTCAAATTGAAATATTCGATTTGGAATTTGACGAAGAAGAACCTACTTTTCATTAGATACAACTCTGCTTCTACTTAGTCTATAGACCTCATGCATGCATACACCATTTTTTTCAGTTTTTTATAAGCTATATTTTTGCTAAGAATATTTTTTTTGCTAAAATACTTACTTCTTGACTTAACTGCAAAAAACCGTCCAAAAACATGTTTTTTTTTGTTAAAAATGAACATAGTCACTCGCAAATAATTCGAAAAATATTAACTTAGTGAAAAAGTCTAAATTACTTAAGTTACTTAGAATTAGTCATTTGATACAATTTCGGACTTATTTTGAACGTATATTTTTTCACTCCCGAGAAAATATTTTTCACCCCGTATTTTCCAATTTTTATAAAATGGAGGGGAGGTAGAATTGTAAACTTTTCCTTATATAATAATAGACAATTTCAACTACCTATTCCCAAATTTTCATCCTTCCTTTATTTTTTTGGAGGTTTTCGTAAAATTTTGTGTTCCCTGATCGGGCTATAATATTGAGGTCCTACGTAGAATAGAGCTCAAACTAGAATATATCTTGGAATGAATAGATATATGGCTTGTTGCAAATCATTTTTAAAGCAAGATATTCGGAAAGAGAGGAGCACGATGAAGAATATTTTAAAAACCTGCGAAAGTAGTTTCAAAACCTGGTTTCAAGACCTATATAGTGGCTTCAAATCAAGAAGTGGAAAACAAGGTATCCAGGACAATTTTATAGAGGCCTAAGATCCGTTTTTAAAACAACCAGGTTGCCTATGGATTAAAAACGTCAGGGAATTGACCGAAATGGATATGTATAGAGAGTGTACTCTTGCAATCATTTAAAAACTTTTATCAATCACTGTCTTAGAAATATAATATCATTATTTTCGGAAAACTGAAACTATCATTCTTTTATTGTTAGGATAATAGGAAAAACCACAATAAATATGTCGAAACTCTGCTTTCTGAGTAGCTGCAACTAATGTCGCAATCCACCAGATACATTTTAATTTAGTTCATAAATATTTACAGTCAATGACTCATCTTTGTTTGGAATGTTTACTTTTGTTCATTTTTGGTATTTTGCCTTGAAACCACATAATTAAAAGATAAATAAGTAAGTTAAGATAACAAATAACTTAACTTACCTGTAACAAGTGTGTAGTGTGTTTTCCGATGCGGATTTGTATTTAATATTGTACTTGGGTCCTACGGTGTGAATAATATATCGAGCTGGCAGTGCATGGCCTTGGGATACGCGGACCTCACCGGTCCCACATTCTAAAACGCAATAAAAAAATCACCAAAAAGAAAACATTAATAAAAAATCTTTCTATTTTTTAAAGCGTTTTTATATACTTGGCTTGGTTGATGTCACTGCCTCCGCAACATTTTGTAATCCATTTTAAAAATAGTTCTAGGCTACCTAGGTACCTGAAATTTTCAGAATACCTTAGAACTAGCTAACAATGCAATATTTAACTGCTATTATACAGTGTGATTGATTAGAGGGGTAAAGCTCTGTAAATCCGTTATAGTAGTAGATAGCAATAAAAGTTCATAACAAAAATTGTAGCTAACTTTGAACTTCATATTACAAAATTAGTTAGAATGTTACAGAGTGCTCGATAACATAGTGGCAGATCAAACTTATGTTTTTTTAAATGGAACTCCCTGTATTTTATATTCGAAATCTTCTTAACTTCTCCATTACAAAAATATAAAGATTTAGTATGTTGTACAGGGTATTTACAAAGTTATAACCAATTTTATATGAAAATGGTAACGAGTTTAACTCCCTGTATAAATAAAAATAAGCACAACGGCAATGGTTTATTGATGCCATATTTTTTAATTTATTGTTAAAATTTTCATAAATGATCGATATTGCTAATTTTCTTTATATTGAATACAGGGTGGGTCAAAACGCAAGTACAATATTTACAATCAGGTCCATGTATTTTATATCACTATCGAAAAGTACCATTACCGTACTTTAATTTTTATATGACATTCCCTAATGTCTAAATTTATTAGTTTTCGAGATATTTTCATTTTTCAGAGCAAATTATTAATTACGGGTCTAAATCTATCCAAATTTTAGGTAAGCCATGACTGAATTGTCTAAAACTGACAATTTACAATTACTGAATAACAATCTGTAATCAAAGTTGGCTATAATTTTTGTTATTAACTTGTATTGCTATCTATTACTATAACGGTTCTACGGAGCTTTACCCCACCAATCAATCACCCTGTATGGATAAATCGATTTTTTTTTATTTCAAACTATTTTAAAAATGTGACTAATGCTAAATTGATGGTGGGTCAGTGGCATTAGATTGCAGATCGAGAGTTACCTAGTTCGAAAAAGGCTGTTGCGTATCTTTTTTTAATTTTTTTAACAAATAATTAAAAGTTGATATACTTAAAATTCATATTTTATAAGTTAATTATTATATATAAATATTAAATATACCATTTTAAACAACCGAGGTATTATAAAAAGTACTTTTTTATACTAGTGTAATTTTTGGAATTATAATTTTAACAGTTAATACACCTACTAAAAATTCATATTTTATTCTTTCGAAACTTGTTGTGTCCTGTATATAACAAAACCGTGTTATTATAAAAAGTACTTTTTTATTATAGTGTAATTATTGGAATTTTAAGCATTTTATATCTTCAAATAATTTTATATTCTCTCCTATAAATAATAAAAACGTTTTATTATAAAAAAGTTCTTTTTTTTATAAAAGTATAATTATATTATAAGTTCGTTTCAAAATTTCATAACATTCAAGATGAACCGATGAGCGTCAGGAAAGTCCTCGTTCCGATAGCAAACGCTTATGTTATCATAAGTGTGTTATCACCTTAATCATGTATCATTGTATCAGATGCTTGGAAGGTAAATGGTAAGAGATGACCGGGAAGAAGACGTATTTCCTGACTTCAAAATTTACGAAAGTGGTATAACACGACTACCAGTGAAATGTTCCGCGCTGCGGTAAACAAAGTCAGGATAGCCATGATGATCGCAAACATCCGGAACGGATAGGCACTTTAAGAAGGATCGGATGCTTAGGCTTAGATTAACAACTTAAAATTAAAAGCTGGAATTCCGCTTACTTTACTTGTTTGAGTCTGGATCCGACTACAATTTTTCTGCCCAGTATCGGGCTAGAAATACGTCAAAACACGTGGCGCCAAAACGCTTCCTTGAGGTAGGCCATTTTTTGAGTTCTCCATTTGCTCTTATTTTCATTTGGCACAACGACAACATCAACATAGAAATGTCTATTACACAACAGTGACTTAATGATCTTTACCAGGCCATAGTCAAGCAGTGTTACAGATCTTAGTTAGCAAGGTTCTGTGGTTTATTTGACTGTATGCCGCTGTGAGGGCTATCAAGGCTACACCCACTATCTCTTTCTGTTCAAATCCCTCCTCTATAAACTCTGTTAAGTTCAGTACTTGGCCTGTGTGTTTTTTACCACTCTGTCAAGAGAGAAAAATTGCGGAAATTATGGAAGAATTTAAAATACCTACGAAGCTAAAGAAATGAAACTAGTTACGATGACATTGAAGCATACGACCTGCAACGTAAGAGTAAAAGAGAGAACCTCAGAAGATTTTGCAGTCAGATCAGAACTTAGGCAAGGAGACCCACTATCAACGCTAATATTTAACATGATACTAGAAAAACTGATTAGAAATAGCAACTTAAATAGAAATTGACACATATTGTACAAGAGTCATCAATTAATTAAGTATTTTCTATGGGAAATAAGCCACAATTTTACTAAAAAATGAATTTATTAACGTTTCGAAGCCCAAATCGTGTTTCGTTGACAAAATACAAAATACTATTAAAATAAACAAAATTGTTGTTGCTAAGTAAAAAAATTCTTCTAATAATTTATTTAATCTGGCTCATTTATATTGGCAATTCAGACGTATATTATACATTTTAAAGTAGAAGACTTTAAAATGATATCGCCAATATTTATGAGTTGCGTTCCTGGGTTCTTTGATAAATAACATAAATAACAATAAAGATAAATAACACTTTGCCTTTCCTCGATGTTTTAGTCTCAAAGAAGGATACTGGATATGAGACTCAAGTGTATAGAAAACCAACACACACCAACAGATATCTCAATTACAAATCAAATCACAACATCAACGTTAAAAAGGGAATCATTAAATCCTTATATGATAGAGCCAAAATTACTTGTTCTAACGAAAATTCATTTTTAGAAGAAAAACAATTGTTAACATCTTTTTTATTAAAAAATGATTCTCCTTTATCGTTTATAAATAAGGAATTGGCAAGATTGGATCGAATGGAACAGAACAACTTAGAACGGGATCCTACAATATTCACAAGAAATAATACAAGGAAAATAACAATACCATATATAAAAGGACTATCCGAGAAACTTAAAACAATAGGAAATAAATTCAACATTTCAACAACATTCAAAACAACAAACACATTGAGATCTATTCTATCTAAAACTAAACCTAACAATGAACAAGAAAGAACAAAGAATTGCATTTATAAAATACCTTGTGAATGCGAACAATTTTATTTAGGTGAAACATCAAGACCATTAAACGTTAGAATAAGTGAACATCAGTCTTATATTAAAAATAGAGAATTTGATAGATCTCAAATATGTCAACACGCATGGGATAATGAACATAGAGTTCAGTGGAGAGATTCAAGTATAGTCTTGAAAGAATCAGATAGTAAAAAAAAAATCAAAGAAGCGGCTCTAATTATGCTAAATGAAACCAATTGTGTCGCAAATTCCTCGGTAGAATTCAGTAGGATGTTGTTACCCATACTGAAAGAGGAAGTAAATAGAAAGAAAATACCAAGATTAGTAAGTCAATAACATATCGAGTTAGTACAAATTTTATATTTTAGTATTACTTATTGTATATCTATGTATTATTAATAATATTTATAATTTAAACATATTAAAGTCAGAATTTGGTATTAGTTTTTTGAAGGTAAATTAAATGTAAGACCAAATACTTACGATGTCGGGATAGTATCACGAGGTTTTTTCCTGGTTTTCCCTCGTGATTTACTAGGGAATCTCTAACGCGAGAATTTTACTGTCATCGTTGCATTTGGTTGTCTTTTTAAAGACAGATCACATGCTATGATTTTTGCGACGGATATTCTTGAGTTGGGATGATTTCATGTAATCGAATGAACTATCTTTTAGTAAAGTCGTCCCAGGAACGCAACTCATAAATATTGGTGATATCATTTTAAAGTCTTCTACTTTAAAATGTATAATATACGTCTGAATTGCCAATATAAATGAGTCAGATTAAATAAATTATTAGAAGAATTTTTTTACTTAGCAACAACATTTTTATTTATTTTAATAGTATTTTGTATTTTGACAACGAAACCCGATTTGGGCTTCGAAACGTTAATAAATTCATTTTTTAGTAAAATTGTGGCTTATTTCCCATAGAAAATACTTAATTATAAAAATGCCACAAGGAAATAGCTTCAGAACAACATTAAGTCATCAATTAGTGGGATATGCAGATGATGTGGCAATTGTAGCGACCAGTGAAAAGATACTGAAAGAGATATCAGAAAGATTAGTAAATGAAGTGTTAGCTGGGTCTACAAATAAATCAAAAGAAAAGGTTATGAAAGTAGGAAGAGAAAGGCAAGATGGGACAAAATTCAATGTAAGTACACAATTAGGAGAGTTTAAGTTTGAGGAAATAGACGAATTTGTAAATCTAGGAGCAAGGGCAAGGATAACAAACAAGTGTGAAGAAATGAAAGAAATTGATGCCAGATTAAGTAAAGCCAATCGATCTGCGGAAGCCATAAATTATTTACTAAGATCAAAACAGCTGTCATGGAATACGAAATTCAGGATTTACAAGACTATAATAAGACCAATAGCGACATATGGATGTGAGACATGAATACTCAACCAAACAACAAAAGAAACAGTAAGAAGATGGGAAAGGAAAATAGAAGAATATTAGGAGGGAACAGAACAGAGGAAGGGTAAATAAGGACAAATGAGGAAGTTTATAATATTTACAAAGAACCACAAATAGATAGCATTATAAAATCAAGAAGGTTACAGTGACTGGGCCACATAGAAAGAATGAACAATGACAGAGTTGTCAAAAAAATAGCATGGAGAGTACCAGATTATAAAAGAAAGAGCGGAAGACCACGAAAGCGATGGAGAGAGGCAGTAGTAGAAGACCTAAAGGAAAAGGGAATAACAGACTGGAAGAAGTTGACAAATAACAGAAAGCTATGGAAAAGAACAACAAAGCTCTGGGCCTAAAAGGGCTGTAAAAAGCTACATACAGGGTGTCCCGAAAAGATTGGTCATAAATTATACCACATATTCTGGGGTCAAAAATAGTTCGATTGAACCTAACTTACCTTTGTACAAATGTGCTCATAAAAAAAGTTACAGCCCTTTGAAGTTACAAAATGAAAATCGATTTTTTTCAATATAGCGAAAACTATTAGAGATTTTTTATTGAAAATGGACATGTATCATTCTTATGGCAGGAAAATCTTAAAACAAAATTATAGTGAAGTTTGTCCAACCCTTCCATACACTTACATACACCCACAACTTCCGCAAAATATCCCACATATATTTGATTATCACGTTACTCGATTTCATTCCACATCCCTTAAGTCCTAAGTCCTAAGTCGCTTAAGATTAAACCATGGCAATTTTCCTGCACATTTAGCTAAAATAGGAATGCGTATCAACTCTCTCTGTTCATGTGATAACTACTCTACTGCAGATTTAAATAATATAATCTTTAATTGTGAACTTAATAAAAACCATACGAAAGCACTAATTGCTAGACTTCAGGAGCGGAATGTAAGTTTACCGCTGAATATTTCACATCTACTAAGCTTCAATACCAAAACTATTAATGATATTATCATACAATTTCTTAAAGATTCTAAAATAAAAATTTAATATGACATCTTCAATCTTCAACTTTCAAATATCTGTGGCAAAAAGTTTATCTAATGCCATCCCCTCTTTGTGAACACACACACACACACTTGTCCAACCCATAAAATTTTTATGGGGGTTTTGTTCTCTTAAACCCCCCCATACTTTTGTATACGTTCCAATTAATTCATTATTGTAGTACTTTTATTAATATTATTAATACATTATTAATTCATTATTGATTTCATGTAATCGAATGAACTATCTTTCAGTAAAGTCGTCCCAGGAACGCAACTCATAAATATTGGCAATATCATTTTAAAGTCTTCTACTTTAAAATGTATCATATGTATCTGAATTGCCGATATAAATGAGTCAAATTAAATAAATTATTAGAAGAATTTTTTTTTTTTACTAAGCAACAACATTTTTGTTTCCATTAGTAGTATTTTGTATTTTGACAACGGCACCCGATTTGGGCGTCGAAACGTTAATAAAATTATTTTTTTCACTTTAATTGTGGCTTATTTCCCATATAAATAATTAATCATAAAAATGCCACAAGGAAATAGCTTCAGAACAACATTGTAGTACTATTAGTTAAACACAACGTTTTTAAAACTTTTTTGCCTCCTAGTATTTTTTCGATAAGCCAGTTTTTATCGAGATGCGGCTTCTTTTTAAATATATTTACATAACAATTTTGTGGGGGTTTTGTTTCTTTAAACCCCCCAAATGTTTATGTACGTTCCAATTAAACTATTATTGTGGTACCATTAGTTAAACACAGTGTTTTTAAAACTTTTTTGCCTCTTAGTCTTTTTTTGACAAGGCACCTTTTACCGAGATGTGGCTTCTTTTTCAAAATATACCTAAAAATGTAAATTATAAATAAATTTTCAGATTATTAACAGGTCTATTATCGTACTCAACCATATACAAATATGTGGTGGATTCGACAAATATTCAAAATATGTCGATAAACACTGGCTTATCGAAAACGTACTAAGAAGCAAAAAAGTTTTAAAAACATTGTGTTTAGCTAATGGTGCCACAATAATAAGAACAAAACCCCCATAAAATTTTTACGGGGTGCACAAATTTCACTTTAATTTTTTTTAAGATGTTGCTGCCATAAAAATGCCACATGTCCATTTTCAATAAAAAATCTCTAAGAGTTTTGGATATATGAAAAAAAAATCGATTTTCATTTTGTAACTTCAAAGGGCTGTAACTTTTTTTGTGTGCACTATTTTATATAGGCAAGTGAGGTTTAATCAACATATTTTTGACCCCAGAATCTGTGGTATAATTTATGACCAATGTTTTCGGGACACCCTGTATATACTTACCTCTAATATCTAAAGTGATTTCTTCTTTTAGTCCAGATCCAGCCCTCTGATAGATTCTATCACTAACTGGATTACTTTCTGTCATGGTTTCGTTTGTTGAATTGACTATGGCATCTACTTGTAAAGAAGAAATATCACCAGACCTTTAGAAAAAAAAATCGATTGATTAAAAAGAAAAAATACAATATGATTTATGCTAATGACCTATTTATGTCCATCATTCTGCCAAGATTTAACGATTTTTAGTAGTAGCCTTAGATTAAAATGTTTGGACTATATTTTAATTTATAATTTTCTATCCGATTTTTGATTTAAACTATTATTTTTAGTTTGCATTTGTTTTTTGTTTCATTCATTTATTTGAGATATTATAATGCTTCCTAAACTCTAATGTGAAATATTTATTAAAGCTTGAAGTACCTTGAGATGAGAGCAAAAAATCGACTTAAAAGTAAAATAGTTTTTGTTAACGCTGTTTGGCAAGTGTCTATTCGCACACAATGTAAATTTACAAGTAAAATATTGTAAACAGAAGTAATTTTTATTGAAAAGACACAAATATTTATAAAATTAGTAACTAAAGAACATAAGAAAGATAACAGATTTTATGTGAGAAAACATGGTATGAATTAAAGTTATTATTTAATGAATATAAAAGTAAATTAACATAAAAAATCTGAATAAGTCAAAATTAATACTGAGTATTTCCTCCTCTGCGTTTTAATGCACTTTTCATATGACCTTATTAGGTTTCTTACTAATTTCTGAAGAATCGCTTCCCAATCTTCTTCATCTAATGCAATTTTTAGCTCCGCCACTGTCACTGGTGTTGGATTACGGACCCAAACTCTGCGTTTGAGCACCAGTAAAACCTCTTCCATGTCGGCACTTTGATCTCAAGAAGTAATACCGGCAGTACGCAATTAGTAATTCACCAGAGGTGGATGCGGGTTTTCCCTGTTAAAATTCGTACGTTTCTATGCGAGACTGGGGCAAAAGCGACTGCCAACATTGCGCGGTCGCCATGCGCGACTACAGATTTTACTTCCAATTTTTCGGAGAGTGGTTCTACTGGGTTTGAGCTTATCCTATACGTGCTCGATGGAATTCTTACCCGGACTTCATGAAGGTCGGTCCATTGTTGTTAGATTGGTGTTGGCCAGGTATTCTTTCGTAATGCGCGGTGTGTGCCGTCGAGCGTTATCATGCTTTAGCATGAAGTGGTCGCCCATGTAGCCGATGTAGGGACTATCATTGTCTTGGAGAATATCCGTAATGTAACGATCCGGTGTCAAACCCCCTCCGCGACCACCACCGGATACAAATAGAATTATTTTCTTCTTCGATATTTTTCCTTCTATAACGTACCCCAAAATATACACGAACCACCTCCATAGCTCACTGTTTCGACTCTGCAGCACTGGCCAAATCGTTCTCTGGGCCTCCGATAGACGTGTCGTCTTCTGTTATTGCTCTACAAGCGCATTCGACTCTCATCAGAGAACAAAACTGCATCATTGGCCAAGGTCCCAATTGACGTGTTCCCTGGCAAACTGAAGTCGAGCTTGTTTCCGACGTGCGTTCAAATTGGCTCTTGTGTGTTAGCTCGTCTGGCAGTCAAAGTGGCAACCTTAAACCTTCTCCTAACTATCCACTGAGTGACGGTGACACCTTGAACATTCCTCAATAATTATTGAAGCTCAACTTCTGTTACGTACCGATTCCGCAAGGCACTCAGGACAATAAATCGATCATCCTTCTCTGTCTTTACACGTCGCCGACCCGAATATGGTCGTTGACTGTAGCTACCGGTCTCCTGGTATCGACAGTAAGCCCTTGATACTACAGACTGGGTCATAATGATGCGACGGACGACAGTCCTCTGACTATATCCCTCTCGTAATTATGCAATTACCTGGACCGCCTTCACTGGTGAAGTATCCATTTTGTAAAATATTCATTTACTGCACTTCTAAATGTACACACAGGTCAACGTTTGAAAAGCGACTGAGACGACCACCGGCAAATTCATACAGGTCTAAATTGCGTAGAACATGCCTGTTACAATGTTTGCTGCATTCCCCATGCCTTACAGAAGAAGACAAATTTTACAATACGTTGACAATTTCCATAAAACAATCATTTTTTGGAATCTGTATAATAAACAATGTTTTTTGCACTAGTTGTTTTAGTTCAAAGAACACAACATGAACTTGGTAAGCAAAGTGGATTTTTTTGCTCTCAAGTGTACATATGTTATTTTTTTCTTTTATTTTTGGATTATTTCTTGTTTTCGATAGTGTATCAATCCAGGGCATTGTAAACTTCGATCCCTTTCGTTTTATCTGCGTATTTTCTAATTTATCATACTAATACTTCCTTTGTTGTAGAAAGAACAATCTAACAATACACGTGTTCTTCTTCCACTATTAATTACATATTTCATATTCATAAAAATTCCAATTGTTAAATCTGCCTACAAAATTATCCATTGATATCATTTTATAGGCTATAAAATTTTTTATTACTTCTGTATCATTGTTATAGTATAATAGTAGGTACAATATAATGATAGAATAGTAAAATTGACTACTAACAAAAAAAGTTAAGACAACAATTTATTGCATATAAAGTGCTACTTTTCCTCCCGAGAATGAAGTTCAAGGGAGGAAAAGGCACTTTACTCCCATGTTATACATATGGTTTTTCCACCTCCCTCAAATTACATGTCATTTTTTTATTTTTAAATAATTTATTTATGTAACTAACAAAATTTATTAAAGAACTAAAACTAACAAGTAGGTACAGTATAACTGTCAACTGTCAAATATAAGTCAAATTATTAATGTAAACATTGCTAAATCAAAATAACAATTTACTGTTTTTTACCATTCTGCAAAATACAGGGTGTTCTATACTTACATAAACGTAAAAATGTATACATATTTACGTATAATAGAAAATAGGTATTGTATCGGACGTCAATAAGTTATTACATCAATGAAATACCATGACGTCACTTTTACTTTTACTCCCTAGGGAGTAAAAGTACTGTGTCTCCCTAGGGAGGAAAAGTACGACTTTTCTCTCTACAATGAGGCCAGGAAATGTATACTTTGGATAGAGATAGGTGGAAAAAAACTTAAAGGTTCACATTCGACAGTAAACGGAAATGAGAAAAAATGGAAACTAAAATCCTTTGGAAGCGCGTTGACTAACTTTCAGGCTATAGACATAACTGCCTAGTTGTTACGCTTAAAGATCTACATTTTTTTAAACAGCTGATATCGCCTGAGATAAGGAAAAAGCTGTTTAACTTCACCAGAAACATTGGCATTCTAGAGTGTAACTGTAATCTATATTAAAGGCCTTAAATAAGGACAGGTCTATTGTTCGGTCAAATTCAGTTTCAGTTCATTTTAGATGTATTTTTATATTTTTTACTGCATTAAATCTCTTATTACAACCCTTAAATAAGTCTCAAGCCAGCTCTGTTCAATAGTACCATTCCATATCTCCTATTTTTACCGTCTCTCCTCATCCCTTACAGACAAATAATTTTGGATTCGGCACAGAAGAAATCTTTCTCTATCTCATCAGCCGTTCTACGGCCAAGAAGTAAGGCTCTTCTACTATACCCACCGTAGGGTGAGACACGTGAGGGTGCAACCTCCTCTCGACCTTCTCAGCCTTTCTTTTGGGCTGAAACGAAATAGCAACACGTACGTTACGTGCACGAACAGTAATCATAAACAGTAATTCGGGAGTGACGCCATACACGATTTCTCAACAGTTAAAACGTGAGGCACGTGGTACGAAAACAGTCATCTCGTATGTGACCGGCTTAAGTGTCCCGGACAAGGTTTGTGTTAGTTTGGTAAGACTTTATACACATGTTAATATTGTCTGTGTAAAACCTTACACCTCATCCTTTATACTTAAAAATGAACCAGTAAATCCTCATATACAGTCCACACCCTCTGAAAGTATATTCATACTGTCACATGTGCACAAGTTATCGTACAGTTGTTTTTACACAATTCAGACCAGTTCTAATTTAAGTGTTCTGAAACATGAACCAAGAGATGTTTTTAGCCGAACTAGTATTCTGAATCCTTTACTTTCTAATGATCCTTATTATATAAGATAAGTGTATCAACATACTCACTCAGCGCTCATGTTTTACCCAAACTAATGGCAAACTAAGAACAAGTGAAGATTTGCCCATGGAATCAAGTCTCAGTTTCAGTTCTATTCTCTTTCTTAAGATTCCATCTTCTATCGAAGGTTGAATATCAACATGGCAATTCTTATTTTACTTACAGCAGCTCTAAATATTTGGTTAAAGCTCAGACTCAACCATTCCCTTAGATTTAGTAACCAGGAGGTTCGTCTTCTTCCTACATCTCTTTTACCTTTTATTTTATCCTCCATAATCAAACGCAGCAGACTATAACGAGGACCTCTTATTATATGATCGAAATATTCAAGCTTTCACCTCTTAATTGTCTGTACAATTTCTTCCCTCTTAATTAACCCTATTAACTCCTTCAATATTGCTAATCTTGTCTACCCATGATGTTAATAGCATCATTCTTCGATAACACCAGCGCTCAAAAGCTTCCAATTTCTTAATTTCTCATTGCTTCAATGTCCAGGCCTCAGATCCGTAGAGCAAAATTGGAAAAACGTAGCAGCGCAACATCCTTATTGTTAGATCTATTCTTAGGTCTCTGCTACATACTAGATGTTTAATTTTCACAAATTTTGCTCCTGCCATTTATATACGCCTTTAATCTCTTGTATTTGTTCTACGTTTTGACTAACCAATGTTCCTAGATATTTGTGTTTGTCTACCCTTTCTATCTGGATGTTATTACTATGAAGTGCCTCGTTATCTTTTGGATGTTTTTTAATGACCATGAATTTTGTTTTCTCCCTTTTTTTACTCGTCATACGTCACTTCAACTGACCTGTGAACTAAAACTAACGGAAAACTGTACCGATCATGTAGAAGGGCTCTATCTATGGGGCCTCTTAGGGCTATGGACCAAAATTTATTATTGGATCGAGATTTTCAAAGCCTACAATCTACAACATATTCATTTTTGCAAATTGTTCACTACCTTTGGAATGGCATATTTCAAAATATAGACTTACCATAGTATCATCCTATTATTGATATTGGAATCACAAGGGAAAGGATAAGGAGAGTGTCTCGTTTCGCAGACAGTGCTGTAGTCTGTGAGATGTTGGGAAGGCAGCGTCTCGCTCCATCTGGTGAGCGATTGTGGCAGTACGTAGTCGGGAGCCACCCCTAAGGGTTCCTGGTTCATTTTTAACCGCATCAAGGATAACTGTAACAAAAATTAAAATGTTATTTATCGCTTCCAGTAAAAGAAAAATAAATTAAAGGTCACCGATATCATATTCATAAGAATAATAGAAGCGTTCGAAATGTGGTATGTCAAAAAATATGAATTTCGGTCAAGGGTAAAGTACCTCTATTTCTCTCAATATCGAAAATTCTTATGATAAAAAGTTGTTTGGAATTAAAAACTAAGATCAAATATGCAATTACATGCTTCTAATTGAAAAAAAAAATTCTTAAATTTATGGATATCCAACATCATTTTTAATTATTACAAATATGATAACTCGTTTATTATTCATTTTACGAAAAAAGTTATTCTTCATAAAAAGCTTTGCATGATCTAAAATCTAAGACGCAACCATGAGATATCAACTTTTATTAATTTTATACGAGATGTGTCAAAAAATATGAAATTCGCTCAAGATTATAGTACCTTTACATTTCACAATATTTCAATTAGAAAGAGGTAATTGCATATTGAAACATAGTTTTAATTCTAAACAACTTTTTTAATAACCGTTTTCAATATTGTGAAAAATAAAGGTACTTTACTCTTGAGTGAAATTCATATTTTTTGACATACCTCGTATAAAATTAATAAAATGTAACATCTGATGGTTGCGTCTTCGGTCTTAGGACATACAGAGCTTTTTATAAAGAATACCTTTTTTTCGTAAAAGTAATAATAAAAGAGTTATCGTATGTGTAATAAATAAAAACGAAGTTAGTATCAATAAATTTGAGAAAAATTTGGAAAATATCTTTTTCCAATTAGAAGCATGTAATTGCATATTTGAGCTTAGTTTTTATTTCCAAACAACTTTTCATAATAAGAATTTTCGATATTGAGAGAAATAAAGGTACTTTACTCTTAAATGAAGTTCATATTTTTTGGCATACCCCGTATAATATTAACAAAATTTGATATCTGATGATTTAATCTTAGGTTTTAAAGCATGCAGAACTTTTTATAAAGAATAACCTTTTTTCGTAAAATGAATAACAAAAAAGTTTCCCATATGTTTTCAACTTAAGTAGACCCGCTGTATACTGATGGTCAAAAATAATGCAACACCTAGAAAGACAAATATTTTTGAAATATTTATTTATGGAAGTATAAATAATAATATTCTTATTATTTGATAACATTATAAACAAATTTTCGACGTCATTTTCGTCAAAAAATTAATAATGAGTAGCTTCGTCTTGATTTTCTATAGTCATTTACTCTATGTGGTGTTGATCGAATTAAGTGGTCTATACCATATTGCAGAATGCGTTAATCACCCAATACGAAGAATAGCTGAAGTGCAGATTCCTGGAAGGAGTAGGAGAGAAAGACCAAAAAAGACCTGGGGGAGACGATAAGGCAGGACATGTTGGTAAAGGGGATTAACATTGATATGGCCCAAGATATAATTGTGTGGAGAAATGCAATTAGGGAAGCCGACCCCGCATAGGGATAAGGCAAAGAGAATGATGATACCATATTGCAGAATGCTCATCCAGGTTCTTTTTATGGTATGCAACAAATCTTCCGCTGGTGGACGTGGCAATCGATTTAGGTTTCGACCTACCTTATCCCGCACCTGCATCATTCGATGGGTGACAAGTCAGGTGATCTTGGTGGCCACTTCAGTGTCTATAAAATTATTCTACGAACTCTCACGGGCAATATGAGGTCCTGCGTCATCCTGTTTAAAGATCGCATTTTTGGAATGATACGGTTGATTTCGCAATCAGATGTAAAGGGCAGTGCGACAGTGCGCGTAGAGTAAATGTCTTGTTGCTTAGTAAAGTCAACTTAATTGTCTTTACAAAGACACGCTAATTGTATCCGAACGTCTGCAATTCCTCCGGTGAGTACCGATCCCACAAGGTTAGAAGTCACTTTTATTTATTGATTTTTAATAAAAAAAGTCCTACCCAGCTGGGATTCGAACCCACAACCTCTGGATCTAAAGGTAGGTTATCTTACCACTGAGCACAGAGGGATAAAAATAATTTAATACGTTTTAATATGAGTATCAATTTGTAATGGATAGTTGCCGAGGCATTTAAGCTAAATTAAAAAATAAATTGTTTTTCAAACAAATTCCGTTTTTTTATGCAAGTAGATAATTAGTTTCAGAAATAAAAATATATGAAAAAAATATTTTTAAGAAAGGCTCGTCTTTAGTTACGAGTGACTAAAATTAAACCTCGAATTAAACATATTACAAAAAAATCAACCAAAAAGCAAAAAATAAAAAAAAATTGAAAAAATCTAACACATCCTTAAAATAAAAGCGTGGCGCGTCTTCATCGAATAAACGGTTTTCGCCCCACGCTTTTTCTTAAACGAATGTGTTAGATTTTTTTAATTTTTTTTATTTTTTGCTTTTTGCACTCGTAACTAAAGAAAAGCGTTTCTTAAAAATATTTTCCGCAAATCGCCAGGAAATTTTGACATTCCTGTCAAAATTTCTTGAAGAAAAAGTCAGGACTTCCTTACTGTAAGGAAATGTCATTTCCTTACTGTAAGGAAATGATATTTTCCACCTACCTCTACCGAAAGTATACTTTTCCGAACCTGATTGTAGGGAGCAAAGTTGTACTTTTCCTCCCTAGGGAGGAAAATATTTTTCCTCCCTAGGGAGGAAAAGTAAAAGTGACGTCATGGTATTTCATTCATGAAATATAACTTATTGACGCCCTGTACAATATCTATTTTATATTACGTAAGTATCTATACATTTTAACGTTTATTTAAAAACACTCTGTATTTTGCAGAATGGTAAAAAACAGTAAATTGTTATTCTGATTTAACATTGTTTACATTAATAATTTGACTTATATTTGACAGTTGACAGTTATATTGTACCTAATTGTTAGTTTTAGTTCTAATAAATTTTGTTGGTTAGTTACATAAATAAATTAAGTAAAAATGAAAAAATGACTTATTATTTGAGGAAGGTGGAAAAACCATATGTATAACATGGGAGTAAAGTGTCTTTTCCTCCCTTGAATGATTACTGCCCTCCGCTACGCGTCGGGCAGTAAACTTCATTCTCGGGAGGAAAAGTAGCACTTTCCTCCCTTGTTATACAAATAGCTATTCCGTACAGTTGTTAGTGTTTGACAATTCAACCTCAATACGTTTCCATAGTAACCCAAGTAATTTTATTAGGAATTTCAAAGCACCATTTATTTGGGAATAAAATTATCGCGTTTTTTTTAAATCAATCAATATCTGTCGAATTTTAAACGATTTGCGGAAAAATAGTATGTTTACCTCGTAGGAAAAGCCACATTCCTGGACTCTGTGTTGCTAAGTCTCGGCTTGCGCCTCGACTTAGCAATCTTCACAGTCGTCCAGGAATGTTAAGCTTTTCCTACCCGGTAAACAATGTACTATTCTTTCATATTTTTTTATTTTTTACTTTTTAGTCTTACACTTTTCAAACATTAAAATATATCGTCATGTTTATTAAAATATGTATAAAACATATGATGTACAAACATGAAGAATAGGGGATTCAAAGATGGCACCGGGCATACAGACGTGTGTCCAATGTGCTGATAATTTTATTGTAAATACTAAGTATATCGTTTGCGATTTGTGTATTAAACCATATAATTTGCATTGTGCTAAAGTGAAAGATCAAGTGCTAAAAATTAAACAAGATTGTGTTAATTTAAAGTGGTTTTGTGGCAATTGTTTTACGATAGCTGAAAATAGACTTAACAAAAACGAGTCTGAATATCAACTTAATGAAAAGAAAACAAAAGAAGTATTGGAAAAAACTTGTAAGTTAATTGATCTTATTGAAAATAATGGTACACTAACAAACAGTCAGCGTCAATGGAGCGATGTTGTAAAAACGAAAAAAACCGAACCACTTATTATAAAACCAAAAAATCAAAATCAAACTTGTTTAACAACAAAAACTGTATTAGCACAAAAATTTAGTCCAGTTGATATAAATGTGTCGGTTGAAAATGTTAAATCTTGTGCTAAAGGATCGATTGCAATTCACTGTAATAATAAGGAGTCTTTGGATAATTTGAAAATTAATGCTGAAAAAGTTCTTGGAGCAGATTATGAGATAAAAATTGCAAGTATATCTAAACCTAAGATCAAGATCATAAATGTCCACGAAAAAGACATTGAAGATATTGACAGCTTTGTTGATAGTTTTAAAAAACAAAATTTGATTGACGGTATAGAAACTTACATTAAAATATTACGTAAATATAAATCGAAAACTAATAACCGTAATGCACTTAATGTAATAGTGGAAATTTCAGCAGATAGATTTAATTATCTAATTAATGAAAGGGAAAAAATACATATAGGATGGAATAGCTACAGATTTTTTGAACACGTAAATATTATTCGTTGTTTTCGGTGCTGGAAATTTGGGCATTTTGCAGATAAATGTACTTCACAGGATGTTTGTCCATTATGTGGAGGTCAACACAAAAAAGATGAGTGCAGAATTACTAACGATTATTTTACTTGTGTTAACTGTAAATATGCAAATGAAATTCTTAAACTTAAACATGTTAATTATAACCATAATGTATTTGATAGAAATTGTAGTAGTTATCAAAGACAGTTATTAAAAGCCAAAGAAAGAATAGGGTATAATATCTAGCCATCAAAGACGCCTTCAAATATTACACGCACAAATAAAAAGTGTACAGATAATCTTCTTCTTTCTTGTATTAATGCTGAAAGTTACTATAAACATTGCGATGAAATCAAACTTTATGTTCAGGTATATGACCCACACATTTTATGTTTGACGGAAACTTGTGTCACTAGCGATTTTTCAGATTCAGAGCTACAGATCCCTGAATATGTAATGGCGCGTTGTGATTCTAGTAGTCGTCATACAGGAGGAGTTCTAATTTATACGAAAGAATACATAAAAGTCAATAATATCAAAACATTTATTATTGACAAGAGTTTGTGGGTTTTGTCTTTGGATGTTGTAATTAATGGATCATATTATGGAATAGTGGGTATTTATAGATCGCCAAGTGGTAGTATAAGTGAATTCATTGATATATTTTTCAAGTGGATGGATGATTATTATGAATCACATAGTAGTTGTAGTATAGTCATTGCTGGAGATTTCAACATACATTATGATAAAAATTGTCAGGGTAAAAGTAAATTGAAAGAATATATAGAAAATAATGGAATGCAGCAACTTGTAAATGAATATACAAGAATTTTTAAAGATTCAAAATCTATGATTGATCTTGTCATAAGTAATGACTATACGTTAACTGCTTATGTAGAAAAAAATTACATAATATCTGATCACTGTATTGTCCATGTGCTCAATAATAAAGTAACTAAAAATGAAGTCATTGAAACAAAACAAATTCGTTCTAAAATAATATATGATAATATGGTAAACATGTTGATTGAAAAAGATTGGGCATATTCTTCGGTAAACATCGATGAGGTTACTGATACTTTCATCAGTAATATCGTAGATGTTTTGGATAGAGTGTCACCAGTTAAAACTGTGGAAGTTAAGAACTTTGGTAATAAATGGTTTGACAACACTTGTAAATTGGCAGTTAAGAATAAAAATCTTGCTTATAAAAGATTTTTGTTTACAAACGATTGCGTAGATTGGAATAACTATAAAATTGAAAGAAATAACTGTGTTAGAATTTTAAAACAAGTTAAAATTAGATTTTATGAGTCAAATATTGATAGGAATAGGGGTAATTCTAAACAAATGTGGAAACATCTCAAACAGTTAGTAGGAACTAATAAAACTATATCACAATTTCAAAGTCTTGAACATGAAGGTGTAACATATAGTGTAAATTTGGCAAACATATTAAATCAATATTATGTTGATAGTATTAAAGCTATTATTATAAGTTTTGAAAAAAATAGTGATATTAATTTAAATTTGCAGACAGTTGTTTCATCTGATGTAAATTTTGAAACTTTTGAGAGCATATCACTAAACCAACTATATGATATAATCAAAGTACAATATAAAAAAAATAGTACGGATGAAGTAGGTCTTGATATTATCAAAAATCTATTTCATGTGTTAGGTTATCCTTTATTAAATTTAATTAATATGAGTTTAGAGAAGGGCCTGGTGCCCAAGCAATTTAAAATATCAACTATAGTTCCTGTTCCAAAAGTTCCTAATACTAATAAACTTGATCAATTACGTCCAATAAATATGCTTCCATTTTGTGAAAAAGTTTTAGAAATTGTGGTGTACAATCAACTGATTAAATTTATTACTTCAAATAATATCCTGTATAATTACCAGTCTGGATTTAGAAATTCTCATTCATGTGAGACCGCATTACAGTTAGTTGTCTCAGATATGAAAAGTATTTTAGATACGACAGGGGTCGGTATATGCGCAGTTTTTATAGATCTCAAAAGAGCATTTGAAACAATAGATCGTCATATACTTCTTTTGAAATTAAAGAAATATGGTTTTAACGGGACAGTTTTTAATTGGCTGGAAAATTATCTGTCAAATAGGTACCAAAGGACTAAATTAAATAGTGAAATGTCAAATCCACAGTTAAATGATATTGGTGTGCCGCAAGGCAGTGTACTTGGACCTCTACTTTTCATATTATACATTAATGATTTGGGAAACGTATTAAGCAAATGTAAAATTCATCTTTTTGCTGATGACACATTAATATATTTTTATGGGGAAGATTTTGTTGATGTAGTGGACACGATGAATCGTGAATTGCATTTATTAACTGAAAGATTTAAGTTAAACAAATTGAAAGTCAATGAGTTAAAATCCAAATACATGTTTATTGGTAATAATACTCTTTTCGGGAAATTCTTAAGTTCGGATGTTCACATTAAATTAAATAATGAAAAAATTGAAATGGTTCAGGAAATAAAGTATTTGGGATTCATATTGGATAGGGAACTAACTTTTAGTAAACATGTTGATTACATTTGCAGAAAGATAGGGAAGAAAATAGGTTTTTTTCGAAGAGTATCACCATTTTTGACATTTCAAACTAAATTAACAATTTATAATTCGTTAATATTACCTCACTTTTTATATTGTTGTTCATTGATTTATACAGGATGTTCCAATTATGACAGGCTTCAAATTCTCCAAAATAAGGCTATGCGAGTAATATTGAGATGCAATCGATATACTCGAATTCAAGATATGCTGAAAACTTTAAATTGGTTAAAAGTTGAACATTTTATGTATGTCCAATCTATGACATTCTTATTTAAGATGGTAAACCATTTATTGCTTGAGTATTTGAACAGTCAGTTGGTCCCGATAGCAAATGTTCATGAGCATAGCACTAGAGCTGCAAATTCAATAAATTTTTATGTTAGAACAACCAACAAGTCCAGTTCAATGAAAAGCTTGTTTCATAAAGGAATTGTACAGTTCAATAATATACCTTATCACATTAAAAATAGCCATAATGCAACTATCTTTAAGAGATTATTAATCCATTATATTAAAACTAAGACCTAGAGACCAATTGGCAATGTTTGTTGTTCTTCCAGTGTTTTTATTTTTATTTTCTTTTTTCTTTTTTTATTTATATATTGAATGTTTCTGATTAATTTAATTTGACAATGCTTATTTCTTTATTTGTTTAGTCTCATGTTTTTAATTTTTGTAATACTTTATGATAATTATACAGCGCTCCTTGTCTTGACAATTCTTATGTAATTTGTACAGGTGTGGAGTGCAATGTTTTTGTTTTGTGTATTATCTATTATGATAAATAAATAAATATCTATATCTATAATAGTCGGAATCGGCAAAAAATTTGAAACTTTATTGTTTATTTATGAAGCATAACGTAAACAATTAACGTAAAAAGTGAAATTATGTTTATTAGTTACAATCTGTAAAAGTTTCAAGTTTCTTCATTGTAAAAAACAAGAGAATTCAAGCATTTTCCGTTAAAATCGTTTTTTTATTTAAACAATTAATAAACAAAACTTTTTTTATTGACTATTCGTGTATTGTTCCTGCGAATGCATAGGTCTGCAAATTTTTAGTCATTAGACAAAATGAATTCTAATGTTAATTGTAGCACAAAACGTCTCTCCCGTTGATTTTTCTAAGACTACGATAAAAACACGAATTTTTTGAATTCGAGTTTTGGTTGAAGTTTTGTTTCGTATCGTATTGAAATTTGACACGAATAAACGACGATTTACATATAAACAAATATATTATGAGCGTTCAAAATTTTAAACTTTATTGTTTATCTATGAAGCATAACGTAAACAATTAACGTAAAAAGTGAAATTATGTATAGCTCATATCATTAGCTACAATCCGTAAAAGTTTTAAGTTTCTACATTGTAAAAAACAAGAGAATTTAAGCATTTTCCATTAAAATCGTGTTTTTATTTAAAGAATTAATAAACATAAAAAAATTTTATTGACTATGTGTGTATTGTTCCCGCGAATTCATATGTCTGCAAATTTTCATTAATTTGCATTGAAGAAAAGTCAGTCAAATTAACGTCTAAAGATTTGATGCAAACTATTGAAGTAAAGAAAAGCGTTTAATAAATATATGTAGTTCAAGTCAAAAATTTAAAGCGGGTCGATTTCTATGCACGCAAGTTTAGTTACTAGGTATATATTTATGTACCATTTAAAACGAAATATTGCGAGTTTGATAAGATTTTACATTCGCAAAAAAACTACTGCAAAGGTTAGCAAAAAAAAAGAGCGGTTTGTTAATACCTTTCTTAATCCGGGATACATTCAGTTTCGAACTCTCACACTCGTTTTCCTCAATTTTCCTCGATCTTATCCTTAAATATTGCTATGGACCTGCATGTCCAATATCAGGTTTACAATAAAGGCAATAGATATTGTATAGCTTAAAATTGTAACACCTACACTATATTACATCCTTCTGTACCCTTTTGTATTCTATGGGAGACCACCTCGTTAGTATTCCTTAGTTCATGCATAATGGCACTGACATATGATAAGAAAAGGTATACTAATCTTTGTGCACCAAAATCCGACAGGAGAAGACAAGCACACAGGGCTTTCAAGCTGTTATCCAGCGAAATCTGTTTGACAATAAAACATAAATATGAATATAAATATAATCAGGCATGAGAATAGACACATGGAATATAGTACGTATCTACGAAACAGTAAGACACAAAACACCATACGTGAGATGATAAGGCTTAATACACCAGTTCTTGAGTTAAGCGAGATGGTGAAGCATGTATCTCTTGAGCATGTATCTCATTTCTTATGTCTCCCCTCAAAACTTTTCTACCCATTTTCCAGTACATGTCTGGTTCTGACCGCAAATGATCTCTCTCCTTCCCTGTTTCTGACGGTTTACAAACTAGATTTGAATTCCTTCCTGTTATTAGTAATTATTAAGTCTTCTATGGAAAGAAATTAATAATTTGTGGTATTTTTTTTTCGCTACCCGACAACATTGTCGTGTAATAAAATGTTGACGTTTTCCCAAAAATTATCGTACCAGAAATGTTAAATTTGTTGCACGATTTACTGAATAGGAACAGTAAACTTTTGAATACTAGTAACCACCTCGTAATTTATTTAGAATGCGTCAGTATTTATTATTTAAAATGCACACCGTAAATAATCATTAAAAACCCATAAATTATAATATACGAGTAAACTATTAAAGTTTAATTCATGCTATTTTAATGTAATATATGCATTGCTGGTAATTTAGCCACTTCTAAAGGTTTATGAATGTATTGTACAGGGTATAAAAGCAAAAATAAAACATTAAAAACATATACCGGGTTAAACTGTTAAATTCCAGCTTTCGTAATAATTATTTTACGTCAAAAGTCATGATATTCTACTTGTAGAGGACTGAAATCTGCAATGAAAACAAAATGTTAAAATTGTATTGCTGTAAAAGTTAAGACACACATAATGAATAATTTGTATAACGGGTTGCGTTTTGTCATGCTGGAGTTAGATATTCCTCAGCAATTCGCTCCGAGCGTTAACAAAGTGTCAAAGCAAAATCGACCGACCTGCTCATGGTGGCGATTTTTTGAAAGTTTGTAAGGACGCTTTGGGTATTTTTAAATGGGACATTTTAAAAAAATGCCGTGTCATGTTAGTGATATTATGTATTAATATAAACAGAAAATAAAAACGCACTTAATCTGATATGAAATCTTCACTTTCTAATATTGATTATGAGTTTGATTCTGTATGCATAACCTCACTATGGCAGTTTATGTCAATAAATTTGTATTAACGAAAAAGAAAATATTTTTGTTGCACTATAAATTATACTATAAATTAATAACTAATGAATTCTAACAATTATATTCGGTTATTATCACTAAAAAATAAAATATTCAAGTTTAACAAAATAATCCCATAAGACTCAATGTTAAAACGTTCTTACAAAATCTGACAGCGTCTCAAGTGACTGTACAAGTACAAGTACTGTACATGTTTGTACAAGTACAATTATTAAGAAACACGGCTCCAGTATTTTTCAAACGTTTTATTAATAGTATGGTATAACTAGATCCAAACCCAGACATCCAAAGTGAAAGTTATCCTCCGACACCAAATTGTTCTATATGGTCCAGATATTGTTCAGTAAAAAGTTACACCATTTTGAGCATCCGGTTTGGGGGGGGGGGAATGGGGGAGGATTCGGTAAATTAGTAGTTTTTTTATCTTTTCGTGAATATTTCTAAAAATATGCTTTCGCGTAAACAATGTTCTATACAAAAATGTTCTACATCAAATTTAAAACCAAAAAGGTCCGATACATAATTGTTATAAAATCAACGATTCCAGAGTTACGGAGGGTGAAAAGTGGAGGTTTTCGATACTTTTCATATATGTTGGGAAATTTATAATATTTTGACTGATTGAAAGAAATTTTCTTTAACAGGATTTACTATTTCAGTGGCCGATGGTATGTTAGTGATAAGCCCTTGAAGAAATATCAACCTCACCACTCAAAATCATCATCAATTGCCCAAAAAATATAAAAAGTATCGAAAACCTCCACATTTCACCCTCCGTAACTCTGGAACCGTTGATTTTATAACAATTATGGATAGGACCATTTTTGTTGTAAATTTTATGTATAACGTTTTTCTATAGAACATTGTTTACGCTTAAACATAGTTTTAGAAATTTTGACGAAAAACCTAAAGAAATTACTAATTTACCGACTTCTCCCCCATCTCCCCCCCCCAAACCGGACGCTCAAAACGGTGTAACTTTTTACTGAACAATATGTGGACCATATAGAACAATTTGGTGTTGGAGGAAAACTTTTATTTTGGATGTCTGGGTTAGGCCTTTTTTTGGACCAATTATACTATACTACCTTCGTAACTTTGGAACCGTTCATTTTAGAAGGATTTTGTATAAGGCCTTTTTTATTTCAAATTTAATCTAGAACATTTTTGTATAGAAGGTTGTTCATGCTAAACCTCATAGTTTTAGAAATATTGACGAAAAACGTAAAAAACTACGAATTCACCGATTTCTCCCTCCTCTCCCCCCCAAACGCGACGCTCAAAAAGGTGTGACTTTTTTCTGAACATTATATGGACCATATAGAACAATTTGGTGTTGGAGGATAACTTTCACTTTGGATGTCTGGGTTATGTCATTTTTTTGAATTAATTCTATCATACTATAATTTGTTGGATTGTTGAATGACCTGGAATTGGTATAAAAAAATATATTGGCGTATCTTACGCTAAATAAAGAACTAACAGTGCTCACACTGTTGCTTGAATAGAACATCTTTATTATTGCTACTTTCTCCTCAACTGAGTACCTTATATCAACTTTTTTAACAATCAAATACTGTTACTATCTAACTGCATTGTGACCAAACACAACACGTTATATACATTCTGCACTATCTGTGGCCTAAATTTTGCCAGAGTATTGCCAACAATACTCTGGCAAATATATTAATTTTTGCAAAATTTTAGAATGTGTTTAGGTAATTCATAGAACAATTTTAATTTGATTTCAATACAGAGGTCAGTTCTCTACAAATACTGAATTTTGGTGTAAAATAATAATTAAGAAAGTAGAAATTCTACAGCTCAGAATTTCAGAATTGTTTCCTATGGCCTCTTTGCGATTCACCACCCGATGTATTAAATTTTTATTGTTTTATTTATGCTTTTTTAAATGAATTGTATCACCCGAATGTCATTCTCTAGGGGTGAGCAAGTCTCTCAGGCTGGGTTAAATCACTATGCTTGCTTGCTTGCTTGCTTGCTTTTTTAAAAAAGTTTAACAATTATTTTAAAGTTAATTTACACATTCAATTTTATGTTTATATTGATTTATAGGATTGTGCTGAACGTGAAAATTGTGCAAGATTTGTATGAAAATGTAACAAAAGAGACTCATTTTATGTGAAAAAAAAAATTATTATAATAGTTGTTAGTGCTTATGTAATAGATATTCTCATTATTTGTGAAACAACACATTCATCTTATGCTAAAATTAGACGACAACTGGAGCGCTGTAGATAAGCTCTTGAAAGAATAGGGTGAAACTTAGTAGACCAAAAACAAAATATCTAGGGTGTTTGTTACATGAAGAATTCGTCAGTACACATACGATAATAAATTAAGTTTAAATTATTCTTAACAATAATTACCCACAAATGAGAATTTTATCTCAAAGTGAGGATTATTTAAATATTATAAAATATACAGGAATTTGTTGTTCCGAAAATCATTGGTGGTCCAACAAACATCCTTAGGAATGGTTTGAGAGAGACATGAATGTTTCAATGCTTCGTCTTCTTCTTCTTATTATTAATCGTCTTTGAGAACGATTTCTGAAGGGGAAATCGAAACATCAAACATTAGTTAGGTACTTAAATAGTTATTTATGAAACAGTTCGTGAAGTATGCTTTTTGCGAACGCACGCGATGTTTACATACATCGCGTGCGATAAAAAGTACATCGCGTAAGTTCGCAAAAAGTACTTCACGCACAGTTTCATACAATATTTTATCTACGATAAACAAATAAAAAAACTGTAACTGTTCCTCACTGGAATTCATTTCTATTCTACAATTTTTAGAACTTTGACATTTAAAAATTCTAACTTCTTTCAAACCAAAAAACTGTCAAAACTTCTGTTGTAATTTATTGCTCATTATGTCATCACCATGACAACGCACGTAAGGATATTTGATTTTATGAAAGTGTGTCAAAACAGTGCGAAAAAGTAAATCCCATTTAAAATACATTGTTACTTCACGCACACTTTAAACCCTTCACGCATTGCTATCTATAATGATAGTTTTCACAAACTAAAAGCTTATACATAATATGACATAGAGTAGATAAATGTAATTTTCATTACACCAATAATTGAGGCTCTATCCCATATAAACATAATATGTACTTAAATTAGACATGCCGCATGAAAACAGATAACTGTCAAATCAAACCAGACATAACTGCTCGGGGAGCAAAAATTATACTCGCCTTTGCCGATGACGTAGATGCAGTGGCACAATTAACATTAGAAGTTAAGGATATTTTCTCGAGCTTTGAAGAAGCTGCATTAATTTTCGGTCTAAAAATAAATGGAGACAAAACAAAATACATGGAAGTCTCAAAACAAGAATAAGGGCGAATAAGGCAAAACATTACTATAAACGATCATAACTTCGAAGTGGTTAAAGAATTTAAACATCTAGGAGCAACAATCACAAATGACAATAAAATAGAGCGAGAAGTTGAAACCCGAAAAATGGCAGGAAACAGATCTTTCTGTGCAATGCAACATCTAATGAAGTCAAAACTTCTTTCACGAGGTGCAAAAATCCAGATATATATAGGACCATAATACGACCAGCAGTCGCGTGTGGAAGCGAAACATGGACTCTAACAAAAACAGAAGTAAATAAATTGCTGGTGTGAGAACGTAAAATCCTTGGAATTGGCCCTTGCAGAGACAGCGGACAAACGACAAACGAATGGAGGCGCAGATACAATAACGAGTAAATATAAAAGCAAATAGACTCAGATGGGCAGGGCATGTGATACGCAATAACGACAATCGCCTTATTAACAATATGTTCTGGGAAAGGCCAAATGGAAGAATGTCTGTAGGACGGCCTAGAAAAAGGTGGAAAGATGCAGTGAAAGAAGGTCTGGAGAAAATAAGAGTGAGACAATGGGAATTAGTGGCACAGGACCGACAAACATGGAAGGCAATACTAAACGCGGCAAAGACTCACGAAAAGTTGTAACGCCATTCATGATAATGACATGAAAACAGATTCAGAACACCATTTACAAGTTTTACTACGTCAGTTTCAACAAACAATGAAAAATAATCTATTCGCGGTGTGCAAGTACTTGGAGGGGATACGAGAAACGATCGTGCGTGTATTACGGTTGAAAATTTAGTAGTAACGTTTGTTGAGTTTTGGTTGTTTATAACCGATTATTTTGTCCTTGGAGGATGTATAATTTGTATGTTTGGATGTATATGCTTTTTGTGTGAGTCAGTGAGAGAAGATTTTTGTTGTAGAGTTTTTTGTTTGGAACGCCTTGTTAGAAAATCAACAACGTTCATTCTTTTCAATAAACATTTTTGAGAAAGCACTTGAAGCCTGGTCGGCGATTTGGATTCCCAGTTTTTTTAATTGAAATGGTACTTTTTCAATCCTTTGGTGGGATGTACTGGGAATTCTCTCATTGAGGTATCCGTTGGTGTGCTGGAAATTTGGGGCACGTAAAGATTTGTCTTGGAAAATCCTCTAGAGATTAATTCGATGTTTATTGATGGCCAGGCTGAGAGTCGTGTAATAGACCCTTTTGTATGTTAAAGGGTGTTCCGGTATTCAGTAATTGTATGTATTTATCGATCCTGAGGCTTTAAAGAAGTAATAGAAGTACATTTATTTACCAGATTTACATTTATTCAGTATATTGGAAATAATAAATTTGGCAGATTTATTTAGAAGTTCGATATTTGACGTGACATTTTGACAAAATTTAAGGAAGATTGCAGTGTGTTTATCCAGGCAAATTATTTTTTTTTATTGAAGGAAATAAGGACGGTAATAGATTTTATTTTATTTTATGGGAGAAAACAAGAAAGAACAAGGTACAATTTAGATTGGGTTAAGGGGTCTAAAAAGGGGACTAAAATACAATGACTTTTATATTTATGTGAAGGAAACAGCTGGTTCTGGTTTATTTTTTTTAATTAATTACTTACTTTTGTTCTTATAAACTATTGAAATCAAAATTAATATTTGTATGTAAAAAGGGACTTAAAATTTTGTTGACATTATATTCTCTATAGTTATCTAGTGTTTTATTTGAACTGTCATGTCTCATGCTCATCTAAATCAAACCAACTAATAATATAAAAATAATTCCGACTGAGAAATTGCTGTGGTACATTTTTGGCGGCCAACTTAAGGGGCTTTTCAACCACCCGAGATTTTTATTTTTTTTTAGATAGTTCAAGTAAGACATAGGTTACGTAGAGTTACAGAAGTTGAAAATTAATAATCAAAAGTTAAATGTACTTTTATTTAAAGTGAGGTAGAGGTTTTCTTGTCTTATTTTTTTTGTGTATTTTAATTTCTCTAAAAGAAAATGTCGTTTAAACTTGATGTTGACCGGTTGGTCAAAGACGAACTTGAAGTTGAGTTGCAAATGAGAGGTATTGTTTTGACTAATTGTAAGGTAGAAGAGTTAAAGAGTACTTTGCGTAGTTGCCTAGTTTTAGAAAAATCTGGCAAAATCCCTAACTTTGATTTACCCCCTGATATTCCTGCTGAGTTGACAAATTGTGAAAATAAATTAAAAGAGATTCAGGATGTTGTTAATGTTTTTACAGGTACTGCAAACCAAATAAGAAGGATTGAGACTAAGTTTGCACATCTTTCAGGTAGATTGAACCGTATTCACGGTACAGACACTGATGAAATGTCAAAGCGTTCTGCATTGTTAAAGAAATTGATGGATTTGATAGGTGAATATACTACTAAGTCTAATGTTTTGAAAACTAGTAATGTTGTTTCTGTAGAGATGCCTACTGATCCTAATTTTTATCATCATATTGATTTATCAGGTCTTAATTTAAATGACCTTAATGGTAATTCTACCCCTACTCGAAATATTTCTGCACCGAATGTGAGTAACCAAACAAATCAAACTTCGAATTCAACAGTTAATCCCATTGTTTCCTTGTCATCTAATAATTTTCCTTCAGAACCTGTATATAAGTGGGGAATTAAGTATTCTGGTAAACCGCAAAATTTTTCTGTATTTCTTGAAGAAGTTGAGGAGTATTGTAGGTCACGTAATGTAAATAAAATTCAGTTATTTTCTTGTGCTAGAGATTTATTTACTGGTAACGCTTTAGGTTTTTATAAATTGTATAGGAACTATGCTAGCAACTGGGATAGTTTAGTGAGCTTAATGAAGGAAGAATTTACCCTTTCTGCAGATGAGATCTGGCAGGATATTCTTCATACTACTCAGGAATCTAACGAATCTATTGGTATGTTTGTTGCCAAGATGACCAGTAAGTTCGAACAAATGCCAACACCAGTTCCGGACAGTTTAAAAATGCAGGTGTTACTTAAAAACATTTTACCTTTTTATCAGGAAAGATTAACTTTAGTCGAAGTAAAGAGTCCTTTTGATTTAATTGACTTGTGTCGAAAAATTGAGCAAACTCGAATTAATATTGAGTCGTTTAAGCCTTCTTCTAGTAGTAGAGCTAATTCTTCTCGTCATCACGTTGTACAAGAAGTAGAGGCGTTTGTACCTAAATGCTGGCGCTGTAATGAGTATAGTCACGTGGTTAAGGACTGTAAGAGGCCAAAACGTGTGTTTAGATGCTTTGGTTGTAACAAGGAAGGTTTTACTAAAAATAATTGTCCTCAATGTAATTCACAGAATCGTAGCAATAATTTTATCTCGAATCGGAATAGACAGTTAAAGGTCGAAAAGGAAGAAGGTAGTGATAATTTTTATTCATTTAAGTTAGTTTTAGATTATATTTTAGCACAGAGTAATGACAGTGAATGTCCTTATGTAGAAGTTGATATCTTAGGTAAGACAGTATTCGGTTTATTGGATTGTGGAGCCAATAAAGTTTTTGTAAATATGCCTACATGGGAGATTTTACGTAGTTTAGGTGTACATTTAAAAACTGTTCCAGATGGGTCTTGCAGAGTTGCGGATGGTAGTCAGAGTCCTTTATTAGGTGTAGCTTCGGTGCCTATAAAACTTCGTGAAGTTGTTAAGGTAATTGATGTTTTCGTTTGGCCACAGTGTAGACACTCTTTAGTACTAGGTGTAGATTTTTGGGTGCGAATGGGTATTGTACCAGATTTACGAAAAGGAGAGTGGTTTTTCTCTTCGGAAGTTATGAGTGTTCCAGTGGTTAATTCGATACAATCGGAATCTGAACTTCTACCAGAGCAACGTAAACAGCTTAACGAACTCGTTGATTCTTATTTTTCTAGTATCGACCCAGACAAATTAACTTGTACTAATGTAGTTCAACACAAAATTGTAGTTAGTCAACAAGAACCAATCAAGCAGAGGTTTTATCCGGTATCACAAATTAAGCAGGGTATGATCAACAAGGAGCTGGAGAAAATGCTGAAGCTTGGTGTTGTCGAACAGTCACACAGCGGATGGTCTTCACCAGTGTTGCTGGTACCTAAAAAGAATGGGGAATGGCGTTTTTGCGTTGATTTTAGGAAAGTAAATCGTGTTACTGAGCGTGATGCTTATCCTTTACCCTATATAAATAGCATTTTAAGTAAGTTAGGTGGAGCTAGATATTTGTCAACAATGGACATTAAGAGTGCCTATTGGCAGGTGGGTCTTACTGAAGAGAGCAAGCAGTACACGGCGTTTACTGTGCCAGGGCGTGGACTTTTCCAGTATTGTCGTATGCCTTTCGGATTGCACAACGCTCCAGCTACGTTTCAAAGATTAGTAGATAATCTATTAGGTCCTGAACTCTCTGAGTATGTTTTTGTGTACTTAGATGATATATGTCTGGCTACGTCAACTTACGATAAACATGTCGAAGTCTTGACAGAAATCTTTGCCAGATTGAAAAAAGCCAATTTGACCCTTAATAAAGAAAAATGTTCTTTCTGTGTGTCAGAACTTAAATACTTGGGTTATGTTGTTAACTCTAGTGGTCTGTCTGTAGATCCGGCAAAAGTAGAGGCCATTGTGAATCTTCCACGACCCACCAATGTCACTGAAGTCAGAAGAGTCCTTGGAGTTATAGGATGGTATCGTAAGTTTGTAAATAGTTATTCAGATCTTATTTCACCTTTGTGTAGATTATTACAAAAGAGCAAGAAGTTCGTTTGGGACAAAGCTTGTGAGGAAGCTTTTCAGAGTATTAAAGACGCTCTTGTCTCAGCACCTATTTTGTCTAGTCCTAATTTTGACAAACCTTTTTACGTACAAACTGATGCGTCAGCGTATGGTCTTGGAGCTGTCCTTACTCAAAAGTATGATGAAACTGAACATGTAATTTGTTATTTGTCTAGAACTCTAAATAGAGCCGAGAGAAACTATAGCAGTGTTGAGCGTGAATGCCTCTGTGTTTTGTGGGCGTGTGAAACTTTACGAGCTTATCTAGATGGTTATAAGTTCTACGTAATCACTGATTGCTACTCGTTGTTATGGTTGGACAATTTGAAGGACCCTCAAGGACGACTTGGTAGATGGGCCTTACGTCTGCAACAGTTTGACTATGAAGTACTGCATCGCAAAGGTAAGGATCACATAGTTCCTGACACCCTTTCGCGAGCTTTAGAACTACCTGTTGATAGTGTACATATGATAAATTCTGTAGAAATAAGTAATGTTCAAGCAATAAACCCCGAATGTGACGAATATGATTTTTCTTCTACCAGTGATAAATGGTATAAGAAAATGTGTAATAATGTAAATAAAAATCCTTTAAAATTTGTCAGATGGAGACTAGCAAATAATAAGTTGTATAAATATATTGATCAAGATTTTCCGAGTTTAAGAGATGATTGTGAATATTGGAAACTTGTAGTTCCAAAAGATTTTCGAGATAAGATACTTCAGAGGTGTCATGATTCTTGTGTTTCAGGTCATTTAGGTATCTACAAAACATTTCATCGTGTATCTCGCCTTTTCTATTGGCCTTTTATGAAAATGGACATTACGAAATATATAAGGAAATGTGAGGTTTGTTTAAGGACGAAGCCTGAACAGAAAAGTCCTGCAGGACATATGGGACAGGCTGTCGAACCCACAAAACCTTGGGAGATCATCAGTATGGACTTATTTGGACCATTGCCCAGAAGTTCAGCTGGTAATACTTGGATTTTGGTAGTTACTGATAAGTTCAGTAAATTTCCTCTTTTATTCCCTCTGAGAAAGGCAACTGCCACTTCTATAAGTAAAATTTTAAAAGAAAATGTATTTCTTTTGTTTGGTGTTCCCAGAGTCTTAAAATGTGATAATGGAAGTCAGTTCAAAGGTAATGTTCTAAGATCTTTTTGTCAAGAGTTTGGAATCAGATTTCTTTTTACTCCAAATTTTACCCCTCATCCAAACCCTACTGAACGAATTAATCGTATCATGAAAACCATGTTGATGGCTTATGTTAAAGATAATCATAGGTTGTGGGATGTTAATTTACCTGAACTAGGTTGTGCTATTAGAACTGCCAAACATGAGGTGACAGGTCAAACACCATATTTCATTAATTTTGGTTGTGAGATGATGACTCATGGAAGTGAATATCATCTAAAAATAGGGAATGAAGAAAATAAACAACGTGTTTATGATCGTTCTAAAAATATGAATAAGTTGAGAGACTGGGTTAAGAAGCGGATTGATAAAGCTTCGGATAACACCAGAGAGAGATATAATTTAAGAAGAAGAGATGTTCATTTTAAGGAAAATGATTTAGTTTGGAAAAAGAACTATGTTCTTTCTGATAAAGCTAATTATTTTACATCTAAGTTTGCTGATAGATTTGTTGGACCTTTTAGAGTAAAGCGTAAGGTTGGTTATTGTACATATGAATTAATAAATGATAATGGTAAGTCTATTGGTCACTGGCATGTGAAAGACTTGAAACCTCACCCACAGAACTCTGATAGCCACGTTGAATCGGATTCTGATGTAGATAGTGTAACATAGTATGTATTTTTAACAAGTTTCTTTGGGATTCAATTCAAAGAAACTTAATTTTCTTTCCGGAAGGAAAGGTGGAGTTATTACGGTTGAAAATTTAGTAGTAACGTTTGTTGAGTTTTGGTTGTTTATAACCGATTATTTTGTCCTTGGAGGATGTATAATTTGTATGTTTGGATGTATATGCTTTTTGTGTGAGTCAGTGAGAGAAGATTTTTGTTGTAGAGTTTTTTGTTTGGAACGCCTTGTTAGAAAATCAACAACGTTCATTCTTTTCAATAAACATTTTTGAGAAAGCACTTGAAGCCTGGTCGGCGATTTGGATTCCCAGTTTTTTTAATTGAAATGGTACTTTTTCAATCCTTTGGTGGGATGTACTGGGAATTCTCTCATTGAGGTATCCGTTGGTGTGCTGGAAATTTGGGGCACGTAAAGATTTGTCTTGGAAAATCCTCTAGAGATTAATTCGATGTTTATTGATGGCCAGGCTGAGAGTCGTGTAATAGACCCTTTTGTATGTTAAAGGGTGTTCCGGTATTCAGTAATTGTATGTATTTATCGATCCTGAGGCTTTAAAGAAGTAATAGAAGTACATTTATTTACCAGATTTACATTTATTCAGTATATTGGAAATAATAAATTTGGCAGATTTATTTAGAAGTTCGATATTTGACGTGACATTTTGACAAAATTTAAGGAAGATTGCAGTGTGTTTATCCAGGCAAATTATTTTTTTTTATTGAAGGAAATAAGGACGGTAATAGATTTTATTTTATTTTATGGGAGAAAACAAGAAAGAACAAGGTACAATTTAGATTGGGTTAAGGGGTCTAAAAAGGGGACTAAAATACAATGACTTTTATATTTATGTGAAGGAAACAGCTGGTTCTGGTTTATTTTTTTTAATTAATTACTTACTTTTGTTCTTATAAACTATTGAAATCAAAATTAATATTTGTATGTAAAAAGGGACTTAAAATTTTGTTGACATTATATTCTCTATAGTTATCTAGTGTTTTATTTGAACTGTCATGTCTCATGCTCATCTAAATCAAACCAACTAATAATATAAAAATAATTCCGACTGAGAAATTGCTGTGGTACGTGTCAATTGAAATTGTCAAATTGACGTATATGTCATATCTACTGTCAATGAAGAAGAAAAATTGCTCCACAATATTTATATGATATGCAATTATTATATAAAGGTGAATTTAATTAATTGTATTTGGCTTGCAGTACTACATTTTAATAACTAGGTAATTTTATTTACTACATACAATTGTTTACGTTTTAATAACATAACCTGAATCTTATTTTTTCTTCTTATTATTTTTTTGGACTATGGCCTTGACAATTATCCAGTAACCAGGACTAATATAATTGGCCAATATAATTAAAAGTGCGAAAAATGTTACTGAGCGTAGTAACCAGGTGTCGGTTTGCCGAACTTGCACGGTCCCAATACAATATTTTCAGGGTAAACATTTATCATTTTAGGAATATGTCAAGACAGTAGAGTTTTATTTGTAATTTAAAAAGAAACATTTTGTAGTAACTAATTGACCTGCTAGTTACATGGATTACTATTATTACTAATATGGTAAAAAGTAAGGAATATTTATTTTTAATGGATATTTTAAATAACATCATTCGATTTTGTAGAACGTATGAAAATTCAATGGAAATCTACACACTAAAACTTTCACGTATTTTTATTATGAAGCCGAGTGAGGTCAAATGATATGATTGAGCAATTATGTTGAAGGTATTATGAAGTAACAGTCCATATAAATTTGTTTTTTATTTCACGCAAAATTAGTTGCAATAATATTTACAAAGACAATAGTTGAGAACAGAAAATTACGTAGGTAATAAATTTGTAGAAATAAAACATAATTTAATATATATATATATATATATATATATATATATATATATATATATATATATATACAAAAAGAATAGAGTTTTCACTAGTGCATCGTCAGGTACAACTTAAGGTTTTATTCCAAGCCTTAATAAATGCGGTAGTTTTTTCATAGCGAAATGTTCGGTTTGCACTCAAACGTTACCAAAACTAAAATATTAGTATTTTCAAAGACACTCCAATACACATACATTTGAGGGGATTAGATGCTAAGGGGTACAAGTGACAAAATAGTGTAAACTGAGTTAAGTGCACAAAATAATACTAGATAGTATTAAAAATTTAGTGGGAAAGAGATACAGGTGGAGTAAACTACTAGTGGCGATATATCGCAGGTTCTAGTTTGACTACTTACGAAATATTTAAAAACAGTTTGCGGCAAACAGGTATAACTTAACTTGTATCCCTTTGCCTGTGCGGTGTTGGATATTATTTTTGGTGATTTGTTTAGTATCTTTACAAATCAAGCCCTTAAAAAAGTGTTCAAAATAATTAAAATAATAACACAAATTGTACCAAGTAAGTTGTCATAAATAAAAATGTTTAATTTTTACGTAATTTTTCTTTTATTTTAGTTTAAGAATTTAAAAAATTCGTAAGGTACTTAAGTGGCAAAGAGGAACAAGTGCAAAATTTGAAGCATAGGGGTACAAAAACGAACGTTTTTTTACCAAATTTCAAATATTTTGAATGAAAATAAATAAGTACTAACTTTACAAAAGCTTTTACAATTAGATAAAATAAAAGGTATAAAATTAATTCTAAATAAGTCTATAAGTGATTAATTTGTTATAGAATTTACTACGTAAATTTCACTTTGACTTCGTTTTCCTCAATTAAACCATTTTATCACTTGTACCCCTTAGAATCTGATCCCCTCAATTTGTATGCCAAAGACAAATAATAGAGCAGGTAACAGTGCAACAAAAAATAAAATAGATCAAGAATCGAACAAGCAAAGAAAACAGTCATGAACATGAAAACATTTTTTACAAGATCACTTAGTTTGGAGCTCAGATTCTGAATGATCAGATGTTACGTTTTTTCTGTCTTGCTGTGTGGTTGGGAAAGTTAGATCATGGACTCAGAAACAGAAAAAAGAATGGATGCCATCAAAGAAAAAAAATATAATACTTGGGTAAATTGTTGACAGGTGAAAGGTATGAGTTACTTAAAATCATATTGGAAGATAAACTTACTTAGTTACTTACTTAGTCCTAAGCCTTTCTACCTTTAGGTGTAAGGCTGGTGGAGTTGAGTTTGGCATTGTAGTCTCCATGCTTTCCGATCTTGCGTTAGGTTTCTTGCACTTTCCAATGTCAATCCCTTCTTCTCGACTTCTTTCCTGATTTCATCTACCCACATAACTCTTGGTCTTCCTCTTTTGTTTTTCCCCTGCACTCTCGTTTCGAACACTCGTATTGTAAGCCTCTTGTTCGACATTCTACACACGTGCCCGAACCCTCTAAGTTGTCCCTCCACTATTTTTTTATTAATTGGTTCCAGTTTTAGGTTTTGTCTAATTGTTTCGTTTCGTATTTTGTCTGTCCTCTTTCTGTTTGCTATTTTCCTCAGGAACCTCATTTCCATAGCATTGACTCTTAATTTTTGTCTCCCCGTCAATGTCCATGTCTCGCTGCTATACATGTTTGTTGGTCTAACTACTGATTTAACGACTGCCGTTTTTACTAAAGAAAGCCAAGAGAAGAATGAGAAAACTAACATTAGGATACTGGAAAATGAAACGGACTCAACTATCGGAGCTACTATTCGCAGACGACATGGTATTGATAGCAGAAAACAGAGAAGACCTACAGAACAATCTTGAAATCCCAGAAGAAGAACTATCAAACATAAATATGAAAATTAATACAGAGAAAACAAAAACAATGATAATTTCAAATACGAGGAAGACACACGCAATAGAATTAGACGGGAAACAACTAGAGAAAGTGGAATATTTTAAATACCTAGGAGTAATAATCGAAGCAAATGGTGAACAAGACATGGAAATAAACGAGAGAATGGGACGAACAGGAAGCTTATTGAACGCTATGAAAACAACATTTTTGGGGAAAAAAGAGATACCGGAGAAAGTAAAAACGGAAGATAAACTACAGAGCAAAATATCAGTAGGAAGATGCCAGAACTCGTGACTGAAAGACCTGAGAAGATGGTTTGACCGTTCATCCGCAGAAATTTTTCGTTCCGCTGTTTCCAAAGCTACAATTACCACTTATATCGCCAACCTTGGAACGAACGAAACACGTTATTTATAGCCCGTTTGGGCCTGAGCCTCTTCAGGGTGCTGGAAACTCCTTTTCAGGAGTGTAAGAACTGATGAAGACGAGGTTGAAAGATTCTATGGAGAACTTCAGGAAGTATGTGATAAAATCCAAAGACACGATGCTGTTATAACATTAGGCGACTTTAATGCTAAGCTGGGGAAAGAAGAAACTTTCGTAAACATATTTGGGAAACATAGTTTGCGTAATGAAACCAGTCAAAATGGACTTAGGGTTGCATAATTTGCAACAGCAAATAATTTTGTAGTTGTCAACACTAACTTCCAGAGAAAAGATATCCATAAAGGAACATGGAAAATACCAGGAACCAATGAAGCCAATCAAATTGACCACATCCTCATATCAAAAAGATGGGCAATAGACATAACTAATGTCAGAACGTATCGCGGGGCGAACTCTGACTCAGATCACTATCTTGTGGAAGCAAAATTGCGGCAGAAAATCGCGACAGTGGCAAAACGGAAAAATAGCCAAATTAAAAAATGGAATGTTGAAGGGTTCAAAAGTCCAACAAAGACACAAAAGTATCAAAATACTCTCCAAATAAAACTCAACGGAATCAGAGAGGAAGATACTGCCGAGGAAGAATGGAGACAATTAAAAACAATAATAACTGAATCTGCAGAAGAAACTGTCGGAATAGCCAAAAGGCAAAGAAATGCGGAATGGTATCATGATGAATGCAGAACTGCGGTAGAGGAAAAAAGGCAAGCTAGGCTTAACCAACTTCAAACAAACACAAGAAATAGCAGAGAAATTTATAACGAAAAGAGAATACAAGCGACCAGAATAAGCAGAAAAAAAAAGAGAGGCTTTGAAAAAATAAGTACAAGAAATCGTAGAACATAATAACAGACACGAGAGCAGAAAATTCTACAAAAGGATAAAAGAAAGCACACAGTCATTTCGAACAAAATTGACAATTTGCAAAGACAAGGACGGAGAATTACTAACAGAGAAACAAAAAATTATAATGAGATGGAAAGAATACTTTGAGGAAAACCTAAATGCAGACAATTAAAATGATTAAAACGAGGCAATATATTTAACGGCGAAGCAGCACATTGAAAATCCGAGTTATGAAGAAGTAGTTCAAATAATAAAGAAACTAAAAAACAGTAAAGCGCCAGGAACGGATGGAGTTTCGGCAGAATTGTTGAAACATGGAGGACTTGAACTCTGGAGAAGAATACTTACCTGATAAAGTTGGTATGGACCAAGGAGCAAATGCCGGATGAATGGGCAGTTGGTCATATACAGCCAATACATAAAAAAGGAGATAAGGGGGAATGCCAGAATTACAGACCAATTACATTGCTAAATGTAATATACAAAATCCTTTCTGGTATTATCTACACTAGATTTTCAGAATACTCCGAAAATATAATTGGTGATTATCAAAATGGATTCAGACCAAATAGAGCCACTACAGACAACATATTCATACTTAGAGCAATACAAAAGAAAGCTTATGAATACGACATAGAACTATAATACAGGGTGAGTCATGAGGAACTGTACATACTCCTACCTCGTATAGAGGCTCCTATGGGGAATAACAAATGACCATTAAAAAGTGTCTGCTCCCATTGTTTAATAATATACAGGGCGAGTTTCGCATTTTGACAGAAATTTGTATTCGTCATAATTTTTGAACGGTCAGATCTATGTGTCTCTTATTTTGGCCAATCGTTACACTATTACCACCTAATCAACTAATTTATTCAAACTAGAAAAAAATCGGGTCCGGCTTTAAAAAAATTAGTTCATTTGGATCTTAGAAAAAATTTCACCCTGTATACGCTTTTTGAAAACTCTAATATGAATTTTACAAATTAGACAAATAGGCAATTAAAATGGCATATTTATTTTTTTCCGCACACGATTACTTAATTTTTTTATAAAAAAATCAAATTTCACTATGACTTAAAAGTTTGGTAAAGTAAACCATAGATTAAAAAAAAATAACTTTTATTACAAAAATTAATTTTTTCTGCACAAATAAGTAATTAATGTTACCATACAATCAACTGATTTATCCAAACTAGAGAAAAATCAGGTCCGGATTAAAAAAGTTAGTTCGTTTTGGTCTTAGAAAAAATTCCACCCTGTATACGCTTTTTGAAAACTCTAATATGAATTTTACAAATAAGACAAATAGGCAATTAAAATGGCATATTTATTTTTTTCCCCACACGATGACCTAATTTTTTATTAACAAATCAAATTTGTCAAAATCGGAATTTTAACCTAAAAATGAAAAAAAATGAACTCACGGTTTAACTCGCTACAACTCTGTTCCATTTTAATATTTTTTTTTCCGAAATTTTTACAGCACATACCTCTTACCATTGTGAAGACTATGAAAACTGTTGTAGACTTTCAGTCTTCTTCTTGTAAAAGTTGCAAACTTGTAAATCGCAAAAATTAGGTGGAAAAATTTAAAATTTATCAATTTGATCACGTCTACGTTAAACTATAGAGTCCAAAAGAAGTGTTATGATAAAGTAAATTTTAGATCTAGACGTGTTATAAAAAAAAATGGTAAAACTTTTAATTTTAAGAAAAACGTTGTTTTTGTAAATTAATTTTTGTAAACAAAAGTTATTTTTTTTTTAAATCTATGCAAAAATTTTGCCAAACTTTTTATGCATAGTCAAATTTGATTTTTTAATAAAAAAATAAGTAATCGTGTGGGGAAAAAATAAATATGCCATTTTAATTGCCTATTTATCTTATTTGTAAAATTCTTATTAGAGTTTTCAAAAAACGTATACAAGGTGAAATTTTTTCTAAGACCCAAACAAACTAATTTTTTAAATCCGGGCCTGATTTTTTTCTAATTTGAATAAATCGGTTGATTGGGTGATAACATAAATTAAATATTTGTTAAAAAAAATTAATTTTGGTAATAAAATTTAATTTTGTTAAATCTATGGTTCACTTTACCAAACTTTTAATTCATAATCAAATTTGATTTTTTTATAAAAAATTAAGCAATCGTGTGCGAAAAAAAATAAATAAGTTATTTTAATTGCCTACTTGTCTAATTTGTAAAATTCATATTAGAGTTTTCAAAAAGCTTATACAGGGTGAAATTTTTTCCATGACCCAAACGAACTAATTTTTTTAAAGCCGGACCTGATTTTTTTAGTTTGAATAAATCAGTTGATCAGGTGGCAATAGTGTAACGATTGACCAAAATAAGAGACACATCGATCTGACCGTTCAAAAATTATGACAAATACAAATTTCTGTCAAAATGCGAAACTCGCCCTGTATATTATTAAACAATGGGAGCAGACACTTTTTAATGGTCATTTCTTATTCCCCATACGGGCCTCTATACGAGGTAGGAGTATGTACAGTTCCTCATGACTCACCCTGTATAATATGTATAAAGACTATAGACTTTAAACAAGCTTTTGATAGTGTGAAAAGAGACAAAATGCTGGAAGACCTCCGAAATATAGGTATACAAAAAAAATATATCAGCCTCATAAAAATGACGTTGCAGGGTTCAAAAGCCGTAGTTAGAGTAGATGGAGAACTGTCTCCCCTGTTTGACATCAACATGGGGGTGAGACAGGGAGACGCACTTTCAACCATGCTGTTCAACCTAGTTCTTGAGGCAGTCATCAGAAAAACCAATGTAACCGGCCATATAAACACCAAAACAGTACAAATTACTGCATACGCAGACGATGTCGCCATTATTAGTAGAAGCAAGACACGGCTAATGGAGACGTTCAGGGAAATTGATTCTGAAGCACAAAAAAGAGGGCTTAAAATAAACGAAACAAAAACTAAGTACATGACTATCAAAAGAACACCTGAGATTGAAAATAATTTAACAATAGACAACTATACTATTGAACGTGTGGATGCCTTCACATATCTGGGCACAGAAATCAATCAGAAGAATTGCATAAGTAGCGAAATTAATACACGTATTCCAGTGGAAATCGTACATACTATATATGCTAATAAAAGTTTGATGACATCGAAATTGTTAGACAAAGAACCAAGATGACTATCTACAGAACTTTGATTAGACCCGTAGTAACCTATGGTTGTGAAACCTGGGTAATGACGAAAAAAGATGAAGCCCAACTCAGGACATTCGAGATAAAGATACGGAGAAAAGTATATAGTCTAGTAAAATAAAATTACACTACATGTAAATCAAAATGTAAATTCGTACAGGTTGAAACAAATTTTATATCAAAGTTTAGGTGGGTACAAAAGATATTTTCAAGAAAGTATCCAAATCATACAAGGGGATCATTGTTTAAATAATTTAAAAGGGTCATTTTTGCAAAAAAATTACTTTTTTAACTGCTGAGGTCATTCAATTACTAATGAAAGTCTAACTATAGGATTTTTTTCTGCAAAGTTGAAGAGTAAATCTTTCACATAAGACTTAATAAATTACATTTGACCTCCTATTTATTTAAATAATTATACATAAAACTTTAAAAACAAATTTACAAAAAAATATTTTTAGCGTTCTAAATAAGCACTATAAAATATTTTATTTTACAGAAGAAGTTGCGCTATGTTATCAGTATTAATAAAAAAAATTGGTGCAAAAATATTTAATATTTTTTAAATATTGAATTTGTTTATTAAATATTACTCCATTTTCAATTGCAAAAACGCGGTTGTTGCCAAAGAAATATTCACCTGTGTTAAATCTTATTATTTTTGTTTTTGTGTATATTTTCGATAAATGTATTGATAAATTTAAATTTCAATTAAACTTCCCCCTAAAATGGCATTTGAAAATTATTCAAATTTGTTTATAATTTGTTTTTTTAATAACGTCGCGGGGATTAAATATTTTGAAATGCCGTTTCGATAATTGGGTTCCTGGGAATTTTTCACTAATTAAAAAAATTTATTGTCTTTTTTTCCTCTTCTTTTTTTTTCTTGGAGTTATATTACTACGGGCCCTTTTAGGGTTAAATTTTATTAAGAATGTCGAATCTCTAAGTTATAGATTCTAGACCTAAAAATATTAAGATTTAACTAAAATCTCTTAAATAAAATGTGGCTACTTACTGAGTTACAGGGTGTTTTATTTAAAAACTAAAAAATTATTCTTACCAAGTACTTTAAAACTATTTGATGTATCCTTATCATACTTGGCATAAAGTGTGAGTACTATACAGTCTACTAAATTGTTATAAATAAAAGTTTCTAGCTACTACCAGAGGCGTACGACAGGGGATAGTTAATGGTTGACCCTTCCCAAATTCTACGCTACTGAGGGAATTACTATTTTAGCGAAATTTTTCGATTCTCCAATACTTTCTATATAAATAATACACTCTTCACTGGTAACGATTATATCATTAGTTTTCGAGATATTGGACGTTAAAAATGAAACGGCATAGTTATTTTGATTCATCCATTCATTCATTTTAAACTTCCAATATCTCTCAAACTGATGACTTTATCGATACCAATAAACTTATTTACATACAAAGTATTGGAGAATCGAAAAATTTCGCTTAAATAGTAATTAACTCAGTGGAGTAGAATTTGGTAAGGGTCAATCATTCACTATCCCCTGTCTTATGTCTCTGGCACTAGCTAGAAACGTTTATTAATCACAATTTAGTAGGGTGTATAATAGCCACACTTTCTGCCAAGTATGATAAGGATACGTCAAATAGTTTTAAAGTACTTGGTAACAATAATTTTTAAATTTTTAAATAAAACACCCTGTAACTCAGTAAGTAGTCACACTTTTTTTTAAGATATTTTAGTTAAATCTTAATATTTTTAGGTCTAGAATCTACAACTCAGAGATTCGACATTCTTAATAAAATTTAACCCTAAAAGGGCCCGTAGTAATAAACCTCTAAGAAAAAAAAAGAAGAAGAAAACACGACAAAAAAATGTTGTTAATTAGTAAAAAATTCCCAGGAACCCAATTATCGAAACGGCATTTCAAAATACTTTATCCCCGCGACGTTATTAAGAAAACAAATTATAAACAAATTTGAATAATTTTCAAATGCCATTTTAGGGGGGAGGTTAATTGAAATTTAAATTTATCAATACATTTATCGAAAATATATATGAAAACAAAAATAATGAGGTCTTAAACAGATGAACATTTCTTTGGGAACAACCGCGTTCTTGCAATTGAAAATATAGTAATATTTAATAAAAAAATTCAATATCTCAAAAAATATTAAATATTTTTCTACCAATTTTTTTTTACTTAATACTGGTAACATAGCGCAACTTAGTCTTTAAAATAAGATATTTTATAGTGCTTATTTAAAACGCTAAAAATATTTTTTTGCAAATTTGTTTTTAAAGTTTTATATTCAATTATTTAAATAAATAGGGGTTCAAATTTAATTTAGTAAGTCTTATGTGAAAGATTTACCCTTCAACTTTGCAGAAAAAAATCCCATAGACCTTCATTAATAAGTGAATTACTTTAGCAGTTAAAAAAAGTAAATATTGTGCAAAAATGACCCCTTTTTAATTATTTAAACAATGATCCCCTTGTATGATTTGGATACTTTCTTGAAAATATCTTTTGTACCCACCTAAACTTTGATATAAAATTTGTTTTAACCTGTACGAATTTACATTTTGACTTTTTTTTATTTTATTAGGCTAATATGGCCCGGTGCAAGAGGAAGACGGCACATGGAAAATCAGGAGAAACGACGAGGTTAATGAACCGAATGAAGGTTATGACATTGTGAGATTTGTGAAAAGTCAAAGACTGTCATGGCTGGGACATATTCAGCGACAAGAAGACATGAAAACGACAAAGAAGATGTTACAATGGAAGCCGGTAGGAAGGCGGAAAAAAGGAAGGTCCAGGACGAGATGGTTGGATGACGTGGAAGACGACCTGAAAACCATGAATATAAGACAATGGAGGAGAAGGGCCCAAGAGAGATCTAAATGGAAGGACATAGCCAGACAGGCAAAGACCCATCCAGGGTTATGATGCCAAAAGGAGAAGAAGAAGAAGGACGATGAAAGTAAGGTTGTTTGTGAGTGTTAGATTGGCCAACCTTCGACAGGAGACGGCGCGATAAGAAGAAGAATAGTGTCTTATGTATGTTGCTAAATATATGATTGAGGAATACATAAGAAAACAGGTCTGCAAGAAAATAAATACAAAATATATTGCATATTAAACACCGCTTGACGCTTCTCAGGCGCCATGCGTGTCATCATTATTATCAACCCATGCGCGTCGATTGCTGGACATAGGTCTCCCTCAGCTCTTTCCATCTTTCTCTGTTTTGTGCGGCTTGCATCCAATTACCGATAACATTCTTCAGATTAATTGATGGATTCGACCGTTACTTGATGGAAGTTTATTTTATCTAACAATAAAACACTGAAACATTTGTTTTCTTTACGTCCACAAAATTTATTATAACTATGTGACTACAGCTGTTTCGGCAGAGTGCCTTTCTCAAGTGATTTAGTTTACTATGGGTTTGTCTTTTTAAAGTCTTTAACTGAAGAGGTTGAGGAGTGGGGAGCTGTTTGTCTCGAGTTGGTCATTCAGAATATCTGTATTTTTTAATTTATTAATTTCCATAGATTGTAATAAAGATAGCTTAAGACCTTTATTTTGAATATGCAGTTTTTGAAACCCTTCATTAAAAGAATGATTATGATCTAGAAGGTGAACTGCGTATGTAGAAGTATCTGTTTTTCTATTGTTGAAAGCCCTTTTGTGTTCTGCTATCTCTTTGTGAAAGGTTTTGCCAGTTTGACCGATGTAAGTTTTCGGACAGTCACCACAAGTTAATTTGTAGACACCACTCTGTAGTTGTTTTCTCTTTCGGCTCTTATTGTTCTTAATATATTTGCTTACGTTGTTGTTAGTTCTGAAAGCTGGTGATATTCCTTTCTTTTTTATGTATCTGGCTATTTTTGTTGTTATCTTGCCAGTATATGTGAGAGAGCAGAAGGTACTGAGTTCTTTCTGTGGTGTTGGATAGACTAATTTCAGGGCTTTCTTATGGAGTTTTTGGTTTAAAATTTTATTAATTGTTTGTTCGTTATAGCCATTGTTTACTGCTATTTGTTTAATGATGTTCAGTTCTATTTCGAAGTCATTGTTTGGCATGGGAATTTCTGTCAGTCTATGTATCATGCTATGGTAGGCTGCTAATTTGTGTTGTGTAGGATGGGATGATGAATTGTGTATAGTTGTGTCAGTATGGGTAGGTTTATGATATAAGGAGAACTCATGTTTGTTGTGTAGTCTGGTAATTGTTACATCTAGAAAGTTTATGGACTTATTCTGTTCTGTTTCTATTGTAAACTCAATATTACTATGAAGTGAATTAATGTATGATAGAAATTGGTCAAGTTGCCTATTAGTTCCTGTAACGCATACTAGTATACCATCCACGTATCTCCACCAATATAAGAACTGTTTAAATACGGGATGTTTAGAAATTGTTGTTTTAAGTGGTTCATAAATATATCTGATAGCAATGGTATTAGAGGATTACCCATAATAAGCCCTGCACTGTTGTTTGTGTATATTTGATTATTGAATTCAAAATGGTCTTGATTTATGCAAATTTCAAGAAGGTGTACAATTTCAGATGCAATGATCGGATTTGTACTATTATGGTGTAGTAAAAGATCTTTAACTAGAACAAAAGCTTCTGTAGGAGGAACACTATTTTTAACGCCAAATGAAATTAGTCTGGAGTTGTTGGGCAATTGAAAATGTTGTATTTTATTAACTAGTTCTAGTGCTAGTGTATCTTTTACGGTGAATTTAGGTGAATATTTAGTGTATTCTGTAATAATATCTGACAGTTTTTTTGAAACTTTATGTGACGGAGCTGTATAAAAAGAAACTACAGGCCCTATTGGGTGGTCAGGTTTGTGTAGTTTGATAAAAGAGTATAATTTAGGAGGTTGTGGGTTCATAATATTAAGGTATTTCTGTTCTGTTGGATTTAATATGGATTTTGAATTTTCAATGGCTAGTTTAATTTGTTTTCGGTATTTTTCTGTGGGGTCTTTGTTTAATGCTATACTATTTTGATTATTTAAAAATTCTATTGTTTTGTTATTATAGTCTCTTTTATCTATAGCAATAGTAGTGTTACCTTTGTCTGCTTTTGTAAATATTATGTCATGTTTTATAGATTTATTTTTTAATTGAAACGGCTATTTGGTTATCTTTGTAACAGGAATTATTAGTTTCACTACACACGTGGGTAATAGATTTTGCAATGATAATTTTTTCTATGTTCTTGGTAGTTTTGTTTAACACTCCTTCACATTCTACACCTAAATATTCTAAATTTTTTTGATTATTGTGATAAGGCAAGTTGTGTTTGAATCCTTTCTCTATAAGTTCTATCTCGCTATTATTGAATTGAATTCTTCAGATTGTCGGTCCATCCGGTTGGTGGGCGTCTTCTCAGGATGCCCGCCATGCGTGTACTTAAAAATTAATAAAAATTGATGTTTATCAGATTTTCCGACGATACTTAAAAGTTAATATTCTAATTAAAACAGTTAAAACTACGATTACTAAACATACCACCGTAAAATCCTGTTTTCCATAGGGAAGCATAACATTTTCATTTTCCGTAAAGTGGAAACCACTTCCGTATCGAGTTAATCATGTTGAAATAAAAATCATTCGCCAGTAAAATATTCAATCGATACAGTTCAAAAACCCACGCCACTTTATTTCAGATCTAATGTAGGGCATGCAATCGTTGCCTTTGCCCCTTTAATAAGCATGTTGCAAGGTTGTATAACGCCGTACGAGAAGCATTCTTTTCTTTACCGAAATAACTGCTTTAAGGGTTGTTATTATTGTAAGTTATATATAGGTCGTATAAGTTCTAAACTATGAAAATTGTAGGCTTAAAACTAAATTGCAGGGTTCGGAATTTTTTGCATAAAAATTTATGTATATTCTCTATAAACTGTATATTCCAGTGTAGATAGAATTAATGTAAACGAGACAACTAGTGTGGTATGGTCACGTGAAACGAATGAATGAAAATAGATGGCCAAAGAAAGCTTTAAATTACATACCAGAACAGAATAAGAAGGAGAAGGCCTTCAGTTGCCTGAGAAGAAAATGAACGGCACATCATGAGAGATAGGGCCATCAACGAAGACGAATGGATGGACAGAAAACGATGGCGGTCGAAATGCGAGAAGCGGCAGAGGCTGTAGGAACCTCCCTTATATGTACATACGGGTGATTGATTAGTGGGGTAAAGCTCAATACATCCGCTATAGTAAGAGCTAGCAATAAAAGTTAATAACAAAAAGTTTAGCCACCTTTGAGCTTCACATTACAAAATTAGTTAGAATGTTACAGGGTGTTCGATAACACAGTGGCAGACCAAACTTATGTTTTTTTTTTTTAAATAGAACACCCTATATTTTATTTTAAATTCGAAATCCTGATGACTTCTCCATCACAAAAATATAAAGGTTTGTTATGTTATACAGGGTATGTACAAAGTTATAAGCAATTTTATATGAAAATCTTAACAATTTCAATTCCCTGTACAGGGTGTCCCGAAAAGATTGGTCATAAATTATACCACAGATGCTGGGGCCAAAAATAGGTTGATTGAACCTCACTTACCTATATACAATAGTGCACACAAAAAAATTATTTATAACTTACATTAATGGGTATATTTTGAAAAAGAAGCCACATCTCGATAAAAGTTGACTTATCAAAAAAAGATTAAGAAGCAAAAAACTTTTAAAAACACTGTGTTTAACTAATGGTACCACAATAATAGTTTAATTGGAACGTACACAAACATTTGGGGGGTTTAAAGGAACCAAACCCCCTACAATTTTTATGTAAATGTATTAAAAAAGAAGCCGCATCTCGATAAAAACTGGCTTATCGAAAAAATACTAAGAGACAAAAAAGTTTTAAAAATATTGTGTTTAACTAATGGTGCCACAACAATAGTTAAATTGGAACGTACACAAAAGTTTGGGGGGTTTAAGGGAACAAAACCTCCATAAAATTTTTATGGGGTGGGCAAATTTAACTATAATTTTATTTTAAGATGCTCCTGCAATAAAAATGATACAGGTTCATTTTCAATAAAAAATCTCCAATAGTTTTCGATATATTAAAAAAAATCGATTTTCATTTTGTAACTTCTAAGGGCTGTAACTCTTTTTATGAGCACATTTGTACTAAGGTAAGTTAGGTTCAATCGAACTACTTTTGACCCCAGAATGTGTGGTATAATTTATGACCAATCTTTTCGGGACTATATAACTATATATATGACTATACAGGGTGTCCAGAAAAGATTGGTCATAAATTATACCACAGATTCTGGGGTCCAAAATAGGTTGATTGAACCTCACTTACCTATATACAATAGTGCACACAAAAAAAGTTACAGCCCTTTGAAGTTACAAAATGAAAATCGATTTTTTTTCATATATCGAAAACTTTTAAAATTTTTTTATTGAAAATAGACAAGTGGCATTCTTATGGCAGCAACATCTTAAAAAAAAATTAAAGTGAAATTTGTGCACCCCATAAAAATTTTATGGGGGTTTTGTTCCCTAAAACCCCCCAAACTTTTGTGTACGTTCCAACTAAATTATTACTGTGGCACCATTAGTTAAACACAATGTTTTTAAAACTTTTTTGCCTCTCAGTACTTTTTCGATAAGCCAGTGTTTATCGAGATATTTTGAATATTTGTCGAATCCACCACATATTTGTGTATGGTAAGTACGATTATAGAGACCTGTTAATTATTATCTGAAAATTTATTTATAATTTACATTTTTAGGTATATTTTGAAAAAGACGCCACATCTCGATAAAAGGTGACTTATCAAAAAAAGACTAAGAGGCAAAAAAGTTTTAAAAACACTGTGTTTAACTAATGGTACTACAATAATAGTTTGAGGTACTATTTATAGTAAATAGTGGTATTAGTTTGAGTACACAAACGTTTGAGGGGTTTATAGGAACAAAACCCCCATAAAATTTTTATGTAAATATATTAAAAACGAAGCCGCATCTCGGTAAAAACTGGCTTATCGAAAAAATACTAAAAGGCAAAAAAGTTTTAAAAACGTTGTGTTTAACTAATGGTATCACAATAATGAATTAATTGGAACGTACACAAAAGTTTAGGGGGGCTTAAGTGAACAAAACCACCATAAAATTTTTATGGGGCGGACAAATTTCTCTATAATTTTGTTTTAAGATGCTCTTCTCATAAGAATAATACACGTATATTTTCAATAAAAAATCGCTAATAGTTTTCGATATATTGAAAAAAATCGATTTTCATTTTGTAACTTCAAAGGGCTGTAACTTTTTTTATGAGCACATTTGTACTAAGGTAAGTTAGGTTCAATCGAACTATTTTTGACCCTAAAATGTGTGGTATAATTTATGACCAATCTTTTCGGGACACCCTGTATAACTAAAAATAAGCAAAACGGCATTGGTTTATTATATTTATATTATTATAATGGTTTATTATATTAATGCCCTATTTTCTACGTATTGTCAAAATTTTCAAGAATTATTGATATTGCTAATTTTCTTTATATCAAATACAGGGTGAGTCAAAACGCAAGTACATTATTTTCTCAGTAATTTTAAATGGAAAACCCTGTATTTTATATCACTATTAAAAAGTACCATTACCGTACTTTAATTTTTAAACAACATTCCCGATGTCTAAATTTATTAGTTTTCGAGATATTTTCATTTTTTAATGGACCAGTAGCGTGACCACCCAAATCACCAGAATTTAATAAACTGCACTGATTTTTTTGGGGTTACCTTAATAATGAAGTTTATAAAATATTGTCCTTTTCATGATCATTTTTCAGTGCGTAACAAATGATAGGAAAAAGGGTAAGTCCGTGATAATACACATTTATGACATTCATTCTAACATAACATTTTAGTTAAATCTGACAGTTGTCACATTTTATTTTCAATTTGGAATAAAAACAAATCAAATGTGTTTCTTGCATTTATAAAATGGTATTTTCTTTGATTTGTATAGTCTTATAAATTATACAGATTATATTTGTAATATTATTATCTAATTAAAAAAAATATTTTTTTTTCATTATGGCGCTATCTATCGACAACTAGAATAACTAGAATAAATGTTATAAATGTCACCGACGAAATGTAATCACCGACGTGCCTTTTTTCTGTCACATACAATTTAATGCGTTAGAAAAAAATCGAAAAACTGTGACGCACTGAAAGATGATCATGAGAAAAAGAATACCTCCAACAACAAGGGATGAGATGAAAAATAAACTACAAAGTGTATTTCGATGTGTTAATTTATAAATGCTTCGTAGAGTAAGCAGCTCATTCAATGATCGTTTTTAGACGTGCATAAATGTGTTAGGAGGTAATTTTGAACACCTTATGAAATTAAATATTAAAAATATTTTTTCTACAACCGTGGTAAAAATGCAATTTTTTGCACTCCATAGGAACGTTAACTACTTTAAAGCAACTAAAAATTTTTAAGGCACTGCAGTTAAAAGTGAATTGTCAAATTGTGAAACGTCAAAATATTTATATTTCATTTATTAACATTAATATTATAGTCGAGGAAATGAAGCATTTTGGCTCGTAATTTTTTCGTCCAGCATGGATTTACTTGAAATTTTCACAGAAGGTAGGGAATAGTCCAAGGATCATTTTCTATATCATGCCGCTGTACGCTAAAACCTTGGGGGTGGTTGCCACCCCATCTCGGGGGCGGGAATTTTTTATTACATTTTAACTATGTAAATCGATGTAAAAAGTGATTATAAGAAAAAAATGTTTTTCACATTTTCTTCGTAAAACTAATATTTTTCGAGTTATTCGAGCTTGAAAGTAACAGTTTTTCGATGAAAAAATCGACTTTTTTAGAAGGTTTATTAAGAATACCTCGAAAAATATGCATTTAATCACAAAAACTGTAGATATCAAAATTGTATCTTTTAGTAACACAAACCAAATTACTTTTCTGCTATTCGCGGTGTGCAAGTACTTGGAAAGGGAAACGAGAAACGACCGTGCGCGAGTCGCGTAGAAATATTGCAACTATCTTAAATAATTCATATTGTCAATTGAAATTGTCAAATTGACGTATATTTCATACCTTCTGTCATTGACGCAGAAAAATTATATATTGCTCCACAATATTGATATGATATGCAATTATTATATAAAGGTAAATTTAATTAATTGTATTTTGCTTGCAGTACTGCATTTTAATAACTGATTTTATTTACTACATACAATTGTTTACGTTTGCTAAACATAACCTGCATCTTATTTTTTCTTCTTATTATTTTTTTGGACTATGGTCTTGACAATTATCCAGCAACCAGGACTAATATAATTGGCCAATATAATTAAAAGCGCGAATAAAAGTACAGAGCGTAGAAATAGAGGTCGCTGTGCCGAACTTGCACGGTCCCAATACCGCTAAGACCAATACAAACCGAGATACGGCATGTTAAAAGTTAGCTTATTTCGTCAAATGCATAATCTGAAATATTCAAAATAAAATAACGGAAAAACTTTGCAATTTTCGAGGAAAACTTAAATAATCTTTTTTCAAGCATACAGTTAGGGCTTTTAAAAAATAATAAAAAGTTTCTAGTCTAAAAAGTAAGCGACTTATGATCAAGAAAAGGTCGGTACCTGATTTTCTCTATGAAAAAAATCAGTGAAAACAACCACCTAACTACCCTTCTGATTAAAAATTGGTCTTCACCTTTCTGTAATTCCTTTTATATTTGTATTATCAATACACCCAAGAAGTTTGACCTATTTAAAAGGCCTAATTTTAGAAAAATTGGAGTTTAAAGAAAAAATAATTTTTTGGAATTTCCCATTTTTCACCTTTTACTTCAAAATATCTCCGAAAATACTGGAGATACGAAAAAAATGATATATTACCAAATTTCAGCTTCTTTAATAACTAAAACTCCCTTGTACAGAGATTTTCATTACAGTGAACAGTTAGCGAGATATAGCTGTTTAAAACCTCTATTTACGAGCAAACACCCCCTTATTCGAGCCCTTTAAACCCACGCTAATTAAAAACTGAGGGATCTTACGGAATTTAGTTTACACAGTCTTATAACTCTTTAAAAATCCTACAAAGTTATTTTTGAAAAATCTTTTCACCGCCAAAAATGAAGGAGCTATGTTTATAAAACGAATTTTTTTTTCGAAAAATTCGGATAGTCCGCTTATGAATAATTTTCAATGGATGTATAATACCACAGAACCGGTTCGTATACTGAAAGATGACTAAAAAACTATTTGTATTTGTATTTGTACATATTTGTAAATTCGTATTTCTGTCTAAATAAATGTTTTTGTAATTCTTTAATTCTACTTTTTTCTGTATAGATCTATTAAAATATCTATTTATAAAAACTGTAATGTTATTAAGGGTGGTTTTTAAGGGTTGAAATATTATAATATTATATCCTAAGGTATAAAACAATCATTATTTAACCAATCAAAACCAAATTTAAAAACCAAATTTAACCCATATTAAAGTATACAATATTTTTATATAATTTTTGACAATAAGGGGTTGTTTACACCTTCTAAAAATAATCAACGCCTTTAAGCATGATATAGAATATGAAGTACAGGATGAGATGATCCTAATCCCAAATTTTTATGTAAATCGATGCAAGCCGAAATTATTCTTTTAGGATAAGTAAATTTTTTATATATAGCTCCAAAAAGGGTAGTTTTAATTAAGGGTTGAAATATTATGATAGTATATCTTAAAGCATAAAACATTCATTATGTAACTAATAAGAACCAAATGTTGACAATATTAAAGTTAAAAATGTTATTTTATAATTTTTTACGACTAGGGGTAGTTTTCACCCTTACAAAACCAAAAGCGTACGGCTCAATATAGAAAATGAACTAGAGGGTGTAATGAGCCTAATCCCAAATTTTTGTACAAATCGATGCTGGACGAAAAAATTGCGAGGTTTTGCCATTTTTTCAGCTTCATATCCTCGACTATTAATAGTACAACTTGCGCAATTTAAAAAAGGTGGTTTAAAAGGTTTTTTAAAATTTAAGTTAAACTGTATTATTGCATTTTTAACACGTTTGTAGAAAAAACAAGTTTATGTAACGGTATAATATTTCCGCTAAGAATTTTTAGACCTTCCCCTCGAGTGTAGACAACCAGTTCTACCTTTTACGGATCATAGGTTTCATGGTTTCAGCAATTAACAAAAATATTGTATTTTATAAATTTATAACGTTTGTAGAAAAAATATTGTATGATATACGTGTTAAAAAGTACATTTTTAAGGCACTCATGTCGATTGCAGAATTCGCTTCGCTCAATTCGCTTCTGCAAACTTTCACATACGTGCCTTATAATTCTACTTTTAACACTTATATCATAAATAACTATTATTACAAGTAGCTTCTAATTTTTTCAAACATGTTTTTTTTGCAAAATGTATTACTGATAAATTATTTTTCGTTCTTTATTTGTTACATTGTTACAGTTACATACAAAAGTAGTATTTAATTGTGTTCACAAAATGTTGTATTTTGTGTTTGTGTTTTTTTTTTGTAAAATTTATTACTTTACTAATTTTCTTTCTCTATTGTTACATTTAGATAAAAAAGTAGTTTTTAATTGTTTCAGAAATGTTGCATGTTGTAGTTGTATTTTTTTTTGTAAAATGTATTACTAATAAATTATTTTTATTTCTTTATTTGCTACATTGTTACATTGATTACCGGATTGATAATAATCAGTAATCGTCAATTGTCAATTCAGTCATGACTGACTTAAAATTTAGATAAATTTAGACACCTAAAATAATTTGCTCTGAAAAATGAAAATATCTCGAATTTCGACATAGGGAATGTTATATAAAAAGTAAAGTACGGTATTGTTACTTTTCAATAATCATATAAAATAAAGGGTGTTCCATTTAACATTACTGAGAAAATAATACTTACGTTTTGATTTACCCTGTATTTGATATAAAGAAAATTAGCAATGTCAATAATTCTTGAAAATTTTGACAATAAATAAAAAAATATGGCATTAATAAACCATTGCTGTTGTGCTTATTTTTATTTATACAGGGAGTTAAACTTGTTACGATTTTCATACAAAATTGGGTATAACTTTGTAAATACCCTGTATAACATAACAAACCTTTATATTTTTGTGATGGAGAAGTTAACAGGATTTCGAATAAAAAAAAATAAAATATAGGATGTTCCGTTTAAAAAAACATAAGTTTGGTCTGCCACTGTGTTATCGAACACCCTGTAACATTGTAACTAATTTTGTAATGTGAAGCTCAAAGTTGGCTACAATTTTTGTTATTAACTTTTATTGCTATCTATTACTAGAGCCGATATATTGAGCTTTACCCCACTAATCAATCACCCTGTAGATAGAAAGAAAAATTATGTGAAAAACGAATTTATTTTTTTATTTTTTATTTATGTATTTGACATATTATGGCTCACATCACAAAATAGGTAATTCAATTTTTTTATATTGACTATTCGGTTGCCAAGGATTACAGAGCAATAACACTATTAAACACCACGTATAAAATTCTACCAAACATACTAAACATGACACTTAAATCATGTGCTGAACGAATATTAGGAGAATACCAAAACGGGTTCAGACTGGCGAGATCGACAATTAATTCCGTACATACAGTGGAACAAATAATTCTAAAATGGAGAGGAACAACAAAGAAATGCATGAATAGTCATGGATTTCAAAAGCGTTTTTGATACAATTAATCGGTCGAAAATGATGAAAGAAAACTGCTATAATTAGTTTCAGGGGAACAACTCCTTCAACAGGGAACAAGGAAGATCAATGTAAGAGGCGTGACACAAGGTAACTCTATCTCTCCGTCACTGTTTAACCTGATATTGTAACAATAATAAGGAGGACAAACTTCACCAACATAAACATGATTACAGATCAACTTCAATAATCTAGCATAAGCAGTTGATGCAAAGACGAAGACGACACTTATAAAAGCAATTGAAAAATTAGATAAGAAAGCAAAGAGAATAGGGCTAGAGATAAATCAACACAAAACAAAATACATGACAATAGTAAGGACGACAAAACAACTTAGAAATATCTATTAACACAGAACCATAAATTTTAAACTGTGTTCACCTTAAGCTCCTTGGTAGTAACAACAGGGAAAACGGGAAAAGACAGAACAGAGGTAAGAATTCCGAAAGCCAAAAAATCCATATGGAATGAATAGCAATCTGCTGAGAAGCAAGACTAAGTAAGAGAACAAAGATAAACACTTTAATAACACCTTAATAAGACCTGTTGTTTCATATCGGATGGAAACAACGACTATTAATAAGAAAGAGGAAAAGAGAATTTTGAAATTTGAAAGAAAAATAATGGGAACGATACTGGACCACAATGTCATAAGAGAGGGGAAAAGAAGAATGAAAACAAATGCCGAAATTGAAGAAGAATTAAAGGGAGGAAATATAGTCAGATAGGTACATTAAATCTATAACTAACTGAACATCACTATGGCCGAGGTGTAGAGGAAAGCCTAGAGGAAGATGACTGGGTGATGTCGAAGAAGATATAAGAACAATGTATGTTAAAGACTGGAAAGTTCAGTGTAGGGACACGCAGAAATGAAATACAGGAGTAACAAAGAAGAAACAAAGACATACAGCAAGTCATAAATGATATACAAGAGTAATCCACCTCATCCAAGAATAGGATTTTGAGCGCCATATAGCGAGAGAGAGAAAGAGAAATAAAAAGAGAGAAAGAGAGAAAAAGAGAGAGAGAGAGAGAGAGCGCGTACTTTATATGCCTTTCAATGATATCGGTATTTTAAATTATTCTTAAATACACGTATTTAATATTACAATAGATCATGAAGAGAACTATCCATATTTCTCAAATGTGGTCTCGAGGTAACGAAGTAAAAAAAAAACTCGAAGAAGTACCACAAAAATTTTTTATATTAAAAGGTCATACAAGAACGCGTTTGGGCTCATCACGAGCCATCATCAGCTTAAAATACAGGAACAAAAACAAAGGACTGACCAGACCAGGAAGGAGGAAGAATCCACTAGTTTACATTATACCTATTGTTCCACAAACTTCATTATTAGGTTTTTAAGCTATTTTAACCTTTTAGTTGTAATTTGACTGCAAAAATTGTGTAAAACTACTACCTTGGGAGGAACCATCTTGTGGACAGCTACTTGTCCTGTCCACAAGATGGTTCCTCCCAAGGTAGTAGTTTTACACAATTTTTGCAGTCAAACTATAACTAAAATGTTAAAATAGCTTAATAATGAAACCTAATAGTGAAGTTTGTGGAAATATAGGTATAATATAAACTAGTGGATTCTTCCTCCTTCCTGGTCTGGTCAGTCCTTTGTTTTTGTTCCCGTATTTTAAGCTGATGATGGCTCGTGATGAGTCGAAACGCGTCCCTGTATGACCTTTTAATATAAAAATTTTTTGGTAATTCTTCGAGTTTTTTGTACTTTATTATAATAGATGTTTTTCTTGGCAAAAATTTATTGGCATGAAGATAAAACTGTAGCGTAAATGTTATAGAAATATATTTTAATGTTAATAGTAGTTGTTAATGTTACGAGAATTGTGACTAACAGTACTGAACGTATGCCACGATTTGCTAGTAGTAGCCATCGAATAAAAGATAGAAAGACAAAAGACTCATAAAGTTTCTGTGACTTTAATTTTATACGTTAAATTAGAGCTTTCTAAAGCTCATCAAACCGAATAAAACTCAGTAGCAGCGTCAAGTGAGGGTAAGTGTTTGGCATTTCTCCATTTAGAGAAATCTAAAAATACCTAAAACAATAAAAATAAATCTAGAGCATAACTTTCTTTTTTGGCAGGATTACCGTCTTGGCTGCCCACGCCATTTGATGTTTCTCTCAAATTATTTTCCCCTCCGAAAATTCGAAAAACTTCAAATTCAGCTGCAGCTTTCAAAGATTTATTTGTACAGGATGGTCTTCTAATAATGAAAATTAGACGACCACGTAATTTGTTCTTGATATATTCTAAGTAAACAAACTTCACTGGAAACGTTCTTCGAAACAAATGGAACATGATTTTTGTGGTCTGCAAAAAGAAATATGGCGCTTTATAAGAGGCCAAAGAATGGAGGTAAAGGAAATAATAGAACCAAAACAGATAAAAAAGAATAGATGGATTGACTATTTAAAAAAGCTTTATGCAGAGGAAGAACAAATGACGTTAGATCCAGAAACACCGGAAATTACCACAAATGAAGAAATTGGCAGTACACAGGAAGTACGAAAAACGCTTAAAAAGCTGAAGAACACAAAAGCTGCAAGTAAAGATGGAATATCAAACGAATTACTGAAATATTGTGAAGCAGGAATAATAGAACAATTAAAAATATTAATTAACAAAATTATAACACATAATAAAATACCGGTAAATTAAGAACGAGCGAACTAATTCTGCTACTCAAAGGAGATAAAACAGTCAGAAAATAACAGAAGTATAAACTTGTTAAATACTATCCTAAAACTTATAACTAAAATTTTACAAGAACTATTGAATCGGAGAAGTTTAGCAGATGAACAACAGGGTTTTCATACTGAAAGATCTAATATCCGCCATTAATCAGATTGCTGAGAAATCACTAGAGTTATAATAAACTAGTATTTCTATGACTGACTGGACTTAAAGAAAATATTTGGCAGAGTAAGACTCAAAGATAATCCATCTTCTGTATAGTAAGAAAGTCCCTAGGTATCATCAAAACTATTGGAAATATATACCAAAATCAAAAAAATGGAAGTCAGAATAGAAGGTCAACTTACAGAACCTATAGCCAGAGCCCTATTGCATCATGGATGAAATCATCAAATGTGTTAACAAAGGAAGACGATACAGAATGGGACACAAAGAAGTAAAAATACTCTCAAAAATGAATAACCATTTTCAATTTCGTTGCAACACGAAACTACAGCCGCATCATTATTCCAGTTCAATCAGAGAGTGCAGCAAGCACCTCTACCGGTTTCGAAACTTATTAGTCTCTCACCAGGAGGCCCATATGCTGCTCTCTCTGACCCAACCAGGACAAACCCCGTCGTGCAGTTACGGATTGCAACGAACGAAATGGCAGGGGTGCCCTAGCGGCAACTACTAGCAAAAGACTAGGTTTTTAATCTAATAGCATATCAAATAATACCAAAAATATTACTCTACATCCCACCAAACTGAAAACAATGGGAACCTTCTCTGGTTACACCTCCGAGGCTTCTAAAATTTGCAAGCCATAACGGATGCTGAGACTAAAGAAGACGAGGGAATTTTACAATTTATAATTCACGTCTCATCTGCTCAGCGCGGTAAAGTTCCAACGAGAATGGTTCCCTTCGTACTCCAATCAGAGTAAACATGTAAATCAAAAATGAATAACCGTTTTCAATTTCGTTGTTTTCAGTCTGGTGGGATGTAAAGTAATATTTTTGGTATTATTTTATGTGCTATTAGATTGAAAACTTAGTCTTTTGCTAGCAGTTTCCGACAGGGCATCCCTGCCATTTCGTTCGTTGCAATCCGTAACACGCCGGAGTTTGTCCTGGTTCGGTCAGAGAGAGCAGCCTATGTGCCTCCTGATGAGAGACTAATAAGTTTCGAAACCGGTAGAGGTGCTTGCTCTCTGATTGAACTAGAATATAATGCGTCTGTAGTTTCGTGTTGCAACAAAATTGAAAATGGTTATTCATTTTTGATTAACATGTTTACTCTGATTGGAGTACGAATGGAATCATTCTCGTTGGAACTTTACCGCGCTGAGCAGATGGGACGTGAATTATAAATTGGAAAATTCCCTAGTCTTCTTTAGTCTCAGCATCCGTTATGGCTTGCAAATTGTAGAAGCATCGGAGGTGTAACCAGAGAAGGTTCCCATTGTTTTCAGTCTGGTGGGATGTAGAGTAATATTTTTGATATAATTTTATGTGCTATTAGACTGAAAACTTAGTAGTCTTTTAAAAATACTCTGTTACGCAGAGGACGTAATATTGATAGCCCAAGGTGAAGATAGTCTGCAAAAATTAGTCCACAGGTTTAACATAAGAGCAAAAGAATTCAATATTTGAAGCCAGACAAAAGATTGGAATAACCACCTAAACAGAAAGGGGGAAAGGGAGGACAGTGTCGTCAAAATAACAAGCGATAAATCATGAATAGGTAGAAGAAGTATCGGCAGACCGCGCAAAAGATGGAGTGACAATTTTCCATAGAGGTATTAATCCGCCAATAAACAAGCAGAATTGTTTATAAAGAGGAAGAAGAAGAGATAAAGCTTAGAGAACCAACTGTTTATTTTTCTTGATATGTTGCTCTTGTTCTGCATTTTGAGTTTGCTAATATTTACTGGTTAGACAAGGAGACCCAATGTCACCTAAACTTTTTAATACGGTCTTAGAACATGCTTTCAAGAGTTTGGATTGGATGACAAAGGAAATAAAAATAGATAGAGAATACCTAAACAACTACGTTTCGCCGATGATATAGTCATAGTAACTGAGGATCTAGGTATGGCAAAAGAGATGGTACAAGAACTCGTTGTGGCTACAAAAAAAGTATTCGTGGGAAAGAAATAGAACTCGTAGATAGATATAAATACCTGGGACATAAAATTACGATTGGCAGGGATAATCAGACTCATGAACTGAAGAGAAGAATCGGTCTTGGGTGGGCAGCATTTGGATAACTGAGAGAAACTTTTTAAAAGTGAGTTGCCCACATGCCTAAAGAGAAAGGTATTTGATCAGTCCGTCCTCCCAGTCTTGACGTACGGATCAGAAACACTTACCTTAACTAAAGCCTCGGCTACTAAACTAAGAGTCACGCAGAGAAGAATGGAGCTGTCAATGTTAGGAATAACTCTGCGAGACAAAATCAAAAACGAAGAAATCAGGAAAAGAACAAAAGTGACTGACGTCATCGAAAGGACAGCCAGGTTGAAGGGGAGATAGGCAGGACACATAGCCAGAATGACAGATGGGCGATGGACGAAGAGGTTATTGGAATGGAGGCCAAGAGAAAACAAGAGAAGCGTCGGTCGACCGCCTACAAGATGGACTGACGACTTAAGAAAGCTAAATAATAAAAGAATGTGTGTGTACTTTGTACGCACGTAAGAAGATATTCTTCTATTATATAGGTAATTTAAACGAAGTAAATATACTTAACAGGTTATTTGTATTTTATTTAAAAATTAAACTAACTTTCTTATCTACCACTTTCAAAAATTTTTTATTAAAATAACGAAAAATAAAAAAAAGTATGAATCGTCCAGGAGTAGAACCCGCGACCTTCCGTGTGCTTCCGTTCTCTGTCCCACCGCTCTGCCAACTACGCCATCGAGCCACTTGAATTGACACGTAAGTTTCGGATATAATTACACAACACGGCGACAAACTGTAAAAATGTTATGCCTACATATTTTATTATTTTACTACAGGGAAACACAAATCCAAAAACACAAGAATTATAAAGGCCGCGTCTCACCATCAAATGATTTGATCAAACAGTTTGAGCAAACTTGACGTACTTGAGGAAGTACGTCAAAGTGACGTCACAATTGCAGTTTTTTTGAAATTCTAAAAATCTGTGCTCTCACTATCAGTCTAGTTTGATCAAATTTTTTGTATTGAGTTGTCTAACTTGTTTGTACTTTATTTAAAATTAAAATTTTTCATTATTATCCACAATAAACACTCAGGATGTGACGTCACTAACTGTCACTTTCAGTTTGCTCAAATTATTTGATGGTGGGACGCGGTCTTAATAAATAATACATTTCCTAAAACCACTAATATATTCTTTTAATGACTTATTTGCACGGTTACAGATACATACATACCTAGGGTTACCATAATTTATTAAGGCCAAATCCGGACAGGGGTAGTCCAAGGGGTTGTAGAAAATCTAAAATGTGAATTTGACTGTGTGTTGCTACCTCTACATTGTACATACAGTGTCTTCCAACGAAAATTTGACCCCCCCCCCCCCACAAACTCAGAAACTAGGAGTTTCTTCACAAAAACACGTCAATTTGTATTGGAAGGGGGACGAATTTGCATGCAAAATTCATGCTCTCAAATGTAACCCCCCTACTGATCCCCAGTGTTTTTTAATTAGCAAGTGTAGTCGAGTTGCATATCATTTGAAAGGTAGTTTTTTTCTCTACACGACCCTCTATTTTTTTTAATTTGCGAAATAACTTTAAAGACAGTTTTGGATTTAACTAATTTATAATACATTTGTTAAGTTCAAAATTATCTTCAAACTTGTTATGTAACTTGTTATGTAAATTAAAAAAAAATAGAGTGTCGTGTAGAGAAAAAAATTACCTTTCAAATGATGTGCCACTCGATCATACTTGCTATTTAAAAAAGTGGGGGTTGATGCGCGGCAGTAGAGGGTTACATTTGAGGGCATGAATTTTACAAGAAAATTCGTTCCCCTCCCATTATATATTGACGTATTTTTTTAAATTTTGAAGAAGCTCTTAGTTTCTGAGTTTCTGGGGTGGTCAGATTTTCGATGGAACAGACTGTATATGCGAAATGCATTTGGCACAATTAAAAGTACAGCTGTTTCGCTACAATATGCAACTAACATCGAAAATATTTGCCAGTTTAAAATACATATACAGTGGAACCTCGATAACTCGGATTAATCGGGACCGCGGCCGATCCGGGTTATCGAAAATCCGGGTTAGCCGGAGAATATAGTAAAAATTAATAAATAACCTCCATTACAATTACAAAAACATGAAACACATATGCACAGTACACATCTAAATTACGTATAGTTGTATAGAGTGTAGAGTTTTGTTCATTTCTTGGTAAAAAACTCAGTCATACTGTAGAGATGTAGTACCGACACCATAATATGGTAGGTCTGGATCCTGCGTACAAAAAAAAATTGATAAATAGCAAGCTGAAAATTTGTTATTAGCTTAAGGGTGTCTAGTCGGACAAACATTAATATATGGGAACACTGGAACAGGGGAAGTTTTAACTGTGGAACAGGTTAAAAATTTGGAACGGTCAGACCACGAAAACGGCACATGTATTTTTTCCGACAGAACAGACTTAAACTCTCCGAACAGAGATTAAACTCTCATGCAAAAATCAGACTGCTATTTATCACCAAATTGGCGTTTTAATGAGTGGAACATGTAGAATATGTCAAATGACAGGAATTATGACAGGTGATAAATAGCAGTCTGATTTTTGCATGAGAGTTTAATCTCTGTTCGGAGAGTTTAAGTCTGTTCTGTCGGACAAAACAAATGTGCCATTTTCGTGTTCTGACCGTTCCAAATTTTTGACCTGTTCCACAATTAAAACTGCCCCTGTTCCAGTGTTCTCATATATCAAAGTTTATCCGACTAGACACCCTTAAGCTATTAATAAATTTTTAGCTTGCTATTAATCAACTTTTTTTTCATACGCGGGATCCAGACCTATGGTAGCATAATATCATATTATGATGCTGCAATACATTTATTTTAAAGATTCGTCTTTATCAATCCTACCTAATGTTTCTAGTTTCTTTTCCATTGTCACTGCAACATTTTTACGTTTTGTTACCATTACGTAGACAAAGCAAACACAATCTGAAGCACGATTACATTACAGAACGGAAGTGATTAATAGGCTGTACTACACACAATACAAGAATTTTTAAATAGTCACGTCTTTTTTAAACAATGCTAAGACAGTTTGACATAAATAAAGAAAAAGGAATACAGACAGGTGTCTGTTCTTTCCGATAAGCTGAGACGGTCGCTCTGGCTGCCGCCGTGTGCATGAATCATTTTTACTATTGTACTTATGTGTTCAAATTACACATATACACATTATCTCTGAAATATTATTTGGCCTACATACATTTTTATTTGATAAAATTGTTAAATTGTTTATTTGTTAAATTTTTGTCTGATGAAAATCGGTCCGGGTTAGCCGGACTTCCGGGTTATCGGGGGCCGACTTATCGGGGTTCCACTGTACATACACCTATGTTCTAACATACTTTAGACCTAGAACTTAACTAGGTGCTGCGCAGAATGAAATTTCCCACCGTTGGGCCAAGTGTTTTATATATTTTTTTAGTAAAGCAAAAAATCCGGACATTTCTCATATCCGGACGCCAATCCGGACATGCCTTTCAAATCCGGACTGTCCGGACGAAATCCGGACGTATGGTAACCCTATACATACCTATCTTGAAACATTAGCAATGAACTACATACTGTCAGAACTACATACTGTCAATGTGCGCAGGCGCGTGGTTCATGTACAATTTTACCCTTAATCGATTCGCCGCTAAAGAAGAATATCTTCAAAAACTGGATGAGAGCGGCGCAGGATAGATGGGGTTGGAAACGAGGGGAGGAGGCCTATGTTCAGCAGTGAACTTTTGAGGCTGGATGATTATATTTACTAATGTCTTAGGGTTCTTTTATCTGTACAGAGCCTCGGTTTAATATTGATAACCACTTGATTCCTTACAAAACTGTGTTGTCCATCTAATGAGGACTTTATAGAAAAGACCGGCTAATAAAACAAGTAAACCGATCATACCTAAATTAATTGGGTCATAGTCAGAAGAATAAGATAATGAAACTGTTAGAGGGAAAGGTAGAAGGCCGGTGACCAAGTGGAAGGTCTCCAATACCATGGGTAACGGGATCGTACACAGGATCGTAAGCAGCATCGTAATGGATAGAGCAAGCTAACAATATTTAGAATGTCACCGCGCCCTGTCAAGGTCTCCAGAAATGAGGCAGATGAGGATGCAAATAAGCTTTTGACATTTGGTATGGCAATTTTCTATATCTTGTGTAGTTTAAACCAACAGATACTTCCAGAATATTCACCAGTAAAACTAAAATGGCTTTTTATAATTTTAGAGAAAATATTTTCCCTTTGAAGTCGAATTCTCTCCAAATAAATATTCGAATTGTTATTGAAGTTAGTAATCTTTATTCTACCTTAAGTGTTGCCAAAATTGAAGGGAAATCAGTTGATTTTCTTCGTTGACGACTTTTTATGTAATGTAATTAATGTATAATGCCGATTACTAAGGGATCACCCGGTACATGCCCCTTTGGATGTTACCCTTGACCTACAAAAAGTCTCGCCGACGTTTTACCGGGAAAACCGTCGAAAAAAGGAAAAATCTATAAATAACCTCCTTGATCTCAGAAAACTTCTCGATTGTTAAGTATAAACTTCTCAAGCTTGGGCAAGAGAGAGGAGAGGAAATACTTCTGTATGCTTACTTATCCTTTGTTCCATTTTATCTATTTAAAATCGCTTCAATGCAGAACCCAACTAGCCGTAGTATTATGTTTTAAGGTTATCACCAGGTTTTTTCCTGCTGTTATATTTATACATTATTTAAAATATAAATTTTAAAATGTCTGAGCTGCCTTGGAGTGACAGATTTACAATTTAAATAGTTAGTAAAATGCAAATGAATGTAGATTCAGGAGCCAATTATGCCAAAATGAAAATAATGACATAAAATCTAACAATAAAACACTGAAAACGTTTGTTTTCTATATTGGTGGAGATCCGTGGATGATATACTAGAATGCTTTACAGGAACTAACAGGCAACTTACAAAACAGAATAAGTCCATAAACTTTCTAGATGTAACAATTACCATACTGCACAACAAACATGAGTTCTCCGTATATCATAAACCTACCCATACTGAAACAACTATACACAATTAATCATCCCATCCTACACAACACAAATTAGCAGCCTACCATAGCATGATACATAGACTGACCGAAATTACCATGTCAAAAAATAACTTCGAAATAGAACTGAACATCATTAAACAAATAGCAGTAAACAATGGCTATAACGAACAAACAATTAATAAAATTTTAAACTAAAAACTCCATAAGAAAGCCCTGAAATTAGTCTATCCACCACCACAGAAAGAACCCAGTACCTTCTGCTCTATTACATATACCGGCAAGATAACAACAAAAATAGCCGGATACATGAAAAAGAAAGAAATAACACCAGCTTTCAGAACTAACAACAACTTAAGCAAATATATTAAGAACAGTAAGAGCCGAAAGAGAAAACAACTACAGAGTGGTGTCTACAAACTAACTTGTGGTGACTGTCCGAAAACTTACATCGGTCAAACTGGCAGAACCTTTGACAAACGGATAGCAGAACACAAAAGGGATTTCAACAATAGAAAAACAGACACTTCTACATACGCACTTCACCTTCTAGATCATAATCATTCTTTTAATGAAGGGTTTCAAATTTTGCATATTCAAAATAAAGGCCTTAAGCTATCTTTATTAGAATCTATGGAAATTAATAAATTAAAAAATACAGATATAATTCTGAATGACCAACTCGACACAAACAGCTCCCCACTCCTCAACCTCTTCAGTTAAAGACTTTAAAAAGGCAAACACATAGTAATCTAAATCACTTAAGAAAGGCACTCTGCCGAAACAGCTGTAGTCACATATTTATAATAAATAAATTTTGTGGAAGTATAGAAAACAAACGTTTTCAGTGTTTTATTGTTAGATAAAATGAAATTCCATCAAGTAACGGTCGAATCGATCAATGACATAAAAACTACCAAATTTTTGTGATCAATACGACTAACACCAGTATGACCTTTCCAATGCAAATAGTATGCTGCGATAGGAAACAAATAGCAAAAGATTGAACTTCAAAATACCGTTTCATTGGGAAATATTTTTAGAACACTTTCAACTACGGTTTTTAACTACCTTTATCAAACTGCTACGTTTAATAGACTCTTCGCTATTCATTTGAGATGTGGTCACTTAAAATATCAACCGTAAATAAATTGGAGGCCTTTCAAATGTGGATCTACCGAAGAATGCTCAAAATTTCACATGGCATCACATATCTCAAACTAAACAGTGCTGCATAGAATAGGCAAGGCACGAGAGCACAGTGTAAGTTAGAAAAACGTCATAGCTAGGCTACATACTGAGAAATAATGAGTACCAATATGCTCAACTAATAGTGAAAAGAAAGATAGAGGGACAGAGAGGACTAGAGAGTACAAATCTATGTTGGCTGAGGCAGTCTAAAATGGTATCAGGTATCACTATCGACGGAGAGAAGCTGCGTTCTAAGATCCCAAAATCGAAAAATGTGTTCCCGCTTCTACTAAAGTGCTGTTCAAGATGCTGCCAGAGCAAACATCTCAAGATCGAATGTCCACAAAGCACCACAATCTGCACCAACTGCGGGACATAAGTCATCACTATCTTATTATAAGAAATCACTCTACCTTTTTACCTAGACGTCCATCCCTAACAATTCCTCCTAGCCATTAGCCAAGAAATAAAACCCGTTGCTACGGATCAACAGTTCCCCACATACAAACTCTCTTAAATGGATGACGGAAGAAATATCTTATGGAACAGAGAAGTCAATAAAAGATGAAAGAATTAGAAAAGAAACATGACATGTTCAATATGCACAACAAAGTTCGTGTACGAAAAGGATTTCGCTAGGATACAGCATGGAAGGCTTTTGGACATATTAAGAACTAAAGGCATTGTACATAGAGAGCATGTACCATAGAAAAAGTAAATTTAATGAGAAATTTTTCTTGGCAAAAGGTATATTTATTTAAAACCCTTTAAAAGGGCCACAAGCATCAAAACAAAACGTTTTCGCTCTGTAAAAAGAGCATCATCTGGCATTTCTGCCGGGGAGATCCTTTCGGATAGTTCCGGCGCCATTTACATCTTTAACCCTGTTTTATGTAACTAGTGCCGATGTACACTAGCCCAGGGGGACCGACGGCTTTACGTGCTCTCCGAGGCACGGTGAGACGGCTCGTGTCATTATTGGAAATGAAAATGGTTTGTCTTTGGCAGGGCTCGAACCCACGTGCACTGGCGTATGAGGCCAGCGTTTATGCCGTTACTCCACGGCCGCTCACAGGGTAATAATTAGATACATTATGAAATCCATAGGATGGATATAATCCCTACGGATATGGCCTTAGGGTAACATATGAGAGAGGTGAAAGGCAACAACTTAAGTTGCCTTTCACCTCTCTCAATGTGATGACCTAATCATTACCTAGCAACCCACGTACCACGTGTGGGAGTCATATGTTGCCCTAAGGCCATATCCATAGGAATTATATCCATCATTTGGATTTCATAATGTATCTATTTATGTAAGACATTTAGTCTTTTTTTTTTTAAGGTTTTAACCTTTGTATTTTTGGGTGGCTTAGCGTGTTTTTGTAACAATCAATGGTGATGCTCTTTTTACAGAGCGAAAACGTTTTGTTGTGATATTCGTCGCCCTTTTAAAGGGTTTTAAATAAATTATCTTTTACTAAGAAAAATTTTTCATTAAATTTACTTGTAATTAATGGTATGCAGTCAGCTACAGAAAATTCTTCCTTGTAGATATCATAGAAAACTTGTGTGCTGGGAGCAGAAAATAGTCATTCGAGTCGATGGGATATTAACTGACGAATGTTACATTCAAAGAGGCATTAGACAGAGATACATTCTATCCCTTTTTTATTTAATATATACTCGTATATAATTTTTAAACAGTCTTTGAAGACTGTAGTGAAAATTCAGGGCTTTGAAGAGTACTTTAATTACCTACGTAAACATGTCAGGAAGAGAAATAGGTCTAAAATGAATGCTTCTAAGACAAAATATATGATATTTAGTGGCCAACCTCACGCAAATTTTCAATTTCTTACTATCCTATTGGATCCGTCATTTTGTTTTTCAAAACATAATATCAGATTTAAAACCCATAAAACACTTTAAATTACCGCACACATCTTATGGAAAATATAATGTCACGCAAATTCAATAAAATTTATATGAATAGATTCGTTAAAAATTAACGGTCAATTCTTATCATTGCGCCAACTCTTAATTTTCAATAATAAGAGCAGACATTGATATAAATCAATCTGAAATCAAATGGGTAGGTACATAAGTTAGAGAGAGAGAAAATATTTTAAAATACCCAAATTATCGGTACTTCATAAATCTTCTCGGGCTATTAAGCATATTATTATAATAGTTTCACTAATCCGCTTAGGCCCAGCGGGGTTTAAGCTGTTTTGAATAGCACCCAGAGCAATAGTGATTATAACTGACACGTTTATGTACTCCAAAAATGTGATTTCGATAAACTTTAATTGCAATTTGCGCCGTAATTAATCATAATAATTAAGAGTTGGCGCAATGATAAGAATTGACCGTTAATTTAAAACGAATCTATTCGTATAAATTTTATTGAATTTGAGTGACATTATGTTTTCCATAAGATGTGTGCGGTGTCCTTTGGAAGACATATTGCCTTTTGATTAATAGTTTCAATTCCTTTCTGCCATATTGGGTCGGCCATTAGGATTTTTAAAAAAGAATTTAAAATTCGTAATCGAAGATGTCAAAAACCCTTAAGTACGAAAGTAATAGCGAAGTGTATGAACAATACAGGCTTTAAAGATTCATGACCACGTTTTCGACATTTGGAACCACAGTGAGCCAGGTTAAATATTAAGTTTCTTAAAGTTTACCGACTTATAAAATTAATTCGTGTGCGTCAGTTAAAGGTTATAGTTCGGTTCTGTTTCCGCAACATGTACTTTCTTTATGGACGTGGAGGAGTACATTTGCTATCGATTCGGGAAGTTGTATGAGTTCTGTAAGTTACGCTGATTGCTGCAATTGGATTTTCGAGCCCACTTTGACATTTTAAAAGACTTATTGCCTCTCGATGCGATACTTTATTGTTGGTTTGTAACGGTTTAATGGGCAGAAGATTTAAACGGAACAATTATGTTGCGAGAAAATGGTTGGCCATATTTTCTGTTTCCGTAAAAAAATTCAGTTAGTCAAAAGTAAGAACACACAATGTCGAAAATGAAGATTGCATTTAATTGATATTTAATGATCCATAAATCCGAATTTACGGAGTAGAAATCATAACGTCATGCGTTATTTAAAAAGCCATGTTCATTACAATAAATTGTTGCTTAGATCGGTACTCACCGGAGGGATCGCAGACGTTCGGATACAATTAGCGTCTCTGTGCAAAAACAAAGACGTCGACTTTGCTAACTAACAAGACACTTACTCGACACACATCCTACACACTAGGTGCCTGATTTCAAAAATCCACTGTACCGTGCCAATGGCTATTGGTTGTGGTTTAACCCCATATAAAAATATTTCTCTACAATCGTGTTAAAAATTCAATTTTTAGCACTCCATACGAGCGTTAAAAATGCTACTTTAAGGCACTAATGCTTTAAAATGTTTAAGGCACTGCAGTTCGTATTGACCGTATTGGCAATTTAGATGTAATGTCAAAAAAATATAAGTTTAAAAACATAAGATGTAGATCTTTGAAACACACTCAGTGAACCAAAGATCCAAGGTTATTGGTTTAACGACCACTCGTACGAAATCAAATAGATGAAATAGAGAATGTGGAAAAATCCCCTTACGAACAATTCACACATCCACCATTTCGGGCTGGGAAAAATTTTTTGAATAGAATCAAAGATCCAAACACCAGTTCTTAGAAATGTGTTTCGCCCTCTTCAACCTCTCTGGGCTCGTCGGTAAAGACAAGAGGCTGAATATCTTTAGACACATTCTAATCAAAAAACAACATTCGAGACCTAGACATAGAAGGTGCGTAAGTCTACGGCAAATCCGACAATGACAGTCTCAAGTTTTAATTCCCTAATTACTTAAAGTAAGTAAAATATATGTTTAAAAACATAAGATGTAGATCTTTGAAACACACTCAGTGAACCAAAGATCCAAGGTTATTGGTTTAACGACCACTCGTACGAAATCAAATAGATGAAATAGAGAATGTGGAAAAATCCCCTTACGAACAATTCACACATCCACCATTTCGGGCTGGGAAAAATTTTTTGAATAGAATCAAAGATCCAAACACCAGTTCTTAGAAATGTGTTTCGCCCTCTTCAACCTCTCTGGGCTCGTCGGTAAAGACAAGAGGCTGAATATCTTTAGACACATTCTAATCAAAAAACAACATTCGAGACCTAAATATTAAATTATAAAAAAATATAAAAATGGAATGTCAGTCAAGTTCAAGTAAAAGTTTTTGTAGATATTGTCCTGTAATTACGTTGGTAGAAAAAATATTGTATGATATGCGTGTTAAAAAGTACATTTTTAAGGCACTCATGTGAATTGCAGAACTCGCTTCGCTCATTCTGCAAACTTTCACATGCGTGCATTAAACGTGTACTTTTAACACTTATATCATAAATAACTATTAAGTTAGACATGTCACAAGAAAACAGTTTCATAACTGTTTTAAACAATGTGGTCACGTGTTTGAAGGCTTGTATGGTATCGAGATACAACCTACTTATAGACCAGGGCGCATCTGTAAAAATATTACTACATTTGGACGTTGAGAGGTGACTCAAATTTTTTTGCAGAAATTGCTTGAAAATAAATCAAATAATAATATTTGAGTTATCCTCCTTCTCAAAAAAGTCCGGAACATTGTTTAAATAATCAAAATGTCAAAAAATTAAGGAAAAATTCGATTTTTTTCTTGGTTTTTTGATTATAACTTAAAAGTATTCATTTCTGAGAAAAGTTGTACTGACATAAAAGTTGCGTAATTAAATTTCCTACAATATAAAATTGGTTAAAAATTTAAAAGATAGTCCCTTGTTGCAAAATAGCAATAATTGTGAAAAAAACATACAAAAACAAGTATTCGCATTTTACGTTTTTCAACCATTTGTGCTACACGTAGAACCTTCATATTTCACCCTGAAAAACTTTATGATACAGTAAAACAATACTGTAAATTTCATTAAGATCGGTTCAATAGATTTTGCAAAATAAATTTTGAAATCCAGCTTTCGTAAAAAAAATTCATTTTTTCAAAATGTTACAGGACTGAAAATAAAGCAGATAGCAAGTTGAAAATTTTTTTGCATAATATAAGTGTACTGTATTAAAAAATATAAAATCGATTAACACCACGGCGTCAGGAATTTTTTTAAATAAACATTAATTATTGGTGCTACGCGCAGGACAGAGGATAGTTTGCTCTGATTGGGCATTCCAATGATTTTTGATAATGATTGATACATTTTAATTTTTATTACATTTTGATATAAATAAATAAATTTGTTTATTGCAAAATAAAAACACATACACTATCCTTTGAAATAACACTTTTATTAGCAAAAACTTTCTTTGTTCATATATTTTAACTTAAATAATAAAAGTTTATTATTTTTAAACATATGCAATTGTTTAAACAATATTTCACAAAAAATAATAAAATTAGTTTGATTTTTGTGGAATTAAAATATTAAAATACAACAAAATATAGAGTAAGAAAATAATATATTAGATAAAGATTGGAAGAAATTTTGGTGGAAATCAACTTGTGTGAATCGAACAACGCTGTCCTGCGCGTAGCACCAAAAATTATTGTTTATTTCAAAAATTTTCTGACGCCGTGGTAATTAATCCATTTTAATTTTGAAAATTGCAAATGAAAGATAAAATACACTTCTATAAGCAAAAAAATTTTCAACTTGCTATCTGCTTTATTTTCAGCTCTGTAATATTTTGAAGAAATGAATTTTTTTGCGAAAGCTGGATTGCAAAATTTATTTTACAAAATCTATTGAACCGATCTTAATGATATTTACAATATTGTTTTACTGTATCATAAAGTTTTTCTGGGTGAAATATGAAGGTTCTAAGTTTAGCATAAATGGTTGAAAAACGTAAAATGCGAATACTTGTTTTTGTATGGTTTTTTCGCAATTATTGCTATTTTGCAACTAGGGTGACTATTTTTTAAATTTTTAACCAATTCTATATTGTAGGAAATTTAATTACGCAATTTTTATGTTAGTACAACTTTTCTCGGAAAGGAATACTTTTAAAGTTATAACCAAAAAACCAAGAAAAAAATCGAATTTTTGCTTAAATTTTTGACATTTTGATTATTTAAACAATGTTCCGGGCCTTTTTGAGAGGGAGGATAACTCAAATATTATTATTTGATTTATTTTTAAGCAATTTCTGCAAAAAAATTTGAGTCACCTCTCAACGTCCATCTCAAAACAGATGCGCCCTGGACTATTAGTTGATTTTGCTAATTTCATTAATTTAATGCGTGTTTTTATATTTTTTATATTGTTTCTAAATAGATGGTTTATTAGGATTAATCTTTTTGATTTTTGAAGTTATACTTCTTTAGGCGCGATTTCATTGAGGGTGAAATTTTATTAATCTGCGCGCATGCGCACACCGACCGTATGGTATTAGTTGTTATACGGGCTCTGATTGGGTGTTGAAATGATCTGTCAATAATTGTTCAATATGGAGGATATCGGTAAACAAAAATATTGTATATATTAGTTTTTATTGTTGTGAGGACAGAAATAAAATCAAATTTATAATTATAGTCACTTTTTAAATAGTTTTGAAAAGCCGCAGGTACGTAATTCTAAATGTTTCAATTGTATTCCAATAAAAAATTATCTTCATACCTATCTATTTGAAAAATGTAAAAAAATAATGTAGTTACCTTATTAGTAGGCAATGCTTTAATTTACATAATCTGATTACGAACAAACTTTCTACAAATCTTCATCTAATATATCGTTTTCTTACTATATATTTTGTTGTCTTATATATATTTTAATTCGACAAAAATCAAACTAATAATTTGATTAAATTCATGTAAATAAACAAAATGTCAAAAAGTTTGTGGTGTAAACGTTTAGTTTGTGTATATTCCCACATGACGTATACGCGAAGGTGGTGCAGTGGGAAATCTCTTCGATATTCGTACGGCGCGATAGACGTGAAGTGAGTTCAAGCCCCAAGTAAGTTATTTTTTTATTTTTGAAGTTATACTTCTTTAGGCTCGATTGAGATTGAGGGTGAATTTATATTGATCTGCGCGCATGCGCACACCGACAGTATGGTATTAGTCGTTATACGGGCTCTGATTGGGTGTTGAAATGATCTGTCAATAATAAATAATTGTTCAATATGAGGGTAAACAAATGTATAATATATTAGTTTTATTGTTGTGAGGACAGAAACAAAAAAGTTTATAATTGTAGTGACATTTAAATAGTTTTTAAAAGCAACAGGTAGGTAATAATTGTAAATGTATCATAGGTACCTACCTATTTGAACCTACCAAAATACATAGTATGTAATACTTTTATTTACATAATTTGATTACCATCAAAATTTCTATCAATGTTCACCTAATATATTGTTTTCTTACTCCATTTTTTGTTGTATTTTTTCAATTCTAAATCATTTCAATTCAGAATCAAAATAATTTAATTTAATTCAAACGTGTCAAAAGCTTAATCCGTTTAGTTAGTCGATCTTCGCACATAATGACACATTTTAAGGCGAATGAACCCAATATACCAACCGCGCTGATAGCCGGTTCGAATCCCAATAAAAACTTTTATTTTTTTATTTTTTTTATACATTTTATGATTGTAATTATATTTATTATATAATTTTATTTTCAGAAAATACGTATTTAGTTAAAAAAATTTCCGACAATTAATGTTCAAAAATTATTTGTGGCATTTTTAATGTGTTTGTGTGTGTTTTATTCCTTTATTATTTTAATTTTTGGCACTATTTTAATAAAAATGTTTGAGAAGTAGTAAGTATAAATTAGTTTAATATTTAAATAAAATATAAATAAAAAGTATATTAAATTCGTTTAAATCATATAATAGAAATATAACTTCTTACGTGCGTACACAAAGTACACACACACATTCTTTTTTTATAGATTTTATGATTGTAAGTATATTATTATATAATTTTTTTCAGAAAATACGTATTTAATTAAAAATTTTGGCAACAATTATTGTTCAGAAATCATTTGTGGCATTTTTCAATGTGTTTGTGTGTGTTTTATTCTTTTATTTTTTAAATTTTTTGTATTGTTTTAATAAAAAATTTTGGAAAGTAGTAGAGAAACTGTTTAAAGTATATTGATTTCGTTGAAATCATATAATAGAAGTACAACTTCTTACGTGCGTACAAAGTACACACATTCTTTTTTTACTATTGTAGGTACCTTGTTATCCTTCTTGTGCAAATTTTCACGTGTACAAACCCTCTTGCGTTTTCTAATATGATATTGACTCTATAATCTGGAATAAAAATTCTCTTTTACAGAATGTTTAGGTTTAAAACTGTCACTGCATTAAATTAACTGGTTTGATTCTTTTCAGTTTTCACACTTAATTTTGTTTGACAAGAAGCTAAAGTATTGCTATATTAAAATGTTCATTGGATTGAATCTAACCCTTCACTATTGAAATAATTAGGAATATAAAGGAAATAAAAAAGAAAATGAATAGACGAAACAAACTGCTGATGGTTAGACTTCAGGCTGAGGAGCCATACGATATATTATGCGATGTTACTGGGGGATGCAGTATCAGTATAGGTAACCAGAGGCTGTTAGCAGGGTGTTTTATCTCCTGTATAGTGGAATGTGGTCATGAATAAGTTGTCGTCAGAATTCATGAGCTGGGCTATGCGGATGATCTAGTCACCTTAGCCATCTGCAAATTTATTGACACAGAGGTAGAATACACTCTAAGTGTAGTTATATAATGAGCTTCAAATTTCAGACCAAAAATGAGCCCCAGAATAAATGTCCTTAAAAGCATTGTTTTTTATCTGCCTTTTTAATAAAGGTACGATTCCGACATCGACGGCAGGCGGCAGACGGCAACTGCAGACGGCAACTGCAGACGGCAGTTACAGTTGTTACCATGACATACTTATTTACTTTGCACTATTAATTTGTATATTTATTAATAGCTGACGTTCTGCCGGACCAATGTTGCCAATCGGCGGATAATTATCCGATTTGCGTACCTTTTTGAGAGTTGTCGTATCTTCTTCGTATCTTTAAATAAATCGGATATTTGCGGATCTTTTTCAGTGTATCTACCATCGACTAAAACTTTCTCATCCATATATTCCCAACACCAACAACACATTAATTTTGTTTGGTTCCACCTAAATTTTTATAAATAGCCATTTCTGGATGAATGTTAGTGACATACTATACTTTTCTTCTTTTGACAAAAGGGACATGTGCCAATTCTTTTGTTTAGAATTTAAATGCACAAGTGCATCCACTTAAGGCATACTAATCCAATTCAAATTTCAAAAACCGTCTGCCGTCCGATGTTATTTATGAGTTTTTAGTTTTTAGTCTTTAAACTTATGAATGCTAATTCACGCACGATTTAGTTTTATTTTCATTTTATGTAGTGCAGTGTTTAAGGAAACGTTTCCAGATTTCTCGAACATGAGATGTAGTTAAATCTAGTTCTTTTTTTGTAAAGTTCTATCAAATCTAATATCTTAAACAAAACCATTTCATCAAAACATGTTATACTTACCTAATTATATTTATCATTTTTTTGAGGAATGTAATGATACTATGCAGAAAAGAACTTTCCGGCACAGAAACGTCACTTTTCTGCAGACTACTGTCAGTTATTCTGTGAGAAAATATTAATGTTGTTAACATAAAATTGTGCAGAAAAATGCATTTGGAATAGTGGTTTTAGAAAAATCTACTTATTTGAAACTAGTAATAACTAGATATCTACTAATTAACTCAAAAATCCTTCAAATTTTTTGCCTATAAAAAATATTTAGTCGGGCGTTAACGTTGAACGCACCACGGGTATTATGGATACTAACTTTGATACCTTAATAACTACAAGACTGTTAAATACATTTCTATTGGTTTAGTTGTAATAAATCTTTAGTTGTTAAAAGAGCGTAGGCGCAAAATTTCGGACCAATAATCATTAAACGTATTAATTTTTTTCGAATCCTGAGAAAACTAATAAATATTTTTGAAAAATTTTAACGCAGAATGAAAGATTACATTATTACCGAGGACTGAAAGTCCCTTAGAATAAACAAAATGTTCCTTTTGAATGAGATATTTGAAATTAAAAATCACACTTAATATTCTCTTTTCCTTTTACCCCTGTAACATATTAGAATAAAAATTATAGAAGTCTTCAGGGACTTTCGGCCCTCGGTAATAATGTAATCTTTCATTCTGCGTTTAAATTTTTAAATAATACTTATTAGTTTTCTCAAAACTCGAAAAAAATAATGCATTTTAAAAGCATTGACCAGAAATTTTGCGCCTATGCTATTAATGTAGCTGTAGTTTATTTTGTATTGATTTATTTATTATTTATTTTTCCAGTACCTAGTTTTAGGTAGTTATTACGTTTTAATAAAATAATATGTATTTAAAAGTGTTTTTTTTTTAATTAAATAATTATAATAAATTAATATAACGATCCAAATAATGAAATATTTAGATTTATTTATTTATTTAGAATTTAACACTTACGATAATACAAAATACGAATAATATAATAATAGTAAGTAAATAGTGTTTACATACATGAATTAGGTAATAATCAGCTAGGATACGAGATTTTCATCTATAAACGAAAATTTTTAAACTGTGAAATAGAGAATCCAGTAGATTAAAGGGCCGGTTGTTCGAATGCTAATCAGAAATGGAATCAACTGATCATTATCAAATATTTAATTACTGTCAATATCAACTTTGATTGGGTTGCTGAAAACATAATTGATTACAATTATGAGATTAATTGATTAATTAATCAATTATGTTAATAATTGTTACGTTAATTGATAATTAATAATTAATTAATCAATCATGTTAATTACCATAATGATAATTAACGACCGACGTTGGCGTACGAACAACGGATTTTGTTATTTGATGGTTGTTAAGGGGACTAAAAGAATAACATTGGCAACATTGATTTTAATAACAGAATAATTTTTAACCCAGCGTACCTTTTCGTGACAAATCGGATATTTTTCGAGCGATCATCGGATAATCTAGAGAAATCCGATTGGCAACACTGTGCCGGACAGCAATTGCAGTTAGATGTCGGAATCAGTCTCATACATATTAATAGTGCAAAGTAGTGACGTCCGTCACGGCGAAAACGGTAACTGCCGTCTGCAGTTACCGTCTACCGCCTGACGTCGATGTCGGAATCGTACCTTAACATCCCATAATTCATAACGCATAAGTTTACATTGATTTTTACCACCTGTCCTATCCTGTATCGTGACCCAACCGTCAAAAGTAGAGTAGCATCGTGTAGCATCCAATTTTTTGCACCAAGTGTCCGACAGTTTCAATTTCGAACTAATGAGTGTTTACATCGACACAAGTTGTTGATAGTTGAAATATGTATCGGTGATATATTTTTTTACTCTTTACCTTAGTAAAGATTTATGTCTGACACAAATTTCATGCAATACGTGCCAGATCTAACGTACCTTAAGCTATATTTGGAGTAACACTTAACCCACCAGAAGTTATCGACTTGTGTTCGTTGAATTATTTGACTAATTCTTATATCTGACGTATAGAAAAGGGTCGATTTTCAATAGAAAAAACTATGTATATAAAAGATTCCATTCACTTAATGTGAATATTGTAACTATGGTACATCTGTAGCATATAATGATAAACTGTCCTAAATACATTAACGAAAGAAACAAAAACTCGATACCTGACAATGTATCACAAGTTTTAGAACCAAATTGAAATTTTAAAAACTTATCTGTCTGAAGGCTTACCTATAAACTATCTAAAGGGCATTAATATCGTTAACAAATTATAAATAAGTTTTATGATTCATAGATATTACACAACTTACCAACAGTATTAACATACCAACAACAATTGCATTTTGCTTTGTAATTTTATATTGTAATTATTGTATTTGTCCTCCCACTAATAACTCTCGGTGGTTAAACGGTTAATAAATAAAAAAAAAACATTTTTCTATGGATGCTATACAATGTGCAACTTCTCTCACTACTTACATACATTCAAAAGAACAATAATTTCTCAGGCTGTGAGAAAAGTCGGCCATTGCAGTTAGAAATATTTTTCTCACGGGTTCCATACGTAGAATCGCGGTTTCCATGGTAACATGCACAATACAAACATAAATATTTTTGTCAAATAAAATGTGTCAAATCAAAACTTACCAGGAATTACCTTTCAAAACTGTTCAAATATAAGTGGTAACTATAATTTAATATAATTACAAGTATATAAATATTAAGAATATTAAATACCTACATATGTGTATAATATTAGTCCTCGATCCCGCGTACAAAAAAAAAGTTGATTAATATCAAACTGAAAATTTGTTAATAGCTTAACGGTGTCTAGTCGGACAAACTTTGATGTATGAGAACACTGGAACAGGGGAAGTTTTAATTGTGGAACAGGTTAAAAATTTGGAACGTCAGAGTACGAAAACGTTTCATGTATTTTGTCGGACAGAACTTCCAATTGATTTGTTACCATTTCATTAAACTCTAATGCAAAAATCAGACTGCTATTTATCAAAAAATGGGCATTTTAATGAGTGAACACGTGGAACATGTCAAATGACAGGAATCATGTTGGTTAGTAGTAGCGGTCTGATTCTCGCATGAGAGTTTAATGAAAGGGTAACAAATCAATTGGATGTTCTATGCGACAAAGTACATGGGACGTTTTCGTAATCTGACGTTCCAAATTTTTAAACTGCTCCACAATTAAAACTTCCCCTGTTTCAGTGTTCCCGTACATCAAAGTTTGTCCGACTAGACACCGCACCGTTAAGCTATTAACAAATTTTCAGCTTGCTATTAATCAACTTTTTTTGGTACGCGGGATCCAGGCCTCTATGTATTTTATTTCAATTTTGGCACATAATCTACATAAAAGCACCTAAATTATTTAATTTTGAAGATTGAACTCTTGACAAAAACGCATCCATAGAAAAAATACAGTGTACAACACGTGAAAAAACGACATATTTCTCCCTCTTCCTTTGATTTGCCAACAAACTTATGCGCTCGTGAGAAATATGTCCTTTTTCTCTCTTGTTGTACAATATACTATTTTTTAATATTTTGAAAAAGCTTTAAACTAAAATTGCGTGCATAGAAATCGGCCAACTTCTAACTTTTGACTTTGTCAAAAAATAAAATAAGAAGTCGAAATAAATTTTCATAAATGTAAACTCATATTAAAGCACATTAAATTATCTTTCAAACACTATATACCTTTTTTTATCCGAGTAATAGACTAAGAGCCGCTATAGGTGAAATTTCTTAATCATTTTAGGCACGATGGGACCCTATAACTTAAATAGTAGAACCTAAAAGAAAACGTTTGAACACTGTGCCGTCACTTTTCAGTGGCACATGCGTCGACAGTGGCGCATCAAACTTTCCACTTATGGACGGGATAAATAAATTAAAAGTTAACAGAACTTACTAACAGAATTAATTTTTTTTATTTTTTTAAGTTCTATGTGATTAACACATAGGATTCATCGTGATTTTAACCCACCACCCCCTTCCCCCTGCCCCCTCCATCAAAAACTTTATTTTTCTTTTTTATTTTTTTTGGTGGGTTGCAATCAATTTTAAAATTTCAAAAAATTCACACGCATAGTTGAGGCTTTTATAAAACATGCCTATTTTTTATAGACCCATAGGTACATAACCTCAAAAAATTAGAAAAAAATTTTTTTTTTCAAAAAAGCGTATAACTTTTTTTGAGGAATAGCTGCAGCTCTAATTTTTTCTTAGTCTTGTGTGTTTTATCAAACACTATATTTTTAATTTTTTTCAGATTTTTCCGTAAGTCTCCCCACCTTCAAAAATCCGAAAAACTGTTTTTTGGGGGGTTTTGGGGGATTTTCCCTATTTTATAGACTTCATAATATATCAAATCAATTTTGTTTTTATAGGTTATATGTAACTTCAAGTAACTGAGTTCTTTAGAATATTTAAAACCCCCTTAAAAAACAGTTTTTTGGATTTTTGAAGGTGACTAACGTTACATAAAAATCTGAAAAAAATTAGAAATATAGTGTTTGATAAAATACACAAGACTAAGAAAAAATTAGATCTGCAGCTATCCCCAAAAAAAAGTTATATAATTTTTTTCAAAAAAAAATTTTAAAATTTTTTTGAGGTTATGTACACTCAACCTACAGGTCTATAAAAAATAGACGTGTTTTATAAAAGCCTTAACTATGCGTGTAAATTTTTTGAAATTTTAAAATTGATTGCATCTCACAAAAAAAATAAAATCGAAAAATAAAGTTTTTTTTGGTGGGGGCAGGGAAAAGGGGGTGGTGGGTTAAAATTACGATGAATCTTATGTCTAAATCACATAAAACTTTAAAAAATGAAAAAAATTAAATTCTGGTAATGAGGGAGGGTATTTTTTAATTTATGTATCCCGTCCATAAGTGGAAAGTTTGATGCGCCACTGTAGACGCATGTGCCACTGAAAAGTGACGGCACAGTGCTCAAACGTTTTCTTTTAGGTTCTACTATTTAAGTTATAGGGTCCCGTCGTGCCTAAAATGATTAAGAATTTTCACCTATGGCGGCTCTTAGTCTATAATAGTTTCTGAAAAAAATATAGTTGAAGTCAAAATTTTTAAATGCGCCGATTTATAATATAAATATGCATTTTAGTTTATTTAAACGCATATACAAAAATAATGCGATATCGAAATTTTCCTGTCTATGTATTATACCATATTTCTTAATGCAATCTTATCGTTTCCTTCCATATAAGACGCAAATCCTAAATTTCTTCCTCATCCCTTTTTAATACGGACAAATTTCCCCAGATTCCATTGACAGGATGCGAGTAAGTACGTATTTTCTTTGAAATATGACGTTTTATTGGAAGGCAAACGCGCAGTACAAGAATATCACCATCACCTGCCCTGCTCCTTTTCCAATAAAGGTAGTTTCTAAAAATACACCCCAACTTCCTCAATTCTCTCTCCTACGACAAAATCGATTTTTAGATTAAGTTTTTATCTCCCTTAGTGCAATATTTACATACCGACCTCGACGTAATGATGAGCCACTCACTTTACGGGCTTTGTTACAAAACTTTCAAGGACTCCAGAGTTGAGTTGAGTTGAATCGAATTTCAGCTAAATGTTCTGTTCTGACGTCAAAAAAACATTAAGCAAAGAACTCAACAAACAGTTTGCAATATAGAAAATTTCTTATAAATTTTTTGTTTTATACTAAACAATATTTACCAATAGTCTAAGAACTAGAGCCGAAAAATCATCGTCATAAGTAATATGGAGTTTGGCATGTGAAATATGTCTATTCATCATCAATGGTGCTACAGCCCTATGAAAGAGCCTCGACCTTCCCAAGTCTATTACGCCAGTCAGTCCTATCCATTGTCAACCGTTGCCAGTTTGCTGCGCCTATTTTTCTCCCATCCTCATCTACACCATCTTTCCATCTAAGTTTTGGCCTACCCCTATTTCTACTTCCCACAGGTTGTGATATAAGGATTCTTCTAGGAGGGTTGTTATGCTGTGATCTTGCTAGATGTCCTGCATATCTTAGTCGTCCTATTCTTATAAGAGATACTACGTCTTTTCCACCAAATATATGTTTATATCTGTGGTATACCTCGTAGTTGTACCTCCTCCTCCAAATACCATTTTCACAGATGCCACCGAATATGCCTCTCAGGATCCTTCGTTCAAATATAAGCAGAAGGTTTTCATCTGCCTTGGAGATGGTCCATGTCTCCGATCCATATGTCAACACTGGTTGTATAAGGGTTTTGTATATGGTTATTTTTGTTTTTTGGCTTAAGTTTCTGCTTCTCATATGTCTACTCAGTCCAAAATAGCATTTGTTCGCTAGGATTATCCTTCGCTTGATTTCTTCTGTCATGACGTTTTCCTTGGTGATCAGGGAGCCTAAGTATGTGAATTTGTCCACCACTTCAAAGGTAGAGTTATCAACAGAGATTTGGTGACCGATGTTTCTGGCTCTATTGTTGGGTGTTGATGCCACCATCTTAGTTTTCTCCTCGTTTACTGTCAGGCCCATATTTTTTGAGGCATTTGAGAAGGTGGTATACATTTCTTCTAGTTTGCGTGTTGTGCGGGCAACTAGGTCCACGTCATCGGCATATGCCAAAATTTGGGATGATTTATTAAAAATATTTCCTCTGTTGTCTATTCGGGCATCTCTGACCGCCTTTTCCAGAGCTATGTTGAAGAGGAGACACGCCAGCGCATCTCCCTGTCGCAGCCCAATATTCGTTTCAAACGCCTGTGATTGTTCGCCCTGTATTTCGACTTTTCAAACGACTTTACGCATTGTAGCCTTAACCAATCTTATCAGTTTGTCAGGGATGTGGAATTCATCCATGGCTTCATACAATTTATTTCTTAGGACACTATCATAGGCCGATTTAAAATCTACGAAAAGATGGTATGTGTCGATATTGAATTCATTGGTTTTTTCCAGTATTTGTTTAGCACAAAGATCTGGTCTGTTGTTGATCGACCAGGCCTAAAACCACTTTGATATTCTCCAAGAAGCTCCTCTGAATATGCACTTAGGCGACCATATAAGATGCTCGAAAATATTTTGTAAGCTGTATTAAGGAGGGTTATTCCCCTATAGTTTCTGCATTCCAATTGATCACCCTTTTTGTGTAGCGGGCAAACGATTCCAAGACACCACTCTTCCGGGATTTGTTCCTCATTCCAGGCTCTTAGTATTATTTTATATATTTGATTAGTCAGGGTAGCACCTCCATATTTAATAAGTTCCGCGGATATACCATCACTTCCTGGAGATTTATTATTTCTTAGGTGTTTTATTACATCCCGTACTTCTTGAATTGATGGAGGCTCTAATGGTGTATTGTTGGTTGCTCTTGGGTTCGGTTGATTTGGATCTTCTACTTCGATGGTAAGTAGTTCTTTATAGTGTTCCACCCACCTTTTCAATATTTCTTCTTTTGTATTGAGTATGTGCCCCTCCTTATCCTTACATAGTCTTAGCCTTGGTTTGAATTCCTTTCTTGCATTATTCAGAGTTTTATAGAATTTTCTTGTTTGATTTTCCTGTTTTAATGCCTCAAGTTCTTCTAGTATTCTATTTTCATAAGTTCTCTTTTTTCTTCTATGAATGCACTTCTTTTCTCTTCTAAGGTCTTTATATTTTTGTTGTTTTTCTCGGGTTTTCCTGTGCTGCATCTGTTTATATGCATCGTTCTTTCTTCTTGTAATGTCCTCACACTCAGCATCGAACCAGTCATTGCGTGATGGTGGTTTCTCTGGCCCTAGAATAGAAATATGTCTATTGTATATTGATAATTATGACCCCTTTCAGGCTGACACCTCAGTGGATACAGGAAGTAGCAATAAGGGATGAAAGGGGAAAGTTAGTGTAGTCTTTAAAGGTTTTCTGCTATCTGACACCGCAGTATTCAAATGGTAAGGTCTTTTTGACCTTACCATGATCAAATATTCGTTTTATATATAATGTAATTTTCGTGTGAAAGTCCTTTGTGCTCGTTCTTGATGTTTAACTTTTCTGGATACAAAAATAACCAACAGCAAATTGAACAATTTTTTTAAACAGACAGACAAGGTTTTTTCCAACCAATAAAAAACTACATAAGAAACAGAAGTATTTCATATCATAAATGGAACCCATCTCTCTTCATAGTGGTATTTTGACCTTTTTGACCATAGCTCCGAAGATGGCTTTATAAGCCGAAAGCGCTCAGCTAAGAATTATTAATTTTACACACTTCAAAAGTACACTTCTCCCCCTTTTACCTGTTGTCATAAGTGTGTACGAAACTATTTCAGTCTTTATATTTTTAAAGGTTTTCACCTCCTATTTTGTTAAACCTCCATCGATTTGCATGAAAATTGGTGACTAGTTAGAGCATACAGCATACCCCAAGAAATAAAAATGATTTGGTGCCAACTTGCACTTTTACCCTGGGGGTGGATACCACCCCTTCTAGGGGGTGAAAACTATTTTATTAGAAATAACCCCACAAATCGATAGAGGGACAAATTATAAGTAAAATTTGTTATATCATGTTATTGAAATAAATCAATACTTTTTGAGTTATTAAAGATCAAAGATTTGTCTGTTTAAGAGCACATGCGTGAAGTTACGGATGATAAAAAGAACATATTAATTAATTGTAGGTTACTAAAATATTATTTTTATATTATTTCGATATTATAAATTTAGCAAAAGTGAATTCGAATATGTCAAATGTACCCATTATTGGACACCCCCAGTTTCTGGACATATTTAGTTTACATTGATAGAAAAAATTCGATTAATTATCAAAATAATATAAAAATAATATTTTACTAACATACAATTAATTAATATGTTCTTTTTATCATCCGTAACTTCACGCATATGCTCTTAAATAGACAAGTCTTTGATCTTTAATAACTCAAAAAGTACTGATTTATTTTAATAACACGATATAACAAATTTTACTTACAATTTGTCCCTCTATCGATTTGTGGGTTTTTTTTAATAAAATTGTTTTCACCCGCGGGAAGGGGTGGTATTCACCACCAGGGTAAAAGTGCAAGTTGGCACCAAATCAGATTTATTTCTTGAGGTATGCTCTAATTAGTCACAAATTTTCATGCAAATCGATGGAGGTTTAACAAAATAAGAGGTGAAAACCTTTAATAACTGCACTAACTTTCCCCTTTCATCCCTTATTGCTACTTCCTGTATCCACTGAGGTGTCAGCCTGAAAGAGGTCATAATTGTCAATATACAATGGACACATTTCACAGGAAAAACTCCATATTACTTATGACGATGATTTTTCGGCTCTAGCTCTCCATCTACAAGTATATGGTCTTCAGAAAACCATGACACAACTAACACACATTAGTATAAATGGCATTCAAATTGAAAAAGTATTAAGTTATACATACTTGGGACAGAGATATAAGCATCCCACTACGATTAAGAATGATAAGAGGCTAGTTAACACGCTGTTATACGGTGTAGAGGCCTGGACTCTCAAACAGAACAACATGTAAAATATTGAAAGTTTCGAGATGTGGTGCTACCGTCGAATGTTGAAGATAAGTTGGGTTGAAAGAGTCACAAACTTTGAAGTAATACGAAGGATAGGAAAAACCCAGAAATTTTGTAAACGATAAAACGAAGAAAACTCCAAGATTTTGGTCACCTGTTGAGAGGACATAAATACGCATTACTTCAAAATATAATGCAAGGAAAAATAGATGGAAAACGGAATCCAGGCCAGAAGAATGTCATGGTTTCGGAATTTGAGAGAGTGGTTTGGCTGCACCACTAATGAACTCTTTAGGTCAGCTGTAAACAAGATCAGGATAGCCTTGATGATTTCCAATCTCTGATAGGAGTGAGACAAGAAGAAGAAGAAACAATATTTGTAAGTCAAGTAGTGGAAGAAAGCATTTTCTTAGAAAAGAAAATAGGTAATCGAAATCATCGTAATATATATGTACTATGCACTAAGTACCTATGTAGTATCAAACGAATCAAATAAGAAAACAACTAAAAAAGATCTTACCAAAAAACAACAATTTTGAGAAAAATAGTAGCATCTCTACTACCAACTGAAGATGGTGCAAAATCATAGATAAACGATGAAATACAGTTATGGACAAAAAAGAACAAGGCAGAGAAATAAATGCATATTAAATAGCATGGTGTGAACATACAGTGAGAAAGGAAAAGTTAAACATCTTCAAAGCTATATTACATTTATTTACAATCTGTTTCCGGGAGTTGAGCGGGATGAGGGTTAACTAGAATTGGGCTATCTTACTACTTTAGTAATATCTTTTCTGGTAATTTCTCTATTTCAAATTCTTTTAATTTTTGTGAATTCAGTTCTCCAAATGTGGTCTTTAATAAGTAATGATCCTGCCACAAGACATTTTTATTTGCCAATATTAAAGAGTTTCTCTCTAATATCCTTTGTTCCCTTTGTCTCGTATTACAATTGTCTAAGAACATATTTTATGACATGTTATGTCAGTCATATCCCTATATTTTTCAATTTTTTGTCTTTCTTTAAACGTATTTCTGATTTCGAATAGTTCATGAACAGTTGCTAGGAACATAATCTAAATAAATAAAATGCATGGCGACCCTAACCTGACCTAATAATTTGTACTGTCAAGTGCATCGTGGAGGTGTCTAAATATTTTATGAAAAAGCTCCTCGACATTTAATAATATGAAGCTCCGTTTAATAATATGAAGACCTAAGACAACTACATTAAATAATATGTGCCAGTATGTCAAAAACAGGGTGTTTCAAGAAACACCGTGTTCAAATTAATATTTTGTAAAAAAAATGTTTGGAAAAGAATTATTTCGAATTGGGTGGATTAACTATTAACTATGCATTGCTATAATTCCATGGTTCTCAGAAATACAAACATATGAGGGACAACGAACATAGAGGCCAATGAATAGATTTATTTTCCCCTCTTCTTCATCAACAACTTTACATCCATTACTGAATGAAGATATCTTCCAGTTGCTTCTATCTTTCTCTATCTTGAACCAATCTAATCTACTGTTTACGTGTCACTGCTCTTATGTCATCTACCCATCTCTTTTGAGGTCTTCCCATGATTATTGTCGTCACCATTGGTCTCCATTCTAGGATTCTCCGTGTCCACCTGTTATCATCATTTCTGGCTATGTGACCTGTCCAGTGCCATTTAATTTTTGTGATTTCTTTCACAATATCCCTGATGTTAGTTCTACATCTATTTCAGTGTTTATAATCTTACGTAGTAACTAGTAGTTGTGACTAACAGAGGATGAAACAGAGGATCTATTCTCTTCGATACTCAAAACCAGAGAGAAAGTACGTCTGTAGCCTGTAGGGGTCAACACAAGAGAGAGCGTTTTCGTTTGCAGGATCTATAAAAATGTCTGTACTTCTAAACAATTAAGGTAGAGTCAGGAGAACGACTTGTTACTAAGGGTTAGACTAAGGATATATTGAAGTTACGAATTTAGGATTTGATATAGTGAAAAATATAACATTATTTTTAGCATGTGAAAAATTTAACAACTCGAGATCAATTAAAATTATTCAGAGGATGTATCTTTAGGAACTCCACTTTGTTTTAAAAAAAATGGCTTCTTCTTCTTAAAGTTCCATTTCTTATCGGAGGTTGGATATCATAATGGCTATGGTAACTTTGTTGGCTGCTACTTTGAATAGTTGTAATGAACTACAGTTAAACCACTCTCTGCCAAGGGGTTCCTCAGCCAAGAGATGCGTCTTCTTCCTATGCTTCTTCTTCCTTCGATCATTCCTTGCATAATAATTCTCAGCAATTCATATTTTTCTCCTCTGGTAATGTGACCCAAACATTCCAGTTTTCTTGTTTTTAGGTCAAAACGGCTAACAGGTGTATGTTTTCAAAAAACTTTTGATAGTGTGTAAAAAATATATTTTATATCAGCTAAGTACTTTCAACGCAAAGATAACACTGCACTTTTAAATGCAAAGATAACATCAAGTCAATTTTCTCTCATACTAAAGACAAAATTAAAAAAACTTCAAAAAGTGGCATTTATAAATTGTCATGTGGTGAATGCCCTGTGACTTACGTGGGTAGAACGATGCGACCTTTGGATACTCGTATCAAAGAACATCTGTCAAAGATCGATAAATCTAGCTTTGGTCATCATTTACATGCATCGAAACATAGCTTTAGTCCACAAAGAGATAGTAGGATCTTACACAGCATACCTAATAATAACTATACCAAAATGAATCTACTAGAAGATCTAGAAATAAGTAGAGAAATGAAAAGAAACCCTCAAAACTGTGCTAACACCCAGATTCAATTAAATTGTAAATTTGATCCTATTTTTAAGAAATTTCTTTAATAATTTTGGTTTAGTATACAGTATACCCAACAATTTATGAAAGTTTTTTGAACATTACTTTTAGGTATTTTTGAGTTTTCGTTCATTTTTTACATATTTTTAAACAAATAAATATTTGTTATTTGTCTGAATTAATCAATACGGTTTTTTAAAAAAATTTTAAATAACAGCTTTCGAACTCTGAGCTTGTCAAATGATATTTCTCCTAGGTTTGATTTCATCTAACTTCTTCTACACTTGGTCGAACTATAACAGTTTTGTTTTTGGGAAAATTTTGATAACTTATAATATACACGTTAACATTTCACTTCAATAGTAATAATAGTAATCTTTTGAAAATTTAACTTTAAAATTTAGTATCTTAACTTTAAATTCATTTAACCTATACATGGCTTTTTAGCCATTTTCAATTTTTTAATTAATATTTATGAATATAGAGGTCACATAAGATTGTAGTTCCTTCTTTACCATTTTAATAAATGACAGTCTTCCTCAGCTGATCTGCTGTTCACGTGGGCTCAAAATGGTCTGACTCAGCCATGTTGTCTTTATAATTTAATAAAAGAATTTAGATGTGATTCTATTCACTGTAAAGGGTTATTACCCTATTTCTGTGGCTTTTGCCCAGTATTCATGTTTTTTGTTGTGTTGTTAAGCAATTGCTCTTCTATGAAGGTATTTTAAGAGGACGTAAGTTTTTCACTCATTTTTTATATGAAAAAAAATCTTATCTTAAATATGTCCTTTTAGGAAGCTCTGATGATGGCACGTTATGTGTTGAAAGTACTTAGCTGATATAAAATATATTTTTTACACACTATCAAAAGTTTTTTGAAAACATACACCTGTTAGCCGTTTTGACCTATTTAGAAGTATGTACAAGTCTTGCAGTCTTTTCCAATTCTTGTTTTTATACTTTTCATAATTTCTAACTTCTTATGTAAACGTCGTAGCACTTCAACATTGGTGATCCTTTGAACCCATTGAATTTTCAATATTGTTCTGTAACTCCACATTTCGAACGCTTCTATTTTTCTGATGTGTTGTCTCTTCAATGTCCAAGCTTCCATTCCGTATAGTAATATAGAAAATATGTAGCATCTTAGAGCCCTCAAACTGAGAGGCAACTGAAGGTCTTAGTTTGTAAGCATTGTATTCATTTTTATAAATGCTTATCTTGCAGTTTCAATTGGACTTTAATTTCTTTGCTTTGGTCATTTTCGTCATCAACCCAGGTTTTTAAATATTTGTATGTCTCTACTTTTTCTATTTGGATTTTCTCTATCATTAAGCTTTCATTTCCACGTTGTGTTTTTGAGACAATCATCAATTTAGTTTTTTTAGCCAAAAGATCGCTAAACTGACGTAGATCCTTGTACCTTGTTTAAAATTACCCCATTTAGGATCATCTTTTTTATCACTACCGTATCATTCTCTATAACGGCACAACCGGTAGTTTGTTCGCTTGTCCTGTCATCCAAAATAATGTTTGGAGAGACTTTGGCTTTGTGTTGCATAATATACCTATTAACCTCTCACCACTAACAATAAAACGGTGTACAAACAAAATATGACCATAATGACACCAACGCCAGCGTATCAATTTTTTAACAAAATTACGACGGCCATAATGGCTTTACAGGATAGAGCGACAAATTATTGATCACAGGTGACAAGCAGATTAAGGCCACTAATGTTGTACGGCACATTTAATCATTTGCTTATCTTCTCTTTAAAATATGTAATAGTTTTTATTATATTCGTTTAATTCCAGCTCTTTACTAACTATTTCTCTATAAACATTATCTTTGGAAAAGTATTTAGTATTTTCTTAATAGTTATTTTCTTAACTAGTGTGGAAAGTGACAGGCAGTCGAGTATCATGTACATAGAGCGATTGTGGGTCATTAGTAGAGCATTCGACTACAGATCGAGAGGTCCCGGGTTCAAATCCGGACGATACCTATTCTTTTTGAAGTTATACTTCTTTAGGCGCGATTGAGAGTAAAATTTCATAATACTGCGCGCATGCGCACACAGACAATATGGCGTTTAGTTGCTAAATATTTCTAGTTATGTATAAATTTATCAGTGCAAAAAAAGGTGTGAGAAGAATATATTAGTGTTTTTAGTAAATATATTTATTATAATTTTTGTGTCTTTTGTATTTGTCTTCCTCAGGAGTAAGATGAGTATTATTAAAACATTTTATTGTATATTTATTATACTTGTCTATTTGTTACCGTGAATTGTCATTAGGTACGTCCGAACCGATACAGACACAGTCCTCGTAGCGTATTTGGTATAGCATTCGGCCAGAGATCGAGAGGTCTTGAGTTCGAGTCCGGAGAAATCCTATACTTTTTTTTTTATTTTTTTGAAAGCGGTAAGCACAAAATTAGTTTTAGTATAGTATAGTTGATCCAAAAGATGACATAACCCAGACATTCAAAGTGAAAGTTATCCTTCAACACAAAATTGTTCTATGTGGTCCACACAATGTCCAGAAAAAAGTCACACCATTTTGAGCGTCGGGTTTGGGGGGGGGGGGAGAGGGAGGAGAAATCGGAAAATTCGTAGTTTTTTAAGTTTTTCGCCAATATTTCTAAAACTATGCGGTTTAGCATGAACAACCCTCTATACAAAATTATTCTACATTAAATTTGAAATAAAAAAGGCCCTATGCATAATCTTTCTAAAATGAATGGTTCCAAAGTTACGGAGGTAGTATAGTATAACTGGTCCAAAAAAAGAATGTGTGTGTACTTTGTACGCACGTAAGAAGTTATACTTCTATTATATAATTTTAACGAAGTAATTGTATTCTATTTAAATATTAAACTAACTTTCTTATCTACCACTTTCAAAAAATTTTTATTAAAACAACTAAAAAAAATGAATCGTAGAGGATTGGAACCCGGGACGTTTCGAACTCTGACCGAACGCTCAACAACTAGACCACCGAGGTCATGTGATTGACACGTACGTTTCGGATATATAATTATGAGTGCAGCTGATCTCACTACTACCAACTTTGTTAAATTTCGAAACAGTAATTTCACTTTTATTTAATAATGGTACGGTAAACAATCCTCATTTTTTAATATGTTATTCCTTACAAAAATACCTTTAATTTAAGCACAAATAATTAAAAATCGTAAATTTGGGTCAAAAGTTATTAACTTTTTAAGAATTCCCATAAGAGCCCATGTTAAAACTTAACTTTGACCCTTAATAGTAATTAAACGGCACGGTAAAACATTTTTTTAAAAATCAAGTCTTAGTTTTTTTAAGTAAACTATAACATAGATACTAAAATTTCATGCAAATCCTTAATTCTTTGCCGAAGGTGTAGAACGTCATTAAACTTGTGATATTTTGAAAATTGATCAAATTATTTTAATTTTGAATTGAAATGATTTAAGTGCACTTTACATCAACAATAAATTGAACAAGAAATTGACAAAGTTATTCAAGGCCAAATTTGACGAGTACAAAATGTATGGTTTGTAAAAGAAAATGAAGGAATTTGATGAAATAGAACAATTGGATATGTTTTATTTTGTCAAATTTCTTTATTTTCTTTTTATTCACGGCAAAATTGGATGTAGAATTGTGTTTTGTATAAGCCAAATTTGACCTTGAATAACTTGTTGTCAATTTCTTATTCAATTATTGTTGATGTAAAGTGGACTTTAGAATTGAAAAAAAATACAACAAAACATATAGTAAGAAAACAATATATTAGGTGAATATTGATGGTAATCAAATTATATAAATAAAAATACTACATTATTACATACTATGTATTTTGGCAGATCAAACAGGTAGGTTTATACCCATGATACATCATCATTCTCTTTGCCATCATTCTCTTTGCCTTATCCCTATGCGGGGTCGGCTTCCCTAATTGCATTTCTCCACACAATTCTATCTTGGGTCATATCAATGTTAATACCCTTTAACAAAAAGTCCTGCCTTATCGCCTCCCCCCAGGTCTTCTTTGGTCTTCCTCTCCTACTCCTTCCAGGAATCTGCACTTCAGCTATTCTTCGTATTGGGTGATTAACGTCTCGACGTTGAACATGACCAAACCATCTTAACCTATGCTCTCTCATTTTGGCATCAATTGGTGCCACACCTAGACTTCCCCTAATATACTCATTTCTAATTTTATCCTTCTTTGTCACTCCACTCATCCATCTAAGCATTCTCATTTCCGCCACATGCATTCGTTGTTCCTCTTTCTTTTTCACTGCCCAACATTCAGTTCCGTACATCATAGCCGGTCTTATGGCTGTTTTATAGAATTGTCCCTTCAGCTTCATTGGAATTTTTCTGTCACACAACACACCACTCGCTTCTTTTCACTTCATCCATCCAGCCCTAATTCTACTGCATGCATCTCCATCTATTTCTCCATTACTCTGTAATACCGATCCTAGGTACTTAAAACTATTGCTTTTCACAATCATTTCACCATCCAAAGATACCATTTTATTTGTAGTAGCTCCATCTTTAAATGAACATTCCAAATACTCTGTTTTTGTCCTACTAAGTTTTAAACCTTTTTCCTCCAGAGCTTGTCTCCACTGTTCCAGTTTTTGTTCTAAGTCTCTTTCACTATTTCCTACTAACACGACATCATCAGCATACATTAAGCACCATGGAATGTTACCCTGTAGTTTCGCTGTTATCTGGTCCATAACTAATGAGAATAAATACGGACTAAGCACAGAGCCTTGGTGCAATCCTACTTTCACATGAAATTTATCAGTCTCTCCCACACCTGTCCTAACACTAGTTGTTGCTTCCTCATACATATCCCTCACAATCTTTACATATTCACCAGGGACTCCTTTCTTATTGAGTGCCCACCACAGAATCTCTCGAGGAACTCTATCATATGCTTTCTCAAGATCAATGAATACCATATGAGCGTTTGTTTCTTTACTCCTGTATTTTTCCATCAACTGCCTTATAATGAAAATTGCATCTGTTGTTGATCTACCCTGCATAAAGCCAAATTGATTCTCGGATATTTCGGTCTCTTCACGTATCCGTCTGTCAATTACTTTTTCCCATATTTTCATGGTGTGGCTAAGCAGTTTTATAGCCCTGTAGTTTGTACATTGTTGTATATCTCCCTTGTTTTTGTAAACAGGTACCAGTATACTGCTTCTCCATTCGTCTGGCATTTGTCCGACTTCCATAATTCTATTAAATAGACCTGCTAGCCACCTTGTTCCTGTCTCTCCCAATGCTCTCCATACTTCTCCAGGAATATCATCTGGTCCTACCGCTTTTCCTTTCTTTATTTTTTGAAGCGCTTGAGCCACTTCCTCGTTGGTTATTTTGGTGACCATTGCTGCTACTGTCTCCGTTGACTCTACAGGCTGTCTGTCAAATTCTTCATTTAATAAGCTGTCGAAGTACTTTCTCCATCTCTTTTTGACATCCCTTTCGTGAACTAGTATTTTATTATTTTCATCTCGGATACATCTAATCTGATTAAAATCTTTTGTTTTCTTTGCTCTCTGTTTGGCGATTTTATATATCTTCGTTTCGCCTTCCCTGGTATCAAGTTGATCGTATAGGTTTGAATACGCTTCTGCTTTGGCTTTTGCTACTGCTACTTTCGCTTCCTTTTTCGCCACCATATAGTTTTGAAGAACTGTGTCGGATCTGGTTTCTTGCCACTTTTTATATAATTTTCTCTTCTCTTTTATTTTTCCTTGTACTTCGTTTGACCACCACCAAGTCTCTTTATCCTCAAACTTTTTTCCAGACGTTTTCCCAAGTATTTCAATAGCAGTCTCTCTAATACTACTGGCCATTTTTCTCCAAATTGTATTAGGGCTTCCTTTCATGTTCCAACATATTTTTTCTACTATTCTTCTCCTGAATAGACCTTCTTTCTCATCTTTCAGCAGCCACCACTTGATTTTTTGTGGTCCTCTCCGATATTTTTGTTTAGTTTCGCTTTTTACTTCGATGTCCAGAACAAGCAGCTTATGTTGTTGGCTTACTGTCTCACTAACTATTACCTTGCAGTCCTTGCATTCACGTATGTCTTCTTTCCTTATCATGAAGTAGTCTATTTGGGATTGATGTTGTCCACTTTTGTAGGTAATAAGTTGAGTTTCTCTCTTTTTAAAGAATGTGTTAACAATCGCCATATCCAATGCTGTTGCTAATTCTAGCATGTCATCTCCAGCTTCATTTCTAGTTCCAAAGCCTAATCCCCCATGTATTGTTTCATATCCTATCTTGGCTTGGCCCACATGTGCATTGAAATCACCTCCTATTATAACTTTCTCCTCTGCTGGAATATCACTCAGTACGTCTCCTAATTGGTCGTAGAAAGCTCTTCTTTCATTCTCACCCAGACCTGTTTGAGGAGCATACACACACACAACATTCAATACCTCTTTATCAATTACAAATTTCACTGACATCATTCTATCACTCGTTCTTACAACTTCTACTACGTTATCTTTCATTTCACTATCAGCAATTATACCAACTCCATTTCTAGTGTTACTACTCCCTACATACCACAATTTATATCCATCACCTAGTTCTTTCGCCCTTTGTCCATTCCACCTAGTTTCTTGAATACAAGCAATTTGAACTCTTCTTCGTTTGAGCGCATCCACTAACTCCAGACTCTTACCTGTAAGACTCCCAAGATTCCAAGACCCTATCTTGATTTTTCTAACCTGCAATGGTGTTCCCCCTGAGATAGTCCTCACCCGGAGATCCGAATGGAGGCTCATTTTACTTCCGGAACATTTTACCTCAGGAGATGCCATCATTTCAGTATAAGTTTTTATTGCGTTTGGAGAAGGTCTTTTCATTATTATGGCCTGAAAAGATTTTGTTTGGATATTTGATGCCTGAATGCCTTTTCTATCAGCACCATACCCTGCCCTGCACGTTTAGCCAATACACCACCAATGCAACCAAAGTGCAGTATTACCCCACACCCGCCTGCATTTTTCTGTATAGGCCAGGATCCCTACTGTAAGGACTGCCCTATAAGCCAATGTATTGTTGCCCGTATCCCGCCGCTAGGAGGCACGTACTTTGGTTATTTCGGGATACGGTTTATACCCATGATACATTAACAATTATTACGGACCTGTTGCTTTAAAAACTATTTAAAAGTCACTACAATATTATAAACTGTTTTGTTTCTGTCCTCACAACAATAAAACTAATATATTATACATTTGTTTACCTTTACCTTTTCCTCCAAACCACAGCTGTGCTGCAGCTGCCATATTGGATAATTTTTGACATGTCATTTGAACATCCAATCAGAACAAAGTTATAATGCGCGTATGCTCCTGGGTGATGCGTATGCGCCTGGTTTTAACATATAAAAATTCACCCTCATCGCGCGTAAAGAAGTATAACTTCAAAAAAGGCCTAACCAAAACATCCAAAGTAAAAGTTTTCCTCTAACACCAAAATGTTCTATATGGTCCACATATTGTTCAGTAAAAAGTTACACCATTTTGAGCGTCCGGTTTGGGAGGGAGATGGGAGAGAAGCCGGTAAATTAGTAGCTTTTTTACGTTTTTCGTCATTATTTCTAAAACTATGCTTTAGCGTAAACAATATCATATACAAAAATGTTCAACATGAAATTTAAAACAAAATATGTTCTATACATAATTGTTATAAAATCAACGGTTCCAGAGTTACAGAGGGTGAAAAGTCGAAGTTTTCGGTACTTTTTATATTTTTTGGGCAATATTTATGATATAACTATACCAAAAACCCAGACATCCAAAGTGAAAGTTATCCTCCAACACCAAATTGTTCTATATGGTCCACATAATGTTCAGAAAAAAGTCACACCATTTTGAGCGTCGGATTTGGGGGGAGAGGGGAGAGAAATCGGTAAATATAAAAAGTATCGAAAACCTCCACTTTCCACCCTCCGTAACTCTAAGACCGTTGATTTTATAACAATTATGTATAGAACTTTTTTTGTTTTAAATTTTATGTAGAATATTTTTCTATAGAACATTTCTTACGATAAAGCATAGTTTTAGAAATATTGACGAAAAACGTAAAAAAACTACCAATTTACCGATTTCTCCCCCATCTCCCCCCCAAACCGGACGCTCAAAATGGTGTAACTTTTTACTGAACAATATGTGGACCATATAGAACAATTTGCTGTTGAAGGAAAACTTTTACTTTGGATGTCTGGGTTAGGCCTTTTTTTGGATCAATTATGCAATACTACCTCCGTAACTTTGGAACCGTTCATTTTAGAAGGGTTATGCATAGGGCCTTTTTTATTTAAAATTTAATGTAGAACAATTTTGTCTAGAAGGTTGTTCATGCTAAACCGCTTAGTTTTAGAAATATTGACGAAAAACCTAAAAAACTACGAATTTGCAGATTTCTCCCCCCTCTCCCCCCCAAACCCGACGCTCAAAATGGTGTGACTTTTTTCTGAACATTATGTGGACCATATAGAACAATTTGGTGTTGGAGGATAACTTTCACTTTGAATGTCTGGGTTTGGGTCTAACTATACCATACTATTTGGTGTTTAAAAAAATTAAAACAAACTGTTTAAAGTATATTTATTTCGTTGAAATTATATAATAGAAGTATAACTTCTTACGTGCGTACAAAGTACACACACATTCTTTTTTTATTATTTCTCTCTCTCTCTCTCTCTTTCTCTCTCTCTCTCTCTCTCTTTATCTCTTGTCGTTTCCCCATTACTGACGATCGTGATTTCTTCCAATATTCCTAACAATGTTTCTCCATTGGTCTCTATCTTCAGCTGCTGTAAGAACTTCGCAGAATGAGTTTCCAGCTGAATTCTTTATTTCGTCGATCGTCCTCTTGATCTTCTCCCGATGAACGTTTCCAGAAACAATTAATCTCTCCAAACTGTCGTCACCTCTGCGAACCACGTGACCAAAGAATTACAGTATTCGTTGCAGACATATTGTGGATAGCCTTTTTTTAATCTTGAGTTGGTTTGGAATGGAAACGTTTGTCCTATGAATTGTCCAAGGTATGTGCAGCATTCTTCTCCAGCACCACATCTCAAAGGCATCAATTTTTTGGCGCTCGCATGCGCGAAGAGTCCAAGTCTCTGCTCCGTATAGAAATATTGAGAATACAATGGCATTCACCAGTCTCATCTTGATATTTTGAAAGATAGATCTGTCTTTCCAAACTTTAGTTAGGCGACTCATCGCATTTTTTGCTATACCAATACGTCTCCGAACTTCTCCTTCACAGTTAACATCGTTAGTTATACTAGACCCGAGATAGACAAAGGTGCTTACTATCTGGTATTCCTGTAACATGTTAGTCAGTTGAATACTGTCGAATCTGTCGACCACCATTATTTTTGTTTTAGCTTTATTGCTTTTAAGACCAACTTTATTGCTTTCGTACTCAACTCTTCGCAGGAGATCAAATATTTCTTGCTTATTTGCTGCTATAAGTGTAGTGTCATCAGCAAATCTTAAACTGGAGATTTTCCTACCAGATACTTTACTCCACCGGCCCATCCTTCTAAAACCATCCTCATGACATGTTCATCATAAATGTTAAATAAGTCAGGTGACAACACGCGTGATATTATTTTTGGTATTGTTTTAATAAAAATTTTTGGAAAGTGGTAAGTATTAAAATTAGTTTAATATTTAAATAAAATAAAAATAAACTGTTTAAAGTATATTTACACTGCAAGGAATAAGTTAAGGATATAGAAAATGTATGCTCATTGTCATAGTTGATTTTTTCGTGAACGGCTTTCTGTAAGTTTGATTAACTTATTTTTTATTGTTAATTTAGTTTTGTTTCAGTTAAAACACATGTTCAGGAGTAAAACCACCTATTTTCTTAGTTATTTTCTTTGTTTCTAAAGATATCAGGGAGATTCAAAAGACAAAATGTTCACAAAACTTAAGACTACAATACGATTCCCATCTATACTCAGATTTGTACCTCGTCCTCCCTACAGGGTGTTTCAAACTTAAAATAAGAAAAACGTTTCTTTTCTTCCACCCGGTATAAGTACAAAAAAAAGTTTGAGTAAATCTTTGCACAACTGTGTAAACTAAAGAAATATCTAAAATAATAAAAAAAAATTAGCGAATGTGTATTTCGTTGAAATCATATAATAAAAGTATGTAGTATAACTTCTTACGTGCGTACAAAGTAAACTTTGATTTGAAGTTGCACCTTTCAAATAAAGTGTCCAGTGACCTCTGTTTTTATCTTAAAAAATCGTCGATTATTAAATTTATTCCATAGCTTTGCGTCGTACTGTATATTAACCTTTCCGATTAAAACATCGTAAGTGCAGTTACAAGATTATTCGATGAGACATTATATTCATATCAAAAACTATGACTGACATAGGTCAAAAAGCTATCCTTTAATCAAAAATAGTAAATCTTATTCAAAAGGAGTGGCTCAAAATTTATATAATTACTTACACTGAAAAATGCACATAAAAAAATCCAAATCAAAGAAATTGATATCTTTTTTATCTTTAGACATTTGGACTTTACATGCCATAAGATAATAGTTTTAGAACCTTTTTATCATTTCAGAAGAATATATGAAAATCAGTTGCAACGTTATTCTTTACAAGGGTCGATTTTTATTCAGCAGTTTTTGTGTTTTTATTTAGTGGTTATATATTTTATAGTTTGCAAATTATCGAGTTTTCAAAACAGCTACCTTATCCAGTAAATCATTGAAAATTCGAAATCGAGCATTAATGCTGCGGATGGCAAAATGTTTTCATGTGAACGTCAGCTTTTTGATTTATGTCTGTCGATATTCCGTGGATATGCAAATAACAAAAACATAATTTTATAGAAATTGAATGCAGGTTTGAAATGGATTTGAAATTCTTTAACAAGCAAAGTATGGTCGTGAATAAATTATAAACACGAAGTGGTTTTCAGATGGAATTCTGTATTTATAGGCCATGGAAATTAAACATGAATGCAATACTTTGGAAAACAATTAAAGTGTACGCTTAAATTCAAATGTACTATTGCACCAGTAGTCCTTGGGCCCACCATTAAAAAAATTATTAGCTCTCTCATGAGTAGTGTGACCAACTCCAATTCAGTCGAATTCGGGACAAGGCTGAAAAAATATACCTAAAATCCGGGACTTTTCAATGAAAATCGGGCTATTTTTTTTTAAATATATCTACAACTTTAATATCATCATTGTATTGATTATCTAACACGTTCGGTGCCCATCTTGAACAAACACCACTTGGCTGATACCACGTACCTAAATAGTTCATTTAGTAACGCAGTACTGCTGCCGACACTCGTGCGTCGTCGGCAACCTTGACGAAACCCTCGTGACGACACAGTGTCGTCGTGGGCACTAAACGAGTTAACATTTTTATGTTGACAAATTTTTTTTGATGGGATGGGATGATAATTGCATTTTTGTTAATTTTTGACGTTTTGACTTCCAATCCGGAAATCGTTTTCAAAAAAGGAAAAAATTAACTGATGTTGGATTTCCATGTAAATAGAATCTTAGGTTAATATAAAAATATAATTATCATTATTTAATATCCATGTTTTGAATCGTCTTTTCAGAAGACGATAATTAAAATACAGAAACAGGACGGACAAGTCCAGAGTTTGAGTTTTCGTAAACGGCCTCGACTTCGTAATTCGGGCCATGTCCCGGATTTTTCGGGCTAGTTGGTCACACTACTCATGAGACTTTTTTTATTCAGTTATTCATGTCGAGTCCGACAACTTTTCTATTTCGGAAAATTTTTGCGAGGGGGGTAAATAATTTGAGGGGGGGTTTCGTAAATATAGAGGTTTCTAAATTTTGGTGTGTCCGACAACTGGAGTACCCTTAAAAATTTTTCGGACAATGTTACCAGTAAATTGTGTAATGATACGCCGCGAGCAGCGCACCGACAGCTAGAACCGTGGTAGTTCCACCATCCGCGCATCACGAGACCCCACTTATTTCCACTTCTCCAAAACAGTCCAGGCAGAGAGGTACTTAAGGAGGCCACCGAAGGGAGATTCTCTAGTCTTAGTCTTAGATTTTCACGATATTCGATAAAAATATCGATTTTGTATTGATATCGTATCGAAAACCAATACGATACCGATATAATACATACCTCAGCAATATTAATGTCGATACGATACTCATTATCTGAAATCAATACTCTTTTGTATTGTCGATACGCTTGCCTCGATATTATTGAAAATATCGATATCGAGAAAAAAAAATAAAACGCCACAGTTTTTTGATTATATTTTGTGGAATAGGTATTTAGATCATAATTATTTATTACATAAAAGTATAAGTGATCTGTAACCCAAGCATCAGCTGTTATAATATCTTACACTTGAGTGTATGAACTTGAAATTCTTGAGAGTGAGTAAATTCCTGTTATGATTACACTGTTTATATCATGTGGCATTTGTGGCAATATTATGGAAGTAAGTGATGAGGACTCAAAAATAATTTTTAACAAATACTGAATTGCGATTTATTCCGAATCTCCGGGGATTTTCCTATATTTTCAAAAGTAGTTTTTAAACAATACAGAATTAGTAAGTATTTGTCGACTTTCAAAGAAGCATTCGGCCATATTTAATCTTTATAAGAATAAACATAAAAGTTATCAGCAATACTTGTAATATTTTTAGAATAATGTCCATTTGCCAAGCATGCAAAAGTGGGCATACACAGCTCAGATGTATAATCCTTTTTATGTCGATATTTTATCGAGTATTTTATCGATATCGTATCGAAATCAATATCAATACGATATTTTTATAAGAAAGTATTGCCGATATCGATACTCGATACGATACTTCATTGGCTTACCAATAAAATACTCAATACTTAAAAAGTATCGATATTGTATCGTATCGTGAAGCTCTAGACGTGATTCGCAGCAGACTCATAATTAAACGGTAGCCGTGAAGTGAACGTGCTCCCGATGAATTATTAATATTTTGATCGCGTGACTGTGTGTATCTTACACTGGAGTGAGGTGTAAGGATGTTTCGTTTTGTTATTAATTTTGTTTTTCTTTTGCAGACGTCTATCCAGGGGGACTTCTGTGCAATATATAGAATTATATTTTATTTTACTTATTTTGATCTGTACCGGGTGTCCCAATAAGAATGGCTCTCGGCCATATCTCGGGAACCGTTTATAGTAGAGCTTTGAAATAAAAAATTTTATAACAAAAGTTGCCTCAGGAAAAGCCTGGAAATTATTTTCATAATTGTGGGACCACCGCTAGAGGGCGTAATTAAATATCAAAAATTAAAAAATCTAAATTTTACAAAATTTACCTAATGAAGGGGCCCTGTAAATCCGATCGTCGTATTCTTCATAAAATTCTACGCATATTTGATTTGACAAGTTTAGGTCTACCTTTAGAAATAAGAGGTGGGGGTGAGTGGGAACCTTGTTATGAAAAACTGGCTGTGAGTCCGGTTCTGCTTAATCAAATTTTGCAAACTTGGTCTTGTTGAAGACAGATCTTTTTCGTCAATGTAAAAGTTATGATTTAGAACCAACCTACTGAGTAATATGCCAGCTAGAAGGCGTTATTTAATTTTTTTCAGAAATCTAGTGTTCCTTGGAAAATATTAAATACAAACATGCATTCTTAATACCATATTACAAAATTAGACAAAATTAGCAACAGAATAGCGAAAACCGCATGTTAATACCTTTTTTCTATCTCGAGATATCTTACAAAACGTGTAAATTTAAAAACATAACTGTTACTGTCACCGGTATACAAAATTCATTAAAAGTAGTGTGCTATGGAAACAACAAAGAAACATTTTCCAGCTGTCAACGTATATTAGGTCTTTTCAACGCTTCTCATTTGTTTGGAGCCTCGTTCATATCTCGTATATTAATATTATACACGGATTATACGGCATATGACAGAGGCTCGAAACAAATGAGAAGCGTTGAAAAGCCCTATTACAAAGAAATAAAAACAACTATTTAGTTATGACATAAACGTTCAAATTTTTGCCCATCATTTTCGTTGCAAACATTTACTCTTTCAAGAGTAGATTGAACAGCAGTCTCAATTTCTGCTCTCGATATGCTTTGAATGGCGTTTAGTATTCTCTGGATAATGTATTCTAGAGTAGTGTATGATGGGCAACAATTTGAATATTTAGGTCGTCACTAAGTAGTTCTTTTTGTTCTGTGTTATATTTAATTTTAATAGTATTGTTTCTCTTTATATTGTTGTTTTAATTAATTATATTTTTATACGTTGACATCTGTAAAATGTTATTTTGTTTTTTTCCACAGCACACTACTTTTCATTAACTTAGTTTACCGGTGATAGTAACAGTTATGTATAAAATTTACACGTTTCTCGAGATATCTTGAGATAGAAAAAAGGTATCGACATGCGGTTTTCGCTATTCTATTGCTAATTTAATCTAATTTTATAAAGTATGATTAAAAATGCATACTTGTATTTAATATTTTCCAAAGAAAACTAGATTTCTGAAAAAAATTAAATAACGCCTCCCAGCTGGCTTATTACTTATTAGGATGGTTCAAAATTATCACGCTTACATTGAAGAAAAAGATCTGTCTTCAACAAGAGCCAGTTTTCAAAATTTGATTTAGCAGAACCGGACTTACAGCCATTTTTTCATAACAAGGTTCCCACTCACCCCCACCTCTTATTTACAAAGGTAGAGTTAAACTTGTTAAATTAAATATGCGCAGAATTTTATAAAGAATACAATAATCGGATTTCCAGTTCCCCTTCATTAGGAAAATTTTGTAAAATTTAGATTTTTTTATTTTTGATATTCAATTACGCCCTCTAGCGGTGGACCCACAATTATGAAAATAATTTCCAGGCTTTTCCTGAGGTAACTTTTGTTATAAATTTTTTTATTTCAAAGCTCTACTATAAACGGTTCCTGAGATATGGCCGAGAGCCATTCTTATTGGGACACCCGGTACATAAATACCTTAAATATATTTACTTTGCTTTAACCTGTGTTTTACTGAGTCTGTCGTCTTGAAAAAGCTACCCGTCACAATTGTAAGTTTTTTTAATCAAACAGTCCTGCAGAAAAAGCATCATTTATGACTTCATAGTGCGCCCCCATAGTGGTGGGATGCACGTACCTTAGAGTCATAAAATTTATACCCTCACATCTGATTTTTGCAGAAATGTTTGATAAAAATATTTACAATTCACTGGTAATATTGTCCGACAAATTTTGTGAGAAAAGTGAGAACAGATAAGTTTAAAAAAATGTTTGTTGAAAACCTTCCGATGACCAACCTTTTTTGGTTACACGGATAACCAACGGGGGTATAAAAAATGACCGCAGGTCAATAATGACCTGGAATTAATGTTTTCAGCATTTAAATCTTCATCTAACAATACATCCTCGTTTTCTGATACTATTCCATCTTCTACAGCGTGTCTACTTGAGTTGGAAACATATGGGAAACTTTTTTATTATTAATTTTACGAAAAAAAGTTATTCTTTATAAAAAGTTCTGCATGCCCCAAAACCTAAGATTCAATCATCAGATATCAAATTTTCTGAATATTATACGAGGTATGTCAAAAAATATGAATTTCGTTCAAGGGTAAAGTACCTTTATTTCTCTCAATATCGAAAATTCTTATGATAAAAATTTGTTTGGAATTAAAAACTAAGATCAAATATGCAATTACATGCTTCTTATTGAAAAAAAAATTTTTTCTCAAATTTAAGGATACCCAACATTGTTTTTAATTATTACAAATATGGTAACTCGTTTATTATTCATTTTACGAAAAAAAGTTATTCTTCGTAAAAAGCTTTGCATGGTCTAAAATCTAAGACACAACCATGATATATCAACTTTTATTAATTTTATACGAGGTGTGTCAAAAAATATGAAATTCGCTCAATATTATAGCACCTTTATATTTCACAGTATTTGAATTAGAAGGATGTAATTGCATATTGACACATAGTTTTTAGTTCTAAACAACTTTTTTAATAACTGTTTTCAATATTGTGAAAAATAAAGGTACTTTACTCTTGAGTGAAATTCATATTTTTTGACATAACTCGACATAAAATTAATAAAATGTGATATCTGTTGGTTGCATCTTCGGCCTTATGACATACAGAGCTTTTTATAAAGAATACCTTTTTTTCGTAAAAGTAATAATAAAAGAGTTATCGTATGTGTAATGAATCAAAACGAAGTTAGTATCAATAAATTTGAGAAAAAATTGGAAAATATTTTTTTCCAATTAGAAGCATGTAATTGCATATTTGAGCTTAGTTTTTATTTCCAAACAACTTTTCAGAATAAGCATTTTCGATATTGAGAGAAATAAAGGTACTTTACTCTTGAACGAAGTTCATATTTTTTGACATACCTCGTATAATATTCAGAAAATTTGATATCTGATGATTGAATCTTAGGTTTTGGGGCATGCAGAACTTTTTATAAAGAATAACTTTTTTTCGTAAAATTAATAATAAAAAAGTTTCCCATATGTTTCCAACTCAAGTAGATCTCCATCATAAAAATCGCTAGCAGTAACCATTTCCTGTAACTCAGCCTCAGTAAGATATTTGCGGGCCATATCTTATATGTACACAAAATACTAAGAAACTATAATAACATACGCCAGGAAATAATAATAATGAATAACTGTAGCAGCCAGGAATGTCATGATTCGTACATAACAGGCACCACAGTCTAAAAATAGATTTTGATAACGCGCAGTGTAAAACTACTTGGAACAAACTTATTATGAGCGATATCATATTGCATTCTGGATTTCCTCGGCAACAAATCCAGTATAGCTCGACTGGCTGCTGCCTCTATATCTTGAAATTGATCTTTTTCTACGATATTTTCTTGCATTTTAACGAAAAATCCACAACCGCGTTTTAACAAACTAACAGACGTCTGACAGATGCTTCAAAACTTCCGTAAACAATTAAGTCAACAATGGATGCTAAAGTCCGTAATATACGATGTATTAACGGTTAAAACTATCTCCTTTCAATGTATTAACGGTTTTTAAAAGGTTTTTTAAAATTTAATTTAAACTGTATTATTGCATTTTTAACACGTTTGTAGAAAAAATATTGTATGATATACGTGTTAAAAGTACATTTTTAAGGCACTTTAAGGTAAAATTCGCTTCGCTCATTCTCCAAACCTTCACATGCCTGCCTTAAAATTGTACTTTTAACACTTATATCATAAATAACTATTATACGAATTTATTCTAATTTACCTAAATCTAAATCTTACCGTAATTCTAGAAAAAGTAGTGTGTCGTACGTACCTGGAACCAAAATAAAATAATTAATACTACTTTCTACTTGAAAATAATTTTCAATTCTAAAGTTTGAAATTTTTAAAATATGTAAGTACATATACTAACATATACTAACTTTTTTATACGACCTGTAAGTTTCAGCGGCTCAAAGTGCTTATTTTTAAAAGGGTTCTAGTTGAAGGGCTTGAACGAGTCACTAATCACGAGTATATGCACATTTTAAACAGCCATGTCTTAACCAATTTTTGTCTTACAGAAAAACAGAATAAAGCCAAAATATTTATAAAAGCAAGACCCACCTACATTTCTTTACCCTTTGAGATTTTTCGTATCACTAATACTTTTTAAATTTTTTGGAAAAATGTCATTTTTCCAAAATAAAAAAACTTTTAAATTTTTTCAAAAATAAGAACTTCGAACCGGTCAAACTTACAGATCATATAAACATAAACAATACATATTTAAAGTAAATGGTAAAGCGCTAATGATAAATTTTATTTGGGGTGCAAAATAGGGGCATACTTTCGCGATTTTTTTTACCAAAAAAGGGGCCCATTTTATTTTGAGCGTACCTCATATAGTTTTGGTGCTAGAAACTTTTATAAAAAATAAAAATAAAGCTTTTTTTGAAACACTTAAAAAAAGTTTTAAGAATTTTTCCCGAAAATTGCTTAATTTTTTGGTTATTTCAGGTTGAAATATTAGATCTGGAATTGGACAAATAAGAATAATTTTTCATGAGCTTCAACTGTGCTTTTACTGTGTCGATAGACTTCATGAATAAGTACACCATTTTCTGTATCCATTTTCTGTAATAAAATTTAAACTACATAATTTAATTATATTCAAAACAAGTGTCAAACAGTAAAACGTTCAGTTACCCTATTTTTCCACATGACAAATAATGTGGAATTGGACGAGTGAGTCTAGGCTTCGATTACGAATCAAAGCGCCCCGAAAGTCACGGGTTCGATTCCCGATGCAAGTTTTTATTTTTTTATTTTTTTTATGCATTTTATGATTGTAAGTATGCTTGTTATATAATTTTTTTTTAGAAAATGCGTATTTAAAATTTTTGCCAACAATTATTATCGTTCAGAAATCATTTTTTCTTTGTGGCATTTTTCAATGTGTTTGTGTGCGTTTTATTCTTTTATTTTTTTAAATTTTTGGTATTGCCTTAAAAATCACATAATATGTAGTAGAAGTATAACTTCTTACGTGCGTACAAAGTACACACACATTCCTTTTTTTCGTAACATTTCATTACTACGACGTTGCTATGAAATCGCTAACGATTACTGAAAGTAAAAGTAAAATTTAATTTAAAACCTGCATATTTGCATTTCCGTCCTCGTCAACAATAAAAAAAAGTCTACAAACACAATTCCCTTTATTACTACCTCAAATGCTTTGATCATAATAATTGATTACAAAAAATAACCTACATTTATGTGACCCAATTTTTCCCTACAATAATGACAACACGAATCTCACGTAATATAGTGTAGTAAACACATAATGTAACCGATTACCTAAAATGATTAAAATTACCAGAAATATCAATGAAATTACTAGTTATATGTGAGCCATTATTTTATTTGAGGAAGATTATTTTTTAGCATGTTTTCTACATTACCCATGTTCGACGATAATTCGATTAGGTAGAGAGAAATTAAATACGATCTTTTGTATTGTAGTGAAAATTTATAGTAGAGGATCCGATATAAGGTCGATTTGCACCGATCTGTTTAATGGATAAAAATTATTGGATATGTAATTTAGTCTGTTAACAATTACAAAAAACAAAGGTTGCCCGATCTAATCTTGTTCTAACTATAATAATTAATGATTAAAAAATGACATTTTTTTATAAATTAACAAAAATTTCGACCCGGGCAGATGTAATTTCAATTTTTTGGAGCATTCTAAACAAAAAAGATCTTGTTTTGATAGGTTTCAGGTTTTCGAGTTATAAACAATTTAAAACTGAAAAAAGAACAAAAGATGACAATTTTCAATGCTCAAAAACACAAGTAAAAAATATTATTTTTGTAATCATCAATACATAAATTCAAGTTCCAACCTTTTTCTATCAGGTCTCGATAAGAATTTTAACCATGTTTTATTCTAAAACATATTTTTTTAATTATTGTTAATGAGGAAGGTTTCTTATGGGGAGACGGGCATTAACAGCTAAAAAACAATGTTTCATAATGAAATAAGTCCAAAAAACAATGTTTCATAATGAAATAAGTCCAAAAGACTTATCAAGAACTGATAGAATAAGGTTTTAACTTGAATTTAGGTACTTAGTAATTTCAAAAATGATATTTTATACTTACGTTTTTGAACTTTGAAAATCGTCGTCGTCAATTCAACATAATTTTTCTTGGACACCCTGTATAAATAATTATGTCAATATTAATATTACTGAATAGAGAATTGAATAACCTTTCAAATGAGCTAGCACACGACCCCTATTCCCTATTTAAAAATAAGGGAAGGGGGAGTGGAAGGGAGGGGGTTGACAAATGACAGATGTATCTACCGTAAAAATGTGTCCCCCTTGGATCAAAAATCGACCTGTTTCGCCATTTCCTTAAAATCTAATAAATACTGTCAAATATCGAGGTGACTGTTTTCATTGGTCCACCCTGTATGTGGATACATATATCTATATAGTAAATGAATTTACTGATAAACAGAAAATAAATTAGAGATTAGAGAGAGAAACTTCAAGTTTACCACAATGTATAACCCAAAACTACAGAGAGGATCTAAATTATGGAATAAATTAATTTTCTCTAAAATGGACGACTTTAGAGAAAAATCCCGAAACAGGTCGATTTTTATTTTCAAATTACAATTTTTTGGCATATATTTCATACTAGTGACGTCATCCATTTGAGCGTAATCGATAATTTTTTAAATGGGAATAGGGGTCGTGTGGCACCTCATTTGAAAGGGTGTTCAATTATCTATACAGTAATGTAAACATTAATATCATTATATATACAGAGTGGCCAAAATAATAATTTTTGAATTAAATTAATTGACGAAAAAAGAAGAATGTATGCAATTTATATAACTCAAAATACATTCTATCGCCGTCAGAAAATATCGCCTTTTCGCTTAAATTAAATGTTCAAACCGCCAAGAGGTAGGTGGAGGCTGTTTGTGATTTAATTTAAGCGAAAAGAAATGTTTATTTGTGAAATAAACATTTTTTTCTATTTACTGACAGCCGTACAATGTATTTTGAGTTAAATAAATTACATACATTCTTCTTTTTGCGTCAATTAATTTAATTCAAAAATTATTTTTTTGGTCACCCTGTATAAATAATGATATTATCGTTTAAATTACTGAATAGAGAATTGAACACCCTTTCAAATGAGGTGCCACACGACCCCTATTCCTATTTAAAAAAATGACGTAACTAGTAGGTATGAAATATATGCCAAACAATTGTAATTTAAAAATAAAAATCGACTTGTTTCAGGCTTTTTCTCCAAAGTCGTCCATTTTAGAGAAAAGGAATTTGTTCCATAATTTAGATCTTCTCTATATACAGTGTGGAAGGCACTTATGAAATAAAATTATTTCTGTCCTTGTTTCAAATAATTATAAAAAAACACTGATACCCGTTAATTTTTAAATAAAAATGTGCACTTTTAAATATAAATTTAAATGTACAGGGTGATTCATGTAAGTCTAGAAGAGTCCATAAGCTTTAGTTTTAATGGAACACCCTGTATATTTTTATATTTTTAAAAGACGCTTGATAACCTGATTTCAACGAACTATATCATGCAGCGTGTTTTATGAATAATACAGTGTGAAATTTTGAAGTTATAAAGTATGGAAACCACTTATGGCATAAAATTGTTTATATCCTTGTTTTAAAAAAGTATAGAAATACTGAGATACGTCAACTTTTAAATTTAAATGGGCGCTTTCCAAACATAAATTTAAGTATACAGGGTGATTCACGCAAGTACTGCCTTGTCGATGATCTCTAATTTCAATGGATCACCCTGTTTATTTTTATGTTCTTAGAAGCTACTTCACAACCTCATCTCAAAAAAGTGTATTATGTAGCGTCCATTATGAAGAATACAAGGGAAATTTTGAAATTATTTAGAAAATTTCGTAAAGACATCAATAGATTTGTACTTAGTTTAGAAAATGTATGTTTTTATTGGGGTTATTTAAAAAATAATATCATTATTTCAAGTATGATACAATATTAGTTTCAAAATTTTATGTAGGTATTTAATATCTTGACGAAAATTATACACAATTTTAAAATTTCACCTTGTATTTAATAGACCCTACATAATACACTATTTTGAGGTAAAGTTGTGTAGCAGATTCTAAAAACATAAAAATATATAGGGTGTTTCGTTAAAATTAAAGATTATGGACCATGCTAGGCTTGTGTGATTCACCCTGTATATTTAAACTTATGTTTAAACAGTGCATATATGAATTTAAAAGTTGACATATTTTAGCGTTTTTTATAATTTTCTAAAATAAGGACCTAAACAATTTTATTCCATAGGTTGTTTCAACACACTATGGTTTCAAAATTTCACCCTGTATTATTCGTAATACACCATACATGAACTGGTTCGTTAAAATCAGGTTGTTAAGCAGCTTTTAAAAATATAAAAATATATAGGCTGTTCCATTAAAAATAAAGCTTATGGACTATGCTAGACTTGCGTGAATCACCCTGTACAATCAAATTTAGGTTTAAAAAGCGTATATTTATATTTAAAAAGGGACGGATCCTAGCGTTTTTTAAATTCTTTAAAACAAGGACAGAAATAATTTTATTCCATAAGTGCCTTCCACCCTATATACAGCGTTTATTAACCGTCCAGTCTCCACTAGAATTTATTTGTGTTGAACCGTCAACATTAATAACAACGAGCGATATAATTTCCGTTGAGAAACTTTCCACTTCTGCTTGCTTTTAATATTATAATCAACTAATTACTAATTACTAAAATTATCGACGTTCAACTACAATTTCATCAAGCAAATGGATTCTATTATCGATACTCACAAATTTAACCAATTTGGAGCCAGGCTCTTTCTCTCCCAACGCGAATTTAGAATATTATTTACCTTACGAGAGTCCCTAAAATCTCAAATTTACCTATCCGTTCGTTAGTTGGTTTCCTAACTTTGGTTAGTAGCAAAGGAAATAGCGTATGGAAACAGTTTCATATATTTTCGATCTTCCAAATGTGATAATCGAATGTTTTTAGTGACAAAACTTAATCATAACATCAAACACTGATTTCTTTAACATGTAATTTATAAATAATTAATCAAATAATAATTATTTGGCACGGTGATAAAGGAACAGTTACTCCAAAAATTTGAAGCACCACAGCATAGGTATCGTCACGTCACGTGATTTTGATCGAGCGAATGGGATCGCTGCGATCGAGGACGCAAACAGCTATTGATATACGCTCTTTCTCACACTGCAGCTTACCTATAGCGGTTTTCCTTCTTATGCACGCATATAAACCAGCCTTTTTTGGAATATATTTTAATATTAAACATTTTTATATTGGCTAATATGTAGTATGTATTGTTATATAATTTTATGGGGAAATGTTAGAGAATTCATTTTAAATCCAAGACCATGAGATCGTAGATTTTCATCGTGCTGTATATGGCCAAAAATTTGTAAATAATATATTTTAGTCGTTAAGCAGTATTTCGTGGAAAGTGAACAACAGTAGTGGTTAAGATTCTACGAACCGACTTAACAATTCAAAAACAATAGAACTAAATTACGATCAGTTTTAGGATGTATTTGAGGCTGACGTGGACAATGGAACATTTTTAAATGCTTCCTAGAAAGTAAACAAAATTGTTTAGTTTAGAATATAGGGTTTTTCTAGCATGTAAGACAAAAATTAATTTTGGTATCTCCTGGAATTTTACAAGATGAAAAATTTGTATACAACACTATTTGTTTTTAAGAAAGGAAAGTAGGGATGTAATGTGTAGAGAGAATGCTTGTGATTGGCGAGGAGACTGATGAAGGGGAGTAGAGTGTTTGAGTCTCAGATGGATGAAGGTAAAATATTTACTGTGTAATTAAGATCTGAAGAGAGCAGTCCAGTTCAGAAAGTAGTGAATTTGTGTGAAGTGGTTAAGTTGGTGGCCGTATAAGCAGATTTCTGTCGAGACGAAATCGTGATCGAGTCGAGAAGTAAAATCTCCTCGTGTCCGAATAGATTCCAGTTTCTGTCTGGAACGAGTAGCCGGTTTTTATCAATTTTGCACAAGATATCGAGCTGAGAAAAAAATCTTGGAAATATAAAGATTGATATTGTTTGTATCGAGTCAGAGACTAAATTGAGGAGAGATTTCGAGCGAGTGCTGTTTGTTGGTGAAGCAGTTGGAAGAGAAGGAGCGTCGCAGCATCCGAAGGAGCACGTGTGGGGAAACCAAGGACAACGCAATCCATGATAAGAAGTATAGAAGATAAAAAAGGTAGTCAGATTATTTGTGAAAAGGAGAGAATTTGTTTTAATTTAACAGTTTTACAGCATAATTCATTCATTCATAAATTCATAGAAGATATAAGTAATCTATTTAAAAAGTGAAAATGAAATTTTGTTTTTTTATAATAATAAGAACAGTCTAGAGAATATTTTAAATTAAAATTTGTTAAAGAAAGATATAGTAGAATTTAAGTTTAATTTTATTAGATAAGCAATTTTTATAAGAAAATTGAGATTTTGAATCGTATATTTATGGTATAGGAGTATAGGATATAAATAAATAATATCTATAGAATTTATATGATTTTGAGTACATTTATTTTCATAAAATTAACATGAAGTAAAACGCCCTAGTGTAGTTGGTATATTTAATAAAAATTCTACAAATTTTTAAAAATCCAAACGGATTACGTTCATATAGTTTTCGGACTTATCAGTCCATAATCAGTGAACTCTCTGTCCTTGCTAAATAGCCACAATGCCAAACACTGGTCAAGTTTTTAGCAAGGACAGAGAGTTCACTGATGATGGACTGATAAGTCCGAAAACGTTATGAACTACACTAGGAAGTTTTACTTCATGTTAATTTTATTTAACTAGATGGTATACAGCCAACCTTCGGGTATTATCCCGTTTTACATTTATTTTCCTTGTTTTGTCCTGGATGAAGTGAGCAACGAGAAATACTGGAAGCCACAAAGTAATGGTAACACATTAAAATCAATTAGCCCTGAGAATAAATTTTATTGGAAAGTTTTATTAAATTTTGGCTTTGTTTCCATGAGTAGTCATTAAAATAATTAATTAATTAATCGAATTAATAAGGTGCTGATCAATCTCATAACAGAGAGAAAATAGAGAGCATAACAGTATGGAATCAGATGCAACCTCTGAAGTTCAGATGCACCCTCTGAAAATAACCCTGGGCGCCCATGCAAACATCTTGCAGAGTTAAAATCGCTGGCAAATCGCCTGGCTTGTTTATTTTCTTTATGTTTGAAAATTTAAATTTACTTTAAAAAAAATTGTCTCAAAGATATAATATTGTAACAAAAATTTTTAAATATCTATTTTATTTAGGGAGTTAATTTTAGGGGCAACTGACCGCTACCCTCCAGCTAAGTCTGCATTTTTGTATTAGGATATTCTTCTTCTTCTTTAGGTACCGTCTCCTCTAAGGAGGTTGATAATCATCACAGCTATTTTCACTTTTGAGATTGCAGCTCTGAACAAGTCGATGGAACTGCAATTATAACACTTTCTCAAATTGTTTAGCCATGAGATGCGTCTTCTTCAAATACTTCGTTTTCCCTGTATTTTTCCCTGCATTATGGTTTGTAGCAACACATATTTATCCCCTCTCATAACGTGGCCGAGATATTGTAACTTTCTTATCTTAATCGTATTCATGCTTTCTTTTCATCTTTCTGAGGACCTTAACATTTGTTATTCGGTCTACCCAACTTATTTTAAATATTCTTCGGTAGGTCCACACCTCGAATGCTGTAACTCGATCGCTTATTTCTTTATTTGAGGTCCAGGCCTCCACCCCATACAGCAGCACCGAAAACACATATGAACGCAATATTCTTATTCTGAGTTGCAAGGATAGTTTCTCAGGTCTCTGGTCTCATAGTCCATTAAAATGTTACATTTAGGTTGCATTTCTTAGAGAAGTCAATTTTATTTTTTTTAATGTGTAGGGGGTTCAGTAGAAGCTTAAGTTCAAGTTTTTGGGGTCGCCACCCTTGTCGACCGGCCGCCATATTGGAAAAAGAGGTGCAAAGGGCTTTCGCGCTGTATCTTCTAAACTAGCAATCCTACAGAAAATTTATTTACACATAAAATGTAGCAAATTAAATTTTATACAATTTTATGTGTATTACTTTTTATCGTCAAGTGACCAACAAAAAAGTTATAAATAAAAATATGAGAAAATTTTGTAAGTAGTTTCCTTTTGGAGGTTATAACTTTTTTTCCGTTCATTTCACAATAAAATAACATCATAGCAATTTTGTAGAGGATTTTTTAATGAACAATTTTCGCTATAAAGTTGTTTAATTTTATTTATTATCTAGGTTTTACAGCTCTCCAATCTTGACCAGATTCTCGAATTCTCATAGGAATACAATAAAAAAAATACTTTTCATCTATATATTAGTCGAGCGGCAGCAATCGTTACGCCGACCACGAAAATCAAATTTAAGGTGAATGGCCAATTTTGGTCTATTTTAATGTTTTCGAGGTCGCTGAATCCGAATATGAAGTTTATTTTTATCTAGATTTGTTGGAACATGTTCAAAAATCAAATTTTATACAAAAATGCCGAAAATCAATTTTGACAATTTTTTAAATTTACCTCGCTGTAAAATATTTCCTTTTGAAAATTTTACTGTGTAATCTTTTAAGTATGTAGATAACAATGGGATTTGTCCTAAATATTTAAACACATTAAAAAAGGAGTTGTTAGTTTTTAAACATTTTGTCATCATATTTCGTTAGTTTCATGTTTACTTAAAAAAGTTGAGTGACAAACTTTTTAGATTATAATTTTAACCAACACAAAAATAAAATATAATTCATGAAGAAGTTTTTTGGAAAATTTTAGGTCAAAATATACAATAGGAAAAAGTTATGTTACTTCATAAACAAGCGGCACACCCCAAAAAACGCTTATATCTCGAGATCCTGACCACGGTGTGGTGAATGGCTAATTTTGATCATACTTTATGATTTTGATATCAAAAATTCGTTTTTTGCTCTTCTTAAGAATTTGCAATATGCGGTTGCGTCATTCTTCTTCTGAACCGGCGAATTTGTTCTCAAACAACTTCTTGGGCCGTTTCTATATGTGCTTAGGGTTATAAGTTTTATAGTGAGGAGAAAGGTCAAAAACAGAATAATAACAGCATAGAAATATTACAATCATAATAAATTGTATGAATAAAAAATATATATAGATAGAAAAGTAAGCCTAACTTTTGTTTTTATTATATCCCTATGAGCATTAGAGAATCTGATCAAATTTGGAGTGCTGTAAAGCCTATATAAATAAATAGAATTAAACAAATTTATAGTGAAAATTGTTCGCTGTTGTGAAAACCTCCAAAAGGAAACTTGTTAAATTTTTTTACATATTTTTGTTTATATCTTTTTTGGTGGTCACTTGACGATAAAAAATAATAGAAACAGAATTATAGAAAATTTAATTTGCTACATTTTATGTTTAATTAGATTTTCCGTGGGGTTGGTAGTTTACGAGATATAGCACGAAACCCCTTTGCACGCCATTTGAAAGATGGTGACCGGGGGACAAGGGTGGCGACCCCAAAAACTTGAACTTAAGCTTCTACAAATCCCCCTACACATTAAAGAAATAAAATTGACTCCTCTAACAACTTCAAGGTACGGCTTAAAAAATGTAACATTTTAATGGAGTAACAGGTATTTGAAAACTTTTCACATTGCCGCAAATACCTACTAAGAAATGTCTAACAGCGCTCATACTATTAAGTTTTGTAGTTTCTCTTTAAATATTAAGTAAATTTTTGACTAAAAATAATAAAATTCAGTATGACGAGTAGTAAGTCCACTTATACATACTTTATATGTATGGATGTTTACATGGTTTATTTTAAATTTGTAGATAACCCAGTTCAAGAACATTTTAAAGTTCACAAAGGAGTTCAATCACATCTGGTCCAAGAGCTGTGAGACATTTTTGAGTAGGTATTTTAGGCAACCTGAAAATTTTTCAGGTGACTCTTGCATGATAGCCTAATACAAAAATGCCGGTCTGGCTGGAGGGTAGCGGTTATTTTCCCCAAAAATCCCCCCCAAAGTTAAACAAAAGGGTAAAAATTGTTATTACAAAAATATCATTGACGTGACTTTAAAGTCAATTTAAATATTCAAATATAAAGAAAATAAACAGGCCAGGCGATTTAAGGGCGATTTTAACTCTGTAAGATACTTGCATGGGCGCCCCAGGATTATTTTCAGGGGATGCATCTGAACTTCAGAAGATTTCATCTGAATCTGTACATACTATTACTGAGTATAAATATACAACTATACATGCATAGCTATATACAGTCCTTCCGGACAGGGAGGTGCAATTGTTATTTTGACAGGGCATTTTTTAATATTAAAAATAAATATTCTAAAAAAGACAGGTTTTTTGCTAAAATTTTCCAATTGCCAGGTGATCAAACAAATTACGCGTGCATATAAATGAAAAGCGCTATAGGTAAGCAGCAGTGTGAGAAAGATCGTATACCGATAGCTGTTTGCGTCCTCTGTTGTAGCTGAGTGAGTCCGATTGCTCGAGAAAAATCACGTGACCTGGCGATATCCATGTTGTTGCATCTCGAAACGTTAGAGTAATTATTATATATTATAGTTTTTCAAGTAACTTTTTCTTAACTAAAGAAAAATAATACGTACTATACAATAGATTTTGCAAATATGATAGAAAAAGACAAATTTAGTATAAATAAATATAAATAGATATAAATATATAGGTAGGAACGTATAAAACTATATACTAAATTAATTCTGTGTCCGAATCTTGTACTTCTTCTTCAAACTCCTCATCTGAGCTTTAATGTTCATTCTCTTCTTCTTCGTCAGACTTCCCTCGAGACTCAGATTCCTCTTCTATATGATCTGTAAATAATTGTAATATGTATTTAGAATTAATTAAAAATTAATTAGTGATTAATTAGTTGAGTTGCTACGTATTCTCTGTCCTTTTATACGGAGTCAAAGCCTGGACAATCACGGGCGCATCTGAAGAAAGACTTGCAGTTTTTGAGATGTGGAGTTATCGAATAATGTTCGAAACATTAAGAAAGATGAAAAAGGCAAAAGAAATACTCAAAACTATGAAGGAAAGAAATATGAGCTACTTTGGTCATATACTAAGAAATAAAAAACGTGATGTGATTGGTTATATAAGGAAAAGTATTAAGCATTGGTTATATAAGTAAGAAAACGTAGTAACTCAATCAATTAATCACTAATTAATTTTTCATTAATTCTAAATACATACAACTACTTACAGATCAGGTAGAAGAATCTGAGTCTCGAGGGGAGTCTGACGAAGAACAAGAGAATGTATATTTATTTAAGCTCATTTTTCTTTCCTTCATAGTGTTGAGTATTTCTTTTGCCTTTTTTATCTTTCTAAGGTCCGGTCTTTTCACCTCCTAATTACTAGTTATTGGGAAGTTCATCCGGCAGATTACATGTAAATCTGTCAAATAAACCTCCGAATAACTTAATTCGGAAGTGAAAAGACCGGGCCTTAATGTTTCCCTGTTTGTTAAGTGTTGTATCCATGATATTTTTACAATATTCGATAACACCACATCTCAACAATGGCAAGTCTTTCTTCAGATGCGCCCGTGATTGTCTAGGCTTCGACTCCATATAAAAGGACAGAGAATACGTGGCATCTCAATTAATTAATCATTGATTAGTCGATCAGATTAGCCAAGCGGACTGAGGCGCACGATTGACAAATCTATAGTGGATATGCGGTCGAGGCGATCGAGGTTCCTGCCCCAGCCCGGTGAATAGAAAAATAAAAATGCTAACGTCGTCGTAGTCTAAAATTCTAAAAAGAATCTACGACTTGGTCTGGAATAAGCTGGTGTCTGATCGGCCTATGGAGGAGCGATACGGCAAGGGATAAGGGTTTGCGGCTCGGTGACACTCCTCCATAGATCCCTACCGGAAGGGCGTTGACGCCTAAAAACGGTGTATATATATATTAATTTTTAATCAATTCTAATTACATATTACAACTATTTACAGATCATGTAGGAGAGGAATCTGAGTCTCGAGGGGAGTCTGACGAAGAAGAAGTGAACAAACATTTAAGCTCAGATGAGGAGTTTGAAGAAGTACAAGATTCGGACACAGAATTAATTTAGTTTATAGTTTTATACTTTTCTACCTATATATTTATAATAATAAATTTGTCTTTTTCTATCATATTTGCAAAATCTATTGTATAATACGTATTATTTTCCTTTAACTGCGAAAAATTACTCAAAAAACTATAATATTATAATAATTACTCTAACGTTTCGAGGCACAACAACATGGATATCGCCAGGTCACGTGATTTTATCGAGAGAACGGACTCGCTCAGCTACAACAGAGGACGCAAACAGCTCTCGGTATACGCGCTTTCTCACACTGCTGCTTACCTATAGCGCTTTTCATTTATATGCACGCGTAATTTGTTTGATCACATGTAATGGCAATTGAATAATTTCACCAAACAAAAAAACCTGTCTTTTTTAGAATATTTATTTTTAATATTAATAAATACCCTGTCAAAATAACAATTGCACCTCCCTGTCCGGAAAGAATTTTCATAGCTATGCATGTACATGCATAGCTATATGCAAATTTTGTATATTTTATACTCGTTAATAGTATGTACAGATTCAGATGAAATCTTCTGAAGTTCAGATGCATCCCCTGAAAATAATCCTGGGGCACCCATGCAAGTATCTTGCAGAGTTAAAATCGCCCTCAAATCGCCTGGTCTGTTTATTTTCTTTATATTTGAATATTTAAATTTACTTTCAAGTCATATCAATTATATTTTTTGTAATAATAATTTTTACTTTTGTTTAACTTTGGGGGGATTCTTGGGGAAAATAGCCGCTACCCTCCAGCCAGATCGGCATTTTTGTATTAGGCTATCATAGAAGAGTCACCTGAAAAATTTTCAGGTTGCCTAAAACTACTCAAAAATGTCTCACAGCTCTTATACTATTAATACAACATATGGTCCAAGAGCTGTGAGACATTTTTGAGTAGGTATTTTAGGCAACCTGAAAAATTTTCAGGTGACTCTTCCATGATAGCCTAATACAAAAATGCCGGTCTGGCTGGAGGGTAGCGGTTATTTTCCCCAAAAATCCCCCCCAAAGTTAAAAAAAGGGTAAAAATTGTTATTACAAAAAATATCATTGACGTGACTTTAAAGTAAATTTAAATATTCAAATATAAAGAAAATAAACAGGCCAGGCGATTTGAGGGCGATTTTAACTCTGCAAGATACTTGCATGGGCGCCCCAGGATTATTTTCAGGGGATGCATCTGAACTTCAGAAGATTTCATCTGAATCTGTACATGCTATTAACGAGTATAAAATTTTCAACTATACATGCAAAGCTATGCACATTCCTTCCGGACAGGGAAGTACAATTATTATTTTGACAGGGTATTTTTTAATATTAAAAATAAATATTCTAAAAAGACAGGTTTTTTTTGGTGAAATTTTCCAACTGCCATGTGATCGAACAAATTACGCGTGCATATAAATGAAAAGCGCTATAGGTAAGCAGCAGTGTGAGAAAGAGCGTATACCGGTAGCTGTTTGCGTTCTCTGTTGTACCTGAGCGAGTCCGTTCGCTCTAGAAAAATCACGTGACCTGGCGATCCCATGTTGTTGTGCCTCGAAACGTTACGAGTAATTATTATATATTATAGTTTTTTAAGTAACTTTTTCTTAATTAAAGGAAAATAATACGTACTATACAATAGATTTTGCAAATATGATAGAAAAAGACAGATTTATTATTATAAATATATAGGTAGAAAAGTATAAAAGTATAAACTAAATTAATTCTGTGTCCGAATCCTGTACTTCTTCAAACTCCTCATCTGAGCTTAAATATTCACTGTCTACTTCTTCGTCAGACTCCCCTCGAGACTCCTCTTCTACAAAAATTAATTAGCGATAATTTAATTGAATTAAACAAACTGGAACATGAAGTAAAAACCACTTCTATGTAAAAGGTATATTTACTAAAAATTTTTAGAATCCCAATAGTTTCAATAAAATGAGTTGATCAGAACGTTTTCAAACCTGTCGGTCCATTATCAGTGAATTTGAATACTTGCAAAATAGCCCCAGAACCAAACAATGGTTGTGATTATAAATAAATCTACATTATGTTAAAATAAATTTAAAATGGCTAAACGCCGATGTTCAGGGATTAAACCTCTGGGAACATGGTGAAACTCTACCCGAGGACCCAATCAACCATCTTCGGTCAACGATGACTACTAAGTAAGACATAATGTAGATTTATTTATAATCACAACCATTGTTTGGTTCTGGGGCTATTTTGCAAGTATTCAAATTCACTGATAATGGACCGATAGGTTTGAAAACGTTCTGATGAACTCATTTTATTGAATCCATTGGGATTCTAAAAATTTTTAGTAAATATACCTTTTACATAGAAGTGGTTTTTACTTCATGTTCCAGTTTGTTTAACTATAAGGTATACAGCCAACCCAGGGAACTACCCCTTTTTAGTTTAATTGAATTACTACGTATTCTTTGTCCTTTTATACGGAGTCGAAGCCTGGACAATCACGGGCGCATCTGAAGAAAGACTTGCCATTGTTGAGATGTGCTGTTATTGAATAATGTAAAAAATATCATGAACACAACACGTAACAAACACGGAAACATTAAGAAAGATGAAAAAGGCAAAAGAAATACTCAACACTATAAAGGAAAGAAAAATGAGCCAAAATAAATATTCATTCTCTTCTTCTTCGTCAGACTCCCCTCGAGACTCAGATTCCTCTTCTACCTGATCTGTAAATAGTTGTAAATATGTATTTAGAATTAATTAAAAACTAATGTATAACTAATACTTAATACTTTTCCTTATATTATAAATTACATCACGTTTTTTATTTCTTAGTATATGACCAAAGTAGCTCATTTTTCTTTCCTTCATAGTGTTGAGTATTTTTTTGACTTTTTATCTTTATTAATATTTCCGTGTTTGTTACGTGTTGCGTCCATATTTTTTACATTATTCGATAACACCACATCTCAACAATGGCAAGTCTATCTTCAGATGCGCCCGTGATTCTCCAGGCTTCGACTCCGTATAAAAGGACAGAAAATACGTAGCAACTCAACAATTATACCTGTTCGTCCCAAGAAAATAGCCGCAACTATTTTCTCCACTCGAACGCACACTGTCCACGCTGCGCTCAAAGCCACCTCCTGACCGCCGACGAGGGACGCAGGTTCGCCTGTCGTTGTACAATGGTTTCTAGGGAGACTGGTTGAGAGCAAAGCACGGACAGTACACGTAAATGTCTATGGAACCAACAACAATCCATCAAACTTTCTTCTCTGTTGACTTCTTAGCCTTCTGGACACCACCGTCCGGCATAACCCAGGATCCAAGAACACCAGGACACGGCGCTTGCCCCAGTGTGTTTTTCGGACTGTTTGCTTTTGCTGCCAACACTACACATTCACTACAAACCCTGAAGAGGACAAAATCCTAAACGGGGAAGCACATTGAACGCATTTCTTCTAAGCATTTTCTAGACAAGCAAATCAAACAATGTGATGATGTAGCAACTCAATTAATTAATCACTAATTAATTTTTAATTAACTCTAAATACATATTACAACTATTTACAGATCATGTAGAAGAGGAATCTGAGTCTCAAGAGGAGTCTGACGAAGAAGAAGACAGTGAATATTTAAGCTCAGATGAGGAGTTTGAAGAAGAAGTACAAGATTCGGACACAGAATCAATTTAGTTTATACTTTTATACTTTTCTACTATAACTTTATAATAATAAATCTGTCTTTTTCTATCATATTTGCAAAATCTATTGTATAGTACGTATTATTTTCCTTTAATTAAGAAAAAGTTACTTAAAAAACTATAATATATAATAATTACTCTAACGTTTCGAGGCACAACAACATAGGATCGCCAGGTCACGTGATTTTTCTCGACCGAACGGACTCGCTCAGGTACAACAGAGGACGCAAACAGCTATCGGTATACGCTCTTTCTCACACTCCTGTTTACCTATAGCGCTTTTCATTTATATGCACGCGTAATTTGTTCGATCACATGGCAGTTGGAAAATTTCACCAAAAAAAACCTGTCTTTTTAGAATATTTATTTTTAATATTAAAAAATACCCTGTCAAAATAATAATTGTACTTCCCTGTCCTGAAGGAATGTACATAGCTTTGAATGTATAGTTGTATATTTTATACTCGTTAATAGTATGTACAGATTCAGATGAAATCTTCTGAAGTTCAGATGCATCCCCTGAAAATAATCCTGGGGCGCCCATGCAAGTATCTTGCAGAGTTAAAGTCGCCCTCAAATCGCCTGGCCTGTTTATTTTCTTTATATTTGAATATTTAAATTTACTTTAAAGTCACGTCAATGATATTTTGTGTAATAACAATTTTTACCCTTTTTGTAACTTTGGGGGGGAGTTTTGGGGAAAATAACCGCTACCCTCCAGCCAGACCGGCATTTTTGTATTAAACTATCATGGAAGAGTTACCTGAAAAATTTTCAGGTTGCCTAAAATACCTACTCAAAAATGTCTCACAGCTCTTATACTAATCGAATATGTAAATGAGCTAAGAGACCAAATATTTTTAGATATTCCAAGTAACAGATAAAACTAAAATTGTTTGAAAGAAAACAATCTCGATCGCAGGAAGAATACTATGTATTGTTATTTAACTAGTAAGAGGGGAGATGTGATGGTTGTTTGTTGTCGTAATAATATGTTGATTAGTGTTGTGCAACGAACAAATAATAAACAAAAATTTAAACCACAAACTAAAAGAAAGCTCTTAAATTAGTCTTTCCACCACCAGAGAAGAAGAATTACTTAGGATGGCAGGAGAAAATAAAGCAGTAAAAGCACCAAAGCTACTAATTTTCCGCAGCAAGATGAATCGCTATGAAAAGTTTTGCATTCGATTGGGGAAAGTGTCCGAAAAGTGAACAAAATTTATTTATGAATTTCCTAGCATAGCACTGAGCATAGGACTCATCAAGTCCTATGCTCTTCAATTTAGTCATGGATGAAATCATCAAAAACTTCAACAAAGGAAGAAGATATAGAATGGGAAACAAAGAAGTAAAAATACTCTGCTACGCAGACGACGCAATATTGATGAAGATGAAGACAGTCTGCAAAGATTAATCCACAGATTTAACATAACAGCAAAAGAATTCAATATGACAATTTCATCTCAGAAAACTAAAATAGAAATTGATGGTATCAGTATTCAACAAGTAATGGAAGTAAAATATCTTGGAATTATATTGTCAAGTTACGGAGACCTGGACAAAGAAGTGAGAAATCAAGTACAAAAAGCAAATAGACTGGCAGGATGCTTTAATAACACTATATGGCCAAACCGACATATTAACACTGAGATGAAGTCAAGAATTTATAAAGCCAGTGTAAGACCAATAATGACATATGCATCAGAAACAAAACCCGATACAGCCACAACACAAAGACTACTGGAAACGACAGAGATGAGAGTACTGAGAAGAATTACAGGAAATACGCTGAGAGATGAAAAGAGGAGTGAAGACATTAGATAACAATAAGCGAAAAAGGAGCGAAGATATTAGAAGACAATGTAATAACGTACAGTGTATAAACGAATGGACACTAAATAGAAAATAGAATGGAATGGGGGAGACACGTGTGGTCAAAATAGCAAGAGATAAATCACCAATCGGTAGAAGAAGTATCTGCCGACCGCGCAAAAGATGTAGTGGCAACCTTCCATAGAGATATCAATCCGCCAATGAACAATTAAAATTGCTTATAAAGAGGAAAAAGAAAAAGAAGAAAATGAAAATTGCGTTTTGTGCCTAAAGCGCTGGTTTCCTCGAAAACGGTGCCGACAACCTCCGATCGTAACACTGCGATGAATGACATCATAAAAAACTGTACCATGCAAAATAATAGCGTTGGTTTCCAAGGATGCGTTGGAAGCCACCGCTTGCTGAGCTTGCACGTTCCATTGCCCCAGTGAAGAACCTTGAATTTTTCACCGTAATCTGACGTAATTCATCGTAGTGCTACGGTCACTGTTTGTCGGTGCCGCTTCCGAGGAAACCCAGGCTTAAGGAAAATGAATTTCCAAAGTGCATAGAAAATGAAAAATTTGCAACTCGGAAAATATCGAAAGAAATGAGTTCAATTTTGTTACTCGGTGGTTTTCGAGGTCTCTGAACACATAAGAAGTTCTGACTCCCCAGATCGCTGTACCTACTGGTACAATCACTATGCAATAAATCATCATCCTCATTATTATTGACTCTATATACCAAGGTGGGTAATTCATCGCAGTGCTACGATCGCTGTTTGTCGGTGCCGCTTTCGAGGAAACCCAGGCTTAAGGAAAATGAATTTCCAAAGTGCATAGAAAATGAAAAATTTGCAACTCGAAAAATATCGAAAGAAATGAGTTCAATTTTATTACTCGGTGGTTTTCGAGGTCTCTGAACACATAAGAAGTTCTGACTCCCCAGATCGCTGTACCTACTGGTACAATCAATATGCAATAAATCATCATCATCATCATTATTGACTCTATATACCATGGTGGGTCTTGGCCTGTTCTAGGATCATCCTCCATTCCTTCCCATCTTTCGCCTTGGTTTTCCAGTTTCGTACTCTTAATACTCGTAATTCGTCTTCCACCTGGTCCTTAAATCGTCCTCCGTGCAATAAATAGTACATGGTTCGAATTTTATATCCAGATCCAAAAAATATCCCTCAGTAATAAGCCATCCATACGCAGTAGTTATCGTGAACGTAGACATCATGGAGGTAATTATTGCTAAGGTGATACAAAGGTTATCAGCTTTGAGTTGTTTTCTTATTATGGTATTCAATAAATAATGTAACAACTGCTGATTTATTTATTTACAATATTTATCTAGAAATGTACATACATTATTATTATAAATACATACATGAAATGTCAATAATTAATATTTTGCTTCATTTTAATTAGAGCAAGTTTTATTTTTACTAGAAATTAAGTTTGAATAATTTTCAGGATATGCAGAATGCAGAGCATTACATAAAGAATAGATTACATGAGGGAATGAACAAAATTTTATCACGAATGAACTAACTTTACGAAATACGCATTAATGTTGTGCCAATACACCACGTTGGCTAAACATTGCATAAACAAGCATAAACATGAAGCATCCCTAATCCTACTATATGAAGACAAATGTGTAGCAAACCCATCAGCAGGATTCAAAAGGCTTTAGTTGCCAATACTTAAAGTAGAAGTGAATAACAAGAATATATCAACAATAGCAGATGAGAAAATATGAAACGCAAGTCTTCAATTATACACAATACACACACCCAAACTTATATGGAATCACGATGTATTTCAAAGAAATATTTATTTCTTTTGAAAAAACTTGTTATTGTTGCGAATAATCAAGGTTTTTATTGAAAATAAACAAATATACAAGACAATCAGATGATACAGCTCGGTACGGCATAAGTTATTTGCTTGAGTTGCAAATTGAACGAAAATAAATAAACTAACTTTTGCGTCCAAAAACGAAAATATGCCTCATGCGGGGTTATAGAACTTACAACGAGGAAAGCTTATTGGTATTGTGGAGAAAGTAATGTTTTCAGAGGGACATAGCTGTAGAGCTAGGCGTAATACAGGGCGTTCTGTCCAAAACCTATGCTAGGTAACAGGAACTAGGAAAGCTCAAAAATAAAGCAAGGGGAAGTGGCCAAAAGTAATAATGGCTCTCCACGATCGTTTAATTGTCCAATCAGCTGGAAGACACCCAACCATTTCTCACCTGCAGCTCCAAAGGCAGCTTTTAGAAGCTACAGGTGTAACTGTTTCAGTTGAAACGATAAGAAGAAGAGTTCGTACCAAGAAGTATACAGCAGGAGACAGTTATGTATTCCCGAGTTATCCAGGCAGCACAAGATTGATCGCCTAAATTGGTGTCTTCACCACCAAAACTGGGACATTGGGAATTGACAAAATGTGCTATTTTCAAAAAAAATCAGGATTTGTGTAAAATCAGATGACCCACGAAATCGTGTACTTAGAGGTCGAAGAAGACAAGCAAGAACGAAAACTGTCAGATCTGTTCACAAATATACAAGGGGAAGTGTAATATTCTGGAGAGGAATTGTAATCCGTAATAAAACTCCTTTAATTTTCATCCAATCAACTTTAACTGCTCACAGGTATGTTGATAACCTGTAGTCAGACTCTGAAGAGGTGGAACAGGAGAAAATTTAATTTTATTGCATGATAATGGACCTCTACATACCATTAGAGTGACTACAGACATCATTGAAGCAGAAGAAAATTAGAGCTCGCCGAGATAATCCACAAAGCACCGCACGTCTAGTACAAGCTGCTCTTAAAGGATGGAGCAACCTACCACAACAAAATGTTGATAATTTGATTAGTAGCGTGCCCACACAAACTGAAGCTTGCATAAGGACTAGAGGTGATAACACTGACTACAACAAAATACAAAAAAAAATAAGTAAAAACAATTTAAACATTATTCGTTTTACATTGAAATTTTGTATGCTTATGACTTTCAGATTTCTCACCCCTTGATGTCTGCTCTTCAGCTATTAATGCGGGACTATCTGATCATGAAGCAGTGTATACGAAGTTTAACATCTTCAGCAAACCCTCCTCAAAAACCCGACGTTTAGGTAGGATTTTTTCCGCCCGGAATTTTCGTAAATTCCAAAATTTATGCTTAACTTCTGAGTGGCAATTTCCTTCTATAGACGTGGACTATAATTTCAGTGTTTTTCTAGATAAGCTTCTCCACATCTTCAATAAGGCATTTCCTTTAATTCCTATTAAGCCAAAATATCGGAAACCTTGGGTTACGAAAGGTATTCGCATATCAGCTAAGAATATGCGTTCACTACTATACATCAAGAAATTTACTACCAATGTTGCTGTCACTGAATATATCATGAAGTACAGGACAACATATCTAAAACTTGTCAAGTCAGCTAAAAAAGCCTATTATCAAAATCGTCTGGGAAGCTATAAAAATGTTGCAAAAGAGACTTGGTCTATAATAAACGATCTTCGAAATAAAACTAACACAGCTCAATCATTTTCCCTTCCAAATCCTGAAAGTCTAAACGACTACTTCGTTAATGTGAGTAAAAATATAACATCAACAATTTTTCCGCAACAAGATCCTATTTCCTATCTTCCTAATTCAAGACAGGTCTCGAATTCATTCTTTTTACGACCAGTCGATAACTCTGAACTTATCCAAACAATCAATTGTATCAAAAGCAAATCATCCTGTAGTACTGATGGACTATCTATAAAAATTTTCTCTAATCTCACAGAAAATGTGTTGGAAATCCTCCTCTCACTAATTAATGATTCCTTCGAAAAAGGTAAATTTCCAGAGTGCCTAAAGACAGCCATTATTATTCCTCTTCATAAGGGTGGCGAAAAATCTGATGCCTGCAACTATAGACCTATTGCCTTACTACCGGTACTCTCCAAAATTATTGAGAGACTCATTAAAACTCGACTTATGTCCTTTATCGTTGATAACAACATTTTATCACAAAATCAGTTCGGCTTTTTAACAAATAAATGTACCACTGATGCCATGTTTTCTGTACTACATGAGGTTTACCAAGCACTAAACAATAATCTTTATATTGCCACTGTTTTCTGCGACTATGCCAAAGCTTTTGATTGTGTAAATCACGACATCTTGATTACAAAACTAAATTTCTATGGAATTCGAGGTATTTCTTTGAATTGGTTCCAATCCTACTTGAATAATCGGAAACAACTAGTTAGAGCAAATGATACTGACTCTAGTCTCAAAAACATCGTCTGTGGAGTACCACAAGATTCAGTATTGGGTCCTATACTTTTCCTTATCTTTATAAATGACATTACTAATTTAAAAATCAATGGGAAAATTTTTCTTTTTGCTGATGATACCAGTATCACTTGGAGCAACTCAACTATTGCATCTCTTCATGAAACTATAACTTCGGATCTACTGACGATAAAGACCTGGTCTGACTCTAATTTACTCTCTTTTAACGTAAATAAAACAGTAGCATTATCCTATAAAGGAGCTCTTCAACCTTTGCCACTTCATAACAGCCAGATCAGTACCGTTGATTCTGTAAAATTTCTTGGTATTTTTTTAGACAGCAACCTCAAATGGTCCCTTCATATCGATTCGTTAAGTAAGAAACTCGCCTCAGCTTGCTATGCAATACGATCTGTCTCAAGGGAACTCAATTTAGCATCTTCTAAAATAACATATTTTTCGTTGTTCGAGTCTCATCTTCGATATGGTCTTCCTTTTTGGGGTTCTAGTACAGCTGCTCAATTTGATGTCATTTTTAGATTGCAAAAAAGAGCAATAAGATATTTGTTTGGCCTCAGAAGATCTACACATTGCAGAAGTTACTTCAGAGATCACGAAATTTTAACACTTCCATCTTTATATATTCTAGAAACGGTTTGTTTAATTCGTAAACACCTTCATGTCTTTCCATCAAGGCCCAATCATCTTTACTCCACCAGAAATTCAATATTTGATATTTATTTACCGATTCCATCCACTGAGTTAGTAAAGAAATCTATATTATATTCCGCAAAGAAACTGTACAATCATCTTCCGTTACAACTTAAATCTGCAACATCTTTCCCTAAGTTCCGAAAAATGACAAAAGCCTATCTATCCAAAAGACCATATTATTCAATAGAAGAATTTCTTAATGAATAACTAAGAAAATTGGGTTCCATGCGCAGTAGCATAAACTTGTCAGTTCCTTATGTTGTACCTATTTCATTTTATTTGTTGTATGTTCAATTTGCAATTTATATATGTTTTGCAATAAATTGTTTTTGTCTTGGCTTTTATATCTTATACTGTACATTGTTGACGATTTATCTAATTTTAGTAAATTGTAGTTGTTATTTGTTATTTATATTATGTTTTTCTTTTGACTGTATGTAAGCTTTGTCCATAAAATTTTAAAAATTTTCAGTGGCAATAAAGCATATTTCTATTCTATTCTATTCTACTTTAAAACAACTACAACACAATTTTTCTTATTTAAATTGTGAGAACGATTTCCAGAGTGGAAATCAAAACGTCAGTATTTTTAGGTAAAAATGTAATTGTCATTTCAAACAACTGTGGCTAATCGCATATAAACATGATATATTGATTATTGTCAATAAAAATATTTATCAGTGTTACATAATGTGTGTTTTCTTGTGCAACAATTTGTTAGTTAAGTTGTAAACAAACGCTTTTAACTGATACGAATGTTTTCCACATACGCAGTGATTTTTTGTCGACCAATAGAAAGTCGGAATTGAAAGTTGGATCGGTTACAACTGTTAATTAAAAAATGAGCAAAATAAAAGGGCTCCAGAAGTAGACCAGGCAGGGTTCACAGCGGAAAAGCATGTTTAGATCACATCTACACGGTCGAACAACTAATAGAAAAAAGAATGGCCAAAAATACATCCGTCCATCTAGCTTTTGTAGATCTTAAGAAGGCATATGACTCGATACCTAGAACAAACTTATAGGAAGCAATGGAAGACATCGAAGACCACGAATATTAATAAAAGCAGTAAAAGCACTCTAGAAGGAATAACAAAGTAACTACCAAAACGGGCAATAGAATATGCAGTCCATATATCAGACAATAGGACTGCTACAGAGCTACTCCATATCCCCATGGCGAGGCTACCCGGATGGATTATCAAACACGACTGATATGGGTGGATAGACGCCTGGCGGACCACCGGATGGTTAGATGGTAGTAGGAGGCCACTGCGGCTACCGCCGTTGTATTATTCGTGGTATAAGTAGCTGGATGGTCGCCAGGCAGGTATCTACCATCTACCATCCTATCAAACTTCATGCAGTGCGGCATCGGCCTCGAGATGAAGTGGACGAAGTAATGGAAAGAAGAAATCTGCAGGAAGGGGACTGGCAAAATACAAATAACTGAAGAGAACGGATGAGTGAAGGAATACATTGAGAAAACTGTGGAAATCCTTGGTATATAAAATAGTTAAAGTAACAGCATGCCATGAAATTATATTGTTGACTGGACTAAAGAAATAAGTGATATTCGTTTAAACTAAAATCGCTTCCTGAAAACTAGACACAAATTATACAGATATGAACACCTTAACACCCATCCAGGCACCTTTCTCTTGTATTTACTCGTATAATACGCATTATTCGTTCGGTGGTTCGATCGCATTATCATTTTATTAACGTTTCAGTTCGTTGACCTTTCTCTTCGTATACATATCAGTTGGAGTTGGCTATGGAATTTGTGCCGTTTTATGGACTGCGTTGGTTGGCAGAACTGCCCTTGCTGTGGCGCCTTCTTGATAAGTATTGATAATGTAATCGCCGCCGATGATGGATTATTCGATTGGACGATTGAGTTTTTATGGCGATGCTGTACTAGGTAGTGAGAGGAAAAGCGGCTGATACCGGTTCTTTAGAAAACTTTCCAAGAAAAGCAATACAATTTCGTTTTTCCGCTATTCTATTTATACTTGAAGTATTTGTATTGGGAATGGACAGTTTAATAAATTATTATTTATATAGGTAGGTACACAGGCTATTAGAAAAGAGGTTAGTGACCTGTGAATCCACTTCACTGAAAATTTCAATTTTCTCCTTATTTTTAAAAAATTATACGTTAAGTCAAAATAAAGCTTGGAAAGTGTAATAAATGGTTTGCTTTTCTTTAAGATATTCATATTGAAATCAAACTTGCAGTGGCGGCTGGTCAGAGGAGGCAAGGGAGGCTTAGCCTCCCCATAATTTTTTTACACGTGCTACACTGTTTTGTTTACTTTGCTATTTTGCTTCGCGTTAGAGATATCGGAAAAAGTTATTTGAATAAGTTATTCCAAATAATATTCTTATCCCACATAACAAATTTCATCACAAAATTCGCACTTTTAGTTTTTTCATGAGAGTCGCCAGCTCATATCACTTCAAAATGGTTGGGTAAAACCTGTACCATGCCAAAAATTTTATATGTATGTATCGTCCCAGTGGTTGTTCTTATTGTTTTACCATTGAAAAATTAAAAATTAAAACTAGCTTTCATCAGCCGGAGTTGTACAGTGGACCAGAATTAAAAATTTCTTAATGCGATGCAAGAAAATACAATCCTAAGTAGCCGGTACTTTTTATATATTGACCATTAGCTCTGAAGATGACTTTTATGTCGAAAGCGCTTAGATAAGGAAATTAAAATACATTTACACACTTAAATATACTTCTTTCACTTCTTTCAATAATGTAATTGTATATTTAGACATAGTTTCTAATTTCAAACAACTTTTCATAATACCATTTTTTGATATTCTGGAATAAAGGTACTTTACTCTTTAACGAAATTCATATTTTTGACATAACTCGTATAAAATTGATAAAATTTGATATCTGATGGTTGAGATTTAGATTTCTGTCTATTTAGTTTTCCATGTGGTTCCTAGCCACGCAGACACACTGTATAAGAGCTTCTGTATAAGAGTTTTCAAAATGCAATACCATATTCGGATTCAGCATAATCAAAAACAAAATAGAAACATATTTGATCAAAGTAAAATAACGAATTTATCGATATTTTTATAATTATTTATAAAAAACAATTGTTATTGTTTAAACAATTAATAAACAGCTAGCGGCCAAATCTGCGAGTAGAAATTTTTACTTTAACGTTGTATATAAAGTAACAAAAAAAGTTTTAGAAAAATATAAGCTTGTTTGAATTTTTCCGAAACAATGCATATTTTCGTTCTAATTGCACTCCCCTATTAGTATGGGACGAACACAACAAAGGTAAAAACTTTTCTCGCTAAGGAGACTCAGGAGCAACTGCTGAGCATTACACAATCTACAAATGTTGGCTTGGATAGGTATATTGAAGAGCCTAGGTGATTATAGAATGTTTATCTAGGAACAAAATATTGTTTTGTTACTTTACCTCGATTTGACTTATTTCTCGACATTTCTAGAACATTCTAGATTCTTAATACTTCTTCTTTTTTCGTCAAGAGACTGTTTCTATGGATTAAATATTACGGAACTGTAAGTACAATTGTTTTTAGGTTGATAAGCTGGGTAAATTGCTAATCGTAGTATTATCTTTGTTTATTATTTTTAGTTACTGAGTTAATGATTTGATATTAACTTGTTGCGGTTTATATCAACCGCAATTAACGTATCAACCATTTCATTGTACTTTTCGAGCATGTATTCTAGCATCTTATTAACTTTTTTAAATAAGGATTTAACGTGTCTCCTTTAATATAGTGACACGATATAACTCCTTAGCCTTTAAATCTCCCTTCGAATTCCCCTTATCATTCAGAAAAAATCCCTTCTCATCCTAGCCCAAGATCTTTTGAATAAACTCGCCCTTACTCTTCTGATCTTTCACAAAAGACTTCTCGAAATCGTCAATGTGTTTCCTTACCCAATTCTCCCCCTTCCTCCCGGAGACCATCCATAAAATCCGCGAAATCAGGTCAAACTGACGTCACACATTCAGTTCATGACGTCATTCACTCGGGGGATGAATAAGACCAAATGTTCATTCTGAATCTGGATGACCCAAGGGTTTATGTAGCGGAAGGGGATGAGGCGAATGGATTTTAAATATGCATAGGTTTGCTACATAGTTTTGCAGTTAGCCGAACGTTTCACTGCGATGATATAAAATTCTACAATTAATTATCAAAGATGTAATTATCTTGGTAATTGAATTGTGGTAATTAGCATTGAACACTATTGATAGTAGAATTTGGATACATGTAATTTTTTAACTTACCCCAGGCTGTGGGTGAAAAATAGGTCGATTTCGGGATATAATTCAGGAATTTTTAAAACCTATCAGGTGTTGTAAAGGACGATGCCAGGAATAACTTCTACTAAAATGTAACCAAAAATATTGTGCGCTTTTTTTTCTATTGCGATTTTCATTTGTTAAATTTGCAATTTTTAATGATTTTTAATTTTGCAGCTTAGGATATTGATTTTAGAGAAAAACTTTTTAATAGAAAGTTGTAATAAATTAAAAAACCTACAATTTGAGGTACGGTAAGTTTAATTTGGTTAATTGGTTATTGCAAAACAGCCTGCGAAAAGTCCAAAATGGCCGTTTTTTACAATTGCATTATTTATTGTACAAATATTTTTTTTATTTTTAAAGCTTTAATATGAAGATATTTCAATTCCAAACATAAAAAAATTGTAAAGCCAGATTAACGAATTTGTTGCTTAGATATTATAAATTGTTTATACCAAGAGGTCAAATGTCGAAGGCTATAACTTTTTGGAAGAAAATCCTAGAGAGTTAGTGAAACATCTAATCTCCTTCTAAAGAGTTAAATTTTCATATTCTGATGTAAATAAATGCGTAAAACATTTTTAAACCTCTAATTTTTGGGTTTGAAAATAAGGGGACAAATTTCGTTATAATCATTTAGAGCTGAAGCGGCCCTGTACATCCTATGAGTTTTTAACTTACATATTATTGTTGCTGAAGATAAAATGAAGATTTATAAAAAAATAAAAAAATTCTTCGACCAATTGAAGCCGAGATAATTTTTGGGTTTGAAAATAAGGGTGCAAATTTCGTTATAAACATTTAGAGCTGAAGTGGCCCTGTACATCCTATGAGTTTCTAACTTACAGATTATTGTTGCTGAAGACAAAATGAAGATTTATAAAAAAATAAAAAATTTCTACAACCAACTGAAGCCGAGATAATTGTTTTTTTTTCTTAAGTCGTAGTGAGTTTATTTATAACAAATAAGAAATTATTTTACAGTCACTGACTAAAGAAAGACTTATATTATCTTAAAATAAAAATTATTATAAAATATAATTACATTTAATTATTAAAAATTATTTTTAAAATCGGTGCTTTTGCGAGCGGCCGAATTTTGCAAATCGCCCGGCTCGCTTCAAATCCGCGCGGTCGGATAATTTTTACGTAACTTGTATTAAATTTTGACAGAAAACAATTTAATAATATTACCATTATATTACCTATACCCCGGACCGAGAACATGACCAACAAGATAAGGATAGGTAAGGAGAGAGAGGAAGGAATAACTATACAGAAAAAAAGTTAGAATACTTAAGTCACGTTATGAGGCACAGTAAATATAGAGTACCTCCAGCTAATTATCCAAGGGAAAATAGAAAGCCGAAGGAGTCCAGGGAGCAGAGCACTAGTGGTTCCAAAACTTGCGGCAATGGTTCAGATTGTCATCTTCCAAACTATTCAGATCTGCCGTAAAGAAAGTCAGTATAGTCATGTTAATTGCCAACGTGCGGAACGGAAAAGGTACGTGAAGAAGAAGATGAGGTAGATGCTGTGAAGTATAGTTGATAAATCTATTATTAACTATAGCTTTTCTGTACCGTTCAGTGCTTAATAAGTTTTGCGCATTTCGTTTGATTCCCATATCAAAGTATGGGATGCTGTTTCCATCTGAAGAAGACATATGTAAACTGTAAAGAACTGTATTCTGTCAAAGTTGTTGTCCCAGAGCTCGACTGTATCAAAGGCTTTTTTATCTTCAGTGAAAACAAAACAATACACTCGATTTTTCTATGACATTTTCATATTGACAAGTAGATTCGTCAATATGGCGTCCCTGCCATTTCCAACTATCGAATGTGAAAAGTGGTACTTTTCAGGAGAGCAAAATAACTTTTTTTTAGAGATTCCTAAATCAGCGCTTTGACAAATGGGAAAATTTTCATATTTTTTGTATGTAATGTTTAATCCTTTTACAAATTTGAACTGCTTATCATTTTTTCTTTCCAAAAAATCACATTCGTTACTTTGCGAATAATATTTTTCGTATAATAGCGAATAACTGTATAATCAAATAATGAAAATCCGTTAAAATTAAATCATAAACTGCCTCACAAGAATTTCTTGGAAGCGATACTGAAACAAAATTCGCACATGTAAACACTTACATTTTATTCTTCTCAGCAGTTTAGCATTTTCGACAGTTTACAGATTATAATTGAATAACTGTTGAATAAATTTCAACACAAACTAACGAATGTGACACATTTGACATTTAGCGTTGTACAAATATACCTTTAGTTATATTTATACAAAACAAAAGTATCGAATATAACCATTTTGGTCAGTTTGCAGTCAACCAATAGTCTAAGAGCTAGAGCCGAAAAATCATCGTCATAAGTAATATGGAGTTTGGCATGTGAAATGTGTCTATTGTATATCGATAATTATGACCCCTTTCAGGCTGACACCTCAGTGGATACAGGAAGTAGCAATAAGGGATGAAAGGGGAAAGTTAGTGTAGTCATTAAAGGTTTTCACCTCCTATTTTGTTAAACCTCCATCGATTTGCATGAAAATTGGTGACTAGTTAGAGCTCACCTCAAGAAATAAAAATGATTTGGTGCCAACTTGCACTTTTACCCTGGGGGTGGATACCACCCCTTTTCGGAGGTGAAAACTATTTTATTAAAAATAACCCCACAAATCGATAGAGGGGCAAATTATAAGTAAAATTTGTTATATCATGTTATCAATACTTTTTGAGTTATTAAAGATCAAAGATTTGTCTGTTTAAGAGCACATGCGTGAAGTTACGGATGATAAAAAAACATATTAATTAGTTGTATGTTACTACAATATTAGTCCAGAAAGCCACTGCGCATCCGCTAGAAACAATATTCTAATTCGGATTTTTTGCATAATCTTACTCAAAAAGGACTCCTTTTAACAAATTTGCATGTTGCCAGGATCAAAAGGTGGTCAAAAATTTTTTAAACGTTTTTTTTTTGTTTTTGTCCTAAAATTATTTTTTGCATGGAAAAATGTTTTTTTAGGTTTTTTGGATCATTCCAAACAGAAAAGGTCTTTAGTGACTTTTCTCTAAAAATGATAGTTTTTGACATATAAGCGATAAAAAATTGAAAAATTGCGAAATCGGCCATTTTTAACCCTCAAAAACTATGTGAAAAACTGAAAATTTGTATGTTGTCAAGGTAGGTAGATATTCTTTAAACATCGATTGATGAAATCCCGAAGAGTTTTTTGCAATACAATATTCAAAACTCCTTTGTTTTTTAATTGCTAATCAAGCGTGCGCGACATTATTTTCCACCGACAGTATGATGCAAATGAAAGGAATAAATTCGTTGTTTTGTAAACCGGCGACGTTAAGGAAAAATTCCGAAACAGGTCGCTTTTTATTTTTAAGTTATGATATTGTGGCATATATGGTATACTAGTGACGTCATCTGTCTGGGTGTGATGACGTAATCGATGATTTTTTTAAATAAGAATAGGGGTCGTGTGGTAGCTCATTTGAAAGGTTCTTCAATTCTCTATTCAGTAATTTAAACTTTTACATAATTATTTATACAGGGTGTCCTTCTAATTCTTTTTTTTTCAAATAATTTAATTTAATAAAAATTTTTTGGACACCCTGTTTAAATAATTATGTAAATGTTTATATTACTGAATAGAGAATTGCAGAACCTTTCAAATGAGCTAGTACACGACCCCTATTCTCGTTTAAAAAAATGATCGATTACGTCATCACGTCCACATGGATGACGTCACTAGTATACCATATATACCACAGTATCATAACTTAAAAATAAAAATCGACCTGTTTCGGGATTTTTCCTTAAAGTCGCCGTTTTACGAAATAACGAATTTATTCCTTTCATTTGCACCATACTGTCGGTGGAAAATAGTGTCGCGTACGCTTGATTAGCAATTAAAAAACAAAGGAGTTTTGAATGTTGTATTGTAAAAAACTCTTCGGGATTTCATCAATCGATGTTTAAAGACCTACCTTGGCAACATTAAAATTTTTAGTTTTTCACATAGTTTTTGAGGTTTAAAAATGGCCGATTTCGCAATTTTTCAATTTTTAATCGCTTATATGTCAAAAACTATCATTTTTAGAGAAAAGTCACAAAAGACCTTTTCTGTTTGGAATAATCCAAAAAGCCTAAAAAACTTTTTTCCATGCAAAAAAAATAATTTTAGGAAAAAAAACAAAAAAAAAACGTTTAAAAAATTTTTGACCACCTTTTGGTCCTGGCAACATGCAAATTTGTTAAAAGGAGTCCTTTTTGAGTAAGATTGTGCAAAAAGTCCGAATTAGAATATTTTTCCTAGCGGATGCGCAGTGGCTTTCTGGACTATATTATTTTTATATCATTTCGATATTATAAATATTATAAATTTAGCAAAAGTGTATTCAAATATGTCAAATGTACCCATTATTGGACACCTCCAGTTTCTGCACATCTTCAGTTTATATTTATAGAAAAAATGCAATTAAATATCGAAATAATATAAAAATAATATTTTACTAACATACAATAATTAATTAATATGTTCTTTTTATCATCCGTAACTTCACGCATATGCTCTTAAATAGACAAATCTTTGATCTTCAATAACTCAAAAAGTATTGATTTATTTTAATAACATGATAAAACAAATTTTACTTAAAATTTGTCCCTCTATAGATTTGTGGGGTTATTTTTAATAAAATAGTTTTCACCCGCGGGAAGGGGTGGTATTCACCACCAGGGTAAAAGTGCAAGTTGGCACCAAATCAGTTTTGTTTCTTGAGGTATGCTCTAACTCTAACTAGTCACCAATTTTCATGCAAATCGATGGAGGTTTAACAAAATAGGAGATGAAAACCTTTAGTGACTGCACTAGTTTTCCGCTTTCTCCCCTTATTGCTACTTCCTGTATCCACTGAGGTGTCAGCCTGAAAGGGGTCATAATTATCAATATACAATAGACACATTTCACATGCCAAACTCCATATTACTTATGACGATGATTTTTCGGCTCTAGCTCTCCGTCTACAAATGAAAAACTGTTCATATTCGATGGTTTGAACAGCATATTTCCCGCGCTCCTAATCAAGCTACAATAACGAGAATTTGCCACAAGATGAATCACGCATAATGCCAGGGCAAGGTATCGGATCTGAAAAACCCGATTTTTCACATTCGATAGTTGGAAATGGTAAGGACGATGTAATCCACTTAGCCTAGATCAAACGTTGTTAATAGCAACACGATGAATCTTTTCTTTAATTATTTTCTTATATTTATAATTTTTAAAGCATTTGTTCATACCCTACAAAGCACTAACCATTCACTGCGCTTATTTAACATTTGCTCACCAGTAGCTACCTGTTCCGACCCACTTTTGAAAAATTAGGGATTATGTCCGTGTAACAGCCGTTCAACCACCTGGGGAAATGAAAACTCGGAAAATGTGCAACGTGAAGAATCACTTGTGCGGAAACTAGGTAGAAAAAGGAAATACGGCTATAAAATTGAATTTTTACCATTGAAAGTTACGGTCGTGTCTGCGAAGTTATGTACGAAATTTGGTCCTGCGTGTATGGCCATTTTTATGTCATAAAGTTATAAGGCAATAATAAAAACTACGGCCGTAGTGACAACTTCAATTTTCCGTTTATAATTTTAACCAAGATTTCATGGCATATTGCGGAAGCAGAGAAGTCTACAATAATGAAGATATCGACACAAATATAATTATTGTTAAATATTTAAAGTAACGTTCTTTTTTTATGAATTAATATGTATTTTAATGTTGAACAGGTTGCATATGTGAGTCCATAATGAATAATATGCAATAAATAATAGACTAACTCACAATCAATTTTTATTTACCCCGGACGACTGGTTTCGCTTTCTACAATATGCACAGCATCATCAAGTCCCGGTAATAATAAACTAAATGATGCCGATACAAGGAATGATTTTGAACATATTATTATGTACTATCATACTTTTTGCTCCGTTATTGCTATTACGATACAGATGGAAAGGATAGACACTGATTAACAAATATTTGGCCAGTTTCGCTGCTTTCTCCATGGCAAGGAAAAATATCATCAAAAAAGGAAGGAATTTCCTGAGCCCTTTCCTCCTGCCCATCATATTTCAATGAGCGTATACTTAGAGTAGATGTAGAGTGGGATACAAAGGAAGCAATTACATACCTAATTATATGCTATGCTATGGAACAGAAATAATTAAAATGCATAAACCAAGGGAAGAAACAACGAAAATCAGATATAATGAGGAGTTAGAGAAGGAAAAGGACTTCTTCACTTTCTGTATCTTGCAATATGTATCAGAGATTGTATGTCGTTAATCTCTGTCCATTGCCTTATGATTCGGAGCCAGGACATTTTCTTAATGGTTTCGAAAATTTGGCGTTCTTAGTTGATTCTTTTAAGGACATCTACATTTGTGACTTTCGCCGTCCATGGTATCTTTAGGATACGGTGATAAGGAATAGAACAAAGAATGAGAAATGACAGAAATAGTAGAAGAATGGGGAAAATTTAGAAATACTATGGTAAATACAACAAAACTACTATGTGAGACCACACCTAATAGAAAAGAGACACGGACAGAATGGTGAAATAAGGAGGTGAAAATAAAAGAAAAGAAGAAATTGTCAAAAGAATACATACAAAACAAAACGCGACAATAACATGAAAGATACAAAATAAAAAGAACGAAAGTTTAAATAAAAAAATATGAAAAAAATATTTTTTTTCTACAACCGTGTTAAAAATGCAATTTTTAGCACTCCATACGAGCGTTAAAAATGCTACTTTAAGGCACTAGTGCTTTAAAATATTTTTAAGGCACTGCAGTTCGTATTGACCGTATAGACAATTTTGATGTAATGTCAAAACAATATAAAAATGGAATGTCAGTCAAGTTCAAGTAAAAGACTTTGTAGATATTGTCCTGTAATTACGTTTGTAGAAAAAATATTGTATGATATGCGTATTAAAAAGTACATTTTTAAGGCACTCATGTGAATTGCAGAGCAATTCACATGCGTTCCTTAAACGTGTACTTTTAACATTTATATCATAAATAACTATTAAGAAACGCTTTTCTTTAGTTACGAGTGACTAAAATTAAACATATTATAAAAAAATCAACTAAAAAGCAAAAAATAAAAAAAAAATAAAAAAATCTAACAAAGAAAAGCGTGGCGCGTTTTCATCGAATAAACGGCTTTTGCACCAAGCTTTTCTTTAACAAATGTGTTAGATTTTTAATTTTTTTTTATTTTTTGCTTTTTAGATGATTTTTTTATAATATGTTTAATTTTAGTCACTCCTAACTAAAGAAAAACGTTTCATAAAAATATTTTTTTCATATTTTTTTATTTTTCACTTTTTACTCTTACACTTTTTAAGCATTACAATATAACGTCATGTTAATTAAAATATTTATAAAACATATGATGTACAAACATGAAAAGTAGTCGGAATCAGCAAAAAGTTTAAAACTTTATTGTTTATTTATAAAGCATAACGTAAACAATTAACGTAAAAAGTGAAATTATGTATAGTTAATATAATTAGCTACAATCTGTAAAAGTTTCAAGTTTCTTCATTGTAAAAAACCAGAGAATTTAAGCATTTTCCGTTAAAATCGTTTTTTTTTATTTAAACAATTAAGAAACAAAAAATTTGTTTATTGACTATTCGTGTATTGTTCTTGCGAATGCATATGTCTACAAATTTTCATTCATTTGCATTGAAGAAAAGTCAGTCAAATTAACGTCTAAAGATTTGATGCAAACTATTGAAGTAAAGAAAAGCGTTTAAAAATAGTTAAAAATTAGAAAAAAACTGGGACAAGTTGGGAGAAAAAAATAGTACATGCTTACAAAAAAAAATAGTACAAAAAAAAGAAAACAGTAAAGAAAAAATATAAAATTGGTTTATAGAAGACTGAGAGCCCTACGAAACAACAAAGAAATAAAGCAAAAACAAACAGTGACCAAAAACGGAACAATATTAACCGAAGATAAGGATATAATTGAAAGATGGAGAGAACATTTCTAACAACTATAGGTTTTTAAGTTATGTTAGTTTTAAGTTGCATATTTAATATAACTTAAATAAAACACGGAAACATAATTGTATATAATTTAATAAATTTGAAATTTTACCTAATTTTCAAAAAATGTATTCCTTATGCCGCGTCCGCATTGGTAAATTTTTCGTGCGTACCAGCTGTTCGTCGCATAAATCGGACGCAAGAATTATCGACGCACACAACGCACACGCTCCATCGGTTGTCGGTTTTGAGCGAAGATCAAATGATTTGAGCACCGCGTCCTCACTGGTAAAAATTTGCGACACAAATTCAGTTCAATACGCACAAAAAATTTACCAATGCAAACGCGCTATTATAATATATTTGTAGAGAGCGGAATATATGCAAAGTGCATATAGATGCATATATTGCATATTTTCAGACAATAAACACAACATTGCATATTTAAGCTAAACACGATTCATTTTGCATATTTTAAAAATAAATTATATAAAAGTTTAAAATTTTCCTCTCTTAGTTGGAATTTTATAACTTCGATATGAACGAGCTCGTTATTTATCGCTCATCTGGAGTTTCCCATTACTACCTGAATTTAACAATTATGGGTGTTCCCAGAAAAATATTATTTTATTAGCGTAGCAAGTCGTAGGTACCTACCTGCTTTTAAGGGTCTAATAATTATTTTGTCAGTTTCCGGCCAACATTTGTTTAAAGTAAACGTTGTATCGTATTTAGTGTTTTTGAAGTGATTGGTATATATTAAATTTAAATATGTCTACCATTCAAAAACGTGCTTGGATAAAGTGTTTTCCCGAGTTAAAGCTAAGTGGAGACAAAGTATTTTGCAAGGCCTGTTCCAAAATCGTAAGTTACATTCATTTTCACATTTCATTTTTTAAATGAGGAACTGACAAACAAAAGCATCATGTCCCACAAAAGAAATTTTTCTGGAAAGAGTGTTTTTATTCGACAAATTCGCTTTTACTTCTATAAAGACGGACATAGAGAGAAGCATCAAAATACAATAATCCATCAAATTGTAGACAATTCCGCTTTTGTTCTTCAGCTTAAGTAACGTACTTTGTTCTTTAAGTAACGTACAAATTGCTGAAGAACTTATGTTCATAAAAGTTAATTTTAGTTTTTTACCAGATCTAATAAAGTCATTAGAACTAAGGAATTTACAATTAAGTGATTCGGTTAATCTTGTTAACACTTTTTCTGCTCATTGTCAAAAAATTCCCGGAAATACAGGGATTACAATTAGAAATAAATTAAAAAATGTTTTAGAAAAAAATGAGGGCTTCGATTGTTTGATGAAAGTTGTACGTATTTTTGAAGGCAACTTTTCTGAAGATCTTACGACTTAATATATTGTTTTATTTTTGAGTATTTTTAATATGCATTTGCATATTTAGACAAATTTAGAAAAAATACCTGCATATTTGTAGTAAAAGTAATGCATATATATGCGCATATTTTGGTAATGTTGTGTTGCATATATTCCGCTCTCTATATATTTTTGTATAACCTCCATTTTTTGTACAAATTTGGGTAATTATTTCTAATAACGCATAGTCAGCCATTTACAATTTTAGCGTGTTGTTTTTAGTGACAGCTGAAAATATTTTCGTGATTAAATGAGAATATAAACCGTTTGCTGTCAAGGGAGTTGATAAAATATTCGGAATAAACTAGTTGACGGAAAGTTCTCGTTTTAGCTCGTCCTTGATAATCATTAGGAAAATATTACAAGCAAACACTTCGCAGTGGTGATTAAAGATAGTATTTTGAGACACGGGTACAAAGGTAAAAAATTGTTATAGGTAAATTTGAAATAATTTGGTGTATGCTATACCTAGAAGAACTAATGGAAGTACAGTGGAACCTCGATAACTCGGATTAATCGAAACCGAGGCCGATACGGGTTAAGCGGAGAACACATCTGAGCGACCAGGACACTGCTCTACCTATCTAATGTAGTTTACAGAATTGAAATTGGACTATTTAAGCGGCCTCAGGAATATTTTAAAATTACAAACAATTTTTTGGCTTATAAACAAATAGAATATCTCGGGAAATATTAAATTAAATTAAATTATGAAAACGGTATTGGAAAAAAAGCGGCAGGACGCTTCTTTTAAAAGAAAAAAACGTTTAATTGTGATAAGTGGTTCCTGAGATACAACTGGTCAAACTTGACCGGCATTTACGGCAAAGATATAAACAATAGGATCATAATTTTCGAACCATCACCTTTTTATTTTTGTCCTCTTTCTCCACACCAATTTTCATATCTTTAAAATACTCATAACATATATTACTACAATAAAATCTATCGATAACACGAGTGAAAATTGTCAAAAATAGCAAAATTCCAATCAAAAATTAGGTTGGAGAAAATGTAATCTCAAAGTTCAAAATCGGTATACGTTAAAAAAATGCGTTTTTTCGGCTTCCCATGGAGCAATTTTCTTCATTCTTTTTTTGTTATATAATAAAATAATTGTTAAAATAACTAAGAAATAATACAAGAACACATAATATAACATATACAGTGAAAAATAGAAATATAAAAATATAAAAAGATGAGTATTTTAAAGATATAAAAATTGGTGTAGAGAAAGAGGACAAAAATAAAAAGGTGATGGTTTGAAAATTATGATCCTATTATTTATATCTTTGCCGTAAATGCCGGTCAACTTTGACCGGTTGTATCTCAGGAACCACTCATCATAATTAAACGTTTTTTCTTTTAAAAGAAGCGTCCTGCCGCTTTTTTTCCAATAACGTTTTCATGATTTAATTTAATTTCATATTTCCCGAGATATTCTATGTGTTTATAAGCAAAAAAATTGTTTATAATTTTAAAATATTCGTGAGACCGTTTAAATAGTCCAATTTCAATTCTGTAAACTACATTAGATAGGTACAGTATCTTTTTATAGAAAAATCATAGTTATTCTTATGTATCATAATTATTGTGGTTATTATAGCGACCGTAAATTTTTAATTACCAATTCAATTGTTGTTAAAATGTGCATTCAATTTCCATCGGCTTCTGGAATTATAATCTATGCAAAAAGAGCTTTTATACTAGCAAGTTATTTAATTATTGATAAACAATTACTTATCCAAAATTGTAGTTGAAAATTAAAGATTTTGTTGGAAAAACCCGCAGTTTCCGGGGAAGATTTTCGTTGAAGTAAATTGTGAAAAATACGTCTCTATGCAGAATTTAATTACGGTGAATTTTTATTTGGGTGTTATTGGTGTAAAGTTAAAATATTTGGAGTTATTGAGGAAAAATTGAAAAAAACACGATTTTCGGGCGCCATTTTGTTTATAAAAAAAGTAGCACACCATCTGCGGACTTTGCATACCTATATTATTAATATATAAGATCATGAGATTCGATTCCAGCAATAAAATTGCTGGTAAATAACTTTTCCCAAAAATGGCATATTCTCCAATAATCTGCCCAGACTATAATAAGAGGACCTAAATATCGCTTACTCCGGTTGATCATTCAGGGCAAAATCGAAGGAAAATGCTGGGTTGGAAGAAAACAACTGTCCTGGCTGCGTAACCTTAGACAATGGACAGGTCGAACGGTCGAGGAATTGTTTTAACTCAATTGGTTCTTACGACCGAGAAACATTTCATCAGCTTGGTAAAATACGACGACAGCCAACGCTTGAAAACAAGCACGGCACAAAAAGAAGATCTTTCGCTTCCATACGCTACTGCTGGTCGTACTATGGTCTTATATATCTGGATTGTTGCATCTCGTGAAAGAAGTTTTGACTTCATTTAGAGGAGCAGATTTTCTAAATGCATTTTGTCCACTTTTTGTAATTTTGGCAAATAGAGAAAAACTGCTACGCGTTTGGCAAGAAATTAAACGAAAAACTGATATACCTAAAAAATGGATAAAAAATCATTCAAATATTATACCTATATGCCAAAAATCTAGTATTAATAATATCCCAAAAAACTTGAAAAAACTGTTGGACAAACTGCATTCAGATTGTCATCCTTGGACAAAACGCATTTTGATTGTCTACACAAGCGGTATGACTGACTTTTGGTAGTAACGATGTAATAAAGCTCAAGTAACTTCATACAAATAGTATTTTATTTTTAAATACAAAATATTGTTTAGAAATGAATGGAACAATATGGTATTTTACATGTCATAAAGGTCCCCATTGTCATCATCATTGCAATCACAGCACTCAGCTCCTTCGATATCATCATCATCCTCAGTTTCACCAAGGATAGCTTGATTCCCATTTTGCTCACCAGTGTCAGAAAGAATTGGTTCTAACCATGCTAGCTCAGGATCGTTGACCCAATTCGTCCCTGATAGTTCTGGAGTTTCGAGAGGTTCTGGAGTTTTTTTGGTTTAATTTGGTTTTGAAGTTCTACAGTAGGTAAGTTTAAAGTCGAAAGCTTCTTTCCAAGTTTCAATAATGTTTTTAATTGTTTGGATGGATCATTATTTCTGTATAACAGTTCGGTCTTAGGCAAAATATCGTTGTTGTTTTGTGATCTCTTAATAATGATTCGTTTGGCTGCACTGATTCCTGCAATTTTTTTAAAGTGGTTAACGCACTTTTTATATCATAAACTGTCCAGTCTCTACCAAGTTGTTTAACTTCCCCCTTCTTGGAGTAAATGTCATAATATTGTGTAGGGGTTTTTATTGTACTGTAGACTGTAGGGTCGTGTAACTTTTTCAATTTGTCCGAAATCACGGTCCGCTGGCAAATATAAATATCCGCGTACCGGAAAAATAAGTATGATACCACAGATTTAATATTTTGTGGGACATCTCTGTACAACCATAACATGAGCATATGCATATGCATCATGTGTGCATTTTTATTCTGAAGCGCACAACCATCTGCTAATAGTCTTAACTGTTTTATATCTGATGCACATTCAGATTTATTAAGAAAATCACGTAGATCAGGACTTGTTTCTGCAGATCCCCTTTTTGCTTGATGTTCCATCTAGGTGTAGAAAACTGGCTTTTTAATATACACGTCCGTTAAACAAAAACAATAAAAAACTGCTGGGCGTAAAATGCATCTTGAATAGGCACTTTCGGTAAGACTTAAACCTGCTGAAGGTCAAAACAGTAGGAAACAGTGTGCTCCGGTTTTTCATTCATTAGTTTAAAAAATTGTTTGGGCCTTACTTAATGTAGGTACACGTAGAGAAGTTCTTAGTTTCTCTATTTCAGTTTTGTCTTTGCAAAAGCTAATAGAAGTTTGGGTCCTGACACAAAAGCCACATACGTCAGTAGCAGGGCTTCCAAATGCAATATTAAAATGAGTATTAAAGATCCTACTAAATTACTTGTAATTTGCTTTCAAATTCTCAGCAGTACTCTGATTGTACAGATTCCATAAAATAGTAATATTATTTTCAGATGATAAATAAATGCGCCGAGATTTAGCACGCCCGTAATGACTTTCATGTCCTTACAAACTGGCTTTAAATTTTTTAACATCTTCAAATTTATCAACATTCTTGAAAGACCGTTTGTCCCCTCCACGCTTCTCAACAATACCACTGCCAGATTGCATTTTTCTTTTTATCAGTTTATTTCTACCAGTTAGATGTCTTTTTCTTTTTCTGCTACCACGGTCCATATCACCAACTACATGATCCCCTGTCACAACTACATCCATTATTTTATATTGTTTTGTTAAAAATTGGAAAAACAAACGCACATAAAACAAACTTAACAGTACAGACACCAAGTATACAACGACAATGACTGCCAATGACAAACAAATCGCAATTAGTCCATAGCGCACGGACAAACTTCGGTTAGTTTGTCTACCGTCAATGGACATACAGCACATAGAAAGTCCAAGGTATTTTGTTTATTTAATTTTCAGAAGACAGAATGCATTTAGAACCTCTTTCGTGACACAAAATGGTGGCTCTATACATATAGTTTGCGATGCCATCTTTAGTTGAAAATTTGAAAAAATGGACAAAATGCATATAGAAAGTCTGCTCCTCATAGATGTTGCATTGCAAAGAAAGATCTGTTCCCTGCTATTATTCGCGTTTCAACTTCTCGCTCTGTAAACATAATATGGCTTAGTATGTAAACACTTGGCTTAACTTATTGGCTCAACTCATTGGTCCAACTAGTATGCCAAACATGTACTGGGACCTTTAAGCTATGCTTCCTTTGCTTTCGGATGTTTCTTCTTATTTGTTTGAATATTTCTTTGTGTGAGGTTTAGCTTATTTCATGTTTTAGTAGAATTTATAATATTGTTATAAATAGTTGCCCTCGTAGCAAATTTTTAATTGCTGAACGAACAGACTGATAAAATCAGTAATTAACAATACATAATGCTAAAATAATATCCGTTTTCAATCCCAACCAGCTAGTACCAGTCGCATGGATATTAGAAAACGACATAATTATTTAAATAATTTAAAGACATTTCCCAATTTTCATCGGCCAATTTCCATGACAAACGAAAACGTGATTTATTCTGACAGGTTTATTCCAGGATAGAAAGTTATTTGTATTTTCGGTTAAAAAATCAAGAGACATCCATAAATAACATAATAAAACAAGTTTGATAGCATCACGCTTTGCTGAGGCTTGTCACGAACGAAAAGTTTTTTTTGTCGGTTTTGTGGCTTCGTTAGGAAAACAGATTGCTGTATTTGCTTGAATAATTTAAGTGATAAAAATGTAGGTCTTGCTGTTGTTAGCATTTTAGTCTATCTATGAAATGGGTCGTTAGCTTTTCCTAATTTAGTATGAATATTTCTGAAAAATGCGTGCAGCCCCTGATTCAACAACCATGATATGAAAACTCGAGGCGATTGGTAGTTTTGATTAGTCGATAGATTTAGTATAGTATAAGTAAGAAATATAGTAGAAATACTTTCATAAGGGGATGGGTACGTAGTTTCTGCTCCAATGCTATTCAAATGGGATTCATTTTTTTCGAATCCTGAGAAAACTAGTATTTTTGAAAAATTTAAACGCAGAATGAAAGATTGCGTTATTAGCGAGGGCCGAAAGTTCCTGAGAACTTCTATAATGTTTATTTTAATAAGTTACAGGGGTGAAAAGCTTAGAGAAAATTTAGTGTGATTTTTAATTTCAAATATCTCATTCAAAATAAACTTTTTATTTATTCTAAGGGACTTTCAGCCCTCGGTAATAATTTAGTCTTTCATTCTGCGTTTAAATTTTTCAAAAATGTTTATTGGTTTTTTTCAGGATTCGAAAAAAATTAACACAATGTCTGTGGTAATATTTTCCAAATCTATCTTTGTCATACAACGCACTCAGTCGAATAGAATATTGTCAGCATATTTACTGTCAGTCAGACAGTGACAATTTTAAATATTTGACATGACATCGTGAATATTTTGAGTTGTTGATTAAATAATATTGATATACAGGGTGAGTCATGAGGAACTGTACATACTCCTACCTCGTATAGAGGCTCCTATGGGGAATAACAAATGACCATTAAAAAGTGTCTGCTCCCATTGTTTAATAATATACAGGGCGAGTTTCGCATTTTGACAGAAATTTGTATTCGTCATAATTGTTGAACGGTCAGATCGATGTGTCTCTTATTTTGGTCAATCGTTACACTATTACCACCGAATCAACTGATTTACTCAAACTAGAAAAAAATCAGGTCCGGCTTCAAAAAAATTAGTTCGTTTGGGTCTTAGAAAAAATTTCACCCTGTATAAGCTTTTTGAAAACTATAATATGAATTTTACAAATTAGACAAATAAGCAATTAAAATGACATATTTATTTTTTTCCCCACACGATTACTTATTTTTTTTATAAAAAAATCAAATTTGACTATGGATTAAAAGTTTGGTAAAGTGAACCATAGATTTAAAAAAAATAACTTTTATTACAAAAATTAATTTTTTTTGAACAAATATTTAATTTATGTCACCACCTAATCAACTGATTTATTCAAACTAGAAAAAAATCAGGCCCGGATTTAAAAAATTAGTTCATTTTGGTCTTAGAAAAAATTTCACCCTGTATACGCTTTCTGAAATTTCTAATATGAATTTTAGAAATTAGACAAATAGGCAATTAAAATGGCATATTTATTTTTTTCCCCACACGATTACTTAATTTTTTATTAAAAAATCAAATTTGTCAAAATCGGAATTTTAACCCAAAAATGAAAAAAAAAATGAAATCACGGTTTAACTCGCTACAACTCTGTTCCGGTTTAATTTTTTTTTTTGCTGAAATTTATACAGCACATATCTCCTACCATTGTGAAGACTATGAAAATTGTTGTAGACTTTCAGTTTTCTTCTCATAAAAGTTATGAATTTTTAAAAATGAAAGGTTCATATTCGTTAATTGCAAAGTTAAATCGCAAAAATTAAGTGAAAAAATTTAAAATTTATCTATTTGATCACGTCTATGTTAAACTATAGAGTCCAAAGAGAAGTGTTATGGGTTTTAGATCTAGACGTGGTATAGAAAAAAATGGTGAAGCTTTTAAATTTAAGAAAAACGTTGTTTAAATTTTTTTTTATTTTTATTGTTAAATTCCGATTTTGACAAATTTGATTTTTTAATAAAAAAATAAGTAATTGTGTGGGGAAAAAAATAAATACGCCAGTTTAATTGCCTATTTGTCTAATTTGTAAAATTCATACAAGAGTTTTCAAAAAGCCTATACAGTGTAAAATTTTTTTAAAAAGACCAAAACGAACTAATTTTTTAAATCCGGGCCTGATTTTTTTCTATTTTGAATAAATCAGGTGATTGGGTGGTAAAATAAATTAAATATTTGTTCAAACAAAATTAATTTTTGTAATAGAAGTTTTTTTTTAATCTGGTTTCTAGTAAATATGGTTCACTTTACCAAACTTTTAATTATTCACAGTCAAATTTGATTTTTTTATAAAAAATTAAGTAATCGTGTGGGAAAAAATAAATATGCCGTTTTAATTGCCTATTTGTCTAATTTATAAAACTCATATTAGAGTTTTCAAAAAGCGTATACAGGGTGAATGATCTGAACTGATTTTTTTCTAGTTTGTATAAATTAGTTGATTGGGTAGTAACATAAATTAAATATTTGTTAAAAAAAAATTAATTTTTGTAATAAAAGTTATTTTTTTTAAATCTATGGTTCACTTTACCAAACTTTTAATTCATAGTCGCACACATCTTATGGAAAATATAATGTCACTCAAATTCTATAAAATTTATACGATTAGATTAGTTTTAATATAACGATCAATTCTTATCATTGCGCCAACTCTTAATTATGATTAATTACGGCGCAAATTGCAATTAAAGTTTATCGAAATCACATTTTTTAGTCCATAAAATGTTAGTTTACAATCATTATTGCTCTGAGTGCTATTCATAACAGCTTAAATCCCGCTGGGCCTAAGCGGATTAGTGAAACTAATCCGCTGATTTATGGAGTACCGAAAATCTGGGTATTTTAAAATATGTTTTCTCTCTCTAACTTATGTACCTACCCATTTGATTTCAGATTTCGTTCTATTTCCGGGGGGGCCTTAAATCACCATTTAGCCGAGGGCCTCCAATGGAGCCAGACCTGGCCTGGCTGTATCCCATCGATAAAGAAACCCAGTATGAAGAAAATCGTTCTGTCGTATACTGATATATGAATTTATTGAAAATTATTTAAAATTTATCCAAAAAATAATGGAAAATCACAAAATGTTTTCGGTCTAAACGGACCATCTTCAGTGTGGACGTCCAGTGAGCAGGTATTTGAAACTAGCTATGGTACGAAGTGTGAAAACCTTTCAATTTTACATTGTTAACATATTTAACATAACAAAAATGCGACATTATGTCGATGTATTAAGATTATAATAAACCATGTGGATGTATTTCATCCTTGCTCGAATGAGGCACGTACCTACTGCTAGGTGGGAAGCAACGACCAACGAGTTGGTCGTTGCAAGAACAAAATAAAATAGAAATGTGGGAAAGAAAGGTGCTCAGAAAAATTTTTGTAGAAAACGAGGAAATAATGAAATAATCGGGATGTATGGAAAACCAATAATCACGGCAAAAATACGAGCTAAAACGAATGTCAAAGAACTGCAATCTTAAAATAATACTAAAGGAGGGAGTAATGGGAAAGGAATAAGTAGACGTAAAATTTAGTAAAAAAATTTTTGTCCTGGTAAAAGGTATATTATTTTAAAAAGTCTCTATAGGGCTACAAACATAGAAACAAAACGTTTTCGCTCTGTAACAAGAGCATCATCAGTGTTACAAAAACAAGGTGAGCCACCCAAAAATACAAAGGTTAAAACCTTTTAAAAATAGACTAAATGTCTTATGTAAATGTAAACATCGTAAAATCCAAAGAATGGATATAATTCCTATGAATGTGGCTTTAGGGCAACATATGACTCCCACACGTGGTAAGTGGGTTACTAGGTAATAATTAATTAATTAATTAATTAGGTCATTATGTTATAAGAGATGACAGCCTGTCACCTCTTATAACATAATGACCTAATTAATTATTACCTAGTAACCCACTTACCACGTGTGGGTCATATGTTGCCCTAAAGCCACATTCATAGGAATTATATCCATTCTTTGGATTTTACGATGTTTACGTTTATATAAGACTTTTAGTCTATTTTTAAAAGGTTTTAACCTTTGTATTGTTGGGTGGCTCACCATGTTCTTGTATGTAACACTGATGATGCTCTTGTTACAGAGCGAAAACGTTTTGTTTATATGTTTGTAGCCCTATAGGGGCTTTTTAAACTAATATACCTTTTACCAGGACAAAATTTTTTTATTAAATTTTACTTGTAATTAATGGTATACAGCCAGTTACAGGAAATTCTTCCTTGTGAACTTTAAAGTGGACGTCCAAAGAAGAAATCGTTGGAAGAAGTAAAGTAACATCTGTCAAACATAGGCCTGAGAGATTCAAGAGAAAAGCAAGGGACCGGAAAATGGGGGAAAATAAGTAATTGAGTTTTTGGAAGCCAGTGGCCTACAAGGCCTGTAGCGCTGCTGTATGTATAATATGTATACAGTGAAACCTCGATTATCCTTCTCTCCATTAACCGCCACCTCTGTTAACCGTCAGGGCACATCAGACGTTGTATTGACTACATAAGCAAAAATTTTAATGTAAAAAAAAGAATGTGTGTGTACTTTGTACACACGTAAGAAGATATTCTTCTATTATATAGGTAATTTCAACGAATTAAATATACTTAACAGGTTATTTGTATTTTATTTAAAAATTAAACTAACTTTCTTATCTACCACTTTCAAAAAAATTTTATTAAAACAACCAAAAATAAAAAAAAAATATGAATCGCCCAGGATTTGAACCCGCGTCATTCCAATCTCGGAGCTAACGCTTTACCAACTACACCAGCGACGTCCTTCTAATTGACATGTAAGTTTCGGATATAATTACACAACACGGCGACAAATAGTGTAAAAATGTTATGTTTACATAATATTTTATTATTTTACTACAGAGAAACACAAATCCAAAAATACAAGAATTATAATAAATAATACATTTACTAAAAACACTAATATATTCTTTTAATGACTTATTTGCAAAGATACAGATACATAAATACCCATCTTGAAAGATTAGCAAGGAACTACATGCTGTCTGTGTGCGCAGGCGCGCAGATTTATGTACAATTTTACCCTCAATCGAATCGCGCCTAAAGAAGAATATCTTCAATAAAAAAAAGTTAATTTGATTTGTGATGAGAACACAAAAGGCTATCCATTGCTGACAGATAAAAAAATCGTTGAAATGGCAATAAAGGCGGACCAAACAGATTCAGAAGCTGACACAGACTTGGAATTTGACTGTAGATATGTTGATGAAGCTATGACAAATATTTGCGTAAATAATCTAAAGAAGCTGCATCCCACATGCAATAATTCATCGAGTGATATTCTCAACAAGAAGAAGCCAATAAAGTAGACTGCATGATCTTATGCCGATTAAGAAATTCAGCCGTCGCAAAATGTGAAGCAACAGTAAAACAAACAAAGATTTCAGAATATTTTAAATTGGTTTGATTGTAACACAAATCCCTCTTATATTGTCAAACAAAACATACAAATGAAATTTGAGAGTTGTACTATGAATTTTTAATTTTTTTAATGTTCTGTTAACCGTCTTTTCGATTATCCGTCATACCCTTGGTCTGGTGCCCTGACGGATAATCGAGGTTCTACTGTATGTAAATTTTTGCTGTTTTCGGCTAATGATTGGTTTCTGTTTCTGTATTAAAAAATAAATATGGGGAAAATTTTGATTTTTCAGTTCAAATCAAAAACAGGTACGTAGCTAGAGTTATTTAAAACCTAATTTGCTTACTGTATTTAGTTTCCTGACTGTAGATAAAATGATTTATATTAATATTTTTTAAAAGAAATGATTTAGAACAAGTTCTTTTATGTTAATATTGAGTATCCTGTATAAACACATCAAGGAAAAATCTTATAGTTCTACGTGCCTACTAGCTACTAAAGCATCATAATTAAATCATTCAGAACAGGAAATAAGAATGAATAACTAGTCATTCTAATAAAAGCAATAAGAGTTTGAGTGATACTTGATTAAAGTAAAAAATAAATGTTTTCTATTCAAAACGGCGAACAAAAGACCAACACAGCTTGATCCTCATCCTCATCATTTCTCATCTGCAAGGGCAAGGTCAGGTTGGTACACCGTTCTCTCTTCAAAGGAAACTCCACCACATGAACAAAAAACAACATTCTACATACCCAAAAGTGATTCTTTTATTGCAGACTCGTTCAGTTTATCATACAGTTCATGTCAAAAATGCTGTCACAATAAAAAGTTTGAACTTGTACACACCGCACACACCTACACCACCGAACTGTCAAAATCGTTTTTGTTTGCGCAATCGACGTTCCACACGATGTCTCGCAGAAACAGAAAAACATGTGCGGCTTCGGATTCTGACAAGTCGACGAGTTCGACGCGAACCGCGGATCAACGGCGCAGGAAGTGTTTTGGTAGATTCCTGCGAGGCGGTGTTGCCAAGCGTGTAAAAAAACAACAGCAGCAGGAATTTTCCTGCTAACTAAAATTACACTGGTTGGGAAATTTGAAAATGTGAAACCTATAGATAAAATAAAAACAAAAGATAAATAAAATTGTGAAAAATTGTCATTTTAAGAAACTAACTGTTTATGTTGGTCATTAATGTATATCTTAAAAAAAACAGATTTTTACTTACCGAATGTATACAAAATTGGTGGTGTGGTTGAAAGCAATTCAATATTTGCAGATCTAATGCTCGATATAGGCGGTCGAACTTAAATAAAATTCGGGAAAAAAATTAATAACAACATAATAGCCCAGTTAAATAAAATTTTAATACACGTAAAACATTTTGTAGATGGGAAATACATCAAACTACTAAAAAACTTGTACTGGAACCAAAACTTCAGAGTTTGGATCGAGGTTTCACGTCCGCAGAAGCAGAAATTAGGAGGGTAGTTCGACAAGGATGGTTTCTGACACCACTGCTGTTAGTGCTATTTAATCTTTACTTTAAGTTTCTATTTAAAAAGGCACTGAAGACTTTTTCAAGAAAGAAGTCAAGGTCTTCTTCTTCTTCGGGTGCTATGTCCGTTTATCGAACGTTAGCGATCATGTTGGCTATCATAACTTTATTCGCAGCAGATCTGAAGAGCGATTCCGAAGTGTGACCAAACCATTGCCTCAAATTTCTTAACCAAGATGTTCTTCTTCTTCCTCGACTTCTTCTGCCTAATATTTTACCCTGCATAATTAGATGTAGAATGCTATATTTTTCCGGATGTCTACAAACATGCGCAAAATACTCGAGTTTTCTAGACTTTATCATTTTTACCAGTTATCTGCCTTTCTTCATCCTGCTCAGAATAATATCATTACGCACTCTGTCCATCCAGCTTACTCTCAGCATTCTTCGAGAGCACCATAATTCAAAGGATTCAACCATCTTAAGCATTCTTCCTGTTAAGGTCCATGACTCAACTCCGTAGAGAAGAACGGAAAACACGTAACACTTTAAAATTCTTGTCCTAAGACTCAAATTTATGTCATGACCGCATAGAATTTTCTTGTAACGGAAAAATGCAACGTATTTCGGTGGATGGATCCCAACTATCAGTGATTCTGCTTCCCAAGTATGTTATAGCTTCAACTCTCTTAAGTTGTACATCATTAACGTGAATTCCAGCATCGATGACATTATCCTTACTGACGACCATATATTTTGTTTTTTTTATGTTAAGGTGGAGACCATAATTACTGCACTGTGCTACCACAGAATCCAATAGATATTGTAATTCGGTATCACTACTGGCAATCAGTACAGTGTCGTCTGCATATCGGAGATTATTTATCAGTTTCCCGTTTATCACAACTCCACCTTGTGTAGTACTGAGTGCCTCTTCAAACATCTTTTCTGAATAAATGTTAAAAATTAACGGTGAAAGAATACATCCCTGTCTTACTCCACGTTGAATTTGAATCTCTTCTGTGTGATCACCGTCTGCTCTAAGTGTGGCTTTTTGATTCCAGTACAAGTTAGCAATGGTTTTTAGATCTTTATCGTCAATATTAGTTGACCTTAGAACATCTAACATCTTATAGTATGTGAGACTTTGTCAAATGCTTCTTCGAAAACAAGAAAACATAGGTACACATCAGCATTTACATCTCTACTCTTTTGTACTAATACCTGCAACCCAAACAGGGCCTCTCGTGTACCTAGTCCATTTCTAAAGCCAAATTGAGTTTCGCCCAAATGTTCTTCGATTCTTTTATATATTCTCGCATGGATCACACGCAGAAAGACCTTAAGTACGTGGCTCATTAGGCTAATGGTTCGATGATCATGACATTCTTTTGCCTTCGCTTTCTTGTCAAGGTAAAAGGCGTAAATATCAACGTCATCAGATACCTACTCCGGCCGGTATATTACGGTGTTGATTGCAGATTCCGACTTGGGTCTACAACGACTTATCGACAAGACCAACTCGACCTGTGGGAAATTTGGTACTAAAATAAAAAAACCAAAGTGATGTCAATCCGAAAAAATCAAAATAAAGCTTAAACTTGCACAATAAACGGGCAGATTTTAGAACAGCTCAATAAATTTTAACTAGGTACTTGGGTTGTTGATCGATAGCATCTTAAATCCTGATCTAGAAATAAGATCGAGAATAGAACAGATAAGACTAGGTACTATGTGATTCTGGAATAAAACTCGAAATTCGACTACGTTTTTCAAAATGCTAGTTTCTGCGGAGAATCCTCAAAATTTCATAGATATCGTATATTTCAACGAAGAATTGTTGCATAGAATAGGCAATAAAATTTGGTACCTTTTATCAATGCCAAAATGCTTCTACATTGGATATGACAATCTGTTAGAATCTGTGCTATTTTATTTTACCCGGGAAAAATTATGTGAAATATTGTACAATAATATGTAACTAACATCTAAAAATCGGGCAACACAGCTTTGTCGATTTAAATCTGGCATGTACCGTACACTCTATTGGAAATCTTAATAACTACACATGATCTTGTAGAAAACTAGACGGTCTGCCTCCGTAAAAATAGAATACTGTAACTCAAAATTACTTGTTTTCCACGGAATTTTAATAGGGAACGTCGAAAAATGCATTTTATTTGGAAGATTTGAAGTAGATGGCGAAAAATGTAAAAATCAAAAGACCATAATATCAAGTAAAAAAAGAGGTAAAATGAAAAAAAAAAAAATATATATATTTCCTTTTTTGGATAAGGTATAATAGTATAAGCAATAATCGATTTTTTTTATATTTATCTAAATACTAGCTGAGCCGGCAGACTTCGTACTGCCTCAATAGATAAAAACAAACTTTTGTATACAATTAACTTAAAATAAACAAAAGGAATTCGTAATTAGTAAACAAAAAATGCTCGATGTGAATGAGGTTTTATTATTATTTTTAATTAATTACTCATGATGTTTGAAATAATAAAGTTTAGTTAGAAGTAACAAAATAAAGTTTGTAGTGCAACAGTTACAATCTTAAATTTGTTTATCTTATAATGAATATAACAGCTTTATTATATCTACATTCAAAACAACCCTCTATTTATGATTGGGTTCGGGGAGATTCCAAGTCTATACGTGTTGATTAAATAAAATTAAATTCAATTAAAATTAAATAAAAAAGTAAATGAAGTAAATTAAAATTAAATTAAATTGAATAAACGTAAATAAAAATAATAAATAAATTAAAAAATAATAATAAAATTAAATAAAATTTAATAAAATAAAATAAAATAAAATAAACGAAAATAAATAAAATACTTAAATTAAATAAAATTAAACAAAATGAATTAAAATTAAATAAAATTTTATAATTTGCTGCTTGTTCTTTTCGTGTGCTCAGAATTTTTCTCCTGCTTACGGTTCCGTTTAGAGATATTTTTTGAAAATTTCGCAAGATTAAAAAATTCATATTTTGCCCAATTTGAGTCCCAAAGTTAAACTGTTCCACTTCTCTTCTATGAAATTTGTCGCTCGTTCTTCTTCTGTCCTCAGAATATTGCTACGGCTTGAGATATTGTATTTCGGACACCAATTGTGCTAGAGAAAAAATTTTAGTACGGTTTTGCTCGAACTTCAGCAAGGAGTCTACCTACTTAATTTCATATTTTTCACGTCATTATTGTGAGAGTTACGGCGTCATGTGCAACCCCCTAATGACGTAAGGGTATGAAATATAGACAGCAACCTACTCCCAGTCCAGCCCAATATACCTGCAAAATTTCATAAAAATCGGGCAAGTCGTTTCGGAGGAGTATGGTAACAAACACTGCGACCGGAGAATTTTTATATAGATGTAAAATATTTAAATGGCTATTAAAAAATAACGGTCCGAGATAGAAAATTGAAAATTTAGGATTAGATGTATCTTTTGCTTCTACATCTCATAAAAATAGTAAAAAACGGTTTTTCCAAAAATTAAAAAAATATATCAGGGGGCAACCCCCCTTATAACGTACGCTTATGAAACTCCATATTATCCTATTCCCAGTCCGCTCGAATATACGTGTAAAATTTCATAAAAATCTGTTCAGTCGTTCTCGAGTTATAAATGGTGTAACTAACATAACCTCGACTTTCTTTTATATATATAGATATCTCTTCAGTCTTGACAAACTTGACATCCCGGAAGGAGTTGTAGTTTTTCGTAGGGTTCTTCCTTCAGTAAGTACGTAGGTAGACAATTTTTTGGATATTAAAAAATGGTATCCACCCAAAAACATGTCACAAAGCTTGATTATAAAATGTATAAATTCCATTAGGATGTTCTTCCCCGACGGAAACGGGAAAATGCTGGAGATTCAAGTGGTGGGGTACAGTCAATAGGGAGTAGGCGGTAATTTAGACTAGTGCGAAGCTTCTTACTATGTTTTCGGTATTTTTAAAATGTAAGTATTATTTTTAACATGGAATAAAGTAATTTCATTATTTATTTATATTTTTTAATAAATTTTGTATAGATTTTAATAAAATCGAAAAAGTTGTAGGTATAACGGACTCCCCTCATCGCGTAAATCTTCCTGCTTTAATTTTTCTTCTCCGGAATTTTTTGACCCAGTATTGGGCTACGTCTAACGCTTCCTGCTTCTTAATCTTTAAGTCTTTGAGAAAGTAGATACTAGGATCCCAGCAAACAGACCGACGTGTTAATAACGTGAATTTTGGGTACATTTGTCACCAATAGACGTAAATTGCTTACGTGAATTTCACGTGAAAAATTGGTTGGAATGTCACATTGAAAATACGTCTTTAAATTACGTGAATAACTCGTCTTCCATAGACGTGTTATTTACCTTAAATAGCAATAAAATGTTTCGGGAAATTCACGTTGCAAATACGTGTTGATTAACGTATTTTTTAGGGAACGTATATATTAGTTTTCACGTGAAAGGTGCGTCCTCGGTTTACGTAAATAATTCGACCTTAATTAACTTATGAATCACCTAATTATTATCCTCATATAATATAAATAAAACAAGCATATAAAGTATTAACAATGTATTTATTTAGTAGAATTTAGAAACTTTAAAATATTTGTCTTGTATAATTATTATTATACAAGATAATGCACCAAAAATGGTACCGACCTAAAGACACATTAAAAAATATGCCAACACAACACAGCTAACTTTTTATTTCGAACAGGACACTTTCTTGTTTTTTCTAATTGCACCATCGACACTTCAACCCTCGAGCAGTGAGGTAAACGCACCCCACCCCTTATCTATGGGTAAACGTTAATAAGAAAGACATTATTTTAAATAAACCCGCCTAAAATGATTCGAGGGAAAGAAAGCTCTGCACGTTTCACTTTTTGTTGTGAGAAATGCAACCCCACCCCCTTATCTATGAAATGTAAAAAGCTGATAGAGGTTATGATCATCGATTATAAAAATCGATTATTTTTAAATTACAGTTAAACTATTCTACTTACTTTAAATTAGTATTACATATTTTCTTTTTGTTTTTCAACTTCTTCTACTATTAACTAATTGGTCTTACTAAAAATCCATTTCAATACCAGAATAATATAAAAAAATAATCCTATCGAAACGTATCTATTATTCGATAAATCGATTAATTTAGTTTTCGAACCAACTATTATGTTAGTCACTGTGGTCACATGATGGTATTTAAAGGAGGAGAAAGGCTTGGTAGTACGTCATCACCGCGCGCGATTTGAAAATTAGACTCAATATCATTTTAGCTCCTGTGATATTTTTAAAGAAAAAAATAGCAAAAATCTTCAAATCAAGGTTGGATTGAAATAGTTATGCTAAATAATTTTAAAAGCGAAATCATAAACTTTTTGTTTAAATATTGGTATTATTTACATTACTTTTACGTAAAATACATCTAGTTTTTCGACGTCCATAAAATACAGTGAGTAAAATTCAAGCGATACATATTTAACCAACACCGTTGTAAAAATTTGTTTCCAAAATATTTCTCAAAATTTAACCAAAGAAAGTTATTCCTGTTTCGTGATTATTACGTGAAATAAACGTACCTTTGCGATGTAACCGACATTCACACCTATTATAAAAAACGTGTAGTATATTCGTCATTATGATTTTATATTATTCTAATGTCAAACATGTATAAAGGAAGTACTAATATATAGGTGAATGATTTGGCACTGAAATACGTTTTTTTCCCGTCATAAATCACCGAGTTACGTATTCGTTGAAATTTGCCGTAAATTGAACGTAATCATCACGTAACTGGGCTCAAGTCTGTTTGCTGGGACAGTTTGGGCATATCAGTATATTATGTTCCATGTTCTGTATGGAGCCAATTTCGCATTTATTATCTATTTCGTGTCTAAGGCCCCTCTTTATTTTATTGGTTCTCAATGGTTCCACCACGGTTCTTGTTCGGCTCAGTGTTATTCGTACTGACCAATTCTAGTTCGCACCACTGGATATCTCCATTCTCCAGTTGTTAGTCTGCATGTTTCATTTAAGTTAAATTTTTGTGGTGTAGATTCTGGTAGTTCCTAAAACGGTCTGGTTGGCCCTCCATCTGTTATTGACGAGCGACCAGTTTAGCGTGACACCCAAGGAGATTGGTTTCTCCCTGTCTGTATTGAAGTATGATATCATCCCATCGGACTTTGAGTTTTATTTTTACTTGGCGGACGCGGAGATGGAAGGAACTTCCTTGCGTCTTAGCTGGGATTGGATTAAGTTAATTTTTGGAAGTAGTTCAGGATAGTCTGGAGGGCCTGTTCTAGTTTTCTTTCCACTTCCTTTAAAGTTTTTCTTTGTGAGGAGATGGTTAAGTCGTCGGCATGAAGAAATAAATTGTTAATTGTTCCCTATACTCTGGTATTGGTTGGTCGTCGGTATATATTGAAGAGAATGGGAGTCAAAGCGCTTTCCTGGGTGATGGCATTATATCTCCTCCCTCGGCTATTGCTTTGCTCCAGAGAGACATAGAATCGTGTGTTTTGTAATGGGGTCCAAAAATTTTTAATTGGTGGTGGTAATCTTTGAAAACATCATAGAGTATTGTCTACAACCTTCCTGATTGACTGTATCGTAGAAGGGGCTCCGATCGACCAGTGCAAGCTCTGTTATTTGTTTATTTTCGTAGCCCCCTTCTATGTGCTTTGTGAGATTAAGAATTTGACCGGTACATGATTTACCCAGACTGAAATCTGCTTGTTTTGGTATGAGGTTCTGGTGAACAATGTTTTATATGCGATTTAGAAGGAGTCTTTCGTATATTTCAGTGATCTTGGTCTACGCTCTTCCTGAATAATTTTTAAAAATTCTGCTGTAGTTGTTATCTGGTCCAGTTGTTTCATTGGTTTTGGCTGTTTTTAGACAGCCAAAACCAAGATTTAGATTGCATGTTTGGCCTGTTGTCTTTAAACAATTCGGTTTCATACAGTTTCTTTTTCGTGAATTATAATAGTTTCACTCTTTATCGATAAGGTCATCTTCAGAGACTTAGGTACTTACGAAAATACTAGCTTGTTTTTTAAAAACAATTTTAATACAGCTCTTTCCTTGTGTAGATCGCTTATTTATTTATTAAATCTGGACAATTAAACTGAAAATATGGCATTTATTCTCTATTCTTATTTTTGCTATTACAGATACCTATGTGCTCTTTTTTTATCATAAATATTGTTTCACTTGGTAATTGTACGGTATACCTACTGTATTTGAGTTGAGTTGCAAATACCTGCATAAAAAAGCAACTGGCAAAGGTTGTTATCCGCCATCAGAGTCCTTGAACTTTACAGAGGTGCAGCACTTTTGTATCTACGACTACTATTTTATTATTATTTATAGTATATCGAAAGATCAAGCAGCCTTGTGTGTTAGTGGGAAAATATATATATCGGATAAGATTTACATAATTACTTTTTGGATTAATCGTTTGAATAACAGCTTGATATTTTCTTTGTTGCGAAATTAATTGTTGTTTTGATTGATAATTGGCCTAGTTTTGTGATAATATTATGAAGTTATTATAGATATGGACCAGTTTTGTCAAGGCAAATCGTATACAAAATACTAAGCTGATCAATATGTTTTGCAGCTTAATAAGAAAAACACAATACACTTTATTATTCAGTATAGTCTCCCTGAACATCAATGTACTTGCTGCAAGGAGATTCCAATTTATGAATTCCATCCCTGAAGGGATAATCAGGAAGGGCTGCAAAATACGCTTCTACGGCTGTTATGACCTCATCATTTGATGAATGAATTTCCACGCATGAATTTTTTAGGTATTGAAACAGATTGTCGCCAGGGACCAAATCTGATGAATACAGTGGAGGCTTCAAAACAATTCGAACTTTAATCTATGAATTTTAGCCATTATCAAACTGTTCATAGGATACGTGCATTGTCCTGTTGAAAAAGTATTTTTTTCTTCTGCACACCGGCTCTTCCTTAACGAATTTTTTTCTTTTAGCTAGAGCGAGGAGGAAGTAAGTAATGTATTGTGTGATAGAAAAGTTTAAGGGCTGATTTATGTCAGGACGGGGCGTGCACGATACGTGCTGTAGAACAATAGAAAGCGCACGTTCCCGGTACTCACCGGTGTCGCCCCGTTCCGTTGTATGATAAACTAGCCAATGCTTTTAAATCAGATGCACTTTTCATGTACCATTTCATCGATGTGATTATGGCCTCAATGAACCTATAACTAGAATGTTACGTCTAGCAAATCAAAATACTGAGAGGCTTAATTTTAGTTCCACACCTAACCAATTTATACGCGACTTGCAACAAATTAATATTGCCTCTTAATTGTTTTGTCTTGTCCACCTTTACCAGTCTGTTTCTAATTTGTTCTGTATGTAATTTATTTCTTTTAACTTTTATATTTTATGTGTAATATATATGACTTATATTTAGTATACTAAATTGTTTCAAAATTTGTAAAAAATTGTAACTGTATTGGGCTTGTCCCGTGGAAATAAAAAAAAAACAAAAACAAAACAGACGGTTCTTCCAACGTTCCACGTAAAACAGCCACGTCCCTATCCTAATATAAATCCGCCTTAAAAGGGGCTGCGAAAATTCTATAAAACAGCCATAAGAGCAGCTATGATTTACGGAATTGAATATTGGATAGTTAAAAGAAGGAGGCACAAGGGCACAACGAATGCACGAATACACGTGGTGGAAATGGGATACAATTAAGAAAAGGAAAAATAAACAAGGATAAAATTAAGAATGACGATAAGTTGGGATGGATTGGTCGTGTTCAACGTCGATATATTATACATTTAAATGAAACCAGTTGACTCATACATATCAGTAACTTACATTCGGAACTGAGCCACATAACTTGCATGTATGTATTACCTGATTTCGATATAATCAATTAATTATATTTTTCAGGACTTCACTTATAGGCCTGGATCCAGCGTACCAAAAAAAAGTTGATAAGCAAGCTGAAAATTTCTTAGTAGCTTAACGGTGTCTTGTCGGACAAACTTTGATGTATGGGAATACTCTTTGTTTTAATTGTGGAGCGTTATTTTAATTGTGGAACGTGTCATTCTGACAAGTTTATGATTCTGAAAATTAGCAGGTTGTTTTAAGAGCCCGCGCAGACTGCAGACTGTTTAGTCGGTTAACAGTTTAGTCGGCTTCTTAATCAGTACAGAGAGGTATGCATCGGTGAATCGGTGTAATGTGCGAATCTGCATACCTCTCTGTACTGATTAAGAAGCCGACTAAACTGTCGGCCGACTAAAAAGTCTGCAGTCTGCGCGGGCTCTAAGTTTATTCAATAGCAAACTTTATACAATATATGAAAAAATGTTTGTCCGACAAACATCCTAGGAATTTTAATAAGTCCAACACGTAGAACATGTCAAATGACTAGAATTGTGTTTGTGGTAAATAGAAGTCTGATTTTTGCGTGAGAGTTTAATGAAAAGGTAACAAACCAATATTGGATGTTCTGTCGACAAAATACATAAGACGTTTTCGTAGTGTGACATTCCAAATTTTTAACCTGTTCCACAATTAAAACTTCCCCTGTTTCAGTGTTCCCGTACATAAAAGTTTGTCCGACTAGACACTGTTAAGCTATTAACAAATTTTCAGCTTGCTATTAATCAACTTTTTTTTGGTACGCGGGATCCAAGCCTATTACTAAACTCTGATAATGATCTCAGCTTTATCATGTTTATTTCAAAGTTGTTCACATGTTCACCCTTATTGAAAATCAACAGGTGACTTTGTAAATACATATTTTATTTGTAAACATCCAACCAAATCGTTTACAAAAATAAACGATCAATAGAGATACCATCTAGAGGTCAATAAAATATAAAACATTAGGCAAATTTATTTTTCGGCGACCGTGAATACTAATGATGCCGTCCTTTAGAGCGATTATTAAAAGAAGAAAAGAATTATTATAATTGTAGCTCTAATTCCTTGGCATTTAGAATGATTTATTCGTGATGAATATTCAGCAATACCAAACAAAAATGTAGATATTATCTAAACATTTATTTTAACATTATTTTAGCTTCTAGGCTTTAGTTTTATTTCACTTATACCAGATTATTTTATAAGATTCCGTAAATCTTTTCTTACAGATCAATAAACGTCTTTATTCCTGGGGTTAATCATTTCTTCATTCCATATTTTCCAGGGGATATCTTACAGTTCTTCTTCCTTTCGGTTTATAATTTAGTATTTCTTTTCTAAGACAATTTTCATCCATTTTGTTTATAACTTGATCCATTTTGTTCTGTATTCTTTTCCACGTTGCGTTGGTTCACCTCTTTAGGTTTTGTCTTTGTCTATAATTTATTTCTTTTTAATCTATTTACTAATCTATTTTTTCTACTTCTCTTCGCCAACTGTGAACCGGTGAAGAACGCCGATATACGTTCCGTTGGATCCCTGTTTTAGGGTATACGGGTGATTCGCACAATTGTTTATATAAATAAATAACACAAAATAGGAGCTAAAGCTGAAATTGCCATTGTCGAGCAAGCACTACTTAGAAAGCAGTTGTGTAACTGACAAACATCGCACTAACAGATACAATCCATGTTAGAACGGGCCTACGACAGGGAAATGCCTTATCCTGTATTCTATTCAACATCACATTAGAGAAAATAATTAGAGTCAAAAGTCAACACCAGAGGAACAATAATAACAAAAAGTGTAGAAATATTGGCATTTGCAGATGATGTTGATATCATAGCTAGAAGCAAAAGAGAAATGATGGAAGCAATGCGATAGAAAGAGCGGCACAATACAATGGCCTAAATATTAATGAAATAAAAACCAAATATATAAATACCAGCAAATTGACAGGCCAAAGAAACCTACAGAATCTCACAATAGGAGACTATAACATCGAAAGCGTAAAATTTTTTACATATCTAGGTTCACTCGTTACCGCAGATAACAATGCCAGCGAGGAAGTTAAGAGAAGAATACATATTGCTAATAAAACATATAATAGACTAATTAAACATCTAAGATCTAACAAAATCACGAGAAAACCCAAATGCAAAATATACAAAACCCTGATAAAACCGTTCCTTATACATATATATGGATCAGAGACATGGACACTGTCGAAAGCGATGAGAACTTATTAGGTACGTTTGAACGAAAAATCCTCAGACACATATATAAGGGGGTGAAAGAAAATGACGTATCACGCAGAAGATATAATTTTGAACTATACGCAGCATACAACGAACCCGACGTCATAACATCCATAAACATCGGACGTCTGCGCTGGATGGGCCATGTTGAACGGATGTTGGAGACCGAAACACCAAAACATATAATGAAGCAAACACCACTAGGGAGAAGGTCAAAAGGAAGACCCAAACTTAGATACATGGAACAAGTGGAACAAGATCTGAAAACATTTTACTGATTACCCACTGGAAAAACAAAGCAAGGAACAGAACAGAATGGCAAAAATCCTAGAACAAGCCAGGACCCAAAAAGGGTTGTCGAGCTACTGATGATGATGATGATGATGAACTGACAAATATAACAAACGCAATACTAAGATACAGACTCTTCCCAAACTGATGGAAGAAAGCCCATGCAATCATGATACTCAAACCAAGAAAGAACCACATATTTTCGCAAAATTACAGACCGATTAGCTTACTTCCAGCAGTCGGTAAGATAGCAGAGGGAGTCATCCAAACCAGACTCCAATCAGAGACAGGCTAGGATTAATTACAGAAGCCAATTCGGATTCAGAGCTCAACATTCCAGCGAACTACAGTAAACAGACTTACAGAATACATAACAGTTGGATTAAACGACAAGCAACATACAAAAACAGCAATATACATCCTTCCTGAGTGTAAGCAAAGCCTTCGACAGAGTGTGGGATCAGGAACTAACATACAAAATGAGTTATTATGGATACAGCGGGGCCATGACGAAACACATTTCCTCGTACCTAAGCGACCAGAGGTTCAGGATCCACTAAAGCCAATTCTATCTAAACACGGAATCCTGTAAGCTAGAGTATTACAGGGGGAACTCTTATCACCCCTTCTGTATAGCACATATACAGCTGACGTTCCAAGATCACTCGGAATACTAATCACCTTTATGGAGACAACACTGCAATCGCGGCAAAACACTGGAACCTAGATCTAGCAGTAAGAAATCTACAGACGACAGAATATACCATGGGAGAATAGAATATCCAATGGAAAATAGCAATAAATCCAGAAAAGACCCCAGCGGTTATCTTTAAAAAGAGAAGAGATAACCCAGAAGAACAGGTAACAGTGCAAGACAGGTCCACCGGATGGCAAAGCGAAGCTAAATACTTAGGAGTCACAATGAACCACGGTCTATTATTCACACCACATGTTTATACGATAGTTCAGAAAACAGCAACAGCCGCAATAAGAGAACTCACAGGAAGAAGCAAATTTGCTATGAAAACAAAATTAAGACTGATAAACAGCATCATACAACCAATTTTTATATAAGAATCTCTTACATGATACGTCGCTTAACGGTTCCTATTCAGAGACCAATAAGGGTACTGGATATGTTGGAGAGAAACGCCAGAACAAAATTCGATGAGCTAGAAGACCACCCAAATCAGATCCTGCAAGAGATATTACGGTATGATGTGTACCATAGGATGGAAGCACAGAAGACCCAAACAGCAAATATTAGCAATCATATAATAAAATCTGTAAAATAGTAGTTCTATTAAAAGAAGATAACGCGCTCACCTCTGACATTTTGTAGTGCATTACTAATGTTGCTTTTATACACATAGTTTCAAAAGTTATGCATCACCCCTCGTATTCACAATGTTTACGCTTTTATAAATCCGCATCTTTATCACATATTTAATGGGCCATTTATAAAAAATATACCATTTTTGGTTTTTTATTTTATTGGATTACCCCTTTAATTGACCTGGTTTTGCCAAGGTGTAAACATTTGAAAAATTTATTTGGTGAAATTTTTGAAAACGTGATTAAAAATGAATCGTATTTTAATTTCTGAGTTGGACCGTATAAGAATTATCGATTTAGTTGAAGAAGGCCATTCACAGCAGTTCGTGGAGGAAAGAGTGGGTGTTTCTCAAAGTGATGTCTTACGGATATGAAATAGGTTCCTGAAGACAAACTCGATACGGAATAGAGCTCGGTCTGGTAGACCCCGTGTTACCAATAATCGACAGAATAGATATATCAGAATTTACATCTGTAGAAATTCTTCTGTGTCTGTACCAGCCCTCCAAAGAGAATTCAGGAATGCTACAGGAGTCAGAGTATCGTTGGCTACAATAAGAAGAAGAATTTTAGACTCAGGTTTGAGGAGTTGTCGACCAATAAGGGTTCCTCAGTTACAGCCTAGACATGTTTTGGACCGTCTCCAATGGGCTCAAGAACAAATAGAGCTCCCCCAACTGTTTTGGAATTTTGTCCTTTTTTTCAGACGAGACCAGAATCTTTTTAAATAGTGATAACCGGCGAATTTGTGTGTGGCGAGAGCCAACAAGAGGTGCACCACTAGCCACACACGAATTCGAGGGTTATCACTATTTAAACAGATTCTGGTCTCGTCTAAAAAAAGCGCAAAATTCCAAAATTGTTGGGGGAGCTGTATGTGTTCTTGAGCCCACTGGAGGCGGTCCAAAACATGTCTAGGTTGTAGCTGATGAACTCTTACTGGTCGACGACTCCTCAAACCTGAGTCTAAAATTCTTCTTCTTATTGTAGCCAACGATACTCTGACTCCTGTAGCATTCCTGAATTCTCTTTGGAGGGCTGGTACAGACACAGAAGAATTTCTACAGATGGAAATTCTGATATATCTATTCTGTCGATCATTGGTAACTCGGGGTCTACTAGACCGAGCTCTATTCCGTATCGAGTTTGTCTCCAGGAACCTATTCCAAATCCGTGAGACATCACTCTGAGAAACACCCACTCTTTCCCCCCACGAACCGCTGTAAATGGCCTTCTTCAACTAAATCGATAATTCTTATACGGTCCAACTCAGAAATTAAAGTACGATTCATTTTTAATCACGTTTTCGAAAATTTCACCAGAATAAATTTTTCAAATGTTTACACCTTGGCAATTCCAGTAAATTAAATGGGTAATCAAATAAAAAAAAAATCAATAATGGTCTATTTTTTGTAAAAAAGTTCATCAAAAATGTGATAAAGATACGGATTTATAAAAGCGTAAACATCTTGAATGCGAGGGGTGATGCATAACTTTTGAAACTATGTGTATTATGTTTCAGATAGCCCTCAAGAAAAACTACAAAAAAACCCCAAAAACGGTTTCGGTCACCAAAAAGTTCTCAAAACACTAACAAAAGGCACGAGTCACAAGACAATACTAACAAAACCCAAAAAAACAAAAAGGACAAGAGGGACCAACTTGTCCTCGAGCGACAAGTCGCCGAACTGGACGTAGCCCGGAGCGGAGACTCGAGACTCGGATCCCGAGCAAGCAATATAGATCAATGATAAGTCACTAAAGATAGCGGGAATAGAACGTGTCACTCTAGCCTGCATTGACCGGGGTAGGATTTCGTGTGGGAGCCCTTGTACCCAGATGTAGAGATGGAGAGTTCCTTGCAGATAGAGAGCCCCTATGGTTATAGATCAGAGTGCTATCAGGGCGAGGGGGGACGGGAAGTGGATAATCTGGAGCATTAGGGCGAGGTGTAGTGAGTCCTATTTACATGAGTCAATCCTCGTCCCTCCAATGAATTGTAACACCCGAATGTCATCTCAACACCATCTCAAGGGATGAGCAAGGCTCTCAGGCTGAGTTAAACACTAATGCGTGCTTGTTATTCTTAAAATATACTATTTTCTTAAAATAAGTAAGAGTGAACTACTTAACTACTTACTGAGAAAACTAATAAGTACTTTTGAAAAATTTAAACACAGAATGAAAGACTACGTTATTACCGAGGGCCAATGGTCCTAAAAACTTCTATAATGTTTATTTTAATAAGTTACAGAGGTGAAATACTATGAGAAAATTTAGTGTGATTTTTAATTGCAAAAATCTCATTCAAAAGAAACTTTTTATTCATTCTAAGGGACTTTCGGCTCTCGGTAATAAACTAATCTTTCATTCTGCGTTTAAATTTTTCAAAAATACTTATTAGTTTTCTCAGGATTCGAAAAAGATGATTACATTTAAAATATGTACAGTAGAGCGTCGATTATCCGAACGTCGATCAACCGAACGACCGGTTATCCGAACTCCCGCGCCCCGCACTCGAGTACGGAGCAAGGGTTTGTAAATAATTAACGCTTAAAATATCTTCAATTTTCTTCAAAATTGTGTATCCAAAAATATGTTGTTGCAAAGACTGCACTTTTTTGTTTAATTGATATTTGTCATTATCAAGGTATAAACAAATATACAGTTATATAAATATGGTTTTTATTCACTTGTTGTGGATAAATATGTATGACACTCTCAATATAGTTCGATTATCCGAACAAATCGGTTTTCCGAACACCCATGTCCACCAATTAGTTCGGATAAGCGACGCTCTACTGTACATTGAAAATTTTGACAGGCGTCAAAATTTTGCATTTTGTTCCTTTCCCCTTAAGAGTAAATAAAATTTTTACCCAAAACCGCATATCATGTTCTGGTAAACATAAAGGTAACAAAGGACTCATTTACTTAGCAAACAAACAAATTTTAATACTGTTTGGTATCATCACTTGCAATACGTCTCATGTTATCAGTCGTATAAACATGGGTAAGAAAGATATTATTAAAAGAAAGACATTACACACTTTATTCGCGAACAGGCTTAAAGGCTTAAAAGATTAAGTTGCCATTGAACGACGCGTAATGACTCATAAAACTGTAACTTGTAGGTAGCTTTATTGGTTCAGAATGCATAAAACACCATCTTAGTCTATATAATGATTGCCAGATGTTGCTATAAACATTTTTATTGGACGGAAAACGAATGTGATATAAAACTCGTTATTTCTTACTTCATCTTACTTACTATAACAGGTTATCGGACGGGATATTATCGTAAAGTTTTATCTATTGAGTGTGAGTGGAACTGCACACACACCAAAACGTGAGATTTTTATGAATCCTAAAAGTGGGAAAGGAGATAAATGTCCTTTGATATCATATTCTTCCGTCAGCATCGACAAAATATTAATTATTTAACACTAAATTGGTGATGTCGCAACTAAAGACCCAGGATTGTTACCTAGTTGTGTACCAGTTTGACTCGATCTTATATCTTCCTTTATTTAAACACTACATCAGTAATGAGTATCATCGACTAATTATTTTAATGAACCGCACTCTTAAGATTTTCCTGAGAATACTTGACACTAGAATTATACGCAAAATCGGAGATCTTGAAGATACCCAATTTGGTTTTAGAAATGCTATGGGAATCAGGGGGGCAATTTTAGCGCTAAATATCCTTTTACAAAAATGTCGTGATCAAAGAAATGATGGATTTGTATGCTTTGTGGACTTCGAAAAGGCATTCGATAAAATACAGCATGTAAAATTAATGCAGGTGCTAAAAAATATAGGAATAGATGTCGGAGATATTCGTGTCATTAAAAATTTGTATTGGAATCAAACTGCTATCGTAAAAATTCGAGAACTACATCACACCGACGAAATCTCCTTACAACGAGTAGTCAAAAGGTCGTAATTAGAACTATTGTAATTAGGTACGCGGGCGATACACTAATTCTATCAAATAATATTTAATGTAGGAAACAAAGGTTGAACCTTGCAAAATGGACATAAGTCCGGTTTTATTTTTTTTTCTGGTATATCAAGGGGTGTTTATTATAAGACTAACTTTTTCTGAAAAAATTTCGCCCCGGAACCCCCTTTTTCACCCCTTTAAAGGGGGTAATTTGTGGTTTTTGCGGAACGTAGCCCTTCCTGTACCTTTTACAAAAATTTTTTTTTAGAAATATAAAAAGGACTGTATTTTCTACGATTTATTTCCGACAGCATATGTCTATCATCCACCGTTTAGCGGGGGTGGCGCCCCAAATTTGACAAGTTTTTAAAAAAGATGTTTGTAAAAAAAATATATTTTTTCCTAAGTGTAACGGAAATTACGAAGAAATCGTGCGATAATTATTTATAAATAAGTGACTGATTTTTTGGTATAGGTTGTACTCAAGGGTACACTATTTTTTCGCCCTCATCACCCCCCTGGATCCGCTACTGCTTAGCGACCACTTAAGGGTGAATATTGTGCTATTAAGGTAGCATTAATGCAATAAAATGCGTGTAGGTTGCGAAAATATGCAAAAATTGATTTTGGGCCACCACTGTGGCTTTGGGGCGCAAAGAATGTAAAATGTGCATAGGTCATAATTTGTAGGTTACACTGTGTTGTTTTATTTTACATAAGTATTTTATCAATAGAACTAACAGATGACGAAAAAAGAAAACAAAAACTGGAGCCCGCCAAAGCATATATGAAGTTTACGGCGCCACTGTGCCATAACGGTTGCTTATACGAAAAAAATGAATAGGACCTAATTTTTAGAGTAAATAGTGGTCTTTAACCTTCTATAAGTTTTGTTTAAAAAGAATGCATAGGTAATGAGAAAATCGTAAAACATGCTCGCCAAGGGATAGGGGTAGTTTCTGCAGTATATTTTCAAGGATAGGGGTAGTTTCCGCAGGGATGTTGCAATAATCATATATATTTTTGAAAAGCACTATTGATGAAGCATATGCCCATATAAATCAAAAAGCAAAAAACAAAAAAAAAATTTCAACCCCCCATTTTATTTATTTTTTTTTGGCTACAGGGGTTGCACTAGGAAATCGCTTTTGGTGTCCATGCATGGGTAATAATAACGTGCACAAAATTATATATGAAGCATATTAATAAAGGGCATTGTGTGTGAAGGATTCCAAGAAAATCACTTTATTTATTAATTCTTCTTTTTTTATGGGTGGTTCCGGGGAAAAAAGGGGGTGCATTATACAAATTTGTAAATAGCACCAGCACATGGGTAATCGCTGAAAGTCTTTATACTCTAGCATAAACGGTTCAGATGGTATAAAAAGGGGTTTTTTAAAATGTAACACCCTGTAATTAAAAATAGGGCAATTACCCTTGAGTACGACCTATACCAAAAAATCGGTCACTTATTTATGAATAATTGTCGCAGGATTTCTTTGTAATTTCCTTTACACTTAGGGAAAAATATATTTTTTTTACAAACATCTTTTTTAAAAACTTGTCAATTTTGGGGCGCCACCCCCGCTAAACGGTGGATGATAGACATATGCTGTCGGAAATAAATCGTAGAAAATATAGTCCTTTTTATATTTCTATAAAAAAAATTTTTGTAAATGGTACAGGAAGGGCTACGCTCCGCAAAAACCACAAATTACCCCCTTTAAAGGGGTGAAAAAGGGGGTTCCGGGGCGAAATTTTTTCAGAAAAAGTTAGTCTTATAATAAGCACCCCTTGATATACCAGAAAAAAAATTAAACCGGACTTATGTCCATTTTGCAAGGTTCAACCTTTGTTTCCTACACTAATTAAAGTGTCGAAATTCTGCTTGATAGTACTTATTCACGAAGTAGGAGAGAAAATGTGTATTAAAATAAACTCAAACAAAACCAAATTTTTAGTCTTTAATCGTATCCTACATCCAGATGCAATGTTTGGCCTGTACTTTTGTATGCTGCAGAAGTGTGGACACTAAAAGTATCGACCATGAACAGAATTGATGTGGATTCATAGACGGATGCTGAAGATATCTTGGACAACAAGAAAAACTAATGAGGAAGTACTAAGGAGGGACAACAAAGAGAACTGAAAAAACTGTTTAACACCGAAAAATGTCTTATTTGGAGAAGTCGATATAGAATACTACACTGATTCTTAAGACAATTAAAGTGCTGTAAAATTGTAGAAAGAAAAAAAAAAGTTCTTGGTTAAAAATCATTAATGAATGGACTCAGATATTCAGATATCAAATGCATGATGACCATTATTTCAAGTTGCAGAAGATCGAGAAGCCTTCGCAATGGAGATCGCCAGCGTGAGTAATGAGATAATTCTGATATGACACGTAAAGAAAAGAAGAGCTGATTGACCGGCACCTCTCTCCCACATCACTGACCGGCACACACAACCTGACAAAGATCCAGCGATCAGGATCGTTGGCTGGCTTAGCTAGGCACACATATTATGGAGAATTGGAGAAGAGACCAACTATAGGTTTTAAGATAGCAAGAACAAGAAAAGGAGAAAGGCCCTAAAGGGCCCAAACATTGAGTAGTTTTACCGTTGCAAAGGTCTCTCGGATGCCCCAGTTTCCAAGGCAGACCACAAAATTTGCTTATTCCCAACTAAAATAGTATATTGATATTATGACATAGTATTAATTTGTAAAATTAAAATATTAATTCCTCTGATTTATATTTATGCGTATTACATAGGTATTATTTACTTTGTAAAGACTTTTTCGCCGGCACTGTAATATACCTAATAGGTACCTACCTACAGGTTATACAACACATCCCTCGGTAGACCGCATACTACAGTGACACCGACACCATTTCTTTATAGCAAAGTTGAATTTATTTGTGGTAAGTATAAAAATAACATAACAAAAATCACATTTTCTTAAAATTATGTTTTTGAATTTTTATTAGCTGTATCTATTTTATTTACAGCAAATATCTTTTCAATACTACTTATATTACAGCGATGTCAACTTTTAATACAAGCCCGGCTAGCTCAGTCGGTAGAGCATGAGACTCTTAATCTCAGGGTCGTGGGTTCGAGCCCCACGTTGGGCGATTTTTTATTTTTTACACATTTTACTTTTTTTATTTTTTTTATTGGCAGCAGATCTTGTTATGGTATTATTAGGATTGAATTATTTAAAATTATTCAAATTAAGCTAGTTTATTCATCTAAGGGCCGGTTGTTCGAACGCTAATCAACAATGATCACTATCAAATACTTAATTACTGTCACAACTGTCAATGTCAACTTTGGTTGGATTGCTGAAAACATAATTATTGATGAACAATTATGAAATTAGTTAATCAATTATGTTAATAATTGATATGCTAATTGATTAACTAATCTCATAACTTATAATCATATGCGTTTTCAGCAACCCAACCAAAGTTGGCATTGACAGTTGTGACAGTAATTAAATATTTGATAGTGATCATTGTTGATTAGCGTTCGAACAACCGGCCCTAAATGTATTAACTTCGCGATGATGATGTAAATCTAGCAATAACTCCGAAATTATACCATTTAGGTATAGGGAACATTACATGAAAAATAATCAGTATCATAAGGATTGCAAAACACAATAATTATACAGGGTGTTCCGTTTGAAATAAGAAAATTCATTGGATATACAGAAAAACGGAAAATCTGACAAAAATGTAAATAAATATCACCACAATATTGACGGCATCACAAGACAGGGGCAAAAGATAGAGACAAAAGATAGATACAAAAGCATCATTTTCCTATTATATAGGTTCATTCGGTTTTAAGTGTAGAAGGAACCAGGGCCCCCGTAAGGGTTACTGGCGCCTGTGTGCAAAAGAGGATTTTGGCGCCTCTTAAGGTATTTAGGATCATGTTTTTTATTTTTTTAAGGTAGGTAGGTGCTTGAAACAAACAAAAAACTGAACTTTAGAAGTCATATTTATAGTCCATTCCTCAAGGTAAAATATTGTAAAACCTCCGAATTTTAAACAACCGGTTGGATTGACATAACGTTTGGCATACACATAGCTAACATGTCAAAGAATAAAGTGATATTGTGCCGATGTGTGCTTTTGCCCTGAATGTGAGTTTCACCCCTTCTCGGGGGTGAAAAAACATATGTTCAAAAAATCCGGAATTGGATAAAATGACTAAACAGCTTTTGTTCTATAAAGTTTTTCACTAAAGTCAATACTTTTCAAGTTATTTGCGAGTAAATATGTTCATTTTTCAACAAATAAACACGTTTTTAGACGGATTTTCGCAAGTAAATCAAAAAGTAAGTATTTCATCGAAAAAAATATAGCAGAAGTGAAAAAATGGTGTGTAAGTACCTGTATATGAAGACTGCAGACCCAGTAGAAGCAGAGTTGTAGCTAATGAAAAGAATGAAATAACCAAAAAATCAAGCACTTATGAGGGAAAACTCATTTTAACTTTTTTAAAGTGTTTCACGTTCCGTGTGGATGGCATACATGTGAGCCACAGGATGCCTTCACCACTGGGTGGCCGCCGTGCATGTATGCCATTGATTATACACATTTTAATATGTGTTTTTTTTGTCTGTTCAGAGTATAAGTCTTTTAGGATCAGACATCCGCAAGCAATGTGTTAAAAGAACCTATATTTTTGTTTTTTTGTTAGTTTTTTTAAGATCAAAAATAAGTAAGTTACGCTCAGAATAAGGTTGGTACTCTTTTTGGCAATAAAAATCGTGAAAATCACCCCCTAATTAGCATCCTAAATGAAATTAGTCGTTACCGCTTCACCACAACATACTTTACTTGCAATATGTATCGTTTATATGATCTGAAGTTTCATCAATTCAAAGTGCTTATTTTTGAAAATGCTGTAGTTAAAAGGGCTTGAATGAGTCACTAATCACGAGTGTATGCAAATTCACATATCTTCACCAATTTTTGGCTTACAGGAAAACAAAAAAATCCAAAATATTGAGACAAACAAAACCTAAATTTTTTTACAGCTTGAGATTTTTGGTATTAACTTTTAAGTTATTTGAAAAAAAGGAGTTTTTCAAGATTAAAAAAAATTCACTTTAAAACCAATTTTTTTTTAAAAATGGGCACTTTAAACCGATGAAAATTACAGATCATATAAACAATACATAGAAAGTAAATGGTAAAGTAGTAACGATTAATTTCATTTAGAATGCTAATTAGAGTGTGATTTTTACGATTTTTTTCCAAAAAAAGGAGTTGCTGCGTGTTCTTGTTGTTAGAAACTTTTTTAAACACTTTAAAGAAGTTGTAATGAGTATTCCCCGAAAAGTGCTTAATCCTTTGGTTATTTCACGTTGAAATATTCGATTTAGAATTTGACGAATAAGAAGCTACTTTTCATTAGCTACAACTCTGCTTCCTCTGGGTTTGCAGACTTCATATTTATATAAACTATTTTTTTCACTTTTTTGTAAGATATATTTTTGCTAAGAGTATTTTATTCGATAAAATAATCAGTTTTTGAGTTATTTGCGAAAAACCTTCTAAAAACGGGGTTTTTTATTGAAAAATGAACATATTATTCACTCGCAAATATCTCGAAAAGTATTGACTAAATCTCTATAGAACAAAAGTTGCTTAGAATTAGTCAGTTTATCCAATTCCGGACTTATTTTGAACGTATGTTTTTTCACCTCCAAGAATACCCCCTGGTATTCTCGGGCGTATTCCCCTGAGAATACCCCTTTTACCACCAGGGCAAAAGCACACATCGGCACAATATCACTTTCTTTTCTTGTTAGCTATGTGTATGACAAATTTCATGTCAATATAAGCGGTTCTTTAAAATTAACAGCTAAAACCGTGAGTAAATGGACTATTAGGTATTTGTAGACTAAAATATCAATATGAAACAAACAGAATAAAATCATAACAAAATAAATTAAAATGCCTGACTTCTGACATGTTCTCGCAAATGGGAATCGACAGTAACTGGATAATTTCGTTTTTTTTTGTTTGTTTGTTTTTTTGCCATTTTTGACCCCGGGTTTTGGCGCCCCTAAAGGATGGCGCCCGTGTGCATTGCACACTTTGCACATATGGTAGCGGGGGCCCTGGAAGGAACAGTTTGGGTGGTTCGACGCTGACGTTTCTAGAACATTTTCCTTGATGTAAGTCCGCTGGTTCCTGACGGTTTGTTAAACCCGTATAATTGGTGTAAGTTTGGTACCAAATATTGTGGACAGAACACGTCACAAACAAAGAGGTTCAGAGAAAGATGAATAAAGAAATGGAAGTCCTAAATACCATCAAAACAAGAAAATTGGAATATCTGGGACATATTACACGTGGAGAGAAATACAACTTGCTCCAATTGATTATGTAGGGAAATGGGAAAGATTCAAGGAAAGAGAAGCATATGAAGACGCAAAATATCGTGACTGCGCAACCTAAAGCAAGGGCGGATCCATGACCGATTTTCGGGAGGGGCCATAAACTTTTTTTTGGGGAGGAGTGCCAGAAGTACGGGGGTAATTTTTAAAAATTAGGGTTACAATGGTGAGTTTTAAGTCACTTTTCACACACTTTGAGAAGTGCCTTAAAACTCACCATTCCTGCCATAGTACCGATTCCTACACATTTCTTCGGATCCAAGTGCAGTTCTTTTAACAAGTTTAATACTATTTTTTCCAATGCTTCTCCTGCCAGGCCTTGTTCTTTACCTCTTTCTTGATTTTCACTAATTATTTTTAGGTTCTCCTAAGCGTCAATGAATTTGACAAAGTCTTCACGAATGTTGTTATTGCGTATGTATCCCAAATTTAGAGAAAGCTGTTCCACGTGGGATACGTCAGTCGTTTCGTCAAATATTATTTGTTCAATTATTTCTTCACCACAACATCTTATTAATTGATTTTGACTGCTGCTACTAATGATTGTTGCTCAGGATGTTGTTCAGGAAGATGCTGTGGATAGGTGTTATTTAAGAGTCTAATCTCCTGATGCGATTTTAAACCTTAACATTGTGGTGCTAAGGCAAAACCCGATATGTCAAAAAACGTGATTTTGCAGCAGATGAGTTTAAAAGTTCGAGGTGTTGTTGTAATAGTGGACATATCAAAAACAATTTTATTATCTACTGGTTACATGAATGCGTTTAGCCATGTAGGGTTTTGTCATCACATTCTTCATTGCTCAATGTACAGCCGGTTCCTAAAAAAACTGATACGACTGTTAGTAAGATTTGATCATGTTGAGCAGTGTATTTGATTACTCTGACATTATATTTATTATGACAGACAAATAATAAAATAAACAAACAACAAACAACTGATTACATATTATGTTAATTCATAAATTGTACTAATTATTAAGGTCTAAATGTTTATATTATTTTGAATTCCTGTATTTTATAAAGAGTATATAAATGATATTTTTTACATCAAATAGATCACATAATTATTGTAAATGTGAATTATACAACAAAACAAATTAATATTCAATATAAATAAATGAAAACTTAAGAAATAGAGAATACGTATTAAGTTATAATCTTTTAAGATTTGTAGTGCAAGCGTTTTTGCACTGCATTGTTAATAATTATTAAAAAACGGCTCCGAACTCTTGGGAGAAGCCGATAGGTTTCTTTGTATATTTGCATATTTTTTACGAGAGTACTGTCATTTGAATCGTAATATGATTTTTTTCGAATCATGAGAGAACTAATAAGTATTTTAGAAACATTTAAACGCAGAATGAAAGATTACATTATTACCGAGGGCGGAAAGCCCCTTAGAATAAACAAGCAGTTTCTATTGAATGAAATATTTGAAATTAAATATCACGCTTTTTTTATTTTCAGCCCTGTAACTTATTAAAATAAATATAGAAGTTTTCAGGGACTTTCAGCCCTCGGTAATAATGTAGTTTTTCATTCTGAGTTTAAATTTTTCAAAAATATTTATTAGTTTTCTCAGGATTCGAAAAAAATGAATACAATTAAAATACATTGAGAATTTTGACATGCGTCACAATTTTGCAATATCTCAATGTAAAATTCTAAACTGTTAAATTCCAGCTTCCCTAATTATTGGACATCAAAGGACATTAGAAACTATTTGTAGAGGATTGAAATCTGTATTGAAAACAACTGTTAAAATTGGTCTACGTAATTAAACATATTCCAAAATTTTGTAAAAATATATAAAACACATTTCAGTTTTCAGCCCAAACTTAGGCCACACACAATGCAATAATGTTCACATTTTTGAACTGTCGATATTTTTATTTTATCATCTATTGTTTAAAAACAATACAGTTGATAAAGTACCCTCAGTTGCGGAGAAAGTAGTAATAATAAAGATTAATAATAAAGTCTAATAACCGTGGAACAGAATAAGCTATCTGACAAATTTTAGGATTTGGAAGTGACATTGACAGTATGTAAATATTAAGTATTTATCCTTCAAAATACACTGCTCAATTTTCTACAAACTACGCTTCAAGAGTCATATCAGTTTTTTTTGGAACCAGGTGTACATATTGGCATTAAAAACGAAAAATCGATAATTTTTGACATATCGGGTTTTGCCTTTACCACAGCAATTTTCCTCATTCCTAGGTCCAGCATCTTCGTCCAGAAGCATAAGGTCATCATGACGATGGTCTCTTAGAGGAATATTTTGTTGACCTAAGAACACGATAGACCCTACTATTGGTCGTAGTCTTTCTTTATTTTTTGTTTCTGTTTAGACCCCTGAGAGTCTATCTAGTTAATGACTGACTTTTGAGGGTTGCGATAACTTTTTAGAAAATCCAGCTCAACCTAAACGCACTCCTTGTGGTATGATGTTTTTTCATGGGTTTATATGACTCCGTCTGTGCTCATGAGTTTGGCGAAAGATATTAAAGGTCTCGTGACAAGGCTTTGGGCTGTCATCCCGTTATTGTGACCATATTTTGCATTAGAAAAATGAAACGCAATATTTGTAAAACAATTCCTTTTGACTGTGCGAAAATTCCAACCAACTCCTTTGTTCTAAGTCCTAGTGACCCAAGTAACGCTTCACTTTTTTTTTATTCTTTGTGTGTATAGAATATGGAAAGTTATACGATTTTGATCGCTGTCAAGATCGTTCTAACAATTGGCATTCTGTAAAATTATCAAAATTTTGATTTATAAAGAACCCAAAAGTCATTCTTAAAGCTTCTCCATTACTTATTTTTTTTTCAATTCTAGTCCAGTAAAACGTATTTATCCCCTGTTTTGTACATATACAGCGTGTCTACTTGAGTTGGAAACATATGGGAAACTTTTTTATTATTAATTTTACGAAAAAAAGTTATTCTTTATAAAAAGTTCTGTATGCCCCAAAACCTAAGATTCAATTATCAGATATCAAATTTTCTCAATATTATACGAGGTATGTCAAAAAATATGAATTTCGGCTAAGGGTAAAGTACCTTTATTTCTCTCAATATCGAAAATTCTTATGATAAAAAGTTGTTTGGAATTAAAAACTAAGATGAAATATGCAATTACATGCTTCTTATTGAAAAAAAAAAATATTTTTCTCAAATTTATGGATACCCAACATCGTTTTTAATTATTACAAATATCATAACTCGTTTATTATTCATTTTACGAAAAAAAGTTATTCTTCATAAAAAACTTTGCATGGTCTAAAATCTAAGACACAACCATGATATATCAACTTTTATTAATTTTATACGAGGTGTGTCAAAAAATATGAAATTCGCTCAATATTATAGCACCTTTATATTTCACAGTATTTCAATTAGAAGGATGTAATTGCATATTGACACATAGTTTTTAATTCTAAACAACTTTTTTAATAACCGTTTTCAATATTGTGAAAAATAAAGGTACTTTACTCTTGAGTGAAATTCATATTTTTTGACATAACTCGTATAAAATTAATAAAATGTCATATCTGTTGGTTGAATCTTCGGTCTTAGGACATACAGAGATTTTTATAAAGAATACCTTTTTTTCGTAAAAGTAATAATAAAAGAGTTATCGTATGTGTAATGAATAAAAACGAAGTTAGTATCAATAAATTTGAGAAAAATTTGGAAAATATTTTTTTCCAATTAGAAGCATGTAATTACATATTTGAGCTTAGTTTTTATTTCCAAACAACTTTTCATAATAAGAATTTTCGATATTGAGAGAAATAATGGTACTTTACCCTTAGCCGAAATTCATATTTTTTGACATACCTCGTATAATATTGAGAAAATTTGATATCTGATAATTGAAACTTAGATTTTGGGGCATGCAGAACTTTTTATAAAGAATAACTTTTTTTCGTAAAATTAATAATAAAAAAGTTTCCCATATGTTTCCAACTCAAGTAGACACGCTGTATATGTGTTTGAAATTAAAAACATTTGAACTGCAAATATTTAAATTTATATTATTCTAAATTCTCGGAGGGGGCCATGGCCCCCATGGTCCCCTCCCTGGATCCGCCCTTGACCTGAAGGAATGGTACCGATGTACATCAAACGAACTTTTCAGAGCAGCCGTCTCTCAAATTCGAATAGCTATGATGATTGCCGACCTCCGTCGCGGGGTATTGCGAGGTGCATCCACGGTCTTCTGGTGATGCAAATTCAACTGCCGGGATAGAGAGGTAGATTTCATACAGCCGGTAGTTATTCTACGTGTTTCATTTAACGCCGTGGTGACTTGTTGAGCCTGTATAGATCTACTGTAGACGAGACAAGCTGAGAACCCTGTTGAGAAACATAAGGCCTCAGCTGTAGACTTTAGATTTGCACTCCATTACTCCATTAACTATCTAAAAGTTTCCGGAGAAGATTGTTTCTCGTAGTAACCTTTTGTCTTATACTCTGATGTTAGAATTAAGGTACAATATTGATACATTTTTGGCAAAGTAACGTAAGTGACATTTTGGAAAATCATGTTTTTCCATTAAACTAACGCTATTATTGTTCAGAAGGCACTGCCAAAGTGTAGTAAGCCTATACATATATATTAATTTGTTAGTGATTGGTATAGTATGACTCCAAGATATTTGGGCCTATCAGTATGTTTCAAGAGTTATGGGATTTATGTGGAACTCCCATAATAATATTTTTTTAACTAAATAATAAATGTATCATAAGTAAGTACCTTTTATCTCGCTCCTTATATGTACTACAATGTCTACAATGGTTATGAAAAGTTAAAAAAGTTGTTCCAATAATGCACAAAGCACGTCTCAAGTTATCAATCATCCACAGGCAATTTTCGACGACAAATTAGGCCATTTAGCCCATAAAGAAGAATAACATTCGTATGACTGATTTCTTCATTGATACAGTTGCAAAAAGTCTAATTAGTGGTATAAGAATGCAACTCGAGTACCTGCTTATTTAGAGTAAGTAGGTATTATTCGCACTGTTGTTTACCTCGCGATTCGTAACACAAGATGGCCATGAATTCGCTGCTAGACCTCTCACTTCATAACTTGTTGAGCTGTATGCGTATGTATTTTTTTTTAATTTACTTTAGATTGTTCTTAGAGGCGTGGCAGTGTTATGCAACAGTCGAAATGTATGGAAAAACAGTCGCAAAAATGACTCGCTAGATTTTGTCAACTATATAAAAATGATTGATTGAAAGCATCCGGTAAAAGAGACTGCTTGTAGACTATTAATTGTCTACTATACTGTATGTATTATACACAGACTTAGGCAAATATGCATATTGATATTCAAACGTACAGTATATGCGCATACCTTAATATGCACGACTTTTTTCAACAATATGCAGAAAAAACTCGACGTAAGATTCAATAAAATATATTTAAATTTTAAAGTACTAAATAAGTAAAACCAAAACTTACAATGGGTCTATTGAATAAAAAGAAGTATTTGCTTTTACTTACAAGTATTTAAGTATTTACTTACTAGTAATTGAATAAAGTCATTTCTTTAATGCTTTATTTAATTAATATTAAGTAAATACTTAAATACTTGTAAGTAAAAGTCAATACTTCTTTTTATTCAATAGTCCCAATAATTGTGCTTTTTAAACGCTTTTTTTTACTTCAATAGTTTGCATCAAATCTTTAGACGTTAATTTGACTGACTTTTCTTCAATGCAAATGACTGAAAATTTGTAGACATATGCATTTGCGGGAACAATACACGAATAGTCAATAAATGTTTTTCATGTTTATTAATTGTTTAAATAAAAAAAAACGATTTTAATGGAAAATGCTTAAGTTCTCTTGTTTTTTACAATGTAGAAACTTGAAACTTTTACGGATTGTAGCTAATGATATGAACTATACATAATTTCACTTTTTAGGCTAATTGTTTACGTTATGCTTCATAAATAAACAATAAAGTTTCAAATTTTTTGAACGCTCATATATTTGTTTATATATAAATCGGCGTTTATTCGTGGCAAATTTCAATACGATACGAAACAAAACTTCAACCAAAACTCGAATTCAAAAAATTCATGTTTTTATCGTAGTCTTAGAAAAACCATCGGTAGAGACGTTTTGTGCTACAATTAACATTAGTTAAACGCTTTTCTTTAGTTCAATCGTTTGCGTAAAATCTTTGGACGTTAATTTGACTGCCTCTTCTTTAATGCAAATGACTAAAAATTTGCAGACATATGCATTCGCGGGAACAATACACGAATAGTCAATAATTTTTTTTTTTTGTTTATTGATTGTTTAAATAAAAAAACGATTTTAACGGAAAATGCTTAAATTCTCTTGTTTTTTACAATGAAGAAACTTGAAACTTTTACAGATTGTAACTAATTATATGAACTATACTTAATTTCACTTTTTACGTTAATTGTTTATGTTATGCTTCATAAATAAACAATAAAGTTTCAAATTTTTTGCCGATTCCGACTACTTTTCATGTTTGTACAGTTACGGTCATTGAATAGTTTACAGGCTTACGTATCTAGGAGCCGATTTTTTAAATTATTACCTCGTTTAAACCCACCTTTTACGTCAAAGTGACGTTAAGAGTGATGTATCTAGAACAGGTTATTTAACATTAAAAAATAAAAATAATATAAAAATATATTTTTTCTTCAAACGTCAAATAATGATGACATTACTTATCTAACTTGATCCTGTCAAAGTTTGATGTCTCCGCCGGCAGCAGTTTTTTTTCCCATTTCTTTACGGCGGAGGGAAAAATGTTGTCATGGCAACAATATGAAACATGTCACAAAGCAACAATACAAATGTCATTAACAACAATTAAACATCATTTTTATTTATAGTAATATTAAAAGTACAATTAGTTAATGAGGCATTTTCAAAATTGAAACCGTGCAAAAATGTTCCCGACTCTTGATACGCATTGGTAATTGTTGATGATACTGATGGTCGAGCACAACTTTCAGCAATCATTCCCGATGTTGGCGAATCATGAGGGTTTAAAATTTTTTGAGCATTATCGTTCTTATTTCTTATTGAATCCTCTATATATCCTTCGGCAACCGTGCTTGATTTCCAGCCCCCATGTCGTTTGAGGCATTCTAGATTTCCGCCTCCATCAATTAAAAGTGTTGTTAGCATATGAATTGTACTATTTATGGTTGAGAATTGCTACGTTTGAAGAAAAAATAGTATACTTTATTCGGCAAAGAAGCGACTTTTCTTGACTTGCCCTCTATTACGCGCCTCACTTCGTTCGGCGCGTAATATCGGGCGCGTCAAGAAAAGTCATGCTTCTCCGCCTCATAAAGTAATATACTATTACAAAGTTTAACAAAATGGAAAGTATAGAAAGAAGTTTTTTTTGAATGGAATGGATTATGGTCTTAATAATGAAAACAAGGAAGTCTGGTTTGAAAATACCGATTTTATTTTATATCTATCCAAAATTATCCAATCTTTGTTTGATTTTCCATATGCACATTTATGGCTCACGTCCAAATCTGCAGCAACTTGTCTTAAAAACCAACCTTCTTCGAGTTTGGCAATTGCTCTTGCTTTTGTGCATCATTCAAATTCATTATAACCATTTTGCAGGAGTTTGATATCGATATTTTATGTTTCAACACTCGCGAAATTTTTGACAAGCATTGACTTTTTGACTTTGACATTTATGAAATCCGTACGACACTGCAATTTTACAGTATTACAATATAAAAATTAGATCATAAGATTTATACATATTTTAATAAACACGACGATATATTTTAATGTTTGAAAAGTGTAAGACTTCTTCTTCTTCTTCTTCTTCTCGTTGTCCTTATGCCCTATAAGAGCGTCGGATTTTGGTATCACCTATCCATCTTTTACCCATTTCTTCCATGCCTTCCGGTCTCCTGCCATTTCCTTCATCTGTTGCACTGTTTTCCCTCTATGTGTCCCGATTTCCTCGATTTGTTCCATCCACCCCTTTCTAGGTCTGCCCCTTCTTCTTTTCCCCTGTCTTTTGGCATCTGTCACCTTCTTACTAGTCTGTTCTCGTGCATCCTAGTTATATGTCCAAACCAATTCAGTTTTCTTTTTTCAATTTTTTTCTCTATTGGTTCCTGACTTAGCACGTTTCTGATGTTTTCGTTCCTTTCCCTGTCCATCTTCGTCTTTCCAGATATTTTTCTCAGCTGCTTCATTTCTGCTGCATTTATGGCACTTTCATGTCTTTTATTTGTGATCCATGTCTCGCTTGCATATAGAAAAGTTGGTACTGTGATTGTATTATATACTTGTATTTTTGTTTCCTGGCTGATCTCCCTTTTTCCAAGTATCGTATTATTAATCGCATAGTATATTTTCGTAGCTTTCTTTGTCCTATTTGCAATTTCTAGGTCGAACTTTCCGTCATTCGATAGTGTAAGACTAAAAAGTAAAAAATAAGAAAAACATGAAAAAAATATTTTTAAGAAACGCTTTTCTTTAGTTACGACTGACTAAAATTAAAAAAAGAGTTATGAGCGACCGGCGACCCCAGAAAAAAAATCACTAAATTAACAAATGAAAAGGTTGGTTCAGGACGAAATTAAGGTATGTAAACTTCAATTATCCTCCATGTTGTACTTAGCTGTTTTTATTTCGTAAATTATGGTGAAGAGTTTATTTATTTTGGAAAGTAATATTAGAGCAAACTATGCATTTAATATAATATTTATGATGGCATTAAATGAGACAAGAAATTATTTTAACATTTTATTAAAAAAAAAAGATAGGTATATATACGTAAGTTTACAAACTAATGTGAACCTTGTGCTTGCACACTTGCAGTCAGTATATTAATTCTTGGTGATATATTATCAGAAAGAGACACCCTTAAATCAGGTTCTACGTTAAGTCTGGAGCGATATTTTGTTTTTATAGCAGTCAATGTGGAGAAAGCTGTCTCGCACAGGTATGAAGATGAGAATGGCAGCAATTTCAGCAGAGATGTTTTGTATAACAGTGGATATTCCTTTTACATCAATATCCAGAACTTGGATAGATCCGTGGTTTTGAAAATAGATCGAAGGCTTTCATCGGACAATAAATCCATCAGCTGCTCCTTTTCTTTTAAGTTTATCTTCACAGTGTTTAGATCACAAGCGAATGGATTAATTATCCATTGGTCGAAGTGTGTGACGTATCTGGGAATCGTATTACCAAGTCTTGCTTAAGGCTTGTAAGATGCAAGATGATTTTGGTTTTAATTTCTTCTTCAAGCTTTATATTGTTTTCTTCAGAAAATTTCTCCAAACATGCAAACATCTCGTAGTTTTCAGCACTCATTTCGTCTATCCACAAACTTATTTTCCTACAAAAAGCTTTTATTTTGTTAGCCAAAATCAATACATTTGTACTCTTTCCTTGCAACGATTGATTTAAATCATTAAGTTTTTCAAAAATGTCCGAAAGATAGCCAGCTGTTGCCAGCCAATTTTCATTCAACAAATATTCCGCTAGCTTTGGTTCCCGTTCAAGTAGAAATATTCTGATTTCATCTTTGAGATCAAATACACGTTGGAGTATTTTTCCTCGCGATAACCACCTGACCTCCGTATGTAACAGTAGATTTTCGTATTCTGATCCCAATTCGCGACACATTATTTTGAAAAGGCGACTGTTCAATGCGCGAGCTTTAATTAAAATTTATTATTGTTACAACTTTTTCCAACACTTTATTTACATCTGGTTGCAAATGTTTTGCTGCAAGGGCGTCACGGTGAATCATACAGTGAACAAAGCCTACGTGAGGTGCAATCTCAGTTACTTTTGCCAAAGAATACATACCACTTAGGTGATAGGTATTCTTTGCTTTTGCTTTGAATCCTGTTCGGGAGCCGGTCAATGCAGCTGCGCCGTCTGTACACACAGATACAAAATATTCCCACTTTATCATGTATTTCAAATTATTTTCGATTCTCTCCGTTTTAAGGACATTGTGTAATTGTGTAAGTAAAGAGAGGCTATATTTTACGCATAAACCTTAATTAAATTCGATAAGTACAGGACCTTGTTGAGTTTTTTACTTCTTTGACGACCGCATAATGATCTTTCCCGACCCCAGGGTTGCGGACCGCTGATCTAGAGTTTGCATGTCGACCTGGAAAAGATGTGGCTGGTGAGGATTATGTGAATGAATTGCGAAGAAGAATTCACAATATAAACGAGTTGGTCCGTTCCCATCTTCAGATCGCTAGCGAGCGAATGAAGAAGGTAGATACTCAAGCCGAAAAGGAATGTTTAAAAAGAACGACAAAGTCTGACTCTATAATCCAAAGAAGAGAAAGGGTTGTTCTCCCAAGTTGCAGCAGTTCTGGGAAGGTCCGTATCTCATTGTGAAGAAGATTAACGACGTAAGTTATCCCAGTTTATTGCATGGAAGTTTTTTTCTATACAGTTTAATCTATTCTATGTATATGTTACAGTTCAAGTTGATTATCCAGTTGGAGTTGACTCCAACTAGTTGGAGTCGACTCTAACGGCTGGTTTCAGTAAAAGTTGATTATAAATATAAAATGAAGATTTATATTCAACATTTACTAGTAAAAGTAGACTCCAACTAGGAAAAGTATACTCTTCCCAATGCCATTTAGTAAAAGTTGATTCTGATTCACAGAAACAGCCGATTATAGAAATTAAATGTTACTGAATATGTTCAAATTAGTCTAGGCTGTATCGTCGGCCCCGTTAGGTAAATTACTCCGATTCGAATTTTTTGCACAAACTTACTCAAAAAGAGGTCCTTATAACAAATCTACTGGGTGCCAGGCAGTACCTTGATCGATAAATTGTTTAAACAATTTTTTTAGACAAATTCACAAAAATAATTTTTTCACTTCGAACAATTTTTTTTGATCATTTGGGTTAGTCTGAGTAAAAAAAGGTATTTTGTGATTTTTCTCTAAAATTGATTGTTGTCCAGTTATACGCGATTTAAAATTTGAAAAATACGAAAATAGCCATTTTCAAGGCTTAATAACAACTCGGTTAAAATCCATTATTATGAAAGTCAGAAAGTGACCAAATCAAAGTTTATAGCCCCCTCTACAAGATCCAGCAGAAATTTTTGTCACTACAGTAGTCTCTCTTTATAACGATTCCCTATATAACGATAATTCCTCTATAACGATCAAAATACTAAACATTGTTTGGTTCGTCATAAGGACATTAATTCTTTCTCTATACCGATATCGTTCTCTCTTTATAACGATAACTTTTAAATATTCGATGACCTCACTTTTCAAGAAACAACTGATAACCATTTGCGTTTGGCAATAACTAAGATAACTAAACCGTGAGAATTTTACCAATTAAAGATAACACTTAATTGAAACACAGGTTATAACTGAAAAAGCTCTTGCGTAGGTGTAACTTGATAAAAAGTGATTAGTGAGTGATTCATTTTGTAGCTCCAATTTAGCAAAAATTTGGTGGTTCAAATTTCAATCCGATATGCAGAAAGTTGAGTAGTACACGCTTTTATCATTCGGGCGGTGTGCCTTAACTGTTTTCACACAGATGTTGTCCTCTATTGACTATTGACGACTTCTAAGTTTCAATTTCGGTTGTATCTCGGTCTGTGAACAGTCAAGATGTTTTCGAAAAAGCGTAGAGTACTCTCGGTTAAAGAAAAGTTATCGATAACTCGGCAATAGAGAAAATTAACACAAGTTATTTAGTACAGTATGATTACTATTACAATTACGATTTTTCTCTCTCTCTCTCTCTCTCTCTCTCTCTCTCTCTCTCTCTCTCTCTCTCTCTCTCTCTCTCTCTGTATAACGATCTCTCCTTATAACGATGAAAATTCCCGGTCACTTCAGTCACTTGCATATCGTTATAGAGAGAGAGGACTGTATTTCATTACTAAGCTTTATCTTTAATTATTAACAATGAGCGCTAAGTGCGTATTAGGCGGCCGTCAATGGTGAGTGCTAAAGAGATGCACCATTCCGGCCGTCCAATGGTGAATCTCACTCGCACTCACATTGACGGCCGCCTCAATACACGCTTAGCGCTCATTGTTGATAAATAAAAATAATATCTTATTAATGAAATAATGACAACAATTTCTTCAGGATCTTATAGAGGTAGCTTTAATTTTTGATTTTTTTAGTTTCTGACTTTCATAATATATAATATCGTATGGCATTTTTGCCTTTCGGACAGTTCCGGCGCCAATTACATCTTTAACCCTGTTTCAAGTAACCAGTGTCGATGTACACTAGCCCAGGGAGACCGACGGCTTAACGTGCTCTCCGAGGCACGGTGAGACGGCACTTGTCATTATTGGAAATGAAAATGGTTTGTCTTTGGCAGGACCGCAAATAATGATATGTACCACCAGTGGTACATGTACCACAGATTGCTTTACATAATATGAGATAGAGTAGATAAAAATTATTTTTGTGAATTTGGTTAACAAAAATTGGTTAAACAATTTTTCGACCGCGGTACCGCGTGACACCCTGTGTATTTGTTATAAGGATTGTTATACGGATGTATTTCTTTGAGTAAGTTTGTGCAAAATATCGAATCAGAATAATTTACCTAACGGGGACGACGTTACAGGCTATACTAATAAGTAGTTAAAACGGTCAAAACAAAGAAACGCACACTCATCAAAAATGCACTTGAGATTCTCGTATAATCAACATTTACTGAATCGATCCAGGAAGAGTCAACTCCAACTAGTAAAAGATGATTTAAATTTTTAAAATCAACTTTTACTGCTCGTTTCAGTTGGAGTTGACTCCAACTAGTTGACTCCAACTGAGAATCAACTTGAACTGTAACATATATGTACATATAAAAAGAAAAAAAAATTAAACAATTTCTCATGCACAGGTAGATATTTTTAACATCTGCTGTTATTTTATTCATGCAAACCTGTAACAATAAAACAGTTTACCAAACACGTTTGATTTTAAAATTGCAATACCTCGGCACCTGTTGTCGTTTTACGCCTTCCTTATCCTTTCTACTCCCGTTCTCCCATTTCAAATGTTGCTCCCATTTTTGAATTTAATGTTTGATATTACGAAACATCAAAAACGTGATGCGAATATGCCCTACAGAGTGATTCGAATTTTTCATATATGTTTCATATGATTGACCCACGATTGGAATTATTGGTACGAACATAAAACATAAGCAGTTTTATTTTTTGCTGAAAATTCTTTGTGTATTTTTATAGTTCTGGATATATACAACAAAGCCGTAAACCTTTTTGCTATGAAAATTACATTAGGTACTTCAGGAAACGAAAAAGCACTTGAAAAATCAAAAATTACTGACCGATTTTTTTATAACTGGATTATCTGGAAAGTCAATAGAAAAGATGTAACATCTTGTGGGTATCGAAATTTTTACTGCATCATGGTTTTTTTAAAGACATATAATCAAACAAAGCGATTTTTTTTGAAAATCCTTCCTCTTTTAAATGAGATTTTCGAAATTTAAAAATATATGGGAAAATCACAATAGTTGGCTGTATACTATAGTTTAAAAAACTCATACAGAAGTAAAAACTTCAAATTGTATACTGATATAAAATCGTTTATTAAAAACTATCTAAAATGTCATCCAAATGGATTGCAAAACGTTTTCGTTCTAGTTCAGAACATTTTCAGTGCCTAGAATGAAGTATTTTCACGTTAGATTAAAACAAAAAGGTTGAAATTGTGACTGTTAAAAAGAAAAAAAGAATGTGTGTGTACTTTGTACGCACGTAAGAAGTTATACTTCTATTATATGATTTAAACGAAATTAATATACTTTTTATTTATATTTTGTTTAAATATTAAACTAATTTATACTTACTACTTCTCAAACATTTTTATTAGAACAGTGCCAAAAATTAAAATAATAAAAGAATAAAACACACACAAACACATTAAACAAGCCACAAATGATGTCTGAACATTAATTGTCGAAATTTTTTTTAACTAAATACGTGTTTTCTGAAAATACAATTATATAATAAATATACTTACAATCATAAAATGTATTAAAAAAAAAACAAAAAAGAAAGTTTCTATTGGGACTCGAACCAGCGCTGATAAGAGCGGTTGGTATTGGAATTCATTCGCCTTCTCCGCTTAGCCACGGACACTATGTGTCATTATTTACGAAGATCGACTAACTAAACGGATTAAACTTGTGATATTTTGATATTTTGAAAATTGATCAAATTATTTTAATTTTGAATTGAAATGATTTAGAATTGAAAAAATACAACAAAACATAGAGTAAAAAAACAATATATTAGGTGAATATTGATAGAAATTTTGATGGTAATCAAAGTATATAAATAAAAGTATTACATACTATGTATTTTGTTTTGGCAGATCAAATAGGTAGGTTTATACCCATGATACATTAACAATTATTACGTACCTGTTGCTTTTAAAAACTATTTAAAAGTCACTACAATATTATAAACTTTTTTGTTTCTGTCCTCACAACAATAAAACTAATATATTATACATTTGTTTACCTTTACCTTTACCTCCAAACCACAGCTGCCATATCGGATAATTTTTGACATGTCATTTGAACATCCAATCAGAACAAAGTTATAATGCGCATGCGCCGGGCTGATAGGTTTTAACATATAAAAAAATCACCCTCTATCGCCGGTAAAGAAGTATAACTTCAAAAACATGTGGGGATACTTACATTCTGCAGAGTAGTTTGAAACTAGCACACTATTTAAAGTGGAACCCCATAATATATGGTTTACATATTATATTTTAATAGAATATGGTCACTACAAGTCGATGTTGTTGGATTTATTAGAATACATGCTCAAAGGGCAACATGTTTCCCTGCTCGAAAATACTAGGTACTTGCCAGTTCAATGGGCACATACCAACTGATAAAATAGGAAATGGACATTCAATATGACAAGAGTGACGTGACATGACCAGGGGCGGATCCAAGGGGGGTCAATGGGGTCAATTGCCCTCTCCTTGAGACCTCGCCTGGTGTCTGCTGACAGTTTTTTTAAGAAAGAGATAATTACGATTGAAAATAAATAGTGAGTTTTGTGTCCTGTTGATAACTGAATAACTGAAACATAACACAGAATTCCTTGGAATCGAAGATTAGAACACAATAAATGAAAAATTCTCACAATAAATCTGTCAATATCAATAGTAATTTGTTTTTTCTTTGTGGCAAATTAATGAGTCAGTTTCGTTTCAAAAAATGTCATTCTCATCTGAGGCTATTTTAAGATCTGAAGTACAAACAGTAAAAATTCAGTCATGCAAAGCTTTAAATTTTGCGATGAAGACGTGTTTCCACATTGTAAAATACTATTACAAATATTGCTTACTTTGCCTTTTAGTACATCACGTGCAGAACGATCGTTTTCTGCTTTTAAACGTCTTAAAACTTGGCTTAGAAACAAAATGAGTCAGGATCGATTGTTACTGTTAGGTCTATCTTTACTCCATGTTCATTTTGATTTAAAATTAATATAGAAATTAGATAAAATTGATTACATAAAATTAACGATCGTTTTCTGATTTCAAACGCCTTAAAACTTGGCTTAGAAACAAATGGAGTCATAATCGATTGTTAGGTCTAGCTTTACTCCATGTTCATTTTGATTTAAAATTAATATAGAAAATATTATTAATAAATTTGTGTGATTTATTTATGTGATACATTTCGAGCGATACTGCGTTTTCGTCTGATAGTGATTAAATAACAAATATAGTTGGTTTTTATGGTACTACTGATAAGTGATAAACTTTACCAAATTACAAGTTTTACTATCTTTTAAAAAATAATTATTAAATGTTATTAAGGTAACTTTAAATAAATTAACAAACTTTGGATGCATGTCCATTTTAATTAAATATATTTAACAAAGCAGAGTTAGTTAAATATATTTGATCATTTACTAAAAACCCTCCGAATAAAAGCCGCTTTTAGAAGGATGTCCAAATTATTATGTAGTACGTGTACTTGGTCTTACTGTACCTGTTCTTGGCTGTACTTGGACTGTGAATAAAATCGATCTAAATCGCTACAAAATATTATGCAAGTGAAAATATAAGGCAAACGCAGTCCAGGACGAAGAAGCACTTCGTGGTTCATTTAGGATGGCAGTGAATAAAATTAAGATAGCTATGATGCTAACCAACGTTCTAAAAGGATATAGAACATGAAGAAAAAGAAAGTAATAGCCCATTCCGAAAAAGAATCCTGCTTACACCAGTGACGACAAATTTTTTATTTCATTGCTCCCACCTTGCCAGGTTGCTGGATCCGCCGTTGGACATGACAGGATAAAGCCAATTTTTGGTTAAGAACTTCAAAATGTGTAGTTTTAATTTTGGATTTTTAGTAAAATATAATGGTTGTTAATAAATGTCTGAAAATGCAATTTAAATTATTTAAATATTAGAATCTATTGTAAAGTCTAAATTAGCAACTCTCTATTCCAGAAAAACTTATGGATTCTTAGATTTAAGGTGGGCATATAATTCATGGTTCAATGTGTGACGTCATCGATTGTAAAATGACAAGATAAAAGTTTAATTTAGTTTAATAAAATGAAATATACTACATGGTAAACAAATATTGAACTGACGTGGAAGAATTGCAAGCTAAATAAACCAAAAATTCAGATTTTAAGAGGTTTTTAAAAAATGTACTGTTGGTTGCCTAACGTGATGGTAAGGGTTCGATTATTGCGAGGAAAACAGTATATGCAGAAAGCGACTATTGTAGTGTGTTTAAATTTAGTAGAATACTATTTTACTGATTAATTATGTCTGTTAAAAGTGGGAGAGGAATTGTGGAAAAATTAAAGTAACTAAAGAATACAGATAGGGAAGTAAATGTTGATGTTAAAGATATGATTTTAAATAAAATATAATAGAATGAATAAAAGCATGTAATAAATTTAATAACAGAAAAGGGAAATAAACATGTGACAGCCAAATCTAATAGAACTTTATGTTGTTTTGGATGGACTGAAGGAATTTGAGGAAATATACCATGATAGGATATAGTGAATGAACAATAGAATGAGAGCTAACTAATATAGGTCAACTTGTGGGTTAATGTCAATATGTAAAGGAGAATCTAAATTGAATGAGTATCTGAAATAGCGAACTATGAGGTTGATTTCTATAGGTGGTAGTGGAGTAAACAAACTGAACCAAATGAAATATATTTAAGTGCAAAATTTTATAAACGTATATGGCGTATTTTATAAACGTATAAGCGTATTGTATCTAACTCTTCCGAAAACATACATATTTCTTTCAAAGTTGGAAATACCCTTGGCCACTTTTTGACAAATACTAAAGATACAATACATACACTATATGAACCGTAGTAGAGTTTACAGACTGACTTGTTCTGATTGTGATGCCTCTTACATCGGCAGGACTTACAGATCACTGTCAACCAAATCTGCTGAACATTCTAAAAGAGATAATACATCAGCCTTTTCCCATCACTCAACCAAGTTCCCACCCAGCGTTAAAGTGGGTGGGACACTGTCATTTATTTAGATAATTTTACTTTCCGAAAATTTTAAGTAGTAAATAAACCTGATTTGATTCAGAAAAACGAGTTGCATTTTTGAATTCAGCATCAGCATGCATGAAATACAAAAGACCACCTATAAAAGTACCGACCTCAAAAATGACGCAGGCCACTGTAATTTGTGTTAAACTGCGTCATAATTGATACAAAAAAAGTGCAAACATAAAAATCCGTAACGATATCCGCTTATATCACCATTGACCAAAACAAAAACATTTCGCTGTAGCATTACCAGCAGCGTGCGGTACCATGGTGCGGTACCACCGCTCGTTCGGTCGGTGGCTTGATCGGTGTGACTCTCAGTTATTTAGGCCACTTCGGCAAGGCCGTCCTTGTACATGTAAGAGTAAGTAAAAGTACTATTGATTGACGAAGTAGGTTACCTAGCTGGTACTACTTGGACCAAGACGGTGTTGCCACTCGTTCTAATCTTTCTTGAAACCTCAAAAGTAATTGTCTAAACAATGATGTAACATTTTATTCGAATTCGTTAGAAATTAAAGTAAAAGAATAGAACTAACAACAAGAACAAAAAAAAACAATAAATAATAGGGATTAAAAGTATTTGGGACATTACAGTCGATAGAAATTTTTGCCATTTAGAGGGAAGCAATTATTGATGAAGATACATGCCGGGGCCTGACTACAAGCCACCCTGCAAGGAAAAATATTTGGAAAGCGAAGTCCAGGAAGAAGAACATCCTGATTAAAGAACTACAGAACCTGGATCAACACAACTTCTGTGCAGCTTTTTCACCTAAATTTTTCAATACGATAAAAATTGCCGTCATGATTGTTCAATTTTCACATGTCAAAAATATTATTATAATTTTTACTGTCTTAAATTTCTAATTACACCCCTTAACTTTAAAAAAGTACCAGGCCAACCCTGTCCTGTCCAGCACCACCAAGTTCATCCCATCCTAATGCCATCCCTCCCAATAGACAATATTTGGACAATTTGCGATTGAAAAAAATTCTCTTCATCTACACCCGTCGAAGGGTGAGCTTCTCTCTCGTACCTCTCGCCACACGTGAAGGTGCAAACTTTTTTCTCTACGACCTTTCGAAGGGTCAACGCGGGTACCGCTGATCTCTTGACGGTACAGCCTTTCTTTTGGGCTGAAACGAACAATCAAAAGTCGTGCACGAACAGTTAATTCGGAAGTTACGCCATACACGATTTCGCAACAGTCAAAACGCGAGGCACGTGGAACGGGAACAGTCAACTCGTGTGTGACCGGCTTCAGTGTTCAAGACAAGGTCTCACAGCTTGGTAAGACTCTTTATTTACATATCAATATTGTCTGTATAAAACCTTTATACTCCCACTTGAACCAGTAAACTAGCAATCCTAACTACAGTCCACAATCATACTTTCTGAGAGCATATTGATACTCTCACATATATACAAGTTATCTTACAATGATCACCAACATTCGTCACGGATAGGCACATTAAGAAGAAGAATCCGGAACCACTTTTATGAATGTTTCCCTTTTTATGCATGAAGCTCTTCCTTCGTGGAGTTTCCCTTTATTTTCCATTCTTTCGGTGTTTTGCCATCAAACAATCATTTATTAAATATTTGTCTTAATTCTTCTATTAAGGCCGAAGAAACGCAGTAGTTCTGCAGGTATGACTGCAGGGCCAATTGCTCTGTTATTTGGCATCATTTTAACGCATTTCTTATTTCGTTTTTAGATATATCTGCAATTTGTGTTTATCTGTCTCTAATTTTGTTATTAGGATGAGTATACAGATATCTATTTTCTTGTAATAACTCTGAGAAATATTTTAGTCCTTCGTCCATTTGTATTGGTTATCTATTCTTTTATTAGTAATCTGTCTGAAGTTCCTCAACGTTTTTATGCCTCCCTTGTTTTCAGACTTCCTATTAAGCTATCTATGTCTTACGATTATCTTGCCAAATTTTATTTTTTTGCTTCTTAATCCTTTTTTTGTTTCATAAGTTTGTCTTCTGTATTCCTCTGCTGTCTTTTTAATCTCCTGTGGTCAGCCACTTTTGGTAATCCTTCTTCTTTTCTTTTTTTTGGTTTTTTATTTCTTTTGACCGCCAATGTGGTTTTCTGTTTTTAAAATTTATCTGGTCATTTTTTCTTCCAATGAGCACCAATGGGTTTTTTGTTTTCATATTCTTCTTCGAAATGATCTTTTTCGTTTCCTTTACTCTCATCGATCGCAGCATGTACTCTTTTATGTTTCTACACTCTCATATAAACTCTCTATTATATTTGTTTCTTATTGCTACATACATTCCTCTTTTTGCTCTTTGCTCTTTATTTACTCCACTGTAGAAGTGAACACATTCTTCTATTTTTTCCTTTCCTTGGCCCTCTTTCTTTATTTAAGTAAGTACCACATGTCCATTCTCTTTTAGTTTAGTTTCGTAAAAGTGTCTTGGTGTTTATTGTGTTTATGTAGGAAATATGTATACAATTAAGAATTGAAAAAAACTGATATCTTTTTGTACACACTTATGACAAATGAATACTATCTTACACAGTCGAATGCTTTACTGTAATCAATAAAACACACATATGTGCTTACATTTAATTCCCTTGATTCTTTGATGATCTGTTTAGGTTCAGAATATGCTCTCTGGTGCCCCTGGCATAAATCTAGTTTGTTCTTCTGTGGAATTTTAGGGGGAAGGTACGACTTGAGTCTTTGTAAGATAATCTGCAGCATGACTGCGGATTCAGGTAATAGGACGCTAGATGCGGCAATTGTCGCATATTTCTTTGGATCATTTTTGGTGAATTGGCATATAAACTAGCCACTTACATGTTTGCCATATACTTTGGCAGATGCTGTAAATTATGTCTACCCCTACTTCCCTTCTTGCCAGGATCATTTCTGCTGTAATCTGATTTATACCAGAGGCTTTACGCTCTTTTAGTTTTTTTGAGACCCACAATTATTAAAACTTCCCCTATTCCAGTGTTTCCGTACATCAAAGTTTGCCCGACTAGACATTGTTAAGCTGTTAACAAATTTTCAGCTTGCTATTAATCAAGTTTTTGAAGTTATACTTCTTTAGGTGCGAGGGTGAATTTTTACATTCCCTGGCGCATGCGCATATCGACAGTATATTAATCAATTATCTTTATATATGACAGTATATTTAGTCGCTCAAACGTTATACGGGATCGTATTGGGTGTTAAAATCATCTGTCAATTATTGTTGTGTATATTAGTTTTTATTGTTGTGATGGCCGAGAAAAAAGCAAGTTTATAATTGTAGTGACTCTTTAAATAGTTTTTAAAAGCGACAGGTACGTAATAATTGCAAATGTTTCAGCATCCTAATAAAATATTACATAGGTACCTACCTATTTGGAAAATTTAAAATGAATCTACCAAAATAGTATATTTAGGTATGTAATGCTTTAATTTTACATAATTTGATTACCATCAAAATTTCTACCAATATTCACCTAATATATTGTTATTCCACAAAATATTCCTTTAATTCCACAAAAATCAAACTAATTTGATTAAATTCATATAAGTAATAAACAACTGTCAAAAAGTTTATGGTGTAAACGTTCAGTGGGAAAGCGCTTTGATTTTTGATCCCCAATGCAAGTTACTATTTTTTATTTTTTTTTTATAAATTTTTATTATTGTAAGTATATTATTATACAGGGTGTAACGAAAATACAGGTCATAAATTTAATCACATATTCTGGAACCAAAAATAGTTTGATTGAACCTAACTTACCTTAGTACAAATGTGCATATAAAAAAAGTTACAACCCTTTGAAGTTACAAAATGAAAATCGATTGTTTCCAATATATCGAAAACTGTTAAAGATTTTTTATCGTAAATGGACATATGGCATTTTTCTGACAGTAGCATCTTAAGAAAAAATTATAGTGAAATTTGGACACCCTATAAAAATTTTATGGGGGTTTAGTTCCTTTAAACCCCCCAAACTTTTGTGTACGTTCCAATTAAATTGTTATTGTAGTACCATTACTTAAACACTATATTTTTAAAACTTTTTTTCTCTTAGTACTTTTTCGAAAATTCAGTTTTATCGAGATATTTTGAATATTTGTCAAATCCACCACATATTTGTATATGGTTAAGTACGATTATGGAGACTAAAGTCGACTTTACACTACATGATTTATCATGTGATTTGTCATATGATTTTTCCCATGACGAGCCGCATGACAATGCTTATGACAAAACGAGCCGTATAAACAATGCAAAATCATATGACAAATCACACAGTGTAAACATGTAAATTTCACTCCATGACCAAATCATATGACAAATCACATGATAAATCATGTAATGTAAAGTCGACTTAAATAAAAATATGAAAATTTATGTATGATTTACATTTTTAGGTATATTTTGAACCGTATTAAAAAGGAAGCCATATCTCGATAAAAGTTGCCTTCTCGAAAAAATACAAAGAGGCAAAAAAGTTTTAAAAACATTTTGTTTAACTAATGGTATCGCAGTAATAGTTTAATTGAAGCGTACACAAACATTTGGGGGTTTAAAAGAACAAAACCCCCATAAAATTTTTATGTAAACATATTAAAAAAGAAGCCGCAACTCGATAAGAACTGCCTTATCGAAAAAATACCTTATCAAAAAAGTTTTAAAAATATTGAATTTAACTAATGGTACCACAATAATAATTTAATTGGAACGTACAGAAAAGTTTGGGGGGGTTTAAGGGAACAAAACCCCCATAAAATTTTTATGAGGAGCACAAATTTCACTATAATTTTTCTTTAAGATGCTCCTGCCATAAGAATGCCACATATCCATTTTCAATAAAAAATCTCTAATAGTTTTCGATATATTCGAAAAAATCGATTTTAATTTTGTAACTTCAAAGGGCTATAACTTTTTTTATGTGCATATTTATACCAAGGTAAGTTAAGTTCATTCGAACTATTTTTGGTCCCAGAATATGTGATTTAATTTATGACATGTATTTTTGTTACACCCTGTATAATTTTTTTCAGAAAATACGTATTTAGTTAAAAGTTTTGGCAACAATTATTGTTCAGAAATCATTTCCTTGTGGTATTTTTCAATGTGTTTGTGTGTGTTTTATTCTTATATTTTTTTAATTTATGGTATTGTTTTAATTAAAATTTTTGGAAAGTAGTAAGTATTATAATTAGTTTAATATTTAAATTAAATATAAATAAACTGTTTAAAGTATATTGATTTTGTTGAAATCATATAATAGAAGTATAACTTCTTACGTGCGTACACATTACACACATTCTTTTTTTTTGGTACGCAGGATCCAGGCCTATTATATTTCGGAGCCAGGACATTTCTTTGCGTGTGATTTGCTTTATTTTAAAGAAAGTGTCTGATTTCATTTTTATTTTGATGCGTCCCGATTTCCTGACATACTTCATTCAAATACCTCTGGTATATAATAATGCATATTGATGCAATAAATAGAAATTTAAAGAATTTACTGCATGTGAATTGACAACGTCGAATATGAAACATTGTCTATTCTGCGAATAAAGAACGGAACTCGAGTTCATTCCTTTTAAGAAGTGAAATTTATTATACAATTTGTATAAGGAAAATGTGTTCATCCGTTTTATTTCCAAACGAAATGGACAATGATATTTTTCAATTTCTCTACAATTTCTTTTCAATACGTTCCGAGTTTTCCGAGAATTTTCTATACATCAATAAAGTTGGGATGTAGATTCATGTGACATAGAGTTTTTGTATTCTTTTTGTAGTTTCTAGTAGTAAAACTGACGTAAAAATTCAAAAAATTTACTGAAAATATTTCATATTGTATGTATTATGTACTTGACAGTACAAAACAGATGATTTATATAAGGGTAACTTTGATTAAAAATAATAAAAATGGGTCATTTTTGCACAAACTTTACTTTGTTAGCTGCTGCGGTAATTCATGTTTTTATTAAGATCCACAAGGAAGAATTTTCTGTAGCTGACTGTATACCATTAATTACAAAAATTGAAGAAAAATCTTCTGCGTAAAAGGTATATTTATTTTAAAAACCCCAAAAAAGGGCTACACATACAATACAGAACGTTTTTGCTCTAAAGAGAGCATCATCAGTGTTCTTTGCTAGCTCTACATGCTAAGGCACCAAAAATACATGGGTTAAAACCCTTAAAATGTCAACTAAATGTCTTACATTAAAATATTAAGTGCTAAATCCTGACGATGGATGAAATTACTAAGGATCTACCTTAAGGCATTATATGACCTTCCACGAAATACGTGGGTTGTTGAGTTAAATTCTCTGTCTCTCTCTGTCTTCACATAGAGAAAGATATCTTTTACCTTTCTCTATGTGAAGACAGAGAATTCAACTCAACAATCCACGTGCTTCATGGAACGTCATATTACACATTTTCTTGTCATTCATTTTTAATAACACCACAGTTACATACGTAACATTCCGTTAATTTGTTAATTATCACTTTTTGCATAATGTTTTCGATATTATTACCTCACGCTACCCTCAGTTATACGCCGATAATATGTTTTACACCGCTGTTTTACAAGAACAATTAAAAGTAACTTAGCCATCTACTAATGCATAACTTGAGTAAGCAACTGTTTGTGGAAATACGGGTAAAGCATTTCCCACATTTTGCACACTTAAACTGTAATAGCTAATTATTGTTTAAACATTGTGCTAGAAGTAATTTGTGAGATAATAAATTGCGGTTTTCTTGTTTTGTTTTATACATTCATGGTAACGATATGTCTAATAAATATCGCATATTAGGATTTTCCCAAATTTCCCTATTTTTTTTAATTCTATATAAGTCTACTAAGTTCTAGTAAAGAATTTAAATGTAAGTTAAAAATACAGATGCTTCGATCTCGATTTATTGATTAAATGTACACCTTTCTTCTTAGTCTTCTTCTTCTCCTGCTCCCAATTCCCCCTTATCTTTTCAGCTGGCGATATCATTTGTCCAATTTTCCACACTCTTTTATACTCTGGGCTAATTAGCAAAATTCATGGAAAAGTTATTTACCAGCAATTTTATTGCTGGAATCGAATTATAAGATCCTATATATTAATAATATAGGTATGCAAAGTCCGTAGATAGTGTGCTACTTTTTTTATAAACAAAATGGCGCCGACAAATCGTATTTTTTTCAATTATTGCTCTATAACTCCGAAGATTTTAACTTTACAACAAAAACACTCAAATAAAAATTCACCGCAATTAAATTCTGCATAGAGATATGTTTTTCACGATTTGCTCCGACGAAAATTTTCCTCGGAAAATGCGGGTTTTCCTAACAAAAACTATAATTTTCAAATAAAGTTCTAGGTAAGTAATTATTAACCAATAATTAAATAACTTAGTGACATCAAAGGTTTCTTGGTATAGATTGTAATTCCAGAAGCCGGTGAAAATTAAACGAATATTTTAGCAACAATTCAATTGTTAATTAACAATTTACGATCGCAATAATAACCAAAATAATCATGATACATTGATCAAACTTATAAAGATTATAAAGATGAGATGCTTGTTTAATATTTTATCGACAAAATATAAATTTTTCTTTTTTTTGCATAATCTTTAAATTTTGAAAAAAAAATAGTTATAATACGTTGGTCTAATTAGTAAAGTACAAAGAAAGGTTATTTACCAGCAATTTTATTGCTTTAATCGAATTATAAGATCTTATATATTATTAATATAGGTATGCAAAGTCCACAGATACTGTGCTACTTTTTTTATAAACAAAATGGCGCCGACAAATCGTATTTTTTTCAATTATTGCTCTATAACTCCGAAGATTTTAACTTTACACCAAAAATACTCAAATAAAAATTCACCCCAATTTAATTATACATAGAGGCATGTTTTCCCGATTTGCTCCGACGAAAATTTTCCTCGGAAAATGTGGGTTTTCCCAACAAAATCTCGAATTTTCAAATAAATTTTTTGGGCCAGTAATTATTTATCAATAATTATATAGCTTGGTGAAATAAATGCTTCCTTGGTATAGATTATAAATTCAGAAGCCGGTTAAAATGAAACGAATATTTTAGCAACAATTCAATTGTAAATTAACAATTTACAGTCGCAATAACAACCAAAATAATCATGAGACATTGATCAAACTTAGAAAGATTATAAAGGTGTGATGCCTATTTAATATTTTGTCGACAAAATATAAATTTTTCATTTTTTTGCATAATCTTTAAATGTTTAAAAAAATTGTTATAAACAAATTAACATTTCTTAGAAATTGTTCATTATATTCTAATTTTAAAAAATATTTAAAATGCGTATTTCATAGGTCTTGAACATGAATGCTTTAAAAAAAATTTCCAACCATTTGCAAAAAAGTTAGGAAACAGCAAAATAAATATACGATATCTCCATTGTTTATAATTTGTTTTAATTGTTTCAAAGCTTAAAAGTGAGTCTATGGTACAATCTAATTACTCACAAAGAATGTCAAAAATTAGTGCAATGGTTATATTTTAATCAAAGATTAAAAATACTTTTTTTTGTAATTTTTAGCGCGAAAGTAGGCTTGATACAGAGCCGGAGATAAAATGTTCACTCGAAGCGACTGACACGCTTAAACTCGCGCGAGTTGTGTATGTGGGCGGGTAGCTACGGTACTGTATTATTCTACTATCGCGCGTGTAAATTACAAAAAAATATATTTATAATCTTTAATTAAAATATAACCATTAAGCTGATAATCGATATTGTTTTATAAATAATTAGCTTGTACTTTAAACTCACTTCTACGCTTTGAAAGAATTAAAAAAAATTACTAACACCGTAGTAATAGTATGTTTATTTTGCTGTTTCATAACTTTTTTGCAAATGGTTGCAAAAAAGTTTTAAAGTATTCATTTTCAAGATATTTGAAATGCGCATTTTAGCTATTTTTTAAAATTATAATATAATAAAAACTTTCTGAGAAACGTTAATTTGTTTATAACTATTTTTTTAAACATTTAAAGATTATGCAAAAAAATAAAAAATTTATATTTTGTCGACTAAATGTTAAATAGGGATCTCATCTTTATAAGATTTCAAAGTTTGATCAGTGCATCATAATTATTTTGGTTATTATTGCGACCGTAAATTATTAATTAACAATTGAATTGTTGCTAAAATATTCGTTTAATTTTCACCACCTTCTGGAACTATAATCTAAACCAAGAAAGCTTTAAGTCACCAAATTATTTAGTTATTGGTAAATAATTACTTATCTAAAACTTTATTTGAAAATTAAAGTTTTTGTTGGGAAAACCCGCATTTTCCGATGAAAATTTTCGTCGGAGCAGATCGGGAAAACACGTCTCTATGCAGAATTTAATCACGGTGAATTTTTATTTGAATGTTTTTGTTGTGAAGTTAAAATCTTCAGAGTTCTAGAGCAATAATTGAAAAAAACACGATTTTCGGGCGCCATTTTGTTTATAAAAAAGTAGCACACTATATGAGGACTTTGCATACCTATATTATTAATATATAGGATCTTATAATTCGATTCCAGCAATAAAATTGCTGGTAAATAACTTTTCCCAAAAATGGCCTTTTCTCCGATAATCAGCCCAGACTATTATTCTTTGCTACTTTCTTCATCTCCTCTACACTTTTTCCACTTTTGGTTTCATATTATTTTATTTGTTCGAGCCACTTTTTTCTTGATCTGCTTCTTCTTATGTGTTGATTTTTCCATTTCCATTATTCTCTTTACTCTATTCTCTTTCAGTCAGGATTGACCCATTTTTAACACGTGGCCGAACCAATTCATTTCTTTCTTTTCAATAAGAGCCAATATTAGTTCTTGACCAAACTTTTTTCTTATATCTTCACTTCTTACTTATCCTACTTAGTCCCACTTATTTTCCTAGTATGCTTCATTTCTCTTCTCTGTTTCTCATAAATGCAATTTTCATACATTCAATTTTCTTTGTCTTAAATCACTTATTTGTTTCACGTTAACTACTATAATTTTTTTCCTATATTTATTTATATTTTTAACGTTTCTATTTCCAGTGTCCATATGTTAATCGATTTTTGCTTCTTATTTTAAAATATAGAAGAACCAGGTAATACAGGAAGAAAGATCTGTTTTTCAAAAAATAACTAAGTTATTCAAATGTCATGATTTATCAATCCCCATAAAAATCAGGTTACTACGATGTTATATCTCTCCCATACTGTTGTACGGAGTTGAGTCGTGGACTCTCACAGACGCCACTTACAAGACAATTGAGGATTTCGAAATGTGGCTTGGATTTCGAAATTTTCGAATCCTGAAGATATCTGATACCGACCACGTTACTAATCAGGGTATTTTATTAAGAATACAAAAAGAAAGAGAGCTGTTAATCACAATAAATACAGCTAAACTCGAATACCTCGGTCACATCATGAGTCATGAGGAACAAAGTACTGATTTCTATGATGGTCGCCAACATTCGAAAAGGATGGGCAATAAAAGATGAAGAAAAGAACCACGTCGTCTACAAAGAGAAGATCGCAACCTTTTACCAAATGTGGGTTTCTATAGGTACCTTATAATTTTGTCGAAAGTGGCTTCCAGTTGTCGTATTCTACTTATTATTTTGGTCATTATAATAGTTGTGAATAATAACAGAGTCAAACCGTCTCCCTCTTTTATCCCTTTCTTCTTCTAAAATTCTCCTGATATCCGTACTTTCGTTTTTCCCGTTTGATGGGCGGATAAAATTGCTTCTATTAGCTTTTATTGTACATACTTATAATTCATCCAAGTAACTCTATATTTCCTTCTTATTTACCGTTTTTAAAAGCTGCCCTATAAAGTCTGAGTTTTTCGTACTCCTCCACATGATTCATCAAGCAGATTTGGCTAGATAACTAAATAACAAATTAACAAAAAACTAAAAACTACTAAAGTTTCACCTTGTATATTCAAAAATGGATTGAATAGTGTCAATTTGTCAACAATTGAGGGTTATATATCTGCATCGCTATAATTAATCCTCTACAAGAACGTGTTGTATGTGTTCACCCCATTATTAGTCTGTTGTCCTCACTCAACGCTATTAACTTGATAGATATTAATTACTTCTGGTTGATCTAGTTTAAACTTGGTCCAAACAAACAGGGTTAATACATTATTACGCTAAAACGTCTTCCATGCTAGGAAGAGTTTTATTAGGTTACATTTAAAAATATCTTTTCTTTTGTATTAGATAATTTCACTGCTATGAAATCATCTCGTTTCTCGTTTCTGAAATCATCTAGATTCTAAGCCTTAAGCAATCTTTATTAGAATCTATGGAAATTAATAAATTGAAAAATACAGATATAATTCTAAATGACCAACTCGAGACAAACAGCTCCGCACTCCTCAACCTCTTCAGTTAAAGCCTTTAAAAAGGCAAACCCATAGTAATCTAAATCACTTGAGAAAGACACTCTGCCGAAACAGCTGTAGTCACATAGTTGTAATAAATTTTGTGGAAGTATAGAAAATAAACGTTTTCAGTGTTTTATTGTTACATAATATGACCTTTATCGACTTAAGGAAAGCTTACGGTAGCGTGCGCAGAAAATAATTACGAGAAGCAATGGGAACAATGCACTTAAACGATTTCAGATTTTTTACAACATTTCTTCCAATCCGTTGCCTCTAGATCGCACTGTATTGAATTACACATATCTCTACACATATTTTAATAAATAAATTTTTATACTGAGTATCAACCTTTAGTTATTCTTCACTTGTTGAGTTTTTAATTTAATTATTTAATTTAATTTAATCTAATAATAAACCTTTAATATGTGACCAAAATACTGGTCAAGACTTGTCGTTGAACATTGTGTTTATTATTACGACTATTTACGATTTATTTTCACGATATGTCAACTTATAGCCTTCATGAATTACTGTCGCTTTATGTTTTGCAGCGGCATCTGGCACTTTACCTCTTATCGAACGTACTTTTTTATTGTGTCGCTAAATTGGTATTTTAATTGACAAAAAACTTTTATTGGTAATTACTTGTAGAGTATGCGATTGGACGAGGTAATTAGATAACCATATAATCAAGTCGATGCGCTCAGAATACTACCACTAAAGATATTTAAATACCTCTTTTTAAGAACCTGTATAAAGTATAGTAGAGTTGACTGACGCTAGATAAAGTCTCATCTAATAAATAAAACTGAAAATGCTGTTCACAGCGTAGGCATTTATTCCTGTTATTGTAGGATCAGATAAGAAGGATTTTTATTTTTGAAGTGATACTTCTTTAGGCGGGTTGGGAGTAAATATATATATATATATATATATATATATATATATATATATATATATATATATATGCTTTCTGTTGTTTTCCGGGTTTGACTCCGCGTTGAATAATTTTGGTTTTGATAAAAACCATTATTTTGACGACGTTTCGGCAAGATCTCACTTGCCATTGTCAAGTCAGGTAGTTCCGCTTCTCGCTGCTGCTTGAAGTAAACTGAATTTTTACTCACGATACCGTCGCTTATGTAGTTGATCCTGATGCTGCTTGCCCTGCGCGAACTCTGGCTCTTGTTATTGGTCCGGTGTAGGTTGCAGTCGTCGGCGGGATGTTACGCGTGGATGTTGCGGCCTGATTTATTTTGGTCTTTTTCTTCAATACCGTTTTCCAAGTTGTAGGAAGCCGTTGCGCATCATCTCTTTGGTTTAAGCCGTTGGGATTTCTTTCAATTTCTATCGATTCTCTGATTTCCCGTTTTCTTTTTATTTCGATGTTAGCTAACATCGTTGTTTGGTTCAGGTTTATTGTGTGTCCTGTATTTGCGACATGTTGAGCCAGGGATGACGTGGTTTCTCCCCTTTCGATAGCATTTCGGTGTTCTTCTCGTCTTACCTGGATTCTTCGGTTGGTCTGTCCAATGTACGACTTTCCACAATCCCCACACGGAATCTCGTATACACCTTGGCTTTCTAACGATATTTTGGTCTTTGGTGTTGGTAAAATAGTTGAGATCTTTCTGTCCGTATTAAATATCGTTTCTATGTTGTGTTTTCTCAGCACTCTCCCTATTTTCTCTGTCGTACCCTTCACATATGGCAGAATGGTTTTGCCGATCGGCTTATTGTCTTCTGTAGGGTCCTTATCTCTTCTTCGAGCATTTTGAGCTTTTTCGATGTTGTATGTTGAGAAGCCGTTTTTTCTTAACGCTGTTTTCACGTTATGGATTTCTTCATTTTGATGTTCTTGGTCTGTCAGTCTTTCGGATCTTGTAATCAAGGTTTTGATGACTGAATGCAATTGTGCAGGATGGTGGTGTGAAGCAGCATTTAGATATCTATCGGTATGTGTCGGTTTCCGATACACTGTATGGCCTATGTGTCCGTCTTGTTTCTTTATTATTAACACATCTAAGAATGGAATTTGATCGTTTTCTTCCAGTTCCATGGTAAACTGAATTTTATGGTGGATATTGTTGATGTGTTCTAAAAAAGCCTTTAGTTTTTCTTCTCCGTGGGTCCAGATAATAAAAGTGTCATCCACGTATCTAAGCCAAAGTTTGGGTTTGTATTCAGCTGTTTCTATTGCCCGCTGTTCTATTTCCTTCATAAACAAGTTCGCTATTACTGGTGACAGTGGAGAACCCATCGGTGCTCCCTCAATTTGTTTATATCTTTGTTCCTTATAGATGAAATAAGTGTTATTTAAACAGTGTTTGGTTAGGTTTAGTGTATCCGGTGATATTGGATACTTTTTGCTTATGATGTCCAGTGATTCATCTATAGGAACATTCGTGAAAAGTGAGACAATATCGAAGCTGACTAGCAAATGTCCCGGCTCAAGAGTCACACCTTTTATACGCTCAATGAAGTGGCTCGCGTTCTTGACGTAAGACTCCGCTTCTTCCGCGTATGGTTGCAGCTGTTGGGCCAGAAATTTCGCCAGCGGTTGTAAGGGAGATCCGATGGAACTCACAATTGGTCGCAGTGGTAATCCTGCCTTGTGTACCTTGGGTAGGCCGTAAAATTTTGGGCATCTAGATGACTTCTCTCTAGGTATGAGATGGACCTGTTGTTCTTTATTGATATTTGAGGCTTTGATCTTGCCTTTTGTTATTTTCTCTAGATAGGTGGTCGGGTCTGACGAGATGCTTTGATATGTTGTATCATTTAAGATGTCGTTTATTTTTGTTTCGTAGTCTTGAATATTCATCACTACCGTAGCGTTGCCTTTGTCAGCTGGAAGCACGATGATTTCTTTGTTGTTCTTCAAATTATGTAAGGCTTCTTTCTCTTCCCGTGTTAAATTTCTTTTTGGTGGTTTAGCTGTTCTTAATATTTTTGATACGTCTTGGCGTATGATCTCGGCTGTTTCTGCTGGGAGATTAGTAATTGTAGTCTCTACCTCAGTAATGATGTTTTCTACGGGAATGTATGTAGGTGCAACAGCAAAATTGAAACCTTTTGCAAGAACACTATTCGTGGCTTCATCCAGTGTCAGATTTGAAAAGTTATATACTAAATTGTTTGTTTCTATTTGTGGATTTTCTTTCTTTTTTGGCCGCTGTTGTAGTAACAAATTTTCAAACTTTTTAATTTGTTTGGTCTTAGTGAGATCAGCATCTGTTTCTGCTCGAAAGTTTGTCAGTTGTTCAAAGAAATTCCATAATGTTGGATGGATTGTGTTACTTAGTTTAAGATGCAGCTGTAATGATTCTGCATTCATTTTATCGATGTCTCGTCTGGTATCATGGATTGCCTCTCTAATAAGCGCCAGGCTTGCTCTTCTTAAGATGTTTTTAGTTTTATAGTTGTTTTTGTGAAAAGTGAGCTTCATACAAGTCGGTATAATGCTTTCGTCACGGCAGCGTTCTAAAAACGTAAGGTTGCATAATAACGTCCTTCGTTTCGATCGTAGTTTTTCGTATCTTCTGATGTCTGGTAGAATTTCCTCCCCGTAGAGGTTAATTATGTTACACTTGAAGTTTCCGCGGGAGCTATATGTGCTTTCTGCCGTGACGAAAGCATTATACCGACTTGTATGAAGCTCACTTTTCACAAAAACAACTATAAAACTAAAAACATCTTAAGAAGAGCAAGCCTGGCGCTTATTAGAGAGGCAATCCATGATACCAGACGAGACATCGACAAAATGAATGCAGAATCATTACAGCTGCATCTTAAACTAAGTAACACAATCCATCCAACATTATGGAATTTCTTTGAACAACTGACAAACTTTCGAGCAGAAACAGATGCTGATCTCACTAAGACCAAACAAATTAAAAAGTTTGAAAATTTGTTACTACAACAGCGGCCAAAAAAGAAAGAAAATCCACAAATAGAAACAAACAATTTAGTATATAACTTTTCAAATCTGACACTGGATGAAGCCACGAATAGTGTTCTTGCAAAAGGTTTCAATTTTGCTGTTGCACCTACATACATTCCCGTAGAAAACATCATTACTGAGGTAGAGACTACAATTACTAATCTCCCAGCAGAAACAGCCGAGATCATACGCCAAGACGTATCAAAAATATTAAGAACAGCTAAACCACCAAAAAGAAATTTAACACGGGAAGAGAAAGAAGCCTTACATAATTTGAAGAACAACAAAGAAATCATCGTGCTTCCAGCTGACAAAGGCAACGCTACGGTAGTGATGAATATTCAAGACTACGAAACAAAAATAAACGACATCTTAAATGATACAACATATCAAAGCATCTCGTCAGACCCGACCACCTATCTAGAGAAAATAACAAAAGGCAAGATCAAAGCCTCAAATATCAATAAAGAACAACAGGTCCATCTCATACCTAGAGAGAAGTCATCTAGATGCCCAAAATTTTACGGCCTACCCAAGGTACACAAGGCAGGATTACCACTGCGACCAATTGTGAGTTCCATCGGATCTCCCTTACAACCGCTGGCGAAATTTCTGGCCCAACAGCTGCAACCATACGCGGAAGAAGCGGAGTCTTACGTCAAGAACGCGAGCCACTTCATTGAGCGTATAAAAGGTGTGACTCTTGAGCCGGAACATTTGGTAGTCAGCTTCGATATTGTCTCACTTTTCACGAATGTTCCTATAGATGAATCACTGGACATCATAAGCAAAAAGTATCCAATATCACCGGATACACTAAACCTAACCAAACACTGTTTAAATAACACTTATTTCATCTATAAGGAACAAAGATATAAACAAATTGAGGGAGCACCGATGGGTTCTCCACTGTCACCAGTAATAGCGAACTTGTTTATGAAGGAAATAGAACAGCGGGCAATAGAAACAGCTGAATACAAACCCAAACTTTGGCTTAGATACGTGGATGACACTTTTATTATCTGGACCCACGGAGAAGAAAAACTAAAGGCTTTTTTAGAACACATCAACAATATCCACCATAAAATTCAGTTTACCATGGAACTGGAAGAAAACGATCAAATTCCATTCTTAGATGTGTTAATAATAAAGAAACAAGACGGACACATAGGCCATACAGTGTATCGGAAACCGACACATACCGATAGATATCTAAATGCTGCTTCACACCACCATCCTGCACAATTGCATTCAGTCATCAAAACCTTGATTACAAGATCCGAAAGACTGACAGACCAAGAACATCAAAATGAAGAAATCCATAACGTGAAAACAGCGTTAAGAAAAAACGGCTTCTCAACATACAACATCGAAAAAGCTCAAAATGCTCGAAGAAGAGATAAGGACCCTACAGAAGACAATAAGCCGATCGGCAAAACCATTCTGCCATATGTGAAGGGTACGACAGAGAAAATAGGGAGAGTGCTGAGAAAACACAACATAGAAACGATATTTAATACGGACAGAAAGATCTCAACTATTTTACCAACACCAAAGACCAAAATATCGTTAGAAAGCCAAGGTGTATACGAGATTCCGTGTGGGGATTGTGGAAAGTCGTACATTGGACAGACCAACCGAAGAATCCAGGTAAGACGAGAAGAACACCGAAATGCTATCGAAAGGGGAGAAACCACGTCATCCCTGGCTCAACATGTCGCAAATACAGGACACACAATAAACCTGAACCAAACAACGATGTTAGCTAACATCGAAATAAAAAGAAAACGGGAAATCAGAGAATCGATAGAAATTGAAAGAAATCCCAACGGCTTAAACCAAAGAGATGATGCGCAACGGCTTCCTACAACTTGGAAAACGGTATTGAAGAAAAAGACCAAAATAAATCAGGCCGCAACATCCACGCGTAACATCCCGCCGACGACTGCAACCTACACCGGACCAATAACAAGAGCCAGAGTTCGCGCAGGGCAAGCAGCATCAGGATCAACTACATAAGCGACGGTATCGTGAGTAAAAATTCAGTTTACTTCAAGCAGCAGCGAGAAGCGGAACTACCTGACTTGACAATGGCAAGTGAGATCTTGCCGAAACGTCGTCAAAATAATGGTTTTTATCAAAACCAAAATTATTCAACGCGGAGTCAAACCCGGAAAACAACAGAAAGCACATATAGCTCCCGCGGAAACTTCAAGTGTAACAGGACTTATATATATATAGGTATATATATATATATATATATATATATATATATATATATATATATATATATATGTTACACTTGAAGTTTCCGCGGGAGCTATATGTGCTTTCTGTTGTTTTCCGGGTTTGACTCCGCGTTGAATAATTTTGGTTTTGATAAAAACCATTATTTTGACGACGTTTCGGCAAGATCTCACTTGCCATTGTGAATTACAAATTGCGTACTGCCGGTATTACTTCCTGAGATCAAAGCGCCGACAGATGAGTGATTTTACTGTGGAACCTCTATATACTGTGACATTGTCATTAATTCTTTGATCGATCGATTTTGGTTCTAGAAACTCATAATAAAAATTTTAATTTTTTTTGTGATATTTTTAAATTGAGGGAAATAGATGATAAAACACTAGAAAAATATTGTATAAATCTTCATTCAATACTTTCAATACAAACAAAACTAAAAAAACTATTTACGAAGCTGCATAAGAAAGACACACAAAACTAAAAAAATTAGCACTCATTTCAATAGAGTCCTCACCAGCTGCTACTTTAGACTACACCAATCTGATTGACGAGTTTGCCAAAATTTAATTCAGAAGGGTAAAATTGTAATTTTTGTAAATGTTATTTAATGTTAATACATATTTCATTTAATTTAAAGTATGTTTTGTTTTTAACATAAAAGTTTTCGTTCATTTTGTGTAGTTTATTTTAATAAACATAAAATTTAAGTTTCAATAATATTAAGTGGGCGGCATTTCGAAGACTTGCATCGTATTGAAAAGATGTACCGCACGGCTCTGTACGTAATTGTAAATGTTTCATTATTGTAATAAAAAATGACATACCTATAGTACATAATTTGATTACCAACAAAATTTCTACCAATCTTCATCTAATATATTGTTTTTTTACTCTATGTTTTGTTGTATTCTAATATTTTAATTTCACAAAATTCAAACTATTAATTTGATTAAATGAGAATAAGCAACTGTCAAAAAGTTTAACGTTTAGTTGGTGTGTCTTCCCTCATGACTCGTGAGTCTAAGTGGGAAGTTCGAAGGTCCGTTGATTTTTTAACCAAACAACCCTAATGTACGCAGGTTCAATCCCCAATGCAAATTTTTATTTTTTTTATACATTTTATGAATGTAAGTATATTTATTATATAATATTTTTTTCAGAAAATACGCATTTAGTTAAAATTTTTGCCAACAATGATTGTTCAGAAATCATTTCTTTGTTGCATTTTTCTATGTGTTTTTGTGTGTGTTTTATTCTTTTATTTTTAGTTTTTGGTATTGTTTTAATAAAATTTTTTGGAAAGTAGTAAGTATTAAAATTAGTTTAATATTTAAATAAAATATAAATAAACTGTTTAAAGTAACTATTTAATTTCGTTGAAATCATATAATAGAACTATAACTTCTTACGTGCGTACAAAGTACACACACATTCTTTTACTCTACTCTTTCTAATGGTGTATCGCTTATTGCAATTTGGGCATTTATGTTGATGTTTTTACTAATGATAATTATTTTTGTTTTCTTACAATTTAGTTTTAGGCCGTATTTGTGACATATTTGTACAACAATATCCATCAATCTACTATTGTATATGTTAAATAATACTGGTGACTGGTGACAATGTGCAACCCTGTCTAACTTCTTTTTTGACTGTGAAGATTCTAAAATAAATAGCAATATTATACGTTTGTTATGAAATTGAACAAGGTAACATCTTGATAGTTTACAAAATTTAATTTTAATATTTTAGCTTAACACTTTTAAAATCGGCCTTACCTCCGAAAAAAAAGAGGACAAGACGGATCATAATAATTATTTTTGCATTAGACTCATGAATACGCCAGGAAACTTTGTGAAACGGAGCCATGATATAATATTGAAAAATTGCATACAAAAATGCATTCTTAAATGGCATCTCAGACAGACAATAAAAAAAATTCAGAACTCGTCAATTATCAGCGGAAATGAATTCAATTTTGTTACTCGAGGTTTTTGGGGTCGCTGAAAACGAATATGACGTCAAAAGTGATCTCCGGAGTACCTGCTGCCAAGGGTACCTACTGTTTACATCGTCATTAAAATTCATTAAAAAATTAGTCAAAAATCATTACTCGGGAGTTTTTGGGGCCGCTAACGACGAATATGACATCGGAAGCGATCTGCGGAATACCTGGTACCCAGGGTAACGACTTCTTCTGGAGTTTTAGGCAAATTCATTAAAAAATTAGCCAAAAATCATTACTCGAGAGGTTTGTAGGTCGCTGACGACGAATATGACATCAGAAGTGATCTACGGAGTACCTGGTACTCTGGGTACCTACTGTCTACCAAGTTTTTCTGGAGTTTTCGGCAAATTCATTAAAAAATTAGTCAAACATTATTAGTTACGAGATAAACAGTAGGTATCCTGGGCACCAAGTACACCGGAGCTCGCTTCCGATGTCATATTCATCGTTAGCGACCCCAAAAACACCCAAGTAATTATTTTTGACTAATTTTTTAATAGGTTTTTTGCCGAAACTTCCACAAGACGAGGTAAACAGTAGGAACCCTGTGCAGCAGGTAGTCCGGAAATTACTTCCGATGTCATATTCGTCGTTAGCGGCACCAAAAACCCCCGAGTAATTAATGATTTTTGACTAATTTCTATTGAATTTGCCGAAAACTCCACAAAACGAGGTACACAGTACTCCGGAGATCACTTTTGACGTCATATTCGTTTTCAGCGACCCCAAAAACCCCCCGAGTAACAAAATTGAACTCATTTCCGCCGATAATTGACGAGTTCTGATTTTTTTTTTATTGTCTGTTTGAGATGCACTTTAAGAATACATTTTTTGTATGCAGTTTTTCAATATTATATCATGGCTGCGGTTCGCATCTAAACATTCCGTATATGTATTTGGAACCTAGGAGTTTTCTATTGGTTCGTTGCAGCACGCGGTCATATTTTAACCAATAGGCGGCGAGGTTCCAAATGCATATACGGAATGTTATTCGTTCCCAAATTCATATACGGAATGTTAAATATTCGTACACCGAAAAAGATAAGTTTTTTAGAGTCTTTTAAAAGGAGATTGATTTTAAAATACTTGTTTCTGTATTATTAAATAAAAATAAAACAATTATAGTATTTCGAATGTTATTTGGTGCGAAATTCATATACGGTATGTTAAATATTCGTAGAACAAAAAGACGATTTTTATTAAAGCCACTTAAAATGAGACTGGTTTTTAATAGTATATTATGCAAAGAGCATTTAATGATGGTCATTATGAAGCGAATACACTTTTGTATTCATTTAGCCATTTATTCATGTCTTCTTCATTTCTAATGTCGACTCGGTACTTATTTTCATTGATTACAATGTATTTAAAACTTTTTGGCAAATCCATTATGTAAATATACAATATTTTATAGAATAAATAATATTTAAAACACAACCGCAAACGTTATAACCAAGTTAACATTTATTTTCGTCTGATAGCACACAGTCCTAAACTTCAACAGAATTGAATTGAATAGCTGAAACAGATCTAAAAACATACTTAACAACAAGTGCAAGTCATTAAAAATTCTGAGAAAGCGAAACCTTAGTCAAATAAAGAAATATGTCTCTCAAATCTATACCATCCCATTTATGAATTTCACACCAAATAACATTCCATATAGGTACCTAATTATTGTTTTATTTTTCTTTAATAATACATTAACAAAATAGGTATTCTAAAATCTCCTTTAACTGATTAATAAAAAGTCCCATTTCTTGGTCTACGAATATTTAACATTCCGCATAAATATGAATTTACACCAAATTACATTCCAAATACTATAATTCTTTTATTTTTATTTAATAATACAGTAACAAGTATTTTAAAATCAATCTCCTTTTAAAAGACTCTAAAAAAACTTATCTTTTTCGGTGTACTAATATTTAACATTCTGTATATGAATTTGGGACCGAATAACATTCCGTATATGCATTTGGAACCTCGCCGCCTATTGGTTAAAATATTACCGCGTGCTGCAACGAACCAATAGAAATCTCCTAGGTTCCAAATACATATACGGAATGTTTAGATGCCTCCGGTTCACAAAGTTTCCTGGCGTATTCACGAATCGAATGCAAAAATAATTATTAAGATCCGTCTTGTCCTTTTTTTCGGATGTTCAGTGCTTTATTGCTTCGCCTATTTAATGGTTTTTAGTAATTTTCTCCTGCTGTGAACCTGTACACTGACGTTACATTGATAAATGATGTGCTTCTTCGGCCACAACGACTAACAAATTCATATAAATGTCCTTCATCAGCATCGAATTGTGGTTGTAGAAACGAACGGTAACGTGTAATTTGTAGGATTCAGTTGCAGTCAAATTGGGTCAAGCTGGAACTCCATCTGCTTCCTATTCCCTTTTCGTCTAGTTTAAAGGGCATTGGATCTTTGTGGAAGCAGGAAATTGACGCCCTGTTGGAGCTTTAGTCTATGTAGATGAGATACTACGCGCCGGAATGTACAGAGACGTCCTCAGACTTAAAATTGTAATACAGTGGAAAAGGATTTTAACAATTAGAATACAGATTAAAATTAAAGTATTACACCTTTATTAAACCATTTAAAAGGAAAAAGAACACTATTTAGACGTATTGTTTTCACAAAAATGATGATACATTACTTCATTCTTCACATCACTAGAATTCTTCTAGTTCAGCTTCTAAGTCCTTAACTCTAATTATTAATATTTACTTACTTTCTGCTGAGTAGATGAAACTAGCACAATCTACTAAGCAGAATGTAAGTATTTTCCTCATGTTTTTTCTTATTAACAGTCACAATTTTAATCTTTTGCTTTAATCTAACGTGGAAATACTTCATTCTAGGCACTGAAGATGATCTAATTTAGATCGAAAACGTTTTGCAATCCATTTGGATGACATTTTAAGAAGTTTTTTTTAATACACTATTTTATACCAATATACAAATTGAAGTTTTTTACTTGTGTATGAGTTTTTAAACTATGGTATACAGCCAGCTATTTACTAGAATTTTCCCATTGATTTCAAAAATAAAAAAAGTTGAATGTTATAGCTTGAAAACTCGTGATATTGAGTGATTTTAAAGGACTAAATGGTGATTGCTGGAAAGAAGGAGGGTGGAAGGATAATTCTGATTTTGATGGATTTTTCGAAACCGTAAAGGTGGTTATCTATTGCAGACCCCTGAAAGAACATCTGATCCTGACAAGTCAAATAGTGCTGGTAATTTTGAACGGTGTAAAAGTAATTCTGTGAGTTAGAGGTTTAAAAGTGGTAGAAGTTATGACCTATACTGATTGGTAGAAGTTTGCAGTATTTGTAAGTAAAAATGAGGACATAAGAACCAGAGTGGCCTAACTGATAAGAACATTAGTTTACATAATCAATTAAAATGATCAGAGGCTAACAATGTCTGATTGTTTTAGTAATTGTATGTTGATTCTTAATCAATGACGATTAATCATTGATTCTTATCAGTTAGGCCACCCTGGTTCTTATGGACACAAATAAGTTTATCATTCATCGGGAGAACTAAAGCCAAGGAAATTTTGGCAGCCAAAGAAGATAGGAAGGATTGTTGGGACAGTAATTGTCCTAGATTCCGTGTAAGCAGAACAAAGAAAGGAATTTTTGCTAGAGAGTTTTGACACATCTGGTATGTTTTGACCACACCGAGGATTGTAGAGTTGAAATAATTGAAAGTTAACTGGTTTCTGGAGAACAATACTGCAAAGGCATAAGGCAGTTTTGAAACGAAACAATAAAATAAAATTATTTTGTATAGTTTTTCTTTGTTAATTTCTGTGAAGTATTATCTGTTATTTGTTAAAGCTAATGTAATTTGGACTGTATAATTTAATTTGTCAGTAGGTATATAGTATGGTATAACTAGACCCAAACCCAGACATCCAAAGTGAAAGTTATCCTCCAACAACAAATTGCTCTATATGGTCCACATAATATTCAGAAAAAAGTCACACCATTTTGAGCGTCGGGTTTGGGGGGAGAGGGGGCAGAAATCGGTAAAATCTTAGTTTTTTACGTTTTTCTTCAATATTTCTAAAACTATACAGTTTATCATGAACAACCATCTATACAAAAATGGTCTACATTAAATTTTAAATAAAAAAGGTCGTATGCATAATCCTTCTAAGATGGCCGGTTCCAAAGTTACGGAGGTAGTATAGTATAATTGGTCCAAAAAAAGGCCTAACCCAGACATCCAAAGTGAAAGTTTTCCTCCAACACCTAATTGTTCTATATGGTCCACATATTGTTCAGTAAAAAGTAACACCATTTTGAGCGTCAGGTTTAGGGGGGAGATGGGGGAAAAGTCGATATATTAGTAGTTTTTTTACGTTCTTCGTCAATATTTCGAAAACTATGTTTTAGCGTAAACAATGTTTTATACAAAAATGTTCTACATAAAATTTAAAACCATAAAGGTCCTACACATAATTGTTATAAAATCAACGGTTTTAGAGTTACGGGGGGGTGAAAAGTGGAGGTTTTCGATACTTTTTATATTTTTTGAGCAATTTATAATAGATATTATTACTGATGAAAGAAATTTTCTTTAATAGGATTGTGTTTTGTAGATAAAATTTGCTATTTTAATGGTCGATGGTATGTTAGTGATAAGCCCTTAAAGAAACGTCAACCTCACCACCCAAAATCATCATCAATTGCCCAAATAATACAAAAAGTATCGAAAACCTCCACTTTTCACCCTCCGTAACTATGGAACCGTTGATTTTATAACAATTATGTATAGGACCTTTTTTGTTTTAAATTTTATATGTATAGAACATTGTTTACGCTAAAGCATAGTTTTAAAAATATTGACGAAAAACGTAAAAAAATTACTAATTTACCGACTTCTCCCCCATTTCCCCCCTAAACCGGACGCTCAAAATGAACCATATATAACAATTTGGTGTTGGAGGAAAACTTTTACTTTGTATGTCTGGGTTAGGCATTTTTTGGACCAATTATACTATACTACCTCCGTAACTTTGGAACCGTTCATTTTAGAAGCATTATGCATAGAACCTTTTTTATTTCAAATTTAATGTAGAATATTTTTGTATAGAGGGTTGTTCATGTTAAACCGCATAATTTTAGAAATATTGACGAAAAACGTAAAACCTACGAATTTACCGATTTCTCCCCCCTCTCCCCCCCAAACCCGACGTTCAAAATGGTGTGACTTTTTTCTAACAGTATGTGGACCATATAGAACAATTTGGTGTTGGAGGATAACAACTTTCACTTTGGATGTCTGGGTTATGCCATTATTTGGATCAATTATATCATACTAATACGAAAACATTGATATATCTATTTAATTGATTTGAATTGATTTGATTGAATAATTTTTTTTTAAATTCTATTAAAATTAATTCAAATAGGAATTTTATTTGATTTTCAAAAAATATTGTATATTACCTGTGTATAGTACCTATCCTACGAATTATTTTTGTCCCCTCTTTAGCTTTCCACTGATTAATCTTTATTCTGAGAACATGTCTTGTAACATTAATGTAGAAAAGAAATTAAAAGTTTCTGTTGCCAAGTTTAGCTCTGGAGATATTCCGCTTATTTAATGAGATTTTTTATGCTAATGGTCGTTACTAGGAAAGCTCAAGTAAATAGGGTGCGCACTTTATGCCGTAGAGCGCTATATTCGTACTTTATAACGAATTGCGTTCTGGGTTTATTTGCAGACATTATGGAAGTGCTAAAGTAAACTAAGTGTGCAAGACGAAGATATCAAACTTGTCTTTTATTTTTAAAATATATAAAATAGTATATTTAGGGTATTTTATTAATATAATTTAAATATTTTATATTCTATAATAAAATATTTTATCTGTATCTTCCTGGGCTCAAAATACACTAATCATAAAAAGTATCGCATAATTTTTGAAACAGAAAAAAGTTTAAAAATAATTTTTAATTTTTAGCAGAATGTTATAAATACTTATCTATCCTCTCCTTTAGGTGTCTACAAATCCATAACATTTCAAGTTGATGAGTGTTTTCGTTGTTAAAGGAGCATATTTCGGCGTTCCACAGGGATCAAACTTAGTTCCATTGTTGTTTCTATTATACATATATCAACGATTTATTTTTAGATATCAATAACAGAAAATTATGTTTTGCGGATGATCTTAAAATATACTGTGAAATTAAAACAACTGCTAACTGTATAGATTTGCAGAACGATCTAAATTATATAGATACTTAGTGTATAAAAAACAAACTTTTTCCAATAAATGTAAAGTAGTAAGATATTCTAGAAAGAAAAATAAGGTTAATTATATTTATGTAATTCAGGGGTCAGAACTGGAAAAATGTAATAGCATTAAAGATTTAGGAGTTATATTTGATTCAAAATTAACCTTTAATCACCATATTGAGCAGAAAGTATCTGATGCTATAAAATGTACGGTTTTGTTATCAGAAACTGTAGAAATTTTAGCGATATAAGACCGATTAAACTGCTGTATCTATCGTTAGTGCGAACAAAACTAGAATATTGTAGCTTAATTTGGTATCCTATTTATAGATCTTATATGCAACAGATTAAAAAGGTACAACGGAAACTTTTAAAATATTTAGCATTTAAGGTTGATGGAGTATATCCTGCTCATGGTTATGATTATGATTTGTTATGTAACAGGTTTAATATTGTAAGTTTAGAGTTAAGAAGAGTTATATTTTCGGTTTCATTTTTATTTAAGTTATTACACAACTGTATTGACTGCAGCGATATATTAGACCAAATTAGATTTAATGTGCCACGAATATCTTCCAGGTCAACTATCGTGTTTACTTGTCCACGCGCGAGAACAAACATGCTACTAAAGTCACCGATTTATGTTATGTGCGATAACTATAACAAAATATGCAACCATTGTGATATTTTTTCATGCTCAATTAATCATCTACATCTAGTTGATACCGCATTGATTTATGGAGTACCTTAAATTGTTAATTTTTTTTATTTCTTATTTACATAGTTATTTGTTTAATTAAATTGTTCTCACTCTTTATTTTCAACATACTGATTGTATGCTAACTGAAAAATGTATTTCAAATTTTTACCCTAGAAATGGGAAACTGTTGGGTAATAAAGCTATTATGTATTTATTTATTTATTTATTTATAAAAAGACTAAGTTTTCACTTTAATGGCATATAAAACAACATAATGCTATTCTACATCCCACCAGAATGAAAACAATGGGAACCTTCTCTGGTTACACCTCCGAGGCTTCTACAATTTGCAAGCCATACGGATGCTGAGACTAAGGAAGATGAGGGAATTCTACAATTTTCAATTCACGTCCCATCTGCTCAGCGCGGTAAAGTTCCAACGAGAATGGTTCCCTTCATACTCCAGTCAGAGTAAATGTAAATCAAAAATTAATAACCATTTTGGTTGGATCAGAGAGAGCAGCATATGTGCCTCCTGGTGAGAGACTAATAAGTTTCGAAACCGGTAGAGGTGCTTGCTGCTCTCTCTGATTGGACTGGAATATGGTTCGGCTGTATTTTCGTTTTGCAGAGAAATTAAAAATGGTTATTAATTTTTAATTTACATTTACTCTGATTGGAGTATGAAGGGAACCATTCTCGTTGGAACTTTACCGCGCTGAGCAGATGGGACGTGAATTGCAAATTGTAGAATTCCCTCATCTTCCTTAGTCTCACCATCCGTATGGCTTGCAAATTGTAGAAGCCTCGGAGGTGTAACCAGAGAAGGTTCCCATTGTTTTCATTCTGGTGGGATGTAGAATAGCATTATGTTGTTTTATATGCCATTAGAGTGAAAACTTAGTCTTTTTGCTAGCAGTTGCCGCTAGGGCATCTATGCCATTTCGTTCGTTGCAATTCGGGACTGCACGCTGGGGTTTGTTTTGGTTGGATCAGAGAGAGCAGCATATGTGCCTCCTGATGAGAGACTAATAAGTTTCGAAACCGGTAGAGGTGCTTGCTGCACTCTCTGATTGGACTGGAATATGGTTCGGCTGTATTTTCGTTTTGCAGCGAAATTGAAAATGGTTATTAACTTTTTTTTATTTTTTTTATTTATTTATATTTATTTTGGACATTTTTGTGTTCTAGAATTTGATCTGTGCACTATGTCTGCTTGAGTTTTTAATAAGGTTCGGTGCTTTGAGGTGCGTTCTTACAATAAATGAGTAATATAACGTCAGAACAAGCAGCCCAAATTGTAGGTTTAATTGGAGATGGACGATCGCAGCAATATCTTGCTAATGTTATGGGAATCCACCAATCCAGACTTTCAAGAGATTTAAGAAGGTATAAAAAAAGTGGAGGATACACAAGAAGAACAGTTGTAGGACGTCCCAGGTGCGCGAACCCCTTAGATGAACGTTATTTACATCTGCAAACTTTGCGTACATATCATGTTACACTGCAAAATGATCTTTCCACAACTCGTAATGTTCGAAAAAGTGCCAATTAGGTTAGAAACAGATTAAGAGAATTTCGAATCAGAGCCAGAATGCTTGCTACTGCTTCACTGTTAACGAGGGCACATCGTATGGCACGTCTAAGTTTGCACCAGGATATATCGATTGGGATATTAACGACTGAGCTAATATTGTTTTTATTGATGAGTCAAGATTTGTACTTTGTGGATCCGACAGTGCAGTGTCTGACAGTGACAGTGACAGTGCTCTAGCATGGCTGTTGCGTTGCCAGGCCCATAAATTTTAATTCCTTAAATTGTGTTTGAAAAGTTGCCAGATTTTGAACAGAATTCCCCAGATTTATATATTTCAGTTATTGTAAACATAACATTATTATAAAAAAAAGAATGTGTTTGAACTTTCTACGCACGTAAGAAGTTATACTTCTATTACATATTATGTGATTTTACCGAAATTGATATAATGTACTTTAAACAGTTTATTTATATTTTATTTAAATATTAAACTAATTTTAATACTCACTACTTTCCAAAAAATTTTATTAAGACAATACCAAAAATAAAAAAAAAATAAAAGAATAAAACGCACACAAACACATTGAAAAATGCCACAAAGAAAAAATGATTTCTGAACGATAATAATAATTGTTGGCAAAAATTTTAAATACGCATTTTCTGAAAAAAAAATTATATAATAAATATACTTACAATCATAAAATGCATAAAAAAATAAAAAAATAAAAACTTACATCGGGATTCGAACCCGCGAATTTTGGGACGCTTTGATTCGTAATCGAAGCCTAGACTCACTCATCCAATTACTCATTATTTGTCATGTGGAAAAATAGGGCAACTGAACGTTTTACTGTTTGACAGTTATTCTGAATTTAAATCGAATTATGTAGTTTGATTTTTGTGAAAGAAAATATTAAAATATAACAAAACAGTAAGAAAACAATATATTAGATGAAGATTGGTAGAACTTTTGTTGGTAATCAAATTAAGCATGTAAATGAAAGCATTACATACCTACTAGATAAATAAATCTGCGCCAAAAAATCATAATTTAAAAATAAAAATCGGACCTAATTTCGGATTTCTCTCTAAAATCCCCATTCTTGAGAAAATAAATTTATTCCAACCTAATCCAAATGTATAATTACAATATGATTATAATAAAAACTCCTTGCCAAATTAGAATGAGTCCTTGTCCAAAATAGTCCAAAAGTCCAAAAATATATATGAAAACTATTTAAAAAGGCAGTATAACTATTATAGGCTATTGATTATGTACTATAGAAAGGAACTACAACGTTAACGGGGTTTTATTATTTCATATGGTCAATGAATCTCTCTATATGAAAAAACCGCGGAGTGCTACCATTTAAAGGGGTGCGTTTTTGAGAAATGGGTGAATTAGTCCCTGGGCACAGGTTACATTAGGGTGAGTTCTATGCACTTTTGGTACAAACACGTCTACATAAAAATTGTTCCTGCTTAAATTTCCTATCTAAATATAACTTTTTAAAGTCAAAGATACTTTTTTTTACAAAAATATATTCAAAAGAAAAAGCACAAAGAAACCCAAAAGAAAGAAATTTTGTTTTGAGGTCATTAGGATTTACAGTTTTCGAAATATGATTTTTCAAAGTTCGCCACTCACAGCAATTTTGGGCAATTTTCCTTGTTATTTCGCAAATATTGTTCTGTAACTTTTTTCTACGTAACTTTAGGTATATGCAATGGTACATGTAAGAGGAATAGAAATCAATTACCTTTAAAATGGCCTACTGTATAATGTTGTACGACTTCTTTTAAAGAGGTTATCTTATGAAGAGGTTATCTCATTATAACTTTTTTATGTGATTGTGTGTTATGATTGAATGTTATTTTTTATAGGTAATACTTTTGATCCACTTGACTCGGCCGGTCAAACTTTAAAATATGGATTAATTCCAATATTTACTGTCAAAGCTCCTGCACCACAAGCTTTGCTTGAAAAAATAGCATGTAAATGTACCAAAGGATGTACAAAAAACTGCGGTTGTAGGAAGATAGGAATTAGTTGTTCAATATTCTGCAAAGGGTGCATGTGCATGGGTAATAATTGTGGGAACTCTAAGATACCTGAGGTGTCAGAGGAAGATATTGAAGCTAATGCTAACGAAGAGATGGACTTTGATTTTGAAATTTTTTTAAATGTCAACGTTTAAATAATTTTAACTAAAGTGATGTTTTTTAAGACTAATGTTTTTGTAATTTTTGTAAAAGAAATATTTTAAATAATACAGGTAAAAAAAATATCAAAGAATCACTCGGTTTCCATTATGTATTTAAATATAGATGATACACCATTTTAAAGAACAAAAAGTAAGCCCTCTTTGTTGCGCAATATATAGATAGTATATTCATGTACAAGAAAAAAAGTTATATCTAATGAGAAATTTAAAAAATAATCGTAAAAAATGTAAAAAATAATATTTTTTTTATATTAGGTATTATATAATATATAATATATTATATAATAATTTTGTTTTATTTTTATATTATATTATAAAAAAATCGTTAAAAGTATAAAACCTTGAAAAACCACAATCTCTTTAAAAAAGTCGTACAACGTTATACAGTAGACCATTTTAAAGGTAATTGATTTCTATTCCTATTACGTGTACCATTGCATATACCTAAAGTTACGTAGAAAAAAGTTACAGAACAATATTTGCGAAATAACAAGGAAAATTGCCCAAAATTGCTCTGAGTGGCGAACTTTGAAAAATCATATTTCGAAAACTGTAAATCCTAATGACCTCAACCAAACATCATTTTAAAGAGAAAATATGTAAGTTTTTTTTCTGTGAAGCAATGTCTATACCTATATCCCCGTGGACAAAAGTTATGGGACAAAAAACAAAATTTCTTTCTTTTGGGTTTCTTTGTGCTTTTTCTTTTGAATATATTTTTGTAAAAAAAAGTATCTTTGACTTTAAAAATTATATTTAGATAGGAAATTTAACCAGGAAGAATTTTTATGTAGACGAATTTGTATCAAAAGTGCATAGAACTCACCCGAATGTAACCTGTGCCCAGGGACTAATTCACCCATTTCTCAAAAACGCACCCCTTTAAATGGTAGCACTCCGCGGTTTTTTCATATATAGATGTCCATTGACCATATCAAATAATAAAACCCCGTTAACGTTGTAGTTCCTTTTAGCTATCTTATTTTGAATTTAATCAATAGCCTATAACTAACTTTTGTTTGTTGTTTCTTTTCACACAAATTTCAAAACGCAACAACCATAAATAATCAAACCACAGCTTTGCCACAGCCGACATATTGAATAATTTTTGAAATGTCATTTGAACATCCAATCAGAACAAAGTTATAATGCGCATGCGCCCGGATCATAGGTTTTAACATATAAAAATTCACCCTCATATCGCGCGAAAAGAAGTACAACTTCAAAAATATTTCATCACTTATACATATTGTTATTATGTTTATTTATCATTGTCAGTTAGCCATAATAAAATTCACGAGGAAAAAGGAACATGAGGAAAAAGGAACATGAGGAGCACAGCACATTGTAGAATACGCAGGACTCAGCAATCGATATCTAGCATTGCAATTTAATTTTAAAAGTATACATACCCCAAGAATAGGGAATTCACAGATTTAAGTTGGGGAACCAAAGTCTTTGCACCATCTATATCACAAATGACAGAGCCAGGGAACCCCAGGCAATATCGTTGTGCGCGGTAGCGGAAATTCACAAAACGTGTTTGTGGGTGTGATCTATAGTGGAATTAGTCACCACCAAGCGGTCTAACTGTGTATACTTTTACATACATCTGATCTGGGACGGAACTGACGTCACATACTGTTTAAAATTTCTGACGTGAAGTTGGCGTTGACAGGTGTGAATGTGGTTAATAAATAATAAATATTTTGATGGATTCGACCGTTACTTGATGGAAGTTCATTTTATCTAACAATAAAACACTGAAAACGTTTGTTTTCTATACTTCCACAAAATTTATTATAACTAAGTGACTACAGCTGTTTCGGCCGAGTGCCTTTCTCAAGTGATATAGTTTACAATGTGTTTGCCTTTTTAAGTCTTTAACTAAAGAGGTTGAGGAGTGGGGAGCCGTTTGTCTCGAGTTGGTCATTCAGAATTATATCTGTATTTTTCAATTTATTAATTTCCATAGATTCTAAAAAAGATAACTAATTTATTTTGGATATGCAGAATTTGAAACTCTTCATTGAAAGAATGATTATGATCTAGAAGGTGAAGTGCGTATGTAGAAGTGTCTGTTTTTCTATTGTTGAATAACTTCGAGATAGAACTAAACATCATTAAACAAATATCAGTAAACAATGGCTATAACGAACAAACAGTTAACAAAATTTTAAACCAAAAACTCCATAAGAAAGCCCTGAAATTAGTCTATCCACCACCACAGAAAGAACCCAGTACCTTCTGCTCTCTCACATATACTGGCAAGATAACAACAAAAATAGCCAGATACATAAAAAAGAAAGGAATAACACCAGCCTTCAGAACTAACAACAACTTAAGTAAATATATTAAGAACAATAAAAGCCGAAAGAGAAAGCAACTACAGAGTGGTGTGTACAAACTAATTTGTGGTGACTGTCCCAAAAATTTACATCGGTCAAACTGGCAGAACCTTTGACAAACGGATAGCAGAACACAAAAGGGCTTTCAACAATAGAGAAACAGACACTTCTACATACGCACTTCACCTTCTAGATCATAATCATTCTTTCAATGAAGAGTTTCAAATTCTGCATATCCAAAATAAAGGCCTTAAGCTATCTTTTTTAGAATCTATGGAAATTAATAAATTGAAAAATACAGATATAATTCTGAATTACCCACTCGAAACAAACGGCTCCCCACTCCTCAATCTCTTCAGTTAAATACTTAAAAAGGCAAACACATTGTAAACTATATCACTTGAGAAAGGCACTCTGCCGAAACAGCTGTAGTCACTTAGTAATAATAAATTTTGTGGAAGTATAAAAAACAAACGTTTTCAGTGTTTTATTGTTAAATAAATATTTTATTTGGTGACATATTTTAATGTAAAACAGGAAACATTATGTATTAAGCAAGTATTAAGTCAATAATTTAATGCATTCCTCTTGGTAAATCAAGAAATTATTCCGGAAACCAAGAGTCGGTCATTGTTATGTCAAGTTATCAGCTACTTTTTATTAGCTACTTTGGACGCCAGAATTTTGCCCATAGGTTCTATCCTGGGTATTTTTATATCAATGGTCACCACGATCTTGTCGTTGCAGTACATACATTTAATATTATTCATACAATTACTGGACTTTCTAAAATAACTGAACATATTTTAGCCAACTTGATTTCCCCAGATATTACTCATTTTAAAAAAGTTTTTCTCCAGTCCCCAATGATTATCGATTTTCCCCAGATCTGAGGAAAAATCCCCAGACCTGGCATCCCCGGCTGGACAGCTACTGAACGGAGGAACGCCACGATGTTAAGATGGCCGCGCTAGCCCCGACCCAGGCGGCTACAGATAAAAACGTACGCAATTTCTGGATACCTCTCGTATTTTTCACTTATTCGATTCATTTGAGTGTGTATAAAATTTATCCGTCTTTCAACTATATTTAATTTTAGTTATTTATGTACCAAGTCATTAAAGTGACTCTTTATCGAACGAGTCTGATATTACGAGAAGAGCGAGCCTAGCGAGCGAGGCGAGTAACAGACGAGTTTGATAAGGAGTCTTTACTGACGTGGTGCATACAAAATTTTATCGCCAACATATATTTTTTTAATTTAATGTCGTCCGAACCACTGGGGTTATAAACGACAACAATGGAAAATACATATTAAAAATAAAAAGAGATTATAATATTAAGTAAATACATAATGTACTAAAAAAAGTATACCTGAAAAATTTGTGATACAATTAAATGTCTTTTATTCCTATTTACGTTAAAAACTGTATTATGATATATTGTTGATATTTGTATTGTCTCTAAGAAGCTCAGATATGTCCCTGGGAAGGTTGAGTTACTTCTCGTTTGCTAGTATATTTGACAATCGGTTAAAATATGTTTTATTGATATAAAATAATATTTGCCAACATAATTTGATATTGGTTTTAACACTTACTTGCAATTTACATTTTCAGAACTTTTCAAATTTTAGACGTCATAATAAATAATTTCATGACGGTGATGACAGATAACTTGCAAGATGGCCGATTTCGATTTTTAATCGATAGTAATGAATATTGAATAATTACTAAATCGGTAAAGTTTTAATTTATTTTATATGAATATAATTACAAACTACAGAATTTCACTTTTTGACATAAATTTAATTGATAATATAGCAAATTGCCTACAATATTTTTAATAATTAAAGTAAATAAGTTTTAAGTCCACCCAAATATTCGCCATTCGATTACTGCCATCGAAAACTTACATTCAATCTCGGTTAATTTGATTAATCGCGGCAGGTTAAGTAAAATTCTTCTTTCAGTACAATAAAGTGCTACTTTACTGCCGCAAATAAGGCAAATGAGTACAATAATGAATGACTTTAGTGACGGCTGGCGTTAAAGTAATTTTACCTGGTTGTACTTTTTCTATTATCCTGTATAGATGAATACATGCATGGCTATTGGCTAGCCGAGGCGACGTTAAACCTTCGACGCGTAACGCGATTTTAACTGACCTCAACAACGGAATTCGCCAACGGACGGATCCGTTTGAACCTGACCTTTTGTTCATTAAATTATTCCATTTAGCCCTCTATCAAATTTAATCTGGTAGATAATGGCGGCGGTACGGAGAAATAAGGCAAAACAGACGTTCGTGTAGATGTAAAGAGGTCGTTTGCTGATTGTACAAACGGCGACGGGCTATTGGAGGTTTGTTGTAGCAGATTTAAAGCAAATAGACGCTTTTGTGAAAGGTGAAACAAACAAGCAACAAAAGAAACAACATTAACTAATATAAATTACAGATCAATATACATACACATATCGAAAAATTCTAGGTCTATGAATTTTAATGTTGGTGTTAGACAATTTAGCAGAGAAAGTAATCACTACCTCTTCCATACAATTTTAATAGTTTTTTAACTGTCAATCCGTAAATCGTTTATGATATCCGGCAGACCTACTTTCTGCAGGAATCGATAATGCCCTCTATCGCTCTATCCCGATAATTAATTAAAATTTATGGTAAACAAGCTCGGATAATAGGTAAATGTAAAAACATGAATATACCGTTAAATGAATAAACAAATTTAGTTTTATTTATGATAAGGTGTTGCATAATACCTTATTTTCTGTGCTATTTGATGCAATAATCAACAAAAGAGGCCCTTCTTTGAACCATGTATTCCATGTAAATTCTCTCCATGAAAATTAATTTTATGTCAAAGACCACGAGACCATAGATTTTCATGACCCTGTATATGGTCAAATCTTGTAAATAAAATAATTTAGCCGTAAGAATTGTTTCGCGGAAGAGAAAAAATTTAGTGGTAAATTTTCTACGAACAATTTATACATTTCAACAGAACGGACTACAAACGCTTGTTTAGAAAGTTAATGGATACCGCGTTGATTGAACAATAGACAGTGCTTCCTAAATGGCTTCCTAGAAAGAAACGATAGTAAACAATTTTGTTTAATTCGGAATAGAGGGTTTTTCTACATTGTAAGTAAAATTAATTTTAATATCTCCTGGAAATTTACAAGAAAAAAAATTTGTATACAATACTATTTAAGAAAAAGGGTAAAACTTAAAAAAAAAGTAGGGATATGATGTGTGGAGAATGCTTGTGATTGACTAGGAGACCGATAGAAGGAGAATGGTGTGGTGAGTTTTAAATCGATGAGAGAAAGAGAAATTCATTGTGTAATTAACATCGAAAGCAATCAGTCCAGTTTGAAAGTAGTATTTTTGTGTAAAGTGTGTTAATTTGATGGCCGTGGAAGCAGATTCGTGTGAGACGAAATCGTGATCAAGTCGAGAAGTACAAACTCCTTGTGTCCGAATAAATTCCAGTTTCTGTCTGGAACGAGTAGCCGTATTATATAAATTTTGCACGAGATACCGAGCTGAGAAAAAATCTTGGAACTCTAAAAATGGATACTGTTTTTATCGAGTCAGAGATTTTAATTTGAGGAGAGAATTCGAACGAGTGCCGTTTTTTGAAACTGTTTGAAGGAGATGGACAGTTTGCAGAATCCGAGGAGCACGTTGTGGGAGAACTAGGAACAACACAATCCAGCAGAACAAATTAGGACGTTAGAAAAGGTTAGTCAGATTATTTGTGAAAGAGAGAGTTGTTTTGTATTACATACCATATTTGATGTTGTCAACTTAATAATATTACAGCATAAATTATTCATTCATAAATTCATAGAAGATAAGTAATCTATTTAAAAAGTGGAAATTAAATTTTGTTTTTTTTTTAATAATAAGAACAGTCTACCGATTCAATTGAAGGAATTTTTGGGTCACAAAAGGAGATAATAGAATTAAAGTTTTTCTTTGATTAGATAAGAGAGCTTACAACTGAATAAAGTTTAGCATAAATTTGAAATTTTTTATATTTATGGCTTATGGTATAGTATATAAATAAATAGTAGTTATAAAATTTATATGAGCTTGAGTATATTTATTTTCCCTGTTGTATTTTTATATTTTTAGTTCACTTAATCTATTTGACACTATGTCTGAGAAATATTGTAGTCCGCACCCGCACAAACAAAATGAGTATAGCTCAGTGGTAGAGCGTTCGACTGGAGATCAAGAGGTCCCCAGTTCGAGTCCGGGTGTTTTCTATTTTTTTTTTAATTTTTGGTATTGTTTTAATAAAATTTTTTGGAAAGTACTAAGTAAAAATTAGTTTAAATAAAATATAAATAAACTGCTCGAAAGTATATTTATTTTGTTGAAATAATATAATAGAAGTATAGCTTCTTACGTGCGTGCAAAGTACACACACATTCTTTTTTTTATACAAGTGCTGTTCAATAAAATCAAAGCAGTAGGGGACATTCAGGATGAGTGGAATGTATCAAACATGTTGTTAATTTTCAAAAAAGATGACAAAAGGTCAACAAATAACTATATAAGGATCAGTGTAATGCCTTCAATCGCAAGAATGTTTCCAAGTCAGATTCCGGAAAGCCAGATCTGTCTCAATAATACCGCTCATGGGCTGCAATAGTGACACAACTAAATAAACGCGTGTTTTGGACTAAGAATCACATTCTCCTCAGCATCAATACCGGCACAACTCATAATTCAGTATTAGGCCGTAAGATTGAAGAAGTGTCGCTATTGTATTATGTGATTAGTTCCAAATATTGGCTACTTAGATTGCGTCTAACGCTGGATAGGATCAGGGCACGTTCTTTTTATCAAAAGTGCCACATTTTGAGTTTTTTGAGTTGGATCAGTGTTGCTGAAATATTGGATTATGCAACTTTTGTTGTTGCTACAATTTAAATGTATAATCCCTAGTTAGTCTATTTAATTTCTGAAATGAAAAAAAGGTCTTTATGAAACAGTGACATAATTCAAAACACATTTTCATAACTGGTATTTAAAAGATGGATTTAAAAAATAAAATAAAAATCATACACATATTATTAAATGACCCTTTAGAGAAGATATCAACTTGAAGATAATCTTCGTTTAAGCAAATTTAGGTATTTTTTGTGCATTTTCCCCAGCCATGAAATCTTTATATCCATTTATCTCAAAATTTGATTTTTTGAGAAGTGCCCCTATTGCGATATATTCATCGTGAGACAAGTGAAAAAAAAGAATGTGTGTGTACTTTGTACGCACGTAAGAAGTTATGCTTGTATTATATAATTTCAAAGAAATAAATATACTTAACAGGTTATTTGTATTTTATTTAAATATTAAACTAACTTTCATACCTACCACTTTTACAAAATTTTTATATTAACACGATACTAAAAATTAAAAAAAAAGAATATGAATAGTCCGGGATATGAACCCGGGACCTCTCGATCTCCGGTCACACGCTCTCCCACTGAGCTTTATCCCTTTGCTTTGACAGATTACAAGATTTCTCATACATACTGACAAATTTAATAGACCAAGTGAAGTATACTAAAATACTTTTAATATACTTACTATTATTATAAAATATCTTATTCCCGAGGAAGACAAATCCAAGGACACAAAAATTATAATAAATAATACATTTACTAAAAACACTAATATATCCTTTTAATGACTTATTTGCGCTGACAGCGCTGATACATACATATCTTGAAAGATTAGCAACGAACTACATACTGTCTGTGTGCGCATGCGCCCGGTATTATAAAATTTCACTCTCGATCGTAAAGAGGTATAACTTCAAAAAACAAAGAAAAAATATTGAAACACATAATATGACATTTGATACTTTTGATAAAGGTCCACGAAATATTGTAAAAATTTACAAAATCATATTGTTCAGTATTTCATTTCGATAAAAATTTAATTTGCCACTCCCGTTTCACCGAATTTTTATCACGGAGATTCTATATGGTTATGTTCCACTATATAAAACGGTCGTAAAAGCATTTTATTGCAAATTAAAAAGCCATGAAAACGATTGGAAATGGAAAAAATTGATATACTCAAAGAAGTTATACGGAATTGAACGAGTTTGATTAAAAATATGGGCTACTGGTTTAATCATGACAAAATACACATTTTAGACAGACTCTATGATAGTAAAATGTTTTTTACTATTTTGATTTTGGTCCAATAGTCCTTTGAAATTAAAAACATGTTTTTCACAAAATTCTTTTATTTTATTCGATCTAGTCATAATTCCAGAAATTTTCCATGTTCTTTATGCTGTATGAATAATATAATTCTGGAAGATCTGAATTATAGGCAATTCTTTCGTCAATTATCTCTTCATTCGAGCTAAGTTATTGATGAGCCACAATTATCTTTGTGTTCGAACTGTTCGAATATTTCTAACATCAATATATGGATGTTTGATAAGGTTTTATTTTCAACATCAACATAAACTTTAAATTCGTTGGCTGAAGTAACAAAATAGTTTATAACGTCGCACAGTGGTTCCAAATGCCGAAAACGTGGTCATGAACCTTTAAAAGCGTATATTGTTTATACATTTTGGAATTACGTTCGTTCTTAAGGGATTTTGGCAGCGCTGATTACGAATATGGCATTATTTTTTCTGAAAAACAAAATGGCGAATCCAACATGGCGGAAAGAAATTGAAAATATCAATCAAAAAGGAAAATTTTTTGTCAAATTTGGTAGATTAAGGTCGCTGATTACAAATCTAAGATTACTTTTTTTTTAAACAAAATGGCGGATCCAATATGGACGAAAGAAATTCGAAAATTTTATTTTAGCCGCATTTTTGTTTAAAATTTTATATTATAAGGGACTTTTCAAACTGCTGATTACTATTTTAACTATTTAGAATGGGAAATAAGCCACAATATTATTAAAAAATGATTTTTATTAACGTTTCGACGCCCAAATCGGGTGCCGTTGTCAAAATACAAAATACTATTAAGATTTTATTATTAATGCCACAAGAAAATAGCTTCAGAACAATGCTGATTACTAGTGATTACCAATATATTTTCTTTATGAAGTACAATATTCAGAACCTATTACTTATGTACAACTGCCCATACATACTCAACAATCGCCAGATTCATGTAATATGCATCATTTCCCACTTTTGTATGCAAACAACTACCAGCAATTCCTAGGCAGTTATAGGCAGCTAAACCAAAGTGATTATGTATCTCCTTACTATATATTTTAATATTAATAAACATTAGTCGCAGAATTATGCAGAATTTTGTACTTTTTGAATGCATCTTTACAAAATTTTAATTATTTCAAACAGCGATAAAATTGATAAACTACAAAACGTTTTACAGCGTTTTCAATATACACGTTCTTTTTCACTTTCTCTGCCGGCCAAAATAAACCCGGACATGGCCCACTTGTTCCTGAGTTGTGAACCAGAATACATCCAGTCTGATCCTCATACCTGCCTATTAGGACTCTACGATAGTATGAGAAAACAACTATAAATATGAAAATCCCTAAATATTAACTCTTTTTTTCGCCTCATGGCCACGTTTTTAGCATTTGGAACCACTGTGCGTCGCATTGACAATCTGCCACTGACATACTTCTAAAGCTCTTTCACCTTTCAGCTCAGTTGACACTCACTTTTCAATATGTGAGGTTCATTCCTTGCATATCACATCCACGTGGGTTAGAGTACTGTGTTGCCCTGGGTTATATCCAGGAATATTTGCAACATCCATCTGTTTTAATAAAAATATGTAGTATCATTTAAGATCTTGAAAATTTTAAAGGGTTCTCACCCATAACTTTTTGGTGGCTCACGCATACATGCTATTGTAAGTATGGCCTCTGTCAATTCTTAACCTTAGTCAACTTTTATAACATTTTCTATTATTAATTAGGATATACTTACTATTTTAGGGCTTAACACTGATGATGGATTACCTATTAATCCGAAAACGTTTTGTTTTATGACGTAACCCTTATTGGGGTCTTTTAAATATACTTTTTAGAAAGAATCTTGTATTTCTTGTGATTTATGCTAGCTAACAGGAATTTTATTTTCCTTGTGGATGTTTATTGTTAATTTCGAAATATATTTCGTCAAGTCTTCTAAATAATATTATAAAACGAGAATCTTCTAATAAATTCAAAACTTATTTTTTTTAATATGTGAATAGTGAAGAGCGTAGGCAGAAAATTTCGGACCAATGCTTTTTAGATGCATTAATTTTTTTGGAATCCTGAGAAAACTAATAAATACTTTTGAAATATTAGATAATTACCGATGACCGAAAGTCCCTTAGAATAAACAAAAAGTGGCTTTTTTTTCACTCTTGTAACTTATAGTAGGGGCGGAAAGTATGCTAAATTGCAGTCACTCGAGCGCTCTTGGGACCTATTGGGTTGTGATTATTAGGTCCTAAAACCAAAAAAGTTAAGTAAAATTTTCCATTTTAGTGGAGACTTTCCATTTTTTAATTTAATTTTCCATTTCCAACAATCGTTTTTTCCGATTATAGCGCCATCTATACATAATTCGAAAAAATGTTTCGAATAAAAGTTGCTTATTTTTACGTAAAGAATCTAAATCTACAATAAAAATTTGGGGCTCCTTTTTAAGATTTTAAAGTAATCCCCCACCTTACCTCCGTGGTGGGTCGTGTTTGGTACCATTCGATAGATTTTTCAAAAATATTTAAGTGTATTTTGGAGTTTTTCGATCTGATGTTTATTTTGCGAAATATCGCGGGATTTGTATTTAAAATTTTAAATTTACCCCCACTCCTCTCCCTGGGGGGTCATGTTTGATATCTTTTGATAGATTTTTGAAAAATATTGTACACGTAGTTTTAAGTTTTTCGATCTGACGTTCATTTCGCGAAATATTCGCTTTTTTTGTGAAACTTTTTGACTCCCCCATTTCCTTACGCCCCGCTCAAATCGTCAGATTTTTGAGATATATCTACACTCTTTTGCATGTATGTACTTAACTTACCTTATCTTAATCTGACAATTTCGACTATTTTTAAGGATAGATTTTTTTTTCGGGCCCCGCTTAACGAACTCCCCTGCGTTAAGAGCCAATATATGGTAGAGGTATTTGGGCTCCCCTATCATTATTAAAACAAACTTTCGGCTTTCGAGAATAACGTTATCTTTCATTCTGCGTTAAAATTTTCAAAAATACTTATTAGTTTTCTCAGGATTCGAAAAAAATTACTGCATTTAAAAAGCATTGGCCCGAAATTTTGCACCTACGCTCTTATCAAAAATTACAATTTAAAATTAGAAAATTTAGACAATTTTATCAAATGGTATAAGGATCTCTTCCGTGTCTCTGCAATCATGGTATTTAGGTTAAACTCAGAAACATAATATCCAATTAAAAGATAGAACGCGAAATTAAACAAAGAAATTGTCTCTGCGGATAATTAAATCTTGATTAAACCAGACAGACTTTAATATGTATTTTTTATAGTATCATATAAATTAGATGTTTATGACGAAAAATAAATAAAAGTGTAATAACAATACAAAAATAATTAGATATGTCCAAAGACTTTAATTAAATTGGTCGGCAAGAACAAATAAAAAATATATATTATGGATGTGTTGGCGGAAAAATACCAATCACGGAAGAAATAAAAAATAATAGGCATGGTTATTGAGCTATTTATTTAAAGTAACATGCCATTTATAATAAAATAGAGTCAATCTAATAAACAGTTAAGATAAAACAAATATTTAAAGGCTAATAAAGCACGACAAGCTGATGGAGGTATTAACCTATATTGAAATAAACACCTGTGATTAAGAATTATTAGCAATCTTTAATGGAATCAAACATCGTCTATCCCGACAGAGGCAGGAGGATCCGAGAATATCAAATTAAAACGTGGGGCCCGTCAGGGATGTATACTATCACCACTGCTGTTCAACATATACTCTGAGGAAATTTTTCAAAAAGCAGTAGATGTTGTTGAAACCGGCATTCGAATTAACGGAGAACGCATTAATAACATAAAATACGCAGACGACACGGTGGTATTCGCTGACAGTTCTGAAGCACTCCAGGAGTTAATAAATACAATCATAGAAGTCAGAGATATGGACATTCACTAAACATTAAGAAAATAAAATGTACGATGATCTCTAAGAAGGAACAGCAATTTGGACGAATCAGTGTGAACGGTCAACAAGTGGAAAGAATAAAAACAAACACCTATCTTGATACGAACGTCAATGAAAATACCATTTCCCAGAAATCAAACGTAGGATAGAGATAGAGAACTGCATTTCAAAAAATAGCTAAGCTATTCAAATGTCATGATTTATCAATACCCATAAAAATAAGCTTATGCAAAGTTACACGAAAAGTTCCAATATCGACTTACGGTTCTACTTTCGGCCACTGTAGGTGAAAACCTAGGACTTATGAAGTCCAAATTCTCTATAGCCGTTTCTATTGTGAATTGTAGAGTTTCCAAGACATGCCACCTTCAAAAGATTTTACCAGGATCTTTTCCGAGTACCTAGGCATTTGAACCGAATGAAGCGATCATGAGTCTGCGAGACGTTAGACAAGGATTTATACTTTCACATATATTATTAAACCTATATTCAGAGGATATCTTTAGTGTAGCCCTGGAAAATTGCGAACATGGAATACTCTTAAATGGAAAATGCCTAAACAACATCCGCTATGCAGACGACACCGTTATTTTTGCAGACAGTTTGAACAGTATACAACAACTAATAAACAAAGTAAATGAAGTAAGTGAAATATTTGGACTACAAGTAAACATATCAAGAACTAAATTTATGGTCATCAGCAAAAATAAAATTAGAGACGTCCAACTGCTTATGATGAATACACCAGTGGACCGAGTAAAACAGTATAGGTACCTATATCTGAAAAATAGTAAACGAACAAAGGGATCACTCACAAGAAGTAAAATGTAGAATAGAGAAGGCTGGGAGTGCATTCAACAACATGGCAAAACTCTTTAAAAGCCACAAACTTAATCTAGAGATAAAATTAAGGCACCTACGATGTGATATCTTCTCAATATTATACTACAGAGTTGAATCCTGGACACTCACTGAAGCAATGAAGAAAAAACTTGAAGCTTTCGAGATGAGGCTATACAGGCGAATCCTGAGGATACCATGGACAGACAAGATAACCAATGATACGGTACTAAGAAGAATGGGGAAAAGAAGATAGGTGATGTATACATACGATTAAAAGGAGAAAGTGAGAATATTTCGGAATGAGAAACGGCACTCAATACAGATTACTGAAGGTAATCCTTTAAGGCAAAGTATTCGGAAAGCGAGGAATTGGGAGAAGAATGTTACTCTTCGCCGATGTTACCGGTTTTTATTGAAGATATGCGAAGGTAAATAACTAGTTTTATTTTCTACCAAACAAAAAAATAATAATACGAAATCAAAAAAATCGGAGAATTCACAAACTATTTATTCTTATTAACCAAAACTAAAAAAATTCATATTAATCTTAATTGAAAATATAAAAAAAATATATTCTTTTCAGCGTACACCCATATTATAATTCTTAAAACTATGTAATATTATATTTAGGTACTATTTACAAGAAAAAAATACAAAACCGAGATATTTGTCAGACTGCTGTATGGTGTGGTGGCTTAGACAGGCAAAATAACGTTCTTTTAAGAGAAGTATTGGTTTGATCCTACCTTATGTTTTTTTCGTCGATGTTATACACGTGGATGATGTCGTACTGCATTTATATACTTGGATACTTCACAGATATACAGGTTATATAAATATCGACCCTGGACAAGGGTGTTTCAAAAAAACTCACAACATCAAAATGAATTGGAGAGAAAGAAAAATTGTTGGCCTTAAAGATAGCGTATGGCCAAAAAGAAAGGTCTTGAGGACCTAAATATCCAGATATTTTAAATCCTTGCTGAGCAAGACAATCTTCAACTTCATCAAATTGAATATTTCTTAATTAGTTATCTGGATTACTTCTGATTAAATATCCTCAAGGAGTTTCATAGGACAACACTAACTTGTCCTCATGAAGTGTAAATCAAAAGTGAACAAGATATGACACTAGACAGGTAAAGACAAAGAGATGACACTTACTAGACAGGTAGCAATGTATACCTAAAGCCTACTTCATGCCTGATTTTCTATATGATTTCGGACTTAAAAATGGCTTGATAGCAGCTAATGTTCAAGACAATATAGAAGCCTGATTTTTATAATTGTTTAGGCCAGTACTTGTGACAATAAAGCAAAAATTATGACAATCTTATTTATAAGAATCGTTTCTAGTTGCTTAGCGACTTTTAACCCGTAACAAGAAGAATATTTATCATGGTTAAAGAACTTGCTGAAATGGTTCTCCACAACAACTAATCTATTTAAAGCATCCGTTAATAAAATAATTATAGTCCGAATGATCGCCAATATTCGAAACGAAGAGGCACCAAAAGAAGAAGAAGTCGTAAGTCTAATATTTCTTTCGTTACCTTTGTAGAAATGGACTCAGATGTGCAACCCATTCATCACTTAAAGTAAGTTAATTGTTAGTAAAATTAATTAAAAAAAAAAAATAAAAAATATGGTCGTTTTTATCATAAATATTACAGTAGTAATAACAATGTTTTGTGGACGTACATCTTACTGAACTTGTACAACTTGGGAGTTATCCATTAATTTTAAAACGTCATTCAGCTACCTATAAATTAGATCTTACAAACTTTTTTCAAGTCATCGAAATTATTTATTGGAGAGCGTAAACATTTTAAAGGGGTAAAACGGAAAGAAATATCACGAACAGTTCTTTGGAGAAGTTTTAACGTCATTCGTTTATCCTGTCTTTTTCAAACTTTTTAAATAACTGAAATACAAGAGGAAAGGAAACTTAAAAGTTGTCTGATTGATATTTCGAAATAATTTTAATTTATTGAAGAGCTCGAATCGTTAAAAGTTAAAACAATTAAAAGCTAAGAAGAGGTGTTTTCCAGAGAAAAGAAGAACTCCTATTTAATTGGAAGTGAAAAAAATGTTTTTTTCGTTTCTAATTTAATTAGATATAATAGATAACGAATCCAGTTCAGAAATTGAAATCAGGAGAGGAGTTAAGCAGGGATGTATTGTGTCTCCATCATTATTCAATGTATATAGTGAATCCCTTTTTGAAGAAGCATTACTATCTTTGCAAGTGAAGGAATAATAATTACCGGAAGATCTATTAACAACATAAGATATGCAGATGATACCGTGATTATGGCAAGCTCTGCTGAACAACTTCACTAACAATTAAAGACTTTCAGTTTATATTTCACTCTGTTCCACTGGCGACCATCATTCTCTTAGATACGTGTGTTTCACCATCTTGGGCTCTTCAGAGAGGCTTATGGTCTGCTCTAAATCAAAAAGAAAACCAACTTTCGAAGTGTCTGTATAATTTTGCTTAGGAAGACAGTTTTTGTTTTTGATTCAGTGCAGAACATTAACCTCTTTGAAAAGCTCAAGAGGGTAAAACAGTAAGGCGATGATGATCGTCTTTGAAACAGAATTTGAGACTGTTTTTCATTTTCGAAAAAGAAAATTAAAAAAAATTAATAGTAAAGATATATTAAAATAGATTAGTGCAAAATTGAGTAATACTCTGGGCTAATTAGCAAAATTCATGGAAAAGTTATTTACCAGCAATTTTATTGCTGGAATCGAATTATAAGATCCTATATATTAATAATATAGGTATGCAAAGTCCGCAGATAGTGTGCTACTTTTTTTATAAACAAAATGGCGCCGACAAATCGTATTTTTTCAATCCTTGCTCTATAACTCCAAAGATTTTAACATTACAACAAAAAACTCAAATAAAAATTCACCGCAATTAAATTCTGCATAGAGATATGTTTTTCCTGATTTGCTCCGACGAAAATTTTCCTTGGAAAATACGGGTTTTCCCAACAAAAACTCTAATTTTCAAATAAAGTTTTAGGTAAGTAATTATTAATCAATAATTAAGTAACTTAGTGACATGAAAGCTTTCTTGGTATAGATTGTAATTCCAGAAGCCGGTGAAAATTAAACGAATATCTTAGCAACAATTCAATTGTTAATTAACAATTTACGATCGCAATAATAACCAAAATAATCATGATACATTGATCAAACTTATAAAGATTATAAAGATGAGATGCTTATTTAATATTTTATCGACAAAATATAAATTTTTCGTTTTTTTTGCAAAATTATTAAATTTTGAAAAAAAAAATAGTTATAATACGCTGGTCTAATTAGTAAAGTACAAATAAAGGTTATTTACCAGCAATTTCATTGCTGGAATCGAATAATATGATCCTATATATTATTAATATATTTATGCAAAGTCCGCAGATAGTGTGCTACTTTTTTTATTAACAAAATGGCGCCCCCAAATCGTGTTTTTTTCAATTATTGGTCTATAACTCCGAAGATTTTAACTTTACACCAAAAACACTCAAATAAAAATTCACCCCAATTTAATTCTACATATAGGCATGTTTTTACCGATTTGCTCCGACGAAAATTTTCCTCGGAAAATGTGGGTTTTCCCAACATAATCTCGAATTTTCAAATAAATTTTTTGGACAAGTAATTATTTATCAATAATTAAATAACTTGGTGAAATAAAAGCTTTCTTGGTATAGATTATAACTGCAGAAGCCGGTGAAAATTAAACGAATATTTTAGCAACAATTCAATTGTTAATTAACAATTTACAGTCGCAATAAAAACCAAAATAATCATGAGACATTGATCAAAGTTAGAAAGATTATAAAGATGTGATGCCTATTTAATATTTTGTCGACAAAATATAAATTTTTAATTGTTTTGCATAGTCTTTAAATGTTAAAAAAATAGTTATAAACAAATTAACATTTCTCAGAAATTGTTTATTATATTCTAATTTTAAAAAATACCTAAGATGCGTATTTCAAAGGTCTTGAAAATGAATGCTTCAAAAAATTTTTCCAACCATTTGCAAAAAAGTTATAAAACAGCAAAATAAATATACGATTGCTCCGTTGTTTATAACTTGTTTCAATTGTTTCAAAGCTTAAAAGTGAGTCTGTGGTACAATCTAATTACTCACAAAGAATATCAAATATAAGTTCAATGGTTCTATTTGAATCAAAGATTAAAAATACTTTTTTTGTAATTTTTAGCGCGAAAGTAGGCTTGATACAGAGCCGGAGATGTTCACTCGAAGCGACTGACACGCTTTAAACCCGCGCGAGTTGTGTATATGGACGGGTATAATACATAATACATAGCTACGGTACTGTATTAGTCTACTTTCGCGCGTGTAAATTACAAAAAAAATATTTATAATCTTTAATTAAAATAAAACCATTAAACTAATAATCGATATTTTTTGTAAGTAATTAGCTAGTACTTTAAACTCACTTTTACGCTTTGAAAGAATTAAAAAAAATTATAAACGACGCAGAAATCGTATGTTTACTTTGCTGTTTCATAACTTTTTTGCAAATGGCTGTAAAAAAGTTTTAAAACATTCATTTTCAAGATATTTGAAATACGCATTTTAACTATTTTTTAAAATTACAATATAATAATCTGATAAACGTTAATTTCTTTATAACTATTTTTTTTAAACATTTAAAGATTATGCAAAAAAATAAAAAAATTTATATTTTGTCGACAAAATGTTAAATAAGCATTTCATCTTTATAAGATTTCAAAGTTTGATCAGTGTATCATAATTATTTTGGTTATTATTGCGACCGTAAATTATTTATTAATTAACAATTGAATTGTTGCTAAAATATTCGTTCAATTTTCACCAGCTTCTGGAACTATAATCCAAACCAAGAAGGCTTTTAAGTCACCAAATTATTTAATTATTGGTAGATAACTACTTATCTAAAACTTTATTTTAAAATTAAAGATTTTGTTAGGAAAACCCGGATTTTCCGAGGAAAATTTTCATCGGAGCAGATCGGAAAAAGCCTATCTCGATGTAGAATTTAATTGCGATGAATTTTTATTTGCGTTTTTTTATTGTAAACTTAAAATCTTCGGAGTTAAAGAGCAATAATTGAAAAAAACACGATTTTCGGGCGCCATTTTGCGGACTTTGCATACCTATATTATTAACATATATAATCATAAACTTCGATTCCAGCAATAAAATTGCTGGTAAATAACTTTTCTAAAAAATGGCCTATTCTCCGATAATCAGCCCAGACTATAATTGAGAAAAAATGAAAGACAGGAAGACAGATGAAAGAAATTAGAATACCAGGTATACTTCTCAAAACAATATCAAACAAGCTGATATGATACACCAGTGATGCGAAATTAAGAAGGAGAAAAGAGAAGTATGTAAATATTTTGATTATAAACATACAATCCAAATATTAATTCTCGTTAATGAGGGAAATTTCGGGAAATGCTCTGAAAATTTCAGGTAGAGTTTAAGAGAAGAGAACAATTCAACCCCAAAACAATTTTAGATTAAATCAGGAGCGGCTGCTTGTTTAATTAATAACCTGGAGCACTTATTTCTGTTAAGTAAACTAAAATAAAATTAATTAGACCACCACCATATTGTCTAATATTACTTTTTAAACCGCTTCTAGTCCTGCTATTTCACCAAAATGCTTTGACGCAAGTAAAATATGTTGAAGATCATGGATGCCCTTTTCATGTCTGCCGCAAGTGTAATTAATTTACGCTCGAGATCTCAGCAATGACAATGGGGAGGAGAAAATAATACAAGGGTTAATTTCTCAGGTCTGAAACGACCTAGAATCGTATTTTCTGGTGAAGGAGGGAGGTTTCAGAATTATCCTATATTTTCTCAGCCTTTTTCTAGCGTTCTTTCCTTAATCACGTAAATTTCGTGACGAATGTTGTTGAAACACTGTAAAAGAAATACGCTTCTCCAAAAAATTAACGCACCACCTTAAAAATTGGTCATTTTTAATGTCTCGAATTTCCTAAACCTGTTTTTCCGATTTAAGTGATGTTTTTAACATATGGATGCCTCAGAAATAAAACGGTGTAAGTCACATTCTTCCTAAAAATGACTAAAAATGAGATATAACACTTATTATTATATATAATAATATTATTATTTCCTTGTTTGTATTTATGAATATGTTAGCCATATTATGATAAATAAAGAGAGTCTATTTCTTTTTAATAACTACTTATATTTCTGCAACTATTGTCAGAAACATCTCATTTTAAACACTTATTGACAAACCGATTGGCTTCTGAGCCATCGATATGTTATAGCTTTATTGTTCAACAATATCGCTGTAATAATATTGTTTTATTATAAACGGGTAAATTGTCATTGTGTACCGGTTGTACCAATCAAACTGTCATTTTTTCTTAAAGTTCGCGTGATCCTGTGGAAGATTTTAGCATTTATTAAATACTGAAATTAAAACCCAACTATAGCCTCATGTTTTCTTAACATTCTGTTTTTTTTTTGTTCATTCGCTTATGTTGGATAATAAAAAAGTTAGGTAGTTTAACAACTGGCCTTGTTTTTCATCAGTAAAGGGTGTTTTTAAATAAGTATAGCAAACTTTAAGAAGTAATTTTGCATGAAAAAATAATGACAGTTTGCTTTATAAACGTATGTCCGCAAATGCTTCGTTTCCGAGGTAGGGGGTGTTGAAATTTTTCTCACAAACGATTTATTTATTGCTGTAAAACCGGTTAAGATATGCAAATCAAATTTGGTGGGTTTTAAGAGGTTGTTATTGACCCTTTTTTGATATACACTTCCAATATATCCTAATTTCTTCTTAAGTTCTCCAAATTACACCGTCTTCGCCTAATAAATAGGAATTAAATACTTAAACGTGTAAAATTAACGCCTTATACAGGAATTATAAAAATGAATTAAGTAACATTTATATAATTAAGTTTTCGGTAAATACAATTTGAAGAAATAATTTTACTGGCAAACAAAGTTGTAACCAGGATACTCCTAAGGGGGGGTGGTTACAACTACTTGATGGTCTCTGGGGGGTATAAAATAGTAATTGCGTTAAGCGTATAGAGCTCAAAGTTCATTCAAATGAGTGGGGGTTATCACCGCTGGTTACGCATATGTTGGAAAACATTTCCCAGTTCATCTACAAACATAAAACGGAGACACCAGACATATAGAATTAAAAATTTAATATTTACATATACTACAGATCGAATAAAATATTTTTTTACCCAGTAAGGTAACATTTGAAAAGAACATTATAGCTTGGGGAAATAAGATTTCTCTCGGGACTGTAACAAATCCAGGTACCTGAATTTTCTTTAGTTATTATAGGCCTACATAAAGAAAACTTATACGTATCCTGCAGAGATTTCGGCGTATTTTTGAAGTTATACTTCTTTACCGGCGATATGAGGGTGAATTTTTATATGTTACAACCTATGATCCCGGCGCATGCGCATTATAACTTTGTTCTGATTGGATGTTCAAATGACATGTCAAAAATTATTCAATATGGCGGCTGTGGCACAGCTGTAGTTAGATTATTTATGGTTGTTGCGTTTTAAAATTTATGTGAACAGAAACAACAAACAAAAGTTAGTTAATAGTTATACTGCCTTTTTAAATAGTTTTCATATACCTATATTTTTGGACTTTTGAGCTATTTTGGACAAGGAAAACTCATTCTAATTTGGTAAGTAGTTTTTATTATAATCATATTGTAATTATACATTTGGATTAGGTTGAAATACAGTAGAGCGTCGATTATCCGAACTAATTGGGGGACATCGAACATCGAACTACAATATATTGATACATATTTATAGTCATACATATTTATCCACAATTGAATAAAAGCCATATTTATATACTTACGTATTTATTTATATCTTGATAATGACAACTAGCAACTAAACAAAAAAGTGCAGTCTTTGCAACACCATAATTATTTTTGGATACAATATTGAAGAAAATTGAAGATATTTTAAGCGTCAATTACTAACGCTTGCTCGGTATTCGAGTGCGGGACGCGGGAGTCGATAGTTCGAATAAGCGGTCGTTCGGTTGATCGACGTTCGGATAATCGACGCTCTACTGTACATTTATTTTCTCAAAAATGGGGATTTTAGAGAGAAATCCCAAATTAGGTCCGATTTTTATTTTTAAATTAGGATTTTTTGGCGTAGATTTATTTATCTAGTAGGTATGTAATGCTTTGATTTACATACTTAATTTGATTACCAACAAAAGTTCTACCAATCTTCATCTAATATATTGTTTTCTTACTGTTTTGTTATATCTTAATATTTTCTTCCACAAAATTTAAACTACATAATTTAATTATATTCAAAACAACTGTCAAACAGTAAAACGTTCAGTTACCCTATTTTTCCAAATGACAAATAATGTGGAATTGGACGAGTGAGTCTAGGCTTCGATTACGAATCAAAGCACCCCGAAATTTACGGGTTCGATTCCCGATGCAAGTTTTTATTTTTTATTTTTTTATGCATTTTATGATTGTAAGTATATTTGTTATATAATTTTTTTTTCAGAAAATGCGTATTTAAAATTTTTGCCAACAATTATTATCGTTCAGAAATCATTTTTTCTTTGTGGCATTTTTCAATGTGTTTGTGTGCGTTTTATTCTTTTATTTTTTTAAATTTTTGGTATTGTCTTAAAAATCACATAATATGTAGTAGAAGTATAACTTCTTACGTGCGTACAAAGTACACACACACATTCTTTTTTTTATCTCGAAATATGTGCCTCGACTGCTAATAGTCATTGATACAGGTACAATTTACATTAACAGTTACATTTTTAAAACTTTTTTAAATTGGGTACAATATTACTTACAATGCACTTTATAGAATACATTTTTTTTTTAAATAAATTTTAGAACTTTGTGTTTTTTAAAAAGTTTGGTTTTAAAAATAAGTTTGAAAGACCAAGCTTGTTTTAGAAAGTATTTATTAAGTATGCAAATCCTTATAGAACGAGCAAATGAATACCACGTTCCTCTTGTATAGCGTTCATAGATTTCGAAAAGGATTTCGATAGTGTCAAACATTGGGCAGTGAAAAGTCCTTTGATTAACAGCAGAATTGACCACAGATATACAGACCTAATTGCCAATATATATACAGCGTGTCTACTTAAGTTGGAAACATGGGAAACTTATTAATTTTACGAAAAAAAGTTATTCTTCATAAAAAGTTCTGCATGCTTTAAAACCTAAGATTCATTCATTAGATATAAAATTTTATCAATATTATACGAGGTATGTCAAAAATTATGAATTTCGTTCAAAGGTAAAATACCTTTATTTCTCTGAATATCGAAAATTATTATTATGAAAAGTTGTTTGGAATTAAAAACTAAGATCAAATATTCCATTACATGCTACTAATTGAAAAAAAAATATTTTACAAATTTTTCTCAAATTTATAAATACCCAACATCGTTTTTATTTATTAAAAATATGATACTTAACTCTTTTATTATTAATTTTACGAAAAAAAGTAATTCTTCATAAAAAGCTCTGCATGGTCTAAAAACTAAGATACAACCATGATATATCAACATTTTTTAATTTTATACGAGGTGTGTCAAAAAATATGAATTTCGCTCATGAGTATAGTATGTACACCTTTATACTTCACAATATTTCAAATAGAAGGATGTAATTTCATATTGAAACATTGTTTTTAATTCTAAACAACTTTTTGTAATAACAATTTTCAATATTGTGACAAATAAAGGTACTTTACTCCTGAGTGAAATTAATATTTTTTGACATACCTCGTATAAAATTAATAAAATGTGATATCTGATGATTGCATCTTAGGGTTTATGAAATACAGAGATTTTTATAAAGAATACCTTTTTTTCTTAAAAGTAATAATAAAAGAGTTATCTTTTGTGTAATAAATAAAAGTTAAGTATCCATAAATTTGAGAAAAGTTTGGAAAATATTTTTTTTTTCGATTAGAAGCATATAAATGCATATTTGATTTTAGTTTTTAATTCCAAACAACTTTTCATAATAAGAATTTTCGATATTCAGAGAAATAAAGGTACTTTACCTTTGAACGAAATTCATAATTTTTGACATACCTCGTATAATATTGATTAAATTTGATATCTAATGATTGAATCTTAGGTTTTAGAGCATGCAGAACTTTTTATAAAGAATAACTTTTTTTCGTAAAATTAATAATAAAAAAGTTTCCCATATGTTTCCAACTTAAGTAGACACGCTGTATAAGGAAGCCAAAACAACAATTAAAGAGTATGACTGAACAAAATCAATACAAATAAATAAAGGTGTGAGACAGGGTAACACTTCACCGAAACTTTTCAATCAGGCTCTGGATGGAAGATATTTTTAAAATATTAGAGTGGGAAGAAAAAGGTATAACAATTTGTGAACAACGCTTGAACCATCTAAGGTACGCTGATGATATCGTATTGATAACCGATAAAAAAGAAGAATTGTTTGAAATGAAAGGACTGGACATAGAAGCTTAAGAAGCCTTAATAAGGCCTTAATATGAATTACAGCAAGACCAAATACAGATGAGGGCATCACAATTAGGATCGGACAAGAAGAAATAGAACAAGTTCACGATTTTATAACTGGGTCAAATTATAAAACTTAACAAGGAAGACCAAACAGCAGAGATCAAAAGATGAGTTAGACTGGCATGGACGGCATTTGGCAAATTAAGCTACATCCTTAAAAACAAAAGGTATTTACAACATATTAAGACCAAGATATACAATCATACAAGCATACTTCCCTGTTCGCACTTATGGTTCTCAAACGTGGACGTTTATAAAAGCAAACATGGACAAAATCTTAAAAACACAAAGAGCAATGCAAAGAAAATGTTGCATATAAGACTAATGGATATAAAAAGTAACGAGTGGACAAGAGAGAAAACAAAAGTTAGGAATGTTAGACAAGAAATTTGGCCAACTGAAATGGAGATTTGCCGGACACAATTTAAGACAAAAAGAAGACCGATGGAACAAAATTCTTATAAAATAGAGACCGTGGGAGTATAAAAGAAGCAGAGGAGGGCCCCAAATGAGATGGATAGATGATATCAAGAAGCACGTGGGCTCTAGGTGGATGACTGTAACGACAGACAGAAAAGACTGGAAAAGTATTAGGGAGGCCTATGTCCAAAGATGCACTGAAGAAGGCTAATTAGATAGATCGTTACAAATTGTTTATAATTTAAAAAAACCTCAAATTCTCTACAAAAAATGTATAGATTTCGTTTGTACAGGGCTATAATAATTAAAAAAAATCAGATATCTGATTTTGCAAAAAAGACCCGAACAGGGTCTTTTTTTGTTTACTTTCCAAGAGTATTTTGTTCTTCGTAACATTTTAGTCTGTCTAGATCAGTGATACTCAACGCGCGGCCTGCCCGCATGCGGCCCTCTAGCGCTTTTTAAGCGGCCCGAAGGCTAAATAAAAGGTCCTGTAAACGATCAAATTAATTGTCAAACATAAAATTATTTCACAGTTGGCAAATACATATTAAAGTATTTGCTTTCGAGGACAAGCTAAAGAGGTACACATCGAGGAAACTAATATAAAAAATCTGCATAACTTTCTGACATTGATAAAAGCTCAGGGAATTGATGTGTCTCAAAAAACTATGCTATTATTTCTAATTATTTAGTTTCTTTGAGCAATGAATTTCAGGAAAGATTAAATGATTTGCGAAAAAATATTCTATTAGTGGATAATCATCCCTGGCACTTAGAAGTTGCCACTACTACACAACTTGCGATACTGGGATTTAATAGCGCAAAGTTGTCAGATGAATAGATGAACTAGTTGATTTTAAAAACGATACAAGTCTGGACGCAATTTTAAAGAAAAAAGAGACGCAAATCAATATGAATATGAAGAATTCTGGAAATTAGTACCGCATAAGTATAAAACTCTAAAAAGTTGCGCTTACTTGCTCCTCACGTTGTTTGCTTCAACATAACTGTGCGAATCCTCATATACAAACATGAAATATGCAAAAAAATTTTACCGATCCTGACTCACTGATTCGCACCTGGACGAAGCATGTAGTAATTCCTACCAGATTTATCAAAAATGAAGTAGCTCGAACTAAACTGTTTACTTCAAGCCACAGCGAGAAGCGGAACTCCTGACTTGACAATCGCAAGTGAAACCTTGCCGAAACGTCGCCAAAATAAAATTATTCAACGTGGAGTAAAACTCGGAAAACCACAGAAATCACATATAGCTCCCGATATAATAATATATACAGGGTGTTTGGTAGGTCGACGGAAATTTTTTAAGGGGATAATAGGGGACGCCTCAAACTGTTAAGGTTTCCGAAATAAAGTTAAATTTGTGAATATTCGACAACCGTCTATTTCACGTTTAAAAATTATCTAGGCGTACTACCTCCCTGTTTTACGAATGTAATAAAAATTTAAACCTACAACACTGATTCTTCACATACAATTTCCATCAGCTATCGTCATTCTCCGAACGCATAACAAACAAAACACAATCTACCTGCTATGCTAACAAACAATCTACCTGCTGTGAAGTGGTTTATTTTGGTTTATAAACATGGTTATTGTATGCGTATGAAAGGTGCGTTTTACTGTTTTGACATCCGAATTGTGTTTGGAGTTGCATTAACAACGAAGGGTTTTTGCAATCTAAGCAAGTATTACGTAAGGCATTTTGTATGTCAGGAAAGTATCTCGCTTAGATAATAGGGAACTTGCATAAATTTTTAAATTCGAAAAAAATGTTATAAATCACAACAGAACATAATTTAAAACATGTATCAAAGATAAAAAAATTTTGTAGGTCTTTCGTTTGGCCCCCAAAGGCGATTAAAAATTCAAATTAAAACAGGTGGCCTAAAACGCGTCGTGACGTCATTCGTTTGTACATTTACATTTTTCCGACAAAGTAAACAGAATTTTAAATTAGACGTTATAAACGTCAGTAGAAAATACATTTATTTGACGCTACAAGTGTTTTGATCGTTTGAACTATTCATAGAAAACTGTACTTTTACAAAATGGTTTTATTTTCCGTAGTAAACCTTCTTTCCTTGCCTTCAATAACTATATCAAACTCCAATGTCAACAAACTGGTATATATTATTACAATGACATACTATAAATGTTAATAGAATATAAATATTTTTCCTTTATTTCGCGACGAGGTATACCAAAATAGGTGGAGGCCAATAAACTAAAGAAGAAGAAGAAGAATATACCTAATTATAACCATAAACGGAACCATATAGTTAAACTGAGTGACGTCACGGGCCGTTTGACCTATTTTAAGATACCGAAGACTTTAAATTTGTACTTCTAAGTTATTATGAGTTTTTGAAGCGTGAAATTTTGGAAATCTCATTTTTATACAAAACTGAACATTATTATGTAATAAAAAAAATGTGCAAGTTCCCTATTATTTTTAAAATAAAATAGACGAGCAGCCTTATTTTCGAATATTGACTAATTTAACTTTATTTCGAAAACCTTAACAGTGTGAGCGATACATTATTAGCAAAAAATGTTGCAAATGGCGTCCCCTATTATCCCTTAAAAAATTTCCATCGACCTAGCAAACACCCTGTATGTATACTACTTCACCTAAATTGCGGCCCGCAACCTGTGGCAATAGCTACTTTAAGGCCCAGAGAAAAAAAGGTTGAGTATCGCTGGTCTATATTATCTGCCTAGTTTGCTCTGGATTTATGTTCAGATACTTCATTTATTTAATTAAAAAAGTGTCAGTTAAATACAATAATATGTTAGATTCTAGATGGGAAGAAAAAGTAAAGAAAAACGTAAAATTATTAAAATATCTGTCTTGCATCATAGAAAGCGATAAATAACTTTGATGATATTTATGCACTGCGTATTGGTAATATCATAATAACGTACTATGTAATTTATAAGGTAAACAAAAAGTAAAATGCAACAACATCTCGTCTGCTATTAAATTACCCTCATTATGCAAAAGCAATAAGGAAATTCTTCGGCCACATTTTGGCAGATCATGCTTCAATAAGTGAAAGTCCAAATGAAGAAAAACATTATTCTCCTTCGTCGGCTGTTATGTTACAAAATGCAAGAAGACGAGTTCCATCAACAGTTGATTTGTTTTACAAATGCTCTTTGAAACATAGGCGCACCAGCTAGATTTTCTCTAACGAAGTCAGGTGTTGCAAATATAAAATGTTTTTCTAAGTTTTTCAACCTAATAAAAATATTTATAAAATATTTTTAAAAGATATTTAATTGAAAAACTTTTTGGACCATTTTCCTGGTGGCACCTCCATGGCTTCTAAAAATTGCAAGCCAGATGGATGCTGCATTAAAGACAAGAGGGAATTCTAAAAAGTTGCAATTCACAACCCCTTCTACAGCTTGGTAAAGTTCCAACGGAAAATGGACCTAGTTACTCTATAGAAGTAATACAAATACAAAATAGAAATGTATACCATTTTTATTCAGTTGCAATGCGAAGCCAAAACTGTCTTAATTTTTACTTAGGTTAGAGAGCGCGGCCAGCACTCTTATCGACGATTTCACCTCTTGTTAGAGGCTCTTCAGAGAATGCATAGGGTGCTATCTCTACTCTAGGTAAAAATTTTCGACATTTATTAGTCCCCCCGTTGCATCCTAGGCCTCCAGAAAATTTGGTACAGTTATGGCCCTGGTAGAGGAATATCGAGCTATTCCCGAGGCAAGGATAACACATCTTTACTCGATGCCAAACAGATTGCGAGCAGTCGTTGCTGCAAGAGGTGGACATACCCGCTACTGAATTGTTTTGTTTTGTTGTTAATTTTGTTTTGTGTTGTTAATTTTGTTTTGTTTTGTTAATTTTGGTCAGTTTGATATTTTTAATTAAAAAAACCTTCAAAGCAGTGTTTTTATTTACAGCTCTTACAAGAAAAGAGATATTCGGATAATTCAAAAAACAAAACCTTAGTGATACTTCCAGGATAATACAAAAGGAGTATGAAACAATATCAGCCCTCAAAATTTTTCCACAGAATTTTTTAAAGTTAAGAGGAAATACAACGGTTCCATTCACCCCCGTTTAATGCCATTCAAGCAAAAAATTTTTGTTACCGGAAAATTAAAACCGACATCAATACATGTACCTACAAACTGAAGCAAGAATCCTGAAAATCGGTGTACAAATAATAAAGTTATATGTAGATTATCAAACTTAATCAAAAATTTTGGGTAGCAGAATTTTGTGCCGGTGAGTGTATATTATTTACTTTACTTTACGGAGTGTGTAGACTGCAAAACCTGATAATAGTAGCTACCTTTATATAACGGCCAATAGTTCCTTGATTTTTAGTTACCGTTATTGACAGATTTTACTGTATTTACCTATCAGTATTTTTGCATGTCTGATAAAATGAATGATTAAATTAAATAAATAAAATTGAATAATGATCAAATTACTTATATAATATAAATGTATTTACTGAAATTTACTTACCAGGCAGAAGGTGTCATGGAAACCAGAGCAAAATGTCTAATCAAAGTTCTTCTATTCACTGTAATTTAGTTAATCAATAATATCAAAATCGAACACGAAAACTTTTCACTTTTCGAAAACTCGTCATCTATTTTTTCCTATCTAAAAAGTCTTTCTAACACAGAATTAAACAATGCCATTAAGGATGAAGTAAATTATGATTTGGTTGTGCTCCTAGTAGCATTTAACGTGTCTTGGTTTGTTTATTTCTACTGCATCTTGATTGTAAATTCAGTATAGAGTCCTAGAGACAACTTTTTGCATTATGTTCAGGATGAAAAACGTCAGAAAAAAGTCTACAATAGAAAAATGGGTGGAAATGCATAATTGTATTTTAAAGTGCATAAAATGCATCCAAATCAAATTAGTATATTAAGGGCCCGATGTTGCAGGAATACCTGCTGCACAAGGTTACTGCAAGGCGTGTCATTTGAAGTTTCGAGAGATTTCGGTACTAACTACTAACTTGATGCACACAGATTAATCGGGGATTTATGGGATTAATAACTTCAAATACTTCATCAGAACCGATCCCCGGACAATCTTCTGGACAACCGATCCCCAGACTGCCGAGACGTCATCTTCTGGAGTTCAGGGGGTTTTCGGCACTCAGTTGATGCAAAGAGATTACTCGATGAATTTTTGGGGTTGCTGAATACGAATATAACATCAAAGTCGACCCTGGGAGCACTTTGTTCCCAGGGTGACGGATATGCACGTCATCTTCTAGAATTTCGATGGTTTTCGGTTTCTGAATGGAAACATTTTTGGAGCATAAATTATAATGCTATCAACTTCTTTGACACCTCATTTAATAGATACTTATGAGTACTTTGCCAAATTTTTAGAAAGTATATATGTCAAAAAACGCATCGTTTTCCCCTTATTTAAACTTGATTACTTAGATTTGAGTACCCACCGAAAAAAATATACATTCAATTATCTATAACTCACTTTAAATTATTATTAGGTGTTTCAAGCAAGAAATTTATTTGATTTTTTATTATCTTCAATTTTATAATAACTTTTTTGTAAAAAGTTATAGTTTTTGAGTTAACTCAAAAAGTATCGTTTCTTTTTAATAACTTTGTATAACAAATTTCGATTAGAATTTGTACCTATATCGATTTATGGGGTTATTTTAATAAAATGATCAGCCCCCAGGGTAAAAACGCAAGTTGGCATCAAGCCACTTTTGTTTCTGGAGGTAACCTGTAACTACTCATCAATTTTCATGAAAATCATTGAGGTGACTGCTTTATACTATTCTTTTTCTCATGATCATCTTTCAGTGCGTCACAGTTTTTCGATTTCTTTCTAACGCATTAAATTGTATGTGACAGAAAAAAAGGCACGTCGGTGATTACTTCTAGTTCTGTGATTATTCTAGTTGTCGATAGATGGCGCCATAATTAAAAAAAATAATATTTTTTAATTAGATAATAATATTACAAATATAATCTGTATAATTTATAAGACTATACAAATCAAAGGAAATACCATTTTATAAATGCAAGAAACACATTTGATCTGTTTTTATTCTAAATTGAAAATAAAATGTGACAACTGTCAGATTTAACTAAAATGTCATGTTAGAATAAATGTCATAAATGTGTATTATCACGGACTTACCCTTTTTCCTATCATTTGTGACGCACTGAAAAATGATCATGAAAAGGACAATACGTACATAATTTTCGATTTTGATTTTTGATTTTGTTGTACCTATCATTTCATTATTTAAAACATAATTTTGATTACACAAAAAATTTTATTGCTCTATTCAATCAAGGTTACACCACTGTTCCACACATAATTATCAGATATTCTTCGGACATAGCGGAATGTGAGAGTTTTATATATTTACAGATTACCTACATGTACACTACTTATGTATGTTCATTTGATGATATCGAGGTTTCCTCAATTAGATAGAATGCATAAATTGCAATGATTACGTACACTCAAATCGCTAAAATCTAATGGAATAACTCTCAATAAATTAACCATAACAATTCTTCCTACGATTTCTGCCATTTGTTAAAGACATTTTCGACCAATCCCGAGATTTATAGCAAAAATCAGATAAATTGATTTAACTGGTTTTGATAGACTTTTATTAGAAATGTTTATTCTAACTAGAGTCCTTTTTCTACGTTATTATACGGAGTAGAGGCCTGGACACTTTCTGAAGCTTCTTTAAGACAACTCGAGATGTGGTGTTACCGACAAATTTTAAGATTTTCATATGTGGATAGTGTCACTAATGTCACTGTTTTTAGTAGACGACCCGATATAAGTAGAGACCTGCACCGATCTGTTTAATGGACCAAATAAAAAAACAAGGGTTGTGCGATATAATTTGGTCCTGATTAGTTAATAATTAAAAATACCGTTTTCTTATAGATTAAAAAAATTGGGCCGATTAGATTTTTTGAATCATTCGAAACAAAAAATGTCTTTTATAATTTTTCTTTAAGTTGATCGTTTTCGAGCTATAAACAATTTAATACTAAAAAAACGAAAAATGGCGATTTTTAAGGCTCAAAACACAACCAAAAAATATTTTTGTAATCATCAAGTACCTAAATTTAAGATCAAACCTTCTTCTAGCAGGTTCCGATAAGAATTTTTGCCATGTTTTATTCTAAAATATATTTCTTTAACCTTTAACTACCCGCGCATCAAGTTATAACATAACTACACGCGTAGCGTACTTTATACGCCACAAGGGTATACACTTAAAAACAGCGGATTTGTTTATTATTTTTTAAATACACTTAGATGTTTGTTATAAACCTTATCCGGCATCAGCGAATACATAGAGTTCCTTCTCAGTAAGCAAATTGGAATTTATAACGTGAATCTGATCCCATGATAAATAAAATTACTAATAAAAAAATTTTTGAAATGTGATTTTTTTATGAGAAAAAGTATTGTTTATAAAGAAAAATAAATTTTGTTCCATAATGAGTAAAAAACAATTGAAAGAGGTACTTATATTACTATAATCGTGACGTATATTGTCCACCACCGGAAACAACAAATAATAAACTGTAAATTACGATCTTCCCAGAACGCCGATTATAACGAAAGCACATTCCAGTGATAGATTAGATAGATAAACAAGGTCAAAAATTAAATTTTTAAATGTATTTGCAGCAGAATTCTTATATCTGGCGTACAAAATACGCCAGCGCGTGTAGTTAAAGGTTAATTGTTAATGAGGAAGGTTCCTTATGGGAAGACGGGCGATAGGGCTGTATTAACAACTAAAAAACAATGTTTTAAAATAAAATAACTGCAAAATACTTATCAGCAACTGATAGAAGTTTGAACTTGAATTTAAGTACTTCGTAATTTCAAAAAAATTTTACTGATGTTTTTGAGGCTCCCAATGAACGAGATTGCTGTATTTCTATTTCCTTCCAATAAAGGAGATTGATATGTTTACTTATTAGAAGGCTATTCCCCACTTCACTGACAAATTTAATTTATGGTCTTGTTTATCGTTTATCAACATCAGACCAGATCATCAATATCAGGTGGATAACGTCACTAGTATGATATAGTATAACAAATCGCCCATTCTCGAAAAAATTAATTTATTCCGTGATTCTGTCCCACTCTGTATCTGTATATATCTGTGAAGTGCATTAAAATACGCTTATAAAGAAAATCCTCTCCAGTTAACATTCTTGAAAGGGTTAATCCTCAAAAGCTTAGTTTGACGTCTCTATCTCCGTTAATTTACCATGAAAAGATTTATCAGCCTTACAAAAAAATTCGCACCTCTCGAGATTTCTCGGAAAAAGCTTTTTTATTGACGGCAGTTCAGGTAGACTGTGTTAATTGGGTTATAAATAAATGACATTTCTACAAATTCAAAAGCTGGATAGTACATATACACACAACCAACCTTATAAAAAACAAAAAATTGAAATAACAAATTGAAACCATTTCTTTTAAAGTCAATAGCATAAAAACTTCAATGTAAAACCGTTTTAACTGTTTTTATTTATTTATGTTTTTTGTAGTCAGAGGTAACATCCCTAACCCTTAAGCAAGCTTGAGTTTGAGTGAGCATGCTTCTAATCAAATTTTCAACATTGTTGTGGTAGGTTGTTCCATTCTTCATGAGCAGCTTGTACTAGCCATGCGGTGTTTTGTAGATTATTTCGGCAAACTCTAATTTTCCTTTTAATCATATCCCACAAATTTTCTATAGGGTTAAGGTCGGGTGAGCAAGCAGGCCATTCCAGAACAGTGATATCTTCGGCTTTAAGGAAGTGTACAAGTCTGTAGTCACTGTGCTGACATATGGTGATGCATTAACATGCAGAACACTTCAATTTTCTCCCATTGCGCCTCTCCAGAACTTAATTACAGATTCTAGAACCAAATCAACATACCTGTGAGCTGTTAAAGTTCCTTGGATGAAAATTAAAGGAGTTTTTTACCGATCATAATGTCTCTCCAGTGTCTCCAGAACATGACACCTCCTCCTTTATATCTGTCAACAAATCTGGCAGTTTCCGTTCTTGCTTGTCTTCCTCGCCCTCTATGTACCGGAATTCGTTCGAAATATGAGTTTGAAATACATGGTGATTCCATATAATTTACAGTTGAGTCCACGAGTCTTTACTTGTGCGTCATCATTTAGATCATACGAAATAAGTCGGAAATCTACTAAACGCAACAGCAAGTGACAGAAAGTGTCACTTTACAAAACAATTTATAAAAAAAATTCAATAACATATTTTCTTTTTATTATTTTATTCACTTTGGCGGAACATTAAACACAAGCATTCCTTAACTGTGTCAACAATGAGGTTAGCTTTGTACGTTGTCAAAATTTATCGTAAAATAACATAAACTTATCATAAAATTTCTAACTCCAATATAAAATTAGTTATGAAAATAACTGAATACAACTGTATACTACAAAAAACTTCAAAATGCAAAAAATCGACAAAATAACAGCAAAAAGTTCAACAAACTGACAGCCACAAAAGTAAACAAACCAAAACGTCAGAAATTGTACTTAAAATATGTGAAAACATCCCCAATCGTCTTTCTTTGTACCTATCTCTTTTCAATGCACCGAGTCTAGATCGTTGATAAAATTAACATGTGTTTTTACTTAATAGGGCTTTTCATCGATTGTCATTTGTTTCGAGCTTCTGCCATGCGTCACATAATATTAATATATCTACGTCATACTAGCCAGGGAGGTAGTGTCAAATTTGACCGGAGCATTTTAGCATGGCTGTTTTCTTTTTACATAGGTAGGTGTTCCAAAGCTTATTAACAAATGATGTGTCAGCTGGCCCAAAACCGGGGATTTTAGACAAGAAAAGGTAAAATATGAAAGTTGATGGACAAACGCTACAACTTAAATGTCAAATATTTATATACGTTACTCAGAACATTTAATAGACTTGCTTACTTGGCTCCTACCTTTCACTCAGGAGATCCGGGTTCAAATCCTGGCGCGGAAAATTCCTTTTGTTTTTTAAATTGACATTTTATTTTGAAAAATAGTTATTTTTATAATACCACGGCATATCCACTTGGCCAGCTAACATTTTTTGCAACGTACATGATGCAGCTGACGCTTTTTTATTACAATCTAAAATTCATAAATTATTGATTTATACTTTTTAATCTTTGCCATACTAGTCCAAGAATATTTTTTTATTATTAACTAGCTGACCCGGCAAACTTCGTACCGCCTTAAAACTAAATAATGTTTGAAAGTTTAATACCTAAAAATTACCAGAAAGCCAAAAAATACTAAAAAATATTGCGTACCTATACTTTATTCAAAATATTGCGTACCAAATGCATAGTTTACGATTCCATAAGGGACATAGGTACAGACAAACATTCATTTTTATGTATTATAGAGAATAGGGAAATATTTAGATTGCTATTAAAAAATGGGGGTTGGTGAGAGAAAAGTGAAAATTTAGGGTTGTATCTTTCGGTTCTACAACATATAAAATTAAGAAAAAACAGTTTGTCCAAAAAATAACAAATAATATCTCCCTTTCCACTTAGATTATTGGTCTTACCAACTCAGGAACCTTCAGATGTTCATGTACAACAAATTTGCTTATTAAGATCAATCATAATATTATGACCAAAAATGCATAGTTTGCGATTCTATAAAAGACAAACAGATTTTTTTATATTCTCTCGTATAAATAATAAAAACGTGGTATTATAAAAATAATTATTTTTCAAAATAAAATGTCAATTTAAAAAACAAAAAGAATTTTCCGCGTCAGCATTTGAACCTGGATCTCTTGAGTGAAAGGTAGGAGCCAAGTAAGCAAAGCTATCAAATGTATTGAATAACGTATATAAATATTTGACATTTAAGTTGTAGCGTTTGTCCATCAACTTTCATATTTTACCTTTTCTTGTCTAAAATCCCCGGTTTTGGGCCAGCTGACACATCATTTGTTAATAAGCTTTGGAACACCTACCTAAATAAAAAGAAACCAGCCATGCTAAAATGCTCCTGTCAAATTTGACACTACCTCCCGGGCTATACGTCTTTGGTTTGTATCCTTGATATATACCAATAACGTATGACGTAGATATATTAATATTATGTGACACATGACAGAAGCTCGAAACAAATGACTTGAATGAAAAGCCCTATGACAGGCGGCAGCTGGTTTGTCATTAGTTTCATGCGTGGAAGAGAATGATGCTAGATAAAAAGTATGTGTTTTATCTCGCCAGGTATTAATGATGCACGGGTAAAGACTCGCGGACTCAACTGTATATAAGTTTGGTCGTGTATAAAAGGTAAGGATTTAGAATAAAACAACAAAATCAGAAATGTTTGTATATTTTATATATTTTTATTGGGTTTTTAACATTTTTTGAGATCTTATATACTTTAAATGGGCCAATGGAACAATAAAAATATACAGATCAAGCCCTTAATAACATACATATAATTCAATCAAAATAGACATTTTATCTTTATTAATAATATAGTACATAACTTAAAAAAGCAGAATCCTATACTAAGGACTCAAAAAATAGTTACATATATAGTAACGTACACTTCTCGTATCCCCTCGTAACTGGCGATCTCTTTATGATATATAATAAAATACATTATATATTTATTAACCTACAGAACAACTCTCTCATAAAAATACAGTTACAGGGTCAATACGAAAAGTTCACATTAAATCTTTATACCCGATCGATCGAAATTAGAGATCTTTCTACGTTTGAGTTGTCTCTATGTACAGGATCGACGTGTCCTCAATTTCGATCGAACTAGCCCTCCTCTTTTTATCCCCTCGCTAATAAGTACTTAATAGGTTTTATGTTTGGAGGTCACCGAACAGTCTATTACATTCCTGTGAGAATCAAACGGAGCATGATAGTTTTACTACCCTTATAAGGTATAAAATATTGTATCGAAAAAAGTTATTTCGGACCTACCCCGAATAACGATTCCAACTCGGTATACTCTAGAGAGTTCCGCCGACGAACAGCCGACGTGCGAGCAGCGGCCAGTCCATGTGACGCTAGAGATGAGCAGGTCGTTCTCGATTTTTCTACAAATAATGCATTACCTACTTATGGTATAAATAGGCACGCTGTTGTAAGTAGAGTTAGTTCATAAGATAATGTCGAACTGTAAGCTTGTAAATAAAAAATAGACTTATATACATCCGAACCGCTAGTTTTATTTAAAGAACGTTACAACAGGTTATCAAAATTTTATGAACTATTTTTTTATGGTGTTAAATCGTGGACCTTCAGATATATGCAGAAGATTGGAAGCATTTGAGATGTGCCTACATCGGCAAGATCCCGTTTACTGACTGAGTCACAAATGACAAGGTCCCCAGAAGAATGTAGGGTCTGACCACTATTAAATCTCGAAAGTTTGGACAATACTTCGGACAGATTATGCGAAATAAATCCAGATATGCCCTCTTATAAGCAACCCTGAAAGGAAAAATATTTCTAAAGCGAGGTCCAAAGAGAAGAACATCCTGGTTAAAGAACCTTAGAACCTGGTTCAACACAATCTTTGTGCTTAATAGTCTGCGTTACAGAGTCATCAAAACTTTTATACTATATTAAAATTTATAGGTCCTAATATATTTGAAAAATAAATCTCCGAATTCTTGAAACCTTTTGGCAACTCTGCATTTAAATCCGTGGTTAATAAAAAATGGAATTAGAAAAGATGTTTATTAGAACATTTTTTAATATCCATTTATTATAACATTTGCTAGTACTTACATGTTTTTGTAATATTTACAGTATTTTAGACGCATTGCCAGAAGAATAGGTATGATGGAAAACTGATACTCGAGGGCAGAGTTGAAGGAAAAAAACCTAGGGGAAGCTCTTCAATTCGTTGGATGGATCAATAACAAATACTGATTAACATAGGTTTACAAGAAGCTAAACAGCTAGCTCAGGATAGAGAAGGATATAGGGAAATTGTAAAAAAAAATTGATGGAGTCATTATACTTCTGTAAGAAATTAGGACTAAAGAGGAGGAGGATCTATAGATATCAACAGAAATAAGAGTCTTCATACGGAATCTAAATCACAGGAATATCATCTTTGTATGCACTACGCGAAAACTGTTGGACAACAGCCTATCTTGATCAACCAAATTTGAAACTTGAAATTGAATTTGGAATTGAATATTGAAACTCAAAGCATTCCGGGAAGGCAAACAAACTTCACCCTATCACTGGATCTTTGATACCGATTTGAGAAAACGTAGATACATTTATGCAAGATTATTGTATGGAGTGTAAGCATGGAGCCTGGTAGCAATTAAGCAAATTGAAGCCATTCAAATGGAGAAGAAAGAACGTAGAAATAGTCCATCTAAGTTTTGACTACTTTTTAGTATTTAAAGTCTGAATATATAAACTTAAAACAAAAATACAAGTAAAGATATACAGTGTGTCCACGGATGGGTGCCCAAGAGGAAAAACTTTTTTATTTTCAATTTTAGCGAAAAATGTCATTCTTGATAAAAAGTTTTGCTTGTTCTAAAATTCCATAAAATAAAATAAAATTCAAGTTTTTCAAATCCTGCTTAATTTTATAGCCAATTTTATGTAAATCCCTATAAATTTTTGCACTAAGTTTGAAATTGTAACAATAATAACTTGGGAGAACAACCCTTTCGCTTCTCTGGATTATAACGCCAGACTTTGTGGTTCTCCTTGAATCATCAAATTATTTATTAATTAAATAAATATTAATCCAATAATTTTGATAATGAAATTTATCACAAGATAAATTCTTTTTTAAACACTTAACATGGTCGAAAAAAATTACAATTCGCAAATTATTTATCGGAGTTGACAGTTACAAGCTACATTGTGGCTTGGCAACACTAGATTATTGTTACGATTTCGAACTTAGTGCAAAAATTTATAAGGATTTACATAAAATTGGCTACAAAATTAAGCAGGATTTGAAAAACTTGAATTTTATTTCATTTTATGGGGTTTTATAACAAGCAAAACTTTTTATCAAGAATGACATTTTTCGCTAAAATTTAAAATAAAAAAGTTTTTCCTCTTGGGCACCCCAACCGTGGACACACTGTATTTTAAACTATAACTCCGTTTGATTCCAATATTTAATTTTACCTAAAAATACATGACCAAAACTACGCCTATTATTAGATACAAATGATGATTTAACAAATCTCAAAATCTGCGCAATAATAAATTTTTCAACTGCCGATCTTGCTTGTGTTGAAAGATTTATTAAGAATATGATGGACAACTCACTAAAATATATAGAAATATATGGAATTTTACTCTTTATACACTAATACTTATTGCGATCGGGCGATGTCAGTAAATACTTGATTAATTATATGTTACTCAGCAACCTGAAGGCTCTGTACCAGAAATACAAACACTTCCAAAAAAATCAATGTACCTATTACAATTTTTTATTTGATTCAAAATATACACTCACCGGTACAATGAACCGAACTCCTTGTATTTCTTTCAATTTGTAGAAAGTGTCAATCTTGACCACATTTCCATCTGGACCACATTTTATGAAAGATAACGGTGAAAACTACCCTTGAGAAAAAGAAAATAACACTATTGAAAAAAAAAGTTGTTTATCAAGGGATGCTTAGAAAAAATCCAATGTTTAAAAATCTTCGAAAAAAATTCAAACATAGTTTTGAAATTCATAGTCTAATTAAAAAAAAATATGAATGTTATGGGTGTTGCCGCCTTTGGCCTATAGGATTTCTTGGAGCCGGTTCGGAAATCCATTCATGACATCCTGTGTGAAAGAAGATATTGTTCTCAGATGAGAGCAGAATAGTCCTAAGAGGTCCAGATGGACGTCAGCGTGTCTACAGGCGTCAAAATGAGAGTGTTGCTCCATGCACTATAACCAAAACAGTGGCTTACCGAGGAGGGTCAATAATAATTTGGTGAAGTATCTCTTACGAAGCTCGTACTGATCTTGTGTTCGATAGAGGCAGTGTGAAAGCTCAAATATACGTGGAAGAAGTTCTCCAAGACCATGTCATGGCTTGACAGGTTAATGCATGACAATGCACGTTGTCATACCGCAAGATTCATTCGTGAGAATCTCAATGAGGTCGGCATTCAAGTTTTACCATGGCCGGCATGCAGTCCCGATCTGAACCCAATTGAACACATTTGACAACATCAAAAAATGGATAAGAGCAAGAGTACCGGCCCTTACATCCTTCGGAGAGCTCAAGACGGATGCAGTAGAAGAGTGGCACAATATCCCCCCATCGGATATCCAGGATATCATGAATGGATCACCGAACCGGCTCCAAGAAGTCCTGAGAGAGGCGGCAACACCCACTATTAATAGGTACTCATAATTTTTTTTAATTAGACTACTATTTTCAAAATGATGTTTGTTTGAATTTTCTTCAAAGATTTTTAAACATTGGATTTTTGCTAAACATCCCTTGGTAAACGACTTTTTTTCAATAATTCTATTTGTTTTCTTTTCCCTAAAGGTAGTTTTCACCGTATTTTGAATAAAACTAGTCCAAGATTGACAATTTTTGCAAATTGAATGAAATACAAGGTGGGCGGTTAAGTGTGCCAATGAGTTCATCAGAAACTATTGTCAAATTACGGATACTTTAAAAATATTAAATACAACCGAATAATAAAATAGTGGTAACTTCAAATCGAAGAAAATTAAATAAAACCATTTTCCACTCCCTTTAAAAACGTACACACTTTATGATACTCTACTACATAATATTGATTTTGTGATTTAATAGACATGTATGTGAACGCGCAAATTGACTACATTAATTGCTGTCCCCTTTGTAGTAAAAGAGTATAAAAAATACGGTAATGCACTGCAAAATTTTTAAAATTATTACTGAGGCATCATCATATTTTCTCCACGTTTATGGTCTGAAATGAATAAAACTTTATTATTTTCTTTCGTATATTTTTAAAATGAGTTTCCTTTTAATACTTTTTTACTACCTGTGTATAAAAATGCATCAAAAGTTATATGAACACACAAAAATATCATTAGTTTAAAAACGTAAAAGTAAATATTGATAAAAATAGGTTGTAGGCAAAGGCTGTATATGAAGGAAAATTAAAATATTACATATAAAACTAGAAGATTGCAAAAGCAGCAGCTTTTCTAGCTTTTGGTGATCTTGCGGCAGCCTTAGCGGTCTTTGGCAAAGATGCCTTTGATTTTTTCGTAAGAATTCCTTTATTCAATTTCTTCGCTTTGGTTTATGTTTTTACTTTGGCCTTTGCGTAAATCCGAACTACAGATGAAGATATCGCAGTTTTATCGGCCTTTTCTCTTACTTTAATGAGGTTTTTTTAATACTTTACACATTTTGATAGTTTTTTTGGTTTAAGTGGTTCTATAGCTTTCTTTTTTTTCTTGAACTAATTTTTGCAGATTGTTACATTGGCGTCCAACGTGGAGCTCGAATCCACGGGCCTGAGATTAAGAGTCTCATGCTCTACGATGAAAGATGAAACCGTTGATCCTATCCATGAACAAAGATCTCCTTCTCCACAGAGAGGCACTTCCTTACTTCCTAAGAGGATACATCCTAAGAGGATGATCTTCCTTTTATAGCCTTTTTGATATCCTTTTTGAAAACAGTCCAGGGGGACGCACCTGCCTATCCTACCTCAGGCAACTCATCAGACAAGGAGTTTAAGTTCTTCGCATGGTTTCGCACTGTTTTCACTTACACACCAAATTATCTTTTGATCAAAGAAAAACAAAAAACACCAAAGCCAAATTCACAAGCAGCCAGGAAAGCTGTAAGCAGAAAAGTGTTAAAAAAAGAAAGAAAATAGGAGATTTGATGAAGATTTTTCAAAGAAAAATGTTCTGCTATAGTTACCCCACTTACTGGTTGATTAAATTGAACTTGAGTATTTCGTTTTTTTGTTATTTTTGGTCTAAAAAATGTTGAGGAACTATTTGCCCCACTCTCCCCTAAACAAAAAATTAACAGGATAGTATGTGTGGTATGTTAAGTAAAAATGTATCCACTTTTAAAACTTAAAATATTTATATTTATACAAAGAGTTTGTTATCATTTTAAAAGGAATTTAAAAAAATAATAAATTTTATCTTGGTCAAAAATACGGTTAATATAGTAGATAAAAAATTATCATCTTGAACCTTTTGTTTTTCGTATGAATACCTCTATATAAGATTACTATATTCACTTTCAGTCACTTTAGTACATTTTTTTGTGGTTCTTTTTTCATTTTATGATATGTAAATATTAATATAAAATTTTTGAACACTAAAATACTTTCTTAGTTAAGTTTAAGTTTAGAACACTATTTCTAGTACGAAAACACAAAAATGTCTTTAAAAATATATTATTTTGTGTTTGAAGTTATAGATCAGCAACTTAAAAATTTTTCCTTCAAGCATGTTCACGGAATCTGTTAGTTGTTTTCATAAAACAAAAATTTGCGCAATTGAAACAGATTTTTCTGTTTTTGAACAGCTACAACAGCTTTTGTTAACGCATTTGAGAATAAAAGCTGTATAACATTCAAATTGTTTACTGGAATATTTCATACTATACCACAAGTATTGGCAAATTAGTCTTTTTTCTATAATAAACAACATTTTCAAGCATTGGCGCCCAACTTGGGGCTATTTTTGTTACAATGCCCAATTCACACTGTTTTACGAACCCAACCAACCTAGCACTATCTCTAACTATAAAACCGTTAAATATTAACAAATCCATTATTAAAATACTTTTTAAACATACATATAGCAAATCGTCTAAGGTCTAGCTTATTTCATTACTTTATATATGTTTTACCTACGCTAACCATCTATATCTATAAAATTTTGGAAAATATATCAGGTTCAAGACAAAGGATTAATTGCAAACTTTTCCTTTCCAAAAGGATCATTATATCTCATAAGCATTGTCTCAACTTCTTCAAATGGAACTGAAGAAGGACAAATAAGATTGAGACATGTATGGAAAGGTTAAGTTTGTTTTTAAAAAGCGAGATGAAAGTTTACGTTGGTTTTGAAAGTGTAGACTAATCAGATAGGAGAAAGTATTTATTATTTCGCACAAAAGAATATACTTTAGATATTCTAGATACATATTATGTCTACAATATATTCAAAGTCAAAATCAATAAAGCGCACCTAAACAGTTACGGATCATTATTTGGAACTATAATCGCAAGAAAATGCAAACCTGACAGACCAAGCATATTACCAATGTATAAATTCGAATATATTATATCGAATATCAATTGGATATTACATATTGGTCCTTCCGAGTCGGATTTGAACCCGCGACTATGGATTTACAGTGCAGAGTCCACAGAATAAATATCACAACTACCTTATCTGCATTATCATTGAATGACATACACAACAAATACCTATATTGAAACGTTGAATTGTTATTATGTCGTGATCAGTCTACAATATCAAAAAAATAATTATCTTTCACCTGCACCTACAACTGCACAAACATTGAGCAAAACCCTACGGAGCCTTCAAGTTGCTTTCTATATTTTCGAATCGCTCTCTAATCGCTACTTTCACATATACACAACCCAAATTAACGTATTTTTTTGTTATATTTTTTTCACAGCCACTGCCACTCATAGCAGAAAGTAATGCTCCATATTTTAATAGATAGTCTTATCGTACAAATAAATAATCAAAAAGCTGTAAAAATATTTGTGAAAATATAATCGCGACTGTATGTACTGGTATTCTGTGTGTAATGTTAAACGCAGTTTGTCCTATATAGCAATTAACGAACAAATAAAGGAAAAACGAGCTATTTATTACTGATAAATCAACGATACATGAGATTTCTAAATGGTAGAATATTAAATAAATAAGTTTTCTAATGTTTACATTCAGACAACAAGAATTTTAGCTTTTTTTATTTATAATGGTGTGTGATTATCCAAAAATGATAATTTATCTCTCTGGAAAACAATTTGTTTAAATTCAGTCTTTAAATTCCATCTGGTAAGTAAAGAGATACAAATTATCAATTTTAATGAACTACTGGGTATATTTCAACGCTAATCTTGCCACTGATACTGCTAGTGAAATGGTAAAATGTTTATTCATCATTTGTCTGTAATAATTGTACTCAAAGGCTAAACACACCCTAACTAAAATATGAAGCTTTGCTTGGAGTATGATTCACGTTTTTACCCATACAAGCACTCAGTGACATATTCTTTATCACAAAATGTAACAATTAAGTAAATTCCAAACCTCTAACAGCTTTTGAAAACGATTTAATTTCACTAGTTTTGACGGTAAACCTATAACCGTGGTAACATAAATTTTATGTATGGGTACCTTAAACTTTTTTGCATACAGGGGTTTTCGAAATTCGTATCACAAACTCAAATATTCATATCACAAACTCAAATAGTCATATCACAAAGTCAAATGATTGAAAACAACTTATTTGTGAAAATAATTATTATTTTACTGTCATTAGTTGCTTAGATTGAAACTGCCCTCCTTTTAGATCAGTATATCCTATTTGACACTGCAGCATGCTATTCAATTTTTGAAACAAATTTAAAGAAATATAAAAAATAATGTAAATGGCCGAAGATATCAATAAAACAATACAGAGCAGTGAGAAAGTAGATGGAAATGCGTGAGTAGAAGTAGGACAGGATAAAATGAAGATAGGCGAAGAGTAGGTTAGGTTATATTGTATGCCGATGGGTCAGAGTTCAGCCAGCTAAGTTTGGATCCAGCCTAGTCAGTTGGAGAAAGAGGGGGTGAGTTTAGTTGGTAGGCGGCTCACTACGGTTAGAAGTAGCGAGATGAATCCAACACGCCTTCAACATATTCCCAGAAGTCTTTATAAGATTCTCACCTCCCAAAAAGGGTTATGTTGTGTAACTAAAAATTCCTATGTAACTAAAACGCTCATTCTAAAATTTCAGCTATTGCATGGTATTGAATGTTGTGCAGTTATAAAGAAAAAAACAACAAACATGCATGTTAAAGAAATGAGAATGCTTAGATCGATGAAGTGACAAAACAGGATAGAATTGAGAATGAGTATTAGGGACAGTCTAGGTATGGCACGAATTGATGCCAAGATAAGGTAAAAATCAATCAATACGAAAGTTCTCAGTATTAGGTTCCTAGATGGAGTACGAAAGGAAGACAAAGAGGAATTGAAAGAAAACATAACAAACAATGATTAAAAGTAGTACACGAAAAGGGTGGAATAGAGTTCACCAAATTCCATGTATGAACATGACTGAGCATCAGAGCTAGATATGCAAATAAAAAATAAGGCTTTTATAGATGATGTATTGGTGAGATAATAAAAAGGATAAAATTTAAAATAAATATATTACACGTTTAATGCACATGTTGTTAATTGGCTAGTTTTTGGAAAAATTAGGAAATATGTAATGGAAGACTTGTACATAAGTTCGTTTAGGACACACTTTGGCAAAACTACTAATGATTTCGAAAATCCTATCATTGGCAGACCAACGCAGCGAAATTATGGGTAATTATCTTAGTAGGAGAAGTAAGCCTCCGCTCTTTTTTTCCAAATACCTTCTCTCTCTGCTCTCTGCACCGATGGGCAAAATTTTGAAAATCATTATTACTAGTTCCGATCCTAGGAAAACAGGAAAATACAATAATAACAATCTAAAAGAACTAGTTCAGTTTGGGTCATAATTCTCCAACATTATGCTACTATTTACTATTGTAATGATAGACCGATCTTGGTAATTCAAGATTCAGCTGAATTTTTTAAGAAATGTGGAAATGAAAGTACAATTTTCGTTTTTCAGTAAGTTTGCTAAACACAAATGAAAACCCCTGTATTTTGGAAAAATCTGTAGTGGCACTTATTGTTGGTTTTATGTAACTCAATATGAGTCAACTCAATATAGTACAAAATCAAAGATATCTTTACATTCCCGCTCGTATTACAACCAAATTAATGAAAATATTATAAAATTTTTTTGTCAACACCAGACTTACACTTTTCCGTCAGGACCTACATATATGTACTCGTTGGTCTTTTCTCGATGAATTCTTGTATCACAATCTCGATTCACAGTTAGGCCCTATGCTTTATCTTCTAACATTTACGTACGTACGTCTGATATACATTTTTATTTTGTAAAATACAGTTTGTAGTAAATATTAATATTAAGTCAATATGTACAATTATATCGCTAAGGTAAATGTTGATAAAGTGATTTTGATATAGATAACAGTATATAAACTAAAAGAATGTGGTGTAACAGATATGTAACTGGGTTTTTTTGCTATGTTTGTTAAAGAGGAACATTATACTTTTTATTTATATTTTAATGCGAAATTTAAACAATTCTAAACTCTCGCTTTTCAAAACATTAAAAAATGACGATAGCCAGGCTCCACCAATACACGTACACAGCATGGAGGCCTTCGCTGGTTTACTGAATGAATTAATCGAAATTATAAATGGTATTGTGTCGCCTGCATACATTGTTAATTTTCAATTAATATTTTTAACGCTTTTTCACTTACTTTTATCGCAATACATAAAATTTGCAAACTCTTCAATAATCCAATAATCTCGGTTCACTTTTAAAACCATTGAACTTGTGTATTTTATGAATATATGAATTAAACCATTTTTGATATGTTAATATTAATTTTTTCTTGTTTTATATTGGAAAAATAAAATATTGATTTTAAAAAATATGCTGCCCCTGGTAAATTAAAAAAATGTAAATATAGCTACCAGCTAATGTGTCAGTGGTAGATATATTTACCTATGTTGTTTAAGGTTATTTTCTAACCTATAGCAATAAGTACTAGACCGAAAATACAAACAGTACTGCTGCAAAGGATCGATGGTATTGAGCGGTAAAGATAGCTACCAATAAGCATTTATATAGGGTACTTTACCGGTGTTATTGTTATATTTATTTAGCAATTTATTTAAATTTTTTATTAATTTATTCCTTGCAATATTGGAAAATAAAAAGCGTAGTAGTTTAAAACATAGCGTAAAAAATGTTTTTGACACAATAAAGTAGTTTCTGAAAGTTATTTCAATCTATTGAACGTTGCCAACACATTTTAATATTTTTTTTACAAACTTTGTAATTATTTTTCATGAATACACGGCAATTTTTATGATTTGTGACATGAATACAATGATTTGATCTAACAAACAGCCGGAATTTCAGTTAGTCCAAAAATTCAAAATCAAAGGTCCTTACCCCAGATGTGGTAACTGCACTTCAAATAAGAAACAGCCAAAAAATAATGTAACATTATATAAAGAACGTTATTCTATATATCATGAGAAATTAAGTTTTAAATAAATGTTTCTTTCTTCTAGTGTGTAGATGTAGTGGTAGAAATCTTTACCAGTGGTAAATGTTCCAACGCCTACTGGTAGCAATATTCACCACCTGACAAAAGATAAATTTGGACATAATTTTCGTTTTTTTTTCTATCACGTAATTTATTAAGAAATAAGAATCGGCCAAAAAGTAATGTAGCATTATGCAAAGAATGTTTTTCTATTTATAATCAGAAATTAAGTTCGAAAAAAGTGCTTTTCTCTTGAAACACTTTTCTTTTAGTGTGCAGATAAAGCGGTAGAAATATTTACCAGTGGTAAATTCTCTAACGCCTACTGGTAGAGTGGTAGCAATATTCACCAACTGACAAAAGATCAATTTGGAGATAATTTCCGTTTCCTTCTACCAGATAACTTATTCACTTTTATTTCATTTCACAATTTTCGTCATAAAAAAAAAAGAAAAAGCTGCGCCAAAGGGTTAGGTTGCAGATAATAATATTGTCATGTTTTAAAACAAGACAACTTCAGAAAACTTTTAGAGCCCGACTATATTTTGTCTATAAGTATATTTAAAAATAGTATTTAAAATGTTTAAGGACTTAATCTCATTATTAAAGAGCAACAGATTATCAAGAAACTTAAACGGATCATAATTTTAAAAGATCCACTAGACATACAGTAAAAAATCCAGTTAATTTCTGTTACCTGTACAATGCTTATTTATACCGAAAACTTTAGAACATTTCATCTTGTTTAATTTTGTAAAAAAAAACACAATAAAGGCGACCTACCTCGCATATATTTCGCTCGTCCGGAAGAAAAGTGACACAACTCAAACAATGCAGAATTCCAGTTATCTTGTTAAATTGACTCAAAAAATCCTATACTTTTACCAGGAAACGTGTCACATAGACGTTAACTTCCAACTTTGTAAGATGACGGAAGTGTCATTATTCATTTGACAGTAAAAGGAATATTTTTATTCCGGAACAATGACACTTTTGGGGTTATGGCACTCTGTTGTTTGACGTGAACGTATCGTTATTTATCACGGAAACTGTTGTATTTCGAGAAGTGCCTTAGGTATTTTGGTTAATATTTAAAAAATAGAACAAATTTTTAAAAGAAAAGCGACATAACTCAAAATTTTTATATTTTTTCTTTGTTAAATCAGACATCATAGTTTTTTTGGTTTGCTTCTTACACTTTTTTTCTCCATTTTCACCATTTTTGTCTCTCTGAAAAAATTTATTTTGAGTTGTGACACTTTTCTTCCAGATGAGCAATTTGTACTTCGTACAAAGTTAATACATCTCGACAAATTCTCTGAAGACGGCTCTGCATAGTTTTCGATAATAGTCCGGTCTCTGAAAGTCCAAAAATGGGAAAGAAATCTGACATGAATAGTGCCGTTGCTCCCTGTTTTTAAAGTGACGTTGTATGGTTTTTGTTAGGAAACTTTGTAACTTGGTGGCCTGTTGAAATAGCTTAATTGATTTAAAACAAAAATATTAACGCAATATTGATCATTTACAAAGCAAACAATGTAAAAAGAAGATTTCAAAATCTGCATCATATAAATAATACATATATGTATAGTAGTACTAGCTGTTGTCTAAGAGAGTAGTTAATATTCAGCTCAGAGGGGTGTGATTGTTCAAGGTGTAGAATTCCATAAACAAGGAATCTACCTCTTTTATTATATGATCCCTTATTTATGTAATTTCACACCTCTAACAATAGTAGAAGAAAGTAACCAAATATGGAATAGTGTCCTAATATGGAATTCCTGGATTTCTCCGAAAATAAAGTTGGAAGCGCACTACAATTTCAGTCGCTCTCGTTATTAAAGTATTCACACCTCTGTGTCAGATGCGCGAACGATAAGTGTCTGACAGGCACGTTTTGTTTTATCGTCTCGCAGAACATTTCAAAGGTAAATATATTAAACGAGTATTATTGGTTATTATGAATGAATACAGACTTTTTATGCTATTGCGTATATCAATAGTACCTTTATTTTGATATTTTATGGCCTTCTGTAAATAAAACATTACGACTTGAAAAAATGTTGATACTAGTTTGAGCTAATGTACAAATCCAAATATGGACAGTCGTTGGTGTCTAATTATGGAATAGTGGATTAAGTGAAGTGGGCTCATTATGATTGCGCTGGTCCAGAGTTTCGTACATGGATCTGTGATGTCTGCAAGTGAATTAAGCTACTTCTTTCATTTTTCACAATTTTCTTATTTAAATTTATTTGATCTCAGATCTTTATGTCTATTTTTGTTTTTGATATGTTGATTTATGCCTATATTCCATATAAGGGTACCTATTGCATATTTGGTTACTCATTTGGAATTTTGTTTTTTTGTTCGATTTTTTTTTTGTTAATTAAGATATTTAATAGAAGGATTTTAATTACTACATAAAAATATATGACTGATGTGTCATAACATTAAATTGTTTTCATTTCTATAAACATATTATTTTATATCCCCAAAACAAAATGGTATTCCATAATTGGTGATTTTCCTCTACCCTGCTGAGCTGAAGATAAAGGCCTGAAGAAATTTCATGGTTGATACACCTATAATGGTGCAGGCAAAGCATCAGAGCATTTTTTCGAGAGTCACGGACTAAACTCAGTAGATGCTGATAATAGCCAAGTGGAACATCTAGAAACTACGTCGTAGAGAAGAGGGAAAGAGGTCTTTGCTTATTACGTTGGAATATGACAGGAAAGTATGTGGGAGGGGGTATGAGTGCACATTCAACGTCGTTTGCTGTATTTAAATTTGTAGTTATTATCTCTGTAAATATAATTTTTTACTAGCTTCTACCAGATGGCAGCATTATTCAAAATATCAGATAATCATGTAAAACGTAAAGTTTGAATATGTAATATATTTTATTTCAACAAAACTACAGCCGAAAACTACATAATGTATGCAGAATGCAGGTGATCAATTTTATAAATGAAATATCATTTTAAGTAATATAAATGCAATGTTTTTATTAAAAATTGTATTCATTTATATTTTTCAGCTTCCTTACGGTTGTTACTGACCTTCAGTTCAATCCCAATTGAAGCAACATGTATTTGTAATAAAGCATAAAGTTTCATATTATCTGTATTTAGTAATTTTTATTGGAGGAACTTGACTACATGTTGAGCGAATATTCCATTTTTTTTAATAAAATTTTGATCTGTATAGTTCTACAGTATATTGGTTGAAAATATACACCACATAATATTTTATTAAAAAAATGGAATATTCGCTCAATATGCAGTCAAGTTCCTCCAATAAAAATTACTAAATACAGATAATATGAAACTTCATGCTTCTTGAGAGAGATACAACTTACTCCAACTCATTATGCAGGGAAAGATTCAAGGAAAAAGAAACATAGGGAGACGCAGAATATCGTGGCTGCGCAACCTGAGAGAATCATACAGATGTACATCAAATGAACTTTTCAGAGCAGCCGTCCTTAAAGTCCGAATAGCTATGATGATTGCCGACCTCCGTCGCGGAGATGGCTCTCGAAGAAAATGTTTTCTGAAAAATTCTGATGAATCTGAATATTTAGAATGGATCGACATAAAAAATATAGATCTTGAAGTAACTTACCACACAGAAAATACAGAAAAACAACAAAATAATATTATTAATGGCATAACCGATTGGTTGAGAAGAGAAAAATATTTTTAAAATTATTATTAATTTATATATTATGTATTTTCACTAAGTAAATAAAATGTTCATTTTTTTTACTAAATTACTTAAATTATTTTTAAATGAATTAATAATCTTAATTAATTATTCATATTATATGTTAATTTTAAAAAATCGCGAAATTCATTGAATTTTTTAAAAGCTTACTGAAAAGGGGGCCATGAATTACGACGTCGACATAAGGGGGGCGTCGACTGTAAACTACGCTTTACGATTAACGAGGAGGGTATTAAACAGTCCAAATGCTTTACGACGTAGTTTATGGATGTTCCCCAAGGTACTTAAACTAGAGAATAAAAAACAAATGCTTAACAAATTCATTGTAAAAACGTTTTATTTTTCAGAAAGAAAATGTATTACCTTGACAATTCTTTTTAAGTATTTTCTTAAGTATTTCATTTTAAACTTTTTTTATATACTTTCTAATAACGAATTCTTCTTGCCTAATATGTTTATTACAGTTATAAATCTATTTAAAAAAAATCTAATACGATATTTTTTAAGAAAACTTTTATCATTTTTATTTGCTTAATTTAATTTTAACTTATTTTAATTTTAAAAAGAGTAAATACAATTTGTTTTTGATAGTTTGGTCATCTTAAGACAGAATAAATATACAAAGTTCCCTACAAAAAACGATTAGTATTTTTGCGGTATTTTTTTAGTATTAATTTTTTGGCAAAAGTATTTATAAATAATTACCTAAGATTAAATATTAATTATAATATTTGTACATTGATATTAATATTGTTTTCTCTATTTAAGGTCTTGTTTAAAAATACTATTTTGTCTTGTCAGAATTGTTTCCTACTTTTGTGCCAGAAAGGCCTACAAATTTTGGAATGGTTGTTAAAAACGTACAGTACAATGACGCCCGTTTCGTCACTGAAGTCACGCCACTGAAGTCCATGTACGAGGTGCGTCTACATAGTCCGACACACACACACCAGCGAACCAATGGAGTTCACCAATCGCTCTCCAGTCGGTAGTGTTCGTCCATGATCGCACATCACGAACAGCACTGTGGCATCCAGGTGGTATTGCACGTGCAATAGCAGTTGGTCTGGATGATGGGAGCGTAGACGATTCCATTGGCGTAGACGAGAGGCGGCGGCTGCTGGGTCATCATGCGCTGCTGGTCTTGGTAGAGGACTTGCCAGGCGAGGTTTTTGATGAGCTGGAGCGTTTGGCGTCTCTCGTGGCCCATGAGGCACACTGTCGATTCTTCGACTACGTCGTGGAGAAGCATTAGGTACTGATGGCGGAGGGCTTCTTCGTCGGGCTCTACGAAGTGGTTCCACAGGTAGTTTTCCAACTTGCCTCTTTGCTGAGAGATGTCGGGAAAGTCTATGAAGAACCTGGAGCACATATACCTGTAACAAAAAGAAAATTTAATTGTTTAATCTTTGTTTCGTTTATATTTATATGTAGAGATAAGAAGGGTAATACACTGACAGAACAGAAAGAAATACTAAGAAGATGGACAGAACACTTTAACGAAAAGCATGAGGCAGATGGGACGGAGGCGAACCCTGATGGACCAAGCAGACAACAGAAAAAAAGGTCCATCATGAATGAGAGCTGAGAAAGAATCTTCTTCTTCGGAGCTGCTGACTTACAGGTCCCCAACAACCCATTGCAGACTATGCCCTGATATCCCTGTCAAGCAATTAATAGTGAGTGATATATCCTCTTTAACAATTGACAACAATGTATGAACAAAGCCAACTCATTACTTTCTTTTATAATTGTTTCTTTATACATATTTATTCTTGCATACTGTATCGACCATCATTATCTACCTTTTCAACCTTCGAAATCGAAACGAAGACATTTAAAGAAGAAAACAATTAAGAAAATAGCTGTTTTTTGACTTTTGAGCCAAAATAACAGCACGACAAACGCGCAATATGCCGAGACAATGTTGCAGCGTTAACAACTATATATTTCTCTATGAACAATCAATTATTTATTATTGATAACGATATAAAGAATATTTATTATTGATACTCACCACAAATTTATCGAAAGTTATGTTATTTAAACAGAATACTAAAATTTAATCATAATATGAGAATTAATGTGAGTGTTATAAAGAGTTATTTAACAGTTTATATAGATATCTACTAAAATAACTGTATTGTGTAAATAATATATTATAGCCTATAAATTCTACAGAAAAATATAGAAAGTATTGTAATACGTGAAGTAATTGCATATTTTAGATTAATATTTTAAACAAATTAAGAGCTAGAATATACCAAGTACAATAATCAAATACCAATATTTAAATGTTAAATTATTATACTAATTATACCTTTTGCGATGCAACTGACTTGTGATGGACGACGTGAGACAAGAAATGTAGACAAGCAAGCTCCAAAGACTGACACATATCTCTTATAATACTTGCAATAAGTGTAATGAGACAACATCTTCATAAAAAAGTTTAGTTTAGAACAGTGGTTCCCAACCTTTCATGTCTGGCGACCCACCTTCTGATGTTTTTTCATATTCGAGACCCATCCCTCAACCATGATGATAAAAAAAAATAAGGAACACGGTCACTGTACGCTACACAGCTACTGTAAGAGCCACGCCGCGACCCACCTGAAATCCGCCTGCTACCCACTAGTGGGTCGCTAGTTTTGCTATTGATTTTGCCTTCGATTATAAGTTAGAGCAGTTCATACTTTTGATTTCTTACGATGTGACCAAAATATTGTATTTTTCGCTCTTTTATAATAAGTATAAGCTCTCTTTCCTTGTTCATCCTCCGCAAGATTTTCGCAATTGTCGTGTGGCTCATGTAGGATATTCTCAGCATCATCATCATCATCATCATTCTCTTTGCCTTATCCCTATGCGGGGTCGGCTTCCCTAATTGCATTTCTCCATACAATTCTATCTTGGGTCATATCAATATTAATCCCCTTTACCAACATGCCCTGTCTAATCGTCTCTCCCCACGTCTTCTTTGGTCTTCCTCTCCTACTCCTTCCACGAATCTGCACTTCAGCAATTCTTCGTATTGGGTGATTATCGTCTCCACTTGAGCATGAACAAACCATCTCTACCTACGCTCCTAGACTTCCCCTAATATACTCACTTTTAATTTTATCCTTTTTTGTCACTTCACTCATCCATCTAAGCATTCTCATTTCCGCCACATGCATTCGTTGTTCATCTTTCTTTTTCACTGCCCAACATTCAGTTCCGTACATCATAGCCGGTCTTATGGCTGTTTTATAGAATTGTCCCTTCAACTTCATTGGATTTTTCCTGTCACACACCACACCACTCGCTTCCTTCCACTTCATCCATCCAGCCCTAATTACTCTGTAATACCGATCCCAGGTACTTAACACTATTGCTTTTTACAATCAATTCACCATCCAAAGATACCATTTTATTTGTAGTAACTCCATCTTTAAATGAATACTGCAAATACTCTGTCTTTGTCCTACTAAGTTTTAAACCTTTTTCCTCCAGAGCTTGTCTCCACTGTTCATTTTTGTTCTGTCTCTTTCACTATTTCCTACTAACATGACATCATCAGCATACACTAAGCACCATGGAATGTTACCCTGTAGTTTCGCTGTTATCTGGTCCAAAACTAATGAGAATAAATACGGACTAAGCACTGAGCCTTGGTGCAATCCTACTTTCACATGAAATTTATCAGTCTCTTCCACACCTGTCCTAACACTAGTCGTTACTCTCTCATACATATCCCTCACAATCTTTACATATTCACCAGGGACTCCTTTCTTATTGAGTGCCCACCACAGAATCTCTCGAGGAACTCTATCATATGCTTTCTCAAGATCAATGAATACCATATGAGCCTTGGTCTCTTTATTCTTGTATTTTTCCATCAGGTGCCTTACAATGAAAATATCATGTGTTGTTGATCTGCCCTGCATAAAGCCAAATTGATTCTCGGATATTTCGGTCTCTTCACGTATCCGTCTATCAATTACTCTTTCCCATATTTTCATGGTGTGGCTAAGCAGTTTTATAGCCCTGTAGTTTGTACATTGTTGTATATCTCCCTTGTTTTTGTAGACAGGTACTAGTATACTGCTTCTCCATTCGTCTGACATTTGTCCAACTTCCATAATTCTATTAAATAAACCTGCTAGCCACCTTGTTCCTGCCTCTCCCAATACTCTCCATACTTCCCCAGGAATATCATCTGGTCCTACCGCTTTTCCTTTCTTTATTTTTTAAAGCGCTTGAGCCACTTCCTCGTTTGTTATTTTGGTGACCATTGCTGCTACTGTCTCCGTTGACTCTACAGGCTGTCTGTCAAATTCTTCATTTAATAAGCTGTCAAAGTATTTTCTCCATCTCTTTTTGACATCCTTTTCGTGAACTAGTATTTTATTATTTTCATCTCGGATACATCTAATCTGATTAAAATCTTTTGCTTTCTTTGCTCTCTGTTTGACTATTTTATATATATTCGTTTCGCCTTCCCTGGTATCAAGTTGGTCGTATAGGTTTGAATACGCTTCTGCTTTGACTTTTGCTACTGCTACTTTCGCTTCCTTTTTCGCCACCATATAGTTTTGAAGAGCTGTGTCGGATCTGGTTTCTTGCCATTTTTTATATAATTTTCCCTTCTCTTTTATTTTTCCTTGTACTTCGTTTGACCACCACCAAGTCTCTTTATCATCAAACTTTTTTCCTGACCTTTTCCCAAGTATTTCAATAGCATTCTCTCTAATACTACTGGCCATTATCCTCCAAATTGTATTAGGGCTTCCTTTCATGTTCCAACATATTTTGTCTACCATTCTTTCCCTAAATAGGCCTTCCTTCTCATCTTTTAGCATCCACCACTTGATTTTTTGTGGCCCTCTCCGAATATTTTGGTTTAGCTTCTCTGTTTACTTCAATGTCCAGAACAAGCAGCTTATGTAGTTGGCTGTAGGATATTCTCAGCATTTTACGGTAACACCAGACTTCGAATGCTTGGACTCATTTTTGTGTTGCTTCTGTCATTGTCCAGGTTTCAACATCATAGAGTAAGATGGAGAAAACATAGCACTTAAGTATTCTAGTTCTCCATGAATCCAGCTGGCCGATTGCATAGAACTTTTTGCATTTTGTAAAACACTGTACGTGCCTTTTCCGGACGTGTTCTTGATGATGATGATGATCTGTATTACGCAAGATAAAAGAATCCTATTATCTATTACGAAATATAAGATGAAATAGAAATAATTACTTTTACCTCTTCAATCCTCAAAAGTGAGCTAAATAAATGTCAAAAGTTATTTCAGTGAAACCTAGAGCCGATGCGATGCGGCGTTAATTTGAAAACTCATTTTCCGCCGGTGTAGCGTTGAATTCCCTAAGAAAACAGGGAGAGCCCTTTTCTTTGTTTTTAAATCAAACAATACACTCTGGCAAGCGAGTCAGAGCCTCAATTTTCCAGCTAAATAATTTATGGGTCTCCGGCAGAAATTTGAGCGGGCTAAATTATATACTCCCCGTATTTCTCCTCTTTTGACTCTGTAATAAAGGACTAGGACTGTGTTGTGTTGATAAAATAAAAGGGGAGACTTTATGTTTAGTGAAATAGGTATGTTTTATTTTGTAGATAAAATCCAAAAACTAATTTACCGTGGCAAATAAAACAAAAAATAGCTTATACAACAAACGAGTGAAAAAGAACATGCTTAACATTACGAGATAGTGTGTTAGTGTTGGTGGAATTTTATTATTTTCACTTTATTTCCCTTATGTGTTTTTGCATTTCTGCAGTAAATGACAGTTTGTCATTGTTTTATTCATGTTTTTATATTATATACATATTTTTGCATTAAAGTTAACTTCTCTTGCATAATGCGCAACATTGCAGATAGCCCTACCTACAATAGAGATAATATTACATTCTCCTAATGGAATAGAAATGTTTATATTTTTACCATTCCTCTAAACTCTTGTACCCAGTCCTTCAACAATTTTAGGTCCGTTTTATACGAAACATAATCCTGCAGCCTGCATTATGCGTTTCTTCTGTCTCGTCCATCTTTTGGTACCAACGGTTCTAAAATATGCTTTCAACATACAGAACTGGGAGGACAAAGGACTTATCATTGAGTGAGAATACGCAAATAACATTCGTTTTTCAGATGACACAGTTTTGATAATGGATAAGTTAGAAGATATACTACAAGAATTTATTAGAGCAACAGGAAAGTGGGCAGGAAAATGAAGATCAACCTAGTACCCAGCAACAGCAAGATCAAGCAAAAATAAATTGTTGCCCATCAGCAACAAAAGAAAGTTGTTCAACCAGACTATCTTGCCAGTCTTTAACACACTTATACTGTTTCTATTACAAAAAAAAGCCAAACAGTTAGAAATAACCCAGAGAAAAACAGAACGCTCAATGCTTGGCCTAACACTGCGAGACAGAAAGAAACGAGGATATACATGGAAAGACAAAGGGTGCATGATGTTCTAGAATACATTATAATATTTAAATGGACATTGAAAGGACATTTAGCACAATTTCGGGATGGAAGATAGACAAGGAAGATTTTAAAATGGAGACCATGGAGTGATAAAATATATCAAGTATGCTTATTATGCATGCTTGCCCCTGATATCACATGATATCTTTGGACTGATGTCCAACCGAATATGGACTAACAAAGAAGTTCTATTCTATTTAGGTATTTAGATTTTGACCATAGTTTTAAACAAACATTCTAGATCTAGATTACGTGTTAGACTTTTTAAACGATAGAGATACATCAGAACAGTATTAAGAATTTGTGTCTACATATTTATCGCTTTTTACACACCTCTAAGTACAAATAAATAAACCGCTTGTTTTGCATACTGATGCGCCTTTAATACATGCATTTTTTATCAAATATGTGTTTACTGTTTACCACAAGATCAAGATAATATCGGAAATATGACTATTAAGCAAGAAAATCACGGATATTAAAGGATTGGCAAATAAAAAATGCAAAATCTGAATATTCCTTGAGTACACACAACTGGCACAAACAGAATAAATTATTCCCATTATCATATGATTGAATAACAAATATTGTACACTACCTATGACTAGCGGGAATACTAACATATTCAAATTAAATAAAAATAGTTTATTATACAGAAAAAAAAGGAATAAATGTTTTGTAGATTTGTTGTAAAAGGTTAACGGAAATATTAATAGAAACTTAAAAACTTAAAAATAATGTAGAAACTTAAAAGCATAGGCACAAAATTTCGAATCAATGCTTTTTAAATGCATTAGTTTTTTTTCGAGTCCTGAAAAAACTAATAAATATTTTTGAAAAATTTAAACGCGGTATCAAAGATTACATTATTACCGAGGGCCGAAAGTCCTTTAGAATAAACAAAAGTTTCTTATGAATGAGATATTTGAGATTAAAAATCACACTCAATTTTCTCTTCTTTTTCACCCCTGTTACTTATTAAAATAAACATTATAGAAGTTTTCAGGGACTTTCGGTGCTCGGTAATAACGTAATCTTTCATTCTGCATTTAAATTTTTCAAATATATTTATTAGTTTCTCAGGATTTGAAAAAATGCAGAATCGTTTTATTTGGACGAAATAAAGTAGTTGGAAAATGGCTGGAATCGTTAGCATTGAGCTGAAAAGAGACTATACGGAATAAAATAAAAGAACTTTCTGGAAAAACGTCTTTTTAATTTCAAAGGAGGTCACTTATTAGACCATCTAATATGTATACATATAAGGAAATTCAGATGGTAAGTCAAATGTTGCTTATACATCGTCAAAGATCAGAATTAGATTAGTGAAAGAAACAAAAGCGATCGCTCAGGGCGATTTAGACATACAATTTTCAGGTATTTTATCTCGATATTATCTCTTAATACTTAATACTCAACTTCCATCGGTTACGTCTACAAAGATAATTACTTTTCAATATGTGGACTCGATAAGTCAAGAAAGTGGGTTACACAAAAAAATAACCGTGTATCTCTTTCTATTCGGGTTCTTAAATGCCAAGAACTTTTAAAGAATTGGGTTAGAATCGATCCTAAATTAGAATGCGAGTTGTCTTGCGTATTTTTGGGTCATGTAATTGATGTCTGCGAGAGAACAAATGAGTTACACAGGGTACAGCATACACAGACATGATAAGTATTACCACATTTAAAATAAAAAAAGGATGTGTGGGCACTTTGTACGCACGTAAGAAGTTATACTTCTATTATATAATTTCAACTAAATAAATATACTAAACAGTTTATTTGTATTTTATTTAAATAAAATAACTTTCTTACCTACCACTTTCAAAAATTTTTTATTAAACAATATCAAAAAAAAAATATGAATCGTCCGGGATTTGAACCCGGGACCTCTCGTCTCTGGTCCAATGTTCTACCAAAGCTATCAAGCCCCGTCTACGTGTGACGTCTCGGATATAATAATTACACATCACGGTGATAAATAGATCAAGTGAAGTATAAAAATGTTATAATAGTGTAGCGGTTATTTACTGTAATTACTTCTAATTACAATAAAACTAGCGGTTCGTAATTTATATACGACTTTATTTTTTATTTAAACAAGTTTACTTTACAAACTTTAGCTTAAGACTAACTCTATTTACAAATATGTCCTATTTATATATGCGATACAGATATTCCAGAAATATCTATATATCTCCAGCTATGTCCATGTGACCGCTTGCACGTCATCGGCGCTGCATCGGCGTATCTCGAAACATCGATAGTGTTCTGTCTGTGCGGAGACGGGAGCTGGTATACGAGGGTAGGTCAATAATTATTTTGTTACAATAGATATTTTATTATCTTATTCCCGAGGAAGACAAATCCAAAGACACAAAAATTATAATAAATAATACATTTACTTAAAACATTAATATATTCTTTTAATGACTTATTTCCGCTGATACATACATATTGAAAGCGGGCATGAAAGCTTTCATGTACCATGTTTATGTTTATGTAAACATGGTACATGATTAGCAACGAACTACATACTGTCTGTGTGCGCGTGCGCCCAGAATTATAAAATTTCACTCTCAATCGTAAAGAAGTATAACTTCAAAAATATATAAATATAAATTTAGAACCGAATTTCATTAATTGAATTTAAGAACTATATTTCCTTTTGAACATATTATGTACATTTTTACAAAGGAAATATAGTTCTTAAATTCAATTAATGAAATTCGGTCCTAAATATTTTATATTAGACTATTAGTATATTTTATATTATACCAAATGCGAAAGCATTTAAAGCTGCTAATTTCTGACAAAAGGGAAGAAGATTGAAGGGATTAATTTTACTAGCATAAGATGGTCCCCTACGGTCTTGGAGGGCAATTATAATAGAACCAAAGGACTTCCTTCTTGTTGAGATAATGAGATAGTAGACGATCACGTAAAAAGTTCTGCTTTGAGGTTTGAACATTATTAATCAAAAGAGCTATCTGGATGTTAATCTATAGTATTTTTACTACAAAAGCGATATTACGGAGGTCAAAATTTTTGACGTAAGAGAACTGTCAAAACATTAGAATGTGACTTTTTATTATTGCCTTGTTTATAATAAACATGGCAATAATGAAAAGTCACATTCTAATGTTTTGACAGTTCTCTTACGTCAAAAATTTTGACCTACGTAATATCGCTTTTGTAGTAAAAATACTATAGTATATTATCTAATCCTAAAACTGCGGCTAACTTCAGGCCTATTTACTTATTTACGTTTCCCGAGAAACCCATGCTATTGGCCCCTTTGTTTGATCTAAATATAATATTTAGAATTGTTTCATTAAATTTATAATTATTAAAATGTATTGCATTAATGCACAAACATGAATTTTCAACCTTATCGCAGAGAAAATATTGAAAAAGAGTTTTTGTATTGTAAGTAAACAACGTTTTAAAATGATTTTTAATCATACTTTTAATAGTTATTTATGATATAAGTGTTAAAAGTACACGTTTAATAGTGTAGGAAACAAAGGTTGAACCTTGCAAAATGGACACAAGTCCGGTTTTATTTTTTTTCTGGTATATCAAGGGGTGCTTATTATAAGACTAACTTTTTCTGAAAAAATTTCGCCCCGGAACCTCCCTTTTCACCCCTTTAAAGGGGGTAATTTGTGGTTTTTGCGGAACGTAGCCCTTCCTGTAACTTTTACAAAAAAATTCTTTTATAGAAATATGAAGAGGACTATATTTTCTACGATTTATTTCCAACACCATATCTCTATCATCCACCGTTTAGCGGGGGTGGTGCCCTAAAGTTGACAAGTTTTTAAAAAAGATGTTTTTAAAAAAAATATATTTTTCCCTAACTATAACGGAAATTAAGAAGAAATCCTGCGGCAATTATTCACAAATAATTGACTGATTTTTTGGTATAGGTTTTACTTAAGGATAATTGCCCTTTTTTTAATTACAGGGTGTTACATTTTAAAAAACCTCTTTTTATACCATCTGAACCGTTTATGCTAGAGTAAAAAGGCTTTCAACGATTACCCATGTACTGGTGCTATTTACAAATTTGTATAATGCACCCCCATTTTTCCCCGGAACCACCCCAAAAAAAAAGAAGAATTAATAAATAAATTGATTTTCTTGGAATCCTTCACACACAATGCCCTTTATTAATATGCTTCATACATCATTTTGTGGACGTTATTATTACCCATGCATGGACACCAAAAGCAATTTCCTAGTGCAACCCCTTAAGCAAAAAAAAAATAAATAAAATGGGGGGTTGAAAATTTTTTTTGTTTTTTGCTTTTTGATCCATATGGGCATATGCTTCATCAATAGTGCTTTTCAAAAATATATATGGTTATTGCAACATCTCTGCGAAAACCACCCCTATCCTTGAAAATGTACTGCAGAAACTACCCCTATCCCTTGGCGAGCATGTTTTTACGATTTTCTCATTACCTATGTATTATTTTTAAACAAAACTTATACAAGGTTAAAGACCACTATTTACTCTAAAAATTATGTCCTATTCATTTTTTCGTATAAGCAACGGTTACGGCACAGTGGCGCCGTAAACCTCATATATGCTTTGGCGGGCTCCAGTTTTTGTTTTTTTTTCGTCATCTGTTCGTTTTATTGATAAAGTACTTATGCAAAATAAAACAACACAGTGTAACCTACAAATTATGACTTATGCACATTTTACATTCTTTGCTCCCCAAAGCCACAGTGGTGGCCCAAAATAAATTTTTGCATATTTTCGCCACCTACATGCATTTTATTGCATTAATGCTACCTTAACAGCACAATATTTACCCTTAGGTGGTCGCTACGCAGTGGCGGATCCAGGGAGGGGTGATGGGGGTGAACACCTCCCCCCCTCTCAAACCAAGTCATATTATATTCAAAGATTATAAAAATATTCATTTATTTTTATAGAAATTTAACCAATTGGCACCCCCCTCTTAACGATGCTGGATCCGCTACTGTCGCTAAAGCATAAAAAGTCATTCTTATAAAAATAATATTAATATTATATAAGTATTTCTATAAAAAAAAATGAATATTTTTATAATCTTCAAATATAATATCACTTGGTTTGAGAGGGGTGGGGGTGATCGCCCCCATCACCCCTCCCTGGATCCGCCACTGCTTAGCGACCACTTAGGGGTGAATAATGTGCTATTAAGGTAGCATTAACGCAATAAAATGCGTGTAGGTGGCGAAAATATGGAAAAATTTATTTTGGGCCACCACTGTAGCTTTGGGGAGCAAAGAATGTAAAATGTGCATAGGTCATGATTTGTAGGTTACACTGTGTTGTTTTATTTTACATAAGTACTTTATCAATAAAACAAACAGATGACGAAAAAATAAACAAAAACTGGAGCCCGTCAAAGCATATATGAGGTTTACGGCGCCACTGTGCCGTAACGGTTGCTTAAACGAAAAAAATGAATAGGACCTAATTTTTAGAGTAAATAGTGGTCTTTAACCTTGTATATGTTTTGTTTAAAAAAAAATGAATAGGTAATGAGAAAATCGTAAAAACATGCTGGATAAGGTATAGGGGTAGTTTCTGCAGTATATTTTCAAGGATAGGGGCGGTTTGCGCAGGGATGTTGCAATAACCATATATATTTTTGAAAAGCACTATTGATGAAGCATATGCCCATATGGATCAAAAAGCAAAAAACAAAAAAAAAATTTTAACCCCCCATTTTATTTATTGTTTTTGGCTACAAGGGTTGCACTAGGAAATCGCGTTTGGTGTCCATGCATGGGTAATAATAACTTGCACAAAATGATATATGAAGCATATTAATGAAGGGCATTGTGTGTGAAGGATTCCAAGAAAATCACTTTATTTATTAATTCTTCTTCTTTTTTGGGTGGTTCCGGGGAAAAAATGGGGGTGCATTATACAAATTTGTAAATAACACCAGTACATGGGTAATCGCTGAAAGTCTTTTTACTCTAGCATAAACGGTTCAGATGGTATAAAAAGGGGTTTTTTAAAATGTAACACCCTGTAATTAAGAAAAGGGCAATTATCCTTAAGTGAAACCTATACGAAAAAATCAATCATATATTTGTGAATAATCTCCGTAGCATTTCTTTTTAATTTCCGTTACAGTTAGCGAAAAATATATTTTTTCTAAAAACATCTTTTTTAAAAACTTGTCAACTTTGGGGCGCCACCCTTGCTAAACGGTGGATGATAGAGAGATGCTGTCGGAAATAAATCGTAGAAAATATAGTCCTCTTCATATTTCTATAAAAGAAATTTTTTGTAAAAGGTACAGGAAGGGCTACGTTCTGCAAAAACCATAAATTACCCCCTTTAAAGGGGTGAAAAGGGGGGTTCCGGGGCGAAATTTTTTCAGAAAAAGTTAGTCTGATAATAAGCACCCCTTGATATGCCAGAAAAAAAATAAAACCGGACTTGTGTCCATTTTGCAAGGTTCAACCTCTGTTTCCTACACTATAAGGCACGCATGTGGAAGTTTGCAGAATGAGCGATAACGAGTTCTGCAATTCACATGAGTGCCTTAAAAATGTACTTTTTAACACGTATATCATACAATATTTTTTCTACAAACGTAATTACAGGACAATATCTACAAAAACTTTTACTTGAACTTGACTGACATTCCAATTTTATATTTTTTTGACATTACATCAAAATTGCATATACGGTCAATACGAACTGCAGTGCCTTAAATTTTTTTTAAAGCACTAGTGCCTTAAAGTGGCATTTTTAACGCTCGTATGGAGTGCCAAAAATTGCATTTTTAACACGGTTGTAGAAAAACATATTTTCTGTAGGTATAATAATTTTCGATATTGTCAAAAATAGAGATATTATTGAGCGAGGAACACATTTCCTATACAACTAATAAAATTTGATATCTGATAGGATATTGTTAAGATCTTCTTCCTTAGACTTCTATAAATATTTCAAAATCAAAAGTAGCCAAATCAATCCAGTCATTTTGGACTTATAAAATAAAACAATATACAAAAAAAAATTCAGAAAAAAAGAGGGTATCAAATAAAATTGGAGGGTGTCAGAAAAAATTGGGGGAATCAGAAAAAAATAGAGGGTGTCAGAAAATTTTTTAAGAAGATACGATGAAATAGGAGGAAGTCACAAAAAATTGAGTGCACTGTAGATGTAGAAGGCAATTGATTATATTCCCCGTCGTATGTCGACGGGTAAAATCACTAGTAGATAATATTAATACATTAGATAAATGTAGTATTAACATAAATATATGTCACACTGTCCCACTGAATGTAACTAGGTGAAAAACGTTAAAAAACTACCGGAAACCTTTAATGCTATTATGTAAGAAAACATAGCAATTTCCGTTACGTATTATTGTCTAAAAGGTATTTTCTCATAACGAAACATGAAACCCAACAATTTCCCGGCCTTGAATTTATCAATAATAAATAAAAGGGAAAATTATATGTTGTTGCGGTCAAATAATATGTTCTGCAGATCATTCATACGTTTTGTTAGGAAAGCGATTTAAATTTTTTATTTCCTAAAGTACATGTTTCTGCTAAAGGTATTGGCAATTAAATATAACCACTTTTCTAGTTCTGTCAGTATTACCAACGTTAAGAATTTTCGCTCGCCTAAAAAGTTAACAAGGTTAACTTTGCCGTTCTTGTCTATTGCTTTTATCATCTTATACATCCATTTTCCACCTTGTTCCGGGTCGACTTCTTCTCTGACGTCCTCCAATAATTTTGACAGTAGGATTTTCGGTAGTCTACCCTTTGCCATTATCTGTATGAGTCCTAATCATCGTAGTCGTTGGGATTTTATTACTCCTAGTATACTGAGTTTCCCATGTAACCCTCTAAGATCTTCATTTGTCCTTCTGATCCAAACACCGTTCTCCATTTTTTTTTTTAAATTTTTCTTCGCAATTTTCGTTCCCATATCTGCATCATTTCTTGTAGCTTTTTATTTAATACCCGTGTCTCTGATGCATGCATAAGTTAATATAGGCCTAATAACCGTTCTGTATATTCTTAATTTGTAAAGTGATCCTAAATATTCTAATCACTCAACTTCCTCAAACCTATATGTATTATGATTTGTTTACACTGTTAAATACTTTCCTCCTACATATTCTTTGCTATGCACTCTACGTATTTTGTTTTTGTCATTAATATTGGCAAAAAGTGGTTCATTATTACCTTTTGCCTAATTGGACATAGGTGAATATTTTAGGACCACACGCATATGTCCCAAAAGCAGAGAGTATTTCGATATTAACAAACTAGTGACCTTTTAGGAGAACTGGTTCTGAGAATTTATTTGGTCGGGTTTTATAGTTACTAATTAACACGATATGAAGGGTTGTGGAAACGAGAAATAAAAGTGTTAAGCGAACAACATTTATTAACAACAACGAGTTTAACAAATGCACGGAATTAACGATTAATTGTCTTAGTAGCGAAAGAGAGAGTCTATTATACACGTTAGGTGCCGTCTTAAAATTTAGCGTGCGGTAATTATTGTGAGAGGGAGAACAACAGAGAAAACACACGAACTAGTCGCCTTGGACCCTCAGAAAGGACTGCTCTAATTCTATTCAAAGTCACTGCATTAATATCTTAATTTACACTTTTCTGTCTGAAAAAGTGACACACACATTGTTTTTCTTGGTTCGCAAGGTCTGTTACCATGCAGATGTTAATAGCAAACACAAGTCTATTTTATCAAACTACCACAACGCTAACACTCAAGTTTTCAGAGAATGAATTCTTTCAAACACAATACATATTGTCTCAACAGATTTACAAGAGAGATTTACAAAAATGCGAATTAATTTAACTGTTGTTTTCACAACAAATATATTATAGTCCTTTTTTATGGCTTTTTTTTCTAATATCTTAGCTATCCGTAGCACTTCCTCTTTTGCTTCTTGTCACTGTTGCTATATCATCAGCGAACACCAGGAATTGATGCTTTTCCCAGGAGGAGACTAAAGAGACAAGATTCATGTGGTTCACCTTGCCTTGCCCCTTCATTTACTAAGAAACTTCATTTACTTGGTTCTTCTTAGTGTTAGTGGTATCATTCTGATAATCGTTCTGCTTATTTCTAGTGCTTCAAGTGATTTATGCAGTTCCTTCCTTTTTCACTTTATCACATGTTTGTTTGAAGTCTATAAATAATATCATGGTGTATCCGTAGTATTGATAGCTTTCCTCTAATATCTCTTTCAGCAAGAAAATATCTGCTTTGCTCCTTCCTTGTATAAAGCTAACATGATAACTTAGACGATGTAACAAACGAAATCGACCAAGAAATCTTTTGAGATCAAAGAGTTCTGCAGGAAGTAATGAACTTTGTAATAAGAAGGAAAAACAATAAAAAACCAGAGTTAAAGGTTTGATTAAGGCATCTTAAATATGGTGGGGAATCTACATAAAGGGAAGTTCAAAAAGTTATCGAATAAATATGGAATCAAAAGTGAACGCCTGATGTTATGAGCTGGTTCTATAATAGCTTCAAAATTAGAATATCAACGCTGAAGGAAGATATCTTCTACATAAAAAGATATGAATGATATTGATAAGAAATATGCCCAAAGCAAACAAGTAGTGAAGTAATGAAAATTCTTTATCAACAAATTCTCAAAGAGAACCTGATCACCAAGGAAAAAGTAATTCAATTGAATTGAATCAAAACGACACCGTCTATTTTTATTGGGTTTCACGGTATACTCAGTGAGGAGTACAAATGGATAGCGGTTTATATGGGTAAGGTGCTGATACTTTAGTGGAATAGATTCCTAGCATCGCCCGATGCCATGGATATGACTCAGGTTCACAGTTTAATTTAATCGTTATCGAGATTCACTACCATTATTCAGTCTTCTTGCAAAGCGTCTTTGATAACGGGTAAACCTAGAAACACATATCAGAGAATGGCCAGAGACTCGAATTGAATCAGAACGCAATCGTCTATTTTTAATTAATTCAATTGGTAAAGAATGACAAACGTCTAAAATAGAAGATTAAAATGAGGTCATCATCATCATCAGTAGCTCGACAACCCTTTTTGGGTCCTGGCTTGTTCTAGGATTTTCCGCCATTCTGTTCTGTTCCTTGCTTTGTTCTTCCAGTGGGTAATTTCAAGTGTTTTAAGATCTTGTTCCACTTGTTCCATGTCTCTAAGTTTGGGTCTTACCTTTGACCTTCTCCCTACTGGTGTTTGCTTCATTAGATTAAAATGAGGTAAATCTATAAAAACTTCTGATAAAAACTGCTAATGTTCAATACAGCATTGATTAGATAAACATTTTGGGTTGATCTTAATCTAATGATACCATTGGATGATTATTTTCAAAAAAAGATCTGGTTTACTCACCTCTGCAAACTTTTGATGTAGTCTGGTCTCGCCGGTTTGTAGTTTTTGACTAAAAGGTTACAATACTTCAATAGGCCGCCTCCTCGAATTTCTTCGGGATGCCTCGTCGAGATGAGTTTCTTCTGGAGGTGGTACAAGGCTTCTTGGAAGTCTCCGTAAACAGACTCCCCGACTACGGTCGGGTAAAAGTTCTCACTAATTGGCAACTCACTGCATTTGTAGAAGAGTAGCAGGGAGTCTAGGATAATCTGGAAAGAATCGACCGAAAACTCGAACTGGCGACGCATACAATCGACAAACTTGAGTTCGACACCGCGACCGCGGGAGTTCCCCAAGGATATTAACGACCACCGGTCACCGCCAATGTTTTGGTTCACTTTCACCATTTTGCTTACGTAGGCTTCTTTGAGACTGCAGGTGGAGATTCGTTTTCGGTTTACGCCTTCTGGTAGCATCTGGAATGAAAAAAAAACAAGATTAGGAAAATTAGAGTGATGATTATAGCTGATATAAATCCTGTCAGTTATTAAGGATCCCTCTTCATTTAATACCTTGTCCGATTATCGAACGTTGGCTATCATATTGGTAAAGTTTGTTTAGCAGAAAATGGTTGACTTCAATTAGTGCGGTCGTAAATATTATTAAATTTATCTGACTTGGTCCATTGCTAAGACCGGTCCGGAGCAAGCAAACGAGGTAGACAGAGTTGGTCTTTTGACAATTAACACTGACTAGACGGTACTCCTATAATAAAGCAAAGGATCCACAAAATTTTTACCTGAAATATGTAAATGAAACATATTTAAATTTTACCTGAAACCGGGCCTTTTATACTATTATCGGTTAACCCAGGATGTTTTAATTGAAGTCAACTATTTACTGCTAAACAAACTTTAACAATAACTTTGTCTACAGCACCTCAAAATAGATTAACGTATGTCTTTTGATACCACTCTCTGAGATTTCGGAGCCAGGATATTTTTCTTCGGCCTGTACCTCTTCTTCCGGCGACCTTGCCCTGTATTATAAGGTGTAGAAGGCTATACCTCTCTGGATGTCTCATTATATGATATATCCCGAAATATTGTGATTTTGAATTTTTACTGTTTTTGTTATTTATGTGCTCTTTGTCATTCGATGTAAAACTATTTTATTTCTTATTCGATCAACCCAACTTATTCGCAATATTCATCGGTAGGTCCACATCTCAAAAGACTGCAATGTGTTCATTAGTGTCTCTGTCAGGGTCCAGCTCTCCACGCCATACAACAATATGGAGAATATGTATTTTTTATAAATTTGGAAAGTTAATAACTCTTAACCTTTCATACTGGTCTCGACTATCTAGTTAAACAACTGAAACTTAGAGTATTATGAAATTGCTATTAACTTACCTCGTATAAAGAGCTGAGAACTGCACTTTTGACTCTGTCGAAATTCCGCATACTGGACAGCTCCACTCCGAAGATAAGATCCAGATCGTTGTAGGGTTGGCTTTCGGTGGCCAGAACGTGGGAAGCGGCGCCACCATTTAATCGGATGTCCTTCACCTTCATACCCGCTCCCCCAGCAGAGGTATCAGCCTCTAGTTTCTCCCTCACGACGTTCACGAGGTCTTTGAGACGGATCTCCAATGTGGGGAAGTTTCCTGAAAATATTAAAATTATAAAAATTTTGCTCAGAAATTTTTCCAGTTAAAAATTGATATCAAAAGCAGGACAACAGAGGTCTTGGAATCTCAAAGAAAAAAAGTGTTTTTGTGGTCGAGTATGAAAACCTTTTGGTAGAATTACAGAAACAAAATTTGCATGGGCTCGAATGACCATAAATGGAAATTTCACATTTAGCGCCTTGGTTCTAAGTTTATACAGAACACAACAAACACAACAGACATACAACCACTATAAAAGAATTAGAAACGAAACAAACACTTTAGTCAGACAAATAAAAAGAGAACACTGGGAGAGTTTCTCAAAACAGATGGAACACGACTTCTACGGAACACAAAAGGAAATATGGAGAATGATCAGAGGACAAAGAAAAGAGATGAACGAACTAATAAAAACGAAACACATCCAGAAGGAAACTTGGGCAGACTATTAATTTTCGATCTCTCTTTGCCAAAGATAACGATAACGAACCACCAACACCTAAAGTGACAACAAACGAAGAAATAAATATTGAAGAAGCAGAGGTAACGGAAACATTAAGGAAATTAAAAAATAGAAAATCACCAGGAGAGGACCGAATATCGAATGAACTCCTAAAGTATGGAGGACAAGACCTGACCAAACAATTATTAAAACTAATCCAAAAAAATAATAGAAGAAAACAGAATACCACAAGAATGGAGATCAAGCATCCTAATACCTCTCTTCAAAAAGGGAGAAAAATCAGACCCGGATAATTACAGAGGAATTAATTTATTAAACACAACAGTAAAATTAACGACCAAAGTAATAACAAACAAACTGAATGAAGTTATAACATTAGCAGAAGAACATGAAGTTATAACATTATCGGAAAAGAAGTGAAAGGCAGAATTTACAAAACAGTCATCAAACCAATAATGACATACGCGGCAGAAACACGACCTGATACAGAAAGGACAAAAAGAATGCTAGAAACAGCAAAGATGAAAACATTGCGAAAAATCGATGGTAAGACGCTGTGGGATAGAGCTAGAAGTGCAGATATACGAAGGAGATGCAAGGTGGACAACATTAATAACTGGGTGAAAAGCAGAAGAGTAGAATGGAACGACCACATAAGCCGAATGACAACAAATAGAGTAGTAAGGACGGCGAGAGACGGTTCCCCAATAGGAAGACGATCAGTGGGAAGACCACGAAAACGATGGAATGACAACTTACTGGAGGCACATTGAAAAACAGACAGAGTAATGTCTATATAAAAAGAAGAAGAAGGTTCTAAGTTTTATCAGACGGTCGTTTCAACTGTTTTTATGAGTATATTTTTTAAGTCTTACATCATAGGATTTCTTACATCATAAGATTCTGATATGAAAAAATGCTCATAAAAACGCTAAAGCCAATAATTTTGAAGAAGGACAACTAATTCCATCACACCAATTTGGTTTTAGAGAGAGCCATTCTATTGTTGATTGTGCATAGGATAATTCACATTATATAAATGGCACTGGAAGAAAAGAAAGTTTGCACCACTGTCTTCCTGGATGTGGTCCAAGCATTCGACAAAGTGTGGCACAAAGGACTAATACATAAACTGCGCTATCACCTGCCAGAGCAATACGCTCAACTTTGAGAGTCATACATATCAGACGGATGCTTCAGAGTAGAGGAGGAAGTGTAATCAATTTTGGGACAGATTAGAGCTGGTGTTACACAAGGAAGTGTCCTTGGACTAGTTCTGTACATTTTGTACAGCATAGATATCTCTCAACTAAAGCAATATACTATTGCTACATTTGCAGATGACAGTCAGTTGGAAATAATAATCAAGAAGCAGTGTATAACCTTCAGAACTCCATATATCAGGTCGATAATTCGATAAAAGTATGGAGAATCAAGTTGAATGATACCAAATCGATACATTTACATTTTACCAATAAAAGGAGACAATACATACCAACTGAAATAAATGATATCCAGGTTTCATATGAGAATACTGCAAAATATCTGGGTATGACTCTTGATGCTAGACTCAGATGGAGAGCGCACATTAAAAAAAAAGACAAGAGCTTGGAATCAGATATAAAAAATATGTATTGGTTGCTTGGACCTGGCTACAAAAATTATCCTCAAGCCTGTTTGGAGTTATGGCACACCACTATGGCGGTGTGGAAGCGATAGTGATGTACAAATAATTCCAGAACAAGGTACTAAGGAACATCGTTGATATTCCTTGGTACATTAGAAACAGTAACAACCACAAAATCTGGAAATCGATACCGTTAGACAGACTATCTCTATGTTACTCCAAGTGGAGAATTAAAAAATAAGATTATGATGATTCTTACCTCTGCCATGGATGAAAACCACCTCGTCCATGACTTCATTGAGCCTGTTGACTTGTTCGAAACTGAGCACGGCCAGTCGCTGTTGAGATTCCAAATCGTTTTGTTGTTTGGTGTTGACGCTTGTGTTGATGTAATCGTTGATGGTAAGGTCTTTCATAGCGCCTAGTTCATCGTCGTCTGAATCATCTTCGATTCCGCACTGAAACAATAAGAGGAGTACGTTAGACAGATGCAAACAATTTTTTTACAAGAAAAGGTTTAATCAGATATTTCACAATCCTTGGACATGTTGTTAAAAGACAATTAACTATTTTTGAAGATATTCTTCTTTAGCGGCGAATCGATTGAGGGTAAAATTTGATTGATCCGCGCGCATGCGCACACCGACAGTATGGTATTAGTTGTTATACGGGCTCTAATTGGGTGTTGAAATTTTGAAATGATCTGTCAATAATTGTTCAATATGGAGGTTATCGGTAAACAAAAATATAGTATAATATTAGTTTTTATTGATGTGTGGACAGAAATAAAATCAAATTTATAATTATAGTGACTTTTTAAATAGTTTTGAAAAGCTGCAGGTACGTAATTCTAAATGTTTCAGTTGGAAATACCTAATAGTTTCAATACCTATCTATTTGGAAAATGTAAACAAAATAATGTAGTTACCTATTAGTAGGCAATGCTTTAATTTACATAATCTGATTACGAACAAACTTTCTACAAATCTTCATTTCATATATCGTTTTCTTACTCTATATTTTGTTGTATTTTATTTCGACAAAAATCAAACTAATAATTTTATTAAATTCATATAAATTTATGGTGTAAACGTTTAGTTTGTGTATATTCCCACATGACGTATACGAGAGTTTGGTGCAGTTTAAAATGGCGTCAACTTTAGTACGGCGCGGTAGACGTGAAGTGGGTTCAAGCCCCAAGCAAGTTATTTTTTTATTTTTTTTTATAGATTTTATGATTGTAAGTATATTATTATATAATTTTTGAAGATATTCTTCTTTTTTGAAAGTGGTAGATAAGAAAGTTAGTTTGATTTTTAAATAAAATAAGTACAAATAACCTTTTAAGTATATTTACTTCGTTTAAATTACCTATTATATAATAGACGAATATCTTCTTACGTGCGTACAAAGTACACACACATTCTTTTTTTTTTCAAGGAAAATAGTCACTGAAGATAAGAACAGACCAAAGAGTATAAAAAATAAAGTTTTATTTGACATGGTATGGTTGTAGGTATGTTTTCTACGTATTAATTAGATGAGCTGTATAAAAAATTTGATTATCCAGGTTTTTCCATTTTTCACATGTGAAAAACAATTATATTTTTAGCTGTATCATTCCTATTATTACCATCCTCATTTTAAATCATTACCTACCTTAGCTAACCCTCATTAATAATTCCTACCCTGGAATTTCCCTTTCCTACCCTCCTACCAACTTTACCCCACCCTGGAAAAATACAAACATTTCTTAGACAATGCAAACGAAAAATATCTTTCAGATTTTGGTGCTCTTTGAGAATAGACGTGCTTTTTTTCGCTCTTTCTGCTTCTGGCTCAAAACAGACGCGTTTTTCGATATGTCTTACAAATTGGTTCCCGTAGATAACAAACGCTTTTGTACACTGTATCCGCAAAAGACATATTAAAACTTGTACGAGAATCTACCACGTGTGAACCCTGCTTATATGACGATTAACCCTCCGTCAGTCGCTATCGGTGTCACACACCGACGACAGAATTATTCATTCGGGATTTACAAAATAACTGGTTTTTTCTATCGCCACTTTCTGTACCTCTTCCTATCAACTAACCTCGTGTTAGTATACATTCTTACCTACTTGGGTACAGTTGTGCGAGTTTTATAGCTATTTTCGGTGCAAGACTCCGTAGCGACTAATGGTGTGGTTATTACTTTATTGGCATAACTTGCAGTTCAGGTAAAGATTTAGCATCTTATTATTGCATTTTATCGGTAAGTTTTGGTCAAATCGTATTTATAGATGTCCTTTGAAGCCGAACAAACACGTTTGTTGGAATTATGGGAAATGGTTCCTAGCGAATAATTTTATATTACAAATAACAATATGTATATTGTTATACTAGGGTTTTTCATTTTATATCTGTTGTTTTTCAATAAAACATTTTCAAAAATATTTTTCAGTCATTCCTATACACAATATAAAATATTTGTATGAATTTTATAGCAGTAACTATTTTTTTTTAAATTGTCGGTCTCTGACACCGTAGCGACTCTTGATGCTCCGTTTATCCTAGCGACTAACGGAGGGTTAAGAGGCGCAAGCATTTCGGCGTTATAGTCTGCTGCATATGATTGAGGAGAGCAAACAAAGAGTTAAAAGAGATGTAAGAAGAAGACGAAACTTCTGGTTACGAAATCTAAGGTAATGGTTTGGTGTGAGTTATAATCAACTATTTAGAGGTGTTGTAAGTAAAATAAGAATTGCTGTGAGGATATCCAATCTTCGATAGAAGATGGAACCTTAAAAAGCAGATTATTATTTTAAATATTCTAATGAAATATAATCTGATTTATATATAACTAGTTCTGATGAATTTAGTCCTGTCACCAGGGGGTTACAACGGCCTCCTTTATTCAGGTGGACATACCCAAGTTTTTTATGTATTTTGACCCGTAGAACACGAATTTTTTGGGTAACAGTTGATCCGGATGTCGATAAGATTGTTATAAACAAAAAACTTGAGGAATTACATAACAGCGATTTTTCGCAAAACAAAACATTTTTTTGTATTTTTTGGGTCATTCTAAGTAAAAAATGTTCCTACAATTTTTTTCGTAGGATGCATAGTTTTTGAGATAACCGCTGTTGAACTTTCCAAAAAATCGAAAAAATGCAATTTTTGAACCCGAATAACTTTTGATTAAAAAATAAAATAGCAATTCTGCTTACCGCATTTGAAAGTTTAAGTCAAATTATATCGGTTTTGATTATTTGCATTGCTAAAAATTTATTTTTTTATTGTTAAACAAAGCTATAAACACATAGTATTTCCCGTGCCTAATACATGCGTTTTAATGCATGCTACGTAGATATTGCCTCGCATACACTTGTACCTACTCTACCCTCTCGTTCGAGCTAGCACTATGCGTTTATAGCTTTGTTTAACAATAAAAAAATAAATTTTTAGCAATGCAAATAATCAAAACCGATATAATTTAACTTGAACTTTCAAATGTGGTCAGCAAAATTGCTATTTTATTTTTTAATTAAAAGTTATTCGGGTTCAGAAATTGCAGTTTTTCGATTTTTTGAAAGTTTAACCGCGTTTATCTCAAAAACTATGCATCATACGAAAAAACTTGTCAGAATGTTTTTTGCTTAGAATGACCCAAAAATACAAATTTTGTTTTGCGAGAAATCGCTGTTATGTAATTCCTCAAGTTCTTTGTCTATAACAATCTTATCGACATCCGGATCAACTGTTACCCAAAAAATTCGTATTCTACGGTTCAAAATACATGAAAAAACTTGGGTAAGTCCATCTGAATAAAGGAGGCCGTTGTTCCCCCCTGGCGACAGGACTAATCGGCAAGAAGTTGCTAAATTATTTATTTTAAAAACATATACAAAGCACCAATTTATTTTTTTCATATACATATACCCCGTTAACCGTGACGCACTGTATATCCAAACTACTAATAACAGAATTTTAATAATATATACTTTTGTTCTAGGAACAGTAATTTTTAGATAGCGTTTATCAGTTTTTTCTGTATTTACATTTAAAGTACTTAACTTTTTTAACTTACAAAAATGTAGATATTAAAAAACGTTTATATAAAATTGTTTTCAGAATGTTATAAGCTTTTATTACAATCTTTATGGCTCTTTCTTCCGGGTTGTTGTTTATATAGGGGCGGTAAGCACAGCAAGGATAGCTTCCTGCATCAGCAAGGACTCTACATCAGCGGGAAATAAATAAGCTGCTCAAAGAGATGAATTGACAGAAGAGTGAAGAAGATGCCTCAACGATTTATTGCATGAGTCACCAATTAGTTTCCATGGGGGTCCGTTTCGAAAACCTATGACACTTCCTGGGTCCGGATTTATGCTGCATGTGTCTAGCTGTTCTGATTCGGTTTCTTTGCGGATTCTTGTTAAAAAATATCCCCTATAAACAAATCAGAAGGGTGCCGGTAGAAATTTTTGGGCAGAAATTGTTTAACATTTTTTTTAACAAATTCAAAATATCACCTTTTTTGCCTGAGAAAATATGTTTTTAGGATTTTAAACAAAAAATATCTGTCACTTTATTAAAAAACTTTTAAGAGTTTTCAAGCATCGCAAATGCATATTTTTGCATTTTTCAGATTTTAAATCGCTTATAACTCGAAAACTATCAACTTTTCAGAAATATGACAAGAGACCTTTTTTGTTTACAATTATCCAAGAAAACTAAAAATACATTTTTCGAGGCAAAAAAAAATTTTTAATTTGCTTAAAAAATGTTTCACCCTTTTGATTTGTTTAAAGGGGACATTTTTGAACAGGAATCCGCAAAGAAATCGAGTCAGAAACATTTTTCATACGAAAGTGGCCTCACACATGGACTAATGTGGAAAGGAAAACTAATAATATCTGATTGTTTTTTTGGTTACTGTATACTTTCCTGTAAGTTTTCCTGGTACGATAAATAAAATATAAATTCATTGTTTTGATGTTATTATCAGTATATTTTGAAAACAGCAGTATTGTAAATTGTTGCTGAGAATATTTTAAAAGTTGGGAATTTATATTTTGAATGCTAATGAAGTTTTTAGACATCTTCAATTTTGTAGAAAGGAAACTGAGGAATTTAAAATAAATAATCATAGTACAAAATGCTAATTAACATATTATCTTTTCTACATTAGTTTCAATGCAAGGTGTTTCAATGCAAAATTATTTTAATTAAATGCACATCTGGAAAGTACTCCTACTTAACATATTATAGTAGAGAGGAAATGAATATAAAAAATACACATGACAATTTTATATTACAGTTTACTGAATTTCAAAATTAATGATTAGTAAGTATAACAATAAGGGAACTCTTTACAAAATTAAATTATCAGAGAGAAAAATGACTTTTTTATGTACAACCTGTCTTTGGAGTGAGTTTCGTGCAACTGAGTCTCATTAGGGAGTTGAGATATTCATCTGTAAAGTGAGATCTCTACTGATTTTTAATTAAGTTTATTCTTGATAAAGCGGCTTCGCACACATAAGTTGAGCCAAACATAGTACACAATTTCATGGCCAAACATTTTCAAAATTGCCAATTACTATGCATATTCTGAATTTATTTACGGTCCGCACAAAAACCGGACCGCGGTCCGCTAATTGGTGACCCCTGATGTATTGTATTGGTTAACATGGGCAGGTTATGTGGTAAGATTACAGATATTACAGAAGTACAAAGTGCTAAACACAATGTTTTTTGAGAGACGTCTCAGAAGAAGATGGAAGATTGTTGTTGAAGCCGATTTATCTAGGATTAGAGTACAACACCGGGAAATGGAAGCGTAAGATCGTAGAAAATAGAGAAGATGAGCTATACTATCGCCATTAGCTCCCCATCCGCATTAAGAGAGGAGTGACACAAACTAGCCCTAGAAGACGTCTTCAAAAAGACAAATTGGTCAACACTGTCATTAACGTAAATGACAAGAAGATAAACCACCTCAGATTCGCTGACAACATTGTGATTATAACGAGCTCATTTGGGGAACTGCAAATTATGATGGAGAAACTCGCAAGCAGTTCCAAATACGTCGGCCTAAAATGAACATAAGAAAAACAAAAATAATGACAAACACAGATGACCTCAGATGTAGAGCCCAACTATAAATGGCAGTGAGATAGAAAAAGTCCAGGAATATATGTACCTACGCCAAATCCTGAAACTTGACAAAGAGAACCAAAGTGCGGAAATTACTAGGAGAGCAAGACCAACATGGGCAGGATTTGGAAAAACTTAGTTGGATACTTAAGAACCGCAAAATACCCCAATACTTGAGGAGCAAAGTGTTCAACCAGTGCATCCTTCCTATGGATGTCATACCTGGATCCTAACCAAGCCAATAAGAATAAACTAGCCACAACAGAAAGAGCAATGTTAGGTATACGACTGTCAGATAAAAAGAGGAACGACGGGGGAAGATCAAAAACAACAGTCGAGGAACAACAAAAGTTACCAAACTTAAATGGAGCTTCGCAGGCCGCCACACTGCTAGACAAAAAGACCAACGTTGGAATGCAACAATACAACATTCGAGACCTTACCAAAATAAACGTCCGAGAGGAAGACCACAGATGAGGTGGGTTGATGATATTAAAAGAGTAGCCGGAACTAATTGGAAATATGTTGCTTAAGATAGAGACCGATAGAAGGAGTTGGGAGAGCCTTATGTCCAAACGTGGACGATAGAAGAGAGAAGCTAGCTAAGAAGAAGAAAATGATGAGATATACTATACTGCAGCGGTTCTCAATTTGTGGTACATGTACCACTGGTGGTAATTCCATTATTTGAGGTGGTACACAAAACGCAAAACAGCCAAAATCAGCACCACTATTAAGTTAATTAGATCGCCTAGCTAGATAGGAATTTCAGTTAAGTGGTACCAAAAATAATAATAAGTATTTTTTTTATATATTTTATTCTGGCCTTGGTTCAGAACCTTTAGCCACGTAACTACATATAAAATTATTATTTTTCGTTCATAAGTATAAAATTGTCCAGTATACACTTAAAAATAAAAAATAAAAAAAAATAAAGCTTACAAATAACAATGCCTACGTACTATGTTAATAAATACAACTATATTAATTTTTTTTCGCTGTGTCTAGGTACACGCTAACGTGTACGCAAATAAAAAAGTTACGTACACGCGAAACGTCATCAAGTCAGTGACGTCACTATTTAGCGTGCACTGTTACTGGTTTTTTGCATACACGCTAACTTGATAAGTACTTGTATATACCGCGAGTATCAGAGAGTCAGAGTATTAGAATTTGTCTAATCGCGTTGTTTTTACTATAAAGAGTTTTCTTATTTTTTATTTGTTTAGTGTTTTTTTTTAATTAACTATGGAATGTGGACAATTATTTAGTTCTTTTAATGAGTTTTATTTTAAAACAGTATGAAAAAGATAAAGAGACAAAAATTCGTGATAAGGGTAGTAGAAATATTAAGATAAAATATACAGGGCGATTGCTTTGTTTGATAAAGCTTAGTAGATCCGCTATAGTAATATAAATATAGCAATAAAAATTAGTAACAAAAATTGTAACAAACTTTGAGCTTCATAATATTACAAAATTAGTTAGAATGTTACAGGGCGTTCGATAACATAGTGGCAGACCAAACTTATATATTTTTTAATGGAACATCCTATATTTTATGTTCGAAATCTTCTTAACTTTCTCATCAAAAAATATAAAGGTTTATTATGTTATAATATAGGGTATTTACAAAGTTATAACCAATTTTCTATGAAAATAGTACTAAGTTCAACTCCCTGTATAAATGGAAATAAACACAACAGCATTGGTTTATAAACTGGTATAATTAACTTACGTATAAAAATTATTTTAACAGTATATTTTGTACATGTCAACTAAATATTTATTTTGTTAACTTAAATATTATACTTTTATATACATATTAATTTATTACAATTAAGTTTGAAACATCTGAATGAGTCGGCTTTCATTCCCCTTCCCTTAATAACAAATATTGTTCTATCAAACAAATGTAAAACATACCATACCAAAATAGCGTGCACCAAAATATAAAGTCACTGGCTGCATTCAGCAGAAAACTGCGATGACTAATCGATTACTTAGCGATGTGTAATCGCTAACGATTCTTCTGAATGGTATACTTTCATGTACATACGAAACAGGTTATGACAACTGTCACATTTTTCAAAATGATTTGCAAATACGTGAAAGACACCCCAAGAACAGAAATAAAAATTATTATGAAATGGTAATTTATAAATAACCCCATTTAATTCATACATATTTTCAAATTCTTGAATTTCTTGCGACATAGGTAAACCTAATAGGTACATACGAATAATCCAACAAAGCAGCTCAGATATTTATCAGCGTGATTTATATGCCTTTTAGCCTTCCTTGCCTTCAATTCATGTTTTTTTAAGATACATAACTTAAAATATACGTGTTAGACACACGTCATACGTCAATCTTATTTTGATTTGCTAAGAAATCATATTTCAAAACCGATGTTTAAAATGGCGACCGATAAGCCATCGAATGATAACTAATCGACAATTTATGTGGCATTCAGCAGAAAATCACTAAGCGATTAGTCATCGATTGAGTCTGCTGAATGCACCCACTGTGCACGCTAAATAATGACGTCACTGGCTTGATGAAGTTTAATTCGCGTGTACCAACTTTTTTTATTTGCGTACACGCTAGCGTGTACGTAGACACAGCGTTTATCTTAATACTTCTGCTACCGTTAATCATGAATTTTTGTCTCTTATCTTTTTCATACTGTTTAAAAATAATGTTAAACTCATTAAAAGAACTAAATAATTGTCCACATTCCATAGTTAATTTAAAAGAAAAACACTAAACAAATAAAAAATAAGAAACTCTTTACTAATCAATATTAAAATGTGAACACACGCGATTACACAAATTCCAACACTCTGACTCTCACTCGCGGTACACATATACTTACCACAGCATACACGCGGCTTAAGTTAGCGTGTACATATGCAAAAAACCAGAAACAGTGCACGCTAAATAGTGAGGTCACTGAATTGATGACGTTTCGCGTGTACCTAACTTCTTTATTTGCGTACACGTTAGCGTGTACCTAGACACAGCGATTTTTTTTTCACTACGGTAAGAACTAAAACATACATAGGTTACAAAATAATATAATTAATTACAGTAAATATCTCATTCATATATTACATAATACAAAAGAAATACCTATTCATTCAAACGATTAGTTTTACATTCACACTTTTAATTTAATTTTTTGAAGAAATGTCGGTGATACATGACTAAAAAGATTGAGAACCGCTGCTATACTGGATGCAGCGAAAACTCCATCCGAGTTGTAAAGCCAGTGAAGAAGATACACGGCATACTAGCATATACTCTAAAAGCAATGGACCAGATTGGCATAGCTGTAATACTGGATATGTGCACCATGATGGACTGGAATGACTGGACATGGAAATATTTGCGGATTTTTCCATTTTTATGACTTCTTGAATATTTGTGGGGGCTGCTCATGTCCAGACCAGTTTAAAATATAGTTACAGCTTTCAGTATCTCCAAATAATCTCCGTACTTAACAAACTTCCTTTTTAACCTGGCTGTTTTCATTATCGTTTAGCTGACAATATTAACAAAATATTTAGTAGATCAAGGTCGGCGTTTATCTCTGGCCGGAATTTCAACGGATGTGTGATAATCAACGGCTAGTCTCGGGTTCAATTAGATTTTTGTGTGTAACTATTGTAGGCCAAAAGTAGAGTTAACTATTTTGTAATTGTGTAGCAATTATTTAATTTCGGTCTGTTTCGATTCTTTTCAGGACCAATAAATTAGAATTTCGTAACTAAATAATTAAATAATTGGTATTAATATTTTCGAGAACAAAAGGCAATTAAATTTCGTGTGTTTCCTGTAACAACTGTGGACAGCCTAGGTTCACGTGTTAAATCATTGTTAAAATTTTACAATGATATATTTAATATACTGGGTGTCTCTGCAGCTATAACGAATAGACCTGGATCCCGCGTACCAAAAAAAAGTTTATTAATAGCAAGCTGAAAATTTGTTAATAGCTTAACGGTGCCTAGTCAGACAAACTTTGATGTATAGAAACACTGGAACAAGGGAAGTTTTAATTGTGGAACAGGTTACAAGTTTCGAACACGTCAGACTACGAAGACGTCTCATGTATTGTGTCGGACAGAACTTGCAATTGATTTGTTACCCTTTCATTAAACTCTCATGAAAAAATCAGACTGCTATTTACCACCAATTAAAATCCTGTCATTTGACACAAGTTCTACATGTCGGACTTATTAAAATGCCCAACGTATTTGTCGGACAAACATTTTTTCATATATTATATAAAGTTTGCTATTGAATAAACTTAAAAACAACCTGCTAGTTTTCACAATCATACACTTGTTAGGAAGACACGTTCCACAATTAAAATCACGTTCCACAATTAAAATCACGTTCCACAATCAAAATCACGTTCCACAATTAAAACTTCCCCTGTTCCATGTTCCCATACATCAAACTTTGTCCGAATAGACACCATTGCTGTTAACAAATTTTCAGCTTGCTATTAATCAACTTTAAAAGAAGTAGAAGAAACAAGAAACAATGAAAAACCAATTTTCGGGACAAGTGAAGTGAAAAGGGGATGTCAAATAAAAGAATCATATAAAACTGAAAATGTTGAGTATATAGAAAATATAATGTAGCCAAAAGGAACCGGCAATTGGTAAGAAAGGGTTTGCTGAAATACGAAGGATAAAAATATAAGAGAAATACTGAAAAAATGTATGGAGGATATGAGATATACAAGATATTCGAAGATAAATTACAACAAAAAATGAATAGTGAATAATAATTGTGTTTATACAGGCTGTCAAAAATATGAGAGAAAAAAAGTAGACTAGAATAGGTACAGAGAATAAAAGGGACATACTAGTTTGTTGTTAAATGAAATAGTTATAACATGTCGTGGAAAACTTGGGGACAGGAGAAATAAAGGCCAATCATAAATGAGATATAAAGATAATAATTATTAAATTTCGGCAAAAAAGGTAGTTATTTCTAAGACTGGTGAAAATATAGAAGAAATAAGACAGATTGCCTTGAGTAGAGCAGACTATTAAATTTATAAATAGGATTGATGAACTCTAAACAAACCAATAAAAAGTCAATTAATTCCTAAAAGTTTAAATTCGAATATTGTTGACAACTAGGATCATGGTTCTAGTAGTTGTTAACATAGAAGGAATAAGAGAGACTTTCTTAGTAGCCAGACTATTAAATTTATAAATAGGTTTGATAAACTCTCAATAAACCGATAAAAAGCCAATTAACTTCTCAAAAGTCAAACTCATATCTTGTTGACAACTAGGCTCATACGATAAAAATTTTTAAGATACTTGAAGTCAACTTTATAATGACGTACAGTCGGTACAGTTTTAAATAAATTAATAATTTAAAATAATATGTACCAACACTATAGTATCGTATTATATACCTTCAAATTTACAGACGATCAAGAAATAATGGCTCAAAATTATGACGATTTAAACTATATGATCCGAAAATTAATTGAATAGTATGGTATATCGGGTCTAGAAGTCAATAAAAAGAAAAGGTCTTTTGAGAAAGGTAAATTTCCAGAGTGCCTAAAGACGGCCATCATTATTCCTCTTCATAAGGGTGGTGAAAAATCTATTGCCTGCAATTATAGACCTATTGCATTACTACCGGTACTCTCCAAAATTATTGAAAGACTCCTAAAAGCCCGACTTATGTCCTTTCTCGTTGATAACAAGATTTTATCACAAAATCAGTTTGGATTTTTAAATAATAAATGTACCACCGATGCCATGTTTTCTGTACTACATGAGGCTTATCAAGCATTAAACAATAATCTCCACACTGCCACTGTTTTTTGTGATTATGCCAAAGCTTTTGATTGTGTAAATCACGACATTTTGATAAAAAAACTAGATTTCTATGGAATTCGAGGTATTTCTTTGAACTGGTTTCAATCTTACTTGGAAAATAGGAAACAACTGGTTAGAGCAAATGATACAGACTCTAGTCTCAGAAATGTTGTATGTGGGGTACCGCAAGGTTCAGTATTGGGTCCTCTACTTTTCCTTATCTTTATTAATGACATCACTAGTTTAAAAATCGATGGAAAAGTTTTTCTTTTTGCTGACGATACCAGCATCACTTGGAGCAACTCAAATATCGCAACTCTTCATGCTACTATAACTTCTGATCTACTCACAATAAAATCCTGGTAGATTCTAATTTACTCTCTTTTAATGTAGATAAAACAGTAGCATTACCCTATAAAGGAACTCTTCAACCCTTACCTCTTCATAACAGCCAGATCAGTATCGTTGATTCTGTAAAGTTTCTTGGTATTTTTTTAGATAGCAACCTTAAATGGTCCCTTCATATCGATGTGTTAAGCAAGAAACTATTCTCAGCTTGCTTTGCAATAACATCTGTCTCTAAGGAAATGGATTTAGCCTCTTCCAAAATAACATACTTTTCATTATTCGAGTTCCATCTTCGATATGGTCTGCCTTTTTGGGGTTTTGGTACAGCTGCCCAATCCGATGTTATTTTTAAATTGCAAAAAAGAGCAATCAGATATCTGTTTGGCCTCAGAAGAACAACACATTGCAGAAGCTACTTCAAAGATCACAGAATTCTAACATTACCTTCTTTATATATTTTAGAAACTGTTTGCTTAATTCGTAAACATCTACATGTTTTTCCAGAAAGACCTAGACATGACTATTCCACCAGAAATTCTACTTTTGACATCTATTTACCGATCCCGTCCAGTGAGTTAGTAAAGAAATCTATATTATAGTCTGCAAAAAAACTATACAACCATCTCCCTCTACAACTTAAATCTGCAACATCTTTCCCCAAGTTCCGTAAAATGACTAAAGCCTATTTATCTGAAAGAACATATTATTCAATAGCAGAGTTTCTTAACCAATAACTAAGAAATTACAGTATTGTTATGTATAAGTAGAATCTTAATCTATATTTGAGTGTCATATGCAGCAGCATAACTTATTAAATTACTTATTAAATTTCTTAAGGTAGATTACGCAATTTGCAATTTTTTTTTAATTTTGCAATAGATTGTTACTGATTTTTATTTGACTTTATTATGTTTTATTTATATTGACGATTTGTATAATTTTAGTAAATTGTATTTGTTATTGTTTTTATTTATAATTCTTGTAAGCTTTGTCTATAAAATTGTTAAATTTTTTATGACAATAAAGCATATTTAAAAAAAAAAAACTTTTGCATTTGATCACAACCAAAAGATCTCAAATTAGACGACATGACTATGAAAAATAACTGCTACGACTACAAATCACTAGGTAACCCGTCAATATTTCGCACGATAGAACATTAGATAAAGTACATAATAACAATATTAAGCAGTATTTTATGGGACCAATGCATCACAAGAAAATAAAAAAAGGTGTTACAAAGTTGCAACAGGGGATATAATATGAGACTATAGTGAAAAGTCTCACAGTATACAGCTCCACTGAAAGGGAGAACACTGGCAACGCGAGAGAAACGGAAGTGGATTTTTGGAGAAGAGCAGCTGGAACCAAGCTGGAACATCTAGAAGAGAAAAGATTACCAACGAACGCATTAGAGAAATAATGGGAACCAAACGAACAATCGCGGATAACTTATCAATAAAATTTAGTTGGGACATATACAAAGAATGGATGAACAACGAATACCCAAAGAAAATACTACAGTGGCAACCAAAAGGACAGAAAAAACGAGGTAGACCGAGAAAAAGTTGAAGCAAAGGAAAAGACAGTTGGAAGTAGTAAAACGGCGGAGAACGTTATAAACTGACATGTAGCACACGCATGTAGCAGTAGTAATAGATTTAAAAAATACCGAAAATTTTATATGATCCTGAGAAAAACAGAATAAAATCTATAATAAGCAACTACAGTGGAACCTCGATAAGTCGGATTAATAGGGACCGCGGCCAATCCGGGTTAGCCGGAGAATATGGTAAAAATTAATAAAACATGGTATACTTACAGAAAACTCCATTATAATTGCAAAAACATGAAATAGGTACAGTTGTATACAGTATTATTTATTTCTTGGTAAAAAACTCAGTCAAAGTGAAATAATGTTGTTTTGTTTGATGAAAATCGGTCCGGGGTATCGGAGGCCGACTTATGGGGGTTCCACTGTACTTATTTACGAAATATAATCACTCAACTCAAATATACAGTCCTCGGCCTGCAGTTGTGATCAGATCAGAACTCTTACGGAGATCTAAACCATACATTCTTCGGTTGCAAAAAACACTTGAAATTAATTCCTTGCCATTATCTTTCCACACACACACATACATACTCAACTCAAGCTCTTTTTGCTGGTAAAATTACAACTACCTTAAATACTTCCTAGAAAATTAGAATTACACACCTTATACAGATACTCCTTAAGTTGCATTTTCCTAAACTATCACTTGACTTAAGCTTTTTCACTTAAATTAAATTTAACACCAGATTGCGCACGGACCGACGATTTGATGATTTGACGACGACGTTACCCTCTCCAACAGCGACTGGCAACTGACGGCAACCGCTAATAAATTTGTTTAAATATTCTAAAAACATCGCGAGAATTATTAATATATCTTATCAGATAAGGGGGCTCTGATGTTTTTTAGCACGTAAAAGCTTGTTAAATATAATATTTAGTATACAAAAAATATAACAAATAAAATATGTTTTGAATTTGATATTGACAAACATTATATTTTTTCCTGATTTGAATTTTGATATAAAATTAGAAATTATATAATACTCAGTTTGAAACAAAATCGTAAACGAGATAAACAAGTTTTAGTCGCAACATTTCACAACATTCTCTTTATTAGCTAGATCAGTTTGACGTCACGCGTAATTTTTTAAGGTTTATTTCACGCAATCTGAACCACATAATGGTGTTTCGACACAATTCATTTTATACCATACGAAAACATTTCAGGTGAATTATTGTTGGTTGACCTTGATTATTTCATATTCGGATTTACTATTTTTTGAAGTTATACTTCTTTAGGCGCGATTGGGAGTGAATTTTTATTATTATGCGCGCATGCGCACACTGACAGTATGGAGTCCGTTGCTAAATGTTAGTTATGTATGTATTAATCCGAAAAAGATGTGGAAAGAATATATTAATGTATTAGGAAATGAATTTATTATAATTTTTGTATTTTTGGATTTGTCTACCTCGGGAATAAGATAATAAAAGTAATATTTACAGTATTTTTATACTTCACTTGGTCTATTTGACACATTGTCTGAGAAATCTTGTAGTCCGCACCCGCACAAACAAAAGGAGTATAGCTCAGTGGTAGAGCGTTTGACTGGAGATCGAGAGGTTCCCCGTTCGAATCCGGGTGTTTTCTATTTTTTTAATTTTTGGTATTGTTTTAGTAAAATTTTTTCGAAAGTAGTAAGTAAAAATTAGTTTAATATTTAAATAAAATATAAATACACTGTTCGAAAGTATATTTATTTCGTTGAAATTGAAACCATATAATAGAAGTATAACTTCTTACGTGCGTACAAAGTACACACACATTCTTTTTTTTTAATGATTGTTCCACATTATTTTCTTGCCTTTATTATTACTTTTCCTCTGGTCATCATCATCATTCAGCCTATACTTATCAACAGCTGGACGTAGGCCTCCTGTAGTTCACCCCAAAATCCCTGTCCTGAGCCGCTTGCATACAATTTTAGCATATACGCTTCAGGTCATCTGTCCATCTTGTTGGTGGTCGTCCTCTACTCCGAAAGGCTTCCTGTCTGGGTGTCCACTCGAAAATACGTTTTGTCCATCTGCCGTCCTTCGTTCTCTTTTGATTATCTTTTGATTATCTCGATTATCTTTTGATGCGTCGGTTACCCCCGATCTATGGCACAATTCTGTGTTGGTTATTAGGTCTTTTAGGGTTAATCCCAACATGGACCGTTCCATTGTCCTCTGTGTTGCTCGAATTTTGTTTGTGGACGTCTTAGTGAGCGTTAGAGTTTCCGTACCATAGGTTAGAACCGGCATCACACATTGATCAAAGACCTTTCTATTTAAGCAGATGGGAAGATGAAACGGTTCGATACGTTACGAGGGTATTTTTTGAACTCTTTAATTATTTTTATAATTATTTTCTCTTGATCTCTTAATTAATTTCTCTAATTTTCGCGTAATTAACTATTTCAAATTATTATATTTAACATTTCTTGCAACGATGTCACACCTAATTATGTTTTGGTATCACTGATGGAACGTACTATATACGCCACCTAGCGAGAAATATTCTTTCGTGTTTTGAAAATTTGACAAGGCGGTCGTGCTTGACTTTACTTGACTGTGAAGTGCGGTGGAAAAAGGTCGGCGGAGCTCTGCTTCCATAATGGCGCAAGGTCTCATTTAAAAAAAAATTATTTAGTGGGAAATACAGTTCCATTGGAAGTAGAAATGGTGTCCCGTGGGTTTGCTAAATCTATCCAGCGTGTTCTTGAGGAAAAACAATAACTAATAAGGAAAATTCCGGTAAATATTTTTTTTACATATAAAGGTTGGGTTGGATCTTACATTATTTTTTCATTTAAAATATTCTTTCCAGTTCAAATTTCCCAGTAAATTTGTTAATTATTGAATTTGGTTTTTCTTATTCATTCCACCGTGTACAATATTTGTTCGGAAAAAGTTCTAATAGTCGTAATTTTTGGTTAATAAAGTTTGAAGTCTGTCCACACCCAATATTTGATAAATTGTTAATAAAAAAATCTAATTTTTGCTGATTTGAAAACGTCTCTTAGCTTTCCATAAGCCGGCTAAGTCAACTCTATTCTACGTATTAGTTCATTGGTCTGGTTATCTCTACTTAAGCAAATTTTGTGACCCAGATATTTGTATGCTACTCTTTGTTCTATACTTGTTCCAGCTATGTTGATGTCCTCACTCAGAACGAGGTTTGTCATCACTTGTGTTTTGAGTCGTTGATCTTTAAACCCACTTGTGTAGAGGCATGGTGGAGCTTTTCGCACATTTCGATGACATGATCAATTCGATCTGTTATCAGGACTACGTCCTCCGCGAACCGGAGGTGACTAAGTTGCTCACCATTTTATGTTTATGCCTAGAGTTGCACAAGTTTGACTTGAATGTTTGAACATGACTTGAGTTTGACTTAATTTCAAGTCAAACTCAAGTCAATCCTTCTGACAAATAATTCAAGTCAAGTCAAACTGGTCAATTGTACAGGTTTGAAAATTCAAACTGTTTGTCAAACTAGTTTGAAAGAGTTTGAAAAATAATTTATTTAGTAGATATACTTTTTTGTCGAGATTGACATGTTAGTTGCCAATTAAGATAAGAAAATTAATAATACAATGAGTGCCACATAAAAGTATCTTGATACAGGAAGCGATTATAATCAAAATAGGGTCGTAAATTTTTTGAAAATGATTCCTGTATGCTTAGAATTGCTTGCTGGCAAGTTTCGTTTTATCGATATAGGGCAGTCAATGAGGGTATGTGGCTCCGAATTCCATCCTACTATATCGATTTACACAGTATCGTGATATTTTCACAGTAAGTAGGGAATAGCCCAAAAAACAAAGTCTACCCTATGCCGATGTGTGCTTTTGTCTTGGGGCGGTTCCCACCCCTTCTCGGGGGTGGAAATTTTTTTGCATAAATAACTACGGAAGTTGCTAGAGAACCTAATACTAAGCAAAAACTGTTCTATAATTTTTTTTTCGGAAACTCATAACTTTTTGAGTTATTCCTGGTTGAAAATTGGCCATTTTCATTGAAACATAACACCTTTTCAAACTGTTTTTTGCGAATATGTACCTTAAAAACTATGCATCTACCTAAAAAAAACTATATGAAACATTTTTGTAGCTTATAAAATAACAGAGAGGATATTTCCTTTATGAATCTTCTAGTTATAACACAAAAAGAGATATGGTAAGTGAAAAAAACCTGTTTTCTTGGTACATGCTCAAATCAGTGTATTTAACTTGAAATAACAGAGAAACGGTCGATTTTAAGTGTATAATGCTACCAATAACTTTTGTTGTGCTTGAAAAGACCTATAAATTAAGCAATATTAAATGTCGATTACATTCAAACTATGCGAGATAAACTGCAAAAAATTTGATGACTAACGTATTTTAAGAAAACAATGAGAAGTATATTTAACCCCTCATCCACAAGAATTTAAATGCATCGTTTCCTTCTACAATACATTTTACTACAGTGTTCTTTTTATGTTCAAAAAGTTGGGCGGGTTTAAAATGAATGGTTTTTGAAAAAAATAAGATCAAATTATTGAGCGCATTTTTAAATTTTCTTAAAAATCTTCCTATTTCTCCATGTAACTCGAAAATGATAAGAGATGCCAAAAAAAGATGCAATACAAAAATGTAGGTTTCTTCTAGATAAACATTTTGATTTTGTTTTTTATAACAGTATCTCTTATAATTTTCAAGTTACATGGAAAAAAAGGAAGATTTTTAAACCATTAATTTTAAACCCGCCCAATCTCGCTTGAATGTAATCGACATTTAATATTGCATATTTGAAAGGACTTTTCAAGCACAATAAAAGGTATTGGTAGCATTATACACCTAAAATCGACCGTTGCTGTTATTTCAAGTTGAATACACTGATTTGAGCATGCACCAAAAAAACAAACTCTTTTTACCTACCATATCTCTTTTTGTGTTATAACTAGAAGATTGAAGAAGGAACAAATCTCTCTGATTTTTTATGAGCTACAAAAATGTTTTATATTTATATAATTTTTTTAGTTAGATGCATTGTTTTTAAGGTGTTAAAAAACCGTTTGAAAAGGTGTTATATTTCATTGAAAATGGCCAATTTTCAACCACTCAAAATGTATTGAGTTTTCGAAAAAAAAATTATAGAACAGTTTTTGCTTAGAATTAGGTTCTCTAGCAACTTCCGTAGGTGTTTAACCAAAAAAATTTCCACCCCCGAGAAGGGGTGGGAACCGCCCCAAGAAAAAAGCACACATCGGCATAGGGTAGACTTTGAATAAGGAGATATTTTCAGGCTATTTCTAAAATTTCATTAAAATCCATACTGTAGGATAGAATTCGGAGGAAATAACCAGTTCTTGCTCTCATTGACTTCCCTAATGTAACTTTTTTATATTTGAGTGTTACTAGATTAAAACAAAAAATTCGTTGGATAGTTTTTTTATATTACCAAGTGTAATTTAATCTAATTTAACAAAAATTTATGAAGGAACAACAAAATATTATATTTTTGATAGAGTAGGTTTAATGAATTTTTTGCGACTTTGCAATGGCCTCTTAAAGAATTAGTTCACTATTTGTCATTTTATAACGCTGTTCTTTATTTTTACATAATACAAGTATGCACTTTTCAATTTTCATTGTTTTGAAATCACCTGCAGCAATATCAAATAAATCAGTATATTTATTTTTCTTAATTAATGCTTCGACTACAGATTATTTCCTCTTAATTTTTGCAGTGGGAATACCTTCAAAATCGGACTCAATTTGATCTGGTACTTATTCGGAGCCGAAAAATATTCAGGTTCAGATATTATTTCACAAAGCACACACTTCAAAACGAACGTAATAAACAAGCCAAGCATATACTTCTTAATATGAACTACAAACTAATTTGCGGAGTAGCAGAGTAGTGCAGATTCTCACCTATCCAAATAAGTCAAAACAAAAGTCGGTACGCTCTCAATTAGAATTGGAAATAAACACGTTGCGCAATATGATATTCAAACTTCAAACTGTTTGAAGAAGTTTGATTTCAAGTCAAACCTAAAGATATTGAAATCAAGTCAAGTCAAACTTTTTTACAAAAAAAGTTTGGTTTTCAAGTCAAACACACGTATTCCAATTAGGTTGTGAACAATTTTTGGCCAAATGGTATCACCCTGGAGAACTCCACGACGAATGTTGAACCTGTGTGTATCTTCATGGAGTACCTCTCTCGCCATACATCCTACTTATTTAGTGTTTTCGGTATCCTCTTATTCTTCTTAGCTCGCAAAAACTGACGTTATACCGATCATCATCTTCATCAATCACACCCGATTTGTCCATTCTTGACCATAGGCTTCCTCCAGATATTTCCATCTTCTTCTGTTCTGCGCCTTGGCTATCCAATTGGTCACAGTTCTTTTGAGGCTGTCGATCCATCACGTTGGGGGGTCTTCCTCAGCTTCGCTTGTCTGTTCGTGGTCTGCTAAGCATTCAGCGCAGACACCACATTTCAAAAACTTCAAGTTTGTTAATGAATCTGACCTTTAACGTCCATGCTTCGATGTTAAGCAATAAGAAGAAAACGTGGATCTTAGGTGGAAACTACAGAAACCCCTAGAGACGACAGGAAACCAATGCCTCCTCTACTTGGAGAAAACGGCATAGTATACGTACGTATACACTACCGAAGACAAGGCCACAGTCATGAAAATCAGCCTAGAAAGAGAGTCTTTCACGAACTAGTGAAGTCGAAGAAAACTACTACAGAATACCACGGCAGAAGCAGAAGAAATACACATCCACAAAAGAAATGAGCGACCTAATTCGGAAAACCGTATCAAAGAATATACTGGGAATAGTTCTATGTAACTTTTTATATAATTTTTATCACATTTATTTCGTTGCAATTATTTTTATTATCTACCTACTGTAAACGTTTCCGCCGAATATATCTTTCGAGGAATCAATTATCAAGCAGTGGTTTAATAACAAAAGGTAGGCGATCCATCAGTTACTACATGAATTTTGCAAACAATAGCTATGACGTACAAATACGATAATTCTATTCATGACGTATATACCAGTGATTATTGGTTTTCTGCAAACCAAAATTAAGGCTGTGTACGTTTGCGATCGTTACTTTTATTGATTTATAAATATATAGAGTGCGTTTTACTAGATTGCGTTAATGGTTACTTTATGTAATATTTTTCTAATTAATATTGGCCATAAAATTCATTGTTTCTGAAGAATTTGCAACAATATGATCGCGATAAAACCTAACCATAAAACTACAAAACATAAAACCACAAAGTTATTGCAAAAGTAATATATAATTACAAATCGATATTATTCTTGGTGTGATTGGGGGGAAATTGAGGCGATTTTCTTGTGGAATTTTAATTATATTATAGTTTAATTATTCATACATCATCAACGCTATAATAGCGAATATGCACATAAAGGCAAAAACTGCTATTAAAATGGAAAATAAAATTTCAAACACATATCCTGTCATAAAAGGCTTGACGTAAGTAAGTATGTTCGTAATCTCTAACTGTATTCAAAATAATATATAATCAGGAAGCATTAAACAACTGGAGGAGAAACAGAAGATGCACAGGGATGGGAATAGAACTTAGAACAAGTACAGAACCAATCTTTTCTTAGCAGATGATGAAGTGATTATACATAATAAACGACTAGGAAGACATGGATTATACGATTCGAAAGTTATTCGAAGAATACGAAAATTGGGGAATATCCATCAACATTAACTAACAGGAATAGAATTAAGGACGAAAAAAGAGACCCATAACAACTCTCGATAACAGATATAAAAAATACATCGGTCAAACTGGCAGAACCTTTGACAAACGGATAGCAGAACGCAAAAGGGCTTTCAACAATAGAAAAACAGACACTTCTACATACGCACTTCACCTTCTAGATCATAATCATTCTTTCAATGAAGAGTTTCAAATTCTGCGTATCCAAAATAAAGGCCTTAAGCTATCTCTTTTAGAATCTATGGAAATTAATAAATTGAAAAATACAGATATAATTCTGAATGACCAACTCGAGACACACAGCTCCCCATTCCTCAACCTCTTCAGTTAAAGATATAAAAAGGCAAACACATTGTAAACTATATCACTTGAGAAAGGCACTCTGCCGAAACAGCTGTAGTCACTTAGTTGTAATAAATTTTGTGGAAGTATAGAAAACAAACGTTTTCAGTGTTTTATTGTTAGATAAAATGAACTTCCATCAAGTAACGGTCGAATCCATCAATCAGATATAAAAAATGCGAACAATTCAAACAATTTCGGACGCTTTTTGTGTCAGAAAAGGCTTGAGATAAATATGTTCTTTATCTTCAACTCTATTCAAAATCTATGTTCAGGAAACATTAAACAACCAGGGGGCAAAACTGCACAGGGATAGGAATGTAACATGGAAACAAGTACATTATAAATCTTTTCTTCGTAGACGATGAAGTGATTATGGCAAACACTGAGAAAGACATCGGTTATATGATTAGAAAGTTAACCGAAGAATATGAAAATGGCAGCTATGTACGCCGCTGCTCCCGCTTGGCGGCGCTAGTGTAGTTGGGGGGTCAACGTTTTGACAATTCGTGAAGTTTGTATATTGTGTTTTTGTGTAATATTTAATAAATAATAAATTATGGCAGAAAAGTACGAATATTGGACTGTTTGTGCGTTGAAAAAAGAATTGAGGAAAAGGAATGCGAGAGTTACTGGAAAAAAGAAAGCCCCTATCGAAAGATAAACTACATATATTAATTATCGTGTTAATGTTTTATTTCACAAATTTATTCTTCTCATTTTATTTTCTCAAATTAAATTCACACATCGAAACAAATATCTTCTTCCTTCTTGTATGTAGGCTTTAAAACCTGTTTCTTCTTCAATATTAGCCTCCTAAATTGTTTAAATTATCGCACCATCTTTTTCTTGGTCTGCCAATACTTCTTCGTCGATTTGGTGACTTACCTCGTGCTATTAGTACTATCCTATCCTCTGCCATTCTACTAACGTGTTCGTTTAACTCCTGTTTCCGTTTTGTCACCCATCCATTTATATCTTGTACATTGCATGGTCTTCTTATGTTTTCGCTTCTCTCCCTATCCAACAGACTTTTCCCTGATATTCGTCAAAGTATTTTCATCTCTGTTGTTTCTAGTAGTCGTCTCGTTTTAGATGTGTCAGGTCTTGTCTCCGTATGTCAATATAGGTCTAATTGCTGCTCTATAGATTCTTGCTTTTGTGTGTGGTCTTAGGTGTTTGTTTTTCCAGATGGTGTCATTAAGAGATACCGCCGCTTTACTTACTTTTAAGCTCTGTTGTCGTACTTCCTCTTCAACATATCCGTAACTGATTATATCTATTCCCAGATATCTAAACTTTGCTTCCTGCTTTATTATTTTTCCATCAATTTCGATTTTACATCGTAGTGGGTATTTAAATATTGTCATACATTTGGTTTTTTCTGCTGATATTATTATATTGTATTTCTTGGCTGTTGTATTGAAGATGTGTGTTAATCTTTGGAGATCGTCTTCTGTCTCGGCGATTAATGCGGCGTCGTCTGCATAACATAATATTTGGATTTATTTGTTCCCCATTTTGTAACCATGACCTTTACGTACCGCTTCTATTATTTCGTCCATTATTATATTAAAGAGCAGTGGGCTTAACGAGTCACATTGTCTGACTCCGCATTGTATTGGTATACGTAAACTGTGTTAGTTTTCCATTTATCTTTGCCTGTATTCGATTAAGGAAGTAGATGTTTCCGATGGTTTGTATAATATTTATTGGTATGTTTCTTCTATACAGTAAGTGTAAGACGTCTTCGACTTGGATGCGATCGAAAGCCTTTGTCAGGAGTCAGGTCTATAAAACACAGATATGCTGGTTTATTGTACTCGATGGCCTTTTCTGTGATTTGTCTTAGTACAAATACGGTGTCTACACAGGATCTTCTGGATCTGAATGCTTGTTGTTCATCTGATAAAGTTGTTAGTTTATTGATTTTGTTGGTTATAACTTTTGTGGTTAGCTTAAGTACGGTGCTCAGTAGATTTACACCTCTATAATTGATGAGGTCTTCTTTGTCTACTTTCTTGAACATTGTGATCCTTACATAAAACAAATCACAACATAAAACAAATATAATATGCAATATTTACTTAGAAATAGATTGATTTGAAGGGTTGACGTAAGTTGACTTGACCTCCAACTACACAAACGCCACCTACGTTGAGCTTTCCAGATTAGCTGTCATTGGGAATTTACTGTTAGCGCAAACCACTTTTGCCGCTAAATATTTAAATTAAACACATAGCTGTAATTTCTACGCACAGGGTACGGAAGAACCGTTATTGCGCATATGCGCATGACACATTACTAGTAATTCGCAAATGGCGAAATGAATGACACATCGTACCGTCCGCGAAGTAATCAACAATTTCGACAAAAATCAACCATCGCATCGGTGTGATCCAGAATTTATCGAAAGTTGCAATTTTGGTATGCATGAAAAAAGCAGAAGTAACTGGTGCCCCAGATCAGGAAACGACAGCAGCAAATGGTGAGTACCCTGTTTTTATCAGTTGTGTGTTCACCGGATCATCATATCTTACTTATTTATCAATTTGTGCGCTAACACTCACCATCAACTTTAGCAAAACGGAATATCCTAGAATAAGGGACAAAGAAAGAGACCCCACAACTCTCGATGAGAGATATAAAAATTAGATACCTAGGGACAGTGATAACGAAGCAAGGAACAACGAAATGGGACATCGAGCAGAAAATAGAACAGAGCCGAAATGTGGTACAAACACTAAATTCATTGCTTTGGTCTCATAAAATTATTTTAGAAACAAAAATGACAATCTATAAGTGGGTTGTAGAACTAATTGTGACGTATGGATCTGAATTTTGCCAAATGACGATGTAAAAAGAGAAAAACCTGTAAGTGGTAGAAATGGACTATCGCTGAAGAGCATGCCGAATATTCAGACTTGATCACATTTCATCTTATATCAAAAAAATAAGAAGAACAGGAAGGATTTACAATACCAAAATACAATAAAATCCAAACAACTCTTATGGTACGAGCATGTAATGGGAATGAAAGATGAATGATTGCCAAAACAGGCCTATACCCTCCATGGAATAGAAGAAGGAAAAAAGACCAGCATTAAAATGGAATAAAGCAATCAGAGAAATAATCAGAGATCCATAAAAAGAGGAAGAATGAACCAACCGAAAGAGGTGGAGGTCGATCTTGCATCGAATGGGCAAAGAACAAACTGATCGAAATCATGATTTGACAGCTATGGAAAGGAATGTATCACGATGATCATGCAGAGTATTGGGGTCGGAAATGAACAGATAAGAGAAATCATTGAGGCCGAAAAGACAATCACGGAATATATTGAACACCAAAAAATAATTCAAACTTTTTAATACTAGTATTTAGAAACATATTGCTTTCTACCATTGTCTTCTTAATGAAACTTCTTCTCGTGTCTGAAGCAGTGACTGATGTATTTCACTTAATTGTCACAATAAATATTGTAAAAAAAGTGTTCTCACATAATCTTAAAAAATGTATATAGATAAGCGCCAACATTGATGATTCAGTATCACTATGTCTACCATACATTTATTGTTAACAGACATTTTTGAACAAGTGCCAACTTGGCACTCATATCTCGAACACAAGTTACTGCAAAAATATCAAGTAGGATACGTACACGGCAAAAATGAAAATGGCGAGAAGCCATTTCTGTCCGAAGTGAAAAATGGCTTTTTGATTCTTGATATGTTAGTTACAGTTTATTTAACAATAAAGTTTGCACTGGTATTTTTGAACACTTTATGAATGTGCTTTAAAAGCAAGTTAGTTAAAATATATAGACGAAGTAAAACATAATGGTAAACTGTTTAATTTTAAATGTGCAGATTCTAGAATTAGAAGGTAAGAAGATAAAACAATATCTGTGTAATTGATTAGGGTAGTGCTAGTTTACCTCATCCCGAACCTTGGATAAAAATGTTGCACAAATATTACACTAAAGCAACGCACAAAGAAAATAATAGTGTAATTTTACTGCATTTTTTTTATTTTGTCTGAAAAATTCACATTTTTCGAACACTGGAAACTACAATCAACTACAAAAGGCTTATGAGAGAAGAAAAATCGTGGAAAAAACTGGAAGTGGTAGAAATGGACTATCTAATTACAACGTGTTGGATATCCAGACTTATCACATCACAAATAAAAAAATATAAGAAGAAGAACAGGAAGGATTTACAATACCGAAATACAATCGACTCCAAACAACTTTTATGGTACCGGCATGCAATCCGAATGAGAGATCATACGAAACAAAATATTAAAAAAGATTTAATTAGCTTATGAGTTTCACGAGATCACAACGTCAAGTTTTTTATTTTTAATGATTTTTGAATTTTTGGTATCACTCAGAAATCAAAAAAATGAAATTTTTAGTAAAAATTTTGTGAAAATCAACACATTTATTATTTTTGAACAAAAAATAAGCAAAAAAAGAAAAATATCTCGACGTTGTTATTCGAATTGTCGAATTCAAACAGATGCTGTAGATAGGATAGTACAAATAAATTGGGAGTAATTGGCACTGTGGATATGACATAAAAAGGGGGATTCCAAAAAAAAATTGAATTTACACAGCACAAGATAGGAAACACTATAGACATTTGAATAACTGTTTTTAACAGTGGACGAATAATGATGTGTGATTATTATAGTGATTTCTAAGTTATCCAGGCCATGTAAACATCTGGATAGATTTAATAACAGAGAACGGCTTCAGTAAGTAATAACAAACTAGTTATAGACTATTTTAAAATTTTCAAGATCATAAAATGCTCACTTTTGTAGCGCGCTGTATACTACGACATTTTATGACTCTACTTACTTCGTATTTCATTTATATATAACACATAATACCACCAATTTTATATGCTACTATATTATGTCTGTATACGACACAAAAACACACACCATCTCCGAAATTAATCACGATAAAGACTAACAATGGTTTTTACGCCCTAATGATTGTGTAGCCGCACATGACTAAGCCCACGCTAAGGTCTCTTGTTATATACAATTTAATACCCGCCGAATATTCCAGAAGCTTCTTTATACTCGTAAAATTTTCTTTTGTATTTCCCGATTTTATTAGAATATTCGTTTAAATTTCAAATATTAGATATAGCATATACAGCGTGTCTACTTAAGTTGGTAACATATGGGAAACTTTTTTATTATTAGTTTTACCATTCTTCATAAAAAGTTCTGCATAGTCTGAAACTTGGGGTCCAACCGTCAGAAATCAAACTTTATCAATTTTATACGAGATATATAAAAAATATGTATTTTGCTCAAGAGTAAAGTAGGTATATTAATTTTTTTATGTACCTATTGGTATGGTAATTCTGGTCCACCACTGATCTGGTACATGCCACGGTAAATTTCTTTTACAAGCCTCTACGTTTTTCTTATGATTTCTACATTGTATTTTAAGAGTTTATGTGACATATCATAAGTTCTGGAGATCTTTTCTAATTTACATAATATGTAATACTATCCCTGACTTCTTTTTTTGTGATTTTAATATTGTTCTATGTTGGTATGTAGCACCATCATCATTGGTGCTACAGCTCTACAGTACAGTCTCGATCATCCCAAGTCTATTTCGCCACTCCACCTGTGCCAATGCCCAATCGTGACCAGTTTGTTGCAACTATTTTGGCACCTATTTGGCTGTCACATAACGATGATCTAGGAGGGCTGTTCTGCTAGATGTCCTGTCCATCTTAGTATTCCTACTTTTATGAGCGATACACCGTCTTCATCACCAGATAATTATATATTATAATTGTCTCTTTTTCCCCAAATACCGTTTTCATAGAGATCACCAAATATTCCTCTCACGATTCTTCATTCAAATATAAGCAAGAGATTTTCATGTGTCTTGGAGATGGTGCATATTTCTTCATTGTTGTTTTTGTTTTATGGCGTAAAATTATACTTTTCATGTGCCTACGCGGTCGTCCAAAATATCACTTATTTTGCCAGAATTACTTTCCGTTATGGAGTTGTCATCAGGAAGCCTAAGTATGTGAATTTGTCCATCACTTCGAAGGTAAGAGTTATTAACAATGTATTGGGGGCCGATATTTCTGTCTCTGTTGTTGGCTGTTGATGTTTGGTTTTTCTTTATTTACTTGTAGGCATAGATTTTTTCAGGTATTTCAGAAAGTGGTGTACATTTCTTCTAGCTTGTCAGTTGTAAGAGCAATAATTAGTTCTATATCATCGGCATAGGCGATACTTTATGAGGATTCGTCATCCAAAGATCTTCGTGTCGTTGTGTCATATAATATCAATCCATCTCAAATATCAACCAAAAGAAATATCATAATTGTATGTACAGTGGAACCCCGATAAGTCGGCCCCGATAACCCGGAAGTCTGGCTAACCGGACCGATTTTCATCAGACAAACATTTCAACAATATAAATGTATATACTATAATATTTGAGAGATAATGGGTATTTGTGTAATTTGAACTATACGATAGTAAAAATGACTCATGGCACACGGCGGCAGAGCGACGTTCATTGACTCGGATTATCGAAAACAACAGGCACCTGTATTCCTTTATTTATTTACTGTCTTAGCATTGTTCACAAAAGACTAAAAGACTATTTAAAAAATTATTTTTTAAACAATGGTCTTAGTCTCCACTGTTCTTAAATAACATTACATTGTACCGATTGTGACCGTATTGTGTGTAGTACAGTCGTATTTTTCGCTTCCGTTCTGTAATCGTGCTTCAGATAGGTTTGCGTTTGCGTGTTTTTGTCTACGCATGAGTTTTTTACCAAGAAATGAACAATACTCTATACTCTGTACAACTATACATACGTAATTTAGATGTGTACTGTGCATATATATTTCACGTTATTTCAATTATAACGGAGTTTATCTGTAAGTATACCGTATTTTATTAATTTTTACAATATTCTCCGACCAACCCGGATTTTCGATAACCCGGATCGGCCGCGGTCCCGATTAATCCGAGTTATCGAGGTTCTATAATATAGAAAAACAAAATAAAAGTAAGAAATGCTTACTTTTTTAGTGCCCTGTATGCTCTGAATTTTCATTACTCTTCTTACTTCATATTCCATTTATATTTTCATAAGAATAAACACTTTTAACACATAGTACCACTAATTTTACACATTTTATGATTCATAATATTTGTTTATACTTTTTCACAACTTTTTATATGATAATATATACGTGACACAAAAAGACATTCCGAAAATAAACACGAGAAACACCAACAATGGTATTTACTTTTTTACGCTCTAATGATGTCTACACGCACACGACTAAACCGACGATCAGAGGATCTCCCCTTTATATACGCAGTTCCGTACGCCCCGAATATTCCAGAAGCTCCTTTAAAGAATTTTCTTTTGTTTTCCGGATTTTGCTAGAATATTCGTTTAAAATGCAAATATGTATATATGTTACAGTTCAAGTTGATTATCCAGTTGGAGTTGACTCCAACTAGTTGGAGTCAACTCCAACGGCTGGTTTCAGTAAAAGTTGATTATAAATATAAAATGAAAATTTGTATTCAACATTTACTAGTAAAAGTAGACTCCAACTAGGAAAAGTATACTCTTCCCAGTGCCATTTAGTAAAAGTTGATTCTAATTCACACAAACAGCCGATTCTAGAAATTAAATGTTACTGAATATGTTCAAATTAGTCTAGGCTGTATCGTCGCCCCCGTTAGGTAAATTACTCCGATTCGAATTTTTTGCACAAACTTACTCAAAAAGAGGTCCTTATAACAAATCTTCTGGGTGCCAGGCAGTACCTTGATCGATAAATTGTTTAACAATTTTTTTTAGACAAATTCAAAAAAATATTTTTTTCACTTCGAACAATTTTTTTTTTAGATCATTTGGGTTATTCTGAGCAAAAAAAGGTATTTTGTGATTTTTCTCTAAAATTGATTGTTGTCGAGTTATACGCGATTTAAAATTTGAAAAATGCGAAAATAGCCATTTTCAAGGCTTAATAACTCGGTTAAAATCCATTATTATGATAGTCAGAAAGTGACCAAATCAAAGTTTATAGCCCCCTCTACAAGATCCAGCAGAAATTTTTGTCATTATTTTATTACTAAGCTTTATCTTTAATTATTAACAATGAGCGCTAAGTGCGTATTAGGCTGCCGTCAATGGTGAGTGCTAAAGAGATGCACCATTCCAGCCGTCCAATGGTGAATCTCACTCGCACTCACATTGACGGCCGCCTCAATACACGGTTAGTGCTCATTGTTGATAATTAAAAATAATATCTTATTAATGAAATAATGACAAAAATTTCTTCAGGATCTTATAGGGGTAGTTTTAATCTTTGATTTTTTTTAGTTTCTGACTTTCATAATATATAATATCGTATGGCATTTTTGCCTTTCGGACAGTTCCGGCGCTAATTACATCTATAACCCTGTTTCAAGTAACTAGTGTCGATGTACTCTAGCCCAGGGGGACCGACTGCTTAACGTGCTCTCCGAGGCACGGTGAGACGGCTCGTGTCATTATTGAAAATGAAAATGGTTTGTCTTTAGCAGGGCTCGAACCCACGTGCACTGGCGTATGAGACCAGCGATTATGCCGTTACTCCACGGCCGCTCGCTCGACTTTCACAATAATTATCTTTAACCGAGTTATTGAACCTTGAAAAAGGTTATTTTGGCGTTTTTCAAATTTTAAGTCGCTAATCACTCGACAACAGTCAGTTTTAGAGAAAAAAGGCCCAACGGATTAAAAAAAATTGTACGAAGTGAAAAAATGATGTATTTTTGCGAATTTGTTTAAAATCATTGTTTATCACCAAACTTCACTAAAATCATTCATTATTGTACTCATTTGCCCTCATTTTCGGCAGTAAAGTAACACTTTGTTGTATTGAAAGAAGAATGTTACTTTACCTGCCGCGATAATTAATCAAATTAACCGAGATTGAATGTAAGTGGTCAATGGCAGCAATCGATTATTTATTTGAGTGAAATTAAAATTTATTTACTTTAATTATTAAAAATATTGTACAAAATTTATCTTATTATTAATAAAATTTATGTCAAAAAGTAAAATTCTGTAGTGTTTCGCAATTATATTCATACAAAATAAATCAAAACTTTACAGATTTAGTAATTAGGCAGCAAAACCGGCCGTCATGCAAAAGTCATCTGTCATTACTGTCATACGAATTTTTTATTTCGTCTAAAATTAAAAAAAAATCCTCAAAGTTGTAAGTAAGTGTTAATGTTTTTTATGATTGACGATACAATTTTGTACGCACCACCTCAATATTCTTTATCGAACGCGTCTGTTCCTCTGCTCTTAATATCAGACTCGTTCGATAAAGAGTCACTTTACTGACTGACTTTACTGAAATTGGTTAAACAATTTTTCGACCGCGGTACCGCGTGACACCCTGTGTATTTGTTATAAGGATTGTTATACGGATGTATTTCTTTGAGTAAGTTTGTGCAAAAAATCGAATCAGAATAATTTACCTAACGGAGGCGACGTTACAGAATATACTAATAAGTAGTTGAAACGGTCAAAACAAAGAAACGCACACTCATCAAAAATGCACTTGAGATTCTCGTATAATCAACATTTACTGAATCGATCCAGGAACAGTCAACTCCAACTAGTAAAAGTTGATTTAAATTTTTAAAATCAACTTTTACTGCTCGTTTCAGTTGGAGTTGACTCCAACTAGTTCAACTAGAATCAACTTGAACTGTATAACATATACACTGTGTCCGTAAAGTGTGGAACAAATTCTTTTTTAGCCAAACAGAGCATTTTAAGAAATAATCCTGAAACACGTCGATTTTTGATTTTAATTTACCGTATTTTAAAATAATATTCTAATATACAGGGTGAATTACTTTCGAGTAATGACGTCACCGTCATTTTTTTTAAATAGAACACCCCCATTTGGTCTCAATTTTCGGATTACTCTAGCTGAGCTGATTCCAAAAATGTATCACATGTTGATTCAAATTGGTAGAGGGTGGACAAAAATACAATAGTTTTGTGTGTGCTCATAATATTAAATTTTAATTAATTTTTGATATTAAATTAAAATATTAAATTAAACAATATCAAAAATTAATTAAAATCAAAAATTAATGAAAATATCAAAAATACAATAAGCATTTTTGATATAATATTGTTAATTTAACTAACGCGTTACTTTATGAACACACACAAAGCTATTGTATTTTTGTCCACCCTGTACCAATTTGAATCAACATGTGATACATTTTTGGAATCAGCTCAGCTAGAGTAATCCGAAAATTGAAACAAAATGGGGGTGTTCCATTAAAAAAAATGACGGTGACGTCATTACTCAAAAGTAATTCACCCTGTATATTAGAATATTATTTTAAAATACGGTAAATTAAAATCAAAAATCGCCGTGTTTCAGGATTATTTCTTAAAATGCTCTGTTTAGCAAAAAAAGAATTTGTTCCATACTTTACGGACACAGTGTATAGGTATATACACACAACCAAACTTATATGGAATCATCTGATATTTCTTACTATTTCGTGCAAATTTAAAAAAACGAACACACGAAGTCAAACAATATTTATTTTAAAGAAATTTAATAACAAATACGTAACAATTAAATAAAACAATAAAGCATTTAAAAAACAAATTGAAACTAGTTGTTTTAAAGTCAATAGCATAAAAAATTTCAATATAAAACGAATAATGTTTAAATTGTTTTTATTTATTTTTTGTTTTTGAAGATATTCTTCTTTATCGGCGAATCGATTGAGGGTAAAATTTGATTGATCCTCGCGCATGCGCACACCGACAGTATGGTATTAGTTGTTATACGGGCTCTGATTGGGTGTTGAAATTTTGAAATGATCTGTCAATAATTGTTCAATATGGAGGTTATCGGTAAACAAAAATATTGTATAATATTAGTTTTTATTGACGTGTGGACAGAAATAAAATCAAATTTATAATTATAGTGACTTTTTAAATAGTTTTGAAAAGCCTCAGGTACGTAATTCTAAATGTTTCAGTTGGAAATACCTAATAGTTTCAATACCTATCTATTTGGAAAATGTAAACAAAATAATGTAGTTACCTATTAGTAGGCAATGCTTTAACTTACATAATCTGATTACGAACAAACTTTCTACAAATCTTCATCTCATATATCGTTTTCTTACTCTATATTTTTTTGTATTTTATTTCGACAAAAATCAAACTAATAATTTTATTAAATTCATATAAATTTATGATGTAAACGTTTAGTTTGTGTATATTCCCACATGACGTATACGAGAGTTTGGTGCAGTTTGAAATGGGGTCAACTTTCGTACGGCGCGGTAGACGTGAAGTGGGTTCAAGCCCCAAGCAAGTTATTATTTTTTTATAGATTTTATGATTGTAAGTATATTATTATATAATTTTTGAAGATATTCTTCTTTTTTGAAAGTGGTAGATAAGAAAGTTAGTTTGATTTTTAAATAAAAAAGTACAAATAACCTTTTAAGTATATTTGCTTCGTTTAAATTCTAGGTCTTCAATTAGTAAATAATAAATGAGGACAAGCAATGATTATGCTTTTTCACTTTTTCCCCCTACACTCGAAAAATATCGACCGCACGAAAAAAATTTGCAAAAAAAAGAAATTGTAAGAAATCGCATTTGTAACAATTTTGGTTCTTCCGATTTTTGAAAATAGCGGAGATATTGAGCAAAAACTTCTTCTTCATGTACCTTGTCTTTTAAGAACGTTGGTTACCATCATAACTATCTTAATTTTATTCATGGCCACCGTAAATAACATGCTTGTATCAACACAATATCAATCTCGCGAATTCTTCAACCATGAAGTTCTTCTTCGTTCTGGACCGAGTTGGCTTGCTATTTTCCCTTGCATAATATTTTGTAGAAACCTATATTTAGGACCTCTCATGACTTGTCCGAAATATCCAGCTCCATGATGCTTTTTATAATCTCAGAAGTTTTGCTGAGACCTTCAAGTATTATGGAGTTTCAGATCTTCTCCACCTAAGAAACTCTTAAAATTCTTTCATGGCACCACATTTCGAAAGCCTCAAGACGAATTAGATCACTTTTATTCATAGTCCAAGACTCGACACCATAAAGTAAAACCGAGAACACGTAGCAGAGAAGTAGGCACATCCGCAATGCCAATGCACTATACACAAGCCAAAGAGAAGACCAAAAGAATTTGGAAGCCGCATCACGCAAAATTATCAACCAGGGTTCAGAGCTCATGCCAGAGATCACACTAAGCGAAATCCAGGACGCAATGAAAAAGATGAAAAACAACAAAGCGCCAGGAGAAGATGGAGTCATAATAGAAGCTATATTTAACCTTTGTCTAACAGATTATTGCATACCGGAAACCTGGAACAATGCAGTAACAATTTTACTACAGAAGAAAGGAGACAAGGCGCATCCAGAAAACTATAGACCAATCAGCTTATTGAACCACATCTATAAAATGTTTACCCGAATAATTACGACAAGACTAGAAAAAAAGTTAGATTTCTACCAACCCCGAGAACAAGCTGGATTCCGCTCAAAATTCGGAACAAACGATCACCTACAAACAGTAAAAACCTTAATAGAAAAGTCGATAGAATATAACAGACCACTGGTACTTATCTTCGTAGACTCTCACAAAGCCTTCGACACTGTGGAATTAGACAGCATTATAACTGCTCTGAACAATAGATTACCGGTTTACAAAGTTAGTGCAAACATTATACCAAAACGCCACAATGCGTGTAAAACTACATGATACTACCAGAGAAATTCATATTAAGCGAGGTGTGAGACAGGGCGACATTCTCTCACCTAAATTATGTATTTATAGCGGTCCTCGAATACGCCTTTAAAACGCTAAAGTGGGAAAATAGAGATAAAATAGATAAAATACTTATTACCGAATATCTGGGTGAAGCACAACAAATGCTACTAGAATTAGAAAACGCATCTTCAACAATAGGTCTAAAAATGAACATCATTAAGACCAAATTTATGACAAATTTAGTTCCCAGCGAACACCCAACCATCCAAAATCAAGTGATAGAATTGACAGAAAAGTACATATACTGCCCTGCTTAGTAAAAACTTCCGATCTACAATTTTCGTTTTTTCGTGATAAGGTTAATAGGACGTTTATTCTAAGCACAACGGCTATTAGTTGTAGAAAGGACAAACAAATTTACGCTTTTGTATGATTTGAGATGGCAGAAAAGGACTTTCTGACTAAGCAATAAGATGCTAAATGTCTAATAGTAGTGGATTTATAACCTTATCACGAAAAAATGAAAATTGTAGATCGGACGTTTTTACTAAGCAGGGCAGTATATCTCGGTCATAAAATCAGAATAGGCAAGGACAATCAGACTTGCGAATTTCAACGATGAATAACACTTGCTTGGGCGGCGTTTGGGTCACTAAGAGACATCTTTAAAAGCAATATCCCGACAGCTATTAAACAGAAGACATTTGACCAATGCGTTCTTCCTATTATGACATACGGAGCAGAAACTCTCACGCTCACAAAAACAACAGCACTAAAAATGAGAGTGGCAGAAAGGCGCATGGAAAGATCGATTCTCGGCGTGACAAAAAAAGACAAAATAAGGAACCAAGACTTAAGCAAAAGAACAGGTATCACTGATGTCATTGAACGTATAGCCAAGCTGAAATGGAATTGGGCAGGTCACATAGCGCGACTGAAAGACTCAAGATGGACCAGAAAACTAATTGACTGACGCCCAAGAGAAGACAAACGCAGCAGAGGACGACCACCAACACGCTGGAAGAACGACATTAACCGAATATCCAAGAAATGGCAACAAGAAGCACAGAACCGTGAAGAGTGGCGAAGAATGGGAGAGACCTATGTCCAGCAGTGGACAGAAGAGGTTGTATGATGATGATGATAACCTAATACTTGGGACATCCTTCTAAAAGCGACTCTGGCCTGTTTTTTCCTTGATCTAACTTCACCGTGACTCTCTGTGTTACAATTTAATTGATAACCAAGGTAAACAATTTATCAAATTGCTCAAGTTTGTAAGCAAATGAGCAAAAACGGTTCTTCTTTAAATTCAAAATGGCGGCTAACGCAACAGTAGGTTTTTTTGTTGAATATTCTTGACCACCTATAAAAGGTTAGAAGAATAAAATTTTGGGATAGCTCGCCATGTAAGATCAAATAATGACATCCTGACTGGACTAATAGGTACATAATAAAAATGAGACGCAAACAAACTTTTCGAACTGTGTTTAACTTTGTACGCAAATATCATGAAACAGTACAAATTATATTTTCTAAACAATACTATCCATTAATTATAAAGTGCTACAAGTTCCTCGTGCTTTTATAGATTTCCATGAATGATAGAACTCATTCATTTGTTGCTTACCGTCTAGATAATTGTTTTTAGTCGGTATATGATTCGAGAATAATTACAGATTCATGTACTCGACAATGATGGTGTACGTTTCCGCATAATTTTCCATCGATACGTCGTCATTGGTTTAATCTTCTCTGTCATTTGCTAAAATGACGTTAAATAATAGAAACATCTGAAATTGCTATATAGTCTTGGATCCCGCGTACCAAAAAAAAAGGATTATTAATACCAAGCTGAAAATGTGTTAATAGCTTAACGGTATCTAGTCGGACAAACCGTGATGTACGGGAACACTGGAACAGGGGAAGTTTTAATTGTGGAACAGGTTAAAAATTTGGAACGTCATACTACGAAAAAGTCCCATGTATTTTATCGGACAGAACTTTCAATTGATTTGTTACCCTTTCATTAAACTCGCAAAAATTAGATTACTATGTATCACCAACAAAATTCGTTTTATTTGACATGTGCTACGTGTCGGACTTATTAAAATGCTCAACATATTTGTCGGACAAACATTTTTTCATATATTATATAAAGTTTGCTATTGAATAAATTTAAAACAACCTGCTTGTATTCACAATCATAAACTTGTCAGGATGAAACGTTCCATAATTATTATTAAAACTTCCCTTGTTCCAGTGTTCCCATACATCAAAGTTTGTCCGATTGGACACCGTTGAGCTATTAACAAATTTTCAGCTTGCTATTAATCAACTTTTTTTGGTACGCCGGATCCAGACCTATACATTTTCACCTTGAATTCAAGCAAAATATTGTTTAAGTATTTAGAAGGTTCTACTGTTGTTATGATATCGTTTAGATTTTGGGATTTACATTTTTGTACAATGGTTCAGCGGTTACGCATGACAGATAATGAGATTATGAGTGTTTTCTACTTTAAAATTAATTTATTGCTATTCTAGATATTTCTTTTATTTGCTAGTTACCGCAGAAAATATTGACAATGTAAAGGGGTCACTGTGTTATTATTTACTTTCGTTTTCAACTTACTTACTTACTTACTTATTCCTCTTCACTCCATGCGGAGCATAGGGCGTCAACTGTCTACCTCCATTCTGTCCTATCCTTTGCACTAATCTTTATTTCTGCCCAGGTTTTCCCAATAGCATTAATTTCTTTGTCCACACTTCTTTTAAACGTTTCTACGGGTCTACCTGGTCTTCTCTTGCCATGTGGTGTGTATTCTAGGGCTTGCCTCGCTATGTCTGTATCAGGTCTTCTTAGTGTGTGCCCCATCCAACTCCATTTCCTTTTGCATATTGTCTTAGATATAGGCACCTGGTTAGTTCTTGTCCATAATTCTTGGTTTGATATGCGGTTTGGCCAGTAAATGTTAAGAATCTTCCTTAGGCATTTATTTATAAACACTTGCATCTGTCCGATACATTTTCTTGACACTTTCCAAGTTTCTGCTCCGTATAATAACACAGTCTTCACGTTGCTGTTGAATAATCTTATCTTGGTTTTACTTGTCATCTGACGTGAAAACCACATTTTTCTTAGCATAATGAATGCGTTTTGAGCTATTCCTATTCTCCGTTTTACGTCCTCCTCCGTCCCTCCTTTGTTGTTCAAAATACTGCCCAAGTAGTTAAATTTCTCTACCGTTTCTAATTCCGTGCCTCCCAGTGATATTCCCATTTCTCTTGGTGTATTTATTTTCATTATCTTAGTTTTTCTGATGTTTATGTTAAGTCCGACCTTCTTCCCTGCCTCTGCTACTTTTTCAATTTTGCGTTGCATGTGTTGTCTTTTTTCTGTTAAAGGCATATGTCATCTGCAAATTCCAAGTCCTCAAGTTGGTTAAGAATATTCCATCTTATTCCAGTCTTATTACTAGTAGCCTTAGACATGATCCAGTCGATTACTATCAGGAATAAGGTTGGAGAGAGCACACAGCCTTGCCTTACTCCTGTACCAATATCTATTTGTTCTGTTAACTTGCCTTCGTGGACTATGCGTGCTGTGGACCCTTCGTAGAACAGTTTTATAATTCTAATATACTTGGGAGGCATTCCGTATTTCTCTAGCAATTTCCATAAGGCTTTGCGATCTACACGATCAAACGCTTTCTCGAAGTCTATAAAGTTCACATATAGCTTATTCTGCCACTCTAATGATTGCTCTATAATCGTTCTCATCGTACAAATGTGGTCAATGCAGGATCTTCGTGCCCGGAATCCAGCTTGGTTTTCCCTTATAACTTTATCAAATTCCTTCTTCATTCTTTCAAGCATGATTCGGGTCATTATTTTGCTTGTTGTGCATAGCAGTGTGATCGGCCTCCAATTTTCACATTTGGATGTGTCGCCCTTCTTAGGAATTTTTACAATTAAGCCTTGCGTCCATTCTCTGGGTAGCTCTTCGGTTCCCCAAATTTTATTTAAAAGTGTGTACAGTATAGAGGTGGACGTTTCGATGTCAGCTTTGATTAACTCAGCAGGGATATTGTCTATTCCGGCAGCTTTTCCTCTTTTTAATTGATTAATTGCATCTTTTATCTCTTCATGGGTGAATTCTTCGGTGTTCATGTTCATTGGTTGTCTGTTAGGTTCCTCTTCTATTTCGTTTATTATATTCTGTTCTTCATACATTTCTTTGAAATATTCCATCCATCTAGTAAGAATTTGTTGTTCTGTTTTCAGTACGCCACCATCTTTATCTTTTATTTTAGTGGTACCATTTCGGCTTGTTCTTGTCAAGGTTCTTGTGACGTCATACAATTTTTTTAGGTCGTGTTCTCTTGCCGCATTTTCAGCTTCATTAATGAGTTCGTTTTGGTATGATCTTTTGTCATTTCTTGCGCTTTTTTTGACTTCTTTATTTTTTCCCAGTATTTCTGTTCTAATCGTTGCTTCTCATCGTCGTCTTTCATTCCTAGTAACTTGACTTTAATTTGTTTACGTTCTTGTATCTTGTCCCATGTTGTTTTTGTCATCCAGGGTTTGTTACTGTTTTTCTTGTAGCCAACTGTTTCCACTGCCGTTTTCTTTATCGTCTCTTTATACTTGTTCCAGAGTTCCTCAACAGTGGCTTCCTCTATGTCGCCCGCCGTTCTCCAAATATTCTGCATTCGCTCTCTAAATTCATTCTGTACGTCATTTCCATCTCTGATCCAGTGAACATTGTATTTTTCTCTATTCGGCGTTCTCTTTGCTGCTGCTCGCAGCTTAACTGTAAATTTCGCTCTCACTAATACATGATCGGACCCTACATCTGCCCCTCTCATAGATCTTACATCCAGTAGTGATTTCCTCCATCGTCTATTTATTGTAATGTGGTCTACTTGGTTTTTCACTTCACCTCCTGGAGAAATCCACGTTATCTTGTGTATGCGCTTGTGTGGAAAGATACTTCCGCCAATCATTAAGTTGTTTTGGGCACAGAAGTCAGTAAACATTTCACCATTTTCATTTATTTCTCCTAAGCCTTCCCTACCCATTACAAACTCTTTTCCCTCATTTTCTCCACCTATTTTGGCGTTCATATCCCCATCACTATTTCAACGTTTTCAACTTAACATATTAAAATATAAAAGTACTTTCGGAGGGTCGTGTTCTCTTCTTCTTGACTGGCTTTACAGCTCGGGGTGAGTAGTCGCCGCATCCACTATAGTCCTCCATTTTTTACAATCATGCGCTTCCATTTCCATTGTTGTACCCCAATACTGTCTTTAAAGAATTTGTCTGTTTTCAGTATTACCATACTGAGTCATCAATTCAGCATTATGGCGCGGCGCCTTCTCCACTCTCTTGTCAATTGATCTCTTTGAGGGCCAACAATCTGAGAAGCTTGATTTCAAATACCAGCAGATTATTTATTTCCACTGATGTAGAGTATTTCCATATGTAACAACTGGGCGAATAATTGACATTGACATTAAATGCCATTAATAACAGCAACATGTTTTTTATATCTTTTATTTATTTAAAGTGTTATTTTAGTTCCAAAATTCCTAAGATTATTTTTACTCTTCTTCTTGTTAGTATATTATAAATAACTCTTATAGTACATAAACTTTATGTAATGAAATGTAGAAGGGTATCCAGAAATGAAAAAAAAAAACATGAAAATAGAACAAGAAAAATTATTATACGTTATTATTTCGCTCAAAAAACATTATTCCAAACAACTTCCTATATTTTTATTATTAAACAAATGATAAAATGATGATTACTTTTGGAAAATTTCCTAATACTATAAACACTTCTAGTTTTATTTTTATTAGAGATACGATGTTCAAAGTTACTTGAAAATTAAAATACATTCTAGAGATAAGGTTGTAAAAATACGTTATCAGTGTTTTAAGTCTTTTAATTTTAAACAAACTTTTTTCTACTTAATATGACTAATAAGATTGTAGGTCAGAAAAGGTCATCGTATTTTTTGATATTGCAAAATTACTATCTAGCTTTCTACAGTTGTTAATTTGTTGAATTGTGGTAGGAGACAAAAATATTGATCATATAATATACTTGGACCAAAGTATATACCTATGTTGTAACAAAAAGGCAGGTCATAAATTAAATCACATAATATGCTGGGACGAAAAATAGTTCGATTGAATCTAACTCACCTTAGTACAAATGTGCACATAAAAACAGTTACAGGCCTTTGAAGTTACAAAATGAAAATCAATTATTTCGAATTATATCGAAAGCTATTAGACATTTTTTTATTAAAAATGAGCATGTGGCATTTTTATGGGAGAAGCATCTTAAAAAAAATAAAAGTGAAGTTCCAATTAAATTATTTTAATTCACTTTTTGTTACACCCTGTATATGAAATTGTGTTTTTTGATAAGGGATGCCGTCGTATGGAAAAAATTAAATACATCAATGATAAAATCTTGGTTGATTGTTGTAGTTCATAAAAAAAATTAATTGATTATAAAAAAAAATGATAAAAATGTAACTACCGTTTATCTGGTTAGACACTCTTAGAATAAAAATTAAACGTAGCCTACTTAGGAATAATAAATGAATGAATGAATAATGAATCAAAACCTATTACGCTACAAAACAGACGCGAACATCATTATACATATTGTGGTTTGGTGGTTTCTATGTTAGGAAACGAGTTAAAAAAGTATTAAGGAGGACACAGTTTACTAATATTTTTGAAAGTGAGTACAAGACCGGGAAATAGGAAGAAAAATAAACGAAAACATCTAAGAAGTAAAGTAAGAGTATATATTAAAAACAGCAGTAAAGCCCACAGTGACGTATGGTAACAAAGTATGGACAATGAAAAAAGCAAATTCATGAAAATTGGAAAGATGGGAAAAGAAAATGCTCAGAGCTATATATGGAGGCAAAAACACGGTGGAAGGTTGGGTGTGACAAACAAACCGGGAACTAGAGGAACTGTATGGATGGGGTACGTGATGAGAATGGACAAGAAGAGGATGCCGAAGATGATCCTAAAACGGGGCCCCATCACGAAAAGGAGGAAAGGACGACCAAGACAAAGATGGTCTGATAGCGTACATGAAGATCTTAGAAAAGAGGGAATTGACGGTTGGGAAAAAGAGCAACAAACAGAGATGAATAGAGGAGAACAGTAAGTGAATTTAGTTTGCAAGAAGGATAATTGTACAAGAAGCCACACCACTTGATACAAGTTTTGTAAAATATAAGCATTATGTTAATTGTATGTTAGCCCTACGCCTGTAAGGCTTGTTAAACTTTGTAGCAAAAGATCACTTTTGACCGACCCTCGTATAACAGGTCCCATCTCCACACACGCATTCCACGTCGATCTTTCTAGATAAGACGCGATGTAGCGGGGCGGAAGACGAGCAATTCTCCGAATGTCGAGACACTAACTAGAGATGGGTAGAATCTTCGAGAAATAATGGCTGGCCTTTACATAGGAACAGATTCTGTAAATGAGTTTAGTTTAAGCTAGAGATTTGTAGAGTAAAATTGTATAAATAAATTAATAAAGTCCTTCAATTCTGTATCAAGAACTAATTCATCACGAGTGTCCATTGCCACTAAATATTACAGCTCTCCTTTCTTCCCCAGATAAAGCGGTACTAGATTCCATCATTAATTTTATCAGAAATTCAAAAATAGCGGTATAGTTTAGAAATAGACAATATGAAATCATTTAATGTAATTAAGAATTTACATGTTTTGTGGCAAATACAGGATCTCTCTCACACACACACAAATTAATAAAGTCGTATATAAATACGAATCGCTCGTTTTATTGTTACAATACAAATTTATAATTTCCTTATATGTAATTATAAATTGTAATACGGTATGCGGCAAAATAAGAGTACTGAAAACTGAAATGCGTATAGTATTTCTCATGATCATTTTTCAGTGCATAACAAATGATAGGAAAAAGGGTAAGTCCGTGATAATACAAATTTATGACATTTATTCTAACATGACATTTTAGTTAAATTTGACAGTTGTCACATTCTATTTTCAATTTGGAATAAAAACAAACCAAAAGTGTTTCTTGCATTTATAAAATGGTATTTTCTTTGATTTGTATAGTCTTATAAATTATACAGATTATATTTGTAATATTATTATCTAATTTAAAAAAAATTATTTTTTTATTACCGCGCCATCTATCGACAACTAGAATAACTAGAATAAATGTTATAAAAATGTCACCGACGAAATGTAATTACCGACGTGCCTTTTTTTCTGTCACATATAATTTAATGCGTTAGAAAGAAATCGAAAAACTGTGACGCACTGAAAGATGATCATGAGAAATACTTTATGCCTGAAACTTATGTGTCATGCGCGAAACGTACTGAGTGGTTTCCGAACGTCGTTGTGTATGTGAATGTTGTGTTAATGTTAAGTGCTTCAGGATGGTTCTCTTCTTCAGTTTTGCAGAAGATTTCAAGATTTAGCGTGGAGTACTGTTTTCGATCATAAGGAAGATGTGAAAACTGTCCAAGCTTAAAATCAACAATGGTTTCAGCACGACGGGGCAAACTGTCACACGGCCAGGGAGTCTCTTAGAATAATTTGGGATCATTTTGGGAATCGAATTATTTCGCGTGAAAGTAATTTTCCGTACTCATCGCACTCACTAGACCTAACGCCACCTGATGCGTACATATAGGAATGCTGAAGGAGGCAAACTGATCCACCATCTGACATTCCGCAATTGCGGACTAGAATTAACGATTTTTTTCGTGCCAGAGGGTATCTTTAACATCTGTTTTGTCGGGAACGTCGTCGTGCATAATGTTTACAAGGTTTGCAACTGTATCATGCATAATAAATATATAAATAATCAAACATTACAAATATTCATTGCAGTACTGTTTATTTTGCCGTGTACTGTATTAACCTATAAGTTTTTTTCGGTGTTCGCTTGTGCATTATACAGTGATGAGCACGCTAGTAACCGGCAAAATAGCACAAAAGATGGAAAACGTATTAAGTTGTGAGATAAAAAGAAATGAAACTAATCGAGCTGGGACATTTATAGCGATATTAACCTATAAATTTACATTATATTGACTGTTTCCCACCTTTACACGTATCAGAGGAGTATGTCAACTAGCTGTCACTGTGACAGAGGTAGTTTCCATACGTCTAAAGGTGGGAAACAATCAATATAATGTAAATTTAAAGGTCAATATCGCTAAATTTTCCAGCTCGACTAGTTTCATTTCTTTTTATCTCACAACTTAATACGTTTTCCATCTTTTGTGCTATTTTGCCGGTTATTAATTAACGCGCTCATCACTGTATACGCTGTGAGCTCGTACGTAGAGGGGATATTTACAAATTTGACATTAGGAAATTTGACATAAACGTCAAAGTGATTAATTTAAAATTAAAATTAAAAACATTAATTATAAACAATATTAGTTGGTCAAAGCTGTGGTATATATTTTTACTTTAAATATACTTACGTTTTAAATAATGAATTTAAGTTTTTTTAATGTTCCGTAATATCTAATTATAAATAATCTATTATAATCTTAGCGCCATCTACACGATTATTGTCAAAGTATCCGAAGTAAGAAATTGATATTTTATCAATAGAACGTCAAACTGATTAGAAAAATCTTTAAAAAATCGATTACAATTTAATTACTTTTTTGCGTTGTAAATATTAAGCGATAACAATTAAATAATAAATTTAAAAATTACCGGTAAAAGTTGAATTAGTAACCGCTAGGAGCGACACCAGCGAAGCTCAGAGCGTATAATATAATCCCTAAAAGAAGGAGTACACGTATTGATGCAGTTTTCCGATTGTAGTTACATTTTATCACCTTTACTACATCACAAACGTGTATGGCAGCTTTAAACTAGTCAATATGTGTAGCTGTAGCGAATCATTCAATGTCACATTATAATTTCATAGAAGTCAAATACCTGGTATTATACGTCTATACAATTAGACTTAATTCTAATACATTTGTGTCTTCTCTCTCATTAATAATGAAAATCATTAAATTGTAGAAGAGACTCCCCCACGAAATCGATGGATTTGTGGAATCGATTTTCCAGGAAATCCTTGACACTAAAAAAGTTCATTTGTAGTGAAATTGAACTGGGAAGATTAACAATTCATGTTATTACGATTGAATTTTTAATTAAGTGTAGTGTGAGGGATGAAAGAGTTTTATTGTATACCTTAGTTATTCCACGTGATATTTTTTATATTGTAAATAGATATCTTATTCATACAGAACAAGTAAAAACTTCGTTTGTATAATGGTATAAAAAGTTTATTGAAAAACTATTAAAAAGTCATCCAAAAGGATTCGCAAAACGTTTTCGATCTAGATCAGATCATCTTCAGTGCCTAGAACGAAGTATTTCCACGTTAGAATTAATGCAAAAGGTTAAAATTATGACTAGTTAAAGAACAAATGTGGATAATACTTACGTTCTGCTTAGTAGATGAAACAGACAACCTTATAGAATAAGTGACATCGAGAAATATGATTTACATTTCGAAAAACTGGTGTTAGTAAGTTGATGTTAAATGTTGAATTTAAAAGTGCTCAAAGGGCAACATGATTCAATGCTCGATGATAACGTGTGGTTCTTGCCAGTTCAATGGACACAGACCAACAAGAGTATAGGAGATGACAATCTATTTATCAGAACGAAGTGACATGACAAGACAGGTAGTCAATTTTTGGTTATGAATTTAAAAAATATTGTAGTTTATGAATTTAAAAATCATTAGTTAAGCTGAATGGATGTTGATAACTGTATTAAAGTGGAATTTGAATTATAATAAATTAGATTCTATTGTAAAAGTCTAAAAGGCAACTCTCTGCTACAGAAAGAACTGTTATTATTGTTATGTTAATAAAACTGTTATTCATAATAAAGTCAATGACGTCATTGATGACAGTTTAAAAAAGAAGACGAAAGTTTAATTTAGTTTGAAATAAAAAGAGAAATGAAAAATACTTGAATGTAAACAACTTATAGACGGAAAAATAAAAGATACATAGTAATGTTATAAAAGATGAAAGGAGTAATGTTGGTTGCCTAATATTGAGGTTGTAATGGTAAAAAAAAGAGAAAATTTATAAATTTAGCTGATTATTTGAATTAGTTAACTAATAATTTCAAATCTACTATCTATCTAAGTATACGATGTTTTTATAAAATATTAAAACTGGAAGTAATAAAACATAACATATCGATAGCTTTTTATGTTCTGTGAAATGGACCGGTAGAAATTATTTTTTAATTTGAAAATGAAAGACAGTTAATATTTCATTCTGTTTCAGAGGCGACTATCATCCTCAAGTGCGTTTCACTCTTCTGAGATATTCAGAGAGGTCTATAGCCTGCTCTGAATTAAAAAGAAGACGAACTGTCTCACTAAGCAACAGTATAAACAACAATTTACTTTTAGATGCTGTAGCGACATCTAATCAAAACAATTAGATCCAGATCAAGTTTTAGATCCGAAAATCTAAAGACTCCTAATGTTGGAACCAAGATCTGGTGACCACCCAAATTCGAGCATTCTAAAATTTGAAAGGCAAACGAACGATAAATAAAAAAGACTAGGGGGAATCTAAGATTGCAATCCACAACCCGTCTACTTATCTAGGAAAAATTCCATAGAGTCTTGGTTCCTCCTACTCAGATAGGAGTAAAACTATGTAATAGAAAATTAAAGATAATTAACAGTTCATTCTGTTTCAGAGGGGGCCATCATCCTCTGGCACCTCTTTCAGAGGCAACCATCTCTAAGATGTCGCTACAGTGCCTAAAAGCAAATTCTTATTGTTTATAATTTGCTTAGAATTATATACTTCTATTATGATAGTCTCAGTTCCAAACAAGTTAAGGGCGTAGACGTAAAATTTCGCGACAATGTGTTTTAAATGCATTCATTTTTTTCGAATCCTGAGAAAACTAATAAATATTTTTGAAAAATTAAACGCAGAATGAAATATTGTATTATTACCGAGGACCGAAATTTCCTGAAAACTTCTATAATGTTTATTTTAATAAGTTTCAGGGGTGAAAAGAAAAAGAGAAAACTCATACAGAAGTAAAAACTTCAAATTGTATTCTGGTATAAAATCGTTTATTAAAAACTATCTAAAATGTCATCCAAATGGATTGCAAAACGTTTTCGTTCTAATTCAGAACATCTTCAGTGCCTAGAATGAAGTATTTCCACGTTAGATTAAAGCAAAAAAGTTAAAATTGTGACTGTCAGAAAGAAAAAATTTGTGGGAATACTTACATTCTGTTGAGTAGTTTGAAACTAGCACACTATTTAAAGTGGTAACCCCATAATATATGGTTTACATATTATATTTTAATAGAATATAGTGACTACAAGTCGATGTTGTTAGATATAATAGAATACATGCTCAAAGGGCAACATGTTTCCCTGTTCGAAAATGTATTCTATTATATCTATTGTACGTAATCCATTCTAAATCGATTATATCTATTATATCAGCATGTATTGTATTATATCTAACAACATCGACTTGTAGTCACCATATTCTATTAAAATATAATATGTTAACCATATATTGTGGGGTTACCACTTAAATAGTGTGCTATACCCTATTCCACGAATATACGACTGTTGGATTATTTCGACAACGAATATTTTATTGTGCAAAATATGAAGAACGAAAATAAATTGGAAATTACATTGCTGTTTATTGGAATAATTATTAGAGCCTTTTGCTTTCGTACTTCTTATGTTGCACACTGAAATATTCGTTGTCGCGATAATCCAAAACAGTCTTATGTTGGTGGAATGAACCATAGTTTCAAACTACTCAGCAGAATGTAAGTATTCCCACATGTTTGTCTTGCTAACAGTCACAATTTTAACTGTTTTGCTTTAATCTAACGTGGAAATACTTACGAAATGAAGATCTTAAGAAGGATTGCTGGAAAAGGACTACAGGATAGGGTAAGAAGTGAGGAAATGAGACGCATATGTGGGGTATCGATATAAATACCTGGGTAAAGAACAGAAAAGAAGAGTGGAATGAGCACATAAGCAGGATGTCTTAGTAAGAATAGCCAGGGACAAGTCACCGTTAGGCAGAAGTATAGGACGCCCAAGGAGAAGATGGAATGACAACTTAGGGGCAGAATGAAAGGCACCGTTGAAGAAAAACAGGCAGTACTGCCTATATAAAAGAAGAAGAAGAAGAAGAAGAAGAAGAAGAAGGAAATACTTCATTCTATGCACTGAAGATGTTCTGAATTAGAACGAAAACGTTTTGCAATCCATTTGGATGACTTTTTAGATAGCTTTTAATAAACGATCTTATACCAGAATACAATTTGAAGTTTTTACTTCTGTATGAGTTTTTTAAACTATGGTATACAGCGAACTATTGGGATTTTCCCATTGATTTTAAGAAGTGAAACTTTAGTGTGATTGGTTATTCTAAGGATCTTTCGACCATCGATAAGACGTGTAATCTTTCATTCTGCTTTTAAATTTTTCAAAAATACTTATTAGTTTTCTCAGGATCCGAAAAAAATGAATGCATTTTAATCACATCGACGCGAAATTTTGCGCCTACGCCCTCAAGAGTGATGGTCACGATTCTCTCAGGTCTTCTTCTTCTTGTGCCACTCCTATCGGAAATTGGAAATCATCAAGGCTACCCAGACCTTGCTTACAGCTGACCAATAACATGAAAAACTTCAGTATTGGTGCAGCCAAACCACTCTCTCAAATTCCGCAACCATGACATTCTTCTACGGCCTGGATTCCGCTTTCCTTCTATTTTTCCTTGCATTATATATTTTGAAGTAATGCATATTTATGACCTCTCATCAGGTGACCCAAATATTCGAGTTTTTTTTTTCGTTTTATTGTTAACAAAATTTCTGAGTATCTCAGATACAAAATTGTAATCCTTCATATACACACACCCAAACTTATATGGAATCACCATGTATTTCAAAGTAATATTTACATATTTCTTTTGAAAAACTTGTTATTGTTGCGAAGATTAAACGTTTTTATTGAAAATAAACAAATATATAAGACAATCGCATGGTACAGCCCGGTGCGGTATATATTATTTGCTTGAGTTGCAAGTTGAACGAAAATAAATAAACTAACTTTTGCGTCCAAAAACGAAAATATGCCTTATGTGGGGTTATACAACTTACAACGAGGAAAGATTATTGGTCTTGTGGAGAAAGTAATGGTCTCAGATGGACATAGCTGCAGAGCTAGGCGTAATACAGGGCGTTCTGTCCAAAACATATGCTAGGTAACAGGAACTAGGAAAGCTCAAAAATAAAGCAAGGGAAAGTCGCCAAAAGTAATAACGGCTCTCCACGATCGTTTAATTGTCCAATCAGCTGGCAGACACCCAACCATTTCACACCTGCAGCTCCAAAGGCAACTTTTGGAAGCTACAGGTGTAACTGTTTCAGTTGAAACGATAAGAAGAAGAGTTCGTACCAAGAAGTATATAGCAGGAGATAGTTATGGGTTCCCGAGTTATCCAGGCAACACAAGAATGATTGCCTAAATTGGTGTCTTCACCACCAAAACTGGAACATTGGGAATTGACAAAATGTGCTATTTTCAAAAACAATCAGGATTTAATGTAATCAGATGGAAAATCAGATGACCAACGAAATCGTGTACTTAGAGGGGTACCACAAATATACAAGGGGAAGTGTAATGTTCTGGAGAGGAATTGTGATCCGTAAAAAAACTCCTTTAATTTTCATCCAATCAACTTTAACTGCTCGCAGGTATGTTGATAACCTGTAGTCAGGCTCTGCAGAGGTGCAACAGGAGAAAATTTAATTTTATTGCATGATAATGGACCTCTACATACCATTAGAGTGACTACAGACATCATTGAAGCAGAAGGTATCCCTTGTTTGGATGTTTGGAGTGGCCTGCTTGCTCACCCGAGCTTAATCCTATAGAGTATTTGTGGGATATGCTTAAAAGAAAAATTAGAGCTCGCCGGGATAATCCACAAAACACCGCACGGCTAGTACAAGCTGCTTTTAAAGGATAGAGCAACCTACCACAACAAAATGTTGATAATTTGATTAGGAGCGTTCCCACGCAAACTGAAGCTTGCATAAGGACCAGAGGTGATAACACTGACTACCACAAAATACAAAAAAAAATAAATAAAAACAAGTTAAACATTATTCGTTTTACATTGAAATTTTGTATGCTATTGACTTTAAAACAACTACTTTCAATTTGTTTGTTAAATACTTTATTGCTTTATTTCATTGTTGTATTTTTTATTAAATTGCTTTAAATCAAATATTGTTTGACTTCGTGTGTTCGTTTTTTTGGCACGGAATAGTAAGAAATATCAGATGATTCCATATAGGTTTGGGTGTGTGTATATGTTTTTACAACTCAGTTCTTATCAAGAGAAAAACTCAATCCTAGCATGTTTATTTTTATCAACACCTGCCAAAAATTGGATATACTTTTTTAGTTTCTCGTTTCCTTCGCCCTTCTTTTTTGTTTCTGAGAATGTTCTGATATACATCAACAGATTTCGATGCTAGAGTGTTGGGGTCACGATTCTCTCAGATTAAGAACTGTACTCCTTCGTGTATTTTCCAATTCAATCCTTGTCATAAGTGAGACATACTCAAGCACGTTCATATTTACCAACCCCTGACCAAAAATGGAAATATTTTTTGAGTTTCTCTTTTATCTTCTTTCTTTGTTTCTGATAGTCAAAGGCGGCCGGTGAGAATTTTGTGCAAGGGGCGCTGATTCGGGAATAAAACTACTTTCTATTTTAACATTTACTCCTCGCAATTGTCTACGCATTACAGCAGGACCGTCGTAAGTCTGTAGAATAAATATATCTATATATATTATCGGTTTACAACGTTGATGAACGTTTGTACAAATGTTTATTACATTGATCTACTTGCAGATCTCTTTCATCCATGGCTTTGTTTATTCGTGCCTGCCAACTTTTCCTCGGTCTACATCTTCTTTTTCTACCTTGCGGTTTCCAGTTTTGTACTTGTTTTGGGATTCTCTCTTCATGCATTCTTTGTACGTGACCAAACCTTCGTAGTTGTATTTCGTTGATTTCGCCATTTATTGTATGTGTGACCTTCGTGTATGTTATAATGCTTTTCACTACGGCGTTATATATCTTTTTTTTGTTTTGGTTGTTTATCTGCTTATCCCAGAGTCCAGAGTACTGAGTTTAGGAGCGTAATTGTTTTCCTGCCCTGAGTATTTCTTTCTTTAATGGCCCCGTCCAGTGTTCCATCATTCGTGATTTTCATACCCAAGTATTTATATTCGTTACAATTACTGATTGTTTCTGTAAAATAAATTTATTTTTTAAAACGAGTGTTATAAAATAAAATCAATTTGATCCAAAAAAAGAGCAAACAACTCAGATGGTTAGGACACTTATTTAAGATAAACAGTAACATACCTCTTAAACGTATATGGGAAGCAAGGACGACAAAAAAGAAAAGAAGAGGAAGACCTAAAGTGACTTGGGATATGTTGGAGACTGCAGCAGAAAGACACAACACGGCAAAAAGCGAAGGAGATCGCAAAAAGCAGAAAGGACTAGAAATTTCTTGTAAATAGCATAAAAACACAATAAAAATATCATCGGTACCGATATTTTCGATCAGTTTTGTAGATGAAGTTGTCAAGGACCAATATGATTTAGAATTCGGGATGAAATCGTAGAAAGCCTTAACCCATTCTGGCAAGAAAAAATATCTTACCAATGGGTGGGTGGAGCAATAACGAAATCAGTTCTCTGTGGCTATCTGCTGTGGGTCAGAAATGTGGAAGTGGACTCTTAACGAAAAGATAAATGGAAAACTAACACAGTTTACACCAGTACAAAGCGGAGTCAGACAAGGTGACTCGTTAAGCCCACTTCTCTTTAATATAATAATGGACGAAATAATAAAAGCAGGCAGTACGTAAAGGTCATGGTTACAGAATGGGGAACAAAGAAATCCAAATATTATGTTATGCAGACACGATGCAGGGACGATCTCCAAAGATTAACACACATATTCAATACAACAGCTAAGTAATACAATATGATAATATCAGCAGAAAAAACCAAACGTATGACAACATCTAAATACCCACTACGATGTAAAATCGAAATTGATGGGAAAATAATAAAGCAGAAAGCAAGGTTTAGATATCTGGGAATAAATATAACCAGTTACGGAGATGTTGAGGAGAAAGTACGACAACAAAGCTTAAAAGCAAGTAAATCGGCGGGATCTCTTACTGACACAATCTGGAAGAACAAACACCTAAGACAAGACACAAAAGCAAGAATCTATAAAGCAGCAATTAGACCTATATTGACATACACGGCGGAGACAAGACCTGACACATCTAAAACGAGACGACTACTAGAAACAACAGAGATGAAAATACTTCGACGAATATTAGGGAAAAGTCTGTTGTATAGGGAGAGAAGCGAAAACAGAAGATCATGCAATGTAGAAGACGTAAATGGATGGGTGACAAAACGGTAACAGGAGTGGAACGAACACATTAGTAGAATGGCAGAGGATAGGATAGTACTAATAGCACGAGGTAAGTCACCAAATGGACGAAGAAGTATTGGCAGACCAAAAAAAAGACGGTGCGATAATTTAAACAATTTAAGAGGCTAATATTGAAGAAAAAACAGGCTTTAAAGCCTGCATACAAGAAGGAAGAAGAAGAAGACTCTTAACGCAGATGTAAAAAAGGCTTTTAGCGGTAGATTAGCAACGCAAGAATACCAACAATAGAAAGGGGAAATAATGAGAATTGGAATGAAACAAAAAAGTAGTGGTGAACACAATAGAAAAATGATCCTTGAATGAAGGGTGTTTCAGCAAAGATAAATTCGACACCCCCATCGAAAAGGTTGTAACTCAAGTTACATCTTTTTTCAGATTTCAACATAGGTGAATTCAGCAAAAAATTGCGCACACATCAATATAAACGACATAGTTTAATTCTCAATAGTTTGGCTAATACTCCATTGAAAAAAGTTGTATTTTAACTTACGTTTGCCATTTTAGCGTGAAAAAGGCAGTAACACTGGATACTCCCTATGTTAAATATTTACTTTCTTTATAGTTGACGATTAACAAGGTTTTTAAATGAGTTGCAACTTTGTTGCACGTATGTTTAATTTATAAAGTATTCAAACATATCGTGCATCCCATAAGTCAATTTATCGAAATAAAATTAAAAAAGGATTTACGGACTTTTTTTCCTTTTTGATAGTTGCGGTGGACAAAATAAGTATAGAATAGTGTTTGCTACGTACTTCTATGTAGTGAAAAAGTTTAATATTAACATTACACATGTATTTTTTGAAATAGCACATTCACAAAACGAGAGTAATTCAATGTACGTCTTTATAGAAAAACGGAAAAACATTAAGTCGCATAGGCTCCACACCAATGTATAACCATGATAGGATATGCCAAAGCATTAGGCAAGCCTCAATCGGCAACTGAAATAATTCAGAGGCAAATTCTAAATTTTAACCTATTTAAGGACACACATGTTAATTTTGAAGGTGATATTAATAGTAAAAGAGTAAAGTAATAAAGTAAAATGGTTTAAAATTAAATATGTACAGATACGCAATAAGAATGCGAAAATTTGAGATATTTTATATCATGTTTTTTCACAGTGATAGAATATTAATGTTATTGTAAAATTTATAATTTCCAATTAAAATTTTGTAAACTGTGAGTTGATATTTTGTTTAAATATACCATAAAAACTAATTTTTCCTAGCTTTATTGCAAATAACTCAGAACATACAACCTTTTAATAGTTAAACGGGAAAAATAATTAACACGGAGAGTGTAAAATGGTTGTTAGGCGAGTTACAACCTTTTTATACGGATACTCATGTTTAATCTCAAGGTTGTATCTCAATCAAACTCAAGATTTTCAATAGCTAATAAAATTACAAAGCATACATCTCACAGTAATCCCTTATTATGTTATATACAGTGAGCACGTAAAGGTTGGAATAAATTCATTTTCTCGAGAATGGACAATTTTGGAAAAAAATCCTGAAACAGGTCAATTTTTATTTTTAAATTACGACTTTTTGGCGTATATATTATACTAGTGACGTCATCCATCTGGGCGTGATGACGTCATCGATGATTTTTTTAAATGGGAATAGTGCTCGTGTGATAGCTCATTTGAAAAGTAATTTAATTATCTATTCAGTAATATAAACATTTACATAATTATTTATACAGGGTGTCCACGAAAACATTTTTTTAATTTAATTTATTGACATAAAAAGGAGAATGCATGTAATTTATTTAATCCAAAATACATTTTTCTGCTCTTAGAAAACAGAAAAAAATGTTTATTTGAAAAATATTCATTGCTTTTCGCTTAAATTAAATGTTCAAACTGTCAAGAGGAAGGTGGGTGGCGGCTTTGATATTGAATTTAAGCAAAAAGCAATATTTATTTGTCAAATAAACATTATTTCCTGTTTTCTGATAGCAGTAAAATGTATTGTGAGGTAAATAAATTACACACATTCTTCTTTTTGTCAATAAATTTAATTCAAAAAATTTTTTTTGGAAACTCTATATAAATAAATATGTTAATGTTTATATTACTGAATAGAGAATTAAATTACCTTTCAAATGAGCTATCACACGACTCCTATTCTCATTTAAAAATTTTTAAGATGACGTCATCACGCCCAGATGGATCACGTCACTAGTATGATATATATGCCAAAAAGTCGCAATTTAAAAATAAAAATTGACCTGTTTTGGGATTTTTTTCCAAAATCGTCCATTCTCGAGAAAATGAATTTATTCCAACCTTTACGTGCTCACTGTATATCATATCACATTAGTGTAAAAGAGTCTAATCATTTCGCTACAAATTTTTAAAAATTCATGTTTTCGTTTTCTGCATCTCCTGTAAAATCGCTAAAAATGAGTTACAACCTTGTTCGATGGGGGTGTCGAATTATCAATTAAAGAGAAAAAAACGGAAGTTTATAAGAATATAGATACAGGGAGTGTTGGTGAAGGATGATCGAAATACGTCAAGATGATAACGGTCGAATATATGTCCTATAATTATATTCGTAAAATAATAAATAAAAACCGTAGTAGTTGATAAGAAAATGTTTTCGTTTAAGTATTGCAACATACTTAACATAGGAAACATTGTTTACGTATTTTTTATTACGTATGACGAACGTCAATTATTGAAACTATCTTCATCATAAAAACGGTACGTTTTTATGTTAAGTGAAGGAATATACCTAATACATATTAAAACAAAAGTGAAATTAGTAGTTTCATAAATAGGCCAGGGTAATAAGACAAAAATATACCCTGTTCGTGACATTTCAACAGCCATCAGAAGGTACTGAAGCGTTTTTTCGACAGGTAATACCGATAAGAAATGACAATAGACGCACACAGCTTCGAAGAGGTTGAAACATTCAAATATTTGGGAGTATTAGTCAACAGAAGAAATGAAAGTGTAGATATGAAAAGAAGAATTCAAGCAGGAAACAAAGCATTCTACAGAAATAAAAAAATTTTCAAAGATAAGAAGATAAGCCGAAATACAAAAATGAAAATCTACAAAACGACCATAAGACCAATAGTGCTATATGCTTTGGAGACATTCACATTAACAGCAAGAGAAGAAGAGCAGCTGAAAGTTTTTGAGAGAAAAATTATGAGAAAAATTCTGGGACCAAAGAGGGAAAACGAAGAGGATGCAAGGCAATGGATGAACCACGAAATACAAGAATGGATGGGTCAAGAGAACATAGTAAGAGCAACAAAAGCACAGAGAATTAGATGGTATGGACACATAATGAGAAGAGAGAAGAACAATCCGTTAAGAGTTATAACCGAATGGATACCACCAGGTACAAGAACCAGAGGCAGGCCTAAACTCAGATGGAGACAACAAGTGGAAGAAGACTTAAGAAGTATGGAAATTAGAAATATAGGAAGCAAAATCAGAGAGAGAGAAGAATGGAGAAAGGTAGTGGAAAAAGCGAAGTCACACCAGCAATTGTAAAACCAAAGTCAGAATGGGATGATCCCCCACAAAAAGGATCTTCAAGTGAAAACAGCTTCAGCTTCCTCGGGAGCGTACAGCTTGTATATATGTATATATAATACCGATAAGAACAAATTGTAACTATTTCCTGCGTAGGATCTGGCGGCCATTTGTATTTATAAACAATTTAGTGTCAAAAAACGACCTTTTTTTCCTTTTTTTTTTTCAAATCAATGAAAAACATTAAGACTTCTGGTTTTCTTAGTACCAACATCTTCGAGAGAATGGAAAAAACTTTAAAATCGCGTATTACAAAGTTTGATATACATACCCGTTTATTGTTAATGTAATTGTGAAAAAAGGTCTAAATTGCAAAAAAAATTATTTCGCAATAACTATTGTAAAAATACGTGTACAGCTTTGAAATTTTTGTCAAATGAGGGTTCTTTGGTGCTTAATACCTAATTAAAATTTCAAAGCGATTCACTTAATTGTTTAAATTTTATTCAACTTGTTTATCCCAGAGAGCTTTTTTTTACAATAACATAAGTCAGAAAAAAATTATTTTAGAACCATTCTACAGGTGTCAAATGAAAGAGCATGAGCTAAACTTTCAAACTGGTTTAAAAAAGTGAATAAAAAATGCATTTATTAGTAATAAATAATTATGCAAAAATCTCGGCAATTGTTCCTTATAAACTTTTTGAATAACTTTTTCCAAAAAAATCTATTTTTTGCCGTGTTTTAGGTGCACAACTACCAAGTAATGTTATGTATATGATAATTGATGAAAAACTGTAATAAATATATATAATTTATTATATAAAAAAATAAAAAGTTTATAAAGAAAAATTGACAATACTTTTGCATAATTATTTATTACTAATAAATGCATTTTTTATTCTCTTTATTTAAACCAATTTGAAAATTTAGCTCATACTCTTTCATTTGACACCTGTAGAATGGTTTTAACATTATCTTTTTCTGACTTATGTTATTGCAAAAAAAAGCTCTCTGGGATAAACAATTTGAATAAAATTTAAACAATTGAATGCATCGCTTTGAAATTTTTGTCACATATTGACAAAAATTTCAAAGCTGTACACTTATTTTTACAATAGTTATTGCAAAATTATTTTTTTTAATTTCGACCTTTTTTCGCAATTATATTAACAATTAGTGTATTAAACTTTGTAATAAGCCATTTTAAAGCTTTTTCCATTATCTCGAAGATGTTTGTACTAAGAAAACCATTTATTGTTTTCCATTAACGTGAAAAAAAAAGGAAAAAAGGCTGTTTTTTGAAACTAAATTGTTTATCAATAAAAATGGCCGCCAGATCGTCCGCAGGAAATAGTTACAATTTGTTCTTATAGGTATTACCTGTCGAAAAAACGCTTCAGTACCCTGGCTGTTGAAATGTCATGGAAAAAACCTTATTACCCTGGACTAAAAAGGAAACACGTTCAATTACTTTTGACGAGATTTCACGTAAAAAGAAAAATAAAAAGTTCGAATTTGAGGTCCTGGAGAACTCCAAAGAAGTTATCCACAGAAGAAATCCATGTCATAATCTCAGTTAAAAAAATAAGTGAAAAAATTCTCTGTAATACTCTCTAATTAACCAATCATTTTTGTTGTATATTGTAATTCTGAACGGGTCTAGGTAGTAAAAACTGATTGGCAACGCCTTTGTATCCATTTTACTATGATGTTAAATACATATTGGCTGAGTAGTATCTAAAGTTAAGACAATGTCGACATAAAGACCTCTCTTCATCAAGGAAACATCGTTCGCGCCAACTACCAATCAAAATTCCGCCACCAGGAATCTTCGCGTCAACCCCCACCCAAACGCCACGTCATCATAAAAGGTATAAATGAACCGTCCACCATCCTCAGTAGCAGTAGTGTAGTAAGTAGTGAGCAACGTAACAAAACATCTGGTTGCTCAGGAGATTGAGATGGGCCATGATGGATGCATCAGAAAAGAAGCCAGAAGAGATATAGCATATCTTATTTTATTCCTTTGTGAGAAATTTAGGTACTGAATGTACCCATTTTATAATGGGAAGATATAGGCGTAATATAAAGATGCAGGAGTCAAAAGCTATGCTATAATAAAATAGAGCGATAGCGTTAAGAAAGCTTCAGTGTGAAATAAACATACTAAAAACAGGGATAATTGGATGCAACGTCACGGAACGAAGACAGAGATCTGCCTTGTCACTGCTTGTTTACTTTGAACTTGTACAGGGAACAAAGTGCAGTAAAAGACAACATGCTCAATAAAAATAATACCAAATGATAGTGATGACTCCATTGGATATCTTAAAGAGTACTGATAGAATATGTTATTGTCTTACTCCTCATCGTATTAGAAAGTACTGTTTTAGTTATATTACGGGATGCTATGTGTGCCTTCTATAAAATAGAGTATTTTTCATTTAAAGCGATACTGAAAACACCCAGAAAAGAAAAGTACAATCAAAGATGCATTTCACACAATGATCCTTTTTGTAAACAAACGTAGAAACAAACTAATTTCCTGTATTGGGTTGTTTTTCGTTTTCCCTTTAAACGCTCCTAGTCCGTTAATTGCGTTGTTTTACGAACGGGCATCTATCTCCGCCTAAAATAAATGAATGTTCAGCTGTCACACGCTTGTCGAAACATTTATTTTTCTGGGTTTATTGACTTTAGCTTAATGGGAAACTGTTGCACTCCGCTTTCTCGAAGTGAATTTTCTACTATTAGTTTGCTGAAATCCATAGAGAAATTTTTAACTCGAGCAAATTCTGCTACCACTACCAAGTAAATATAACTAAAGGTAATGTGTATTGCCAGAATAAGGACAACACAAAATACAAGTAACTAACAAATAGTAACACGAAATAAAAGATTCTACAAATATTAGACTTGTTTACAGGAGTTTTAAGAGTAACGATTTCTTTTGAATCAGAACTAAAAAATTATAAAAATGAATAACCCTTTTCATTTCGTTGCAAAACGAAGCCAAAGCCATCTTACATTTCAGTTCGCTTAGAGAGCGGTATAAGCACTCTGACCTGTTTCAAAACTCGTTAATTATATATCACATAGCTAAATAGTGCCCCTAATAAAAATATCAACCCGAAAAATATCTCCTAACTTTCTGTGGTAATTCGAATGTTACACGTTAGCGCCCAAGGCCCGAACCCACGAACCTGAGATTAAGGGTCTCCTGCTCTTTGTTAGAACCTTAACTTCCTGATGAGTACTGGAACATCCTCGAAACAATATCCCTAAAATATCTCAGAAAATATCCCGCAATTGCAAAAAATGTTGATCTAACAGCTGTCACTAATAAAATCACTTATAGAAATAGTAAATCTAGAGAATAATAAAAGAGGCCCATCATTGAATACAGAGCCAAAAACCACGGAACTCTAAACAAACGTCAAATTAAGAACTCTAAACGCCAAGGAGAATTACTGGCAAAAAAAAATGAGAACCCGTCGGCATTAATCCACCACCTGGCAAATATCTTTACAATCCATGATAGTATTCCTGCCTGCTAAACTTCTAAACGCAGCATGCAACAACATTCCTGATGAGTACTGGAGCAACCCCGAAATAATATCGCAAGCAATATCCTGCAATTGCGAAAAATGCTGATCTAAGAGCCGTTTCTAACAAATCACTTGTACAAATAGTAACTGTAGAGACCTACAAAAATGACAACCATAGCAACTATAGCAACTTCTAAGCGAAGCGAGTACTGTGAGCTGAAACTCACTACCTAGCTTCTACCACAATTTTCCGCCCAAAATCAAGATCTCCCTCCCATATCTTAAAGAGATGAAAGCCTATAAAAAAGTCGTCATGAGAAGTTCTGTCAACATGATCCACTAAATAATCAAAACAACGACGTTTTGGTTTATACAAATAAATGTAATACAATGGGTCTATTGAATAAAAAGAAGTATTTGCTTTTACTTACAAATATTTAAGTATTTACTTAATAGTAATTGAATAAAGTCATTTATTTAATGCTTTGTTCAATTACTATTAAGTCAATACTTAAATACGAGGAAGTAAAAGCAAATACTTCTTTTTATTCAATAGACCCAGTGTCTTTTGTATCAAATTGATTGCTTTGAAAACAAAACCTTCAACGGATTGGCTAATAACTCCAAAACCTCTCAAGTGTTTTTGTTCGTTTTTCATATTTTGGTCTTTTTTATGTATTAGAACTCCTGCAACCTTTTTTTAATGCATTCTGCATTAAGTTAAGACCTTAATAAAACAGAAGTTTTTAGTTGAGAAGTTTTGGAGTTTAGGAATCGATATATTATTTTTCAGTTAACTATTTTTAATGGGAAATAAGCCACAATTTTACTAAAAAAATGATTTTATTAACGTTTCGACGTCCAAATCGGATGCCGTTGTCAAAATACAAAAAATATTAATATTAAACAAAAAATGTTGCTTAGTAAAAAATTCTTCTAATAATTTATTTAATCTGACTCACTTATATCGGCAATTCAGACATATATTATACATTTTAAAGTAAAAGACTTTAAAATGATATCGCCAATATTTATGAGTCGCATTCCTGGGACGACTTTACTGAAATATAGTTCAATCGATTACATGAAATCAACCCCAACTCAAGAATATCCGTCACAAAAAAATCATAGCATGTGATCTGTCTTTAAAAAGACAATTACATGTAACGGTGACAGTAAAATTCTCGCGTTAGAGATTCCATAGTGAATCACGATAGTATCACGAGGTTTTTTCCTGGTTTTCCCTCGTGATTTACTATGGAATTTCTAACGCGAGAATTTTACTGTCACCGTTGCATGTGGTTGTCTTTTTAAAGACAGATCACATGCTATGATTTTTTTGTGACGGATATTCTTGAGTTGGGGTTGATTTCATGTAATCGAATGAACTATATTTCAATAAAGTCGTCCTAGGAACGCAACTCATAAATATTGGCATCATTTTAAAGTCTTCTACTTTAAAATGTATAATATATATCTGAATTGCCGATATAAATTAGTCAGATTATAGTTATCTATGTACCAAGTCAGTAAAGTGCCTGTTTATCAAACGAATTTTGATATTACGAGAAGAGCGAGCGTAGCGAACGAGGCGAGTAACAGACGAGTTCGATAAAGGATCTTTACTGACGTGGTGCATACAAAATTTTATCGCCAACATAATTTGATTGGAAATCAACTTGGAATTTGAATTCCGATGATACTCACCTTAAAGTTGACTACGTAAGAGTTTGGGCTCTGTAATAATTTAAACATAATATAAAATTTATAAAATAAATTGAATAAAACCTGTCGTTTATTTAACTTCTTTAAAATCTCATTATAACACTACACATTTTTTTTATTTAATTATCTTCATTATTTCATAAAATTAATCTTTAATTTTAATAATCCCTGAATGAAAAACTGGAAAATGAAAAACTTGACAGCTTGGATAATGCCAAAATATATTTTATATACAATTTCACTTTCTACAAAAATTTGATATTGGTTTTAACACTCACTTGCAATTTACAATTTAAGAACCTTTTAAATTTTAGACGCCATAATAATTTCATGACAGTGATGACAGATAACTTTTGCAATATGGCGGCTTTCGATTTTTAATCGATAGAGTTATCAATATTGAATAATTACTAAAACGGTAAAGTTTTAATTTATTTTATATGAATATACAGGGTGATTGATTAGTGCGAGGAAGCTCAGTAGATCTGTTATAGTAAAAATTACAAAAAAAAATTATTAACAAAAATTGTAGGCAGTTTTAAACTCCACATTTTAAAATTAGTTACAATCTTACAGGGTGTTCCATAAGATGGTGGCAGACCAAACTTATGTTTTTTTAAATGGAACACCCTGTATTTTATTTTAAATTTGAAATCTGCTTCACTTCCACATCACAAAAATGTAAAGTTTTATTATGTTATACCGGGTATTTAAAAAGTTATAACCAATATTACCTGAAAATCGTATCAAGTTTAACTCCCTGTATAATTAAAAAGGAGTATAGGAACATTGATCTATTGCATCCATAGTTTTTTAATAATTGTTAAAAATTATAAAACATATTCGTTTTCATAATATTCGTTAAATCAAATACAGGGTAAGTCAAAATGCAAGTACATTATTTTCTTGGTAATTTTAAATAGAACACCCTGTATTTTATATTCCTATCGAAAAGTACTACTATCGAACTTCAAATTTTATGAAGTACTCCCTATACCTAAAGTTATCAGTTTTCTAGATATTTTTATTTTTCCATCAAAGTATTAATTTGGTAGATATTTTAACGTTTACCAATAATTATTGTGAGTTGGCCATTATTGATTTGTCATAAACTGACAGTTTGACATTATTATTTATTAATTCAGGAACGAAATAACGACACAGAAAAGAAAACAATTTATTTCAAATAAAATTTATAAAAAATAACCGACGGAAACAAAAAATAACAAATAGAAAAATAAAAAACAACAGTAATTTTAACTTATCTTACTTAAGTAAGGTGTTCAAAATGACCTCCCAAAACATCTATGCATACTTGAAAGCGGTCATTGAAAGAGTTGCTTACATTATTAAGCATTTGTAAAGAAATATTTTGAAAGGCAATTCGGATTCTATTTTTCATATTATCCCTTGTTGTTGGAGGTATTTTGTATACTTCGTTCTTAACGTAACCCCAAAAAAATGACTCCATTTTATTGAAATCCGGTGACAATGGGGGTCACCTTACCGGTCCATCCCTTCCGATCCACCTTTCACCAAACTGATCATTAAGTTCACCACGTACTAATTCATTGTGGTGCGCAGGAGCACCGTCATGTGGAAACCACATTTGTTCACGTATATTAAGTGGAACCTCTTCTAGTAATATCGGTAACTGATTTACGATAAAATCTAAATAAATCTCACCATTTAAGTTATCTTAAAAAAAAATATGGTCCTACTACATGGTTACCGACAATACCTCCCCGCACATTTAGAGACCATCTTGTTTGACTATGTGTTACTATGTGGTATGGATTACTTGTTGAATCTTAGTGAAAGTTATGTCTATTAACAGAACCGTTTCGATGGAATGTAGCTTCATCACCAAATAGGACATAATCAAAAAAATCTCTGCTCATTAATTTTTTCTAAGTCCCATTCACAAAATACTATTCATTTGTGCTATTCTTGGTGCTTTTGAATATGATAAGGGTGCATCTTGTTTTTAGATAGAACGTTTTGAACAGAGTAGTAACTAAGTTCTTGTTCATTGGAAATACTCCTTATAGTTGTGTGTGGGTTTTCTGTATCTGCCATCAACACACTCATTTCGTTTTCTTCTGTCACACTAGTTTTTGTTCGTTCACGTTTTTCATAATTCACTGAACCAGTGCGTTAAATCGATCTTTCAATTTTTCAAATGTATCTTGTCTAAGTGGTCGCCTATCTGGAAACCGTTCTTGATCAATTCTAGCTGATAGTAATGAATTTTTATTGCATTCCCCCAAAATCCAGATCATATCTACCATTTTTTCATCAGTAGTAAAATTCATTATTGCTAATTTAAATTAAATTAATTACTGAATTACTAAATAATAATTGTTGCTAATTTACGGTGTACCCCAATACTGAATTAATAAACAATAATGTCAAACTGTCAGTTTCTGACAAATCAATCATGGCCAACTCACAATAATTATTGGTAAACGTTAAAATATCTACCAAATTAATACTTTGATGGAAAAATAAAAATATCTAGAAAACTGATAACTTTAGGTATAGGGAATACTTCATAAAATTTGAAGTACGATAGTAGTACTTTTCGATAGAGATATAAAATACAGGGTGTTCTATTTAAAATTACCAAGAAAATAATGTACTTGCATTTTGACTTACCCTGTATTTGATTTAACGAATATTATGAAAACGAATATGATTTATAATTTTTAACAATTATTAAAAAACTATGGTTGCAATAGATCAATGTTCCTATACTCCTTTTTAATTATACAGGGGGTTAAACTTGATACGATTTTCAGGTAATATTGGTTGTAACTTTTTAAATACCCGGTATAACATAATAAAACTTTATATTGTTGTGATGTGGATGTAAATCAGATTTCAAATTTAAAATAAAATACATGGTGTTCCATTTAAAAAAACATAAGTTTGGTCTGCCACCATCTTATGGAACACCCTGTAAGATTGTAACTAATTTTAAAATGTGGAGTTTAAAGCTGCCTACAATTTTTGTCAATAACTTTTTTTTGTAATTTTTACTATAACAGATCTACTGAGCTTCCTCACACTAATCAATCACCCTGTATTTACAAAATACTACAGAATTTTACTTTTTGACATAAATTTAATCGTTATTAACGCAAATTGTGTACAATATTTTTAATAATTAAAGTGAATAAATTCTAAGTTCACTCAAATTCTCGCCATTGGATTACTGCCATCGACCACTTACATTCAATCTGGGTTAATTTGATTAATCGCGGCAGGTAAAGTAAAATTTTTCTATCAGTACAATAAAGTGTTACTTTACTACCGCAAATGAGGGCAAATGAGTACAATAATGAATGACTTTAGTAACGGTTGGCGATAAAATAAATTATTAGAAGAATTTTTTACAAAGCAACAACATTTTTTGTTTAATATTAATATTTTTTGTATTTTGACAACGGCATCCGATTTGGACGTCGAAAAGTTAATAAAATCATTTTTTTAGTAAAATTGTGGATTATTTCCCATTAAAAATAGTTAACTGCAAAAATGCCACAAGAAAATAGCTTCAGAACAACATCATTTTTCAGAGAAAACACATTTTTGTGATCTTAAATAAATTAGAAATTTTTGGTTTTAAACAAAATTATAGATAATTATAATTTGAATTTTACCATTTCTTTCCAGAACTCCTCACAGGTATCCTCTTCGCAACTACTCGTATAAGCACTATCACAACTCATTTTGATAAAGTCGAATAAACTGAGTTTACATGTTTTCACTTTTCCAAAAATCACCAAATCGATATTTTCTTTACTAGTCTAGTCACTTTTCAGTGTTTTCCGCAGCACAAATAATAAATTTGTCAATAGTTTCTGACACACTGAATAAACAACAGTTTTTTGTTTACCAACATCGGCAGAATATTCCACAATAACCGCAGGATTTTCCCACTGCAAGAACATTCTCGTTAATTATATACATATATATCACATAGCTAAATAGTGTATGTACACAATAAAAATATCAAGGTGAGAGCATTGTTTCTAAAATCAAATAAAAGAATTTGTGAAGCAGAAAGGTAAATAAAAAATAAATATTGCGACTAATCATGAAAAATAAAATACATAATGTTATAAGCGAGGCAATGCAGCACTAAACCTACCAGTTTCCCGCAGGAAAGTGTCAGGAAAGTTTGTGAACAAAATTCATGGTGGTAAAATGAAAATTGGATTTTGTGTATAAGGAAAATGCATTTCTAGAAAATAAAAAAAATAAACTCGAAAAATATCGATAGGAACGAGTTCAATTGTATTACTCGGATTTTACGAGGTCGCTGTATACAAATATGATAACAACGATGGGCCTCGAACTACCTGGTGGCCAGAGGGGTCCAAATTATCCCTGGACAAAAAATTCCCGGACAGAAAATCCCCAAGAAATATTTGCTGCCTAATAGTTATCTAAAAGATTTCCCGAAATTTTAACAAATTTCGAATTCTAATTCCATGCTGAACTTCAAATTTTACATGCCAAAGGAGTGTGTTTTTTTAAAAATCGTGGAAGATATGAGGAATGAGCTAAGGCCCCGTTTTCATGTCAGGCGCTTAACGCACGTTTTGATAACGCGCAATTACAACGATATACATTTTACTGAAGGCGGTTCACATGCTAACACGCGTTTTAGGTCATGAAAAACGGGGCCCTAGCTCATTCCCCATACTTTCCATGATTTTTAAAAACTCACACTTTTTTGTCATATATAAACAAATAAAGCTAACAAAAATATAACACAAATAAAGTGTTCAGCATGGAATTGGAATTCGAAATTGGTTAAAATTTCAGGGAGTTTAGTAAAACTAGTAAAACTATTCGGCAGCAAATATTTCTTGGGGATTCTTTGTCCGAGATTTTTTGTGGGGATATTTTGTCCAAAAAAATTTGTGGAGATTATTTGTCCGGAAATTTTTTTGGCGATTTTTTGTCTGGGGATTATTTGTCCGGGGATTTTTTGTCCGGGGATTTTTTGTCCGGGGATTACTTGTCCGGGGATTTTTTGTCCGGGGATTTTTTGTCCAGGGATAATTTGTGGGGATTTTTTTGTCCAGAATTATTTGTCCGGGAATTTTTGTCCAGAGATAATTTGTGGGGATTTTTTGGCCGGGATTATTTGTCCGGGGGTTATTTGTTCGGGGATTTTTTGTCCAGGGATAATTTGTGGGGGATTTTTTGTCCGGGATTATTTGTCCGGGGATTATTTGTCTTAGCTTCGGCCAAAGTAGTCCGAGTCTCCTGGAGTTTCATGTTAATTTTATTCCAAATCAGTCGACAGTCATTACTCGGGAGGTTTTCGAGGTCGAGTTTCATGTTAATTTCGTTCTAAATCAGTCGACAGTCATTAGTCCGGGGTCTTCGAGGTCGCTGAATACGGGGAAAATGGTTACCGAACTACCTGGTGCCCAGGTTGGACCTCGTCTCCGTGGAGTTTACACTGATCAAACGATAGAGCAAAAACTGATGCGACAGTTAATATTTAAAGGGGTTATTCGAGTGAGTCGTAACGGAAAGTGTAGCATATCAATGGATTTGGGGCTTTATTTTTTACAAAGAACATCATTGAAAGTATAGTAAAGTTCATAAAGTGTTTATTTGACAGAAACTAGCAACTTAAAGATTGATCTGACAGTCGAATTAAATTAGATTTGAAGTCGTTCGAAATTGAATGAAGAATTTTTTGAGCAGTGTGATCCATTTTCCGAAAATGTTGACACTTTCGAAAAAAGTGATAAGAATATGATGGCGAGAATATGATGTAGGAGTGGAACATAAATTGCTAATTGTCAAAATTATTTTGAGGGGGGTATTCAGATTATGCAGAATATTTGTGGAACTACTATGAAAGATTAATCTCGAAGGAACGTCGTAAAACTCATAGCTTTTTTTAAGGACGAGGATTACCCTGAGCACTATCTATATACCTTGGAGACTATCGCCGTTGTAATATTCGTGTTCAGCCCCAAAAACCCCAAATTAATGACTTCTGATTGATTTCGAATGAAAATTACATAAAGCTCTAGGAGACGAGGTCCACCTTGGGCACCAGGTAGCTCAAGGACCATCGTCGTTTACACATTCGTATTCAGCGACCTCAGAAACACCCGAGTAGCACAATAGAACTCATTTCTATTAAGATTTTTCGAGTTGCAAATTTTTCATTTTCTATGCATTTTGGAAATGAATTTTCCTTATGTACAAAATGCAATTTTCATTTTTTTAACATTTCAACGTGGTCGCTCCAGTTTCAGCGACGAATCTAGGCCAGGTATATCCAAAACATCGCAAAATATTGATTCGTCTGATAATTAAAAATGACCGCTGTGTAACATACCGGGAGATAGAGGCATCTTTGGGCGTTTCAAAGACCTCGATCCAAAGATCCTACATGAAGAACTGGGTGTTAGGAAGTTGGTTTGGGGTTGGATCCCTCATTTGCTTACAGAAGTACAAAAAGCGGTGCGCGTCAATTGGTGTCGAAAAACATTGGAACGGTTCAACAAAGGAAGCTCAAACAAGTTTATAGTATTGTTAGTGGCGATTAATCTTGGATTTACTCCTACCAACCGGAAAATAGACGCCAATCCGCTGTGTGGGTGTTTCACGATGAGGAAAAACCAACAAAAGTGATCTGTTTAAGTCACCAGAAGAAGCCATCGATGCCTTTAAAAAGCGATTTTGCAGGTGTCAACTGAAGACTGGAATAACTGTTTTACCTATTAGTTTGAATATATGCAAAAGTGTTTCGATCTTGGTGGGACAAATTTTGAAAAGCCATAAAGTACTTTAAGGGCCGGTTGTTCGAACGCTAATCAACAATGATCACTATCAAATATTTAATTACTGTCACTAAAACTGTCAATGTCAACTTTTATTTAGTTGCTGAAAACATAATTGATTAAAATTATGAGATTAGTTAATCAATTAACATAACAATTATTAACATAATTGATTAAGTAATTTCATATTATGTTTTCAGCAACCCAAACAAAGTTGACATTGACAGTTCGTTACAGTAATTAAATATTTGATAATGATCATTGTTGATTAGCTTTCGAACAACCGGCCCTTAGTCTATATATTTTTTGTTTTTATGGCTATATGCAAAACTAAAAAGACGAACTATCTATGTATTTCATTAGAAAAGCCTATGACATCAATATGCAAAAAGTATGTAGCTATTTAAAAAGTTCGTATTAACATAAAAGCATATTAACATAAGCTGCATTTCTACAATGCACTGTAATTGTTGCTATTAACTAAAATATTACAACAGCAATATAAATTACGCAGGTAATGCGATTATTATCGCAAATAAAAATAAAACCCATTACAAAAGTTAATTAAAGAATATGGCATAACTATATAAATGTTTATGACTGTGTCCTGTGTCTAAGGAAAAAATATTAGTACCTCTAAGGAGAACAAAATATTGGCGTTAGAGAAAACTTAATTGTTCACTTTAGATGTCACAATAACCAATCAAAACGTAAGAAATACCTTGCTTATCAGAGCTCAAGTTCAACTGACTGGGAGACTTATACTAGACCAGCATCTGTCGAGGATAAGGAGGCAATAAACGTTGTCACGGACTTAGAAATGCAAGAGAATGGCATTCCAAAAAGCCTGCCTACTAATGGAGAAGAGTTCCACCAGGGATACTCCTTTGGTGGAATAAAGAACTGTGTGAATTGAGGCAACTGACGAGGAAGGTATTTAATAGAGTTAAAGTAACCCGATAGTGGGGAGAACACAGAAACACACCCACGGAATACTATACAGCTATAAGAGAAGCCAATAGAGATACATGAGGAAATTGAAAGCACTCCTGCGTGTGCTAGACATCCAAAGGTGCTCTCGAAGGAGAAAACACAACCAGTTAACTCACTCCAAAATGATAAGGGTTAATAATACCAATACATAAAGAGACACGGAAGAGCTCTCTAGAGAGCATTTCTCTGGATTACAAATGGGTGAAATACCAATTCACTGGGGATCAGCAGGCAACGAGACTTTGCAGAGGTCCTCAAGAACTAACTGGTAAACGAAGTAGGAAAAGCTTTGCCTTAAGGAGGAACTGTACAGTTTTCAAGCGTAGATTTATGAGATACTGCAACGTCTTCTTCTTCTAATGGCGCTACAACCCTTTGTGAGTCTTGGCCTGCTTAACAATGTTGTTTCATTCTGCCCTGTCGGATACTTTCCTTGGCGACTGTCTGATGTTCATGGTTTTAACCCCCTCTACGTCGTCTATCCATCCCTTACGAGGCCTTCCTCTTGTTCTATTTCCTTGGGGCTTCCATCTCTGGATTACTTTCACAGCTCGATTATCTGGCATTCTTTCTAAGTGACCAAGCCAGTTTAGTCTTTGAGACTTTACAAATCTAACAATATCTGCACGTGCTGCATGATACTGCAACGTGCAGAGGGAAATAATGAGCGTCCTTGAAAAAGAGCAGATACATGCATTGTCTAAGAGTCGAGGGTCCAAGGATAAAAACAATACGTTTTCAGAATTAGATCACTCGAGATTTAAACTTTCGATTAAAAGTGTGATTATAAACTTAATTATGTGATACTTAATAGTGGATATATCAATATTTCGATATAAGCCATTTTTTTTAGAAATAATTCTGTGATTTGTACGTTGATAGTCGAAAATTTGAAATGTACTCATTATTTTTATATAATATTTCTTATCTTTTATAAAAATAAAAAAGACAATGAAAACTTTCAAGTGATAATTTATCACAATATTTTTATTTGTATTATATTTCTTATCTAATATTAGTGCAGTCACTGAAGGTGGAATTACTTCCGATTTCGTTGAACCTCCATCGATTTGCATGAAAATTGGTGACTGGTTAGAGGATATCTCAAGGAACAAAGGTGACATGGTGCCAACTTGCGCTTATACCCTGGGGGTTGATGCCACCCCTCCTCGGGGTGAAAATTATTTTATTAAAAATAACCCCGCAATTCGATAGAGGGACAAATTATAAGCAAAATTTGTTATATAAATTTATTAAAATCAATCAAAACTTTTTGAGTTATTAAAGATCAAAGATTTTAATTTTTCGTGAGCAAAATGTATGTTTTTAACCGATTTTTCATAAATAACTCAAAAAGTATAAGTTTTTGCAAAAAAGTTATTATTATCAAAATTGAGGCTAATAAAAAATCAAATAAATTCCTTACTAGAAAAACCTTTCAATGTTAACTAAAAGTGAGATATAGGTAACTGAATGTATATTTCTTTCGTCGAGTACCCAAATCTAAGTATTCAAGCTTAAATACCGGGAAAATGATGCATTTATAACATAAACTTATTAAACATTTGTCAAAGTTCATAGAAATATCTATCAAATACGCCCTAGAACAAGTTGATAGCATTAAAATTTATGCACCAAAAATGTTTCAAAAGGTATCTTAAAATTTTTTCCAAAAAATGTTATTGTTTTTTTGTATATTACTCCGTTAATTTTTAAGATATAAGGTTCACCTAAAAACTAATTAAAAGTTGATTCAAAGAGTTATTAAAAAACGTCAAAATTAGTCTTTTAAACCTCTTACTATTTTAAAAATAAAAGGTTAAATGGCCCCGGTTACATGGTTCTCGCAGCAAAATTGAAATATTAAACGTTTCTATCTCGGTTATTTTTTACTCTACGAAAATAGTAAAATAGATAAAGTATTTTGTAACTGAAAAAACTAAAATTTAGTTATTTATGATTTTTTACGTATATTGAGTATTTTTGGAGTTATTATCAAAAGAAAATGAAAAGTACGATAATTTTAAAAATTCTGATTTTTTTAAATTATATCTTTTTTTCAAAAATATGCATTCTAAACCGGTCAAAATTGTTGAAATCATTAATTATGTTAACTAACAATAAAAAACTGAAAACGTTTGTTTTCTATACTTCCACAAAATTTATTATATCTAAAAGCCGAAAGAGAAAGCAACTACAGAGTGGTGTGTACAAACTAACTTGTGGTGACTGTCCGAAAACGTACATCGGTCAAACTGGCAGAACTTTTGACAAACGGATAGCAGAACACAAAAGGGCATTCAACAATAGAAAAACAGACACTTCTACATACGCACTTCACCTTCTAGATCATAATCATTCTTTCAATGAAGAGTTTAAAATTCTACATATTCAAAATAAAGGCCTTAAGCTATCTTTTTTAGAATCTATGGAAATTAATAAACTGAAAAATACAGATATAATTCTGAATGACCAACTCGAGACAAACAGCTCCCCACTCCTCAACCTCTTCAGTTGAAGATTAAAAAGGCAAACACATTGTAAACTATATTACTTGAGAAAGGCACTCCGCCGAAACAGCTGTAGTCACTTAGATATAATAAATTTTGTGGAAGTATAGAAAACAAACGTTTTCAGTTTTTTATTGTTAGATAAAATGAACTTCCATCAAGTAACGGTCGAATCCATCAATTAATTATGTTAACCTAAAGAAATTCTTGTAAGGATTACTACAAATTTTAATTTTTGTGGAAATGGCGTATGTTTTATTTTTCACTTTTTCCTAAAAAATCGAAAGTGTTCTTTTATTTTCATTATAACTTGCTTAATTTTGATGCTATTAACTTCTACTGGAGCTCATTTGATAGGTATTACGAAGTACTTTGACAAGTGCTTAACAAGTATATTATATAAAATGCATCGTTTCCCGTTATGTAAGCTTGAATACTTAGATTTGAGTACTCCTCGAAAAAAATATACATTCAATTACCCATAACTCACTTTGAAATAACATTAGTTTAGTTCTTTAAGTGGGGAGTGTATTAAATTATTTATTATCTTTAATTTTGGTAATAATAGCTTTTTTACAAAAGGTTATAGTTTTTGAGTAATACGTGAAAAACAGCTTTAAAACATGCATTTTTTTAAGAAAAAATAAAATCTTTGATATTTAATAACTCAAAAAGTATTGATTTATGTTAATAACTTTATATAACAAATTTTGTTTAGAAGTTGCCCCTCTATCGATTTCTAGTATTATTTTTAATAAAAAAAAATTCACCCCCGAGAAGGGGTGGCATCCACCCCCAGGGTAAAAGCGCAAGTTGGCATCATGTCACCTTTGTTCCTTGAAGTATCTTCTAACTACTCACCAATTTTCATGAAAATCGATGAAAGTTCAACGAAATCGGAGGTGAAAACCTTCAGTGACTCCACTATATGGCTAGTATGTATTTTTAGAAATAATGCACTTGAAATTGAAATACGTCAGAAAAGAAGCTTAAGAATAAAGAGATCTAATGGTGGCCAAAATGAGTCATAAAAAAATTGACAAACGAGTGACAAGAACATAGATCGAAAATATATCTTCAAAATTAAATATTTTGTTTATATAGGATTAGCCACAGTTGATTGTAATTACAATTACACTTTTACACTTCTACCTAAAAAATTTGACGTCTCGATTTCTATTTCGGAAATCAGTTTTCAAAAAGATTATTAACGAAATTGTGTTGAAAGATTGTATAACCGCCAATGTGTGGAAGAGGTTATGCCTTTTCAAAGTTCAGGTTGGCATACTTGGCCATGGTGTTGTAGGCAACAACCATGCTTTGACTGAAAAGATCGGAGGCTGGATGTTTCATGTCCTATAGTACATCAAATTCTGATTATTCCATGTTAGTCCAGTAAATGAACGGGAAATTCGGCGATACCGTGTAATTTTCAGGGGCAACTTCGGATTGCATGAAAATTTGGATTTAGGTTCTACTTACCCTCCACTTCAAAGTTGAAATTGTGCCGTTGGTTGCTTTTACTTGGGGGGTGACAGTCACCCCTTCTCGGGGATGAAAAAATATACGTTCAAGATAAGACCGGAAATGGATAAATTGACTGACTTTAAGCAACTTTTGTTCTATAGAGTTTTTTACGTAAGTCAATACTTTTCGAGTTATTTGTCATTGAAAATGTTGATTTTTCGACAAAAAAACCAAAATTTTCAGACGGTTTTTCGCAAATAACTCAAAAAGTAAATATTTTATCGACAAAAATATTCTTAGCAAAAGTGTAGCTTATAAAAACCCAATAAAATGGTGTATCAGTAAAGTCAATCAATCAAATAAAAACAAAGTTGTAGCTCATCAAAAATACGTTATTATTCGTCTAATTCCAAATCGAATATTTCAAGGTGAAATCACCAAAAAATTAGGCACTTTTCGTGAAAAACCCATTTAAACTTTGTTAAAGTGTTTATAAATGTTGTTTTAATTGTTAACAAAAGTTTGAGCATTAAACATAAGAGAGTTACGCTCAAAATAAAGTTGGCCCTCTATTTTTTTGTAAAAAATCATGAAAATCTCGCCCTGTTTAGCTCCCCAAATGAAATTAATCGCTACAGCTTTACAAACAATTTACTTACCTATCTATTTTTTATATGATCTGTCAGTCTCACCGGTTTAAAGTGTTTATTTTTGAAAGGGTTATAATTGAGAAAGCTTGAATGGGTCACTAATCACGAGTATATGCAAATTTCGAACAGCCATATCTTAACCAATTTTTGTCTTACGCAGAAACAAAATGAAACTAGCATATTTATAATAGAAAACCTACATTTTTTTACTCTTCAAGACTTCTCTTCTCTTATCACTAATACTTTTTAAGTTATTTTGAAAAAATGAAATTTTTCAAAAATTTTTAGAAAATTTTTTTTTTTACTCTAAAACCAAATGTTTTCAAAAATAAGCACTTCAAACCAATCAAACTTACAGATCATATAAACAATACACATACAGTTAAAATAGATGGTAAAGCCAAACGATTAATTTCATTTAGGGTGCTAAATAGAGGGAGGTTTTCACGATTTTTTTTACCAAAAAAAAGGGGCCAACATTTTTTTCAATGTAACTTGATTATTTTTGACGCTGTAAACTTTTGTAAAAAACACATTTTAAGCTTTTTTCGATACTTTAAAAATGTTAATAAGGTTTTTCCGAAAAATGCTTCTTTCTTCGGTGATTTCGCGTTGAATTATTCGATTTGGAATTAGACGAATAAGAACGTATTTTTCGTGAGCTACAACTTTGCTTCTACTCAATTTGTAGACTTTACTGCTACACTATTTTTTTCTTTTTTTTTTATAGGCTACACCTTGGCTAAAAAATATTTTTTTCGATAAAATATTTACTTTTTGAGTTATTTGGGAAAAACTGTCTGAAAACGTAGTTTTTTGTCGAAAAATCAACATTTTAAATCGCGAATAACTCGAAAAGTATTGACTTACGCAAACAACTTTATAGAACAAAAGGTGCTTAAAATAAGTCAATTTATCCATTTCCGGCAACCAACGGCACAAATTCAACTTTGATGTGGAGGGTAAGTAGAACCTAAATCCAAATTTTCATGCAATTCGAAGTTGCCCCTGGAAATTACACTCCAAAATGGTCATTTATTGGGCTATGTGATTCTGCATTATTTCCATGTGCTTTATGTGATTCGGTGTGTTGCATATGTATTGTGTATGATTGAAGAAGTGTGTCACGTATGACGTAGGGTAATTAAATAACTTGAAACCTTAAAAGACGTGCTAAAAATTTGAAAAGCACCGCCTGGGACACAGAGAATTAAAAATGTGGATTTATAAATAAAACATTATTTATCAAAAATCTATTTTATTTTTTTTCAAACTTCCTACGTCTGAAGCGGTGCTTTTCAAATTTTTAGCACGTTTTTTAAAGGTTTATGTTACTATATAAAAATTCATCAGCTATCGAAACCTCTCTGGGGTATGGTGTGGGTAGAATACAGAAACCCTTGTATACTAACGAATTACTCACATTAATTATGTACCAAATCCAGCCATCTAAAAGTTAGATGGTGTAAAGAGAATTGGTAATGGAAGTCAAGGCTAGTATTTAGGAAAAATGTTGGAAAAAAGAAGCTGAGCATAATAAGCCACACGTAATGCGAGAAAAACCAGGTTAAGAATTATTTAAAAAATAAAGGAAACGAGTAGAAAAAAATTACCAAGGAAATAAAAATATTAAGAAAATATAGGGGTAAAGAGTAAAGAAAAAAATTATAAAATAATATAATAAAAATTTAAAGGGTAGAAAGAAAAAAAGAGGGGAAGTTTAAAAGGACAAAATGTGTAGGAGTACAAATAGAATTGGACCTTCCTAAAAAGGAGGTTATACATACAAAACTTTAGCAGCTTCTTTAATAGAAATATACAATCGAGAAAATGAAAATGAATAAAACTTTTAAGCACAAAAAAAAGAAGCTTCAATATGTCAAAGTTTACTATTAGAGAAACTAATTCTACATCATCCACACGAAGAAAAATTCACTCAAGAGCAAAAGAACACTCAAATTCATATTATGAGGTTCAAAGAAGAAGATTTTCACATACAATTACAAATCCAGTAAAGATTTAGTAACCTTTACAGAAAGCAATAATCGTGTATCCGGACAGAGGCAGGAGAATCCGACAATATCAAAATCAAACGTGGGGTCCGTCAGGGATGTATATGTACTATCACCACTGCTGTTTAACATCTACTCTAAGGAAATATTTTAAGAAACAGTAGTGCAGATTGAAGCCGGAATTCGATAAAAATATACGCAGACGACATGGTGGTATTTGCTGACAGTTAATGAGTAGGATCACAGAAATAGGTCAGAGATATAGACTTTCACTGATAGGTCTGGATCCCGCGTATGAAAAAAAAGTTGATTAATAGCAAGCTGAAAATTTGTTAATAGCTTAAGGGTGTCTAGTCGGACAAACTTTGATATATGGGAACACTGGAACAGGGGAAGTTTTAATTGTGGAACAGGTTAAAAATTTGGAACGGTCAGACCACGAAAACGTCACATGTATTTTATCCGACAGAACTTTCAATTGATTTGTTAATCTTTCATTAAACTCTCATGCAAAAATCAGGCTGCTATTTATCACCAAATGGGCATTATAATGAGTGGAACACGTAGAACATGTCAAATGACAGGTGATAAATAGCAGTCTGATTTTTGCATGAGAGTTTAATGAAAGGAAACAAATCAATTGGAAGTTCTGTCGGACAAAATACATGTGACGTTGTCGTGGTCTGACCGTTCCAAATTTTTAACCTGTTCCACAATTAAAACTTTCCCTGTTCCAGTGTTCCCAATATCAAAGTTTGTCCGACTAGACACCCTTAAGCTATTAACAACTTTTCAGCTTGCTATTAATCAACTTTTTTTTCATACGCGGGATCCAGACCTATGAACATTAAGAAATCAAAACGTATGTTAATCTCCTTGATACGAAAGTCAATGAAAATTAGAACCATTCTGTAGAAATCAAATAATGTAGAATAGAGAAAACAAGATCTGCATTTCAAAAAATGGCTAAGCTATTCAGATGTCATGATTTATCAATATCCATAAAAAGCAGGTTACTACGATGTTATATCTTTCCTATACTGTTGTACGGAGTTGAGTCGTGGACTCTTACACATGCAACCTTCAAGAAAAATAAGGCTTTATGGATATGATATCTTATACCGAGCACGTTATTGATCTGAACGTCTTATTAAGACTTTAAAAAGAAAAAGAGCTGTTAACTACAATAAAAACAGCCAAAATCGAATACCTCGGTCACATCCTGAGAACCAGCGAAAGATATAGATTGTTACAATTAATATTACAGAGAAAAGTAGAAAGGAAACAAGGATAAGGACGGCGAAGGATTTCCTAGCTGAAAAATCTACGTTCGTGTTTCAACACAACAATCACAAATCTTTTTAGAGCAACAGTGTGCAAAGTACCTACAGATTGCCATGACGGTCGCCAACATCCGAAACAGATAGGCACTACAAGAAGAAGAAATTAAGTAACATTGAAGGTCATATTGTTGATCTACAAGGAATACTAAAGAAATATCGTGTACATAAATGTATAGACTAAGGTTCTTCATTAAGCGAAAAAAAAGCAGTAAAAGAACTAAAATGAAGGATAAAGCAGCAAAAAGTTACTATAATTGTATTACCGTATTGTTTACGTATTAAGTAATACTATTTTTATCACTAAAACTAGATATTCACTAACTGATGTAATAAATATGAAACATCCACTAAAAATACACTTTTACAAGTCTACACACCCGTGAATCGTGAACAACCAATTCGCACTTGTTATCTTTCGCAGTAACCGGTTGCGTTCTCGAGGCCTCTTTACTAGAGCGTCGTTACTAGAAAATTCGTCGTAGAAGTGCTAAGCGTCGCGGCGCAATCGACGACAGTTTCGAGGGTTGTGACGGCGCTCGTTTCGGTGGCTGCGAATAGTGGATGGCGCCGTCTACCCGAATGACGTCACGACGTCGCGTGGGCGGATTGAATGAACGACGGAGCGCCACTCGGCGTGGGTGTCCGTGCAAAAGGGGGTTCAACAACGCGTCGAGAGAGGCAAAATGGCTTCCAGAGATGGCTTTATGCGAATTGGTCGTAGGCTCTTTGAGGGCTCAATTTGTGAATGAATTTGTTAGCATGAACCGATTCTTACAGAATGTATCCAACTTAAATATTTCGCTGAAACATTGCTTCTATAGAATGATGTTAATCAGCCCTATTCTGTAACTTTTAACAAATCGAATAGAAATGACCAAGTCGAATCGTAATTACCTGAAATCGGAATCTATCGCGTCATTTTCGTATTTGGATTGGTATTCTGTAACTCACATCGAAATAAAGGTAAATCGAAATCGGCAATTTATATTTCACGTGGTCAGGAGGGGGGTGGCAACCCCGCATTGTCAAGCGAAATTAGTGTTCTGTGGCCTGCTTGTTACTGGTTCTAAATTTGAAATACGACACCGTTGCCATATCTTCAATTTTTCACACTATCACATTACATACAGTTTCATTTAAAAAATAGTTTTCAAATAACAAAAAAGATAAGTTTTAAAAAGTAAACAACAAAATATAAGTGTAAATATTCTACATAAAAAGCTCAAAGGATGATAAATGGTTTTAAATCAATGTTAATTAAAGTTGTTATAAAAAAGAAGATCAACTGATAATTAAAAAAGGTAAATGACGATAAGATGTATGATGTAAAATATTACTAATAATATACAATCTTAAGATTTGATTCCAGCTAAAATAACTGATAAACAACTTTTCCCAAAAATGGCGTCTTTTCTATAATTATTTTCTTTTCTATAAGCGTTGATTGATAAAAATACAAGTAAACTTGTATAATATATTATTTATCAATCAACGCTATAAGTCTATCTTTATAATTTTAAACGGTCTTGTACAATCGTTATGCCATTGATTGAAATTGTATAAGAAATATACAAAAAAAATATGGCAACACTGTGAACTGTGACTGGCAAACATTCAGCATTCAGATTAAAATGCCAGAGAAAATGGGGTTAGGTTCAATGCATACTCGTACAACAACTAAATTAAATATACAATTTCCTAAGTAAATAACACCACAGACTAAAAAATTAAGCAGATACAAAATGTAAAAATACTGTAAATAAGTAGTAATAGACTATTTTTAGTAGATATAAAAAATAAACGTCAAAACAAAATACACTGCGCTTGCGTCAAGCACAATTCCGATTATCGAAATCTAATTTCGACAGGGTAAATGTTGTCATTTCTAAAAAAGTCATTTCTATTCACTATTCCGATTGTAGAGATTCCAAGGGAGTTATGGAATACCGATTTTGCCTATTTCTATTCGACTTGGCCACTTCTATTCGATTTTCCTTACTTCTATCATCGAAATGAGTTACAGAATAGGCACGAATAATTATTCTTCTTAATGTGTCGTACATTTCTGAGTAGGCGTCCACCGTACATTGTTTTGTCAGGTGAAATGTTAGATAGTCAGGATTAAAAATGGTTCTGTTTTTCCAGCATGTTAATAATGTTTAAACTAAATTTTATCTAAAAGTTTAGTTTATCTAAAAACCACTTTTAAAGACGAGTGGATAACAGAGATTTTAAATCATGTACATGAAAAACATAGATTATATGTTCAGCTAATCCAAAACCCCACAGATAACTTAATAAAACGATAAACAAGTTGAAAAAAAATAAATAGTATATTAAGTATGGAGAACGGTAAGGGTTTAATACCGATCGAAGACAATTGTTTGGAGGAGGAGCGGAGCGACGACTCCAATTATTGTCTGAGATCGGTTCGATTAACCCTTAACCCTTACGTTCGACATGCTTATAACGTTTTTTGCACGATTGATACCATTATAAATTATAAAATTAAACATTTTCGTCATATTGACTAGTTTCATTCATTTTATCAAGATAGATACTTTGGTTGTTAGGTAGTAACTAGGGTGCATAACAACAATGGAGAATTGAGTTTTTATTTAGTTGTCAATAATTTTAAGTACAATTTTGATTATTATAAATTAAAATATGAGCGAAAGTGAATTTGAAGAAATTGAACGGGTTTGGGAAGAAGGGTGTTCCGCAATTAAAGACCCTGATGCAAGAAGGGGATAAGTAACAATATGTAAATTTTACAGGAGAAGCAAAAAAAGTTTTATTTTTTAATTTAAAATTTATGTTGTTCATGAAGTAGGGCCGAACTAATACAACAGGTATATATGATTTTGCCGCCATTCTACAGCCAAACAACAATGCTATTAAGGAAAAAAAATGTTGGTGCAATAATAGGATAAGTTTAAGCCTTTTTTGTACTGTAGTTTACAGCAGGTGCAAAAAGGGGATAAGTTACATTAAAACCCATTTTCAGACGAAATACTTTATTATTAAAACCTCCATATTTTACTAAACCGTACCTCTCGTACTAGCACTATGTACTATGTTAACTCTCCAACAGTTTCTCGGTGACTACATGACTTAGATCGCGTTCGTGGCTCGTGCAGATACCGGTACCTTTTCCAATCGCAGCAAGCCACAGGTGCAATAGTGGGACAGAATAACACACATATAAAAATTAACTCAAAATTTGGTGCAAGAATGGGATAAGTTACACATTTCTTATACTGTTCTTGCACCAGACCATACCAGGGGATAAGTAGTTTTCTCTTATAATTTCAGTATCTATTACCTATACATATCCTATACTTGAGCCAGGCAAGAGCAGTTACTTTTTCAACCTAAATAAGCACCTATCTCGTTTTTGCAGAATTTGGTACTTATCCCCTTCTTGCACCAGGATCTTCAATTATTCCCGAAAAATCCAAAATCCTTATCAAAATACCTACCAAAGTTTTAAAAAATGGTGCGAAGGCAAGAATTTAAGAATCGAAGAAAAGACTCTATTGGCATATTTCGTTCAAAGACATATGCAGTTGAAAGCTCCTGGAAGCCTCTGGGCAGAATATTCAATGATTAAATCCACCGTTTTTCTTTATGATGGCATTGATATTTCCAAGTTTTCAACTTTGATCGCGTATTTGAAGAGAAAAAATGTTGGATACTACTAATGTATGCGATTCTGCAGGAGTTTCTGTTAGAAGTGAAACCACAGCCCAAACAAGTGGGATTTCATTAAATAATTTAACAAATTGTACCATAAGTTTCAATATTAATAAATAATTCGTTAGTTTTCTTTATTCTTTCAAAAAATAAATTAAAATTAAAATTAAGAGATTTTTTAACTCGACGGTAAGTGAATTACTTACCGTCGAGTTGGAGTACTTACCGTCGAGTTGGAGTACTTACCGTCGAGTTGGATTACTTACCGTCGAGTTGCTAGTAAATGTCACCTACTGACGTAAAATCTGTCACGGTAAACAGTCAAAAATGATCAATCGTGCAAAAACGTCTTTTTCATCACTTTAGAATGTAATTAATTCATTGTGCGGAAAAATAAAAGGAAATACAAAAATTAAATCGGTTCAAACCAAAACAAAAAAAAAAATAACGGACAAAAAAGAAATTGAAAATGAATTTATTACGCATTACAGTATATTAGGTCAAAAGTATGCACAAAAAAATATTCATGTGTAATGATCAGATTGAAGAAATAGATAGGATAAAAACTCAGCATGTATTTGTATCTCGTTGATCAAAAAGAGTTGTTACATGCAATAAAATATTGAAAAAACAAAAAATCTCCTGGTTGGTATGAGATCAAAACAGAAACCATCAATCAAATGAAGGAAGAAATTATTACTCCTTCAACTTTTCTAATTAATTTACGTTTTCAAAACGGTTGTTTTCCAGAATGTTTAAAAAAAGGCAGAATCAAACCTCTCGATTAAAACTGGAAATAAAGAAGACATGATTAATTATAGACCAGTACCTTGCTCTTTGTCTTCTCTAAAATATTTGGAAAATTAAAAAAAATATATATTTTTCCATGTCCTCAACTTTTTCATACCATCAGAATACATAAAGTTGCATTTAAAAAATAGTTTTGAAACACCAAAAAAGGAAAGTTTGGAAAAGTAAATAGTAAAATATCAGTGTAAAGGCGATAAAATGGTTTTAAATCAAAGTTATTTAAAATTGTTATAAAAAGAAGATAAACTGATCAATAAAAAAGATAAATGAAGATAAACTGTATAAATGTTTTTAAATCAAAGATAATTTAAATTATTACTAAGGAAGTAAAAATTTTCTCTTGTAGGTAGATATATAATTTATTAAAATTTTCTAAAAAGATCTAAGTTGGACTTAAAGTGGGTACATCACTAGTACAAAACAAACGTTTTCGGACTAATCAGTCCATCATCAGGTTAAAAACTTCAGATCCAAAGTAGTTGGACCTAGCTACATAGGTAGGTCGAATAACCTTACCAGTATAAAAATTAAGCCATTTCGGCTACATCGATGGCGACAATAAGTCGATGTTATAAGAATACAATGTGAATCACCAGTTCAGGCTGGGTTAAACTGTTGTCAGTAGCCACTAGACTAACAGTATTTAGGAATTACAATTTTATGTGATTTTACAATTTACGCGGTTATTAATCAAAATTATACGAAAGAGTTGGCGCAGTGATATGAAATGATTGTAATTGCGAGAGGAATATTCATGTAAATCTTAATATTTTCCATAAGATGTGTGCTCCTTTTGTGCTAAGAAGGCGATAGAGTAAAATTTTTCCACTATCACTTGCAAAAATGGATACGGCCCTGTTAACAGTGCGACGCCTACGCGACGTAGAAGAGGTACGAACCCGGCTGTCGGATATATACGAACATCGATCGGCTACAGTTAGCAGATGCATTCATTATCTGGATCTGGAATAGTGGGGAAAATGTAGCGTAGCAGGAGCAATTTTTGGCGTAGCGGTCGTTGGTGGATGGAAGTTTTTGTCAAGTTGTTGCATCGCGGAAGCTGACTGGGTTAACAAAGGAAGCGTGGGTGTTAAGCCCTTTTGAAATTTCAATTATGTATTAGAATTTGTCGCCCGAGAGTAAGCAGATTGGCGCGGGGGATTCCCACATTATACATTATTTACGGTTAATTAAGGATGAAAGGTAGGCCACGTTAAGGTCTAAATGTGTGGTCAGTCCTTTTGTCCCTTTGGATAAAGCCTGTTTTGAAAGTTTTAGTGTATGCAGGCTCTAATTTACACATCCATTTCCTATTCCGAAATATAATCAGTAACAATATTGATTATTTCCTAATAGTATGTTAAACGGGTGTAATTGATTTGGTAACAGGACACGATTTTTTATCTAAAAACTATCTCAAATGTATGTATATAATATAGCGTTAACAGACTCTTTAGGTCATTGCTGGAAGAATAATTTTTATCAAACATATCATCACTACATCTCTCCATTTCTTTTTTGATCTTCCTCTCATTTTTTTGCCCCCATGTACTCTCCAACCCATATGCTTGACTTGTCTATTACCTTGCAATCTTTCTAGATGCCCAAGCTATTCTACTTTACGTCTTTCTCTATTTTTGTTATTGGAGGGACAGCATACAACTGGTGCATTCTAGATTAGTTCGTCATATCCATTCTCCCTCATTGGCGAACATCTTTTTTCACTTCGAATTCTTCTGTGACACTGTACCATTGCATTTCACAGCACCAATGGAAATCTAGGACGAAGTTTAATCGCTTGTATTTACGTTAAAAAAGAATACTTAATATAAAATTACATGTAATATTAATATGTATATCTTACCATATCGTTCATTTTTTTTTTCTAAACAGTAACTCACCTGAAATAAAAAAAATCAAGGTTAGTCAAAGTCAACAGTAAACATTATAGTACATAATCAATATTTATAGGGCATTTGCAAGTATATTAATCTACATGATAAATAAATAGTGCAGGAACCGAAACTTTTCACCTCGAAATTTTTACAGAACGGATCGATTTGCTTGAAAATTTGAGAAAAAGTAGTGGATAGTCCAAGAATCAAAATCTATATGATTCCGAAAGGCGCTTTTACCATGGGGGTGGTTGCCATCCCATCTCGGGGGTAGAAATTTTTTATTATATTTTGACCGCAAAGGTTGATAAAAACATTCATTCTAAGCAAAAAATGTTCTATACATTTTTTTGATAACATTAATAGTTTTCGATTTATTCTCTATCGAAAGTCTTAATTTTATATCGAAAAAATCAATGCTTTTCGATATTCTCATTTACGATTCACTCAATTCTTGCCGTAGAAAAAATTTTTTCAAACCAAGTTCTTGGGAATGAAAGAACCTACAATTTCATATTTAAACATTATTTCGTATCTCTGAAGTCTTTTTCGTCTTTCTATTCTGAAGAAAATGGCATTTTTACCAAACTACAAAAATTCGTTATTCGCTTTTAACTCCAGTTTTGTAAAAACTAATCAATCTAAGCCAGTCAAACTTCTAAAATCTATTAATAATACATAAATAAAGACGAATGAATAAGACCAATGACTAAAAACACCGCTAACTTACATTATTATGCTTTCAATTAGATTTTTCCTTTTTTGTTCAAAAAAATATATTTATTTTTTAAACGTAACTTTTTAATTTTTTATCCTAGAAAGTTTGGTAAATAGGAATTTTGTAGGCTTTGTCAAGATCTGTATAAGCCTATTAATATTAAATCTTTTTAACATCTTCAGTCGCAAAAAGAGGTGACTTTGAAAGGGTTGGTAAAGGTGGTTTTTTCATGCCAATAGCTCATTAAATTTTTGCAGTAGAAAAAATTTTTGCAAACCAAGTTCTTGGGAATTAAATAAGCTACAATTTCATATTGAAACATTTTTTCGTATCTCTGATGCTACTCTTTATATTCTGAAGAAAATGGCATTTTTTACCAAACTACAAAAATTAGTTATTCTCTTTTAATTCCAGTTTTTTTAAAACTAATCATTCTAAGCCAGTCAAACTTCTAGAACCTATTAATAATACATAAATGAAAAAGATCAAATAAGGTCAATGACTAATTTTAATTGGGGTGATGATTAAATTAAGAAGTTGCTTCAGATCACTTTTTCGCTGAAAAAAAAAATAGGACTGACATTCTTTTCATTATAAGTCACTTAATTTTTGAGCTAGAGACTTTTTTTAATTTCTGGAGATAGATATTTTTAAGTACTTTAAATAAGTTTGAACAAGTTATCTTCGAAAAATGTATAGTTTTCCCGTCATTTGACTTTAAAAAACTACAATATTTAGCATTTGACGAAGAAGAGCTAACATATAAAAAAGGGGTCTAGGACATTTCGGCGTCGCCGTTTCGGCGTGGCCATTTCGGCGTGGCCGTTTGGGCGTAGAGCCGTTTCGGCGTAGGCCGTTTCGGCGTCGGCCATTTCGGCGTCAGAGATTTTATTTTAGTTGACTAAATACCTACATTGGAGTCTATTAGTAAGACATTATTTTGAAAAAAATCTTTTAATATAGTTATTTAAGTAGATACATTGGAGTCCATTGATCACAAAATTTTAATATTAATGGTAGATTTGTATATGTCAATTTTATACTTATGTGTGTGTGCTTGTTATTTAGCTCATAGTTAATGTAATATCTGTAATTGGCTTCTAGCTGTAGATATTATATATAAATAAATGAATAAACAAGATTTTGGAAAAATGAATATTTTATTTTAGTTATTATTTACATGTTATAATTAGATATGTGCTAGTCCAATTAAAAATTCTGAAACATTTATACTTACATACAAGACATTTATATTTAACCTACAAAACTTATTCACGAAATATTAATTAAAATAAAGTACCTACTTACATATTATAATTATGTGCTAGTCCTCTTAAAAATTCTAAAACATCCCCGTTTGCATCAAAATTTCCCACAAGCCGTGAAATGCGATCATCTGCGTCTCTGTATTTTCTTAATTTCAATGGTGGGAGATTACCTGCCACAAGTTGCTCGAAATAGACATCTCGACCTTTCTGCACCTGACGCAGGCCATCTATAAATTTCCATATGGTTGGATGATCTGCTCCCAATTCCATCTTGAGTCTTCTATGGGCGGCCTCAGCGTGATTATTTGTCCGGTCTTCTCCATCCAGAGTTCTCTGGTAGAGGTTCCACATCCTTTGGGGAAATAAACTTGGTCTTCTGCCATTTCCTCTTCTGTTCATACGTCCAATATAGTAGTCTTCAAACCAGTCTACAAGTGGTTGGTGTTCAGCAGGTAGAGCTTCCGCTAGAACGGCAAAGGCATCATCTAAATGTTCGATAGGAACAAATGCTAATGCTGTCAACATTCTGCAATTTAAAGCGAATTGTGGATCAGCATTATACTCTCTCGTATATCCCATAGCAGCCACTTGTTTCTTCATATTTTGTGCCAAATGGAAAAAACATCCATTGATGTCGACGCCTGGAAAACAATCTTCCATTGCCTTAAATGCCGCCTGTTCGAAATCGCAATGGATTGCTCTGGGTTGCAAATTTGGTACAATTTGTCTGATCAATTCAAACATACGGGTATATGTGGATCTTGTTTTATTCGGCAGCATGGCATAAAATATTGGATGGACTCCATTATATTTTGTGGCCATAACTGTGTATACTTGTAAAAATAGAGATGGTGCTATAGCAAATGTACCGTCACCATACCACACATCTGAGGTCTGTAGATGTTGCAGCCACGATTCTCTCCCGAAAATCAAAATTCTTTGCAATCCTTCTCCATCATCTGCTAATAAAAAATTTTCTTCTACACCATCTTGTAACGTGTAAACACGATAAGACTCGGGAATTACTAACTCTTCAACAGTTGTCGGATTTGATGGGGCTGCATGAACTTCGTTACGTTTTCGTCTGATGAATTTTCTCATCGCGCCAGTGTTTGGGAGCCGACCATGACAAGCTTGACTTGTATTTCTCAGGCACTCATTGATTACCACTATTGTCCCTTCGTTTGTTTCTGTAGCACGCTTTTTCATTTTTGTAACAACTTGTGCTACTTCCACGTCCATCGCCGAGGAGTCGTGAGTGTGAACATTTACTTTCTTGATGACTTCACCATCTCTTGTATGTATTCTTGCTTTGCACGTTTGTTTCCTCTCACACCTCCAAAATTTTAGGGATTCATCGCTTTTACTAACAGCGTCAAAAACATACATGAAACCATCAGTGGTAAATTTCTCTCTTCCTCTGGTCGATAAAATTTTTCGTTCCATAGCTTAAAAATTCTTCGTCTGTATATCGTATAAATACTACTATGAAATATTATAAGACACTACATAAACTCTTAAACTGATCTCTGTTCGAGGTATTTCCTAATAATAGTACATTATATACCGCGGGACTGAAGTAGTACATTTAATCCTGAAGGTAAAGTTTATGGCCCGACCGCAGGGAGGGCCATAATTTACCTGAAGTTTTACCTAAGTTTTCGAGGAAATGTTAATAACATTATTATGTGATTTATAGAATTTTGTATTTAAATTTTCGAAGAAACTGCAATAAATATAGGGATAACTATTATTATACTAACTAATGGTAAATATTTTAAAAGCAGATTCCTTTCAAGAAAATATTGTATAATTTAATTTTTTTTTAAAATATACATTCTGCAAATATTTTTGCTTAAAAAAGATATTTTAACAATATTAAAATTCTCCGTCTATATACCATATAATGTATGTCTAATTAAAGTTGAAAAATGTCAGTTATCATCTAATTAGCTCTGGGACAATTAAGAGAACAGCAATTATTATTAATATGCATTAATAAAAAATCCAATATAGGTATTTGCAGAATAAAATATAACAAAATGTTTATAAAAGAAATATATTTAGTTTATTTTTCTACTTGACCATTAATGTTAAAATTGTGTGACCAATGAACTCCAATGTATTTAAATAACTATATTAAAAGATTTTTTTCCAAAAAATTGCCTGACCAATAAACCTCAATGTAGGTATTTAGTCAACTAAAATAAAATTTCTGACGCCGAAATGGCCGACGCCGAAACGGCCTACGCCGAAACGGCCTACGCCGAAACGGCTCTACGCCCAAACGGCCACGCCGAAATGGCCACGCCGAAACGGCGACGCCGAAACGTCCCATTCCGATAAAAAAGTACCTATAGCTACATTACTATTGGTCTTAAGAAAAATAAAAAAAAAAGGTTTTGTTTCTTTTTTGAAAAAGTACATTTTTGTTAAGTAAAGTTATTTTGATAAAACAAAAACTTTTTTAGTTATTAGCAGAAAACTTGTTAAAAATGTTGATTTTTTGGATATAAGACTAACACTTTCGATAGCGAATAAATCGAAAATTATTAATTTAATCAAAAAAATGTATAAAACGTTTTTTGCTTAAAATGCATGTTTTTACCACCTTTTGTGGTCAAAATAAAATAAAAAATTTCCACCTCCCGAGATGGGGTGGCAACCACCCGCATGGTAAAAGCGCCTTTTGGCATCATATAGATTTTGATCCTTGGACTATCCACTAATTATCCTCAAATCTTCAAGCAAATCGATCCATTCTGTAAAAATTGCGAGGTTTTGTCCTATTTTAAGCTTCATTACTTACACTAAAATAAGTTTTTCTATTAGAACTAACATATTACATAAAATCGATAAACCTTTACTGGGATCAAAGAGCACAAATCATAATAGATAACGAACCCAGTTCAGAAATTGAGATCACGAGAGGAATTAGAATCACAAGAGGTAGGGATGTATTTAGTCCATTTAACCACGGTTTTTGCTGTAAATTTTAAAGAACCGCTTGAATTGACATGCACATAGTTAACATGTCAATGAAAAAAATTATATTGTGCCGATGTGTGCTTTTGCCTTGGGGTGAGTACCACCAGGCACGGATCTAGAAATTCATATTGGGCAGACTTACCTCAAATACAGTAGAGATGTTGAAAAAGTATCTATTCGTTACAAAGTACTCGTTACTTACGAATACCGAAAGTAACGATTACTATAGAGAGAGTCAAATCGTTACTTTGATTACTCTGATTACTTGGTACCAATCGTATCAGAGCGAGTAACGACTATTGTATCTACTTTGATTACTCTGATTACTTTGTTAATTCGTACCAATCGTATCAGAGCGAGTAACGACTATAGGGCTTTTCATTCACAGTCATTTGCTTCGATCTCCTGTCATATGCTGTATAACCTGTGTATAATATTAATATACACCAATTTTACGATATATGACAGAAGCTCTAAAAAATGACTGTGAATGAAAAACCATATTGTATTTACTTTGATTACTCTTATTACTTCGTACCAATTGTATCAGAGCGAGTAACCACTATTGTATCTACAACCAGTACACTTGATTACTTGTTACCAATCGCATCCCAGCGAGTAACGGACGGGACAGGTATTTTACGAGTGTTATCGAATATCGTTATCGGTGTGAAGCGTTTTAAGGGTGTGATAGTGAGAAGGTAGAAGATGAAACAGAGGGAGGTATAATGGTATACGTAAAATATGTAATGTATGTCATTAACAAAGATCGAATGCGAGGACCCTATATTTTTATCCAGATCTACGCCATTTGCCGATGTAGATTAGATAGTAGATCTTGTTATATCGCAATATCTATACAAAATACCTACCTACTGAGAAATACGATTCTCGATATGATTACCGGTACTCAAATACAAAAGTAATCATAGTAATCAAAGTAACGAATACTCGAAAGTAACTATAATCAACATCACTAAAATACAGTGATGCCACAGCTACCGATTTTTCAGTAGATCTACCGAATACCTGTCAAATCTACCGATCTACCTAATTCTCATTTTTCTACCGAAAAATAAAAATTGTTAATTTTCAAATTAATCTGCCGATTTTTTTTTCTATCGAAAAATCAAAATTATTAAATAGAAAATTGTTTTTTAGCGGATAGATTTGGCAACAGAGTTTAGTCAATTATCAAGAATTATTGAATTGCTTTTACTAGCTTGTGACACAATGTGCGAACCAGCAGATACAGATTTACTGATATCAATTTTATGACCAGTCCTTTGTCCTTTTATATTATGGTTTTGGGAGTAAAATGTATCTACCTGAATCTGAATAGTGAATACTGAAGGATTGTGGCTTATTTTGATATAGAAGATAATTTCGAACTAAAAATAGTATTTATAGTAAAATCTTAAAACAGGAGAAATTTATTTTGCACCTTTTTAACTTACAGTATTTCGACATAACTAATGTCGAAAATTTTTCTAACATTAAAAAATTTTCTCGTTCTCAATTGCTTCAATATCCACAACATTGTTTTGTTTTTAAACGATTATAAAGTGTAAAAAATCATGTTTTTGCCTATAAAACATTCCTTGTAGTCAAGTATATTCAAATGGGAAATAAGCCACAATTTTACCTAAAAATTATTTTATTAACGTTTCGACGCCCAAGTCGGGTGTCGTTGTCAAAATACAAAATAATACTGATATATAATAATAATCAGTATTATTTTGTATTTTGACAACGACACCCGACTTGGGCGTCGAAACGTTAATAAAATAATTTTTAGGTAAAATTGTGGCTTATTTCCCATTTGAATATACTTGATTATAAAAATGCCACAAGAAAATAGCTTCAGAACAACATTCCTTGTAGATTTTAGAGAAAAATGTTTCAAATAAATATTCTAGATCTTGATAGTTTCTAATTTGAAATACATAAACAATTGGAGATAATTGCAAAAAACCCTTATTTTTGCAGTAATTTATAAATGTTAATAACTTATAACTATTATTTATTAAAACAAAATTTTTTAACTTGTTTAAACAATTATACAGCTTTTAAATAAGAATAGTTGTATTTTGAACGTTAATAAGTACACCTGTGGTAAGTTTTTTTAAAAAGTCTACACAGGAAAAAATATGCAGTTTTATTTTATTATAAATTAATTAATTCCTTATAACAAAACTAAAGCATCCTTGATATTTAGTATTGCGTTAGTTAGACGGCTCTACTCGAGTTCCTTTGGATTAAAAAAAATGAAGAAAATTGCTTTATAATAGCTAGAAAGCCGAGAAAATACATTTTTTAAGGTACAAATACCGATTTTGAACTTTGATTGATTTTTATGATGAATGGTGATTATTGGTCATTATATGATGATGAATGTAGTTTATTTTTGAATACTCGTACCTAAAATATCATTTTTTTGCAATGTGAGAGCAAAAGAAGCAAAAAATGAAATCTACCGAAATTTGACGATTTCTACCGAAAAATAGGAGCCGTCTCCCGAAATTTTGTTCAAGACCTGTGGAAACACTGCTGAAATACTGTACAGGATGTCCAGAAACTCTACCGACAAACGAAGACAGGAGATTCCTCAGAAATTTTAAGATAATTTAACCCAATTCACCTAGTCCGAAAATGCTTCCTAAGGGAGCTAGAGCTCTTTGAAGATGGCGTCATGTAATTAGTTTTTCTTAAATACCTCCAGAACGCTTCTATTTAGAAAAACGAAAATTGGTATCCAGAAATGAATCGATTCCATCCATTGCTAATTTCTAGTACAGGTCATAGGCGTCCGTTTTGGGTAGGGCAACGGATATTTTATCGCCTAACTTTTTTGTCTTTCATTTTTAAGCATTTTTGACTCTGAATTATTTAATTGTGAGTTATTCTAGTACTAAAAGGTACTCTTAGTTTAAGTCGATAGGACACACCGTTTTCTATAAAAATCGATTTGAAAATTTTTCGTTCCTTGAATTAAAAAAAAAAGATTAAAAAAAACTATTTAGAAAGATGAAAACTGGTACATTTATTTATATTCCAGAGATTAATCGATTTCATTAATGGCGAATTTCTAGTACCGGTCATAGGCGTCCGTTTTGGGTAGGTCAACAGTTATTTTATAGCATACCTTTATTGTCTTGAATTTTTAAGTATTTTTGACACGAGATTATTAAATTATGAGATATTCGAGTACTAAAAGTTACTCTTACTCTAAGTTGGTAAATACATCGTTTTTTTTTTATTTTTTTTAACTTTTTTTTTTCAAATTCCCAAAACTAAAAATTTTCAAATAGATTTTTCTAGAAAACGGTGTATCCTATCGACTTAAAGTAAGAGTACCTTTTAGTACTAGAATACCTCACAATTTAATAATCCAGTATCAAAAATGCTTAAAAGTTGAAGACAAAAAAGTTATGCAATAAAATAACCGTTGCCCTACCCAAAACGTACGCCTATGACCTGTACTAGAAATTAGCAATGGATGGAATCGATTCATTTCAGGAAAGTAAATAAATATACCAATTTTCGTTTTTCTAAATAGAAGCGTTCTGGAGGTATTTAAGAAAAACTAATTACATGGCGCCATCTTCAAAGAGCTCTAGCTCCCTTAGGAAGCATTTTCGGACTAGGTGAATTGGGTTAAATTGTCATAAAATTATCTGAGGAATCTCCTGTCTTCGTTTGTCGGTAGAGTTTCTGGACACCCTGTATTTTCCAGATTTAGCCATACGACTCACACTTACTCTAAGGATAAAATACACTATAATATAATCCAAGTTACCTTCGGTATCAAAAGGATTGACAGACAATTCACGACTATTAATCTCACTGGTCGTTCTTTACCATAAAGGTTAACCTTTCTACCATCAATGGGTAGGTACGCAAATACAAATTTTTATATCTTTATTGTACCGCCAATTTGAAACGTGACTTTTCATGAGATAAGGTTTATACCCAGTGTAATGTATTTGCATTTTAAAATATCGTTTTTGTTATTCTTTGAATTGAGAAAAATATTTCCGTTGTTTATGGTTCCACCGGTACCCAAACAAATCCGCCTGCAGATTATTTTTCAGAGAAGGGTGTTTTATGGCTTCTTTCAATTCTTTGGAAGCGGTTGTCGTGATATTTAGTCTTGTACTGGTGGCTTAAAGTTTAGAGTAAACAGAAAAAAATAATAAATAATAAAGAAATACCTATACACTAAATACAATAGGGGGGTTCATGGACCCGTTGGCTCCCCCTGTATCCGCGCCTGACTACCACCCATGCACGTGGGTGAAAAAATAAATGCTCGGTAAATGTATGGAATTTATCTCTGTTCCAAAAAAATACGTGAGAATTTGTAGTTTATCCGTCTTGTTAAAGAAAGACGTTATTATATTTACGGTCATAGGTATCTATATTCGATTTCCTGTGTTCCGTTTGTGATGTAAAAAAGAGTTACATTGCAGCTAATGATCGTTTTGGCTCCATGGATCTACGAATTTAGATACACAAAACGTGCTGCTTTGAGCCAAAATGGTTAGTACCTACCTAGAACAACGTATATCAGATTGCACAGATGCACAGGAGGTATATTACAATTCTAAATTAAAATAAAAAGTTCACACTTTTCTAACAAATTTTTATTTTCAAGTGTACCTAATCAATTTTAACAGAATCTATTTTGAACTCTCTAGTGCAAAAAGTTTTGACGAAACCGACATAAAAAATTTTCACCAAAAACCTTTTATCATTCTTAAAGGCTTTGGTGACTAACGCCTCCTGGGACCAAAATTATGTCTGTGTTAACCGATGTGTCAATTTGTCTTTCCCTTCTACCTACATTCGGAAAATTCTAGATCGAGACTTCGGCAGAAGTTTCTTTATTAAGTTTCTTGTCAGGGAAACCCGCACTTTTTCTCTAACCCAATAAAAAACAACCTCGCGGAAATAAAACCAAAAAGTCCCTCGACACAGAAACATTTATTATATAATATATGATTACTCGTGCTTCGAAGTTTTACGTCAAGAATTCGAGATTTTGGGATTTTCTCTACACTCTAGTCTAGTCAATGAGAGCAAAAATAGGATAATACCACTGTGGTACTATTTATTAAGAAATAGATATCTTTTTAAAACGAGGAAGACGAAAAGACCTAGATTAAGATACAAAGTTTACTGTAATAAAACATCATCAGCATCATTCTCTTTGCCTTATCATTATGCGGGGTTGGCTTCTCTAATTGCATTTCTCCACACAATTCTATCTTGGTTCATATCAATGTTAATCCCCTTTACCAACATGTCCTGCCTTATCGTCTCCCACCAGGTCTTCTTTGGTCTTCCTCTCCTACTCCTTCCAGGAATCTGCACTTCAGCTATTCTTCGTATTGGGTGATCAACGTTTTGACGTTGAACATGACCAAACCATCTTAACCTATGCTTTCTCATTTTGGCATCAATTGGTGCCACACCTACACTTCCCCTAATATACTCATTTCTAATTTTATCCTTCTTTCTCACTCCACTCATCCATCTAAGCATTCTTATTTCCGCCACATGCATTCGTTGTTCCTCTTTCTTTTTCACTGCCCAACATTCAGTTCCGTAAATCATAGCCAGCCTTATGGCTGTTTTATAGAATTTTCCCTTCAGCTCCATTGGAATTTTTCTGTCACACAACACACCACTCGCTTCTTTCCACTTCATCCATCCAGCCCGAATTCGACTGCATGCATCTCCATCTATTTCTCCATTACTCTGTAATACCGATCCTAGGTACTTAAAACTATTATTGCTTTTCACAATCATTTCACCATCCAAAGATACCATTTTATTTGTAGTAAATCCATCTTTAAATGAACATTCCAAATACTCTGTTTTTGTCCTACTAAGTTTCAAACCTTTTTCTTCCAGAGCTTGTCTCCACTGTTTCAGTTTTTGTTCTACGTCTCTTTCAGTATTTAGTATTAACACTACATCATCAGCATACATTAGGCAACAAGGAATGCTACCCTGTAGTTTCGCTGTTATCTGGTCCAAAACTAATTAGAATAAATAAGGACTAAGCACCGAGCCTTGGTGCAATCTTACTTTCACCTAAAATTTATCAGTCTCTCCCACACCTGTCCTAACACTAGTCGTTACTCCCTCATAAATATCTCTCACAATCTTTACATATTCCCCAGGGACTCCTTTCTTATTGAGTGCCCACCACAGAATCTCTCGAGGAACTCTATCATATGCTTTCTCAAGATCAATGACTACCGTATGAGCGTTGGTCTCTTTATTCCTGTATTTTTTTCATCAGTTGCCTCACAATGAAAATTGTATCTGTTGTTGATCTGCCCTGCATAAATATTACAGTAAACTTTGTATCTGGGTCTTTTCGTTTTCCTCGTTTTACTAGAAATGTCGCTGTTTTGCGTCTCAAATGTGGAATTACTACATCGCGGTGATTTTTCCTTAAAAGGCAGACTTGTTGATTTTTGATTCAGAGTTGCGACTTAGCTCCACCGATGAAGCATGAGATGCAGAAATAGCTATCTGGAGATGGCGGTCCAACTCTGAATCAAATAGACACAAAAACTGCCTTTACCCCTTGTTCTTCTTTACTCAGATTTTTCTTTACTCAGGCAAGATCAAAGGTAAAAGGGGTATAGGAAGAAATAAAAAATAAAAAATCTTGGTTACGAAACATCAGAGATTGGACCCACAAAACAGGAAATGACTTAATTTATCAAGCCCAGAATAGAGATAAATTCGCAATATTGATCGCAAACCTCAATAAAGAGGGCACTTAGTAGTGATGTTGATTATAGTTAGTACTTTCAAGTATTCGTTACAAATCGTTACTTTTTTATAAAGTAATCATTTACAGTATTCGTTACTTTGATTACTATGATTACTTTTGTAACTTTTGTATTTGAGTATCGGTAATCATATCGAGAATCGTATTTCTCAGTAGGTAGGTATTTTGTATAAGGTAATCATTTACAGTATTTGTTACTTTGATTACTATAATTATTTTCGTATTTGAATACCGGTAATCATATCTAGAATCGTATTTCTCAGTAGGTAGCTATTTTGTATAGGTATTTCGATATATCACGACCTTCACGAAGTACGAAGTAATCAGAGTAATCAAAGTAATCAAAGTAGATACAATAGTCGTTACTCGCACTGTTAGGATTGGTACGAGGCAATCCGAGTAATCAAAGAAGATACAATAGTCGTTACTAGCTCTGATACGATTGGCACGAAGTAATCAGAGTAATCAAAGTAACGATTTGCCTCTCTGTATAGTAATCGTTACTTTCGGTATTCGTAAGTAACGAGTACTTTGTAACGAATAGTTACTTTTTCAACATCACTAGCACTTAGGAGGAGGAGGAGACTTTGGTTCTTGAGCTATTCCCTAATAACTTTAAAAATATGAAGTAGAATGATCCATTAGGTTCAAAACAGACGGGCCACGCTGCAGCGCAACGCTGTGGATCGACAAAGTATTTTCCGATGGTTCACCGCGGGTTCTTATGTGGAGTGGACGTTCCATTGTGGCCACAGTCGCTCGTCTCATGATACAATAAATTTAGGTTAGGTTTCGGTTTCATTATATCATGGCTCGTCTTGGATGGAATGTCCACTCCACATAAGAACCAACCATGGTACAATAAACTCCCCATGTAAGTTTACTGTACCATGAGAACCCACGGTCAATCATCGGAAACTACTTTTGTGGATCCACAGCGTAGCGCTGCAGCGTGGTCCGTATGTTTTGAACCTTAGGCTACGGCTCCACGGGCGGGAAATTGACGCTAGCAGTAGCAGTAAAATGAATTTAAGGTTCCGCGGAACGGAATAGGGATAGCCGAACTGTACCGACTACAGGACTTGTGCGTAGTCGGTTCAGTTCGGCTATTCCCATTCCGTTCCGCGGAACCTTAAGTTCATTTTACTGCTACTGCTAGCGTCAATTTCCCGCCCGTGGAGCCGTAGCCTTAGGACAGAATTCGGAGCAAAATACTCACATTGACTGAACTATTACGTTAAGACTTCGAGATTTTAGGATTTTCTCTACTATGCCGGATTGGACTTTTTATTCGCAGATTTTTCTTTTATCCACCCAACGGCTTATTCAGATTTCCAAGTTTATAAGAGATTCATTATTAATGTTACATCAGAGGCTGGTTTACAAGAGTTTAGGAATATTTTCAATACTTATTGTGAAAATTTCTACCTAGATAGGATTTTCCACAATATTGTTGAACTAGTAAAATCCTTCATAAATTTATTTTCCATACAAATTCATGGAAGTGTTTATGAAAACATGATTTATGTTTAGCAATAAAAAAAACAAATTGTATAATTTTAAATCGTTTCTTTTTATTTCGGATTTTTATATTTCTGGATTATCACATTGCATCGATTAAAAACATCTATTATATTAGTATATTTGTTGGTCTGATTCTATCATCGCACAGGTGTCTGAATATAAATATTTTTTCTGCAAATATGCAGTCAAGTTACTACACTTATTTATGGGCTTTTTCCAATCCTCGAATAACTTCTTCTCTTCTTCTTCTTAACTCAGGTGAGACTCGTTAGTCTCTGGCACTTGGTCATAAGGCCTTTGTACCATACCTTGTTTATTACTTAAACTCTAATAAGTTCTGTGGCCTCAACGAAGGCCCAACAGATTTCTTATTGATAGTTTTAGGATCTCTTCTGGTTCAAACCTCAGTTGACCAATGAATTCCTGCCTTACATCACAGCACACTGGCATATAATAATAATAATAATACATTTATTATCCACAATAACATAGTACATGCTTACAATAAATTACATACATTGAGTTAGTGGATAAAAGGCTACAACTGGTTCAGTCGTGGACCAGTTACCCAGTCCACTTCTGTTCTTCTACCAGTGGTCCACCATATGGTATGTGTATGGAAGTCTCTTGTTCTATTTCGCACTTTCTGCACCATGGTTCATTCTCCTTACCTAGTTTGTATAGGTAGTTTCTTAAACAGCAATGCCCAGTCACCATTTCAGTGACCGTTTTGATCTCTTGTTTATTAAGGTTCATCAAACTGTTCGAAAGATTTAATCAATATTCTTGATTATTTTTTTAGTCTGGATTTGCCCTTGAGTGGCTATCTATTTCTTTTGACGATTCTTTATCAGCTAGTTCTGAACCTCGGTTTTCGTAGCATCTTTAGTGATGCCACAGAAAGGTTCTGGGCCTTCAGAAGTTTCTCTCCAGCCTTGTTTCGCCAACATATCTGCTCGTTCATTCCTATGCACTCCTTCAAGACCCCGCAACCATACTAAAGATACTTTATTATCTTTTGCCAGGTTGTTGAGGAGATCTTTGCAGTTTCTCACCAGTTTTCATTTGGTGAGTGGGCTCTCTAGAGCCAGAATAGCCGATTGGCTATCTATGTAAATGTTGATTCTCTTAGCTTTAGGGTATTCATCAATGATTTCATCAATGCAGGCCACCAAAGCAACAACTTCAGCCTGGAACACTTCTTCTGGAAACCTGAAAAAAGGTGAACGATCAATTACAAAAAGCAAATAGACTGGCGGGATGCCTTAATAACAGGAAATACGCTGAGAGACCGAAAGGGGAGTAAAGGCATTAGAAGAACATGTAACGTACAGTGTATAAACGAATGGACACTAAATAGAAAAAAGAATGAAATGATCACATAAGCAGATGAGGCAGACCCGTGTGGTGAAAATAGCAAGAGATAAATCACCAATCGGTAGAAGAAATATAGGTCCACCGCGCAAGAGATGGAGTAACAACCTTACATAGAGGAATCACTCCGCCAATGAACAAGCTGAATGAAGAGGCAGAAGAGGAAGCATTTCGATAAAAATGTCTGAAGGTGATGGCATCAATGAAATAAAGCAACAGTTTTATAGTACTGGACGTTTTCCTAGATGCCATTGATTATACACAACTGAGAATTCAGTCTCCAGGAGGGGCTAATCCAGAAATTTATAGAAACCTACAGATTGTTTTTCTTAAACGTTCAACCTATTTCAGATCCAAACCGAAAAATACAAAATATTGTTGCTAGGCCTCAGATGACAGCGCTGAATAGAAACCAATGGAAAAGTGAAGGAGAGACCTATGTCCAAAGATAGATAGATTAAGGCTCGAAGATAAATATATAGATTGTTGCTAGCTTATGAACACAATATCTGGGTAACATACTTCGAAACAATAAATACTCTCTGCTACACGTCATCATGCAGGGAAGAGTAGACGGAAGATTCTTGGGAAGAAAGAGAAAATATTGGCTGAGAAATATCAGAGATTGGACTAACCTCAGTGTTGAACAGATATTTCACGTTACAAAAGATAAGCGTTTAAAGAAGTGATCGCCAACCTTCATTAGAAGACGACACAAGAAGAAGAAGAAGATGACCTGATTGCCCGATAGCTATGATTATTTTTTTAAGACTAAGTAAATTCTAGATAATATAATTTGTATACTATTAAAGCTGCTACTTGGTTCGTAAACGTATTTCCAATATTTTTCTATTTCTATCAGGTCAACCCTTCAGGTAATGAATGAATTTTATTTTTGACATTATTTTCCTCAAACCGCCAGCCACTGATCTATTTGCGGGATTTATGCTTGCCATTAAGCTTAATCCCTCGGGATCCCTTTCATTGTTCGATATTAAACAGAAAAAGCGGAAAAATCGGAAATCAGGTGGGAAATTTCTTAATTGAAACGGGAGATGAGATCCAGGTTCCAGGAATGCTATTTAAAAGGTATGTAGACACTTTTTGATAAAATATTGTCGCGCTTATATAGGTTATAAAAATGCTCGCTTTCAAAATATATATCTTAAAACACGCTGAAAAATAAATAATCCACAAAAGAGGTTGTGATAAGGCTAACTTCTTCTTCTTCTCTTCTTAAGGTGCCGAGACCGCTTGTCGATCGTTGGCTCTCATGTTGCCCAGAATATTAACAATCATTGTCGTATTTACAGCCGCACTAAATAATTCAGTGCTAGTTTTCCCAAACCATTGGCGTAGGTTTTTAAGCCAAGAAGTTGTACGGCGACCCACACTTCTTTTTCAAAGAACCTTTATATGACCAAAGTGTTCCAATTTACGCTTTTTAAGCGTGTTCACTACATCACAACTTTTATTCAAACGTTTCAAAACCCTTTCGTTTGTGACTCTTTCTACCCAACTGATCTTCAGAATACGGTGGTAGACCCACATCTCAAATGCTTTTAGGTTCTTCAAAAGCGAGTCTGTCAGGGTCCATGCTTCAACCCCGTAAAGTAGTACTGGGAATATATAACATCGAATCATTCTTATGCGAAGTTCCAAATTGAGATCAATGACTGCAAATGATTTTCTTAAATTTCATAAAACTTGTTCTTGCTTTGGAAATTCTACTTGTTATTTCTGTACTAGGGTTCCAGCTTTCATTAATATAAGGAGGCAGATATACAAGAAAACTTAAGCGTTCAATTAAGTAATTACCAATTGTTACGTTATAGTTATTATTGTTTACGGTTTAATATATGGAATTACTGTAAAATTAAAAGTGTACAAGGTAAAACAAGTACTTTTGCAAATTCTGTGATAGTCAATACTTGAAAAATGCAACAAGAATGACAAAACATTTAGTAGAATGTGTTAAATGTCCAGTGGTAGCGAGACAATTATTTGAAAGGGATCAACAGAAACATTCATCAACTGCTTTTCAGCCAACACAGTTGTTTGATTCATCCAATGACAGTAAGCATGCCTTCATCCAGTGCATCGACTGAAGTTTCAGTACTTATGGTTTTATCCACTCCCCTAAAAGAAACCGGCTTCCTGGTGAACGGGCTGATAAGAACTTTTATTGCTCACAATTAAAAATTGTTAGACGTAGACCAATCCATGACTGAGCTAGCGACTAGTGAAAAACAAAATCCCACAGCTTCTCATCAGTACATTGAAATGCAGAATGTAGATGACCAGGATGAGCTGATGATATAAATAGATTCTGAATCTGAGGCCTCATCTTTTTCAGATTAGCTCACCACATCCAGTATTTGCTGTTAAGAAAATTTCCTTTTTTTTTGTCAAATAAATTTTGTTTTCTGTTGTTTTTGTATTTTCTTATATATAAAGAACACTGTTGTTTCTTCTCATAATTTTGTATATAATTTAATGATTTTTAATGCCCTATTTCATCTCTAACAATATCCATAAGCGCGTCATAAGGTTGACTCTCAGAAAATTCTCCATATCGAGAATATTCTCCGATTTTTCATTCTCGAGAATTTTCCAACACTACACATGTGTAAATGATAACATGATGTACTAACTATCAACATATGAGTAAAAATATTTTCAAATTTTATCTGTCTCCTTTTTCAACACAATTTCGCACTTAATAATTAAAAACTGTATTGAAGTAGCTTACCCTGTTCTGAATATTCCCTTAAAGCACTCTTTTATTTGCCTTGAATAAAAAGAGCTTTTGATTTTTAACACAAAAAATATATAAAAAAAGGGACTAAGAGTTTTAATGGAGTCATTAAATCTATTCTTTTGATGAATAACTCCCTTTCGTGTTCCTTTTTATTCCGTCCTCTTCCGCTTAATAAAATCCATGACCATGGGTTTAAGTATTCGTGAAAAATAAAGTTCTAATTAAATGACCCTTGGCATTAATAAAATTTAGAAATTTCTTTTTTAATCATCCTTGTGCGGCAATGTTTATGAACTTTGTAATTTTTCGCGACGCCGTAACTTTCTAATGTTGGTGTTGGTATACTTCATTTTAAAAACATTGATAGTATAATTACTACGACTTCAGGCGTATTATAATTGACTTACTAAGCAAGTAAAACTTCACTTGTAGGTAGATGGTATATAAATTTATTAAAATTTTTATCTAAAATGATCCAAATTGGATTGGAGTGGGTACCTCTATAGTACAAAAAAAAGAATGTGTGTGTACTTTGTACGCACGTAAGAAGTTATACTTCTATTACATATTATGTGATTTTAACGAAATTGATATAATGTACTTTAAACAGTTTATTTATATTTTATTTAAATATTAAACTAATTTTAATACTTACTACTTTCCAAAAATTTTTATTAAAACAATACCAAAAATTTAAAAAAATAAAAGAATAATACGCACACAAACACATTGAAAAATGCCACAAAATTGTTGGCAAAAATTTTAAATACGCATTTTCTGAAAAAAAAAATTATATAATAAATATACTTACAATCATAAAATGCATAAAAAATAAAAAAATTAAAACTTGCATCGGGATTCGAACCCGCGAATTTGGGGACGCTTTGATTCGTAATCGAAGCCTAGACTCACTCATCCAATTACTCATTATTTGTCATGTGGAAAATAGGTCAACTGAACGTTTTACTGTTTGACAGTTATTCTGAATTTAAATCAAATTATGTAGTTTGATTTTTGTGGAAGAAAATATTAAAATATAACAAAACAGTAAGAAAACAATATATTAGATGAAGATTGGTAGAACTTTTGTTGGTAATCAAATTAAGTATGTAAATCAAAGCATTACATACCTACTAGATAAATAAATCTACGCCAAAAAATCATAATTTAAAAATAAAAATCGGACCTAATTTCGGATTTCTCTCTAAAATCCCCATTCTTGAAAAATAAATTGATTCCAACCTAATCCAAATGTATAATTACAATATGATTATAATAAAAACTACTTACCAAAAATTAGAATGAGTCCTTGTCCAAAATAGGCCAAAAGTCCAAAAATATATATGAAAACTATTTAAAAAGGCAGTATAACTATTAACTAACTTTTGTTTGTTGTTTCTTTTCACACAAATTTCAAAACGCAACAACCATAAATAATCAAACCACAGCTTTGCCACAGCCGACTTATTGAATAATTTTTGACATGTCATTTGAACATCCAATCAGAACAAAGTTATAATGCGCATGCGCCGGGATCGTAGGTTTTAACATATAAAAATTCACCCTCATATCGCCTGTAAAGAAGTATAACTTCAAAAACACACAAACGTTTTCGGACCGATCAGTCCATCATCAGGTAGAAACTTTAGATCCAAAGTAGTTGGAACTAGCTACATAGTTAGGTCAAAAGACCTTCATATTACAATAATTAGGCCATTTCGGCTATAACAATGTTGACAATAAGTCGATGTTTAAAGAATTTATAAATGTAGTGGTACTATAGTGTGGTCTTCATCTTGGCTTCAAACTAACAGGAAGTCAAAATTACTTTCATTAACTATTCTTGTAGTATTTTTTTGTTCCACTCTGTATAAAATTTAAATTTGCGGCTTTCATATATTCGAAAGAGTTTTATATAAACATTCTAATTGCATCTAAAAATATTCGAACGAGAATAGACATAATCTAAATGTTTATCTTCACAGCCAAAGGGTACCCCCCGATAAGATACGCAAAATGCACTCACTCCCAAAATTCAATTTTTACGATTAAAATTTATGATTAAAAAATAAGGCCCAGCGCAACTTTAACCCACCACCCCCTTCCCTCTCACCTCACCATCAAAAACGTCATTTTTCGTTTCTTTTTTCTTAGGTAGGATGCAATTAATTTAAAAACTCCATAAAATTTAGACTCATGTAGATTGAGTGTACGTCATAATCTCAAAACAATGTTTTTCAAAAAGGGTATAACTTTTTTGGAGACAGCTGTAGGTCTGATTTTTTATTTTGTGTATTCTATCAAAAACTATATTTCTAATTTTTCAGATTTTTCCGTAAGGTGCGCCACCTTCAAAAATTCCAAAAACTGTTTTTTAGGGATTTAGGGGATTTCCCCATTTTATAGACTTTAAAATCGATCAGACCAAGGTTTTTTTATAGGTTATAATATACAGGGTGTTAGTAAATAAGTATGAAAAATTTTAAGGGCTAATTCTACATGCAAAATTAATGCCGGTTTGCTTTATAAACATATGTCCGCAAATGCTTAGTTTACGAGATACGGGGTGTTGAAATTTTTATTTCAAACTACCAATTTATTTATTGCTCTAAGACCAGTTGAGCTATGAAAATGAAATTTGGTGAGATTTAGGAGGTAGTTATTACGCATTTTTTGACATACAATTTAGTACTTTGTATTCATCATTGGCGCGCCTACGGGTAATGGTCTGAATTTTTTTAAAGAAAAAAATAGTACGCCACTGAGATATTTCGAATTAAAAATTATTTTTAAATTACACGTCTAATTTATGATAAAAAACCTTTCTTGACTTTTTTTCATATGGTGCACCGTTTTTGTGCAGAAAAATAAAACATCTTGACGCGTATTTTTCATTTTTTGAATACATTATCAAGAAATATCCAATAATAATACTAAACTGGAACAATAACAGAAAATATTTCTAATAAGATTTTAACTAGGTGCAGAGCTACAACAAATGTTAAAAAGACTTCCTTTAGAGGTTATAGAAGAATTTTATATTTATCATTGGCGCGCGTACGGGTAATGGTCTGAATTTTTTAAGTGAAAAATAGTACGCCATTGAGATATGTCAAATTAAAAATTATTTTTAAATTGCTGGTTCAATTTACGACAAAAAATCTCTCTTGCCTTTTTTCATATTCGGCGTCGTTTTTATGTAAAAAAATAAAACATCTTAACGTTTTCAAAGTATTTGAACTAAGTTTCTATGCATATGGAAACTACCTCGAATACTTTGTAAGCGTTGAGATGTTTTATTTTTTTGTATAAAAACGGCGCCTCGTATGAAAAAAAGGTAAGAAAGATTTTTTGTCGCAAATTGAACGATGAATTCAAAAATGATTTTTAGTTTGACATATCTCAGTGGCGTACTATTTTTTTCTTCAAAAAATTCAGACCATTACCCGTACGCGCACCAATGATGAATATAAAATTCTTCTGTTACCTGTAAAGGAGATCATTTTAAACATTTTTGCAGCTTTGCACCTAGTTGAAATCTTATTAGTAATATTTTTTGTTAATGTTGTAGTTTAGTATTATTGTATTGGATAGTTCTTGATGATGTATTAAGAAATGAAAAACACGCGCCAAGATGTTTTATTTTTCTGCATAAAAACGGTGCATTATATGAAAAAAGGCAAGAAAGGTTTTTTATCAAAAATTAAACGTGGAATTTAAAAATAATTTTTAATTTGAAATATCTCAGTGGCGTACTATTTTTTTCTTTAAAAAAATTCAGGCTATTACCCGTATGCGCGCCAATGATGAATACAAAATTCTTATTTGCATGTCAAAAAATGCGAAATAGCTACCTCCTAAAACTCACCAAATTTTATTTTCATACCTCAACTGCTTTTAGAGCAATAATTAAATTGGCAGTTTGAAATAAAAATTTCAACACCCCGTATCTCGCAAACGAAGCATTTGTGGACATATGTTTATAGAGCAAACCAGCATTATTTTTTTATGTAGAATTAGCCCTTAAAATTTTTCACACCCTGTATAAGTAATTGAGTCAGTCCTTTAGGGTATTCAAAAATGAAAGGAACTCGTTCAAACCCCCAAAAACGTAGGGATTTTTATGAGGTCTTTTTTGCGGGTTTTAACGTCTTTCTCCCATTTTTGGAAGTCCATCGTCCTGAAGGACTCAGTAAATTCAAATTATATATAACCTTTAAAAAAAACCTTGATCTGATCTATCTTGAAGTCTCTAAAATGGGGAAAACGCCAAAAACCCATAAAAACAGTTTTTTGAATTTTTGAAGGTGGCGAATCTTACAAAAAATTAAAAAAAAAGAAAATTAGTTTTTGATAAAATACACAAAATAAAAAAATTACCTGCAGCCATTTCCAAAAAAAATTAAGCATGCGCTTTCTTCCAAAAAAAAAAATATTTTTTCTTGAGGTTTAAAACATTAAATTAAAGACATGCTTTTGTAAGATTTGTTAAAAGTCAGAGACTGTCATGGCCAAGACGTGTTCAGAGACAAGAAGATATAAAATGAACAAAAAATATTGTAAAGGAAGCAGATAGGAAGACGAAAAAGAGGGAGAGCCAGAGACCAAAAACGAGATATTATGTAGTTGGATGACGTGGAAGACAACCTGGAAATCATAAATATAAGATAATGGAGGAGAAGGACACAAGAGAGGTCTAAATGGAAGGTCATGGCCAGACAGGCAAAGACCCATTCAGGGTTGTGATGCCAAAAAAAGAAGAACAACCTATAATATTGTGGAAACTACCTGGTTTTGTCTTTTTTACTTTTGCCTTTAGTTTAGTTTCGTTTTACATATATCACCATTTTTGTCGTCAATAAAAAACATACTCCTTAAAATCACAATCAGTACTAATAGTCTAGACGCCAAATAGAGGTCACCGTGTTCTTTTCAATTCTGATGGACAAACTCAACGGTTTCTTATGGATTTTTGGCTGCTTATTACGAATTTTGAGGGTGGATTTCGATCCGAGTGGTCAAAAAAATTGTTATAAACAATTTTATTGTTTATGAGGCTCTGGCTCATAAACTAAAAGAGATAAAAAAAATGTTTCAAATAAAATTTGTTCCTTAATAAAAAACGAAGAAAAAACCGTTTACTAAACTTAAACAGAGCCGTGCGGTGCTATGATGCGGTGAGGCAGTCGCATCAGGCGGCATCATAAGGGGGGCGGCATAATCAGTAAAATCAAAATACGTAAAAATAATCATAGGAATAAGATAGGGTGTGCAAAATAGAACACTTGAAAAATATCAGAGGGCCACTCTTCCGTTGAGTGATACTAGATGGTCAAGTCAAATAGATGCATTGAAACATTTAAGGCTTTAAGATTTCAAGTTTGTGAAATATATGATACCTCATTCGAAATAAAAGAAGAAGTCAACAAAGATTTAAAAATCAGAAACTAAAGTTAAAGCACTAGGATTAGCAAAAAATATTAAAAATTATAAATTTATATGCGGTGTAGTTCTTTGGCATGATATTTTATTTCATACAAATTCAGTCTCGAAGATGTTGCAACAAGTATTGTGTAAAAATGTTGTCAGAAACTATAGAAAAAAATGAAAAGCCGCAGACAATCTGTCTATGACGTAACGAAAATTACTGCTAATGAAATTGAAGAAAATCTTGATATAAATTCGATTTTTCAGCTGAAAATAAAATTCGAACCAGGAGAAAAAAGCGTCAATTTGATTACGAAAAATCTGTGGATGAGCTCTGTGGATGAGCTCAGAGGAAGATAAATCATGAAAGGGTCGAAAATGCGAGTCCATTATACTATTGGATATAAATTAAGTCAATACTCGCAATCTTTGAGTTTGTATTTAATTGATGTTAAAAAATGTGGAGCAACCGGTTTCGAGGCTTACATTTTCGTTGCCTCATCATCAGGCCCAGTACATAGTCTTCCATAAATTACAAACTATTTTACAATTTTATAGACAAAGCTTACATAGAGTCAAAAAAAATAACAATAACACATACAATTTTCTGAAATTAGATAAATCGTCAATATTAAAAAACAAGTTAATAAATTAAAACAAAGTTAAAATAATAACAAAACCAATATATGTATTACAAAATTAATATAAATTGCAAATTAAACATACAACATAATAAAATACAAACATAGGAACTAATAAGTTGTATCACTAAGAATTTTATTAACACTCCCTGTCTCGATAGCTAGTGGTGAAAGAAGTCTTTCAAAATTAAAAATTATTAAAAATTATTTACGAAGCTCCATAAGACAAAAAAAAACTAAAAAATTTAGCACTCATTTCAAGAGTCCTCACCAGCTGCTACTTTAGATTATACCAATCTGACGAATTTACCAAAATTATAGTCAGAAGGATAAAGTTGAAATTTTTGTAAATATTATTTAATGTTAATACATATTTCATTTAATTTAAATTTTGTGTTGTTTTTAAAATAAAAGTTTTAGTTCATTTTGTGCAGTTGCATTTAATAAAAATAAAAGTCAAGTTTCAATAATATTTAACAGGCGGCATTTCGAAGACTTGCATCATATTGAAAAGATGTACCGCACGGCTCTGAACTTAAATCTAACCTATTAGGGAACTTACACATAAAAATATTTTTGCATAACATTGTTAATTTATGTTTAAAAATGATAAATTCAAAATATTACGTCTTAACAATTAATAGTGTACGTACAACAACTGATTATAATTCCGCGCCCGAAATTACCGTTTCAAACAACTTTAAAAGCGCGCGCTTGGGTCTGACGTCACCAACCATGATATTTACCACTGTTCTCGTTTGGCTACTGCCTAGTAGTGCCAGACGTGCACTCTGCAGATAATATCTTGTAAAGATTTTCATGCATTCATAATATTATTTTTAATTTAGGGAAATACATTTTTATTTTACAACATAGGTATCTCAAATGCCAAATTATATTATAAAGTTTGAATAAAATTAAATACCTACATTAATATCATATTTCTTAAAAAATGTAAGTACATAGATACTACTAAAAAATTACTTATAAAAAGAAAAAGAAAGAATGTTTTATTATAATATATAAATATATATTTAGTTTAAAATATGAATTTCATTCTCACATAAAGAAATAAAAAATATTTTATGGATGAAACTTTATTTTATCAAATTTTTATTCCATTTATTTTTAATAATTATCAGATCTAAATAGATGCGGGAAAATATTTAAACTCCAAAAGTCTTGTGCTATACTAATCAAACTGTCGATAAGATCTGCGTCCTATTCTATCCAAATATAAGTAAATTTTGAGTTATTTTTAAAGTGTGTATCTGGTACGCAAAATCAACACTTTTTTTTAAATAGAAACATTATTTGCAACTGTACTTTTGCATTGTACATTGTAACATTGGTTATTTGGTTGTCTATTGGTTATTAAATGTTCCAAATATATGTACTTCTGGTCGTAATATTTTGTAATAAACAAAACTAAAACCTATAATTTATAAATATTTTAAATTCATAACAAAAAAGAAAGAAAATAAAAATAACTTAAAAATAAACAAAACTTTTAGTAATAAAAGTCAGAGTAACTAAAAACTATTGTTATAAACAATTTAAACGTATTTATTAATAATACTTATAATAGGTACCTACTTATTTGCCTTCTCGCATTTCTCCAATAGAATAACTTTCACTGCTTTTTATAAAATTTACCGCCATGAAGAAATCAACTACTGTAGATTGTCAGATTAACTTTTTGAAAAACCCTAGTCAGTCATATTATACATTTAAAAACACTACTTTATAAAGTAGCACTCGAAATGATCAATTTCAGTTTGAAACTAAATATACTCATTATGGAACTATACAAGAACACAAATACCTTGGAATTTCCAATTAAATAATATGATTAAAATGGAATTAATACAATCCCCAAAACAACCTTTTTTGAACTTTTACTTACAATCAACTTCTACATGAGAGTTTTAAGTAAATGTGAATGAATTTGTAAATAATTTCGAAATATCCTAGCGGCTTTGTTGTCGACTCACAGAAATCTAGCAGGTAGACGTGAGTCGTGACGTCAGACCCGTTTCCGCGCCTCTGAAGAAATTTGAATTTTATAGCTTTTTCAATTTTCAATTTTTTGCATGCATGCGTTTTATGATCATGTTACCTTATATTTTTTAATATTATTTTAATATTTAAAAATATATGCAAGTTCCCTATTAGAACTCAAGATGTTGTAAAACTAGTGCACAATGCAAATTGCAAATTTTTCGAAGCTTTATCGATCGTAACTCGGCTTCTACGCATGCAAATGAGCCTTAGAGGGTCTCATTTTAAAACTTAATTAATAGGCTTCCAAACAAAGTTTGTTAAATTACTTTATCTTTATTTGTTTTAAAGTTATACCCGTTTGAAGTTATAATTTTCTTAAAAAAAAAAGAATGTGTGTACTTTGTACGCACGTAAGAAGTTATACTTCTATTATATGATTATATGATTATAAACGAAATTAATATACTTTTTATTTATATTTTATTTAAATATTAAATTAATTTATACTTAATACTTCTCAAACATTTTTATTAAAACAGTGCCAAAAATTAAAATAATAAAAAAATAAAACACACACAAACACATTAAAAATGCCACAAATGATTTCTGAACATTAATTGTCGGAAAATTTTTTAACTAAATACGTATTTTCTGAAAATAAAATTATATAATAAATATACTTACAATCATAAAATGTATAAAAAAAAATAAAAAAATAAAAGTTTCTATTGGGATTCGAACCAACTTACCACGCGGCTGGTATTTGCGTTGTATTGGGATTCACCCGCATTAAAACTGCGCTACAGACACAGCTTGTCATTATGTGCGAAGATCGTCTAACTAAACAGATTAACCTTTTGACATTTTTAACTTATGTAAATCAAATTATTTTGATTTTGAATTGAAATGATTTAGAATTGAAAAAATACAACAAAACATAGGGTAAGAAGACAATATATTAGGTGAATATTAAGGTGTAAAATAAAAGTATTACATACTACTTATGTATTTTGGTAGGTTCAAGGTAGGTATCGGAGCCCGTATAACGACTAATAAATTTCGCAATCAATTGCGTCGTGCGAAGTGGCTATGTTCAAATATCATAACAAAATTTGATCAACTATTTATAAAACACTTACCAGTGAAAGATTATTTAGCTTTGAATAAGCGAGATCTGCGGCACTCATACTAGGCACAGTTTGATGAGCTTTCACATTGGCATGCAACAATCATCTCTTCTATGTAAATAAGTCCAAAAATATAATATGAAAACTATTTAAAAAGGCAGTATAACCATTAACTAACTTTTTGTTTGTTGTTTCTCTTCCTACAAATTTTAAAACGCAACAAGCATACATTATAACCAAACCATGCACAGTCCCACAGCTGTGTCACAGCTGCCATATCGGATAATTTTTGTCATGTCATTTGAACATCCAATCAGAACAAAGTTATAATGCGCATGCGCCCGGTCGCTAGGTTTTCCCATATAAAATTTCACCGTCATTACGCCCGTAAAGAAGTATAACTTCAAAATTGTAAATTAATTTATTTATAAGGGATTCAAGCAAATTTAAGCTATAAACCTTTATACTTTAATTAAGAATAATGATAGAAGAACTCAAAAGGAACAATTTGAGTGTATGAAAATGTTCGTAAGTTTATTTTTGGTCAAGATATCGATATTTTAATAGCGCGCAATGAGGAGCAAGATCGGCTCACAGCGTAAATCTCTATCGATATCTTGGCCAAAAATAAACCTACGAACACTTTCCTAAGATCAAACTATTCCTTTTGAGTTCTTCTATTATTAATGTTAATTAAAGTATAAATGTTTATTGCTCAAATTTACTAAAAACCCTTATGAACAAATTAATGTACGAATTTTTTAAGAAAATTATAACTTCAAACGAATATAACTTCAAAACAAATGAAGATAAAGTAATTTGACAAACTTTGTTTGGAAGTCTATTAATTAAGCTTTAAAATGAGACTTTTAAAATTAAAAATGTCATTTGCATACGCAGAAGCCGAGTTACGAACGATAGAGCGTCGAAAAATACTTATTTTGCAATTTGCAATTTGCAATTTGCATTGTGCACTAATTTTACAATATATTTAGTTTTAATTGTTGGATTTAAGTTTAGTAAACGGTTTTTTCTTCGTTTTTTATTAAGGAACAAATTTTATTTGAATTTTTTTTATCTCTTGTAGTTTATGAGCCAGAACCTTATAACAATGAAATTGTTTATAACAATTTTTTTACCATTCGGATCGAAATCCACCGAAATTCATAATCAGCAGCCAAAAATCCATAAGAAACCGTTAAGTTTCTCCATCAGAATTGAAAGGCCACGGTGACCCTTCTGGCGCCCAGACTATAAACCAATAGGTATAGGTAAACTAACGATATGCTATGTTCTAATAATTTATTTGCTGATTTTGACCATTAGCGCAATTAAATTTTATACCTCTTTTATTATACGGTTGTATTTCGAATGTTGTACACTGGTTTTTGAGGTTCTTGCGAAAATCTTAAGTAGCAGCAAATTATATACGACAGCCATATACCATCAACATGGAAGCATCGAATATACATAGCAATTTTTCTCTAGGTCCCTGATATCTTATTCAAAAATTAATGTATTTTACTACACATCTTGAGACTCTGAAAATCGATAAGATTAATAACGAATTCAACACAAAATACGCGAGATCCTTGGAAAGCAGGCGTTCCTTTCACTTTTCCGAGATAATTTAGAATTTTTTGGCAGTTATCGGGAAGACTTCTTAAGAAGTTTCCGGGCGAGCCTTGAAACCTATTTAACCTTCGCATCGGCAAATTTTCTACGTACTTTTTATCAGCGGATCATGATGGGAAAGATAAAAAAGCTATTCATATTTTAAAGAAAAAAAAAAGTGGAATACTAGTCTGTATAAAAACGTTTGAGCTTTAGCGTTGAGTGTAGTTTTTGATACTTGTTTTCAATCAATTTTATCGTGTTGTGTGTCAAACGCTACTTTTTATAAGGGGTTAACATAGTTAAAAAACAGAAATGTCTGCCTGCTAGAACGGTTCTTTTCAGCGTACACCTGATCCCCTATTTAGTCCATTCTTTCACGGTTTTTGCTCTAAATTTTAAAGAACCGCTTGGATTGACATGAAATTTGGCATACGCATAGCTTACATGTCAAAGAAAAAAAGTGATATTGTGCCGATATGTGCTTTTGCCCTGGGGGTTACTTTCACCCCCTGTTGGGGGTGAAAAAATATATGTCTAAAACAAGTCCGGAAATGGGTAAACTGACTAATTTTAAGTAACTTTTGTTCTATAGAGCTTTTTCGCCAAGTCAACACTTTTCGAGTTATTTGCGAGTGAATATGTTCATTTTTCAACAAAATAACCACATTTTTAGACGATTTTTTGCAAATCACTCAAAAAGTAAGTATTTTGTCGAAAAAACGTTCTTAGTAAAAATATAGCCTATAAAAAAGTAAAAAAATGGTGTATGCGTTAGGTCTCTGGATCTCGTAGAACCAGAGTTATAGCCAATGAAAAATAGATTCATATTCACCAAATTTCAAACAGAATATTTCGACGTGAAATATCCAAAAAATTAAGCACTTTTTGGGGAAAACCCATCATAACTTTTTTAAAGTGTTTAAAAAAAGCTTTATTTCTGTTTTTATAAAAAGTTTCTAGCATTAAATTTAAGCAAGTTACGCTCAAAATAAAGTTGGTCCCTTTTGTTTTTGCAAAAAAAATCGGGAAGACCACCCCCTAATTAGCAACTTAAATGAAATTAATCGTTGCCGCTCCACAAATTATTTTACTTATATTGTGTTTATATTGTCTGTAAGTTTCATCGATTCAAAGTGCTTATTTTTGAAAAAATTTGGTTTCGAAGTAAAATTTTTAAAAATTTTAATTTTGAAAAATATGCTTTTTTTCAAAATAACTTAACAATTGTTAGAGATACCAAAAATCTCGAAAAACAAAAAAAGTCAGATTTGCTTTTCTGAATATCATGTATTTTTTTGTTTTCCTGTTAGACAAAAATTGATCAAGATTTGGTGTTTCTAAATTTGCATACATTTGTGATCAATGACTCGTTCAACCCCTTTTAACTACAGCCCTTTCAATAGATCATATAAACAATATATACACGAGTCAAGAAACTTGTGATGTCGTTACGATTAAGTTCATTTAAGATACTAATTAGGGGGTGATTTTCTCGATTTTTTTACCAAAACCAAAAGGGACTAACTTTATTTTGAGCGTAACTTGTTTAATTTTGATCCTAGAAATTTTTTTTATAAAACAAAAATGAAGTTTTTAAACACTTTAAATAAGTTTTAATGAGTTTTCCCCGAAATGTGCTTCATTTTTGGTTATATCACGTTAAAGTATTCCATTTGGAATTTGACGAATATGAACCTATTTTTCATTAGCTATAACTCTGCTTCTACTAAATAAAAATACGTGATATGTACACCATTTTTTTAAATTTTTTATAGGCTATATTTTTGCTAAGAATGCTTTTTTGACAAAATACTTACTATTTGAGTTATTTGCGAAAAACCGTCTAAAAGCGTGGTTATTTTGTTGAAAAAATGAACATATTCACTGCCAAATAACTCGAAAAGTATTGACTTAGTGAAAAACTCTATAGAACAAAAGTTACTTAAAATTAGCCAGTTTACCCATTTCCTGACTTTCTTTGGACGAATATTTTTTAACCCCCAAGAGGGGGTGAAAACCACCCCCAGGGCAAAAGCACACATCGGCACAATATCACTTTTTTTCTTTGACTTGTTAGCTGTGTGTATGCCAAATTTCATGTCAATCCAAGGGGTTCTTTAAAATTTAGAGGTTTTGCAATATTTTACCGTTAATGAATGGACTAATTGGGGAACCGTCTTTCGCTGTCCTTATTACTCTATTTGTTGGCATTCGACTTATGTGGTCATCCCATTATATTCTTCTGTTTCTTACCCAGTTACTAATGTTGTCCACCTTGTATCTCAGTCGTATATCTGTACTTCTAGCTCTGTCCCATAGAGTCTTACCATCGATTTTTCGAAGGGTTTTCATCTCCGCTGTTTCGAGCAATATTTTTGTATATAGTATATAGTATTACAATCCTTTATTATTAAATTAAAGCTTATCCAAAGTAATTTTATGATTTTCTATTTAAGCCAAGTACCTTAGCATCAAAAATTGCATGTTGTAATAGATACTCATTAATAAATAATAAAAGCTCCCATAAATAAATAATAACCAAAAGTTTGCTGTTGAACGAACTTGAGAGTTTTTACTGACATCCTAAACTGAGTATGTTTCAAAAAATCACTAATTAGTGTATGGAATCGACCTTCTTTTAGTCACAGCTAGGGCTATAATAATTACTTTTGTTGGACATTGAAGTAAACCATAAACTATAATTACCATATCAGTGAAGGAAGAATATATTGTTGTACAGTAAATTTGTATAATGGTTAAATTTTGAAATATACCTATATACGTTCATCCGGTAGTTATTTACGCGTATTTTTCAGTATTTTCCTATCTCGCAATAACAACAAAGTCAACACATGTAAAAGAACAGATGGCAAATACCGATTTTGCAATAATTGTTTAATTCACTTGTTTATTGGCTATTCAACCAAATGCAGTTATTTCCACGAATACCAGGTTCACGTAAAAAATTCACCTTTATTAGTCATAAAATTATAATTTAATTCGATTATAAAAAGTAATGCATATTTACCAATATAAATGTATCATTATTAAAATGCAAATAAACCAAACGAATTGGATGGACAAATTCGTTTGAAGGTACAGTAAGGTCTCGATTTATGCAGTGGATACGTTTTACAGAAAAGCGCATTTAAAAAATCGCATAAAAAAGACTTTACTTGCATTGAAAAAGTAGGGATACGTTCCGTAAATTTCTAAAATCACATAAAATGGTGGACATTTGTCCACCAAAAATTGTATGTCTTTGATATTTTTTGTCATTGGACCAAATAAAATCTTAAAGAAGAAATTAAAAACGCAGACTAACGATATTGAGATTGCAAAAATCTCTTCTAATGGAACATAAAACTTTACGACATTTATTTAAATGTTTCAATCCAGAAATCAAAATGTGCTGTTTATTAGACTGCAACTTAAAATCAGCAACATTTAAACTCTTAAATACTTAAACATTTAAATTTAATTTCAAAACAATTACAGGTTATACCTTTCAATGCGAAACTCAGATTGACGTAATAACTACATGCTACATCATGTCACAAGGGGAATACCTGAATTGCAAACCCTCAGATTACTGACATCTGGATGGAAATAGTTAATATTAATTCCTACTATTTGTTAATAATAGAATTTTTTTGATGAAATACAAACCGCACAACTTGAAAATCGCATTAAAATAATCCGCATAAAAAGAGACCTTACTGTATAATATACAAAGTATATTACACTTTTGAAGTATTTGTGAAGTTACTCTTTTTCAAAGTAGTATTCAAAATATACTCGACCAAAATAAAAAGTCAATGAACTATATCACCCCATGAGCTTTATTTGTCTTATAGCACTTAATAATTCAAAAAGAGTTAATTACAGTACATATACACGAAGACAATAGGCATCAGATATTCTGATTTTGAAAAAAAAAATGTATTTAGAGCAGTTCAAAATTCAAAGCAATTTATTAATAAAGATCGGTTCAATGTAAAAACTGTATGACAATTTTCTTCTTCATGTATGTAAATGTCCTTTCAGAACGTTGATTACCATAATTTCTATCTTAATTTATTCATTGCTACCCTAAATAGCATGCTTATAGCAATACCATGCCAAACTCGCAAGTTCTTCAACCATGAAGTCCTCCGTCCTGAACTGCGTTTGCCTGCTATTTTCCCTTGCATAATATTTTGTAGCAACCTATATTTAGGACCTCTCCTTATTATTATTAGAAAAAATTAGCAATTATGAGAACCTCTCTGCTAGCCAAACACATAAAAATTTAGATAGCCAAACACATAAAAAAGAAAGGAATAACACTTGCTCTCGGAACAAACAACAAATTAAGCAACAATAAGAGCCAACAGTAAAGCAATATTACAGAGTAGTGTACCTATACTAATTGACATGTGGCGACTGTCCAAAAACTTACATCGGTCAAACTGGCAGAACCTTTGATAAACGGATACCATGACACAAAAGAGCTTTCAATAATACAAAAACAGATTCTACGTAGGCACTTCACCTAGATTATAATCATTATTTTAATGAACAGTTTCAAATTCTTCACATCAAAATAAACGCCTTAAGCTATCTTTATTAGAATCTATGGAAATTAATAAATCGAAATAACACAGTAATTAGACCGGTGCTTATGTATGGGTGTGAGACGTGGACTCTAACAAAAGCAATAGACAGAAAACTTACATGTTTTGGGAGAAAAATCGTTAGAAGAATCTTTGGACCTTATCACGATGCGAATACTAATCAATACCGAATGACAACAAATGCTGAGGTCAAATAGATAATGCCAGCAACTTCGTCCAAGAACTTATAGATAACATTTAGTCAGATTTAAGAGCAATGGGCCTACCCACTGACTCAACTAGCAGAGAAACTCGTTCGAGATGGAAGGGAGTTGTGCATCAGCCAAGACCCACTTTAGGTTGTAGTGCTACGGGATGAAGAAGAAATTAATAAATTAAAAAAATACAGATATAATTCTCAATGGCCAACTTGAGTTTGAGCCAAACAGGTTCCCACTACTCAACCTATTCAGTTAGAGACTTTAAAGTGCAGACACACAGTAAAATATATGACTTAAGAAAGGCACTCTTCCGAAACAGCTATAGTGGCTGTTCCGTCTTCTTATGGTTTAGTTAATTTTTGTTTCGATTTTATTTAACATGTAGATGCATATCAGAACATTCCTAAAGCTTGGGTAAATTATTTTCCAGAAATATCTTAATAGATTAAAATACATTCATTCTTACCCATAGTTCTGGGTAATATTTGTCAACTGTATTCCTGATTCTCTTTATAAAGTTAGGTATTTGGAAAGTTTGTGCGAGGCAAGCTATGTTGCTGCTTCATAGAAGGACAGTGATGACGATTTGTTAATTACGTTTTTTTTCCAAAGTGAAATTTTGTAGAAGAGATAAAGACATTTTTGCTTTCCCCACCACACGGGATTTCTGGTCGAGCGCTTTTTGTAATTTTAGTAAGTAGTAGCGAACAAAACTTTGATCTGTAAACACCTCTAGCAATCAATAAAGAGTTCTATCGAAAAGTGTCGCCGAATATTATTTTAATTGCTAAAGTAATACTTAATAGCATCGTATATTCACGGTAAACTAATCGTGAACAAACAGTGGCATTAACTTATAATAGTTTTTTTTATAATATTTTTTTTGAGGAAGAATTTCCATCAAGTGACGGTCAGATCCATGACATATTATCATTTTTCAAATATCTACGTACATCCACTATTTAGCTGAAATTATGTGACCATTCCCGGTATGTTTAGAAAGCGTCTGCGTCTGCAACATTAGACAGAGTTGCATAATTTCTCGTGTTTTGTTAGCGCTAAGGAATCTGTAGGTTGTTCGAAGTAGAGCATGCCAATTATTGCAAATTTTAAGTAATTGTAATTTTTTTATTAACATCGTTTTCTCGGATTTTGTCTGAATTTTTATCTACAACAAACTGGTGTAATAAAATGTACGGCAATACTTTATTTGTAAACTTTTAGATTGATTATGAAAGTAGATTTTTGTTAGGTTTTGTAATATACATATAGTTGTGGTAGGTCTCAGTGAGCTCATATATGTTGCTCTTTTGGAATATAGCCAAATTCAAGTTAATTTAATACTTACTATTAATGTTTCACTTACTAATGAACGATATCATTCTAAATCTATTTTATTGCACTTTTATGAACTATTACATGTAATGGTAGTAGATCATAATTTTAATTAAAAATACTTAAAGAACCATATTTCTGAATAATCATAATAGCCTATATAATATTAGAAAGTGATATTAGTTAGAAGATAAACAAAGTGACGAAAATAGAAATGAATATGAAGCAGAGAGAAGAAACGCGAAAAAAGGTTCATGGATAAAAAGCTTTAAGAAATTATATTTAAGAAAGAAAATATTTATGAAAGCTTTAAAATATTAATAAAAATGTAAGAAACTACAAAGAGGCAAAAAGGAGCAGTGATCAATGTGCAAGAAAACAGAATTAATATAACAGTAAAAAAGGGCACCTAATAGGAGATAAGCAAGGGACGCTGAATAGATGACAGAAGCATTTTAGAGAGCTGCTAAAGAAGCACCGGATGGAAGCCATGAGGGGCAAGTGGCAATGTTAGTGGAAGTTAACGACCCGGCAGACGATGACTCCAATCGTGGAAGAAATGAGAGAAATAATATATATAGCCTGAAAAACATAAAAGTGCAGACAGTAATGGTATTACTGCAGTATTTATCAAGCATGGGGGACAAGCATTCATAACGCGGATATGTCGCCTGCTGACGAAAATCTGGGGGAGAGATGTAGCCTGCTGACGAAAATTTGGGAGAGAGATGTAGCCTGCTGACGAAAATCTGGGAGAGAGAGGAAATGCCGGAAGTATGGAGAGACGCAATGGTATGTCCCATAGTCCCATTCATAGGAATGGGGATAGAGCAGTGTGTGAAAACTACAGGGGTATCACTCTTCTAGTTGTAACTTATAAGGTACTCGCCAGAGTCATAAGAAGCAGACTGGAAAGGCACTTAAATGAGCAGGTTTGTGAATACCAAGGAGAATTCAAAAACGTCAGGTCCACCATAGATCAAATATTCGCGTTGAAAAATATTCAGAGCAGTACGTATGAGCAACAGCTAAACCTCCTCTTTATAGATTTCAAACAAGTTTACGATTCTGTGATAAGAAGGCATCAGTACCAGGCTCTAAGAGTACTTGGAATTCTGAAACAGATAATCAGACTCAGACTAGTAAAAATGACCTTAATGAAGACCAACAATAAAATAAGGACATAGAAGGAAGCCTAACAAAAAAATTGAATATAAAAGGGGATTAAAGCAGGGATATCTGTTGTCCATAGTAGATACTCTTCAATTTCTTGTTGGAGGCAATATTGAGAGAGAGTGGAATACGAACGAAAGGTGTGATTTTTCGACAGGGGAAGCCAGGAAAGCCAGGAAAAGGAATTGCTGAGGATTTTTAAACTATTTGAAGTGAAGGATAAGCAGTATGGACTGATTATTAATGTGCAAAAAAACAAAGTAGTTTCCTATACGGAAATGGAGCAGACTACATAAAGGCACACAACTGTAGCCCACAAACAAAGAGGGTAAAGAGTAGTGCTTCAAAAAGATGACGAAGCTGGACTATCTAGGAGTAACAATAACAAGTAAAGAAGGAAGAAAAACATTTCGAGAGAAAAGAAGACTGGCGGAGCTCTACACAAACAACTAAGAGCAAAAAACATATTCTGAGAGGCAAAATTGAGGCTTGAAGCGAAATATGGGTTATGAACACAAATCAAGAAAATATGCAGAATATCAGGGAGCGGAGTGTTCTAAGGAAGATATCCGGGGAGTAAAAGACGATGAAGATGATGATGGAGGCGACGAACAAATTATGCAGATATCAGAGCGCTGTACCGGAAATCAGAAATTAGCCAGATCGACAGAACAAAGAGACTTAGATGGTTAGGTCATCTTGCGAGAATGGCTGATGAAAGGTGGGCAAAGTACTGCCTGCTGAGAGTGTAAGGAAAGAAGAGACGAGGACGACCATGGAAAAAGTGGCTAGATGCGTGTAAGGAAGACCTTGAAACAATCGGGATAACAAGTGTCGGAGACAGTATGCATCCTTGTTTAACTCAGCTTTGTGTAGCTATATCTTCTATCATTTCTCCAACATGTTCCACTCTGGATTTGTATCCCTTGTATGTAGAATAAACTGATCAGGTTGATATATCGGTAGTTCATACTCCATAATTTTTTTAGACTAAATGATGTTTCTTCCAATCTGGTACGGATTGTTATTATCTAAAGCTGCTAAATTATTAAAACTTATGAAGGCTAATTTACACTTTTTAGATATTTCATAATACTTAAAACAGTTTTAGCTCTATACCAACTTTGCAAATTATCTCATAATTTATTTGAAAACTCTTTACTTTCGTCTACCTTCAAAACTGAATGAACGTTCATAAATTGGAAGCTCCAAGTGGTTTATGTGCTTTAATTTAAGAACGTTGTATGTTGAAAACTTTGTACAACTTTCTAATTAGTGAGAACAAGGAGGTGATATAGAATATTAGGCTTCTTGTTACTGAAACTGGAAAACAATTAAGGCTAAGAATATTTTACCTGGCTATTAAGGAATTACTTTAGATTTATCTTTATTTAAGAGTGAAATTTATTACGGAAGACGTGGAAGGTGTTATCAAGATTTAATATCTGGAAAAGGGTTATCAGAAATTTATAATCAATACGTAATGTAGAAACGGAAATCAGTCAGAATGCGCAACAAAGTGGCGGCATCAGCGTTTGGTATAGTGTTTAAGAAATTCGAGTAGCCGCTTTAAAGATAAGATATTTTAACATCCCATTAATCATTGTAAATTAGTCATGTTAGAACTTATAGTAAACGCTTGGATATTAGTACAGTTAAAATAATTAGACGATAAATATTAAGCAAGAGAAATTAAACTTTTTTCTACTTTTAACGACAATAAAAATATATAAAAAAAATTTAAAATTTCCTTTTTTTAGTTACGGGTGACTAAAATTAAAAATATTATAAAAAAATCAAATAAAAAGCAAAAAATAAAAAAATCAAACTCAAAGGAATATTAAAAAAAACTGTTACGACAGATTAACAGATTAAAATTCTAACACATTCGTTAAAGAAAAGCGTGGGGCGCGAAAAGTAAAAAAGTATCTATCCTCAAACCGTTTATTTGATGAAGACACGCCCCACGCTTTTCTTTAACGAATATGATAAGATTTTTTCAATTTTTTAACGAATGTGTGAGATTTTTGTACATTTAATCTGTCTAACAGTTGTTTTCGAATAATCCTTCGAGTTTGAATTTTTTTTATTTTTTGCTTTTTAGTTGATTTTTTTTATATTTTTAATTTTAGTTCCTCGTAACTAAAAAAAAGCGTTTCTTAAAAAATTTTTTTTCATATTTTTTTATTTTTTACTTTTTAGTTTTACACTTTTCAAACATTCAAATATATCGTCATGTTTAAAAAAGTATGTATATGATAGACACATTTTTGCATTTATTTTAACATTTGATACATGCGTTTTACATTTTCTGTAATTTCTTCATACATTTCTTAAATCAAAAATCATTAGTTACACCTATTACAGTTTTCGTAGTCTTTCCATCTCTTGTAATGGTTTACTATTGCACGGTGTAGACCCTGTTAATTTCCACTCTAATTCTAATGTTAATTGTAGCACGAAACGTCTCTACCGGTGGTTTTTCTAACACGTTCAAAACACGAATTTTTTTAATTCGAGTTTTGGTTGAAGTTTTGTTTCGTATCGTATTGAAATTTGACACGAATAAGCGCCGATGTTTATATAAACAAAGATATGAGCGTTCAAAATCGTCGCCGCTTAGGATGTTTATAAACGTGATGTAGAAATATGAAAAGTAGTCGGTATCGACAAAAAATTGAAACTTTATTGTTTATTTATGAAGCATAACGTAAACAATTAACGTAAAAAGTGAAATTATGTATAGTTCATATAATTAGCTACAATCTGTAAAAGTTTCAAGTTTCTACATTGTAAAAAACAAGAGAATTTAAGCATTTTCCATTAAAATCGATTTTTTTTATTTAAACTTATAATAAACATAAATTTTTGTTATTGAATATTCGTGTATTGTTCCCGCGAATGCATATGTCTGCAAATTTTCACTTATTTGCATTGAAGAAAAGGCAGTCAAATTAACGTTTAAAGATTTGACCCAAACGATTGAACTAAAGAAAAGCGTTTAAAAAAACAAACTCATTAGCGGAACCGAATTCAAATCGCAATTTTGCACATAATATTTGAAACATTATTTGGTTAAAACATCTCATTTTTGTTGGTAAAAAAATATACTAATTAATCTTTTGGACTACATTACTCTACTGTTGATATCCGAGAAGACTTGGTATTCACACAATGTTGCCAAACTGAATTTTGTTATACATATTCGGTTTAAATTTTCTAGCCGATTTCCGAGCCTACTAGGTATATATACGGTGACCATATGTACTTATTTAAGTAGGACAGTACTTATTTTTAAATATTGTCCTAATGTACTTTAAAACCTTTCTAAGGACACGCGAATGTACTTATTTTTTTCTAAAAAATAAATATTGTTATCTTTTACTACTTTTAAACTAATTTCTTTGTATACTGTTCCAGGTATTGCAGCTTTTGTGTCTTGATCCATTCAATATTTCCATTCTTTTGTTGACTCTTCTCATGACTTCGTTGTTTGTTGCAGGCTCGGTCCATGCTATCTTCAGGTACCTTCACCCGCAGTTCAAATGCTTCCAACTTTTTAGTAGTCGACGCGTTAATTGACTATGCTTCTATCCCGTAAAGCAGAGTCGAGAAAATATAACACATTGCCAGCCTAACTCTCAAGTCTTAATTACTTCAGTTCTCTTGCACAAACTACCTTTCTCATTTTATTGAAGTTGGTTCTTGCCTTCTCTATTCGAACTTTAATTTCTTTGGAGTAATCGTTTGTGTGATTAATTATTGTGCCAAGATAGTTGTAGTTTTCAACTTGTTCTACAGTCAGGCTTTTATCATTATTTTGGGTTTTTGATATCCTCATAAATTTAGTTTTCTTGATGTTTACTGATAATCCATATTGTTCACCATACTCAACTATCTTGTTCATTAGCTTTTGGAGGTCTTGGAGGTTGTCCGCTATTATGATAGTGTAGTCTGCATATCTAATGTTGTTAATTGGCGTTCCATTTAGGTACCTTTATTCCTGCTGTTTCTCCCTTAAGAACTTTTTTCATAATTTCTTCAGAGTATGCATTTAATAGTAGTAGTGACAATACACACCCCTGTCGCACTCCTCTTTTAATTTTGAACTCTTCTGATGTGTGTTCGTTAATGTGTATGTGTGCCTGCTGTTTATAATATAGATTTGTTATAATTCAAAGGTATTGTATTGTAATTGTTTTGCTTTGAGGACGTCCATTAGCTCTTTGTGGCGGACTTTATCGAAAGCCTTGCTGTAATCTATGAAACAGACGTACATATCCTGGTTCACATCCAAGCATCTCTGGATTAGTAGTGTAAATCCAAAGTGAGTTTCTTCAATATTCATATCAAGTGTTTGGTAAATGCGTTTATGAATGATCTTTAAAAACATTTTAAGTGTGTGAGACATCAGGCTTATGGTGCGGTGGTCGTACACAAAACTCCACTGCACAAGTGAAACATTTTTACACAAAATGTGTAATCTACCTAGAAAACTGGAGTACAAATTTTCATGAATTTAAACCATTCAAAAGCATAGATCTAAAGTGGGCTCCACACTCTCGGCGAAGTTACTTCGCCAAAGTTGACCGAAGTCCGAAGTACCCTCTCTACACACTCGTTCTACTTCGCGAGGAAGTGCGATACCGACAAAGAGCGGTGCGATACCGACAAAGATCCCTTTGACCAGACCGACAGAAAATGGAAGTAGAACGAAGTGAGGCAAAGTTACACAAGGTGGCCATCTACACTTTCGTACTTGTTGAACCTCGATCGACTTCGGCGAGAGTGTGGAGCTCGCATAAGAAGTGAAATAAGATGGAACAATGTTTGTTATTCTCTCGAAGCTTTTAAATTGTGTATCAAGGCAACCATGTTAAACGAAGATCAACTCTTTGACGAACTGGGAATTTTGAAAGACGTGGCTACAAGTGAAAAAATTGCTGAGTGGAACAAAAGAAAAAAATAGTCAGGATCGATGGCTTAAAGTTTTTAAGTTTGTAGATCAATTCAAACTGAAGAACTTACAAATATTATGCGAATTTATTTTTTGTCTTCCGGGTACTAGTGCGGCTATCGAGTGTTTATTTTCTGTAATAAATAATTATTATTGGACTTCGGAAAAGTCACAAATGTCCATATCCACTCTCAAGGCAACGATTCTGGTGTACGCAAATTTTGATGAGACTTGTATGAAATGTTTCATTTACTTCAGTCGAAGCCGGACCTTCTTAAATTAATTTTAAGTTCAGAAGAATATGAATGATGCAAAAAACCGGAAGAAGATGAGGCTATTCCATGTCTCTCATCTAAAAACTCTTAATTACAGGCTTGTAACGTTTTCAAAGTTAATGTAATGTGTTATATTTAGTTTAATTGATATAATTTTTTATGATTAGCTACATATTATGTAGTTTATTTATTTTTAATTCCAAAAAGTTATATTTGTCCAATAACAAGATACATTTTGCGTTTTTAATACATTTTTGTTTTTTGTAATTTTTTTTCTTTAAAAGTCACCGTAGGTATATATGATATTCAAATGTTTTGACAATTTTTGTATTCAAAATTCGCGGATGACCAGTGTTTAGGTTCGAGGTGTTTGCCTATCATCAGATGTGTTCAGGATAATAACTTACAGACCAGAGCAAATGGGAAAATTTGTAGCACTCAAGCTCTAAAAACAACAACTAAATCACAAGCTCTACTGCAGTCAATAGAGTAAACGGGCACATCAACCAGTTCCTCGCGTTTCAAATAGAATATTCACTAGAGCTAGATCAGGATATCATCATTATCAACAGCTATTCCATCCATTGTTGGATGTAAGGCTCCCTTAGGTGTCTCCATCATATCTGTTTGCTGTTTTTTGCATCCATTCGTGGCCAGCCATTCACTTGATGTCATCAGTCCATCTTGTTTGAGGACTGCCTCGTCTTCTTTTGCTTGTTTTTGGCCGCCATTCGAGAATTCGCTTCGTCCAACGGTTGCCATTCTTCCTACGTGTCCTGCTCAGTTCCATTTTAACACTGCAATCTTCTGGATCACAACTATTACTTTTGAGCGTCTTCTTATCTCTTCATTGTATTTGCCATCACTGAGTTTAATATTGAGCATTCTCCTTTCCATAGCTCTCTGAGTCACTTGAAGTTTGTGGACTACGCTGTTGTTAAAAGCACAAGTTTCAGTTCCAGTTGTCGGAACTGGCAATACGTACTGATCGAAGGTTTTTGCCTTAAGATTTAAATCAAACTTACCAAATACTCTAAAGGCAAAAACCTAGACCAGGATAGCTAGTTAATAAACTAAAAGACCGTAGCAAGGTGACGGTAGCCTGGATACCGGGGAACGAGGGTCATAAGAGCAATGAAAAAGCAGATAAAATGGCCAAACAAGGCTCATCAATACCATTAGTTGGACTGGAACCCTTCTGCGGCGTTCCAAAGGCAGTAACCAGAATGGCTACAAGAAAGTTAGTAGCTCACAAATCTATAGCATGGTGGTGGAATTCAACAGAACATAGACAGGCGAAACAATTCATGGCAGAACATTCGCCAAAATTTACGGCAGACTTAATAACCAAGAAAGGAAATATTCAAAACCATAGTTGTATAAATTTCCCATAAATTTCTACAGTGAACAAATATTTTCAATATTTCAACATATTAGAACCTTGTACCTGTCCCTTCAAAACTAGTTTTTTACCCATATACCGGCCAACTATCTTTTCCCGCCAAACAATGAAAATAAAAGTTGCCCAACTACCAACCAAATAGTTTTCAACCATCGTCGAATGCTCACAGCATTGAAGAAGCTCCAAATAATGTAGTTTTTGTCTATTTTCACCTCAAGTATAATAATATAGTTAATGTCTGTGGCCTTATCAACTAGGCAGTAAGTGATAGTGCCAAATAGTAAAACAATATCAGCTGTATCAACTGTAAGTACAAAGATAATCCTAAGTACATATTCATTTACCTCTCGTCAAGTTCGCGGTGTTGCCATTACGTGGAAACGGTTCGCTGTTCTATCAAAAACTCTATGCGTGATAAACTGTCTCATTTACTTGTAATTTAAACTTATAATATCAATCTGCTATCTCTCATTTATTCTTCGATTAATTCAACTTTTCAATATACCTATTTTTTGTTACTTTATAAACATTGTGTTTTAATTACCTATCATCCTCTCCTTATCCCTAGCAAAGATTACTCCTTGCAGGTGCAGGATTTCCAGCTGGTCCTTCGACAAATAAAAAAAACGTTCCCAAAATATGTGTGCGAGAATCGACCATAGAACTAGCCGTGTTCGCTACGGCGAGCTCCTTAATCGCACAATAGTAAGTGTGCTAACAGGGCACTGTAAGCTGAATAGGCACTTGAAGGGATTGCGAGATGATGACCTGTGTAGATTCTGTCACCTGGAAGAAGAAACAGTACAGCAGAATCTATTTAAGTATGACAGTCTGGCAAATGTGCGATCCTTTGATTAGGAGAAGAAAATCCACCAGCAAATAGCTACATAGAAGGTTCAGTCTCGAAGCTATTTGACCTTTTAAAAAAGGTCAGAGTAGAGTCACACACACCACACTTGTAATCTAGAGGATCACAATAGATCTGAAAAGGTCGCATTGGAATAGGCCAGAAGACCATCTCTTTAAATCTATCTATCTAGACCAGGATGGATACAATGGAAGGAGTCGAGTGATTACTAACTGAAAGGCAAATTCTTTAAAACTGCCTTAAGATCAGCTATGATATGCCGAAGGAAGAACAACGAATGCGTTGGTGATAAGGCTTAAACGTGTGAGCGGAGTGACAAAAACGAATAAAATGGTAAAAGACGGCTAAAGATCTGGTGTCGATAGAGATGAATGGAGGTAGAATGCAGATGATAGTGAATTCGAACCAACAGGTCTTATAACTTATAATGAGATTACATAAATAACATGTGGTTCTCTTAAATATTTAATCTTATGTTTAATTTTAACTATTCGTTTTAGATATTTAATATTGCGTTCACAGTGAGCATAACGAAACTTAACCAGTGGGGTGTTGTGTAACAGAAAACTCAAACTCAACGTAATACTAAGGCAAGCCGCACACCAAAGAAACATGAAACGAAAAACATGAAACATGAAACGAAAAACATGTTTCATGAAAAGAAATCACTGCTAAACAAATCTCAAAGTCCGCCTATCAATGAAACGAGTGTGATTCATGCTCATGACACATTTTTATTTTCGGAGAGTCTCATAAATAACCGGACGTATCTTTGTTTAGCAGTGGTTTATTTCCATGAAACGTAATTTACGTTTCATGTTTCTTTGATGTGCGGCCTGCCTAAATGACCATAAGAAATAGCTGTTTAACCCTGAATTAGTTGAGTAAGTCATATAAACTCAAGTGGGTAACATAAAATAGAGTCAGTAATATAAAGTTTGCTCTTGTACTCGTATTTTAGGAGCAGGATACAAGTTAAATTAAACTTTATGTTACATGCTATTTCGAAGTTATTATCAGTTAATTTATTTATGTACTTGTTGAAGTGGTCACCTCAGCTAACTGCACACAGACCAGCCAATAGTTAACAGCTTAATTAATTTAATTCATTTAATTTATTACCGTGTTAGTCATGGTTTCAACATATTGTTGTGGTGTAGGCGACATATTTATTCACATTTTTCCAGTTAGCATATCAAAAACTGATGTTTATTGTGGTTGAACGATTTGTTTATAATGTTGAAAATCAAAACAATAATATATTTTTTCTACAAACGAAAAATGCAACTTTTAGCACTCCATAGGAGCGTTAAAAATGTTACTTTAAAGCACTAGTGCTTTAAAATTTTTAAGGCACTGCAGTTAAAATTGAAATGTCAAATTTTGAAAACAAACGTCAAATTTTTTTTTATATTCCATTTATTAACATTAATATTAACAGTATAACTTGCGCAATTTGAAAAAGGTTTTTTAGAAGGTTTTTTAAAATTTAATTTAAACACTGTATAGGGCTTTTCATCGATTGTCATTTGTTTCGAGCTTCTGTCATGTGTCACAATAATACTAATATATCTACGTCATACGTCTTCGGTTTGTATCGTTGGTAGTACCAATAACGTACGACATAGATATATTAACATTATGTGACACATGACAGAAGCTCGAAACAAATGACTGTGAATGAAAAGCCCTATTATTGCATTTTTAACACGTTTGTAGAAAAAAAAACTATTAAAATTTGTTAGAATATACAACAATAAAAGTAGATGTTATTCTATAATTGTTATGATTTACGTATTGACAGTATAGGCAGTTTTGATGTAATGTCAAGAAAAATATAAAAATGGAATGTCAGTCAAGTTCAAGTAAAAGTTTTTGTAGGTATTGTCCTGTAATTGAGAATGAATAAATTATAATTGTTGATATACAGGGTGTTAGTAAATAGGTATGAAAAATTTTAAGGGCTAATTCTACATGAAAAATTAATGCCAGTTTGCTCTATAAACATATGTCCGCAAATGCTAAGTTTCGGAGATACGGGGTGTTGAAATTTTTATTTCAAACTGCCAATTTATTTATTGCTCTAAGACCAGTTGAGCTATGAAAATGAAATTTAGTGAGTTTTAGGAGGTAGTTATTACGAATTTTATGACGTACAATTAAGAATTTTGTATTCATCATTGGCGCGCCTACGGGCAATGGTCTGAATTATTTTAAAGAAAAAAATAGTACGCCACTGAGATATTTCGTATTAGAAATTATTTTTAAATTCCACGTCTAATTTATGATAAAAAAACCTTTCTTGCTTTTTTTTCATATGATGCACCGTTTTTATGCAGAACAATAAAACATCTTGGCGCATATTCTTTATTTCTTAATACATCATCAAGAACTATCCAATATAATAATACTAAACTAGAACAATAACAGAAAATATTACTAATACCATTTCAACTAGGTGCAAAGCTACAAGAAATGTTTAAAATGATCTCCTTTACAGGTAACAGAAAAATTTTATATTCATCATTGGCGCGCGTCCGGGTAATGGTCTGAATTTTTTGAAGAAAAAAATAGTGCGCCACTGAGATATGTCAAACTAAAAATCATTTTTGAATTTCTCGTTCAATTTAGGACAAAAAATCTTTCTTGCCTTTTTTTCATATGCGGCGCCTGATTTATGCAAAAAAATTAAACTTCTTAACGTTTAGAAAGTATTTGAACTAAGTTTCTATGCATATGGAAACTACCTCAAATACTTGGTAAGCGTTAAGATGTTTTACTTTTTTGTATAAAAACGGCGCCCCGTATGAAAAAAAGGAAAGAAAGATTTTTTGTCGTAAATTGAACGAGGAATTCAAAAATGATTTTTAGTTTGACATATCTTAGTGGCGTACTATTTTTTTCTTCAAAAAATTCAGACCATTACCCGTACGCGCGCCAATAATGAATATAAAATTCTTCTGTTATCTGTAAAGGAGATCATTTTAAACATTTCTTGCAGCTTTGCACCTAGTTGAAATCTTATTAGTAATATTTTCTGTTATTGTTCTAGTTTAGAATTATTATATTGGATAGTTCTTGATGATGTATTAAGAAATGAGAAATACGCGCCAAGATGTTTTATTTTTCTGCATAAAAACGGTGCATCATATGAAAAAAAGGCAAGAAAGGTTTTTATCATAAATTAGACGCGTAATTTAAAAATAATTTTTAATTCGAAATATCTCAGTGGCGTACTATTTTTTTCTCACAATAAAACACTGAAAAACGTTTGTTTTTCTATACTTCCACAAAATTTATTACAACTATGTTATTACTACAGCTGTTTCGGCAAAGTGCCTTTCTCAAGTGATATATTTTACAATGTGTTTGCCTTTTTAAGTCTTTAACTGAAGAGGTTGAGGAGTGGGGAGCTGTTTGTCTCGAGTTGGTCATTCAGAATTATATCTGTATTTTTCAATTTATTAATTTCCATTGATTCTAAAAGTGATAGCTTAAGGCCTTTATTTTGAATATGTAGAATTTGAAACTCTTCATTGAAAGAATGATTATGATCTAGAAGGTGAAGTGCGTATGTAGAAGTGTCTGTTTTTCTATTGTTGAAAGCCCTTTTGTGTTCTGCTATCCGTTTGTCAAAAGTTCTGCCAGTTTGACCGATGTAAGTTTTCGGACAGTCACCACAAGTTAGTTTGTACACACCACTCTGTAGTTGCTTTCTCTTTCGGCTTTTTTTGTTTGTAATATGTTTGCTTAAGTTGTTGTTAGTTCTGAAAGCTGGTGTTATTCCTTTCTTTTTTATGTATCTGGCTATTTTTGTTGTTATTTTGCCAGTATATGTGAGAGAGCAGAAGGTACTGGGTTCTTTCTGTGGTGGTGGATACACTAATTTCAAGGCTTTCTTATGGAGTTTTTGGTTTAAAATGTTGTTAACTGTTTGTTCGTTATAGCCATTGTTTACTGCTATTTGTCTAATGATATTTAGTTCTGTCTCGAAGTTATTTTTTGTCATAGGAATTTCTGTCAGTCTATGTACAGACACTTCTACATACGCACTTCACCTTCTAGATCATAATCATTCTTTCAATGAAGAGTTTCAAATTCTACATATTCAAAATAAAGGCCTTAAGCTATCACTTTTAGAATCAATGGAAATTAATAAATTGAAAAATACAGATATAATTCTGAATGACCAACTCGAGACAAACAGCTCCCTACTCCTCAACCTCTTCAGTTAAAGACTTAAAAAGGCAAACACATTGTAAAATATATCACTTGAGAAAGGCACTTTGCCGAAACAGCTGTAGTAATAACATAGTTGTAATAAATTTTGTGGAAGTATAGAAAAACAAACGTTTTTCAGTGTTTTATTGTGAGATAAAATGAACTTCCATCAAGTAACGGTCGAATCCATCAATTACTATTTTTTTCTTTAAAAAAATTCAGACCATTGCCCGTAGGCGCGCCAATGATGAATACAAAATTCTAAATTGTAAATTCGTAATAACTACCTCCTAAAACTCACCAAATTTCATTTTCATAGCTCAACTGGTATTAGAGCAATAAATAAATTGGCAGTTTGAAATAAAAATTTCAACACCCCGTATCTCCGAAACTAAGCATTTGCGGACATATGTTTATGGAGCAAACTGGTATTAATTTTTGATGTAGAATTAGCCCTTAAAATTTTTCATACTTATTTACTAACACCCTGTATAAGACGTTTGTAGAAAAAATATTGTATGATATGCGTGTTAAAAAGTACAATTTTAAGGCACTCATGTGAATTGCAGAATTCGCTTCGCTCATTATGCAAACTTTCACATGCGTGCCTTAAAATTGTATTTTTAACACTTATATCATAAATAACTATTTAGAAGTACACCTGGTTCCAAAAAAAACTGATACGACTCTTGAAGCGTATTTTGTAGAAAATTGAGCAGTGTATTTTGAAAGATAAATACTTAATATTTACATACTGTCAATGTCACTGCCAAATCTTAAAATTTGTCAGATAGCTTATTCTGTTCCACGGTTATTAGACTTTATTATTAATCTTTATTATTAATACTTTCTCTGCAACTGAGGGTATCTTATCAACTGTATTGTTTTTAAACAATAGATGATAAAATAAAAATACTGACAGTTCAAAAATGTGAACATTATTGCATTGTGTGTGGCCTAAGTTTGGGCTGAAAACTGAAATGTATTACATTTTTACAAAATTTTGGAATATGTTTAATTACGTAGACCAATTTTAACAGTTGTTTTCAATACAGATTTCAATCCTCTACAAATAGTTTCTAATGTCTTTTGATGTCAAATAATTATGGAAGCTGGAATTCAACAGTTTAGAATTTTACATTGAGTTAAGGCAAAATTGTGACGCATGTCAAAATTCTCAATGTATTTTAATTGTATTCATTTTTTTCGAATACTGAGAAAACTAATAAATATTTTTGAAAAATTTAAACTCAGAATGACAGACTACATTATTACCGTGGGCTGAAAGTCCCTGAAAACTTCTATAATATTTATTTTAGTAAGTTACAGGGCTGAATTGAATATTAATTTGTTTTGTTGTATAATTCACGTTTACAATAATTATGTGATCTATTTGATGTAAAAACTATCATTTATATACTCTTTATAAAATACAGGAATTCAAAATAATATAAACATTTAGACCTTAATAATTAGTACAATTTATGAATTAACATAATATGTAATCCGTTGTTTGTTGTTTGTTTATTTTATTATTTGTCTGTCATAATAAATATAATGTCAGATCAATCAAATACACTGCTCAACATGATCAAATCTTACTAAGAGTCGTATCAGTTTTTTTAGGAACCGGCTGTACATTTGAATAATTTGCACGTTTCTGAACATGAAATCATAAATCATTGTTCTGTAACCACAATTTAAACCTAAAATTACGTCCAATAATGATCAAATTTGGGCAGATTTGATACATGGTACTCAGAAGACTGGTGCTGGACTCTGAAGTCTGATCAATAAATCGCTTAGAGACATTTGAGATGTGGTTGCATAGAAAATACTCCTAATACCCTGGACAGCGATGCAGACTAACGAAGCAGAAACACGGAAGGAAAGTATCAAGAATATCTTACTGTTTGACAGGGATCTCCAAAAAAGACACTAGTCAAACCCCACTTCATCTTCAGCAGAAGAATGAAATTCTTCTTCTTTGTGTGCCGTGCTTATTTTCAAGCGTTGGCTATTGTCGTGTTAACAAGCTGATGAGATGTTTCTCGGATGATGAACACCTAGCAGAGCGAAATTAGATCGAGAAAATATTCCATTTTATAGATAAAAATTTACAGAGGGAACATACCTACTGTTATTTTGGTATGTGGTCAAAAGTGGACGGAACTGTTAGGGTGATCCATAACGGGATATTTTTGGTAACAATTTCTTTGAGGGATTTGTTACTATAGTTGCAAAAAAATGCCACCGCCAACTTTAGTCAAAATGGCGAGGTGGTTCTAACGGGGAATTATATTATATAATATAGTCAATTCGCTAAACTCAGACACAACAACTGACTAGTGATTTTAGTAAGTAATTTTGCCAATGTGGTAAAATTGGCAAAATAATAATTACTAAATAGTTAATAATTACTAAATAGTTAATAATTACTAAATAATTAGTAATTTTGCCCTATTTAGTAATTTCTTTTGCCTCTAATTGCCTTATTTAGTAATTTAGTAATTTTGCCTTATTTAGGGCCGGTTGTTCGAACGCTAATCAACAATGATCATTATCAAATAATTAATTATTGTCAATGTCAATTGTTAAAATATAATTAATTACAATTCTGAGACTATAATCAATTAATATAACAATAATTATTAACATAATTAATAATAAATCTCATAATTGTAATTAATTATGTTTTCATCAACCCAAACAAAGTTGACATTGACAGTTTTGGTGACAGTAATTAAATATTTAATAATGATCATTGTTGATTAGCGTTCGAACAACCGGCCCTTAGTAATACATAGTTAGTAATTTCAAATTCCAATGAAGCTGAAGGGAAAATTCTATAAAACAGCCATAAGACCGGCTATGATGTACGAAACTGAGTGTTGGGCAGTGAAAAAGAAAGAGGAACAACGAATGCATGTGGCGGAAATGAGAATGCTTAGCTGGATGAGTGGAGTGACAAAGAAGGATAAAATTAGAAATGAGTATATTAGGGGAAGTCTAGGTGTGGTACCAATTGATGCCAAAATGAGAGAGCATAGGTTAAGATGGCTTGGTCATGTTCAACGTCGATACGTTAATCACCCAATACGAAGAATAGCTGAAGTGCAGATTCCTGGAAGGAGTAGGAGAGGAAGACCAAAGAAGACCAAAGAAGACCTGGGGGGAGACGATAAGGCAGGACATGTTGGTAAAGGGGATTAACATTGATATTACCCAAGATAGAATTGTATGGAGAAATGCAATTAGCGAAGCCGACCCCGCATAGGGATAAGGCAAAGAGAATGATGATGATTAGTAATTTTGCCAATTTTGGCAAAATTGGCGAAAAACAAAAAATTACAGATTAAAATCACTAGCCAGTTGTGTCTGAGTTTAGTGAACCGACTATATATATATTGGTAGATTTATTAGGAAGGTATTAGCGCCCTAAAACGTGTTCCTGAGACAATATTTGTATGAATTAAAATGTATGTACAAGTTGCAATAAATAAATAAAAATACATAATTTCGCAATATCAACGTGAAACACGAACTATAAAAAATGTACAATTTTACACTCGAGTGTTTTGGTTATAATGCAATGAATTTTATTTATGACAAAAATAAGCTCTTTTTTCCAAGAAATTCAGTTTTCTTTTGACTTCTTCGTGACAACCAATGGAAAAGGCCCGAAACCGAAAAAATAAATATAGCCTTTAATGGGAACACGTGTTTTGTTTTTGTTTTTCGGATTCTAGAAAACAAAAATGAATCATATACTCATCTCTCCGTTTAGCGAAAAACCACCATTACGGACCTGTGCAACATATTCGTTTGATAATAGTGTAATTAAAGAGTTAAACACTTTTAATTAAACTAATAAAAAACGTTCTTAACCTTAACAGAGTTGCTTAATTAAAAGTCTAATCAACTGTACACAACTTTCATTCTTTACTTAGGATCGAATCACTTCAAGTCCAAATTTGGCAAGGTCGTATAGGTTGCTCCAATCAAGGATGACTCAATTTTTATTTTCCCTTATAGACGAGTACGTCTATTCGGTACAATCGGTACGCCTACTTTAAAATGTAGGTTGGGTAAGTAACAGCAGTGACAATGTATTTGATGGAAATTCCTTTTTGCTAATAATAAAACACTGAAAAACTTTTGTTTTCAATACATCCACAAAATTTATTATAAGTTAAGCCCGGATTCTTATTTTCGCTGTTTCACATTATAAGAATTTAAACGTGCGAGGGTTAGAACGCACGACGACATTCCAATGGTGGCTCATGTAATCATATGTAGCCTTTCTCACTAGACGGTGGTTGGAACGTTCGGTGAAGTCGCCGTGTTTATGTCGTCCCTTGCTTACAACAACAGACGGCAGCCGTGCCGTCTTTACGCACCCAGTACCATAGGGAACTTAATGCATCCTTTCATATGATACTGTCGTTCATTTACACCAGAGGTTCCCAAACTATTTTTTCTCGTAGACCACTTTAAAAAATATACTGGTTTCGGTGGACCCCCTGCTGCTACATTTTTACCATACTTCCAATGAAAAACATGGGGGGGAGGGTAAAAATAAGACATTGAAGGTCTTTTTCGTCTTCTTCTCTTTTCTCAAAATGTCATTTCAAGCGATTTTACAGTGATTTGGAATCTATTTAAACAAATTTGCATTTTCCATCGTAAATAATCGATTGAAAAAATAATGTTTTAATAGAAGGGTTGTCCAAAATGTGATTATTAGGCATTATAACAAGTTTTTTGTTTTAAAACAAGTTTTTAGAAAACGTTAAAAAAATACTGTTTTTTCCATTTTCTTCCATTCCCAAAATGCATGTTCTTCTATTTGGCTGAAAATTTGCCCACAGATAGCCAAAACACAGGACTTTAATGGTTAAAAGAATTTGCATAGTTTTACAATACAAGAAAAGTTACATGCAATGAAGAGTCAAAATTATATAGTACAGTCGGGTTAGCATTTGATCTGGCATGCCGAGATACCCAAGCAAGATTCTATTTTTCTAATCTTAAGGGGGTCAATAGTAGTGTAAATTTAAAATAACGAATAAAGGAGAACCGTTTTTGCTCAATATCTCCGCCATATTTAACTTTTCGACAACAAGTGTAAAGACTGAGTTATGGGGGAAAGAGTGACAGTTACAGCTTAATTATTGAATTATCTCGTTTATTATTAGTTTTATAACAAAAATGTACCTACACAAAAATGGAGAGAATTAAATTTTAAACAATTTTGATCTCTTTCATGTTTTTTCTAAAATCAAGCAGTGGTTTTTGTTCTACATCTCCGCAATTCTCAACTTTTCGACAAAAATAGTATAGGAACTGAAATTGATCCAAATAAATTGTGTTTACAATAATTATTATAATTTTCTTAACGATTTTTTTCGTATGGTCGATATTTTCCGAATTAATTGTACCTAAAGTAGATGCCCATATTTTTGACTCTGATATTATTCCACGTAATTTTTGAAGTTATACTTCTTTACGATCGAGAGTGAAATTTTTATAATACCCGGCCCATACGCACCCAGACAGTATGTATTTTGTTGCTAATCTTTCAAGATATGTATGTATCAACGCTGTCAGCGCAAATAAGTCATAGTATATCATATAAAAGGATATATTAGTGTTCTTAGTAAATATATTATTTATTATAATTTTTGTGTCTTTGGAGTTGTCTTCCTCGGGAATAAGATATTTTATAATAATAGTAAGTGTATTTAAAGTATTTTTGTATTAAATTTGTTAGTATGTATGAGAAATCTTGTAACCTGTCAAAGCAAAAGGAATATAGCTCAGTGGTAGAACGTGTGACCGGAGATCAAGAGGTCCCGGGTTCAAATTCCGGACGATTCATATTCTTTTTTTTTTATATTTTTGGTATCATTTTAATAATTTTTTTTTAAAGTGGTAGGTAAAGAAAGTTAGTTTAATATTTAAATAAAATACAAATAACCTGTTAAGTATATTAATTTCGTTGAAATCATAATAATAGAAGTATAACTTCTTGCGTATAAAGTACACACACATTCTTTTTTTTGTATTGTAAAACGTTACAAATTCTTTTAACCACTTAAAGTCCTGTGTTTTGGCTATCTGTGGGTAAATTTTCAGTCAAATCGAAAGACATAATGTGTTTTAGGAATGCAGGAAAATGTAAAAAACGGTATTTTAACGATTTCTACAATAAAATTTGATCAAAAACTTGTTTTTAATCAAAATAACTTGTTATGATGCAATATAATATCATTTTTGAGTCACTACTATTAAAATATTATTTTTTCCATTGATACTTTACAACAAAAAAATACAAATTTGTTTAAATAAATACCAAATCGCTATAAAATGTGGACCCCTACTTGCAACTTGTGAACCCCCATTTTTATTTCACGCCAACGTAGACCCCCGTTGAATCCCTCGTGGACCCCTGGGGGTCCACCTGGACCACTTTGGGAATCACTGATGTACACTTTGTTGCTGTTTGAAGTAGGTGCATATATTTTATATTATGATGTCTCAGATTGATAGTGAAATATTAATAACATTAATTGAAGCGATACCTGTTCTTTGGGACAAAACAATGGAAATAAAAATAGAAACTTGACGAGAAATGCTTGGAATGGTGTATGTCGTGCACTTAACAGTGAATTTGGCGAATTATGTGATAAAGAAAAAAACACATTTGGTAAGTACAGCAAAATTATTTATGTCACTGAAAACAACAATAATTAAAACTGCTAAGTATATTATAATAAACTTTATTTCACATAGTCGCAATTAACGTTGAGTATAGAGGATGTTCCATCAATATGTGTGAATATAAAAATATATAAATCGTATATTTTTGCGTTAATAGGATGGACCCAATGAATTCGGTTCCCCTTATTTCTCTTTCTTCGACGATAAAGTAACCACAACGCTATAATTTGATTTCGCTCCAATAATGTACACTATACCTTTTATTTTACGAAATTATATTTAGTATTATAGGGTAAACGACTCGGAGAAGACTGAAGAAGGGCGGTCGTCACGTATTGTGTGAAATTATCTAAAAACAACATTTAAAACGAGTGGAACATCATTTAAAAACAAGTGGATGACAGAGGGTGTTTTAAATTCTGTACATGAAAAACATATATTGTAAAGTTATTCTGAAGCTGTTTCCTTGTGGCATTTTTGTAATAAACTATTCTAAATAGAAAATAAGCCACCATTTATCTAAAAAAATGATTTTATTAACGTTTCGACGCCCAAATCGGATGTCGAAACGTTATTAAAATCATTTTTTAGTTCAATTGTGGCTTATTTTCCATTTAGAATAGTTTATTACATAGATTGTATGAGCTAATTAGATGAGATAATCCAAGATCATACAAATAACTTAGTAGAACAACGATTATAAAAACAAATTAAGACTTTTAATTCAAAACATAAGAAATAATAACTGACAAAATAGAAATTGCAAATGAATTAAATACGCATTACAGTACATTAGGACACAAGCATAGACAAAAAATACCCATTTGTAATGATACATCGTAATGGTACATATCAGACATCGTATCATATACCTACCTCAGCCACAAAGTGTAAATAAAAATAATATATCAAACAACACAGCAAAATATCTTCGTGCGACTCAATTCTTATTGTGTGAAAAGGATAGGTGCGTCAAAACTACCGCACGAGAAAACCGTCGCACTTTCAAAATTCTTATAATGTGATACAGCACTTAGACGTGCAAGGAACCGGGCCGGTAACGGCAAAACACGGGCAAGGTCTTCGGAGTTAATTCTCACTGCGAAAGGCTTGCTGCAGTGATCAATGTTCAAATTAAACGTTAATAAAAATTGCTCTAATATTAGACGAAGAAACAGAAAATAGAAAAAAATATTGCAGAAACAGAAAAAGAGTATTAATTAGTATAAGTATTATTTAACAACTTATTGGCGCATATTGAGGGACCTCTTCAAAAACAAAATACTTCTTTCCCCTATCCTCTATCGTCACTATGAAACTGATTTCAAACAACCACGATTGCAGATTATTTACTGGTAAGGTGTTCACACTTATCGTGACTTCCTAGGTAAACATTATCTTGAAAGAACGTCGCATGCAAAGCCCGTCGATTACCGGTGCCTGGCACGCATAGTGTGAAATAAATCCCCTAAAGTTAATAAGATTTTCAAAAATGAATAACCATTTTCAATTTCGTTGCAAAACGAAAATACAGCCGCATCATGTTCTAGTCCAATCAGAGAGTGCAGCAAGTACCTCTACCGGTCTCTCATCAGGAGGCACATATGCTGCTCTCTCTGATCCAACCAAAACAAACCCCGGCGTGCAGTCACGGATTGCAACGAACGAAATGGCATAGATGCCCTAGCGGCAACTGCTAACAAAAGACTAAGTTTTCAATCTAATGGCATGTAAAACAGCATAATGCTACTCCACATCCCACCAGACTGAAAACAATGGGAACCTTCTCTGGTTACACCTCCGAGGCTTCTACAATTTGCAAGCCATAACGGATGCTGAGAGAGGGAATTTTACAATTTATAATTCACGTCCCATCTGCTCAGCGCGGTAAAGTTCCAACGTGTTTTCAGTCTGGTGGGATGTGGCGTAGCATTATGCTGTTTTACATGCCATTAGATTGAAAACTTAGTCTTTTGCTAGCAGTTGCCGCTAGGGCATCTATGCCATTTTGGTTGGATCAAAGAGAGCAGCAATGTGCCTCCTGATGAGAGACTAATAAGTTTCGAAATCGGTAGAGGTGCTTGCTGCACTCTCTGATTGGACTAGAATATGATACGGCTGTATTTTCGTTTTGCAACGAAATTGAAAATGGTTATTCATTTTTGATTTACTTTACTCTGTTTGGAGTACAAAGGGAACTATTCTCGTTGGAACTTTACCGCGCTGAGCAGATAAGATGTGAATTATAAATTGTAAAATTCCCTCATCTTCATTAGTCTCAGCATCCGTTATGGCTTGCAAATTGGAGAAGCCTCGGAGGTGTAACCAAAGAAGGTTCGCATTGTCTTCAGTCTGGTGGGATATGGAGTAGCATTACGCTGTTTTAGATGCCATTAGATTGAAAACTTAGTCTGATAAGATTTTATGTAAAATATATCTTGCCGAGCCGATGCCTTGCCCATGCTGAGTTTGAGTTCCTCCCTTGCTTGAGATAGTGAGAATCAGCCTTTATGTCACTACAGCAGTTTCGACAGGCTGCCTTTATCAAATGATGTATTTTACTATGTGTTTGTACTTTAAAGTCTCTCTAATTGAATAGGTTTAGTAATGAGAAGGTGTTTATCTCAAGCTAGCTATTCAGAATTACCTATATCTGATGCTTTAACACCTATAAACAGCTTCAAAACCAAATAAGAAGAAAAATTAAGGAGGCTAAAGAAACCTACTTCCCTGAAAAATGTAAAGAAATAGAAGAACTGCAAAACAGATATGACAACTTCAACCTACATAAAAAAAGTCAAAGAACTAGCCGGAATAGGAAATAGAAGAACCTCAAATATATGACTCGACAAAAATGGAAATATTATAATGGAGACAGAACGAAAACTACGACGATGGAAAGAGTACATTGAGGAACTATTGCATGACCAGAGAGAAGCTAGTACATTCGTAGATAGCCAAACCGGAGATGTGGGCCCAGAGATAACCAAATTAGAGGTTAGTCAGGCAATAGACTCTATGAAAACCAATAAATCTGCTGGTCCAGATGAATTACCTAGCGAGCTGATAAAGTTGGTCAACGAGAAAAACCTGGACATAATAGTAGAACTGTTCAACGCTATCTATACTACGGGAATCATCCCTATAGAAATGTTGACATCAGCATTTGTGTGTTTGCCAAAGAAAGTGAATGCCAAAGAATGCAGTGACTACCAAACCATAAGCTTAATGTCACATAACTTGAAAATTCTGTTGAAAATTATCCACGCCAGAATGCACTCTAAACTGGAGCTGGATATTAGTGACATTCAATATGAGTTCCACAATGGTATGGGTACCAGAGAGGCATTATTCTCCTTCAATAAGAGTAAATGGAGCCTTAGTTAACAACATCAGATATGCAGATGATACAGTAATAATAGCCGATAGTTTACAAGACCTGCAAAGACTCATGAGTAAAATAGTAAGGTGTAGTAGGGAGTACGGACTCTCTCTCAATATCAAAAATACGAAGTTTATGAAAATTAGTAAAAACAACCATAATAATAACGAAATCTTGATAGTAGAGGGCCAGCAGATCGAAAGAGTAAAAAAGTACACTTACCTAGGAACACTTATAACAGAAAATAATGACTACACTGCAGAAATCAAAGTCAGGTCCTATGTAGCAAAGATTTAACATTAGCTCTTAAAGTACGCCTAACAAAATGTTAGGTATACAGTGTACTATACTATGGAGTGAAATCATGAACGTTAAATGTAGAGACAATGAGACGACTTAACGCCTTTGAAATGTGGACCTATAGAAGAATGAGGGTTTCTTGGGTAGATAGAATTACGAACAACGAAGTACTGAGAAGAATAGGTAAAGAGAAGGAAGTTGAACTTACAATTAAAAAAAGAAAACTACAGTATCTCTGACATGTGATGCGGGGCGAGAAGTATGGCATCCTGCGACTCATAATGCAAGGAAAGATAGATGGCAGAAGAAGTATCGGAAGAAGACGAATTGCATGGCTGAAGAACCTGAGGGAATGATTTGGATGCAGCTCAAAACAACTATTTAGAGCTACTGCCTCAAAAATTAAAATAGCTATGATGATTGCCAACCTCCGTAGCGGAGATGGCACCTGAAGAAGAAGTATGCTTTAATTTAATAATTTCCATAGATTCTACTAAAGATAGCTTAAGGCCTTTATGTTGAATAGGACGAATTTGAAACTGTTCATTAAAAAATTGATTATGATCTAGATCAAGAAGGTGAAGTGCGTATGTATAATCTGTTTTTCTATTATTGAAAGCCCTTTTGTGTTTTGCTATACGTTTATCAAAGGTTTTTCCAGTTTGACCGATGTCACTACATTTAAACGATAAGGAAGACATATGGAATTTATAATAAGTTGGCTGAAGAATACTAGATTTAAAGATAAGAACAATAAAACGTTAAAAATTGTATTATTATCTTTAAGCCCAAACAGTTTAAGACTATTCAGCTATTAAATGCTATATTTTGGAGTTTCACAATAAACAAAAGTTAACATTTTCCTCTATCATCACCCTTAAACTTCCGTTTGTTAAAATACGACTCCCTGAACGGGGTTGAAAGCTTAAAGTATGAATAAATAATTAAAAGGCAATTATAGCACAATGTAACACAACCCTATCATTAATTCCAATTATATTTTCTCGATTTCCTCCTTTTCCGGGGAGAACTAGGTCGATAAACTCGAACTGGAAGTGTTCCAAATCATTCTCCAACTGGAGGAAAATTAAAGTTTTTTTTTATGTTTCAGAACAGTTACGATAAACTGGCATAGGGTTCACGCTGTTTTATTATTCATTACAACTTGGCAATATTGGAAAAGTTGTCGTTTCTTGAGATGATGCAGATAGTTTCGAATAAATTTTCTTCTATATGGAATAACGTGAATTTCTAACAAATAGACTTTAAAAATAATTTGGCAATCTAAGTTTTGTACGAATTTTAACATAAGAAACTGATATTTGTAGCAGTGTTCAGTTACGGAAAATATCAAGATTATGATAAAAAAATATGAAAAAAATATTTTTAAGAAACGCTTTTCTTTAGTTACGAGTGACCAAAATTAAATATTATAAAAAAATCAACTAAAAAGCAAAAAATTAAAAGAAATTGAAAAAATCTAACACATTCGTCAAAGAAAAGCGTGGCGCGTCTTCATCCAATAAACGGTTTTCGCACCACGCTTTTCTTTAAAGAATGTGTTAGATTTTTTCAATTTTTTTCTATTTTTTGCTTTTTAGTTGATTTTTTTATGTTTAATTTTAGTCACTCGTATTTTTTGCTTTTTAGTTGATTTTTTTATATGTTTAATTTTAGTCACTCTTAACTAAAGAAAAGCGTTTCTTAAAAATATTTTTTTCATATTTTTTTATTTTTTACTTTTTAGTCTTACACTTTTTAAACATTAAAATATATCGTCATGTTTATTAAAATATGTATAAAACATATGATGTACAAACATGAAAAGTAGTCTGAATCGGCAAAAAATTTGAAACTTTATTGTTTATTTATGAAACATAACTTAAACAATTAACGCAAAACTTAAAATTACGTATAGTTCATATAATTAGCTACAATCTGTAAAAGTATCAAGTTTCTTCATTGTAAAAAACAAGAGAATTTAAGCATTTTCTGATAAAATCGTTTTTTTTATATTTAAACAATTGATAAACATAAAAAAAAATTATTGACTATTCGTGTATTGTTCCCGCGAATGCATATGTCTGCAAATTTTTAGTCATTTGCATTGAAGAAACGGCAGTCAAATTAACGTCCAAAGATTTGACCCATACGATTGAACTAAAGAAAAGTGTTTAATTAATTAATACGACAAAACGAATTCTAAATAATAATTGTAGCACAAAACGTCTCTACCGGTGGTTTTTCTAAGACTACGATAAAAACACGAATTTTTTGAATTCGAGTTTTGGTTGAAGTTTTGTTTCGTATCGTATTGAAATTTGACACGAATAAACGCCGATTTATATACAGGGTGTTTCATTAATAATTGTTCATATACTAACTGGAGAAACCTTAACACAAAATACGAAGATTTAACCTAAAACACTTAAATAAAATGTGGTTCCTTACTGAGTTACAGGGTGTTTTATCTAGAAATTTAAAAACTATTTTTGCTCAGCATTTTAAAACTGTTCGACGTATCCTTTTCATACTTGGCAGAAAGGGCGACTACTAAACACCCTACTAAATTATGATAAACAAAAGTTTCTAGCTACTACCAGAGGCGTACGACAGGGGATAGTGGATGGTTGACCCTTCTCAAATTCTACGCCACTGGAGTAATTACTATTTTAGTGTCATTTTTAGATTCTCCAATACTTTCTACGTAAATAATATAATCGTTATTGGTAACGATAAAGTCATTAGTTTTCGAGATATTTGAAGTTAAATATGAAACGGCACAGTTATTTTGATTAATTTATGATATGATTCATATGATTAAAATTTAAAAATTATTTGTATCCAGTACTTTAAAACTAGTTGGCGTATCCTTGTCATACTTGGCATAAAGTGTAGGTACTGTACACCCTACTAAATTAAGATAAATAAACGTTTCTAGCTACTACCAGAGGCGTAAAACAGGGGATAGTGGCTGGTTGGCCCTTCCCAAATTCTACGCCACTGACGAACTTGCTATTTTAGTGTAATTTTTTTTACTTTCCAATATATTTTATGTAAATAATATACTCTTCATTCGTAACGATAAAATGATTAGTTTTCGAAATATTTCAAATTAAAAGTGAAGCGATACAATACATTAATCAAGATAACCGTGTCGTTTCATTTTTAACTTCAGAGACCTCGAAAACTAAGGACTTTATCGTTACGAATGAAGAGTATATTATTTTCATAGAATGCATTGAAGAACCCAAAAATTTAACTAAAATAGCTATTCCGCCAGTGGCGTAGAATTTGGAAAGGGTCAACCATTCACTTTTCCCCGTCGTACGCCTTTGGTAATAGCCAGTAAGGTTTATTTAACATAATTTAGTAGTTTGTACAGTATCTATACTACGTGCCAAGTATGAAAACGATACGTTGTATAGTTTTAAAATGCTGAGCAAAAATAGTTTTTAAATTTTTAGATAAAACACCCTGTAACTCAGTAAGGAACCACATTTTATTTAAGTGTTTTAGGTTAAATCTTCGTATTTTGTGCTAAGGTTTCTCCAGTTACTATATGGACAATTATTAATGAAACACCCTGTATAAACAAATATATGAGCGTTCAAAATTTGAAACTTTATTGTTTATTTATGAAGCATAACGTAAACAATTAACGTAAAAAGTGAAATTTTGTATAGTTCATATCATTAGCTACAATCTGTAAAAGTTTCAAGTTTCTACATTGTAAAAAACAAGAGAATTTAAGCATTTTCTATTAAAATCGTTTTTTTTTATTTAAACAATTAATAAACATAAAAAAAATTTATTGACTATTTGTGTATTGTTCCCGCGAATGCATATGTCTGCAAATTTTGATTAATTTGCATTGAAGAAAAGTCAGTCAAATTAACGTCTAAAGATTTGATGCAAACTATTGAAGTAAAGAAAAGCGTTTAATAATAAAAATTAATCACACAAAACAAAAAACAACATTGAGAAACTCTATTCTGAATATTTCTGAACCAATGTTCTAAACACTATTCTAAATTCTAAATACTGTTTGAGTATCTAGAAATGATTGGAATAGAATGATAAAGATCTGAGAGAATTTTTACATCCATATCGGAATGAAGAAGCTTCTATTCTGGTAGACGGCAAAGAAATTGGGGGAGAAACTACATATTTACAATATCATGTAATGCTGATGACACAGCGTCATGGCTGAAAGTATCGAAGATCTTCAATTCCTTATAGATCGAGTCACTAAAGAATGCACCAACAACGGACTTGGCATAAATGAGCCGATTACAAAAGTTAACCATCTTTACCTATTATGTTGGATTAACGAGACACTAAATCCCGATGAAGAAATTAAACCTCGTATAAAAATTAAAAGAGAAACATTTATGAAACTTGGATCTATACTATGCAATTCTCAGCTGAACTTATTCTGTATTATTATATGGATGCGAAACTTAACTCATGCTCAAAATATCATGGGTTCACCACATTTCAAATATGGAAGTATTAAACAGAATATATCAAGATGAAGGTGACTTGACGAAGATGATAAAAAAAACTTGAATATTTGGGGCATACAGCGATCCGAGAAAGTCTGGCAACACGTTATTTTCTCAGAAACCGCTAGCACGATTTTTATAGATTTTGGTGAGTAAGGGTCTTTTTAAGGCCATCGGTACATAATTCGCAAAGATTTTACGGCTATCCCTACCTTTTCTGTCTTTACACGGCAAATTACGTGCAGTAAAATTCACACTGGTATGGATATGTAAACATTACTAGAAGGTTATTCTACTTGAAAATGTCATCATTAACTTAAAGAGATGGCTTTTGAATGTTCTTGGATAACTGTTATTTGTATAATTGCAAATTATTAATTCAGTTAATAAATGTGATAATTTTTTCACTAACTATGTATTCAGTGATTGTAATAATTTATATGTACAACAAAAACTAATACTCAATCGAGAAAAGAGGAAAAGTGTTAAAGTGATTTTTTAATAATATATTGTTACTATGGAACGCTTACAATTTTGAACATCTTTAACAAAAAAATACTTGGATCCAACTTGGATCACAGTATATTCTTATGTGTTCTCTGCTAGGATCGTTCATAAATAATAAACAATAAATAACTTTTTATTAAGTTCACGTCTTAAATCAATTATTTATCAAATACACTATCAATATTATTTAATCAACAACTCAAAATATTCCCGATGCCATGTCAAATATTTAAAACTGTCACTGTCTTGTCATCATATTCTATTTGACTCAGTGCGTTGTATGACAGAGATAGCGAATGTTCGATTTGGAAAATATCACCACGGACATGGTGTCCATTTTTTTCGAATCCTGAAAAAAGTAATAAATGTTTTTAAAAAGTTTAAATGCAGAATGAAACACTAAATTATTGTCGAGGGCCGAAAGTCCCTTAGAATAAATAAAAAGTTTCTTTTGAATGAGATATTTGAAATTAAAAATCACACTACATTTTCTCTTAGTTTCTCACCCCTGTAATTTATTAAAATAAACATTATAGAAGTTTTCAGGGACTTTCGGCCCTCGGCCTCGGTAAGAACGTAATCTTTCATTCTGCGTTTAAATTTTTCAGAAATACTTATTAGTTTTCTCAGGATTCGAAAAAAATGAATCCCCATTTGAATAGCATTGCAGCCGAAAATACGTACTCATCCCCTTAATGCGGCCGATATTATAGTGGTTATTACATTGTTGTCAAATTTTCCGTTTTTCTGGAAATCTAATGAACTTTCTTATTTCAAGTAGAACACTCTGTATATTTTTAAGTTTTGGAATCCTTAAGGGATACTGATTATTTTTCATATGATATTTTCTATACCTAAATGCTATAATTTCGGAGTTTATTAAAACATTTATTAAAAAAAATTTAAACAATTTATAAATATCAATTTTTTCGGCCTGGTTACACAATAATTTAGGTTTTTTGGATCATTGGGAATAAAAAAGGTCTTTTGTCATTTTTCTCTAAAGTTGATCGTTTTCGAGTTATATACGATTTAAAACCGAAAAAAAAAACGAAAAATTACGATTTTCAAGGTTCAAAACACAAGTAAAAAATAATTCTTCAAATTACAAAGTACCTAAATTTAAGGTAAAACCTTCTTCTATCAGATACCTACAAGAATTCTTGACACGTTTTATTCTAACATATTGTTTTTTCTTTAATATTAATGAAGCGAATATGAGAGAACGGGCGATCGGGCTGCATTAACAACTAAAAAATAATATTTTAAAATTAAACAAGACCAAATTGCTTATCGGTAACTGATAAAATAACGCTTGAACTTGAATCTATGCACTTCGTAGTTTCAAAAATAATATTTTTTAGTTGTGTTTTTGAACCTAGAAATCGTCAATTTTCGATTTTTTTCATTCTTAAATCATTTATAACTCGGAAATGATTGACTTTAAAAGAAAATTACAAAAGATCTTTTTTGTTCTCAATGATCCAAGGAACCTAAAATAATGTCTACCCGGGCCAAAAAATTGATTTTCATAAATTTTATTGATTAATTTTATTGATTCATAAATTAAATTGATTTTCATAAATTGTTTAAAATTTTTTTTTAATAAATGTAGTAATAACCTTGAAATTATGGCATATAGGTATAGGGAATATCATATGAAAAATAATCAGTATCCCTTAGGAATTCCAAAACGCAAAAAATATACAGGGTGTTCCATTTGAAATATGAAAGTTTATTAGATTTCCAGAAAAACGGAAGATTTGACAACAATGTAATTACCACTATAATATCGGCCGCATTAAAAGATTTACATCCACCAAAATCCATAAAAATCTTTCCAGCGGTTTCCGAGAAATTACCGTGTTGCCAGACTTTTTCGCAACCCTGTACGAGTATAATGAGATGTACCAGACAATGGTTACTGCAGAGAAATTGGTAGGAAAAAATATTCATGGCTCCGAAACCTTCGACATTAGACAGGGACTGGCATATCAGCAGCTGAATTGTTACATACCGCGCAAGATCGACATCAATATCAGCAAATTGTCATGCAAGCTATCCAAGCCTAAAATTTGGATACGGTACTCAAAGAACACGATTGGACGGAATTATACCTACTTAACGAAGGATTTTCAATGCGTGGATAATTTTGTTATTGTTATAAAAATACATAGTGACTTACCAGACGAACTCGTATTAAAAGAAACAATTCAACTAACCTGCAAAAAAAACGAAAACATTAGAAAATCTATCCAAATTTTAATTGATTTATTTGACTTTTACAGTATCATTTTTTTTTATTTAGCTTAAATGCCTTGACAACCAAGGCCATGGTACGATTGATAGTAAAGTCGACTTCGTTGTCTGGGATTCGAACTCACAACCCTTGGATCCAAAGGTACACTGATCCACAGAGGGAGTAGGTACAAATGTTAAGTATTTTAAAATCAATCCGCTATGTTTTTATTATTCGCCAAGTTGACCCAGCAGCTATCAAAACTGAGAATCCTGAGCTTTTTATACACATAGTATACATACACACACCGGCAAAATTAGCCGAACACGTTAAAAATGGGACATGTTTGATGTCTCGTATTTCATAAACCAGTGGTCCGATTTGAGTGATTCTTTTAGTATGTTATAGCCTTATTATTTAAGAATATCGTTGTAATAATATTGTTATTAGACAGGTAAATACCATTTTATACCGGGTCTACCAATCATACTGTGTTTTTTTCTTAAAGTTTGGAACACCCTGTGGAATATTCTAGCATATGTAGAATATTAGAATTAATACTCGATTGTAGACTTAGGCTTGCTTAACATTTTCCTTTTCGATTCATTTACTTATGTGAGATAATAAAAAAGTTATGTGCGTTAACAACTCTCCATGTTTTTCATCAATATATCCTCATAGTAGGGGAGGAAAATATACTAAATTTGCAGATACTCGAGCGTTATGGGGACCTATTGGATTGTGAAGAGTATGTGCTAAAATCAGAAAAAGGTTAAGTTAGGTTTTCCATAAAGTGGGGGACTTTGCATTTTTTAATTTAATTTTCCATTTGAAACAATCATTTTTCTCCGATTATAGCGCTATCTATCCATAATTCGAAAAAATATGTCGAATAAAAGTTGCTTATTTTTACGTAAAGATTGCAAATCTGCAATAAAAATTGGGGGCTTCTATTTAAGATTTTAAATTAAATCTTCCACCCCACCTCCGTGGGGGCTCGTGACACCCCACGGAGAGGGGTGTGGGGTAAATTAAAAATTATAAATACGAACCCTGCGATATTTTGCAGATCGTAAAACTGCCAAATACACCTATTCAATATTTTTCAAAAATCTACCGAATGGCACCAAACACGACCCCCCACGGAGGTGGGGTGGGGGGTTACATTAAAATATTAAATAGGAGCCCCCAATTTTTATTGCAGATTTGGATGCTTGACGTAAAAATAAGCCACTTTTATTCGCACCATTTTTTTCCTATTATGGATAAATGGCGCTATAATCGGAAAAAACGATTGGTGGAAATGGAAAATTAAATTGAAAAATGGAGAGTCCCACACTTTATGGAAAACTTAACTCAACTTTTTTTGGTTGTAGCACCCACTCTTCACAATCCACTCCAGGTCCCAAGAACGCTCGAGTAATTGCAAATTTAGTATACTTTTCTATCCTACTATGAGGATGTATTGATAAAAAACATGGTTAGTTGTTAAAGCACATAACTTTTTTATTTTCCAACATAAGCAAATGAATCAAAAAAGAAAATGTTAAGAAAGCATAATTCTACAATCGAGTTTTAATTTTAATATTTTATATATGCTGGATGGAATATTCCACGGGGTGTGCCGAACTTTAAGAAAAAAAACACAGTATGCTTGTTACACCCGGTATAAAATGACATTTACCTGTCTAGCAACAATATTATTACACCGATATTCTTAAATAATAAGGCTATAACATACTAAAAGAATCACTTAAATCGGACCACTGGTTTATGAAATACGAGACATCAAACATGTCCCATTTTTAACGTGTTCAGCTAATTTTGCCGGTGTGTGTATTTATATTTCAATGAAAATATTACGCGTTGTAAAGAATATTGTGTATGTGCTGATTTGGTGAAAAATAATTATTTAAAAATTTAATCTCTAAATTTCCCTACATACAGAATTAATCATTAATCATCGATTTTTTTGCTAAAATATGCAAAGCAAAATCCTGGCACATACACATAAATCAATCCAATGAAATATTAGCTTACCATGTTTCATTGAACTTGAACCCATTTTTACATCGAATATTGCAAAATTTAAACCGTGACATTGAATTTATTTTACGGAATTTATTATAAAAATATCTAATTTTTATGGGTAGCTGACTTTAAGTTTGCGATAAGATAGCAGTAACAGTTAATAAAAAACGTAAATTGGAAAAAAATGGGGGAATCGTGATAATGTTTTTTCGATAACTGTTGCTATATGTGGATTAAAAGAAATACATAAATAATGGTTTGATAACTACGATTGTACCGGACCATACCTATAAATAAATACAGGACCGGCTCTAGGATTTTTAGCGCCACTGGTAAAACATAATTTGGAGCCCTTTCGTAGATCATCATCATCATCAATCAGCGCTTTGCATCTACAGCTTGATATAGGTATCCCCTATTTTCGTCTACTGTCTTCTGTGATGTGCGCTTTGAATCCAATTTGTGGTCATTCTTTTTATATCGTTGGTCCATCGTGTGGATGGTCTTCCTCTCCTTCTTTTATCGGCGCTTAGTCACCACTCGAGCAACCTCTTTGTCCATCTCCCATCTGTCAGACGGGCCACATGATCGGCCCAGTTCCATTTAAGTTAAGCCACCTGACATACATCTGTGACTCCTATTCTCAATCGTAGTTCTCTGTTTTTTATATGGTCCCGCAATGACACACACCAATCATCGACCTTTCCATCTTACGTTGAGCAATTCTAAGGGTTTGCTCACTACGGAGACCAAAGGATGGTATCCTCGCCTAGAACAGAGTATCCTACTCTTCATATTCGTGAATTCTCGCATTTAAAATAATGTATTTATTTTACCTGGCGATCGAAACTATATTATCGATCGCTATGTAAAATAAATACATTATTTTAAATGCGAGAATTTACGAATATAAAGAGTAGGATACTCTGTTCTAGGCGAGAATACCATCCTTTGGTCTCCGTAGTGAACGCACTCTAAGCTTCTTAGTTTGTTCACTACGGAGACCATCGCATCGTATCCTAGCTCACCGTATCCTACTCTTCATTTTGGTGAACGCTCGCATTTAAAATAATGCATCTGGCGATCGATAATATGGTACGAGCAGTACAAGGGATACCAGGGAGCGAGGGTCGGCGCCTCGTTATGAACACAACTTATACGAGTTTCAGCACCATAGGTCATAACCGGTAAAACGCATTGGTTAAAGACTTTTCCGTTTCAACCGATTGAAAGATCACTTTTGAATGCGCCTCTGAGTTTACCATATGCGGCCCAGAAGAGGATAATTCTTCGTTTCAATTCGCATGTTTGATTGTCTCTCGTAATTCGCATTTCATGAACAAGATATTTGTACTTTTCCGGAAACTCCATTTCGCAGTGGTTTATGACAATGTTTTCACTGGGGACCAGGTTTGTCATTAGCTTTGCCTTAGATATGTTCATTTTTAACCCAACCCGACAGCACACTTCTAAGGTCTTGCAACAGTATTCTAATATCCTTTAAATTGTCTGTCAGTAGAATTACATCGTCTGCGAAACTCAAGTTTGTTAGATTTTGTACATCTATATTTAAACCTTGCTCCATCGTACAAGAATATACAAATTAAAAACAATATTAAAATCAAAAACCTTGTTAACATATAAAGGTGTTAAGGTGTACACCCGTTTCTTCCATTCTTTGCGACATTGGGTCAAAATCCTTGCGTGTATCCATTTCACTCCTTTTCTCTCAAATATCTTTTCGATTACTTCATCCCATGTCCGTCTTTGTCCTACTCTCTTTTTGTTTTTCAATATTTTTGCTTCCCACACTCCTCTCACTGGTATGGTATCTTTCATCCGGTGTAAATGGCCGCACCAACTAAGCTGTCTCTGTTCTATAAACTCCAATGCGAATTGTATTTTCAATTCGTTCCTTATCCATTTTGGTAACACCTTTATCTCTTGTTAAAAACTTCATCTATACAGGGTGTCCAGAAACTCTACCGACAAACGAAGACAGAAGATTCTTCAGATAATTTTAAGATAATTTAACCCAATTCACTTAGTCCGAAAATGCTTCCTAAGGGAGCTAGAGCTCTTTGAAGATGGCGTCTTGTAATTAGTTTTTCTTAAATACCTCCAGAACGCTTCTATTTAGAAAAACGAAAATTGATACGCGTATTTATCTACAAGATATAAATCTAATCCATCCATTGCAAATTTCTAGTACCGATCATAGGCGTCTGTTTTGGGTAGGGCAACGGTTATTTTATTGCATAACTTTTTTATCTTTAACTTTTATGCATTTCTGGCACTGGATTATGAAGTTGTGAAGTATTCTAGTACTTAAAGGTACTCTTGTTTTAAATCGGTAGGACACACCGTTTTCTAGAAAAATAGATTTGAAAATTTTTCGCTTTTTAAATAAAAAAAAAAATTTCAAAAAAAAACTGTTTAGAAAGACGAAAACTGGTACATTTATTTATATTCCAGAGATAAATCGATTTCATTAATTGCGAATTTCTAGTACTGGTCATAGGCGTCCGTTTTGGGTAGGTCAACAGTTATTTTATAGCATAACTTTTTTGTCTTGAATTTTTGAGCATTTTTGACACTAGATTATTAAATTATGAGGAATTCGAGTACTAAAAGTTACTCTTACTTTATGTTGGTAAAATACTTCGTTTTTTGTTGAAAAGTTCTTTCAATTTTTTTTCAAATTCCAAAAACGAAAAACTTTCAAATCGATTTTTCTAGAAAACGGTGTGTCCTACCGAATTAAAGCAAGAGTACCTTTTAGTACTAGAATACCTCACAATTTAATAATCCGTTGTCAAAAATGCATAGAAGTTAAGGACAAAAAAGTTATGCGATAAAATACCCGTTGCTCTACCCAAAACGGACGCCTATGATCGGTACTAGAAATTTGCAATGGATGGAATCGATTCATCTCTGAAAAGTAAATATGCATACCAATTTTCGCTTTTCTAAATAGAAGCGTTCTGGAGGTATTTAAGAAAAGCTAATCTCATGACGCCATCTTCAAAGAGCTCTAGCTCCCGTAAGAAGCATTTTCGGACTAGGTGAATGGGGTTAAATTGTCTTAAAATTATCTGAGGAATCTCCTGTCTTCGTTTGTCGGTAGAGTTTCTGGACACCCTGTATAGCCTGTATACCTCTTTTGCCATTCCTTTACTACCCATGATTTGCTGTCAAAAGTCAGAACAGGTTTATAAACTGCTTTGAAAACTTTCGCTTTTTTATTCCGTGATATTTCTTTTCTGCGCATATTTTTTTTCTCCATTGTGTAATACCTACACTTGTAGTGTTTTCTTTACTCTGCTATTGATTACTGTTTCTAGAGATCCTGTTTCTTCTATTATCACTTCTAAGTATGTGTTCGCTGCAATATATTTGAAATTGCCCTAAGATGGCCATGCCTACACGCAAACACGGTTTTTACTCGAGTGGACTGACTAAAAACTCGAGTTTTTAGTTTTTAGTCAGGCCATTTGTTAATTTCAACGAGTAAATATGTCTATCAGAAGGAGTGATAAAAAAATATACAGTCTACAAAAATCGTTTAATTCATTTACAAATTTGGAGCAAAGTTGCGTAGCAAGCCTAATAATTGGTTCATTGAACTAGATTCAAATTACACTGATAGCGGCGGTGTACACTGGTCCAATCTAACCAGATTCAAGTTACACTGATAATATGGTCATGGGAGCAGTTAAGTGTATTACAAGATAAAACTACGGTAACATATTAGTCAACGGTGATAAAGTGAATATGTAGTTTTGGTTAAGTCGGTGAAGTCAACAAAGAGGACTCAGAAAGACGGCGCCTGTTTTGCAAGTTAAAGGGAAAGATAAAACTGGATTTGGAATTGGTGGATCAGGTTTCAGTGATAAAGGCATGGTAATTACGATGTTGATAAGCAGCTGGGCGAGCCACTATTATAATGCCCGAATATTTTCCTTTACTCTTAATTACATAGATAAAAAATAGCATAATTTGGTCTGTGGTTTTTGCATGTTATGCATTTTGTCATACAGAAGATTTTAATTACTGCCATTTCCGCATTTAATTAGTTCGTTTAATTTTATTGGATACATTTGGTTAATTTAATAATTATTATTAGTTAATAATGGATGATCTAACAGAGTTAGTTACTAAACTGGGGTTAAACAAGGTTTAATTAAACCAGTTTGAAACTTATGTAGCTTATATACGGGATGATCAGAAAATAGAGTTAACTCTGCACAAAATAAGATGTACAGAGGATTGGGAATTGGGATATATTTGCAGAAATCCAGTTAAAAATTGAAATGTTAGACAGTCTAGATAGACAATTAAATGAAACGGTTAGTTTTGAAGACAGGTATTTTAAAATTATTGCGTTAGCCGATAGTAAATTACAAAATAATTTTAATTTAGATAATTCTGGAATAGAAGTCATTTAAGCAATTTACCAGTGGGGGATGTTCGACAAAATTTCAAATAACCGGCAATGGAAATGCCATCATTTTAAGGGTCATATTTAGGTTGGTCGGAATTTCACGATACATTTAAGGTATTAGTACATACAAATAATGATCTTACGGATGTTCAAAAGTTTTACTACTTGAAACGGGCGCTAAACGGAGATGCTGCGGAAGTTCTTGGAGCTTCGGAGGTGTCGGAAGAAAATTATAATGAAGCATGGAACTTGCTTCAATTTTCAAACTTCTAATTTATCTGTGCCGCCACTGTGCGTCGGAGGACATGTAAAGCCATCGGTCCCGGCTATGTAAGGGAGCGTTCAAGTATTACGTAACGCGATTTTTGAGGATTTTTAACCCACCCCGCTACGTAACGCATTCTTATGGGATAACTATTGCGTTACGGAATTTTTGAAGATTTTTGACCCCCCCCCCCCCCACCTGTGTTACGTAATACTTGAACGGTCCCTAAGTGATCGTTAAAAGTTACGTTAGGGGCTCTTCTGTGACCTGAAAACCCTAACACTAGACCTTAGCCAGAAGGATACACGAACTTTACTTTTTTTTTAAACGAATGCTTCCATCAACTTATATAAATATGAATCTCGCGACGTGTTCGGCGTGGTGAATAATTTTGATTAGTTTTTATTAGTCAAATTCATAAATAGTTTTTACTTTTTAAACTATTAAAAAAATTAACTGAATGTAACAAATCAGTAATAGTACATTATATACCGCGGGACTGAAGTAGTACATTTAATCCTGAAGGTAAAGTTTATGGCCCGACCGCAGGGAGGGCCATAATTTACCTGAAGGATTAAATGTACTTCAGTCGCAAGGTATATACGATACTTTTCGTACTTCCGGTATGATTTTATTAATTATTTCAATAATTTCAATCAGTTTTTTCTCTCTTCAACTCATTTAATAAACTGTCTTTAAAATAAGTTACCATAGTAACATTGCGTTGTGACAGTTATAATTTAGAAACATTGTCATTACTAGTGTCATTGTAAAGAAACATTGTTATTGATAATTATTGGTATCATGAGTGAAGAAGGTGTATCTGATATTGATAAAAGAGCAGCCGAAGTAGGTGAAGAATTGTTACCACCGAAATCTAGAAAACTATACGAGCAGCAGTACGATGCTTTTAAAAAGTGGTGCCGCTTAAAAAATGTGAGACAACCTACTGAAAATGCGCTGTTAGTCTACTTCGATGATAAATCAAAAGCGGTTTGTGCCTCAACTCTCTGGGCACATTACTCAATGCTGAAATCGGTTATTAACATTAGAGAAGATATTGATATAAGTAAATTTCCAAAATTATTAGCTTTTTTGAAGAGAAGAAATGAGGGATTTAAGCCAAAGAAGTCAAGAATTCTCACGTCTGAGCAGGTAGATCAGTTCTTACGGGAGGCTCCGGATGATAAATATTTAATGCTTAAGGTAAATTTGGAAATTTGTTTATATTCAGAAATTTTAAGAAATCAATTTTTTTGTAGGTTGCACTTATTTTGGGCGTTGCGGGAGCTTGTCGTGGAAAAGAGTTGGTTGATTTAGAAATCGACGATGTGAGAGATTTGGGCGATTCCTTCCTAATTGCGATTAGAAACACCAAAAATAAAATTGACCGAAATTTTGTGATCAAAAATTCAGAAAACAGTGCCATCAGTTTTGTGGCGATATTTCGGAAATATGTGGCATTGCGAAAGACAGGGACAACTCATTCAAAATTTTTTGTTCAATACATCAACAAAGAATGTACTACGCGAGTAGTAGGAAAAAACATGTTTGGTACAATTCCACGGCAAATAGCAGCTTTCTTGAAATTAGAAAATGCGACGTCTTATACGGGACATTGTTTTAGACGCACATCTGCGTCTTTGTTAGCTGATTCGGGAGCAACAATAGACGTGCTGAAGAGACATGGAGGATGGAAATCCTCCAACGTGGCCGAGGGATATATTGAATCGTCTATTAAAAATAAACAAAAAATTTCAGATAAAATATTTGGTCAAGTCGCCGATTCGTCCACTATAGTTATGCCACAGTCCTCATTCTCGCTTCCTGTTTCCGCAGGATCTTCGAAACAAACACCAGTTCAATATGAAAAGGACCTATCTGTTACTCGTCAGTTACCTGCTGCATTAACCCAGGAAAGACTGGTCAATATGACGAACTGTCACAATATTAATTTGAATATTAACGTTAATTACCATTCTAATTAATTATATTTTTCAATAAAATATCCCTTAAATTCGTTTGTTTGTGATTTAATCGTTCCGGGAGTTTCGTCAATATTTAATCCCGGAGGGATTAAATGTGACACTTTAGTACCTGTCACAAGGGAGTGAAGTTGTCACTTTAGGCCCGGAAGTACGAAAATAATCGTTATTACATACGATTAGTTACATAACATACCTATTTATTTGGATAATGTTATTAAAAGTTATGATTCGGAGAACTAATTTATATTATTATATATTTAAAGCGTTTCCTGTCAACTACTACGTATCAGTAGAATATTTTTGTCGACAAAAATATGCCGTATTTACGGAAACAAAACAAATAGGACAATTCAAATTTATTTGACCAGAAAAAAATATAGAACGTATGGTAAAGTGAACATATAGGTCTGGATCCCGCTTACCAAAAAAAAGTTATGATAGGAATTATATTAGTGGTAAATAGCAGTCTGATTTTTGCATGATAGTTTACTGAAAGGGTAACAAATCAATTGGAAGTTCTGTCCGACAAAATACATGAGATGTTTTCGTAATCTGACGTTTGAAACCTGTAACCTGTTCCACAAATAGAACTTCCCCTGTTCAAGTGTTTCCGTACATCAAAGTTTGTCCGACTAAACACCGTTAAGCTCTTAACAAATTTTCAGCTTGCTAGTAATAAACTTTTTTTTGTAAGCGGTATCCAGGCCTAGTAGGTTTCAAAACAAATGGTATTAATCATGAAGTAACCGTTTTATAAATGTTGATAACGGTAGCTAGCAATTGTTTTATGTATACAGCGTAACCTCGATTATCCGTCTCTCCATTAACCGTCACCTCTGTTAACCGTCAGGGTCCGTAGATAAGTTGTATTGACTACATAAGTAAAAAATTTGTCATAAATTCACTTTGTTTGAGCATTGCTTTGTTTGAGCCGATAAGCCAAACGAAATTCGCTGAAATGTACAATTATGCTATCACCATATTTTTAAGGCTGAATTAACTGTTTTGTTTCCGTGGTCTAAAGATGACATATTGGTTATGTCATATTAAATGGTTAATTTGTGGTGAGAACGCAAACAGCTATCCATTGTTGACAGATGATGAAATCGTTGAAATAGCAACAGAGGCGGAGGAAGCAGATTCAGAAGCTGACACAGACTTCAAATCCATCAAATTTGATGGTGGCGATGTCGATGATACTATTGCAACTGGCAAAAATCTGTGTAAAGAACCTAGAGAAGCTGCATCGCACATGAAACAATTCATCGAGTTGTATCCTTGAAAAGAAGAAGCCAATAAAGTAGATAACATGATGTTACGCCGATTAAGAAATTCAGGCATTGCAAAATGTTAAGCAATACAAACAAACAAAGATTTCAGAATATTTTAAACCAAATTGATTCGATTGTACGAACACAAATCTCTTCTATATTGTCGAACAAAACATACCAATAGAGAGCTGTATTATAAATTTTTAATTTTTTTTTAAATGTTCTGTTAACCATCTTTTCGATTATCCGTCATACCCATGGTCCGGTGCCCTGACGGATAATCGAGGTTCCACTGTATTTTATAGGGCTAGTCTTCACTCAATTTTCTCTAAAATATTCAGTTTGTGTTATATTTTTGCCGGTCGGCGTTATGTGTTAGCTTCAAAGATATTTTAAATGCAATTCGCAAAGATGTTTTTTTAATTTATCGGTATAATGTCGACCAAATGTATCTTAAAAATGTAAATATCTTGTATCCAATACGTTCCTAACATTAAATTACGTTGAGAATAATAATTTTAGCAGTCGATATAAATATTATAAAATAGACCAGGGTATTTAGGAAAAAACAAATCCATTTTTAAATACAGCACTTAGAGACGACTTGCCACTTTTTGCATTGTGTTCGGGTTCGGGACGACGCATGACGCCAGGAAAAGAGTCTACAATAGAAAAATCGGTGGAAATGCATAATTGAATTTTAAAATGCATAACATGCACCCAAAAGTGCATAAATAGGTCACAATCAGTATATTGAGGGTTGATTTTGTTACTCGGGAGGTTTTTATGGTCACTGAACACGAATACGTCATCAAATCTAACCCCCAGGGTCACTGCTGAGGCTTTCCGACACTAAGTTATTGATAAAAACGCAGAGTAGCCGTGGATTTTAGGGATTGCTAATTACAATTATTACGTAGGTGAGGGCCTATGGAGTATCTGCCTTTAGTGCCTCGAGAATCCTTGAAATCCTAGGCACCACGTGCTCCGGGGGGTCGGATCTAATGGCGTATTCATATTCAGCGACCCCAAAAACCCCCGAGTAACAAAATCTGGCACTTAATTTATCTACTGATTTTTATATGTTTATACAGGGTGTTTCATTGGGAAAGTAACATACGTTAACTGCAGAAAGAGGACACTTAGGCTGTCTCAAAAATACCATACTTAATGGGTCTTACTCCATTGATAACAAAGATACTGAGTGTTTTATCTATTTTGCCATTTTTTTAATTGGTTCATAACTTTTTAACCACACTGTATATTTATTTTATATTTGGCACGCAAATATCGTTTAAAGTGTACAATAAATTAAATTATTTACAATTGCAAAAAATCCAGGTCCGGATTAAAAAAAATTGGAAAAATATTCCAACCCAAAAACAACACCCTGTACATTAAATTTTTTAAAAATGGATTTTTCAGTTGAAAAGAGGATGAAAAACTAAATTTAGTGGTATACTTTGAATTTTTGGCAAAATGATTTTGCTGATCAAATTTTGAATTTAAATTCTGAAATTATGTGAATTTCGAGAGCTCTAAGTAGAAAAAAATTGAAATATAGCTTACAACTTGTCAACCGGACGGTATATTCATTTTATATTAAACACGCGAATATTATTTGTGGTGTCCAATCAATTAATTTATTTACAATTAAAAAAATTAAGGTCCGGATTAAAAAATATTGTATAAATGTTCCGACCCAAAAAAACACCCTGTATAATAAATTTTTTTAAAATGGATTTTGCATTTGAAAAGTGGCTGAAAAACTAAATTTAATGGTATACTTTGAAATTTCGGCAAAACGATTTTTCTGGTAAAATTTTGAATTTGAATTCTGAAATTAGTGAATTGAGAAGCTCAAAGTAAAAAAATTAAAATATGATTTAATTTTAATTAATACCATTATTTAATCTAAATTGGCAAAATATTAACATTTTGACATAACAATAATTTTTGATGGTGGTAATTTTGAATAAGTACTTTAGTTTTGAATAATTATGCTGCACATTTTCTCTGTTTTGTTATAATTTTTAGATACTTTGTTGATTAAAGTTATGTATTCTTTATTGACTCTTTATTATTTATTCATTATATAAAGATGAATATTCGCCATAAACTATTTGTCACAGATAATAAAAAAACACTGAAATGTTTAACATTTTACCAATGTAGATTAAATAATGGTATTAACTAAAATTAAGTCGCATTTTAATTTTTTCTACTTAGAGCTCTCGCAATTGACATAATTTCAGAATTCAAATTCAAAATTTTATCAGAAAAATAATTTTGCCGAAAATTCAAAGTATTCCATTAATTTAGTTTTTCATCCTCTTTTCAAATGCAAAATCCATTTTAAAAAAATTTAATATACAGGTTGTTTTTTTGGGAAGGAACATTTTTACAATATTTTTTAATCCAGACCTGGATTTTTTATAATTGTAAATAAAATAATTGATTCAACACCTAAAAGAATATTCGCGTGTTAAATATAAAATAAATATACAGTGCGGTTAACAAGTTGTAAGTTGTATTTAATTTTTTTTCTACTTAGAGTTCTCGCAATTCACATACATAATTTCAGAATTAAAATTCAAAATTTGACCAGAAAAATCAATTTACCAAAAATTCAACGTATACCACTAAATTTAGTTTTTCATCCTCTTTTCAACTAAAAAATCAATTTTAAAAAAATTTAATATAAAGTGTGTTTTTGGGGTCGGAACATTTTTACAATATTTTTTAATCCAGACCTGGATTTTTTATAATTGTAAATAAAATAATTGATTGGACACCTAAAAGAATATTCGCGTGTTAAATATAAAATAAATATACAGTGCGGTTAACAAGTTGTAAGTTGTATTTAATGTTTTTTCTACTTAGAGCTCTCTCAATTCACATAATTTCAGAATTCAAATTCAAAATTTGACCAGAAAAATCATTTTGCCAAAAATTCAAAGTATACCACTAAATTTAGTTTTTCATCCTCTTTTCAACTAAAAAATCCATTTTAAAAAAATTTTATGTACAGGGTGTTGTTTTTGGGTCGGAATATTTTTCTAATATTTTTTAATCCGGACCTGGATTTTTTACATTTGTAAATAAATTAATTTATTGTACACCGTAAAGGATATTTGCGTGCCAAATATAAAATAAATATACGGTGTGGTTAAAAAGTTATGAACCAAATAAGAAAATGACAAAATAGATAAAACACCCAGTATCTTTGTTATTAATGGAGTAAGACCCATTAAGTATGGCATTTTTGAGACCGCCTAAGTGTCCTCTTTCTACAGTTAACGTATGTTACTTTCCCAATGAAACACCCTGTATAGGTACTGTTGGATGCATTTTATGCACTTTAAAATGCAAGTATTTATTTCCACCCATTTTTCTATAGTAGACTTTTTTCCTGCCGTCATCCCGAGCACAATGCAAAAAGTTGTAAGTCTCCAGGTGCTGTATTTAAAATCGATTTCTTCCGGTGGTTTTTGTTCTAAATGTCCTGGTCTAAAAGAACAGCACATATTTTGCGTGTTTCAAGGTCGATCCACACATTTTATAATATTATTTTTAAACCAGTCTCACTTTCTGTGAAGCTGGTGCATATATTAATTTTATCGGTTTTATTTTTGAAATAATCCAACTGATGACGATGGTTCCAATAAAAAATTATTTGTAGCGTTTTTATTGGATTGTTTAGGATTTTTTTAAGGCCAGTTGAAAAAATGACATTGATATTGATATTTTACACACATTTGGGATGGGATACGATAATTGTTTAGAATATGTGCGCAATATTTTGCTATTTTTTTGTGATAAAAAAATAGGTATAAACAGCATATAACTTTGGTTGTAGATAAAAAATAATTATAGTGGTTTTTTGATTGTTATGATGCCTGAACACTATTTTAGAAAACGGTAAAGGGTACTCCCTGTTACGATATGCAACATGCTCTCACCCCCTTAAGATCCAGAGTACGTCCCCTGAAATCCCCTCAACGCTACAATCCAATTTTGACTTAAATGCCCTATGAAGAGAGAAATGGGAAAATAAGACAGACCCGCATTATTACCATAGTCTACCGGACATCATAGATAAACCTGGCGAATTTGAACGTCCCTGTAAGTTTTGGGCAGCCTTTAATCGAATTAGAGCAAACTGTGGAAGTTGCGCCGACTCCCTCTACAGATGGGGTAATCTTCCCTCGCCTTCTTGTGACTGCGGCGCTGCAAAACAAATGATCAGACACATAATACAGGACTGCACCCTCGGAGCATACACAGGCGACCCTACAGACTTTAAGCGTCGTTTAAACACAACGATAAGTCACAGCAACTAGTTGTGATGACAAGTTGAAACGCTGTTTAGACGCTGCGATTCAATGCGATACCACCTTCAACCCAACTCCAACTTTGATAAGTTGTGCGATGCACCGTTTACACACAGTGATAAGTTGCAACAACTAGATTGACCTTGATAAGTTGTTTGATTTATCGCTGTGTTTAAACGACCCTTTAGGTTTGTTCCAACACGACCGAGAACCGTCACGAAACGGTAACGCTCCTGCGCAGTAAACAAAATCCGTTCCAACAAAAATATGATCGTCATCGGATCGTCCTTCCCACTGTTCCAACAAGAATTGTGATCTTTCAGTGACGGTTTCGTGATGATCATTTCAGTAATCGGCCAAATGCATGTGCTGGTTGGACTGACTTGCAAATTTTGAGCCTTTTTGAAAATCGAAAGCAGGAATCGTAATCGACTTAAAGCACACAAGTCACCAACAAAAATGTTAATGATAGATAAATCAGTTATCAGTCAGATAACCGCTCCAACATCGGTTTCCAAATTACCGTCATGGGACGAGAACTGGGCGATACAATGACGAACATGCTCACAACACACGGTACAAGTAGTTTCGTTACGGTTTCTGGACCGTATAAAAAGTTCATGTTGGAACAAACCTTTTGTAATGGCAACCGAAAGACCCTTCGAAGGGTCAATAGAATATATAAAAAAAACCTAGACATCTGTTTGTGATGTATTGTATAATGAAAAAATCTACATTTAATTCAATTACCCACTCTGTGATGTAAGCCATAAGTTACTAAATAAATAAACTCCAGAATTAAATTTTTTTATTTCTTGTTTTCACGCTTTTTAAAAAAATGTGAAAATGTTTAGTAATGTTCTTCTTTTTATGACTCATATCTACATTTCATGAACCTTGAACCTTCACATTATAAATGGACCGCGTTATGTAATAACGGATTAACCGCCAAAAGTCCAAAATCGAGATAATAGTGCCATCTTGCAGCTAGGGTGCAAATCTATGTATAAAAATATGTTTTTTGTAAAAAAATTTAAAAAAAAGCTGTTTTTAAATGCCTGTATTAAGCGACATTTTTTATTTTCTTAAAAAAAATCTCACACTAGGATTTGTAATATCGAACTAAACGCCAATAATGGTACATAATTAATTGTCATAAACAAAAATCCGCATCTTTGTAAGTGTAATAACGAATCAAGCGCCACGAATAGTCGGTTAATTCTTTATTACAAAACATAACATATTTACTAACGTTAAAGATATCGAATTAAAAGACATCCTTTGTAAGGTAATTAACATCAGATTAAGCGCCAAATATGTCTCTTAATCCGGTATTCGGATCTTAACTCATGCATATCTTAAAAAATCATTAACGAATTAAGCGACATTTGATCGAATAACTTTTAAAATATAAATTATTTTTAAAAAATTTTAAACACATGTAAAAGTCTATTTATATTTGCATTAATATATTAAATATGAAACATGTCAGTACTATATTTTAGAAATAGTACCAAAAACAAATTTAAAATCTTTAAACCGATTTATCTCAAAACTACATTTTGGCGCTTAATCCGCTATTACATAACGCGGTCTAAATTTAAGAGCAACGCAGAAAAAATTAAAAAAAGAAATTTTTTCATCTTGATAACAAGTAAGGATTACAATACGTTATCTCCAAGTATTTATTATTTAAAAAAATATCATATCTATTTAGGTTAACAAACTTAAAGGACGACCAGAAATATATTTAGAAATTTAATAACATCTAAACTATTACATAAATGTTATTTATAAATAAAATATTTTGCAGATTTAATAGCAATAAAAGCTTTCAACATCTTTAGTAACATTTACAACCAATTATTACATCTTTCATCAATCGAAATATATTAAAGCGTTATCCTTTCTGAAAAGGCTACATCCTTTTAGTAAATAAACGAACGATTCAATGTCAAGAGGTCATTTGGTTTTGCAATACCGTAATATAGTCACCGTATCATGTAACCTTTCTTTTGACACCCAATCAAGGCAGCTTTCTTGTTCTCATCATCTACGGGTGTTATACGAAAACATTATTTACGAATAACAGGTAAATAAACCTACAAGTAACTTTGCTTTGTTTACAAAAAAATGAGCTGAAAATTTATAGAGATAGCGATTAACCCAGCCTGAGAGACTTGTTCACCGCTTGAGAATGACATTCGGGTGATAAAATTCATTGGGAACGAGGAGGAGGATTAACTACTCATGTAAGCAGGAATCGCTCTACCTCGCCCCAAATGCTCCAGACCATCACCTCCCCCATGCGGTATTGGAGCTCTCTATTAGTAAAGTACTTATCCCGTGGGAGTCCTGGGTACATGGACTCCCACATGAAATCCTACTCCGATCAATGCAGGCCAGCGTGAGTCGTTCTATTCCCGCTATCTCTAGTGTCATTCATAATCATAACATTAGTAAATACATAAATACACTACGATGCCAAAAGTGAGCACGTTGTCTTCTTTTGATAGAGCTACGATTTTCTAGACTTTATTATAATATATTTGATAAAATTTGCTGCTTTAGTATTATATACTTCCATCTGTGGTACACATCATACCTAGCTATCTCTTGCAGGATCCGTTTTGGGTGGTCTTCTAGCTCAGCATATTTTGCTGTGACGTTTTCCTTTATCATATCCAGTACCCCTATTTGTTTTAGGTCTCAGACAAAGAACCGTTCATCTGGAAATGTTTGCAGCTTCTCTGAGGCAGTTGTTGTGTGCTGCTTGGATCTTCGTTCTTTCATGTTCTTTATTTTTGTTATATTTATCATTTCTTATATATGTCTAGGTCATTTCTGGCTTTTCTTCTTTCGTTCATTAGTTTCAGGATCTAGTGTTATTATCAGTATTACAAGAAAACCAGTTACAGTTTTTAAAAAAATATTTTTTTTTCTTTTTTAAATTGTAGCAATTTAGGTGTAGAGCTATTTTGTTAGTGTGTAGCAAATATTTCCATACGCGATTAAATTGAATTGAGTCTGCACCTTTTCCAATTTTTTCCAACTTTTCAGTTTTATTGTTAAGATCACTCTTGAGACTTCGCAGCAGATATATTTTCAGAAGAGATATACCTAAACTTTTACTTAGATACATATAGCTTAACAGTTTCTGTAAACGACCAATAAATGTATAAATGTGTATTGTATCAGGGTATTTAAACAACAGTACTAATAGGCAATAAGTTGTGCGGTTCGATAAGAGAGGGCGTTGCTACTAGCCTAATTTTATTTTATTATGTTGGTATACTCTTCATATGAACGTATGTGAAGTTTCATTTTAATCTGTCAATTTATTTTTTGTTTACAAGCTATTTAGTATCGACGTGTCACAGTATTTTTTGAAATAATACTTCTTTGCACGAGGGTAAATTTTTATTTTGCTGGGCGCATGCGCACACCGACAGTATGGTATGAAACGTTATGAGGGATCTGATTGGGTGTTAAAATCATCTGTCAATAATTGTTCAAATGGAGATTCTGGATAAACAAAATGTTGTGTATATTAGTTTTTATTGTTGTGAGGACAGTGACAAAAAGCAAGTTCATAATTGTAGTGACTTTTTAAATAGTTTTTAAAAGCAACAGGTACGTACCGCATTGTAAATGTTTCACTATTGTAATAAACAATTACAAATTAGGTAAATACCAATTTGGAAAATGTACCTACCTAGCTAGTAGGTAATGCTTTGATTTACATAATTTGATTACCAACAAAAATCTCCATCTCATATATTGCTTTTTTAGTCTATATTTTGTCGTATTTTAATTCTACAAGAATCAAACTTAATTGATTAAACTAACAGAATAAGCAACAAAATTTTTAAAACGTTTAGTTGCTAGGTATATCTTTCCACTTCATTCACATGTCTCGGTAGTTAAATTCTGCGTGGGGTGAGTTCAAAATAATCTAAACCTGATAGATGCAGGTTCAATTCCCAATGCAAATTTTTATTTTTTTTTAATTTTTTTATACATTTTATGATTGTAAGTATATTTATTATATCTTTTTTTTTTCAGAAAATACGTATTTAGTTAAAATTTTCTCAACAATTGTTCAGAAATAATTTCTTTGGTTTCAATTTTCAATGTGTTTGCGTGTGTTTTATTCTTTTATTTTTTTAATTTTTCGTATTGTTTTAATAACATTTTTTAGAAAGTAGTAAGTATTAAAATTAGTTTAATATTTAAATAAAATATAAATAAACGGTTATATTGATTTCGTTGAAATCATATAATAGAAGTATAACTTCTTACGTGCGTACAAAGTACACACACATTCTTTTTTTATAATGGAAACAATCAAGTATCGTGAAATGATTAAATTTTTATTTTTGGAAGGTTTAAAGTAAAGGAAATTTATGAACGAATTTTTAAAGTTTATAAGGACTCTTTGTCTCCAATTAGTACAGTAGAAAGATGGGTTGCTGAATTTAAACGTGACCGTACAATCCTTGAAGATGATCCACGTCAAGGATGTCCAAAAACAACAAATAACACCAGAACTCGTAGAAAAAATACGTGATATGGTATCAGAAAATCGTCGAGTAACTAGAGCACTAGGCCCTAGGCATCTCATTGGATAGTATAAGAAATATTTTGATTAAAGTATTGGGTTTCAGAAAGTTGTGTTCACCATGGGTGCCGCATTTACTAACAACAGAACAAAAACACATTCGAATGAGACTTTCTCAGCAATATCTAGACTGTTTTCGAACGGATAATGTAGATTTTGAGAATTGACTCATCCCTGTGGATGAGACTACTTGGGTCTATCACCATGATCCTCAATTAAAAGAAGTGGTGTGAATCTGGTTCTTTAGCTCCGAAAGGAGTTCGTGTCAAGAAATCGGCCAAGAAGATGTTAGCATAAATTTTTTGAGATGCGGGGGAAATTTGTATTGTAAATTACTTGCAAGCTGGTAAAACAATAAATTCTGGTTATTATTGCAACCTTTTAGACCATCTGAAGGAAAAATACCCGGTTTGCAGAATAAAAAATCATGTTTCATCAGGACAATGCACCGTGTTATATGATAATTTTAACAACGGATAAAATCCATGAATTTATGTTCGAATTGTTGGGACATCCACCATATTCACCAGATTTCTTCACTAGTGATTTCCATCTGTTTCAATAACTAAAAAAAAGCCATGCATAAAAAGCGTTTTTCATCAAATGATGAGGTTATAACTATAACAGCTGTGGAAGCCCTTTGCAGCAACTCCAGATTCTCACTTCAAGGATGGAATTATAAATTGGAATCTCTTTGGACCAAGTGTATTGATGTTAGAGCTTCACGATACGATACGATATCGATACTTTTTAAGTATTGAGTATTGTATTGCTTATGCCAATGAAGTATCGTATCGATATTGATTTCGATACGATATCGATACAATACTCGATAAAATATCGACATAAAAAGTATTAACCTTTATTAGAAAATCTCTTAAAATCTACAAGAAATAGGAAAATTACATTGTAACTTCACAAATATTATCCTTTAAAGAGCTCTTCATCCATCTGTTTACACAAATAAGTTCTTTGGTACTTTTATGTTCAAAAGAGCATCGTTTATTCGTTAGTAGACTACTTACAAAATCTCGTGAACCTGGCTCATTCATTTGGGGACGTCAATCTACGAACTAAACGAAGGAATCAGACATTACTGAAAAGATCAGAATGCACATCGAATCCTGTCACGCAATTTAGTATGCAATTAAAATAATCAAATGCTTTTAGCATTCATTTTTTTAGATTATGCGTATTTTCAAGGTTCATGAGGTTTTGCACCAACTCTACCAGCGCTGCTTCAGAAAAAATCCGCTCGACTGGTACGGACGTCGCTTGGACACACAAACTAGCCATAAAACGGGGAAAACACTACTGAGTACTTATATAATTTACACCATAATAAAATATTTGTGTCTGGTCCAGGTCTTGGAGATTGCAAGTAGTTTTCAATTTCCTTTTCAAAAACATCGATATTATCTGATGCTTTTAAAAATAAAATATCGAAATTAATTGACTTATTGGGTTCATCGAGGCAAGCGTATCGACAATACAAGAGTATTGTATTGATTTCAGATTATGAGTATCGTATCGACATTAATATTGCTAATGGATATTAATATTGCTAATGCATAAGGTATACAGGGTGTCCAGAAACTCTACCGACAAACGAAGACAGGAGATTCCTCAGATAATTTTAAGACAATTTAACCCAATTCATCTAGTCCGAAAATGCTTGCTAAGGGAGCTAGAGCTCTTTGAATATGGCGTCATGAAATTAGTTTTTCTTAAACACCTCCAGAACGCTTCTATTTAGAAAAACTAAAATTGGTATGCATATTTACTTTTCAGAGATGAATCGATTCCATCCATTGCAAATTTCTAGTACCGGTCATAGGCGTCCGTTTTGGGTAGAGCAACGGGTATTTTATCTAATAACTTTTTTGTCCTTAACTTTTATGCATTTTTGACACCGGATTATTAAATTGTGAGGTATTCTAGTACTAAAAGGTACTCTGGCTTTAAGTCGATAGGACACACCGTTTTCTAGAAAAATCGATTTGAAAGTTTTCGTTTTTGGAATTTGAAAAAAAACTGAAAGAACTTTTCAACAAAAAACGAAGTATTTTACCAACATAAAGTAAGAGTAACTTTTAGTACTCGAATACCTCATAATTTAATAATCTAGTGTCAAAAATGCTCAAAAATTCAAGACAAAAAGTTATGCTATAAAATAACTGTTGACCTACCCAAAACGGACGCCTATGACCAGTACTAGAAATTTGCAATTAATGAAATCGATTTATCTCTGGAATATAAATAAATGTGCCAGTTTTCGTCTTTCTAAACAGTTTTTTTTTTGAAATTTTTTTTTAATTCAAAAAAACGAAAAATTTTCAAATCGATTTTTCTAGAAAACGGTGTGTCCTACCGATTTAAAACAAGAGTACCTTTTAGAACTAGAATACTTCACAATTTAATAATCCAGTGTCAGAAATGCATAAAAGTTAAAGATAACAAAGTTATGCGATAAAATAACCGTTGCCCTACCCAAAACGGACGTCTATGATCGGTACTAGAAATTTGCAATGGATGGATTAGATTTATGTCTTGAAGATAAATATGTGTACCAATTTTTGTTTTTCTAAATAGAAGGGTTCTGGAGGTATTTAAGAAAAACTAATTACAAGACGCCATCTTCAAAGAGCTCTAGCTCCCTTAGGAAGCATTTTCGGACTAAGTAAATTGGGTTAAATTATCTTAAAATTATCTGAAGAATCTCCTGTCTTCGTTTGTCGGTAGAGTTTCTGGACACCCTGTATATTGTATCGGTATCGTATTGATTTTCGATACGATATCAATACAATATCGATATTTTTATCAAATATCGTGAAGCTCTAATTGATGTTCAGAGAGACTATACTGACTAATAAAAATAATGAAGTGTAAATACCTATTTCAAACCCTAAAATTTTGTTTTTTGTGTTTTTCTTATCAAACCGCAAAACTTCTTGAATAGCCTAGTATATAGAATACCCTCGTACGTAATACAACGATACATGCAATAATGATTAACCTCGAATCTCGATTATAACAGTAACATTTGAAAAGTAACGCTTTTAATTATTATTGAATAACATTTGAGTGATGTCACTTCACTTCATCGGCCTTGTCTACACCTTGTCCACTTTTCGTACGTTCACTTATTTTCTAATTGTAACATTTGATACTGTTAATTTAAAGAAAATTTCATCACCATGTATGTGCGTGCTTTTGATTTTGGTGGTGAATTATTGTGCTTTAATTTTTATGCCAATATATAGAAAATTTGCCTGTCACACAGTTCTATTAAATAAAATAGAGCTCAAACTTTTTCCTATGATCTTATTAAGGCATAATTGAAGCCTGATAGACGGCACTATTTTTCAGAAAAGACAGAAAAAAAATAAGGGAGCAAGAATTTGAAAATTAAACTTGACTAAATATTAAAAAATGTTGGAACACTCGCTTATGTTAACTTTATTTATGATTTTGTATGAAAATGAACTTTGAGACTTGTTTTACTAAGTTGAAATAGTAAGCACGCAAAATATCTGTTTTATGCCAAAACAATTAGAAAAAAGATATATATCCCGTAGGTTTGATATTACACTAAGGTGTAGATGGGTTGAATGTCATTTGGAAAATTGGATACAGGTCTGTAGGAAATTGATGCGTGTTGCTCCGCCACTGGTAGAAAGCATTCGAAAGGTGGTTTTACCTAACTAGTAGAAATTTTAATGTCCCACGAAAACTCCCGGTAGGCATTACAATTATAATTTTAAGCAGTTGAGTATCAATTGAGATTCCAGCGCGGCCTGGACGCCGCTTTTATTGGTTTAGAGTTAAAACTCTCACGTATTTATTTTTGTTAGTATCAACTTAGAATTCATCCAACCAGAATGTCGCATTTATTAGTTTTAGAGTTACTACTCCCGCGCATTTGTGTTAAAGTAAGAAGTTAGAATTCGCCCAGGGTGGACGCTCGTTTAGTAGTTTAGAGTTACAACTCTCGCTTATATTATACAGTTATTGTGTGGCTTATAATTTAAAAGTTACACGTTTTACAAACGCTTATTAAGTTTATTAGTGCCAGTGCCAATCATTAGTTCATATCCTAGCTAGTGACCTTTAACTATAAAAGTGCTATTGTGTTTGTGTTTCGCGGACTAGTGTTAATTGGACAGTGAGTTATGTGGTTGAAATATAAGAACTTTACGAAAGAACTTTGATCAGTGAGTAACAAAGTACTCCAAAATGGAGTAACAAAGTTAGCCATGAAATTACATATTTTTTTGTTAATGATTTTATTCTTTTATTCCCACATTACTGGTTAGTCCTTCGATGTGTAATTTATAACATTACTTATTACACTCTAAATGGCAGTAAGATCGTCATCCTAATGTATTATTCATTTTACAGTAATAATACATACATACTTAGTACATAAATTAAGGGCAGAACACATATTAGCATCTAATCATAAAAAAATTATTTAACAAGACATAGGAAGTGAAATGGCCCTGTAAAGTTTGTTGTTGGACAGTAATGAAAAAATTGATGCAGGGCACTGCTAAAAGCTATTCGTTAAAAATGTTTAAAAACCGGAAAACTGAACGCTTACATAGGGTTGCATAACACAAAAGGGAAAATTTGACACATTCTAAACGGCGTATTTAATTAATAGGTGTGATGTATATGTGCAACAGTGGATTCGTTTGTAATTAATGAGACTGGCAAAATTGGAAATATTTTGATGAAGTTTCATTTCCAGATAAGAAATCGTTTTCAAAATGCTTTTGAAAAATTTTATTATAAACAGAAGAAAACATTGAAAATTTTTTTTATTTGTAAATAATTTTTCAAAAATTTTTTATTTATATATTGATTTACGAGCTGTAAGTCAAGACGTCAAAAAAAGTTATAGAAGTTATTACAAAAATACAATACCACAATAAAGTAGCTTCAGAATTACATGATTAATTATTTATATGGGAAATAAGCCACAATTAAAATGAAAAAAATAATTTTATTAACGTTTCGACGCCCAAATCGGGTGCCGTTGTCAAAATACAAAATATTACTAAAATAAACTAAAGTGTTGTTGCTAAGCAAAAAAATTCTTCTAATAATTTATTTAATCTCACTCATTTATATTGGCAATTCAGACATATATTATACATTTTAAAGTAGAAGACTTTAAAATGATATTGCCAATATTTATGAGTTGCGTTCCTGGGACGACTTACTGAAAGATAGTTCATTCGATTACATGAAATTAACCCCAACTCAAGAATATCCGTCATAAAAAATTATAGCATGTGATATGTCTTTAAAAAGACAACCAAATGCAACGACAGTAAAATTCTCGCGCTAGAGACTTCATAGTAAATCACAAGGGAAAACCAGGAAAAACCCTGTGATACTATCCCGACATCGTAAGTATTTGGTCTTACATTAATTTACTCTCAAAAAATAATACCAAATTCTGACTTGTAACATGTTTAAATTATAAATAATATTAATAATACTAGATATATAAGTAATACTAAAATATAAAATATGTACTAGCTCGATATTATTGACTTACTAATCTTGGTATTTTCTTTCTATTGACTTCCTCTTTCAGTATGGGTAACCACATCCTACTGCATTCTACCGAGGAATTTGCGACACAATTGGTTTCATTTAGCATAATTAGAGCCGCTTCTTTGATTTTTCTCTTTTTACTATCTGATTCTTTCAGGACTATACTTGAATCTCTCCACTGAACTCTATGTTCATTATCCCATGCGTGTTGACATATTTGAGATCTCTCAAATTCTCTATTTTTAATATAAGATTGATGTTCACTTATTCTAACGTCTAATGGTCTTGATGTCTCACCTAAATAAAATTGTTCGCATTCACAAGGTATTTTATAAATGCAATTCTTTGTTCTTTCTTGATCATTGTTAGGTTTAGTTTTAGATAGAATAGATCTCAATGTGTTTGTTGTTTTGAATGTTGTTGAAATGTTGAATTTATTTCCTATTGTTTTAAGTTTCTCGGATAGTCCTTTTATATATGGTATTGATATTTTCCTCGTATTATTTCTGGTGAATGTTGTAGGATCCCGTTCTAAGTTGTTCTGTTCCATTCGATCCAATCTTGACAATTCCTTATTTATAAACGATAAAGGATAATCATTTTTTAATAAAACAGATGTTAACAATTGTTTTTCTGCTAAAAAGGAATTTTCGTTAGAACAAGTAATTTTGGCTCTATCATATAAGGATTTAATGATTCCCTTTTTAACGTTGATGTTGTGATTTGACTTGTAATTGAGATATCTGTTGGTGTGTGTTGGTTTTCTATACACTTGAGTCTCATATCCAATATCCTTCTTTGAGATCAAAACATCGAGGAAAGGTAGGCTGTTATTGTATTCCTTTTCCATTGTAAATTTTATTGTCTCTTCTTGATCGTTTATAATATTCAGGAACGTATCCAACAATTCTGATCTATGAGGCCATATTGAAAACACATCATCTACATATCTCCACCATACTGTGGGTTTTAAATTTTGTTTAGAAATAATATTAGTTTCGAAATCCTCCATAAATATATTAGCCAATAATGGAGATAAAGAAGAGCCCATTGCTAGACCAAAATTTTGTTTATAGAATTCATTGTTTAGTTGAAAATAGGTATTATGGGTACATAATGTCAATAACTCCATTATAGCTGATACATTTAGTCTTGTCTTAGTTGCCAATGTATTATCATTCTCTAATTTCGTTTTGATTATGTTTAAAGTTTTATCTAATGGTACATTTGTAAATAAACTGTTTATGTCAAAACTTACTAAAATATTATTTGGATTAAATTCAATAGTTGACAATTTGTTTAAAAAATGTTTTGTATTTTTTATAAAAGTGTCATCATTATTAGCAAATGGTTTTAGAATGTTTAATAAGAATTTTGATAGTTCACTATTCTCTATTCGGTAGGGATACACCGGTCACGGATTAATAAAGAAACAAACGAATCGGCAGGTCGATTGTAATATTTTAGGTATACCAGTAACATAAGCGTAGACCTCGGGTGCGTAGAGGGCCAATATCTATTTAATTATTGAATTTTTAGTAATTTTTTGATTAAAATTTAATAAACAGGATAATTTAAGGAAAAATAATAAGATAAATAATAAAATACAATGCACCCTTGTTAGAAATACCTTTCTTAGCAAAAACTTAATACTAACTTAGGAGTAAGATTATGCAAAACACCTGACTAGAACATTTTCCCGAGCAGATGCGAAGAGACTTCCTTGACTAAAAGAACAATTAGGATTTACCCGCAAGTAATATTTTAAATACGAAAAAATATATAGATTAGTGCCGATTCGATATGCGGTCTACCATCCAATATGCGGTCTACCGCAGAGTAACTAATTCGTTATGTGGTCTATCACAGAGTAGTTATTTCGATATGCGGCCACCACTAAATAATGTTAATGCATTCAGTAAATTTTGCAACTACTCGTATATACAGTATGGTGCAAATGAAAGGAATAAATTCTTTATTTCGTAAACCGATGACATTAGGGAAAATCCCGAAACAGGTCGATTTTTGTTTTTAAATTATGATATTTTGAATGAAGTAAAAGACAGACGTACTCTCAATCATTTATTGTAACTTCCGACGACCGGTTTCGCTCTCTAAACTATGCAGAGCATCTTCAGGTCAACGGTTACAAGTAACTAAATGATTCGGTTACAAGGAGGTACTACCTCAGTATTCATTAACATGATATACCTGCTTAAGTTATGCTAACGGGATATGGTGGAATAGACGGAGAATGTTGCAAAGGTAAACAAGTTTATGGAATTTGGGAATTTTTGAGGGTGAAGAGATAGTTGGTGAAAGACAACCAACAAATCTGTACCGGTTTTAAAGATTTTTATTAATATTTATTAAAAGATTTTTGTTTTTATTTATATTTATTAAAGACTTCTATTTATTAGTGTATGTGTTAGTGTAAGACTAACAACGTTTGGATCAAAACGGGTCGATATCTAATATGTATGTTAGATGTGGACGTGCAGCTGTAACCTAAATTGTTAAAGTCAATACTCCTTGATGTTTTAATGAGAGGAGTAGTGGTCGTAAAAAGAATGAAAAATCGGAAAGCTTAAAAATTGTAGCTAAAAGGGTATATTAGCAGTCATATAGTAATAACAGTAATAAATGTGAATTGATAGACAACAATGTAGGTACATGAAATTGAGATATAAATTAAAGGGTGAGAATTAGAGTAGAAAAGAAAAGAAAGGAAGGGATTAAAATTCAGTTGAAAGTAATTGATTGTAAATTGAGACTATGTATTATTGATATAAGCAGTGAAGAAACATTAATAAACTATTGAAACAGATAAAAGAAAGGAATAGTAATAAAATATATTTTGGGGGTATACCTACATTGTGTTTTAAAATCTGTCAATAAACCCATTCAACATATGATATTTTGGCATATATATCATACTAGTGTCGTCATCCATCTGGGGGTGATGACGTAATCGATGATTTTTTTAAATGAGAATAGGGGTCGAGTGCTAGCTCATTTGAAAGGTCATTAAATTCACTATTTAGTCATATAAACATTTACACAATTATTTGTACAGGGCGTGCAAAAAAATTTTTAATGAAATTATTTGACAAAAAAGAAGAATGTATGTAGTTTATTTAATTCAAAATACATTTTACTGTTGCCCAGAAACAGAAAAAATGTTTATTTCAAAAATAAACATTGCTTTTCGATTAAATTCAATGTTCAAGCCAGCTCCCGCCAGCCACCTGTTTCTTAGGAAGTTTGAACATTTAATTTAAGCGAAAAACAATGTTTATTTGTGATATAAACATTTTTTTACTGATTTCTAACAGCAATAAAATGTATTTTAAATTAAATAAATTATATAGATTCTTCTTTTTTTGTCAAATAATTTAAATTAAAAAATTTTTTTGGGCGCCCTGTATAAACAATTATGTAAATGTTTATATTAATAAATAGAGAATTGAATGATCCAAATGAGCTAGCACACGACCCCTATTCTCATTTAAAAAAATCATCGATTACTTCATCACGCCCATATGGATGACGTTACTAGTATGACATTTATGGCAAAATATCATAATTTAAAAATAAAAATCGACCTGTTTCAGGATTTTTCCTTAAAGTCGCCGGTTTACGAAATAACGAATTTATTCCTTTCATTTGCACCATACTGTATAGTATCAAAATAAAGCTCATTTTTTGACCTAGGTATTTTAATTACGGTACTGTCTTGGCATTTTAATTATTCAAGTGAAAGTACTTAATTACCCAAATAGGTGCAAAACCAAATTAGAGAAAGTATGACAAACTAATGCAATTTTAATAGGTAATTTAACTAAATGGGTCGACAAACAAATCAGGAATGCTATAAGAAACTATAAGGACATTTGTTATCTTCCAGTTGAATTTATTCTGTCGAATTGGTAACGCCTTATATTGTTAATTTTGTGAGAATCTGTTCGTGCTGTTTAACCGAAAATGCCAAGACGTGTTTTAGATGTAGATACTCTAATTTGTAACCTACATAAGTACTTTATTGCGGAAAAAAACAATGGTGGTCCTTTAAAATCGGTAACGTGTGTGCGATGCTTTAGAAATTAGCGAATCAAAATTAAGATCTACAATTAAAAACGAGAATAGTGAAGTGCCGGAAAACGATCACCACCATACTCGCCTGTTATTAAAAACGAACAATATGTTAGAAGGACGAAAATTTCAAATTCGTAATATCATATATCAAATGCGTGCAAATAAGGAACATGTGACTTTAGGTACAATTTTACTTAAGTTAAAAGAGAGGAAATTTGGTGACATCGGCAGAACAAGTTTATGGCAAGTCCTACATAACATAGGATTCAAATTTAAAAAAGAGGATAACAGAAAAGCGCTTTGTGAAAGAAGTTCTGTTGTACACAAGAGAATTGAGTTTCTGAGAAAATAAATATAACATATTTAAAGAAGAAGGATCAACTTTTGTATATTTAGACGAAACATGGATATTTTCTAAGGGTGCTACCAAGAGAATATGGCAAGATGACAACATAAAATCGATCAAGCATGCTAGTGGAGAAGGGAAGCGACATATAATTCTGCACGCGGGAGGGAAGACAGGCTTTATAGAAGGTGCTGATTTAATATTTTCGTCTACATCAAAAAACAGTGACTATCGTGACAATATGAACACGGAAATGTTTGTGAAATGGTTGCGTGAAAAACTTCTTCCCGGATTAAGTGAGCCCAGCGTAATTATTTTAGACAATGCGCCTTATCATTCAGAAATACTAAACAAAAGTCCAACAAATTCGTGGAATGTAGATAAGATTAAAGAATGGCTAACAAATGAACGCATATCTATTCCACAGCATATATTAAAGTCTGAGTTGTTACGTTTGGCAAAAGAACATGCAAAACCAAAAATCTTTGTGGTGGATCAGGTTACTGAAAGTTACGGGCATCAAGTTTTACGTCTTCCACCATACCACTGCCAGTTTAATCCCATCGAATATATATGGGGAATAGCAAAATAATATTACGACAACCATATTGGGCCTAATGGGTATACAGACGAAGCGGTTTGGGAAACTTGGCGAGAAGCACTTTCAATTGCAACTCCAGAAGTATGGCGGAACTGTATATACAAGTGCGAAAAATTAATTGAGGATTGGTGGATTCGTGAAAATAAAATTAACGAAATAAGCCCAATCATAATAACAATTATGACAATCGCATTATTGAACAAAATCCTATGGGACAAAAGTATCTCCAAAGAAAATAAACGTAACATCTATAACAGCATTGTTAAGAGCATTATAACATACAGCAGCGAAGTTTGGCCACTTAAAGAAAAATCCGAAAATATGCTCAGAACAACTGAAATGGACTTCTGGAGAAGATCTGCTGGTATATCAAGAATACAAAAAATCAGAAATACAAGAATATTGGAGATAATGGATGTAAAGCATACAATAATGGACGATATAAAAACAAAGCAACTAAGATGGTTTGGCCACGTACAACGTATGGAAGAAGACAGATTACCCAAGCAAGTGCTACGATGGGCACCAAAAGGACAGCGGAAGAGAGGAAGACCTAGGAAAAGCTGGATAGAAGGAATCCATAGGGAAATCGGAGAAAGAGGCTTGAACGAAGACATGTGCTACGATCGAGAGCAATGGCGATTGGGAATCGGAAGACGTCGTAGAACGTTATAAACCGATTATATATATATATATATATATATATATATATATATATATATATATATATATATATATATATATATATATATATATAATAACAATTAACGGTGACGACAGCGATGATGATGACAGCGATGGCGATGATAGTGTGAACAATAACGACTAAATCATTTTAGTAAAAAAAATTGGTACGTATATTGACTTAATAATATTTAGCATTTTACTTAAATATTTGATGTTTACATAATGCCCTGCTGTAGGATTTCCGGATCCTTTTCAAGGCGTGATTTGTTTGAAATCGAAACTATTTGTAGATATTGTAGGTACATACGTAATATTATAATATTGTTTTTAATAATTTTTATTTACGGGAAAAATACCCCATTATACATATAAACTATAAAATATACATGACTAACATAGAAAACATGCGATCTGATAAAAGAATAAAACAAGCTCAAATTAGTTTACAATGTCATATAAACGCTTTTTACACGCGTCAATTGACTTTAATTTAAAAACATCCAACGTCAATATATCACTTAAATTGATTGTGACTTTATAGAAAACCATTTTAGAGATTAAATTAAAACATCAACAATACAGCAACGTTTAGCCTTCTACCTTTTATAAGTTATAATTTGTTTTATTTTTATTATATTGATATTCATGCAACAATTAATATTAGGTATATTGATTTTTGGCTACGGATAATCAACTGTTATAAAGAATCACGAAATTATGTCGTTTAGGCTTCTGAGGCTATACAAACACCTAAAATTTAAAATTATTTGATTTATATAAGAACCTCCTCAAATAAAAAATTACTGCGCCCATGTGTAAATAGTTAAACTACAGCGGACCAGTAAATTCGTTCATTTCTTTCTTAATCCATGACCGGTGTAAGTCTACCGAATAGACAATACAAGGAGAATTGATGGTACTACAAATGGGTCTAAGTGGTATGTTCGCTTTATGAATTTTCGGCACTCCATAAAAATGTGGTGTCTTACTGTAGTGAGGTGTCATTAATTTTCTTTGATAGTATGTTAGATCATTTTTAAATTTGAATAAAGTTCTATATATTTTGTTTTCCAGTGTCTTCGTTGGATCCTTCGTTAATTTGCTATAAGGTCCATTTGTAATTAGATCTGTAATTTTGTCCTCATATTGTATTTTATTCATTATTACAGTTGCATTGCCTTTATCCGCTGGTAGGATTGTTATGGAGTCATCATTTCTTAAAGTTTTTAAAGCTTTCATTTCCTCTTTGCTGATGTTCTGTTCAATTTGATTAGACTTTTCCAATTCAAGTTTACATAGTACCCTATATTGTTATTTTTCATGAGTTGGTAGAATTTTACTGTCGTTGCATTTGGTTGTCTTTTTAAAGACATATCACATGCTATAATTTTTTATGACGGATATTCTTGAGTTGGGGTTAATTTCATGTAATCGAATGAACTATCTTTCAGTAAGTCGTCCCAGGAACGCAACTCATAAATATTGGCAATATCATTTTAAAGTCTTCTACTTTAAAATGTATAATATATGTCTGAATTGCCAATATAAATGAGTGAGATTAAATAAATTATTAGAAGAATTTTTTTGCTTAGCAACAACACTTTAGTTTATTTTAGTAATATTTTGTATTTTGACAAGGGCACCCGATTTGGGCGTCGAAACGTTAATAAAATTATTTTTTTCATTTTAATTGTGGCTTATTTCCCATATAAATAATTAATCATAAAAATGCCACAAGGAAATAGCTTCAGAACAACATTCAGAATTACATATCTTAGAGAAAACTTGAGACTATACTTTGATTATGTTAAGTTTTTTAATAATGGGAATCACCCTCTTCTTCTTGTGCTATTTCCGCTAGGAATGTTGTCTACCATCATGACAATTCTGGCGTTCCCTGAGGTTTCTCAACATTCTTCTCCTTCTTATATCGCAGCCTTTTCATAATCAAGGGGAGCCACATATACAGGGTGTCCCGAAAAGATTGGTCCTAAATTATACCACACATTCTGGAGTCAAAAATAGTTCGATTGAACTTACCTTAGTACAAATGTGCTCATAACAAAAGTTACAGCCCTTTGAAGTTACAAAATGAAAATCGATTTTTTTCAATATATCGAAAACTATTAAAGATTTTTATTGAAAATGGACATGTATTATATCATTCTTATGGCCTAATATGGCCTATGGTCTATAAATATACCTAAAAATGTAAATTATAAATACATTTTCAGATTATTAACAGGTCTCTATAATTGTACTTAACCATATAGAAATGTGTGGTGGATTCGATAAATATTAAAAATATGTATCTCGATAAACACTGGCTTATCGAAAAAGTCCTAAGAGGCAAAAATATTTTAAAAACAGTGTGTTTAACTAATTGTGCCACACTAATAATTAAATTGGAACTTACACAAAAGTTTGGGGGGGGGGGGGGTTTAAGGGAACAAATACATGAAAAAAAAATTAATTTTCATTTTGTAACTTCAAAGGGCTGTAACTTTTTTTGTGTGCAATATTGTATATAGGTAAGTGAGGTTCAATCAACCTATTTGTAACCCCAGAATCTGTGGTATAATTTATGACCAATCTTTTCGGGACACGCTGTATAATGTTACGTTGGTCTCGGACATGTATGTGTCAGTTTCATGTTGTGCTTTAGTCGAAATATTCTTTGTGATATTTTGATAAGTGGCCTGTCCTGGTGTATACGTGTGAAATATTAGTTACGTTCGCGGATACCCTGGACAAAATTGTCGCCGACAATTCCTAACCTCACCTAATATAAATAATACGGTTAATAGATAAATATACAAGGTATATTTACTTTTAATTAATATTAATAACTAATTATTAAATTATACTAGGTAAATATACCCCGTATATTTTTCTATTAACGGTATTATTTACAGAATTTTAAAGTGCGCATGCGATTTGCTGTCAATTTGTCACCGACTAGTCGCCGACAGGTACCTCCGAATTATATTATAGAAAGGTGCTCAAAATTGGATAACAAAGGCTCAGCTTCCTAAAGAATTGAGATAAATTGTTAAGCTATGAGCTTATCTAGCAATTATTATTTATACAGAATAAAAACATTTACATAAATATCAGTATACTTTAATCAGTTTGCCAAATAATTCAACAAATGAATATTAAAAGGCTGATAAATAAAAATTAATCTCTTTTATCACATGCCCATATAGAAATCTCGTGCAAAAAACAATCCACGGAAATGTTCAATTATAGATATAAATATGAATAAATATTTTATGGCACATATTAATATATTTTTATTATTTATTAAAATGAGGCTGACTTTGGGAGAAATTGGTTTTTTAATCAACAATTTTGTTAACATTATTTTGTACTGAAATTTTTGTCTGATCTGATATACGGTCCTTTTCATGGGCATTTTTCAGTGTGTCACAAATGATAGATAAAAAGGTAAGTCCGTGATAATATACATTTATAACAAAAAACAAATCAATTGTGTTAATTGCATTTATAAAATGGTATTTTCTTTGATTTGTATAGTCATAAATTGTACAGATTACATTAGTAGATATATTATATAATTCGTAAATATTTTTTTTTCGATTATAGCGCCATCTATCGACAACTAGAATAAATGTTATAAATTTCTGTAATCACGGACGTGCCTTCTTCTCTGTCACATACAATTTAATGCGTTAAAAAGAAATCGAAAAACTGTGACGCACTGAAAGATGCCTATGAGAAAAAAAATATATCATTTTATAGATTTACCAAAACGAGAATATATAGAGAAAGATCAACATGATAGCCATGGGAATTCCAATACCGAAGTAACTTAGTTCGCTAGCTTAGTCAAAAAATGAAGAAGCCTACTCTTAATACCTACTTTTATTGGGCCACATTCCAGATTAACTAGACCTAAGTAAAGAGATCAAATGCAGAATTGAAACAGCTTGCACAACGTTTCTAAAAATGAAATCACTCTTCTGTAACCATAGTTTAAACCTAAAATTACGTCAAAGGATGATCAAATGCTATATTTGGTCAAGGTTGTTATATGTCACCGAGAGCTGGACTCTAAAAACTGATACATTCAATCGCCTAGAGGCGTTTGAGATGTGGTTGCAAAGAAGAAGTGTTAAATAGAGCAACTGTTTGTGAGTTGCTGAAAACTATTAGAATAAAAAACTATATCTAGGGCATGTCCTTAGAGGAGATCGCTGCAGAATTCTTCTGCGTATCATGAAAGGTGAAATCGAGAGCCGCAGTGGAATTGAAAGAAAGCAATACGCATTGGATAAGGCAATGTCATGACTCAAGAACATTCGCTAAACATTGAACAATTCGCCAATGTAATTCGTTCGGATTATCATCTGCCGAACTATTCAGATCTGCCGTAAACAGTCAGAATAGCCATCTTAATTGCCAACGTTCGAAACGGACAAGGCGCGTGAAGAAGAAGAAGAAAGAAAAAGGGAGCCTAATATGGTACCGAGAGCAATTATAAATTCCATACATAAAACCTTAAAAAAAATAATGAATGCTTCAAAACAATCATCTTCACATGTCGTGTGAACCACTTTAAAATTTGCCGGATAATACAAATAGACTCCCAGTGCATAACTTTATAATAATATTTTCGCTAATTTTTATTGTCGTCATTGTCACACGTGCCTCTAAGCCTTTGAACTGTTGAGAAAAAGTTGATTGTTCAAAGCAAACTTTCGCAATAGGCGTACGAATTTAAAAGTCGAAAAAAAAGCATATTCACAGCGGTTGTGGCCATTATTTAGAATTACGTTGTTCTAAAAATATCTGTACACTGAACGATTCCGCGTAGTTAAACTGCTTTTTTACTTATTTTTGAAAGTTTTCTATTAGTCGACTGATTCATTGCCATTACCATTGTCCAAGTTTTTACTCTCCTGAGAAAATGAATTTTAATGGGACAATATTGTAGAAATTAAATACGTTGTATTTAACATTTAACATGTTTAACATAAAAAAATATAAAAAATATAGACAGTAACTGTTTGTTACGGCAAGGATGTGTACTATCCCCTCTACTTTTTAATACGTACTCATAAAAGATGTTTAAAGGGGCGGGCGCTTCTTCTTTTTCTTCATGTGCCATCTCCTCTAAAAAGGTCGGCCACTATCATAACAATTCGCACTTTGAATACCGCTGCTCTAAAGATATCAGCAGAAGTGTTGTTAAACTAAGCCTTCGAATTGTTTAACCAGGAGTTGCGTCTTCTTCTACGGCCCCTTCTACCCTATATTATTCCTTGTATTATTAATTAAGCCCACTGCTCTTTAATATAATAATGGACGAAATAATAGAAGCAGTACGTAAAGGTCATGGTTGCAGAATGGGAAACAAAGAAATCCAAATATTATGTTATGCAGACGACGCAACGCCGTATTAATCGTTGAGACAGAAGACGATCTCCAAAGATTAACAAACATATTCAATATAACAGCTAAGAAATACAATATGATAATATCAGCAGAAAAAACCAAATGTATGACAACATCTAAATACCCACTACGATGTAAAATCGAAATTGATGGGAAAATAATAAAGCAGTAAGCAAGGTTTAGATATACCCTATTCCACGAGCATACGCCTGTTTTGGATTACTTCAACAACGAATATTTTACTCTGCAAAATAAGAAGAACGAAAGTAAATTGCAAATTACATCGTTGTTTATTGGAATAATTATTAGCGCCATTTAATTTCGTACTTCTTATGTTGCACAGTAAAATATTCGTTGTCGAAGAAATCCAAAACAGGCGTATGTTCGTGGAATGGCCCATATCTGGGAATAGATATAACCAGTTACGGAGATGTTGAAGAGGAAGTACGACAACAAAGCTTAAAAGCAAGTAAAGCAACGGGATCTCTTAATGACACAATCTGGAAAAACAAACACCTAAGACAAGACACAAAAGCAAGAATCTATAAAGCAGCAATTAGACCTATATTAACATACACGGCGGAGACAAGACCTTACACATCTAAAACGAGACGACTACTAGAAACAACAGAGATGAAAATACTCCGACGAATATCAGGGAAAAGTATGTTGTTTAGGGAGAGAAGCGAAAACATTACGAAGATCATGCAATGTACAAGACATAAATGGATGGGTGACAAAACGGAAACAGGAGTGGAACGAACACATTAGCAGACTGGCAGAATATAGGATAGTACGAATAGCATGAGATAAGTCACCAAATGGACGAAGAAGTATTGGCAGACCAAGAAAAAGATGGTGCGATAACTTGAACAATTTAGGAGGCTAATATTGAAGAAGAAACAGGCTTTAAAGCCTACATACAATAAGGAAGAAGAATAAGAAGAAGGATTAATAATTGCAACAAGTTATAACGCTTGCCCCTCATGACATGTTGTATTTAAAACCTCTCTTTATTTTCCTATTCTTCTCAACACCAAAGAGGCACTAGAAGATATCAACGAAGGCGTATTAATTAACGGAACACTAATGAATAATCTCAGATATGCAGACGATACAATACTCCTTGCGAGCAGAAGAGATCCAAATTTTGGTTGATCCCATTATGCAGTACTGCGAGAGGTATGGAATCGTTCTGAACACATAAATACCAAAAATCTGATTAGAGAAAGTACCCAGATACAATTATTACTTGGGATGTGAGCTAAATGAATAATGGGACCGCAGCCTTAAAATAAGACGATCCATCGAGATGGCCAGAAGCACTTTCAATAAAATGGAAATAGTATTATGTAATGGAAAACTGGGAATAGAAATTAGAACTGGAGTATTGAGATGTTACCTATTCTCTGTCCTTTTATATGGAGTTGAAGCCTGGACAATTACGGACGCAACTGAAAAAAGACTTGCCTGCTTTGAGATGTATTATCGAATAACGTGCAACGAAAAAGAGGACAAGGGACGCACATCCTGGTTCAAAAATTTAAAACAGTGGAGTGGAAAAAGAACAATAGAACTTTTCAGAACCGCTCCAGACAGAGTAAAATGGGCCAAAATGATCGCCAATGTCCTTGAAGGACGAAGAAGAACTTTTTGTTGTTTTTTTTTATTATATCAACAACTAGTTGATAGTAGGAATTTAGGTACTAATTCACTAGTTGCAAGAATGAGAATAAAACTAAAGAGAATTAAAAACACAATCCACAAAAAGCAGTTGATCTTAAAAAATTCGAAACCCATAACAGACTTTTGATGAAGCATCATACCCAGTCCATCTCAACAAAACAAGAATATTAGTAACCGACATCGACATTGCGAAGAATGCAACGAACGAGCCAATATTGACCACATATTCCTAAAATCTAGAAAACATATCACCTACATTAATAACCTAATCGAAAACCTCGCAAATATTGGTATTAAATTCCATTCAAATGTACTTGACTTCTAAACGATAATAGATGGATAAAATTCTGTAATAAATTTATCTAAATATTGCTACCCCTATGGTAGTAAAATAATTTCTACCTAAAACCTGCCGAGTAACTTGTTCCCAAAAAATTCCGGGTATAATTTATTCAAAAGGTGGTTTTACCTAACTGAAAGTTTTCCCCCAAGCATCTGGTAGGCTAGGCAGTTATAATTTTAATGCAGTTGGCAGTTAGTACGAACTTCGATTTCAGAGAATTTGGAAGCAGTTTTTATTAGTTTCAGTTTTTATTAGTTTTGATGCGCTGTACGTCCTGGGTATACCCAGAGGGAGAACGCCTGCGCATTACAAAATCGAGCATTCGCTGAGTTCAAATATTTCCCTCTGAACACCCTCCGGATTTTTAATTTGGTGTTCGCGCAGTACAGAAAAAAGATCCTGAACGTGTCCGGGATACGCTCTCGACGTTTGGGGATTTTGTTTCGGATTTTAAGTTCGCACAGGCGCACAAAATATTTGGGAAGAATTTCTTGACATTCTGTTCTTACTCCTTCCAATTCTTAACCTAAAATATTGTTTTGTTAAACAACTTGTAGATGTAGATTCTGGTTTTTAAAGTTTTAAAAGTATGTAAAGTGTTGTATCATTTAAATATTCTTCAAACAAATTTTAATATTGTTTATATTAAAGCTTTTTTAGTTGTGTTTGTCAATGTTTTCCATTAGTATGTTTATAAATAAGTAGGTACCTTTTCTAGTATTATGTTCATTCGATATTCGATAATTATCTATTACGGTAGTATGTATTACAATAAATTGTACTCTGTTTTTACTTAATTTCTTCTATCTAGATGAGCTTATAAGTACCTACATATTCTTGTGGTTTATTTTTCAGTTTAATTTATGAGTTAAATTAGTCTCTTATTGAATATAATGAAACATAAACAACACATCAAACTTATTCTGAAACTATTTCTTGTGTCTTGTTATATTTCATTATTTTTGTGGTGTAATAAACCACAACACAATGCCACAACCTATCAAATTCAATACATATATTATATCAAAATTGGAAATGATTGCTTTACTAAATTATTCCTTTCTTCAGATAATGTTAAATCCCCAGGAAGTTAAAGGTAATTTTTATATCTAAATATCAAGCTGCCACTTCCAAGTAATACATAACAATCTTTTACTCTCTACAAAAATGTGGAAATACCAAATTATCGAAATAATGTGGAAATAATAAAGAAAGACGCTAATCAAATTTCTAACTTCTAAGAAAGGTATTGATGAATAGAAAGTTAATCCTTTGCCTGTTGCTTTTATTCTCTTTCTCTTTGTTGACATACAAATTTGTTGCATTTGCATATTTTTTGACATTGATTTCGAAATAAGAAAGGGACAACAAAAGGCTTCCATCACTAACCTTAATGTATGCAACCCGTCATTACATTACGAATCCGAAAATTGTTCGCGGAGCGAAAAATCCTGAGCATGTCCAGGATAAGTTTACGTTGACGCCTGCGCCTTGGAAACTAATCCCGAACTTACTCTGAATACGTTCGAAATGTACTGCGCGAACACTGCTATTAGAGTCACGCGTATTTGTGTTAAAAGTACCAATTTAGAATTCGTCTAGTTTGGAAGTCGCGTTTATTAGTTTTAGGGCCGGTTGTTCGAACGCTAATCAAAAATAATCAATATCAAATATTTAATTACTGTCACAACTGTCAATGTCGGCTTTAATTCAGTTGCTAAAAACATAATTATTGATTACAATTATGAAATTAGTTAATCAATTATGTTAATAATTGTTATGTTAATTGATTAACTAATCTCGTAATTATAATCAATTATGTTTTCAGCAACCCAACCAAAGTTGACATTGACAGTTGGTGACAGTAATTAAATATTTGATAGTGATAATTGCTGATTAGCGTTCGAACAACCGACCCTAAGAGTTACAACTAGCGTTTATTTGTGAAAAAAGTGATCGCTTAGTTATCCATGATTATGGACTCAATGGATAGTTATGTGTGTATAAGGCAATATAACCCTGAAAGAATGGAAAAGAAAAGTATTTCTAAAGTGTGTAAAGTGTGCTTTTGAATTTTCTAGCTGGGCGCATTCGAAAAACAGTAAAAACAGATACAAATCGAAATGAGACATTCAAATAAAAAGAAAAAAGTTTTAAAAATGCTAAATATGAAGTCGAAATAAAATGTTATATTCTACCACCGTCGTGATTTAATCGCCCTATTTCGTGAATTTACTGTTTCTCTTATCTTTTACGCTGTATACCTCACATTTGTTCTTTTTTTCTCGATCCAAGATTCAAGTTTTCAATCTGGAAGGTAAAGGTTAAAAAGGTCCCTTATAAGTTTACTGAATTTCCAATAAAGTTTTTTATTTTGCTCGAATAAGCTTCTCAGAGGAAAACAATTCTGTTGAACTTTTCCGAAACAAAATTACCTCGTTCCTGCCGTATGGTTCAGTAGCCGCAATTAAATATAGCACCGTCAGATTTATAGTTGGAGAGAGAGTAGCAACTGGTGGCAAGAAAGTAACAAGTCTAACACTGATCTAATAGAGCCTTGTACTCTATAAGCGCATACACGCTCATGAAGTGTGAAATGCAATTAGTAGACGAGTCGTAACGCTCGGTTGTTTGGGAACAGAATTTAAGCTTGGAGCCATTTCGCTAAATGAGTTAGAACTTAAAATTACTTTAAAATTAATTAGCACCAATGATTTACAGGAAGTGCAAGATTTAGGGCATCCATAAACTACGTCGTAAAAAATTTGGACTTTTTAATACCCACCCCCCTTCCGTCGTAATTCGTCGGTTACAGACGAACCCCCCCCCCCATGTCGACGTCGTCATTGCAGTACACGACCCCCCTTTCAGTGATTTAAAAAAATTCAATGTTATTTCTGTTTTTTTTTAATCAACCTTGAAACTTTATTTGCGAATGTATCACAACAAGAACAATTAAGGGGGTAGGCGCAAAATCTTGGTCCAATGCTATTTAAATGCATTCTTTTCTCGAATCCTGAGAAATCTAATAAATATATTTGAAGAATGTAAACGCAGAATGAAAGATTACATTATTATCGAGGGCTGAAAGTCCCTTAGAATAAACAAAAGGTTTCTTTTGAATGAAATTTTTGAACTTAAAAATCAGACTAAATATTTTTTTATCCCTGTAACTTATTAAAATAAACATTATAGATGTTTTCAGAAACTTTTGGTCCTCGGTAATAATGTAATCTCTCAATCTGCGTTTAAATTTTTCAAAAATTTTTATTAGTTTTCTGAGCATTCGAAAAAAATGAATGCATTTAAATAGCATTGGATCAAGATTTTGCTTATAAATCTTCTCTAAGTATAAATACGACTTACTACTAAATATAACACAATATTTTATTTCCATTCATTCTTTCAGAACTATTTTTCCACACACAGTATGCAGCACATAAATAAACTAACAATTGAATATTGTTTGCTTCCAAACATTTTTCTGTATATAGAAGCGCTTGTTTAAACTCAAAGAACAATGTCTTACTGTTTGTTGTCCTGTGCTAAACTTTTGCAAAAGTGCTACCTAATATTATTTTAATGTGACTGTGACTGATAAATACGAAATTTATGTGATAAAAGTATCTATAAGAGAATTCTTTTTAATTTTAACAAAGGTGTATTTATTCGTAAACGTTTTGTTTTATTTTCAATTTCATTTCAAAAACTATAGGTACGTTTTTATATGAATATCTGATACTTTAATGCTGGTAAAAGCTAGTAAAAAATTATATTTATAGAGACAATAGCGACAAATTTAAATATACCAATATATTAAACGACGTCGAATGTGCACTCATACCCCCCACCCCCTGTCGTATATCGTCGAAATAAGCAAGCCCCCCTCCCTCCCTCTTCTCGACGACGTAGTTTATGGATGACCCCTTATGCATTCTTGCTATTAAGACTGTTTATGTAGGAACTATCAGAAGTAGCTGATTAATTAACTAAAGTCGTAAATCGTAAAAGAAAATATACATTGTGATAGTAAATAAGAAAAAAATCCATTTGCATAACTCATAAATAAATCATTATCAATTCAAAAGGAGAAGCAGACTTACTCTATGAAATGTTGTAGTGGACAGGTAAACAGTCTGCGTCGAAACTCGGTGGCGTCGCGTTAAAAAGAATGGACGACGGCATCACCGGGCAGAAATGACATCTTCGACGCTAAGGGCCGATTTCTCATATCGAGTTCAACTCCAGTTTAACCTGAACTTCTAGTGAACGTCAAAACAGTTTAAAGTCAAAATCGTCTTTGTCAATTCACGTTTAACCGATGGCAGTTTAAACTATTAGTCCATTGAAATGTTACATTTAGTGTGCATTTCTTAGAGGAGTTAATTTTATTTTTTTAATGTGTAGGGGGGTTCAGTAGAAGCTTAAGTTCAAGTTTTTGGGGTTGAAGCCCTTGTCCCCCGGCCGCCATCTTGGAAAAAGTGGTGCAAAGGGCTTTCGCGCTGTATCTCGTAAACTAGCTACCCTACAGAAAATTTAATTTCACATAAAATGAAGAAAATTAAATTTTCTACAATTTTATATCTATTATTTTTTATCGTAAAGTGACCAACAAAAAAGTTATAAACAAAAATAAGAGAAAATTTTGTAAGAAATTTCCTTTTGGAGTTTATAACTTTTTTTACGTTCATTTCACAATAAAATAACATCATAGCGATTTTGTAGAGGATTTTTCAATAAACAATTTTCACTATAAAGTTGTTTAATTTATTTATTATCTAGGTTTTACAGCGCTCCAAACTTGACCAGATTCTCGAATTCTCGTAGAAAAATAATGCTTTTCTATCTAATATATAATTATAATTATATTAGACGAGCGGCATTAACCGTTATGCCAACCACGAAAATCAAATTTAAGGTAAATGATCAATTTTGGTCTATTTTTATGTTTTCGAGGTCGCTGCATCCGAATATGAAGTTTATTTTTATCTAGAGTTGGTGGAACATGTTAAACAAATAAATTTTATACAAAAATGCCAAAAATCCATTTTGATGATTTTTCAAATTTACCTCGCTGTATCTTTGGTCGCTGTAAATATTTCCTTTTAAAAATTTTACTGTGTCATCTGTGAAGTATGTAGATAACAATGAAATTTGTCCAAAATGTTTAAACACATTAAAAAAGGAGTTGTTAATTTATTAACATTTTGTTATCATATTTCGTTAGTTTCATGTTTACTTAAAAAAGTTGAGTGACAAACTTTTTAGTTTATAATTTTAACCAACACAACAATAAAATATAGTTCATAAAGAAGTTTTTTGGAAAATTTTAAGTCAAAATATATAATAGGAAAAAAGTTATGTTACTTCATATACAAGCGGCACACCCCAAAAAACGCTTATATCTCGAGATTCTGACCACGGTGCGGTGAATGGCTAATTTTTATCATACTTTATGATTTTGATATCAAAAATCGTTTTTTTGCTCTGCTTAAGAATTTTGCATTTTGCGGTTGCGTCATTCTTTTTCTGAAGCGGCGAATTTTTCTTCAAGCAACTTCTTGGGCCTTTTCTATATATGCTTAGAGTTATAAGTTTTATAGTGGGAAGAAAGGTCAAAAACAGATTAATAATAGCATAGGAATGTTAAAATCATAATAAATTGTATTAATAAAAAATATATATAGATAGAAAAGTAAGTATAACTTTTGTTTTTGTATCCCTATGAGCATTCGAGAATCTGGTCAAGTTTGGAGCGCTGTAAAACCTATATAAATAAATAGAATTAAACAACTTTAGAGTGGAAATTGTTCGATGAAAAACCCTCTACAAAATTACTATAATGTTATTTTATTTTAAAATGAACTGAAAAAAAGTTATAACCTCCAAAAGGAAACTTGTTAAAAAAAATTTACATATTTTTGGTTATATCTTTTTTGTTGGTCACTTGACGATAAAAAGTAATAGAAACAAAATTGTGGAAAATTTAATTTGCTACATTTTATGTTTAATTAGATTTTCCGTAGGGTTGGTAGTTTACGAGATATAGCGCGAAACCCCTTAGCACCCCATTTCCAAGATGGCGACCGAGGAACAAGGATGGCGACCCCAAAAACTTGAACTTAAGCGTCTACTGATCCCCCCTAGACATTAAAGAAATAAAATTGACTCATCTAAGAAATGCAAGGTACGGCCTAAAAAATGTAACATTTTAATGGACTATACATATGTTCAGCTTGAACGGTGAAATTCGGCTGTTCAGAACCCAGTTCAGATGATTTCAAGGATTACGCATGCGTTGTATTATTGCAACTTAACATGAAACGCTGTCTTAATATAAATACATATAACCTGTTATGTTATATTAAGCATAACGATAAAGGAAAACATTATTTTTGTTCTTATTATATTTATTTACAATTAAATATCTGTGGCAAAAAGTTCATCTAGTGCCATCCCTCTTTGTGAACACACACATACACACATTTATAATTATTAAAATAACACTTTGACTATAAATACCTACTTAAATTTAACTTTATTCAGAAACAGCATAAAAAGAGGTCATACAAAATGAAGATAGTCTTTTACCTTTTGCCATCTATTGGTATATCTCGAAAGCTGTAGAACGTGAACTGACAATGAGAATTGCATTTCCAAACAAAACCGAAGTTCAAGGATGAACCGCAGTCAATTGAACCACATATTAACGGGCAGCCAGGTCTCCCCAACACGACTCTACCTTATCGGCAGAGTCTACTAAAAGTGTACGGCAGCGGTTCTCAACCTTTTTGAGTGATGTACCACCTACAGTTATTTTTATTATTTTTGGTACCACCTCTATTTTTAAATTGTATTATCAATACTTACTAAGTACTACTATTTTAATTTTTTCTGTGTTTTGTGTACCACCGCCAATAATGATATGTACCACCAGTGGTACATGTACCACAGATTGAGAACCTCTGGTGTACGGTAAATTGAAGCTGTAATTACAAAAAAAGAAATATGTATGTCTTTGTACTCACTTTATAACGCTCAAAAAATTAAGGGATCTAGATTTAATGCATATTTTTTTTATAATTCTCATATCAAAGTTACGCGTGAAGTTAGTCGTATTGATGACAGTTGGAGAAACATGGGCGAGCCCGGATTAACGCAAGTATGAGAAATCGACCCTAAACCGGAGATTCTCATGCCACAACGTCTCGCTTAGTTCTGACCTCTGCGTGGGACAAATTGGGCTATGAAAATTTTTAGGGGGGGGGGGCAGACGTAAAGATGTTGCACATTACGTTTTGTATACTTTGGATGACAACATATAGTTTAAAGCAACCGAAAAGCTAGGGGGGCTACGGCCCCCTGTCCATGGGTATGGGCGCCTATGTCTGTGTACTAAAGGTACCAGTGAGACTGCTTAAATCTTCAGCAGATTTTGTAGTTCTTGATGTTATTAAAAATTCTTCAGTCGTCTTTAATGCCTTCTTGTACCTCATCCAAAACTCGTGCAAATATCTCCTCTGGGCTCAGGTTGAATAATAATGGCGTGAATACCCAACCTTGCCTGAATTCCCTTTGAATTTTTATAGAGTTTCATTAAGAGTTGACGTATTATGTTTGTATTATTGGGATCGACGTTCTTTTTTCTTGTGAACATTATTTTAGTTTTTTGCGCTTGACTTTATCAAATACCTTTCCTAAATCTGTGAAACATAAATATGCATATTTTTGTTCATCGCGACATTTTAGCACGGACATAAGGAAATAGAAGCAGTAAGAAAATAAATAAAAACAATCTATGTACTCAAAGGAATTATATTTATACGAATGATTTCCACTGGCTGGATAATTTTGTTATTATTGCGAGAACAATAGTGACTTACCAGACCTGTTATTATTTAAAGATACCATTCCACTAACCTGAAACAAAAAGAAAACATTAGGAAAACTGTCCAAATTTTAATTGATCTATCTGACTTTTACACTCTTTTTAACATCAATTCGCTATTTTTTTATTATCTTACTAGCTGACCCGCCAGCTATACGAGTCAAAACATAAATAGAATATTTCATCGAGTCTCTAAGTGTAGTCCCAACACTATCAGAAGACAAACAAAATATAAACATCGATGTTAACAAATTCAGGATAACACCAATAACCCAACAATTCAAGAAAAAATAGTAACGACTATAGAAAAACTAAAGCGCACAAAGCTGACCCTGCCAATATTCTACAAGGGTTGGTAAAAAACGTGCCCAAGCACAACCTAGCTAATCAAACCTTCCAAAGTTCAAAAAAAAAAATGAAAAACTAAAGTTATAATAAAGATACCAAAAAGAGCGACATAATATATTGCGAAAACTGGACAGGAATCACACTTCTTAAATGCCATAAATAAATTATCAACAATTATTATAAACAACCGATTGAAACACAGTATGAAACCAATGTTAAGAATGGAACATGAGGCGTCAGACCAAAGGGATCATGCATAGACCAAATTAACACACTTAGAGTAATCATAGAACTATCGTAGGAATTCAACTCTTCACTCCTCGTTTGCCTTCTGGATTTCAAGAGAGCTTTCGACATACTCCAGAAAACATAATAAATCTCATTAAGAGGAAACAGTAGCGATCAACAGGTAGCGAAAACCCGTTCCAAGATTGCGGCTGTAATTTTGAATATTTTTTTGAGATATTTGGCACACGTATTCGTAATATAATAAAGAATGGCGGTACAGAGCCCAATTTGAAAAATATACTAATATGTTGAAATTACTCTGTAATTAAATACAATATTAAAAAAAACGAGCCTGTACCGCCATTAAGAAGAACAAAAAAATACACTTTCTTCAAATAAACTTTTTTATCCGATGGCTAGATTTTGTGTCATTTTGGAACTACTAATGAAATAAAAAATTTTAGTAGTTCCAAAATGACACAAAATCTAGGCATCGGATAAAAAAGTTTATTTGAAGAAAGTGTATTTTTTTGTTCTTCTTAATGGCGGTACAGGCTCATTTTTTTAATAATGTATTTAATTACAGAGTAATTTCCACATAATAATATATTTTTCAAATTGGGCTGTGTACCGCCATTCTTTATTATATTACGAATACGTGTGCTAAATATCTCGAAAAAATATTCAAAATTACAGCCGCAATCTTGGAACGCCTTTTCGCTACCTGTTGATCGCTACTGTTTCCCCTTAAGGAACTCTACAGTGATACAGAAAGCATAGTCAAGACAGGGCTGTGGTTTATTTCCCTTACTATTTAACATTGTATTGGACTCCGTACTAACAAAGGTAAGCTGTAATAGAGGAATTTGCTGAGAACTATAGGTCTCTTTACATACAAATCAGGGCATGCAGCTCTAAATAAAAAATATACAAAAATAATCAAAGAAGGTTCATTCAGAAAGAAATATCAACAAAACCAAAGAAATTAGGTAGGTACTCGAAAAACCAGCCTATTGTAATTGACAACCAGGAAAATGAGAGTAGTGGGATTTGTATATCTGGGCAGCATAATTGACTGCGACAGTAATACCACGATGCACAGAAAAAATTAATAAGGCTCGTAATGCCTATAATATGTTTAATTATATATGGAACTCGAGGATTTACCCAACTAAAGGGAAATAAAAATCTTTAACTCAAACGTAGCAGCTGTATTTCTATATGAAATTAGGAATCTCGGGATTGTATGTCAAACCAGTGTTGCCACAGGTCTTGGACCAAATTTCGGGAGACTGCTCCTATTTTTCCGGTAGAAATCGTCAAATTTCGGTAGATTTCATTTTTTTATTCTTTTGCTATCACATTGCAAAAAAATGATACTTTAAATACGAGTATTCAAAAATAATCTACATTTATCATTATATTGATCAATAAAATCACCATTCATCATAAAAATCATTCAAAGTTCAAAATCGGTACACCTTAAAAAATGTATTTTCTCGGCTTTCTAGGTATTATAGAGCAATTATCTTCATTTTTTTTAATCCAAAGGAACTCGAGTAGAGCCGTCTAACTAAGGAATTAATTTATTTATAATAAAATAAAACTGCATATTTTTGAAACTTCTTTACGATCAAGGGTGAAATTTTATACTTGCCTGGCGCATGCTCAGACAGACAGTATGTATTCTTTTTCTCATGATCATCTTTCAGTGCGTCACAGTTTTTCGATTTCTTTCTAACGCATTAAACTGTATGTGACAGAAAAAAAGACACGTCTGAGATTACAGACAGTAAGTTAGTTATTCTAGTTGTCGATAGATGACGCCATAATAAACAAAAAATATTTTATTTTTAATTAGATTACAAATATAATCTGTATAATTTATAAGACTATACAAATCAAAGAAAATACCATTTTATAAATGCAAGAAACACATTTGATTTGTTTTTATTCCAAATTTAAAATAAAATGTGACAACTGTCAGATTTAACTAAAATGTCATGTTAGAAGAAATGTCATAAATGTGTATTATCACGGACTTACCCTTTTTCCTATCATTTGTTACGCACTGAAAAATGCTCATGAAAAGGACAATACTTCGTTGCTAATCTTTCAAATTATGTATGTATCAGCGCAAATAAGTCATTAAAAGAATATATTAGTGTTTTTAGTAAACGTAAATGAGACATCTTGTAAGCTGTCAAAGCAAAGGGGGTTTAGCTCGGTGGTAGCGCGTTCGACCAGAGATCGAGAGGGCCCTGGTTCAATTCCGTGTGTTATCTAACTTTTTTTTTTATTTTTAGTATTGTTTTAGTAAAAATTTTTGGAAAGTAGTAAGTAAAAATTAGTTTAATCTTTAAATACAAATAACCTGTTGAAAGTATATTTATTTCGTTGAAATCATATAATAGAAGTATAACTTCTTACGTGCGTACAAAGTACACACACATTCTTTTTTCCTGTTCTAGACTTTTTAAAAAAACTTACCACACGTGTACCTATTAACGTTCAAAATACAAATATTCGTATTTGAAAGCTGTATAATTGTTTAAACAAGTTAAAAAATTCTGTTATAATAAATAATAGTTATTAACATTTATAAATTACTGCAAAAATAAGGGTTTTTTGCAATTATCTCCATTTGTTTATATATTTCAAATTAGAAGCTATTAAGATCTAGAATATTTATTTGAAACATTTTTCTCTAAAATCTACAAGAAATGTATTATAGGCAAAAACATGATTTTTACACTTTATACTTAATAACAAAACAATGTCGGATATTAAAGCAATTGAGAACGAGAAAAAATTTTAATGTTCTTTAGTTATGTCGAAATACTGTAAGTTAAAAGGTGCAAAATAAATTTCTCCTGTTTAAGATTTTAATATAAATACTATTTTTAGTTTGGAATTATCTTCTATATCAAAATAAGCCACACTCCTTCAGTATTCACTATTCAGATTCACGTAGATACATTTTACTCCCAAAATCATAATATAAAAGTACAAAAGACTGGTCATAAAATTGATATCGGTAAATCCGTATCTGCTAGTTCGCACATTGTGTCACAAGCCAGTAAAAGCAATTATTCAAGAATTCTTGAAAATTGATTAAACTGTGTTGTCAAATCTATCTGCTAAAAAAAATTTTCTAATAATTTTGATTTTTCGGTAGAAAAAAAATCGGCAGATTAATTTGAAATTAAGAATTTTGATTTTTCTGTAGAAAAAAGGAGAATTTGGTATATCGGTGGATTTGACAGGTATTCGGTAGATCTACCGAAAAATCGGTAGCTGTGGCATCACTGTGTCAAACTTCTTTTTCTTTAAGTGCCGTCTCCCCGGAGGTTTGGATATTATCACTACTACCTTTATTAGTCTATCAGTCTTATCGACATATCAGTCTTAGCCATGTAAGCTAAGCATGTCAAGCTTACGAGCTTGTTTGGTTTATATAAAAATTTAGTCCATTCTTTCACGGTTTTTGCTCTAAATTTTAAAGAACCGCTTGGATTTACATGAAGTTTGGCATACACATAGCTAAAAAGTCAAAGAAAAAAAGTGATATTGTGCCGATGTGTGCTTTTGCCCTGGGGGTGACTTTCACCCCCTATTGGGGGTGAAAAAATATATGTCCAAAATAAGTCCGGAAATGGATAAACTGACTAATTTTAAGTAACTTTTGTTCTATAGAGCTATTTCGCCAAGTCAACAATTTTCGAGTTATTTGCGAGTGAATATGTTCATTTTTCAGCAAAATAACCACATTTTTAGCCTGTTTTTCGCAAATAACTCAAAAAGTAAGTATTTTGTCGAAAAAACGTTCGTAGCAAAAATATAGCCTATAAAAAAGTAAAAAAATGGTGTACGCGTTAGGTCTCTGGATCTCGTAGAACCAGAGTTATAGCCAATGAAAAGTAGATTCATATTCACCAAATTTCAAATAGAATATTTCGACGTGAAATACCCAAAAAATTAAGCACTTTTTGGGGAAAACAAATTATAACTTGTTTAAAGAGTTTAAAAAAAGCTTTATTTTTTTGTCCCTTTTGTTTTTGCAAAGAAAAATCGGGAAAACCACCCCCTAATTAACAACTTAAATGAAATTAATCATTACCGCTCCACAAATTATTTTACTTATGTTGTGTTTATATGATCTGTAAGTTTCATCGGTCCAAAGTGCTTATTTTTGAAAAAATTTGTTTTTAAAATAAAATTTTTAAAAATTAAAATTTTGAAAAATATGCTTTTTTTCAAAATAACTTAAAAATTGTTAGAGATACCAAAAATCTCGAAAACAAAAAAAAGTCACATTTGCTTTTCTGAATATCATGTATTTTTTTGTTTTTCTGTTAGACAAAAATTGATTAAGATTTGGTGTTTCTAAATTTGCATACATTCGTGATCAGTGACTCGTTCAACCCCTTTTAACTACAGCCCTTTCAATAATAACGACTTTGAACCGATGAAACTTACAGATCATATAAAAAATATATACACGAGTCAAGAAACTTGTGAAGTCGTAACGATTAAGTTCATTTAAGATACTAATTAGGGGGTGATTTTCTCGATTTTTTTACCAAAACCAAAAGCGACTAACTATATTTTGAGCGTAACTTGTTTAATTTTGATGCTAGAAATTTTTTTTATAAAACAAAAATGAAGCTTTTTTTAAATAATTTAAATAAGTTGTAATAAGTTTTCCCCGAAATGTGCTTCATTTTTGGTTATTTCACGTTAAAGTATTCCATTTGAAATTTGACGAATACGAACCTATTTTTCATTAGCTATAACTCTGCTTCTACTAGGTGTAGGGACGTGATATATACACCATTTTTTAAAATTTTTTACAAGCTATATTTTTGCTAGGAATGTTTTTTCGACAAAATACTTACTATTTGAGTTATTTGCGAAAAACCGGCTAAAAGTGTGATTATTTTGTTGAAAAAATGAACATATACACTGCCAAATAACTCGAAAAGTATTGACTTGGTGAAAAAACTCTATAGAACAAAAGTTACTTAAAATTAGCCAGTTTATCCATTTCCTGACTTTCTTTGGACGAATATTTTTTCACCCCTAAGAGGGGGTGAAAACCACCCCCAGGGCAAAAGCACATATCGGCACAATATCACTTTTTTTGTTTGACTTGTTAGCTATGTGTATGCCAAATTTCATGTCAATCCAAGCGGTTCTTTAAAATTTAGAGGTTTTGCAATATTTTACCGTTAAAGAACGGACTAATTATCGAATGCTACTCAAGTAGCATTAAATGCATAAAAATAATCTAATAATTTCAAATAATTAATAATGGATTGAGAACACAAATATCCATAAAGTTTTAAGTATGTCTATGACCCAAATTTTTTTATCTTAATCATTTGCGACTAAAATAATAATTAACGTCTTGCTCCCACACATCTCACCCCGAGTTTTTGTTTAGTATTTATAAAAAGAATAATGAATTCTTCTTTAATGGCTTCCTGAGAAAGTCGAAGGCTGAAAATTATCACATAAATATGAAATTGCGAATCTAGAATACATCATAAAACTCATCTCGTTGCGTTGGTAAGATTGTTATTGGAATGACGTCCATGGATGTGGGATTTTAATTTTCCTCCTAGAGATAACAAACAAGTTGGGATGGATTTTGATAAACAGAAGATGTACAAATCACCGTGTTAAAATAGAAACAAATTAAAATTACAGATAAATATCAGTTACCTATTTTTTTAACATAAACGTACATAGTTCACATATCACTTGCAAAAACATTGTTCCTGCTCCGATCTCTTAGGAGGCAATATTATATTGTTAATTATATTGTTAATTCTCTCTGAATTAATACCGATTTATACAGGGTGTAACAAAAATACAGGTCATAAATTAAATCACATACTCTGGGGCCAAAAATAGTTCTAATGAACCTAACTTACCTTAGTACAAATATGCACAGACAAAAAGTTATAGCCCTTTGAAGTTACAAAATGAAAATCGATTTTTTCGAATATATCGAAAAGTGTTAGAGATTTTTTATTGAAAATGGATACGTGGCATTCTTATGACAGGAGCATCTTAACGAAAAATTATAGTGAAATTTGTGCTCCCCATAAAAATTTTATGGGGGTTTTGTTCCCTTAAACACCCCCCCAAACTTTTCTGTACGTTCCAATTAAATTATTATTGTGATACCATTAGTTAAATCCTATATTTTTAAAACTTTTTTGGCTCTTAGTATTTTTTCGATAAGGCAGTTTTTATCGAGTTGCGGCTTCTTTTTTAATATGTTTACATAAATATTTTATGGGGGTTTTGTTCCTTTAAACCCCCCAAATGTTTGTGTACGCTCCAAGTAAACTATTACTTCGATACCATTAGTTAAACAAAATGTTTTTAAAACTTTTTTGCCTCTTTGTATTTTTTCGAGAAGGCACCTTTTATCGAGATATGGCTTCGTTTTTAATACGGTTCAAAATATACCTAAAAATGTAAATCATACATAAATTTTCATATTATTACCAAGTCTCCATAATCGTACTTAACCATATACAAATATGTGGTGGATTTGACAAATATTCAAAATATCTCGATAAAAACTGACTTTTCGAAAAAGTACTAAGAGCCAAAAAAGTTTTAGAAATATTGTGTTTAAGTAATGGTACTACAATAATAATTTAATTGGAACGTACACAAAAGTTTGGGGGAGTTTAAAGGAAGTAAACCCCCATAAAATTTTTATAGGGTGTCCAAATTTCACTATAATTTTTTCTTAAGATGCTACTGTCATAAGAATGCCATATGTCCATTTTCAATAAAAAATCTTTAATAGTTTTCGATATATTGAAAAAAATCGATTTTCATTTTTTAACTTCAAAGAGTTGTAACTTTTTTTATATGCACATTTGTATAGGGCTTTTCATTCACAGTCATTTGTTTCGAGCTTTTATAATTATAATATTATAATTATAATTATAATATTAATATATCTACGTCGTACGTTATTGGTATTTCCAATGATACAAACTGAAGACGTATGACGTAGATATATTAATATTATGTGACACATGACAGAAGCTCGAAACAAATGACAATCGATGAAAAGCCCTATTAAGGTAAGTTAGGTTCAATCAAACTATTTTTGGTCCCAGAATATGTGATAAAATTTATGACCTGTATTTTCGTTACACCCTGTATAATTTATTGTAATTGATTTCTTAAAACCATCATGCATAGGCCATATACTAAGAAATAATAAGTACTAAATGTCCAAGGTAAAGTTGTGAAATATTATACATAATGGTATGTGTAATGTGTATACATATTATATACACCGGTATATTAGACGTCAACGGCCTTCCAGTAGAGATCTATGCAAGAGTATCACTGAGCCACAAGCCCTTATCCCAGCGTATTCTAGTCTAAGGCTCAGATTCATATTAGAATTTTAAACTGCTGCGTTCGCCTCTTTTATTTTTCTGTTCACCGGGCCAGGGTTTGAACTCACATACCTCGCAGTGAGGCGAGGTTAGTCGGTCGTCGCCCCTGTTGGTTATCTGACCGACCTAATATTGGTTGGTCACCTCTAGATGAAATTTATATCTACACAACCAACCAAACATGAAGAATGTCCTAAAATGACAGAGTAATACATAGGTTGCTGGTTGCAAAATATGAGACTTTTACCTGTAATTTGGGAGTGTTTTAAACACTACCAGTTCAAAAAACTATCCAAATGTACTAGCAATTTATTATAGAGAGAAAATATAAATAGAGTTAAACAAAACTATGAAGTAAAGAGAAAACAACATAAATATAAACAAAATTCGAGAGCTACAATTAGTCACTAGTTAAAGTCTCGATTGCCCAACGAAAGTCACCATCAACGCAGATTCTGGCTGTAGAGGTGTGGGGATGTGGCAACCTTGGATTTAAACTACCAGCAAAACAATGCGAACTTCTAAACACTTGTTCACACAAAAAAAGCGCGCAATAAAAGTTTTAACTGCTTTTTAACATATTTGACAGATTGCAGACCACTTTGTAAATGCACTGTCTACAGTGATAATTCCCAAACAGAGATGTTGTTTGGTCTATGTCTTAATTTGCTCTGAGCGGGTGCCCTGGTACTGGAGAGTCTTTTTTGAAAGATGTCTTTTAGACACACAAAACACTAACCAGTCTTGATCTTTGTATATTTACACTGTTGGGAAATGTTCTCAAAGGAGAAGTTTGACAACATAGTGGTAAATTTAAAGTATTTTCAACGAAAACTTTTCGTTTATAAATTTGCAAAAGTCTGTGTGTTATTGCGTCGCCGCTCCTGCAATACTTAGAGCAGATGTATCGATGGATTTTTATGTAGTTTTGTCTTCTAAATCCAAATCTGAAAACGGCATTTCGATATCTCAAACCGTCTTCGAGATAATCGACCTCAAAATCTAAAATGTGACGTCACAATCCGGTTATCTCCTACCAGGCACTAAACGTCAGCTAAAATCTTTGATTAGGAAGTAGGCTACTTTTTTTAATCTGAATTTGTTAAGCAAAGCAAATGCTATTATTTATATTTGAGTTTGACACTTCGTTAATGTCAAACTAAATTTTAAATTATTTAGCTATTAATAAAACATAAATGACATTCTATAGTGAATTTAATTATTATAATAATATGTGTAATAAATGTATAAAAATACAATTTGAGTATATTTTGAAAGCAATAATACATATTATACTATATTAATAATGAATCAGTAGAAACAATTATACAGTCAAAACCGTTTATAACGAACTTCAGGGGACTGGTGGTTTTTGTACGTTGTAGCCAGTGTTCTCTGTAAGCGGGTCTATCTGTTATAACGAACAGGTTGCTATAAACGATATTACACTGGTAGCAACAGTCAGCTCGTTATAAGTTTATGATGCAAAAATGTGTAACTTAATCTATACTTATAATATGCTATAACATATTACGCAGAACATTAAATATATGTGTATATTGTACTTGCGTTAATCTAAATATGTACATACATACTTATAATATGTATTGGAATGAGTACAGGTAGTCAATAAACAATACTCATAATATAACGGGTTCTCGAAATCATTGTATTATAAAAATGTAGGCATACATAGGCGAACTATGTATTTATTTTTAAAAATACCAAATAAAAATCTCAAATGGTGTAATAATGTAAACAAAATCTTATGATACCATGGACCCACCTAGGAGATCTAATTAGTGTCTAAAGGACTTACAAGTGGACCCCGCCCGGATGTACCATCATAACCATAAATTAATAAAAGCTTCCTTTCCATTTCGTGGTAATATCGGTACCTTGGAGAGATACAATAATACAATGCCTATTTTCAAACCTTTACAGGAAAGCAATTTTAAACTTTTTTCAACAAAAAGTGTAATTGCTACATATATTTATTGAGATGTGGAAACAATATTATATTAGAACATTGTATCTATTGTGATTTAAATTATGCATTTGTTATAATTGTTTATTATATAGTGTGTAAAAAGGTCATAATTGAGAAAAATAGATGTTGTATTTCTCCGAGGTACAGATATGTACGCTGTAACCAATATTTCAACTGCTATTGTTCCAAGAAATATGTTTGCTCTAACCGATTTGTTCGTTATAAGCGATATAAATTTTTATAAAAGCGATTTTTATATTTCATTTTACGGGACCTACTATTTTGTTTGTTATATCCGATTGTATGTTATAGCCGGTGTCGTTGTAAACGATTTTGACTGTATTTAAATTTGGTAAATTATCTATAACTCCACTCGACCAGCGACCAGCGCACACAACTCAAAACACAAGTACGCAAATACGGTTGCGTGAAGCGTGGCGCAAAGCCGTGGAATTTACGAGACTCGCTAGGTCTGTAGATCCAAGTAAAGTTCATCAGTAAAAAGTATCTTTATCATGTATGTATTATTTATTTTACAATATTGGAAAATTGTTATTTAAAATGTGGTTTGGAATAAAAAAGTATGTTCTGATATATGAAATTACATCCTTCTAATGGAAAAAAATATTTGACGAATTTTCTCAAATTATGGATACCAACACCATTTTCATTTATAACTCTTGTATTTTTAATTTGACGAAGAAAAGTTATTCTTCATAAAAATCTCTTCTTGGTCTAAGATTTATGATGCAACCATCATGAATCAAATTTTATTAATTTTATATGAGGTATGTAAAAAAATATGAATTTCGAGTAAAGTATCTTTATAGTTCACAACATTTAAATTAGAATGATGTACTTGCACATTAAAACATAATTTTTAATTCTAAACAGTTTTTCGTAATAGCAATTTTCTATATTATGAATTTAAATAGGTATATAAACAAAGTTTTCGTTATGATAATGCTCGCATTTTCAGCTTGTTTAATAGTTTTTTTATAAACATGAATCATAAAAAATTCACAAATAATCACGGCCATATACCGGTCAGCAGATACAACAATTTGACAAAAATTCCAACCTAATTTCATCTATCTAATCTCCCATCGCATCAAACCCAGTTTCAGCTTTTCCAATCAAAAACAAATCCTCTAGTATTTGCAACATCAAAAAGGAAAACGCAAATAACTCGATCTGTGAGGCGAGTCCAAGGTAACGTTGTGAAATATTATAATGGTATGTTTTGTATTATTATGTCAATTTTTTATTGCTGCCATTTCCGGATACACAATATTTTGATTTAATGTAACAGAATTATAGATTTAACATCTCATTTAAATAAATTATTTAGTCACAGATTCGGCTGTTGTGTTTCTAGCATCCGCTTCGTAGAAATTCATGTTTTGTTCTTATTCTTAGTACTCGTAAACCTCTAGATGACATAATCGTGATGAACGATTATTAAATACTTAATATTTACAAGACAAATTAAGTTGTTCTCAAAATAACAAGATGAACACTGCGCAAATTTAAATTCTTTGCTGTGATGAATCACATTCGGGCATCCGTTATTCTTTGGAAGGACACAATTATTTAATAACCATAGGTAACGGGAGGCAATGCAAAGCAACAACATTGAGAGGGGTAACTTTTTGAAAACCGCAGTGCTTCGCCCTGGAGCCACTGCTTTGGAATTATCTGTACAACCTGGGCATTGGTGTACAGGCAATAGCATATGCGGATGACCTAGTGGCGCTGTGGAGCACAACGAAAACGGATCAATCACGCATAGAGGAAACTGGGCCCCTAACAAAGTGAAGACCTGAATAGGAAGCAAGGACCTCTAGTTGGCGGCCGAGAAAACTGAAGCTATAATCGTCAAGGGTCGAAGGGCCACAGACCACATTATAGTTTTGTCTTGGAGGGAAAAATAATCTTATCTGCCTTAAAAGGAAACTACTTAGTAGTAGTCCTACTGTAACGTTTCAATCAACTGATTGAACGCTACACCAAGCTCCGCTTGGTATTTGTCACTCGCACTATATATTTCTACAAGCGACCCTACTATCGTCAAATTATTTTGTTCAACTCTTCCAAGGTATTTAAGCCGATACAAATTTGTACTCGCCCTTTTCTCCACCATAACTGCAAATGAGCAACAATATCCGCACAAATTGTGTTTGTGTTTAGGCCGTTAGATATACGGGTAAGTTTGATTATCTAGTTTTAAGCCTAAGTTTTTACTAATTTCTTTTGCACAGCAGATACCTACTTTCTTCCTTGAAATAAAGCTAAAAACTTTTCTAATTTTATTTCATTTTATTGGTATATAATATATTACTTTATTTCATTTACATAGTTATAATATCTTATTGATAGAATTCTTCCTGTTTCTATTTACTTTTAATAATGCATAATAATCAGAGATTTTGTTGAGATCTTTTTTTCTTTTGATACTCAGCTTTATTTCTGATCAGGCTTTTCTTTTGGGAGAAAACTGATCTTTGTATGAACTTTTCTAGCCCCTACCTTGGGAATAAACCTGTAGGCAAACACTACCTGGGGAAGCAAACTGTAGCCCACCCTACCTTGGAAATCAGAACTGGCTCGCAACAGCCCACAGTATCCTGAATCCAACTACAGATGCATCAGAAGAATGGTTTCTACAAGAGAGCCCTAAACTTCCCACAACTACCGACAGCAACAAGTTCTACAGAGATTGGAACCCTCTCTTGAGAACTGTGTGACTGACTCCTAAGGGAAGATTTAAAGCTGAGTACTATTATATCTTAATACTTTTTATACCGGTAACCATCAGGGTCCTCTATCACAGTTTTGGAAAATTAATTTTGTTGCCTAAATAATAGAATGGTTTTTGTTAATTTTTTTATTTGAATAAATATACTGTATTTAGCATGATTTGGTAGACTTTATATTTCCTGTACCTTTCTGGGATGGGTGTGAAGAAAGAATGAACAGGGAACGAACCCAGGGCTGAGCAGTCGGGCACAGCACCATTTTGATGGATGAAACGGTGGACGTTTTTCTTTTGAATATCCTAAGGGATATTCGAGGAATTTCTCCCCTCGTCTCTCCCAGCAGCGTGGTGTTGCTTAATGTCCTGGTCTTGCTATGGTCACGACGTTACACTACATGCGGGGAGGCACGTTTAATACACCATTCGCAAGATAGACAAGAGGACTGCGGTGCTAACAAGGAGTATGCCCAATGGGGAGGACCCATGAGAATATGGGAGGATCAGAGAGACCAGTGCAAAAAGGAGTGGTTTTAATGGAAGCGGTCCACTCTACGATACTCTATGCGGCACCGGTATGGCAAAAATGCTTTTACTTTAGGAAATATAGGAGGATGCTACCGAAAGCCCAAAAACAATAACTACTAAGTGTCGCACTAGATCGCGGCTGTGTTACCCATCCACCTTAAAGTGAAGAAAAGGGAGGAAACCTATAGTACGTATGAGCAGAAGTGCGGAAAATTTCAAGATCTTGTCTTGATTTTAAGACAAGGTCAAGACAAGAAGTAATTTTAGATTTCAAGACAAGACAAGAAATTTTATATCAATACCAAGATCTCTTGTCAAGAAAACAAGAAATCTTGATATACAAAACAACAAAGATAACATTATTTTAACATAACATAACATATTTTAATTTATTGGACACTTTTTTCCTAAAACGATTTACAAAAATGTAAATTAAAAATAATAATTAATGATACTTACCTAATTATGTTGAAAATAAAATTGCAAACTAGATTTTATTTTAAATAACAAATTTAGCACATTTTTAAATCGGAATAATTGATAAGCCATGAATTAAGGCAGATAACACTTCTCATGGAATCAACGCCTAGCAGATTTCTTGGCTTTGTTATTGTTAAAGCTGCTCTTGAAAATAGCATTTCCGCAGGTACAGATGTTGCTGTCGTTCCGAGAAAATCCTTGGCCATTTTCGATAATGACGGGTAGATATTTTCGTGTCTTTTTCACCAATCAAGTATATTCTCAGACCAATATATTCGGCTCTAGGCTCATTTATGTATTTCTCAATTTCATACTTCAAAGATTGTAAGTTATCATTGTCAGCGTTCTTAAATAGGTAAGTAATATCTAAATCAAATTCGTTATCTTTTTTTTTTCAGACTAAGTGCTGGCTGTGGTATTGGATTCTGTAGATGTAGATCATTCTGGGATTTATTAAAATAGTAAGCTTTAAATATTTCTTCAAATTTTTGTACTGCTTCTGATTGTAGAAGTTTTCTCCAAGATGAAGAGGAAAATGCTTCTACTTTATACCAAGGATCCAAAATAAGAACTATACAGTATATCCAATTAGTTTTGTTATAGTGTTTCAGTATTTATCTCTCGCAGCTTGAATGAAGTAAATTAATTACTCGTCGGTAGTGTCTCTATCAATTTAATTATCAAGTTAATGAGCCCAATATTTCCAGTTTAGTCCTGTCGCCAAGGGGGGTACAACGGCCTCCTGTATTCAGATGGACTTACCCAAGTTTTTTTTATGTATTTTGGCCTGTAGAACACGAATTTTTTGGGTAACAGTTGATCCGGATGTCGATAAGATTGTTATAAACCAAGAAGTTGAGGAATCACATAACAGCGATTTCTCGCAAAACAAAACATTTTTTTGTATTTTTTGGGCCATTCTAACCAAAAAATGTTCCTACAAATTTTTTCTTAGGATGCATAGTTTTCGAGATAAACGCGGTTGAACTTTCAAAAAATCGAAAAATTGCAATTTTTGAACCCGAATAACTTTTGATTAAAAAATAAAATAGCAATTCTGCTTACCGCCTTTAAAAGTTTAAGTAAAATTTTATCTGTTTTGAATATTTGCATTGCTAAAAATTTATTTTTTGATTGTTAAAAAAAGCTATAAACACATAGTGTTTCCCGTGCCTAATACATGCGTTTTAATGCATGCTACGTAGAAATAGCGCCGCTTGCACTTTTACCTCCTCTACCTACTCATTCGATTTTAAATGAGAAATCATTGAAAACATCACTCAAGCACTAGGTGTTTATAGCTTTGTTTTAACAATAAAATAATAAATTTTTAGCAATACAAATAATTAAAACCGATATAATTTGACTTAAACTTTCAAATGCGGTAAGCAGAATTGCTATTTTATTTTTTAATCAAAAGTTATTCGGGTTCAAAAATTGCAATTTTTAGATTTTTTGAAAGTTCAACCGCGTTTATCTCGAAAACTATGCATCCTACGAAAACATTTGTAGGAACATTTTTTGGTTAGAAAGGCCCAAAAAATATAAAAAAATGTTTTCTTTTGCAAGAAATCGCTGTTATGTGATTCCTCAACTTCTTGGTTTATAACAATCTTATCGACATCCGGATCAACTGTTACCCAAAAAATTCGTGTTCTACAGGTCAAAATACATAAAAAAATCTTGGGTAAGTCCATCTGAATACAGGAGGCCGTTGTACCCCACCTGGCGACAGGACTAGTTTGTAGAGACCGACCGAATGTGACTTTTTTGGCCGAAGCCGAAGCCGATGCCGAAGTTCGGCCTGAAGGATACCTTCGGCCGCTAAATATTTGCATTTATAGTAGGTATAGTCGATGGTCGATGTTTTGCCATTAATATTTAAGTAGTCAAAACACCAGTAATCTTGAGGTTTAACAAATACAATAAAATTATTATAGTTCCTCAGAATTTTACTACGTGAGAAATATTCAAATGAAGATCTTTGAGACATCTTGGCCTATTGTTAAAATTTATATCCTACCTACTACCTGAAAGTTTGTAAAACGTTTTGGTTTATTAGGGTATAAAATAGGGTGTAAATATTTTTCAAAGTATCAAAGGCTCGCCGAAGTATATTGTTTAGAGATTATTTATATAGTATAGTATACTCGGAGCATTTTATTGTTCCAACTTCGGCGAAACCTTCGGCTTAGTTTTGGCCGAAGCCGAATTTTGGCCGAAGGTTTAAATATTGGCCGAAGGTGGCCGAAGCCGATGCCGAAGCCGATTAATCGGTCGGTCTCTACTAGTTTGTCTAAAAGTAAGTTTACTAAAATTACCACCAATGGGCGTGTGCAATATTTTTCCTTTCGAGCCTTCGAGTATTGAAGAAAGCGTTTTAAAGCTTCTCAGATACTGACAAAATTTACTAATCAGAACCCATTCTTTATCTAATATTTTGCATTTATTTAGATTTTCGATTGGGACTCCCCCCAGTGGCCGTGCCAGCGTTCAAGATCTTGAAATTTCTTGATCCTGAAATCTTTCAAGATTTTCAAATCTTTGTCTAGTTAAGACAAGATATAAAATGTCAAGAAAACGTCAAGACAAGATTTTTTCAATTTCTTGATTTTTTCTGAAGACAAGACAAGAAGTTGTTGTCAAGACAAGAATTCTTGTCTTGTCGACCCCAAGCGGTGAGAGAGACTAATTACTTTTTCACCCAGTTCCTAATAGAGCACGGCTCCTTCAGGGCATATACCATAATGCAGGTAATATTGAAGACGATAGCTCGAATTGTTAGAAATAAAGAAATATTAGAGTTAGAGAGGCATCTCCAGTAAAGATAAGAGAAATAAAGTGAAATAGAGAGATAGAGAAAGAGAGACAGAGAGAGATGGGTTATTCATGTGATGCACCGGTCTGGAAAGGAGCTATCGCATGTGTAGTCCGGATGAGGGTGTGGATTTTGATTATGTACTTTAGTAGGGTATCTAAGAGCACTACTTCTCTGGGGGGATTGCGTGTAGATGAGCCTTCCACCCTGAATTCAATACACACCAGGTCATAATATTTACCAGCTTCTTTCCATAAAAAAGTATGTTCTGTTGTACTATCGAACAGATGCCCTTTCTTTACTTCCAGTCCCATTTCTTATATTCTTGAATAATCCTGCATGTTCTTTACTCGATATCGTAGTAGTCCTATGGTAAAACTGTCTGGTCATCAATGTCATCATAACCAATACTTTTAGAGTGCTTCTCGCTTTATCGACATTAATACATTAATCTGCTCCAAATATATTTTTTTCCAAAAACTTACAAAAGAAATTTCCTGAGAGGAAACTCTATTTTTTCTATAGCACGAATCACATAAAAGTAAACATCACGCCTTCACTATTTTGCGAAATAGTGAAGGGATGATGTTTACTAGTAGAGCACAGAGATGTTTACTACCAAGGCACACTAGTAGAGACTAAGTAAATAAGAAACATAAGGAAATGTGATTACAAATCTTATTATGCCCTTCTTCTTCTTCGTCTAGCCATTCACGTCCACATCTGAACATAAGCCTCTTCAAGTCTTCCTTTCCATTGTTTTTTGTTGTACGCTACTTGTAGCCAGGGTCTTTTGTATTGGTATGGTCTCCAGGTTAAAATTATTGTTCTGTGCCATTTGATTAGATCGCTCCTAGCTACATGTCCAGCGTATTCCCATTTCAATTTTAATGATTTTTGTACCACATCGGTGACTTTGGTTTTCTGTCTTATCCATGTGTTTGTTTTCCTGTCCTTAAGTGATATGCCAAGCATTGCTCTTTCCATCGCGTATTGAGTGACTCTGAGTATGTTCATATTCTTTTTTTGTGATTGTCCATGTTTGTGTCCATGTTAATATCGGAATAATGCATGCATCAAAGATTTTAGATATAAGATGTAGTTGAATTTGCTGATTTCTGAGTATATAGTTCAGTTTGCCGAATGATGCCCATGCTAACTTTCTTCTTCTTTTTATTTCTTCCGTTTGAATTTCCCTATTTAGTATTATTTTTTGTCTTAAGTATATATATTCTTCAACTTTTTCTATAACTTTGTCGTTTATTATTGTCCCGGTTTCTTCGGAGTGCATGACTTTTGTTTTGTTTAAATTCATTTTCAGTCCTATTTTAAAAGATTCTGTGTGTAGTTCTGAAAGCATGGTTTGCAGTTCTTGTAGGTCAGTAGCTATCAGAATTAGGTCATCCGCAAATCGTAGATTACTGAGGTAGCGGCCACTGATGTTTATTCCCTTATATTTCCAATTTAGATTTTTAAACACGTAATAAACGTGTCGAAAGCTTTTTCGTAGTCTACAAATGCCATAAAAACTGGAAACTTGTATTCGTTACATTTTTCTATTAATATTTTTGTGGTTAACAGGTGATCGGAAGTTGAATAGCCTCTTCTAAAACCTGCCTGTTCATATGGTTGGTATTCATCTAATTTCCTTGTTAGTCGGGTAGTTATGAAAACAGGTGTGACAGTAGACTGATGTGCCTGTAGTTTTCCAACTTTATCACCTTTCTTGTGTAATAAGATTACTTTAGAGTTGTTCGAGCTCTTAGGGACTTTGCCCTGGTGTAAACAACAGTCTATAAGCTTAGTTACAATTGCAATGAGTTCCTGTGAGGTAAGAAACTCATTGCAATTATGCCCTACCTAGCTAGTATTTATGTAGTTATCGGTCTTTTGGTCGACAATATTCTCATATTATGTGTGTTCAAAATCATCAGATAAACAGTTTTCCAGCGACTGTAACTACCAAAAGATTTACCGGAAAAATAATATTGAATATCTACTCGTAGTATAAATCCCAAAAACTTCCTAGATAATTTTTTTTACGTCGGAAGTAATGAGGAAGACCGTGTATTCTAGAAACAAACTGTTAAAGGTTAACTTGGTTCCGGTCTTGTGTTTACAAATATTACAAAGTTTTACGAAACAAGGTAAGCACGCAACGTTTAGGTAACAGAAAAAACGGCCTTGAACTTGCGTAGGCAACCAATTTGTGTTGGTACATTAAAAATAGTTCTCAGAAAGCCTTGAATCGACGAAAAATGAGGCTATCAGAAGGGTTTTAAGAATACTTCAAGAGAAAATTTCGTTTATTAAAATTTTTGACTACAAATATGATTTCTTGGGAAAAAATAGTCTTCTTTCACTTGTGTACGTTCGATATTTATTATTTGGTATAACAATATACGAGGCTTGTTCAATTGAAACCCATGTTTGGCTCAGAAAATTTTTTTGGCAAATATATCTATAAATAACCACCACTACAAAGAAGGCACATATTCTATTGGGTCTACAACCGGTGTAGGAGTATACTCTGCTTTAATAATTCTTATGGCTGTTACTCGAATAATTCTTTTACGGTGTTTTGTACTTCGTCCAACTGTAAACGATTACCTTTTAGCGCCTTTTTCAGTTGCCCAAAGATGTGAAAATCACAAGGCAATAAATCGAGACTGTAGGGTGGATGCTCTAATATCCACCATCTCTTTTGATGTACATTTTGCTTTCACTACTTTGGAAACATGAGGCCGACAATTGTTGTGCAGAAGAATGACACCATGTGAGTGCTTATCTAGAATCTAAACGTTTACGTAAGATAATGTAAAATAATAATGACACCTATATTCGTCGCCAGTAATTATTGACGAAAGAAAGTCACTACTGTTTGGTCTGTATTCCGTGCATGAATATAAACTGCTTTACATAGAATTTCAGATACCCTCATATATCTTCAAAATTGAGAAGACATTTAGAGAAACTGGATACGTGAAACATGTTGCAAGTGCTGCTCGTATACTAATAAACGGTAATAATATATAAACCTTAATGTATTATTAAAAGGGGCAAAGAATTCTCAAATTAATTTAAGGCAAAATTGCAGCTGATACAAAAATTTCAAAAAGGTCTGTGATACACACTGGGTCTATGTTATATATTATATACTGATATTGATATAATATAAGATTTATGTAATCAAAATCCACGCTTCATTCGCCAAATCCTTTTTTTTTTTGATACGGCAACCTTGTATTTACAGGGAACAGTAAATCGGCAAAGTCAAAATATTGGATCGTCCTCCAATATCTCCAGATCTTACACCATTTGATTTTTTCCTACGGGGTAATTTAAATCAAAAGTTTTTCATCGATCGACCACAAAATTTACAAGATTTAAAAAATATAATTAGATTGGAAATTGATAATATAAAATAACATGTGACTTATTGCATACGATTTTCGCTAGTTATATGTACTATTATGGGATTGAAAATTGAGGAGTAGAGATATTAAATGTACGATGAAATCAATATTTCAGAGATTATAGAAAGTAAAAATACCCCGAACTGCCTGGAATTAACCTAAGGTAATCTTAGTCATAAATAATCTCTTGTGTAAGTATAAATAGTGCTGGTACAGTGAAAAGAAGTTAACGATGGTTTTTTCCTATAAGCCATAAAGTGTTCCGTAATCCGGGTTTGCACCATGAACAGAACAATAAAAATAGTTAATAAGTAAATGGTTTTCGGAATCTGTAATTACCCCATAGAAATTAAGTGTCTTTGTAGAAATAATATGAAGTAGGAAATTTTGTAGGTATTTATGATTTTATGTGGGAAGTGGTATGCAAATTTCTGATTGGCCGAGATTTTGTAAAGGGATGAGATGGGTGTGTATACTGAGAGGTTGGATGGATAAAGAGAGGAGAAGATAGTTAGTTAGTTCCAGTTTCTTAAAGTGAATGGTTGGTTTTCGAGGTGGTCTCTCGGGGAAGTAATTGATAAAGAAAAAGTTGTGAGTTGGTGAAGTAAGTGTGTCCGACGGTAGCTGATCTGGTACCAATTTGTAAGTAAACTTTTCCTAGTTGTATTATCCGGATCGCTGTTTATTTCGGAACGAGAGATTAAGTTTTTGGCGAGAGGAAAGGAAGCTGGCATCATTGGAAAGTGCCAATTACATAAGAGGCGGCTGAGAACTGATAGTTTATTTTGCATAGAACCAGGAATGGGACAACTCAAGGCAGAGGAAGCGTTTCAACGGGAGAAACATTCATAATTGATTTCAATTTGAGAATTTTGGGTCAAATAATATTATATCATATTAGTAACGTGTGAATACGTTGTCGATAGTCGAATGAGATCAAATTTGTTTTCAGAGGGGACGGAGCTGTGGAGAGAATTGGATAATTCATACAGTTTTTTTTTGGTACAATCGATATACTAAAATTGCATTAGAAAGGACACTGAATATTACTTGATTTGTTTATGTAGGATAATAAGCTCGATTTTAGATTGGAATTGTATTATATTATACATGCATTATTGAAGGTTCACGTACGTAGAACGATTATGTTTGATAAACATTGTATGCTAATGATATTTGGAGGTATTTTAATCAGTTTATTTTATTACATGATTTTCATATCATATTATGTTGTTTTATTCCGTTATTCTTTGGACCCAAACCATCGGCTGTAAAGTATAGATATTGAAGCACGAGTAAAACCTGAGATAACAAAATTGAAAGGTGTGATATGAATCATAAATCAAAAATTTAAATAATTTTTATATAATTTTTTTTGTAAAGTTTAAAGTTAAAATTCTTGATATCACATTAGTACTTCTTGTATATTACATATTTTCCATTGTCTTATTTATATTATTTGAAAGAATACATTCCGATAAATCCGACACTGTGTCCGGATGTTTAAGGGTCGCACCATACAATTAAAACTATAAGAGGAAGGAGAGCAAGGTCAGAATACACAAAACCATTAATTAAAAGGCTTTTATAGTGTGCCACATACAGGTTAATTATTGTTTCTCTATCAACGAGTATGACACTGAAACGGAATATAAAATATTGGTTTTTAACGTAATTTGGGATACTTATTTCATTGTATAGATCGGTATTTATACACAATTAAAAAAATTATTTTAATTAATAGGAGTGTGGAAGTTTTTTGAAGTTATACTTCTTTACCGGCGATAGAGGGTGATTTTTTTATATGTTAAAACCTATCAGCCCGGCGCATGCGCATTATAACTTTGTTCTGATTGGATGTTCAAATGACATGTCAAAAATTATCCGATATGGCAGCTGTGGTTTGGAGGTAAAGGTAAAGGTAAACAAATGTATAATATATTAGTTTTATTGTTGTGAGGACAGAAACAAAAAAGTTTATAATATTGTAGTGACTTTTAAATAGTTTTTAAAAGCAACAGGTACGTAATAATTGTTAATGTATCATGGATATAAACCTACCTATTTGATCTGCCAAAATACATAGTATGTAATACTTTTATTTATATAATTTGATTACCATCAAAATTTCTATCAATATTCACCTAATATATTGTTTTTTTACTCTATGTTTTGTTGTATTTTTTCAATTCTAAATCATTTCAATTCAAAATTAAAATAATTTGATCAATTTTCAAAATATCAAAATATCACAAGTTTAATCCGTTTAGTTAGTCGATCTTCGTAAATAATGACACATAGTGCCCGTGGCTAAGCGGAGAAGGCGAATGAATTCCAATACCAACCGCTCTTATCAGCGCTGGTTCGAGTCCCAATAGAAACTTTCTTTTTTGTTTTTTTTAATACATTTTATGATTGTAAGTATATTTATTATATAATTGTATTTTCAGAAAATACGTATTTAGTTAAAAAAATTTTCGACAATTAATGTTCAGACATCATTTGTGGCTTGTTTAATGTGTTTGTGTGTGTTTTATTCTTTTATTATTTTAATTTTTGGCACTGTTCTAATAAAAATGTTTGAGAAGTAGTAAGTATAAATTAGTTTAATATTTAAACAAAATATAAATAAAAAGTATATTAATTTCGTTTAAATCATATAATAGAAGTATAACTTCTTACGTGCGTACAAAGTACACACACATTCTTTTTTTTTTGATTTTTTTTCTAAATTAAATACCAAAGGAGAAAATCGCTCAAGTACAACGTGAAACGAAGAAAGTTAAAGCAATTTTTTGTCTTTTGTTGTATGACTACGAATATTTTAAGGTCTGGCAATAATGCGAAATGATATCTTGAACATATATAGGGTACATTCCATGTCAAATCACTCAGGCAAAAAATTTTGGATCTCCGATTTTTCTGAAAATTGGTATATAGCTTCTGCGGGACGTAAAAATAAGATATTTAAGGTCAAAAAATCTTCTTTTTTCTCAAAATGTTATTTTATGCGATTTTACAGTGATTTTGTGTTTATTTAAACAAATTTGCATTTTCTGTCGTAAAGTATCAATCAAAAACATAATATTTTAATAGAAAGGACTCAAAAATGTCATTATATGGCATTATAACAAGTTATTTTGAATCAAAACAAGTTTTTGATCAAATTTTATAGTGTAAAAAACGTTAAAATACCGTTTTTTACATTTTCCTCCATTCCCAAAATACATCATCATCGATTTGGCTGAAAATTTGCTCACAGATAGGACTTTAAGTGGTTAGAAGGATTTGAATTATATTACACTACCAATAAAGTTACATGCAATAATATCAGACTCAAAAGTATATATTAGTCCAGTCGGGATAGCCTTTGACCTTGAATGCCAAGCTGCCCAAAGTTTTATTTTTCTGATCTTTAGGGGAGTCAATAGTAGCTTAAATTTAAAATCACGAATGAATTCCTCCGTTACGTTAGCCGCCATCTTGATTTTAAAGGAGAACCTATTTTGCTCAATATCTCCGCCATTTTTAACTTTTCGACAAAAATGGTAGGAACTGAAATTGTTCCAAATAAATCTTATTTACAATTATTACAATTTCTTTTTAACAATTTTTGTCGTGAGGTCGATATTTTAGAGTTAATTGTACTTACAGTAGACGCCTATATTTTTGACTATAATATTGCATGTAACTTTTTTGGTATTGTAATATAATTCAAATCCTTCTCACCACTTAAAAGTCCTATGTTTTGTCTATCTGTGGGCAAATTTTTGGCCAAATCGATTATGATGTATTTTGGGAATGGAGAAAAATCTAAAAAACGGTATTTTAACGTTTTCTACACTATAAAATTTGATCAAAAGCTTGTTTTGAATCAAAGTAACTTGTTATAATGCCATATAATGACACTTTTGAATCCCTTCTATTAAAATATTATGTTTTCCATTGATACTTTACGATAGAAAATGCAAATTTGTATAAATAAACACCAAATCACTGTAAAATCGCATAAAATAACATTTTGAGAAAAAAAGAAGAAGAAGATTTTTTGACCTTAAATATCTTATTTTTACGTCCCGCAGAAGCTATATACCAATTTTCAGACAAATCGGAGGTCCAAAATTTTTTTTGCTCCAAAATTGAGTGATTTGAAATGGAATGACCCATAGACATGCTTGCACCTACTGAACAGAAAAATGTGGAAATAATGGAAGACTTATACATATAATCAAATATATATAGTATTCGAAAATATTCCTAATTATTACGATGTGAAAAGAGTGCTAGGCGATACTACTGCAAAAATAGGAAAAGAAAAAATATATCCTATAGCGTATTTCAAACATGCTATTCAGTGTACAAGGATAGCCCCATCCGAACTAAATGAGAATTTTCTGACAACTTTGCCGGTTTTCACGACAGAGACCGTGAAAGGTAGTATTAGGCAGGTGCTTGTAGAGGATTATCGCTATTAACTGCTGTGAAATACTGAAGAAGGATCTATTTATGATAATTCACAGAATAGCAAACCCGCTTGCAATTAGTGTTGCCAATGCAAGACCAAGACGAGACTTAGACAGTCTTGGTCTTGGTCTTGCGTCAATACACCTGGCCTTGGTCTTGGTCTTGGTATTGCGCTCTCGGTCTTGGTCTTGCAGCAAGAGTCTTGCAAGTCTCGCAGTTACACATTAGCCTATTGCTATTCTTTAAGCGTTACTTTAGATCTTAGAACAACGTAGGTACAGTGCACATATTCTAAAGGTGACGGTGGGGCAAGCCGTCTATTCGCAGTATTATAGTCGGTTGATGAGTGAGAAAGTATTCAAAATCATGAAATCACAAATTTTATATTATTTGTTATTTCATTATTTCGAATGTGTTCTCTCTTTACACCGACTATAATACTGCGCATATACGCCATCCCCCACCGGCACCTTTAGAATATGTAAACTGTAACAGAGTAGGTAATTACATTTTAATCTTGAATTATCATAGCCATGGTAATGACTAACAAAATTAATAAATGTCTAAACTGACATTGTGTAAGGTATGAACTCACGATCTAAGCGATCCGTGCCTATACTCTAACTAACAACTATATACCATGGCCCACGGGAGACAGTCTGTTTCTTAATAAACGTTTGCATTTAATAAGCTTACATGTGCTAGAACATGGTTAAAATACAAAAAACCAAATTAATGACAATGACATAAAGTTGACTGTATTTTAAAGAACATCTAGTTCGAACATCAAATCTAGAAAAGGATTGATCGACCCTCACCTTATATGAAATGGAATAAAAGAGTTATGGTAGGGGAGTCCAAGCGGGGATTTTTGCAGTTACTCGAGCGCGTCAGATTATCATATGGGTAGAAACCTGGTACCCTGCATATGTACCTCTACCATATATTGGCTCTTAACACAGGGGAGTTCGTTAAGCCGGGGCCCGAAAAAAAATCTATCCTTAAAAAAACTCGAAATTGTCAGATTAAGATAAGGTAAGTTAAGTACATGCAAAAAAGTGTATATTTCAAAAATCTGACGATTTGAGCCGGGCGTAAGGAAATGGGCGAGTCCCAAAGTTTCACAAGAAAAAAGCGAATATTTCGCGAAATGAATGGTTAATATTTTTAAAAAATCTATCGAATGGCACCAAACACGACCCCCCACGGAGGTTGGGTGGGGGGTTACTTTAAAATCTTAAATAGGAGCCCCCATTTTTTATTGCAGATTTGGATTCCTTACGAAAAAATCAGTAATTTTTATTCGAAACATTTTTTCGAATTATGCATAGATGGCGTTATAATCGGAAAAAACGATTATTGGAAATGGAAAATTAAATTAAAAAATGGCAAGCGCCCACTAAAATGGAAAATGTTACTTAACTTTTTTTGGTTTTAGGACCTACTCTTCACAACCCAAGAGGTCTCCAAAGCGCTCGTGTGACTGCACATTTAGCATACTTTGCTCCCCTTTATTTAAATAAAAAGTAAAATACAATACAAATTAAATTACAGAACAGTCGCAATTATTGCTTTGATTTTACTTTATCATTATATTAATTTTTTAATCAAGAATTAATACAAAGATTCTTTTATACTCGTTACTATCCAATACCCTAAGTAGGATATTGTTGTGTGTCTCGAATGATGTGTTTAAATTTCTTTATCAAAAATATACATATCGAAAAGGTAACATAATCTGTTTCGTGATTAACAACGAGACATATGTGTCGGTGTCAGAAACAATGTCAAAGAAACTTGTTGTTCATTATGTTCAATATAATAGAAATAGACTGTTATTTGATAGTTAGCCGCGATTTTTCAGCAAATTTTGGTTTGTTTAACCGATATCGCACACTCAACACAAACGATGTTTAGTCTTAATAATTTGGGCCGACAAGATTTATTATATTATTATATTTTTTTATCAGCTAAGCTAAGATGATTTCTAAACGATTAGACGGCGGCTATTGGGGCGCCTATTATCAAAATCTGGACAATTAATTTCAGAGCGAAAAAATCGTCTGCTGTTAAAGAATATTTAAAATGTTTTATTTTTACATTGTAGTTTTATAACCTCTGAGTACGTATCAAATGTGCCAAGTTTTCTTTTAATGGATATTTTGATTGGCTATGCATGCTTATGGTATTGTTCGTAATGCGCGTAAGTCCAATTTTCCAAATTTTTGTTACAGATTTTTTTGCGTCTCATAGAGCCTCTATGCATCTAAGCATATACCCGAACTACTATACTCCCTAAAACGACATTCGGTCCTAACTGCAAGACGCAAGAGTCTCGCAGGGCCAGTCTTGTTCTTGCTCAAATCTTGCACGGTCAATTTTGGTCGTGGTCTTGCTAAAATGCAAGAACAAGACCAAGACTGCAAGACCAAGGCCGATTTTGGGCAACACTACTTGCAATATACAACCATACTGATTCTAACCTTTGAAACGGAGAATAGGAAAATATAGTCTGTGTAAAGTAACCAACGAAACTGGTCACCACCTAAGAGATTTCGCAAAACAAAGAAATATGATCATTATGAGCACGAATTTCCAACACGAAATAATATACCAAGCAACATGGAGATCGCCAAATGGGGAAACCATAAATCAAATCGATCATATTATGCTGGTCGAAAAAGAAATGGAACAATCCACAAGGAAAAATAATTTCCTGTAGTCGGCTGTACACTATTAATCACACAAAATTAATTTAAATCCTTTATAAAAGGTATATTTAATTTAAAAAATTCCTTTCGAGGTACATCACAAAACGTTTTCAAATTAGAGTTCATCATCAGTGTTGCTGGCAGGTTTTACATGCCTGAGCCACCAAAATATAGGGAGTCAAAACCAGGGGCGGTTTCTCCATTGGTTCACTTGTGCAGTGAACACCCCTTAAAAGTTCATTTAAAATACAATTTTTTTAAATCTCATAAATATTAGATTATTAAAATATTTTTTTTTAATCTCATAGAATCATTAAAATTTAACTTTATTTATTATTCATATTTACTTGCTCTACGCCGCTGGATGCACGTGGCAAAGTACAGATACTATACTCTGGTGCAGAATTCAAATTGAACCAGCCAGTACTAACTTACCCCTGTGTTAGAAAGAGAAATCTTAAAATCGGTGAAAAAGCATTTCGCCTATCTAAAACAGTGAGGATTTGTGCAGTGCACACAGAGACCAGTGCAGCGTTTCAGTTCACAGTTTGGAATTTTCTGTTGAGGGAGTTAGTTAAATACGGTTAAATCTTAAATACAATATTAATAGTTTTATGATGGAGCCTTATTCAGTGGAATTTATAAAAGAAAATGCAAATAGTTTTGAAAATCGACTTCTTATAAAAACGAATGGTCAACTTCGGCCGGATATAGGTACAAGAATGTGCTATAAAAAACAAAAAGTTTAAATGTTGCTTTAAAGTTGAACAATATAAAAAAAACTGCGTGGTTGTGCGGATGTGATAAACTACATTCTTTTCAAAGAATGAAACTATTTCTTCAGAGTGGACAAAAATGGGCGTTCTGGATTTATCTCATTTATCGACAAAAATTAAAAAACACGGATCTTCCCAAATTCATTAAAAAAATGAATTGCAACTCTCAGATATTGGCAATACTGATGTTCGCCAATTATTATGTAGATTCTGGGTCTAGAAAAAAACGCGCCTTGCATTTTACCTCAATGGTGGCGTGGAAATGAATGCATTATTTAATCGAAATTAGTTACAGATTTTATGTATACCTACCATATATAAATAATAAAAAATGATTAATATTCCACATTTAAACAGGCGAAGCACTCACTATTGATACTTTTTTAACGAACGCCTATGCAATAAGTGAATATATAATTTGGTGAGAACCAGGAAAGTATAATAGTTTCACTAATCCGCTTAGGTCCCGCTGGGTTTTTTTCCCCAAAAATTTTTCGGCTGTGCCGCAATTGCCCGCGGCTTTTATTCACCGTTTCTATAATTACATTCCTTAATTGAACATCCTTTTTAAATTACCACGAGCCGCCACTGGTCAAAACCCTTTAAATGTTTTACAGTTGTAGAAAATTTACCTGTTGATATGAAATTAAGTGTGATGTTTAAAATATTCCTAGATTTTGCATCAAGCAACATAGGACCCCACCACAAGTGGGTTGCTAGTTGCTACAGACTCTAAATAGCAAAAATGGAAGGAATTTAGCAAATGACGAGGAAAACCTAAACAGATAAAAAGAATACCTCGAAGAGCTTGTAAATGTCTCAAGATATATTATATTCACAGCTACAACCATAAATTAAACATAAAAAATAATAAATTTAAAAATGCACTTTGATAAGTATATCTTAATAGTTATTGTTTACGTCATAAGCATGTTATTTACATGAATTTAAATAAATTCAGCAAAAGTATTTTAAAATATTTTTGAAATATTAAGTCATTTATACTCATTAAAAAATATTTAAAGGCATTTTTGCATCTTCTTTGAAAAATTAAAAATACAATTATTGTGGTATAATATGTAGATTTTAAATGCCCCGTTACGTTGCATAATTTTTAAGTAATATAAACGGGTTCCCCTTTACTAAGTATGCATGTTGTCAACTTTAAAAATGATAAACACCTACTATAGTCTGTTCGCTAAACTCAGACGCAACTTTCAGATATTTTAGTCGGTAATTTTCCCAATTTTAGTAAAATTGGCAAAAAATAATTACTAAATAGTTAATAATCACTAAATAGTTAGTAATTTTGCCAATTTTTGCAAAATTGGCAAAAAACAAAAAATTATCGACCAAAATATCTAGCCAGTTGCGTTTGAGTTTAGCGAACCGACATATCAATAATTTTATTAATGTTAGTATTTTTACGGTTATTATTTATACCAAATATGCTAAAAACTCAACAGTAATGGAAAAACAGGTATAATTTAGAAGATGGGATGAAGGAATCAATATGAGAGGCAGAAAACACACAGATGACACACTTATACTAACAGCAAATGAAATCGAAATGACCGAATGGCTAAGCCGGATAAGCAAAGAATTCGGACTTAAGATCAACACTGCAAAAAACAAAAATAATGATCGTAGACAGGGCAAATGATAATTTACTATCTCCTGCACATACACCAAGTGGCGAATTTCAAACGTCCATCAAGTTAGCAGAACAAAGTCAGCAGAACACACTTATTATAATTAAGTGTAAATTAAATGCAAATTTAATGTTCCGAGCAAAAATTTATTGCTCTTTTAAAAGTTATCGCATGTTCTGCTAACTTGATAATCAAGCTAGCAGAACACTAGTTCAAAAATTTGATAAATCATTTATAATTGAATGCCAAAGTATTCTCTGGATTAAATGCTAATTTAATGTTCCAAGAAAAAATTTATTGCTCTTCTTCTTTAAAAGATATCGCATGTTCTGCTAACTTGATAATCAAGCTAGCAGAACACTAGTTCAAAAATTTGCTAAATCATTTATAATTGAATGCCAAAGTATTCTCTGAATTAAATGTAACTTTAATGTTCCAAGAACAAATTTATTGCTCATCTTCTTTAAAAGTTATCGCATGTTCTGCTAGCTTAATTATCAAGAAGAGATTCCTAACCTGGGTAGATTATTTCCGCAACTATACATACATAAGTTATTATATAATTATATATTTAAATTCTGAAATTGTAATTCTAATATAATAGAGGTCTGGATCCCGCGTATGAAAAAAAAGTTGATTAATAGCAAGCTGAAAATTTGTTAATAGCTTAAAGGTGTCTAGTCGGATCATCTTTGATACTGGAACAGGGGCAGTTTTAATTGTGGAACAGGTTAAAAATTTGGAACGGTCAGACCACGAAAACGGCACATTTATTTTGTCCGACAGAACAGACCTTAACTCTTTGAACAGAGATTAAACTCTCATGCAAAAAGACTGCTATTTATCACCAAATGGGCGTTTTAATGAGTGGAACATTTAGAATATGTCAAATGACAGGAATTATGACAGGTGATAAATAGCAGTCTGATTTTTGCATGAGAGTTTATTCTCTGTTCGGAGAGTTTAAGACTGTTCTGTCGGACAAAATAAATGTGCCGTTTTCGTGGTGTGACCGTTCCAAATTTTTAACCTGTTCCACAATTAAAACTGCCCCTGTTTCAGTGTTCCCATATATCAAAGTTTCTCCGACTAGACACCATTAAGCTATTAGCAAATTTTCAGCTTGCTATTAATCAACTTTTTTTTTATACGCGGGATCCAGACCTATAAAGAAAGTCAAATTATCTATGTAACTTGATGGAAATTAATGCTAACTATTAATTAAGTATGTGAGCATAAAACAAACAGTTTTTAATTTGCACTAAAATTATTTTTCACCTTGGCATATATTTTACTAAATATTATCTTTCTAAAAAGGATAATTGCACACTAAATATCTGTGAGTTGGTCCTAAAAGGGCCAATGTCAAGTTGTTTGCTGTTTTGTACAGCTTTTTGTTAATTTAATGTTGACAAAACAAAATCGCAAAAAATTGGCATTGGCCCTTTTAGCATCAAGCCACAGATTTATTGCATTGCTAGAAATTGTATTTAAAAGAAAAATTTTGACTTCTTAGGTAATGAAGCATTTAAAAGCAGATCTGTATCTGCTTGGATTTGCTAATTTATCAGATTTAAATCAATTTCCTATTTTACGTTTTTGTTTTTGAGCAAAAATTTATAAAATTGTGATTTAGTTTTCAAGGAATTTTTATATGTTTAAAGAAACTCTTTATTAACATTATGTATTACATGTTGTTTCCAGAAAACAATGTTTTTTACAAAAAGGAAGATTAAAATAGACCAATAACTCTATTAGCCGTATTTCTAAGGAAGTCTAATTAGATGAATTCAAACAAATGTGAAATTTCTTAGCCAGGATAATATGCACACTCCTGGGGTGCTTCTTACTTGCGTCTTGTGTAATCAACGTAAGTAATGCATGTTATCTATATAAGTTAGCTTATTAAGTACATAGTTGTATATTAGCGCATTCTTCATTCATGGTGTGTACAAGTTATGTTTCTTCAAATGCTACTTGAAAATGAAACTATACCTACCCTTAAAAACAATTTTGAAGCCAATTTTAATGATATACGGTTTTAGCAAGACGAAGCTCCAGCTCATTTTGCTGTAAATGTTTCGCGTTATTTAGATCAGACATTTCCCTGGCGATGGATTGGTAGATTATGTAGTATTGAATGAACCCCCGTTTATCTGATTTGAATCCTGAGGATAATTTTTATCGGGGATACTTGAAAAGTAGAATTTATAAAACTACGTATTGTAGAGCTAAGGTAACGACTTATTATTGATGAATCCATATTAATTTCGACGAATTCTACCATCGTGTAGGATTAACAATGGAGGACACTTTGAACACTTGATTAGGTAGACATCAATTTAGCTGTAGTAAACTTTTTATCATTATGTTCAAATTTAGTTGTACATAGTTTGAGTCAAGAAATTTACTGAGACGATTAGATGTCTCTCAGTATTTGTTTGATCTTTTTAAGATGTTTGTGACTACATAAAATCGAAAGTATTGTATACGGTTGAACTGTTGTTGAAGTGGAGGTGTCAATAAAGGATGTTATATTTAAAAACCCAAGGTGAGTAAATATATCAGAAAGATGTTAAATCGGGCAATATTACAGGAATACATTGTCAAATATTTATATTGCAAAATAGTTGTATCCCCTTCTTGTAAAATTCGGACCATCCAATTTAAGACATAATTTTAGGCGTTTACAGACTTTTGGTTCACTCTGTACAGGGACGGAGGGACACACAAAAATCTAGACATTTGCCTTATAAACCCGAACTACATAAAAATACAAAAATAATAACTTATATTCATAAAGCTCCCTTAATTTTTCTAACTGGCTGGTTTACTGCGTTGAATTTGTCTGTGTGTGCTTTAAGCTTCATAGTCCAGAAAGCCACTGCGCATCCGCTAGGAAAAATATTCTAATTCGGATTTTTTGCACAATCCTACTCAAAAAGGACCCCTTTTAACAAATTTGCATGTTGCCAGGACCAAAAGGTGGTCAAAAATTTTTTAAACGTTTTTTTTTGTTTTTTTCCTAAAATTATTTTTTTTGGATGGAAAAAAGTTTTTTTTTTAGGTTTTTTCGATCATTCCAAACAGATAAGGTCTTTAGTGACTTTTCTCTAAAAATGATAGTTTTTGACATATAAGCGATTAAAAATTGAAAAACTGCGAAATTGGCCATTTTTAACCCTCAAAAACTATATGAAAAACTGAAAATTTGAATGTTGCCAAGGTAGGTAAATATTGTTTAAACATCGGTTGATGAAATCCCGAAGAGTTTTTTGCAATACAATATTCAAAACTCCTTTGTTTTTTAATTGTTAATCAAGCGTGCGCGACACTATTTTCCACCGACAGTATGGTGCAAATGAAAGGAATAAATTCATTATTTCGTAAACCAGCAACTTTAACGAAAAATCCCGAAACAGGTCGATTTTTATTTTTAAGTTATGATATTGTGGCATATATGGTATACTAGTGACGTCATCCGTCTGGGCATGATGACGTAATTGATGATTTTTTTAAATGAGAATAGGGGTCGTGTGGTAGCTCATTTGAAAGGTTCTTAAATTCTTTATTCAGTAATGTAGACATTTACATAATTATTTATACAGTGTGTCCTTCTACTTCTTTTTTTGTCAAATAATTTAATTTAATAAAAAATTTTTGGACACCCTCTGTAAATAATTATGTAAATGTTTATATTACTGAATAGAGAATTAAAGAAACTTTCAAATGAGCTAGCACACGACCCCTATTCTCATTTAAAAAATCATGGATTACGTCATCACGTCCAGATGGATGACGTCACTAGTATACCATATATGCCACAATATCGTAACTTAAAAATAAAAATCAACCGGTTTCCGGATTGTTCCTTAAAGTCGCCGGTTTACGAAATAACGAATTTATTCCTTTCATTTGCACCATACTGTCGGTGGAAAATAGTGTCGCGAACGCTTGATTAGCAATTTAAAAACAAAGCAGTTTTGAATATTGTATTGCATAAAACTCTTCGGGATTTCATCAATCGATGTTTAAAGAATATCTACCTACCTTGGCAACATTCAAATTTTCAGTTTTTCAAGTAGTTTCTGAGGGTTAAAAATGGCCGATGTCGCAATTTTTCAATTTTTAATCGCTTATATGTCAAAAACTATCATTTTTAGAGAAAAGTCACTAAAGACCTTTTCTGTTTGGAATGATCCAAAAAACCTAAAAAAACTTTTTTCCATGCAAAAAAAATAATTTTAGGAAAAAAACAAAAAAAACGTTTAAAAAATTTTTGACCACCTTTTTGTCCTTGCAACATGCAAATTTGTTAAAAGGGGTCCTTTTTGAGTAGGATTGTGCAAAAAATCCGAATTAGAATATTTTTCCTAGCGGATGCGCAGTGGCTTTCTGGACTATCATGTCAGCTAATATATTTTTATGTTTCAACAACTTTTGGAGCTTTTCTTTAGTTTTATTTCTTATTGTGGTAGGGGGAATTTTCCCTACCCGTCTATACGCCACTGACACTGGATAGTATTTGTTGATATCGTTAAAAATAAGTAAACTTTTTACACGAGAGGTAAATTTTCCAAAGTAAATATCATAGAACCTGGTTTTTAGTATTAAATTCATGTTTTTATGTAAAAGAGGTAGTTCCTTCGTTAATTGGATTCATAGCTAACAACTAAAAAACGTTTAAAACAAGTTAAACAGATGGGTATAACGAACTTTGAAGCTCCAGCTACTCTAGGAAAATCAATACCACCTCCAGTTCAACGTGCCGGAAACGGCACGAAAGGTGCAGATGTTTTTAGAAAAACTTTGAATGTTGTTACGTAAGTTCTCACACGGGCATCTCCACGTCTATATCACCAACGGGCTTTTCCAACTTGCTAAAATGTTCCTTCCTTGTTGTTAATGTGGAAATCTTTATTGGATAAGTTTCGTAATAACGAGACTATGCAGATGCAAGTTGTAGTGTAACAAGATGCAGGTATTAGTTTGATAGGAACTGAGGTGAGTGAACTAGTAGGTGGTTATTTTGCATAATTATTTGATCACTTTAATCTTTTTTATTAACCGCACTTTTATTACAATCTCCCTATAAAATCACAACCTAAATTTTTAGATAGATAATAGAAAATAAGTAATAGGACTGACAATTTGTTATGACATATAGGCCTGGATCCCACGTACCAAAAAAAGTTGATTAATAGCAAGCTGAAAATTTGTTAATAGCTTAACGTTGTCTAGTCGGACGAACTTTGATGTACGGGAACACTGGAACAGGGGAAGTTTTAATTGTGGAACAGTTTAAAAATTTGGAACGTCAGATTACGAAAAGATCCCATGTATTTTGTCGAATAGAACATCAAATTGATTTGTTACCCTTTCATTAAACTCTAATGCAAAAATCAGACTGATATTACTAACCAACATGATTCCTGTCATTTGACATGCTCCTCATGTTCCACTCAATAAAATGTCCAGTTGGTGATAAACACCAGTCTGATTTTTGCATGAGAGTTTATGAAATGGTAACAAATCAATTAGAAGTTCTGTCCCGACAAAATACATGGAACGTTTTCGTAGTCTGATGTTCCAAATTTTTAACCTGTTCCACAATTAAAATTTCCCCTGTTCCAGTGTTCCCATACATTAAAGTTTGTCCGACTAGACACCGTTAAGCTATTAACAAATTTTCAGCTTGCTATTAATCAACTTTTTTTGGTACGCGGGATCCAGGTCTAATAGGGTTGAGGGATGCGCGCCTTTGGATGCACTTTAAGTTTCTCTGTATGTTTTTTGCAAGTCTTGATGGATGGCTTCATTGGTTACGAACCATGTAACTTCTACTATTGTTCTGAATATTTAGAAATGGGAATATCAAGAAAATTAATGCAGCTAACACAAATGTACGTAACAGACTCATATGCACACTGCACGATACCATTTATCATCAAGGACTCATTTATCATCATTATGCATCAAGGACTTAGACAATAAGACCCCTTATCACTGTTGCTATTCAATTTGGCCTTAAAATATGCAATAAGTAAAATAGCATCTGAGTTGACAGAGAGATTTGCGAATCGAGGATCAAAGCTATTATTGGCATTTGCTGATGATCTAAATGTAGTCGCTCATTCTACAAGAGACGTGAGAGAGGTGTGTTCACAACACGAGAAGAAAACAGGTAGTCTGGGTCTTCGAATAAATGAAGAGAAGACGAAATACATGTTAATAACCAAAAATTCAAGACCAAGATTTAGACAGAGGATAACCATTAATGACAAAAACTTCGAAGTAGTAAAAGAGTCTAGCTGGGGGGTCAATCACAGATGACAACCACGTACAAAAAGAGGTCTCAGCAGGGATAGCTGCGGGGCGGGGAATAGAGAATTATACTCCCTATCATCATTATTAAGATCTAAGATGCTAAAAAGACGATATAAATTAAAACTGTAAATATCAAAGTCAAATATTCGGAAATTGTTACATATGGAAGTGAAACATGGACTCTACTAGAGATTGTAATTGCTGGATCCAGCATCCAGCAATCCAGCTGGAACCATGCGCTTTTTTACATGCTGCATCCAGCAAACCTTACTGAATCCAGCAGCGCGGATCCGCAAACGTGTCAAATTCGAAATAAGTTACTTAATGTCTTCATTAGCCTCTTTATTCAAAGCCGTGAGTGGGCAACTTGTCATTCTATCGCGCTGGCAGTAGCTCAGTGTACTGGAAAGTTTCTATAGCTTAAAAGTTTGTGTCGATAAAGCGTTGATATACATTGATTCTGCGATAAAATTATCTGCTGGTGAGTGGTCAATAATTAATCAATGAATTAATCGCTACTTTTAACCGACTGTAGAAGCTCTTTGCCACCATGAAATTGGTCTTGGACAAACTAAATAGCCAGGACTCTAGTCCTAATTTCGATCTATCGGAAACACTACGCAACAGAATCACGGAACGTCGTCTCTATGAGATTACAGGTACATTAGTGTATTTACAAAATCAAAAGAAGTATGACGAAGGACTAAACAATCCTGGTTACTCCCCATGCTGAAAAAGAATGCAATGTGATAAGACTTGATTCTAATAAATAAACAAGTAACTGTGGAACCAGTGCAAGAGATAATGAAAGAAGATGGGCCAACTAATCCGGAGCCCGTGAATTTTACTTTGGAACAAGAAACTTGAGATTGAATTGAAACCAAAAATAGAAAACATTTATAGCCAAAAAAACTGGTTCTCAAAAAGATTACGAAAATATTTGGGAAAGGAAACGGCGGTTTATGAGACCGAAGGAGTAAAAGGCGATCGTTTGTCAATGGTCTATAACTATTTGATGACCTTAAAACCGACCTGCACAGAGGCCGGAAGGGCTTTCACCGCAACCGGCTATATGTGCAGTTCTGTGCGAAGTAGGTAAGGCCTATGTTTTTAAGGTATCACTTTCAAAAAACTAAATAATTCATGTTTCTGTTGTTTAGAAATTTAGAATACAGGCAAAAAAACATTGAAATCGTGGTTTTATTTTGATTCCACGTTTTGCGGATTCAGGCCAATCTTGCAAAAATTCAGCTGGATTGAAAATGCTGCTGGATTGCAATCCCTAGACTCTACGTAAACGGGAAATTAATAAGTTGCTGGTATTTGAAAGAAATGTTCTCAGAACGAGATTTAACCCTGAAGAGATGAGTTGACAGGAGAGTGAGAATGCGCCGCAAAGTTGAATTGGTGACTCTGTATGGTACTGAAAACATCGTCAGACATAATATAAGACAAGCAGGTCATGTGGTAAGATCAGAGAAAGAAATAGAGTGTTTTTGAGAGACCAGACGGTGGAAGATCCTTCTCAGAAAAAGATGGAAGGATGATGTTCAAGCCGACTTATCTAGGATTGGGGTACAAGGTACAACAATAGAAAATGGAACCACAAGATTGTAAAAGATGTAGAACTATAGTGGATGTGGCAAAGACTCTTCCCGAGTTATAAAGTCACTCAAGAAGAACAAGACAAGAACGCACGTTTGGAACCTTTTTAAAGGTAAATATTGTTAAATATCTCTTGGAAATCTAGAAAACAATATTTTCTGCACAAAAACAACCTGTCCTCCTGCTTGGTAGGAAACATAATGTATTTTCGAACCTTGTTATAATCTTAAACATTTGCAATTTATTTAATAAAACATTCTAGGGCAATTTTCTGTTATCCATGGTCATTTATGCAATCATTTTGAAACATAAAAAATCATGGAATATTTATTTTCACATGCCCTTACTCCATATTTTAACTCCAATGGTACAACATCACCAAAAGGCCAAAGAAACCGAATCTACTCCTACGACCTTTAAAATTCTTCAACGTTTTATTTCAGGCTAAATACTGACCTTACCATCGAAACAATTTGAAAAAAATTAAAAAAACATCTTTAATGAATAATAATTACATAGTGTACATTGTACAAATAATTAAGCAATTACATAAGAACTTTCTTAGAAAAAATAATTGAGAAATACTTGTAAAATCGCTGAATGTTAATAGATTGAATTAGTTCCACTTTGCATAATTTAAGAATACTTGAAATGAAAAAGAGTTTGTTTTGGAAGGCATCTTGTAACGTACCAAAAGTAAAATGATTATATAACTAGCTAAAAACATGAGGTAATATTTAACAAAACAATCTAGTCTATGTTCTTAATATTGAAGTCCACTTTAATATTAAGTGATATTGAGGTACCATTTTCAATTTTATTTATTTTATACCCAGGCCTTACCCAGTTCTCTGAATATAAATGAGTTCACTTGACTATAATAAATCACTCAAATTTACTACTTTACTTCGATTCTTCTTCATTTTATAATTCTTTTTTAAATACTCATGTCATCCTCATCATCATCAATGGCGTTACAATTATTCGCTAGTCTTTGCCAGGTTTACTATTGCCTTCCATATTTGCCGGTCCTGTGCCACTATTTCCCATTCTCATTACCATTTTATCCAAACCTTCTCTGACTGAATCTTTCCAATTTTTTCTAGGCAGTCCTACAGACCTTCTCCCATCTGGCCTTTCCCAAAACACATTGTTTATAAAGCGATTGTCGTATCACATGCCTTGTTCATCTGAGTCTATTGGCCTTTATTATATCTGACTAGATTTTCCTTTCCGAAGAGAGATTCTAACTCGCTATTGTATCTGCGCCTCCATTATTTTGTTACTACGTATCTGCAAGGCCGATATATCTATTCCGGTGGTGTGTGTTGACGGAATTAATTAAAAATAAGTGTAGCAACGAACAGTAATATATTTATTTATTTTGTGTAAACAAGCGTGGTGTTTTGCTTATATCTCGAAAGGGTATTGTTAGCGAGAGCGAGGGTGTGTCTGAATCGTTCGCACGCTGTGTAAAGACTGACTGGCCGGACCACCAACTATTATGTCAACTGGTTTGCGGTTTTGCGATAATGGCCAGAAGGGCCATAAATTACTGCATCTGCCTTTTAAAAGATGAGTACCTTTTTGTATTTTAAGAAGTTGACATGAGTGTTTCCTTGAAAAAAACATTAATTTTATACAATCTGTTTAGGGATACATTTTCGTTTCTCGAAATCAACGGCCCTTGTTGGCATATGGTTTGTGTATTACATGTGAATTTTAAATGACTAATGTTGTTTCGTTTTGAGAAAAGTTATTAAAAATTAAGAAAATAAAATTAGCAAAAAATAGTAATTAAAGCGTATCGCTATATATAATTAGACGGATTTTACGTTCCCACACCAGCAATTTATTTACTTTTCTTTTTGTTAGCTTCCATATTTCGCTTCCCTAAGTCACTACTGATCGTATTATGGTCTTACATATCGGGATTTTTGCACCTCGTGAGAGAAGTATTGACTTTTTAGACGTTGCATTGCAAAGAAAGATCTGTTTCCTGTCATTATTCGGGTTTCATCTTCTCGATCTATTTTGTTGTCATTGGTGATTGTTGCTCCTACTAGGCCGGTCCGATAGGTGCTTAGCGTTCAAAAGAAAAACGGACATTTTTGAAGAGTGTCGATTTACTTCTGAACGTAGTCTCCTTTTTGCTCGACCCAGCGATACTCTACCTTCTTTAACCCATCTGAAAAATACTTTTCTCGAGGCCTGCAAAGTAGGCTTCCGTGGCAGCGATGAACTCCTACTCGACTTAAATTTCTGCCCAGCGAGAGACTTTTTATAAGTTTGGAAACAAAAAGAAGTCATACGGGGCCAAGTCTGGAGAATACGTTGGATGGAACAGCAGTTTATAGCCCAATTCGACCAATTTGGTCATGGCGATGGCAGAGGTGCCGGAGCGTCGTCATGGTGGAAGTGTATTTTTTCTTTCCCAATTGGGGCCGTCTCTTCTGAAATACGGCATCGAATCGGGCCAATAATGCGGCATATTAAAACGCTGTGATCGTTTTGCCCTTTTCTAGGAAGTGGATATAGATCGCACCTTGTGAATCCCAGAAAATGGTGGTCATCGCCTTTCCAGCCGATTGGGCAGTCTTCGCCCTTCTCGGAGCACGCTCGCGGGATGATGTCCACTGTATCGACTGTTCTTTGGTCTCTGGTGTGTACCAGTGGAACCATGTTTCGTAGACGGTTATAAAACAACGTACAAACTCCTTTGGATTATGCCTAAACAGCATCAGACGCTGCTCTGAAGTGGTCTCACGGTTGCGTTTATTGTTCGGAGTCAGAAACTGGATGCAGGATATGACCAGCGAGATCTTTTGAGATGCCTACTGTCTCAGCCATCTCACGCACCTTCAGTCGCCGGTCAGCCAACACGAAATCGTGGATTCATTTCACGTTATCCTCAGTGGCAACTATTTTCGGTACACCTGAGAGTGAATTATCCAAAAATGGCGTACCACCAAGTCGAAACTCGTTAAGCCATTTTTTGACGGTTTTCATCAAAGGCGAAGAGTCGCCGTTTACAGCATTCAAGCGCTTTTTGATTTCGCTGCGAGATTTCCCTTCTAAATACAAAAAGTCGAATCACCGAATGGTATTGCTCTTTTTTCATTTTTCTAAAATCCTCAAACACGTCGGCTTACACAGGCGGTCAAAACAAAACTATGAGTCCGACTTGGCTGATAATTTGACATAGGCAATGGATTACACGATGGTAGATTTCTCTTGCAATAGTGGCGCTATCGGGCGGAGAGACTAAGTACTTATCGGACCCACCACGTAGATATTTAAATTCTTTAACCACTTCGAAGTTATGATCGTTTATGTTTATATAGGGGAGTGCAATTAGAGCGATTATTTCATTCATAGAAGATTCTGACCAATAGAAAGCTACAGAAATCAAAATTAAACTGATAATTTTTGATAATTTCCCATCGTCAAGTATATTACGTCAGATACCCTTCGTTGCTATGAAAAAATACAGTCAATGACATTAATGACAATTAATGTTTTAAAAATTATAAAAGTGATGACTTTCAACCGTGTAAATATTTATAACAACTGTGTGTTTAATTGTACTAATTTGTACTTACATAAATAAACTATAATAAAATTTTGGTTTTGAACAGTTTTATTCATGAAATAATCGCAACAAATTGCACTCGATCTCTAAAATTAATATAGAATTTTAGAGCTCTTGTGCAATTACTACTGAAAACATGCATTGTTTCGGAAACATTCAAACAAGCTTATATTTTTCTAAAACTGTTTTGTTAGTTTATATACATGTTAAAGTAAAAAGTTCTACTCGCAGATTTGGCCGCTAATTGTTTATTAATTGTTTAAACAATAACAATTGTTTTGTATAAATAATTTTAAAAATATAGTTGAATTCATCATTTTGCTTTGATCAAATAGGTTTCTATTTTGTTTTTGATTATGCTGAATCCGAATCTGGCATTACAATTTGAAAATTCTTAGCTCTTAGCTGAAAAAAGAAGCTCTTATACAGTATGTCTGCGTAGCTAGGAACCACATGGAAAACTTTTTTATTATCAATTTTACGAGAAAAAGTTATTCTTCATAAAATGCTCTGGATAGTCAAAAATCTAAAACTCAACATCAGATATCAAATTTTATCAATTTTATACGGGTTATGTCAAAAATATGAATTCCGTTAAAGAGTAAAGTACCTTTATATTCCAGAATATCAAAAAACGCTATTAGGAAAAGTTGTTTGAAATTAAAAACGATATTTTAATATACAATTACATCATTCCAATAAAAAAAAAATTTAAATTTTTTCTCAAATTACGGATACCCACCATCATTTTATTACAATTAGGTATGATAACTCTTTTATTATCAATTTTACGAAAAAAAGTTATTCTTCATAAAATGCTCTACCTGGTCTAAAATCTAAGATGCAACCATCAGATATCAAACTTTTTCAATTTTATACGAGGTATGTAAAAAATATGAATTTTTCTTAAGAGTTAAGTGCCTTTCTTATTTACAATATTTTGATTGGAAGGATGTAATTGAACACTGAACCATATTTTTTAATTAGAAATAACTTTTCTTAATAACAATTTTCGATATTGTGAAATATAAAGGTACATTACTCTTGAGTGAAATTCATATTTTTTGACATACCTCGTATAAAATTAATAAAATTTGATATTTGATGGTTGCATCTTAGATTATACACGATGGAGAGTATTTTATAAAGAATAACTTTTTTTCGTAAAACTGATAATAAAAAAGTTATCAATAGGTTCCAAGTTACGCAAATATACTGTATAAGAGCTAAAAAAATTTTTTTTGTTGAACATTTATCATTGCTGAAGCTTATTATTAAATGTATTTTAGGTAAGTTTTACAGAAAAAAGTTTTGACCACTTTGTATAAACATTTTTTTAGCTGGTAATTTTCGGTTTTTGTATTACATTTTTGTTATCTTTCTTAATTTTCTCAAAAAGAAATAGTTTATTTCATTTCTAAAGTAAAATAATTTAAGGTGATACAGTAGCGATCAACAGGTAGCAAAAACGCGTTCCAAGATTGCGGCTGTAATTTTGAATATTGTTTTGAGATATTTGGCACACTTATTCGTAATATAATAAAGAATGGCGGTACAGAGCCCAATTTAAAAAATATATTAATACAGTGGAACCTCGATTATCCGTCTCTCTATTAACCGTCACCTCTGTTAACCGTCAGGGTCCACCTACATAAGTTATATTGACTACATAAGTAAAAATTTAGTCATAAATTCATTTTGTTGAGCATTGCGATAAGCCAAACAAAATTCGTTGAAATGTACATGTGCAGGTATGCCACCACCGCATTTTTTTATGTAAATATTTTTGTTCTTATCCAGGGCTCTGGATTAAATTTAAATAGGTAATGATAAATGATACCGTGCTTTTAGAGTTCTATTTTTTGAATCGCAAGCCAAAAATAAAAACAAACAGCACAATAATTATTAGTCAATATCTGTATGTTACCATAATTCAGTGTGTCACCATAATACTATGAATTTTTTTTAATGTTCTGTTAACCGTCTTTTCGATTATCCGTCATACCCTTGGTCCGGTGCCCTGACGGATAATCGAGGTTCCACTGTATGTGGAAATTACTCTGTAATTAAATACAATATTAAAAAACGAGCCTGTACCGCCATTAAGAAGAACAAAAAAATACACTTTCTTCAAATAAACTGTTTTATCCGATGCCTAGATTTTGTGTCATTTTGGAACTACTAAAATTTTGTACTTCATTATTAGTTCCAAAATGACACAAAATCTAGGCATCGGATAAAAAAGTTTATTTGAAGAAAGTGTATTTTTTTGTTCTTCTTAATAACGGTACAGGCTCGTTCTTTAATATTGTATTTAATTACAGAGTAATTTCCACATATTAATATATTTTTCAAATTGGGCTCTGTACCGCCATTCTTTATTATATTACGAATACGTGTGCCAAATATCTCTAAAAAATATTCAAAATTACAGCCGCAATCTTGCAACGCGTTTTCGCTACCTGTTGATCGCTACTGTTTCCTCTTAATGCATTTTAAAGATTACGTCCTAAGCTTTAAAAAAGCATCTATAAAATTGTAATAAATCTATTACAACTTGAGTAATACCGTCTTAAAGTAGTGGTAATTCTGTAAAACTACGAAGTTTTCAAAAATTACATTTTTTGAGACGTCGTATCATTTGAATTAAATTTTTGTGATGTTTTTTGAATGAAACATCGTTTAGAAAGATGTTTGAAATGTAAGTTGTGCAAAATTGAGAGTATTATAAGAAAAATTGTATTAGTTACACATTTTTAAATCATTTTTAAACAAAATTCATGTAAGTCTTACTTTCCGCCCACACCGTACTTATGCCCATCCATTTTATTTCTTTTTATTATAACCATAAGATAGCTTAATTATTCTTCTTTCATGTCCAATTTGTAAAATTTCATTTGATCCATTAGTTGAAGAATTACATTAAAATAACTCAATTGTGCACTTCTCCGAACGCTAGTTTACAGTGCGCCAATGTTTGTGAGAAGGGTGAGACTTTAGCGTTATAAATAAAAAATTATAGAATTTAATTTTAGAAAAATCTTTATATAAGGTTTTTTTGTAAAATTTACTGAATTTTTCAATGGTTAAGTCAGATTTTGTCTAAAGTTTATATTTTCGGAGTTATTTAAAAAAACATCAAACTTCGTAGTTCATTTGTTTAATAAAAAATGAAGCACCCACTTCTCGAGCAGAACTTTTTGATATGTTGTTTATTAAACATTTCTTGATGAAATTACAAAAAGTTCTATCTTGTTTGATTTTTCCAAAGTGAAAACCTATATGCACTCCCCGTAATATTTTGCCTTATTCGCCGTCGTTCTTATTTTGAGACGACCATGTATTTTGTTTTGTCTAAGTACTCATCTGAAAGATGTAAATCCATCGGTTCTAACTCAAAAGGTTCGTGTTGTTACAAAAATTTTTAGTCAAGGTTTTGTTATTCACCTGATTATTGACTATAATTCGTTCCAATAACGATTGATTAAAAGCAAATTCAATAAAATTGAGACGAATACGGAGCTCGTAGAACTATAAAACGATACTAAACTTTTAATGAGACACGCTTTATATTGGCTTGTGCAAAATTAACGCTTGCTGGTTTTTCACCGGAATAATGGCATTATAATCGAGCACATTGTGAATCTTTTGTATAAATACTATATCAAATTGGACGTTGGCTTGTGGACACATAATCACTGTGTTGAACCAAGGAAATTACCTATATATATTATGACATTGAGTTGAACTTCAATGTATGTTCAATGTAAAATTTAAGTATTCGCAGATTGACAGTGGCGGATTTAGATAACTGGGAAATGTAAAAAAATATCATAAGACAACTCTTCAACATTTTACATCGCCAGTGTTGGCGTTAAAAATATTAGTAGGATGGTTAATTCACACAATGATAAAAAACACAACGTCGTTAAACCACAAAATTACCACAACGCTGACCATACTTTCCATTACAGCTCAGCTTTTCTTTTTCTTACTTTTGGCTATTTCCTTAACTTTTATTCTATGTATTTTGTATCGTTCATATTTTTTTGCCTTTTGTATTGCATGTATTTTTTCCACAATTTCTTCTTTTCATTTATTTCGATTTTTACCTCTTTATTCAATCAAGATGTACGTTTTAGTAATATTTCTTGTGGTCCCACGTACTACTTTTGGTGTATTATCATTAGTAAGTTCTTTAAAGGTAAAATATTGCGAAACCTCTACATTTTAAAGAACCGCTTGGATTGCCATGAAATTTGGCATACACATAGCTAACAAGTCAAAGAAAAAAAGTGATATTGTACCGATGTGTGCCTTTGGCCCTAGGGGTGAGTGTCACCTCCTTTTGGGGGTGAAAAATGTATGTTCGAAATAAGTCCGGAAATGGATAAAATGGCTAATTCTAAGCAACTTTTGTTTTATAAAGTTTTTTCACAAAGTTAATACTTTTCGAGTTATTTGCGAGTGAATATGTTAATTTTTCTACAAAATAACCACGCTTCAGACGGTTTTTCGCAAATAAATAAAAAAGTAAGTACTTGGTCGAAAAAAAAATTCTTATCAAAAATATAGCAAGTAAAAAAGTGAAAAACATAATGTATATACATATTAGGTCACTATACCTAGTAAAAACAGAGTTATAGCCGAATATTTCAACGTGTCATAACCAAAAAACGAAGCACTTTTTTTGGGGAAAAGTCATTTTAAAAATTTTTAGCGTCAAAAGTAAACAAGTTACGCTCAAAATAAAGTTGGTCCCTTTTTTTTGGTAAGAAATCGGGAAAATCACCCCCTAATTAGCATTTCAAATGAACTTAATTGTTACCACTTCACAAGTTTTTTACTCGCGTATGTATTGATCATGTGATCTGTAAGTTTCATCGGTTCAAAGTCCTTATTTTTGAAAGAGCTGTTGTTAAAAGGGCTTGAACGAGTCACTTATCACGAGTGTATGCAAATTTAGAAACACCGAATCTTAACCAATTTTTGTCTTACAGAAAAACAAAAAATACAAAATATTCAGAAAAGTAAAGCCGACTTTTTTTATTGTTTAAGATTTTTGATATCTCTAACAATTTTTAAGTTATTTTGAAAAAAGGATTTTTGCAAAATTACAATAAATTTTTAAAAATTTTACTTTAAAACCAAATTTTTTCAAAAATAAGCACTTTGAATCGATGAAACTTACAGATCATATAAACACAACATAAGTAAAATAACTTGTGAAGCGGTAACGTTTAGTTTCATTTAAGTTGCTAATTGGGGGGTGATCTTCCTGATTTTTTTTGCCAAAACAAAAGGTAGGTACCAACTTTATTTTGAGCGTAACTTGCTTACATTTGATGCTAGAAATTTTTTTTATAAAACAGAAATAAAGCTTTTTTAAACTCTTTAAAAAAGTTGTAATGTGTTTTCCACAAGAATGCTTCATTATTTGGATATTTCACATTAAATTATTCTATTTGGAATTTTTAGAATATGAACCTATTTTTCATCAGCTATAACTCTGCTTTTGCTATGTAGGTATAGAGACCTAATTAATACACCGTTTTTTCACTTTTTTATAGGCTATAGTTTCGCTAAGAATACCTTTTTCGACAAAATGCTTACGTTTTGAGTTATTTGCGAAAAACTGTCTAAAAACGTGGTTTTGTTGAAAAATGAACATTTTCACTTGCAAATAACTCGGAAAGTATTGATTTGGTGAAAAAACTCTATAGAACAAAAGTTGCTTAAAATTAGTCAATTTATCCATTTCGGAACTTATCTTGGACATATATTTTTTCACCCCCGAGATGGGTGAAAGTCGCCCCCAGGGCAAAAGCACACATCGGCACCATATTACTTTTTTCTTTGACATGTTAGCTATGCGTGCGTATGCCAAATTTCTTATCAATCCAAGAGGTTCTTTAAAATTTACAGCAAAAACCGTGAAATAATGTACTACATAGTATTTCTACTATATGCTACTGTTTTTGTCATTTCGCATTATTTGCCCATTTCCTTCTCTAATTCCCTCTCGTATCTGAATTTCGTTTCTTCCCTTAGTTTATGTATTTTAATTATTTCCTTGAATGATTTATTCTTGTCTTCTCGCTTTCTATTTCTATTCATATGCTGTTAAAAATGTAGTTTCCAGCAGTTAGTGATCACTAAATATTTCAGAGCTTCTTCTTACTCTTACGTTTCTTATACAGCTCCTCGTTGTATTTTGTACTATTAATTATATTCAATAATAATATTATTAAAAATGAATAACCATTTTCAATTTCGTTGCAAAACGAAAATACAGCCGAACCATATTCCAGTCCAATCAGAGAGTGCTGCAAGCACCTCTACCGGTTTCGAAACTTACTAGTCTCTCATCAGGAGGCACATATGCTGCTCTCCCTGATCCAACCAAAACAAACCCCAGCGTGCAGTCCCGAATTGCAACGAACGAAATGGCATAGATGCCCTAGCGGCAACTGCTAGCAAAAGACTAAGTTTTCACTCTAATGGCATATAACATATCCCACCAGAATGAAAACAATGGGAACCTTCTCTGGTTACACCTCCGAGGCTTCTACAATTTGCAAGCCATACGGATGCTGAGACTAAGGAAGATGAGGGAATTCTACAATTTACAATTCACGTCACATCTGCTCAGCGCGGTAAAGTTCCAAACTTTACCGCGCTGAGTTGGAACTTTACCGCGCTGAGCAGATGTGACGTGAATTGTAAATTGTAGAATTCCCTCATCTTCCTTAGTCTCAGCATCCGTATGGCTTGCAAATTGTAGAAGCCTCGGAGGTGTAACCAGAGAAGGTTCCCATTGTTTTCATTCTGGTGGGATATGTTATATGCCATTAGAGTGAAAACTTAGTCTAATAATATTATTGTTTGTTTCTTGGTATGAATTGTCTTGTGATCTGATAAATCTTTTTATGTTGGGAATGTGTATTCCTGATCATCATGTTATTGTCGAAACATACTACAAGTGATAGTTTTCCATTATTTTTGATTTTATCCTCTTCGTATGGTCCTATAACATCGTTCCATTAGTTATAGTTATATTACATTCAATCATTGTGGTTTAATCCCATATACATATAATATTTAACTGACATATTATTTACAAGAAAACCGTTTTAGAATCTCTTTAAGAAAATAAATTTTTGTAAAGTTGTAAAACGTAATAAGTAACAAAGAGTAACATAAGAAAAATAAGAGCTATAGAAATAGATGTAATGAGGCAGCCAGTGAGGATTTTTAGAAGAAAACGAAAAAGAATAAGAAAGAAAAAGAAAAAGAGAAATAAACAAATCAGGGAGTGCTTGGGAGTACAACGACGCACAGCAATGAACAATAATTAACGAACGGTACGGATCAAATGGTACGGATATGACGGACATGTACAATTAATCAAGAACCATAAACTGCCAAAACAAGTAGTTGAATGGGCTTCTACAAGAAGGCAGAAGAGAGAAAGAGAGAAAAAAGATGGATAGAGGAACTACTTTAACTCGTTATCCAAAGATAAATACTATTTCAATAAGTTGGTTTTTGGTAATTAAGTTCTTAATAATTAACGCAAAATGTCTTTGCACGAAATTTGAGACGTTCTGTAGGCTGTTTTGTAACCTGATATTACGTATCAGAGATAATAGCGCCTTCGCCAAAACTCTTTGAAAATCATCAGGCCGACCAAGCGTTTGGTTTATGTGATATTGCGACAATAGACTAACCCTTGACCTCTTCCACTCACCGGAAAGTGAAGTATCTACGTAAATAATAGTAATCAAAGAATTCCCAGTTGTTTTGTCTCGACTAATTATTTTATGTCAGGCTATCTAAGCTCTCGTAATTGTTTTTGACAGAATTCATTGATAAACAAATTCCGTCATTAATTTTTTTTAATACATACTTAAGGAATTTAATTAATTATTACTGAGGATTGAAGTATGTATGTAATAAATATTTTCGTTTCTATATCAACAAAATGATTATTTGCTAATAATAATAAAGAAAAAAAACGATTATGGTCACTGGATGTATCATTTAACATTTTTCTTACCAGATATCCATTACCTAAAGGCAGTGTTGTTATTGGTTACTTTCTTTTGGTTTTTATATCATAGTTGACATATGAACATGAATATGAATATGGATATATGAATATGTAAAAGACAGAGTATCTTAAAATAGGGGATGATGAAGAAGTTCCAGAGTTAGAAATTAGAACCACAAAACATGTAAAGAATATAAATATCTCGGATCTATAATATCTAAAGAAGGCACTACCAAAAGAGAACGAAAACAGAACGCAGCAGGGCAAAAAAGCGGTAAACATTCTAAGCTCTCTACTGTGGTCTAAAGATATAAGACAAAAAACGAAATTGACCATCTATCGTATCTTGGTAGAGCCTATTATGACTTAAGAAGAAGGGTATGAAGGCAGAAGTTTGGCAGATGACGAAAAAAGATAGAATAAGAATAGAAGTAGTAGAAATGGATTATCTAAGGAGAGCGTGTGGTATATCCAAGAAAGATCATATCAGGAATGAAGATATTGGAGGACGACAAAAATACTGTATATTCCAGTGCAGATAGAATTGAAACGAGGCAACTAGTGTGGTATGGTCACGTAAAACGAATTAATGAAGATAGATGGCCAAAGAAAGCTTTAAATTACATACCACAACAAAGAAGACGAATGGGAAGGCCTTCAGTTGCCTGGGAAGAAAATGTACGGCACATCATGAGAGATAGAGCCATCAAAGAAGACGAATGGATGGACAGAAAACGATGGTTGTCGAAATGCGAGAAGCGGAAGAGGCTGTAGGAAACTCGCTAGATAGATAGATATCATAGCTTCTCTATTCCGCCTTTTCTGTTTCCATGAAATTTTTATTACCATTTTTTTCATCAACGTCTTCTGCTTCTCTGGTATTCCTAGTTGCATGTTTATTGCCGTTCAAGCCAACTCAAGACTTTTTAGCAAGTTTAAAATCAGTACGTATGTGTCAATCGTACTATCTTCTTTTCCTTCTTCTCACTATACCACTGTACTATAGTTCTCACTGTACCCTACAACCTGGGATGGGTCTTGGCTGAGTGCACAACTCGCATCCATCTCGAACGGTGGTCCACGATAGTTAAGTCAGTGGGTAGCCCCATTGTTCTTAAATCTGACCGTATATTATCTCTCCATCGCAGTCACGGACGCCTTAGCGACTACGTCGCTGCCCATATACATATTTTTGACCTCGGCATTTGTTCTCATTCGGTATTGGTTAGTAGTCGGATTGTGATAAGGTCTCCTGAGGATTCTAAAGATTCTTCTGAGGATTTTTCTCTAAAAACATCCTGAGTTTTATTTCCATTGCTTTTATCAGCATCCACGTGTCACACCTCACACGTGAGCACCGATTATTACATAAATGAAATTAAAACATTTCCTCTATTCTCTGTTTTCTTCAAATCCGCAAATTTAAAGGAAAACAATAAAAAACTGAAAACGTTTGTTTTCTATACTTCCACAAAATTTATTATATCTAAGTGACTACAGCTGTTTCGGCGGAGTGCCTTTCTCAAGTAATATAGTTTACAATATGTTTGCCTTTTTAATCTTCAACTGAAGAGGTTGAGGAGTGGGGAGCTGTTTGTCTCGAGTTGGTCATTCAGAATTATATCTGTATTTTTCAGTTTATTAATTTCCATAGATTCTAAAAAAGATAGCTTAAGGCCTTTATTTTGAATATGTAGAATTTTAAACTCTTCATTGAAAGAATGATTATGATCTAGAAGGTGAAGTGCGTATGTAGAAGTGTCTGTTTTTCTATTGTTGAATGCCCTTTTGTGTTCTGCTATCCGTTTGTCAAAAGTTCTGCCAGTTTGACCGATGTACGTTTTCGGACAGTCACCACAAGTTAGTTTGTACACACCACTCTGTAGTTGCTTTCTCTTTCGGCTTTTATTGTTCTTAATATATTTGCTTAAGTTGTTGTTAGTTCTGAAAGCTGGTGTTATTCCTTTCTTTTTTATGTATCTGGCTATTGTTGTTGTTATCTTGCCAGTATATGTGAGAGAGCAGAAGGTACTGGGTTCTTTCTGTGGTGGTGGATACACTAATTTCAGGGCTTTCTTATGGAGTTTTTGGTTTAAAATTTTGTTAACTGTTTGTTCGTTATAGCCGTTGTTTACTGCTATTTGTTTAATGATGTTTAGTTCTATTTCGAAGTTATTTTTTGTCATGGGAATTTCTCTCTGCCACCACAGAAAGAACCCAGTACCTTCTGCTCTCTCACATATACTGGCAAGATAACAACAACAATAGCCAGATACATAAAAAAGAAAGGAATAACACCAGCTTTCAGAACTAACAACAACTTAAGCAAATATATTAAGAACAATAAAAGCCGAAAGAGAAAGCAACTACAGAGTGGTGTGTACAAACTAACTTGTGGTGACTGTCCGAAAACGTACATCGGTCAAACTGGCAGAACTTTTGACAAACGGATAGCAGAACACAAAAGGGCATTCAACAATAGAAAAACAGACACTTCTACATACGCACTTCACCTTCTAGATCATAATCATTCTTTCAATGAAGAGTTTAAAATTCTACATATTCAAAATAAAGGCCTTAAGCTATCTTTTTTAGAATCTATGGAAATTAATAAACTGAAAAATACAGATATAATTCTGAATGACCAACTCGAGACAAACAGCTCCCCACTCCTCAACCTCTTCAGTTGAAGATTAAAAAGGCAAACATATTGTAAACTATATTACTTGAGAAAGGCACTCCGCCGAAACAGCTGTAGTCACTTAGATATAATAAATTTTGTGGAAGTATAGAAAACAAACGTTTTCAGTTTTTTATTGTTAGATAAAATGAACTTCCATCAAGTAACGGTCGAATCCATCAATTATTTAAAGGAAAACATTTATAAATACAAGGGATGTAAAATTTATGAGTTAAATATTATCAAATAAGAGTATAAAAAGTAAAAGAATACTTCTAATACAATACTTCTGATACAACATCACTGAGCTGAGGAAAATGTTCAGTTTATTTTGTTGCTGGAGACTAAAATTTTTGTTTATTTGTGAAATTAAACTTTATCCTAATGTAATACGTTTATTTTTCCTTAAAACTAGCATATTTTTCACAAGTTTATTCTAATTTAACTAAATCTGAATCTTACCGTAATTACAGAACAAATAGTCTGTCGTGCATACCTGAAATAAAAATAAAAGAATTAGTACCACTTTCTATTAAAAAATAATTTTCAATTCTTATGTATGGAATTGTTCAAAAATATACTATAGGCTATCGACTACGTACTTTATAAAGGACCTACAACGTTAAAAGTATTTTATTGTTTCATATGTTCAATAGACCCCCAAATATGAAAAAACCGCGGCGTGTCTTTAAAGGGGGTCCGTTTTTTAGAAAGACCCTTTCTTTATAAAGAAAACTACTCCCTTTGGACTAGGGTGCATTAGGAGAAATTATATGGACTTTTTATACATATCATATAGTTTTTATACAAAATTTGTAGAAAAGTTGTTAAAAATTAGTTTTCTACAAAAAATATGTATTCAAAAAACGAAGCAAAAAAACAGGAAAGAACGCGATTTTGTTTTTTACCAAAAAACTTTTTTCACATGGAAGTAGGTATAAGGCATTGCTTCACAGAAAAAAACGAACTTCTTTCCTTCCTTTTCAAAACGACGTTTGGAAGAAGTTTTTAAGATTTGTAGTATCCGAGATACGATTTTTCAAAGAAAGTTCGCCAACCACACCATTTTATTTATCCAGAATATTGTTCCTTGTTGAAAAGTAAAGTAAAAAAAAAAGTATAATAAATTGAGACCGATTGTAAGTTCCGTTGTTTTACGACCTTTAAAAATTTATAAGTAGATTATATAAAAGTATTAATGTACAATTAAATAGAGTAGACCGTTTTTCCGGATTCTAAATAGTCCAATATAAAAGTAATAAGGAAGTAACTCTCTATAATATTTCATTTATATCTGCAGGAAATACAACTGGAATAAAATAGACGAAAGGTTTCTTTTAACCGATGGCGGGCACCTATAAAATTATTATTTTGATTATGTACAAAGAAATACTTGTGACGGAAAAAGGTTATAAATACTTGATGGTATTCGTGGTTTATACAGGGTGTTAGTAACATTATGCTTCAACCAGAAACAAAAGAAAATAAAGAAAACTACACAACATCACGAGAAACAGGAAGAATATTTCAAAAATTTACTAAAAACATTCATCAAGAGAAAGAACATTGCGAGGATATAATAGGTGCTATGTACCAGGCCTACCGAGGTGAATCGACCGGTAGAGAACTCAAAAATAGACAAAACATTGCAAGGAATTAACAACTTGAAGAAAGCAAAAGCTCCAGGCTCCGACAATATAGCGGCCGAATTCCTTAAGTACCGAGGAGAAACTTAACATAGACAATTAAACAAAGTAATACTTAACACTGAAACGGTTCAAAAGAACTCAATTATTTTGCCTCGTCCAGAAACCAAAAATCGTAAATGTCATTGTTACATATTTTTGTCTCACCCTGTAGACATAAGAATAAATTCAAGGAATTTATTTCTGTTCCAAAAAAACGTGAGAATAATTCAATATGGAAATGAAGATTATCCGTTTTGTTAAAAAAGACGTTATTATACTTTACAGTCATATCTACATTTGGTTTCCTGTGTTTATATTATCGTATATAATATCACAAGAGAGAAAATTTTGCCGGCAATATTTTCGACTGGTATGAAAGTTTGTTGCCTGGCAATTTTCGCGAATTAAATTTTGACTTAATCACGAGACGTTAGTCGAGTGATTTTGTCAAAATTTCATAAGCGAAAATTACCAAAAGGCAACGAACTTGAATGAAACCAGGAGAAAATTTTGCCGGGAATAATTTTCTCTCGAATGATATTCGACAAGACTATTTCACGAGACAATTAATGCACCATATCAACGAAATATAATCTTTATTTATTTTTTATTACCAGACACTTTCGTGACGGATCTGTCATAATTTTGTCGCTGAGAAATTACATCGCTAAACTAAGGAGTTTTGTCACTAGGAAACGATGCGTTGCTATGCCGTTTTATCAGTTAAAAACAGTCTAGTGAAATAGTCGCTCGAAAATTGAACTCCTAACGTACAATTTGTGAGGTGGAAAAGAGTTACATTGTAGATAATGGCCATTGGCGCCACGAATTTAGGAAGTTATATACACAAAACGTGCTACTTTGGTATCAGAGCGCAGGTGTTAATCGTGGATTCAGCAATATCTTTCTTGAGATTGTTAGAACTAAGTGAGGTTCGCTGACTTGGCTAAATGATCCTATTGGTTAAAGAGTATAATTCCCTACCAAAGAGGTTGGATTTAGAATGTGTTTTGATTTTCCCGATTGGTTAATAATAAGTGTAGGAAGCTTAGATATTTTTCTATTGGTCAAAAAAGAGAATTAGGTGACAGAAAGGAGAGGAAATAGAGTTTAAAACAGAAAGTCAAAGTTCTGATGAGAGGAGTGAAGTTTGATCAGACATGCAGTGAAGTCCAGTTTTTTTTGGTCTGTGCCAAAATTAGGCTCAGATGGAATCTTGAGTAGATTCTGTAGTGAAAGTAGCAAGAGCGATGTGTTTGTCGTAAATACCATACCGGTATATTCTTGTGTTGTTCCGGTAAAATAAATGGAACAGTGTATCTAGTAGTGGCGTAGAGTATGTCTTTTCCAAGAATAACTTAATTCAAGCTTCACGGGACGTGATTCCGGACTTTTTAACTAAAAATCAATAATTTAAACAAAAGTTTGCCATGCTCAAGTGAGCAATATTTAAATTATTAAATTGTTAAAATGCTTCAATAATAATCAATTAAGCAGTTACTTTTTTTTAAACAAAAACTATGGATTACGAGGAAAACGAAAAGCCCTAGATACAAAGTTTACTACTTTTTAAACAATTAGAATAATTGAAATAAAAATATAATAAACAATATTTTAAATCCAAGACTTTTCGTTAATAAACTGCTTTCTGGCTGCATCCCATATCTCCGGATTTTACAATATATAATCACATAGAGACGACGAAATAGGAGAAAGCAAATAGAGGACACTTAGGCCACGCATTTACCTTCTCTTCGTCTAGGAAAAGGACCGAAAGACAGTTTCTAAATACTCACAAATTGAGTAAAAATGAAAAAGATAAAAAAGGGTTCAAGGCAGGTTTTGTTTATATTCGATTCAGAGTTGGACTACCATCTCGCATAACTATTTCGTCGTCTCTATGTGATTATATATTGTAAAATCCGGAGATATGGGATGCAGCCAGAAAGCAGTTTATTAACGAAAAGTCTTGGATTTAAAATATTGTTTATTATATTTTTATTTCAATTATTCTAATTGTTTAAAAAGTAGTAAACTTTGTATCTAGGGCTTTTCGTTTTCCTCGTAATACGAGAGATGTCGCTGTATTGCGTCTCAAAAGGCGGGTTCATCGCATCGCGATGGTTTGCTTTAAAAGAGGCAGAATGTTTGTATTCCCTTCAGAGTTGTGACTGCATAATCTTCACTGATGATGCATAAGGATGCTGAAATAGTTACTATATGGAGATGGTAGTCCAACTCTGAATCGAATATAAACAAAACCTGCCTTGAACCCTTTTTTATCTAAAAACTATGGAATTTTATCTTTCGTATAAAAACAATTTGTGTAATATGTAGTACTTTCGATCAGAAACTGTAAAGTGTTAGTGAAGTGTTGCTTTATTACGAGAGTTCCAGCCGAGCTACACAAGGCCAGCTCCAGCCAACAGTACAACCACAGATCATCAGGTATTTGTAACAGGCGCGGATCCAAGGGGGGGTCAATGGGGTCAATTGCCCCCTCCTTGAGACTTCGCCTGGTGTCGCCTTTTTTTTAAGAAAGAGATAATTGCGATTGAAAATAAATACATAGTGAGTTTTGTGTCCTGTTGACAACTGAATAACGGAAAGAAACATAAAACAGAATTCCTTCTCCAAATTACGTGTTCTCGGTCTTACTTTATGGTGTCGAGTCTTGAACTGTGAATAAAATCGATCTACTTACCTAAATCGCCTTGAGGCTTTCGAAAGTTGGTTCCATAGAAGAATTTGAAAAGTATCTTAGGTGAAAGATTCGAAACTCCACAATACTAGAACGTCTCAGCAAGACTACTGAGATTATAGAAGGCATCAAGAAGAGAAAAGTTGAGTATTTTGGACATGTAATGAGAAGTTTCAAATATAGGTTGCTACAAAATATTATGCAAGTGAAAATAGAAGGCAAACGCAGTCCAGGACGAAAAAGCACTTCGTGGTTGATTTAGGGTGGCAGTGAATAAAATTAAGATAGCTATGATAGTAACCAACGTTCTGAAAGGACATTGTACATGAAGAAAAATAAAGTAACAGCCCATACCGAAAAAGAATCCTGTTTACGCGAGTGACGAGAAAATTTTTATTTCATTGCCCCCTCCTTGCAAGGTTGCTGGATCCGCCGTTGATTTGTAATGAACTGTTTTAATTCTTTTTCTTCGAACTTTTGAAAACGTGAAGGACTTAATATTTTGATTCACTTCTTGCCAATTCAGTTTTGCTTTTGAACCATTTTTTTTATTAATAAACAATGAATATGTTTTAAACTTATATAAGTCTTTTTATTTTGCACAATCTATCTCTGATCCTTATTGTCGGAGAACATACAGACTACCTCTGACCATAATGGTAAGTACCGATTTTTATCCAATGGAATGCCATTGCAAGTAGTTTTTTTGTAATTTTTGTATAGGCATATGGCAGTATATTTTGATTTGTTGATGGCGCCCAATAATTAATACTTTTTGTTGTATAATTTTGCTAATACTTGAAGTTGTACTTCTTTAGGCACAAGCGTGAATTTTTACATTCTCTGGCGCATGCATACACCGACAGTATGGTATTAGTCGCTACATCTTTTAAGTTATGTAGCGCAAATAAGGTGTGCGTGAAAAGAATACATTAATAGTGTTTTTAGTAAATATATTTATTATAATTTTTATGTCTGTGGATTTGTCTTCCTCCTAATAAGTATTATTGAAAATGTTTATTTTCAATTAATGTATCTGTCACCGTGATTGTAATTATGTTCTAGAAATGATCGACTGAGCATTCAAGGCATTCGCCTAGGGATCGAGAGGTCCCCTGTTCGATTCCGGACAAAGTCACATTTTTTTTTCGGTATTCTTTTTGTTCTTTCTAAAATCAGTTTAATATCTAAATACAATACAAAAAAAACTGTTTAAAGTAGATAGGTATATTGATTTCGCTGAAATCATAATATGTAGTTAGATTATATTATAATAGAAGTGTAACTTCTTACGTGCGTACAAAGTACACACACACACACACACACACATTCTTTTTTCTTAATATTAAATATTATTTCAAAAGCTCACTCCCTTAAAGCTCTGAGACTGTAGCTTACCGGGGTATTACGAAAGGTTATGTAGCACAAAGTTTATCATGCTTATGATCTAACAACTTTATCAGTATATTTTTATGTTTGTTTAATTTGTCGTGCAATAACTCTTATATGGAACGAAAAGAAAATACCAACAAAATGGTACGAAAATGCAATATCCACAAGGAAAAATTTCCTGTAGCTGGCTGTATACCATTAATTACAAGTAAACTTAATGAAAAATTCGTCTTGGTAAAAGGTATATTAATTTAAAAAGCCCCTAAAAGTGCTTCAAATATAAAAACAAAACGTTTTCGCTCTGTAACAAGAGCATCATCAGTGTTACAAGAACATAGTGAGCCACCCAAAAATACTAAGGTTAAAACCTTTTAAAAATAGATTAAATGTCTTATAAAAGTGTATACATAATTAAATCCAAAGGATGGATATAATTCCTATGGATAGAATAGAATAGAATAGAATTTATTTCATCAAATATACAAAATTTCTTTTTGTTTTTCACAAGTCAAAAGAGTACGTACCTACATTATAAAATTTTGACAAAATTTAAAAGATAAATATTATAAATTATAATGAACAGATATACAAAGAGGTAGTAACAAATTTAAACAATTTAACACACTATGTAAAAACTTAAAGACATGAAATAAACTTAAAAACATGAAATATCGTCATAATCGGCAAAAAAACCCTGACCAAACTAGTGTACTTATTATAATGTATTATAAGCGGTACCTAAGTACTCTGTCTTTGTGTAAAAACAATGTTTTAAAAAGTGTGATTTTATTTTATTTTTAAACGACTGCAAATGAAGACTTTTTACTTCATCGGGCAAAAAATTGTACAAACTAACATCAGTTGAGTTTTTTATACTTTTCGTCAACCTAAAACGTTGTGCTCTAATAGCATCGCTCGATCTTGTATGGTGATCATGGAAGTTGGAGTTTATGTTAAACTTAGTTTTGTTGGAATGAATTTCAATCAGCGTCTCATATATATAGAGTGAAGGTAGTGACATAATACCTAACTTCTGAAATAAAGGTTTACAGTGTTCCCTATACTCTGCTCCTGCAAGTATCCTCACTACTTTCTTTTGTAACTTAAAAATTCTGTCTGCGTGACAAGAGCCACCCCAAACAGTTATTCCGTACTTTAAATGGCTATGGAACAGTGCAAAGTAGATCATTTTAATGGTACTTTTAGGGATCATAAAAACTAAGTTGCGTATCAAAAATATAGTTGTAGCAAGTTTAGAACTTAAGTAGTCTGTATGAGCACTCCAGTCCAAATTATCATCTAGGAAAATTCCTAAGAGTTTAACACTATTTCCTAAGACATACTTCCGGTCAGAACTAAACATCAAATTCTGATTTTTGTCTTCATTTAGCTTCAGACCATTATGCAAAAACCAGTTTTTTGCTTTCTGAGTATCACTATCTATTTTAATTTTCAAATTATGATGATTAATATCAGTATTTATGAGAGTGGTATCATCTGCAAAGCACACACATTTTATGGGAAAAGTGTAGTGAAATAGATCGTTCAGATAAATAAGAAACAAAGTGGGTCCTAGTATTGAACCTTGAGGAACCCCGTATTCGACCGTGTTCAAATCAGAATAGCTATTATTAAGAAAAACTGCCTGTGTTCTATTTGTTAAATAAGATCTAAATAGATTGAGAGTGGTTCCCCTTATACCATATTTATGCATTTTTTCCAACATTAATTTATGCGAAACACAGTCAAAAGCTTTGGATAAATCACACAATGTCAAAGACACGAAATGACCTTCCTCCATGCCGTCGACTATATCTCTCACAATTTTCTGTATAGCTTGTGTAGTGCTGCACTTTTTTCTAAAGCCATATTGATTACAGTGAAGTATTTTGTGTTTATCTAGATATTCTATCAAACGAGTATTAAGAATGCTTTCAAAAATTTTACCGAAATGGTAATAGGCCTTAGGGCAACATATGACTCCCACACGTGGTACGTGGGTTGCTAGGTAATAATTAATTAGGTCATTACGATGAAAGAGATTGTCTTTCACCTTTATACATTTTGTCAAGACATTTAGTCTATTTTTAAAAGATTTTAACCTTAGTATTTTTGGGTGGCTCAGCATGTTTTGTAACACTGATGATGCTCTTGTTACAGATCGAAATTTTTATATTTGTAGCCCTTTTAGGGGCTTTTTAAATTAATATACCTTTTACCAAGACGAGTTTTTCATTAAATTTACTTGAAAATGTAATACTCCCCGTTCACAAAAATGCCAACAGTGCCAAGAAAGCAGAACAATCCAAGATGAACAAATTAAAAAAGTTGAAAAATATAAATACCTGGGTACAATAATTAATGGAAAAAATGAATACACAGAAGAGATTAAAGCAAGAATAGGACAGACAAGAAATGCTTTCAACAAACTGAAAAAAGTATGGGACCGTTCAAGTATTACGTAACGCAGGTTGGGGGGGGGGGGGTTAAAAATCTTCAAAAATTGCGTTACGCAATAGTTAAACGCCCATTAGAGTGCGTTACGTAGGGGGGACGGGGGTCAAAAATCTTCAAAAATCGCGTTACGTAATTTACGTAATACTTGAACGCTCCCTATTTTGTAGCAGGGATATTACAATTACTTTAAAGTTAAGACTTATGAGATGCTACGTATTATTCTACGGGTTGAAGGCTTGGACATTAAACAAAGATGTTTCGGACAGATTAGAAGCCATCGAGTTATGGGCCCACAGAAGGATATTAGGAATAAGCTGGGTGCATAGAGTCACGAATGCGAGGTGTTGAGAAGGATGGGAAAAGAGAGTAAAATTAGAAAACTGCAATATCTGAGACATGTCATGAGGGGTGAGCGATATAACTTGTTGCAGTTGATAATACAAGGAAGAATACAGGGTAGAAGGAATCATGAAAGAAGACGCATTTCTTGGTTAATCAATATGAAAGCTTGGTTTAACTGCACTTCCCCTGATCTCTTTAGAGCAGCGGTATCAAAAGTGCGACTTGCCATGATGGTTGCCGACCTTCTTAAAGGAGATGGCACATGAAGAAGAAGAAGATAAAAAGGGAGACAAAACCAAATGCTCTAAGTATAAAAGGCTGTAAATAGGGATATGAAAACACTAAAAAATGAAGCAACTACATAACCATTAAAATATATGAAAGATCGTAATTTTTAAGATCCATATTCGGTAAAAAAAAATAAATAAAATCCATGTATGCTTGTCACAAAAAAAAACTAATAACACGGTTACGAGTAGTTCTATATGAATTCAACCGTAGGAAAATTTCAGTGTGTTCTAGATAAATAATGTATTTTCTATTTAAAATACCGACATTGAAACAATTAATTCATCATCAAGGTTACAATAAATTAGGATAAATGTTAACATTTGAAAAATATTTATATGAAAGATAGATATCGTTATTGACCTGCATCATTAATAGGCTTAGAAGTCCATTTATTAAAATAATATGCTCTATTAAGTCTACAAAAATATTCTGTTTTATATATTAACTCATAGTAGGTACACATACATATACAGTGTGTCCCGAAAAGATTGGTCATAAATTATACCACACATTCTGGGGTCAAAAATAGTTCGATTCAACCTAACTTACCTTAGTACAAATATGCTTATAAAAAAAGTTACGGCCCTTTGAAGTTACAAAATGAAAATCGATTTTTTTCAATATATCGAAAACTATTAGCGATATTTTATAGAAAATGAACATGCATCATTCTTATGGCAGGGACATCTTAAAACAAAATTATAGTGAAATTTTTCGACCCCATAAAAATTTTATGGGGGTTTTGTTCCCCTAAACCCCCCAAACTTTTGTGTACGTTCAAATTAATTCATTATTGTGGTACCATTAGTTAAACACAACGTTTTTAAAACTTTTTTGCCTCCTAGTAGTTTTTCAATCAGCCAGTTTTTATCGAGATGCGGCTTCTTTTTTAATATGTTTACGTAAAAATTTTATGGGTGTTTTGTTCCTTTAAACCCCCCAAATGTTTGTGTACGTTCCAATTAAACTATTATTGCGGTACCATTAGTTAAACACAGTGTTTTTAAAACTTTTTTGCCTCTTAGTCTTTTTTTGATAAGTCACCTTTTATCGAGATGTGGCTTCTTTTTCAAAATATACCTAAAAATATAAATTAATAAATACATTTTTAGATTATTAACAGGTTTCTATAATCGTACTTACCATATACAAATATGTGGTGGATTCGACAAATATTCAAAATATCTCGATAAACACTGGCTTATCGAAAAAGTACTAAGAGGCAAAAAAGTTTTAAAAACATTGTGTTTAACTAATGGTGCCACAATAATAATTTAATTGGAACGTACACAAAAGTTTGGGGGGGTTTAAGGGAACAAAAACCCATAAAATTTTTATGGGGTGCACAAATTTCACTTTAATTTTTTTTCAAGATTTTGCTACCATAAGAATGCCACATGTTCATTTTCAATAAAAAATCTCTAAAAGTTTTCGATATATGAAAATAAAACGATTTTCATTTTGTTACTTCAAAGGGCTGTAACTCTTTTTGTGTGCACTATTGTATATAGGTAAGTGAGGTTCAATCAACCTATTTTTGACCGCAGAATCTGTGGTATAATTTATGACCAATCATTTCGGGACACCCTGTATAGTGATAGCCAAAAAATTCCAACACTTTGTATACAGTTATTTATTTGGATAAAAAGTATTTCTTTCTAAGTCTTATCTAAAAAATATATATGTGATAAAGTTTTTACCTCCCATCTTTTCTTTAACAAGTTTTTTTTACAGAAAAATAAAATAAGAAGTATTGACTTCAAAAGATAAGAACATTTATTTATGTGTATTTAATTTTAGTTTATTTATAATTTTTAGTTATTTTGGATTGTTTTCGATTTACCCAACAAAATTAAAATGTTAAAAGTTCGCGGCCTCAGCAATTTAAGTGACTTCGAAAAAGGATGCATTGTAAGCAAATAGACGGGACACTATACACAGTGTTGCCAATCGCATTTCTCTAGATTATCCGATGATCGCTCGAAAAATATCCGATTTGTCACGAAAAGGTACGCTAGGTCAAAAATTATTCTGTTATTAAAATCAATGTTGCCAATGTTATTCTTTTAGTCCCCTTAACAACCATCAAATAACAAAATCCGTTGTTCGTACGCCAATCAGTTGATTGTAATCAATTATCATTATGATAATTAACATAATTGATTGATTAATTAATTATTAATTATCAATTAACGTAACAATTATTAACATAATTGATTAATTAATCAATTAATCTCATAATTGTAATCAATTATGTTTTCAACAACCCAATCAAAGTTGACATTGACAGTAATTAAATATTTGATAATGATCAGTCGATTCCATTTCTGATTAGAGTTCGAACAACCGGCCTTTTAATATACTGGATTCTCTATTTCACAGTTTAAAAATTTTCGTTTATACGAGTAGATGAAAATCTCGTATCCTAGCTGATTATTACCTAATTCATGTATGTAAATACTATTTACTTACTATTATTATATTATTCGTATTTTGTATTATCGTAAGTGTTAAATTCTAAATAAATAAATAAATCTAAATATTTCATTATTTGGATCGTTATATTAATTTATTATAATTATTTAAGTAAAAAAACACTTTTAAATATTATTTTATTAAAACGTAATAACTACCTAAAACTAGGTACTAGAAAAATAAATAATAAATAAATCAATACAAAATAAACTACAGCTACATTAATAGCATAGGCACAAAATTTCTGGTCAATGCTTTTAAAATGCATTATTTTTTTCGAGTCCTGAGAAAGCTAATAAGTATTATTTAAAAATTTAAACGCAGAATGAAATATTACATTATTACCGAGAGCCGAAAGTCCCTGAAGACTTCTATAATTTTTATTCTAATATGTTACAGGGGCAAAAGGAAAAGAGAATATTAAGTGTGATTTTTAATTTCAAATATCTCATTCAAAAGAAACATTTTGTTTATTCTAAGGGACTCTCAGCCCTCAGTAATAATGTAATCTTTCATTCTGCGTTCAAGTTTTTCAAAAATATTTATTAGTTTTCTCAGGATTTGAAAAAAATGAATAGGTTTAAAGATTATTGGTCCGAAATTTTGCGCTTACGCTCTTTTAATAACTAAAGATTTATTACAACTAAAACAATAGAAATGTATTTGACAGTCTTGTAGTTATTAAATTATCAAAGTTATTATCCATAATACCCGTGGTGCGTTCAACGTTAATGCCCGACTAAATAATTTTTATAGGCAAAAAATTTGAAGGATTTTTGAGTTAATTAGTAGATATCTAGATATTATTAGTTTCAAATAAGTAGATTTTTCTACAACTACTATTACAAATGCATTTTTCTGCACAATTTTATGTTAACAAACTTAATATTTTCTCACAGAATAACTGACAGTAGTGTGCAGAAAAGTGACGTTTCTGTACCGGAAAGTTCTTTTTCTACAACCACTATTCAAAGTGCACTTTTCTGCACGGTTTTATGTTAGCAAACTTGATATTTTCTCACAATATAAGATATTTGACATTAGTGTGCAGAAAAGTGACGTTTCTGTGCCGCAAAGTGACGTTTCTGTGCCGCAAAGTTCTTTTCTGCACAGTTGACTACCTCATTCTGAGTAACGTTATATTCTGTTTACATCCGTGGACTACCGCATTCTGAGTAACGTTATATTCTGTTTACATCCGTGGTTAAACTTTAGACAAATATATAACCTATAAGACAATTATTATATTTAACTATAGCATAGAAACTAAATTATGGATGTTACAACTGTTTTATTTTACAATTTTATTCTTATTAAACATTTTATAATTATCAAATAACCAATAAGGATTTAGCAACCTGTGCAAGAGACGTCGAATGAAGTAGGTTTTGTGTAAATCCGTGACTGCATAAGTATAATGTCAATAATGTGTAATAATTGTTTAAATTTAAACAAATTAAGGCAGTGCATTAATTTTTTAACTGATTTCTGTGCAATTTATTTAGGTATAAGGAATTTAAATTGATTAGTAGGTATTAATTAAATACAGTTTAAAATTTATCACATAGGTACATAGGCACATTATAATTAATCGTCGTTTGGAAATTGTGATTTTTATTTTTAGGAAAAACTGTGCTTGTAGAAAAAGTATAGTGTGAAACACGTGCAGAAAGGTAATTTCTCACTCGTTTGAATTGCGGCACTCGCTTGCGCTCGTACCGCAACTTTTCAAACTCGTGAGAAATTAGTACCTTTCTGCACTTGTTGCACAATATACTATTTCTGCATAGTACCATTACATTCCTCAAAAAAATCATAAATATAATTAGGTAAGTATAACATGTTTTGATGAAATGGTTTTGTTTAAGATATTAGATTTGATAGAACTTTACAAAAAAGAACCGATTTAACTATTTCATGTCCGAGAAATCTGGAAATATTTACTTAAGCACTGCACTACATAAAATGAAAATAAAACTAAATCGTTCGTCAATTAGCTTTCATAAGTTTAAAGACTAAAAACTCATAAGTAACATCGGACGGCAGACGGTTTTTGAAATTTGGATTCGATTAGTATGTCTTAATTCAAACAAAAACAATCGGCACATGTCCCTTTTGTCAAAAAATGAAAAGTATCGGATGTCACTAACATTCATCCAGTATAGGCTATTTATAAAAATTTGGGTGAAACCAAACAAAATTAATGTGTTGTTGGTGTTGGGAATATATGGATGAGAAAGTTTTTGGTCGATGGTAGATACACTGAAAAATATCTCTCACACTAAATAAAAATACATATGAAAAATATTATCCGCCGATTGGCAACACTGACTATACATCAAGTAAAAGATGATTTATTTGCAGCTACAGGATAGGTAGTCTCAAGAAGAACAGTTAAATAAAGATTACTTTGAATGAGACTGAGAGTTTATCGTCCGCTTTTAGTGTTACATTTTGATACCACAGCATAAGGCTCGACGTGTAAAATGGTGCAGAGCTCGGTATAACAGGAATAGCCAATGGAATTTTGTCTGCCTCAGTGATGAATCTATAGGTTTTGTTTGGGTAGCTCCGATACGTGCATAAGGGTAAGACGTTTTCGAGGTGAGAACCGAAATATAGACTTGGATTTTGCATGTCATACAGCAAGACAACCAAGCATTATAGTATGGGGTGCTAAATGTTTGGGAAACAGATCACCTCTAGTTCTTATTAACATCATTCGACGATATATTGGTGTACTCCAACAAGCTTTACATCCCTAGCTAGAAACCAGTCGAAATGCGATCTTTCAACAGGATAACGCAAGAGCTCATATTGTGAATTGCAAGAACCTGGTATAGAGACTTTAAAGTGGCCATCAATGTCAACTAATTTGTCACCCATCGAACATGTGTTACATGGATGGAGAGATAACATCCAAGCAGATCTCCGAAAAGTGAACATTCCATTTGACCCTAGGTTGATGGAAGACCGAACAAATTGGAAGAAAGTTGTACAGTCAGCCAGGACCCACCCAGGGTTGTAGCGCTACGTGATGATGATGATGAACATGTGTGGGATATGGTCGATCGAAATCTAAATCGATTGCCACGTCCTCTAGTAAACTTAGAAGACATTTAGGCATGACATAAGAAGGATCTGGATGAGTATTCCGTAACGTGATATAGACCACTTAATTCAATCAATGTCCCAAAGAGTTACTGAGTGTATAAAAAATCAAGGAGAAGCCACTCATTATTAATTTTTTGTCGAAAATGACATTCCAAATTTGTTTATAATGTTTACCAACGGTTGAGGATAGCACTCAACTCCTTTGACATTATAGTTATTTGCACGACTGTTACCTGTGGAGGTCATCAGTCAAGAGAGATTCGCGTCTAAGAGGAGGAACCTTCTTATTTAAGTGCCATCTCGCGGAGGTCAGCAATCATCATAGCTATTCGTATTTTAGAGACGGCTGCTCTGAAAAGTTCATTTGATGTACATCCGTACCACTCTCTCAGGTTGCGCAGCCACGATATTCTGCGTCTCTCTATGCTTCTCTTTCCTTGAATTTTTCCCTGCATATTGCAAATGGAGCAAGCTGTGTCTCTCTCTACGTGTAATATGTCCGAGATATTCCAATTTTCTTGTTTTGATGGTATTTAGACGATATTATCAGAATTCTTCTGTACATCCACAGCTCGAATGATTCTAGTTTTTTCATTGATGCAGCATTCAAGGTCCAAGCTTCCATTCCATAAAACAAAGTCGAGAAAACGTAGAACCTAGACAACCTAACTCTTAGCTCCAACTTCAAATCTCTTGTGCGGAGCACTTTTCTCATTTTGTTAAAATTTGCTCTAGCCTTTTCTATTCTGATTTTGATTTCCTGTAAGTTTTGATCTCCTGTGGAGTTGATCATTGTTCCAAGGTATGCATATTGGTCGACTCGTTCGATATTGGATCCGTTTATGAAGAGATTTTCGTTATTTCTTTGAGCTTTCGATATTCTCATAAACTTTGTTTTCTTGACATTCATTGTTAACCCGTATTATTGTCCAAACTCTGCTATTCTGGTCACCAGCCTCTGAAGATCCCCAATATTTTCAGCTAAAATGACACTGTCATCCGCATATCTAATGTTGTTAATGGGAACTCCATTTACCTTTATTCCAGCTGTTTCACCCTCGAGAGCTTTTTTCAAGATCTCTTCCGAGTAGGCATTAAAAAGAATTGGCGACAACACGCATCCCTGTCTCACTCCACGTCTGATTTCAATTTCCTTTGACAGCTGGTCGTTAACACGTACTTTTGCTCGCTGCTTATAGTCCAACTTCTTTGATTCCAATCCATGCATTAATTGTTCATGTCGTACTTTGAGGAGGAACCAGAGAGAGTTACTTTCGTTTACATTGTTCAAAAATGTATGTATTTCTAAAGGAGTGGGGGTAGAGGCAGTAATGGGAATTATTATTAAGGCTTGGATTAATTAATAGGTTAGGATTTGATACAGTGAAAAATATAATATTATTTTTTGCATGAGAAAAATTGAACACCTGACCAAATGCCAACCTACATGTCTGTGGCTACAATACCGTTAAAAGTGACGATATAATGATTAAGTTTAACAAAAAAATACTTAAATAAAGATTTAATATACAGATCACTAACTTACTGTGCCCTCGCTATCCTATTTCATAATAAGATTGGTTCTATTTTCATAATTATAGTATTCAGGGATGAACTATTTAAGTATATATTGAGATATTCGTTTTCCTGATTTGAAATAATATGAAAAGCTTCTCTTTGATTAACATCTCGAACGAACGAGCTCTAATTCTCTCTTTAATAAAATCTTGTTGCTGCTAATTATTGTATCTAGGACACCAGTCGATAAAGCCGTCTGCTTCTCGCCAGAGCAGACACACTCTATAATTATTCATTGAATACTCTCTTCTATAATTTTTTCCACATGGCTGGTGGACAGTGTAGGAAGGACGGAAATCGTTAATTGACCGTTTTTTCATCTATTAGACTGTTATTGTGATCGACGTCGTGAACTGACGCCTGGCGCCGATAGATACGACGCCGCGTCGACAGTGTTCTAACGCTCTTCTTTGTTTCCCGAGACGTTTCAGTAGGTGGTTGACGAATTTCTAGTGTCACTTTTTCTGAAGTAATTTTTTATTGCTTTAACACACAGATGGGTGAGAATATATGAGGGCTTTTATTGAAACTGCCGATTTTGGGGATCGCTAGATGTTTTTCTTGCTATATAATAAAATTTTAGTTACAGTAAGGATTAGCAATCTTCAAAAAGTAATATCGTTCAATTACTGATAAAATTAACAGCTATACGAGTGTATGCAGAGAAAAAAGAAGTATCTGCAGAGGCGTAACAGAGGCCCCCACAGCATGAAGCTTGCGGGGGGCCCCAATATGTCAGGGGCCCCATCTTGTCGTCTAATATCTGTAAAAATGTGTTACTGTTATATTATTTTACGCACACATACGAAACGTTTTTTAAGCAGTGCAGTATTGAAAATGAAGTTGCCCATTCGATAGATATTGTGTTAATAAAATTGTTGATATATTCGCTGATAGTAGTGCGTGAAGAAAATTGTTCATCTCATAGAATAATACTATGTAATAATGTACTCATTTATTAATTTTTGTTCTATTTTATTTTATATCAATAAAGATAAGAAATATAAGTTGTCAGAAACAGTGCATGAATACACTAATAGCCCAGTAAATGACCGTTTTGGAGTGTAATTATCAGCTTCATGACGTATTTGCTTGACAATTTGGATTTAGGTTCTACTTACCCTCCACTTCACAGTTGGATTTGTGCCGTTGGTTGCTTATTACTTGGTGGGTGAAAGTCATCCCTTCTAGGGGATGAAAAACATACATTTAAAATAAGTCCGGAAATGGATAACTTGGCTAATTATAAGCAAGTTTTGTTCTATAGAGTTTCTTTATCTAGGTAAATACTTTTCAAGTTATGTGCGGGTGAAAATGTTTATTTTCAACAACAAAAAAAACTACGTTTTCAAGCAAATAACTCAGAAAATAAGTATATTATCAAATTAAATATTATCGAAAATATATTTTTAGCAAAAATGTAGCTTCTAAAAAAACAAAAAAAAAATGGTATATTCATGAAGTCTATCTACTCAGTGAAAGCAACGTTGTAGCTCATGAAAAATTGTTCATATTCGGCCAATTCGAAATCGAATATTTCAACGTGAAATAACACCAAAAAATGAAACACTTTTCGGGGAAAAGTCATTAAAACGTTTTTTAATGTTAAAAGCTTTATTTTTATTTTTATAAAAGTTTCTAGAATCAAAACTAAGCGAGTTACGCTTAAAATAAAGTTGGCCCCTTTTTTGGTGAAAAAAAAAATCGTGAAAATCTCCCCCTATTTAGTACCCCAAATGAAATTAATCATTAGCGCTTTACCATTTACTTTGTTATATGTATTGTTTATAAATATGATCTGTAAGTTTGACAGGTTCGAAGTTCTTATTTTTGAAAAAAATTGGTTTTATAGTAAAAAAAGTCTTTTTATTTTGGAAAAATGCCCTTTTTTCAAAATAACTTAATAAGTTTTAGTGGTACAAAAAATCTCAAAAAGAAGATCTAGGTTTTGCTTTTATAAATATTTTGGTTTTATTTTGTTTTTCTGTAAGACAAAAATTGGTTAAAGTGTGGCTGTTCAAAATTTTGCATACACTCGTGATTACTGACTCGTTCAAGCCCTTTCACAAATAAGCACTTTGTGAACCTTTGAAACTTACAGGTCATATAAAAAAGTAATTTGTAAAGCGGTAATGATTAGTTTTATTTGGAGTGCTAAATAGGGGGAGATTTTCACATTTTTTTTTACCGAAAAATGGGTTTAACTATGTTTTGAGCGTAACTCACTTAGTTTTGATGCTAGAAACTTTTATAAAAAAATTAAAATAAAATTTTTTCCAAACACTTTAAAAAAGTTTTAATGAGCTTTCCCTGAAAAGTGCTTCATTTTTTGGTTATTTCACGCTGAAATATTCGATTTGGCATTTGACGAATAAGAGCAACTTTTCATGAGCTATAACTCTGCTTTTACTGGGTCGATAGACTTCATTGTTTCATTTTTGAATAAGCTAGATTTTTGAAAATAATTTTAAGCGAATCTCGTGACCTAGGTATTTGTCAGTCATTGCCTGGTCTATGGATCTTGTTCTTATGCATATGTTACCGGCTTTCAGGATTCAAACCCGATTTCAGGACAAACTAGTTTGGCCTAGGCCAAATTAGTTTGTCCTAAGCGCGTTAGGATAAACTAGTATGGCCTAGGCCAAAGTAGTTTGTCCTATCGCGTGTAGGCCATGCGCGTATGCATCGCAGCATTTATGCCAAGATGATGATGAATAGTCGTTTATATACAATGATGAATCATTTCCCATATCCATGTTATCCTGGAAAAATTCGAACTGAATCAATTAGACCTACAGTTTGGAACAAATCTATCACATAAAATTATTATTGCATCCAAATTTTAAAGCGTTAAATTAAAAAAAACATTAATTGCACCTTTATGCAAGTAACTCCAATAATTTTGACGTTATTGAGAAATTTAAATTAACCTTGTGTTGCTTGTAATTTCTATTTTTATTGAATTACTGGAAATATGTAGAGCACTAGCATCGACTCGCTTATAACAATGTAATTGTTTATTTCTTTGCGTAACTTTGTTTTGCAAAACGCTATGAGAAATTAGGTAACTGTATCTGATTATTTTAACCGTTTATTTTTATATAATTGAATGTGTAAAAAAGATTTAAACACAGCTTGTTTTGATTATCCTTATTGCAATAGTATTCAAAATTCCCAATTGCATCAAATATTACTGCTTTAATGTTACTAAATATATTTTGTGCTTACTGTGAACATCTTAAAAGGTTTTTTGTGCTAGAATCGGCTTTTCATCCTGGAAGAAGATTTGTTCAAAATCCGGTTCTAAATATTAACAAAAATGGAAGAAGATGATCCATAAAAAAGTAATAAGATGAACAATACATTAGGATGGCGATCTTACTGCCATTTAGAGTAATTATTAATAATTCATTCATTCATTAATGAAGCATTACAATCTTTAGGGATTATAGCTATTCTTGGGTGAGGTGGATTGCTTCTCTGTCATTTATAGGCTATAATATATAGCTTGCTGTGTGTCTTTGCTGTTCTCGTGACTCTTTTCCATTTCTTCCTGTCCTTGCACTGACCTTTCCAGTCTTTCAGATTCATTGCTCTTATGTCTTCTTCTATATCATCCAGCCATCTTCTTTTGGATCTTCCTCTACACCTAGTGCCATAGTGGTGTCCAGTTAGTTATTCTTCTCAACATATCTGATTGTGGGCGTCTCTGTATATGTCCTATCCATTCTAAGCGAAGCGATTTATGTATCTGACTATATTTTCTCTCTTTAATTCTTGTTAAATTTCGGCATTTGTTTCCATTCGTATTTCTTCCTCTCTTATTACATTGTGGCCCAGTATTGTTCTCATTATTTTTCTTTCAAATTTCAGAAGTCTATCTTCCTCTTTCTTGTTTATCGTTGTTGTGTCTTATTAAGGTTTTATATAGGTTCATCTTTTTACATAGGTTTTTTTTGTTCTTTTTTCTTTTACTTAGAGTCTTGCTTCTCAGCAGATTCCTATTCATTCCATATGTTTTTTTGCCTTTCAGAATTCTTTCCTCTGTTCTCTCTTTTCCGGTTTTTCGTATTGTTACTCACAAGTAGCTAAAGGTGGATACAGTTTCAAATTTATGGTTGTGTTACTAGAAATTTCTGAGTTGTTGTCTCTTGTGCTGGTTTATCTCTAGCCCTATTCTCTTCGCTTTCTTATCTAATTTTTCAAGTGCATTTATAAGTGTCATTTTCGTCTTCGCTATGATGACTAGATCATCTGCATATGCATATGCTACTAGTTAAAGTTGATCTGTAATAATGTTTTTGTTTGCGAAGTTTCTCCTCCTTATTATTTTTCTTTCGACATCAGGTTAACAAGTGTCGGTGAGATAGAGTCACCTTGTTTCACCCCTTTATTTACATTGATCTTAGAATTCTTTATGCTCACTGTTAGTTAGCGTAACTACTGTTAGTTAGAGCCTAATAAGCAAATGTAATAAATTACAATTCGAATGACTACTCACTAACGTGGGAATAAAAGAATACAAACATTAACAAATACGTAATTTAATGACATACTTTGTTACTATTACTAAAATAAGATTTGGTCAAAGTTCTTCCGTAAAGAAGAATATATTTCCGCAGCGTCTACACTGGGTGGATTCCAACTTATACTTTAACACAAATGCGCGAGAGTTTTAACTCTAAACTAATAACGGCGGCGGCCAGACCTTGCTAGAATATCAATCGGTACTGGTACACTAATACGCGAGAGTTACTCTAAACTAACAAAAGGAAGAGTCCAGTTTTGGATTGCAAGTTGATGCTGACTACATTCAAGTAAAAAATGTGACATGATTTGAGGGTGTTCAAACTTTCTCGTTTTCTTCTGACTTGCTCCTGTTACGTCCCAGTTAATATTTTATATTTATCTTTCCGTATTATAAATATTTTTTCTGATAAGATGCTTCTAATAGCGTTATATGCTGCTAATGTGCCGAGTAGACTTGAAATGAAAGACAGAAAATAAATACTAATGTATATTATAAAGTGTTGAATCATTGTGTTGTAACGTTTATTGTAATTGTTAATGTATTTTATGTTCAAAACCAAATTAAATTTACAAAACACAAATTTATAATTGCAAATAAACATACCCATTACTTATGTTATCAGATTACGATATTTTCTTCAAGGAAAAAATTTATTCACATAAAAATGTTATTTAACGCATTCACCATCGGTTCTCGTAATGACTGAGATAAAAGAACCAAGTCAACAAATTAATTTACAAGCCATTTACATTGTTAAGTGTTTTGATAACTAAAAAAGTTAAAAACATGTGATATCTGTCATAAATTAATTTCTCTATTCCAGTAGGAGTATGTTCTCTAGTCTTCTGGATTTTGTGTTTGTAGCCAGATTGGATAGCCAATTTTCCACCACTAATATGGACTGTAATAATTGAACTAGAATCTAATCGAAAATTAAAGTAAAATGTCATTCCTTTCATATTCAATAAAATTGACATTCAAAAACGTTTTTCTATGGATGCTATACAATATGCAACTTCTCTCACTACTTACATACATTCAAAACAAACAATTCCTCACGCAGTGAGAAAAGTCGGCCATTGCAGTGAGAAATAGTGTTTCTCACGGGTTCTCCTACGGTCTTCCATACTATGATCGCCGTTTTCATGGTAACATGCACCTTGTACATGCAATGTACATGGTAACATGCACATGTTAAAGCAAAACCTACCAGGAATTACCTTTCAAAACTGTTCAAAAATAACTGTTAATTAGAATTTTAAATAAATAACGTATATAAATTTTAGAATATTAAATACTTACATATATATACATGTATTTTATTTCAATTTATGCATTTATAAATATACCTAAAAGCACCTAAAGTATTTAATTTTGAAGTTTGAACTCTTGACAAAACCGCATCCATAGAAAAAGTACAGTGAACAACACATGAGAAAATGACTTGGGTATTTCTTCCTCGCTTGATTTGCGGCCCTAACCTCGTGCCAAGAAACTTCTGCGCTCGTGAGAAATATGTCTTTTTTCTCACTTGTTGTACAATATACTATTTAGCTTTTATATTTACTGGAATATTTTTCTATGTGAAATTTTATAGTCATAACTGTTTCTATCAAATTAATAGCATTGATTTTAAGCTACGTAGTAACATCTTTTGTATATCTTTGTCTTTGTTTTCCAACATAGTATTCCCTAAAAGCTCGACAAAATTCCTTTAAAGAACATAACTTTACATTTACACTAGAAATATAAAGGAAAGCAGGCTATAAAGACGACACAAAGAGCATTTGTACCTACCACTGTCTCAATACAATGTAGAACACAATTTTGTTGTCAATGAATAACCTCGTCTTTGGTTTTATTGAGTAAAATGCTGGGGCGATAATAAAATTGGAATGAAAGCCTCGGAAAATAAGGTTTTAAACTCATTCCAGAAGGAATTTGGTTACATAAAGATGGGGTAAATCAGTAAGCGAGCTTTAATGGAATAATTACAATGAGAACGTTCGTAGAAGTTTAGTAATTAATCTGGGCAATATAAACACAGATTTTACAAAGTGTAAATATCTTTTTATGTACATCTGTTAGCAGATTTGTTAAGCATAATCAATGCTATTGATACAATATTCTCTCAGAAGTAGAAAAGCCATTTTTAAATGACAAATTTATTTTTAAATGCTCTACAATTAAGGCATGTACATAATTTCAGTTGTGTGGACTGTATGTTTTTTGGTTGCTGGTTCAAGGGGAATTTAGAGAGATATTATGGTAATAGAGAGTTCGTAAAACATCTTACCCAAAGTCCTATTGATCACTAGTGATGTTGATTATAGTATAGTTATAATTTTAACTATTTATAATGGGAAATAATCCACAATATTATTAAAAAATGATTTTTATTAACGTTTCGACGTCCAAATCGGGTACCGTTGTCAAAATACAAAATACTACTAACATAAACAAAAATGTTAGTGTTATTTTGTATTTTGACAACGGCACCCGATTTGGGCGTCGAAACGTTAATAAAATTCATTTTTTAATAATATTGTGGCTTATTTCCCATTATAAATAGTTAAAATTGTAAAAATGCCACAAGAAAATAGCTTCAGTACAACATAGTATAGTTACTTTCGAGTATTCGTTACAAATTGTTACTTTTGTATAAAGTAATCATTTAAAGTATTCGTTACTTTGATTACTTTTGTTACTTTTGTATTTGAGTACCGGTAATCATATCGAGAATCGCATTTCTCAGTACATATTTTGTATTAATATTAGTAGGATACTTTGATTACTATGATTACTCTTGTATTTTAGTACCGGTAATCATATCGAGAATCGCATTTCTCAGTATTATGTATAAGATCCGATATAACGACCTTCACCGATCTATTTAATGGATAGAAATTAAATGATATGTAATTGTTCTATCATTGCTGCTTCACAATATCAGTAATCTCGAGTAATCTGTTTGCATCAATTAAGTGCCAAAAACAAACCCTCGAAACTCTAGATGACGTACCTTAGCAGTAACCCTGGGCACCCAGGTGCTTCTTAGGTCGGTTCTGATTACTAATTTTGTGTTCAGTGACCCCAAATACCCCGAATTAAGAAAATCTTAAGCCCTTAACATACTGATTTTAACATGTTTATGCATTTTTCGATGCTTTTAATACACTTTAAAATGTATTAATGCATTTCCACCTATTTTTGTATTGTAGACTTTTTTCCAGACGTCATCCTAATCCTAAATACAATGCAAAACGTTGTAAGTCACCTTGTACCTACTATATTTCAAAATAGATTTATTCCTGTGTTTTTAGTGTTAAATTCCATGGTCTAATAAAAACAATGCCATATCTACATGTAAAATTAAAGTTGGTGATCATAGTCTAGAAATATTATCATTTCTACATACTTTCCGGTCAATCTAAGCTGTTTTTTTTCTAGGCCTGATAAGAATAGTGTGTATTTATTATTAAAATCTAATGTGTTGCATTTTTATTTTCAAAAGAACTAACATCTGTGAAATTCTGTGAATTATCTACCTCGACAAATCGTATAGACATCCGTTTCTGGGTGCATGCTTTATTAAATGATATACCTCCCTCTGTTTCAGCTACTTCTCAGCGCCCTGTAATTCTGTAAAACTCTTCATATCCTTCGCCCTTCATAGATAAAATTTTAGTTATTTGTACTTGATACCGAACACTCGTGGAATACCGGTTCAACTCCGATATCAACCGAGTAGATACAATACTCAAAATCAAAATAGGTATAGCGATACGCTTTAATTACTATTTTTGCTAATTAATTTTAATAATTTTTCTCAAAACGAAATAATATGGGTCATATAAAAGTCACAGTTAATATACAAACCAGATGCTAAGAAAGACACGGTTTTACGAAACGAAATACATCCCTAACCATATGTTTTTGGTGTGTTCCGTTTAACAAACTGAATTCCCCATAAATTAATTACCATATCAGACCATTATGTCAACAACTCACTTTGGACATGCATTCGTTTTAAAACTGCAGAAGTGTTTCTGTTTTTATACGCCAGATTTAAATAATTTATTGCCCATCTGGTCAGAGGGTAGATACACAAACATATTAGCGTCTGTGGCTTTCTCACAGTCTCTTCACAGCATGCGAACCACGCGGACACGCCCGCACTCTCGCTAACAATCGACCCTCTTCCGAGATCTAAGCTAAACACCTTTTTGCTACCAAAATAAATAAATATTTTACCGTTCATCGTTAACTTGTTTTTATTATTTTTAATTAATTCCGTCAACTCACACCTACCGGAATATTGGTGACCCCGACGTGATTTTACGTGGCGATTCGTAGTGGCGGACATTTCAAAGCCTATCATTGGAGCTGATTTTCTTTCCCATTTCTCTCTCCTAGTGGACATTGCCAACCAGTGCTTAGTAGACAGTACGACGACCCTTCGAACAAAGGGACTCGTTAAAGAGTGTTTCGATGGCAGCGTAAAGACTATCGCGGAAGTGTCGCGTTACCATGAACTGTTGCTACGATTTCCGGAAATCACGCGACCCGCCGGTATCGTGAAAGACATTCAGCATCAAACCAAGCACCACATCGATACAACACCAGGTCCACCCGTTTTTTTGAAGCCTCGACGATTAGCACCTGACCAACTGCAATGGGCTAAAAAAGAGTTTGAAAATCTTCTACGGCTAGGCATCATAAGACCATCAAAAAGTATTCGAGGTGTTGCTGTCATGGCTGCACATGTCATGGCTGCGCAATGTCAGAGAGTTGTTTAATTGCTCGTCTAACCATCTTTTTAAGAGCAGCTGTAAACAGAATACAAATAGCCATGATAATCGTCAACCTTCAAAAGAAGACAGCACCTTAAAAAGAAACTATATATTTTCCTGGTATATACACACTGTATATTTATACGCACTCATTTCAAAAATATAGTTCAAAGTTTTACTCTAAATAGAATTATTTCAGAATATTGCTTGTCCAGTTACTCATTTGTGTTAAATTCAGTACCTCCATTAACTCCACTTTGACTTCTGAACCTTTATTCACTCAAAACTTCTTTTTATTTTATTCTCCAATTTATTTTCCAGCAGCAGTTTTATTCCTTAAGAGACTGTAGAGCTCTAGAAAAAAGAAAAATCGGAGTAGAAGTTGAATGTCCTGTAAAATTGTTATTTCCCGAGTGTCGCGCAGAATAGAATCGCTAATAAATTACATTTTTCCTTTGAAAAGGATTATCCCCGTTGCCATGGCACTGTTTTCTGGGATTTGTGTACTAGCGCCGCGTATGAATTTTTTATTCTTTGGTAACGAAGTTAAGTGATTTTTGTACAGAGTGACACTTTTCAAGAAAAAGTTTTATCCGAAGTAGACGAGAGATCTGAATTAAATAAATTTTAATGTGAAGTTGCATATATATTCAGTTGAGTTTACTTTTAATCTTGTTTCCAAAGACAGATAAAGTTATAGGACACAATATACACGATGATATGGAAGAAAATGCCAACAACAACAAACTGAACATATTTTGATGAATTGGCCCTGAACAAATGACCTGGCTGCTCAACATCAAAGAATGGACGGGATTAGACTTTCTAAGTTTAATTAGAATAGCCCAAAATAGAGAAGACTTTGAAGAAGTCATCGTCAACATTCGCTAAGAAGACGTCGCCTAAAGAAGAAGAATTATCGTGGGAAAATATTTAGTTATTCCAAAAATATTTTGCAACCCAAAGAATAAACCAATCAATTTTTGACCTATTTAAGAATTATTGTAGAAGTATGAAGATAGGCTTTGAGACCTGGACATTAAAACAGTATGGCGGCAACAAACTGAATTCATTCGAAATGTGGTTGTACCGATGCATGCTAAGAATAAGCTGGACCAGTAGAACTATACGAATGAAGAAGTACTGGAAAAAATGAACACACGTCCTCATCTGGTCAATACAATCAAAATTAGAAAGACGTCATTTCTATGACACATAATGCACCATAGGGAATTAGAGCAGCTCCAGGTATATTAGAAGGCAAAATCGAAGGTAAAAGGGGTATAGAAAGAAAAAGAAGTCCTGGCTCCGAAACATCAGAGATTGGACCCACCCAACATGGAATGACTTAATTCATCAAGCCCAGAACAGAGAGAAATTTGCCATACCTCAATAGAGAAGGCACTTAGGAGGAGGAGGGTACAAGTATATCATCGTCCTGGATGGAGGTGCTTTGTTCAACTCTACTGAAGTTCTGATTCTGAAAGTAACTGAAAGAGAACGTGCATAGAAAAAGAGGTCCAGGAAGAATATCCTGACTTCATAACCTAAAAACCACTTCCGGAATTTTTAGGAGTGGAGTCAATAAATTCAACAAAGCCATGTAAAGCCATCTGCAACGAATAGGCACCATAAGACGAAGAAGAGGCCTGGCTAATTAATAAACTCAAGTGTTTTCTTCTTTAGGGTAAGTACAATTTCAGGTTCAATATTCCAGCCCTGCCTGATTTGTAACTTTATCCACCTGTGGGACTTTGGGAAGGCGTCTGTTCCACAAACAACGCCTCTATCTACTATCTTTTAAAGAAGATTCTTATTTAGTGTCCAGCTCTCCACACCGTAGTATGGGAAAGATACCATCTAACTATTGTTTAGAGTTTAGAGTCATAGAAAGATACGATGCTGTCAAAAGTTTTTTTCATTTTGACCAACGCAGCTTGTGAATTTGTGAACGATTTTTTTCTGAATGTTGGTTATTCTCATTAACAATAGTTTCAAGATATTTGTATCGACAAACCCACTCAATAACCTGTCCATTAAAAACTAATTGTGCACAATTGTTAATTTTTTTTGAGAAGACTATTTTGGTTTACCTGATATTAATGTGTAAACCGTGCCTCACACTTGCCATAGATACTTTATCAACGAATCACGGAGGTCTCTCAAATTATTGGCTATCATAGCTGTATCGTCAGCATATCTGACGTTGAGAAGAACTGCATTTATCGCTATTCCACCTGACTCGTCTTCGAATGTTTCACCGAAAATATTGGCGAGAGAATGCATCCCTGTCATACACCTTTCTAAATACTTATTTCCTCTGATAGGGAGCCTTTCTTGCCGCTTGACCCCAGTACAAGCTTGATATTGTTTTAACGTCTTGATAATCAATGTTTAATTTTGCAAGATTTCCAGTAGCGTCCTGCGTTTAACAGTGTCAAAGGCCTTATTATAGACAATGGGGTAGACATATATATCTTTATTTAGAGGCAATTTAGAAGCTCCAATAATGTAAATTTTCTTAAAACTATAAATATTTAAGCAGTGATTCCCAAACTGGGGGGCGTGAGGACATATCAGGGAGGGGGGCGCGAGACAAGTTGAACATTAAATTAAATTTAGTTATTTTTCTAAAATTCAAAATTAACCGCTTGTTAAACTGTGTCTGGTAACGCAGAGTAAGCAAAAGTTATCTCAAATACCTCTTTTTGACAACACTGTGAAGCGCCGCATTGATGATAGGACCGAAGACATACAAAACCAGGTAGTTGATGCAGTAAAATAATCGTTTTTTTTTGCTATTCAGCTAGACGAGAGTACTGACATAGCACAATGTTATCAGTTAATTGTTTATGTTCGGTATATTTAAAACGAAAGAATGAAAAACGAGCTACTTTTTTCTACAGAGTTGGAGACTGGAGACCACGATAAAAGCTATTAATGTTATGAAAGCAGTGTGAGAGTTTTTTGATAAACACGAACTCTCTTGGCAAAAAGTGATCAGTTTATGTACAGATGGCGCATCTTTAATACTTGGTTTTCACTCAGGCTATTTGAAATTAGTAATAGAGAAAAATGCTGATGTGATTGGGTGACATTGTTTTATACATTGACAAGCCTTGGCAGCAAAAAGCCTTCCAAATAAACTTAAGGCTGTCTTAAAGTTGTGTATTAAAGTAGTAAAGTACATAAAAAAACAATGCGTTGAATACTCAACTGTTTAAAACTCTTTGTGAAGATTTAGAAAGTGATCACGAAACACTGCTACTTCATACAGAAGTACGATGGCTCTCAAAAGGAAACATTTTGGCCAGATTATTTGACCTTTGAGATGAAGTAATCACCTGGGAACTTCAAAAGCAAAATGAGCTAAACATGGCCTTCAAAAAACATTGTACCCAAGTAATATTGGCTTATTTGTCAGACATCTTTACTCGTTGAACACCCTTAACCTAAAACTGCAGGGTGGAGACTCAAATATAGTAGTTACTCATTGTGATGGAGGCTTAGTTACTCAACTTTGGAGGCGTAAAATATCAGCAAACCCCTGAGAAATTATTCAAATTTTTCTAAAGTAGAGACTCTCTAAAGAACCTCTCAGAAGAAACACACTGCAAGGATATAATTTATGAAGGATCAAGTTTCAAAATCCAAATATCAAACCATTTGGAGAGCCTAATTGAAGAGTTTCAGAAATACTTCCCAAACACTTGTGAAAATTTTATTTACAGAATGTCATCTGATCCATTCCATGTCAATATAGACTTCCTGTCTGAATCACTTCAAGAAGATGCTTTGCAAATAAATCCAAATGATTTTTTGCATGATTCCTCTGCCAAATACTTTGTTATAATGGACAAACCTTCATTTTGGTTAAAATATTTCAGTGTATCTTAGTGTATCGCGGGAAGGTCTTAAGCGCGTGATACACACGCAATCTTTAAGTACGCGGGTTTAAAGATCGCGGACTTACTCGGCTCGCCGTCGGTGATACACGGCAGACTTAAAGTACGCGGTTTTAAAGATCGCGGTCGCCGATACGGCAGACTAATAATCCATATTGTCGGGATTTTCAGTACTAACGTTTCATAAAAATGAACCTTTAGGTACATTTTCATGTTATATACATTTACATATCATGTTATCAAAATAAATCAATACTTTTTGAGTTATTAAAGATCAAATATTTGTCTGTTTAAGAGCACATGCGTGAAATTACGGATGATAAAAACAACATATTAATTAATTGTATGTTACTAAAATATTATTTTTATATTATTTCGATATTATAAATTTAGCAAAAGTGTATTCGAATATGTCAAATGTACCCATTATTGGACACCCCCAGTTTCTGGACATATTCAGTTTATATTGATAGAAAAAATTCAAATAAATATCGAAATAATATAAAAATAATATTTTACTAACATACAATTAATTAATATGTTCTATTTATCATCCGTAACTTCACGCATATGCTCTTAAATAGACAAATCTTTGATCTTTAATAACTCAAAAAGTATTGATTTATTTTAATAACGTGATATAACAAATTTTACTTAAAATTTGTCCCTCTATCGATTTGTGGGGTTATTTTTAATAAAATTGTTTTCACCCGCGGGAAGGGGTGGTATTCACCAAGAGGGTAAAAGTGCAAGTTGGCACCAAATCAGTTTTATTTCTTGAGGTATCCTCTAACTAGTCACCAATTTTCATGCAAATCGATGGAGGTTTAACAAAATAGGAGGTGAAAACCTTTAATGATTGCACTAACTTTCCCCTTTCATCCCTTATTGCTACTTCCTGTATCCACTGAGGTGTCAGCCTGAAAGGGGTCATAATTGTCATTATACAATGGACACATTTCACAGGAAAAACTCCATATTACTTATGACGATGATTTTTCGTCTCTAGCTCTCCGTCTATATCGTAGCCTGCTGTGAGAAGTGTGTTTAGCAAAAAATTTAGAAACTGTCCTCGTGGTTAAATTTTTTATTTTCTGTATTGTTTAATGTGTCTAATTTTGCTGAATGATGTTTTTTAGTAGAGTTTGATTATTTTTTTGATCAGGTTTTGTTAAATAGAAGAATAATTTATTTTTTATAAGTGTGGTAAGCTGTCAAAGTCATGATGTGAAGTATAGCACTTGTTTTTGATCTATTTTAATTTAATACAAAGTAGGCATAAACAAACAAAATATCATAGATAAGATGGTAATATTTTCATCAGGAATATAAAACAGCCTATAAATAATTAGGTTTATTCAAAAACAAATAATCAAAAATAATTTAGTATAGCTTAAAATAGTGTTTTACGGTTTTCTCAAAACTTATAAAATGTAACTTGTCTCCTTTCAACAATCAACGATTGCATTATTTCTAGGCAATTTGCTTAATTAGTGAAAATATAAGTGTAATTTTAAACGCAATAACATGATGGCTCGAGGCTCGTGGCTCGCGGCCGTGATACACGTACGGGTTACGAGTAAGATTTCAAACTTGTTGGATCGACGGCGTACTTACTCGGCGGACTTAAAGAACGCGTACTTGCAGTGATACACGCGCGAAAAAGGTCGCGAGCCATAAGTTCGCGTACTTTATCGCGTGTGAAACTGATATTGTTGTATCTTATGGCAGAATAAATAAATGTTTTGTTTTCAAGCTAATACTTATTTGCTTTTGTTTTGTTCCTATTTAGGTGCATACATTTCAACAAAAGGGGGCGTGGTACAAAAAAGTTTGGGAACACCTGATTTATTTATTTATTTATTTACGGGCAAGCCCAATTCAGAAAATATTATTACAAAAAAAAATATTACAAAGACAAAAGCAAAAACATAAACAGGGTTTTCACAGATTTAAAGGGTTTTCACCTCTATATTTTGGTGGATCAAGCATGTAAAACCTGTAAGCAACACTGATGATGAACTCTTTTGCTCGAAAACGTTCTTTGATGTACCCCTTTGGTATTTTTTGTTATATTAAATATACCTTTTATAAAGAACTAGTTTTTTTATTGATTTAACTGTACAGCCGTCTACAAGAAATTATTTTTCCTTGTGGGAGTTCACAATGGAACAGCTACAAACAAAAGTAACAAAAGTATGTAATAATATCGAATATTTGAATAAAACGTAAGAGTCTCAAAGGAAGACAACCCTTCAACAAATACCAGATATTGTATTGTATTTATTTACATTGAACACACCCTGTAATTCTTGTAGACTAATGAAGACCAGTTTAGCATTTCTAATGGCTGTCGTTGGTGCAAAAACGGCCAAAGCGACCAAAACCTGTTCGCGCTGTTCAAACAGAAACATGAATTCCAGTTTTATCGCGTTTACTTTTTTGCAACTCGAATGACGTTAACTGGGCAAATTATAGCTGGAAATCCCCAAGCACCAGAAAACTGCATTCTGCTCGCTAACAATGTACGTTAAAGTTAAAAGGATCCTGCAACTGCAAATAGACGGCCACATGAGGATTTTATTAGCTTTTTAAATAATAATGCAGCTCAAAAATGAAGTGCCGCACTTTCATGCAATATTTCTAGGTCTTTTGTGTCTGTACGTTTATACCAATTTAGTCAACCTTTTATTATTTTTCAATTTGCATGAGATTTATAAAAGAACTCATAGTCCAAGTAATGAAGCTTAAAATAGGACAAAACCTCGCAATTTTTACAGAATGGATCGATTTGCTTGAAAATTTGAGAATAAGTAGTGGATAGTCCAAGGATCAAAATCTATATCATGCCAAAAGGCGCTTTTACCATGGGGGTGGTTGCCACCCCATCTCGGGGGTGGAAATTTTTATTATATTTTGACCGCAAGAGTTGGTAAAAACATTCATTATAAGCATAAAACGTTCTATACATTTTTTTGATAAAATTAATAGTTTTCGATTTATTCGCTATCGAAAGTGTTAGTTTTATATCGAAAAAATCAATGTTTTTAATCAGTTTTCTGCTAATAACTCAAAAAGTTTTTGTTTTATCAAAACAACTTTACTTAACAAAAATGTACCTTTTGAAAAAATAAACAAAACTGTTTTTCTTTAGAGCTATACTTAGACCAATAGTAATCGAGCTATACTTTATTATATGTTGGCTCTTCTTCGTCAAATGCAAAATATTGTAGTTTCAAAGTCAAAGGACGGGAAATCTATGCATTTTTTCGAGGATAACTTGTTGAAACTAATTTAAAGTATTTAAAAATATGTATCTCCAGAAACAAAAAAAGTCTCTGAAGAAAAGAAAAGAAAAGAAAAGAATGTCAGTCCTTATTTTTTCAGCAAAAAAGTGATCGTAAACAACCCCGTAATCACCACCCTAATTAAAATTTGTCATTGACCTGATTTGGTTTTCTTGATTTATGTATTGTTAATAGGTTCTAGAAGTTTGATCGGCCTAGAATAATTAGTTTTTAAAAATATGGAGTTAAAAGCGAATAATAAGTTTTTGTAGTTTGGTAAAAAATGCTCTTTTCTTCAGAATAAAAAGATTAATATCAGAGATATGAAAAAATGATTAAATATGATATTGTAGCTTATTTAATTCCCAAGAACATGGTTTGCAAAAAATTTTTACGGCAAAAATTGAGTGAGCTATTGACAATTAAAACTTGTAATATCATGCAAAAACCACCTTTACCAACCCTTTCAATGCCACAGAATTTTAAATGGATTTAATATTAATAGCCTTATAGACCTTGTAAAAACCTACAAAATTCTTTTTAACGAACTTTCTAAGATAAAAAATAAAAATGTTACGATTAAAAAATCAATATATTTTTTTTGAAAAAAAAAAAAGGAGAAATCCAATTGGAAGCATAATAATATAAGTTAGCGGTGTTTTTAGTCATTGGCCCTATTTATTCTTCCTTATTTATGTATTATTAATAGATTCTAGAAGTTTGACTGGTTTAGAATTATTAGTTTTAAAAAAACAGAAGTTTATCTCGAATAACGAATGTTTGCAATTTGGTAAAAAATGATATTTTCTTCAGAATAGAAAGATAAGCATCAGAGATACAAAAAAATGTTTAAATATAAAATTGTAGGTAATTTAATTCCCAAGAACTTGGTTTGATAAAATTTGTTCTATGGCAAAAATTGAGTGAATAGTAAATGAGTATACCATCGAAAAACATTGATTTTTTAGATATAAAACTTATACTTTCGATAGCGAATAAATTAAAAACTATTAATTTTATAAAAAAAATGTATTGAATGTATTTTGCTTAGAATGAATGTTTTTATCAACTTTTGCGGTCAAAATATAATAAAAAATTTCCACCCCCAGATGGGGTGGCAACCACCCCCATGGTAAAAGCGCCTGTCGTCATGGACTATCCACTACTTATTCTCAAATTTTCAAGCAAATTGATCGGTTCTGTAAAAATTGCGAAGTGAAAAGCTTTGGTTCCTGGACTATCAGTATAACCGTAGTACTAGCAATAATTAATATTTTTTAGATATCCTGTTTTTAGTGGTATTTGATGTGTTAATAATGGATTTTACTACTTTAGTTGTCAGACCGCAGTTTGTTTTTTTTCTTAATATTTCTTCATAAACAGTCTCTTCCTTCGCACAAATAATGTAGGTTGGTACAGTAGAGCGTCGATAATCCGAACCCTGGTAATCCGAACTTTCGCTAATCCGAACGCAAAAAAAATTATAAAATTAAAAAATATGGTCGCGGATCGAATTTTTGGATTTAATATGACAATATGGGCAAAATATGACCGCGAATTTTTGTTTTGTTTATGCAGAAATACATACATTTGTTTATTATGCAGGTGTTTTATTCCTTGTAACTAAAACGTATGTACATATGTACTATGTTTATGAGCTTTGTATATATTTTGAACATATGTTCGATAATCCGAACAATTTGATAATCCGAACTACCCCTGTACCAATTAGTTCGGATTATCGACGCTCTACTGTAGTTGCCATAGTTTTTCATATTGGAGTGTAGTATCTTGCGAACTGGAATTCATAATATCAACTTTCTTGGCCAGTGAAATTTAGTCTTTTTCAGCTGTTTAAGTTTATTTATAAATATCGAAAAAAAGTGAAAGGCAGAATTTACAAAAAACTAGTCGCAACATAGGGGTTCCCGTGGGCACTTTTAGCTCGCCACGATTTGATGGTGGTATTATAGGTTTTTTGGGTCGCTGAATCCAATGGAAGTGGTCTGGAAGCCCAAATGTGGTGCGTTTAATTGTTATTAACAAATTATGGTAAAATTCGGTGTTTTTCAGGTATTATTACAAGCCCTGTAAATAAATTGATAGTGTTAAGGTCTTCTCTGGTGTATTTTTGGTCGCTGAATCGAATGCGACTAGTCGCGATTACTCAAAATATGTTCTTATTTTGTTAATAACAAAATAATTGTTTATTCGACGAAAAGCTCGAAATGCGCCATCTACAGCAAGTTTGTAGTCTTTTTCATAGTATTTTTATCCGCTAAATCGATTGCCGCTAATCGTGATAGCTTAAACCACGTTCCGACTTTGTTATTAATAAATTATTGCAAAAATGACGGTTTATAGTACGTTCACTCACGGTTTTTGCTCTAAATTTTAAAAAAGCACTTGGATTGACATGAAATTTGGCATACACGTAGCTAACATGTCAAACAAAACAAGTGATATTGTGCCGATGTCTGCTTTTACCCTGGGGGTGAGTTTCACCCCTTTTCGGGGGTGAAAAAAGAAACCTTTAAAATAAGCCCGGAAGTGGATAAACTGATTAATTCTAAGCAATTTTTGTTCTATACAGTTTTTTCACTAAGTCAATACTTTTCGAGTTTTTTGGTTTTTTTGTTGAAAAATTAACATATTATTCACTCGCAAATATTAATATTATCATGAAAGTGATTATGGAAATAAATCCCAGGGGAATATTGTAGGCTATTGATTACGTACTATAGAAAGGAACTACAACGTTAACAGGGTTTTATTATTTCATATGGTCAATGAATATCTATATATGAAAAAACCGCGGAGTGCTATCATTTAATGGGGTGCGTTTTTGTGAAATGGGTGAATTAGTCCCTGCACACAGGTTACATTAGGGTGAGTTCTATGCACTTTTGGTACAAACATATCTACATAAAAATTATTCCTGGTTAAATTTCCTATCTATATATCACTTTTTAAAGTCAATGATCCTTTTTGTTAAAAAATATATTCAAAAGTAAAAGCACAAAGAAACCCAAAAGAAAGAAATTTTGTTTTATGTCCGATAACTTTTGTCCACGAGGATATAGGTATAAAACATTGCTTCACAGAAAAAAAAACTTACATATTTTGTCTTTAAAATGGTGTTTGGTAGAGGTCAGTAGGATTTACAGTCTTCGAAATATGATTTTTCAAAGTTCGCAACTCACAGCAATTTTGGGCAATTTTCCTTGTTATTTCGCAAATATTGTTCTGTAACTTTTTTCTACGTAACTTTAGACATATGCAATGCTACAAGTAAGAGGAATAGAAATCAATTACCTTTAAAATGTTTTACTGTATAATGTTGTACGACTTCTTTTAAAGAGGTTATCTTTTTCAGGACGTTATACTTTTAACGAGTTTTTATATTTTTTACGATTATTTTTTAAATTTCCTATTATAACTTTTTTTTTATATTTAGGTATATATTATATAATAAAAAATAAATCTTATTCTGTTTACTTTAAAATGGTGTATTATAAAAAATTCTAGGATTATTTTTGAATAAGATATGCTTTTTAAAAATGTAATAAGTACTTGCAACGATTTTTGATTTTAGGATTATTTTTTAATTTCCTCATTATAACTTTTTATGTGATTGTGTGTTATTATGGAATCTTATTTTTTATAGGTAATGCTTTGGATCCACTTGACTCGGCCGGGCAAACTTCAATATATGGATTAATTCCAATATTTACTGTCAAAGCTCCTGCACCACAAGCTTTGCTTGAAAAAATAGCATGTAAATGCTATTGCTAACGAAGAGATGGACTTTGATTTTAAATTTTTTTTAAATGTCAACGTTGAAATAATTTTAACTAAAGTAATGTTTTCTAAGACTAATGTTTCTGTAATTTTTGTAAAAGAAATAATTTTAAATAATACAGGTAAAAAAATATCAAAGAATCACTCGGTTTCCATTACATATTTAAATATAGATGATACACCATTTTAAAGAACAGAAATTAAGCCCTCTTTATTGAACAATATAATATACTATATTCATGTACAAGAAAAGAAAAGTTATAATGAGGAATTTCAAAAATAATCGTAAAAAATTTAAAAAAATAATATTTTTTTATATTAGGTATTATATACTATATAATATATAATATAATATTATATTATATATATTATATATAATATAATATTATATAATATATAATATATTATATAATAATATTATTTTATTTTTATATTATATTATAAAAAATTGTTAAAAGTATAAAATCTTGAAAAACCATAATCTCTTTAAAAAAAGTCGTACAACGTTATACCGTAGACCATTTTAAAGGTAATTGAGTTCTATTCCTATTAAGTGTACCATTGCATATACCTAAAGTTACATAGAAAAAAGGTACAGAACAATATTTGCGAAATAACAAGGAAAATTGCCCAAAATTGCTGTGAGTGGCGAGCTTTGAAAAATCATATTTCGAAAACTGTAAATCCTAATTACCTCTGCTAAGCAACATTTTAAAGAAGAAATATGTAGGTTTTTTTTCTGTAAAACAATGTCTATACCTATATCCTCGTGGACAAAAGTTATGGGAAAAGAAACAAAATTTCTTTCTTTTGGGTTTCTTTGTGCTTTTAAACTGAAATTAAATTGACTTTAAAAAGTGATATTTAGATAGGAAATTTAACCAGGAACAATTTTTATGTAGACATGTTTGTACCAAAAGTGCATAGAACTCACCCTAGTGTAACCTGTGCCCAGGGACTAATTAACCAATTTCTCAAAAACGCACCCCTTTAAATGGTAGCACTCCGCGGTTTTTTCATATATAGATGTCCATTGACCATATGAAATAATAAAACCCCGTTAACGTTGTAGTTCCTTTTAGCTATCTTATTTTGAATATAATCAATAGCCTATTGTTCCAAATAAACATAATATGTTAGTGAAATGATTTTATAATCAAAGCAGGGTGTATCATGTTTAGGTTTTCTACAAAATTTATTCATTGGAAAAAAAACAATTACTTTACGAGAATTGCACTAAAGAAGATCACCTCACATGTTTTGTAGTTTAATCTAAAAATACTCCGTAGTAGGTGATTATTCTTTCAAACTATGTGGGCGAAAAGACCAGACTCTACAAGATTAAAAAAGAAAATAAAAGGTTTTGTTTCTGTGAAAAACAACTTCAATTCGGTAGCTACGAGATAGGTCGAAGAAAATATTAAGAGGAAGTTTCCATAGAGGATTTTTGATATAACGGAAAAATTATTAACTTTAAAATATTACACCAAAAAATACTACGCACAAAAAATATAAAAATGGCGAAAAAAAAATCGAATTTATGAGGAATTTTTATTTCGTCTGTTGTAACATTATACGAGTAAATGTCATTTTTATTCCAGTTTCTTTTGATTTTATTAATTTTTTAATTTTCCGTATTGTTTGAGTAGTATTGACATCTGTAATAATACCCTATATGTTTCCTGCAGCCGATTTTGATGATATACATCGTTATAAACAAATGAAGATAAAAAAACGGTAAATTTTCGCTTTTTTCGTCTATTGCCAAAAAGTTAAGCATTTTAAACAAATTTGAGAGTAAGAAACTCATAAATCGTATAAAAACTTCAATATGGCGTTCGCTGAATATGTCTATCCTTATTTGTTGCTTAGAAAATTGCAAAATAAATTATAAATTTTGAGTTTTTATAAATATTCATAACTTATGAAAAAATTAACTTAGAACAGCGGTTCCCAACCTGGGGTACGCGTACCCCTTGGGGTACGCAACGACCTGGTTGGGGGTACGCCGAAAATATTTGGTAATGGCGGACTATATGTGTTTGTCGTACGTTACGTACGTGGTGGTTGAAAAGTACAGTACAGTACTGGCGCGCCGAATGGTCCGATGGTCTGACTCACGCTTGCTCGTCAAGGTTAGTTCGCCCTCTGCCGCTCCCCCTCCCCCACTCACTTGCCACTATCACAATGCAGCTACCGTACCCGTACCGGCCGTACCGTCAGTCAGTGCTCGAATAGTTCGCTTGCATAGTAGTTGACTGTCGTCTGTCGCTCTTCATTAGGTGATTTTATATTCAGTTTACTTTTTACTTGTTTATTGTGCGTGTTAGTTTTTGACTGATTTGTAAACGATTTAACTGTAATCAAGAAGATGGAAAAGTGGTTAAAAACTGGATCGGTTAAAACAAATCAGACTGATACGGCAAGTCAGGTGCTTAGCAAGCCTAGTACGTCCCGGGACTTAGCAGCAGAACATTCTTCTTGTGTGAGTACCAGTGATAGTAAACCTCAGAAATCTAGTACTAGTACTGGAACTTCCTCAAAGGAACAAAAATATTCAAATAAGTATTTGAAATATGGCTTTTCGTTTACTGGAGAGGAGGAAAGTCCAAACCCACTATGTGTTGTTTGTGGAGAAGTTTTAAGTAATGGTAGCATGAAACCTTCCTTACTTTTGCGCCACCTTGAATCCAAACACGCCCAGCACAAAAATAAAGAAATTACCTATTTTGAACGACTTTCAAAAAAATATGGGAAAGATGGCGTGGTTTCTTCTTATTTCGCATCAGTTAATAGAGATAATGAAAATGCTGTGGAAGCCTCTTTCAAAATTAGCTACCATATTGCAAAAAGTGGTAAAAACCACACAATAGGTGAGGATTTGGTAGCCCCTTGTATAAAAGATGCTGTTCAGTGTATGTTTGGTCAGAACTTTGTTCGTAAGGTGAACTCCATCCCGCTGTCAAACAACACAGTTTCACGGCGAATTCAAGACATTTCTAAGTACATTGAAGAAAAAGTGGTTCAGCAATTAAAAGACAGTGATTTTTTTCCATCCAAGTTAATGAAAGTACGGACATTGCTGCCCTAGCAATCTTACTTGTTACTGCAAGATATGTAAATCCCAACAAGGAGTTTGAAGAAAATCTGTTGCTGTGCCATGCATTAGCTGAGCATACTACAGGGGAAGATGTGTTCAATGTGATTTATAGATACTTCTGTGAAAAAGAAATAGACTGGGGTAAATTGTGTGGTATATGCACTGACGGAGGAAAATCAATGTCTGGCAAATATATCGGTTTTCGGGGGCGCGTAAAAGAAGTGGCCTCCCACGTAGCATGGAGCCATTGTTGCATCCACAGACAGAGTCTTGCAGCCAAAAAGTTGCCGTCTTCTTTGAATGATGTTCTCAATGAAGCAGTTAAAATAGTCAACTTTGTTAAAGCCAATGCAACAAACTCCAGACTGTTCAAAGTGCTTTGTGAAGGTATGGGTGGCATTCAATCCACGTTGCTTTTGCACACGGAAGTAAGGTGGCTATCTCGCGGGAAGTTTCTTACAAGACTTTTTGAGCTCAGACATGAACTGCAAGTATTTTTTGAAGAGCATCCTTTTTATTTAGCCTCCAAGTTTCATGATAGTGACTGGCTTCAAAAGCTTGCTTATTTAGCTGATATTTTTTCTCAGATCAATAAACTCAGTTTAAAGTTACAGAACAGCTCAATTACAGTATTAAAAGTTGCTGACAAAATTGAATCCATGCTGAAGAAAATTGATTTTTGGAAAACCTGTATTCAAAACAATCAAGCTGAAGTTTTTGGCACGCTTCATGATTTCTTGAGTGACAATAATCTGCCCATATCTGACAAAGTAAAACATCAAATAGTGACACATTTGACAAACCTGAAGGACTCTTTTAGAAAGTATTTTCCTAAACGAGGTGGCGGAGAGAACTGGATTGCAGATCCTTTCAATGAAGAAAACGTCAAGACATTGACCGTTCATGAGATGGAAAAGCTCCTAAAACTTTCAAGTGACTCCTCCTTGAAGTCCGAGTTCAAGAAGAAACCCCTTGGACAATTCTGGGTGAGCATTAGGGATGATTATGGACCTTAACCACAAAAGCCCTTCTGGTTTTACTTCCTTTTACAAACACAGAACTAGTTGGGAGATCGTTCTCTTCCTATGCTTTCATTAAGAATAAGTATAGGAATAAGCTAAATGCAAGTCCTGATTTAAGAGTGTATTTATCAACCTTTGATATTGATTTCAAAATATTATGTGCAACAAAACAGGCCCAAGGGTCACACTAAAACAGTTTTGACTTGTTTTAAGGATAATTTTTATTTCTTTTTTTTTTTCAATAAACTTATTTGCTAATTCTAGTATGTGTTTGTGATAAGGAACATTGTATTTACTTTGTAATTATTTTTTACAGTTGGTATTTAGAATTTACTAAGTTTATTAGAAATATAATATAGTCCTCATTTTGGAACAATAACTTTATTGTCAAATAAAAGATAAAACTCTTGCGTAAATATTTACTTTCCATGATTAATGTTCTTGCAACTTTTTTTTCTTGGGGGTACAATTTGAAATAAATTTATCTCAAGGGGTACGGCAGTGAAAAAAGGTTGGGAACCGCTGACTTAGAACCTTCTTATTACACGGAATGCTGAGACTTCTGGTGCTTAAATCATACCCTAAATTTCAAAGCAATTGGTCAAATACTTACTTTAAAAGTTATTTAATTTGTTTTTCCCAAATTATTTTTTTTGGAACACTATAAGTCAGAAAATGATGAAGTTACACTAATACTTTGGATAGTTTATGAAAGAAGAAGTTTACAAAAATTAATTCTAAATATTGCAAAATTATTTTGAATTAAAAAAGAGGGGGCTAACTTCGTCCCTAATTGTCCTAGGACAATTATTTTTCTTTCTAAATGTGTATAAAAATTCAGTCTTTCTAAATATGAAAAAAAAAATTTTCTACGGGTAACGGTTAAAAAGTTTTTCTAATTGTTTATAAGTTAGCAAAAAATCGACGTTTTTGCAAAATATTTTTATACTGTTTAAAATTACATTTTGTCATTTTTTTTTAATTAAGTAATTAGTATAAATGTTCTTCTTTCATAAACTGTCCGAAGTGTTACTGTAACCTCATAATTTTCTGACTTATAGTGTTGCAAAAAATGAATTTGTGATAAACAAATTAAATAACTTTTAAACTATTTGACCAATTGCTTTGAAATTTAAAATATAATTTAAGCACATGAAGTCTCAGCATTCCGTGTAATAAGAAGGCTCTAACTTAATTTTTACGTAAGTTATAAACATTTATAAAATCTCAAAATTTATTACTTATTTTGCAATTTTCTAAGCAACAAATAAGGATAGACATATTCAGCGAACGCCATATTGTAGTTTTTTGTATGATTTAAAAGTTTATTATTCTCAAATTTGTTTAAAATGCTTCACTTTTTAGTAATAGACGAAAAAAGCGAAAATTTACCGTTTTTTGATCTTCATTTGTTTATAACTATGTATATCATCAAAATCGGCTGCAAGAAACATAAGGGTTGTTAATATAGATGTCCATACTATCCAAAAAATTTGGTTTCGGCCTGGAGGGGGATGTGTCACGGGAAAAAATCTTATTTCTCTGGATTACTAGTATCACCCTGCAATTATGTGCTCTTCATACCCACACAGTATAAAATTACCTTAAAATCTAAAAAATTATTTGGTCAAGGTTGTATACACAAATACACATAGCAAGTATAATTGGCACACATATTTGCATCTATTAAGTAGTGTTGACGGTATATTTATTAAGTTTACGGTAAAAATCATGTATCGAATTTTGAATCTAAAATGAAAATGATTGGTCAAATTATATATGCATTTCAATTTTTCACGTTACACGCTTTTATTTTTAGTAGTTTATAAATATTGATACTGACTGTGACTTTATTGCAGTGTTACAGTTACCAAATGTAATAGATATATCGAACATAGCCACGAAGAAAAATCATAATTAATTTCATCTTACAGTTAATGTGTCGGTTACGCCATATGCCATATTATAGTGTTATTAAGGCATCCTGCTAGTCTATTTACTCTTTGTACTTGATTTCCTACGTCTTTTTCAACGTCTTCTGAGCTGGACAGTGTAATCCCTAGGTAGTTTACTTCCATTACTCGTTCAATACTAACTCCTTCGCCTTCCAGTTTACATCCCATTGGTTCTTTACTGATTACTATTGTTTTAGTTTTCTGAGTTAAAATCATCATGTTAAATTCTTTTGCTCTTGTATTAAATGCGTAATACCAGTCTTTAAAGGTATCTTCATTTTTCAGCATCATCACGTAGCGCTACAACCCGGGGTGGGTCCTGGCTGACTGTACAACTTTCTTCCAATTTGTTCGGTCTTCCATCAACCTAGGGTCAAATGGAATGTTCATTTTTCGGAGATCTGCTTGGATGTTATCTCTCCTTCGTATTTTGGGACTCTCTCCATCCATGGATATTTCTCCTTTGGGACGTCCGAGTGGTTTTTTGCCTGTAGGAATCTCCTCCCATACCAGTCTCACGTTATGAAGTCTGTACACGTGGCCTGCCCATCTTCTTCTTCTTCAGTGCCTTATCCGGTCCGGATGTTGGCGATCATCAAGGTTATCATTGTTTTGTTGACTGCTCTGCGAAACAGCGTCGCGGAGCTTATCCCAGACCATTGTCGGAGGTTTTTCAACCACGAGTTTTTCAACGACGGCGCCCCGGTCCTCTCTTGCCAAATACTTTGCCTTGCATGACAAGTTGAAGAACTCGATATTTTTCTTCGTTTCGCATCACGTGGCCAATGTACTCAAGCTTACGTTGTTTTACTAAATTAAGCACTTCTTTTTCTTTTGTCATGCGCTGTAGGACCTCAATGTTGGTGACATGGTCCACATAAGATATTTTTAGTATCCTCCTGTAGATCCACATCTCGAAGGCTTCAATCCGCTTTTCAGTGGCTTGCGTCAGTGTCCAGGCTTCAACTCCATACAGTAGCACTGGAAAAATGTAGCACCTCACTATCCGCATCTTGGTTCCCAAACTGAGATCGCTGCAGCACAGCAAGGATCTCAGCTTGATAAATGTAGACCGTGCCATTTCAATTCTGGATCTAATCTCTTGAGCGTGGTCCCATTGTGAGTTGAGGGTAGTTCCGAGGTAAGTGAATCTGTCGACTCTCTGGATCTCTTCGCTATTTGCCATTAGTGCCCCGGGATCTAAATTTACACGGCTGACAACCATGAATTTAGTTTTCTTAATATTAAGGTTCAGTCCGTATGTTACGCTCACAGTTCTCACACGGTCTAGTAAGGCCTGTAGATCATTTAGGCTGGTTGCTAGTAATACAGTGTCATCGGCGTAGCGGATATTATTGATGTATTCACCGTTCACTCGGATTCCCATCTCTAGGTTTGTGAGGGCTTCAGTAAAAATTTTCTCATAGTATATATTGAAAAGAGTCGGCGAGAGCACACAGCCCTGCCTTACTCCTCGCATGATCTTCACTTGGTCGGTCAACTGGTCTTCGACCTTGACTTGAGTACGCTGGTTCCAGTATAAATTCATGATGATCCGAATGTCCTTCTCATCTAATCCTACTCTTTGTAGGGCGGTGACCATCTTCTGGTGCTGGCAACGGTCAAATGCCTTGGCGTAGTCAATAAAACAAGCATAGAACTAACATCGCGGCCTCTCTGAAGTAGAACTTGTAAGGTGAAAAGTGCTTCACGTGTACCCATGGAATCGTGGAATCCAAATTGCATTTCACCGACATTTTCCTCGCATTTCTTGTAAATTCTGGCATGTATGATTTTAAGAAAAATCTTAAGTGCATGACTCATAAGGCTGATAGTCCGGAAGTCTTCGCACGTTTTAGCAGATCGTTTTTTGGTATTGTTACAAACGTTGACAATAGCCATTCCTCTGGGATATTACCTGAGTCGTATATGGCGTTGAACAGTTAAGTTAACTCCTTCGTGCTTACTTCACTCATCACCTTAATAAGTTCGGGGTATTTCGTCCGGACCTTTGGCTTTACCATTCTTAGACTGTTTTAAAGCCGCTTTCACCTCGCTTTCTAGTACTGACGGCCCTGTCATGCAATTTATTTCTGGAAGGTTGTCTCGGTAGTCCCAGAAGAGTTCTTCGATGTACATTTTCCAGGTCACCAGCTTCTCCTTAACTGTCGTCGCCAGGTTCCCGTCTTTGTTTATGAGGAGGTGTGTTTCTCCTCTTGTATTGACCAGTGGCTTCTCGAATCTTTCGGTGAATATTTATATGATCGTGTTTCACTTGAAGCTCCTCGATGAATTTACATTTCTCTTGCATCCGTGTCTCCTTGGCTCTTCGTATTTCTTTTTTAATTGTTTGGTTGATTTCTTGGTATTTCTTCGCGTCCCTATTCTTCATTAATCTCCTTTGATCCATCATCTGCAGAATGTTATCAGTCATCCATTCTTTATTTTTTACTGCCCATCTTAGTCGCTGTGATTTAATTTCTTGGACAATATCGGCGTCATTATAGAGTACTTTTAATTCGATATTGGTTCTGATTCTGATCCTATACTGGTTTGTGGTGATGTCGTGGTGAGGTTCGAAAATTTTTCTAAGTATTTTTCGTTCAAAACGTCTGAGCTTTTCTTCGTTTGCTTTGGTCATGGTCCACGTTTCGCATCCATATAGTACAGGTCTGACGATGGATTTATTGATTTTTGGCTGACAGGATCAGAGTTGCAATATGCATAATAGAAAATTTTAATTTCATTGTTTCGCATTCTGTATTTTCGTCCTTTATTGACGTTCTTTATGATTTCGAGTGTTCTATTTGCTGATGAATTTGGTGTATAACTGGAGTTAAAAAAAAAGAATAATTAAGGTTTTTTAGTTGATTTGATTTATCAACATCTACAAATTCTCATGACTATCGCTCTAAAGCAGTGGTTTTCAATGTTTTTACGTCATGTACCCCAAAATACTTATAGATTATTTTTGGTACCACCTACTGAAATACCTATGGATGTAGGTAATCTAATTAACTACAAATATGCTGGATTTTCGATGTGTTTCTGCGTTTTGTGTACCACCGCACATAATGATATGTACCACCAGTGGTATTTACCACAGATTGAGAACCCCTGCTCTAAAGTAACGGTATAATACAGTGATACTAAACGTGCGGACTGCGGGCCGCATGCGGCCCTCTAGCGTTATTTTATGCGGCCCGAAGGCTAACTAAAGGGCCCTGTGATCAAATTATTTGTAAAATTTCACGTGTTTTTCAAATTATTTGATAGTGTGCCGATGTGTTTGAGGCGTGTTTGGGCGTAAGGCAGACAATTTAATGACTTTAATTTTAAATTATATTGAACTTTTTAAGAACTCGGAATAAAAAGCAAGGTATTATTAACTTTTAATAATAAATTATTAAAGTTAATGAACAAACACTCATTTTAAACATAATCAATACTTATTTACTACATTGCAACGATCCATTTAGTAATCACACGAAAAATTCATGTCCGGATTAATAAAAAAAAAATTAGTGACCTTAAAACAACACCCTGTATATTAAAATTTTTAAAATTCGTCTGCACATTTGAAAAGAGCACAAAAAACTCAGTTCAATTTGTTTTGAAAGTTTGAGTTTTTAAAAATTTCGACATAATTTCAAAATAAAGTCATTGAATTGTCTGCGCAAAAAATGGAAGCTCCACTAAAGCTCTTTTCAAATGTGCAAACGGGTTTTGAAAATTTCAATATACAGGATGTTGTTTCAAGGTCAAAATGGATTTATAATGTTGTTTAATCCGGACCTGGATTTTTCTTGTGATTAGTAGTTGGCTGGTTTGGGTTCTAAATGTGACATATGTTTACCAAATATCAAAAAAATATGCAAGGTGGTTCTAAAGTTGTGGGCACAGAAAGAAATGGGCAAAATCGATAAAACAGCCTGTAACTCGGTTATAAAGTCGGTGGAGCAATAAATTTAGTATTTCTAGAACCGCCTCAGTGACCTATATTCAAGTATTTCCGTTTACTAACGAAACACTCTGTATACTACTTCATCTTGATTGCGGCCCGCAAGCTGTGGCAATAGCTACTATGTGGCCCAGGAAAGAAACAGGTTGAGTATCGCTGGTATAATATGTAGCACTCTTTTTTTATAAGGTCAAAAGTTTGATTTTTATTGGCTTTGTCGGAATGCGTGTTTACTTGTAAGTGTGGACAGGATTTGTTATTATTAGAATTAATTGGTGCACGTGGTCGTAAGACCTGCTATCATGCAACATTAAAAAATGTACTAATTAATTTCAAGATGTTACATAGTCAATCAAAAATAAACAATGTATTTCCGAATTCCTATCGGGTATTGAGATATCAATTAAAAAACAAGGATATTTTATACGAGTATATTTCGATATGATGTCTGAATTCTCAAAAATAGTTTGGTAAATTGGCTTTGGTAAAAAAGAATCAGCCTGAATTTCGATAATGATGGAATGATTTCTAAAGATTTGTTTACTTGGAATATTCCGAGAAAGATTTACTTGGATTATCACTCATATTGTTAAATTGTAAACATTGTACATTGGATATCTCGCGAACACAGTCGTAGTAGAGAATGACCACAATAATGGTAGCTAAACAACATCAAAGCAAAGTTTTAGCATTAAATAGCACAACACAGAGAAAAGTGGAGAACTCATGGGGGGCCTTTGTCCAAACAGGCTAAAGAACAAGAAGAAAATATTGCTAGATCATCTGATCATCTTGTTAATTACTCGTTCGTGATTCATTTTCTGATAATATCCCTAACTTTTGACGAGCAGTTTATTTGGTATTCTACCCTTAATAAAGAAAATGAATTCAAATAACCTTTTTCTCAAAAATTACTGGAGATTAAACTAAAATCCCACGAATATCTAAAATCTTTAAACATTTAAATATCAGACAGCACAAAACAAATCGTTTTACCTTCTATCATTGCACCAAACTGGAAGTGAGAATACGTACCTGAAACAACAAGAAAAACAACAATGAGTACAACAATTAAATAATTATCTGAATTAAATTGATTAATTACGATCAAATGGACAATCACATTGTCCTTCGTGATACACAATACATAAACTTGGTATGTGAACGGATATGTCAGTATCCTTTTCACACGTGTAGTTTACTGTTTATAAATAATAGGGGGCAATGTTTGTATATATTATGTATTCGATATTATTGTATTGATGAATCATTCGATGTAAAATATACAGCTACCTTTTTATACAACAATAATTATTATTGTAAGCTAACTAGAGCGGATATGGAAAGAATAGCTTTGGTAAAAAAGTCGATACAATCAATTTATTCATTTTGATATGTCACCTATTAATTTGTCTTATTTTTTATCGTTTACAGTCCATGAGAAAGAACCCTGTAAATTATGTAAATGCGTGTGACCAAAAGCTAAGGACAAACAATACAATGAAATAGATTAAAACACGCATAAAAATGTACATTCAGAGAATATACAGAGTGGGCCAAAGAAAAGAGTCCACCTCGATATTTGGCAGTATTTATCAAATTTTAAGGAAATAAAAAAACAGGTCAATTTTTGATGTAAGGGGGACACATTTTTATGGTACATAAATCTGTCATTTGTCAACCCCCTCCCTTCCACTTCCCCCACCCCTTATTTTTAAATAGGGAATAGAGGTCGTGTGCTAGCTCATTTGAAAGGTTATTCAATTTTCTATTCAGTAATATGTATTAACATTGACATAGTCATTAACACAGGGTGTCCAAGAAAAATTATTTTGAATTAAATTAATTGACAAAAAAAGAAGAATGTATGTAATTTATTTAACTCAGAATACATTCTACTGTGGACAGAAAACAGAAAAAACTGTTTATTTGATAAATAAACATTGTTTGTTGCTTAAATTCAATATTCAACCTACCAATAGACAGATGGGTGGCAGCTTGAACAATGAAATTAAGCGAAAAGCAATGTCTACTTATCAAAAAACATTTTTTTCTGTTTTGTGACAGCAGTAGAATGTATTTTGAATTAAATAAATTGCATACATTCTTCATTTTGTGTCGATTAATTTAATTAAAATATTTTTTTCTTGGACACCCTATATAAATAATTATGTTAATGTTGATATTACTGAATAGAGAATTGAATAACCTTTTAAATGAGCTAGCACACGACCCCTATTCCCTATTTAAAAATAAGGGGTGGGGAAAGTGGAATGGAAGGGGTTGACAAATGACAGATGTATGTACCGTAAAAATGTGTCCCCCTTATATCAAAAATTGACCTGTTTTTTTATTTCCTTAAAATCTAATAAATACTGCCAAATATCGAGGTGGACTCTTTTGTTTGGCTCACTCTGTATATACAGGGGATTTTTCGAAAATTACACATTAAACTTATCCCTAAAAATAAATAGGAAATAAAGAAAACCTTCCAGAGAATACGGGAACGGTTTTATTGGATGAATATTTCCGACGATGTAAAGGACTAGTGTAAGAAAAGTACTACCTGTACTACGAGTACGGACCTTACAGGAAAAAAAGGCTCCTATGAGACAGTATAATGTTGGAAGTCCGTTTGAAAGAATAGCTTTGGATATTACCGGGCCGTTTCCAGTAAGTGACAATGGATGCGAATACATGTTGGTCGTAATGGATTACTTCACGAAATGGGTTAAGATCTACACAATTCCAGATCAGAAGGTTGCTACCAATGCAGATGCGTTAATCAAAGAGCGTTGATCAACCGTTTGGGGTGCCTTTGGAGATCCAGCATGAAGAAGACAAAAATACAGCCTACCACTCGCAATCGGATGGAATGGTAGAGAGGATGAATAAGACAATCGGCCAGTGTAAGGCAAAGATAATGTCCAATCACCAGAGGGACTGGGACCAGTACCTTCCGTTCTTCGCAATGGCCTACAGGTCGGCTGTTATTGAATCAACGGGCCAAACACCAGCAAAAGTTTGGTCGACTTGTAGAACTTCAACGCCAACTGCCAGCTACCGCAAAAGCTTTGAAACTCCAAGGTGCATCACGTTACCTTTTGGTAGGTCAACATACCTACCAATATGTATGGGAAACATTACTTCAATTGAGAGAAAACGTTTTGGTGTGTAATGTGCAAAAGTTAGCCATACCAAAGCTAGAGTGCTGCCAATAAATAAATAATTTGTATTGAACGGACTCATTCATTACTTTGTTATGAAGTACGCGTATTAAAATGTCGAAAATAAATTGTAAATAATAATTTAGATAAAAATAAATACCATACGCTTAATTGGCCTCTTATATTCTAGGTTATAGAAGATGAAAGAGAACCTAACACAATTATTTTACATCATAACGACATATTTTGAGACCTCAACAATTTATTTATTCCATCTGCTTTGTTTTTTATTCACCTCCACATCTCTATTAGTCCAGGGTAATAAGGTTTTTCCCATGACACTCGAGCAGCCAGGGTACTGAAGCGTTTTTTCGACAGGTAATACCTATAAGAGCAAATTGTAACTATTTCCTGCGTAGGATCTGGCGGCCATTTTTATTTATAAACAATTAAGTGTCAAAAAATGACATTTTTCCCTTTTTTTTTAAATTAATGGAAAACAGTGAAACTTATGGTTTTTTAATACAAATATCTTTGAGATTATGGAAAAAGCTTTAAAATGACGTATTGCAAAGTTTGATATACTCATTTATTGTTAATATAATTGCGAAAAAAGGTCGGAATTGCAAAAAAATCGCTATTTGTATAACAAGGGAGGAAAGTGTAACTTTTCCTCCCGAGAATGAAGTTTACTGCCCGACGCGTAGCAGAGGGCAGTAATCATTCAAGGGAGGAAAAGGCACTTTACTCCCATGTTATACATATGGGTTTTCCACCTTCCTCAAATAACAAGTCATTTTTTCATTTTTACTTAATTTATTTATGTAACTAACCAACAAAATCTATTAGAACTAAAACAACAAATAGGTGCAATATAACTGTCAACTGTCAAATATAAGTCAAATTAATAATGTAAACATTGTTAAATCAAAATAACAATTTACTGTTTTTTACCATTCTGCAAAATACAGGATGTTTTATAAATAAACTTTAAAATGTATAGATACTTCGTAATAGAAAATAGATATTATACAGGGCGTCAATAAGTTATATTTCATGAATGAAATACCATGACGTCACTTTTACTTTTCCTCCCTAGGGAGGAAAAATATTTTCCTCCCTAGGGAGGAAAAGTACAACTTTGCTCCCTACAATCAGGTCCGGAAAGGTATACTTTCGGTAGAGGTAGGTGGAAAAATTAATTTCGCAATATCTATTGTAAAAATTAGTGTACAGCTTTGAAATTTTTGTCATATAAGGGTTCTTTAGTGCTTAATATGTGACAAAAATTTCAAAGCGATTAATTGAATTGTTTAAATTTTATTCAAATTGTTTATTCCAGAGAGAATTTTTTTTGCGATAACATAAGTCAGAAAAAAATTACGTTAGAACCATTCCACAGGTGTCAAATGAAAGAGCATGAGCTATATTTTCAAATTCGTTTAAAAAAAGCGAATAAAAAATGCATGTATTAGTAATAAATAATTATGCAAAGGTACCGTAAATATTTCCTTATAAACTTTTTATTTTGTTATATAAGAAATTATATATATTTATTACAATTTTTTATCAATTATGATATAAATAACATTACTTGGTAGTTGTGCATTTAAAACAGGGTAAAAAAGTTAATTTTTTTGGAAAAAGTTATCCAAAAAGTTTATAAGGAAAGATTTACGATACTTTTGCATAATTATTTATTACTAATAAATGCATTTTTTATTCGCTTTTTTTAAACCAAGTTGAAAACATAGCTCATGCTCTTCCATTTGACACCTGTGGAATGGTTCTAACGTCATTTTTTTCTGACTTATGTTATTGCAAAAAAAAATGCTATCTGAGATAAACAATTCGAATAAAATTTAAACAATTCAATGAATCGCTTTGAAATTTTTATCACATATTAAGCACCAAAGAACCCTCATTTGACAAAAATTTCAAACCTGTACACTAATTTTTACAACAGTTATTACGAAAATATTTTTTTTGCAATTCCGACCTTTTTTCGCAATTATATTAACAATAAATGAGTAGGTATATCAAACTTTGTAATATGTCATTTTAAAGCTTTTTCCATAATCTCAAAGATATTTGTACTAAAAAAATCATAAGTTTCACTGTTTTCCATTGATTTGAAAAAAAAAAGGGAAAAATGCCATTTTTTGACAGTTAATTGTTTATAAATAAAAATGGCCGCCAGATCCTACGCAGGAAATAGTTACAATTTGTTCCTGTAGGTATTACTTGTCGAAAAAACGCTTCAGTACCCTGGCTGCTCGAATGTCACGAACAGGGTATATTTTTGTCTTATTACCCTGGCCTATATTGTGGGTGTTTAATTTTAACAACGTAGAACAAGCGATTAAATAAGAATTGAGATGTGTTTGGTGGCATCAATTTAAAATTTAAATGGACGAATAAAAATTACCTTTTCATGTGCAGATTATCAATTAGTTAGATATACATACAACGCCACAAACATTTTCTTTGAAATGAGTTATGTAACTGAGTATTGTAAACAATATTATGCAACCATCTGAAGTAATAAATTTCAAGTAAAACTTCATACATTTTTGTTCTATAAATCACTTGTGAAAAAGATATTTTATTTGTTTGGATAATAAGCGAAAATACTTTTTCTCCGGCGTTAATATTTGATTGATTTTAACTTCCTGGGTTTATTATTATTAACTTCTTCCGTCTACTTTAACCATTCTGGTTGTCCAGAACTAACCAACTAATTTGTCGCTCATAATATGAGAGACACAGATATTTCGCCAGGGGCCACGGTACTCATTTTTGATATACACTGTTATGCTCTACTTTATGCCTTTATTTAGATTGATTAGAAAATTCTTAATTTAATTGATTATTCAATTATTTTATTTACTGCCTATGTAAAAACAAAACTAAATTCAAATTAACTTTTCCAATCAATTTTATTCTCAGGGCTAATTTTGTATTTGATACAATACCTGTGATCTGTGGCTTCTAGTATTTCTAGTTGCTTACTTCTTCCAGGGTGGAAAACAGGGAAATTAAAAACACTCAAAATCATATAAAAGTATTTTTTTTTAAAATGTTTTTATAGGTATTACCTGTCAAAAAAATGCTTCAGTACCCTGGCTGCTGAAGTGTCACGAACAGGGTATATTTTTGTCTTAATACCCTGGCCTATTAGGAGGAAACGGATATAAAGAGTTTGGTTAACATCCATACATCTTTGCACCGATACATTAAGGGCAAAAAAGCCTCGCTTGTACCCATTGAGTTTCTGAAGCCAGAGTTACTAATGAACTTAATTTTATTTTATGGAAGAGAAAGCCTTGGGTGTCAGTCACAACTTTTTTGTTTTCTATTCATACATAAAGTTTTATTAGCGTTATTTCAAGTTTTATTAGCGTTGTTTGACAAATTTTATCGGATATACACCCCTCTCTGCAAATGACCTCTTTAGTGTTTTCTCTTCCATATTGCAGTTCATCCAGATCCATTTAGTCAAGAGCTCCATCTAATGATCCCATTTAATCGCATACGGCAACTACGCTTGTCTACTGTTTGTGCCAAATGAGTCGTACTACGTAATAATTTGAAGCGATGATCCGTATGATTTGATTATCATTTAACCAATTAATGAATGTTACTCAGTTAGGAAATAAGAAATAGTTTCAAGGATTTCATTTTCATTCTTTTGAATGGAATGTCGACGAGTAGGAGAGTTGAGCACGCCGATTTGAAATTGTTATGCGAGGATGAGTCTCGAGCGGTGTAGAGATGGGAAGGGTACTAATGTAATATATCTCTAGTATCTAGTCCAACAAATGTGGCCGGAATGAAACATATTATTACTGTTCGAATAATTTTTCGAACATGTAAAACTACTAAAAATATTTTTAATTCTGTAATATATTATTATGCTCTGTATTTTCTCTGTTATGAGATTGATCAGCATATCATTAATTTGATTAATTAATTAATTATTTTAATTGCTACTCATGAAAACAAAACCAAATTTAATAAAACTTCCAATAAAAAATATTCTCAGGGCTAATTGATTTTAATGTATTACCTTTAGTTTGTGGCTTCTAGTATTTCTCGATGCTTACTTTATCAAGGACAAAACAGGGAAAATAAATATACTCAAAATCATATAAATTGTATAACTATTATTTATTTATATACTATACCATAAATATAAGATTCAAAAACTATGCTAAACTTTATTCTGTTGTAAAAATTTCTTATCTTATAAAAAAAACTTTAATTCTACTATCTCCTTCTTTTTAACCAAAATTCATTCAAATGATTCGGTAGACTGTTCTTATTATTATAAAAAAAAAACAAAATTTAATTTTCACGTTTTAAATAGATTACTTATATCTTCTATGAATTTATGAATGAATAAATTATGCTGTAAAACTGTTAAGTTGACAAAAACAAATATGGTATGTAATATAAAACAACTCTCTCTTCTCACAAATAATCTGACTAACATTTTCTATCTTCTTTACTTCTTCTCATGGATTGTGTTGTTCTCACATGGTTCCCCCTTGATTTCGTCTCAAACACGAATCGGCGTCCACGGCCACCAAATTAACCACTTTACACTACCTTCGGACTGGACTGGTTGCTTTCGATCTTAATAACACAGTAAATTCCTTTTCATTCCTCATCAACCCGAAAATCAACCACTCTATTCTCCCTCCATCGGTCTCCTCGCCAATCACAATTATTCTCCATACATCATATCCCTACTTTTTCTTAAGAACAAATATTCTATACAAATTTTTATGTCTTGTCAATTTACAGGAGATATTATAATTAAATTTTACTTGCATTCTAAAAAAACCCTCTATTCTAAACTAAACAAAATTGTTTACAATCGTTTCGTTCTACGTGGTTCTACGTAAAAACATGGTCTATTGTCCATTCCAAAGCGGCTCATTAACTATCTAAAACTACCGTTTCCTCTTTCATTGTTTTGAAATGTATTAATCCGTTCGTAGAAACTTTACCACTAAACTTTTACACTTCCACGAAACACTGCTTACTGCTAAATTATTTTATTTTCAAATTTTTGGCTATATACAGGGCGATGAAAATTTTCGATCTCGTGGTCTTTGACACAAAATTAATTCTCCAAAATTTTCCCATAAAAATTATTTAACAATATTTAACAGCATCTTTGACTGCAACACTGTTAGCATTGTAATAAAAGACAACCAGTGCTTAGTGATATAATGTGTGCCTAAAAGACATGTGTTTCGAAAAGACAGAACACTCACCCTCATACCTGTGTGTTTTCAGACTACGCCGATACAAGACCCTGTTGCGCCTCACAAATTCCGTCAAGGGATTTTACGCCACTCATTGTGAGTTGAGAAGAAGTTGCGCTTCAATAAAATCCAAATACCAGATTAAGAAGGTCAAATCAAGACGTTGACCAAACCACATCTCTGTTTGGCAGTTTGTCACCAGTTCGTTAACAATTCCCTGTACACACTGTACATTCACTCCAATCTGGTTAAGATTGTCCGTTTTGTTAAAAGACCAATCGATTTATAAGTTGTTGTTCATCGCTTTTGGAAGCCAGGACTCAACCAACGTTACCGCACCTTCACAGCCGGGATCTGCGTGTCAGTAATTTTTGATAGAAAAAGTGCCCGTGACAATGAAAAGAATTTAACCAGTAAGTACTTGTAGTTAGCATTTTGTTTCTATGTATGATCTATTGTTAGATCTATTTGTTTGTATGTATGTTGTTTTCTCTTTATTTCGTAGTTTGTTGTACTCCATGGTTGTTTTCCTCTATCTAACAACCTGTGTTTGTATATTTCTCTCCCTCTCTTTTAGGACGTTCTTCATGTTATTGTTTGTCCTATTGTTGTATATATTAATTTTATCTCAACAATTACTGTCAGCATTTTTTCAAAAATGAACGTTTAACTTTTGAACTTAATAGCTATCAACCTGCAGGTAACAAATTTAAACAAGCAAATATATATTATTAAATTATTATTTTGAATGACTTATTTATAGGTGTGCAAAACATAGAAGTGCAGTTTATAATTATGTTACGTGATGAATCGGTGATTATACATAATTACCGGTTATTATATGTATATAATCACCAATAAAATTGGTAAATGTGATAAATTCTTCAATACTTATCAAATTAAAAGATGAGTTTATATAATTCCCAACTCGTAATGGCAAATGTGATAAATATCTTGACCGATTGAGCCAGTAGAATTATTATAGAGGGGTCTTTTGAATAGTTGGTAATCAAAAGGATGGTTCTTTGAATACTATGATATGTTCAATGTTCACACTAACCTTTGTTAACAGGTTTTAACAAAAATTGACTATCCAATGTCATTTATAAACAAGCAATTCCACAAGGTAAAAGAAAGTAAGCAACAAAACAACACAAGCAGTCCAACGCCCATAAAAATATCAGAAAAATTAAAAATGATAGGGAGTAAGTACAACATAACAACAATATTTTAAACAATCAACACACTCAGATCTATACTATCCAAAACCAAACCGAATAATACACAGGAAAGGACAAATAATAACTGCATCTACAAAACACCCTGTGAAGCCAACAATTTGTAAGTCAGTATAATTAGCAGAAGAAAATAGATAAATAATAAAAAAATATAAATAATAAAAAAAGTAGCAGGACAGTTAAATTAATGGAAAGTAGACGAAAACGAACAAGAGAAAACAAAAGAAACACAGTAGAATATGTAGAGCTCAACAAACTTATTAGGAGAAAAACAAGAGAAAATCTGAGAATACACTGATAATGAAATCGAAAAAGTAATTGAGAAAAATAAGAGCCTAAATTGAGAGAAATAAGGACCTAATGTTTACGACCGAGTTTAGGGAAGCCAGTACTCATTGCAATAAAGGATGAAACAGAAATGGAAGAGAGGAGAAAAGATAAGATATAAGAAGTAGAAAGGTTTTATAAAGAACTATACACGTCAAAAAAGACGCAAACGTCAACACCCAAGAATATAATATTAAGAACACAATCACGAATGTAAACTCAGAAACACTACTAACATGTAGAAAATTATGAAATAGAGGTAGAGTATTCTCACAATTAAAGAACAATAAATCACCGGGAGCAGATGGAATCCTTGCTGAAATATTGAAAGAAGGGAAAGAAGAAATCTTGCAAACATTAAAAAATCTGTTTAATCAGTGTCTACATAAACGAGAATACCTCACAAATGTAACGAACGTCTTACAATCCTGCTATTTAAAAAAGGCGACAGAAAGGACGTAAAAAATTACAGACCCATCTCACTGATGTCGCAAACATATTATAAATTATTCATGAGCATTATCAATAACAGGCTAACAGACAAATTGGACTCAAAAGAAGGGTCATATTAGCCTGGGTAGGATTTGGGAAATTAAAATGGGTCTTAAAGATTCAAAAATACAACAATACTTAAAAACAAGAGTGTTTGATCAGTGCATACTCCCAATTCTCACATAAGCATGCAAACATGGACCTTGAGCAAAGCAAACATGGATACAATAATGAAGGCACAAAGAGCCATGGAGAGAGCATCTTTAGGAGTAAAATTAAAAGAAAAAAAGCAAAACAACTGGATAAGAAATAAAACAAAAGTCAAAGACGCATTACAACAAATAGCCAGGCTAAAATGGCGTTTCGCAGGTCATAACGCCGCACAAACGGATAATAGGTGGAAAACCACGATACAACAATGGAAACCATGGACAGGAAAGAGAGCAAAAGGACAACTCCAGATGATATGGGGAGATGACATTAGAAAGATAGGAGAAACACCCTGGAAACAGAAAGCACAAAACAGAAGCGAATGGAGGAAATTGGGGGAAGCCTATATTCTCGGGATAAAGGATATCAAACTGTTATACTCTTATGTTATGTTATACTCTATATAGTTAAATAACAGTTCCATCTCTATTCTGGCGTTAAGAAAGATTAATGTGGATGAGCAATCGTCATTACCTCGGTCGGCGCATTGCATTATTCTAAATATACCTTTCGACTAGAACGCTATGTAAGAAAATTCAATGACACTAGCACACAGTTCGTCTACTGAAAAAAATGTTATGTGTTTCTTGTCCATTAATTAGTTTGCAAGACTCGTTTATAATGAGGACCTTATAAAGAGACGTACAATGTATGACTAATGGATGGATGGTACTGAATGAAACTCAAGTGAACAAACATGGACTTGTGGAAATATGTGACTTTTATGACGAATAATTTTGTCGCCAAAGTTAATATAACGGAGAAGAGCAAGAATTAATGAACTGAGCAAAATATTTTTGGTTAATTATTCCTTACATTCACTCGTAACAGCATTGGATAACCCACCAGTTATCCCAGATTTTTTTCTGTCTCATTGTCTCATATCAGTCTAGTTGAGAAAAGTTTTTTTGAAGTGTGTTTTTGATGACATAAACTCCTATGAAAACGGAGAGGTGTCAGACAAGGTTGTGTTATCCCAACTTTGTTTAATGTATGTATATTCGGAAAAAAGTTTTAACCAAGCCTTGGAAGGGCAATTGGGGAATAAACTATTAACGACATCAGATATGCAGATGACAGAGCGACATGGCTGAAACTATAGAAGACCTTCAATTCTTTACAGATGGAGTCACTAGAGAATGCTCCAATAACGGACCAGGCATAAATACATTAAAGACAAAGTTACTTGAGGTTAGTAAACAAAACATAGGCCCTATGGAAGTAATTGTCAACAATGAGCCTATTACAAAAGTTAACCATTTTAAATACCTAGGATGTTGCATAAACGAGAAACTAAATCCTGATGAAAAAATTAAAACTCGTAAAGAAATTGCAAGAGGAACATTTATGAAACTTAGAACTATACTGTACAACTCTCAGCCGAACTTACAACTAATAATCAAGTTCCTAAAATGTTATGTGTATCCTGTATTACTATATTATGGATGTGAAATCTGGATCATGAAGGTTAACATGATGAACAAATTAGAAGCCTTCGAGATGTGACCATATCGTAGAATGCTCAAAATATCATGGGTTCAACGTATTTCAAACATAGAATTCCTAAACAGAATTGGTTATGGTGAAGGTGACTAGATGAAGATGATGAAAAAGAGAAACCCATAATGGGAGGTAGCAGATACTGGATACTGCAGTTAATACTCAACGGAATTATCGAGGGAAAAAGCGGAATTGGTAAAAGAAATATTCATGGCTCCGAAACCTTTGTCAATGGACTGACTTATCAGCAGATCAATTGTTACATGCCGCGCAAGATTGAGAACAGTATCGGCAAATTGTCATGAAAGCTACCCACGCCTAAAATTTGGGCACGGTACTCAAGAAGAAGAAAGCGGAGGTGTTATGGACTGGGGAGATATTCTATTCAGATAACATTGCGAAGGTAATAAGGAATTAGTCAATAATACAGTACAATAGGCAATAAATTGGTGAATAATTACGCTTGATCTAAAATCCCACAGATAGAGTATATTCTGGAAGAACTGGAAATATTTATTAGAAGGCCTGAGAACCCTACGTTCTGCCTTTTGAAACAACAGTTTTTTTATAACAGTTCAACATGTACTTTTTTAAAATTTGCAGGCAATTCCAAAGAATTTAAATATCCGGGTTTTATGTCCAATAGTCTAGTATTGTTTGCGAAAGCCTAGTATGAACAGAATTAACATACAAAAGTAATATTTAGAATAGTCAATTCATTCATTCAATAGTGAATAACCGCCACATAATTTCCCAGTCAATTGTGTACTGTGTTGACCAAGGCTATCTTCAAAGAATATCTGATTTATTAGGTAGAATTGTATCAAATGCGAATTCCAAATGCAAATTGTATCCAAATATATTGCTCAAAATGATTGAGAGTTATTATTAGACTTAGGCAAATATGCAAATAAAAAGATATGAAATATGCGCATAAATATGCAGTATTTTACACAAAAATATGCATGTTTATTTAGAAAATATGCATGTAATACAGAAAAATATTTACAATACTTTTTTATTTACAAAAATACTTCACTTGTAATAATTAAATGTAATACGTGTGTACAATATTACACTATGTATTGTACACACTAAGTTTATGTAATTAAATATTTAAGTATACGTATTTTAACTAAAATAAATGATAGTTTTTCGAATTGTGGTAACAATACATTATCAAACGCTGTTTTAAATTTTCTAACAAAAACTTATGGCGTTTGAGTACATAGAAAAACTTCTTTCCACCAGCTGATGTAACTGGAGCATTTTTCAAATTTACGATAATAGTTGGTTCTAGAACCTGGTAACCACTTTTTTTTCCAGGGTTGCTTAAAATTTTTGAAAAGTTTTCTTTCCAATATGTATTACTTTTAACGTTTTGGCAAAATGATCCAAATTCTTTTATTAAAAATGTAGTGTCTGACAATAATAATTTGGAGGATTCTAATTGGATAATAGTTTTTTGAACAAAACTATAGTTTGATTTTATAAATGACACTGAACTGTTTATTTTCGACATTTTCACAGCAAAATAATTATTCACAATTACAAAGACACAAATGTGCACGCCTTATTTTACAACAAAAGTGAAATGGAACGTCAGAATAAAAATTTTTACCTAGAGATATAAACTGGCAGATTTTGGAACCCTTGTATCAAGGACAAAACGTGACAAAACTAAATATGTTTATGTATAAGCCGCTATCTTTTTTTACTTACTACATTCCGAAACCAAAAAACTGAGTACCAAGAGTTTATAAGACAAAATTAAATATTGAGATTTCCAAGCAAAGCTATTTGTTACATAAATATAATAATATATTATGTATAGTTACAACCAAAATTTCAAATTATACGCACTTGATGCACACTTAAATAAAAATATGCAAAATTTGACATTTTTGCATTTTTTATTCATAATATGCAAACTATGCAATTTGCATATTTGTTTAAGTCTAGTTATTATGATATTTTTTTTTTACTTATTAGAACTACTTAAGATGCTCAATTTAATCTTCTTCTTGTGGTGCTGTCTCCGTTTGTGGAGGTTACCGACTGTTGGAAATCCCATAAAATTGATTTGGTTGTTTAAAAAGTTCGAAATCATATCTCTCTTTTACCCCTGTCGACGCCTGTGTTGTTCCTTGCTAACATGTTATCGAAATTCACATGTGTCGCGAAGAAGAGGATCGGACGCTTACCACTTGAGATCCAAAAATTCTTCTTCTATGATATAAGGAATGCGATGCATCCAGACCACTCGAATGTGTACACACGGAAAATAATATTGACTTCGTCGTTGATGTCCTGATTGTAAGTTTTTACCTTTTATTTGTTATTACCTATATATATCTCCTTTGTTTTAGTTTGAAATATTTACCAACCAATTAATTTGAATTTGTGTATTGTATTGCGCTTATGGAGAAATTCCACTTTCTCTCAATAGAAGCTATCAGAAGGTATAGTAATTATGGTAATTAGTGTTTATTGCTTGTTTTTGATTTTATTAGTTGTCTCGTACAGTACCTGTTAGTAGTAAACATACACCGAGTACACTGGCAAATCTGTCTCTGTCCAATGCGGCTCTAAACAAGGATGTTGAATCAAGGCCGGTCCAATCTTTGATGTTTCGAAGCCACGAAATTTGGTGTCTATCGGGACCCCGTTTTCCTTTGATCTTACCCTGGATGATCAGTTGCGCGATAATCAGTTGCGGGAGACGGTACTTTTCGTTTCTCATTTCTCGCCATTCATCCCTGTGCGTGAGGAGTTTCCACATTGGTTCTGCGACTCTTTTGATGTCGTCGCTCCAGCGTATTTGAGGTCTTGCTCTTGGTTTCTTCGCTTCGTACGGTCGCCAGTTTCTAATTTCTTTGTTCCATCTACCATTTTCGAGACGTTCGTTTTGTTCTGGGTTGCTTCGTTTGTTTGCCGATCTATGAGTGAGATACCAATCATCTCGTTCCAGATCTCGGTGAGTTTTTCGAATCTTGTCCATGTTCATTTTTGTGAATGTCCAGGTTTGAGCTCCTTAAATGAGAACGGCAAGGATACAAAAATCGAACACTTTGGTTCGAAGGTTTTGTGGTATCTTTTTGTCAATCAGTATATATGAGAGTTTTCCGAATGCGGCCCATCCCATTCTTACTCGTCTTCTTATTTCGGTATTCGACAACAAATTATTTGACAACCAATATATACAAGGCAACCGTTTTGTTAATTTGAACTGTCATGATAGGCCTCTATCCCGCGTACCAAAAAAAAGTTGATTAATAGCAAGCTGAAAATTTGTTAATAGCTTAACGATATCTAGTCGGACAAACTTTGATGTATGGGAACACTGGAACCGGGGAAGTTTCAATTGTGGAACGTGATTTTAATTGTGTAATGTGTCATCCTGACAAATTTATGATTGTGAAAACTAGCAGGTTGTTTTTAACTTTATTCAATAGCAAACTTTATATAATACAATGAAAAAATGTTTGTCCGACAAATATGTTGGGCATTTTAATAAGTCCGACACGTAGAACATGTCAAATGACAGGAATTATGACAAGTGATAAATAGTAGTCTGATTTTTGCATGAGAGTTTAATGAAAGGGTAACAAATCAATTATTGGAAGTTCTGTCCGACAAAATACATGGGAAGTTTTCGTAGTCTGACGTTCAAAACCTGCAACCTGTTCCACAATTAAAACTTCCTTGTTCCAGTGTTCCCGTACATCAAAGTTTGTCCGACTAGACACAGTTAAGCTATTAACAAATTTTCAGCTTGCTATTAATAACCTTGTTTTGTACCCGGGATCTAGTCCTATAAACGAAATGAAAGTGCATATTCACGATGACATGATTTTAATTGTTGCATTTAATGATTTCTATACATAAATACATTTATGAGATAAATTTATGACGTCATAAAATTCATAGTGGCTCTTGTAACGGAACATCAAACGAATTATCATTAAAACATTAAATTCAATGTAATAGACAACTGTCGGACATAACGTTTATTACTACTGTGGTAGCTATTCGTTATCTTGTACTGTTACCCAGAATTAGCAATAACTAAATTTACCATGTCCACAAGATTACGTTCTAGGATTTACCTCAATAAAAAGAAGAAATTGACTATCTTTGTTGGGAATAAGTCACAATTTTACTTTAAAATAAGTTTATTTGACGTTGTTCGAATAGAAAACTATTAAAAATATTTTCAACGAAAACTTTTCGTTTATAAATTCGCAAAGTCAGTGTGTTATTGCGTTGCCGCTCCTGCAATACTTAGAGCAGATTTATCGATGGATTCTTATGTAGTTTTGTCTTCTGAATCTAAATCTGAAAACGGCATTTCGATATCTCTAACCGTCTTCGAGATAATCGACCTCAAAGTCTAAAATGTGACGTCACAATCCTTTTATTTTCTGCCGACACACTAAACTTTTCGTTTATAAATTCGCAAAAGTGTGTGTGTTATTGCGTTGCCGCTCCTGAAATATCTAGAGGCCACCTAGCGATGGATTCCTATGTAGTTTTGTCTTCTGAATCCAAATCTGAAAACGGCATTTCGCTATATCTAACCATCTTCGAGATATCCGACCTCAAAGTCGTCATTGTGACGTCACAAGCCTCCTTTAAATTGTCATTTTCTTCCGACATAGAAAACTATACTTTGTTTTCGTTTGACGCAACTAAACGTCAACATAAAATTGAAATGTCAGATAAACAAATTTTATTTATTTATGTTAATGTAATGTTAAATTACATTTCACTATTTTCAAGGAAAACTGTTTATTTTGTATTTTGATTTATTTTTATTAGATATCAAATCTATATTATACGAGGTATGTCAAAAAATATGAGGTTTGATCAAGATTAAAGTGTCTTTATTTTTCACAATATTGAAAAGTGTTATTATAAAAAGCTGTTTGGAGTTAAAAACTATGTTCTAATATGCAATTACTTGTACATCATTCTAAAGGTAAAAAAAATATTTGAAAATTTTTTCAAATTACGAATACCAATATCATTTTCATTCATAACTCTTTTATTATTAATTTTACGAAGAAAAGTTATTCTTCATAAAAAGACCTGCATGGTTTAAAATCTAAGATGCAATCATCATATACAGTCGGAAAAATGAAAGAATACCCATGAACGAACATATAAATCACGCTGTATTTTCCTGTCACCGTGTCACAAAGAAAATTGTCCAGTGCTAGTACATGTAACAATAATTATTACATGTACTTGCGCTGGCCAATTTTTTGTGTGACACGGTGACAGGAAAATACAGCGTGTTTTATATGTTCGTTCATGGGTATTCTTTCATTTTTCCTACTGTAACAAACTTTTATCAGTTTTATTCGAGGTATGTCAAAAAATATGAATTTAGTTCGAGAGTAGAGTACCTTTATAGTTCACAATATTTAAATTAGGATATAATTGCACATTAAATTATAGCATTTAATACTAAACAACTTTTCATAATAGAAATTTTCCATATTATAAATTTAAATACGTAAATAAACAAAGTTTTCGTTATGACAATGCTCGCATTTCAGCTTGTTTAATCTGAATTTGTTAAGCAAAGCATAGGTTAATTACATTATTTGAGTTTGACACTTTGTGAATGTCAAACTTTTTAAATAAAGTAATAATAAAATATCAGTGACATTTGATAGTGATAGTAGATAATTATTATATAAAATAAATACGATGTTCAAAAATACAATTTGTTACAAATATAATTTATTAACAATTTTAAAAAGGTTTATACGAGTATAATCCTTTACAATCCTTTAATGGGAGTACCTAATGATAAATGGACTGTTCCATTTGTTATGAAATGAAAATTGTTATTATAGTCGGTTCGCTAAACTCAGACAAAACTGGCTAGTGATTTTAGTACGTAATTTTTTTGTTTTTTGCCAATTTTGCCAAAATTGGCAAGATTACTAATTATTTAGTAATTATTGACTATTTAGTAATTATTTTTTTACCCAATTGGTAAAATTACTGACTAAAATCACTAGCCAGTTGTGTCTGAGTTTAGCGAACCGATTATGTTGCGAACCAGTTGTGTCTGATATGTACAATTACATCCTTCTAATGGAAAAAAATATTTGAAGATTTTTCTCAAATTATGGATACCAACAACATTTTCATTTATAACTGTTTATTTTTAATTTGACGAAGAAAAGTTATTCTTCATAAAAAGCTCTTCATGGTCTAAGATTTATGATGCAACCATCATATATCAAATTTTATTAATTTTATACGAGGTATATAAAAAATATGAATTTCTATCAAGAGTAAAGTACCTTTATAGTTCACAACATTTAAATTAGAATGATATAATTGCACATTAAAACATAATTTTTAATTCTAAACAACTTTTCATAATAGCAATTTTCCATATTATGAATTAAAATACGTAAATAAAAGTTTTCGTTATGATAGTGCTCGCATTTTCAGCTTGTTAATTTCTTAATAGATTTAACTTCATCTTTGACAACATCCTATATCCAGCATACATCCACGTAAATATACAAATGGCAAGAGTGTTTAGTGTTAGTTAGGTGTATCTAAAATACTTTCAAAATATTTCAAAAAAGACTACCTAATACACCAGGACCCTGTCTACCTTCACAGTAAATCAAGACGAGGTCGACGCAACATCTCTGTTAGCAGAAGCCCTCAAAAAATCTGTCAAGGATTCTACTCCACGTGACTCGGATCTGTCAAAAATTGGTCCACTTTTGTCAGAGCACAAAGACATTGACCAAACAACATGCATGTTTGGCAGTTCTCACAGATTCATCAAGGATCTGACTGTACATTTATTCCACGAACTCTATAATCTCTCAAGGATTGTCCGCTTTTACTAAAAAAGCAATTAGTTAAAAATTTTAGTTGTTCCTTTTGTGTAAACAAGTTCATTAGAAGTTCCCATATATCGTTTTGGTGGTAAATTAAACCCAAGATTGTCACGTTCTCCCACCTCTACGGCCAAAATCTGCATAACAGTGAGTTCTGATAGACAATAGTGCACATACATAATATGTACTTTAAAAGACTAATTTAACTAGCAAGTAATATTGCAGTTATAGTATTTTGTTCCTCTTTTTAATCTAGTGTTGGATATATTCGTTTATATTTGTCGTTTTCTCTTTATTTTCTAGTTTATTTTGTCTTATTTCTTTTGCATCCGTCAGCCTATGTTTTACATCTCTCTCGCTCTCTCTCCTTATCTTTTAGGACGTTCTTCAAGGTCGTCCTATTGCTGGAGATTTTATTAAACATTTTAAAGTAGATGACTTTAGGGAGCGTTCAAGTATTACGTAACGCGGTTTTTGAAGATTTTGACCCCCTCCCCCTACGTAACGCACTCTAATGGGCGTTTAACTATTGCGTAACGCAATTTTTGAAGATTTTTTATCCCCCCAACCTGCGTTACGTAATACTTGAACGGTCCCTTAACATAATATTATTATATTTTCAATAATTTTGAGTAGCGTTCCTGAGATGATCTTTTTTATGTATGGACCGTTAAGATATTTTTTTTAGATTCGTTATTAGGCCTGGATCCCGCGTACCAAAAAAAAGTTGAATAATAGGAAGGTGAAAATTTGTTAATAGCTTAACGGTGTCTTGTCGGACAAACTTTAATGTATGGGAACACTGGAACAGGGGAAGTTTTAATTGTGGAACATGTTGAAAATTTGGAACGTCAGACTACGAAAACGATCCATGTATTTTGTGGGACAGAACTTCCAATTGATTTGTTACCATTTCATTAAACTCTCACGCAAAAATCAGACTGGTATTTATCACCAAACTGGGCATTTTAATAAGTCCAACACGAAGAACATGTCAAATTATGACAGGAATTATATTGGTGATAAATAGCAGTCTGATTTTTTCATGAGAGTTTAATGAAACGGCAACAAATCAATTGGAAGTTCTGTCTGACAAAATACATGGGGCGTTTTCGTAATCTGACGTTACAAATTTTTAACCTATTCCACAATTAAAACTTTCCCTGTTCCAGTGTTCCCGTACATCAAAGTTTGTCCGACTATACACCGTTAATCTATTAACAAATTTTCAGCTTGCTATTAATGAACTTTTTTTAGTACGCGAGATCCAGGCATATATGGAACAGTTCGAAAAATGAAAAATTTCCAAATCAACACGAATTCTCAACTTATCCTGCACAGTTCTCGAACAGTCCACGGACACTCGGACAGTTCCAAAAAAGCAAGCCGCAATAAACATCAATAATTAATTGTGCGGTTTACCGGCAACGCTGTTGCTGGCGAACACATGGTCTGTTGATTCGTCTTTCGATTACATCACTTGGAATAGTTGGCTATTTTTATTTAGCGACAACACACTTACTAGATATACCGTTCGTTGAATGGCCTGTGCCTGTTGCTACGGAGCCGAAACGCCCAGACGATCTCGCTATCGTTTGTTCTCCTCCACTACACTCCAACGTGATGTTGATGTGATTGATGTACAACTCTGCCTCTGACTTGAAGTTGAAATACCGACGATACTTTTTCCAGCACTTTCAATTTTATTCGTCGCGAAATTAATAAATTGACGTATACGAGGTGCGACAAAAATTCAGCACTAACAGAATTGGATTAGATTAGAATTATGTGAGGTCATTAAAGCCATGCAGCTCGTTTCGACCTATAAGAGATATTTTGTGCATACCTTAATCTAGTTAAACTCTAAGATACCAATCCTTCTGATGCAGTTAAAAACGGAACGTTGCATAAATAGGGCTACGTATTTCTTATGGATGATAGAAGCGCGCTGATGCCACACTGTCTGATTAGAATGAATTGTATAGCGGCAGTCTAGTAGCAACACGTGCCTGATAATTTTGGCAACACTGATCTGCGTAAGCCAGCCGCTTCGTTATTAACGTGAAATAAAGTATAGGCGACTTGTTTCCTATTTCAGAGGGCGCTAGACTGACCACTTCTAGGAATTTTAGTCGTTTGCAGAACAGTGCTACGCAGTTGCATAGTATATGTTTTGCCGTTTTTTTTTTTCGTTGTTACAGTAACAACAGTTCTCACTATCTGATTTTCCCATTTTTTGAGATGATATCTCAGAGGTCAGTGAACAGTGAGAAGGCCTCTGACAATTTTTATATCTTTTTTACTCATTTCGAAAAGACAGTTTGTTGCAACAGGCGACACTTTTATGAGCCTTTTTGCTTGCCTTCGTCCTGGTGTGTTAGACCAATATACTTATAGTTGATTCGAGTTCTTCGGTCCGTAGTTACTCTCTAATGTGGCTTTTCGATAGTCCACAGAAGGGTTCCGGACATCATGGTTTACAGTCTCAAACCAAATTTTACTCACAAGTAAATGACTTTAGAGCCTTGAGGCCGATTGGCTGTCTGGTAAAATAAAGATGAGTTCAAAACCCTACGATGTCTATAGCATGTATTTTTGCCTGAAATATAGCTGGGGCGTTTCCAAGAGATTTGGATAGCCTGAAATTGGGCCCAGTAACTCCCACTCCTGCCTTTTCATCTGTCTTAGATCCATCCGTATACCATATGGGTGAACCTTCTTCCAGTTTCGGTTTAACTTCTTCGCCCATTTGGTGGTTTTTATGACCGCTTTAAAGAGTGTTTCGAAGTCGAATTTGACTGGCATGGCATGGCATCTGTTGGCCTTCCCTTATAATCCAATGAAATTTCTTCCAATATTTTTAGGTGGCTTACTAGATCTCTAGTTTCATTATTTGTGTAGCAACAATACGGTGGTTACTGACTCTCTACTTATGCAGAACTGCAATGGAGGAAGGTTCAGCATCACCTCTAGAGCTGCAGTGGGACATGTTGACATTGCCTCTGTGATTCCCAGACAAGCTATGCCGCTGCAACAGCGTTAGCTGTTGTTTGTTGTGTTTTAGGACACCATACGTATGTGACCATGGGCCTAATAATCGTTTTATACGAGCAGAGGGTCATTTTCGGTTTTAAGTCCCAAGTTTTTCCAAAAGTCGTGCAGCAGGTCCAACTTGCCACCAAGGTCTGGATAAGATTTTTTCAATATGACTATTCCAGGTGAATTTTTTATCTAGGGTTACCTCCGATATTTTACATCTTTGGAATAGTCTAATGTGATGCCTGAAGCCTGAATTGTATTTACTGCCTCCTTGTGAATGGTATCAAAGTCGGTTTGCCGGGATTAGGTAACATTTACGTCCTCCTTCGAGCAGAAACTTTTAATTGTATTTAAAACATGACATTAATGACATTTTGATTGTGTATAATAACATCGAAATTACAATCGAATGCAAATCGACTAACAAAAAAGAATTAACCCTTTCAGTCACCGTACGATGGATTAATGTATTACTGTACGTAATTCTTCGAAATACTTCGGACCAGATTTCTGGACCACCGAGGAGTAAGAGGTTTTGTCCATATGAAAAGGGCACATCCTCCACGCGAAAGCAGAACTTCGCCATTCATCGAGACGAGCGCGTCTCTAGTTAAGCGCGGAACTGTTCTGCCTTAGCGTCGTGATGTCAATCGACGCGAACCATCGACGCCGATCTGGTACTTGACAATGAGCTTCGATGCTATTCGCTCTGGCCAAATAACAAACATTATATAGCGATACGCTTTAATTGCTATTTTTGCTAATTTTATTTTCTTAATTTTTAATAACTTTTCTCAAAACGAAACAACATTAGTCATTTAAAACTCACATGTAATATACAAACCATATGCCAACAAAGGCCGTTGATTTCGAGAAACCAAAATGTATCCCTAAACAGATTGTATAAAATTAATGTTTTTTTCAAGGAAACACTAATGGATTACGAAGTCAGATCGCCACACTATTTATGTCAATTTCTTAAAATGCAAAAAGGTTCTCATCTTTTAAAAGGCAGATGCAGTAATTTATGGCCCCTTCTGGCCACTATCGCAAAACCGCAAAACCAGGTGACATAATAGTTGGTGGTCCGAAAGTCAGTCTACACAGTATGCGAACGATGCAGACACACCCTCGCTCGCGCTAACAAACAACCCTATTTCGAGATATAAGCAAAACACCGCTTCTTTACCCAAAATAAATAAATATATTACTGTTCGTTGTTACACTTATTTTTTATTAATTCCGTCAACCACACCACCGGAATAATTATTTCAACAAAAGTGTTTTCTTCAGCTATAATCAGCTATTTTATACAGCTGTATCGGCTATTTTATACATAATATCGACTAAAAAACAATATATAGATTATTATTTAATAATAATCGAAAGCCGGATATATTGTTCAAAAATCGAATGATCCCGACTAAAAACTTTCTTCTTCTAATATAATTTCCCATCGGTAGATCTATATCGAATGTAATTTCTGTATCGTTGTTGGAACTCTCCGTCTATATAAGGTAGATGGGTACTGTGTTTTGATTGCATAAGAAATTACCCGAGGCATAAATAACACTCTCATCGTGATGTTGATGTTATGCTAATTTACTTCTATACCAGTGTTACGACTTTCTCGGCAATATTACAAATAAAAAATTAAAGTTGTATGTGATGTGATGGGAACGTGATAGAGCGTGGAAATTTTTAATTAAAGATTGTGTAAATAATAAGTAACATTTTTATGTAAAAAACGTCTTGGTTATAAAAAAATTTATAAAGGTTTTTAATAATAAATTAATTTCTTTATTGCATTATTTCAAGTGTGTCATGTTATAAATTCTAAGAGGTGTAAGTGTACTGAACGAAAACATTTTTCATGTTGGAAAGTAATTAATTACTATTTTTTTACATTCTGAAGCGTCTTTAGGTCTTCTTTAATTTCAGTTTTCTTCACAAATATTTGAGCATTTATTTTATATTTGTGTCCATTACGTTGGAATGGATGAACAGAATGGAAAAATTATTTTAAATCAAATTTCATTTTGTGTCAGATACTGCTAACAATAAGGACTATTTTCTTATGATGCAAGATGAAAGAATGATGAAGAATAACTCGATGGAAGATTGACGACATTGAGGAGCAGGATTTGAGTTATTCGTGACTAAGTGAGAGTCCGAAGACCAAATAACTGGTATTGTCAAGAGAACCCATAAGGTGCAAAATAGTAGTTAACAACGAACTAATTGAACAAGTCTCGAGATTCGAATAACTGGGAGTCGAAATATTTAGTTATGGAGATGTTAAAGAGACCGTCCGAAAGCAAGCAAATAAAGCCAATTATGTGTCAGGATGTCTGAGGGACGTCATCTAGATATGAGGCTGGAAGGGAAAGTACGCATATACAAATCATGTATAAGACCGATCATGACGTACGCGATAGAAGCAAGATGTGACACAGCAGAAAGCAGGAAGATACTGAGGACATCAGAAATGAGAACGTTGAGGTCAATAACTGGGAAAACACAGAGACAGAATAAGAGATCTCTGTAACATACAAGACATAGTAAGGTGGGGAAGACAGAGAAGACGAGGGTGGAATCAGCATGTGATGAGAATGGACAGCGAGATAATAGCCCGTATAGCCAGAGATTCAAAGCTAACAGGCAAGAGACCAATAAGAAGGTCCTTTAAAAGGTGGCGAGATAGCTGGCAGTCAACATCACAGCTACGACTACAAGCTCAAAATCGGTTACGAGGCCTAATATAAGAAGAAGATCTCAAGTTTTTCTTGAAAGTTTTAAAGGTCCGTGCGTTGAAACATTCGAATAGTAGCTGCCTTTTGACAGGAGAAGACTTTTAATGAATCCATATTATTTGAAATGATATTGTTGACTTTTATGATTTTTTAAAGATTGCCTGTTGTAATTGATGGATTCGACCGTTACTTGATGGAAGTTCATTTTATCTCACAATAAAACACTGAAAACTTTTGTTTTCTATAGTTTCACAAAATTTATTATTTACAACTATGTGACTACAGCTGTTTCGGCAGAGTGCCTTTCTCAAGTGATATAATTTACAATGAGTTTGCCTTTTTAAGTCTCTAACTGAAGAGGTTGAGGAGTGGGGAGCTGTTTGTCTCGAGTTGGTCATTCAGAATTATATCTGTATTTTTCAGTTTATTAATTTCCATAGATTCTAAAAAAGATAGCTTAAGGCGTTTATTTTAAATATGCAGAATTTGAAACTCTTCATTGAAAGAATGATTATGATCTAGACAGCGGTTCCCAACCTTTTTCACTGCCGTACCCCTTGAGATAAATTTATTTCAAATTGTACCCCCAAGAAAAAAAAGTTGCAAGAACATTAATCATGGAAAGTAAATATTTACGCAAGAGTTTTTTTTTATCTTTTATTTGACAATAAAGTTATTGTTCCAAAATTAGGCCTATATATGTTTCTAGTAAACTTAGTAAATTCTAAATACCAACTGTAAAAAATAATAACAAAGTAAATACAATATTTCTTATCACAAAAATATACTAGAATTAGCAAATAAGTTTATTGAAAAAAAAAAGAAATCAAAATTATTCTTAAAACAAGCCAAAACTGTTTTAGTGTGACCCTTGGGCCTGTTTTGTTGCACATAATATTTTGAAATCAATATCAAAGTTTGATAAATACACTCTTAAGTCAGGACTTGCATTTAGCTTATTCCTATACTTATTCTTAATGAAATCATAGGAAGAGAACGATCTCTCAACTAGTTCTGTGTTTGTAAAAGGAAGTAAAACCAGAAGGGCTTTTGTGGCTAAGGGTCCATATTCATCCCTAATGCTCACCCAGAATTGTCCAAGGGGTTTCTTCTTGAACTCGGATTTCAAGGAGGAGTCACTTAAAAGTTCTAGGAGCTTTTCCATCTCATGAACGGTCAATCTAGCAGTCTTGACGTTTTCTTCATTGAAAGGATCTGCAATCCAGTTCTCTCCGTCACCTCGTTTAGGAAAATACTTTCTAAAAGAGTCCTTCAGGTTTGTCAAATGTGTCACTATTTGATGTTTCACTTTGTCAGATATGGGCAGATTATTGTCACTCAAGAAATCATGAAGCGTGCCAAAAACTTCAGCTTGATTGTTTTGAATACAGGTTTTCCAAAAATCAATTTTCTTCAGCATGGATTCAATTTTGTCAGCAACTTTGAATACTGTAATTGAGCTGTTCTGTAACTCTAAGTTGAGTTTATTGATCTGAGAAAAAATGTCAGCTAAATAAGCAAGCTTTTGAAGCCAGTCACTATCATGAAACTTGGAGGCTAAATAAAAAGGATGCTCTTCAAAAAATACTTGCAGTTCATGTCTGAGCTCAAAAAGTCTTGTAGGAACCTTCCCGCGAGATAGCCACCTTACTTCCTTGTGCAAAAGCAACGTGGAGTGAATGCCACCCATACTTTCACAAAGCACTTTGAACAGTCTGGAGTTTGTTGCATTGGCTTTAACAAAGTTGACTACTTTAACTGCTTCATTGAGAACATCATTCAAAGAAGACGGAAACTTTTTGGCTGCAAGACTCTGTCTGTGGATGCAACAATGGCTCCATGCTACGTGGGGGGCCACTTCTTTTACGCGCCCTTGAAGATCGATATATGCCAGACATTGATTTTCCTCCGTCAGTGCATATACCACACAATTTACCCCAGTCTATTTCTTTTTCACAGAAGTAGCTATAAATCACATTGAACACATCTTCCCCTGTAGTACGCTCAGTTAATGCATGGCACAGCAACAGATTTTCTTCAAACTCCTTGTTGGGATTTACATACCTTGCATTAACAAGTAAGATTGTTAGGGCAGCAATGTCCGTACTTTCATCAACTTGGATGGAAAAAAAATCACTGTCTTTTAATTGCTGAACCACTTTTTGTTCAATGTACTTAGAAATGTCTTGAATTCGCCGTGAAACTGTGTTGTTTGACAGCGGGATGGAGTTCACCTTACGAACAAAGTCCTGACCAAACATACACTGAACAGCATCTTTTATACAAGGGGCTATCAAATCCTCACCTATTGTGTGGTTTTTACCACTTTTTGCAATATGGTAGCTAATTTTGAAAGAGGTTTCCACAGCATTTTCATTATCTCTGTTAACTGATGCGAAATAAGAAGAAACCACGCCATCTTTCCCATAATTTTTTGAAAGTCGTTCAAAATAGGTAATTTCTTTATTTTGTGCTGGGCGTGTTTGGATTCAAGGTGGCGCAAAAGTAAGGAAGGTTTCATGCTACCATTACCTAAAACTTCTCCACAAACAACACATAGTGGGTTTTTACTTTCCTCCTCTCCAGTAAACGAAAAGCCATATTTCAAGTACTCATTTGAATATTTTCGTTTCTTTGAGGAAGTTCCAGTACTAGTACTAGATTTCTGAGGTTTACTATCACTGGTACTCACACAAGAAGAATGTTCTGCTGCTGAGTCCCGGGACGTACTAAGCTTGCTAAGCACCTGACTTGCCGTATCAGTCTGATTTGTTTTAAACGATCCAGTTTTTAACCACTTTTCCATCTTCTTGATTACAATTAAATCGTTTACAAATCAGTCAAAAACTAACACGCACAATAAGCAAGTAAAAAGTAAACTGAACATAAAATCACGTAATGATTTATCACGTAACGTACGACAAACACATAAAGTCCGCCATTAAGAAATATTTTCGGCGTACCCCCAACCAGGTCGTTGCGTACCCCAAGGGGTACGCGTACCCCAGGTTGGGAACCGCTTATCTAGAAGGTGAAGTGCGTATGTAGAAGTGTCTGTTTTTCTATTGTTGAATGCCCTTTTGTGTTCTGCTATCCGTTTGTCAAAAGTTCTGCCAGTTTGACCGATGTACGTTTTCGGACAGTCACCACAAGTTAGTTTGTACACACCACTCTGTAGTTGCTTTCTCTTTCGGCTTTTATTGTTCTTAATATATTTGCTTAAGTTGTTGTTAGTTCTGAAAGCTGGTATTATTCCTTTCTTTTTTATGTATCTGGCTATTTTGGTTGCTATCTTGCCAGTATATGTGAGAGAGCAGAAGGTACTGGGTTTTTTCTGTGGTGGTGGATACACTAATTTCAAAAACTCCATAAGAAAGCCCTGATAAATTTTGTGGAACTATAGAAAACAAAAGTTTTCAGTGTTTTATTGTGAGATTGAATGTTTGTTCTGGAGCTTGGATATCGGTAGTGTGAGATTTTTCCGAGGAGGTTATAGTATTTAAGAATTCTGAATAGTTTTCTTTCATTGAAAAATTTGTTAGGAATTTGTGGTGACAGGTAGTATTTGTTTGTGTATTCGTACATGTGTTCTTGTACCTACCTATAGAAGATGAACTGCAAAGGTTTTGATCGGAGGTGCTAAAAGATCATAAAAGGAGGGTGTTTTTGTTGTGTATTTTGTTTATATGTAAGATGTTGGTATTTGGTTAGGAGTTCTGTTAGTGAATGTTGAAAACCTTCTCATTAACAAAATTCACCATTAAGAAAATTATAGCATTATGTAATTTTTATCGCGCTGCTCATTTATTTCCCCAAAACCACATAGTTTTTTTCTTGTTTAATTGAGAGCATAAAACATCAATAATATCTGAAGCTACCGGTATCACAGTTTTTTATCCAAACATCCAAGCCGGAATTCAACAGAGTGTGGCGTCGTGACGCCACACTCTATTGGACGACGCGTCGCGTTCTGTTCGATTCCAACTTAACATATTCGTGTTTTATAAGAATGTTAATCTTTGAGTTGCTTTTAGTTTCTCTAATCCTTAATTCAGCAAATACGTTTATTCTTATTTTCTTGTGAATAATCTACTGAATATATGTGTATTAGGTTTTCAGGATAGATAATTATTGTAAATTTCAATACCCATATAAATAAATGCAAGATTCTTCTTGATTTTGCTACAAAACCTGTTTGTCCAGTGAAAGCGAAAATAAAAAACGACTGACACAGAGTCGGTAATGGTATCCTCTGATGGCCTATAATATTAATTTATTACCTAAAGTAACCCGGCTTTAACAGAGATAAAGAAATATTTATGACTCTGTATTTATAGCTTTAGGAGCTTAATTGATAATTTACATATATTATATCTTTTTTAATTTCAGAAAAATGTTAAAACTTGTTTTAAGATGTGAAATATATAAAACCCGAGATATCACAGAAAAGTTTGATATTTTTTATATTCTATGTACACAGGGGAATGAAGCAAATCAAAAAGAATAACGTGGGCGTACTGGGAAAATCCACTAACTCCATTTTTTTCAATTTTGGCATTTTGCTACCATTAAATCCACAAACATCAATATGTTAACAGAAAAAACCCTATATCTCCAAATTCATCACCCACCGTGCTTATCGGCATATTCATTCAATGACAAAGAAGATCAACTAACTCCATCTTTTTATAAGTTTTAATGAACAAAATAATGTTTTTCCAGATATTTTTATATACATGTATGTGCACACCACCTGTGGTTAACATCCTTCAAAATCATATCCAGGTATCAAAACTTGAACAGCCAGTGTACCCGATTTTTTAGAGGTAATACATAATATGGTATAATAATGTTTAAATGCGTTTTTCTCAAAACTTTACTTTTGTGAGTTAGTGGATTTTCCCAGTACGCCCACGAAATAATCTAGCATAGGTATATGTATTACATCACAGAGTAATGGAAATTTAATAGAAACAGGCTTCAAACACAAACGAACCGAAGAATAAACAGAATTCAGGACAAAGATCCCACTTATATTTTGTACATTCAGTTGGCTAATAGCTAATAGATGCACAGTAAGAAAACAAAAAAAAAATTTATCAAAAATGAATAACCATTTTCAATTTCGTTGCAACACGAAACTACAGAAGCATCATTATTTCAGTTCAATCAGAGAGTGCAGCAAGCACCTCTACCGGTTTCGAAACTCATTAATCTCTCATCAGGAGGCACATATGCTGCTCTCTCTCTGACCCAACCAGGACAAACCCCGGCGTGCAGTTACGGATTACAACGAACGAAATGGCAGGGATGCCCTAGCGGCAACTGCTAGCAAAAAACTAAGTTTTCAATCTAATAGTACATAAAACAACACCCAAAAATGTTACTCTACATTCTAAATACCAGATTGAAAAAAATTTAAATTGAAAGTAGCTGTAGGCTAGGGTGATAGGTACTAAATAATAAAATTTAAAAAACGGGACATACCTAAGGAGGGCTATGGGGATACCTTCCAGCTAAAGGGGGTCACAATGGGCCTCCATCGAAACGTAATCATTGAAAAAATGCTCAGTTTAGCATTTTTCAAAAAAAAAACAGAAAAAAGTGGGGAAACCTGAGAAACAACTGGACTAAAGGTAAATAGAGTTCCCATTAACATCATTAGATATGCGGATAACGCTGTCATCTTAGCCGAATATTTCATTAACGGAAACAATTACGAACAAATTGACCATATGCATAATATCTTGGAACAATGATCAACACAAATGATTACTTCCATGAAATTAAATTCAAAATAAAAAAGGCAAGAGCTAAGTGTTAGGTTGGCTAGGTGCTACGTTTTCTCGACTTTGTTATATGGAATGCAAGATTGGATCTTGAATGCGGTATCAATGGTATAGATTTCTGAAAATATCGTGAAGAGAACACGTCACAAACAAAGAGATTCTGAGAAGGATAAATAAAAAAAATGGAAACCTTAAATACAATCAAAACAAGAAAATTGGAATATCTCGGTGTTCACTAACAAATAATTAGTCCCTTAAGTCTGTATGACACTATGCATTTTCTTGTATCATTTCTAATATCGTTTCTGATATCGTTTCTTGTATACATTTTCTTGTATCATTTCTTGTACGTACATTTGTGCCCTGTATGACACTATGCAAGTTCTTGTATCGAAAATTGTATGAAATTCGGCACGTGATTGGTCGATATTTTGTTTGTCACCCCGTGTCACGTTATGGTAGTACTGCATCTACATCTACAGCTGATTTTAAGGATTTTATAAACTTTATAAACTTTTAATTAACATTTTAATGTTAGAATTTTAGGTTGACTGTTTGAGGTTGATTATTTGTGTTTTTATTTTGTTTTGATATTTGTGCTAAAATATTTGCATTAGAATTATCTTCAGTTTGGTCCAAATTAGGAGCTATTGTATTTTGTAAAAAGTCATGCACCATGAAACCTAAATGTATAGTTTGAACTTTACTAGGAGCTAAATATATGGTTATTAGTAGAACAGTAGTCCATACCAAACGGTATATTAAGTATCAATATAAGATTTATAAATAATACCTACAAAAACACAAATAAATTCATCAATACATGATTCCATTTTCATTTCAGCCGCCATTATGAGTAAGTAATTATGACATTTTAGATGTTTTACCAGCAGGTTTTACGTTTTTGCTCTTTGCGCAGAATTTGGCACAGTTCTTGTACAAGAATCTGTGTCTGACTCAAATTCTTGTATCGTTTCTGATATCGTTTCTGGTATCTGTGTACGACACTATGCATTTTTTTGACATATCAGAAACGATATTAGAAATGATACAAGAAAATGTATAGTGTCATACAGCCTTTAATTAGTTTATAGTTTCACTGTGTATAATTGTAAAATATATCGATTAATAAAAAAAATAAAAGATCCTTTGTAAAAGGTATATTTAAAAGACCCCAATAAGGCTTACATCACAAAACAAAACGTTTTTGGATTATTAGGTAATCCATCATCAGTGTTAAGCCCTAAAATAGTAAGTATATCCTAATTAATAATAGAAAATGTTATAAAAGTTGACTAAGGTTAAGAATTGACAGAGGCCATACTTGCAATAGCATGCATGCGGGAGCCACCAAAAAGTTATGGGTAAGAACCCTTTAAAATTTAAAAGTTTCAAGATTTTAAATGATACTACATATGTTTATTAAAACAGATGGATGTTGCAAATATTCCTGGATATAACCTAGGGCAACACAGAACCCACGTGGATGTGATATGCAAGGAATGAACCTCACATATTGAAAATTGAGTGTCAACTGTCAACTGAACTGAAAGTTGAAAGAACTTTAGTATGCCAGTGACAGATTGTCAATGCGACATTATGATCTATTTGGTTACTTCAACATAAGCTTTAAATTTCTTGGCTGAAGTAACCAAATAGTTCATAATGTCGCATTGACAATATGTCACTGGCATACTTCTAAAGCTCTTTCACCTTTCAGTTCAGTTGACAGTTGACACTCAATTTTCAATAAGTGAGGTTCATTCCTTGCATATCACATCCACGTGGGTTAGAGTCCTGTGTTGCCCTGGGTTATATCCAGAAATATTTGCAACATCCATCTGTTTTAATAAAAATATGTAGTATCATTTAAGATCTTGAAACTTTTAAAGGGTTCTTACCCATAACTTTTTGGTGGCTCACGCATGCATGTTATTGTAAGTATGGCCTCTGTCAATTCTTAACCTTAGTCAACTTTTATAACATTATCTATTATTATTAATTAGGTTATACTTACTATTTTAGGGCTTAACACTGATGATGGATTACCTATTAATCCGAAAACGTTTTGTTTTGTGATGTAACCCTTATTGGGGTCTTTTAAATATACCTTTTACAAAGGATCTTGTATTTTTTGTTATTTATGGTATACAGTCAGCTACAGGAATTTTATTGTCCTCGTGGATTTTTATATCGATTAATAACTTAATTACGAGTTTATTTAACTTCCTGAAAATTTAATAAATGGTCAAATATTGTTTGTAATAACATCCTCGTTCAAATTACCTTTGTATAAGTATCAAGGTTCAAAGGTTTTGTTGCTATGCAAAAGGCAAAAAAGAATAACATTTTTGATGAGTAGCAGATTATTGGTTAGGTTAGGCTACCTTCAGAATATCGTGGCTGCGGAACCTGAGTGAATGGTAATAATAATAATAATAATATCGTATGGCATTTTTGCCGGGGAGATCCTTTCGGACAGTTCCGGCGCCTAACCTTGTTTCAAGTAAGTAGTGTCGATGTACACTAGCCCAGGGGGACCGATGGCTTTACGTGCTCTACGAGGCACGGTGAGACGGCTCATGTCATTACTGGAAATGAAAATGGTTTGTCTTTGGCAGGGCTCGAACCCACGTGCACTGGCGTATGAGGTCCAATATAAAATCATATTTGTTAAACATAGTAGTTTTAGAAGCTTTTTTTAAGAAATATGTACTTAAAAATGGCATCATGTCTAAACTAGTGGATTAAATTCTTGTTTTACATTCGTTTGCCCAACTTGCCAATCAATTGCATAGAAGTATGTAATCAACATACTACTACAAATTATAAAATCTTTAAAAGCTCGCAAGGTTATACAAGTGTCCGAGGTAATAGAAGCCCTACGATTGAGTTTGTTTGGAAACAACCAGTATCTACTTGAACTTGAGTCTATATTGACGTCAGGAGTTGGTGCAATCCTATTAAATTTAACATTATTCACGTGTCTGTCAATCACGAGTTTTCTCTCCTAAACGGAAAATATTTCTCCATTTTCTTAGCTATAGAAAACGATTGTGTGGGTATAAACGTGGTATATCTACGACAAAGTCCCAGGATAGATGCTGATTTATAAATAGCTTGGGAAGGAAACAATAATCGGTCCATATTTACTCGCCAATATCTGGATATAAAGCTTTCTCCACTCGTTTTTGTATTAGTCCAGTCGTCGGAGACAAAAATTACTCTGAACTTCTAAAAATCATATGCTGAATTTTGCGGAAAAGTGTATTGTTCTACCTACTCATAATATGTGCCCGAAAAAAGCAGTCTTCTTACTTTTTACAACTAGTACATGTCGACTTCCAATCGCCACTTCATCCGGTTGTTCCATAGGTCCTCTTCTATGTCTCTTTCTCTCAGCTTTTTATTTATTCCTTTGTTCCAACTTTTCTCGGTCTACCTCGTTTTCTCTTTCCTTCTGGTTGCTATTTTAATATTTCTTTTGGTATTCGTTGTTCATCCATTCTTTGTATATGTACGAACTAGATAAGTTGTTTTGTTGATATGCTATCCGTGATAGTTCGTTTGATTCACATTACTTCTTTACTGCGTTCGGTGGTAATCCTTTCTCTTCTAGATATTCCTGCTGCTCTTCTCCAAAAATCCATTTCCGTTGCTCTCAGCGTTGCCAGTGTCCACTATGCTGACCTGTCCTTCTATAATATTCTAAGCATTCGGCGCAGGCACCACATTTAAAAAACTTACATGTTCGTTAATGGATCTGACATTTAACGTCCATGCTTCCATTCCGTTCAAGAGAACAGGCCAAATGTAACGCTTTAGCATCTTTTATCTCACGTTAAATCAAAGTTGCGGTCATTATTTATTTAATCATTGCCATTTGCTAAGTATTTTCTTAAAATTGAAATTGCTTGTAATTTTGTAAAATCCGACAAGGAAATGTTTAAAATTTAGGCTGTCGCTAACACAACCTTTTCTGGGGTTTGCTACTGATACTTTCGCTTCATTTTTGGCCACCATATAGTTTTGAAAATCTGTGTTCGACCTATTTTCTTGCCGCTGTTTATATCTAATATACTTACCGTTGCACGTCATCCGCGTCATAGCCCGTAACGTCACATGATGTCAACACGAAATATTTAGGCGGTAGGTCTGTTCCTTTTTACTAACTTGTTTCATTTTAATTTGTATAAGTGGAATATAAAGCGTTTTTATAAAGCACACTTGTTCGGATTACACTCTAACTACGATCAAACAAAGGTGACATTTTTTCATAAATTGGTAACATTTATTTGACAGTTGCGGTGATGACACTAGATATTTGTTTTTTTTTCTTTACTATTTTGTTTTATTATATTTACTGTTTTTATTATTTTTACTTTAACGTAAGATTATAACTTAATTCTTATTTTCTATTATAAAGTTTTTATTTATTTACATTGAATATTAATTTGTCTTGTTGTATAATCCACTTCCGATAAAATTATGTGATATATTTGATTTAAAATGAATTCAAGAATTTTTTGTAATTGGGCAACAATGTCAACTTAGATCTCTGCCGTAGATACTGACGTGCAACGGTAAGTATATTGGACGGACTGTAATTCTCTATAAATTCAGTCAACGTTCGTTATCAATCTATCTATCTATCTATTGCCCTTCATTTGTCCAAAATTGAAAGTAGGCCTCCCCCTTATTTTTCCACTCTTCTCGGTTCAGTACTAATCTGTGGTCTGCCATTTCCTCTTTTATGGTCCCAAGGTCTCCAGTGGGTTATCGCTTCATTCCACCTTCCGTCTCTTTGTCTGCTGTGGTCTCCTGCAAATTTCCATTTGAGAGTAGTTGCATGTTTGTTTACGTCTTTCACTTTGGTTTGTTTTCTGATCCATGTATTTTTCCTTTTATCACTTAGCTTGATACCCAGCATCTGCCTTTCCATTGCCCTTTGAGTCTTGGCCACCTTTTCCATATTTTCCTTTGTGAAGGTCAATGTCTGTGCTACATATGTAAGTACTGGTAGGACAGATTGGTCATATATACTTTTGTGCGGAGGTATTGGGCATGTTTCTGGTTTTTCAGGATGTAGCTCATTTTTCCGAATGTCACCCATGTGAGTCTTATTCTCCTTTTTATTTCTGCTGTTTGATTTTCTTTACTCAGTTCCATTATTTGCCCTAGGTATATGTACTCCTTGGCTTTCTGTATTGTACTTGTTCCTATTTGCATCGTTTCGTTGTCGTCTTCTACGTTTGTCATAATATACAGTGATGAGCGAGCTAATAACCGGCAGAATAACGCAAAAGATGGAAAACATATTAAGTTGTGAGATAAAAAGAAATGAAACTAGCGGAGGTGGGAGATTTAGCGATAAAAACCTATATAGACTAAGAGCCGCTATAGGTGAAATTTCTTAATCATTTTAGGCACGACGGGACCCTATAACTTAAATAGTAGAACCTAAAAAAAAAACGTTTGAGCACTGTGCCGTCACTTTTCAGTGGCACATGCGTCTACAGTGGCGCATCAAACTTTCCACTTATGGACGGGATACATAAATTAAAAAATACCCTCTCTCATTACCAGAATTTCATTTTTTTCATTTTTTTAAGTTCTATGTGATTAAGACATAAGATTCATCGTAATTTTATCCCACCACCCCCTTCTTCCTGCCCCCACCATCAAAAACTTTATTTTTCGATTTTATTTTTTTTTGGTGGGATGCAATCAATTTTAAAATTTCAAAAAATTCACAAGCATAGTTAAGGCTTTTTTTATAAAACACGTCTATTTTTTATAGACCTGTAAGTTCAGTGTACATAACCTCAAAACAATTTTAAAATTTTTTTTTTGGAAAAAAGTATATAACTTTTTTTTGGGGATAGCTGCAGATCTAATTTTTTCTTAGTCTTGTGTATTTTATCGAACACTATATTTTTAATTTTTTTTCAGATTTTTCTGTAACGCTGGTCACCTTCAAAAATCCAAAAAACTGTTTTTTAAGGGGGTTTTGGGGGGTTTGAACGTATTTTTCTGATTTTTAAATATTCTAAAGGACCCAGTTACTTCAAGTTACATATAACCTATAAAAACAAAATTGATTTGATATAATATGAAGTCTATAAAATAGGGAAATTCCCCCAGAACCCCCCAAAAAACAATTTTTCGGATTTTTGAAGGTGGGGAGCCTTACGGAAAAATCTGAAAAAAATTAAAAATATAGTGTTTGATAAAACACACAAGATTAAGAAAAAATTAGACCTGCAGCTATTCCTCAAAAAAAGTTATACGCTTTTTTGGAAAAAAAAATTTCTTTTAATTTTTTGAGGTTATGTACACTCTACCTATGGGTCTATAAAAAATAGGCATGTTTTATAAAAGCCTCAGCTATGCGTGTGAATTTTTTGAAATTTTAAAATTGATTGCATCCCAACAAAAAAAATAAAAACGAAAAATGAACTTTTTGATGGTGGGGGCAGGGGGAAGGGGGTGGTGGGTTAAAATTACGCTGAATCCTATGTGTTAATCACATAGAACTTAAAAAAAAATAAAAAAATGTAATTCTGTTAGTAAGGGAGGGTAACTTTTAATTTATTTATCCCGTCCATAAGTGGAAAGTTTGATGCGCCACTGTGACGCATGTGCCACTGAAAAGTGACGGCACAGTGTTCAAACGTTTTCTTTTAGGTTCTACTATTTAAGTTATAGGGTCCCATCGTGCCTAAAATGATTAAGAAATTTCACCTATATCGGCTCTTAGTCTAATACATTTACATTCTACTTATTGTTTCTCGCCTTTAGACGTATCGGACGAACTGCCACTGTCACTGTTGACATAGTCCTCTGATACGTCTAAAGGTGGGAAACAATAAATACATAGAATGCAAGTGTATACGTTTTTATCGCTAAATCTCCTGCCTCGCTAAGTTATTCTGTTGGTTATTAGCTCGCTCATCACTGTAGGTATTTAGTTTTTGTGTAGTTCATTTTTGGACCGTTCTAAAACGTTCTAGACGTTCGTTATCGTGGCCAAATACGACCAAAACTGCACAAACTTCTGTTATTCAATTGAAATAACAAAAAGTAGCAGAATATCGCTTGCAACACTGTAGATATAACGTAAGAAGTCAATTGAATTAAAGCGGTCATAAATCAGTAACAAACGAGCGCGGTTATTATTAACCATTACAATATTGTTCGGCATCGTCGGTTTCAATTCAATGCTCTTTGATATTATTTCATTGGATACAGTTATTTGGTTCTTGAATGCGAATGCTTCAATTGTTTTATTGGTTATTATCCGCGCCGACAGTGAAAACTCATTTATGCGAAGTATAAACAACAGGATTGCAACCAGGAAATTAATGAGGTGTTTTGCACTTTGTTGCGATGCTTTTACGGGGCGCAAAAGTCACCGATTCTGAACAAAAAAAAGTACAAAGAAAAACGTTATGAACATATTGATCAAATTATGGAGACCTACCACTATCCTAGACTAACTCCTAGACCATGGAAAGATGATACGAAAAAGATGACGAAAAATTGGATCCATACTGATGATCCCAATGATAATGATTAAATGATGAAAAAGAACTTAAATATTGCATAGGAGAATGATAAGAATATTGTAACAATATTGTAACAAACAATGTATAGGAGTGGAGTTACAAGTTATTGTATAATTGAATGCTAATTGTTTTCCAAATGAGTGCCATGTTTTCTCACATCAGAGCAAAAACGTCAACGAATTGATGAGTCTCGGCACTGTTTGGACATATTTAATCAGAATCGGTTAGAGTTTTTGAATCGATATAATATGTATCTGGTATATCACAACGATTGAAACATGGATTACTTCATGTTGTTCTGAAGCTATTTTCTTGTGGCATTTTTATAATCAAGTATATTCAAATGGGAAATAAGCCACAATTTTACCTAAAAATGATTTTATTAACGTTTCGACGCCCAAGTCGGGTGTCGTTGTCAAAAGACAAATGAATACTAAATAAACAAAAATGTTGTTGCTTAGTAAAAAATTCTTCTAATAATTTATTTAATCTGACTCATTTATATCGGCAAATCAGACACGTATTATACATTTTAAAGTAGACGACTTTAAAATGATATTGCCAATATTGATGAGTTGCGTTCCTGGGACGACTTTACTAAAAGATAGTTCATTCATTTATTTAATTAAAAAATTACTAAAAGATGGATTACTTCACTCTGGAATCAAATGAAGAAAGATGCAACAAACCACCAGAAAGTATATGACCACCGTATTTAGGGACCCGTAAGAAATTATTTTCATTGACTTTTCATTGAATCATAGAAAAACAATCAACAGCGACTACTAACTACATCGGTTTACTGGAGCGCTTAAAGATCTAAATCGCGAAGAAACTGCCTATTTTGTTGAAGAAAAAATTGTTCTAACAATAAAACACTGAAAACGTTTATTTTTATACTTCCACAAAATTTATTATAACTATGTGACTAGAGCTGTTTCGGCAGAGTGCCTTTCTCGAGTGATTTAGTTTACTATGGGTTTGCATTTTGAAGTCTTTAACTGAAGAGGTTGAGGAGTGGGGAGCTGTTTGTCTTGAGTTCGTCATTCAGAATTATATCTGTATTTTTCAATTTAATAATTTCCATAGATTCTAATAAAGATAGCTTAAGGCCCTTATTTTGAATATGAAGAATTTGAAACTGTTCATTAACCGAATGATTATGGTCTAGAAGGTGAAGTGCGTATGTAGAAGTGTCTGTTTTTCTATTGTTGAAAGCCCTTTTGCGTTCTGCTATCCGTTTGTCAAAGGTTCTGCCAGTTTGACCGATGTAAGTTTTCGGACAGTCACCACAAGTTAGTTTGTAAACACCACTCTGTAGATGCCATTCTCTTTCGGCTCTTATTGTTTTTAATATATTTTACTTAAGTGGTTGTTAGTTCTGAATGCTGGTGTTTATATATTATAATACCTAGATAGAAAAAAGTTTGCAGTGATTGCAATGATTATTTTTAGTACCTATAAGTAATTGAAGTTTTCATCGTCCCATATTCGTGAAAGACTATTAGAAACAATGTAACCAGTAAGTAATATATTTTATTTAGATATTTTTTGTCTGAGCTAACTATAACTGTAGCTAATAATTATACAACTTTCAATTTAGTTTTATATAATATTTATTATTGCAACAGTTGTTTCGTGTCGGTTTTGCAAATTAACAATTTTAAATATATGGAGATAAAGATGACATACACCGTCTAGACGTTTTTATCCTATACACATTTTTTAGATCCATTTGCTATTATTTTTAATTACAGTCGGAAGGTCTTTAGATTATAATTACTCTATATGTATCTATATATATCATTCTCTGTAATTACCAGGTAATAATGGAAAAGGCTGTTGATTAATCAGACGTCTAGTTGTTAAATAATGAGGATGATAACGAAACAAAATGTTCATAATTATTGACTTACTATTTTATTTTATAAGTAAAATAAAATAGGTTAAGATGGTCAGGATTATTTATGGTGTAGAGATGGGAATTGCTCAATATCAGGAATCGCTTTGTATCTTGTTCCTGGAGAATGTAATGATGACTGGAGATAATTAAAAAATAAGGAACTATTGACAGCGGTTAAGCGAAGAAAAGTAGCTTATTTTAGTCATTCATACCTTTAGAAACGATAAGTATGGTTTTCTCCAGTTGATTGTTGAAGGAAAGATAGAAGGAAGACGAGGCATCGGACAAAAGAAGCTATCTTGGCTACAAAACTTGAAACGCCAATAATTCGAGATCAAGGTGGGCACCACAATTATATGATTAGCACAAGATAGAGAAGGATAGAGGCACATGGAGAAAGTGTTTGAAAAATATCAACGTTGATATGACCCAAGCAACTTACTGAAAAACGGAATTAGAGAGCTGACATAAAGAGCAAACAGTTTGATAAAAATATATAACTGTTTAAAGATGACAAAAATAGTTTGGTTTTTTTGGTTTGGTTTGTATATCTATCTTTTTGAGGGTCACTTTTTATCATTGCACATTTTGCACCATGTTGACTGTATTTTACAGAAAAACAAACAAAAAGAATACAGTAAGATTCAAGAGTTTGTACAATCGATAGAATCTAAGAAACCAGATTCGAATAATAGTAGGACGAAAAGTAACTAGAAAAATGTTGTAAATAATTGATGGATTCGACCGTTACTTGATGGAAGTTCATTTTATCTAATAATAAAACACTGAAAACGTTTGTTTTCTATACTTCCACAGAATTTACTATAACTAAGTGACTACAGCTATTTCGGCAGAGTGCCTTTCTCAAGTGATATAGTTTACAATGTGTTTGCCTTTTTAAGTCTTCAACTGAAGAGGTTAAGGAGTGGGGAGCTGTTTGTCTCGAGTTGGTCATTCAGAATTATATCTGTATTTTTCAGTTTATTTATGGAAATTAATGGTTTCTATGGAAATTAATAAACTGAAAAATACAGATATAATTCTGAATGACCAACTCGAGACAAACAGCTCCCCACTCCTCAACCTCTTCAGTTGAAGACTTAAAAAGGCAAACACATTGTAAACTATATCACTTGAGAAAGGCACTCTGCCGAAACAGCTGTAGTCACTTAGTTGTAATAAATTCTGTGGAAGTATAGAAAACAAACGTTTTCAGTGTTTTATTATTAGAAAAAATGTTGTAGCCTAAAATCCTTATTATATTTATTTAAAAAAGAATATGAATACTTTTATCATCAACATGTATATCTTACCGTATCATTAAATTTTTTTTCTAAACCGTAACTCACCTGAAATAAAAAAAAATCAATGTCAGTCATAGTCAATAGTAAAAATTGTAGACATAATCCATATTATTACGATATTCCAAGTAATAAATCTACATAGTAAATATCTACATAAAAGCAAAATTCTCAAGCAACTACCTAATCTACAAAAAGTTACCCTAAGTAAATGGCTTAACCATCAATATAATTACATAAGCTGCTGAGTGGAATTCATAAAATCAAAATAGCTAAATACAACAGTTTACAGCTTGTCCTCGAAGGTTAAAGACCAGATACTGCTTCTAAATAAGAGTCATCTCATCTACCAACTTTCTTGTCTCGAATGTGATGGACAGTAAATAGGGCAAGCATCGCAGTGGTTAAAACAAAGGGTAATGCAGCACAAAAGTTACTGCAAAACAGAGGAAAATTCTTGTGCAGTGGCAAACCATTCCAACACAACAGGCCACACATTTTATTTATCAGATGTCAAGATCTTGGAGATCAAAAACAAAAGTCAATATACCTACTAATATTAAACACGAAGGGAAATCTTTTATAGGAATTCTCAGATTATTCGTCTGTGACATGACACTGTCAATTCACAAATTCTTATAGATTTCCAATAACAGGTATATCATAACACATCAGAATACTCGTATGATGCTACCAAACAACGTTCTCTACATACCGAGACATAGTTACATCAACCATTATAAAATAATCATATTTATGCAATAATAGACCAGTAAGGATCTGCGAAAAAACGTTTATTTTTGGATGTGAGAGGTGGCATTCGGATTTTTGCAGATAAAGTAAGGTGACATCTTCAGTAATAATAATTGACTTAAGCTCCTTCTCAAATATGCCCGGAGCATTAATAAAAAAATTAAAATATTTAAAAATTTCGAAAAACATCGATTTTTTTCTGCTTTCTTTGCTTATAATTTTAAAACCAGTCGTTTTGGAACAAAGTCGTAGAGAAATAAAATAAAGATAATTGAATTTTGTATGATATATGACTGGTAAAAAATGTCTTACGGTATTACCTTTTCTGCAATATAGCAATAAATACAAAATAGGGGGGCAAAATATCTGTTGTTATTCAATATTTTTTAACAACTTTGGTGGCACTTAGAACCTTAGTAATTCGCTTAGAAAATTCTTTGTAACATACTTAAATCGTGTACCAAATTTCATTAAAATAAATTTGCAATCTAAATGTTTTTAAAAAAGTTCAAATTTTTTAAAATCTTTCTGAACAAAAAGTAGACCATTTAGAAGTTGGCTAATTTTTTTACATATAAAGAGGTGCTCTACCTATCTAATACACTGTACAGAATTAAAATCGGATTATTTAAGGGGCCCCAGCAATGATTTAAATTTATAAACAATTTTTTGGCTTATAAACAAATAGCTTTGTTTAATAATAAAAAAATTAATTTTTAGCAATGCAAATAATTAAAACCGGTATAATTTGACTTAAACTTTCAAATGCTGTCAGCAGAATTGCTATTTTATTTTTTAATCAAACGTTATTCGCGTTCAAAAATTGCAATTTCTCGATTTTTTGAAAGTTCCACCGCGTTTATCTCGAAAACTATGGATGCTACGAAAAAACTTGTAAGAACATTTTTTGCTTAGAATTACCCAAGAAATACAAAAAAATGTTTTATTTAGCGAAAAATCGATTTTATGTAATTCCTCAAGTTCTTTGTTTATAACAATCTTATCGACATCCGGACCAACTGTTACCCAAAAAATTGGTGTTCTACGGGTCAAAATACATAAAAAAAAAACTTGGGTAAGTCCATCTAAATAAAGGAGCCCGTAGCACCCCCTCCTGGCCACAGCACTAATTTGTTTATAAGCCAAAAAATTGTTTATAACAGAACTTTAAAACATTGCTGAGGCTGCTTAAATAATCCGATTTCAATTCTGTAGAGTGCATTAGATAGGTGGAGTACTTCTTTATATGTAAAAAAATTGACAAATCTTTGTATTTTCTAGTTTTTGTTGTGCAAGATTTTAAAAAATTTTAATTTTTAAAAAAAGTTTAGTCTAGTAAATCAATTTTAATGAAATTTTTTGTACGGTTTTAGCACATTACAAAAATTTTCTAAGCGAATTAGGAAGGTTCCAAGTGTAACCTAAGTGATGGAAAATCATTGAATAAGGACAGGCTTGTTTTGCCCCCTTATTTTATATTTATTGCTATTTTGAAGCAAGGGTGATAAATTAAGACATTTTTAACCAATCGCATCTGATAGAAAATTTACTTATCTTTGTTTTATTCATATAGGACTTTGTTCTAAAATGAATAGTTTTTAAGATATAAGCAAAAAAAGTAGAAAAAAAACGAAATTTTTTGAAATTTTTAAATATTTTATTTTTTTTATTAATGTTCCGGGCATATTTGAGAAGGAACATAAATCAATTATTATTAACGAAGTTATCACCTAACTTTATCCGCAAAAATCTGAATGCCAACTCTCACATCCACCTAAAAACAGATCGTTACTGGTCTATAACAGTAATCAAAAAAATTGTTACATAGATTTATTTTCCTTTCACTAATTATTTTTTTTATTCCTTTTGCAGGTGCAAATATCAGCATGAAATATGCAACCGATAAACTATATTATGTTTGCTAGGTAATCAACCGAAAGTACCGTTCGTCATAAACTGCAAATTTAGTAGCAAAATTTATAGGATGCTGTCACTATTCTGTCACTATTTAACTATACAAAGAAGATGTTAATAATGTATTTATATATAAAGTAAAATATAACTTTTTCTTCTCTGCTTAAAACGTGGTAAGACGTCAATGTCAAAACGATATCTACAAGGAAGGAACATCCATATACTACGTCGTAGAGGAGAGGGAGAGGGAACTGTGCTTATTACATGAGGGTGGGGGCATAAGTGTAAATCCGACGTCGCGTCGTTTAGTGTATTTGAATTTGTCTCTATATATAATTTTTAACTAGCTTCTACCAGAAGGCAGTATTCTTCAAAGTATCAGATAATCATATCCTTACAACTTTTACTGTCTGTACAATAGAGGTAGTACAGTAGATGTGAAATTATTAGTATAATTCCATATTTGTATGGACTGTATTTGGCTGTTTTTGGCTCAAGGGGAACTATGAGGAATTCTGAAACTCAGACAATATTATAAGTTTATAAAAAATCTTACGCAAGTCACTGTTCACTCGCGTATTGATCAACGTCACATAGATCAGTTTCACACACGGTTGCTACTAGTTGTCTATAACAGATTGAAGTTTTACACTATTGCTCAAAGAGAAAAAGCGTTTATTCAGTAATAATTGAACCCAAAGAAATGTTCGCACTGAGAGAGATGTGTTGCCTTCGACGGCCAACAATCATGAGATTTGGAGTTTGTACATGCTTTACCTTCAAGCGGAGAAGGCAGAGAAGAGAACTATCGCCAGCGGTGGTCGACAATCAAGAGAGGTGTTTAGCCTTCGTCAGCCAACACAATAGAGGTAGAAACTTCTGTTGCAATGTTTAAGCATAATGTATGTACCTACTTGTTTGTAGTACGAATGAAACTAGGGACTAGAAACTCCTATGAGAAACTAGATACTAGAAAACGTATAGGTTTCTTTACTATATCGTCCTGTCGCCAGGGGGGGTACAACGGCCTCCTTTATTCAGATGGGCTTACCCAAGTTTTTTTATGTATTTTAACCCGTAGAACACGAATTTTTTAGACAACAGTTGATCCGGATGTCGATAAGATTGTTATAAACAAAGAACTTGAGGAATTACATAACAGCAATTTTTCGCAAAACCAAACATTTTTTTTTCTATTTTTTGGGTCATTCTAAGCAAAAATGTTCTTACAAGTTTTTTCGTAGGATGCATAGTTTTCGAGATAAACGCGGTTAAACTTTCAAAAAATCAAAAAATAGCAATTTTCGAACCCGAATAAATTTCGACTAAAAAAAATAAAATAGCAATTCTTCTTACCGAATTTGAAAGTTAAGTCAAATGATACCGGTTTTGATTATTTGCATTGTTAAAAATTAATTTTTTTATTGTCAAACAAAGCTATAAACAAATAGTGTTTCCCGTGCCCAATGCATGCGTTTTAAAGCATACTACGTAGAAATTGCCTGTTTGTAGGCGCGCCTACTCGTTCGATTTTAAATGAGAGATGCATTAAAAACATCACTCAAGCACTATGTGTTTATAGCTTTGTTTAACAATAAAAAAATTAATTTTTAGCAATGCAAATAATCAAAACCGATAGAATTTGACTTGAACTTTCAAATGCGGTAAACAGAATTGCTATTTTATTTTTTAATCAAAAGTTATTCGGGTTCAAAAATTGCAATTTTTCGATTTTTTGAAAGTTCAACCGCGTTTATCTCGAAAACTATGCATCCTACGAGAAAACTTGTAAGAATATTTTTTGCTTAGAATGGCCCAAAAAATACAAAAAAAGTTTTGTTTTTCGAAAAATCGCTGTTATGTAATTTCTCAAGTTCTTTGTTTATAACATTCTTATCGACATCCGGATCAACAGTTACTCAAAAAATTCGTGTTCTACGGGTCAAAATACATAAAGAAACTTAGGTAAGTCCATCTGTATAAAGGAGGCCGTTGTACTCCCCTTGGCGACAGGACTAATAGGTATATGGTGTATATTAGTAGAAAAATATCTAGCTATTGAGATGAAGCTATCCTGAAAAAAACTTTTCCTGGACTATTATTACCTTTCTGCTTATATTATACAAATTAACAAACTCCTGATACAGGTTGACAAGATAAAAGCACATTTAATTTGTATCTTTTTGCATTTAAGCTACGAAACTGGTAAAATTTGGTTAAAACAATAATAATTATTATTAATGTGTTCGATAATCCAAAGCACTGCTGTTAGTTATAGATAAGATAATATGCTAAAATTGTTGTAGACCACGATTTATTTCAAAAAGTAATGACGTAGATTTTTAATTATAGGTTTTATCAATGGTCCGTTGATAAGAAAGCTACCATTCATGAAATTTAGTTGACCTGTAGAAAGATAGCGCTACTTTGTTGCTTCACAAGTGTAGACCCGTTAAGTCCAACAAAAGATACACAATATGTATTAAAATATGTTGGTTGACTGCTGTAAAATGGGCATTTTCATTTAAATGATAGCAGAACCACTAATCTGGTACTGATCCTGTTGGTTACTAGCAGGTATTGAACGAAAACAATAATAAAATTAAAACGAGCAATCAACAATAGTTACAATACCGTGGAAATTCTCATAGGTGCAATAAACATAATAATAATACACACATGTTCAAATCAATTGGTGGTTAAATAGCTCAAAAACGAAACAAAGGAGACATATAGGTAACAACAAAATACAAGGTAAAAATACAGGGTACTTACAATCAGGACGCGCCAACGAAGTCACTATTTTACGTCTTTACACTCGAATCGTCTCAATGCATCTCTTTCTTTATGTCCTCGGGGTAGAATATTGCACCTCAAGTGTGGTCGAAAGTCCCTTTCTACGCCACATGTGGATTTCGCTAATATGCGAACAAGGAACAACACAGGCGTCGATAAGGGAAAAAAAGGGATATGATTTCGAACTATTTAAAACAATCAAATCAATTTATGGGAATTCCAACAGATCCTTTCTCTGACTTTTCTGAAGAACCAGAGAAAGAAGAGCAACCTACGAAGAAAAGAAAACGGAGAAACAGAAAATGAAAGAAATTTTTTAAAACAACGATATAAGAGAAGTGTATAAATGTCTACACAATTTAAGAGGAGGATACAAACCACTAAAAAATCTATGCAAAAATCAAGAAGGGCAGGAGCAGCGATCCAAAAGAAATAAAATCAGTCTAGAAAATCTATTTGCAAACTTTTTTAGTGTAGCAAGATAATGAAGAGCATATGGAAGGGAGGAACCAAAAATGTAAAACCCCAGACGGTAGAGGAAATAAAACAAGCAATACGAGCACGAAAGAATAACAAGGCTCCGTGTATTAACAACTTCCCCTCTGAGCTATATAAATTAGGTAGCAAACACCTATACTGAAGTTCACATTCAGATGGCAGCGTTACAGAGATACGCCTATGCTTTCTATATGGCAGAAATAACTGCAATGTTTTCAAAGTTTTTAATGGTACTGTACTGTATGGGCCGGCTCCTATAAAAGAATTATAATTTGGAAAATATTTATGAATGTAAAATAGAAAAATACTACACTTTTGTGAACTTCTTTTTTAGTTTGGCCCTGCTTATTTTAAAAAAGTAGCAAAATTTACAATGGCAGTAGAATTGGCAACACTGTTATCCTATATCCGTACACTGCCATCTGAATGTGACTTCCACAATAGTAGAACAAATTTATATATGCTCATAAACAGGATTTGGAATGATGAAAAGATTCCTAGCGACTGGAAAACCGGGATTATATAATATGCCCTCTATGAAAAAGGAATTAACTGAGATGCGAAAATTATCGAGGCATAACTCTCTTGTACACAACGTACAAAATATTTACTGACATACTAAACAAACGGCTCCAACAATTATTAAGTGAAAATATTATCGGGGAATATCAAACTGGTTTCTAACCAGGAAGATCTACAACTGACCATCTAGTTACAGTTGAAACAAATCGTGGAAATACTACATTGAGGTCCACAACATATTCATAGATTTCAAGAAGGCCTACGAATCAATGAATGGACATTTCTTCTAAAGGTGCCTATCTTCTAGAGATGCTAGCGACCACATTGGCTCATCTTATTCGATTCACAGCAACTCGAAATAGATTAGTTAACGTTAGACCAGTACACTTCTTAAGATTGGCCAGCCAGGATATACGTCTACGTCCAGGGCCTCTCTTGCCCTTAATCTTGCCTTGTAGAATCAACTTAAGAAGTCGGGTATTTATTATTACGCATAATGTGGCCGAAGTAAGCCAATTTCCTGTTCTTTAGGGTGTTAACTATTTCTTTGGTTTTTACTTACCTTCTGGAGAATAGTCATGTTAGTTGTATGGTGTATATGTATATGAGACCCTCAACATACGTCGGTAGCACCACTCGGCATCTTCTGTAAGACTCCAGCCTTCTATTCTGTAGAGGAGAGATTGATACTTAAGTTAAGATTAGTTGCAGAGCTATGATTTCGTAGCTATGATCCCAATTATCCTTAATATTGCAGCCCATATAGCATATTTTCTGTACTCTTTCTAGGGATGTATTGTTTACTGTAATTTGGGCGTTTATGTTGGTGTTCTATCTGAATATAAGTACACACGTTATATCAAATATTGCATAGCTTTAATATCCCCCAAAGTGCCTACATTTGACTAGTAAAAACAACAATGGACTCTTCAACAGCAACAGTCAGAATACAACTGAGAACCTTCTCACTGATAACTTTTCAATAGGCAAACGATAAACCAAGGAGACAGGCTGGCACCGACACTATTCATCCTGACTGTCGAATATTATTATGTGATAAGTGATAAGAAAGTTGAATATAGGAAGAGAGAATCTCGTAACAAATAAATCAATAAAGATACAGATTGTCGCTTATGCCGACAATATCGGCATAATGTCTCCCAGAAACAAAACCATTAATAGACCAATAGCTGCCAATAGTATGTTATGGACGGACTGGGACGTTTCGCCGTCGCCATTTCGCCGTCGAGCCACTTCGCCGTCGGCCGTTTCGCCGTCGAGCCAGTTCACCGTCGGTCGTTTCGCCGTCGCCATCCCGGCATTGGTTAAGTTTACAAGAACGTGATAACATACTAACTTTTTTTTATACTAAATGTCAGTGTAAATAAAATGCTGATGTTGGTAGTTAAACCAAGTTATATTTTCGTATTTAACTATACATTGTTTTCGTCTGAAAAATAAAATATTTACAGTATTAAAAATATGACTATTATCAGATTCCCGGAAATAAACAATATTGAGAAAAGGGATTTCAATTTCAATTGTTTTTACTGTATCAAAAATAAAAAAGTGTTCGAAATATATTCGTTCGAAAACCATTCAAAACTTATATACAAGTAATGGCGACGGCGAAATGGCTCGACGGCGAAACGGCGACGGCGAAATGGCTCGACGGCGAAACGGCAACGGCGAAACGGCGACGGCGAAATGTCCTAGACCCTGTTATGGATGCGAAACGCGGGTGGTCTAATAGAAAACACCAAAAAAAGCTGTAATTATTTGAAAGAAAAGTCATAAGGAACATATTTGTTGTGAGAGAGTATTTATGTTTCTATTGAAAAATCGCCCAAGTATGTACTTACATTGGTTTTCGAAGTAGGTATGGCATATGCAATCTCTGATAACATAAATTTCGTAGCGAGTTAAAAAATGATAATCATCTTGATCATAAAAAATCATGGCAACATTGCTACAAATGTTCATTTTACGACCCGCGATCACACCGTTGTCAGGCGACGTCTAGTTATTTTTCACGTCATGAATGTCCGTCTATTTTTAGAAAAACTGGTACAACATTTGCAAAAATATCCTCGGAAAATTACATTGACTTTTAAAACACAGGTAAAAGTGTGACTGTAAGTTTTCATTAATGTAGGTTGGCGAGTTTATCGGAAAATAACGCCGAACAACTTAACAAATCACAAAACAATGGAACTCGATTGTTAATGGTTTTATTTGTTTTCATTATTTTCAATATTCTTGTAAAGGAGCTTTAAAAATAGTAAACGGGAAAACAGAGATATCGGTATTAACATCTTTGACGATACAGTATCCGCTAAATCACTTACTTACTCACCATTTGAATGTACATAATAAATAACCTTGATTAACTTGCTGACAACTTAATGATATTTGCGATTAGGTGCAAACCAATAAGAGAAAATACAGAAACACTTGAAAACACACTAGATAGACACTTGGAAAGAAATATTTGGGGGCGAACTGGCAGAAGAATACTAAGAGGAAGACAAAGTATGGGAAAGTTGCCGGAGATAACAAGAGAGGAAATTGGCGAAGCCACAAACAGAATCAAAACAGGAAAATCATGTGAGGTGAGGACGACGAAATTATGCAAGAAACGATAAAATATCGTGGTGGAAAGGGAATGTAATGGCTGTGGATAGCTTGCAAAGACACTTGGAAGAATTAAAAGATGCTTAAGGAATGGGAAAATAATTTAATCGGACCAATACATTAAAAGAAGAAGAAACACGATCCGAAAACTACAGGACAATACGCCTAGCCCAAGTTACCTATACTAAATTTACAATCAAGATGCAGTAGAAATAAACAAACCCAGACACGTTAAATGCTACTAGTAACACGCCCCAATCATAATTTACAATGTATGTACATTGTAAATCCCAAATTATGATTTCCAAAGTTTAAACATTGTAAATTATGATTCGGGAGTGCTCCTAGTGTCCTAGTAGCATTTAACGTGTCTTGGTTTGTTTATTTCTTCTGCGTCTTGATTGTAAATTTAGTATAGCTATAAATTATACAGGGTGTTAGTAAATAAGTATGAAAAACTTAGGGGTAATTCTACATGAAAAAATAATGGCAGTTTGTTTAATAAACGTATGTCCGCAAATGCTTCGTTTCTGAGATACAGGGTGTTGAAATTTTTATTTCAATCTGCGAATTTTTGTTATTGCTCTAAGACCGTTTTAGCTATGGGAATTAAATTTGGTGGGTTTTAAGAGGTAGTTATTGCGCTTTTTTTGATATACAAATAACAATTTTGTATTCATCATTGGCGCGCCTACGGGTAATTGTCTGAATTTTTTTAAAGAAAAAAATAGTACGCCACTGAGATATTTCAAATTAAAAATTATTTTTATATTCCACGTTTAATTTATGATAAAGAACCTTTCTTGTATTTTTTTCATATGGTGCACCGTTTTTATGCTAAAAAATAAAACATCTTCGCGCGTATTTTTCATTTCATAATACATTATCAAGAACTCTCCAATATAATAATACCAAACTAAAACAATAACAAAAATATTTCTAAAACGATTTTAATTATGTGCAAGGCTACAACAAATGTTCAAAATTAACTCCTTTAAAGGTGACAGAGTAATTTTATATTCACCATTGGCGCGCGTACGGGTAATGGCCTGAATTTCTTAAAGAAAAAAATAGTGCGCCACTGAGATATGCCAAATTAAAAATTTTTGAATTCCTCGTTCAATTTACGACAAAAAATCGTTCTTGTCTTTTTTTCATATGAGGCGCCGTTTTTATGGAAAAAAAATAAAACACCTTAACGTTTACAAAATGTTTGAAATAAGTTTCTATGCATTTGGAATTACCTCGAATAATTTGTAAGCGTTAAGATGTTTTATTTTTTTGTATAAAAACGGCGCCGCATATGCAAAAAAGACAGGAATGATTTTTGTCGTAAATTGAACGAAGAATTTAAAAAGGATTTTTAATTTGACGTGTCTCAGTGGCGTACTATTTTTTTTTTCTTTAAAAAATTCAGACCATTGCCTGTACGGGCGCCAATGGTGAATATAAAATTATTCTGTCACTTTTAAAGGAGGTAATTTTGAAAATTTGTTTGAGCTTTGCACTTAGTTAAAATCTTTTTAGTAATATTTTCTTTTATTGTTCTACTTTGGTATTATTATATTGGAGAGTTCTTGATAATGTATTAAGAAATGAAAAATACGCGCGATGTTTTTTTTCGTATAAAAACGGTGCACCATATGAAAAAAATACAGGAAAGATTCTTTTTCATAAATTAAACGTGGAATACAAAAATAATTTTAAATTTGAAATATCTCAATGGTGTACCATTTTTTTCTTTAAAAACATTCATACCATTACCCGTAGGCGCGCCAATGATGAATACAAAATTGGTATTTTTTTTTCAAAAAATGAGCAATAACTACCTTTTAAAACTCACCAGATGTAATTTTCATATCTCAACCGGTCTTAGAGCTACAAAAAAAATTGGGAGTTTGAAATAAAAATTTCAACACCCTGTATCTCGGAAACGAAGCATTTGCGGACATACGTTAATAAAGCAAACTGTCATTATTTTTTCATGTAGAATTACCCCTTAAAGTTTTTCCTACTTATTTACTAACACCCTGTATACATGGATAATAGAGAAAAGACTCACGGAGTTATGTTGAACCAAAATTGGAAGAAGAACAGGCAGCATTTAGGCCGCATCGGCGGACGAATGACAACATAGACATATTAAGAAATATAATAGAAAGAAAAATAGAAAAGAAGGAGAAGAACTATACTTTACCTGTATTGACCTAAAGGCAGTTTTGATTCGATTTACAAAAAAAAAATATGGAAATATCTGGAACAACTAGACAGAGCTGGGTAGTATCCGGATACTTCTGTATCCGGATACAATATCCGGATACTTTTTATGTATCCAAAAGCTGTATCCGGATACTTTTTAAATTTTGTATCCTGTATCCGTATCCGTGATCAAATTTTAAAGTATCCGGCATCCGGATACTTTTTTTGATATTGGGATACTTTTAAATATTTATCGCCCGCCGATAATGCACCTAACGTAGGCACAACACTGCCATTCCTTCAATCCAGATGTGTCTAATAAGTTAAATCCCATTTTTCGTACTCGTCACCGTTATAATGTATAAAGCTAATGGAGCTTTGTTTTTAACTAATCAGTTATAAATCTTCATAAATACGTTGTTTAATCAATTACTTACATTTATTTTTTATATTTTCTATATCTCTCTTTTCAAGAACCCCTTTTTGTACCCTGTATAATTAGAAGAAATTATGTTTCGGATTATATCTAATAAAGTACATCTTTTAATATTTATAATTTTATTTTAGTGTACCTACAAGTACAAATAAGTACACCCCCTAAAAAGTTTAAAATTTGAAAACTCGGCTGGTCCGACGCTGGCCAAATTCAATATCAAAAGCTCAGGCAGTTACGTAAACACGTTTGATTTTTACAGGAAAAATCCTACAAATTCTTGTCTACCGACTACAGAAGAAAAAGTTTTTCGTTAGCTCATTTGTGTGTGTGTGTGTTCACAAAGAGGGGATGGCATAGTTAGCTCATTTGTGATTTGTGTTTTAGTTGAGACAGACAAAAGACGTTTAAGGCGATATTCACGTAGTTCTAATACTAATAATTTTTATGTCCTTCTTAAATAAAGTATCCTAGGAAGTATCCGAAAAAAATATCCGGATACTTGTATCCGAATACATTTTTAAATGAAAGTATTCGTACTTTTTTAAAAAGTATCCGGATACATTTTGAGTATCCGTATCCGTTATCCGGATAGTTTTTTTCAGTATCCGACCCAACTCTGCAACTAGAAGTATTATTTTTGGACAGATCCTTGTTAAGTGGAGGTCTGTTATAAGTGTTCTGGAATAATAAAATGGTTAAACAAATAGCAAATTCAAATATTTGTCCTTATTTGTTCATTTAGTTGCCGATTTTCATGGCAAGGAACTCACAGACACGACTAAAAGAAATGAACATCCCTCCTAATGATGTTTATGACCAGTCGTAATGTCGAAAACCGAACATCTATTTTCAAGTTGTAGTTGAGTCTCGTGCGTTAATTCTCTTTTAGAACAATGTGACTTTGTTTTTAGCCAAACAGTTTAATGACTCGATGTGTTCCTGAAATGGTTTCCTTAAAATATTCTGCCAAATTCTTAATTTAGTATCATGAGTTAGAGGCTCAAATTAGGTGGGGTATTTCTGTGTTGTGCAATGTGTATATGAATTTAAGGTTGAAAGTGATACTACGTATTAAAGATGCTATATTTGCATGCACTTATTTATAAAACATTACTTGCAAGAATATTTTTTACTTTATATACACCTTGTATTAGGTTATTTTTGAAGTTATACTTCTTTAGGCGCGATTGAGAGTAACATTTCATGATACTGTGCGCATGCGCACACAGACAGTATGGCGTTTAGTTGCTAAAATCTTTCTAGTTATGTATAAATATATCAGTGCAAGAAAAGGTGTGAAAAGAATATATTAGTGTTTTTAGTAAATATATTTATTATAATTTTTGTGTCTTTGGATTTGTCTTCCTCAGGAGTAAGATGAGTATTATTAAAACATTTTATTGTATATTTATTATACTTCACCTTGTCTGTTTGTTACCGTGAATTGTCATTAGGTACGTCCGAACCGATAGAGACACAGTCCTCGTAGCGTATCTGGTATAGCATTTAGTGGAGGCATTGAAGGATTGAAGTGTCGATTTTTCGAATGATTTGTATAAATGTACCAGTTTACAAATGTTTCTTCTAAAATTTAGGAATATATTAATTTTATAATACATTTAAGTATGTAGTCATTTTCTTTACAATTTTTACTTACCTATTTGTTTTTGTTTATACCTAATATCGCCCGTGTCAAGCAAGTGTCTGCTTAGGCTAGCGGTATGTGTATCTAGTTACGGACGTGTTAGTACTTGGTTCGATTCCCCATAAGGACATTTTTTTTGTTTATTATTAATGGTAATTGACATCTTAGACTATTATATGGACTTAAAAATGATTAAAAATAATTAAAATAATTAATCGGGATGTTGCCAAACTATTTACCGAGTTGCAAATTTATAATAATTGCCTATTTCAAAATGCACTTTTGAAATGCATTTTTCTTATGCACAAATGTAATTTCAGATTTCTTATTCAGTACATTAGTTCACAAAATTTCCTGACATTCTCACGAATCCAAAGCACCAAACTGCATTAAAATCCGTCTTACTGCGCCAAAAATCGACAGTAAGGCCTTTTTTGTGCTTCAATCCCATACTTTTTTTTTATTTTTTTGAAAGCTTTAAGCACAAAATTAGTTTAGTGTTTAAACAATAAAACATCTATAATAGTTATTTATGATATAAGTGTTAAAAGTACACGTTTAAGGCACGCATGTGAAAGTTTGCAGAATGAGCGATAGCGAGTTCTGCAATTCACATGAGTGTCTTAAAAATGTACTTTTTAACACGCATATCATACAATATTTTTTCTACAAACGTAATTACAGGACAATATCTACAAAAACTTTTACTTGAACTTGACTGACATTCCATTTTTATATTTTTTTGACATTACATCAAAATTGCCTATACGGTCAATACGAACTGCAGTGCCTTAAATTTTTTTTAAAGCACTAGTGCCTTAAAGTAGCATTTTTAACGCACGTATGGAGTGCTAAAAATTGCATTTTTAACACGGTTGTAGAAAAAGTATATTTATTTTTAATAGTCCAGAAAGCCACTGCGCATCCGCTAGGAAAAATATTCTGATTCGGATTTTTTGCACAATCTTACTGAAAAAGGACTCCTTTTAACAAATTTGCATGTTGCCAGGACCAAAAGGTGGTCAAAAATTTTTTAAACGTTTTTTTTTTGTTTTTTTCCTAAAATAATTTTTTTTGCATGGAATTGCGAAATCGGCCATTTTCAACCCTCAAAAACTATGTGAAAAACTGAAAATTTGAATGTTGCCAAGGTAGGAAGATATTCTTTAAACATCGATTGATGAAATCCCGAAGAGTTTTTTGCAATACAATATTCAAAACTCCTTTGTTTTTAATTGCTAATCAAGCGTGCGCGACACTATTTTCCACCGACAGTATGGTGCAAATGAAAGGTGCAAAATTCGTTATTTCGTAAACCGGCGACTTTAAGGAAAAATCCCGAAACAGGTCGATTTTTGTTTTTAAGTTATGATATTGTGGCATATATGGTATACTAGTGACTTCATCCGTCTGGGCGTGATGACGTAATCGATGATTTTTTTAAATAAGAATAGGGGTCGTGTGGTAGCTAATTTGGAAGGTCCTTCAATTCTCTATTAAGTAATGTAAACATTTACATAATTATTTATACAGGGTGTCCTTCTACTTCTTTTTTGTCAAATAATTTAATTTAATAAAATTTTGTTGGACACCCTATATAAATAATTATGTAAATGTTTATGTTACTGACTATTTCACTCATCTTAAAATTTTCACATAATCTGACCAATCACAAACCAAAGACAGCTTGTGTTATCGCGAAAACACCAAGTGTCTTTCAATTCTGATTGGTCTATCAGCTTCGTGTTTTCAACGACGTAACCATGGATACCGATCGCAAAGCAAAGTTTGACGTTTGCCAAAAAAATTATTGTAGCTGTATACGTCAAAATGAGTCGTTTCGGTGGTACTTCAAACGAAGTTATAAACCAAAACATTGAAGAAAATATACCGAGTAACACAAGAAAATCTAAATCTTATATATGGAGACAATTTATGATGTTCTGTGTGGATCGCAACTACAAATTAGATGCAGAAAATAACAACGAAAGACTAGCATTCATTCTAAAAGACTGGGCCTTCAACTATTTATTGTTATAGGTAAAAAATAATTATAACAAATTATTTATAGTTATAATAAATATTTCATGATTATGACTAATTGTGAATTATTCAAAAAATTGGTAGATTTGGGTTACCTAGATCAAATGTATTATTATTAAATTCCTTCCTCTCATTCTACTGAATTTTTGACCTATCACTTTGTTCGTGAAATAGTCTAATAAAATACCACTCGTGATTTAATTTATCTTATAAGTCTGTCTTTTATTTCTAAACTCAACTGAGTTGCTTAAAGAAAACACCACTCGTCCTACGGACTCGTGGTGTTTTCAAGCAACTCAGTTTCGTTTAGAAGTAAATCGACAGACTTATCGCGAAAATTGAATCACTAGTGGTATTACTATTGACAATATAAGTGAAAGCCAATTTCGTTTCAAAAATATCATGGGCACCAGAGATGCTCTATTCGCAATGTAAATATTCATCCGAAAAAGTCTAGGTCAGCAGAGGAATGTTTTATAGATTATGAGAAATCAGCTCAAACAAATTAGATATATGGTCAGAGCTAACAGGGTTAGATTGTCAAATCATAAGAATTACCAAGAACTTGTATTGGAACCAGTCAGCTCACATTTTTCTTATAGTGATATCCGCTACCACATTAATCCATCTTATTCTATTAACAGCAGGTCGAAATAGATCAGTAGTTGATGTTAGACCAGTCCATTTCTTATGATTGGCCAACTAGGATATAAGCCAGTATCTAAGAATTTTTATGTGAGGAAAAAGTCGAAGAACAATAATTTCAAAGATGAGGAGCATAATATATAACTCCAATGTTTCGTCCATTTCTTGCAAATTTAATACTCTTGTTTGTCGTCATATAAAAGCCTAAGTAGTGTAGGATGTCGATAACAACTATTTGTTATGTATAAAATTAAATAATTTTTCTTGGTCAATGATCTCCGAAAAATTAATCGATAAACAAACATGTTGATTAACCTAAATAATCTCCTTGCAGGTTATTCACATTCGTAACTTTACGGATTATTTAAAAAACAAGTATAGTTATTTACAGTAGTAGATTTCCATACCAAATGTGTACAAAACAAAATGCAAGGACTTGATAATGATTGTGTAATATTTAGATTATGCAAATAATATAACTTCTACAGATACAGAGAGATTTGTTTTTTTTTGTGTGGAAAGTTTTTTATACATAACAAATTAATTCTACCTACTGTGTGATAATTTGATGTCAATAGTCTTTTACGTAATCGAAATTTAGTCGGTCTAATTAATTTCTAAAAGAGTGTTCTTTTATTATGGTTTATTTAATGACAGACTTTTTACAGATAATAAGATGCTAAATCTAGTGCGCAAAACGTATTAAAATATTGCAATATTTATGACGTAAATTATAAATACATAGACGGTTTCCTTGATTAAAATTTTAATTTATGTGCATCATTTTTTTATTACTTTATAACGATCGGAAGCCAGAAAATTCATAATGGCTAAACTTTGACACACAGAAAACACGAGATACTGAATTCTATTTAATGTACTTTAAATTTTGCAGATTATCAAGCTATTATGTCCCACCTTTAGATAGTTTCTTTCTCAATCTTGATGGCAGATATCTTATTATTATGTATGTATGTATTTTGAACAGCTGTTCAAAATGTTGTGATCAAAGTGTGTGATTGGTATTGCTGCTTTGAAGTAGGCCTTTTGTAAATCTACAAACATTAGATGTATTGGTCTCTTTCTTTCTATTTTCTTTTCAATTGTTTGTTGTAAACAAAACACTTTATATCTACAGGACCGGCCAGCTCAGTAATCGCATTGTTCTTCCTCTTCATAATTTTTGTACTCTTGTTCGATCAAATCCCTTTGTATCCTTCCGTGTAGCCTGCTTAGTGAATTTGTTACGGAAATACCTTTATAATTATTATATTGTAACTTATTTCTCTTTTTGAATATCGATGTTATATAAGCGATTCGCCATTCTTCAAGAACATCTTCACCATTGACGCAGTTTGTAAATAATATGTGCTAGAGATCCATACAATTTGTTTGTACCATTTTTTAATAGCTTTGAATTGATCCCTCCCGGTCCAGGGGATCTTCCGTTTTTAAGTTGTCTTACTGCTTTTTTCACTGTTGATCTATTTATGAGGACTTTTTCTCCTACTACTTGTATAATTTCTGTCTTTGTGTAATTTAGGTATTCCGGTCTTTTTTCTGAAATAAATTGACCACAAAGAAAATACCTATTCAAAAAATTTTAACGAACTTTATGGCCAGCCACCATTGTTTTTTATAGCACCAGTATCGATCGTGGCTATCAAAAATCAAACGACTAAATTTAAATATCCTGCTTTGACTGTTTTAGCAACAATTCTATAAATGCTATTAATAGGAACTAAGATTGTTAGTATAGTTTGTCTTATCTGTATTCTGAAAGACCTTGAAACTGGCTATACCACATTCAATTGGCACCTTGAACGTGACCGATGTTTTGCGGTTTTTTTTTGTTAATTTAATAAAAGTATCTATTGGTTTTTAAACTGTTTATTTAGGAATTGCTCGATAACGAGCAAATCGTTATTGCGTTTATGGTTTCAATTTAGATTGTTTAACGTTCTCAGTTAGGCGAATAAAAAGGAGCAAATAGGTATTATACGGAATTAGTACCCATTGATTTCCAATGACTATAATTTAGTAGTATTAGTCCAGTCGGGTTAGACGAATAACAGGCCTAACCTTGCATTAGGAGTTGCCCCAAATTTTATTTTTCTAATGTTTAGGGGGGGTCAATAGTAGTGTAAATTTAAAATCTCGACTGAATTCCGCCGTTGCGTTAGCCGCCATCTTGATTTTAAACGAGAACTGTTTTTGCTCAATATGAGTACGTATGCAATCTCCGCTAACTCCACACGCAACAAATTTTTAGTAAAAGCAAAAAACTGTATTTATTATTTCAGAGCACCTGTCTAAATGAATTGAAATTATTCCATTAGGGAATATAATTTTAATTCGTTGATAAACCTGATTTACGTAACTTGGTTAATAAAACAAAAGATAAAAATGTATTTAAGTATAAAAAAGTGGATTTAGCAGGTTTTGAAACTAACCAGTGGAGATAGCGTGGAATTAGCGAATTTTGGATATAACTACAAGTGAGTTTAACGACTTTTCCTTTTTCTTTTTTTATTAGGACATGCTTTTTCAACTTGTTGAGTTATTTCTTCCAATATTTTAATTAATAAAAGAAAATTACGGACAACAATATTCACACAGTTTTGAACTATACCGCCATATTGAAATCTTCAGAATGAAAGGAGCTGGCGGGTTTTGGAAAAATTCTTAACCTTGCTGTCAAATTTAGTCGGAATCTGGCGGTTTTAGGTACAAAACGAACATAATAACATAGGTTCCTATGCAAAAATAGAGAGAATTAAATTCTACACAATTTTGATCTCTTTAATTTTTTTGCTAAAATTAATATTTAAGGTAGTACGTATGCGGTAATAACGCGAGCGTAAGACCTGATTGATTTTATAGCAATTGTTTTTGTTCAATATCTACGCTATTTTTAATTAAAATTGTTCCAAATATGATTTTCTACAATTTCTTTTTAGCAATTTTTTCATGCGGTCGATATTTTCCGAGTTAAATGGGAAAATAGTAAAAAGTGATGGGGACAGCATAATTATTCAATTGAATCTTGTTTCCGAGCTGCCCCAAATTTTATAATTATACTCTTTAGGGGAGATAAATAGTAGTGTAAATTTAAAATCTCGACTGAATTCCGCGGTTGCATTAGCCGCCATATTGATTTTAAAGGAGAACCGTTGTTGCTTAGTATCTCCGCCATTTTCAACTTTTCGACAACAACGGTGGGAACTAAAATTGTTGTAAATGCAATTTCCTGCAATTTCTCATGCACAATTTTTTTTATGTGATCAATATTCTCCGAGTTAAGGGAGAAAATAGTGGAAGCGGAGGGGGAGCATAATTATTGAATTGTCTAATTTATTATTAACTTTACGACATAATTGTACAAAGACAAAAATAAAGAGAATTGTATTTTATACAATTTTTGAAACTTTCAATGGAATACCAACCAAACTACTCGTAAGTACATAAAAGACATAAATAATAACTTACATGCATTAAGTTCACTTAATTTTATTAACTAGCGGGTTTTATTGTTTGAATTTGTCTGTCGATATTTTAAGTTTCATGTCAGCTAAATTTAATATTTCAACAATTTTTTTTAAATTTTGGACCCTGTTGGGGGAATGGTCTCGTAGACCCGTCACTAAGTTCTCTCGAAAAATTGTAGTAAATCGTAATTGCAACAATTTCAGTCCTTACACTTTTTGTCGAAAAGTTGAAAATGGCTGAGATATTGAACAAAAACAATTGCTATAAAATCACTCAGATATTACGTTCACACCTATACCGCATATGTACCTACTAACTTAAATATTGATTTTATCAAAAAAATGAAAGAGATCAAAATTTTACAAAGTTTAATTCTCTTCATTTTTGTATAGGTACTGTTTGTTGTAAAGCTAATAATAAAGGAGATAATTCAATAATTCAATAATTATGCTCTAACTGTCACTATTTTCCCCCATAACTCGGAAAATATCGACCGCGCGAAAAAATTATAATAAACTAAATTATCAACAATCGCATTTTGAACAATTTTAGTTTCTACACTTTTTGTCAAAAAGTTGAAAATGGCGGAGATATTGAGCAAAAACGGTTCTCGTTTAAAATCAAGATGGCGGCTAAAGCAACGGTGGAATTTAGTCGAGATTTTAAATTTATACTACTATTGACCCCCCCTAAAGATTAGAAAAATAAAATTTGGGGCAGCTTGTAATGCAAGGTCAAATGCTATCCCGACTGGACTATATATTTATTTATTTACAATGCTCAACAGGCCTGAAGGCCTAGAGCTAAAATACCATTAATGTAATATATACCTATATATTACAAAACTTGCATCAAGTGAGGCGATTTCTTGTCCAATCATGCTCCTTGCCTACTAAAATGACTTAATATTCTCCTCTATTTATCCCTATTTGTTGCCTTTTCTTCCTACCATCAATTCCCTGTATTCTAAGATCTTCCTGCACGCTATCAACCATCTTTGTCTGACTCGCCCTTTCTTTCTTTTCGTGATTGGACCCCATTTTGGGGATAATCTTTGACATCTTCTTGCTTTCCATTTTCACCACGTGCCCCATCCAACTCACTCTTTGTGCCTTTATGAAGCAAGTGATGCTTGGTTAGTTATACAGTTCCTCTAGCTCCCTGTTTGTTTGTCGCACCCAACCTTCCACCGTGTTTTTGTCTCCATATATAGCACTGATCATTTTCCTTTTTTCATTGTCCATACTTCACTACCATGCGTCATTATGGACCTTATTACCGATTTATATATCCTGAACTTTATTTTTCTCGATACATATTTTGATTTCATCAGTAGTATAAGGCTTCCTATTTTTTATTTCCCTTTGACTAAATAGCACTCGATTCCCAATCTTCCTGACCTTTCTCTTCTATAATAATACCCAGATACGTAAAATAGACTACTCTCTCAGAATTATATTTCCTTGTTTCATTGGATATGAAAGTAAACTGTACCTCTTCTTTTATGCTTTGTATTTTCGAGTATCATAAGTACCTACTTTGAGTTTTCATAATTTAATTCTAGGTCAAAATATGTTGCCTCCTTTTTTACTTTTTATAAGATTTCTTAATTTATTTCTTGTTTTCGTTAGAACATTAAGATCATCAGCGAATGCCAGACATTGATGTTCATTGTTGAAGATGGATCCGGTCGTTTTAACTCACCTATTTGTGATTATTGTTTCCAATATCAATTTTACTCTTTTTACTTTATCTTTTTTTCGCGTCTTTTTTGTTTTTTTTTTATTCTTTATGACTTGTACGTTTATAACGTATGGAAATTGTAGAATTATAGTTGCCCTGAGTGGCTCTAAATTCGTCCCTGAGCAGGTCGGGGTCGCAGATATACACAAATAATCCTACCCTCAATTTGTAGTTTTGTTAATTAAGCCACTATAAACCCACAAGTCAATTTGTCTCCAAGCAAGGGATTATAATTTCCTGGAATATTTTAAGGCATTAAGGGCTGGTTTCACCAACAACAAATAAATCGATTTTTTATATTTGGTCTGTTTGTATTCTATCATTATGATTTTATTTAATCTGAGTCTTGTCTGAGCGTGGTTCGTAAGTTTCTTTTCTAATTACAATCTTATTGATGCAAAACTTCATCTTTTACAGATTCTGTTTTATTTGTGTTCTTATTTTTATATCAAGGGTTTTCATTTCTGTGGTGTTTTCACCATGACTACGCATCTGTTAAGATGTATAGATTGGAAGGAATAACTTAACGATATGAAGATGGCGCAAAGAGATTGGAGCTGGAAACATATATGGAAAATATCGAGGGGTTGACAACAGTGAGAAGAAGAGATGATATTAAACAAACTCTACTAGGTTCAGTGTTAAAAACACAAACGGAAGACATATATAATTATTGAAGAATAGGAAAGGTCTATATAGAGTTTCTTGGACACAGATTTTTTCAGAGAACGACATGTATCATGTATCGCGCTAATACCATTTGTTATGGTTTCAATTTCTATGGTCCAACTTTTATATTTATATTTTATATAGCAAAAACAATAAACAGTAGCTTTCTTAAAACTTTTAGTCAGTTTAAACTAAGATCTATAATTTAATTTGGTTTTCTCGAGAATATAATACATATCCTTGTCTCAAACTAAAAAGAGCCAGAAAATTTTTTTTAATGTTTGCATGATATCTTGATATCCATGTCTTTGTTGTTTCTACTTCTTCGTCTTATAATAAAGATTTATTCTGTGAACAAATATTTATTCTTCGAATATTTTCCACAAAAGAAATACTTATATTCTTAACAATTGAATGCAATTCAAACAAGCTGAAAATGCGAGCATTATCATAACGAAAACTTTGTTTATTTACGTAATTTAATTCATAATATGGAAAATGGCTATTATGAAAAGTAGTTTAGAATTAATAATTATGTTTTAATGTGCAATTATATCATTCTAATTTAAATGTTATGAACTATATAAAGGTAGTTTACTCTTGATCGAAATTCATATTTTTTATATACCTCGTATAAAATTAATAAAATTTTATATATGATGGTTGTATCATAAATCTTAGAACATAAAGAACTTTTTATGAAGAATAACTTTTCTTCGTCAAATTAAAAATAAAAGAGTTATAAATGGAAATGTTGGTATCCATAATTTGAGAAAAATCTTCAAATATTTTTTTTCATTAGAAGATTGTAATTGCACATATCAGAACATAATTTTTTATACCAAACAATATTGTTTCATATACTGTCGGTTTGCTAAACTCAGACACAACTGGCTAGTGATTTTAGTCAATAATTTTGCCAATTGAGCAAAAAAATGATTACTAATTAGTTAATAATTATTAAATAATTAGTAATTTTATAGACTATATTTTAATTTCATAGCAAATGGAACAGTCCATTTATCATAAAGGGGAGGCCGTATACTCGTATTTTAAAGCTGTTAATAAATTATTGCTTTTAAAATATACTCAAATTGTATTTTTGAACATCTTATTTATTTTATATAATAATTAAATTCACTATCAAATGTCATTGATGTTTTATTAATACTTAATTTAAAATTTAGTTTGACAATCACGAAGTGTCAAACTCAAATGTAAATAACCTATGCTTTGCTTAACAAATCGAGATTAAAAAACTAGCCTACCTAATAGCAACGATTTCAGCTGGACGTGTAGTGTGTCAAAAGAAAATAAAACGATTGTGACGTCACATTTTAGACTTTGAGGTCGATTATCTCGAAGACGGTTAGAAATATCGAAATGCCGTTTTCAGATTTGGATTCAGAAGAAAAAATTACATGAGAATTCTCCAATAAATCTGATCTGAGTATTGCAGGAGTGGCAACGCAATAACACGTACACTTTTTCGAATTTATAAACGAAATGTTTTCGTTGAAAAGCCGCAAAAATTTTATGGTAACAGATAAAATGCAACTAACTGTCAGAGTTTTTTTCCAGTTAAACATTACAAGCTGCTAACGACGGTAATAACCTTCTTATATAGAGCAATTACATCAATTGAAAACTACAATTATTTACATCTGGACTGAGATTACTTCTTGCAGAGAATGTATAAAGTCATAAAATGTCTTTGTAAAGCCAAGTGGATGCCTGTTAAGGCATTTCCTTTGTTGTGCTTGAGCTGGCAGACGGGATTTCTTAACTGAATTGTCACCAGAGAGATTCAATTCAATGAATACTGGAAATAATTAATTTATTTTCCGTTAAGAGAGCAAGGTCGTTATGTATTTAAGGGGTATGAATTATACAAGTCCGGAAAGCAAAGCATCAAACAGAGGAAAAAATTACACAAATAAGCATTAAATGATTTGTTTACAGGCCATTAGTATTATGAACGCAGAATAAAACTGAGTTCTAAGGACGTTCTGAAGGGCTGTTAAGAAAATTACGAACTTTGATATTGTTTTGAAACTTTTTTAATCGGAAACTGAAAAGTCACATAAGAGTTGTTTATTTGTTTTTTTTTGAAGTTATACTTCTTTAGCCCGATTGGAAAAATGTTGAGAGTGATTTTTTATAAAAGCGACAGTATGAAGTACGCCAGTGGCGGCTGGTCAGGGTCGGCAGTGCCGACCCACACATTTATGGACACATTATAGATTTTTTTAAATATTTAATTTAATCAGAGTTGATGATATTCGTTTCTGTGAAATAAAAAAAATATCTGTGAGATAATACAGACTACATTTTATTCATTGTTTTTAAAAGAATTCGATCGATCCCATACGTTAAGTGATCCCTGTGCGCTGTGCGTTAGAGACTTTTCAAAAATGATCCTATAGCCATGCACCCGATTGCGATTGTGTGAATTCTTATTAAAAAGCCCGGCTCGGCAAGCCGTCCTCAGATTGAAGATTTGCTTGTACTGAGAAGTTATGAAATATTAGCCGATAGGCAACCAATGATACATTTCTCGTACTATTTGAATGGCAAGTACGGCAGAAACCAATCTGCCGAGCGGTGATCTGCAAACGGTAGCAAGGCACGTACCTAGCCACGTACCTTGCTATCGCGCCCGGGATAAAATTATGAAATAGGTAAGAAGGTAGTTTTACGTCGTTTAATGATAGATATTGTAATTTTTTTAAGTTGTTAGGAATTACCATTTAGGTGACAGGATGAATCGGAGGATTCGTTACATCAAGTTAATTATAGAGAACAAATAAAATTGTTTAACAAATTTTCTAATTTACTTTCTGACTCGAAGACATTTAGCGGCGTACCTAAAACAGCACAGAATGAAAGAATCAATTAGTAGTTACATTTTTATGCTTCCAGTATAGTAGAAGTAGACGAAACTACTGATAGAGGTAACATGTCATTCACAAGTATCAATTTATTGTTCTTCGATACGCGTTACGTCTAATATTTATGAGAGGTTTTTAGGTTTTCAGACGTGAGTAGAAGCCATAAGACAGAATATATTTTTGGTGTTTTAAAGGACATATTAAAATTTTTTGATATCAAAAATAAATTGGTAATGCAAATTTATGACGGCGCTGCCTTGATGTGGGCAAATTCTGCCTCAAATGAACGGGATCTCTGTTGTCTCAAAAGAGTCAAAACGTATTGTCGAAACACCATGAAACAAGAGAGAATGTCAAACTTGTCTCAAATTTCAAATGTCAATCGAAAAAAACTTTTAAAATCTCCCCAAAGCAATAATAAATTTTACAATGACGTTATAACCCATTTTGCTACTTCGAAACAACATAGACTAAATAGACTTAATTTATAAACAGGTTTAGGTTCTAAATTTATAGGAAAAAACAAAAAAAAAACAAAAAAAATAAAAAAACAAAAACCAAAAATCTCCTATGAAATTGAAGCCTTTTAATTAGATGACATACCTATATGACAAGACAAAACCTTGCCGACTCTGTCCCTAAAGCCACGAGCCGCCACTGAAGTATGCGCATACAGAGTTTACAGATAGTATGAATTTAGTTGCTCAAAGTTAGGTATGTATCAATGCAAATAAAGTGTGAAAAAATTTTGGTGTTTTTAGTAAATATATTTATTATAATTTTTATGTTTAGATTTGTCTTCGTTGGGAATTTGATAATTAGTATTAAAATATGATGAACAGAAAATTAAAAATTTGTATAGAAAATCTGACGTTTTTTATATTTTATGCGATTCATCAAGGAAAAAGTAATTGCGGGGAGGCTACAGTTCTTAAAAATGACGTATTAACGTTATTTTTAATTTTTGGTATTATTTAAAGTATGAAAATTAGTTTAATATTTAAATAAAAATACAACTAAACTGTTTAAAATATATTTATTTCGTTGATACCATATAATAGAAATATAACTTCTTATTATATGCTTACAAAGTACACACACTCTTTTTTATTCTCTTTTTGTACCGAGTTGCTTTTTACAAAGTAGATACATGTTGGAGTGTATCCCAAATGAAAAATGACCGCTTCAGGGCAAGACTGATCAAAATAGGTGGAGAAATATCTCTAGATACAATAAAAATCCTACTTAACAGAATCTGTTAATACTTTATAACTAAACTAATTCCACAGTCATAACACAATGCACAAGGGAGATCGAATAAACAAGAATAATTACCGACCAATTAGTATTTTACCACACCCATATAAATTATTAACAATGGTGATAACAAAAGACTAACAAATAAATTAGACTTATACCAAGCACCCGAAGAGGCTGGATTCCGCAAAAGATACAGTACAATAAAATTATTATTGATCATCTTCAATACGCACACTCACAGAAAAATGTACGGAATAAAAAAAAATCAACTCCATTTGGCATTTCACTCCCGATATAAAAAGCACTTAGAAAACATTTACAGGAAAGTAACATTTAAAGTTAAAATAACTGAAACCTTAGAAACCAATGCAATATTAGAGAGATATCGCAAATGCATTTTTATCGCACGCTAATAGCGGAATACGCTATTTTGACATGTACGCAAGCGCAGAATGAATGTTACGCTAATACCGGATAGCGTGTCCCGCTATTTAGGTTGAAATAAGGGACGGTAATAACGTTAACGCTAATTTGACATTTGGGATGAAACATAAAAATAATGTATACAATACAAATTTTATAAACTAAATACTGTGAATCATCTTATGTTGAGAAATACGTGCATTTTTATTTTGTCTACAATAGACTACTTTTTGTGGTTAGGATATTATTTATTCAGATATTTTATATTATTTTTATACTAACTATTTATATTTATTGTTGGTTAAATCATTAAAATTAAAATGCATGTCAACCAATATCCAAATTCATTTTTCAATAAAAAACAAATACAGTATTCCTCAAAATTAATTTCTAGGTTACATTGTAATACCAAACGTCGGTTGTCATAATAACGTTAAGCCCCGCCCCAGAACATTTGCGATAACTCTCTTGTTGCCTGTACTGAAATAGAACGTTATACGTTATTTACGTCTTGACACGATATTATCGTTTGCATTTGCGATATCTCTCTATTAATGAGGAGAGGAGTTAGATACGGAAACGAGATATCGTTTAAGTTATTTACACTTGCTTTGGAGGATATTTAACAAAAACTGGAATGGGAACAAAAAGGTATTAACTAAAAGAAAAGAAAGGATGGTTTAGATTCGATTACAGTACAGCACCTCTACTATGTGCTTATACGTATTTCGGAATAGCCGTTTCCTCATCGGAGCACATGGGTAGAGGCACTTAACTGAAATCAAATCCTTTCATGCCTTGCGGGTAATTATCAGTAGTAATTTGTTGCGATTATTTCATGAATAAAACTGTTTAAAACCAAAATTTTATTGTAATTTATTTATGTAAGTACCATTAAACACACAGTTTTTATAAATATTTGACGATTGAAAGTCATCACTTTTATAATTTTTAACACATTAATTGTCATTAATGTCACTGAATGTATTTTTTCGTAGCAACGAAGGGCATCTGACGTAATATACTTAACGACGGGAGATTATCAAAAATTATCGATTTAATTCAGATTTATGTAGCTTTCTATTGGTCAGAATCTCCTATGAATGAAATAATCAAAATAATTACCAAAGATGCTACTAGCACCATCTATGAATCGAATTTATTTCCTGACTCAACTTTCGAAAAAGGTATTAACTTTGACGGATGTTACTTAAATCACTTGCGATTTGCAGATGATAGTGTACTAATTAGCACTTGTGGACAAAAGTTACAAGAAATGTTAACAGGCTTAAAACAAGCATCGGAGAGAGCAGGACCAAAAATGAAAATTGAGAAAACTAAGATAATGTTAGCAGAAGTAGATATCATTTTTGACGAAAGGAAGATTGAAAATGTAGAAGATTATGTGTAGGTACTTGGGATATAAAATAAGGCAAAGAAAATCAAACTGCAGAAATAACCAGTAGAATAAAAATTACTTGGATAGCAGTAAGCGTTACCTATTATGAAAGATCCAAAAATCCGAGTTAACTTAAAACAAAATGTTTTTGACACATTCATGTATCCTTCCTTCATGACTTATGAAATATGGAATGGCCACCATGACACTTACTTATTCTTTACTTTCAAATGAGACAGATCGAGAGGCTTCTTATCAATTCCACCGAATTTTTACATAAAGGTAACAATCTCGAGTAAAAATAGTTTTGATGGTCAAAAATCACTATATAATTTCATTGATCTATTCGTGAAAAAACTGTTATTATTATTTATATACGGCTGTTCTTTTTTCTACATGAAGATGTACACAATCTGAATATTAAAGCACTGCATGAAAACCTTTTTGTTATCCTACCCTAACATAAAACTAGTTCTTACTTGTCTGTCGGCGAGAACGAGGATGCAATAAGGATAAAGGAAACGTTGCAGCTTGCGAAAAAAGTAGGGCACTATTGATTCCCCATCTTCTTTTATGCGAATAGAAACAACATTGATTCACATTGTATAGAGGTTATCTGGTGAATATAGGTACATACCTGTTGAGATAAGCGAAGGGATCCTATCCAGCACATCTTGCAGTTAATTTAACTGCAAGATGTGCTGGGATATTAGAGATGAGGATATACCTACTGTCCTACTGTTATATAGAGGTGGCACGTAATATTTGTCTATATCCTAACCCTATATTTCACGTTTGAGGTCTGTTAGAAGTTAGAAGAGGCTTATATTAAAATACAGGACAAATTATTGCAAACATGCTATTATACAGCGTGTCTACTTAAGTTGGAAACATATGGGAAACTTTTTTGTTATTCATTTTACGAAAAAAAGTTATTCTTTATTAAAAGTTCTGCATGCTCTAGAACCTAAGATTCAATCATCAGATATCAAATTATGTCAATATTATACGAGGTATGTCAAAAAATATGAACTTCGTTCAAGAGTAAAGTACCTTTATTTCTCTCAATATCGAAAATTCTTATTATGAAAAGTTGTTTGGAAATAAAAACTAAGATCAAATATGCAATTACATGCTTCTAATTGGAAAAAAATATTTTCCAAATTTATTACACATACGATAACTCTTTTATTATTACTTTTACGAAAAAAAAGGTATTCTTTATAAAAAGCTCTGTATGTCCTAAGACCGAAGATGCAACCATCAGATATCACATTTTATTAATTTTATACCAGGTTTGTCAAAAACTATGAAATTCACTCAAGAGTAAAGTACCTTTATTTTTCACAATATTGAAAACGGTTATTAAAAAAGTTGTTTAGAATTAAAAACTATGTTTCAATATGCACTTACATCCTTCTAATTGAAATATTGTGAAATATAAAGGTACTATAATCTTGAGCGAATTTCACATTTTTTGAGACACCTCGTATAAAATTAATAAAAGTTGATATGTCATGGTTGTGTCTTAGATTTTAGACCATGAAAAGTTTTTTATGAAGAATAACTTTTTTTCGTAAAATGAATAATAAACGAGTTATCATATTTGTAATAATTAAAAACGATGTTGGGTATCCATAAATTTGAGATTTTTTTTTTCAATTAGAAGCATGTAATTGCATATTTGATCTTAGTTTTTAATTCCAAACAACTTTTTATCATAAGAATTTTCGATATTGAGAGAAATAAAGGTACTTTACCCTTGACCGAAATTCATATTTTTTGACATACCTCGTATAATATTGAGAAAATTTGATATCTGATGATTGAATCTTAGGTTTTGGGGCATGCAGAACTTTTTATAAAGAATAACATTTTTTCGTAAAATTAATAATAAAAAAGTTTCCCATATGTTTCCAACTTAAGTAGACACGCTGTATAAAATAAATTTTTCAATCTTCAACAAAAGTTAAAAAGGAAACATTTTGAAGGGACCTAAAAAGACACCTTCAAGAAAAAGCTTTCAATGAACAAATTGTTAGTATTTTTGTCAATAAAATTCAGACAGTGAAGCAAAGTAGATAATAAGTAAATTATAGCAATAGGAAAATATAAGTAAAATAACATCAGTCACTCTAATCAAAAGATATCGAATTTTGACCGTCCAGTTGATACAAATTTTATTTAAAAAATTGATTTCGCCTGCGTAACTGACATTCAAAATCGCCGGTCGTTTTAAGCGTTGTTTCTTCGAGAAAAGTTCATTCTAAACGCAAAATGCCAATAAACATTTTTGTTCAAAATTATCTCAGCCACATTTCTTGTTTGAATTTTTGAAGTTATACTTCTTTACCGGCGATAGAGGGTGAATTTTTATATGGTAAAACCTAGCGACCGGGCGGATGCGCATTATAATTTTGTTCTGATTGGATGTTCAAATGACATGTCAAAAATTATTCAATATGGCGGCTATGGCACAGCTGTAGTTAGATTATTTATGGTTGTTGCGTTTTAAAATTTGTGTGAAAAGAAACAACAAAACAAAAGTTAGTTAATAGTTATACTGCCTTTTTAAATAGTTTTCATATACCTATATTTTTGGACTTTTGGACTATTTTGGACAAGGAAAACTCATTCTAATTTGGTAAGTAGTTTTTATTATAATCATATTGTAATTATACATTTGGATTAGGTTGAAATACATACATTTATTTTCTCAAGAATGCGGATTTTAGAGAGAAATCCCAAATTAGGTTCAATTTTTATTTTTAAATTATGATTTTTTGGCGTAGATTTATTTATCTAGTAGGTATGTAATGCTTTGATTTACATACTTAATTTGATTACCAACAAAAGTTCTACCAATCCTCATCTAATATATTGTTTTCTTACTGTTTTGTTATATTTTTATATTTTCTTCCACAAAATTTAAACTACATAATTTAATTTTCAAAACAACTGTCAAACAGTAAAACGTTCAGTTACCGTATTTTTCCACATGATAAATAATGTGGGATTGGACGAGTGAGTCTACGCTTCGATTACGAATCAAAGCGCCACGAAATTCACGGGTTCAATTCCCGATGCAAGTTTTATTTTTTTATGCATGTTATGATTGTAAGTATATTTGTTATATAATTTTTTTTTTTCAAAAAAATGCGTATTTAAAATTTTTGCCAACAATTATTATCGTTCAGAAATCATTTTTTCTTTGTGGCATTTTTCAATGTGTTTGTGTGCGTTTTATTCTTTTATTTTTTTAAATTTTTGGTATTGTCTTAAAAATCACATAATATGTAGTAGAAGTATAACTTCTTACGTGCGTACAAAGTACACACACATTCTTGTTTTTTTTTCTACTGGGCCGGCATACAGATTTTTGGTTTTCCAAATCCTTGTTTTCCGTTTCCCCCTCCCGTGCGAGGGGTGGTTTAAGAGGGGAACCTAAGGTACCTACCGCCCAATAGGAGTCGCAAACTTTGTTGCATCTTTTTGTGGTCCCAAAAGTAACACTCTCAGCAAAATACAAATATTTTGTATGATTTTTAGAGCTTCAGTGGCATTTTTGTCTCTGAAGACTGGATTCAGTTAAAGAGTGAAAAAAAATTAGTCTAGGAAATAAAAAAATGATTCTTATAAAGCTAATATAAGATATATAACATAATTTGGATTTCAGTTGTTTGACCTCTGATGGTTCATTAGAATATTTATCACAAATAATATGCATAAAAGTTTACGTTTGATCACCAGAAAGTTCATTTCACGTGCTGGTGTTTAGTATGTTATCTTGTTTTTAACAAAATAGGAAAACTAAGATTATACGACATGTGGTTACTGTTGTGGTTTATAGGTGGTATGCTTGTTTATTTGTTTTAGAAATAGGTATCAGTAATCGAACGAAAACAACTTTTGTATTGTATTGCATTTTAATTGGCAGCGGAAGCTGGACATTGTTATCTCGAAATTTTTATTATAAGTTTTGAAACATTACTAAATTATTATATTTTACTCATGATTCGACAGGGTCTTGTGACGATAATATAAATTTATCGTCTACAGTAAGTAAATGTATTAATCAAAACGTGTTTTTATACCGTCTCTGACAGTATAAAAGACAAAACGGAAAACCATTTGATTATTATTTGTGTGCTAAACGGAGAATAAACGAGCAGGTATAATAGGTAAGTTAAACGTGTCCCGACCATATTCCGAAACTTCCCGCACCCCGTCGTCTTGGCGAGCTGAGCGAATACGAAGAGTCACAACCAACCTCATCCCAAGTAGTATTGCCCACATGCAAAACCAAGACGATACTTAGACAGTCTTGGTCTTGCGCTAATACACCTGGTCTTGGTCTTGGTATTGCGCTCTCGGTCTTGGTCTTGCAGCAAGAGTCTTGCAAGTCTCGTAGTTACACATTAGCCTATTGCTATTCTTTAAGCGTTACTTTAGATCTTAGAACAACGTAGGTATAGTGCACAAATTCTAAAGGTGCCGGTGGTGGACGCCGTCTATTCGCAGTATTATAGTCGGTATATGAGAGAGAAAGTATTCAAAATCATGAAGTAACAAATTTTATATTATTTGTTATTTCATTATTTCGAATACGTTCTCTCTTTACACCGACTATAATACTGCGCATAGACGCCATTCCTACCGGCACCTTTAGAATATGTAAACTGTAACAGAGTAGGCTGTAACTGTAATTATCATAGCCATGGTAATGTCTAACAAAATTAATAAATGTCTAAACTGACATTGGGTAAGGTATGAACTCACGATCTAAGCGATCCGTGCCTATACTCTAACTAACAACTATAATATACCATGGCCCACGGGAGACAGTCTGTTTCTTAATAAACGTTTGCATTTAATAAGCTTACATGTGCTAAAACATAGTTAAATAACAAAAAACCAAATTAATGACAATGACATAAAGTTGACTGTATTTCAAATAACATTATCTGTCTAGAAAATGATTGATCGACCCTCACCTTATATGAAATGGAATAAAAGAGTTATACAATGTGCCATTTATTTAAATAAAAAGTAAAATACAATACAAATTAAATTACATTACAGTACGCAATTCATTTGACTTTACTTTATGTTTATATTAATTTTTTGACCAAAAATTAATACAAAGATTCTTTTATACTCGTTACTATCCAATACCCTAAGTAGGATCTTGTTGTGTGTGTCGAGTGATGAGTTTAAATTTCTTTATCAAAGATATACAATATCGAAAAGGTAACATAATCTGTTTCGTGATTCAACGCGACATATGTGTCGGTGTCATAAACAATGTCAAAGAAACTTATTGTTCATTATGTTCAGAAATATACTGTTATTTGATAGTTAGCCGCGCTTTTTCAGCAAATTTTGGTTTGCTTAACCGATATCGCACACTCAGCACAAACGATGTTTAGTAGTCTTAATAATTTGGACCGACAAGATTTATTATATGTATTATTATATTTTTTATCAGCTAAGCTAAGATGACATATATTTCTAAACGATTAGACGGCGGCTATTGTGGCGCTTATTATCAAAATCTGGACAATTAATTTCAGAGCGAAAAAATCGTCTGCTGGGAAAGATTGTTTAAAATGTTTTATTTTTACATTGTAGTTTTATGACCTCTGAGTACGTATCAAATGTGCCAAGTTTTCTTTTAATGGATATTTTGATTGGCTATGTATGCTTACGGTATTGTTCGTAATACGCGTAAGTCTAATTTTCCAAATTTTCATCTAAGCATATACCCGAACTACTATACTCCCTAAAACGACATTCGGTACTAGACTGCAAGACGCAAGAGTCTCGCAGGGTCAGTCTTGTTCTTGCTCAAATATTGCACGGTCAGTCTTGGTCTTGCTAAAATTAGGCGGTCTTGGTCTTGCGAAAATGCAAGAAGAAGACCAAGACTGCAAGACCAAGACCGATTTTGGGCAACACTAATCCCAAGCTACGCGAGCTGAGCGTAGATCTTTACGTCTTACCCCTCGCGAGTTGAGTGAGATTTCCTCTCCTTATAGATCCATTTCGTGTTAATAAATAAATAGAATTCCTAATCCACTCGATCGTCGTTTAGTATCACTTTTTCATGTACCTACATATTAAATATCGTCACATCGACCCAACATTTACGAAAGACCGATATGTAGATTGTAATTGATAACTTAATTAACAAATAATTAACGCTAATTACCGTATGTTTTGTTTTAAAATATTTGTCTTATAAAAACGAATCCTGTCTTCGACTAAATTTGTTACCCGAGATCATCACGATCTATTCAAAATTATGTACAAATTGATATTCAAATAACTTGGCTACTAGAAACTTATTGCGATCCAAAATGTATGAATGAGTTACATCATCGTCCATTTTAAAGATTTTTTTGATATCAATTCAAATATTAACATAACATGAATACTGCATTATTATGTCTAGTAATTCAGTTGAAGAATCTTTTGTCTCGTTTTATTCAATTTGACTTTCAAATTAGCGTGCTCTGTTTTAAGAAATCCATTATACGTCGCAGAAAAGGGTTATCACGCAAACATCACGACAGAACTCTTGAAAACTAACTACATTTATGGCTTAAAATAGTTTAATTCTCGCGATATATGAACGAATTACCCGTTGTTACTGAACTAGTTCAAGTAATCAAAATGAGTTTATTTGTTCCTGTTCAGACTTACTAAGAAGTTTTAAACAGTTGTACGAAAAGCTAATATGTGAGATTATAAATATAATCTCATAGGGTATAATGTGGACTGTAGTTAAGAGGATTGCTAGGTTTAAGTGGGAATATATACGGTTTTATACAGACAATATTCATATGTAGATAAAAAGTCAAGGACATACGTACTAGCCCCAATTGTGTTAATCGTCAAACTTCGTTAAATCGTGACTTCACTCCTATTCACCGTTATTATTTCCATAGTTTATAATCTACCTTTTTCACTTCAATTCATAATTTTTTAAAATATCGATATCTTTGCCAAAAATAAACTTACGAACATTTTCATAAGCTCAAATTGTTCCTTTTGAGTTCTTCTATCATTATTGTTAATTAAAGTATAAATGTTTATAGCTCTAATTTGCTTAAAACTCTTATAAACAAATTAATGTCTAATTTTTTAAAGAAAATTATAATTTCAAACGGTTACAACTTTAAAACAAATGAAGACAAAGTAATTTAACAAACTTTGTTTGCACGCCTATTAATTAAGCTTTAAAATGAGACCTTCTCAGGCTCATTTGCATGAGTAGAAGCTGAGTTACGATCGATAAAGCTTCGAAAAATACTTATTTTGCAATTTCCAATTTGCATTGTGCACTACTATTCCAATATTTTGAGTTCTAATTATTGGATTTGAGTTTAGTAAACGATTTTTACTTCGTTTTTTATTAAAAAACAAATTTTATTTGAAACTTTTTTTGTATCTCTTTTAGTTTATGAGCCAGAGCCTTATAAACAATTAAATTGTTTATAACAATTTGTTGACCACTCGGATCGAAATCCACCCTCGAAATTCGTAATCAGCAGCCAAAAATCCATAAGAAACCGTTGAGTTTGTCCATCAGAATTGAAAAGGACACGGTGACCTCTATTTGGCGCCTAGACTAGTAAGAGAGCACATCTGTCTGTGTCGGCTGTCAGTAAATGCCTCATGCACTCATGCCTACATTCTGCATGCCGCCAACGTCATCTTTAGATGGTAAGGTTGTTTGACCTTACCATGATCAAATTTTGGTAATATGTTTTTTATGTCCTTTGTGCCTGTATTACATGTTTTTCAATGTATCAACTACAATTTCACAACTGACAACAATTTTTTTTCCAAACGTCGAACAAAGTTTTCTCAATCAATAAAAAAATGCACAAGAAAAAGTGTTTTTCAAATCTTACATGGGATCCCTCTCTCTTCATAGTGGTATTTTAAAATTATTGACGTAAGTTAAACCCTTTGAATTCTAAGATCAATTATTCATTAGAGATCTTTTATTGTAGCATAGCTCTCTGAAGATGGCTTTATAAGCCGAGAGCGGTCAGCTAGGAATTAAATATTTTACACACTTCAAAAGTACTCTTCTCTCTATACATCTTCAAAATATTTTTAATATAACAACCATTTACTTTTTGAAGATATTCTTCTTTAGCGGCGAATCGATTGAGGGTAAAATCTGATTGATCCGCGCGCATGCGCACACCGACAGTATGGTATTAGTTGTTATACGGGCTCTGATTGGGTGTTGAAATTTTGAAATGATCTGTCAATAATTGTTCAATATGGAGGTTATCGGTAAACAAAAATATTGTATAATATTAGTTTTTATTGATGTGTGGACAGAAATAAAATCAAATTTATAATTATAGTGACTTTTTAAATAGTTTTGAAAAGCCGCAGGTACGTAATTCTAAATGTTTCAGTTGGAAATACCTAATAGTTTCAATACCAATCTATTTGGAAAATGTAAACAAAATAATGTAGTTACCTATTAGTAGGCAATGCTTTAATTTACATAATCTGATTACGAACAAACTTTCTACAAATCTTCATCTCATATATTTTCATTTTCTTACTTTCATTCTCGTTTTCTTACTCTATATTTTGTTGTATTTTATTTCGACAAAAATCAAAATAATAATTTTATTAAATTCATATAAATTTATGGTGTAAACGTTTAGTTTGTGTATATTCCCACATGACGTATACGAGAGTTTGGTGCAGTTTGAAATGGCATCAACTTTCGTACGGCGCGGTAGACGTGAAGTGGGTTCAAGCCCCAAGCAAGTTATTATTTTTTATTTTTTTTATAGATTTTATGATTGTAAGTATATTATTATATAATTTTTGAAGATATTCTTCTTTTTTGAAAGTGGTAGATAAGAAAGTTAGTTTGATTTTTAAATAAAATAAGTACAAATAACCTTTTAAGTATATTTACTTCGTTTAAATTACCTATTATATAATAGAAGAATATCTTCTTACGTGCGTACAAAGTACACACACATTCTTTTATTTAAAGATGTTTTAATATCTTTCAACATCGTCGGTCGGGCTTCATTATTTCAGACCTTCGACCTATTATTATTAAAACAGGATTTATACTTAATTTTTTTAACAAGTTTCTTACTATTACTTATTGTTTCTTGTCTTAATGTTTGTATGTAGGTATACAAATACTTATAACTTATAACCAATATTGTATTATAATAACACCGTCACAGGTTTTTTATTCGTTTTTAATATGTTGTGGTTACAAACAGTTATCACTGAAATGTTAATTTTGCAAGATACGTCATGATCAAGTTTTATTTCTTCTACGTTATGATATTGTGGTTTTTTAATTTCTCCTGGTTATTAATGACACTGAACAAAGTACTACTAGTTAAATGTATCGTCACTAGCAGAAAGAAATATCCTTTCAACTCTTCAAAAGAATAATAATCAGCTAGAGAAGGGAAATAATTTTTTTTTAAGTAATCTTACATTGAGTTTATTTTAACGTCCTATAATATCAACAAAAAAGCTAAAATCCCAATCTATTTCCTTGAATAGAAAGAACTCAGTGGGCATTTCATTATGTCTGTCGCAGATATTTTAAAAAACATCTGGAACTGCAATATTTCGGGATTTTTCTCTTCCATTTTATGTACCTACTGACTCTGTATCTATATTATGTATCTACATAATATTTATGATTTATTTTTACCTACACCTCCAAAGCAATTCGTAATTCAGCTGCCTTTACTGACGCTAATCTAAAATTTAATGTTCAAGAAAAAACCGTGTATGCTAATCCATGAATCCTCTATTTGTGTTTGACAATAACCATTAATTTTCCACCCGATTCTCCAAAACAACGCATATTGTCGCCTGTAAATTCATTAATTTCCATAAAATCCCCGCCCACCTTTTCTCGAATGAACAATCCATCTCGTCAATTTTTATGCCGACGCTTACCCACATATAGGCCTGGATCAGGAGTACCAAAAAAAAGATTATTAATAGCAAGCTGAACATTTTTGTTAATAGCTTAACGGTGTCTAGTCGGACAAACTTTGATGTATGGGAACACTGGAACAGGGAAGTTTTAATTGTGGAACAGGTTACAGGTTTCGAACGTCAGACTACAAAATCGTCTCATGTATTTTGTCGGACAGAACTTCCTATTGATTTGTTACCCTTTCATAAAACTCTCATGCAATAATCAGACTGCTATTTAACAAAAACATAATTCCTGTCATTTGACATGTTCTACGTGTCGGACTTATTAAAATGCCCAACATATTTGTCGGACAAACATTTTTTCATATACAGTAGAACCCTGATTATCCGGGTGCGGATTATCCGTGCTTTGATTTTCTATTACTCAAATTGCATTTTTAAGGTTTTATCAAGAGAGCGTAATCGTAATCATCGTAAATCACTCGATGGAAACTCTATATGCCGAAAGAGAGACTCATAATGAAATATTTATTGTTTCTGTTATCTTTTTATGGTAGGGTCATAAATATGTCTGTGTGTGTATACGTACATATTTATTATACAGGGTGTCCAGAAACTCTACCGACAAACGAAGACAGGAGATTCTTCAGATAATTTTAAGATAATTTAACCCAATTCACTTAGTCCGAAAATGCTTCCTAAGGGAGCTAGAGCTCTTTGAAGATGGCGTCTTGTAATTAGTTTTTCTTAAATACCTCCAGAACGCTTCTTGTTTAGAAAAACAAAAATTGGTACGCGTATTTATCTACAAGATATAAATCTAATCCATCCATTGCAAATTTCTAGTACCTATCTTAGGCGTCCGTTTTGGGTAGGGCAACGGATATTTTATCGCATAACTTTTTTATCTTTAACTTTTATGCATTTCTGACACTGGATTATGAAATTTTGAAGTATTCTAGTACTAAAAGATATTCTTGTTTTAAATCAGTAGGACACACCGTTTTCTAGAAAAATCGATTTTAAAAATTTTTCGCTTTTTAAATACAAAAAAAAATTCAAAAAAAAATGTTTAGAAAGACGAAAACTGGTACATTTATTTATATTCCAGAGATAAATCGATTTCATTAATTGCGAATTTCTATTACTGGTCATAGGCGTCCGTTTTGGGTAGGTCAACAGTTATTTTATAGCATAACTTTTTGTCTTGAATTTTTGAGCATTTTTGACACTAGATTATTAAATTATGAGGTATTCGAGTACTAAAAGTTACTCTTACTTTATGTTGGTAAAATACTTCGTTTTTTGTTGAAAAGTTCTTTCAATTTTTTTTTTCAAATTCCAAACACGAAAAACTTTCAAATCGATTTTTCTAGAAAACGGTGTGTCCTACTGACTTAAAACAAGAGGACCTTTTAGTACTAGAATACCTCACAATTTAATAATCCGGTGTCAAAAATGCATAAAAGTTAAGGACAAAAAAGTTATGCGATAAAATACCCGTTGCTCTACCAAAAGCGGACGCCTATGACCGGTACTAGAAATTTGCAATGGATGGAATCGATTCATCTCTGAAAAGTAAATATGCATACCAATTTTCGTTTTTCTAAATAGAAGCGTTCTGGAGGTATTTAAGAAAAACTAATTTCATGGCGCCATCTTCAAAGAGCTCTAGCTCCCTTAAGAAGCATTTTCGGACTAGGTGAATTGGGTTAAATTGTCTTAAAATTATCTGAGGAATCTCCTGTCTTCGTTTGTCGGTAGAGTTTCTGGACACCCTGTATAATAAGAAATACATGTTCAGATTATCCGTGCTTTTCAATTATCCGTGTCACCTCCCGTCCCGAGAAGCACATATAATCAATCGGGGTTCTACTGTATTATATAAAGTTTGCTATTGAATAAATTTAAAAACAACCTGCTAGTTTTCACAATCCTAAACTTGTCAGGATGACAAGTTCCACAATTAAAATCACGTTCCACAATTAAAACTTCCCTGTTTCAGTGTTCCCGTACATCAAAGATTGCCCGGCTAGACACCATTAAGCTATTAACAAATTTTCAGCTTCCTATTAATAAACTTTTTTTGGTACGCGGGATCCAAGCCTAATACTCCGGACCCGGACCACCGCCAGATTGAAAAAGCCGACTGAAATGAAATTGTATTGTTATTAAACGTTTTTTTGTGCTGTCCGAACTCCGTAAATCCTTATTTGTCCGTTTCTGTCAACGTCAGCTGTTTTCTTCTACGATATATTTTGGCCCACGACACAAAACAAATTTTTTGTTAATATAAAAACGAAACAGCGCAATCTGCTCTTGTCACAATAAAAATATCATTTAAGGTTGTGGCAATAAATTAGAAATCTGTTACCTATTATATTATAAGTCTGAAAGAACATTCACTACACAAGAACTACAGCTTTACAAAAAAAATTGTGTATCTTACTAAATAATTAAATGTTCAAGTGCTTACCATTGGGATTTAAACTGAGATCTTGACTCATAAGATGAATGGACTTATTAGTACATTTTGTCCAAACTAAGAATGCCTTTGAAAATCCTATAATCGGCACCCCACCAGATGCGCAACAAAATTATGGGTAAATGTAGGAGAAGTAAATTCGATCTGTAAGCTAGGTATCAAAATCACATAGAATCACACAACGAATTGGAGCTCCACATTTTGATGCTTTATAGACCACTCTGTTCAAAGGCAATATTTTAAGAGAAGTGAGAGTCCAGATCTAAACCACTTTCCTTAATATCTGTCTTTTACAATTTATAAATGCAAGGAGACGACGATTAAAAGAGGAAAGGGACTCTACAATATGCAGTCACATTCCGTCTATTCGTCTAGGAAAAAATTCCACCGAAAGTTGATTCCTTATACCAGCAAGTAAGAAGTTGTACCAGAAAGTGGTTCCATGAGAAGTTTCAGGTTTTTATTGTTTAGATCCGGGAATTCTCACTTCTTTTTGTAAATGTCGCTACCAAGCGTCCGATATGCAGAAATATTTTCATAGTTAAAATCCGCAAGGAAAATTTCCTGTAGCTGGCTGTATATCAGGGGTGGGCAAAGTGCGGCCCGCGGGCCGCATGCGGCCCTTTAGACATTTTTTTGCGGCCCGAGGAGAAAAAGTGAATTATTTTCATTTCAAGATTTTTTCTAATTATTGCTAATATTGATAATTAAATATAGATAGATAATGCAGCTATTCATATTATCACTTTTGCAGCGGGTGATTTTTCCGCAAATTGTTAACATAACGCGGGCAATTATTTGGGTTTTTGGCACAGAGATTTATCGGCTCCCTCAATGAAATCCATGAAATATCAACAAATGAAAATGATATTTTCGAAGTAGTCAGGAACTGTGTGGAAAATTTTGAATTAACCCGTAACCACCTAGTAAGAGTAACAAATGACGGATCACCAAATTTAAGAGGAGCAAATATTGTAACGTTGAAAAAACTTAAAGATTACGTTCAACAGTTACCAGAACATGATTTATTATTCTTCACTGCATAATCCATCATCAGATATTGTGCAAAAATGTTTTGCAAGTGGACAACGTCATTTCAATTATAACTAATATTGTTAACTGTATTAGTTCAATAGGATTAAATCATCGTGAATTCAAAGCTTTTGGAAGAGTTAGAGACAGAACATACTGATGTCTTATACCACAATCAACAATCATATTCGATAATTAAGTTTAGAAAAGGTTCTTAAAAGATGCTGTGAATTAGGGGAGGAAATTATTTAAAAATTAAACACTGCTACTTTGCTAAATTTATAAGTGTTGATCGCAAAATGAAACTTTTGTAATGAAATTCAAACTATTCATTAATAATATAAAAAAGAAAGAATTAGTCCAATTATTTCCCAATAATTTTGTTTAGTCCGGATCTGGATTATTCTTGTGATTAGAAGTTGGGTGGTTTGGATTTTAAATGAGAGATATCTATGTCAAATATCAAAAAATATACAAGGTGGTTCTAAAGTTATGCTTCCAGAAAGACATGGGCAAAATCGATAAAACACCCTGTAACTCAATTATAAAAATCATTGAGGTAATAATTGTAGTATATCTAGAACCACCTTAGTGACCTCTACTCACAATTTAAGTATTCCCGTTTCTCAATGAAACACCCTGTATATTTGAGGCAAATACCGTGCTTAAATAAGTGCGAATGTGGTATAGGAGGTAGGGATATGGTTTGAAAATTTTGAAATTTTCGATTTTTTTTTATTATTTTGTATGAAAATACATAATTTCCAAAATATTCTCGGAAAATTTCAGTTTGACCGTAGGAAAACTACCAGAAATACAGCATGTTTAATATCCCTACCTTCGATTCGCTTTGCAGCGGCTTGTTGAGCGTAGCGAGAAACGTTCAACAGCTGTTCCATTTTCTTTTGTAAATTACTCTGCGATTTAAAAACATATTCCGGTGTACATCACTTACGATTTGACAGACAGAAGAAATTGAAAATAAAAGTTGTCAAAACTAAACGTGTTTTTCTCAAAACTGCTCAACTGCTTTTTATAGGCGGTGGACATTGTAACTCAAAGGCTACTTGGCAGATCCACCTGAAATTTTTCATTTTAAAATTTTCTTTAGATATTTCGTGAGGTAACAATAACAAATGTGTTGATTTTCACTATTTCGGTATTTTCACTTCTGAGAGATATTAAAAACGCAAAAATCGTCAAAACTAAAAAAAAAACTCAGCAGTGTTATGTCGAGAAACTCATAAGCTAATAAAATATTTTTGAATTTTTTATTTCATATGATCCAATAACGAGTTCTGATGTCTACTGAAAAAGTCATTTTGTTTAGGTGTCGGTAAAAATTTGCAACCGTTGGCCTATTTTGCAATAGTTGATCTTGAAACATTTTTTTCGGATATTCTTTGAATTGTGCTGAATATGTTTATTTAATTTAAAAATAAAATAATTCCACCATAGTTGCTAAACATCCCCCCCCCCCAAGTTAAAAATTTGAAAACATTGCGGCCCTTGGTAATAGACCAAAAACCTTTTGTGGCCCTTATTAAAAAAGTTTGCCCACCCCTGCTGTATACCATTAATTACAAAAATTGAAGAAAAATCTTTTCTGTAAAAGTTAAATTTATTTTAAAACGCCAATAAAGGGCTACAGTTACAAAACAGAACGTCTTCGCTCTAAAGAGAGCATCTTCAGTGTTCTTTGCAAGCTCTACATGCTAAGCCACCAAAAATACATGGGTTAAAACCAGTGCCGGATTTAGGGTACTTGCGGCCCTATGCCAAATTACCCCGGGCGGCCCCCGATAACTTCACGATTAGGTAATTAAAGCATAAAGAACACATTATTCTCTTATACTGAAAAACGTCAATGTCGTGTTCTTGATTTGGATATACATAGTTGGATTAGTGATTAACATTGGCACTCACACCACTCCATACTCATAAAAATTTTTATTATATTTAAACTCTAAACACTCACTTTTCTAGCTTTTTTGGCTGCAAAATCTTTAATCAAATCGTTAAAGTCTAAGGCTTGAAAAAGCTCAGCATTTGAAACAAAACTAGGCAAACTAGACAATCTAGAATTTCGTCAGAAGTCGAGTTCCTCAAGTGATTCTTTTCAACATGCTGAATGATCTTTCTCTAGATGCATTAGATCTCATCATGCATAGTAGAATACGCGAAGCGGTGTCCATACTCAGAAAATATGTTGTTAACTGTTTTTCACGAATGAGTTTCAGATACTCCAAAAGTGTATTTCTCGGATTTTTGGTAATCTTGTTATCATAAGGTTCTCTTTCTTCATTAATTATACTTTTCACAAAGCCTTTAAACTCTACACACTCTCCTACAAAGTCACCATCTATGTCGATTCGATACTTTTTAGCCAAAATATAAGCTTTTCCTCTTCATTAAGAAATTAAGACTGAAATAAACTTCGGACCTTTCATTCAATTCTGAATAAAGCCTGTCAATTACAACATTGAATGAAAATATTTAAGTCTTCTTTGCCATTAATGTGGGGTTCAGTGGATTCATCTTCTTTGTCTTCGCCAGGGAAAGCTTTTCTGTTCATCTTTCTGTCATTCCTAGACAACTATTTTCCTCTTTTTTCATAGGATTTATCAATTCATCACACTCCTAGAATTTTGCACAAACTACCTGCAATCTGTAGCCTCATATACCTTGGCAAGTGTCAATATTTATTTTTGATATGAACGTTGGTTATTTTAATTAGATTGCATTGTTTATATACAAAAGTAATGTACTCGATTTACAGTAGCGGTAATTATTAATTAATTTTGGAAAATAAAGATTCAATTTTTTTACCGAAAATTTTTTTTTACAAAACGCTGCGGCCCCCTTTTGCTTGCGGCCCTAGGCCGCGGCCTCGTCGGCCTAGTGGTAAATCCGGCACTGGTTAAAACCCTCAAAATTTCGACTAAAAGTCTTGTATTGAAATGTTATATACTAAATCCTGACGATGGATGAAATTAATAAAGATACCCTAATGACTATTCCACGAAGTACGTGGGTTGTTGAGTCGAATTCTCTGTCTTCACAAAGAGAAAGGTGAAAGCCGTGGAATAGTCATATAATGCTTTAGGGTACCTTTATTAATTTCATCCATCGTCAGGATTTAGTATATAACATTTCAATGCAAGACTTTTAGTCGACATTTTAAGGGTTTTAACCCATGTATTTTTGGTGACTTAGCATGTAGAGCTTGCAAAGAACACTGATGATGCTCTCTTTAGAGCGAAAACGTTATGTTTTGTATTTGTAGCCCTTTTTGGGGTTCTTAAAATAAATATACCTTTTACACAGAAGATTTTTCTTCAATTTTCATAATTCTGCCTAAATGTTCATGTAGCCCCACTGAAGACGTCTGGAAAGACAGAAGCGTACGTATTGGGATGGTGCATCACCTCTGAACCGAATTAGAACATAAGCTGTTTTTAAGCAATCTTTTAACTTGAAAACCTAAGTCATTAATCTTACAAATGTCGCTGATTAGGTTTCTCAATTGTTATAAACAAACAAGCTATGAATTAAAAAAAATGTGACAAAATCATTACTAATAATAATTGTTGATGACAAAGTTATTTGTGAAAAACCAGTATTTCGAATACGAAAAAATCATTTTTTTCCCGGGCAACAGGCGAAAATCCTCGCGAAAATCTTATTCTAAATGTTGATAAGCAAAAAAAGCCATGTGCTTGCCAAGTTTTGCAGTATTGGAAATGTTTTTTTTTCTACCTTTTTTGGTTATCGAAATCCATAAAACTAAAAAAAAATTGTCAGGTAAGTAAATACCAATTTTTTTAAATTTCGCTGAGAATCAGAGTACAGCGAATGCGATAAATCGTAGAGTAGTCGTTCTTTACGAACGCGCTAAAATAATTTTTAAAAGTAAGTTTATTTGATTCCTATATATTGCTAGTCATTTTTTCACATTTACAATTAAATATTTTGAGTTGATCTGTTTATAATATAAAAATCGAATTCATTATGAGTAATCGTTTATTTCTGGAAACTACAGGCCATTAATGGCGAACGAAGCGGAAATCCGTAGCCAAAAAACAATATCGTTGCAATATATTCTGCTAAAAAACCTGCTGGATTTTATACAAACCTAATTCGGAATATTGTGGTAGGTGTGCAATCGCGACCACATGTAGATGTACTAACCGATAACTACGTGTCATAAACACAATCTGTATTCCGATGTTATGATTGCAATTGATAATTTTATTATTTTTGTGTTTATACGAATATTTAGAGCCTTTGATTTATGCAATGTTACTAAAATTGAAAATAAAATAATTATTTATGAATTACATTAAAACATGCTCGAAAATTATAAATGTTAAAGGTAACACAATATTTAGTGAAAAAACAAAACGTTAATGACATATTTTTACTAACAGAATTAATATAGAAGACACGGAAATGTGATTACAGTCGGAAAAATGAAAGAATACCCATGAACGAACATATAAAACACGCTGTATTTTCCTGTCGCCGTGTCACACAAAAAATTGGCCAACGCAAGTACATGTAATAATTATTGTTACATGTGCTTGCACTGGACAATTTTCTTTGTGACACGGTGACAGGAAAATACAGCGTGTTTTATATGTTCGTTCATGGGTATTCTTTCATTTTTCCGACTGTAGAAACATTAGAATATGTTTTAAATAATCCTAAAATGATAGTGAGAACGACTGGTTTTTTTCAACGAAAACTTTTCGTTTATAAATTCGCAAAAGTGTGTGTGTTATTGCGTTGCCGCTCCTGAAATATCTAGAGGCCACCTAGCGATGGATTCCTATGTAGTTTTGTCTTCTGAATCCAAATCTGAAAACGGCATTTCGCTATCTCTAACCATCTTCGAGATATCCGACCTCAAAGTCGTCATTGTGACGTCACAAGCTTTGTGTCGCAGACGCGAGGCTAGAATGAGTTCCCGCGAGGTTTGTATACTATTTTACTCACAATCGGTTAGTAGTTTATGGATTTCTAATACTCACAATCTACCAATAATAATTTCGTTTCAAATATCTGTATCCATTTTAATTATGTGATAAAACAGTAGAAAATCCAGAAACGTCGGCGTCATCATCTATTTCTGAAACTCATAATTTTGAGCAACACGGTCTTACTTTAACCGTTAATAGTAATCATAATTCCAATGTAACTATTAATATTTATAATTCCAAATAGTTTTCTTTTTGTTATTGTTGTTGTTTCTTAATTAAATAAATGTTGAGTGGATTCTATTCTTTCTAAACCATCTTTTAATCAAAAATGACATTGACATTTGCAGGTAGAAAAGTGACAGATGCTAGCCGGGAAAGTACTTTCCCGGCTAGCTGGGAAAGTAAAGTAAGTAATAAGTCGCTTCCTGATTACTTCAAAGGTTAGAAATCCATAAATTACTAACCGATTGTGAGTAAAACTGTTTACTCACAAAACTGTTCGATGTCAAAAAATATGAATTTCGCTCGAGAGTAGAGTACCTTTATAGTTCACAATATTTAAATTAGGATATAATTGCATATTAAAACATAGCATTTAATACTAAACAACTTTTCATAATAGAAATTTTTCATATTATGAATTTAAATAAGTAAATAAACAAAGTTTTCGTTATGATAATGCTCGCATTTTCAGCTTGTTTTATAATACATCTAAAAATCTATAATATGTTTGTTGAAACATTTCTTCCTCAGTATGAATCAGTTGTTTGGTCTCCCTTGCATTAGATTGACGGGAACCAGTTAAGAGGAAACAGTAGCAATCAACAGGTAGCAAAAACGCGTTCCAAGATTGCGGCTGTAATTTTGAATATTTTTTCGAGATATTTGGCACACGTATTCGTAATATTATAAAGAATTGCGGTACAGAGACCAATTTGAAAAATATATTAATATGTGGAAATTACTCTGTAATTAAATACAATATTAAAAAAAACGAGCCTGTACCGCCATTGAGAAGAACAAAAAATACACTTTCTTCAAATAAACTTTTTTATCCCATGCTTAGATTTTGTGTCATTTTGGAACTACTAAATTTTTTATTTCATTAGTAGTTCCAAAATGACACAAAATCTAGGCATCGGATAAAAAAGTTTATTTGAAGAAAGTGTATTTTTTTGTTCTTTTTAATGGCGGTACAGGCTCGTTTTTTTAATATTGTATTTAATTACAGAGTAATTTCCACATATTAATATATTTTTCAAATTGGGCTCTGTACCGCCATTCTTTATTATATTACGAATACGTGTGCCAAATATCTCGAAAAAATATTCAAAATTACAGTCGCAATCTTGGAACGCGTTTTCGCTACCTGTTGATCGCTACTGTTTCACCTTAAGAGACTTAAAGAAAAGCTTTTAAGGTTATGCATTTTAGCAGATTGTTAACTGTTTCGCCACCAGTGGCGGATCTATCATGAAACACCAACCAAAAGACATAAAAAATAAGATAAAACCAAAACTACATAACAGACATAAATAATAACTGATATCCCTTATTAAGTTCCCTTAATTTTCCTAAGTAATGGGTTTATTGGGTTCAATGTCAGCTATAATATTTTTGGTTCAACAATTTTTGAAGTTATACTTCTTTACGCGCGATAGAGGGTGAATTTTAATAGGATTAAAACCTTTGATCCCGGCCAGTCGCATTACAACTTTGTTCTGATTGGATGTTCAAATCACATGACAAAAATTATCCAATATGGCAAAACAAAAAAGTTTATAATTGTAGTGATTTTTAAATAGTTTTTAAAGCAACAGGTACGTAATAATTGTAAATGTATCATAGGTACCTACCAAAATACATAGTATGTAATATCATTTGAACTATCACTTGAACCTACCAAAATACATAGTATGTAATACTTTTATTTACATAATTTGATTACCATCAACATTTCTATCAATATTCACCTAATATATTGTTTTCTTACTCTATGTTTTGTTGTATTTTTTCAATTCTAAATCATTTCAATTCAAAATCAAAATAATTTGATTTACATAATGCAAAAATGTCAAAAGTTTAATCCGTTTAGTTAGTCGATCTTCGCACATGATGACAAACTGTCTCCGTGGCGAAGCGTAAAATGCGAGTGAACCCCAATACAACGCCAATACCAGCCGCGCTGGTAAGTTGGTTCAAATCCTAATAGAAACTTTTATTTTTTTATTTTTTTTATACATTTTATGATTGTAAGTATATTTATTATATAATTTTATTTTCAGAAAATACGTATTTAGTTAAAAAATTTTCCGACAATTAATGTTCAGAAATCATTTGTGGCATTTTTAATGTGTTTGTGTGTGTTTTATTCTTTTATTATTTTAATTTTTGGCACTGTTTTAATAAAAATGTTTGAGAAGTAGTAAGTATAAATTAGTTTTATATTTAAATAAAATATAAATAAAAAGTATATTAATTTCGTTTACAATTATATAATCATATAATAGAAGTATAACTTCTTACGTGCGTACAAAGTACACACAAATTCTTTTTTTCTTTAATTTTTGACCTTGTTGCTTGCCAACAAGTATATGGAACAGCAACTATTCCATATACTCAAAAATTCATCAAATTATACTCTTCGTTATGAACGCAATGGAGCCAAAATTTTCTCATAGCCAAAATATACAGAAGTGTTTGACGGCTTATTAAAAATGGGCCACTCAAAATTATATGATTACACTGAAGAAAGGAACTACGATTTATCTCAATAGTCAAATTAATTTCATTTTTCAATAGAACTTGAATGGATTTGGATAGCCACATCGAAAGCATTAAAAAGTGCTAATAAATGGGCTATTACCACTAATATTGTGTCTATAAGAATATCGGATCTTTCCAACAGTCAAGTGGAACTAAGAAAATATCCGCCCTAGAGAAAAATCCGAGCAATACAGCTACAATGCCCGAGGGGTGGGGTGGAGTCAAGAGTCAATTTAACAGATTGTAGCTAGGGCTAGGTCAGATAAAAGTTACACATGGATCCATCATCTCAAGGACCCTCAGCCGATGTGCCACAACTGTCAAATACAAATTTAAGAGTAATATGTAATCATAGACTGTCCAAGTACTTAACAGCAAGATCGACAGCCAAAATACAACATAATTTGAAAGAAACTCTAATAGAAGCAGCTCTAATTAAGTACTAAAACAATAAACTTTCCCAGAAATTATAAACTATATAACAAAATGTAAGATTTCACAAATTGTTTGTATTTTTCAAAACTGCTATGTAAATGTTATATTGTGAATTATATTATTCATTATCTTATGAATAAAAAACCTGTTCTAAAATAAAAATATAGGTACCACCCCGATAATAATTTCATAAGGGTTGAGGGCGGTTAAAAAATTGATAGTGAATTTTACTTTTTTTGAGAACTTGAAGCTCTGAAAATCTAAACAATGTGGAGTTTTATTTATAAGCTTTTTTTCATAATTTTAATATTTACAAAAATAGTATTCTTCATTTATTTTTAAATCTATTATTCACACACGTTGTATCGTTTATTTTTAAAACGAGTAGCAATATGTTTTCAATAATAGTAGGAGTACGAACTAATAACAAAAAATGAAATATTGTTCTTTATTACTTGTAAAAATGTTAGATAAAAAAGGACATAAAAACTGTTTTTAGCAAAAGTTTTAAAAATAAAGGATGTTTTTAAATGTGAAAGAACATGATTAACAACAGCTAAAAAACAATACATGCACCAAAAACATACACCAATAGAACATAGAACAGAACGTGGACGATCCAATTACTTAAATCAATAACATGTGTGTCTAGACACGACATAGGCATTCAAATGAAAAATTAAAGGAAGCAAATATTCGTATAGTAAAAGAAAATCTAAATATACCTCAAAATAGAGAATAGAAGAAACTCTAACTTAAAAGTGAAATAAATAATGATATAGAATATAGGTAATATGCAAATGAAATAAAAAATCTGAAACACAATCGGTGCAGAGAAATAAAAATATTTAGGCAATCCTAAAAACATATGATATTAGTATGCATGATAATAAGAACGAAATAGGTTTATGTAGTTTTCAACATGTTTTGATATGATGATCATTAGTAGGTATATTGAATACATCACAGACTGACATAATTGGAGTCGTTAACAGTAATTGCAAAAATCGCTGCATCATTACAAGTTACAAGCGCAATATGGAAGCCGGAATTCCTAGCCGACAATTTCGTCCGTGGCAGATTTTTTCTCACCCTACTTTCCCACACACCCCAATTTCAAAACAAACCCGTTGCGCAAGACTATCAGACAATTCACCCCATGGGTCCAGAATAAACTTTTTACCAACCTGTAGAACATGCGAATTAGCGTCACTCTCGATATCAGAAACCTGCACTCCATCGACATCTGCGTAAGATGGGCCACTATAATCAGAAACCACACTAGATCCACAGCTATTGCCTGAATCGTCCATATTTATGTCGGCATGCTTGTATGCCGTACCCATAATCACACTAATCAATGGGAATTAGCACTGGTCGATCAGATGGCATCAACGCACTTCATTCCATTTGACTCCCACTTGGTAGTGGAGTCAACAGTCAACTCAACAGACTGAGGATAGGTCATGCAAACACATGGATACATCATCTCTAAGGACTCTCAGTCGATTTACCACAACTGTCAAATATCAATCATTTAAGTGCAGCATAATGATACACTGTCCAGATACTCAACAGTAGGATAGACAACGAAAATACAGTAAAACCTCGATAGAACGGACCTCTATTTAACGGACTTCGGATATAACGGACAAAAAATCCGATCGAATGAAAAAAAATTTGAATGCAAAAAAATATGAAAAATCGAATTCTGGAAGAAAAATTAGCAAGGAAAGGATCTCGGCACTAGTTTGTACTCAAGCCGATGGATCGCATGGATTGACTTATAATATTGCCAAATCTCGTAAATCTATGAAGAGTTGTCAAAGATATAATGCATCATCCGCCCGTTTCATATTATCGCTCTAATAAGGCATGGTTCACCACAGATATTTTCAAAATTTTTTTTCTTTTAAGAATTTGTACCTGCAGTGAGAAAAATTTAAGAGAAGAAACTGAAAATACCGCCGATAGAGGTGAATTGTTTATTGATTTTAGACAACACTCCTGCTTATCCCCCTGAAAATATTCGTCATTCAGAAGATGCTAACTTTAATTGAATCGTTTTTCCAAAAAATACATAGTTTATTCAACGCATGGATCAGTGAATAAATTTGGCAACCAAACGAGTATATTGTTGAAAGTTTTTAGATGAATTCGAGAAGTAAAAAAGTAGCAAACAAAACTTAATTCCTCTCTTAACTTAGAGATTTGTACACTGCATCTAAAGTAGTACGGCATATATTTAAAAAAAAATTTTTTGATTGATTTTAAACCTATTTTTATATACTTAACGGACTTTCGGCTTTAACGGACATACCGTCCCCCCAATTAGTCCGTTATATCGATGTTTTACTGTATAACAAAATCTGAAATAAACTTTAATAGAAGATATTACTTATTAAATCAATAAGTTTCTCAGAAATTAAAAACAAACTGTAACATTTCAAAAATGTTTGCATTTTTCAAAACTGATATGTAAATGTTTTAGGTATTGTGATTAAAAAACCTTTGCTCAAATAAAAATATATACCACCCCGCTAATAACTGTATGGGTTGATGCGGTTAAAAAAAAATTGATTGGCATTGTACTTTTCTTGATAACTTGAAGCTATGAAAATCTAAATAATGTGGAACTTTATAAATTATTATTTTTAATGTTAATTTATAATAAAAAAATATGAAAAAAAATTTTTAAGAAACGCTTTTCTTTAGTTACGAATGACTAAAATTAAAAATAATATAAAAAAAATTAACTAAAAATCAAAAAAATAAAAAGAATTGAAAAAATCCAACACATTCGTCAAAGAAAAGCGTGGCGCGTCTTCATCGAATAAACGGTTTTCGCCCCACGCTTTTCTTTAACAAATGTGTTAGAGTCTTTCAATTTTTTTTATTTTTTGCTTTTTAGTTGATTTTTTTATAATATTTTTAATTTTAGTCACTGGTAACTAAAGAAAAGCGTTTTTAAATTTTTTTTTCTTATTTTTTTATTTTTTACTTTTTAGTCTTACACTTTTCAAACATTAAAATATATCGTCATGTTTATTAAAATATGTATAAAACATATGATGTACAAACATGAAAAGTAGTCGGAATCGGCAAAAAATTTAAAACTTTATTGTTTATTTATGAAGCATAACGTAAACAATTAACCTAAAAAGTGAAATGATGTATAGTTCATATCATTAGCTACAACACGTAAAAGTTTCAAGTTTTTACATTGTAAAAAACAAAAGAATTTAAGCATATTCCATTAAAATCGTTTTTTTTTTTATTTAAACAATTAATAAACATAACAAAAAAAATATTGATTATTCGTGTATTGTTCCCGCGAATGCATATGTCTGCAAATTTTTATTCATTTGCATTGGAGAAAAGGCACTCAAATTAACGTCTAAAGATTTGACGCAAACTATTGAACTAAATAAAAGCGTTTAAAAAATAGTATTCTTTCTTCGTTTATTTTTGAATATATTATTCACACACACGTTGTATCGTTTATTTTTAAAATGATTATCAATATGCTTCCAATAATAGTACGAAGCAATAACAAAAAATGAAATATTGTTCTTTATTATGTACTTGTAAAAATGTTAGATAAAAAACGACAATAATAATTATGGAACTGTTTTTTGGCGAAGGTTTAAACATAAAGACGCCAAATATTTTCAAATGTTTGTGTAAAGAACATTAGCAGCAGCTAAAAAACAATACATATTGCACCCTCAGTAATATAAGGGCTCAACTCAAAATTTGTGTTAATTGTGATTTTGAATGATATGGGCACAAAATGAAATTCTCTACCGGTTAGCATTGACAGAGGGAGAAAAAGAACATTAATGGTTGGGTAAATATATTTATGCCTCCTCACATTCTCCCCGGCCACCTCTGGGCTTAGATTCCGTGCACTGTAGATATCTACATGTCGCTTTCTATCGATATTTGAATATCAAAATATTTGAATTTTTAGCTTTAATTGAATTATTTTCTAGTTTTGCTAGGTTATACTCTAATTGATAAACTAGAGCAAAACTAGAAAATAATTCAATTAACGCTAAAAATTCATATATTTTGATATTCAAATATCGATAGAAAGCGACATGTAGATATCTACATTGCACGGAATCTAGGCCCTGGTTTTTACTGCTACAAGGGAGCAATCAGTAACATGTCTTTCTATGACGAAAATCCTGGTTAGTTTGTGTTTTAACATTCTGTATTATATAGAATAGTTTTTAGTTGAGCCGTTATATTAGGCAAAATATAGTAAATAAATGTGTCTAATTCATAATAGATCGTTATTTTGCATAAACTGTGACAGGGCATTAATAATATAAGGGATCTAACTTAACAGTTCCTTATTTCTGATATGTTTTTTTTGTACTATATGGGACTAACAAAAGCATTTTTTTTTCAATTACATGTAGGTAATTAATGGAATTTATTTATATTAATTTATTTCTCATCGCGCTATTTATAGTGCGATTATCAAATAAAAAATCTTCCAAATTTCACATTTATAACTTAAATAATAAGCATGTTATTTGAAAAAATAGCTATAATTTTGGAAAACAGAATCTTTAAACGCGATTTCCCAAAAATCTACTTTTTTGAATTGTGTCTCTATATTACTGAGGGTGTAAAATTACTTAAATCGATAACATGTGTGTCTAGACATGACACATTCAAATGAAAAAGTTACAGGAAGCAAATATTCGTATAGTAAAAGAAAATCTAAATATACTTCAAAATAGAGAATAGAAGAAACTCTGACTTTGAAGTGAAGTAAATGACATAATATGCAAATGAAATAAAAAATTTAAAACACAATCTGTTAAGAATCGTTCCTAAAAAATGTTGACTTTACTAACAGAGAAAATAGTGCGTAATTATTAAACTGCGTAGAACGTCAAGATCACAGTTATTGTATTCATTCTGTTTTAGAACGTCGCGAAGAACAGTCAATTATAAAACAGGTCGCTGGGACTTTTCTGTTGGTTTATGTTGTAATTGTTAGTTTTATTACAACAATAAAAATTGAAAAGTATATTGGCTTTAATTACATTCATTGTGCAATCAATAGCGGGACCAAGTCCCCAACATAAGTGGTTCTTCGAAGCCGAATGGTAATAAGTGGTCCAAACGAAGTCGGATGGTAATAAAATTTTAATGGTTTATGGTTTTATGGATTTCAAATGCTGATGAAGTTATCGATTTTTTACAACTGTTTTGTGCAAAGCTGGTTAAAATTGGAGATTGGTGAGTCGTTAACATTTCCTTATATTTTTATTATTTCCTGTTACATAAACATATTCCCAATATATTTGAACTAGTTGGTTTTGATTTAATAATTATAATACTACAGGGTTTACTCTTTTTAAAGTTTAATAATTATAATAGTACAGGGTTTACTCTTTTTAAAGTTTAAACTATAATTCTATTATTAATAAGATGACGGAAGGTTTAGTAAGAAAGAGAGGGACTATTAAGGGAAAATTAACTATTTTTACAAAATTTGTAGATAGTAGTAATATTGTTGAGGGGAAAATTAATGACGAACAATTTCTTATTGAATTTGAAAGTAGATTATCTAGAGCGGAGAGACTGTTGGATGAATTTGAAGAAATTGAACAAGAAATGTTGGTTTTAGATGACAAATATAATGGAGAGTCTGAATTAATAAATTTTGAAAACTTATTTTATAAAATTATTTCGAAAGCTAGAAAGATTGTGAATGACAGTAGATATCCTGGTAATGCTAATGATAATCAAAGTTTGGTCAGTGACGTATATGGTGGGGGGGCTAAGATTAAGTTACCTCCAATTCCGATAGCAAATTTTGACGGTTCTGTAGAAAATTGGTTAGAGTTCAAAGATTGCTTTGAAAGTCTTATCCACAATGATAAAAGTATTCCTGATATTCAAAAATTTCATTTTTTAAAGCGAGCGTTACAGGGTGATGCCGCTAAAGTTCTGCAGAAGCGCCAAACGTCAGCAGTTAGTTATAATATTGTCTGGAAACTTTTGTGTGACAGGTATGACGATACTCCCATGTTGGTTGATTATCATTTAGATGCGTTGTTGTTGTTTCCAAATATGGTAAAGGAGTCAGCTGATCATTTGAGAAATATGTTGGATACTATGACAGAAACCCTGTTAACGTTGGAAAAGCTTGACATTTCAGTGGAAAATTGGGATCCAATAGTTATACACTGCCTAACAAAAAAATTTGACGACATTACATTTAGATGTTGGGAGGAAAAGCGGCCAAAGGGAAAAGTGGCTACTTTGGATGAATTCAAAACGTTTTTAAATGAAAGGGTAGATACTTTAAAGAATATTGAGAGGAATTCAAAAAAGGTTAAGGAAAATAAGGAACATAGCGCTGGTAGCCACAATAACAGAGGACATAATAAATGGCAACGACATAAATCATTTGTGAACACAGAGTCAAACTTAACAGAGACTAATACATTCAGTGTAACAAGTCAAGATCCGTTTTGTCATTATTGCAAAAATAAACATTACATTAATAACTGCGTGGAATTTGGGAAATTAAGAACTTTTGTGAGGTACGAACAAGCAAAAAAGTTGGGCCTTTGTCTAAATTGTTTAAAAAAGGCAAATCATACAAGTAAATACTGTAAAGCAGGTAACTGTAGGAAATGTGGACAAAAACACAACACGATGTTACATTATGATGTAAGACCAAATACAGCTACGGAAGTTGGTCGACCTGGTGGTAACAAAGAATATGATGGAGCGAAAGCTGGAGAAGCTGGTAATAGTGGTGGTTTGCTAGTTGGTACGTCTTCTTCACAGGCGTTAGAGGTTACACAGCATGTTGGGTCGGTTGTTTTGGATAATGGGATAGAGGTACCAGGAGAAATACTATTAGCAACCGCATTAGTACAGGTGATGGCAAAGGATGGCTCATGGCAAACATGTCGTGTTTTATTGGATTCTGGGAGTCAGCCAAACCTGATTACTTCTGAGTTAGCTGGTAAGTTGGAACTTCAACAAGATACAGTCACAATCAGAATTTTTGGTATCAATCAAAAGTCTTCTGGTGTTAGTGGCAGATGTATGGTTTCATTTAAGTCATTGCATAATAATTTTCAGAAAACAATTTCATGTTTGGTTGTGGCAAAGATCTGTGGTTTGATACCTAGTCAAAATCTAAATATATCTCAATTAAATATACCCCCTCATTTACCGCTAGCTGATCCTGGATTTGGATTTTCTGGTAAAGTGGACATGTTACTAGGTGCCGAGATGTTTTATAGTCTTCTTTGTGTGGGACAGATTAAATTATCTGAGTTTCAACCTGTGTTGCAGAAGACATTGCTGGGGTGGATACTGGCTGGACCGATGCAGAATCCACAGACGTATAACTCAACTATGTGTAATTTAAATGTAGTTGACATTCAAAATCAGTTGGAGAAATTTTGGGCCGTGGAAGAAATTCCTCAAGAGAGGCAGTCATTGTCTGTTGGTGAATTAGAGTGTGAGAGTATATTTGTGGAAAATACCAAGAGAGAAAAAGATGGTAAATTTATCGTTAGAATTCCATTTAAAGGAGAGTTGGAGCATTTGGGGGATTCTAAACTTGAAGCTAAGAACAGATTTTTAGCGTTGGAAAGAAGGTTAGAGAAAAATGTCGTTCTGAAGGATATGTATGGCTCCTTTATGAATGAATATATATCACTGGGTCACATGTCAGTGTCAGAACCTTCAGAAAGTGAAATAGCTTATTACCTTCCTCATCATGGAGTGTTGAATGAAAATTCAAGCACTACTAAGTTGCGAGTTGTCTTCAATGGTTCAATGAAAACAAATACGGGCGTGTCTCTTAATGATATTCAGCATGTTGGACCAAAGCTTCAGGAAGATCTTTTGTTGATTTTGTTGAGATTTAGGCAACATCCTAAGGTGGTGTGTGCAGACGTAGCAAAAATGTACCGAATGATTTGGGTATCACATAATCAACGGTGTTTGCAGAAGATATTTTGGAGAACTTCACCTAGTCAACAGCTGGAAGAATATACCTTGAACACGGTAACGTATGGAACGAGGTCAGCTCCATATCTTGCAATCAGGTGTTTGCGACAGTTAGGTATGGATGGTCAAAGGGAGTATCCTAAGGCAGCGGAAGTAATTTTAAGAGACTTTTATGTTGATGACGTGTTAACAGGAGCAGAGACAACAGAGGAATTATTGGAATTATGTACCCAGATGGTGTCAATACTAAAAGCTGGAGGTATGGAATTACGGAAGTGGGTATCAAATGATGAAGAAGTGCAACGGAAGTTAGACAGTTCAGTCTTGGTTGATCAGGTACATTTTGGAGAGAAAGAACAAAACAAAACGTTGGGACTCTATTGGAAATTTAAGCAAGATGAATTGTTGTTTGAAATTAAGTTTTCAGTTGAAGATGGAAGGCACACAAAAAGAAATATTCTGTCGGATGTATCGAAAATATTTGACCCGTTGGGGCTGGTCGCACCTAGTGTGGTTCTAGCCAAAATTATTTTGCAAAAACTGTGGAAGTTGGATTTGAAGTGGGATGAGTCATTACCTTGTGAGTTGGATGGTGTATGGTCTAGATTAAAATCGGATTTCATTGTATTAAATAAGTTAGCAATTCCTAGGCAGGTAGTATGTTCTGGTGTATCAGTGGTTGATATTCATGGCTTTTGTGACGCTTCTATAAATGCTTATGGTTGTTGTGTTTATTTGAGAAGTGTAAATAAATGTGGAGATACTTCAGTACATTTGTTGTGTGCAAAGGTAAGGGTGGCACCATTAAAAAGATTAACTATTCCTAGACTGGAACTATGTGGAGCCCTGTTATTAGGTAAGCTGGTAGCTAAGGCAAAACAAGCAATGACTATAAACTTTAGAAAAACAGTCTTTTGGTGTGATTCTACTGTGGTGTTGAGTTGGTTGAAAATGTCACCTAGTGATGTTCAGGTATTTGTGGGAAATCGTGTAAGCCAAATTCAGGAATTAACGGACCCAAAAGAGTGGAGACATGTTAGGACGGATCAAAACCCTGCAGATATCATATCTCGAGGTATTTTTCCGTCAAAACTGATGGAGTGTCAAAGATGGTGGTATGGCCCAGATTGGTTAATGTTGGATGAGCAAAAATGGCCTATGTCCGTTCCTGAACCAATTAGTGATATGCCCGAGACTAGAGTGCATGTTGGAACCTGTCAAGATGCTAAGGACATATATAAGTTTCCATTTCATATATTCGGTCACATAATTAGATTAAAAAGGTCTTTGGCTTATTGTTTAAGATATTTTACAAAACTTTCACATAAAGAGACAGTATTGGGTGTTTTAACCCCTGCAGAGTTAACACATGCTATGAATATTTTGGTTAAGTTGGCGCAAAAGGAATCATTTTCGCAAGAGATTAAAGAATTGTCTAGTAAAGGGCAATTGTTGTCTAATAATACCCTACACAAGTTAAGTCCATTTCTTGATGCGAATGGTATCCTCAGGGTGGGGGGTCGACTACAGTTGTCGAGTTTGGAGTATGCGAAGAAGCATCCAGCTCTATTAAGCTCTAAGCATACATTAACAAAGTTGTTGGTTGAATGGGAACATGAACGTCTGTTACATGCTGGTCCTCAGGCGGTTTTGAGTTCAATCCGTGAACAGTTCTGGATAATTGGTGGTAGGAATTTGGTACGATATGCCATTCATAGGTGTGTGCAGTGCTTCAAGGCCCGGCCAGTTCCACTGTCTCAGATAATGGCTCCTTTACCTAAAGATCGGGTAACGCCATCACCTCCATTTTATGTAACGGGGATGGACTATGCTGGTCCATTCCAAATTAAAAATAAATATGGGAGAAAGTCTATACTTTCAAAATGTTATGTATGTCTGTTTGTATGCTGCTCTACTAAAGCAGTTCATATTGAGTTGGTGTCGGACTTGACAAAAGAGGCGTTTATCGCGTGCTTTCGTAGATTTGTTGCACGTAGGGGTAAACCATTAAAGGTCTTGTCCGACAATGGTACCCAGTTCGTTGGGGCAAATAACGAATTAAAACTATTGGGAGATTTTTTATTGTCTTATTCACAGTCTTTAACAAATTCAGTCAGTAGTGAAGGTATTAACTGGAACTTCATTCCAGCCAAGTCTCCAAACTTTGGTGGTCTATGGGAGGCGGGGGTAAAGTCCTGTAAAAAACACTTAAAAAGAATTTTGGGCAATGGTAATCTTACATTTGAGGAGTTTTATACCATTCTAGTTCAAATAGAAGCTGTCCTAAACTCAAGACCTTTATGTCCTTTGTCCTCAAGTCCTGATGATTTTGAGTCCCTTACCCCCTCTCATTTCCTTATTGGACGACGACTCACCTCATTACCGGATCCTGATGTACGAGAAATACCTATAAATCGATTATCTAGGTATCAACATATGCAAATGCTTCAACAGCACTTCTGGACGAGGTGGTCTTTGGACTATATTACCGAAATGCAGCAGAAGGTTAAGTGGTTTACTGAAAAACCAAATTTAGAAGTTGGACAATTGGTGGTGCTGAAGGAAGACAATCTTCCTCCTTGTCAATGGAAGATGGGACGTGTACAGGAAGTGTATGTCGGCCCTGATAACAAAGTGCGGGTTGCGCGTATTCAAACTGTAAATGGCGAATATAAGCGATCAATTTCAAAGTTATGTCCCTTACCAATTGACAATGTTTAAGAAAATATACTCTTTTTTTTTATGTATTCTTTTTTATGTATTAATTTTTATGTATTCATTTTTATGTACTCATTTATATGTAATCATTGTTATGTATTAATTTTTGTTTGTCCAATTGGGGATTTACTTGTCTTATAAATTGTTTAACTTTATGTTTATTGAAATAATATTTCAAGGTGGGGGAATATGTTAAGAATCGTTCCTAAAAAATGTTGACTTTACTAACAGAGAAAATAGTGCGTAATTATTAAACTGCGTAGAACGTCAAGATCACAGTTATTGTATTCATTCTGTTTTAGAACGTCGCGAAGAACAGTCAATTATAAAACAGGTCGCTGGGACTTTTCTGTTGGTTTATGTTGTAATTGTTAGTTTTATTACAACAATAAAAATTGAAAAGTATATTGGCTTTAATTACATTCATTGTGCAATCAATAGCGGGACCAAGTCCCCAACACAATCAATGCAGAGAAATAAAAATATTTAGGTAATCCTAAAAACATATGAGATTAGTATCAATAATAATAGGAACAAAATAGGTTTATACAGTTTTCAATATATGTTTTGAGTATGATCATTATACTGAATACATCACATCACATAGTGACATAATTGGAGTTGTTAACACAGTAATTGCAAAAATCGCTGCATCATTACCAACAAGCGCAATATGGAAGCCTGAATTCCTAGCCGACAATTTCGTCCTTGGCAGATTTTTCTCACCCTACTTTCCCACACACCCCAATTTCAAAACAAACCCGTTGCGCAAGACTATTAGGCAATTCACCCCATGGGTTCAGAATAAACTTTTTACCAACCTGTAGAACATGCGAATCAGCGTCATTCTCGATATCAGAAACCTGCACTCCATCGACATCTGCGTAAGATGGGCCACTATAATCAGAAACAACACTAGATCCACAGCTATTGCCGGAATCGTCCATATTTATGTCGGCATGCTTGTATTCCGTACCCATAATCACACTAACTAATCAATGGGAATTAGCACTGGTCGATCGGATGGCCGTAACTTCGCACTTCACTCGATTTTTTTACACCTTTTCGAATTTGAATTTTTTTGTCGGACAGTTTGTTTTGTGTTATGAATGCGATTTGACGGCTTTGAGAAAGTGAATTGCCCTACCTCACTCCACAACTGTTCGCGCCGCACTACTGGTCTGGTCGAATTTGAGGTATAATGCGTTCGGCATGGACGGGAGAGTAGAGTAGAGGCAACGCAACAGCTACACGGTCTGGCAAATTGAAAAAGGCGCCTGCGTTTTGTGCCGGCCGTAGCCGTAGCCGTGGTAGACGTATTGTGTGGATTAAATTTTACACAGTTGTCAATTGCTGCGACTTTTACCTCGGCTTGTGTTTCTGTATCAATGGGCACTTTAATTTTGATAAAAGAATTATTTTTATAAAATACACACACCCAACTTATATGAAATCATCTGATACTTATTTCTTATTATTTCGTGCGAATTTAAAAAAACGAACACATGTAGTCAAATATAATTTATTTTAAAGCAATTTAATTAGTCCTGTCGCCAGGGAGGATACAACGGCCTCCTTAATTCAGATGGACTTACTCAAGTTTTTTATATATATTTTGACCCGTAGAATACGAATTTTTTGGGTAACAGTTGATCCGGATGTCGATAAGATTGTTATAGACAAAGAACTTGAGGAATTACATTACAGCGATTTCTCACAAAACAAAACATCTTTTTGTATTTTTTGGGTCATTTTAAGCAAAAAATATTCCTACAAGTTTTTTCGTAGAATGCATAGTTTTCGAGATAACCGCGGTTGAACTTTCAAAAAATCGAAAAATTGTAATTTTTGAACCCGAATAACTTTTGATTAAAAAATAAAGTAGCAATTCTGCTTACCGCATTTGAAAGTTTAAGTCAAATTATATCGGTTTTGATTATTTGCATTGCTACAAATTTATTATTTTATTGTTAAACAAAGCTATAAACACCTAGTATGTGAGTGATGTTTTCTATGATTTCTCATTTAAAATCGAACGAGTAGGTAGAGTAGCTACAAGTGCAAGCGAGGCAATTTCTACGTAGCATGCGTTAAAACGCATGTATTAGGCACGGGAAACACTATGTGTTTATAGATTAGTTTAACAATAAAAAAATTAATTTTTAGCAATGCAAATAATCAAAACCGATATAATTTGACTTAAACTTTCAAATGCGGTAAGCAGAATTGCTACTTTATTTTTGAATCAAAAGTTATTCGGGTTCAAAAATTGCAATTTTTCGATTTTTTGAAAGTTCAACCGCGGTTATCTCGAAAACTATGGCTTCTACGAAAAAACTTGTAGGAATATTTTTTGCTTAAAATGACCCAAAAAATACAAAAAGATGTTTTGTTTTGCGAGAAATCGCTGTTATGTAATTCCTCAAGTTCTTTGTCTATAACAATCTTATCGACATCCGGATCAACTGTTACCCAAAAAATTCGTATTCTACGGGTCAAAATATATATAAAAAACTTGAGTAAGTCCATCTGAATTAACGAGGCCGTTGTACCCCCCCTGGCGACAGGACTAAATAGCAAATACGCAATAATTAAATAAAACAATAAAGTATTTAACAAACGAAGTAAAACTAGTTGTTTTAAAGTCTATAAAATAAAAAATGTAAAATTAATAATGTTTAAATTGTTTTTATATATTTTTTTTATTTTTTTTTGTAGTCAGTGTTATCACCTCTAATACTATGCAAGCTTCAGTTTGCGTGGGCACGCTCCTAATCAAATTTCAACATTTTGCTGTGGTAGGTTGCTCCATTCTACAAACGCAGTTTATACTAGCCGTGCGGTGTTTTGTAGATTATCCCGGCGGCATATTTACAGATCCTAGCGTGTGTAGACACCAGGGTGTTGAAATCAGTTAGGGTTTGGAAAAACAGTACATTTACAGATGCTAGCGCGTGTTGACACCACGGTGTTGAAATCGGTTAGGGTTTGGAAAAACAGTACGTTTACAGATGCTAGCGTGTGTTGACACTAGGGTGTTGAAATCAGTTAGGGTTTGTAAAAACAGTACATTTACAAATACTAACAGATTTGGACACCAGAGTGTTGAAAGCAGCTAGGCTTTTTAGTGGTTATACATGCATATGCTAACAACTATTGCCATTGATTTTATATACCTACTGCTGTGGAAAAATATTTAAGTGATTTAGGTATTAATAAATAATTAAACGTTGTTGGGATATAAACAATAATATATTAACACAAAAGAACAACATAAAAAATAATGTTGTTCTGAAGCTATTTCCTTGTGGCATGTTTATCATTAACTATTTAGATGGGACATAAGCCACAATTAAATTGAAAAAAAAATAATTTTATTAACGTTTCGACGCCCAAATCGAGTGTCGTTGTCAAAATACAAAATACTACTAAATTCAACAAAAATGTATGTTACAAAGCCTACCTTTTTAGATATGGGCAGTTAAAGTTTTTATTCCTCTACTTTTATCATGAAAATATTGTTTGTGTTATTTGGTTTTATTTATATTGCTATAAGCATTCCTTTACATATAATGTTGATAATTTGTTTTGAGTTTTAGTATTTTTTCTAAAAATAAATATAAACTGTACATATCGCCTTCTTCCATTAATTTTAGTTTGTATAACTATCCTTTATCTGAATGGACGAAGGGGGTATGTGGCATGAAATAATGCTCTATATACAGTTTTACAGAAATTTATGTAATTGAACACAAAATAATCTTCTTCTTCATGTTGCTATGTTCATGTTGGCTATCAAACTGGCTATAGTAATTTTTGTTAATGGCAGCTCGGTAAAGGGATGGTGTCTAAGCCATGATGGTCTTCTGCGACCTGGCCTTTCTTCTTCGACCTGGCGTTTCTTCTTCCGTCTACCTTGCCTTTTTTATTAATAGCTACCCTAGCCTTAGCTACATTTATAAAAAAAATTTAAACGAATTTAAAAAATCAATTTTTTCAGCCTGTGTACATTATTATAGGTTCTTTTGATCATTGGAAACAAAAAAGGTCTTTTGTAATTTTTCTCTGAAGTTAATAGTTTTCGAGTTATAAACAATTTAAACCTCAAAAAGACGAAAAATGTTACATACAATGTTACAAATGTTGTACCTCCTTCTTTCATTCAAGAATTGTATTCTACATGTTACATACCTCCTTCATCCACTAGAATATCTCTTATTAAGCTTTTTAGAGGTACAGTAAAAGTGGCATAATATGATAGTTAAGTTACATACCACCTTCATTCACTAAGAAACTCAAAATTTTAGAAAATGTTACATACTTCCTTCTTCCACTTAGGTCTTCAATTTATTTAATCGGACTCATTTATATGGGCAATTCAGACATATATTATACATTTTAAAGTATTTTTACAAAGCAACAACATTTTTGTTTAATTTAGTAGTATTTTGTATTTTAACAACGACACCCGATTTGGGCCTCGAAACGTTAATAAAATTATTTTTTTCAATTTAGTTGTGGCTTATTTCCCATCTAAATAGTTAATTATAAAAATGCCACAAGGAAATAGCTTCAGAACAACATTATTTTTTTGTTGTTCTTTTGTGTTATTTGTAAATGTACTTATTGTTTTTCCAAACCCTAATTAATTTCAACACCCTAGTGTGAACACACGCTAGCATCTGTAAACGTACTGTTTTTCCGAACCCTAACCGATTTCAACACCGTAGTGTCAACACGCGCTAGCATTTGTAAATGTACTGTTTTTCCAAACCCTAACTGATTTCAACACCCTGGTGTCTACACACGCTAGCATCTGTAAATATGCATCCCGGCGAGCTCCAATTTTTCTTTTAAGCATATTCCACAAATACTCTATAGGGTTAAGCTCGGGTGAGCAAGCAGTCCACTCCAAACAAGCGATACCTTCTGCTTCAATGATGTCTCTAGTCACTCTAAGGTAGGGTGACCAAATCATAAACTTGAAAAAACGGGACACATCCAAGGAGCAGTGGCGTACCTAGAATTATTCTCTGGGGGGAGAATTCTCTCCAAACAAGCGATACCTTCTGCTTCAATGATGTCTATAGTCACTCTAAGGTAGGATGACCAAATCATAAACTTGAAAAAACGGGACATATCCAAGGAGCAGTGGCGTACCTAAAATTTTTCTCTGGGGGGAGAGGGTTGGTTGGGCGTCGAATTTTTTTGTATTGTTTGTGAAATACATGTTATATTTTCCTACGATTTTTTGTATATTTTTTATATGTCCTGGGGGGTTTAACCCCCAAAACCCCCTGGGTGCGCCACTGCCAAGGAGGGTTTGGAGCGATACCCAAACAGGTAGGGGAAATTAAAACATGGTCTTTTAGCTAATTTGGGACCTATAAATCCTTTTTAATTTACTTTTGAATGTGTAATTTACGTATAATCAAGACTGCGAAACAGAAAACTATAAAACTCCGCCAGATTGGCATAGACAACAACCCGTCAGAACAAAACGGAAGAATACAAAATATCGAGAAACAAAGCCAACTCAACAAATAAAAAGAAGAAAACTGACTGGTTTCGCTGGAGGATATTGAAAAAGACAGAGAAAATTATCAAATAAAACAATAATTTTACAAAAAAGTCAAAGCAGCAAAAAATAAGCCCAGCATTAAAACAAGAGGACTAAAAAGCAAAAAAAGAAAAACCTTGTTTGAGGACAGACAGATCAGCAAAATATGGGAAGAATATTACGAAAAAATGGTATTCACTCTGAAGGAAATACACTGCGATGAAGAAGTAAGGCCGTACAAGATAATGACGAAGGAAAAATTTTCACAGAAGATGAAATAACTGTGGAATAAAATACGGAGAAAGAGAATTACGTAAAGGAATAAACCAGCTAATACAACAAATATGAACAAAACAGACTACCAGCCGATTGGAATGCAGGTATTATAGTAGGTAAGTACCTATATATAAAAAAAGAGATCTAGAGGAGTGCGAGAATTACAGAGCAATAACTTTATTAAACAACACATATTATAACATTCTAGAAAATATACTAAACATAAGACTTAAATCATGCACTGAACGAATATTAGGAAAATACCAGAACAGGTTCAGACCGGGGCAGGTCGACGATTAATTCCATACATACAGTGGAGCAAATAATTCAAAAATTGAGAGAATACAACAGAGAAATGCACCTATTATTCATAGATTTCAAAATCGCTTTTGATACAACCAATCGGACAAAAATGATGGAGCAGCTAGAGAATGTTGGAATTCCAGAAAAATTAAGACATATGCTAACAGTGAGCCTAAAGAACACCAGAGCAAGGATCAGTTACAACGGAACAACTTCTAAGGAGATTAATGTACACAAAGGCGTGAAACAAGGTGACTCTATCTCTCCGACAGTATTTAATCTGATATTGACAATATCAGATATTGATATAATCTGTAATCATGAGGATGAAAAACTTGCAAACAAAAACATTATTACAGATCAACTTCAAATAACATATGCAGATGATTCAGTCATCACAGCGAAGACGAAGATAACACTTGCAGTTGGAAAATTACATAAGGAAGCGAAGAGAATAATTGGACTAGAGATAAACCAGCTCACAGCAAAATACATGGCGATAGGGAAAGATGACCCAACTCAGAAATATCTAATAACACAGAACCATAAATTTGAAACAGTATCCATCTTTAGCTACTTAGGAGTAAAAATAGGGAAAACCGGAAAAAGAGAGAACAGAGGAAAGAATTCTGAAGGACAGAAAAACATCTACACGGTATAAATCTGCTGAGAAGCAAGACTCTAAGTATAATATGAACCTATATAAGACCTTAATAACACTTGGTGTTACATATGGGATGGAAACAACGACGATTAACAAGAAAGAGGAAGATAGCCTTCTGAAATTTGAAAGAAAAATAATGAGAACAATACTGGGTTACGATGTAACAAAAGAGGGGGAAGTAAGAATGATAACAAATGCAGAAATTGAAGAAAAATTAAAGAGAGAAAATAACCCAACGCAAATACGGAACATTTAGGCGTCCCGAGATACTTTTTCGGGACTCCGGGACAAATGGTTAAAAAACGGGACAATCCCGTTTTTACTGGACGTTTGGTCACCCTACTCTAAGGGTATGTGGAGGTCCATTATCATGCATGAAAATTAAATTTTCTCCTGTTGCATCTCTCCAGATTCTAACTACAGGTTATCAACATACCTGTGAGCAGTTAAAGTTGATTGGATGAAAATTAAAGGAGTTTTTTTACAGGTCACAATTCCTCTCCAGAACATTATACTTCTCCTTGTATATTTGTGAACAGATCTGACAGTTTTCGTTCTTGCTTGTCTTCTTTGACCTCTAAGTACATGATTTCGTGAGTCATCTGATTTTACACCAATCCTGACTTTTTCTGAAAATAACACATTTTGTCAATACCCAATGTTCCAGTTTTGGTGGTGAAGACACCAATTTAGGCGATCAACCTTGTGCTGCCTTGAATACTCTGGAACTCGTAACTGTCTCCTGCTGTATACTTCTTGGCACGGACTCTTCTTCTTATCATTTCAACTGAAAAAGTTACACCTGTAGCTTCCAAAAGCTGCCTTTTGAGCTGCAGGTGAGAAATGGTTGGGTGTTTTCCAGCTGATTGGACAATTAAACGATCGTGGCAAGCCGTTATTACTTTCTGACAACTTTTCCTTGCTTTATTTTTAAGCTTTCCTTTTTCCTGTTACCTAGCATAGGTTTTGGACAGAACGGCCCTGTGTTACGCATAGCTCTACAGCTATGTCCCTCTGACAACATTACTTTCTCCACAAGACCAATATCTTTCCCCGTTGTAAGTTCTATAACCGCACACGAGGCATATTTTCGTTTTTGGACGCAAAAGTTAGTTTATTTATTTTTTGTTCAATTTGCAACTCAAGCAAATAACCTATACCGTAACGAGCTGTACTATCTGATTGTCTTATCGATTGGTTTATTTTCAATAAAAACCTTTATTCTTCGCAACAATAGCAAATTTTTTCAAAAGAAATAAATCTTGCTTTGAAATACATGGTGATTCCATATAAGTTTTGGTGTGTGTATTTTTTCCAAACACTTTTCATGAAATCTCTTTAAAACAGTTACGATACAATTTCAATAGATGCAAGTTAATGATATATGTAATAAACAAATTTATTATATAGGATTTGTAGCAAAGTAAAATTATATCTGATAAAAGATCTTCATTGTGTAAAATTGATAATTTAAATGTTTGTTTTAGTATACGAGGTGCAAGAAAGTATGTCAGGCATTACATAATGTTTAGGAATGAAATTAAGTATTTGTATTTTAAAATAAACAATTCCAGAGATGTTTTCTTTTAATTATTATTTTCGTGCAAGGCTCTGAAACTTTTTTCCTGTGGCATGTATAATTTAAATACACTGCCGAGCAAATAAATCGGGTTACTGGATGAATTACACACGTTTGATGTCTCGAATTTCCTAAACCTGTTGTCCGATTTGAGTGATTTTTTTAGTATGTTATAGCCTTATTATTTACGAATATCAATGAAATAATATTGCTGCTAGACAGGTAAATGTAATTTTATACCAGGTGTAACAATCATACTGTTTTTTCCTTAAAGTTCGGAACACTGTGGAATATTATACCATAGATAAAATATGGAAATAAAAACTCAATTGTAGCCTTAGGCTTTCTTAACATTTTCTTTTTGATTCATTTGCTTATGTTGGATAATAAAAAAGTTAGGCACTTTAACAACTAGCCACGTTCTTCATCAATACAGGGTGTTTCTGACGGTTTATTTGTTGCTCTAAAACCGGTTGGCGGTTACGATATGCAAATGAAATTTGGTGTGTTTTAAGAGGTAGCTATTGCGCATTTTTTGACATACAATCAAGAATTTTATATTCACCATTGGCGTGCATACAGGTTGCATCTGAAATGTTTATACGTATATATTATAAAAGAAAAATTTTCAATGTGTAACTCTTCAGACGAATTAACCTGTATTAGTCGCATCTTTTTACCCGCTGCTTCTTCGGAAGGGAAATAAGAACAGTCTTAAGCCATTCTTCAAGTGTCATCAAAAAGTTTAATTATAACACTGATGTGATATGCTTGTCTCATTTTAAGAGTTCTGCTGGAAGGTTTTCTGGTACAGTTGCTTTCTTGGTTCATTGGTTCATTAAGGGGATATGCGAAAAAATTTAGGCTGCAATGCTATTTATATAAATTCATCTTTTTCGAATCCTGAGAAATCTAATATGTATTTTTGAAGAATTTAAACACATAATGAAAAATTGCATTATTATCGAGGGCAGAAAGTCCCTAAAAACTTCTATAATGTTTATTTGAATAAGTTACAGGGGTGACAAAAAAGAAAGAAATCACTGTGATTTTTAATTTCCAATATCTCATTCAAAAGAAACTTTTTGTTTATTCTAATGGACTCTCGGTCCTCGGTAATGATGTAATATTTCATTCTGCATTCAAATTTTTTTAAAATATTTACTAGTTTTTCCAGTATTCGAAAAAAAAATGAACACCATGTCGTGGTGATATTTTTCAAATAGAACATTCGCTATCTTTGTCATACAACGCACTCAGTCGAACATAATGTGCTGATAAGACAGTGACAATTTTAAATATTTGACACGGCTTCAGGAATATTTTGAGTTGTTTATTAAATAATATTGATAGTGTATTTGATAAATAATTAATTTAAGATGTGATTAATAAAAAGTTTTTTATTGTTTATTATTTATGGAAGATCTAAGCAGAGAATACACCAGGATATATTCTGTGATCCAAGTATTTTGTTGCTAAAGATGTTCAAAAATTATATAAACGTTCCTTAGTATATTATTAAAAAAATCACTTTACCACTTTTCCTCTTTTCTCGATTAAGTATTAGTTTTTATTGTATAGTATAGAACTTATTGCAAGCACTGAATACATAGTTAATGAAAAAATAAACCTATAATTAAAGAGATTCCGTAAGTAACGGTTATCCAAGAACATTCAAAAATTGAACGAAAATATCTATAATACTAATGAAAATGTCATTGTTAACTACTAACGTTTACATCTGCAGTTTCCCTACCATGATACCGTGATTATTTCATTCATAGGAGATTCTGACCAATAGAAAGCAGCAGAAATAAAAATTAAAGTGATAATTTTTGATAATATCCTGTCGTCAAGTATATTACGTCAGATGCCCTTCGTTGCTACGAAAAAATACATTCAGTGACATTAATGACAATTAATGTTTTAAAAGTTATAAAAGTGATGACTTTCAACCGTCAAATATTTATAACAAGTGTGTGATTAATTGTACTAATTTGTACTTACATAAATAAATTACGTAATGGTAGATACTACCATTGTAAAAACAGTTTTACAATGGTAGTATCATAGTATCATTGTTTATTGGTCTAGTTATACAATGGTTTTATTCATAAAATAATCGCAGCAAATTGCACTCGATCTCTAAAATTATTATCGAATTTTTGCCCTCGTGACAATTTGACATAATTTCACTCCCCTTCGGGTCGTTAAATTAAAACTGTCAAAGTGTCACTCGGAAAAAATTCGATAATTTTAGAGCTCTTGTGCAATATGGATAATTTTACTACACGTAATTTTCCGTGTAAAAAAAGAAAAAGTACACTCTTAACGCATGAAAACTTCAGATTTTAAAATTTCAGGTCCTTTTTGATTTATAATTAACTATTTATATATTAACTATTAACAATAAAATTATTTTTTCAATTTAATTGTGGCTTATTTCCCAATCAAAATAGTTAATTATAAAAATGCCACAAGGAAATAGCTTCAGAACAATTTTTTTATTTACATTACTCTGAATATTTAGCCTGTTATCTTGAAACAATTCAGTTATACAAATACTACATATTTCTGAGATTATTATATTATACTGAATATTAGTTAGCAAGATGTTATGTGTTCTCCACTCTTGTAATGTGTCGAAAGTTGCACTTTAACGGATACACTTTGCAAGAAATTGGAAGCCTCTGAAATCTGGGTGTATTCTACGAATGTTATGTGACACCCAGAGAGCTATAATATACTCCATTTAATAATACAAGGCAAGGTAGACAGAAGAAGAGGGTCAGGTCGAAGAACATCATGGTTTAGAAACCTAAGAGAATTGTTTAACAGATCCTCTGCATCCCTTTTCCGGACTGCCGTCAACAAAATTATTACAGCCAATTTGATAGCCAACGCTCGATAATCGAGCAAGACACATGAAGATAAAGAAGAAGACATATTTATAATACTCCATCCACTCTTCTTTAGTCGTTCGTATTTTTTGTTGTATTTCTGTTTGTTTTGCAATAGTCTGCATTATTCTTGCATTGTCATCAGTGGCGGCTCGTCAGAGGAGGCAACGGAGGCTTAGCCTCCCCATAATTTTTTACACATTTTATGTCATATCTGGGACATAATATTTCTAGAATTATTGATGAAATGTCACTGTTTTGTTTATTTTGAATCACGAGAAACAACAAGCGCTCGTACTAATAGAAAGTGTAAATTATTGCACACTTTTGTAACTAAACGCATCTGGAATGCATCAATATGCCCACCTGTATGCTGTGAGCAGCTCCTCATATCCCTACCAAGGGAGGTAGAAGCCAGACTCGACTCCGTTGTGTTCTAAGTTACGACAAACGTCTCGAAACCAGCGATATAGTTTCCTATGCGTACAATAATACTTGATAGAGAAACGTAATATTATATCGCTTCACGACAAACTACCCAGAAATATATGCCAAGGGAGGCAAAACCAGAATTAGGCTCACTTGTGGTTTTACTTATATTCTATAAGGAAGTTAATAGTCAGGGTATTTCTTGGTGTGATTTTATCATTTTATTTCTTTTAATTAGTGTTTGGTGAATTTTTGTATTTCATATATTTTTATTTGTGTTGTTATTGGCTTGGTAAGGTTATTTTTACAATTTACGTACCGTTGTTTGTTTATATAAAATGTATATAAATGAATAATTTTAATACTTTAAGTATATTATAATAAAGCTTATATTATTAAAACCTTAGAAAGACCGCAGCCAAATTTAACTATTATTAAATCCTCAGGTAATCGTCAAAATCGTTAAGTTAATATTAACTGGTATAATAAATGGGACTGGTTAACCGGGTCGATTAAGAGGATAAAAGTTTTTTGTGTAAATTAAAACTTTTTGCTAAACAAAATATAGTAACTGCTGTAGATACAGCTCAAAAAGAGGCCATAATTACTTACAATAATCAGGTTTTGGAGAATAGGATGAATTTAAAAAGGCTTATCGACATATTTGGCTTCGCAAGAATTAGCTTTTCGCAGACACGATGAAAGTGATGATTATTCCATTAATCGCGGCAATTACAAGGAACTTCTATTGTTGTGGGGTAATTATGACTCAAAATTCGAAAAATTTCGTTAATTTTAGATTTAATCCTGTTTTTATAAAGTTCTTTTAGTAACAATAATATTATTATTAGTTACAAAAGCTATTCTACATCTCAGTTATCAATGCAAGCATGCGGTAAAAGAGGGAGGGTCCCCGTAAGGTGAAATGTAAATAAAAATGGTCAAAAACAAATGGAGCCTTAAATAACTTTTTTTGGTGCATTTTTTTGCTAGTGCAAATTTGTCTAGATTTTTTATAGTTAGAGCCTCCCCTATTGTAAAACTCACGAGCCGCCACTGATTGTCATTCTTGGTTCGATAAGGTCTAGTATTTCTTGTGTCATCCATTGTTGTATTTTGAATCTATTAGTTCCACTAAGTTCTAGTATCTTGGTCATATATTCACGAAATAATTTCCATATTTTCTTCTGGTGTTTATCCAGGACATCATTTGGCAATCTTTTCTCACTTTTTCGTTTGTTGTTCTTTGTTGAAGCTTCTCACAAATATCTGTATTTTTGCTCATAATATATGCAATAACAAATGACATATTTTAGGTATATGTAAGAAATATGGCAACGATGTACAGAATAAGCTCTCTGTATGTTCCTTCTAGATCAAAATGGAAAACTCTAGTAACGTTGAAGAAGGCACCGGTTTTCATCTACGCTTTTCCCCCAAGTATTTACCCTTCTCTTTCTCATTTAGAGCTAAAAAGGAAATTGTCGCATTCAACAGTTTGTAGCTTTGTTGACAATCCCGATCGCTGGCCGGCTTTAATCCTTGCCGAAGAACAACCTGAATGCCTGTTGGGGATGATTGGTTTTTATTGAAAAAAGAAAATGGGATTGTTTTCGGTTATGCCGTTTTAACAAAGTGTAAATGGGTCTGTCGGAATTTTATTCCCACTCAAAAGTTTAGAGGGTCAGTTATTGTTCTAAAAATAATGTTTTGAAATTCTTTCCTTGTTATAACGTCTCAAATTTTTATCAAATTTCCCATTGGTTTAAACAATTTTTTTTTCGTTGTGAAGACTCTTCGAACATTTTTAATATATTTTCATAGGTGTGCTAGTATCCTGTATTTATTCCTGTATTTTTCCATCAGTTCATTGCAAGGCAACTGATGGAAAAATACAGGAATAAAGAGACCACCGCTCATATGGTATTCATTGATCTTGAGAAAGCATATGATAGAGTTCCTCGAGAGATTCTGTGGTGGGCACTCAATAAGAAAGGAGTCCCTGGCGGATATGTAAAGATTGTGAGAGATATGTATGAGGGAGTAACGTCTAGTATTAGGACAGGTGTGGGAGAGACTGATAAATTTCAGATGAAAGTAGGATTGCTCCAAGGCTCGGTGCTTAGTCCTTATTTATTCTCATTAGTTTTGGACCAGATAACAGCGAAACTGCAGGGTAGCATTCCACGGTGTCTAATGTATGCTGATGATGTCGTGTTAGTAGGAAATAGTGAAAGAGACTTAGAACAAAAACTGGAACAGTGGAGGCAAGCTCTGGAGGAAAAAGGTTTAAAACTTAGTAGGACAAAAACAGAGTATTTGGAATGTTCATTTAAAGATGGAGTTACTACAAATAAAATGGTATCTTTGGATGGTGAAATGATTGTGAAAAGCAATAGTTAAATACCTAGGATCGGTATTACAGAGTAATGGAGAAATAGATGGAGATGCATGCAATAGAATTAGGGCTGGATGGATGAAGTGGAAAGAAGCGAGTGGTGTGTTGTGTGACAGAAAATTCCAATGAAGCTGAAGGGAAAATTCTATAAAACAGCCATTAGACCGGCTATGATGTACGGAACTGAATGTTGGACAGTGAAAAAGAAAGAGGAACAACTAATGCATGTGGCGGAAATGGGAATGCTTAGATGGATGAGTAGAGTAACAAAGAAGAATAAAATTAGAAATGAGTATATTAGGCGAAGTCTAGGTATGGCACCAATTGATGCCAAAATGAGAGAGCATAGGTTAAGATGGTTTGGTCATGTTCAATGTAGAGACGGTAATCAGCCAATACAAAGAATAGCTGAAGTGCATATTCCTGGAAGGAGTAGGAGAGGAAGACCAAAGAAGACGTGGGGGAGACGATAAGGCAGGACATGTTGGTAAAGGGGATTAACATTGATATGACCCAAGATAGAATTGTGTTGAGAAATGCAATTAGGGAAGCCGATCCCGCATAGGGATAAGGCAAAGATAATGATGATGATGATACGTGAGCTAGTATCATTTTGACACTCTTCTTCTTCCCGTGCCATATCAGAATTATCCGACGTTGGCGATCACCATTGCGAATGTTTCTCAATATTCTGTAATATAGAGTAATTTCAGGATCTCACGAAAGTTGTTTAATCAAGAAATTTGTTTTCTTTCTACACTTCTATGGTCCAGTATTTTGAAAAATGGCTCGGACTATCAAGCAGCTTGGCCACACCTGATATATACCATCAAGCAGAATTTGGAGACCTTCAATATTTTCTGACAGCATTACTTTATCGTCCGCGTGTCTAAATTGCATTATTCAATAATTCCCTGTTGGTATTTATTCCATATGGCTGTCTCTCCAGTACTTTTTTAAATAGCTGGTCCGAGTAAATATTAAACAATGTTGGGGAGAAAATGCAACCTTCTCTGACTTCTTGTTGTATGGAGATTTCGTCGGTGTCGTTGTCTCCAATTTTTACGATCTTCTTCTTTAAGTACCGTGCCCAAATTTTTTAGGCGTGGGTACCTTCCATAACAATTTGCCGATATCGTTCTCGATCTTGTGCGGCATGTAACAATTGATCTGCTGATAAGCCAGTCCATTGACGAAGGTTTCGGAGCCATGAATATTTCTTCCGACAAATTCCTCTTTTTCCGTCGATCTTTCCATTGAGTATTAACTGCAGCATCCTGTATCTGCTACCTCTCATTATATGCCCCAGATACTCAAGTTTTCTCTTTTTTATCATCTTGGTTAAATCACCTTCGCCTTGACCTACTCTGTTTAAGACTTCTCTGTTTGAAATGCGTTGAACCAAAGATACTCTGAGCACTCTACGATACGACCACATCTCAAAGGCTTCTAATTTGTTCATCGTCCTCCTAAACCTTCATGATCCAGGTTTCACATCCATATATATACAGGATACACATAACATTTTAGGAACTTGATTCTTAGTTGTAAGTTCAGCTGAGAGTTGCTCAGAATGGATCTAAGTTTCATAAATGCTCCTCTTGCAATTTCTATACGAGTTTTAATTTCTTCATCCGGATTTAGTGTCTCGTTTATCCAACATCCTAGGTATTTAAAATGGTTAACTTTTGTTATTGGTTCACCACTGACAATTAGTTGCATAGGGCCGACGTCTTGTTTATTAACCTCAAGTAACTTTGTCTTTTATTTGGGTGCAAACTTAAATGAACAGTGGGACCAATCGACGGAAATTAAGATAAAGATCGAGAAGGCAAGTTCAGCTTTCGTCAAAATGAAAAATATCTTTAACAGCCACGATATAAAATTGGAAATAAAGGTTCGTTTACTAAAATGCTACATATTCTCCGTTCTTTTATATGGCGTGGAGTCATGGACCTTAACTGAAGCATCACTGAAGAGACTCGAAGCATTTGAGATGTGGTGCTATAGACGCATGTTGAGGATTTCCTGGATAGACAGAGTTACCAACGAAGAAGTTCTACATAGAATGGGTAAAGAGCGCGAACTAGTCGTAACCATAAAACGTCGCAAACTGGAATACCTGGGCCATATAATGCGCAATAAACAACGATATGACCTACTTCGGACCATACTTCAAGGTAAAGTGCATGGGAAAAGAGGTCCAGGACGAAGAAGGATATCCTGGCTGCATAACCTGCGAAAATGGTTTAACTTAACCACTACCGGACTTTTCAGGGCAGCAGTCGACAAAGTCAGAATAGCCATGTTAGTGTCCAACATTCGTAACGGATAGGCACCATAAGAAGAAGAAGAACTTTGTCTTAGTCTTTGTTACGATAGCCGTTAGATTTTAGTACCAATTTTTAATGACACGAATATCTCTGTCATCTATTTAGATAATTTTTAACATCCGCATTAACTTTACATGCTGTATCTTATCGAATGCATTTTAGAAGTCCACAAAGCATGCACATAAATATTTTCTTTGATGAAAAGTGTCCCCTGATTTTCATAGCAGTTCTAAAACCAAACTGAGTATCTTCGAGATCTTCTTCGCATTCGCATCTAATTCTGTTGTGAAGTATTCTTAGGAAAATCTAATGAGCTACATGAGTAGGCCAATTAATCGATATTCTGAGCATTTTCTAGCATTGTGTTTTTTAAGTATTGCGACAATGATGGATCTGAGCCAGTCTGTGGGAATCACTCCGGTATTACACATTGCATTAAAAAGTTTTACTACCTAATTTTACGTTATCTTTTATGTTATCTTTATCTATTAGCTTCAGCAACTCAGTTCGTGTATCATCTGAACCAAAAGCTTTTCTAATTTTGACTCATATTGTAGCACCAGCGTGGATAACAAAGGCAAAAAAATAATATGTAACTCGACAAATTAACAAACATAAAAATATATGTACTTGGTGCTACGTAACTTTACGGGGTACCTCGGTAGCTCTAAGTCTTCAGAGACCTAGGGGTGCGGATTCTTAATAGATTTTAAATATAATATAAACTCAATTGCTCGGTGGGCGCCATAATTAAAAGAAAATTAAAGACAAAACATACTTAAAACTTAAAAAAAAGTAACTAAGGTAAAAAGTTAATAAAAATATATAGTTATCATAAGATACAAACACATTTACATAAATATAAATATATCATGACCTACCTTAGTATTCTCATGTTGATTTCTCACTTATGAACAAGACAAAGTCATCAAGAAATAATATTTTCAATCAACAAAAATTATTATAAAGTGAGTCAACTTTTTATTATACAATATAAGAGATTCTGTCTACAAAAACAATAAAAAGTTTAACAAACAATACCTAGTCATATAGTGCTGTCCTCATTCTTCACGTTGTGAATGTCCAAAACACGCAATTTTCCCTTAATTTAGATAAAGAATAGTACAAAAATGTTTATTTCCATGAAAAGTTTCAGCAAAGATAAATAAACTTACAAATTATTGTTCAAAAATGAATAAACTTCCAAATGGATCTGCTCATATTGACTTTTTAAAATATTTAAATAACTTCTATTTAACTTCCTGAAGTATTTATTATTATTATTATTGATACTTAACTCATGATTTTATCCATGACTGCTTCCAAAGAAAAACTTAGATAGTGTAGTGTATTACACACCAAAACTAACCAGCTTGTTGCCTGAACGCGGCAACGCCATGATTTCTTCATAAAAACTCAAAATCCGCTATATTCTCATTTGAGTTCTCAACCAAAACTTCCACAAAAAAATTCAAACTAAAATTTCAACTTAACTCTTCAGAAACCGCTATAAGCGGTCTCTGCCCGAGGCTACTACCAAACCTCTGACTTCAACGTTCAAAACTTGAATCCCCTAATCTCACAACTTGATTGAATTTCCTCAAACCAAAACGTTTCCTTTAAAAAACCCACTCCATTTATCTCATTCTGCCCTACTCATCCAATCAAACAATAAGAAAAAAGTTAAATCCTGCTTTCTTTCATCAATGACTAATAAAAAAATAACCAAGCTTCCTATATTTATTATCGACCAATAAGGAAAAACAAAATATATTCTAAGCCCAACCTACTTAGTAGAGAACCATCCAAAATTAGTTTGCAAAGTCAGCAAAACTCACTTCGTTCCACAGTTTTCAAGAAAGATATTGCTGAGTCCACAATTAACACCAACGCTTTCTAATACTCAAAGCAGCATGTTTTGTGTATCTAAACTCCAAAAACCGCGGCGCCAAAGGCCATTATAATATACAATGTAACTCTTTTTTACATCACAAACTGAACGTTAAAAGTTCAATTTTCGAGCGATAATATAAACACAGAAAGCCGAAATTAGACATAACTGCAAAATAATATAACGTATTTCTTTAACAAAACGGATAAACTTTAAATTCTCACGTTTTTTTTAGACAGAAATAAATTCCTTACATTCGCTTGGCATATGAAGCGATATTCTTATGTCTACAGGATGGGACAAAAATATGTTACGATACATTTACAATTTTTGTTTGGTGCTCGATGCGATGCGATATGTTCTACCATAGCAAATGCGCAATTTGTGGCGATGTATGCGACAAGGTGCCTGGCGAACATCGCTGTAATGTGCTTGTCGAGGTACATGGCGGTGTGCCTGGCTAGGTGCGATGCTTGAGTATGTTTCTACACTAAGGTAAAATTTTATCTGCAAAGGCAAATAATGTATGCTCGGGTGCGTAAGGGTTAAAGAGTATTGCCATCAAGTGCCTATTTAAAGAAAAATATGTATTGCTTTGCAAGCATTGGTTTGAATTCTTAATAAGCCAAAAATGTAGAAGCGATTTACTAGTCGAAATACTACATAATCTACAAATGTGATATATTTTTATCCAGTGGTATTCGTAAACAATACAATTCCATACAATATGTAACAAAATTTAAATTTATAACAATAGAGCTTCCTGTTTATGACCAACCAACGCAACGTTGTGAGATAATATCAAACCAAACATAATTTTGGTAAACCTTGATAAATGCCAATTGATTTTCGATAAATAATGCACATATTCACATATGTATTTATGAATACATTTAAATTTTGATAGAATGATACGTGAAAATTATCACGTTGATTGTTCCAACGTAGAGTGGAAGATGAAACTCTTAAAAGCCGAGGTCAGGGTTTTCTTTGAATTCTCTTTGTGATAATAAATTCAGTTTTAGTCAATGGTCCTCTTATTAGTTTGCAGAAGTTTCAGCTAACGTTTATATTAAGCTTGTTGTCAGACAGGGATGTGTTATATCACCGACATTGTTCAATGCCTACACCGAACATATTTTTGAGGAAGGTGTTAAAATCGGTGGTGAAATCATTAATACCATCAGATACGCAGATGACACCGCCGTAATGGCAGAGAGTCTGGAATACCTTCAGACCCTGTTTAACGCTGTAAACAACGAATGTATTGCAAAGGGCTTAACAGTCAACGCAATGAAAAAAAAATGGATGGTGGTCGGAAAAATGAATATCGAAGAATCAGAACTAAAATTAGATAACAAAATCCTGGAAAAGGTGGAACACTTTTGATATCTGGGTAGCTGGATTGACTACAGAGTGGAAAGTGATGAGGAAAAAGCACTGACGTTCTGTATTGTGCAGTACAAGTCTGTCATTGGCCACACGTCTTATTCAAGTGCTACGTCTGGTCCGTGTTGTTCTATGAATGTGAAACTTGGACAACAAAAGTAAAGAATCTCAACAAATTAGAAGCGTTCGAGTTGGGGTGTTACCGTCGCATGCTCAGAATCCCGTCTGGATATAACTTTTATCCTGCTATATACCTTGGACACAAACTCTTCGACTTATCGTTTGAACTGAAATGCTTACACCTATAGCTTCCAAAAGCTGCAGGTTTAAAATACATAGTGATTCCATAGTTTTGTTGAGTGTACAGTGACTTTTCTCTTTCATTTGAGCATAGAATTTTGATTCGTTCGTACTGCTTCTTATTTAGTGTTTCTTATCCAAATTCGTTTTATGGACAATTTTATACCGATATTTACTAAGCGATTTGAAAATAACACTTAGCAGCTAATTATCTTGCAGTTTTTTCCTCGCTTTTATCAGACACGTGAAAAATATTAAATTTAAGTTATTTCTACAAAGCAATCTCTATCGTCCAAACGTTTGCAAAACGTTTGCAAAATTATTTTTTGTTCATTCATTCATCGCGCTGAAACACGTTACAACAAATAGCCGATAAGCAGCAAATAATATGTATTATAAGCATTATCAAATTTATTATTAGCAGCAGTAGAATTGATAATTGTTGATTGAAACGGAAGTTACAACATACATAAACATCGAACAGGGCTTGATAAGTCCTTGTTGAAAATTGAAAATATATTCTAGTTTTTGGTGATAAGTTTATGTTTAAACTGTAGGGGAGTGTTTGCGGAATAAATCAAGATTTATTAAATAAATATGAATAAATCGGATTTTGCTTACGGAATAAATCAAGCGAGATAGAACAAAGAAATGTTTAATAAGCAACATATCAAAAAGTAATACTCCAAAAGTGGGTGTTTTACTTTTTATAAAACAAATGAATTGCGAAACTAGGTATGTACAGTCGAACCCGCTTATTGGAATAGCCTTCGTGCCAAGCAAAAATATTCTTATAACCGGGATATTCTAATAACCGATCATTGATGGCTAGCAGTAATAAGTGTACCGAATATACGTAATAACAGTATGTAGGTACATACTATGTTAATAATGTATATTATGGTTTTAGGTCTTTTTATGTAAATAATACAATAGCGTAACGTATTTATTAAAAAACCAAATTACATTATATTATGTTAGGTCTGGATCCCGCGTATGAAAAAAAAGTTGATTAATAGCAAGCTGAAAATTTGTTAATAGCTTAAGGGTGCCTAGTCGGACAAACTTTGATATATGGGAACACTGGAACAGGGGCAGTTTTAATTGTGGAACAGGTTAAAAATTTGGAACGGTCAGACCACGAAAACGGCACATGTATTTTGTCCGACAGAACAGACTTAAATTCTCCGAACAGAGATTAAATTCTCATGCAAAAATCAGACTGCTATTTATTACAAAATGAGCGTTTTAATGAGTGGAACATGTAGAATATGTCAAATGACAGGAATTATGACAGGTGATAAATAGCAGTCTGATTTTTGCATGTGAGTTTAATCTCTGTTCGGACAGTTTAAGTCTATTCTGTCGGACAAAATAAATGTGCCTTTTTCGTGGTCTGACCGTTCCAAACTTTTAACCTGTTCCACAATTAAAACTTCCCCTGTTACAGTGTTCCCATGTATCAAAGTTTATCCGACTAGACACCCTTAAGCTATTAACAAATTTTCAGCTTGCTATTAATCAACTTTTTTTTTCATACGCGGGATCCAGACCTATGTGGATTCATACAGTAATTAATATGGAATATATGCTATATATAGATTATGTAGATATTGTCGTATTAAAATACATAATGTAGGTGCTCAATAAGAAAATTAGGTATGATAATACTTATTTAGTCTTGAAAATAAGCGGAAATTGCAGCTTGTTTTTTTTTGTTACATAAAATACTAGTCACTTTTGTTGCTCTGAATTATAAAAATTAGACAAATTTACAATGATTTGGCCATCCCGAAAACGTTTTGTAACGGTACAAGCGATTAGGATGGACGAACTGTTTCTTAAAAATTTTATAACAGGCAAGTGAATGACAATATATGTATTGTTTGTAGACAAAGAAAATTATTTTACGACTGAATTTGTCGATAAACGGTTGAATTGGTACTAATAACAACGCAATAAAATATTAATTACCTATCTGACAAACCCAAATAATATAATAAAACAGCACTACAGGCCTTCGAAGCCCTTGACGAGAAACCATAATACAAGACATAATTTAAATTTTTAGGAAATTTGAAATTTTAGGTAAAAATTTATTCGTTGATCTGAAAAATACCTATTCTAATATTCTAATAAGAGGTATTGTTTTATTAATACGTATTCCTATAAACGGATAAATTTATTAAGGAGTAAATGCAAACGTTTCGGGACCTCGGATTTATATTCCATAAACCGTTATATTCCTATAACCAGTACTCTAATAAGCGGGTTCGACTCTATTTTTGTAAATACCCACGTAAATATAAATTTTAGAAAAAAGCTGACTTGACCATTGAAAAATTCAGAAAATTTTACACAAAAGCCTTATTCGTAATAGAGGAAGACTACAAAAACGATGGCTAGATGACATCAAAGCAAAAGTGATGAGAAACTGGCACCAAATAGCACAAAACAGAGAAGAGTGGAGAACTCATGCGGAGGCCATTATCCAAGAGTGGATCTTCTTCTTGCAGTATCGTCTCTCTTCTTGCAGTATTGTCTCCTATCGGAGGCTAAGATCACAGCAATCTTAACTTTGTTGGCTGCAGCTCTGAACAATTGAATTGAACTGCACCAATACCACTTCCTTAAATTTAGCAACCAGGAAATCCTCCTACGTCCTACATTTCTCTTTCCCGAGATTTTTGCTTGGATTATGAGTCTTAGCAGAGAGTACTTTTCTCCTCTCATTATGTGGCCTAGATATTCCAGTTTTTTCGTTTGCATGGTTTTTATGACTTCGTATTCCTTCCCCATCTTCATCAAAACAAGATTGGATGCAAATAGCCTAAAGAAGAGGAAGAAGAGCAGTAAAAAGTCCTATGACCAAAAATAATAAAACATAACAAAAAAAGTTGAGCATCTTGCAAGAAGACTATCGTCTTAGTTTTAAAATTAATTTACGAATGTTTTAATTGTTGTTGACTAATTTGCATTCACTCTTAAGTTGCTATTTGCATATTGATTGAAATACCTAAACAATAGTAATATTTTTAAAATTCCCCAAGATCGATGGAATATGTATAGAGATAATTTTAATATTTATGTTGTTTTATTTGCAGAGAGCGTTTCTAATGATTTTGCAGTTGCTTTAAGTGTTACATGGTCGAATTGAAAATGCATATTTTGTGAATTCCTTGCAACACCTTAAACTTATAATTTAGCAATGTATTATTGGCAGGATTGTCATATGTAAGGATAGTCAATAGACCCAAAGTTTACTAACCTTAAGGATTGTCAATTATTTAATATTAAACAGCATTTATCGCAGGAGGAAATTTTTTGTGTTGATGGATTTTTTAACATGTTACCTAATACAGGGTGTTTCATTAATAATTGTCCATATAGTAACTGGAGAAACTTTAGCACAAAATACGAAGATTTAACCTAAAACACTTAAATAAAATGTGGTTCCTTACTGAGTTACAGGGTGTTTTATCTAAAATTTTAAAAACTATTTTTGCTCGGCATTTTAAAACTATTCAACGTATCCTTTTCATACTTGGCAGGAAGTATAGGTTCTGTACAAACTACTAAATTATGTTAAGCAAACGTTTCTGGCTATTACCTGAGGCGTACGACGGGGAAAGTAAATGGTTGACCATTTCCAAATTCTACGCCACTGGCGGAATTACTATTATAGTTAAATTTTTGGAGATTCCAATACTTTCTATGAAAATAGTTTACTCTTTATTCGTAACGATAAAGTCATCAGTTTTCGAGATCTATTTTGATTAATGTATTGTGTCGCTTCATTTTTAATTTCAAATACATATCTCGAAAACTAATCATTTTATCGTTACGGATGAAGAGTATATTATTTACATAAAAAGTAATGGAAAATCAAAAAAATTACACTAAAATAGCAATTTCGTCAGTGGCTTAGAATTTGGGAGGGGTCGACCAGCCGCTATCCCCTGTCGTACGCCTCTGGTAGTAGCTAGAGACGTTTATTTATCTTAATTTAGTAGGGTATACAGTACCTACACTTTCTGACAAGTATGATAAGGATACGCCAAATAGTTTTAACGTACTGGGTACAAATAATTTTTAAATTTTAATCATATGAATCATATCATAAAGATTGATCAAAATAACTGTGCCGTTTCATATTTAACTTCAAATATCTCGAAAACTAATGACTTTATCGTTACCAATGAAGAGTATATTATTTACATAGAAAGTATTGGAGAATCTAAAAATGGCACTAAAATAGTAATTCCTCCAGTGGCGTAGAATTTGAGAAGAGTCAACCATTCACTATCCCCTATCGTACGCGTCTGGTAGTAGCTAGAAACATTTGTTCATCATAAGTTAGTAGGGTGTATAGTAGTCTCACTTTCTGCCAAGTATGAAAAGCATACGTCGAATAGTTTTAAAATGCTGAACAAAAATAATTTTTCAATTTTTAGATAAAACTCAGTAACTCAGTAAGGAACCAAATTTTATTAAAGTTTTAGGTTAAATCTTCGTATTTTGTGCTAAGGTTTCTCCAGTTACTATATGGACAATTATTAATGAAACACCCTGTATAGTGAACGAATACGAAATAAAAGTAATTTTATAAATAAACAATATTAACATAGAACAACTACATACAGCGGTCGGCATAAGTCGGCAATAAATTTGCAATAAGAGTTTAAAATACAGCGTCAAAATGAATTTATTCAAATAAGTTACAAAGGGGATTAGAAAAAAGGTTACTGTAAGTGTTCAAATTGATGCCCATCTTGATTAATGCATTTATTGCAACGTTTCGTCAACGGAGAGGCAGGTCCGGCGAAGCACGTCAAGCTGTCCGCGAAGATTTTCAAATTCTTCTTCAATTGCCCCACAGGAAGAAATCACAGGGTGTGAGCTCACATGACCAAGTGGGCCACTCAATGATTCCTCGTCTGCCTAGCCATTCTCCAAAAAGAACATTAAGGTTCTCCCGCACACATGCCACGTATTTCGACGCCCACGTGCTATCATGACACCAACACGACTGTCTGAAGCACGAAAATGTTTCGTTTTAATCTTTTTCGACAGCTTTCCTAGAATTATGAGCGTTGCCGGACTTATGTCGATTTTTAGAGAGCGTTGCCTGATTAGTGCCGACCCCCCGTATATGCTGACTTACCAAAAATTTATATCAGTCCAGACCAGAACAAAAATAGATCAAAAATGGGTCTCTCAGTAGAAACAATTAAAAACAACAAAACTGCAGCAAAAGAAGTTCCCGGAGAAAAAAATAAATAAAAACTCAACAAGGATAAACGCAAACCTGGGTTCTCTGACGAAATAAAATTAGATTAACAGGAAAAAAAGGAGGCCCAACAATAAAAATGGCGACACTGAATACCAAAGGTGATGTCAATCCGAAAAAACCAGAATGTACCTCAAGCTTGCACAATAAACGGGCGCACTTTTAGAAGAGGTCAATAAATTAAAGTAGCTGGAGTGTTTAATCAATAGCAGCCTAAATCCTGATCTAGAAATAAGATCAAGAATAGAACAGGCCAGAAAAGTTTTCGAAAAAATCAAAAGACTGCTATGTTATCCTTAAATAAAACTTGAAATTCGATTACGTTTATCAAAATGCCTGGTCGGCTCTTTTCTATGCAGTTACGTGGGCCCTTTCATCCTCAAAATCCTCAAAAATTCATAGACATCGCATACCTACCTCAAACGAAGAAGTACTGCTTAGACTAGGCAAAGAACGACAATTTTTCAACACAGTGAAAGTTAGAAAAACGTCATACCTAGGCCATATACTGAGAAACAATAAGTACCAATATGCTCAAGTAATACTTTATTTTATGTAATTATGTTTATTTACAATATACATCATTAAAAGAGTATTAAGTAAATTTGTTCCATGTTTTTGGGCATGAAGAAGAGACTTCCAACGATGTCTCATCTTATTCTATTTATGTTAAAGTTTTAAAATTGGTCCTGAGGCCAGGTTCTATCTAGTCTCCTTGTGACAGGGCCATTATGGAATAATTCCCTTACTAACTCATTGTCATGGTGAATGGTACGCTCGTTTTGTGATTCCGAGGCTCGATGGATTTCTTCTCTGATGAAAGGTATATTTAAGTCTTCGTGAAGTGTTTGATTAGTTACATTCCACGGTGCATCCACTATTTATCTTAGAACTTTAGACTGAAATCTTTGGATGATATTCAGCGATGTTGACTTTGCACAGCCCCAGAGGTGTAGTCCGTAGTACCAAATAGGTTTGAGTATTGCTTTGTACAGAAGAATTTTGTTTTGGATGTTGAGTTTTGATCTGCGTCCAAGGAGCCAATACATTTGCCGAAATTTTAAGTCTAGTTGTCTTCTTTTAGTCTGTATATGTTTTTTCCAAGTAAGACGTTGTTCAAGATGGAGGCCAAGGTATTTAGCGTCTGTTACTGTTGGTATTCGTACATTTTCCATTCTTACAGGTGGGCATGTGTTTTGGCGGTTTGTAAACGTTATTTGAGATGATTTTGTTTTATTTACTTTTGTTCGGCATTTTGTGTACCATTCACTGAGTATGTGCAGATGGTGTTGCAGGTCTTGTGAGGCTTGTATGTGATCTTCATTTACCGCTAGTATTGCTACGTCATCAGCAAAGGAAGCGATCGTAGATTATGAGACTCTGGTATATCGGCTGTGTAGAGTGAGAAAAGCAGCGGCCCAAGAACACTACCTTGCGGAACTCCGGAGTTAATAGGACAGAGGCTGGATTGTTGGTCTTTGAATTTTACTGAGAAATATCTATTTGATAAGTAGGATTTGATTAGGAGGAAATAGTTAGTAGATAGTGCTAATTTTACTTTGTAAAGCAGACCTCTGTGCGAGTAATACTGAAAGAAAAGATTGAGGGAAAGAGAGGACTAAGAAGGAAAATACTATCGTGGCTAAGAAACATCCGACAATGGACAGGGCTAAATTTTGAACAGCTAATAAGAACAGCTGAAGACAGACGAGAATTAGCAATATTGTTGTAACCAATCTCCATTAAGGAGAGGGCACATTAAGAAGAAGAAGAAGAAGAAGAAGACGGAATAGCTGATGGAAAAATTTCTATTATAAAATGTATTTCTAAAAAGATTTTTCCCTTTACCAAATCAAGTAAAAACTATAATTTTCCTTTAAAAAAAGAAATAAAATAAATTTACATCTTTAATGTACACTGAGATGTAGGATTATCCAACTGTTAAACCGGTCCTGGTTACATGTGAAACCTTGACATTAGAGTTCATCGTCATATTGTACATTGTACAAATTTAATGTAGAATCAATACAATTGCGTCACCACCTAGTTATATCGTCCATTTTACACACTGCTAATAATATTAATACTTTTCCGTGGAGTTATTTTTAAATACGAAGTTTCCATTGAGTTGAGAAATGCGGTTTGAGCATATTGGAATAAATATTAATTTAATAAGGAACATAAAGATACGTCAGAGAAACACCCACAAGCGAAAAAAAGTTGCAAGATTATAGGATCAGTTTCGAAGATTATTAAACAAGATGAAAACTAAAGCTAGAAAAAATAATTCCATATACTATTCTACCTTAAATAATCTAATAAGGGACTGAAAATAATGAGGTGAGAACTCACTTATACAGGGTGTTTCATTAATAATTGTCCATATAGTAACTGGAGAAACCTTAGCACAAAATACGATGATTTAACCTAAAACACCTAAATAAAATGTGGTTCCTTTCTGAGTTAAAGGGTGTTTTATCTAAAAATTTAAAAACTATTTTTGCTCAGCATTTTGAAACTATTCGCTGTATCCTTTTCATACTTGACAGAAAGTGCGACTACTATACACGCTACTAAATTATGATAAACAAACGTTTCTAACTACTACCAGAGGCGTACTACAGGGGATAGTGAATGGTTGACCCTTCTCAAATTCTACGCCACTGGAGGAATTACTATTTTAGTGCCTTTTCAGATTCTCCAACACTTTCTACATAAATAATATACTCGTCATTGGTAACGATAAAGTCATTAGTTTTCGAGATATTTGAAGTTAAATATGAAACGGCACAGTTATTTTGATTAATTTATGATACCTATGTTTCATATGATTAAAATTTAAAAAATATTTGTACCCAGTACTTTAAAACTATTTGGCGTATCCCTATCATACTTGGCAGAAAGTGTAGGTACTGTACACCCTACTAAATTAAGATAATTAAACGTTTCTAGCTACTACCAGAGGTGTACGACAGGGGATAGTGTCTGGTTGACCCTTCCCAAATTCTACGCCACTGACGAAATTGCTATTTTAGTGTAATTTTTTGATTTTTCAATACTCTTTATGTAAATAATATACTCTTCATTCGTAACGATAAAATGATTAGTTTTCGAGATATTTGAAATTAAAAATGAAGCGACACAATACATTAATCAAAATAACCGTGTCGTTTCATTTTTAACTTCAAAGATCTCGAAAACTAATGACTTTATCGTTACGAATGAAGAGTATATTATTTTCATAGAAAGTATTGGAGAATCCAAAAATTGAACTAAAATAGCAATTCCGCCAGTTCATTTTCCCCGTCGTACGACTCTGGTAATCGACAGAAACGTTTGTTTAACATCATAGGCGCCCATACACACGGTCAGGGGGGGCCGTGGCCCCCCCCCTAGCTTTTCGGGAAAGAACAAAAATTAAATTTATATTACATAAACGTATTTTTGTCAAAAAATTATTGGATAATTTTGAGAGATAAATTGGAAACAACATAAAAAAAATTCACATATTGGGTAGTTATTAATAGTTTAAGAAAATCTTTGTGTCGTGTCTGCGACAGTGGTCTATATAGAATGTGCATAATACACATTTCCCACAATCACGGTATGCTATTAACGAAAACATTGAAAGAGATTAGAGGCGTGGGAAACATATATACACTGTAATCGACACCCAAAATTATCAATTAAATGAATCATTTATAATACTGCAAAAAAAACCATATCAGCAAGAAATCCGATCTCTGACCGATAATCTTTGAGAACTGGTATAAAGTAATTATATTTTATATTTCGAAATAAATTCATACTGAAAAATAATTTTTTAAATTTATTGAACATAGTCAAATTTTAGTTTGCATAAGTATTTTTTTAGTAAGTAGATTATTTTTAAAGTGTGCATTATGATGAACAGAACAATTTTATTTAAATGAAAAACAGGTGATCTTTCATGATGAATGAGTGTTATATACAGGGTGTCCCAAAAGTAGCGGAAAGGTCGAATAATTCGCGAAATGAACATAGGATCGAAAAACTAAAAAATACGTGTTCAATAATTTTCAAAAATCTATGCGATGACACTAAACAAGTCCACCACTTCAACCCCTGGGTGTGGAGCGGGGGGTAACTTTAAAATCTTAAATGGAACCCCTAATTTTTGTTGCAGATTTGGATTTTCCTTGTAAAAATAAGCAAATTTTATTCGAGCCATTTTGCGAATTGTGGATACATAGCGCTATAATCGGAAAAAACGGTATATGCTGATACCATAGCAAAATTATAGAAACAGTCTAATATCTCGAGAAATATACTTCCAAATAAAAACTAAAAAACACGTGTTTAATATTTTTCAAAAATCTATAGAATGACACCAAACAGGATTTTTCATTCCACACTCTGGAGGTGGGGTGAGAGTTAACTTTAAAATCTTAAATAGGAACCCCCGTTTTTTCTTGCAGATTGAGTTTCCTCCTCAAAAAATAAGTAACATTTATTGGAACTTTTTTAGAATTGTTGACGGATGGCGCTATATTCGGAATATGCGATTTATTTGCGCCATCTATCAACGATTCTAAAAATGTTTGGAATATGTGTGCCTTATTTTTCATAAGGATTCTAAATCTGCAAAAATAAAGGGGGCTCCTTTTTAAGATTTTAAAGTAAAAACTTGGTTCGACACATACCCATGGTTAGTCTGCTCGCCAAAGTTGAAGGGAAGGCTTTGCAAGCATTGTATTCTTTTCAAACGGGTTTTAAAGAGAGGTGCAACTTTTGAGGTACCCATGACATTTCCATTTAAAAACTTGGTCTAGTGTTTAAATGTATGAATAATTTCTCACAACAGGGTTCAAACTAGGTTTTTTAGGTGGTTTAAACTACAGTAGACTCCCTCTATAACGAGAACTGAAATGGTGGATTAATTATCTCGTTATAAGCGGATCTCGTTATATCAAACAATAATAATATTGAAATGTTTTGATGCCTCTTACGTAGTTCATTAGATGTCGATGGTCAACCTGAACAGTGAACAATATGAGACTTCGCCGCCATAAATTGTAAATTTCCTGTAGTATTCAATATCGGTCGATAAACAGGCAGATGTTTATTACAGGTGGCCGAGTTTATTACGGCACTGGCCTCGATAATAAAACAGATGTTGGGCATTTCTATGTACAGGTAGTTGTGGCATTTATTTATTTATGACCATTACAACGCTAAAAACAGGTAAAAACAAGTATTCTTCGATTTAAATTTTCCTCGTTATAACCAAATATGCCTCGTTATAGAGCGTTATAGTTCAATAGGAATTTCATGGGACACCTAATGTACCTCGTTATAAGCGAAACCTCGTTATATCCGTGTTCGTTATAGAGAGCGTCTACTGTATATATTGTCATCCGAAATATACAAAATGTAATGTGCAACATCTTCACGTTTGGCCCCCCCCTAAAAATTTTTATATGGGCGCCCTTGTTTAACATAATTTAGTAGTTTGTACAGTACCTATACTTTCTGCCAAGTATGAAAAGCATAGTTTTAAAATGCGGAGCAAAAATAATTTTTAAATTTTTAGATAAAACACCCTGTAACTCAGTAAGGAACCATATTTTATTTAAGTGTTTTACGTTAAATCTTCGTATTTTGTGCTAAGGTTTCTCCAGTTAGAGGAAAGTAACCAAATATGGAATAGTGTCCAAATATGGAATTCCTTGATTTCTCCGAAAATATAAGTTGGAAGCGCACTACAATACCATCCTCTATTTCAGTCGCTCTCTTTATTATCGTGTTCACACCTCTGTGTCAGATGCGCGAACGATACGTGTCTGGCAGGCGCGTTTTGTTTTATAGTCTCGCAGAAAATGTCAAAGGTAAATATATTTAACGAGTATTATTGGTTATTATGCAGGAATACAGACTTGTTATGTTATTGAGTATATCGATAGTACCTTTATTTTAATATTTTATGACCTTCTGTAAGTAAAACATTACGACTTGAAAAAATGCTGATACTAGTTTGAGCTAATGTACAAATCCAAATAAGGACAGTCGTTGGTGCCTAATTATGGAATAGTGGATTAAGTGTATAATGTGTGGGCTCATTATGATTGTGCCGGTCCAGAGTTTCATACATGGATCTGTGATGTCTGCAAGTGGATTAAGCTACTTCTTTCATTTTTCACAATTTTCTTACTTAAATTTATTTGATCTCAGATGTTTGTCTATTTTTGTTATTGATATGTTCGTTTATGCCTATATTCCATATTTGGTTACTCATTTGGCATTTTGTTATTGTGTTCGATTTTTTTTGTTAATTAAGATATTTAATAGAATGTTTTTAATTACTACATAAAAATGTATGACTGATTTGTCATAACATTAAACTGTTTTCATTTCTATAAAGGTATTTTTTTATATTCCCAAAACAAAATGGTATTCCATAATTGGCGACTTTCCTCTACTATATGGACAATTATTAATGAAACACCCTGTATAAAAGAGTATAATACAGATGAAATTGAAAAAATCAATAATTAAATGAGAGAAATAGTAAAAATGAGAGCAAGTGAGAGAGAGAGAGAGAAATAGCGAGAGAGAGAGAGAGAGAGAGAGAGAGAGAGAAAAAGAAAGAGAGAGAAAGAGGTCGACAGATCATGAGAGAGAGAGAGAGAGAGAGAGAGAGATAGAGCAACAGAAAGTGTAAGTAATAGAGTAACGTTAAGTACTAATGATTAACAAAAACACCACTATATTTTTTCACACTGTTTATTTGTATGAAAAGTTTAGCAATAACATCAGGCTGTTGCATTTTTCTGTCGGAGTACGCGCGCATCTTAAAAAGTCACTCTCAACATTTTTTCCAATCGTGCCTAAAGAAGTATAACTTCATGGTTATGGTTATGGTACATCGGGGCAGGGTCAACTTGTGAGCCCTTCAGACACTTAGACCTCCTACGGCGGGTCTACAGTATCAAAACTATCTTACGCATCAGGTCCATAAGAACCTGATCTACGGCGTTTCTGGGGCCCAGGTTGCACCCGGCTCCCGTGTCTGTCAGAATCAGCAGGGTCTGCAAATCTGAGCTCCTCCTGCCGATCTAATTCCCCCTCCCAAATGTCTAATTCCCCAGAACCCTTATGGCCTTACAGAAAGAGCCACAAGTCTCAAAAAACAACTCTCTCACCTGGCTCGGCTGCATAATTGCAGATCGCAGTATCTGCCACCTCTGGTAGGCCAATGCCGGGCATTCCCAGGGGACATGTGAGAAGGTTTCCTCCTCCTCATTACATAGACGGCACCGTGAGCCATCCGCCAGTCCAAGCAGATGAAGGTGCCGTCGGAGTCTACAGTGGCTGGTGACCATACTGGCCACCAGGGAGCATCTTCTACGATCTAGAAGAAGCAGTTAGGCTGTGAGACTTTTGGATGGCCCCACTATGTGGAAGCTAGCCTGTTTCAAACCTCCATAACTGATCCAGGAGTCCTGGAACCTCCGCAGAAGGAGCTCCCTGAGACTACCCCGACCAGTACTAAAGGACACCCCAATCACAGGTCCAGGTCCCACAGGCAGAGTGGTTGAGCCCCGTTTTGCCAGGGCGTCAGCCCGTTCATTGCCTCCCACACCTGTGTGTCACGGTACCCATACCCAACCTAACCCTGTTGGTACGAGCAACATCATCCAGTACTCTTTTGCACTCAAGAACCAACCTAGAGCTAATCTTGGGTGTCAAAACAGATAGAGATGGTCCTGCCTGAGCAAGCCCTGTCTGTAATCTCTTGAGTATAGCTTCACAAAAAATGAGGCTAAGCCACGAGTTACGACCTTTAAGTAGGTAATATTTATTATCAGAAAAACCCATTATCGTTTCAATATTATGTACTTTCAGTTTTGAAATTTGTGTGAATAACTTTTTCTTGGAAACAATATTCTAATTGGGTTAATCCTTCAAGATTAAAAATGCAAATAAAGTATTAACGCATGTTTTTATACGATTAGCACTATTTAACTTGTGGCATAATATTGCATTACGAAATGTCAATAAAGAAAATTAAAGTTGATGAAAGGGTTGCCAATGCGAGTCCATTATACAATTAGATATAGGAATTGAGTCACTACTCGCAATCTTAAGTTAAGTCACTACTCGCAATCTTAAGTTTGTATTTTATTAGTTGTTACAGTCAGAAAAATGAAAGAATACTCATGAACGATCACATCAATCACTGATTTTGTATTTGCTGTCTTTTTCTATAACAAACGGTTGTTATTTATAGAAAAGGACAGCAAATACAAAATAAGTGATTGATGTGATCGTTCATGGGTATTCTTTCATTTTTCCGACTGTACATAATTATGGGGCAACCGGTTTCGGGTCTTACAATTTATGACTCATCTTCAGGCCCAGTACAAAAAGTCTTCATAATACAAACTACAAGCTAAAATCACAAAAAGAGACAAACCTGTACATAAACATACATATATAAAAAAAAACAAAATAAAAACTATGTCTTGGTTTTAATTACATAAAATAAAGCCAAATAACTGTATTATTGTCCTTTTCATGATCATTTTTCAGTGCGTAACAAATGATAGGAAAAAGGGTAAGTCGGTGATAATACACATTTATGACACTTATTCTAACATGACATTTTAGTTAAATCTGACAGTGGTCACATTATATTTTCAATTTGTAATAAAAACAAATCAAATGTGTTTCTTGCATTTATAAAATGGTATTTTCTTTGATTTGTATAGTCTTATAACTTATACAGATTATATTTGTAATATTATTATCTAAAAAAAAAATATTTTTTTATTATGGCGCCATCTATCGACAACTAGAATAATCACAGAACTAGAAATAATTACCAAAGTAATCACCGACGTGCCTTTTTTTCTGTCATATACAATTTAATACGTTAGAAAGAAATCGAAAAACTGTGACGCACTGAAAGATGATCATGAGAAAAAGAATAGTATTGAACTTAATAGTCTATAGCATGTATACTGAGACATTTTGCCATTGGGAGTGACCAATCTGATGATAATTGCTTTTTTATATAATTTAATATATACTACCATCAATCTTTAAATAGTTAAGGGTTGACTTGACAAGACTCCATCAACCCTGCCTACTGCCTAGGTAGCAAAATTCTTGAACCTGTTTTATTTCTTGTTGGTTGATGTATAGTCTGTCACAGTTAGATACTCCTATTCTCATCTCTACTGTCTTATTCGTGTTGATTTTAAGACCCACTTCTGCCGATTTTACCTCTAGCTTCCTTAACATGCTCTTCATATCATCTATTGTGTTCACTACGAAACAGATATCATCTGCGTATTCCATATCTGCTAGTTTCTTGTTCTGAAGGTAGTTCCAAGGGATCCCGTTTTTTCCAGTATATGGTTAAGACATATATTAAAGAGCAAAGGTGACAGTATGCAACCTTGTTTTAAACCTACTTCTATTGTTATTTTATCTGTCATTTGCCCTTTATGCAGTACATGACATGTTGTTTGCTGATACATCATTTTGATTATTCCAATAATCTTAGGAGACAATTTTTTTAGCTTTAAGATTTTCCACAGGGCTATATGTTTTATGCTGTCGAAGGCTTTAGCAAAGTCTATAAAGGCCATTATCAAGGCTTCGTTCTTCTCTATAGTTTTGTCTATGATGATTCTTGCCGTCGAAATTTGGTCTATACAGCATCTTCCCCTTCTGAAACCCGCTTGTTTCAGAAGACCTAGTTTACTTAACGCGTCCGCAAGCCTTATACAACACTGCACCTTGTCTCTCCTATTTCTGCCCATTATAACTATATCCCATACCATCAGATTAACAACAGGTGGAATACTTTCTTTGGTTACAACCTCCCAAGATTTTCAAAAATTATAAATCATACAAGATGCCGAGGAAATTAAGATGAGGGAATTTTAAATAATTCACTTCCCATCTGCTCAGCGTGGTAAAACTTCCAACAAGAAAGATTCCTTAGTACTCAACAAATGAGTAAATGAATTAGAAAATCGGGACTATGGGACTACTGATGAGGAGGAAAAAACCTCCGAAATTGGTATAGACTCTTCCTGCACTCTCCGATTTAACCAGAGTATTATGCAGCTAGCAGCTGCTGCATTTTCGTGTTGCAAAGAATTTGAAAATGTTTATACATTTTTAATTAATTGACTCTTTTGTTGAGTACTAAGGAATCTTTCTTGTTGGAACTTTTACCACGCTGAGCAGATGGGACGTGAATTATTTAAAATTCCTTCATCTTAATTTCCTCGGCATCCTGTATGATTTATAATTTTTGAAAATCTCGGGAGGTTGTAACCAAAGAAAGTATTCCACCTGTTGTCATGCTGATGGTATGGAAACGATATTTGTTGTCGTTTTCTGTGCTACTTCGATTGATAACTTATTTTGTTTTTCGGTAGATGGCTCTAGTTCATCCGCGGCATTTCGTTCTTTGCAATTCGGAAGGGCCCAAAGTATGATACCTGGGGAAATCGGAGAGAAGAGGATATGGGACTACTGATGAGGAGGAAAAAACCTCCGAAACCGATATAGACTCTTCCTGCACTCTCCGATCTAACCAGAGTATTATGAAGCTGCTGCATTCTCGTGTTGCAAAGAAATTGAAAATGTTTGTACATTTTTAAATTTTTTAACTTTAATGATCTCTAGCACTTCCTTGTCTCTACCTATTCTCATCAGGACATTTTCATTGGTGGTGTGGGTTGTCCAAGGTATTTTCAAGATCCTTCTATATATTATTGACCCAAATATGGGCCAATAATATTGGCCAAGTATGAGTCAATAGTATTGACCCAAGGGTCCATATATGAGTATAAAGGTAATGCCGCATTTTTTTTGCTGCATGAGTATAAAGGGAATGTTTTAGTGTTTCAATTAGTCGTTTATAATTATAATTACGTTGTACCTACAAAGTCCAATCTACTATTCATCATCTTGCTCTCCATTGATCATCATCATCTAGCCTTCTGCGTCCAAACTTGAACATAGACCTCCCCTAATATTTTCCGGTTCTCTCGATTATAAGCTTCCTGTAATCAATTCCCAGCGACCCTTTAGACGTCGTCTGTCCGTCGTGTACGTGGTCTACCTCTACTTCTTCTGTTTACTCGTGGTCTCCATACTGTAATTTTTTGAGTCCACCTGCCATCCTTCATTCTGACCACTTTGCTCGCCAAATTCCAATTCAACCATTCTATTCGCTCTATGACATCTGTGACGCCTGCCCTTCTAATTTGCTCTTCTCTATTAATAAAGATCAACGAGGATTCTCTCTATTATTATTGAAAAAAAGATCTGAATACAGTAGGCACATTAGGTAACGTTTAAGGTTTAGAAAAAAAAATACTTACAATATTGTATGTAGTGTTATGCTCTGTATTTCTCTCTTTTATGAGATTGATGAGCAAATTCTTAATTTAATTAATTAGTCAATTATTTTAATTACTGTTTATGTAAAACAACCAAATTTAAATTAAATTTTCTAATAAACTTTCAGGGCTATTTTATTTTTGAGGTTTTACCTTTGGTTTGTGGCTTCTCATATCTTTAGTTGCTTACTCCATCCAGGAAAAAACAGGGAAATTAAACACACTCAATGTCATATAAATGTTAAAAATATTATTTATTTATCCAATATACCATAAACATAGGATTTAAAAAATATGCTAAAATCTAAATTTGTTGCAACTATTTCTCATCTACTAAATTAAGCTTTAATTCTAATATCTCCTCTGTTTTAACAAAAAAAAAAAATTTATTTAAATAATTCGTTATTTATTCTTACAAAATTTAAGAAATTTTACTTTTCTTCTTTTGAATTGATTACTTATTTCTTCTTTAAAATTTGGAATGACTAATTATGTTATAGAACTGTTCAATACAAAAATTAAGCAAATATGGTGTGGATATAAACAAACTCTCTCCGTTTCACAAATGATTTGACTAACCTTTTTTGTTTCTTGTCTACTTCTTTTCCCTGATTGCGTCGTCCTCGATTCTCCCACACGTACGCTTAGGATGTTGAGAAAAGTCCCTCTCGTCCAAACTGCTTCACAAACAAACAAACAGGACTCGCTCGAATTCTCGACTCAGTTTTCTTTCTGCTCGATATCTTGTGCAAATAGATACCAATCGGCTACTTCATCTAGACAGAAACAGGAATCTTCCTCGGTCCCAGGAAAATTAACTTTTCAAATCGGTCAACGATTTCGTTTCAACTTGATTCTGCTCGCAAAGGCCAACTTTACACTGACTTCTCCCTTTTCAAAAACTGGACTGCTGTCTTCAGATATTAATTTCACAGTGCCTATTTTTTCTCTCTTCAAAATTAGACTCAACACTCTCATCCCTTCCATCCATCATTTTTCACCAATCACCAAACATCCTTTCTACCCAATACACCCATATTATCATTTCTTAAGAAACGATTTAATTTGTATACAACTTTCCAATTTGTTAAATTCTGGGAGACATCAAATTACTCTCGTTGCTAAACAAAAAGCCTTACATTCTAAAATTAATAAATTTGTTTACCGCTTAACCTTCTTCGAATTTTTTTATAAAATGTCTTATTGTCCATTGCCAAGCGCAATAAAACTGTATTTTCTACTCTGATCACACCATTGTTTTAGTCCGTTCAAAAACCCATTAAGAAAAACCACCTTCTTAACGATTTCACTATTCCGCGAAAACACTGATTACTCACGAAATTATCCTATTACAATTTTTGGTCATATACAGGGCGATGAAAATCTATAATTTCGTGGTCTTTGATATAAATTTATTTACTACATTTTTCCCACAAAACAATTATACAACAGTACATATTTACATTTAAATATTTTCACTAGATGAAGTAGATACTACGAGTAAAGTAGGTAGATGACTTGATCATATATTAGATACTGTTTAAATATCCATTTCCTTTTAATTTATGTCTCATCGCATCGTGTATTTAAATTTTTTCATGATTCAAGCCCGCAATTATTTGATATTTTAAACGTTAATTAACTCTGTAACTGCTAACCGGCAATTATCGACAATAATTTATGACAAATTAAATGTTACTTAGACAATAATGTTCATTGTTAACATATAAACATCCCACACCTGTCTTTAAATTACAAATTAAAATCATCCCATCAAGTTTGAAGTACCTAGATATTATATAATGGAGTAGGTACTATTAGAAATAATATCGTAAGAAAAATATATTTTATAAAAATAAAGACAATACTAAGAGTCTACGTTATTGGTGAACATAAATACGTCATTATAAGCATACCATACGCTATCAGTATTAATATTGACAGAATATTGTTGACCCTAGAATCTACAACCACAAGGTGAAATTAGTGGAACGATTTTCACAATGTGAAGTCTCCGTGGCAACTCAAACTCAAAGTATTCCCTCAATACTGTGGGCGTGGTCGGTCTACTGATGGAATACTGACGGTTTGAGGGATGTACTGGTAGAATCTTATCAGTATAGAGCCACGGTACCATGGAAACATCAGAAACATCTATCTCTATGGAACAGAATTGAGAGGAAGCTGTTGAAAAAACTTAAAAAGTTAATTATTGAATAGATATATACATACGGCGAACTCCAAGTGTTATGGAATAGTTCATTGTAAGAATATAGTGACCGTGACAAGAAAAGGGCTGCTTATGTTGAGTTATGGAAAGTTTACAAAAAAATAACAAGAAATAAAAGAAAACTTTATATTATAAATCAACCTTTGTACACCGATACGTAAATTTGTATTAACAACTGAATTATTACTAGGTCAATATTTGACCCAGGCAGTCTAATGTGAAAGTGCATTAACATGCAAGGAAAAATTAAAATTTCTTATCAATAAAATAATATGATTAAGCTATAAATAATTAGTTGATAAAACCATTTTAATTGAACAAAAATATTTTAAAAAATTGTTGACTTGAAAGGATAATGTAAATTTAATATGTGGAGTTTTTTTTTTAATTTTTTTAACATGTAATTTGTAGGGGTGTGAGGCAATCATGGAAATTATATTATGTAACTGGTTTGAATCGAAAATCATTGTCTTTTGACGACAAGACATCATATAGACAGTTAAATCAATTATTGAATGATTCATTACCTGAATATTAAAATTCTAATCTAGATTGGAAGAAATCATGACAAAAAAAAAATAAAAATTTTTCAATCATAATCTGAGACAATACGAAAGTTAGTGTAGTTTTAGATAGCACAGCTTTATCTTAGGAAAGGAAAAATTGGATCTGGTGGTAGTCAAATGAAGTTCAAGAAAAGTTAAAGGAGAAGAGAAGACTTATTATAAAGGGCGATAATCATATACATAAACAGATCTATAATATAATATCTAAGATCACAGATCTAAGTCTCTAGGATCAAAAAGAAAGCCAAAGTAACAGTAGCAGCAGCTATAGCATAAGCGTATACAAATCTATACGATCAACCTGATACTAGAGAAGGTGAAGTAAAGATATATACAGGGCGAGTCATGAGGGATATGTATTAATTCTAACTCATATATACATAAGCTCTTATGGAAAATAACAAATGGCCATTAACACGTATCTGCTGACATTATTCATTGAGGGATCATCCTCTCAATGGCAACTAGCATGCTTATTAAGAAGGAAACTCAACAGAAACAGCACTGAACGAAATAGTTCAGAAAATCAGTCACTCCATTAACAATGGAAATAATGGAGAGATTGCATTAGTCGTCTTTCTAGATATATAAGGCGCATTTAATAATGCACTACCACCAAATTCTCTTTATGATACAGCAGCAAAATGGATATCCGCTACCGTATGCAACTGGATCAAAGCAATGCTGGAAGATGGCTGATTCTAAGAGACCTGTAAGTAGAGGAGATTTTGGCCAAGACAGCTAAGAGGTGCTTACAGAAATAGGAAATATGGAAATATGGAAATAGGAAAATATGGTAATGTTCTATTCAGCAAACTGCAAATAACATTAAATTTCCTTACTAGACGGTGTGTCAGAAAAGACATTTAAATATACAAATTATAAAAAGTATTCACATGCTTCGGAACTTTTGATAAATACTGGTATTGACCATATATAGAGGATAAGTATGAGGTTTAACCTTGAATACCCTTAACTCTGAGTTATATTTCATTCCTCATGGATATCTCTCCTGCCTAAGTCATAAGAGTATCCAAAAGAACTTTAATCTGTTTTAGATTTTCGCATTTTCTTTAAATATCCATTTTAAAGAAAACAATATAATCATTAAACTAGTTAAGTTATGTAAACTCATCATGTACTGTCCGTACTAACCGTCTGTCAGCCCCTAGTCAATAAACAAGGCGCCAGACCTGTAACGGTATACCTTCCGCACCGTTCTGGAAGTTTATACGGAACGAGTTTTACCTCCAGATTCTTCGCAGAACGTGTTTATTTATTGGAGACTCGATCTACCGTTTTCTAGAACAGGATAGGATAGGACTACTATAAATAAGAGAACTTGTGTTGAACGGACTCAGTCATAATTTCGACATAAAGAACGCGTTATAAATTGTATAAAATAAATTGTAGATATAAATTATATGTTTATAATTATATGCTTTAGTGTGTAAATAAGTTAAAAATAAAGCCTATAAATTAAGTGTTAGTTAATAAATAAAGTCGTAACATTACTACAGTAAGCATCAAAATTAACGCACCACCTTGAAAATGGGACATTTTTGATGTCTCGTATTTCCTAAACCTGTTGTCCGATTTTAGTGATTTTTTTAATATATTATAGTTTTATTCTTCAAGAGTATCGGTGTAACAATAATGTTGCTAAACAGATAAGTGTCATTATATACCGGGTGTAGCAATGATGTGTGTTATTTCCTCAAAGTTTAGAACACCCTGTGGAATATTCTAGATTCTAGCGTATATAAAATATTGAAATTAAAACTCAGCTGTAGCCGTAGGCTTTCTTACCATTTTGCTTTTTGATTCATTTGCTTACGTTGGATAATTAAAAATTTAATTACTTTAACAACTAGCAACGTTCTTCATCAATATAGGGTGTTTCTAAATAAGTGCGACAAACTTTAAGGGGTAATTCTGCATGAAAAATAATGACCGTTTGATCTATAAACATATGTCCGCAAATGCTTCGTTTCCGAGGTACGGGATGTTGAATTTTTTCTTACAAACTGACGATTTATTTATTGCTCTAAAACCGGTTGAGATATGCAAATGAAATTTGGTAGGTTTTAAGAGGTAGTTATTGCGCATTTTTGGCATACAATTAAGAATTTTATATTCACCATTGGCGTGCATACGGGTCATATTACCCGTATGCACGCCAATGGTGAATATAAAATTCTTAATTGTATGTTAAAAAATGCTCAATAACTTCCTCTTATGGCTAAATGGGCATAGCTCCCAAGGGCCAAAAAAAAAACTTCCTCTTAAAACCTACCAAATTTCATTTGCATATCTCAACCGGTTTTAGAGCAATGAATAAATCGTCAGTGTGTAAAAAAAATTCAACATCCCGTATCTTGGAAACGAAGCCTTTGCGGACATATGTTTATAGAGTAAACGGTTATTATTTTTTTCATGCAGAATTACCCCTTAAAGTTTGTCGCACTTATTTAGAAACACACTGTATTGATGAAGAAAGTTGCTAGTTGTTAAAGTACCTAACTTTTTATTATCCAACATAAGCTAATGAATCAAAAAACAAAATCTTAAGAAAACCTAAGGCTACAGTTGAGTTTTAGTTTCAATATTTTATATACGCTAGAATATTCCACAGGGTGTTCCGAACTTTGAGGAAAAATCACACTATCATTGTTACATCCGGTATACAATGATACTTATCTGTTTAGCAAGAATATTATTACGTTGATATTCTTGAAGAATAAAGCTACAACATATTAAAAAACTCACCAAAATCCAATAACTGGTTTAGGAAATACGAGACATCAAAATGTCCCATTTTTAAGGTGGTGCGTTAATTTTGATGCTTAGTGTATTTTGTAGAACTGGCTAAACTCCTAACCAAAGAAATTTTTAATACATATGTATACAATGTATAATGTATATGATACATACATAGTCTGCAAGAGTTACGATTAGTCTATTTTTTTGTTTTAGCAAATGTCAATATTGAAATAGATTACGAGAGAAAGGTATATTGATTCAGATATATTTATCGCAATGGATTTAATATATCATTAGACTAAATTGAACTTTTTTTTTCAATTGAAATTGAAAGTTTTAGAAAATCAGTATCGGCATTTAGTTAGATATCATAAATATTTAACAACTTTTTTTCGCAAGGTTTTAATATTACATGGTATTAATAAACTGACTTAATATTATAAGTGGCCATTTAGATCAAAATAACCCAGTTAACATACAACAATGTAGTAGTGTTTTTTGGTATCATAAATATTTAACAATTATTTTTCGCAAGGTTTTAATATTAAATGGTTTTAATAAACTGACTTAATACTATAAGTGGCCATTTAGATCAAAATAACCCAATTAACATACAACAATGTATGTAGTAGTGTTGTTTTTTTTGTTGAGTAATACGAATAAGCGGCATATGTGGGTTGCCTATTAATACGAACATGTAATATTCTGAGAAAATAATACTATTATCTTGAGTCAAAAATGACAATTTTTCGTCCTCGATCTAGCAACAGGTATAGAAATGGTTGTCTTGTGGTTATGATTGATAGCGACACCGAATGTCTGACTAGATATTCGCCTGTAATATCAAATAGCATATGTACATTTTTTTGGAACAGGAGTAGAAAACCTTGTGGTTTTCCTCTCACAATTCTGTTTGTGTCAAAGAATAAAGAATTTTCATTTTGAAAAGTGACCACACACAAAATATGTACCTAATTAAAAATATTAACACATCATATTAGTAAAGCTTTAAGCACCTTGTGGAAAATAGCAGATATTGGGCATTCTACTCTTCATCTCCGCGACGGAGGCTGGCAATCATCATAGCTATTCGGACTTCTCTTTGGTTGGGCAGCCACGATATCCTGTGTCTCCCTATGATTCTTTTTCCTTGAATCTTTCCCTGCATAATCAGTTGGAGCAAGTTGTATCTCTGTCCACGTGTAATATGTCCCAGATATTTTAATTTTCTTGTTTTGATGGTATTTAAGATTTCCATTTCTTTATTCATGTTTGCTAGAATCTATTTGTTCGTGACGTGTTCTGTCCACGATATTTTTAGAATTCCTCTGTACACCCACAACTCGAATGATTCTAGTTTTTTCATTGATGCCGCATTCAAGGTCCAAGCTTCCATTCCATAAAACAAAACCAAATTGCGTCTCATAATGTATATGTCCAGTTTAGGATATACTCCCATATTTCTTTTGATCTATACTATAGCTTTTATTATCTCACTTTTCAATATCTTTGGTCTATTCAGGTCAAGAGTATTCTATACATGATGATACCTAGAGTTAGGCAAATATGCAAATTGCATATTTTGCATATTATCCATAAAAATGCAAAAATGTCAAATTTTGCATATTTTTACAAAAGTGTGCATAAAATGCATATAACTTCAAATTTTAGTTGTAACCATAGATACTCATGAAATAAATCAACAAATAGCTTGAAAATACCAATGTATTTTTTTTGTATTAATACTTTATCGATATTTTATATATTGTATATATATAAAATTTATATTTTAATTATAATTGTATACCAATTTAATTTTGGTTCAATATCTCTTGATATTATGTTTTGTTCTTTGATATTACAAAATCTCTATCTATGGATATGGATAAAATTTACTACTCAATCTGTGGTAAAACCGGAGGTACTACGTTTTATGTGTTACTTTATTTTATGTGAAAATATTTTTATTACGTGCCGACACAAGGCTAGTGCGCAATAAATTGATGTATTTTTTCTCATGCATTTTTTAAATATTTTGTGATAAAAAATAGGACCTTAAAAATTCAGAGCATTCAATAGTGTACTGAAAGGTCGTATAACATTTTTTTTTACACGGTGGCATTAGTTTGTCTTCATTTGAACAAAAACATATATTTTATATTGGACTTAATTAAGTGCTTTTAATTTATGCTCATAGCATTTTTTCTTAGGTAAACATGAAAACCAAGAGTCTTTTTTAAATCTTTGGGGATATTCCGTCTTTCACAGTCATATCTTGATATTTTCAAGACTTCTACACCGATTCTTATTGATAGGTATATTTAAATATTTTAAATGTTATGCAAATAGTTCCTTACCAGGTTTTTTCATAGGTAGTTCAGGTACTAGGTGGAACATTTTACGAACCATTTAATTTAAAACCAAATATCGTAAATTTGAAAAATTCCCTAGTTATATCAGTTTATGTAGAAACAAGTTTTTCCATTTACAAATACATGTACTCAGAAGCCATGTTTTGTTAAAAATAATTTAATAAGTTATATCATTTATTTGTTAAAATACTTCAATATTTAATTACCTAAACTCCGTTTGTAAAATAAATAAAAATATTAATTGCAGTAAAACCTCGATAGAATGGACCTCAATTTAACGGATTTCGGATATAACGAAAAAAAAAAAAAAAATAATAATCCGATCAAATGTTTCAAAAAATTGAATGCAAAAAAATATGAAAAATCGAATTCTGGAAGAAAAATCAGCAAGGACAGGACATAGAATCCATCGGCACTGCTAACACAATGGATTGTATGGATTGACTGATATACAGTTGTATTTGTTGGCAAATCTCGTACACCTAGACTTATCAAAGATAGTATTATAATGCATCATCTGCCCGTTTCATATTATACCTCTAATTAGGTATGGTTTACCACAGATATTTTCAAAAATGGTTTTTTAAAGGATTTGTACCTTCATCTGCAGTGAGAAAATCTCAAGAGAAGAAACTGGCAATTGGCAATACCGCCAAACTGGAAATGTTGATTGATTCCTGCTCATTCCCCTGAAAATATTCTATGTTCATCCCCTGAAAATATTCTATGTTCAGGAGATGGCAATTTTAATTGTATATTTTGCCAAAAGATACATCGCTTATTCAACTCATGGATCAGTGAATAATTTTTGCAACCAAACGAGTATATTGCAGAAAGTTTTTAGAAACAAATTTTGATTGATTTTGAACCCATTTTTATATAACGGACTTTCGGGTTTAACGGACATCGCATCCCCCCAATTAGTCCGTTATATCGAGGTTTTACTATTCTATAAAATATGAAGATATTTTAATTATTCCTGTAAATAAAACGGATACTACTTTCTGAGTTGTTTATATATTTTTTTATTACATGCATATTTTCTAGATAAACATGCATATTTTTATGTAAAATACTGCATATTTATGCGCATATTTCATACATTTTTATTTGCATGTTTGCCTGACTCTAATGATACCTTAAAGAAATTTGTTATGAAAAGTCTGTAACTGTTCTTTATATTATACAAAAGTTTGTTGTTCTCGTCTATTAACCAACCAAATTTTCTTCGTTCTAGCTCTTCTATCTTTTGACATTTTTCCTATAATAAGGCATTTCTCTTTAACCTCTTTTACCTCTCTGCTGATATTTCTATCTAGCTCTTTATATCGTTCGGGATGATCCTTATTATTATTATTGTTATGAATACGGTAACACTGAACGAAAATAATAATGGCACATTTGGTGGATGTTCAACGAATTTACTAGGAAAAGATCTAAGACCAAAAGTCTTTTAATTCGTTTCAATTAAATATTCTTAGTAAATTGATTAGGTACATACTTTCAAAAATTGTGAAAATAAAATGCTTATTTAACAAGATTTTTAGCTGGGTCAATAAAGAGTCATGTAGTATAACAAAGAGAAAACAAAGCATCCGTAACATTCACAGTCGCGTCCACTTAATTTTCGTTTACTTTATTCCTATAATAAGAGTCACAGACAGCGATAGTCGTAATGTGCATGTGTATGGCCGGCTTTAGACGATTTGCACACAGAGAGTGTTAGCCAAAGTAAACATTATCTGATAGTGGCTATGGATAGTCCAGCAGTTGCAGTTGCATTGCACAATGTCTGTCCTGTCGTTTCGAAGCGAATGCAAGCTAATACAGTGCAGGCATTTCATTTGCATTTATATTATACATACATGCAGTTATCGTGTAACGAACATTTGTTTTCGGTTAATAAGAACTATTTACATTAAACAACTCTTGTTTGTACATTAACATCGGTAATTAGACAATATATATTGTTATGATCTACTTTTTATTACTTTTATATCAATTAGTCTTTATTTGATTACTCCAATTAATTATTTAATCAATTATCCAATTGTCACAAATCATATAAAAAATTTTTAAAAAAATCTCAGGGTGCCTTTTTATAATACAAAAAAGTTATCTAAATTATCTTATGTTATACTTATCTTCTCTCGTGGTTTCAGTATCTCTTAGTTGGTTCTAATCGGGAAAAAATATTAGGAAAAGGAATTAAATAGAAATATAAAATAAGCATACAGAATTGTCTTTTATTATCAAAATCAATACTCTAAAAATTGATCAAATTAAAACCTGTGGACACAGCTGTCCGAATGAAATTTTTACCACTTAAATTTATTCTAGTTCAAATAACAATTTATCGGTTTGTTCCCGATGACTTTGATAAAACAAGCTAAACAAACAAATTTAGGTATTCGCAAAATTACTTATACTTCCTGTTTAAGTTTTGAAATATTGGAATCTTAATTCATATGCTTTTACTCAAAATTTTAGTTTCCGAACATAAAAATATCTTTCACATAAATTGACTGACCTTTTGCTTCACTCACACTGACGTCTTCTCTTGACCCAAAACAGCTCTCCCTTGTTGACTATGTTAGGCTACCCATCAAAGCCCTCTCCGTTCTCAAGTTTCAATCTAGCAGCACACCAGCACCAATTCTCCAACAGAAACAACGAGCCAGGCCTCTTTTAACCAGTACTCGATTCAAACAACTCCAAAAATTCTCTCCTCTCCTTCTCACAATAATACAGAATCAAAGAGCTATTTCGTCTCAATTTGATCTGTCTCTCGTTCCACTTTTCAGCTCTATCCTCCACTATCAAACAACCATTGGTACTTGCTTTCTAACTATCCACGAAAACGTTTATTGCTCTTCAGCGATGCCAAATAAATAATAATATTTTTTTTCTCAGACTGTCTCAACTTTCACGCTTCTCTTTCCCTATTCCAACTTGCCTAGCCAATCAGAAACATTTATCTCCCCACCTTCCTCTCTTTTCATTCGAAAACAAACAGTCATTCTTTCAAAAATATTCCTACCATCATAATAATTACTTTCGGGGAATTCTACAACATTTACTCGGGGTTAAACAAAAAGAGATTAAAATTCCAAACTTTCTTTTAAGCTATTTTTCTAGAAACTAATAATTACCTCTACCTGTAGATTCTATCTTTCCCGTAATAAACAATCTTTTTACATTATAATCCTAAATAAATCTTCCTTTCACTTTAATTATTCACAAAAGTCTTTAAATCTTCATCGAAAAACTCATTAAAGGAGAAACCCACTTACATGCTCGCTAACTTCTAATAAATATTTACAAATCAATATACAGGGTGGATCAAATTTATGTGCCCGTGTTATATAAAAAATAAATTTTTTATTCTATCTTTGATTGATAATTTGAAACACAATAATATATATAAATATATACACTCAATTAAACTTATATGGATTTATCTGATATTTTTTATTATTTTAAGCGAATTAAAGCTAAATTTAATTTTCTTTCATTGCACATCTCGGGAGCCTAACTACAGGTTATAGTACCAAATCAATATACCCTCGAGCTATTAAAGTTGGTTCAATGAAAATTAAAAGATTTTTTGTACTGATCATAATTTCTCCCCAGAACATGGCTCTTCCTCTTATATTTGTGAACAAATCTGCCAGTTTCCGTTCTTGCTTGTCTTAATCGCCCTCTAAGTACACGAATTCGTTAATCATCTGATTTTACATAAATATCCTACTTTCGTTTGAAAATAGCACACTTTTTTCAATTTCCAGTGTTGGTGTTGAAGACACCAATTTACGTGATCAATCTTGTGCTACCTGGTTAAATTGGGATCCCATAACTTTCTCTTGATATATAGTTCTTGGGCACGGCAACTCTTGTTCTTATCGGTACAACTAAAATACTTACAACTATATCTTCCAAAAGCTGCAGATTTCATATACATAGTGATTCCATATAAGTTTTGTTGAGTATATGTGTATAATAGGCATTATAAATAAATACCTTTTCCGCCTTAGTTATGGCTCTTCCTTAAATGATCTATCTAATGGTGACCAACTCAGATCCATTTATAATAATGGTATTATATTAACAGTACAGTTCTGCAGACTACTAAAACATGGGACTCCAACTAACCACTATTCCTCTTTATCATATATTCCTTAACTTACTGAAAAACTTATTAAATTGTATAACCATCCATAATAATATCCATGTGGATATCGCTATTAGAAATGACAAAGCAGTTAGAAATCTATTCTGTAAAACTAAAATACCTTTGTCCCCTCTGAAATAAATGAATGCTAGTTGTCACATACCTAGTGCTGAATGTAACTCATGTTATATAGGTCAAACTAGACGTTCACTTAAAGGTAGACTAATTTCCCACCTGAGTGATCTAAATTTGTCTAGGTATTCTTGTACCCTTGCTAAGATGGACTTATGTTTTACTTATTCAAAAATACTACATACATTATATTTCTTTTCAATACTTTTAGAAAAATTAAGTAAAACCGTAAAGATATTAAGTAAAAGTAGAGTTCACAACTCCAAATTTTTTTTGAGTATTGAGTCCAAGATATTATCTTTAAATAGTGCTCTCATATTTACCTCTTACCTAAAATACATCATACCTATAATATCATCAACATAAGCAAAGTGCTACAGATTGATTAAGCTACACATATTTATAACCTGAATAGGACCTGCTTTCTGTATATGGACAAGAGATACCTGCAGCAAACAGAACTAACCATTTTATATATGTTTGTTATCTGAATCGAATGTCTCGTTTGTATTCTATAATACTGAAAGAAAGTACTTTTCTTCTTCTTCTTCTTCTTCTTCTTCCTTCTTGTATGTAGGCTTTAAAGCCTGTTTCTTCTTCAATATTAGCCTCCTAAATTTTTTAAGTTATCGAACCACATTTTCTTGGTCTGCCAATACTTCTTCGTCCATTTGGTGACTTATCTCGTGCTATTCGTACTATCCTATTCTCTGACATTCTACTCCTGTTTCCGTTTTGTCACCCGTCCATTTATGTCTTCTACATCGCATGATTTTCTTATATTTTCACTTCTCTCCCTTTCCAACAGACTTTTCCCTGATATTCGTCGGAGTATTTTCATCTCTGTTGTTTCTAGTAGTCGTCTCATTTTAGATGTGTCATGTCTTGCCTCCGCCGTGTGTGTCAATGTAGGTCTAATTGCTGCTTTATATATTCTTGCTTTTGTGTCTTGTGTTAGGTGTTTGTTCTTCCAGATTGTGTCATTAAGGAAGAAAGTACTCTGCAAATAAAATAAAACAAGGAAGTACAGCTTTAGATTTAAGACATAAAATAAAAATACTTTGATTAAAATTGCCACTTATTTATATACCTTTTTTTATAACAAACTCATTTCATATTTCCATTGATTCGTGCCGATAACATTGCAGAACGTGCATCTAGTTACACTGTGTTTTTTCCAATTATTTCCTTATAATAAAATGGTCTGTTTAATGATTAATTTTATTTATATATCCGCTTAGTCTCAGCAACAAACTAAATGGAAATCAACATTTAATAGACCAGGGCATTTAGCACAAAATAAATCTACTTTTAAATACAGCACCTAGAGACTTGCAACATTTTGCATTGTGTTCAAGATGATGTCATCAAAAAAGCCTACTATAGAAAAATGTGTGGAAATGCATAGTTGCATTTTAAATAATTGGGCGCATAAAATGCACCCAAAAGTGCATAACCATATCAATCTGAACGTCATCTCAAGTTTCGAGGGTTTTCGGCCCTAATTTTTCGGCATTAATTCAATGCCGAAAACCCTCGGAAATCTAGAAGATGACGTGTCTTAGCAGCGACACTGGACACCAGGTGCTCCGGACACCAGGTCGGTTCGGATGTATTAAGGGACATCCCCAAAGGGCATGCAAATTGGCCGTATCCATCATTGAGTGTCAATTTGTCATTCTCTTGAATCTCTTGCTAGCCAACTCCATTCAGTTTGCCTCTGTCTATTCATACTTCTAATATCAGTTTATCTCATCCTTTCATCTTTTCATTTCCCCCACATAATACTACGGAAAAGTAGTATTTTGTTACATCAGCTTCTCTAGTAGAAGCCACTCTACATATTTTTGTTACTTGTGCTTCTCAACGTAGAAGCCTTTATTCATTTTGATACACTTAGAATCGTTTTCTTTTTCTTACTTCTGTTGGAGTTTATCATTCTAAAATCAACAAGAAAATTCCAAAAACGTCTGTGGTTGGTCTGTGTCCATTGAACTGGCAAGAACCACACGTTATTATCGAGCAGTGAATCATGTTGCCCTTTGATCACTAAATTTATCTTTTAACATCGATTTAGAGTCGCTACTAACATCAGATTTTCAACATGTAAATCATATTTCTCGATGTCACCTATTTTATAAGGTTGCTAGTTTCATCTACTAAGCAGAACGCACTGAAGATGATCTGATCTAGATCGAAAACGTTTTGCGAATCCTTTTATATGACTTTTTAATAGTTTTTCAATAAACTTATTATACCATTGTACAAACGAAGTTTTTACTTGTTCTGTATGATTTATCATTCTCTTTACTTTCACTCTAACAGAAGTTCTCTATATTGTTACATTGGAATTGGGGGACATGTTCAGCGACCCTAACAAAATCTGGCACTTAATGGACTTATTTTGACATAAAAAAGATCACCATCTCCATATAGCAATTTCAGCATCCTTATGCCTCATCGGTGAAGCTCAGAAGTCTCAACTCTGAAGGAAATACAAACAATTCTGCCAATTTAAGGCAAACCATCGCAATGCAATGAACCCACCTCTGAGACGCAATTCAGCGACATCTTTCGTATTACGAGGAAAACAACGAAAAGCCCCAGATGCAAAGTTTACTACCTTTTAAACAATTAGAATAATTGAAATAAAAATATAATAAACAATATTTTAAATCCAAGACTTTTCGTTAATAAACTGCTTTCTGGCTGCATCCCATATCTCCGGATTTTACAATATATAATCACAAGAGACGACGAAAGTAGGAGAAAGCAAATAGAGGACGCTTAGGCCACGCATTTACCTTCCCTTCGTCAAGGAAAAGGACCGAAAGACAGTTTCTAAATACTCAAACTGAGTAAAAATGAAAAAGATAAAAAAGATCAAGGCAGGTTTTGTTTATATTTGATTCAGAGTTGGACCACCATCTCCATATAGCTATTTCAGCATCCTTATGCCTCATCGGTGAAGCTCAGAAGTCTTAACTCTGAAGGGAAATACAAACAATAGGGATGTTCACTAATTTTTAAATATAGTTAAATTCAATAGATTACAAGGTATATAAAAACGTAACAATCATAAAACTGTTTAAAAATGTATATTTTTTAAGATAAATGAGTTCATAATGTTGATTTTCTTGGAGGCTAGAAAAACGGTACCCTGCAGCGAGGCTACGGTCTGTGACGTCAGCAGTCGTAACGTCTTTGATCGACGACTAGTTTTGTATACTTATTTACTCAGTGTATTTGAATGTGCGCAGTTTTTTACGTATTTAATTATTAAAAATAAAGCCAAATAAGTGGTGTTTTGTTCCTGGGTGTGTAAATACATCAAAAAACAGTTCTGACAAGATTTTTATTACCGTTCCAACCAATTTAAAACAGAAAAAGAAATGGTTTGTTGCAGCTAGAACTTAAAATAACTAACTTAAAGAACTAACTTAATAAAATAAACATTATAGAAGTTTTCCAGAGACTTTCAGCCCTTGGTAATAATGTAATTGTTCTTTCTGCATTTACATTTTTCAAAAATACTTATTATTAGTTTTCTCAGGATTCGAAAAAAATGAATGAATTTAAATAGCATTGGACCAAGATTTTGCACCTACCCCCTTAAAGAGTAAATGAAAAAGTTTCGGGACCTCAAATTTGTATTCCTTAAACTGGGATATTCCTAAAAACGGGATTCTAATAATACATACAGTAAAAGTAAATCTTGAAATAACTACATGTGGATGTAGGTGTGACTTTATGTTATATTAAAATCATTAATAATTTAGTGAAAAGATTGGTTGAAATGAAAATGTATAATAGCCAAGTTCAAAAATATTTTTTACCTTGGAACAGTTGTTAACTCGAAATACGAAACAACCGAAATAAGATCTAGAGTTGAAAAGGACCTAGCAGCATTTAACAACATGCATGAGAAATATTTTCACCCATTGCGACATAATATCTCTCCCACTAAAAATGCGGCTGCTAAAATGTTATTATTTCCGGTCTTGCTATATGGCGCAGAGGCCTGGACAATAATGGAAACATTAATGAAAAAGCTAGAGGCATTCGAGATGTGGGTGTACCCACGTATCCTCAAAATATCCTGGGCGACCCACACCAACGTACAGGTATTGCGTCGAATGGGAAAACATAAAGAAATCTCTTTTGCAATTAAGAAACGAAATCTTAAATATTTCGGTCATATCATGAGGCATGATAAATATCGTATACTCCAACTGATAACGCAAGGTAAAATAGAGAGCAAACGCAGACCCGGAAGAAAAGACACTCATGACTTAAAAACTTACGCCAATTATTTGGACAAAAATCGATCGAGTTATTCAGAAACACCTCAAATGAAATTAAAATTGCAATGATGATAGCTAACGTCCACAACAGACAAGGCACATGAAGAAGAAAAAAATATTTTTAATACACCTAACCAAGGTAAACGAATAACCAGCCAATGTATGTATTCAATATGCATGAGTACAATGCATGCATACAACTTTCTCTATTTTTTTTTGTAGAAGATTAAGCATTTATTTTTTTAGCTTAAAGAAGACATGGAAAATTATATGGAATATACACTCAGTAAAGCTGTGGTAGATTTATTTTTTTACAAGATGCCAATAAATCATACACCATTGTTACATCTACACTACAGTCGGTAGTTTATACGAATCGGCTTTCTGAAAACTTTCTTCCATTTTATTTGTTTATTTTTGTAAAACCCAAAATATGTTCTTACAAACAGTCTATCCACTTTAAACTAAACAAATTCACTATAAAACTCCACTTTAACCCTGATAAAACAAGAAGAGAACAAAATAAAATGACCTGAAACGTCAAACAGCAAACAGGTAAACAGTAGCTTTGTTCCAGCAGAATGTTGAACCGATGTTGAACTGATTCAGGATCGTACTGAGCGTGCGCTTTACATAAAACGCGTACGGTTTTATGTAAAGCGCACGCTCAGTACGATTCTGAATCAGTTCAAAATTCTGCTGGAACAAAGCTAGTAACACCATGAGAATGGCGCGCGCTTGGGGTATGCAACTAGTGACGTCAGGCCAATAGAGAAGGGTTCTTGAAATTTAAAATAATGCTAGATTTCTAATAAAGATTTTTTATAGAAAGGCTTTTTCAATTTTGTTGAAATTTTGGACAATTATTCCTAGGGTGTTTCTTAATCATTTTACATGTTTGAAATGACTTTTTAATTTTTTGTGAACATCCCTATTCTGCCAATTTAAGGCAAACCATCGCAATGCAATGAACCCACCTCTGAGACGCAATTCAGCGACATCTCTCGTATTACGAGGAAAACAACGAAAAGCCCCAGATGCAAAGTTTACTACCTTTTAAACAATTAGAATAATTGAAATATTATTTATTAATTTATTAATTATTATTTTGACATGCTTATGCAGCTTTGGATGCATTTTATGCAAATTAAAATGCAATTATGGATTTCCAGCCATTTTTGTATAGTATAATTTTTCCTGGCATTATCCTGAACGCAATGCAAAAAGTTGCAAGTCTCTAGGTGCTGTATTTAAAAATCTATTTATTTTAATGTTTTTAGTGCTAAATGCCCTGGTCTAAAAATACATAAGAAGATTATGGTACAATAAAAACGGTATTATTGATCAGCTCTAGACGAGTTCATTAAACCATTTTTGCTGTTTATTATAATTACTTGCAGTCACAGATGACTACACTTTGCATAAATTAGCGTATATGGCAAAAAGCGTCTAATACTTGCGTGTATTCGGATTTAGCAGGAACTGGTGTGTTTTTGCAGTGAAGTTAGGTAATAACGTACATAAGGCTCCAGAAGCCAGTGAAGGGTATACTTTCTTGCGACATATTTAATAGAAAATTAAGTCAGCTTTGAGGCGACAATGTTGTTGAGTTATGTAAGATGTGGTACATATAATTATTGACTTATTTCTTTTTTTTTATAAACGGTAATTAAATGAGTTATTTATTTTGTTTGTTTTTAAATATATCAGGAAAATTCAAAAACCAAAATGTTCAGAAAACATAAGATTCTATTATAGGTCTGGATCCCGCGTATGAAAAAAAAGTTGATTAATAGCAAGCTGAAAATTTGGTAATAGATTAAGGTCGTCTTGTCGGATAAACTTTGATATATGGGAACACTGTAACAGGGGAAGTTTTAATTGTGGAACAGGTTAAAAATTTGGAACGGTCAGACCACGAAAACGGCACATTTATTTTGTCCGACAAAACAGACATAAACTCTCCGAACAGAGATTAAACTCTCATGCCAAAATCAGACTGCTATTTATCACCTGTCATACTTCCTGTCATTTGAAATATTCTACATGTTCCACTCATTAAAACGCCCATTTGGTGATAAATAGCAGTCTGATTTTTGCATGAGAGTTTAATCTCTGTTCGGAGTGTTTAAGTCTGTTCTGTCGGACAAAATAAGTGTGCCGTTTTTGTGGTCTGACCGTTCCAAATTTTTAACTTGTTCCACAATTAAAACTGCCCCTGTTCCAGTGTTCCCATATATCAAAGTTTATCCGACTAGACACCCTTAAGCTATTAACAAATTTGCAGCTTGCTATTAATCAACTTTTTTTTCATACGCGGAATACAGACCTATTACTATTTCGATGAATAATAAAAAAAATTAGCGGAATTCGTTAATCCGTTCACGAGAAAATCAACTTTTAAAATGAGCATAATTTTTGGTGGAAAAATTTTTGCGGTTAAGTTTATATGTTATATTATATAATACACTTCTCCAAGAAATCAACGCACCACTAAATGACATTGGTCATTTTTAATGTCTCGAATTTCCTAAACCTCTTTTCCGATTTAAGTAATTTTTTAACATGTCTTATTCTTTAACAATATCGCTGTAATAATATTGTTGCTAAACAGGTAAATTGTCATTGTATACCGGGTGTATCAATCAAACTCTGATTTTTTCTACAAGTTTGCGTCACCCTGTGGAATATTCTAGCATTATTTATAAAATACTGAAATTAAAACCCAACTCTAATCGCATGTTTTCTCAACATTCTGTTTTTTGATTAATTCGCTTATTCCAGGGTGTTTTTAAATAAGTTTGGCAAACTTACAGGGGTAATTCTGATGACAGTTTGCTTAATACACCTATGTCCGCAAATGCTTCGTTTCCGAGACAAATTTCGTGTTGAAATTTTTCTTACAAACTGACGATTTATTTATTGCTCTAAAACTGGTTGAGATATGCAAATGAAATTTGGTGAGTTTTAAAAGATAGTTGTTGTGCATTTTTTGACATACAATTAAGAATTTTATGTTCACCATTGGAGCACATAAGGGTCATATTACCCGTAGGCGCGCCTATGGTGAATATTAACTTTCTAGTTGTATATCAAAAAATGCGAAATAACTACCTCTTAAAACACACCAAATTTCACTTGCATATCTTAACTGGTTTTATAAAGAAAGAGGATACTATATAAAAATGAAAGGAGAAGAGGATGAATACAAATTTAAGGAAGTATCAGAATTCGAATACCTGGGAGTGACTGTAACTAATACTGGAAGTGAAGAAAAAAAATAGATAAAAATTATTAAAGGGAAGTCGAGTTGTGGTTTCCTTAAACACGGTATTAAAAACAAAAAATGTATCAAGAAGCGCAAAAATCGAAATATATGAAACGATAATACGACCCACAGTGTTGTATGCGAGAGAAACGTGGGTAATGAACCAACAAGAGGAGAAAAAGATACAGATATGGGAAAGGAAGGTCCTGAGAAAGATTTTTGGAGTTAAGGTCCTTTTCATGAGCATTTTTCAGTGCGTCACAAATGATAGAAAAAAAAGGTAAGTCCGTTATAATACACATTTATGACATTTATTCTAACATGACATTTTAGTTAGGTCTGACAGTTGTCACATTTTATTTGCAATTTGGCATAAAAACAAATCAATTGTGTTTATTGCATTTATAAAATGGTATTTTCTTTGATTTGCACAGTCTTATAAATTGTACAGATTATATTCGTAGTTATATTGATTATATAATTCGTAAATAATTTTTTCTTCGATTATAGCGCCATCTATTGACAACTAGAATAACTGAATAGAGGATAGAGGACTGGAGAAAAAGAGTGCAGAGGACCGAAAAGAATGGAGAAATATTATTCAGAAATTAGAAGCCCTAGGCCTACAAGGCCTGTAGCGCTGTTGTATATACAGGGTGGTTCACCTTATTCGCCTCGGTCTCTGTACGGAAAACCACTTGATATTTTAAAAAAATTTCTTTACAAAAATATACAGGGCCTTTAATACTACAACCTAAAAATAATGTGAATTATACAGGGTGCTCCAAAAAAGAGTGGTATATCAAAGTTATATTTTTTCTTATGGAATGCACTATATCTGATAACATTACTGAATTGACCTTAAAAAATAAGCTATACTTTTATAAGGGTTCCCTATACCTAAATACAGGGTGTTTTGATTTATTTCGATTTTTATGAAAATGTAAGGTTTTAGAAAAAATAAATATCTACGAATCTAAGAATCAGTAACAAATTCCTTCTTGGATCTTAATAATAGACTATTTAGCATACTTAAACAGATGCTTGCTGCAACAAAATTTCTTACAGGGTGGTCAAAATATGAGATTGTTCTATTAACAAATTCAAGCTGTAATAACTTACTTATTTTAAATAGAACACCCTATATCTTACTAGTCTATCGCGTAGAAAATTTACTTAGCTTTCAATTTATATTAGGGTTTCCTATACCTATCTTTTACAGGGTGGTCAAAGTATTAGATTGTTCTATTAACAAATTCAAGCTGTAATAACTTACTTATTTTAAATGGAACACCCTGTATCTTACTAATCTATCGCGTATAAAATTTACTTTGCTTTCAATTCTTATTAGGGTTACCTATGCCTATCTCTCTTCATTTTTGAAATGTTTAAAGATTTCCTAATTTGTAAGCTTTAAAAATTAGAATTAAGTACCTATGTCGTGGTTATGTACAACACATCACCAACACCGGCAATATACTTAAATATCTTGTTCAAGATACTTTCGTTAATAAAATTCATATTTTTATCATTTAATCACACAGAGTGTTCTTATTTTAAATGACATACTCGGTATTCTATTCTTTATAATGGAAAATATTTAAAATCTCTTCAATTCCTTGTAAACATTCTCAATACACATGTTATTCTGTAAATGTTAATTCCCATGTTATTCTGTAAATACCCATTTTTACATATTTTTGTACAATAGGCTCGTTTTCGTCATAGTAGCCATTGCATTTTGATGCATGATTCAATGTCACATGTAGGCCAAAATCAACTAAAATAATACAACACTCTGTGTGATTACATGATAACAATGAAAATTTTATTATTGACAGTATCATGTCTAAGTATATTGCCGGTGTTGGTGATGTGTTGTACATAATATGTAACCACGACATATTTACTTAATTCTAATTTTTAAAGCTCGCAAATTAGGAAATCTTTAAATATTTAACAAATGAAGGGAGATAGGTATAGGAAACCCTAACAAGAATTGAAAGCTAAATAAATTGTCTACGCGATAGGCTGGTAAGATATAGGGTGGTCTATTTAAAATAAGTAAGTTATTGCAGCTTGAATTTGTTAATAGAACAATCTAATATTTTGACCACCCTGTAAAAAGATAGTTGTAGGAAACCCCAATACAAATTGAAAGATAAGTATATTTTCTACGCGATAGACTAGTAAGATACAGGGTGTTCTATTTAAATTAAGTAAGTTATTACAGCTTGAATTTGTTAATAGAACAATCTCATATTTTGACCACCCTGTAAGAAATTTTGTTGCAGTAAGCATCTGTTTAAGTATGCTAAATAGTCTATTATTAAGATCCAAGAAGGAATTTGTTACTGATTCTTAGATTCGTAGATATTTATTTTTTTCTAAAACCTTACATTTTCATAAAAATCGAAATAAATCAAAATACCCTGTATTTAGGTATAGGGAACCCTTATAAAAGTATAGCTTATTTTTTAAGGTCCATTCAGTAATGCCATCAGATATAGGGCATTCCATAAGAAAAAATATAACTTTGATATACCACTCTTTTTTGGAGCACCCTGTATAATTCATATTATTTTTAGATTGTAGTATTAATGGCCCTGTATATTACTGTGAAGAAATTTTTTTAAAATATCAAGTGGTTTTCCGTACAGACACCGAGGCGAATAAGATGAACCACCCTGTATATCTTAACTGGTTTTAGAGCAATAAATAAATCGTCAGTTTTTTAAAGCAAACCTTCATTATTTTTCCATGCAAATTTGCTCCTTAGAGTTTTCCATACTTATATAAAACATTCTGTATTAACAAAAAACAAGGCTAGTTGTTAAAGTAACCAACTTTTTTATTATCCAACATAACCGAGTGAATCAAAAAACAGAATGTTATGGAAACATGAGGTTATTCTTCTTCTTTAGCCCATTTCTATCCAACTTTGAACATAGCCCTTCCCCAAATCTTTCCATATCTGTCTGTCCTTGGCTGCGTTTTTCCAGTGAGTTCATGCAGTTTTTACAATATCGTCCTTCCATCGCATCTGAGATTTTCCTCTACCTCTTCTTCCTGTCCACGGTCTCCAGCTTTGTATTTCAGCATTACACCTTTTATCTTCGTGTCTCGCATTGTGGCCCGCAAATCTCCATTTTAACCCTGTTTTATGTTGAGTTACATTTTTTACTTTTGTTTTCTCTGTCATCCATTTGTTTGATTTTCTGCAGTTTCAATCCCAACATCGATCTTTCCATGAGGCTATAGTTGGGTTTTAATTTCAGTATTTTATAAAAATGCTAAAATATTCCAGAGGGTCACACGAATTTTGAGAAAAAATCACAGTTTGATTGGTACACCCAATCATCATTCTCTTTGCCTTATCCCTATGCGGGGTCGGCTTCCCTAATTGCATTTCTCCACACAATTCTATCTTGGGTCATATTAATATTAATCCCCTTTACCAACATGTTCTGCCTAATCGTCTCCCTTACGTCTTCTTTGGTCTTCCTCTCCTACTCCTTCCGGGAATCTGTACTTCAGCAATTCTTCGTATTGGGTGATTAACGTCTCGACGTTGAACATGACCAAACCATCTCAACCTATGCTCTCTCATTTTGGCATCAATTAATGCCACACCTAGACTTCCCTTAATATACTCATTTTTAAATTTATCCTTTTTTGTCACTCCACTCATCCATCTAAGCATTCTCATATGGAATTCTCGCTTCAACTTCATTAGAATTTTCCTGTCACACAGCACACCACTCGCTTCCTTCCACTTCATCCATCCAGCCCTAATTCTACTGTATGCATCTCCATCTATTTCTCCATTACTCTGTAATACCGATCCCAGATACTTAAAACTATTGCTTTTTACAATCAGTTCACCATTCAAAGATACCAGTTTATTTGTAGTAATTCCATCTTTAAATGAGCATTCAAAATACTCTGTCTTTGTCCTACTAAGTTTTAAACATTTTTCCTCGAGAGTTTGTCTCCACTGTTCTAGTTTTTGTTCTAAGTCTCTTTCACTATTTCCTACTAACACGGCATCATCAGCATACATTAAGCACCATGGAATGTTACCCTCTAGTTTCGCTGTTATCTGGTCCAAAAATAATGAGAATAAATACGGACTAAGCACCGAGCCTTGGTGCAATCCTACTTTCACATGAAATTTATCAGTCTCTCCCACACCTGTCCTAACACTAGTCGTTACTCCCTTATACATATCCTCACAATTTTTACATATTCACCAGGGACTCCTTTCTAATTGAGTGATTGAGTGCCCACCACAGAATGTCTCGAGGAACTCTATCATATGCTTTCTCAAGATCAATGAATACCGTATGAGCGTTTGTTTCTTTACTCCTGTATTTTTCCATCAACTGCCTTACAATGAAAATTGCATCTGTTGTTGATCTGCCCTGCATAAAGCCAAATTGATTCTCGGATATTTCGGTCTCTTCACGTATCCGTATTTACTCTTTCCTATATTTTCATGGTGTGGCTAAGCAGTTTTATAGCCCTGTAGTTTGTACATTGTTGTATATCTCTCTTGTTTTTGTAAACAGGTAGTACTATACTGCTTCTCCATTCGTCTGGCATTTGTCCAACTTCCATAATTCTATTAAATAAACCTGCTAGACACCTTGTTCCTGTCTCTCCCAATGCTCTCCATACTTCCCCAGGAATATCATCTGGTCCTACCGCTTTTCCTTTCTTTATTTTTTGAAGCGCTTGAGCCACTTCCTCGTTTGTTATTTTGGTGACCATTGATTGGTACACCCAATATACAATGACAATTTACCTGTGTAGCAACAATATTATTACAGTAACATTATTACATTATAGAATAAGAGTTTAACATATAAAAAAAATCAATTAAATCGGACATGTTGAGGAAATTCGAGACATGAAAAATGACCCATTTTAAGGTGGTGCGTTAATTTCTTGGAGAAGTGTAATTATCCACCAATTAGTTATATGACACTCCGGTTTCATCAACATTTTTAAATTAGAAAGGCCATCGGTACATAATTCGCAAATATTTTACGCCGATACCTACTTTTTCTGTCTTTACACGGCAAATTACGTGTAGTAAAATTCACACTGGTATGGATATGTAAACATTACTAGAATGTCATTCTACTTGAAAATGTCTTCATTAACTTCTTTTGAATGTTGTGATAATTTTTTCACTAACTATGTATTCAGTGATTGTAATAATTTATATGTACAACAAAAACTAATACTCAATCGAGAAAAGAGGAAAAGTGTTAAAGTGATTTTTTTATGATACCTATATTGTTACTATGGAACGCTTACAATTTTGAACATATTTAACAACAAAATACTTGGATCACAGAATATATTATCCTGATGTATTCTCTGCTTGGATCTTCCACAAATAATACACAATAAATAACTTTTTATTAAGTTCACGTCAATTATTTACCAAATACACTATATTATATCAATATTATTTAATCAACAACTCAAAATATTCCCGATGCCATGTCAAATATTTAAAATTGTCACTGTCTGACTGACACTATGTTGACAATATTCTATTCGACCGAGTGCGTTGTAAGACAAAGATAGATTTGAAAAATATTACCACGGACATTGTGTTCATTTTTTTCGAATCCTGAAAAAACCAATAAATATTTTTGAAAAATTTAAACGCAGACTGAAAGACTAAATTATTACCGAGGGCCGAAAGTCCCTAAGAATAAATAAAAAGTTTATTTTGAATGAGATATTTGAAATTAAAAATCACACTAAATTTTCTCTTAGATTTTCACCCCTGTAACTTATTAAAATAAACATTATAGAAGTTCTCAGGGACTTTCGGCCTCGCTAATAACGTAATCTTTCATTCTGCGTTTAAATTTTTCAAAAATACTTATTAGTTTTCTCAGGATTCGAAAAAAATAAATCCCCATTTGAATAGCATTGCAGCCGAAGATACGTACCCATCCCCTAAAGTAGAGTAGTTTCATTATTTTGTCATAATTTTTGTTTAAGTATTTATAACACAAGAAATTTTTCCAATACATGTGTATAGCCTACGGGCTGAGAAAAAGACATTTCACAAATGTATATTGATCTATTCTTGTACTTTGCGTAATGTAATGATTGAAAGAAGGCCGAATGGAAGGTCGCGAAAGGTGGAAAATGTATGAAATAATTACATATCGAACCTAATTGCTTAATGGCACCATATCACCATGGTACACTTGTGTTTAGTAGTTCTTTATAATGTTTACGAAATCTATCACAACTAGATTAGTGTTATTTTATTTGATTTCGAGCGTTCAGCGTTCGCTTTATCTTGTAATAGTGTCAACCGCATACTTTAGTTTTATCTAACAAGTGTTAGTTGTTGCTTGCTCGAAATTATACTTAAATTGAAGGTAGACTTATTGTCTTTTTAGTCTCATTCCTTTTTATATGTCTAAGTGAAATTTTAGAATTCCGCTTAAATATAAAGGGTGTAACAAAAAGGAAGATCATAAATTAAATCATATATTCTGGACAGGGCCGCCGAGAGGGATGAGCGGGCCCCGGCAAAAAGTGAAGGGTGGGCTCCCGGCAAAAAAAGAAGGGCGGGCCCCCGGAAAAAAGTGAAGAGCGAAAAAAATTGTTTAATTTTGATAGAAATAAAATTATTAGTACATAATAATACACATTTCAAATATAAATTTTATCAAATTTTGATTATATTTATAACAGTGAAAATATTTATAATACAGGTGCTTTTCGAATTTTCTGATTGGTTAAAATGTCTCTAATTTTCGAAAAATCGCATGATATTGCCAAATCATTCTCAATTCACAAACTTGATAGGTAGCTAACCCATCCTGTTTCATTGCAGCTATTACCTCATAGCATTTTTTATGCGAAAAATAAAACTAAAGGATCTTTCTTCTTCTGCGACTGTCACCGGTAATGTGCAAAATATTCTTAACGCAATAACGATTCTTTGAGATGTTTAATTTTATTAAGCAAATCTATTGGAGAAAGCTGAGATTCACCAATATTACCCTTGTATATCGCTCTCAAATAAAAAATTTCATCTATCAATTATTCTTCACTGATGTCTTCTTTATAAAACTCCCGCAATACATATATCAATTTTTTTCTTAATATTATCGTCATCTTTATCTCGAAATATCCATAAAATATTAAATAGCGAATGCATTTTATTTTCCGCATTAAATCTTCTGATTAAATTGCTCATTATATGACAATATTATAAAATATTTCCCAGCGAAATGTTGCGCCGCGGCGGTCTCAAAAGTTTCAGTCGCATCACTACTAGGCCCAGCAAATCATCAAAAAATCTCATAGGCTTTTTGCGCCGTTTTTCTTTATTTGATGTAAATTCTGGATTTATTCCATAATTGATGGTAACTAATTTAGATTCTTCAGCATGGATTCTTCTGATTTTTTTAAATATTCTAGAAGCCCTGATATATTTTTAATCTCCATATCCATACCATAGTTTTATCTGACTGCACTGTAGTATTTGACTCCTGTGATTTATTGCTGTTAAAATTTTAAACAAAATCGATTAAATATAGGCGAGTATTATCTAATTAAACGCAATATGGACAAAAAGTGAAGAGCAAAAAACGGGAAAAATTACGTCTTTGGTCTGGTCGACGCCGGGCCCCGGTAAAATGTACCGGCTGTACCGCCCTGTCGGCGGCCCTGATTCTGGGACAAAAAATAGTTCTATTGAACCTAACTTACCTTAGTACAAGTGTGCATATAAAAAAGTTACAGCCCTTGGAATTTACAAAATGAAAATCGATTTTTCCAATATATCGAAATCTACTCACCGGCATAATTAACCGCCCACCTTAAAATTTGTCATTTTTGATGTCTCGAATTTCCCAAATCTGTTGTCCGATTTAAGTAATTTTTTAATATGTTATAGTTTTATTCTTTAACAATATCCCTGTAATAATATTGTTACTAAACATGTAAATTTTCATTGTGTACCAATCAAACTGTGTGTTTTTCTCAAAGTTCGCATCACCCTGTGAAATATTTTAGCATTTATAAAATACGGAAATTAAAACCCAACTATAGCCTCATGTTTTCTTAACATTCTGTTTTTTGTTCATTCGCTTATGTTGTACCATAAAAAAGGTAGGTACTTTAGCAACTAGCCATGTTTTTCATCAATACAGGGTGTTTTTAAATAAGTATGGCAAACTTTAAGGGGCAATTCTGCATGCAAAAAAATGACAGTTTGCTTTATAAAATTATGTCCGCAAATGCTTCGTTTCCGAGATAGGAGGTGTTGAAATTTTTCTTACAAACTGACGATTTGTTTATTGCTTTAAAACCGTTTAATTGAGATATGCAAATGAAATTTGGTGGGATTCAAGACGTAGTTATTGCAAATTGTTTGACATACAATTAAGAATTGTATATTCACCATTGGCGCGCATACGGGTTATATGACCGGTTAATTTTGCCGGTGAGTGTACTGGAGATTTTTTATTGAAAATGGACAGGTGGAATTCATATGGCAGGAACATCTTAAAAAAATAACAATAAAATTTGTGCACCCCATAAACATTTTATGTGGATTTTGTTCCCTTAAATATCCCCAAATATTTGTGTACGTTCCAGTTAAATTATTTTTGTGGCACCATTAGTTAAACACATTATTTGTAAATCTTTTTTACCTCTTTGTACTTTTTCGATAAGCTAGTTTTTATCGAGATATTTTGAACATTTAGTGGAGTCACTGAAGGTTTTCACCTCCGATTTCGTTGAACCTCTATCGATTTTCATGAAAATTGGTGAGTAATTAGAGGATACCTCAAGGAACAAAGGTGACATGATGCCAACTTGCGCTTTTGCCCTAGGGGTGGATGCCACCCCTTCTCGTTGGTGAAAATTATTTTATTAAAAATAATACCATAAATCGACAGAGGGAAAAATTGTAAGCAAAATTTGTTATATAAAGTTATTAAAATAAATCAATACTTTTTGAGTTATTAAAGACCAAAAATTTTATTTTTTCGTAAAAAAATTCATGTTTTAAATCGGGTTTTCACATATAACTCAAAAACTATAAGCTTTTACAAAATAGTTGTTATTACTGAAATTGATGACAATAAAAAACTGAATACACTCCCTACTTAAAGCACTAAACTAATGTTAGTTAAAAGTGAGTTATTGGCAATTGATTGTGTATTTTTTTCGACGAGTACTCGAATCTAAGTATTCAAGCTTAAATAACGGGAAAACGATGCTAAGTATAAAATATACCTGCTAATCATTTATCAACGTACTTCGGAATACCTATTAAATGAGCTTCAGAACAAGTTAATACCGTCAAAATTAAGCAAGTTATGATGAAAATAAAAGAACCCTCTCGAATTTTTTAGGAAAAAGTGAAAAATAAAACATACGCCATTTCCACAAAAATTAAAATGTATAGTAATCCTTACAAGAACTTCTTTATATTAGCATAAGAAGTAATAATTTTAATAATTTTGACCGGCTTAGAATGCATATTTTTGAAAAAAAGATATAATTTAAAAAAATCATAATTTTTAAAATTATTGTAATTTTCATATTCTTTTGATAATAATTCCAAAAATACTCAATATACGTAAAAAATGAAATATAACCAAATTTTAGTTTTCTCTGTGCCAAATATTCTGCCTGTTTTACTATTTCCTAGGATAAAAAATAACTGCCCTTGGAATTATCTTTCGAACGGTTTTTAGATAAACCTGATATCGTAAAAATAGACGGAGTTTATAAAAAAAACAATAACACTTTTTGGAAAAATTTTTAAAAGATAAATTTTGAAAAAATTTTGGTGAATAAATTTTAATGCTATCATATAAATTCTAAGTACTTTGACAAATGTTTAATAAGTTTATGTTATAAAATGCATCATTTTCCTGTTATTTCAGCTTGAATACTTAGCCTTTTTTACTCGCGGAAAAAAATATATATTCAATTACCTATAACTCACTTTTAGTTAACACTAAAAGGTTTTTCTAGTAAAAGGTTTATTTTGTTTCTTATTAACTTCAATTTTAGTAATAATAACTTTTTTGTAAAAACTTATAGTTTTTGAGTTATTGATGAAAAATCGGTTAAAAACATGAATTTTTCTCAAGGAAAATTAAATAGCTTCAGAACAACATTAGGAAAATTAAAATCTTTGATCTTCAATAACTCAAAAAGTTTTCATTTATTTTAATAACTTTATATAATAAATTTTGCTTAGAATTTGTCCCTCTATCGAATTCTGGGGTTAATTTCATTAAAAAATTTTCACCCCCGAGAAGGGGTGGCATCCACCCCCAGAGTAAAAGCGCAAGTTGGCACCATGTCACCTTTGTTCCTTGAGATATCCTCTAACCACTCACCAATTTTCATGTAAATATATGGAGGTTCAGCGAAATCGGAGGTAATAGCTCACATTCACCTTCGGTGACTGCACTAATTCGTAAAATGCACCACATCTTTTTAAATGGTTAAGTAAGATTATAGAGACCTGGTTTTGACCAGCGTTTATTTAGGTGAAACATCAAATCCGTTAAACGTCAGAATAAGTGAACAAACATCTTATATTAAAAGTAGAGAATTTGATAGATCTCAAAAATGTAAACCAGTATGGGACCATGAACATAGAGTTCAGTGGGAAGATTCAAGTATAGTCATGAAAGAAACAGATGGTAAAAGAAAAAAATCAAATAAGGGGCTCTAATTATGTTAAATGAATGTAATTGCGTCCAAATTTCTAGACATAATGCAGTAGGAGCTGATTACCCATATTAAAAGAGGAAATCAATAGAAAGAAAATACCACCATTAGCAAGTCAATAACATATCGAGGATACAAACTGTTGACTATTACTTTTCCATCTATACTACAATGTTTATCGCTTAATTAGTTTTTTCGTCCTTTGTTCTTTTCAGCTTGTTTCTTGCGTTTAAGCAGTATGTACTCTCTTTTTTTTGGATATTAACTCGATATTCTTTAACTTTCTATTAAAATTCAAGTTTTATAGCAGTTTTGAAGATGTAAAATCCTGCATACTAAAATCCAGTTATTTCTGTTAATTATTGAATAATAAATAAAAATTAACAGTTTCGTAGCTACTTTTTTTTTATAAAATAGCAAGTCATTTAACATTCCACATTGTGCAAGATAAAAAAGTGAAATAACAGTAAAACATGTATACTAACCCGGCATACAAATGTTAAACAATTACCAGAGCCAATACATTGTAGATACCAGCCCGTATCTAAGCCGTAAAAATAGAAAAAAAAAACCAGCGGCGTCCAATAATAAATCGATTTTATTTGGATTCGAAACAGTAATAAAACTTTGGTTTCGGTATATATGTATATACAGGGTGTTACACACCAACATAATAAATGGAATAAAGTCCAGATCACTCCAATGGGCAAGACACCTCAGAAGACATTCTGACTAAAGTACAGTAAGGCTGGAATGGGAGGGAATTACTACTGGAAGACCATGAGGACGCCCTCGACTCCGGTGACGAGATAATATAAGGAGACCTGTGGACCGATTCTATAAGATCAACGCGAAACAATTATGTTCGTTATACGACGGTTTGCTATTCTGTAAGCACATTCGGGAAGAATCGGAGAAGCAGATCACAAAGCCGGATTACAAAGCGAAAGCGATAACTTTTGGCTTGCGTTTCGTTTCGCTTTCGATAGCGATTGGTCGATCATTTTCACGTGGTACACAAGTGAAAGCGCTAAGCGGGTTGTTCGTTGTTGTTGATTCCACAAGAATTCTTTGTTCTTTGTTGATAATGAATTCGTGATACTCTTACACCATCTTCCGTAAGTTCCTATAGCGACACGCTTCATTTATTATTTTTTTTAATTGCTAATTTTAAATATTAACTTTCTTTTCTCAAAACGAAATAATATGGGTCATATAAAATTCACATTTAATATACAAACCAGATGCTAAGAAGGGCCCGTTAAGTTTTACGAAACGAAATTTATCCCTAACCAGATGTTTTTGGTGTGTTCAGTTTAACAAACTGAATTCCCCATAAATTAATTACCTTATCAGACCTTATGCCAATAACTCAATTTGGAAATGCATTCGAAGACGTTTTTTAAAACTGCAGAAATGTTTCAACTTTTAAACGCCGGATCTAAATAATTTATTGCCTTTCTAGCCAGATGGTAGAAACACAAACATATTAGCGTTTGTGGTTTTTTTCAGTATAGTCACAGCAACCACCTGGCGCGGACACATCACCATACTCGCAAAGAATAACAAACCCTCTTTCGAGAAATATTCACGCTATTTTACCGACACAAATAAATATATTATTGACAAGTTGTTGTTTTTACACTTATTTTAATTTAAGTTAATCGTTCCCGAACACCCACGGAACATTCCTGAAGCTCCTCAAATAGGAATCGAACTAGAAAAATATCAAAAAACCTTATATCTGTTAAACTAAACGGGTCACTTCTATCTCGAAGGAACCCGCTTTCCTCTCGCGTTAACTGCAGATAGTTTCTTCGCTCGAGTTCTCCATATATAGAACAAATTGCACCGGCAACATTTTTATTAAAATATAATAAAAATATAGTTATTCAAGGAAATAATTCAATAAAACTTGTGGTTATATACGTCATGTAACTCTCTAGTTACTTTTTTTCTTCTCTTTTTCTCGTCTGTTATTCGCCTCGCTCGCTAACGCTCACTCTGCTCATAATATCAGGCTCGTTCCATAAAGAGTCTTTACTGACGTGGTGCATACAAAATTTTATCGCCAATCATAAAAAACATTAACACTTACTTAATTACATCCTAATGAAAAAAGAGTGTGTGTACTTGGTACGCACGTAAGACTTTATATATCTATTATTATAATTTCAACGAAATAATTATATTTTGAACAGTTTAATCGTATTTTTATTTAAATATTAAACCAATTTTAACAGTTAAAATAAAATACCAAAAATTAAAAATGCCGTTAATAGTTACGTTATTTTTTATGAAGTGTAGGCTTCCGCAGCGCAGTTGCTTTTCCCTTGATGAATAGTAGAAAATCTAAATAAATATATTTGCTAACAACTTATCATTAATATCTGTCACCGTCCTATATATAATCGAATTAACAAAAATACCATTTCATAATATATTTGCATTAATATAAAACTTAAAAATTTAAGAATTTTATTAATTTTAGACGAAATAAAAATTTCGTATGGCAGTAATGACGATGACAGATTGCGCATGATGGCCAATTTCGATGTTTAATCGATAGTTGTTCAAGTAATCAATATTGAATAAGTACCTAATTACTAAATCTGTTAAAGTTTCGATTTATGTTTTATGAGTATAATTGCAAAATACTAGAGAATTTCACTTTCTGACAATCAAAGTAAATAAATTTTAAGTTCACTCAAATAAATAATCGATTACTGTCATTGACCACTTACATTCAATCTCGGTTAATTTAATTAATCGCGGCAGGTAAAGTAAAATTCTTCTTTCAGTACAATAAAGTGTTACTTTACTGCCGCAAATGAGGGCAAATGAGTACAATAATGAATGACTTTAGGGACGGTTGGCGATAAAAATAATATCTGTCTCTAGAAGAATCGGAGGTGTTCTCGATGTTCGATAAGGTTCCGCAGACCGGATGTCGTCGCAATCGAAGGTTCCAGGGCCGGTCCCGGTCCCAAATATTATAAAAGAGAGGATTTTTATGAACCGGATTCAGTGATACTTGACGTTAACAGTGCACGTTATAGATGTAAAATAAATTGTAGACATAGTAATAAAAGTTGGTCACGTATTTCGCGAACGCTTTCTAGTAGTCAAAAGTAGAAATAACATGGATGCAGAGGTGTAACCAGAATGATCCTAAAGGGGGGGGGGGTTACGTCTAATTGAAGGTCTCTGGGGGGTATGGAATAAGAATGGTGTTAAGCGTATAGAGCTCAAAGTACATCCAAAAGGGGGGGTTATAACCCCCAAAACCACCTATTGGTTGCGCCTATGCATGGATGAAAGAGTAATTAAAGTCAGTGTACTCCTACGAGTAAGCGCACAAAAAAAGAATTCTGTGTAACACCTGCAACCCAAAATTCGCCGTCTCTGGCGAAAAGAACTAACCCGATAGATTTTTGCGTTGTTTATATGCAGAATTACATAATATCTCGCTTAGATCGGCTATGAATGTTTGTTACAAGACAATTTTGCTATTCGATTCGACTCCACAAAAGTCAACGAGCAGTTCTACTTTCATTTTAATCGAAAAACCTTGAGACAAAAATTCGAAGCCGTAGCTCGTACATACACCAATTTACGAGGACTACTCGGTATTTACAGTTTTATTTTATGGAAAAAAGTAATAGAAGTAGCTAATAATGTGGGCTTTACCACATACTAGGGCGGTCTTCTCCTTATTCAGATGCAAATCCACTAATGGATGTTAGCGATCACATTTTCCATTAACTCTGTTTCTTGCAATGTGTTTCATATATTGTATGTCGTTAATCCCTGTTCATTGCCTTATGTTTCGGAGCCAGGAGATTTTCTTGCGTCCTATTCCTCTCTTGCCTTCAATTTTACCCTGGATTATAAGTTGGAGGAACTGGTATTTTTCGTTTCGCATGATGTGACCCAAATACGCCGTTTTTTTTTTCTTGATGTTTTCGAAAAGCTGGCGTTCTTGGTTGATTCTTTTAAGAACATCTACATTTGTGACATTCACCGTCCATGGTATCTTTAGGATACGGTGATAAAGCCACACTTCGAAGGCTTCTAATCTGTTTATATCCCTCGGTTTGAGTGTCCAGCCCTTTATGTCATATAGCAGCATTGACCACACGTAGCATTTTTTAGTAAACCTTAGTCTCAGTGTAAGATCGAACTCTGTACAGGTCAGTACCTTCCTGAATTTTATGAAAGCTTGTCGAGCTTGCTCAATGCGACATTTTACTTCCCTGTCCCATGCCCAGTCCTCAAAAAGCCACGTTCCCAGGTATTTAAATTTGCTCACTCTTTCAATGGACTTAGTATTCAGTGTTATGTAGTTTTCAAATGCATCCAAGTTTCTAGAGATGATCATGAATTTGGTCTTTTTGGTATTAATCTCTAATCCCATTCGCTTACTGTATTCTCCGATTATAGTGACAAGTTGTTGAAGATCTGCTATGTTGTCACAAATTAAGACAGCATCATTAGCATATCGTATGTCGTTGATCACTGAATGTCGTTGAAATATTAGACCACTGGGCCATCGAAGGCACAATTGAAGACCACTAGGGAGGTCCGATAAGTATTTAACTAAGAAAAACGAAAATTGGCGATTTATTTCTGAACGTAGTCTCCTGTTAACTCGATACACTTGACCCAGCGATCCACCGGATCCACCTCTTTAACCAGTCTGAAGAATACCTTTTCTGGAAGCATCCATAAACTACGTCGTAAATTTGAACTTTTTAATACCCCCCCCCTCCGTCGTAATTCGTCGTTTAGAGACGACCCCCCCATGTCGACGGCGTCGTCGTTACAAGACACGACCCCCCTTTCATTGATTAAAAAAAAGCAATATTATTTCTGTTTTTTTAATCAAATATGAGGGGGTAGGCGTAAAATCTTGGTCCAATGCTATTTAAATGAATAAATTTTTTTCGAATCCTGAGAAAACTAATAAATATATTTGAAAAATTTAAATGCGGAATAAAAGATTACATTATTACCGAGGGTTGAGAAAGTCCCTTAGAATAAACAAAAGGTTTCTTTTGAATGAAATATTTGAAATGAAAAATCAGACAAAATTTTCTCTTTTTTTTCACCCCAGTAACTTATAAAAAAAAACATTATAGATGTTTTCAGGAACTTTTGGCCTTCGGTAATAATGAAGTTTTCAATCTGCGTTTAAGTTTTTCAATCTTCAAAATCTTTATTAGTTTTCGTAGTATTCGAAAAAATGAAAGCATTTAAATAGCATTGGACCAAGATTTTGCGGCGTATGCTTTCTTAACTGCATCATATAAATCTTTATATTTATTTTGTTTTGATTTCGATGCCATTTCTTCTAAAGTATAAATACGACTTACTAACTAAATAGAAAACATTATTTTATTTCTATTCCTTCTTTCAGAACTGTTGTTTCACACACAGTATGCAGCACATAAATGAACTAACAATTTAATATTTTTTTGCTTCCAGACGTTGTTCTGTATACCTATAGAAGCGATTGTTTAAACCCAAAGAACAATGTCTTATTGTTTGTTGTCCTGTACAAAAGTGCTACCTAATATTATTTTAACGCGTGACTGATAAAAACGAAATGAAAAGTATGCGATAAGATAGAAGTATCTATAATAGAATTATTCTTTTTAATTTTAACAATTCCAAAACAAAGTCCTTAGAACAATGCTGAATGCCCCTTGGTACGTGCCAAACTATGTGATAGAGCAAGACCTCAATGTGCCATCCATAAAAACAGTAATAACAGAATATTACAAAAAATATTCCAAGAGACTAGAATCTCATCCAAACGAGTTAGCCAGTAACCTCACTGATGACCACAATGATGTACGACGCCTGAAGAGATTCAAAGTAGTGGACCTAGCAAGAAGATTCGAATAATCTGTGATAACTAAACTTTTAACTTGTTTTAATTTAATTTATGTAAAGAGGGTGATCACTGGATCTCCCTCTACAGGTCAAATTTTCAATTTTTTTCAAAGAATTTACCTATTGTTCTTAGTTAAGGACAGATTGTAAATATTACAACAATAAAAAAAAATTTAACAAAGGTATATTTATTCGTAAACGTTTTGTTTTATTTTCAATTTGATGTTCAGATATTTTCAATCTGATACTTTAATACTGGTAGAAGCTAGTAAAAAATTATTTTTATAGACACAATAGCGACAAATTTAAATATACCAATATATTTAACGACGTCGAATTGGCACTCATACCCCTCTCCCCTGCCGTACTCCGTCGTAATAAGCAAGCCCTCCCTCTTTTCAACGACGAAGTTTATGGATGACCCCTCTCGAGGTCTGTAAAGTAGGCTTCCGTAGAGGGGATGAACTCTTTAGTCGACCTAAATTTCTGCCCGGCGAGTGATTTTTTCAAGTTTGAAAACAAAAAAAAGTCGTACAGGAACAAATCTGAAGAATACGTTGGATGGAACAGCAGTTTCTAGCCCAATTCGACCAATTTGGCCATGGCGATGGCAGAGGTGTGAGCCGGAGCGTTGTCATGATGGAAGAGTATTTGTTTCATCCCCAATTGGGGCTGTTTTTTTCTGAAATTCGGCGTCGAATCGGGCCAATAATGCGGCATAGTAAAATCCTGTGATCGTTTGCCCATTTTCAAGAAGTGGATATAGATCACACTTGTGAATCTCAGAAAATGGTGGCCGTCGCCTTTCTGATCGATTGGACAGTCTTCGCCCTCTTCGGAGCACGTTCGTGGGATGACGTCCACTGTATAGACTTTACAGACTACTACACTGCATAGACTGTTCCTTGGTCTCTGGTGTATACCTGTGGAAACAAGTTTCATCGACGTTTATGAAACAAAGTAGAAACTCATTTGGATAGCATCAGTCACTCCTCTGAAATGGTCTCATAGTTGAGTTTATTGAATGATAGCTTTTTCTATCTATAAGCGAGGTTTCTACAGCCTCTGCCGCTTCTCGCATTTCGACTGCTATCTTTTTCTGTCCATCCATTCGTCGTCTTTGATGGCTCTATCTCTCATGATGTGCCGTACATATTCTTTTCAGGCAACTGAAGGCCTTCCCCTTCTTCTTATTTGTTGTGGTATGTAATTTAAAGCTTTCTTTAGCCATCTATCTTCATTCATTCGTTTCACGTGACCATACCACACTAGTTGTCTCGTTTCAATTCTATCTACACTGGAATATACAGAATTTGTCCTTCTTCTAATATCTTCCTGATATTATTGATCCTGATGTAATATTCCTGATGTTATCTTTTTTGGATATTTCACACGCTCTTCTTAGATAATCCATTTCTACTACTTCTATTCTTTTTCGATCTTTCTTCGTGATCTGCCAAACTTCTGCCCCATAAGTCGTAATAGGCTCTACCAAGATACGATAGATTGTCAATTTCGTTTTTTGCCTTATATCTTTAGACCATAGTAGAGAGTATAGAATGTTTACCGCTTTTTTGCCATGCTGCGTTCTGTTTTCGATGTCTCTTTTGGTAGTGCCTTCTTTAGAGATTATAGATATGACAGCTTTTTTATGCCCAAAATTTTGTGCAGAATATTATCAACGAGATCTTTTGAGATGCCTACTGTCTCAGCTATCTCACGCACCTTTAGTCCGTGGTCTATCGATACGAAATCGTGGACTTCCTTCACGTTATCCTTAGTGATAACAGTTTTCGGGGCAACTGGAAGTGCCTTATCAAAAATCTACGTGCCACCACGGCACCACGTTGAAACTCGTTAAACACATTTTTCACGGTTTACATCGAAGGAGAAGAGTCACCGTTTATAGAATTCAAGCGCTTTTTGAGTTCGCTGCGGGATTTCCCTTCTAAAAACAAGAGTCAAATCACCGACTGATATTGTTTTTTCATTTTTATAAAAACCCCAAACACGCCAGCTTTTACACGCGGTCAAAACAAAACTAAAGTCCTATTTGGCTGATATGTTGACGTAGGCCGTCTACAAGAATGTATTACACGATGGTAGATTTCTCTTGCGACAGTGGCGCCACTGGTCGCAGTGGCTAAGTACTTATCGAACCACCCACGTATTTTCGGTATTTACCCAGTCTATTACCACTGATAGTAATGCTTAATTTTTTTAAAACTAGATGATAAATGATCTTTCAGTACATGTTTACATTGCGGTATACGACGCTAAATTAAACTAATAGCAACTTTGCTATGAGCTGCTATTTAGAGTTCGTAATGTGAGGTTCTGCCTCTCAGGATTAGCGACCCACGTCACGTGGGGAGTCCGGTGTTGCCTGATGTAAAATCTGTGTCTTTCTATGCTGTAGACCTTTAAGGGAGTTCTTAAAATTTGTCTACTTATTATAAACTTTATTTTTTTCTAGAAAATTATGAACGCATGCAGGCGCGGATCTAGAAATTCATAATAGGGTTACCTCAAATACAGTAATGCCACAGCTACCGTTTTTTCGGTAGATCTACCGAATACCTGTCAAATCTACCGATCTACCTAATTCTCCTTTTTTTTTTCTACCGAAAAATCAAAATTCTTAATTTTCAAATTAATCTGCCGATTTTTTTTCTACCGAAAAATCAAAATTATTAGAAAATTTTTCTTAGCGGATAGATTTGGCAACAGAGTTTAGTCAATTTTCAAGATTTCTTGAATTGCTTTTACTAGCTTGTGACACAATGTGCGAACCAGCAGATACGGATTTACCGATATCAATTTTATGACCAGCCCTTTGTCCTTTTATATTATGATCTTGGGAGTAAAATGTATCTACCTGAATCTGAATAGTGAATACTAAAGGATTGTGGCTTATTTTGATATAGAAGACCATCTACTAAAACTGATGTTGTTTGAATCCAATATAAATTTGCAATTATTCGAACATCTCTGCCGTCCAAGTCAATGTCTTTTAGAGATTCGATCAATATAGAGTGCTTAACACGATCAAATTCCTTTTGGAAATCAATAAAACAACAGTATATGTCCTCAGATATATCTCGATATCTTTGAGCAAGTACGTTCATTCCAAACAGTGCCTCTCTCGTTCCAAACCCGTTACGGAAACCAAACTGTGTGTCATCCAGGTATTCCTCGCATTTATTGTAGACACGACCATGTGTTACCTTCAGAAAAATGTTCAATAAATAGTTTACCAAACTGATGGTTCTATAATCAGCCCAGGTTTTTGCTGTTGTCTTCTTAGGTAGAGCTATAAACAGTGAATTAGACCAACCATTAGGTAGTTGTCCGCTGGTATAAATGGTATTGAAAAACGAAGTTATAGCCTCTAAAACATTGCTATCATTTATAAGCTTGTATATTTCAGTTGGAATTTCATCAGGACCAGTCGCTCTGCCATCGTTTGATGATTGTATGGCTGTATTGATAAATAGTTATTATAATGTTAACACATTTTACTAAAATGTCATAGTCTGTTAAATACACCTTACAGTTATTAGATCAAGTGGAGCAACACATAGGTATTATACATTTTTCTCGGTCGGATTGATAAACCTACAAATCACTGCAAAAAATCCAGCGATGTTGTCATCCTCGCCTGGCCTGGTGGATTTCGTGTCTAGTGCAATAACTAACGTATGTTGGGGCCACTGATTTGACTTTCTCTCATGTCTACCTCTTAGTGCACAGATTAATAGTCCAGGAGTCGTTATTTGTTCATACTGATAAAAACAAAAAACAATCGAAGCCACATTTTTTTTATTTAATAAAGCTTAAAACTCGATGAAATTCAATGAAAAGACATTTTCACAACTGTTGTAAAAACAACAATTTAAATTAATAATATTTGGTTCCCGTTTATTAAAAATATCGTTTTTAAATATTTTGATCTTCTTCACTTTGTAAGCTGTTCGTTCACGATGAAGATTTTTGTTGTTTAGTGTCCACGAGTTCACGAGATGCGTTAGTTAGCAACCTGCGGCTCTGTTTGCTCTATTCACTTGATCTTTCACTTCTGTTTCGAGCCTTCCGTAACTAGATAGTGTGATGCCTAGGTATTTAAACTCCATCACTTGTTCTATTATCTGATCTTCCAGCTACAATTTACGTCTTATTGGATCTGCTGTTATAACCATGCATTTTGTCTTTTGTGAGGAAATCAACATGTTAAATTTTCTGGCGATTATGTTGAATTGGTGCAGCATACGTTGTAAATCATCTTCACTTTGAGAGATTAGTATTGCATCGTCCGCATAGCAGATTATTTTAAGTTGCTTTTCTCCCATTTGGTATCCTTTTTTAGTTCTTACTTTTTTTATTATTTCATCCATGATCAGGTTGAACAATAAAGGACTCAAGGAATCCCCCTGTTTTATCCCATTGCCGGCTTCAATTGGGTCAGTTAATGCATCGTCCACTTTTACTTTTATTGTGTTGTTCTGGTAGATGTTTTCGATCGTTTTAATTATTCCTAGAGGTACCTCTATCGAGTATAACAAATGAATAACGTCCTTTAATGTGACCCTGTCAAATGCTTTCTTAAGGTCTACTAAACATAAATATGCCGGTTTGTTGTATTCCAACGATTTCTCTTGAACTTGCCTCATTATAAATATAGCGTCAGTGCATGACCCTCCCGACCTAAAACCTTGTTGTTCTTCTGCTAATGTTATAATTCCATTCAATTTGTTTTTTATCACTTTGGTTGTTAATTTTAATGTTGTGTTTAATAAGTTAATTCCTCTGTAATTCTCCGGGTCCGATTTGTCTCCTTTTTTGAAGAGAGGTATTAGGATGCTTGATCTCCATTCTTGTGGTATTCTGTTTCGTTCTATTATTTTTTTGTATTAGTTTTAATAGTTGTTTAGTTAGATCTTGTCCTCCGTACTTTAGGAGTTCGTTCGATATTCTGTCCTCTCCCGGAGATTTTCTATTTTTTAATTTTCTTAATGCTTCCTTTACCTCTCCCTCCTTGATGTTTATTCCTTCGATTGTTGTAACTTCAGGTGTTGGTGGTTCATTATCGTCGCCTTTAGCAAATAGAGATCGGAAGTAGTCTACCCATGTTTCCTTCTGAATGTGTTTCGCTTTTATTAATTCGTTTATCTCCTTTCTTTGCCCTTTGACCATACTTCTTTTTGTGTTCCGTGTAGGGATGGCGGTTTTTGACAAAACACCGGTTTTCGGTTATTCGGGTTTTTTTGCTTACGGTTTAACCTGGCGGTTATAACCGGTCATAAAAAACCGGTTTTTCCAAAAACAGGTTTTCGGTTTTTTTAATCCAATAGGTTACAATGTTACATTTACAATACACTTTAGGTTGCAATACTCCACTCGACTCGATACTCGATATCAATATGATCAAAATTAGTACTATCGAAAGAACTTCAATATCAATATAAATAAAACACAATTTTTAATAAAACCGTTTTATTCTATTAATTATTATATTTATTTATTATTTTATTACTTTTATATTTATTGATTATTATTAAATATAATATAGCCTAAGATTAATACAGTCGGAAAAATGAAAGAATACCCATGAACGAACATATAAAACATGCTGTATTTTCCTGTCACCGTGTCACAAAGAAAATTGCCCAGCGCAAGTACATGTAATAATAATTATTACATGTACTTGCGCTGCCCAATTTTTTGTATGACACGGTGACAGGAAAATACAACGTGTTTTATATGTTCGTTCATGGGTATGTATATACGTATTCCAATAATATACAATTTAACCCAACCATTTCAACTTATAAAAAATTTCCCAGACTCTTTCAAATGGGATTTAAAAAAAATAATATCAACATAAATATTTTACTTAAAAATAAATTGGATAATGCAATTAATCTTTTATTTTTACTACCAAAAAAATTTATCATGTACAGGGGTTCTCATTATATTTTGACCCCCACTTATTTTCCTTAATTTCGGGAATACAAAAAAAAGTTTTAAATAAAAGTTGTATTATTTTATCTGTACCGACCAACAGTGTAGCAATAGACCAAATTTTATATACAGGGAGTGCCCAATTAAATGCATCTTCAATATTTCAAATGGGACACCCTGTATTTTTTTATAGTTTTGAGTTGCCGTGCATTTCCTGATTACAAATATATAACATAGTGTACCATTAGTTTTGTTCTATAATGGCGTATGGTACTACAAATTGGTAACCATAGGCTATGCAACTGACATTTCAAAATGAAACAATTATTAATTTATTATAAACTGTCAGTCCTCATACCGAAATGGGTTATACTGCAGATGAAAAAGTAGATATATTCTCAATTTATGTAAAAATAATAAAAACAATCAAGCGGCAAGAAGATAATATAGGCTGATTTATCCAGATCGACAGACTCCTTCTGCAAAATCTGACGCATTAGAAAATTTGAGACGAAGATATTACTTGTGCATTGATAACAATGGAGGGTACTTTGAGCATCTATTGTAATCTTAAATGTAGTATTGTATCTTAAATGTAGTATTGTAAGTCATTAATTTTGTTAACTTTCTAAATATATTTTTTCTAAATATATTTTTTTCTTATCTTAGTATAGTATAGTAACGCCATACGCCATTATAGAACAAAACTAATGCTACGATATGTTACATATTTGTAATCAGGAAATGCAGGGCTACTCAAAACTATAAAAAAATACAGGGTGTCCCATTTGAAATATTGAAGATGCATTTTATTGGGCACTCCCTTTATAAAAAATCTGGTCTGCTGCTTCACTGTTGGTCGGTACAGATAAAATAATACAAATCTTGAATGGGTTGCATGTGAGAGTTCATTTTAAATGAAGTTTAAAATAATACAACTTTTATTTGAAACTTTTTTTTGTATTCCCGAAATTAAGGAAAATAAGTGGGGGTCAAAATATAATGAGAAACCCTGTACATATACATATTTGTATAAAAGGTACATTTTAACTCATTTAATACTTTCTGTATAAGTGTATAGTTTTGAAAACGTAAGGAAATCCTTGGAGATTCGTATTCGTAATCGGTAATTCGATATTCATAGTCAGAACATTATTTTTGGTAATCAGAAAAAGTCATTCACTTACTTTCAATGTCAAGAGTCAAGTGTGAAAAATAGATGTGATCACTTCTTATGTAAATATTATGATTACAAATACCTTTTGAATGAAATATTATAATAAAACTTAATTGTTTCTGGCTGATGTGAGTTTGCACTTTCGGTTTGCTTATGTATTTTAAAAATACAAATTTGAATTATGGTTTTGTTTGGAATAATTACTTGAGAATAATAATTATGATTGGGATCCAAAATAATACCTAACCTAATCCTAATCATCGTAAAAACCTAATAACCGGTTTTTACTTTAAAAAGAAAAAACCGGTTATAACCGGGATAAAAAACAACCGGTAAAACCGGTGATTGCGAAGTAAAAACACCGGTTTTTCCCATCCCTACTGCCTGGGGTAATTGCGGGGTGGATCGAGTAGCTCTGCGGTTACCACGGCCGGTCCCAAGCCCGGATAAAATGTGGAGGGTTGATTGGCAAGGTTAGCAACCTACCAATCGGAAAAACGAATACTGCTCAAAGGAACAATGTGAAGCTTCGGAACCGGATTGATCATAAAAAGAAGATATGGTTAAAAAATTTAATTTGTATAATTTTACAGGTTAGGGCATCGCCTCTCAAAAAAACGAATAGGAACGCGATTTGCGGTATGAATTAGTATCCCTCAAACTCGCAAAGGGAAAAGGTCGCTTCTCAACTTCGCAAGTAAATGTCCGTGTGACCCTATCTTCTTCTTCTTCTTGCAGGCATGACTCTGTTTTTTCAATGTGGCTCCAGTAAGTTGTCCTTCCATCGTTTTCGTGGTTTTCCTATTGGGAAGTCGTCTCTTGCCGTCCTTACTTCTCTATTTTGTTGTCATCCAGCTTATGTGGTCGTTCAATTCTACTTTTCTCTGTAATACCAAGTATTTATTTATTTAGCGTATGGCTCTATCACAGTTTTTGTATAAAAATAAAGATCACATTTCACAGTTACCTCGTAGATGTTGTTCTTGATAGAAGTAGAAATCAAGGCTGCATTTTCTATGTCTGTACGTACGTAAGTTGCTACACCGTAGGCTCTGTCGTAGGTAGCACCCAGTAGATCATAGCCGGGGATTTTTCCTCTTGAACTCAATTGAAATTCGTTTTCTGTATGCGTTTCTTGTATCGTTATCTTTTAATAGTTTGTGTAGAATTTGACATTTGGCTCTACTTATACCTTCTATATTTAATTGGCAAACTCTTACATTTTGTCCAATTTCTTTTGTAAATTCTTCTTTGGAAACTCCATTCAATAACTGCGTCATCTTTAATAATTATTCCAAAATAACTGTGATATCTGCCAGGAGGTCTTTAGGAAAGATTGTCTGGCGCCTCTTGTGCTAGCTCTTTAGTTTACCCAGGGTGCACCAGTAAATAATGTTGTTCACCTTACATCTCCGTCCTATATCTGCACTTCCAGCTCTGTCACGTAATGTCTTATCATCGATTTTTCGATGGGTTTTCATCTCTGCTGTTTCTAGCATTATTATTGTCCTCTCTGTGTCGGGCCGTGTTTCTGCCGCGTATGTCATTATTGGTCTGATGACTGTTTTGTGAATTCTGCCTTTCATTTCTTTTCTGATATTTTTCTTTCTCCATATTGTTTCATTCAGGCAACCTGCGCCTCAGTTTTCTTTATTCATTTGATCTTTCACTTCTATTTCGAGTTTTCCGTAGCTAGATGGTGTGAAGCCTAGATATTTAAAATCCATCACTTGTTCTATTATCTGACCCTGTGACCCTCCAGCTTTAATTTATTTAGTAGATTTGCTCTTGTGACCATGCAGTTTGTCATTTTTAGAAATTAACTACAGTGAAACCCCGATAAGTTGCCCCCCGATAACCTGGAAGTCCGGCTAACCCGGACCGATTTTCATCAGACAAACATTTCAACAATAAAAATGTATATAATATATTATTTGAGAGATAATGGGTATTTGTGTAATTTGAACTATACGATAGTAAAAATGACTCATGACAGGATTATCGGAAACAGCAGGCACCTGGTATTCCTTTATTTATTTCAAACTGTCTTAGCATTGTTTAAAAAAGACTAAAAGACTATTTAAAAAATTCTTTTTTAAACAATGGTCTTGGTCTCCACTGTTCTTAAATAACATAACATCGTTCCGATTGTGACCGTATTGTGTGTAGTACAGTCGTATTTCAATAATAACGGAGTTTATCTGTAAGTATTTTATTAATTTTTACCATATTCTCCGGCTAACCCGGATTTTCGATAACGCGGATCGGCCGTGGTTCCGATTAATCTGAGTTATCGAGGTTCCATTATCCCACATACCCACATATCGAGATTGTACTTTTACTTTTATTGTGTTGTTCTGGTAGATATTTTCGATCGTTTTAATTATTCGTAGAGATATCTTTCTTTCGTTCTTATGGTCCACAAAAAAGAAATATGCCGGTTTGTGTTATTCTAATGATTTCTGTTGAACTTGCCTTATTATAAATACAGTGTCAGTGCATGATCTTCCTGACCTAAAACCTTGGTTTTCTTTTGCTTATAATTTAATTCAGGTTGTTTGCTATCACTTTTGTTGTTAATTTTAATGTCGTGTTTAATTGGACAGCTTAGTGGGACTAGCGGCTGACCGCACTTAACTTCGCCGTGATGAATGCGAGTTCAAGCCCCAGCCAGCTCAACGGAAAAACAAAAAGGGCTAACGCATCAGTATAAAATTCTAATATGAATCTGACGCTTAGACTGGAATATGCGGGCGTCGTATCGGCCTATGAGGAAGCAGTATGGCAAGGGATAAGGGCTTGCGGCTCGGTGACACTCCCTCATAGATCCCTACCGGAAGGGCGTTGACGCCTAAATACCGGTGTATATATATAATAAATAATTTCCTCTGTAATTTTCCGGGTCCGATTTGTCTCCCTTTTTGAAGAGAGATATTAGGATGCTTGATCTCCGTTCTTGTGGTATTCTGTTTTGTTTTATTATGTTTTGGATTTTGGATTAGTTTTAATAGTTAATTGGCCAGATCTTGTCCTCCGTACATTAGGAGTTCAGTCCTCTCTGGGGTATGTTCTATTTTTTAATTTCCTTTATTTTACAATATGTTTTTAATTTATCCCTATACTATGCTAAGTGCTATATTGTTAACAAATGCAAGAGGTCAAAAATTATTGTGGCTGAATGGATTATCCAAAGCTATTTAGATATTAATAAAAAAAATTTCGTTTATGCTAAATGCTAATCAATTTATAATAACTCATTTACTACACATTTTTTTCATCAGCCAAAATGTTGAAATGTCTAATAACAATATACGATGCGATAAATTTACAGCTACATATTTTGTAAGAAATAATAATATATTCTAATATTACCCAAAACCGGAGAAAACTGTTACTTCCTAGACTAATAACCGCATAGCCAGCGTCTGGCTCGGCAGTACCGAGACCGAGCAGTACCGTGCCATCAGATACCAATGGTACTATCGAGCATCAAACTAAACGAAATAATGCGGATGATTCGCAACTTATTCTTTCTTAACCATAACCATTAGATTAGTAACGAACATTAAAAAGTGGGTCATTTAAATGCCTTACAAAGATTGCTACTGATGTGAGTGGTGAGTACCTGACGGTGCTCTACTCAAACTCAGCTGGTAGTTTAATGCAATCGGAAAATTTCCGCGTCTTGCGCCATGTAATCTACGCTTTTAAAATACGACTTAAGTACATTTTTGTTATTGTTAATGCAATATAATATACAGGGTGATTGATTAGTAGGGTAAAGCTCAATAGCTCCGCTATCAGGAGCGTCATTTGAAATTTTGTTTGGGGGGGGGGGGCAAGCACTATATATACAATACATTATATATGATGTTATGATGAATATTGATGTATTTTTTGTAAATTTCAGTCATTTTTTAGGGCCGGGGGGGGGCAAATGCCCCCCCTGGACGCCCAAATGACGCCCCTGTCCGCTATAGTAATAGATAGCAATAAAAGTTAATAACAAAAATTTTAGCCACCTTTGAGCTTCGCATTACAAAATTAGTTAGAATGTTACGAATGTTCGATAACACAGTGGCAGACCAAACTTATGTTTTTTTAAATGGAACACCCTATAGAACACCTTAATTTAAAATAAAAAATTCGAATTCCTGTTAACTTCTCCATCACAAAAATATAAAGGTTTGTTAGTTATACAGGGTATTTACAAAGTTATAGCCAATTTTATATGAAAATCGTAACAAGTTCAACTCCCTGTATAAATAAAAATAAGCAAAACAACAATGGTTTATTAATGCCATATTTTTTAACGTATTGTCAAAATTTTCAAGAATGGTCGATATTGCTAATTTTCTTTATATCAAATACAGGGTGAGTCAAAACGCAAGTACATTATTTTCTCAGTAATTTTAAATGGATCACCCTGTATTTTATATCACTATTGAAAAGTACCATTACCGTACTTTAATTTTTAGATAACATTCCATATGTCTAAATTTATTAGTTTTCGAGATATTTTCATTTTTCGATCGACCAGTAGCGTAGCCACCCAAATCACCAGAATTTAATAAATTGGACTGATTTTTTTGGGGTTGCGTTAATAATGAAGTTTATAAAATACCTCCAACAACAAGGGATGAGATGAAAAGTAGAATACAAAGTGTATTTCGATGTGTTAATTTACAAATGCTCCGTAGAGTAAGTAGCTCATTCAATGATCGGTTTTAGGCGTAAAATGTGTTAGGAGATAATTTTGAACACCTTATGTAATTAAATATTAAAAATATTTTATTAAAAGTAGCTTCTAATTTTTTCAAACATGTTTTTTTGCAAAATGTATTACTGATAAATTATGTTTTGTTCTTTATTTGTTACATTGTTACATTTACATACAAAAATAGTGTTTAATTGTCTTCACAAAATATTGTATTTTGTGTTTGTGTGTTTTTTTGTAAAATTTATTACTAATTTTCTTTGTTTATTTGTTGCATTTACATAAAAAGATAGTTTTTAATTGTTTCAAAAATATTGCATGTAGTGGTTGTGTTTATGTTTGTAAAATGTATTACTAATAAGTTATTTTTATTTATTTATTTGCTACAGTGTTACATTGATTACCGGATTGATAATCGGTAATCTTCAATTGTCAATTCAGTCATGGCTTACTTAAAATTTAGATAAATTTATACACCTAAAATAATTTGCTCTGAAAAATGAAAATATCTCGAAAACTAATAAATTTGGGCATAGAGAATGTTTTATAAAAATTTAAGTTAGTTAATGTTACTTTTCAATAATGATATAAAATACAGGGTGTTTCATTTAACATTACTGAGAAAATAATGTACTTGCGTTTTGACTCACCCTGTATTTGATATAAAGAAAATTAGCAATATCAATAATTCTTAAAAATTTTGACAATAAATAAAAAAATATGGCATTAATAAACCATTGCTGTTGTGCTTATTTTTATTTATACAGGGAGTTGAACTTGTTACGATTTTCATACAAAATTGGTTATAACTTTGTAAATACCCCGTACAACATTACAAACCTTTATATTTTTGTGATGGAGAAGTTAATAGAATTTCGAATATAAAATAAAATATAAGGTGTTCCATTTAAAAAAACAAAAGTTAGGTCTGCCACTGTGTTATCGAACACCCTGTAACATTCTAACTAATTTTGTAATGTGAAGCTCAAAGGTGGCTAAAATTTTTGTTATTAACTTTTATTGCTATCTATTACTATAGCGGAGCTATTGAGCTTTACCCTACTAATCAATCACCCTGTATAGTATTTATACTTTTTTTAAATCTCCTGTAAATATTTAAGAGTGACAGTTGTAGTATGGACAGCATTGGAAAAACATGAATATTCGGCTAATAAGTTTAATAAAAATGTAAATGAGAGGCAGATACCAGATGAATGAAATACAGTGGAACAAACATTTCAATACCTAATAAAAATGTATGTAATATAAAATTTGAGATATAATGTGTTTTTGTGCAATTTGAACTATCCGATATTAAAAATAACTCATGGCACACGGCGGCAGGGCCACGTTCATTGGCTTGGATTATCGGAAACAACAAGCACCTGTAGTATTCCTTTATTTATTTCAAACTATCTTATCATTGTTTAAAAAAGACTAAAAGACTATTTAAATTTTTTTTTAAACAATGATCTTAGTTTTCACTGTTCTTAAATAACATAACATCGTTCCGATTGTGACTGTATTGTGTGTAGTACAGAGTCTTGTATTTTTCACTTCAGTTGTATTTTTCACTTCTGACTGATGACAGCACGAGACAGACGGTCCAACACGAAGTTTTGTGAACTGATATGTAGTTAGGTACACTAGCCAATAGTTTTAAAATTTAATTTTAAATTTAATTTAAATTTTAAAACTATAAGTAAGTATAACCTACTTTTTTATCTTGGTCAACCTTTAAATTCTTTACTCTTGTCTTCACTAATTTTGGTTGTACTTATTTTAGGCTTAGAACACTGATGATGCTCTCTTTAGAGCGAAAACGTTCTGTCTTTTAATGTAGCCCTTTATTGGGGTTTTAAATAAATATACCTTTTACACAGAAGATTTTCTTCAATTTTTGTAATTAATGGTATACAGCCAGTTACAGGAAAATTTTTCCTTATGGATTTTATCTGTAAGTATACCGTATTTTATTAATTTTTACCATAATCTCCGGCTTACCCGGATTTTCGATAACCCGGATCGGCGGTCTCGATTAATTCGAGTTATCGAGGTTCCACTATACCTGTGTACAAAGATATCCTGCGTGTCTTAGTTTTGGCGTTGATTGAAATATTAATACTGGTTTTGGGTGAACTGAGTAGCTCTACAATCGATGCAGCTGGTACCAAGCCCTCAAAAAATAGGGTTAGATGATTAACACCTCCATAAAAAAACAGAGTTTAGCTGGCCACGCTTATAACCCTCTGTGAAGGTCTTTGTCTAAAGTTACATATGAAGACTACAACGACGATGAAAGCAAAGGCGATAAACACTAAAACAGTAGCACTTACGAAAACAGTAACACCGTTATCAGTACTTAAAAGGGAGTATAGGAATCGATCTTGGACCTGTTCATCATTGGACATTATAAGACAGAGCGACAATAGTTTAACTGGCTCCTATACTACAGTGCAGAAGGGCAGGGGAATCTACTACATTATTATTCCCAAGATAACTTATAATCTATTCTAAAAAGGGTAGTTCCCTGGGTTTGGCTGTATACCATATACTTAAACAAACTCTAACATGAAGTAAAACCACTTCTATGTAATAGGTGTACTGTACAAAAATCTTAAAAAATCCCAATGGATTGAATAAAATATGTTCAAAACATTTTCGGACCTATCAGACCATCATTAGTGAATTCATATACTTGCTAACAAGCCCCAGAACCAAACAATGGTTATAATTATAATTCAATCTACATTATAATGTTGTAAAATTGAAAAGGCTAAACGTCGATGTTAATTGAAACCTCTGGAAACATGGTGAAACCCTAAACGATAAATTTAAATATATTAAAGTTCTCGTTTAGGGTTTCACCAGGTTCCCAGAGGTTTGACAATGTTAACCCAAGATGGTTGGTTAAAGTTCTCATTTAGGGTTTAGCCTTTTCAATTTTACAACATTATAATGTAGATTGCTGGATACTTCTTTCTTGCTGGATTATTTTGCTGTCTACTTTCAGTTTGCACCTTATTGGATCTTTAGAGATTACCATTAGTACGTTCTTTAACGGTAAAATATTGCAAAACCTCTAAATCTTAAAGAACCGCTTCGATTGACATGAAATTTGGCATACACATAGCTAACAAGTCAAAGAAAAAAAGTGATATTGTGCCGAGGTGTGCTTTTGATGTCTTGAAATTGAAAAGGCTAAACGGCGATGTTAATTGAAACCTCTAAGAACATGGTGAAACCCTAAACGATAACTTTAAAGATACTAAAGTTCTCGTTTAGGGTTTCACCAGGTTCCCAGAGGTTTGACAATGTTGGCCCAAGATGGTTGGTTAAAGTTCTCATTTAGGGTTTCACCATGTTCCCAGAGGTTACTATTAACATCGGCGTTTAGCCTTTTCAATTTTACAACATTATAATGTAGGTTGAATTATAATTACAACCATTGTTTGGTTCTGAGGCTAGTTAGCAAGTATATGAATTCACTGATGATGAACTGATAGGTCCGAAAACGTTTTGAACATATTTTATTCAATCCATTGGGATTTTTTAAGATTTTAGTAAATTATACCTATTACATAGAAGTGGTTTTACTTCATGTTAGAGTTTGTTTATAACTTATTACCCTATGTTTGTATTATTCTATTATCCAGTGTGGATTTGTACTTCATTTCCACACATATCAGTGGTTATTCACATTCCAACGAACAATCAGTAGATACGGAAAACGTCTGAATTGAATTACCTACTCCTGGATTGATTTAATCTAATTATCGTAAACATAATTATTATTTCGACGATAAGTCTCCCTAGTATGTTCGTAGAGCTATTCATTAGGTAATTTACAGTTTTAGTCTTGAAGGCAACCGCTATGGTATAAATTATAGTCGTTTGAGAACGGGTCAGAGCACTGGGACATAGCAATATGATGTTTTAATTGTTAACTGGAAGGGTTGAGATTTATAACTACCACGTATGTTAGCTCAAAGGTCGCCAAGCAACAACCATTATTGGATTATGAAAATGCCGTAAGCAGATCAACGAAGTAAATATTCAAATATTTGTGTATGTTCGTCTATTTAACCTATTTATAATGGGAAATAAGCCACAATACTATTAAACAATGATTTTTATTAACGTTTCGACGCCCAAATCGGGTGCCGTTGTCAAAATACAAAATACTACTAACAGAAACAAAAATGTTGTTGCTTAGTAAAAAAATTCTTCTAATAATTTATTTAATTTGACTCATTTATATCGGCAATTCAGATACATATGATACATTTTAAAGTAGAAGACTTTAAAATGATATTGCCAATATTTATGAGTTGCGTTCCTGGGACGACTTTACTGAAAGATAGTTCATTCGATTAAATGAAATCAACCCCAATTCAAGAATATCCGTCACAAAAAAATCATAGCATGTGATCTGTCTTTAAAAAGATAACCACATGCAACGGTGACATTAAAATTATCGCGTTAGAGATCTCATAGTATATCACGAGGGAAAACCAGGAAAAACCTCGTGATACTATCCCGACATCGTAACTATTTGGTCTTACATTTAAATTACTCTCAAAATTAATACCAAATTCTGACTTTACTATAATTTTGTTTAAATTATAAATAATATCAATAATACATGGATATATAAGTAATACTAAAATATAAAATATGTACTAATTAGTACATATTTGTCTGTCAAGTGTTCAGCGATAATCCAAAACAGTCACAAACTCGTGAAATATAATATTTTATTTCATCTTTTTATAACCTCCATTAAACACGCACATTTTATTACTACTTTTATTTTCCCTCCGCTTTTCTCCGATATTTGTAAGCATCTTTAAATAATAAAATCTTTAAACATCTACCCACACTCAGGAAAATATTTCTCGAACTAAAAGCTTTCCTCAATTCCGTCGGTTCAACAAAAGTGGAGAGAGGTGGAGAGAGGTGAAGAGAGGAGGAGAGAGGTAGAGAGCTGTTGACTGAATCAACACTTTTTTAAATTTCTACAATCGATGAGAATTCCTTTTATTTTCCTTTTAAGGTTGCTACAAATTTTATTCAATCTGATTAAAAGAAAACTATTACGTTTAATGGAGCGAAAAATAGCTCGTTGTGTTTTTGTCGATAAACATTGTTTTAGACGCAATAAATCGGGTTTTAATCGCATAATTTATTTGTTTTCAAAAATATAAACAAAAAAAATGAAAAGATGCAGGAATTATGTATTGATTCATCCACCAGGTTGTAAAGAAACTGAAAATGTCCTCAAGGACCGCATTAAATGAGCAAACTAGACTAAAATGAGTAAACTATACTAAATTTACAATCAAGATGCAGTAGAAATAAACAAACCAAGACACGTTAAATGCTACTAGAAGCACTCCGGAATCATAATTTAGAATGTATAAACTTTGGAAATCATGATTTGGGATTTACAATATATATATATATTGTAAATTATGATTCGGGAGTGCTTTTAGTAGCATTGAACTAGTCTTGGTTTGTTTATTTCTACTGCATCTTGATTGTAAATTTAGTATTCGCGGTGTGCAAGTACTTGGAAGGGATACGTGAAACGATCGTGCGAGAATAGCGGAGAAATATTGTACCTTTCTTAAATAATTCATTGTCAATTGAAATTGTCAAATTGACCTATATTTCATATCTACTGTCAATGAAGAAGAAAAATTATACAGGGTGTCCAGAAACTCTCCCGACAAACGAAGACCCGAGATTCTTCAGTTAATTTTAAGACAATTTAACCCAATTTACCTAATCCGAAAATGCTTCCTGGGGGAGCTAGAGCTCTTTTAAGATGGTGTCTTGGAATTAGTTTTTCTTAAATATCTCCAGACCACTGTTATTTAGAAAAACGAAAACTGGTACGCTTATTTATCTTCTAGAGATAAATCGATTCCATCAACTACGCCTTTCTAGTACCGGTCATAGGCGCCCGTTTTGGGTAGGGAAGCTGGTATTTTATCGCATAACTTTTTTGTGTTTAACTTCTAGGCATTTTTGACACTTGATTATTAAATTGTAAGGTATTCTTGTACTAAAAGGTACTTTTGCTTTGAGGTGGTAGGATGCACCGTTTTCGAGAAAAATCGATTTGAAAATTTTTCGTTTATTGAATTTGAAAAAAATTTGAAAATATGTTTCAAAAAAAAGACGCTGAATTTTACCGTCTTAAAGCAAAAATAACTTTTAGTACTAGAATTCCTCATAATTTAATCATCATATGTCAAAAATGCTTAAAAATTTTAGACAAAAATGGTATGCTATAAAATAACCGTTGACCTACCCAAAATGGGCGCATATGACTGGTACTAGAATTTCACAACTAAGGAAATCGATTTATCTCTGGAAGATAAATAAACGTACCAGTTTTCGTTTTTCTAAATAGTTTTTTTCTGAAAATTTTTTTTCAAATTCAACAAACGAAAAATTTTCAAATCGATTTTTCTAGAAAACGGTGCATCCTACCGACTTAAAGCAATACCTTACAATTTAATAATCCAGTATAAAATATGCTTAGAAGTAAAACATAAAAAAGTTATACGATATAATAACCGTTGCCCTACCCAGAGCGGGCGCCTATGACCGTTACTAGAAATTCATAATTGATGTAGTTGATTTATCCCTGGAAGATAAATAAGTGTACCAGTTTTCGTTTTTCTAAATAGAAGCGTTCTGGAGATATTTAAGAAAAACTAATTCCAAGACGCCATCTTCAAAGAGCTCGAACTCCTTTAGGAAGCATTTTAGGATTAGGTGAATTGGGTTAAATTATCTTAAAATTATCTGAAGAATCTCCAGTCTTCGTTTGTCGGGAGATTTTCTGGACACCCTGTATATTGCTCCACAATATTGATATGATATGCAATTATTATACAGGGTGAGTCATAACTATAGGGACATAGACTAAGGACAGGTTATTTTGACCAAAATATGGCCATTGGGCCAAATATGCCTTAATAAAATGTTGCTGAGAAGAAAGATACAGGGTGTTAAAGTTAATTTTTGTTTTTTGGTTTTTTGCTAATAGTTTCCCTGTATATTTATAAATTGCTATCAAAATTGGCACAGAGGCATAATCTTAGACAAGAAATAGTATTTTATCTACAATTTTACGTTTTGTCATAGAGGGCGCCACGTGGAGCATTCCTGATGATCAAATTGAGTCTAAACTTTTTCTGATGAAACTTTTTAGTAATTTTTATTAGAAAATATGACGTAAACATTATTTTTACGTAAAATTGGTACTCTTGTTTAAACATGATAATTTCAACCGTTTTCGATAAAAACGCAGTCGAACTGCTTAGAGTCTTAAAAAAGGGTTTCAAATATTATTTCATTTATGAAAAGTATGCTTTGGACTGTCAGATAATTGTTGTTGGTAAATGTCATTTGTTCAGAGTAAATTATTTTTGATGTGACAGTGTAGTGTAGTGTTGCATTTTTTAAAAGTAATCATTACTTTTTTGATTGAAATGCCTCGTCACAATCATTTCAGTTGCAACTTTGTTTATTAGTTTGGTATTTGATATCCCCTTCTGAGTTCCTGAAATCTTCAATTGCGTTTTTATCGAAAACGGTTGAAATTATCATGTTTAAACAAGAGTACCAATTTTCCGTAAAAATGATGTTTACGTCATATTTTCTAATAAAAATTACTAAAAAGTTTCATCAAAAAAAGTTTAGACTCAATTTGATCATCAGGAATGATCCACGTGGCGCCCTCTATGACAAAACGTAAAATTGTAGATAAAATACTATTTCTTGTCTAAGATTATGCCTCTGTGCCAATTTTGATAGCAATTTATAAATATACAGGGAAACTATTAGCAAAAAACGAAAAACAAAAATTAACTTTAACACCCTGTATCTTTTTTCTCAGCAACTTTTATTAAGGCATATTTGGCCCAATAGCCATATTTTGGTCCAAATAACCTGTCCTTAGTCTATGTCCCTATAGTTATGACTCACCCTGTATAAAGGTGAATTTAATTAATTGTATTTTGCTTGCAGTACTGCATTTTAATAGCTAATTTTATTTACTACATACAACTGTTTACGTTTTAATAACATAACCTGAATCTTATTTTTTCTTTTTATTATTTTTTTGGACTATGGCCTTGACAATTGTCCAGTAACCAGGACTAATATAATTGGCCAATATAAATAAAAGTGCGAATAATGTTGCTGAGCGTAGAAACCAGGTGCCGCTTTGCCGAACTTCGTTCTGAGTGTCAAGCTTAAACGTGATAGTGAGAGAATCGAGAATATTTCGCGAAATAAACGAGAGATTGTCTAAACTATGGAAGTACGAGAGTAATAAGAGAATTGTGAATTGAGATTGCTTGACACTCGGGAGACTACATACTACATAGGTAGTTGTGCTAAATACATCAACATAAAAATCGGCTTCTTTAGACTTTTACAACGAGGAGGAAATCAATAATTAGTTTTGTGCTTGTGTAATTTAAATTTGAAGCAAATAAAACCTTTTAGGGCGATCTGGTACCACAAAGAGCTTTTAAAGGTATGGAGAGCATAAATGCAGTAATACCGAACTGAGATTGTGTTTTCAATCCAAGTTATGTTAATCCACATATAGTGAATTTACTTAGGCTATAAATTGTTCTTAAGAAGGCTATGTGAAAAAGATTATAAATTTGTTTTTAGAGGATAACAAGACAGAGTCAAAGGTAACGAAAGTGCAAACGGAAATATCGTATTACCTTAATGAGTTTTCTCATATTCGAGTCAATTGAATTCGCCGTTTGAAGCTTCGCCGCAAAAGAGATTGGCCGAGAATGTGTATCCTTTTAAGAAGTTTTAAAATACGCGATAGAGTAATATATTAGGATCGTATAAGTAACGGAATTCTTATCTATATTTACAAAGCAGTAACAGCTTTGTAAATATAGTTAAAAGACCCCCAACAAGATGGATCAAACAAATCAGAAGAATATGCAAAAGACTTATGCATGAATTAAAGAAATCACCAGTCACGACGAACAAGACACTTCCTCTGGGGAGTCAGGACTGAAGAAAGAGAGAGAGGGAGATATTTGTCGTCTTCTTCTTCTTCTTATGCAATCCACTAATGGATGTTCGCGATCACGTTTGACCATTTTTCTCTATCCCTTGCAGTATGTATTAGGTCTCCTATGTTTTTTAGTCCTGTCCATTGTTTGACATTACGGAGCCATGACATTTTCTTCCTGCCCACTCCCCTTCTTCCTTCGATCTTTCCTTCAATTAAGGTTTGCAGAAACTGATATCTTTCATTTCTAATTATGTGTCCCAGGTATGCCGTTTTTCTCTGTTTAATTGTGCACATCAGTTGTCGTTCTGTACCAATTCTTCTCAGGTATTCTTCTCAGATTTGTCGTCTACCAATGCCCATTTCCCTTTTATTTAACCCATCATAACGAGCTTCAACAACTGGTACTTATAGTCCTTGGGTTTCCATTAAAAAAATTATTACCTCCCACACGAGGCTATTTTTATTTCGTTATTCATGTCGAGTCAGAAAACTTTTATTTCGAAAAATTTTCAGGAGAGGACATTTCATAAATATAGAGGTTTCTAAATTTTTGTGTGTCCGACCAATGGAATACCGTTAAGCATTTGTCGGACAATATTACCAGTAAATTGTTAAGTATTTTTATCCAACAAACCTTCAAAAAAATTATCATTTATAACTCCATAGTGCGTGTCATAAAATTGTACCCTCACAAATGATTTTTGCAGGATTGCTTGATAAAGATATTTACAATTAACTGATAATATTGTCCGACAAATTTTTAAGGAAATTCCAGTTTAAAAACCTCTATATTTACGAAACGCCACCTCCCAAAAATTTTGCAAAATAATAGAAAATTTGTCCGACTTGACATGAATAACTAAATAGAAAAAAGTCTCATGGAGGAGGTAATAATTTTTTTGAATGGTGGACCCAAGAGCTATGATCATTTCTGAGTATGTGCCTCAAATACGCAGTCTTTCTCTTTATAATGACGATCAAAATTCCCTGCCTTTTCCCATTCTGTGCAACATCATAATATGATCTCTCCGTTCGTAATATGACCTGTCCATCGTAATAATTATTTTTGCATTCGATTCATGAATGTGACAGGAAACTTTGTGACCCCAAGCCATGAGATAATATTGAAAAACTGCATACAAAAAATGCACTCCTACATATAGTGCATCGCAAACAGACAATAAAAAAAATTCAGAACTCGTCCATTATGGCGGAAATTACTTGGGGGTTTTTGGGGTCGCTGAAAACGAATATGACGTCGTAAGTGATTTCCGGGTACCTGGTGTCCAAGGTACCTACTGTGTACCTCGTCTTGTGGAGTTTTCGGCAAATTCATTAAAAAATTAGTCAAAAATCATTACTCGGGGGATTTTGAGGTCGCTAACGACGAATATGACATCGGAAGTGATCTCCGGGGTACCTGGGGCCCAGGTACCTACTGTTTATCTCGTCTTGTGGAGTTTATTGTGGAGTTTTCGGCAAAAAATTTATTAAAAAATTAGTCAAAAATCATTACTCGGAGGTTTTTGGGGTCGCTAACGACGAATATGACATCGGAAGTGATCTCAGGAATACTTGGGGCCCAGGGTACCTACTGTTTACTTCGTCTTCTGGAGTTTTCGGCAAATTCATTAAAAAATTAGTCAAAATTGATTACGCGCGGGTTTTTGGGGTCTCTGATGACCAATATGACATAGGAAGTGATCTGTAGAGTACCTGGTGCCCAGGATACATACTGTTTATCTTGTGACTAATAATTTTTGATAAATTTTTTAATGACTTTGCCGAAAACTCCAGAAGACGAGGTAAACAGTAGGTACCCAGGGCACCAGGTACTACGGAGATCACTTCCGATGTCATATTCGTCGTCAGAGACCCCCAAAACCCCGAATAATGAATTTTGACTAATTTTTTAATGAATTTGCCAAAAACTCCAGAAAATGAGGTAAACAGTAGGTACCCTGGGTACCAGGTACTCCGTAGCGACCCAAAAACCCCCCGAGTAATGATTTTTGACTAATTTTTTAATGAATTTGCCGAAATCTCCAGAAGACGAGGTAAACAGTAGGTACCCTGGGCACCATGTACTCCGGATATCACTTCCGATGTTACATTCGTCGTTAGCGACCCCAAAAAACCCCCCGAGTAATGATTTTTGACTAATTTTTTAATGAATTTGCCGAAAACTCCACAAGACGAGGTAAACAGTAGGTACTCTGGGCACCAGGTACTCCGGAGATCACTTACGACATCATATTCGTTTTTAGCGACCCAAAATCCTCAGACTAACAAAATTGAACTCATTTCCGCCGATAATTGAGGAGTTCTGAATTTTTTTTATTGTCTGTTTGAGGTGCACTTTAAGAAGGCATTTTTTGTATGCAGTTTTTCAATACTATTTCATGGCTAGAGGTCACAAAGTTTCCTGATGCATAACTATTATTAAGATCCGTCTGGTCCTTTTTTTTTCGGAGGTAAGGCCGATTTTAGTGCTTTATTGCTTCGCCTAATGGTATTTTTAATTCTCCTAACAAGCCATACCTCAAAGCTTTTTCATTAAGTTAACATTAACAGTCCAAACTTCGGCGCCATAAAGAAGAATAGAGTAGATATGTTACAGTTCAAATTGATTATCCAGTTGGAGTTGACTTTTCCTAGTTCGAGTCGACTCAAACGGCTGGTTTTAATAAAAGTTGATTATAAATATAAAATGAAGATTTATATTCAACATTTACTAGTAAAAGTAGACTCCAACTAGTTAAAGTATACTCTTCCCAATGCCATTTAGTAAAAGTTGATTGACACAAACAACCGATTCTAGAAATTAAATGTTACTGTATATTATGTTCAAATCGTGATATTTATAGTCCAGGCTGTATCGTCGCCCCCGTTAGGTAAATTATTCCAGTTCGATTTTTTTAACAAACTTACTCAAAAAGAGGTCCTTATAATGAATCCACAGGGTGTCAGGTGGTACCGTAATCTAAAAATTGTTTAAACAATTTTTTTTAAACAAATTCACAAAAAAATTCACTTCGGACATATTTTTACATCATTAATTTGGGTCATTCGGAGCAAAAGAGGTGTTTTGTGATTTTTCTGTAAAATTTATTGTTCTCGAGTTATACGCGATTTAAAATTTGAAAAATGCGAAAGTGACCATTTTCAAGGCTTAATAACTCAGTTAAAAATTATTATTATGAAAATCAGAAAGTCACCAAATCAAATTTTAACGACCGCCCTACAAGGTACTGAAAAAATATTTGTCATTATTGTATTACTAAGCTGTTATTTTTAATTATTAACAATGAACGCTAGGAGCGTATTGAGGCGGCTGTCAATGTGAGTGCGACTGAGATGCACCATTGGACGGGCGGAATGGAGGACCCGCCTCAATACGCTTTTAGCGCTCATTGCTGATAATTAAAAATAACAGCTTAGTAATAAAATAATGACAAAAATTTCTTCAGGATCTTGTAGGGGGGCTTTAAACTTTGATTAGGTGACTTTCTGACTTTCATAATAATAGTTTTTAATCGAGTTGTTAAGCCTTAAAAATGGTCATTTCGCATTTTTCAAATTTTAAATCGCGTATAACTCGAAAACTATCAATTTTAGTATAAAATCACAAGATACCTTTTTTGTTCCGAATGACCAATATAATCTAAAAAAATTTGCCCGGAGTGAAATACTTAGTTATTTATACAGTTCGTGAAGTATGCTTTTTGCGGACTCACGCGATGTTTAGAGCACGAGCGGGCTGAGTGCTATACATCGCCTAAGTGCGCAAAGAGTACTTCACGCACAGTTTCATACAATATTTTATCTACCAAAAAACAAATAAAAAAACTGCAACTCTTCGTCACTGGAATACATTCCTATTTTACAATTTTTTAGAACTTTGACATTTAAAACTTCAAACTTCTGTCAAACCACAAAACTGTCAAAACTTTTTTTGTAATTTATTGCTCACATGTCATCACCGTGACAAGGCGAAAGTTAAGGATATTTGATTATATGAAAGTGTGCTAAAAAACAGTGCGAAAAAGTAAATCCCATTTAAAATACATTATTACCTCAGTCACACTTTAAACCCTTCATGTACTGCTATCTATATTTACAATTTTCACACAATAAAATCTTATACATAATATAAGGTAGAGACTGACACTGTGTATTTGTTATAAGGATGTATTTGTTTGAGTAAGTTTGTGTACAAAAATCGAATCAGAATAATTTACCTAACGGGGACGACGTTACAGTCTGGACTAATAAGTAGTTGAAACGGTCAAAACAAAGAGACGCACACTCATCAAAAATACACGTGAGATTATACTCGTATAAATTGTATAATCTACTTTTACTAACAAGAGTTAGGAAGAGTCAACTTCAACTAGTAAAAGTTGATTTAAATTTTTCAAATCAACTTTTATTGCTCGTTTCAGTTGGAGTTGACTCGAACTAGGAAAAGTCAACTCTAACTGAGAATCAACTTGAACTGTAACAGATATAACATTTTACCATCCGATATAGAATTTGTAGATTGAGTATTTGGTTACTCAGAAACTTCTTTATCTTCAAAAAGGCTGTTCTTGATTTCTAGGATTGCTTGATTGATAGGAATAGCTTAAATTGCTAAAACTGTTTTGGGGAAATAACCTTGTCCATACTAATTATTTTGTGTTCTTTTTAATAAAAAAACATTACTTAAAGAATTTTAATGGAAAGCATGGGCTACAAGAAACCATAGTAAGTTAATTATTAGTAATTGAAGGCGTATTAAAAAATGCGGCAAATAAATGTCAAGGCCAAACACCGGAAGAAACTATATTTATCGAATTTTACTTTGGCTATTGCTATAATAACTAGTTTTTCTTGCATCACTCTAGTAGGTACGTGAACAAAGACTAATTTTCTACGTTAATAAATTCTTTGCAGGTAGATTAGTTACGCAGTACGCACTTTGGTTAAATTTAGATTGGTCTGGGTCAAGTTTGCCATTGCGTTTAATAGGGCTTTTCATCGATTGTCATTTGTTTCGAGCTTCTGTCATGTGTCACATAATATTAATATATCTACGTCATACGTCTTTGGTTTGTATCATGGTACATACCAATAACGTACGACGTAGATATATTAATATTATGTGACACATGACAGAAGCTCGAAACAAATGACTGTGAATGAAAAGCCCTATTGACAGCTTTCAATAAAAATTAAATTACAAATTGGTTTTCATATCAAATCAGCCTCGATTTTTGCTTCTATTAGCTATGATTCTGTCTATGAAATAGTCATATAAGATAATGAATGCGACGATTGAATATGAAGGGTACAGGAAAAAAAGGAGGTATGTCACTTCTGTTGAATTTTTCAGCAGAGCATTTTCAAAGTTATAAGACTAATATTATTGATATGTTTTGATGGTAGTTTTTTAGAATCATATATTTGGAAAATTTACTCTGTGGGACAACCTAGTTAGTAATAAGAATTGTGATGTAGTATATGTATATATTTTTAGATTATGGAATAAATCCATTGTTTTGAAGAACAGGATTTTTTGTGATGATTTAACGTATTTTATTCATGTTATAATTTTTTTGGCTTGATATAAATAAAAATGTCAATTTTAGCAGTGTAGCTTATGTTTCTATATCATCTGATATGTTTTTTTAAGACTTTTAGACTTTAATAATTCTCAAGTTAAGACTTTTTGGCGACCTATGATTTTGTAGTTCCTAGAATTTAGTATTTTGTGTTTTTTGTGTCAAAATGTTATCTAATTGATATCTACCTGTTGTCCATCTATTATTTCTCTATTAGTCATATCCATGCTCCCCTAGCTCCGGATCCTGAGCAATGAGGCTTTAAGTATCGTTCTTATATATGATCGGATTATTACCATCTAAAATCGTCCTTGGTCCACGTAAGGGTAATGATCGTCCTGATCTTTTCTTTTAACCGTTAGACTTTTCTGAAATTCGTTCGTTATACAGTTTATAGTATTTATTTCTATATTTTTGTGATTTCTTACTCTACATTAATTTATTTTCTACAATATTAGGGTGGTTTCTTTTCAGGAGTATACTTTTGATTCTTTTGACTACATAGTATGAGTCAGAACTAGGTTTGTCATTTTTCATCTATACTTATAGATCCTATTATTTGGACAAAAGCTAATCATTCTGCGTCATTGCAAGCAGATTTGTTATGCATTAAGCACGGTTATTAAATTTTAGACTGGCCAGGGTCAAGTTCGCATTTATTTGAAAGTGATTTCGCTTTCAACAAGAATCAAAACAACTGACAAACAAGTTCAACGGTTCCTTTAATTTTGGCCGTGGCACACATTTCTTCAATAAATTTTAAGAGGCGATTAATGATACCTCGGAAAAAATTATTGATCGCTCAATTAAAAGGATGTGTGAATGTTTTTTAAAGATTGATGTCCGCGATGATCATTTTCGGTTATTATGGAACCGTGATGCAACGGTCGCTTGTACTTTACGGTTTAATGAATATGGAAATCCAGTTATTTATTGTTCGACTGTCAATTAATTTGCAATAAAACATTTTCAATGATTTAAATTAAAATAAAAACCTTACAAACCGACCGAAATAGAATTGCAAATAAATAAAAAAAATCTATTCTTTCTTATTAGTCTTCTATCGTCCACTTTTGGACCTTAATAAGATAGACCTCTCCTAACTCCTTCCATCGATCTCTATCCTGAACAACATACTTCCAATAATTTGTTCCGGCTATTCTTTTCATATCATCTACCCATCTCATCTGTGGTCTTCTTCTTGTTGGTTTACCTTTATGAGGTCTCGAATGTTGTATTGTTGCATTCCAACGTTGGTCTTTTTGTCTAGCAGTGTGGTCTGGGAAGATCCATTTAAGTTTGGCAACTTTTGTTATTATGTCCTTGACTTTTGTTTTTGATCTTACCCAGTTCCTCTTTTTATCTGACACTCGTTTACCTAGCATTGCTATTTTCATTGCCCATATTCTGTGGTGGGTAGTTTATTCATATTGGCCATGAGGATGCCCATGACAGTTTTGTAGTGATTTGCGCAGTTTGGTTCTCTTTGTCAAGTTTTAAAATTTGTCCTACGCCTACGTAGATCCTGGATTTGTTTTCTCACTGTTATTTATACAGAATGTAACATAAATGCAGGTCATAAATTAAATCACATATTCTGGGATTAAAATTAGATAGATTTAACCTAACTTACCTTAGTACAAATGTGCACATAAAAAAAGTTACAGCCCTTTGAAGTTACAAAATGAAAATCGATTTTTTCCATATATCGAAAACTCTTAGAGATTTTGTATTGAAAATGGACAAGTAACTGGACAAAAGTCAGAAATATGACTAAATTTTTATTTAAAAAAGGGAAAATGTTTGTCGATATGTATGTATGTGGAAAAGTTAAACCGATCTGAATTTTTTTTCTGTGTTTGAAGAGGGGGTCAGGACCGATTTAGAACCGATGTAGTTTGTGACCAGCCATAAGCCAGCTATAGGACTTGGTAGGTACAAAACGGCATATTTTTTGGGGGTATATATCTTCGGTTCAAGAATAGGCAGGAGAACCGCAAATACACCAGATCAATAGAATTGAGTTAAATTTTCAAATGCTGTCTAAGCCGCCAAGATCAGACATACACACGGCTCAGTACAGCCGAAAAACTAAAAAACTAAACTTTGAAAATTTTGGTTTTTCGACAATTACTCAAAATTTCAACCTACAAATTGCGCCAATAACTGAGCGTTTGTAGAAGGACTCTAGAAAGAGATCTATTTAGAGAGATGTAGAAGAAATCTATTTCTTATGGGAAAAACGGCTTTTCAAGCTCAATAATTCCTGTAATAGCTTCAGTTATCATACTTGACCTTGGATTCATCAGATACTACTTGTCAATACGTTTCAAACTCATGTTTAGTGATCAAAATCGGTTAAGCCGTTTAGAAGTTATTAAGCTACAAAAGTATAATCCAATTAACGATTATTCCTTAAATGGTTTATGTAGTTGTAGTGGTTACGACGCTAAATTTGATCTGGCAACCGGCAATTCGAGTTCATTTACCGGCCATTTAAATATTTTTTTTCAATCTATTTCGAATAGAAAAAAATCTAGTGTACATTCGGTGGACACTAGATCATTTGGGAGATAATGCGACAAAGGCGGCTATTTATAAAGCTTAACGTGTAATCGAGAAACATTGCATTTAACTTCATACATTTAATTTATAAATAACTTTGAAAAACTCCTGATACAAGAATAAAAAACCGCTAAACGCCGTAAAAATGAGTGGCGCATACAATATTCCAGCTACAAAAAATCTGATATGAATATTACGTGGCGCGAAAATGTATTTTCATTTTGATGCAAAACAAAATTCTAGTTTTATTTTAAAAGATTTTTCCATAATATTTGCTAAATTTGAAGTAAAACGCGCCACAAAAGAGTAACTTTGATACAGTTTGAATTTTGAAACTCTTTTGTGGCGCGTTTACTTCAAATTTAGCAAACATTATGGAAAAATCTTTTAAAATAAAACTAGAATTTTGTTTTGCATCAAAATGAAAATACATTTTCGCGCCATGTAATATTCATATCAGATCTTTTGTAGCTGGAATATTTTATGCGCCATTCATTTTTACGGCGTTTAGCGGTTTTTTATTCTTGTTGTATATACTGCAATTCATTAGGTATAACAAACTGTTCCCGAAATTAATAAATTATTGTGCTCAAATGTGGGCAAATTCTGCCTCAAATGAACGGGATTTCTCTTGTCTCAAAAGAGTCAAAACGTATTGTCGAAACACCATGAAACAAGAGAGAATGTCAAACTTGTCTCAAATGTCAATAGAAAAAAACTTTTAAAACTTCTCCAAAACAATAATAAATTTTACAATGACGTTATAACCATTTTTCTACTTCGAAACAACATAGACTACAGTTAATTTATAAACAGGTTTAGGTTCTAAATTTATAGGAAAAAAAAACAAAAAAAAATAAATAAAAAAAAACAAAAACCAAAAATCTTCTATGAAATTGAAGCCTTTTAATTAGATGGCATACCTATCTGAGGAGAGAAAACCTTGCCGACCCTGTCCCTAAAGCCACGAGCCGCCACTGATCGCCGTATCCTAAAGATAAAATGGACGACGAAAGTCACAAATGTAGTTGTCCGTAAGAGAATCAACCAAGAGCGCCAACTTTTTGAAACCAACAAGAAAGGAAAACGGTATACAGGGTGTTTCATTAATAATTGTCCATATAGTAACTGGAGAAACCTTAGTACAAAATACGAAGGTTTAACCTAAAACATCTAAATAAAATGTGGTTCCTTACTGAGTTACAGGGTGTTTTATCTAAAAATTTAAAAATTATTTTTGCTCAGCATTTTAAAACTATTCGACGTATCCTTTTCATACTTGGCAGGAAGTATAGGTACTGTACACACTACTAAATTATGTTAAACAAACGTTTCTGGCTATTACCAGAGGCCTACGACGGGGGAAAGTGAATTGTTGATCCTTCTCAAATTCTACGCCACTGGCGAAATTGCTATTTTAGTCCAATTTTTGGATTCTCTAATACTTTCTATGAAAATAATATACTCTTCATTCGTAACGATAAAGTCATTAGTTTTCGAGATCTTTGAAGTTAAAAATGAAACGACACGGTTATTTTGATTAATGTATTGTGTCGCTTCATTTTTAATTTCAAATATCTCGAAAACTAATCATTTTATCGTTACGAATGAAGAGTATATTATTTACATAAAAAGTATTTCAAAATCAAAAATGTACACTAAAATAGCAATTTCGTCAGTGGCGTAGAATTTGGGAATGGTCAACCAGCCACTATCCCCTGTCGTACGCTTCTGGTAGTAGCTAGAAAAGTTTAGTTATCTTAATTTAGTAGGGTTTACAGTACCTACATTTTCTGCCAAGTATGATAAGGATACGCCAAATAGTTTTAAAGTACTGGGTACAAATAATGTTTAAATTTTAATTACATGAAATCAAAATAACTGTGCCGTTTCATATTTAACTTCAAATATCTCGAAAACTAATGACTTTATCGTTACCAATGAAGATTATATTATTTACGTAGAAAGTATTGGTGAATCTAAAAATGGCACTAAAATAGTAATTCCTCCAGTGGCGTAGAATTTGAGAAGGGTCAACCATTCACCATCCCCTGTCGTACGCCTCTGGTAGTAGCTAGAAACGTTTGTTTATCGTAATTTAGTAGGGTGTCTAGTAGTCGCACTTTTTGCCAAGTATGAAAAGGATACATCGAATAGTTTTAAAATGCTGAGCAAAAATAATTTTTAAATTTTTAGATAAAACACCCTGTAACTCAGTAAGGAACCACATTTTATTTAGGTGTTTTAGGTTAAATCTTCGTATTTTGTGCTAAGGTTTCTCCAGTTACTATATGGACAATTATTAATGAAACACCCTGTATATGGGGCACATAATCGCGGTAAAATTGAAGGCAAGAGAGGAATAGGACGCAAGAAAATGTTCTGGCTCTGAAACATAAGTTAATGGACAGGGATTAACGACATACAATCTCTGATAAACATTGCAAGAAACAGAGAGAGGAAAATGTGATCACTAACGTCCATTAATGGATTTGTATCTGAAGAAGAAGAAGAAGAAGATACATATATTGTAGTTTGTAGTGTGACACTTCTTTTGTAAGGTATTGCCATTTTCTCTTAATTTACAAACCCGATGATGTGTTTTTTATTTGTCTAGCCACTCTCATTAAAGGCAAGTGTGTGACACAACACCAAATGCGCAGATAGCAATAAAATTCAAATTTGATTTGTACTCGCCGCTCGCTGACATAATCATTAACAAACTCCACATTTGGCGGTAATTACTTTTATTAGCATGAGGATCTCGACAATTAGAATCGTAATTAGTAGTTGAAGATGCTCACCCTCAATTTTTTTCTAAAACGGGGTCGTAATAAGTCAACTAAGAAACTAAGAAAATTTACGAGTATGTACACTAAGAAACATACTTTTCTGAAAAAGATCAGGAGTATTTAATGGTTAATGCTTGGCACCAAAGTTTATAAAACTCACTATTCCATAATTTTAAAAAAATTATAAAGAGAAATCACATACTACACTACTCCAAGAAATTAACGCACCATCACCTTAAAAATGAGTCATTTTGGATATCGCGAATTTCCTAAACCTTTTGTCCGATTTAAGTGATTTTTTAATATGTTATAGCCTTAGTCTTTAACAATGCCACTGTAATAATATTGTTGCTAGACAGGTAAATGTATACCGGGCAGTGGCGGATCTAGAGATTTGCCTTGGGAGGGGAGATTTGCCTTAAGGAGGAACTTCCAATGAAGCACCAACCAAAAGACATAAAAAAGAAAAACCCAAACTACTTAAAACACATACATAAAAATAACTAGGCCGCAGATTATATGTAAGTTACATATTTTTTACATATTTTACATATTTATAGATTTTTTGAAAAAAGTGCATATTTAAGTGGTAAACACATATTTTTACATTATATTCTATATTCCCCACTTTACCCTGCAATGAAAAATCCGAAAACCATTAAAAAATGGAATTATGCAGGGCCTGTCCGTTTATTTCTAGGTACTATTTACCTGAGTTCTTAACAATTCTTAATCTTCGCAAATTGAGTTGACCGACTTGGATGTGGGGTCTGGTATTAACCAGAGATAATCATAAAATGAACTATTATTTATTTTTCATTTTATAATTTGAATAGACTTTTAGCTCCCGGAACGAATGTCAAAACACTGCAAATATAAAAAGGATTAGAAATGGGGAAAAAGTCAACAATCATTGAAAAATTGTTTTGATTTGAGTTGTTAATGAAGATCTGTGCAGGGCAATGGTTGCTACTAACATTCCATTACAAAAATTGAATAACGTTAATCTAAGATCGTTTTTGGAAAAATATTGCAAATTTAATATCCTGCATGAATCCACGTTGAGGAAATCAAGTGTCGACTCTATACTATATAAATCAACCCAAATATGGGAAGTCATATTATGTGATAACTACTTTTATGTTATTATGGACGACACTACAGACGCATGTGAAAGATATATTGTTCATTTGCTAATTGGCCCACTAGAGGAACATGGTCCAGGAAAATTATTTTTAGTATCTTCAAAACAAGTTGAAAAGCCAACAATTTGACCGTTACACGATGCATTTAAGACACTTTAATAAACTTCTTTTTGCCAGATGCCATTCTGCCCCATATATGGTTAAGGTGGGGCAAACTTTAAAAATATTTCATGAGAATATTTTTCATATTACTTGTTTAGCTCATGGAGTTAAGGTGGTATGACACAATGTTAAAATTTATATAGTTTTTAGGTACAGTTACCGTCACTATTTCAAAACCAATCTTCAACTTAGGGGTATGTACGTGAACTGTAGACTTTCTATTTTAATAGTATCTAGTTAAAATTTCCAAAGAAAGCAGTATATTTTTTATAACTGTACTTAAAGGAGTCCATGTCATAACTTACTTAGTAACTTGCTATAAAAATTCGTTTTGCATAATAATTTTTGAACTTGGGTGGAAAATAACTACCAGAAACGATTAACTATGCAAAAAGCTTTATTTTAAACAAAATTTCATTGTCCATACTGCCATAATTTTTAAATTAACTGTACCTAAAAGTAAACATTTTAGTTAAAAGCTGCAATCTGGGGATTTTGTTGAAATTACAGCAATAAGTTGGCATTTTTCTAGTGATAAATTAGTTCCGCTGTCACTTAATAGATGAGAAGATGAGTTCACGTGTCATTTAGTAGATGGCAGCAGTGATGTATTAAATGGAGACAGATGCGCGTTTGCCGGATTTTAAGAAAATCTACAAACAATTGAAAACGAGTTTTGTAACCACGGAAATACGATGAATCACGCGGTTTTGTTTAGAAAAGTGGCCCCACCCCCTCCCAGTACGCATTTTGGACCTTGTTTGACTTTCGACTTTCACTTTCAATCATGATTGTATAACGTCACAGTGTCTTAACAATACAAATATACATTTTTTATGCTTGAAACCGTGACGTTATACGAATGGTTGAAAGTTAAACGAGGTTCAAAATGACTCAAAGTGTTTACTGGGGGATTATACTAGTTTTGACATAATACATAAATAACATCAGTAAGCTCTAAGTATGTTATGTGGGGCGGATCTAAAAACAATTTCAGTTTTATTCACTTGCAAATTTAATTTCTGGCAAATTTAATTTTTATAGGGCCGAAAATAATGCATTGTTCGGATACAATTAGCGTCTCTTTGTAAAGACGATGACGTCGACATTTTTACACACATTACACATGCCAATGGCCATTAGTATTTGTTGAGGCATTATCCTAATAAAAAAATTGTAGACAAAACAATATTGTATAATCATTGATTAATTTATGTCAAATATTTCCGTAAGTGAAAAAAAATATTGAAATTTACTGGAGTAATAATTAGATAAACCGATATGCAGACGATACAGTTGTGGTTGCTAGCAGTATCGACAGGCCTGTCATACCCGGGTACCTACAAAGAGCGAGTGAAAAAAGAGATTTTAACCATCAACATAAATAAAACAAAAATGGACACTGGTGAGCAAAACTCAAAAACCTGCCAGACAATTGAAAATAAAAAACCAATTCAACACGTAGAAGTATATGTATACCTTGGAACAGTCATCAACTAGAAATAGGATCAAACAACCGAAATACGATGTAGAATTGAAAAGGCCAGAGCTACATTTAACATGAGAAATATATTCAATCATTGCGACATATCTGTCCCACTAAAAATACGGCTGCTAAAATGCTATGTATTTCCAGTCTTGTTGTATGGAGCAGAGACCTGGACAATAACGGAAACATTATCGAAAAGGCTAGAGGTATTCGAAATGTGGGTGTACCGACTTATCCTCAAAATGTCCTGGACGACTCACATTACCAACGTAGAGGTATTGCGCTGAGGAGAAAACAAAAATGAGAAATCTGTTTCACAATAGAAACGGAAACCTGAATACCTCGATCATATTATGAGACATGATAAATATCGTATACTGCCACTGACAATACAGAGTAAAATAGAGAGCAAACGTGGACCCAGAAGAAGAAGACACTCATGACTTCAAAACTTACGCCAATGGTTTGGACTAACGTGCCAATGTCCGCAACGGACGAGGCACATGAAGAAGAAGAAGAAGAATTTAAAATGAGATATTCTTCTCACGGTGCTTATTCGTTCCGAATGTTGGCGATCAGCATGGCTATCCTAACTTTGCATGTTGCTATTCGGAATAGTCTGTTTGTCGATGTAGGTATTGAACCAGTTTCTCAGATATATTCTTCTTCTCCCTGGTCCTCTCTTCCCAATACCTTGCCCTGAAGAATGAGTAGCGGCAATCTCTATTCATTCCTCATAACATGGCCAAGATATTCTACTTTGCGCTCTTTGATAATAATGTGTGTTAATAATCTCGCATTCCTTGCCCATTCTACCTAAGACCTCAACATTAGTCACACGACCCATCCACGAAATTCTTAAAATGCGACTGTATATACCACATCTTGAATGCCTTGAGTTTTCTTAAAGAAGTTTCGGAAAGAGTCCAGGCTTCTACTCAGTATAATAATCTAGAAAATACATAGGATCTGATAATAGAAATTTTGTTAACAAGTGGTAAATGTGACTTCTGAAACGAGACTTCATCATTATGAACGCTGATCTCGCTTTTCCTATGCGTTGTTTTATTTCACTAGAGTGGTCTCATTGACTGTTTATGTAGGTACCAAGGTATGTGTAGCTGTCCACTCTGTCAATTGGTTGTTGGTTAACCAAAAGCCGTGTATGTAATATATTTCGCTCTTAATGACTACCATTACTTTCTTTTTTTTTTTCGTATTGAAATTCCATGTTCACTACTTATGTCTTATATGCGCGACATTATTCTTTGCAAATCATCTAGGCTATCTGCAAAAACTACTGCGTCGTCGGCATATCTAATGTTGTTTAGATCTATCATCTAATCCAGTTTCCTCCAAGATAATTTATGAGTATGTGCAGCTTATCATGTTGTACTCTATCAAATGCCTTTTTGTAGTCGATAAAACAAATATATAGCACTTAGACAGTCAATAGAGCCTCTCGGGTGCCTAAGGGCAAGGCATTGCGGAATCAAATCTTTGTCCGTGATACTTGTTCTTCGCATTTTTTATATAGGTATTCTGCAGTATATTACTTTTAAAAATGTTTTAAGTAAGTGGTTCATTAGGCTAATTATTATTCTGCCTCGCATGTTGAAATGAGAAATGAAATGAAAATGTGAAATTTTCCGAGGAAAAAACTTTCCCTGTTGAAAAAACATTCAATATGAAAAAAGTTATTGTAGTGAGTCTGTTTTTCAATTGACTTACGTATTTTACATTTATTAAAAATACTAATTTTATACTCGATCTTCATTCTTAGAATTAGCATAATTCTTTTTTGGTCATTTAGATAGGCACTTACTTGTATTTCAAATAATTGCAAATTTCTTTAGTTTGAAATAAATCCTTTTGAGTAGGTAAAGAATTACGAATTGCCGTATAATACAATATTAAATAATAAACTATATCCAAATGAATGAACGTTTAGTATCTATTAATGAGAATTTACCCTAGGCAGGTAAAGAAAGGATTAACAACTGTCGTCTGTAAATGCAAAGTACGATTAAGATCGAGATGTGCCGAGCCTAAGTTGCAATACATGGCATCAATGCGGTGTCGTTCAGAGAACTAAATTTAATAATAAAATATATCTACGTGCTGCCATCTATTCAAAGAACTGTTAAACGTTAGTTTAAAAATTGGCCACCTATTTTGACCATAGCGTACTAATACCCCCTTAACAGATATTATCACAGCTCACTTCCTCTTGTGAATGAATTAATTAGCTCATTTTAACTCATTTAGCTGCTTTTAACTCATTTTATATAATTATTGCTTTAATTTATTTATTAAATATTTTCGACGAATGCTTACATATATTTTAAAAAATCTTTGCATAACATATATGTGACATATTGTCATACATTTTCATACATATAATCCGCCCTTTAATAATAACTTATATGCATCAAGTTCCCTTAATTTTCCTAACTAGCGTGTTTATTGGGTTGAATTTGTCTGTCTGTGGTTTATGTTTCATGTCAGCCAATATATTTTTATATCCCAACCATTTTTTCTTTAATTTTGGACTTTGTTAGGGGGGGATTTCCCCATTTTCCCTCCGCGTAGATCCGCCACTGATACCGGGTTTTTTTTCTCAAAGTTTACCACACCCTGTGGAATATTATTCTAGCATTTATAAAATACTAAAATTAAAACCCACCTATAGCCTCAGGTTTTCTTAACATTCCGTTTTTTGAGTCAATCGTTATGTTGGATAATAAAAAAGTTAGATACCTACTTTAACAACTATCCATGTTTTTCATCAATACAGGATGTGCAACAAATTTTAAGGGGAAATTCTTCATGAAAAAGAAATGACAGTTTGCTATATAAACGTATGTCCGCAAATGTTTTGTTTCCGAAATACGGGGTGTTGAAATTTTTCTTACAAACTCTCGATTTATGTATTGCTCTAAACCGGTTGAGATATGTAAATGAAATTTGATGGGTTTTAATAGGCATATTACCTTAATATTCAAGCAAGAAAAATTTCAACATCCCGTATGTCGGAAACGAAGCATTTGCCGACATACGTTTATCTAGCAAACTGTCATTATTTTTTCATGCAGCCCTTAGACTCCTTAAAGTTTGTCACACTTATTTAGAAACACCCTGTATTGATGAAGAAAATGTCTAGTTGTTGAAGTACTTAACCTTTGTGATTATCCAACATAGGCGAATGAATAAAAAACAGAATGTTAAAAAACCTGAGGCTATAGTTGGGTGTTAATTTCACTACTTTATAAATGCTAGAATATCCCACAGGGTCACGCGAATTTTGACAAAAAATTCCAGTTTGATTGGTACACCCGGTATACATTGACATTTTACCTGTGTAGCAACAATATTATTACAACATAACATTGTTAAAGAATAAGGCTATAACATATTAAAAAAGAATCACTTAAATCGGACAAAAGGTTTAGGAAATTCGAGACATCAAAAATGACCCATTTTTAAGGTGATGGGTTAATTTCTTGCAGTAGTGTATTTTCATCATTTTCGGTTTCATTAAGTTGTTTCGGTTTAACTTTACTCGATCATGTAAGATGGGATAAATGGAAATAACAAATACGATCATGGATGATATAGAATTATAGATGAAAAACAGTTCCGACCGAGTAGCTCTGAGACTGAAAGGTCACTGAAAACAACCGTATAAGAAATCGGCTTCTTGTAACTTTCAGAACGAGGGGGAAAATCAATTAACTTTTTTGCGTGTCTAATTTAAATTCTAGAGTAAATAAAACATTTTAATTCGGTCTGGTACCACAAAGAGCTTTAAGAGATTTGGAGAGCATAAAAATGTAATATAGCTAACTGAGATTAAGTTTCTACTCCTGAGCGGTATTACGTTTCTACATGTGAGTTTAGGTCCTAAATTAGGTTGAAACTGTGAGAAAATAAGAAATATCTTAAGATCGGAATTATAGATTTGTTTTCATAGCGTAACAATCTTTAAGTCAAAGATTGCGAAAGTGCGAACGGAAATGTCATATTAATTTAATGACTTTTCTCATATTTGAGTTGATTGGAAACTACAAGAGACAGATGGCCGAACATGTTTGTTCATTTAAGAAGTAGTCAAAAATGCGATAAATTATATCATTATATTTATGTAATTATCGATATGTTACAAAGTTGTAACAGGGTCTCTTTTTGCTTATTTCATGGAGCATTTATGATAAATTGTATAAATCTAAATTAAATTAGTCAAAAATGCGATAAATTTTATATTGATGTCGCATAAGCAAATAATTATAATTTTCGATGTTACAAAGTTGTAACAGGGTCTCTTTTTGCTTATTTTGCTGGAGTATTTATGATAAATTGTATAACTAAATTAAATTAGTCAAAAATGCGATAAATTATATATTGAGATCATATAAGCAAATAATTATAATTATAAATTTGTTACAAAGTTGTAACATGTTCTTTTTTTGCTTATTTACCTCGATAATTTGTGATAAATTGTACAAATCTAAATTAAATTGGCTTGAAAAATATATAAACTAATAGTAACTAATTTTAATTGTAGAATAACTTATATTTAATTACGTAAAAATAGTCTTTATAGGCCAAAATTAACTTTTAAGATTTAATTCGGGTGCCGATTACATAAATCATTTTTATTGGATAAATATTACCCAATTGTACACTCGCCTTAATGAAGTTAAATAAAAATGCATTCAAAATCAACTGTCTGGGTCTCGAGCAAACAAAGTAACAAAGAATATAATTATCATAAAAGTGTCATTAGGTAACGGCAGAATTGCTTCAATTAATATAAAAAGAATAATCGGTGAAGTGTCGCAAGGGAAACAATGGCGTGCTAAAGTTTATTTATAGCCATAATTTATCTTTTTTTTGTTTTTTTGTTCATTTTTTGTTGTGTATCAATTCTTCTCAGAGATATTTTTTTTGTATATATTGCACCTCTTTAGTTCGGGTATCCCATTCGTACAAAAGCAGAGATGCTTCCTATATCCTTTTTGCAAACAAAAGATCCATAGTTTAAAAAATCTGTGGGAGATAAATCTGGTCATCTGGAGGCCATTTAATGATAACGGTCCCTCCAATGTAATGCCGTGGAAAATTTAAAAATATTACCCTATTGTACACGCCGCCTTAATGAAGTTAAATAAAAATGCATTCAGAATCAATCGTCTAGTCTAGTTTTTTAGTCGTGTAGTAGTTGGCCAATGAAAAATTTGGCCAGTGAAATGAAAATAAAAATAAAGTATATAAAAATGTTTAAATAAAAGTAGAAGTAGAAAAAGTAAATTTTTTTGTATTTTAACAATATATACTGTTTGGGAAAGTATGCAACGTATTCTAATATTTTAGTTTATTAGGTTTTTAGAGTTAAGCATATGACTACATAATTATGTAATAGCAAATATCCTCTTAGTTTTCTTATAATAAATATATACATAGTTTAACTCCATATTGCATAACAGATTTTATAGTTAAATTCTTCTTTTCTACACCACTGGCTTTTTATAAATATTTTCTTGTTGAAAGAGAAAACGCACAAAGTTGACAAAAGGCGATCAAAGTTTGCTTGGCACATGTATCAAGCTAGAAAGTTTTTCAAGGAACCACATGTGTCGACCTTTATCCCTTCAAGTTATCTTTACCCAGAAAGGGCGGTACCTGAGCCTTGCCAAAGGAAGACAAAATTTAGTACGAAATTCTAAGTCGAACGAGTCACATCATTGCCTAGCTTACCACCCGGGCGGCCGTCCCTGCCTCGGAGATGCTGTGCACTCCTGGAAATGCCGGCCAATTACACTCATTTTAGAGGTAGGTGCGATACTTTCTCTAACATTGATACAATTTATGAATATAGCCAGATACATTTCTTCACACAACATACATACGAACACACATCTTTCATATTAAGTGCATTATTTCATATCATATATTTACTTTTCATACTATAGTCCACTGCCTTGTTTCTACTACTCAATTAATTAAACCCAGTGGCCTTAATCCTCAATTAGAAGATCATTAGACGCTTCATATACACTCACCATCACAAAATTCCACCACTAAACATTTTTGATTACCTAAGTTTGACAATTTATAACTTTATTATTTTGTACTCCGATTTTCAAAATTCTTGCATCAGTTTGTAGGTACATGTATTGATATCGTTCGTTATTATTCCGCTAACAAAAAAGATTTTGCTTAAATTGCAATATACGGGGCTAAGTGAAAGCGTTGTATTTTCTTCTGGATTTAAAAAATCCTGTAGAAAAATTGAAGAGCTGATTTTGTTTTATAGTCCTTTCGTATTTTCCCAGAGGCATCCCTAAGATTTTGTTGTTTGAATTATCCAAATATTTCTTTTCTTGTAAGAGCTGCACAATTTTTTGTAAATAAAAACACTGATTAACTCATAAAAATGAATCTTACATAGAGGTTGGATTGATAAGATTAGAATGGCCCGCGTGCAGTCCATATATCATCAATCGTATTGAGCGTTTATGGGATGAATTGAAAATAGCTATTCGTCGTCATCCTAGGCCTCCAGATTTGGTGCAGTTATGGCCCTGGTAGAGGAATATCGGGCCATTCCCCAGGCAAAGGTAACACATCTTATTTATTCGATGCCGAACAAATTGCGAGCAGAGTTGCTGCGAGAGGTGAACATACCCGCTATTGAATCGTTTTGTGGTTAATTTTGTTTTGTGTTGTTAATTTTAGTGCGTTTGATATTTTTAATTAAATAAAACTTCAAAGACCTTTTTTTTCCTCCCAGAAAGGGAGGAAAAAGGTCTAAACATTGATGGTGTACGTTTGAGTCATTTGAGGTTTGCGGACGACATAATATTATTCAGTAGAGATATCAAGGAACTGGAGCAAATGATGAAGGAACTAAACCAGCAGTCAAATAAAATAGGTCTCAAAATGAATCTTCAGAAAACAAAAATAATGAGTAATGTACAAACTAATCTTGTTATTGACAACGTCAGTCTTGAAAATGTAGACCACTATATATATCTTGGACATACCATCAAAATCGGCAAAGAAAACCAAATAGCCGAAATAAAAAGATGCATACAATTGTCTTGGGTAGCTTTCGGCAAGTTAAGCTTTATCTTGAAGAATAGAGATATACCAATGTGTCTAAAACGTAGAGTTTATGACAAATGTATCTTGCCTGTAACTACATACGGACTGGAGACCATGGCCTTTACAAAGAAAACCTTAGAGCAGCTCAGTACAACTCAAAGAGCGATGGAGAGGGCCATGCTAGGGATTAGTTTGAGAGACAAAATTCGAAATATCGACATTCGTGAAAGAACAAAGATTACTGATGTCGCAGAACGTACAGCAAGGCTCAAGTGGCAATGGGTCGGACATGTTGCCCGAGATAATCGCGAAAAATGGACACAGAGACTAACAAACTGGAGACCAAGAGAGAACAGGCGAGGAGTAGGCAGACCGCAGAAGAGGTGGGCAGATGATATCAAACAAGTCGCGGGCAAACAGTGGAGGAGAATTGCCAAGAGTAGAAATCGATGGAAGCAAATGGAAGAGGCCTATGTCCAGCAGTGGACGAACACAGGCTGAAGAAGAAGAAGAAGAAGAAGAAGAAGAAGAAGAAACCTTCAAAGCAATTGTTACAGTTACAAAGGCTCTATAAAAATATATCCGTTCCCACCTCTATACGTCGTTAGTTCTTGTAAAGTTCGTTTTTGAAAGACCAAAAATATCTGCTTTGTCTTCATTTTTCTGTGGTGGTAAGCAGTTGTTTGTGGGAAGACCCATTGTACAAGGTAATAATTCTTGATTGCTTTTTCTATTCCGGCAAAAAATTGTCACTATAGTTTTCTAAATCCTAAACAATATTCTATGGTTTCAGGGTTTGGTTTGGTTTTCCGTTGGAGGTTTGGTTTGGTTCCCGTTTAGTTTTCGTCTGGATTTTGGTTGGAGTTTTGGAGTTTGGTCGTATGGTTTTTGGTTTTAGTTTTTGTTGGATTTTCTACATATTTGGAAACTTTCCGTTTCGTCAAAGTAACTAGGTTTACTTTCTGATTGGAGACGGTTTGGAATGGCCTATGGTTAGACGTCTCCGAAAATCAAATGGTTTCTTTCTATCGGACGTGAATTTATGGGCCACCACCAATTTATGGGCTCCCACGGTGTGCTGATCGCTGATGTAATTATCAGCCAACTAAAGTCTTCAGGGAGACTTTATCCAGGATTTTCTACCGCTACTGGTGAAAAAGCGGTAAAATATATATCTCAAAAATTCTGGTATTTTATTTTTTTGGGTTTATTTAAATTTCAATGAACAGTACAAACATAAAAAAAACTAATTGGTTATTCTATTTTTAAACCATAAAATCTCACTACTTAGAACTTTTTATTTCCAACTTTTTTTACGAACTATATGTATGACATTGTAACATTATTGTAAATTGTGCTATATTTTTGAAAATTGTAATAAATAATTTGGTAGAATTCATTTTTTGCTTATTACATTATCTCTTTCCAGTTTCACTTCAAAAAGTAGATGATTTAGGACGAAGCAACATACATTTTATATCAGGAAAGTTTAGTTATTTATATATTTGTTAATTTGCTGAAGAGTAAGATCGATGGCGCCCTTCATTTTGGTTTGTTCAAGGTCTCTGTCTGTTTTTATTTATTTAATTGCTGTTTTATTCTTCCAGCTCTCCGTCTTTCACGCCCAAATTATTTCAGAAAAAATCTATTTTAATTTTATTCCTTTTTCTGGCCCTCGAGTCCCACCTTCTTTTAGTCTCTTGTTTCTCGAGCTACTTAGCCGGTGCCCTATCCTATTGTTCTTCCTTCCTACTTCTCTATTCTATACACTCTTTTCTTTATTTCAAATTGCATGCTAATTTCGACTATCTTTCTTTTCCAAAGCCGAGTTTAGCGTAGCACAGTGTTTTTATTTACAGCTTTAAAAAAAAAGAGATATTCGGATAATTAAAATAAAAAATCTTAGGGATGCCTACGAGATAATAAGAAAGGAGTACGAAACAAAATCAGCCTTTCGATTTTTTCAAAGAATTTTTTAAGTTAGGAGAAAATACAACGCTTCAACCAAATCAATTTTTTGTTACTGGAATAATAAAAAACGATATGAACACGTGTATCTATCTTCAAACTGATGCAAGAATCTTGAAAATCAGAATACAAATAATAAAGTTATAAATTGTCAAATTTAATCAAAAATTTTGAGTGGCGAAATTTTGTGCCTGTGAGTGTAGTAAATATAAAATAATAAATAACCCCTAAATGAAATTCTTCAACACCACTGACTAGAACCATTCCATAACCACACTGTCGCTGTAATTGCTGTTAATAACGGCAAAAAAAACTGGTAACACTTAATAAACTACGTAATAGCTAATCAGGTTATCCATCACTGGAAAAGAAGGGAGTAGAAGAAAAAGATTTGAAAGTGATTCGAACGAACAAATAATAACATCATTAAAGATGACTCGAGGTCGAAATAGCCATGCCTTGGATGAAACTATACTATAAAAGTTAATTGCATAGTGTTCAAGAAAAGGATCATCTTTTATATCGAAGACACCAACGATGCAAGTCATCAAGCAAAATGGAATTTGTAGAAAGGTTACACGATTTAAATTTAGTATTATTAATATTAGCCACATTATCATTTCGAAAGCAGCAAGAATTTTCTGCTAGTTTTAATAAAGAATACTTATAGTAGGGGAGGCAAGTATGTTAAATTTAAGGGAGGTCCTAAAACCAAAAAAAGTTAAGTAAAATTTTCCATTTTTGTGGAGACTTAATATAATTTTCCATTTAATACAATATTTTCATAATAATACCTATTTTCAACTAAATAATGAATTCTATAAACAGAATTTTGATCTAGCAATGGGCTCTTCTTTATCTCCATTATTAGCTGATATATTTATGGAGGATTTCGAAAATAATATCATTTCTAAACAAAATTTAAAACCCACAGTATGGTGGAGATATGTAGATGATGTGTTTTCAATATGGTCTCATAGATCAGATTTGTTGGATACATTCCTAAATATTATAAACGATCAAGAAGAGACAATAACATTTACAATGGAGAAGTACATCTACCTTTCCTCGATGTTTTAGTATCAAAGAAGGATACTGGATATGATACTCAAGTGTATAGAAAACCAACACACACCAACAGATATCTCAATTACAAATCAAATCACAACATCAACGTTAAGAAGGGAATCATTAAATCCTTATATGATAGAGCCAAAATTACTTGTTCTAACGAAAATTCATTGTTAGAAGAAAAACAATTGTTAACATCTGTTTTATTAAAAAATGATTATCCTTTATCATTTATAAATAAAGTATTGTCAATACTGGATCGAATAGAACAGGACAACGTAGAACGGGATCCTATAACATCCACAAGAAATAATACGTGGAAAATATCAATACCATATATAAAAGGACTATCCGAGAAACTTAAAACAATAGGAAATAAAATCAACATTTCAACAACATTCAAAACAACAAACACATTAAGATCTATTCTATCTAATACTAAACCTAACAATGAACAAGAAAGAACAAAGAATTGTATTTATAAAATACCGTGTGAATGCGAACAATTTTATTTAAGTGAAACATCAAGACCATTAAACGTTAGAATAAGTGAACATCAGTCTTATATTAAAAATAGAGAATTTGATAGATCTCAAATATGTCAACATGCATGGGATAATGAACATAGAGTTCAGTGGAGAGATTCAAGTATAGTCCTGAAATAATCAGATAGTAAAAAGGGAAAAATCAAAGAAGCGGCTCTAATTATGCTAAATGAAACCAATTGTGTCGCAAATTCCTCGGTAGAATGCAGTAAGATGTGGTTACCCATACTAAAAGAGGAAGTCAATAGAAAGAAAATACCACTATTAGTAAGTCAATAACATATGGAGTTAGTACAAATTTTATATTTTAGTATTACTTATTGTATATCTATGTATTATTAATATTATATATAATTTAAACATATTAAAGTCAGCATTTGGTATTAGTTTTTTTTTGAAAGTAAATTAAATGTAAGACCAAATACTTACGATGTCGGGATAGTATCACGAGGTTTTTTTCTCCGCGAGAACTCCTTTCTAGGTCTCTAACGCGAGAATTTTACTGTCATCGTTGCATTTTGTTGTCTTTTTAAAGACAGATCACATGCTATGATTTTTTTTGTGACGGATATTCTTGAGTTGGGATTGATTTCATGTAATCGAATGAACTATCTTTTAGTAAAGTAGTCCCAGGAACGCAACTCATAAATATTGGCGATATCATTTTAAAGTCTTCTACTTTAAAATGTATAGGTATTATACATCTGAATTACCAATATAAATGAGGCAACAACATTTTTGTTTATTTTAGTAGTATTTTGTATTTTGACAACGAAACCCGATTTGGGCTTCGAAACGTTAATAAAATCATTTTTTTGGTAAAATTGTGGCTTATTTGCTTATTTCCCATTAAAAGTAATTAATAATTTTCCATTTCCAACAATCGTTTTTTTTTTCGATTATTGCGCCATCTATCCATAATTCGAAAAAATGTTTCGAATAAAAGTTACTTATTTTTACGTAAGAAATCCAAATCTGCAATAAAAAAGGGGCTTCTATTTAAGATTTTAAAGTAACCCCCCACCCCACCTCCGTGGGGGTTGTGTTTGGTGTCATTCGATAGATATTTCAAAAATATTGAACACGTGTACGTTGCAGTTTTTCGATCTGATGTTCATTTCGCAAAATATCGCGGGATTCCTATTTAAAATTTTAAATTTACCCCCCCCACTCTTCCCCGTGGGGGGTCTTGTTTGGTATCATACGATAGATTTTTGAAAAATATTCATAGTCGAGGAAATGAAGCATTTTGGCCCGCAATTTTTTCGTCCAGCATAGATTTACTTGAAATTTTCACAGAAGGTAGGGAATAGTCCAAGGATCATTTTCTATATCATGCTGCTGTACGCTAAAGCCTTGGGGGTAATTGCCACCCTATCTCGGGGGTGGGAATTTTTTATTACATTTTAAACATGTAAATCGATGTAAAAAGTAATTTTAAGAAAAGAATGTTTTACATTTCGTTATTCGTGGTTGAAAGTAACAGTTTCTAGACGGAAAAATCGACTTTTTTAGAGGGTTTTTTTGAGAATAACTCGAAAAATATGCATTTAATCAAAAAAACTGTAGATATAAAAATTGTATCGTTTACTAACATAAACGAAACTGTTTTTCTATAATATTTTAACGACCAATACAAACCGAGATACAGCATGTTAGAGGTCGGCTTTTTTCGTCAAATGCATAATTTGAAATAATCAAAGCCAAATAACGGGAAAACTTTGCATTTTTACAGGGAAAACTTACATATTGTTTTTTCAAGCATACAATAAGATCCTTCAAAAAAAAATAATAAAAAGTTTCTAGCATAAAAATTGAGCAACTTATGATAAAAAAAGTCGGTACCTATTTTTCTCTACGAAAAAAACAGTGAAAACAACCCCCCTAACTACCTTTGTAACTGAAAATTGTTCTTCCCCTTTCTGTAGTTCCTTTTATATTTATATTATCAATACACTCAAGAAGTTTGAAATAGGTCCAGATGCGGTCGTTGCATATGCGGTCAAGGTAATTATCGTTGCAAATGCGGTCAATCCAAAATATTTTGGCAGGTAACGTTGCACATTTTACTTAAAAGCTAGAAATGTAAGAAGGTCGTAAATTAGTAACCACCCGAGTTATTAGCAGGCCCGGTCGACCCTATTGAAATATTTTATTCCGCTTATCTATATTTCGAACAATAGGTAATGAAAACAGTAATGACTAAACCACAATAATCCCCTCATTACGGATTTTTGGAAAGTTTGTATTTGCCTAATTAAAAAAGTTGGGGGAGCATATTAAAACAAATGCATATTATTTGTATATTAATAAAAACAATATATTAATAATAACAGTAACAACTTTTAATAATGGAAAATTTTGAAGTGATTGAAACCACCAAGGGAAAACCTTCTGCTCTTCACGCTGGATATCAGTATCGAAAATATAGGAAGAATAAGGAAGATGTTGTAACTTGGGTATGTGTAAAAGAACGTCACCACAACTGTAAAGGGAGGATGAAGACAAAACTGACGGATTTACTCGAAGTCAACCAACACACTTGTGGTGTCCCCGATGTAGCTCTCTTAGAAGTAAAAAAGGCTACGTACATTTCAAAAAAGAGAGCTCGAGAAGAAGACACTCCAACCCCAGACATTTACAGGAAAGAGTTCGAAAAACTATTTACAAAAGGACTCGATTTTGTAAGTGAAATTCCTTTGTATGCCTCACGTAAGTCTACACTTTGTCGTTCAAGACATTTACAATACACACTGGTGTCGGACCAGAACCAGCGTCGTCTATTGAAATAGATATCCCACTGGAAATGTTGACATTAGAAGATGGTCAGAGTGTTTTGTGTTTTGACGACACTGAAGAAGGAGAAAGAATTTTATGTTTTTCGACTTCGAAAGCAAAGGAAACGTTAGCAACAAAAACAGATTTTTTTGTCGACGGTACATTTAAGAGCTCCTCCAAACAGTTTACACAAATATATACCATGCATGTTGATATGGGCAGCACTGACGACGAAACAAGAATGGTCCCTGTGTTGTATGCGCTTCTACCAAACAAAAAAATGAAAACGTATAGAAGGCTTTTTACAATACTGACAAAAAAACTAGGCGGATGGAAACCAACAACAGTGACGCTTGATTTTGAAGATGCTGTTATTCAAGCTCTCAACACTGTTTCCCAGATGTTAGACTGCATGGATGCAACTACCATTTTAATCAGTCGCTTTGGAGGAACATTCAGTCGATCGGACTGACAACACAATACATTACCGACGATAACGTTAGACTTCATTTAAGAATGTGTTCTGCATTGGCATACTTACCTTTGGAGCAAATAGAAGACGGGTGGCTAATTATTCAATCTGATTCTCCGGAAGATGAAAATTTGACAAAATTTTATGATTACTTCGTTAACGAATGGCTAGAAAATCCAGTGATTAGCATGAATATGTGGAACTGCCATGGCCTCCGACACCGAACAAATAATGCCGTGGAAGGATGGAACAACCGGTTAAACAGAATGTTAAAAAACCTCATCCAAACAAATACATTCTCATAAAAAATTTAAGAAAAGAAGCAGAATATTTCGATTTCATATTAAATAGAATGGACTTAAACCTAGAAAATAAGAAACGAAAGAAAATGTATATTCAACTGGATAATAGGATAAATAGTGCAACAGAACTATTGCAGCGCTCTTGTGATATAAAATCATTTTTGGTGTCCGTGGCAAATATTCAAAAATTTCACTAAAAAAAACATTAAAATAAAAAAAGACAAAAAAAAACAAAGATAAAAAACAAAGATAAAAAAACAGAAAAAATTGATAAAAAAGCTAAAAAAAAGATAAAAAAACAAAAAAAAATTAAACATGCCTATGATTCATCATAGCCAATCCTAAGCCTGGACAAAATGTGAAGGATTTTTTTAAATGTTTGTACTTAACTAATACACATTAAATATAAAAAGACATAAAAGCATCTTAGGGAAGGAACTCCCATTTTTAAATTTTTAATACTTTTTAACATTTGACACAAACAGTAAGGTAGTCAATTTATATAGAAATAATCAACAATTCGCTAATATTTTATTTATGTGACACTAAGGTTTATTAAATCAACTATCTTCATTTTTTTTAATTAGTGCACATAATCTCACTAAACTCTCAAAAGAAGAAAGTTTTTTTATATCAAAATACTTTTTGCCTTAATAAAATTATTAGTAAGCATTTTCTCCTCTTATCAACGTCTATGGTAAATATTATTTAAATCTTACAAAAATTTGGTTATAGAATTATTCATGTGATAGTGGTAGAAAAAGGTAAAAATATTATTTGTTTATTAGCAATGACCGCACATGCAACGTTAAAATCAACATATTTTTGTATGACCGCAAATGCAACGATAATAGCCGTGATCGCAAATGCTACGACCGCATCTGCAACGACACCAAGAAGTTTGACCTATTTAAAAGGCCTAGTTTTAGAAAAATTGGAATTTAAAAAAAAATTGATTTTTTGCAATTTTGCATCTTTTATAATTTTCTTCAAAATATCTCTGAAAATACTGGAGATACGAAGAAAATGATAGACTACTAAATTGTAGCTTTTTTAATAGCTAAAATTTCCTTATGCATAGATTTTCATTACAGTGAACAGTTAGCGAGATATAGCTGTTTAAACATCTATTTACGAGCAAACATCCCCTTATTCGACAACCCACCTCAATTAAAAATTAAGGGATTTTGCGGAATTTAAATTACACAGTCTTATTACTCTTCAAAAATCCTACAAAATTATTATTGAAAAAACTTTTTATCGCCAAAAATGAAGGAGCTATGTTTATAAAATTAATTTTTTTTTCGAAAAATTCGAATAGTCCCCTTATAGAGCATTTTCAATGTACCTATATAATACCACAGAGCCGGTTCGTATACTGGATGACGAAAAAACTATTTGTATGTGTATTTTTATATATTTGTAAAGTCATACTTTTGTGTAAATAAATGTTTTTGTAATTCTTTAATTCTACTTTTTTTCTGTAGAGATCTATTAAATTGTCTACTTATAAAAATTGCAATGTTATTAAGGGTGGTTTTTAAGGGTTTAAATATTATGATATTATATCCTAAGGCATAAAACAATCGTTATTTAACCAGTCAAAACCAAATTTTACCTATATTAAAGTTTACAATGTTTTTATATAATTTTTGACAATAAGGGTAGTTTACATCCCTAAAAATAATCAATGTCGTTGAGCATGATATAGAATATGAAGTACAGGGTACATTGATGAAAGCCGAAATTATTCTTTTAGGATAAGTAAGCTTTTCATATATAGCTCCAACAAGGGTGGTTTTAAGGGTTAAAATATTGTGATATTATATCTTAAAGCACAAAACAATCATTATGTAACTAATAAGAAGCAAATGTTGACAATATTAAAGTTTAAAATGTTATTTTATAATTTTTTACAATTAGGGGTGGTTTTCACACTTAAAAAACCAAAAGCTTACAACGGCTCAATATAGAAAATGAACTAGAGGGTGAAATGAGCCTTATCCCAAATTTTTGTACAAATCGATGCTGGACCAAAAAATTGCGAGGTTTTGCCATTTTTCCAGCTTCATTTCCTTGACTATCAACAAATATGTTTTAGTTTTTCGATCTGACGTTTATTTCTCGAAATATTCGCTTTTTTCTTGTGAAAATTTGTGACCTACCCATTTTCTTACGCCCCGCTCAAATCGTCAGATTTTTGAAATATACACTCTCCCCCACCCCTCTCTTAAACTCACCCCCACCCCTCTCCATAGGGGGTCGTGTTTGGTATCATTCGATAAATTTTTGAAAAATATTTAACAAATATTTTTTAGTTTTTCGATCTGACGTTTATTTCTCGAAATAATAGCTTTTTTCTTGGGAAACTTTGTGACCTACCCATTTTCTTACGCCCCGCTAAAACCGTCAGATTTTTGAAATATACACTCTTGCATGTACTTAACTTACCTTATCTTAATCTGACGATTTCGAGTTTTTCTAAGGATAATTTTTTTTTCGGGCCCCCCTTAACGATCCCCTGTATTCAGATCCAATATACATATGTTAGGAGTATAATTACACGGTACAAGGTTTCTTCCCATGTGATAATCTGACGCGCTCGAGTAACTGCAAAAATCCCCGCTTGTGCTCCCCTACCATAAGCGGTTACTAAATTATTAAAATCATGATTACACAGCCCACTTTTATTTATACAATAGACAGACAAACTTACAATAAGTATTGTTTTTTGTAATTTTAATGTTTTTTGTGTTGAAAATTAATTACTGATTTTTGTATATCAAAGATTGCTAAGTTTTGTAACGTTATAAAGATCACATGTTTATTAATTTATATTTAAATAATTATTTTTATTCTAATTTCTATTGATTTTATTTTTATTAATTTCTTAACTTTCTGTTTTAACCTATTAGTGCAGCCGATATGTGAAACAATTGTGCATTTAATGATAGAAGTATATAATTTGGACCACATATACTACACATATAAAGGATCAAATTTAGATAAGAGGCCATCTCAGATTTTGCCTTTTACAAAAACGGCAGGCATTCAAAATGGCGACTATACATATGTGACTAATAGCACGATAACTTTTTAACGAGACGTCAGATTTCATTCAAATTTGGTATATATGTAGGTTCCTTTTTTGATGTAAAAGATCTCGGTCTTGAACCGGAAGAATCGGTTTACCAAAAGTTGTGTTTTTCCTGGTTTTAATGTAAAAATATGTTGTTTTTTTTTCAATTCTTTCACCCTGTATGTACTAATTTTTCAAAAAGTTGATACCGCCATTGAAAAGAGCGTAAAAATGATTTTTAGGAAATATTTCGAACTTTTTAATTCTGTTAATTACCATTTAATAAATGCAGAACGTATCTTCACATATATCTAGGTGAGGCAGGTTCGGGCAAATATTATAAGAATTATTGTGCATTTAATGGTAGAAGAATATAATTTGGACCACACATACTACACATATAAAGGTTCAAATCTAGATCTGAGGCCATCTCAGTTTTTGTTTCTTTTACAAATATGGCGGCCAGTCAAAATGGCGACTATACACATGTGACTAATAGCACCATAACTTTTGAACGAGACGTCAGATTTCAACCAAATTTTATTAATCAAATTAGCCGAGATTGAATGTAAGTGGCCGATGGCAGTAATCGAATGGCTGGAATTTGAGTGAATTTAAAATTTATTTACTTTAATTATAAAAAGAAATTTAAGAAAATCCTGTGCAGTCATGATCTAAATTTGGAACTTCGCATAAGAATGGTCCGATGTTATATATTCCCAGTACTACTTTACGGGGTTGAAGCATGGACACTGACAGAATCGCTTTTAAAAAACCTAGAAGCATTTGAAATGTGGGTCTACCGCCGTATTCTGAAGATCAGTTGGGTAGAAAGAGTCACAAACGAAAGGGTTTTGCAACGTTTGAATGAAAGTTGTGAAGTATTGAACACGGTTAAAAGGCGCAAATTGGAATACTTTGGTCATATAATGCGTCACCCAGAAAAATATGACATACTTCACCTTGTCATGCAAGGTAAAATAATGGGAAAAAGATGTGTGGGCCGCCGTAAAACTTCTTGGCTTAAAAACCTACGCAAATGGTTTGGGAAAACTAGCACTGAACTATTTCGTGCGGCTGTAAATAAGACAATGATTGTTAATATGCTGCGCAACGTGAGAGCCAACGATCGACAAGCGGTCTCGGCACCTTAAGAAGAAGAAAAATTATAAAAAATATTGTACACAATAATTATTCAATATTGATAACTATCGATTAAAAATCGAAAGCGGCCATCTTGCAAAAGTTATCTGTCATCACTGTCATGAAATTATTATGACGTCTAAAATTTAAAAAGTTCTTAAATTGTAAATTGCATGTAAGTGTTAAAACCAATATAAAATTATTGTAGAAAGTGAAATTGTGGATAAAATATATTTTGGCATTGTCCAAGCTGCCAAGCTTTCAGTACTTCACTCTTCACTTTTTCATTCAGGGATTATTAAAATTAAAGATGATTAATTTTATGAAATAATGAAGATAATCAAATTTAAAAAATTGTGTAGTGTTAGAATAAGATTTTAAAGAAGTTAAATAAACGACAAATTTTTATTCAATTTTTTTTATAAATTTTATATTATTTTTAAATAATTACATATCCCAAACTCTTACGTAGTCAACTTTAATATGCGAATCATCGGAATTCAATTTCCAAGTTGATTTCCAATCAAATTATGTTGGCGATAAAATTTTGTATGCACCACGTCAGTAAAGACTCTTTATCGAACTTGTCTGTTGCTCGTCTCGCTCGCTACAGTAGCTCTTCTCGTAATATCAGACTCGTTCGATAAAGAGTCACTTTACTGACTTGGTACATAAATAACTATTATTGGAACTGCATGAATACCTAATATGTATAAGAAATTAAATTGGTTATACAGTGCGGTGGAATAAGTGTTGCCCCCCCCCCTGTTAACTCGTTTATTTTAAGAATATAAGCAAAACTCTCGGACAGGTCGATTTTTAAACTAATCATAGTATATCATAGCATCAACGTTTCGAACTTTACGCGATCCCTCTTCAGGTGAAAGGCATAACTTTGATTTTTTTAAATGGTAAAGTGCATCATGTGATACCTCATTTAACAGCTTTTAAAATACTGATTTCAAAAATGTATAATACTTTAATCCTTTTTGAGATTGCAGGCCCAAAATTTCGGTCGAACTCTTTTTAAACGCATTTATTTTTTTCGAATTCTGAGAAAACTAATAAATTTTTTTGAAAAATTTAAACGCAGAATGAAAGACCAGATTATTCCCGAGGGCTGACAGTCCCTTAGAATAAACAAAAAGTTTCTTTTGAATGATATATTTGAAATAAAAATCACACTAAATTTTCTCTTTTTTACACCACTGTGACTTATTAAAATAAACATTATAGGAGTTCTCACGGACTTTGGACCATCGAGAATACTGTAATATTTCATTCTGGGTTTAAATTTTTCAAAAATATTTATTAATTTTTTCAGGATTCGAAAAAAATGATTGTATTTAGAAAGAATTCGATCGAAATTTTGCGCCTACGCTCTCAAACAGGATTAAGGTATTATACATTTTTGAACTCAGTATTTTAAGAGCTTTTAAATGAGGTGTCACGTGATGTACTTTCCTATTTAAAAAAATCAAAATTATGGCTGTCACCTGAAGAGGGATCGCGTAAAGTTCGAAACGTTGATGCTATAATATACTATGGTTAGTTTAACAATCGACCTGTCTGAGCGTTTTGCTTATATTCTTAAAATAAACAAGTTAACAGGGGGGGGGCAACACTTATTCCACCGCACTGTATACATTTTTATACAGCACCAATTAGTTCTTTTTATAAGTTATTTGGGTTAATTTTATGTCGTGTAACGAAATAAAACGAAGAATGTAACCTCAGCTTAGCTATTTCTTAAACACAGACAATAATCTGTAATTGCCTGGTGCAATTGTATATAAGAATGATTTGTGATTTAGTAACATTTGTGGTTATTTCCTAAAGAAACAATTTCGAGCCGACCTTGCAAACAATTTAAACAAAAAGCTGCGGAAGACAGACGGATCAGTCAGCCTTGCTTTTGCTTTTCATCGATAATTTACTCAAAGTCGGTGATCTCGCTGTTTAGACAAGACGAAAACGGCGGGTTCGTTGGAAAAAATATTCCCATGAGAATTTTTTGCATAATAACATTCGTGAGACACCCCAGAATAAGGTTCAAGAAATCGCCCACGCGAAAAGTGTTCTAATTTTTTTTTAACAATTTTAAAAATAAATATTTTCGGTACAGACAATATTTTTTTAGATTTTTTGGACCATTCTGGACAAAAAAAGTCTCTTATAATTTTTCTCTAAAGTTGGTCGTTTTCGAGTTATAAGCAATTTAAAAAACGCGAATATGGCCCTTTTTGAGACTTAATAACTCGTTTAAAAATTATTATTATGAAAATCAGAAAGTGACTAAATCAAAGTTTAAAGCCCCCTCTACGTGATCCTGAAGATATTTGTGTCATTAATAGACTTAGGCAAAAATGCAAATAAAAAAGTGTGAAATATGCGCATAAATATGCAGTATTTTACCCAAAAATATGCATGTTTATCTAGAAAATATGCATGTAGTAAAAACAATATTTACAATATTTTTTATTTACAATCTTCACCATCTTCACATAAGTTGTATGAATTAACATGTACCTATGTATTTTACAAACCAAGCTTATGTAATTAAATATTTGTATTTTATCAACTATATAAATGATATTATTTCGAATTGGGGTAACAATAAATTGTCAAATGCTGTTCAAAATTTTCAAATTTACTATAATAGTTGGTTCTAAATTTCGGGCAGTCAATGAGAGCAAGAACAGGTTATTACCTCCGAATTCTATCCTACTGCATGGATTTTAATAAAATTTAGGAATAGCCTGAAAATATCTCCTTATTCAAAGTCTACCCTATGCCGATGTGTGATTTTGTCTTGGGGGCGGTTCCCACCCCTTCTCGGGGGTGGAAATTTTTTTTGGTTAAACAACTACGGAACTTGCTGGAGAACCTAATTCTAAGCAAAAACTGTTCTATAATTTTTTTTTCGAAAACTCAATACTTTTTGAGTTATTCGTGGTTGAAAATTGGCCATTTTCATTGAAATATAATACCTTTTCAAACGAATACCTTTATTTAAACACATACGTTTTTTTGCGAATACCTTAAGAACAATGCATCTAACTAAAAAAATTATATAAAACATTTCTGTAGCTCATAAAAAAAATAAAGAGATTCGTTCATTCTTCAATCTTCTAGTTATAACACAAAAAGAGATATGGTAGGTAAAAAGAGTTTGTTTTTTTGGTGCATGCTCAAATCAGTGTATTCAACTTGAAATAACAGAGAAACGGTCGATTTTAGATGTATAATGCTACCAATACCTTTTATTGTGCTTGAACAGTCCTTTCAAATAAGCAATAATAAATGTCGATTACATTCAAACTAAGCGAGATATGCTGCAAAAAATTGATGACTAACGAATTTTAAGAAAAAAATTGAGAAGTATATTTAACCCCACATCCACAAGAATTTAAATTCATCGTTTTCCTTCTACAATACATTTTACTACAGTGTTATTGTTCTGTTCAAAAAGTTGAGCGGGCTTAAAATAAATGGGTTTTGAAAAAAATAAGATCAAATTATAGAGCCCATATTTAAATTTTCTTAAAAATCTTTTTTTCTCCATGTAACTTGAAAATGATAAGAGATACTTTATAAAAAATAAAATCAAAATGTTTATCTAGAAGAAACCTACATTTTTGTATGGCATTTTTTTGCCATCTCCTATCATTTTCGAGTTACATGGAGAAATAGGAAGATTTTTAAGAAAATTTTAAAAATGCGCTCAATAATTTGATCTTATTTTCTTCAAAAACCATTTATTTTAAACCCGCGCAACTTTTTGAACATAAACAGAACACTATAGTTAAATGTATTATAGGAGGAAAACGATGCATTTAAATTCTTGTGGATGAGGGGTTAAATATACTTCTCATTTTTTTGTTAAAATACTTTAATCATCAAATTTTTTACAGTTTATCTCGCATAGTTTAAATGTAATCGACATTTAATATTGCTTATTTTAAAGGCCTTTTCAAGCACAACAAAAGTTATTGGTAGCACTATACACCTAAAATCGACCGTTTCTCTGTTATTTCAAGTTAAATACACTGATTTGAGCATGCACCAAGAAAACAAGTTTTTTTCACTTACCATATCTCTTTTTGTGTTATAACTAGAAGATTCATAAAGGAAACAATCTCTTTGATATTTTACAAGCTACAAAAATGTTTTGATGATTTTTTTAGTTAAGTAGATGCATAGTTTTTAAGATATTCGCAAAAAACCGTTTGAAAAGGTGTTATGTTTCAATGAAAATGGCCAATTTTCAACCAGGAATAACTCAAAAAGTATTGAGTTTTCGAAAAAAAAATTATAGAACAGTTTTTGCTTAGTATTAGTTTCTCTAGGAACTTCCGTAGTTATTTAAGCAAAAAAATTTCCACCCCCTAGAATGGGTGGGAACCGCCCCCAAGACAAAAGCACACGTCGGCATAGGGTAGACTTTGTTTCTTGGGCTATTCCCTACTTACTGTGAAAATATCACATAAATCGATTTAGTAGGATGGAATTCGGAGCCACATACCCTCACTGACTGCCCTAATTAAGTGGTTCGGAAAATGTCATAGCTATAATTGAACCACCTCAGAAAGAACCTGGTAACCACTGTTTATTTCCATGGTTGCTTTAAATTTTTGGAAAATTTCCTTCCCAATATGTATTATTTTTAATGTTTTGACACAATGATTCAAATTCTTTTATTAAACATGCACTGTCTAACAATGATATGTAATTTGGAAGATTCTAATAATCGGGTAATAGTTTTCTAAACAAAACTATAGTTTAATTTTATGAATGGCACTGAACTGTTTATTCTCGGCATTTTCAAAGCACAATAATTATTCACAATTACAAAGACACTTCTTCACGGCCAATTTTTACCTAGAGATATAAACTGGCAGATGTTGGAACCCTTGTTGTATCAAGGACAAAACTATGTATAAGCCAGTATCGTTTATTAGTTACTACATTCGGACACAAAAAATTTGAATACCAAGAAATTATACCACAAAATCAAATATTCAGATTTTAAAGTTATTTGTTACCTGAACATAAAAAGATATGTATAGTTACTACCAAAACTTTAAATTATATGCACTTTATGCACATTTATATAAAAATATGCAAAATTGTAAATTTTTGCACTTTCTATGCATAATATGCAAAATATGCAATTTGCATATTTGCATATTTGCCTAAGTCTAGTCATTAATTTATAACTAAGCTGTTATGTTTAATTATTAACAATGAGCGGTAAGATCGTATTGACGCAGCTGTAAATGTGAGTGCGAGTAAGATGCACCATTGGCTGCCGGAATGGCATCTTTCTCGCACTCACCATTGACGGCAGCCTAATACGTGCATGGCGCTCATTATTATTACTTAAAAATAACAGCTTACTAATCAAATATTGACAAAAATGTCTTAAGGATCTTGTAGGGGGGGCTTTAAACTTTAATTTAGTCACTTTCTGACTTTTTTTTCTCTGATTCTGGCCTTGGTTTAGAACTAGAACCTTTAGCCACGTAATTGTATAACTTATCACTAACTCAGGTGTAATGTGTAGTGTGTGTGTTGAGTAAGTGTCTTGTTACTTTGCAAAGTCGACGTCATTGTCTTTGCAATTAGACACTAATTGTATCCGAACGTCTGCGGTCACTCCGGTGAGTACCGATCACTTTCTGACTTTCATAATAATAACTTTTAAACGAGTTATTAAGCCTTGAAAATCGCCATTTTTCGTTTTTTTCAAATTTAAATTGCTTATAACTCGAAAACGATCAACTTTAGAGAAAAATTATAAGACCTTTTTTGTCCAGAATGGTGCAAAAAAGCTAAAAAAATTGCCCGAGCCAAAAATATTGATTTTTGCAATTTAATTAAAAAAAAAATTGTTAAAAAAAATTTGGGCCACTTTTAACGTGGGCGACTTCTTGAACCTTATTCTGGGATGTCTCACGAATATGATTATGCAAAAAAAATCTCATGAGAATATTTTCTCCAACGAACCCGCCGTTTTCTCCTTGTCTAGTTGTGTTACACTGTTCACTTGTTTTGAAAGTAGTCTTCTGAAACTGAAATTACGAATTTAAGTACGATCGTAAAATTTTATTGATAAGGGATAAATTGAGAGAAATTGTAGGCATTACGGAGGACAGCAACTGACATTAGGCTTACATAAATCGTTATACTTGTTTTACGAGCTTGTTGTTACGAAACAGGCAGTCTACTACAGTTTTACTTTTACTCGTGGCGTGGCCCAATTTCAAAGAAAGAAAAGACAAAAGTAGACGATATAATCCTTGGGGCCACTATTAAAAAAATGATTACCTCTCTCATGAGACTTTTTTTATTCTGTCATTCATGTCTAGTCGGAAAACTTTTCTATTTCGGAAAATGTTCGGGAAATTTGGTGCGTCCGCCAACTGGAGTACCCTTAAAAAATTGTTGGGCAATATAAGGGATAGTGGAGATAGCCTTGATAGACCTCATAGCGGCATACGATACAATACAATAAACCACAGAACATTGTTAACTAAGATCTATAACACTGGGGAGGTTTTTATTGTGAATCTCACCCCACCGTGGCGAAAAGGGGTTAATTATTCCCTTTTGCCTAATTGGACATCTCAGAAAAGAGAAGTTGTCCTTCGATATTAACAAATAGTGAACTTTTAGTCAACTGATTCTACGATTTATTCGGTGTTGGTTTGAAGCTACTAATAAACAAGATATGTTGTGCATTGTGCATAAAGAAAGAACGAAATTAAAAGTGTTAAGCGACAAAATATTTATCAACAAAACAACAAATTTAACAAATACACGAATTAAGTATTGAATTGTCTTTATTAGCGGAGCAGAGAGTTTATTTAAACTAATTATTGCGGAGAGCGACCTAAACGTTTCGTCACGGATAAGCGGAACGCACACGAATTGTTCGCTTTAGACTTTAGAGGCTGAGGAGGGACTTGGATAAAGAGACATGGTGGTGGTCAAATGAAGTACAAGGAAAAATAAAAGACAAGGGAGAATTATATAAAAAGTGGCAAGAAACCAGATCGGACATAGATCTTCAAAACTATATGGTCGCCAAAAAGGAAGCAAAAGTTGCAGTAGCAAAAGCTAAAGCAGAACCGTATTCAAACCTTTACGATCAACTTGATACCAGGGAAGGCGAAGCAAAGATATATAAAATAGCCAAACAGAGAGCAAAGAAAACAAGAGATTTTAATCAGATTAGATGTATCCGAGATGAAAATATTAAAATACTATTTCACGAAAAGGATCTCAAAAAGAGATGGAGAAAGTATTTTGACAGTTTATTAAATGAAGAATTTGACAGACAGCCTGTGGAGTTAACGGAGACGTGGAGTTAAAAGAGGAAGTGGCTCAAGCGCTTCAAAAAATAAAGAAAGGAAAAGCAGTCGGACCAGATGATATTCCTGGGGAAGTATATAGAGCATTGGGAGAGACAGGAATAAGTTTGCTAGCAGGTCTATTTAATAGAATTATGGAAGTTATGGAAGGGAGACATACAACAATGTACAAACTACAGGGCTATAAAACTACTTAGTCACACCATGAAAATATGGGAGAGAGTAATTGATAGACGGATACGTGAAGAAACCGAAATATCCGATATGCAATTTGGCTTTATGCGGGCAGATCAACAACAGATGCAATTTTCATTGTAAGGCAACTGAAGGAAAAATACAGGAATAAAGAGACCACCGCTCATATGGTATTCATATATCTTGAGAAAGCGTATGATAGAGTTCCTAGAGAGATTCTGTGGTGGGCAGTCAATAAGAAAGGAGTCCCTGGCGAATATATAAATATTGTGAGAGATATGTATGTGGGAGTAACGACTAGTGTTAGGACAGGTGTGGGAGAGACTAATAAATTTCAGGTGAAAGTAGGATTGCACCAAGGTTCGGTGCTTAGTCCTTATTTATTCTCATTAGTTTTGGACCAAATAACAGCGAAACCACAGGGTAGCGTTCCATGGTGCCTAATGTATGCTGATGATGTAGTGTTAATAGGAAATAGTGAAAGAGACTTAGAACAAAAACTGAAACAGTGGAGACAAGCTCTGGAGGAAAAATGTTTAAAACTTAGTAGGACAAAAACAGAGTATTTGAATAAAATGGTATCTTTGGATGGTGAAATGATTGTGAAAAGCAATAGTTTTAAGTACCTATGATCGGCATTACAGAGTAATGGAGAAATAGATGGAGATGCATGGAGTAGAATTAGGGCTGAATAGATGAAGTGGAAAAAAGAGAGTGGTGTGTTGTGTGACAGAAAAATTCCAATGAAGCTGAAGGGAAAATTCTATAAAACAGCCATAAGACCGGCTATAATGTACGGAACTGAATGTTGGGCAGTGAAAAAGAAAGAGGAACAACGAATGCATGTGGCGGAAATGAGAATGCTTAGATGGATGAGTGGAGTGACAAAGAAGGATAAAATTAGAAATGAATATATTAGGCACGTATGGCACCAATTGATGCAAAAATGAGAGGAGCATAGGTTAAGATGGTTTGGTCATGTTGAACGTCGAGACGTTAATCACCCAATACGAAGAATAGCTGAAGTGCAGATTTCTGGAAGGAGTAGGAGAGGAAGACCAAAGAAGACGTGGGGGGAGACGATTAGGCAGGACATGTTGGTAAAGGCGATTAACATTGAAATATGATCCAAGATAGAATTGTGTGGAGAAATGCAATTAGGAAAGCCGACCCCGCATAGGGATAAGGCAAAGAGAAAGATGGTAATAGGCTGAGGAGGGACTGCGAAGATTTTATTCTAAAACTGCATAATATCTTACTTTACACTTATTTGCCTGCTAAAAAGGGCATCACACATGACACTCTCCTTCTTCCAATCCCCTTCTGTCTCTTATTTGTCCCTGTATTGACTACAACCTGTGCTTCACTATAACCTGGTAAATATCATTAGATCACTGTTGTGTAATAGACGCTTCTACTTTGTGCTAAATAGGAAGAAGAGCAGATGGAGGAATAAAAAAAAAATGGTCTACATCAAGAAAATATTTTGGCGCCGTCCCTATTTAACATCTACACCAATTACCAGCCAATGCAGCCCCAAACTGAGAGTTTTGTTTACGCTTACCACCTTGGTATCGTCGTAAAAGGGACAACTCTCACAAAATAGAATCGGCAAAGGAAGAGGTTTTAAACATGATATCAATTTACTACAAACAAAACTTATTAAAACCAAAACCTATCTAAGTGTGTGCATGCTATCTCAACAACCATTTGGAGCATGTAAAACTGAATTTATCTTGTGAGGAACAACACTTTGAACATACCGATAGGCTCAAATATCTTGGAGTCATACTGGACCGGTCACTAATATATAAATTCAACAGATTACTACGAGAAACAACATTCTCCGGAAACTTATAGGGAGCAAGTGGAGTAGAAACCCACAGGTCTTTAAGTCAACAGCTGAGCCCTTATGTTTCTCAGCAGGGGAGTAAGCTTGTCCCGTGTGAAGTAGGTCTAGATACGCCCAAGGTAACCCTGCATTAAATGAAACATGTAGAATAAGAGAATAACTACCGTCTGTATGAAGTCTACCCCTCTATCCCTACTGTACCGGCAGCTGGATTCGCATCACCAGAGGATGTATCACCAGCTGGATTCGCATCACAAATTGCCTCGCAATTTGTAACGAAGTTCAGTAAAACTTTCGATAAAAGGCACCAATTATGTTTGACGAACCGCCAAGAACCAACCGACTTAAATCAAGGAGAAAGTTTATGAGAAACGTCATCGTCGAACCACCCGAACTGTTTCCACTACACCCAGAAGCACCTAATGGAATAAACCTGGACTGGAGAACCTGGCGAACACTTAATCGTACAGAACCACCTAATGGAATAAACCTGGACTGGATAACCTGGCGAACATTTAATCGTATACACACTGGCGTTGCCCCTCTAAAACAGAACCTCATTAAATGGGGTATAAAGACAGATAACGACGCACTTTGTGAATGTGGGAAATACAGAACGTGGAGCACCTGAATGTATTAAGATTTTGCCCATCACAGTGCAGCCTCGATGATTTATGCCTCGCAAATTCATAGGGTGTAGACGTAGCCCGATCTTCATCATCCAGCCTCATAATCCACTGCTGAACATAGACCTCTTCCTCGTGTATAAAGCTGGTTGAATTTGAGAAAATAACATTTTTTGTATTTTATTACAACAGATCTACTGAGCTTCCAACCTAATAACCCTGTATATGTGCATAATATGTGTGTATGTCTGTGTGTGAAATTATTAAAATAGTATGTATTAGATTTACATTTAGCACGGCATAATCCATACCGATTTTTTATACACCTGTAAACGTGTTCCATAATAAATTTCAAATTGCGAATATCACTTAACTAACACATAATTAAAAAGTATTAAACCGTAAATATTATCTAACCTAACTACATTTTATTTATCGAAATTTAATTAGGAGAACCACTTTAACAAAAATGCAGCCTCAAGTATGTTTTGTAACCTTAGGTATTTTTCATACAATATCTTCGAGTCCAAGTAGCGTGCGATACAGTAGAAAAGTGGGTCAAACACTTTGCATTTTTACACACACACGGAGTGTATTTGGAGAAACCTATGAAATATTTATATTAAAGATAAATATTAACATATTCCTGGAAAACTGGGTTAAAAATTGTTTTTCATGACCTAAAGAATCACAAGAAAAGCTCACTTGGACTTTAGGATTTCATTTTATTTTATTCAGTTTAAAGCTAAATGATAAAAAAGTCCCAGATCTAAACAATAAATCTGAAAATTCTCTTGGAACCACTTTCTCGTAACCTTCTACAATCTTAATCTCTGCCTTTTACAATTTATAAGGCAAGGAGACGACGAAAATAGGTAACTTGGTTTCTTTTCAATTCATAGGTGTCCATGTAACCCTACTGGAGTTGGTTGAAAGACCAATAGAACAAGACCAATATGCATATAGGCCAGGTGTATCAACAGAAACAGCACTGCACCATCTAGTACGGAGAGGGGGCCTTCAACAACACCTCATTCGATGTAATCACAAAGGCCATCCGACTGAAAGGAGTGGATGAAATAAGCTGCAGGTGGATAGAATACATGCTTAATAGCCGCCTGGTATATTCGACACTCATGGGTGAGACCATGTCAGCACGGGTTGCCAGAGGATGCCCACAGGGAGGTGTATTATCTCCGTTAGTGTGGAATCTGGTTATGGACGGACTGATTGGAACGCTCAACAGGAAAAAATATAATGTCCTGGGCTATGCAGATGGATTTTTCATTCTGGCACAGGGTAAGTTTAATACAACTGTCAGGGATAACATGCAACAGGCCCTGAATGTAGTATCAAAATGGACAAGTGAGGTAGGATTGTCCGTAAGCCCTCACAAATCCAAAATAGTAGCCTTCACCAGAAGGACCAAATTAGAGGGAATAGGACCTGTGAATCTCATGGGGATTTCCCTAAAGGTGGAGAGGGAGGTAAAATATCTCGGAGTCATAATAGACTCAAGGCTTACCTGGAATCAACACCTGGAACGAATAACCAAAAGAGCGATGGCCACTTTAATGGTGACCAGACGCACACATGGCAGAACATGGGGACTTAAACCGACATGATGTATTGAATAAACAACATGATGGTAAAGCCCACAATAACGTATGCAGCATTGGTCTGGTGGCCGAAATGCTATAGAGAAGTTAGGTAAGATAAAAAGGCTTGCCTGTCTCAGCATAACAGGAGCAATGAGAGGCACACCAACTGCAGCAATGGAAGCCTTACTAGACCTTCCTCCCTTACACATCACAGTGAAGGGCGAGGCAAGGATGGGGTTACATAGACTGCAGGGAAATCAAAGCAAAATTACAGTGGGCAAAGGACACTGCAGCATCAAAGATATATGCGGGCATCCGATATGGGAGATGGTAACAGACCATTCTATCCCCAAATATAAAATGGAAATACCTTTCCAGATGAAAATACACTCCAGAGAGGTATGGGAAGATCCTGGCAGACATCTGAAGTATGAGGGCCACACCTGGTATACAGATGGGTCCAACACAGAAGATGGTTCGGGATCAGGAGTATATAGTGAGGATAGGAACTATAACGGTTCCATCCTACTAGGAGAATATACCTCTGTATTTCAGGCGGGGGTATTTGCAATCCTGCACTGTGCACGGATAAACAGATTGAGGACTTATACTAATAAGAGAATCAATATCTGCTCAGACAGCCAAGCGGCCTTGAGGGCTTTAAAGAACTCAAGGATAACCTCAAGGCTTGTATCGGAATGCCTCGAAGAACTTGACACCCTGGCGGAACATAATGAAGTAAAACTCATTTGAATGCCTGGACATCAAGGGATCGCTGGTAATGAAAAAGCTGACGAACTTGCTAGACGAGGATCAGCAACAAGATACTTCGGTCCAGAACCGGCAATGGGAGTGTCCAAAAGCACAATCAGAGACCGATTAAGAGGCTGGATACGAAGACAGCACAAAGAATACTTGGAAGAAATTCCCACGCAAAAGCATGCGAAGATATTTATATCTCAGACATGCGCAAAAAGAGCTGAAGAACTGTTCAAAATGAACAAGAATCAGCTCAAAACCACTACAGGTTTCTTAACTGGGCACTTTCCAGTAAAAGGACACCTACACACGATAGGACTATATAACGGAGATCTCAGCTGCAGACTATGAAATAGAGAGACCGAGACAGTCAGATATTTATTGTGCGATTGCGAGGCGCTGGATCGTAAGAGACAAGCAATATATGGAGACTGCAAACCAAGTCCGACAGTGTATGGCACTAACCCCATGGACCTTTACAGGCTAGTGAAGTGCACTGCTATATCGATAGCGAAACCAGCGAGGTCTACTGAAGAGGTCTGGAGAGACCAAAACGGACGTATAGGGATGGTGAATCATCTCTGAACTGAAATGAAACATGAGCTGTTTTTAATTTATTCAGTTTATTTGCATGCATTACATACTTAACATAACTTACATAATTGCGTAACTTGAGGGAATGGTACGGATGCACATCAACCGAACTATTCAGAGCAGCAGCATCTAAGATCAGAATAGCCATGATGATTGCCAACCTCCGTCGCGGAGATGGCACGTAAAGAAGAAGACATACTTAAGCTTTTACGGTTAAAAATTACATAAATTAAGTATTAGGAAACCTTTTAACATAACTGTTCCTTAGGATACCACCAGCACTTTTACTAAGTTATAGTGTCTATTGTCTTGTGTCTTGAATACAAATTTTAGAAAGACGCAATACATGACAAACCTGGTAACAAGCGAAAATCCAAAAGTCGACTGCAATGAAATAGCATTGGTTCATATTACATATCAATACTTAGGTCGTGAAATCCAAATTGCCAGGGACAACCAAACTACCTAACTGCAAAGAACAATCACCTTAGCATGAAACTTAGAGTGGCCCAAAGAAGAATGGAACGGTCATTACTTGGACAGATTAGAAGGAGACAGGATTAGAAACGAGGAAATCAGAAGAAGGTTAGACGTCACATGATATATGTCATAGAGCGAATAGCACGGCTGAAGTAGAATTTGGCAGGTCATATGCCCAGCATGAAAGACGGGAGGTGCATTCAAAAAATTACAGTATAGATATCACGAGCAGATAGAAGAAGTGAAGGTTCTTACAGAAATTAATTTTTTACGTACCAATATTATGGATGCTTTGCATTATGACAAGTATGTAGTTGGCTAATAAATTATATTATCTTTCCTCTTCTTATTCCTATTTTATGGTCATTAAAACACTCATCTTAAAAATATGATGATGAGATTAAGAGGGGCATTTTTAAGAGTGACATTCCAACTAACATGAAGAAAAAAGTTTTCGACCAATGCGTGCTACCGGTGATGACCCATGGTGCAGAAACATTATCGCTCGCAAAGAAAAACGCACAAAAACTAAGAGTAGCGCAGAGAAGAATGGAGCGATCAATGATAGGGGCCACTCTGCGAGACAGGATTAGAAACGAAGATCTACGAGCTAAGACCAAAGTCATAGACGTCATTGAAAGAAGCTGTAGCTTAAAATGGAAATGGGCTGGACACGTTGCCAGAATGAAGGACGGAAGATGGACTCGCAAATTAGTTGAATAGAGACCAAGAGCCGATAAACGTAGCAGAGGAAGACCACCAATACGATGGCAAGACGACTTACGAAAGACAACAAAAAAAAAAGAATGTGTGTGTACTTTGTACGCACGTAAGAAGTTATTCTTCTATTATATAATTTCAACGAAGTAAATATACTTAAGAGGTTATTTGTTATCAACCACTTTCAAAATTTTTTTATTAAAACAACCAAAAATTAAAAAAAAATATGAATCGTCCAGGATTGGAACCCGCGACCGGTGCGACCTTCCAATCACTGACCCAACGCTCTACCAACTACGCCACAAACCATACATACTCATAGACGTTTCACGGCCATGTTAATCTTTCGGATCGAATTAACGCCATCTCTTGATTGGAATGGGAACTAAATTGACAAATTTTAGTTACGTGGGAATTTCAAATTATAAATTTTGCGGAATTTTCGATGAAATTTCGCAGGAAATTAAAACAACAAAGACAATTCAATGTTTTATTCAATGTTTTACTGAAAACTTCAAATATTCCAATTTGTTTTCAAAATGCTATAAACAATACTGCCATGTGTCACGTGAAAGCACTGATGTGTAATATTGAGTTGAATGAAAATTTTTGAAATAATCTTGTAGGATGATTGTTTAGATAAATACCTTATAATCTTTCACAAACTTCCAAAAATATATAGGCCCGAAATGTTGATGACACACTTGTATATTGGAATAAACTGTTTCAGGATCTATTATATTGTTTTTTTAAATGTGGAGAAACACAACACGGGATGATCAATGTAAACTAAAAATTCTACTCACAAAAACGGAGAGGAGGTTAATACAATTGATTAAAATTGTGATTAAATCTAATTAAAAACGTAACACCACTATAATAAAATATTTAAGCCACAAACTGTAAAATAAAAAGTAAATAACAAATTAATTTAATTGTCAACTGTCAGTTGTTAAATATGACAAGAGAATTGACTGACAGCGACATCTCTGGATTGGAATGGTAACTAATTTGCTGTCTTGACCTTGACAATTTACGTGAAACGTCTATAAGTATGTATGGTTTGTGAACTACGCCACCAGAGCTTCTTTAAATGACACGTAAGTTTCGGATATAATTACACAACACGGTGACAAATAGACATATTACAAAAATGTTATACCTACATAATATTTTATTATCTTACTACAGAGAAAGACAAATCCAAAAATTATAATAAATAATACATTTACTAAAAACACTAATATATTCTTTTGATGACTTATTTGCCCTGATACAGATACATACATACCCATCTTGAAAGATTAACAACAAACTATTACTGTCTGTGTGCGCATGCGCGCAGATTTATGAAATTTTACTCTCAATCGCATCGCGCCTAAAGAAGAATAACTTCAAAAACTGGATACAGAAAGCACAAGATAGAACACTTTGGACACAAACAGGGGAGGCCCATGTCCAGCAGTGGATTGAGAGAGGCTGATGATGATGATGAAAACACTCATATTCTTCGTTTAATTATAATACTCTCATATTCATGGCAATGAATAAAAATAGTCCCTGTATTATAAATATACTATTCTCTATTACTGTAAATATAACATTTGTTTCTCAAATGATGTTGCTTAAATTTATTAAAATTGCTTAACGTCAAATAAAACTCGACTGGAATTGACTTTCCTTTTACTACATTTCCCACTCACACTCGTATCAGTCGAGAGTAATTTTCCTCCGAGACCTCCGGAAAATTTTTCATTACGTCTGACAACGCAATCCGCGCTTTTCTTGCGTCTTACTTTCGTTTCACTTACTCTCCACGTTCTGTTCCATTCCGGGGGTAGCAATCTTAATGCGGTGATTTAAAAATAGAAACGTCCTTGGTTAGATGTTAACGTTTGCAACATGGAGGAGGTACAAATGCGTGTCAGAGAAAACGGGCCATCCATAAAATTCAACAAATTTTTGAAGTTATACTTCTTTATGTGCGTTGGGAGTAAATTTATATGTGCGCGAATTCATCAAAAGTCTTGGTCCTGTGCGCAGCTGACACTTTATATGAGTATGTGCTCTGATTGGGTAATTACAATGACCTGTAAACAATTGTTCAATATGTCGGTTATGGGAAAACAAACAAATGCTGTGTATGTATATTAGTTTTTATTGTTGTGAGGACAGAGAAAAAGCAATTTTATAGTTGTAGTGACTTTTTAAATAGTTTTTAAAAGCAACAGGTACGTACATAATTGAATATGTTTCAAAATTGTAATAAAAAATTACATAGGTACTTACCTATTTGGAAAGTGAATGTACCTATCTAGTAGGTAATGCTTTCATTTACATAAATTGATTACCAACAAAATTTCTACCAATCTTCATCTAATTATATTGTTTTCTTACCCTATGTTTTGCTGTATTTTAATATTTTAAATCCACATAAATCAAACTAATTTGATTAAATTCAGGACTGTCAAACAGTAAAACGTTCAGTTGGCCTAACTTCGCACATGACAGGTACGTGTAAGTGGTTAAATGAGTAGAAGCTTCGCATTCAACGCTAATAAACGCGGGTTCGAATCCCAATGCAAGTTTTTATCTTTTTTTTTTACATTTTATGATTGTAAGTATATTTATGATTGTAAGTAGGTAATGATATGTAAGTATATGTAGTGGGAAGAGAGTTTGGCCTAAACATAAACTGTTCAAAAACAAAATACATGGTATTTAGCCGGTTGGCCCATCAAGATTCACGGTTTTATATGTTGATGGTCATATAATTCAAAGAGTACCCAGATTTAAATATCTTGGTTGCCATATTACTGAACAACTAGATCCAGATAAAGAGATAAAATGTAAAATCGAGATAGCCCGCACGACATTTTTAAAAATGAGGTCATTCTTTTGTAATGATACCTTGCAACTTCAACTTCGAAAGCGCATGATTAAATGCTACATTTGGTCAGTCCTCTTGTATGGTGTCGAAGCATGGACATTAAAAATATCCACCATTAACCATTTGGAGGCCTTTGAAATGTGGCTGCACAGACGTATACTGAAAATACCATGGACGGCTATGCTCACAAATGTGGCAGTCCTTAGAGAGCAAATGCTGCCCGCGAGCTGCTTGATAACATCAAAATAGAAAGATGGCCTATTTTGGACATGTAGTAAGGGGAGACCGGTATAATATTCTTCAACTTATTATGATGTGCTAAAATCGAAGGACGCAGAGGAATTGGTAGAAAGCAGGTCTTTTGGTTGAAGAATATCCAGTAGTGGACAGGAATAAAGAAAACAGAACACCTATTTAGAATAGCTCGAGACAGAGACAGTTTCGCCATGTTAATCGCCAACGTCAAGGGGACTTGATAGGGCACGTTAAGAAGAAGAAGTATATTTATTTAATATTTTTTTTTAAATGCGTATTTAGTTAAAATTTTTGCCAACAATTATTGTTCAGAAATCATTTCTTTGTGGCATTTTTCAATGTGTTTGTGTCTGTTTAATTCTTTTATTTTTTAAATTTTTGCTATTGTTTTAATAAAAATTTTTGGAAAGTAGTAAGTATTAAAATTAGTTTAATATGTATTTAAATAAAATATAAATAAACTGTTTAAAGTACCTATTAATTTCGTTGGAATCATTAATAGAAGTATAACTTCTTACGTGCGTACGAAGTACACACACATTCTTTTTTTTATCTTTTTATTTTTATCTTATTTATATCAAATTCAATCTACCGTGCATTAAGTCAGTTATAGACCTGGATCCCGCGTACCAAAAAAAGTTGATTAATAGCAAGTTGAAAATTTGTTAATAGCTTAGCGGTGTCACTGGAACAGTGGAAGTTTTAATTGTGGAACAGGTTACAGCAGTGGTGCTCAGACTTATACAATGTGATATCTACCACATAAACTGCAAGCGTCCAGCGATCGACTGCTAATAAAAAACAACAGTTTTGTAAATAAAAAACTTGGTTGCACATTTCTATTTGATAAAAAGTTCATTTGATAAAAAGTAACTTCAGAGAGTTGTAATTAAAGTCATGTTTTTCATCCTAATTTTATTTGAATGTTGATGCATGGCACTGCATAATATTCACAAGATTTTCATATGATGGCACGGAATTACTGAGGGCCAGATGCAAGCATGATGAGATATGTTCGTCAGTTAGCCGATTATGATACTTTGATTTCAATATCTTCATTTGGGAAAATGCAGACTCACACAAGTACGTTGATTCAAAGAATGCTATGAGCATCAGAGCTATTTGCCTCAAAGATGGATATTTGTTATACGGTATGAAAGACCAAAACTTCTTATCAGCCGCTCTGGACTTAAGGTGTATATAAGTATCCGAAATTATTTTCAATGCCTCATTTTGGACAGAAATGATCTCCATATTAAAAGTAATTAATATTTCAGTGGCAATTTTTTCCACGTCTTCACAAGCAAATGGATTAGACATGGATGTTACAATATCTGTCAGTTTCTTAAAATCAGCCAAGCGTCAAACTCGCCATGAACTGCTTGCATCTCCGTCTCATAATAAATATAATTCAAATGGGTGGTTAACCTTTTTTTCAACGATTGCAAGTTGTTTAAATCCTTTCTGTTCATTTGATTAATCAATAATAACAATTTGTTGACAAAGGAATGTAATGCGCTCATCATATCGATAATTGTTATTTTTACCCTGTAGTTTCAAATTAAGGAGGTTCAAATGATTTGCTAAATCTGATACGAAAGCCAGATCACTGAGCTTTTCGTTTTGAAGTAAATTTTCCCCTCGTTCTTCTAGAAAAGAAATTATTTCGGTACTAATTATTTCAACCACCTCGCATATGTATGCAGAAGTAAATTAGTGTCCGCATCTTTTTCATTTGTATTTTTTCCGTGAATCGCGATCGACTTCAAAAAATTTTGGCGATCGACCGGTGGATCGCGATCGACTCTTTGAGCACCGCTGGGTTACAGGTTTCGAACGTCAGACTACGAAAACGTTCCGTGTATTTTGTCGGACAGAACATCCAATTGATTCATTCACCTTTCATTAAACTCTCATGCAAAAATCAGACTGCTATTTACCACCTATATAATTCCTATCATTTGATGTTCTACGTGTCTGACTTATTCAAATGCCCAACATATTTGTCAGACAAACATTTTTTAATATATTACATTAAGTTTGCTATTGAATAAACTTAAAAACAACCTGCCAGTTTTCACAATTATAAATTTGTCAGGATGACACGTTCCACAATTAAAATTTCTCCTGCTCCAGTGTTCCCATACATCAAAGTTTGTCCGACTAGACACTGTTAAGCTATTTACAAATTTTCAGCTTGCTACTAATCAACTTTTTTTGGTACGCGGGATTCAGGCCTATTACTTCTGTGGCACGTAACCTGACATGATCATTAGTAACAAATAGAAAACAAGGAACAATTTCAAAAAAAAATAATAATTGTATTGAAAATTAATTTCTATGTATCCTTACGGTTGCAGTTATAACAATTATTAATTCTTAGAGTCAAAAAAGGCAAGTACACTCGTGTCAATAATGTGTGTTGCCACCATGGTTCTGGATGACACTTATCATTCGATTTGGCATAGAACTGATCAGGTTTTGACATGTCCCTTTGGACAGGAACGAAATGGCAGGGATGACCTAGCGGCAACTGTTAGAAAAGGACTAAGTTTTCAATCTACTAGCACATAAAATAATACCACAAATATTACTCTACATCCCACCAGATTGAAAACAATGGGAATCCTTCTCTGGTTACACCTCCGAGGCTTCTAAAATTAGTCTCAGCATCCGTTATAGCTTGCCTAGAAGCCTCAGAGGTACAACCAGAGAAGGTTTCCCATTGTTTTCAATCTGGTGGGATGTAGAGTAATATTTTTGGTATTATTTTATAAGCTATTAGATTGAAAACTTAGTCTTTGACTAAAATTCAATTGTTTCGCCATATCTCTTTGGCTTGCTCCATTTTCCAGCAATGTAACAATCTTAATAAACTTTCCATATTTTCCATCGTTATTAAGAAATATACTTCACTCAAGGGAGGCAGTGTAACACTAAGATATCTCAGAAACTCTTTAAGACACTACAATAGTTCACACAGTTCTCAAAGCCATAAATTCCGCGAAGATTTACTGGTTCTTAAATAATGAGTTGTGACAATTTTATGATTTAATAATAGGTTTTGCGAATTTTTTTATTCTCTTTACGGGCTTCTCCATATTTCAATCTCTCAATGGACCAGCTTATTTTATCAATATCTCAATACGCAATAAGTTCAGCTGATCAGTATCTCAATGGACGTGATAATTCATTTAATTTAATTAACACAACCAATGTAAATAAAGTGGAGAAATATGTAAGAAAATATAAAATTTTGTGGGTGGCTTTGTTTCTTTGACAACGCAATCTGTGCTTTTCTTGCGTCTTATTTTTGTTTCACTTACCCTTCACGTTATTTTTTCCGGGGGTAAGAATTCAGAATCCGAATGCGGTGATTTAAAAATAGAAACGTCCTTGGTTGCTTTTTAACATTTGCAACATGGAGGAGGAGGTATTTAGCTTTACGTGATAATATCGATTTTGTAATTGCTATGCAAAATAATTGCAGCTCGAGAAAGTTGTTTTATCGTAAAGGTTGTTGTTTTGTCGGTTATTGTAGTATAAATAGCTAGAAAACAACTGCAATTTGACGGTATTAAACTGTTTGGAATTTTATTTCCTAGAAATAATTTCTAAAGTACCAGAGAACAAAAGGAATATTTTGGTTAATGGTAAAAAGTCAATTTGAGACAAATTAAACAAAAAATACCTAATTAAAAAATCACGCAATTATACAGGGTGTTCCAGAAAATAGCCACATATTAAATGTATTTTGTTATTTCTTTTCTGAGTATAGCTATCAGCCTACCCATGAACAGATTCCACATTTCACAAAAGGGGGATTCCATACGAAACAGGTATAAGACGGGAAAACTTTAAGTCAGTGGCGTACCGATAGATCAGCGGGCCCTGGTTCCATTTGGGATGCGGGCCCGCCCGCCCAATAAAAACACACATTGTATATCAAAAGTTTTTAATAAACATTAAATATAAATCATCATATATTATATCATAAAATATATCATATATGTATTTACAAAAACACAAGCTAATTTATAGTCCATTTACTCACGGGTTTTGCTCTAAATTTTAAAGAAGCGCTCGGATTAAGATGAAATTTGACATACACATAGCTAACATGTCAAACAAAAAAAGTGTTATGTATTGTGCCGATGTGTGCTTTTGTCCTGGGGGGTGTTTCGCCCCTTTTTGGCGGTGAAAAACATACGTTCAAGATAAGTCCGGATAAACTGACTAATTCTAAGCAACTTTAGTTCTATAAGGTTTTTCCACTACATTTTCTACAAGCCAATACTTTTTGATTCATTTTTTTGATTGATTTTGTTCATTTTTCAACAAAAAAAAAAAAATATTTTAAGACGATTTTTTGCAAATAACTCAAAAAGTAAGTATTTTATCGAAAAAAAAAATGTTCTTAGTAAAAATATAGCTTATAAAAAAGTGAAAAAAATGGGGTATATACAAAGTCTGTAGCCCCAGGACGAGCAGAGTTGTAGGTAATGAAAAGTAGGTTCTTATTTGTCAAAATCCAAACCGAATATTTCAACGTGAAATAACCAAAACATAAAGCACTTTTCGGGAAAAACTCATCACAACTTTTTTAAAGTTTTAAAAAAGCTTTATTTTTGTTTTTTTTTTTAGTTCCTAGCATAAAAATATTAAGTATGTAACGCTCAAAATAAAGTTGGTCCCTTTTTTTGGTAAAAAATAGTAAAAATCGAACCGTAATTAGCATCCCAAATGAAATTAATTGTTACCGCTTCACAAGTTACTTGACTTGTATTGTTTATATGAATTTTTTTTTTCAAAATAACTTGAAAATTATTGGTGATACCAAGAATCTCAACTAGTAAAAAAATATAGGTTTTACTATTGTGAATATTTTGGACTTTTTGTTTTCCTGAAGACAAAAATTGGGTATATAAGATATGGCTGTTCAAAATTTGCATACACTCTTGATTAGTGACTCGTTTAAGCCCATTTAACTTCAGCCTTTTCAAAAATAAGCACTTTGCCAAAGCATCCAACGAATCTTGCATATCTTATAAACAATACATAAGTAAAGTAATTTGTGAAGCAGTAACGATTAACTTCATTTCGGATGCTAATTAAAGGGCGATTTTCCCGATTTTTTTACTAACCAAAAACAAGATACGAACAATACAATGAGTATCGGGCATCGAGCCTCTTGTATTCGGATTGTTTTTATGACCCACCATATAAAACTTGCATTGATCAGTTTCCGAGTTTCTGCAACTTTGTAATCGTGCTAATATAAAAAATTACAAGTGTTTGATTTAGCACGTGTAGGCAGGTAAAACGAGTAAGGAACCTTACAAAAGCGTTCCCTGTGTTTCTTAATAAATTTTGTTTTCAAATTTTTTTATAAATAGGTATTTTTTGTTTTTATTTATAAATAGGTACCTACACAAAAATTTATTAAGCAGTTACATTTTCTATGGTGTACTTGTGTATTTCAAAATATCTCCATCAAATTAGAAACAAAAGAAGCAAAAAGCGCGTTAGATCGGGCCCCTGCAGGGCCCGGTCCCTGGTTCCACGGAACGTGCGGAACCATGCTCAGTACGCCACTGCTTTAAGTCATATTCTGTTCATTTTTACAGTGGCTGAAATTATAATACAAGTTAAGGCGAAATGATTGGAACAACGAAACTCAAAATTATTTGCTATGCCGATGATGCATTAATTATGACATGATAATGACACAAGATGAAGAGAGTATGTAACGAATGCTGTACCAATTGTATGCTACTGTCTTAAAGTAGAAAAACAAAAAAATTCATTGTAAATATAAAATATGTATTCCAAAAGAACCTATTCGTTAAGAATAGGTTCTTTTGGAATTATTATTTGGAGTTCTTTAAAACAATTAATTTTTAATTAAAAGTCGACAACTCTGACTAACAACCAAATAATGTAAGCTACTCAAATGCAGAATAGTTAAAAAAACTTAAAAATGCTTGCCACAGTAAAGAATATGAATTTATTCTTATGAATTATGAGATATATTGAGAAAAAGGAACTTGCACATTTTTTTATTACATAATAATGTTCAGTTTTGTTTAAAAATAAGATTTCCAAAATTTCACAGCTCAAAAACTCATAATAAATTAGAAGTATAAATTTAAAATCTTCTGTGTATTTAAACCATTTCAAACGACCCAAAAAGCACGCGAACACTTGTGACGTTACATAATTATATTTTATAATGGCAGTAGTTATCGCATGTCATTGTAATAATTTATACCAGTTTGATTGATACAGTTTTTGAAGGAAAGGAAATAACTATCAAAATATTTATAAAACTAAGTGTCAGAACGAATGCCAAACCTAATGAATTAATGACGAGGTCTTCAAATACTATATTGACATGACGTCACGACTAACGACCACGCGTTTTGGGCTGCCTGCTATAATTTGAATTTGATCTCGATTTTAATCATCTTTAGGAGCCAAACGACAGACAAAAAAACAATTTTTCTTTGATATATGTTTTAAATTATGTTTTATGTTTTATGGCTTTTTTTTCGAATTTAAAATTTGAAGCAAGTTCCCTATAATGGTTTACTTCCGTTGTTGGTTATTGGAAATTATTCCTAAAACGAAATGTATCGGGTAAGAGAAGCCCTGGAAAATGGCATTTCTTGGCTTCATAACTCAAGAGCTTAGTTCAACATGACGACTGCAGGTCTGTTTTGAGCAGTTTTGACCATCAATCTGCAAGGCTATCTAAAAGACGTTGAAAATTTTATTACAAATTATCTGAACGATTTTTGTCACTATTTATGCGTTTCCTATACAGTATTAAACTTTTTTTTGCTGACGACCAAATAGTGATCGCCCAATACAAAGATGACCTCAGCCTTATGATGAGAAAACAGGAACAGGAATAATAAAAGAAGGAAATGGAAATAAACCTAAACAATACTGAAAACCTAACAAAGGAGAATAGAAATGAAATAGCTGGAAATATAAGAAGATAAACAAATCAAAGGGAGAGACAAGTACAGGTATTTAGGTTTCATAATATCAAACAAAGGTTCAACTGAAATATATATAAAAATAGACTAGAACAAACAAGAGACTGCATACGAAAATTGAACTCGGTACTGTGTGATAAGAACATCAGTATAAAAACAAAAAGAAGAATATCTTAAACCATGATAAGAAGTATCATGACTTATGGGTGTAAAAATTGGACAATACATAAGAAAACCAAAAACAAAATAAGAGCAACATAGTGGAAATCCTAAGTAGAAGCTGCAGAATAACAAGAAGAGATAGATTAACCTGGTACGGAGATGTCAGAAGAGCAGACCAAAATCGTTGGATAAATAGAATAACAGAGTGGAGCCCGATAGGAAGATGGAAGAGAGGCAGACCCCGAAGATTTTTCAGAGATGAATTGGACGAAGTAATGGAAAGCAGATTTCTGCAGAAAGGGAACTGGTAAAACATAAAGACTTGCAGAAATCGGTTGAGTGAAGGAATACGGTGAAAACTAAGGAAATTCTTGGTACTACTAATACTAATTTTTTTTCGTAAATTTTTTCACTTTTAGTGGTTTCATTAATTTTGTCTATAATTTTAGTTCGTCACTTACTTAAAGTGAGCAATAAAATGATTGAAAATGCTAATATTTGCTATTTTACACAATCACCTCTTGACTTTTGGTTTTATTTGACTCAGAAAATATTTTATCCTTAAAAGGTAAGTCGATTAGTTCGATATCTTCTATAAATCTTAGTCTCTCTCATTAACATTAACTGTAGTCTGGGCTGATTAGGAATCAGCCCAGATTAGGAAGCTGGAATCGAAGCTTATAATTATATATATTAATAATATAGGTATGCAAAGTCCGCAGATAGTGTGCTACTTTTTTATAAACAAAATGGCGCCGACAAATCGTATTTTTTTCAATAATTGCTCTATAACTCCAAAGATTTTAACATTACAACAAAAATAACCAAATAAAAATTCACCGTAATTAAATTCTGCATGTTCCCGAAAATCTTGGAACTATCAGTGAGGAACAGGGAGAGAGATTCCATCAACGTATAAAGAAGGTGGAGAGACGTTACCAAAGAAGATGGGATATAAAAACGATAGCTGATGAAAACCAAAACCAAAATAAGAGAAACAGCGATGGAATTCCTAAGGAGAAGCTGCAGCGTAGCAAGAAGGGATAGAATAAATAATATAGAGATTAAGAACAAAAAAAGGGAATGTAATCAGATAGAGTAGACTACATAGAACGGAAGGGATTAAACTAGTAAAGACATGTCAAAATAACAGATAAAAAACGTTGGATAAGCGGATTAACAGAGTGGAGTCCGATAGGCCGAAAGAAGAGAGGCAGACCTTTCAGAGATGAAAGGAACGAAGCAATGGAAAGAAGAAATCTGCAGAAATGAGACTGGCAAAACAGAAAAACCTGGAGAGAACGGTTGAGTGAAGAAATACAGTGAAAACTGTGGAAATCATTAGTACTGCTACTACTACTAAAAGTATTTACGTAAATTTTGTGACTAATAATTAATTTGTGAATTTTGTTAATAAGTTTAGTTAGTCATTTTCTTAAAGTGAGCAATTAAATGATTGCAAATGCTAATATTTACTATTTTACACAATCACCTCTTGACTTTTCATTTTATTTGATTCAGAAAAATATTTTATCCATAAAAGGAACGTCTATTAGTTCGATATCTTCTATAAATCTTAGTCTCTCTCATTAACATTAACTGCGAACAGTTTGTTTTACGCGTGTATATAAGTAATCTATCTGTTGCCTAGTAAATTGTTTGAAAAAATGTACTTGAAGATGGTATACTCGATAAAATATTTCGTTACAAAATCATCTTTGGCGTAAAATAAAGTGGGTTAATGGCTTCATAATCCCCAGTATAGGTGATAGGATCCTTGAAATAATCGAATTCGCTGGAGAGTTATTTACTTCTGACATTTGCAATTATAGAGGCCTAATTTTACGTACCTGAATGCTTTAAGCTTATATTTACATTTTGTTGCACATATTGGTATTTTGTAGGCCATACAATATTGAAAAAATTAGTTAAAATCCTTTATAAAAATTTTTATTGAAAAAATCCTTTGCAAAAGCTCTAAAAACTTTTAATGACAACATAACTTTTTCGACTTTCTTACAATTAGTCCAGGAACGCTTTTCACCTCGCAATTTTTACAGAATGGATCGATTTGCTTGAAAATTTGAGAATAAGTAGTGGATAGTCCAAGGATCAAAATCTATATGATGTCGAAAGGCGCTTTTACCATGGGGGTGGTTGCCACCCCATCTCCGGGGTGGAAATTTTTTATTATATTTTGACTGCAAAAGTTGATAAAAACATTCATTCTAAGCAAAAAATGTTCTATACATTTTTTTGATAAAATTAATAGTTTTCGATTTATTCGCTATCGAAAGTGTTAGTTTTATATCTAAGAAATCAATGTTTTTGGTATAGATTCTCATTTACAATTCACTCAATTTGTGCCGCAGAAAAAACTTTTTCAAACCAAGTTCTTGGAAATTAAATAATCTACAATTTCATATTGAATCATTTTTTCGTATCTCTGATGCTAATCTTTCTATTCTGAACAAAATGGCATTTTTTACCAAACTACAAAAATTCGTTATTCGCTTTTGACTCCAGTTTTTTAAAAACTGATCATTATAAGCCAGTCAAAAGTCTAGATCCTATTAATAGGAATCTAATAAAGAAGAATGAATAAGGCCCATGATTAAAAACACCGCTAACTTACATTATTATGCTTCCGATTGGATTTCTCTTTTCTTTTTTTCAAAAAATATATTGATTTTTTAACCGTAACCTTTTAATTTTTTATCTTAGAAAGTTTGGTGATAAACAATTTTATAGGTTTTTATGAGATCTATAAGGCTATTAATATTAAATCTTTTTAAAGTCCTTAGTCTCAAAAAGAGGTGACTTTGAAAGGGTTGGTAAAGGTGGTTTTTGCATGTTATTACAAGTTTTAATTGTCAATAGCTAACCATTTTCTTGGGAATTAAATAAACTACAATTTCATATTTAAACATTTTTTCGTATCTCTGATGCTAATCTTTCTATTCCGAAGAAAAGGGCATTTTTTACCAAACTACAAAAATTAATTATTCGCTTTTAACTCCATTTTATTAAAAACTAATAATTTTAAGCCAGTCAAACTTCTAGAACCTATTATTAATACATAAATAAAGAAGGCAAAATAGGGCCAGTGACTAATGTTAATTAGGCTGGTGATAAGGGGGTTGTTTCCGATAAATTTTTTGCCGAAAGAATAGGGACTTACATTCTTTTCATTATAAGTTATTTAATTTTTGAGCTAGAGACTTTTTTTATTTCTAGAGATAGATATTTTTAAACACTTTAAATTAGTTTCAATGAGTTATCCTCGAAAAATGCATAGATTTCCCGTCGTTTGACTTTGAATCTACAATATTTAGCATTTGACGAAGAAGAGCTAACATAAAAAAGTATAGCTCGATTACTATTGGTTTTAAAAAAAATTAAAAAAACCACATTTGTTTATTTTTTCAAAAGGTACATTTTTATTAAGCAAAGTTGTTTTGATAAAACGAAAACTTTTTGAGTTATTAGCGGAAAACTGATTAAAAACATTGATTTTTTCGATATAAAACTAACACTTTCGATAGCGAATAAATGAAAAAGTATTGATTTTATCAAAAAAATGTATAGAACGTTTTTTGCTTAGAATAAATGTTTTTACCAACTTTTGCGGTCTAAATATAATAAAAAATTTCCACCCCGAGATGGGGTGGCAACCACCCCCATGGTAAAAGCGCCTTTCAGCATCATATAGATTTTGATCCTTGGACTATCCACTACTTATTCTCAAATTTTCAAGCAAATCCATCCATTCTGTAAAAATTGCGAGGTTTTGTTCTATTCTAAGCTTCATTACTTGGACTAAATAGGAAACTTGCACATTTTTTTATTACATAATAATGTTCAGTTTTGTTTAAAAATGAGATTTCCAAAATTTCACGCTTTAAAAACTCGTAATAACCTTAAAGCCCCCTGCGGTATAAAATAGTTCAAACGACCCGTGACGTCACATAGTTTTATTATACATATAGTTATGATTATTGTTATATTTAGGTATATTCTTCTTCTTCTTTAGTTTATTGGCCTCCACCTACTTAAGTATTTGGCCAGCTCATCGTCGTGGAATAAGGGAAAATATTTATATTCTAATGATATTTATCGTATGTCATTGTAATAAAATATACCACTTTGTTGACATTGGAGTTTGATACAGTTTTTGAAGGAAAGGAAAGAAGGTTTACTATGGAAAATAAAACCATTTTGTAAAAAGTACAAGTTTTCTCTGAATGGTTAAAACGGTCAAAAACACTTGTGACGTCACTGACTTTTCTATGACGTATTTTCTACTGACGTTTATAATTTCTAATTTAAAATGACATAAAGTTTTGTTTACTTTGTTGGTGCAGAATGTAAACATATAACCGGATGACGTCACGACGCGTTTTGGGCTGGCTGGTATAATTTGAATTTTTAATCGTCTTTAGGGGCCAAACGAAAGACAAAAAAAAACTTTTTTTATCTTTGATACATGTTTTAAATTATGTTCTGTTGTGATTTATAACATTTTTTTCCAATTTAAAATTTTATGCAAGTCCCCCATTCCTAAGAATTTCAAAAAATATGCATTTGTAAAATAAATACACACCATTTAAAGGGTTCTCACCCTGGTATTTCTTTGGTGGCTCAGCTAGCATTTAACCCGTTTATTTTAACACTGATGATGATTTTATTAGAAAATCTAAAACGTTCTGTTGTGATGTAGCTCTTTTAAAGGGATTTTAATAAAAGTTTTTATACCTTTTACAAAGGATTTTTCAATAAAATTTTTGTGATTGATGGTATATAACTGCTACAGGAGAATTCTTTCTTTTCCTTGTAGATTTCTTTTATAAAAGGTATATTTTATTTAAAAATCCCTTAAAGGGCTACATCACGGAACGTTTTGGTCCCAAGAGGGACTTATTGGTTGGGAAGAAAGAGTAAAAAGAAAGGTTAAGGAGCAGAAAGGTTAAGGTTAAAATCTTAAATAGCAACCTGCATTTTTTATTGCAGATTTGGATTCGTCATGAAAAGCTAAGCAACATTTATTTGAAACATTTTTTAGAATTGTTAATAGATGGCGCTATAATTGGAAAAAAACGATTTATTAGCGCCATCGATCAAAAATTATAAAAAATGTTTCGAATAAATTATGTTGCTTAATTTTTCATGACGAATCCAAGTCTGTAATAAAAAATGGAGGTTGCTATTTAGGATTTTAAAGTTACCCCCCTCCCCACCTCTAGGGGATGAGGTGGAGGGTCGTGTTTAGCGTTATTAGATAGGTTTTTGAAAAATATTAAAAACATATTTTTTGAAAGTCAAATAAGTCAGGAAATAAAATTCGAAATTATTTATCCTCTAAGCTTTCTAAGTTGGAAAAATAAAGCATAACAGAGAGGCGAAATACTCGACAAGGGGAATCTAAATTGCATTTCACGTCCTGTCATTCACCGTGATAATAATTTTAGAGAATTATTTCCTTTAATATTTATTTATTAATAACAGATACAAACAGGTTTCCCTACTTACATGTATCCGTATCTACAATGGCAACAGTTTAGTACAACATGCACATACTGTAATAATTCGAGGTAATAGAGACAAAAACGACTGATGTTTACCAGCAAAAACGTTAAAAATAATAATAAAAAAAACCTCTCTTTATATTATTCATGCAAAAGACGTTTAAATAATTGCAAGTTTATTACAAATAATTCCAGACAAGTGGTTGTTGTTAAATCGTTGTAAATTTGGCACATTTTATTAAGTGGGCTAGAAGTATTTACAAAAAATAATATGTTTCTTGGACGGGTTCTGTGATCCGGGATATAAAATTGTATTTGCCATTGTATTTGTTATTGTAATAAAAGTACAATAATTTTTCTAATAGAATATCATGGTTGACCTTATCGAAGGCTTTGGCGAAATCAGTGTATACCACGTCTACCTGGTTCTTGTTGACTATGACATCATTAATATAATTAGTAAATAATAATAAATTAGCTTCAATAGATTTATTTTGACAAAATCCATATTGTTGTGGGCATATCATTTTCTGTACATGTGCATACATTTTTTCATGTAAGATGTGTTCAAAAATTTTTGCTATACAATTCAAAATTGCAATAGGTCTGTAATTTTTGCAATCATTTCGTGAACCTTTTTTATGGATAGGAGTTACCTTAGTAATTTTAAACAATTTCGGAAAATAATTATTATCTACTATTTTTTGGAAGATAATTATTAGAGGATATGTAAGGTAATCGCGACATGCTTTAAATATATACCCCGGAATACCATCAGGTCCCGAAGAAAACTTTGGTTTTAATTTTGAAAATGCGTTATGTATATCACGCACTGTAACTTTAGTGAAACTGAGCAAAGAAGAATTATTGTGACTAGAATTAATAAAATTTAAATCGTATGTAGAAGATTTATGGTCATATATAGACTTAAAATAATCAGCAAACTCTTGGGAAATTGTTTTACTGTCAGAAATTATTTCATTGTTTCCATTAATTATATATTCAGTGTCAATACTCGCTTTCTTGTTTCTATTTACCAAATTCCAAAATAAGTTAGGGCTAGTATTGATACTGTTTTCGGCATTATGTATGTATGACTCATGCGCTTTCCTGATCCTGTTTTATAAAAGTGCTCGTAGTCTTTTATATTCAGTTACATGATAAACCGCTACATTTTGCATACCACTATGAAACTCTTTCTCCCTTTGCAAACGGATAATGTCTGGAGTAAACCACACAGGAAATTTGTTTATTCTACTCTTAGTTCGAAATCTAGGTACACACACCTCAAATATTTCATAAATTTTATGATAAAAATAGTCAACTGCAATGTCAATATCTTGTGTACATCCTAAATTATCCCAGCTACAGTTCCTCAATAAATCACACAACATAGGAAAATTATGCTTTTTTAAAATTAAATTGGTTAGTTAGATTATTCATCTCATGATGATTGATTGTTCCTGTCTTTATCATGTTAAATTCTATACTCAAAACTGGATGTTTCTTATCCTCATTTGTAAATGGATAGTTATTTTTACCAACTAAAATATCAATATTACTCAAAATTAGATCCAAGTTTCGCACATCCTCATTCACAATGTTATTGGAAGACTGAAAGTTATACATACTAATTAATTCATGAATTGACAAATATTTGAGAGAAGTGTTGTTTTCAAATTTATAGTCAACACCGGTTACACAAGGTAAATTAAAGTCTCCAAAAACTAAAATAGATGTGTTCATTGTATTATCTATGTACGAAAAAAGATCAACAAAAGCTATATAATCGTTATTGCTCGACTGGGGGGGGGGGGGCAAATATACGTTACTAAGAATTAATTTATTTCCAAATACATCCAATTCAACGAATAGCACCTCTAATTCAGTATTTACTAAGATTTGTTTAGATTTATATTTTTTATGAACTGCAATCAGAACACGTCCGCCTCTTGCCTTACGCGTCCTTACAAGGTCTCTATCGTTTCTATAAACCACATACCTTTCGTCAAACAATTCAGAATCATTAATGTCATTACTTAACCAGGTTTCCGTCAAAGCAATAATATCAAAGGTTTCTATCAACAAACTTTGGTAAAAATCTGTCGTTTTCGTTCTTAAACCTCTCGAATTTTGGTAATAAGCGCTAATTTTCATTAAAAAACTCCGGAGAAAATATCCACAAAAGTGAATAAAGTATAAACTAAAACAAAAAGAAAAGATGGTTTAGATTTGATTACAGTACAGAGCCTCTACTATGTGCTTTATACGTATTTCGGAATAACCGTTTCCTCATCGGAGCACCGATGTAATCAAACGCACAGGAACATCGGAGGACCGATGAGGAAACGGCTATTCCGAAATACGTATAAGCACATAGTAGAGGCTCTGTACTGTAATCAAATCTAAACCATCTTTTCTTTTTGTTTTAGTTTATACTTTATTCACTTTTGTGGATATTAAAGGAAACAATTCGCTAAAATTATTATCACGGTGAATGACAGGACGTGAAATGCAATTCTAGATTTTCCTTTGATTGCAGTTCACTGCCTCTACTCAGGTGCTCCGATGACTAAATGGTTATTCCGAAATACGTATAAGCACATAGTAGAGGCCCTGTACTGTAATCAAATCTAAACCATCTTTTCTTTTTATTTTAACATATTTTTTCGTTTTTCATTTGGAAGTGTATTTCTCGACATATTAAACCGTTTCTATAATTTACCTATGGTATCACGATAGGGGCCGTCCATTAATCACGTGATGTTTTTTTTGGCATTTTTTAACCCCCCCTCCCCCTTGGTGATACATGGTGAGGTTTCCCCCCCCCCACCCTCTATATCACGTGTATTTTTTAGTATCTACAAAAATTCTTCCTTTGTATATTTTTGTTTCCCGCTAACCCACAATTCATTAAATTCTTTTTGAGCGACACCAGGATTTTTTCCTTTCTTATACTCTGTAAATAGTTCTTTATACAGATCACCTAGCTTAGACATTGTGATGAAAAAAGTACGAAGTTTAAAAACAGTTTAAACGCATGTATTCAGTGACAAAACAACGTAATAAAACTGACAGGGTTTTGAGAATTTCCAATCCATCAGATAGTAGCGGTAAAACACATGTAAAGCTAAAGGCTCATAAATAAAAAGTCGGAGAGGTCGACAGTCCCGGTCAGTATTCCTATTTAGTGGAAACATATGCTATTACATTCACAACAAAACCATTTGAAATGGGTCGCTTCTTATCATAATGGGGAATTCTCACGACGAGGTCGAGGCGCGTGTTGAAGCGAGCTTCAAGTGGGTCCTAATTTAAACGTCGGCAAAGAGAGATATAATATATATAATAGTGGAAAAGAAAGAGAACGCAGATACCCTACAAGACGGTAAAGTTAGTAATATTTACTTTGTGATAAAATGTCCCGAATATGTCCCGAAAAATACAGGCAACCAAAAAGTTGACCGCCCTCAGTGGTGGAGATAAAAATATTAGTTGGTTTTTTAATTCTCACAATGATAAAAATTAGAACAAAACGTAGTTTGACCATAAAATTACCACGCCACTGATCGTACCCTCGGCTGACGAGACATCCACACTATCCACAGGCTAATAAACTTTAGCATTTGGTGTTATTTTAAGGGTCATAAATACCAACTTTTGACAGAAATTTCTCTATCTCTTCTTGCGTTTAATCTTTTTCACGTTGGGCTGAATCCCGTCTTCAGTTTTTATCTTTTTCTGTTACATTTTTTTATTTCACTCATACCGTCGCAACACGCTCTGTCAGTTTTCCTCTTAACATTCAACATAATTTGGGTGGAACCAATTTGCTGGGTTGTGTATATTATGAAAGAGAAAGGGATTTTTTTTTATTAGTCACAGCAATGCCGCTTTCGATTTTTGTACGCATTTGACGAAAAAATAAATACACGTAACGGGTTAAGTATCGGGCATTTTCCGAAAAAAAAATACACGTGATATATTACTACACCCCCCTACCTCCTTGTGATGTTTCGTGATTTTTTATGGACCCCTCCCCCCCTTTCGAGCATCACGTGATTAATGGACAGCCCCATAAATTGTTTTTTCCGATTATTATAGCGTCATCCATCCACAATTCGAAAAAATATTTCGAATAAAAGTTGCTTACTTTTATATAATGAATCCAAATCTGAAATAAGAACTGGGGGTTTCCATTTAAGATGTCAAAGTTACCCCCATCCCACATCTAGGGGGTGGAGTGGGGGGTCGGGTTTGGTGTCATTCGATAGATTTTTAAAAATTATTGAAAACGTATTTTTCAGTTTTTCGATACGATGTTTATTTCGAGAAATATTTGACCGTTCCGCTACTTTTTGGACACCCTATATAATAAAATATACCTTTGAACTGGCCAATTCACGTTTTGCTCGACGCGCCGAGGGGCTACGCCACCATCATATATTTAGAAAATTCACCTGTTGCAGTGTTCCCGTGCATCAAAGTTTGTCTGACTAGACACTTACTTCCTTACTTAATCCAGAACTCGTCTACCTTTCGGTGTGAGTTGTTACGGAGTTAGGTTCTCCGTCGTTTTCTTCCACATTTCCTTCCATTTCCTTCTATCCATGGCCAATGCTTTTGTTTCCTCCCATTTTGTTCCTCTTTTGTCGGCCGCTTCCCTCACTTCTTCTGTCCACGTTTTTCTTGGTCGTCCTCTCTTCTTTCTTCCCATATCTCTCGCTTCATATATCTGTCTTACTATTTTTTCTTCTCTTCTTCTCAGTACATGTCCGAGCCATCTAAGTTGTCCTTGTTCGATTGTTGTTGTAACTGGGTGTATTTTCAGATTTTGTCTAAAGGTTTGATTTCTAATTTTATCTTTCCTTGTTTTTTCCTCTATTGTTCTCAAAAATCTCATTTCTGTGCTAATTAGTCTATTCTTTTGCCTTTTTGTTAATGCCCAAGATTCACAGGCATAGGTTAGAGTGGGTTTCACAATCTTTTTTACTATTTCGGTTTTTATATTCTTAGGTATTTCTTTCTTTTTTAAAAAGTTACTCTTAATACTATTGTACAGCTTACCAGTCTTTCCAATTCTTTCATTTATCTCATCTTCTAATTTTCCACTCCGGCTTATGATAACCCCCAAATACTCATATCTGTCGACCTGTTTAAGTTGCTTGCCATCTACTTCTATTTTGTGTTTTCCGTTTTGTCTTCCAATTATCATTGTTTTTGATTTTTCTTTGTTTATTTTCATGTTTCTGATTTTAGCTCTTCATACAATATGTTTATATTTTCTCGTAATTGTTTTTCTGACTCCCCAATGATCACCAGGTCGTCTCATTCTCAACTTCCAATATCCTACATTATATTTTCTCCATTTGTGTTTGCAGTTTTTTATTACGTCATCTAGTACTAGGTTAAAGAGTAGTGGACTCAGGACACAACCCTGTTTTAATCCAATGTTGCTGTCGAATACTTTTGATTTTTCATTTCTTGTCCTTACATAGCTTTTCGTTTTTCATATAAACTCTGGATGCATCCTATTAGACCTTGTTCCATTTTTCTCTTCTCTAGTATTTTCCAAATATCTTCTCTTTTAATTATGTCGAAAGCTTTTTCCATATCTATGAAACATGCATGTATTTCTTTTTCTGTTTTAAGAGCTTTTTCTATTATTTGTCTGATTATCAAAATCTGATCATTCGTCCCTCTTTCTTTTCTGAAACCACTCTGGCTCTCCTCAAAGGTGTTCTCTAGTTTTTCTCTTAGCCTTTTTTCTAGTATACTAGCATAAAGTTTTCCTACTGTGCTTCCTAGTGTTATTCCTCTGTAGTTTGAGCATTCTTTGCTATCTCCTTTTTTATACAATGGTGTTATAATGCCTATCTGCCAGTCTAGTGGTACTTTCTTTTCTTTCTTAGCTTGGTTCATGATGTTTATTAATTCTTGTTGTCTTTCTTCATTCATGTATTTGACCATTTCTGCAGTTATATCGTCATGTCCTGGTGCTTTTCCCAGCTTGATTTTGTTGATTGCATTTGTTAATTCATTTTGTGTTATATTTTCTATCTGTTCCTGTTGCTCTTGTGGGGTGTGTTGATTTTTGTTTTGTTCTAACTTATTTCCTTCTACTTGTTCCACTTCCAAGAGTTCTTCAAAGTATTCTCTCCACCTCTCCATAATCTCATTCTCTTCTGTGAGTATGGTTCCATTCTTATCCTTCACGTTTTTCAATGTATTTGGTTTTGGTTTTCTCATGCTCTTAAGTGTGTTATAGAACAATTTCTGGTTTTCACCGAATGCTTCTGTTAATTTATTTCCAAATTCTACCCACGTTCTGTCTTTGTTATTTTTAACCATCTGTTTAACTTCTGTTCTTTTCTCTTTGTACTTGTCATAGCTTTCTTGCTTTCTGTCTGTTAAGTATTTTTTCCACAGTTGTTTCTTTTATTGTACTATTTTTCTTTTGTCGACCATGCCGTGCGTTTTTTGGGGTTATTTCTTATTTTTGTTACTCCACGCTCCACAGCTTTCTTTTGCAGCTACTAATAGACTATGTTTATAATCTTTCCATCTTCCTTCTATATTTTTGTACTTATTTTCTCTTTTCCTATGTTCCTCTAGACATTTCTGGTATCTCTTTTTAACTTCTATTTTTTCAGTTTGTAGCTTCTGATTTTTTCTTTTATTATTTTTCTCTTTTTGTCATTTTGTATGTCTTTTATTATTCTAAAGCTCATTTTGAGTAGATAGTGGTCACTTCCAATCTTCGCGCTTCTTTTTACCTTAATATTTTTTACTGCTTTCCATATCTCGGAGTTAATTAGGAGATAATCAATTATTGATCTCTCGCCTCTACCCCTCTCTTCCTTTGTGTATTTGTGGACGTCTTTGTATGTAAACTTTGAATTCCCTATTATCAGATCATTTTCGATGCATAAATTTATAGTCCTTGTTCCATTATCGTTTCTCGTCTCTTCTCCCTCTTTTCCTAGCCATTTTTCTATACACGCATTTTGTTTTCCCACTCTTCCATTCATGTCGCCCATTATTATTAAATTGTTATTCTCTGTCTTGTCTATTGACTGACTAGACACCGTTAAGTTATAAACAAATTTTCAGCTTGCTATTAATGAACTTTTTTTTGGTACGCGGGATCCAGGCCTAATGTTAGTAATTATGAATCTGGGTTTATACTGCTGTTTTAATTTTCATTAAATCAGTACAATTTTCGCCGATATGTCTTTTGATATATTTATGTACGTAGATTATAAAACAATAAATTCCATCTTTTATGGATATGACACCGATATGTCTATTGATATATGTGTGTAGATTATAATACAATAAATTCCATCTTTTAACACGTCGAATACACATGCAATATATTACTCTGGAATTTCCCCATTATCCAGTAGTTGCTCGCGTATATCTACACAAAGACATTTCAGATATTCCTCAATGTCTTATCTTTCTCTTAATATGCTTGTTTTTAGTCGTTTACTTCAACCTTGAGTCTTTTCATCGTGAAACGTCTAAAATAAAACAAAAACTAGTTAATTTTTTAAAAAGAAATGTCTGCAGTTGGCACACCCGGATCTCAATATTCCGAATCCTGTTTTGTTATGGTGAGATTTAAAAGGTCGTTTTATCGAGTATTTATTGTATAAAATAACTTAATACAGGCAGCATGACTGATTTAAATTATCTCTTTTTTTTGTATCAGTATTGCAATATTTAAAAAAATATTTTATATAGGGTGTCCAGAAACTCTCCCGACAAACGAAGACCGGAGATTTTTCAGGTAATTTTAAGACAATTTAACCCAATTCACCTAGTCCGAAAATGCTTCCTAAGGGAGCTAAACCTCTTTGAAGATGGCGTCTTGGAATTAGTTTTTCTTAAATATCTCCAGAACGCTTCTATTTAGAAAAACGAAAACTGATAAGCTTATTTATCCTCCAGAGATAAATCGATTACACCAATTACGAATTTCTTGTACCGGTCATAGGCGTCCGTTTTGGGTAGGGCAACGGATATTTTATCGTATAACTTTTTTGTCTTTTAATTCTGAACATTTTTGATACTGTATTATTAAATTGTGAGGTATTCTAGTATTAAAAGGTACTCTTGCTTTTGCATCGATTTTTTGCTAAAATCGATTTGAAAGTTTTTCGTTCGTTGACCTTGAAAATTTTTTTTTTCATAAAAGGACGCTGTATTTTACAGATTTAAAGCAAGAGTAACTTTTAGTACTAGAATACCTCATAATTTAATCATCAAGTGTCAAAAATATTTAAAAATCAAAATCAAAAAAGTTATGCGATAAAATAACCGTTGACCTACCCAAAACGGACGCATATGACCAGTACTAGAATTTCGCAACTTAGGAAATCGATTTATCTCTGGAAGATAAATAAATGTACCAGTTTCCGTTTGTCTAAATAGTTCTTTTTTGAATTTTGCTTTTCAAATCTAACAAACAAAAAATTTTTAAATCGATTTTTCTAGAAAACGGTGCATTCCACCGACTTAAAGCAAGAGTACTCTTTAGTACATTAGTGAACTCATCCTGTATATCATAGTTGTACCTTCAAATACCGTTCTATAAGTTTATAAATTATAAGTGAATTTAATAGTTTTAAATTTATTTCTGCTAACGAGATATTCTTTGGTAAAATCGATTTAACTAACTCAAAACAATGTTACAATACTCAAAACAATGTTTCGCTTTTATTGACACAGAAGTAAATTAATCCATTCATTTGTTTGTACATTTTAAATCAAAAACCAAAAACAAAACGTTAAAAATAATGTCCCTCTGAGCATTTGAAAATTTATTGGTTTTCTTCCTCTCTTGTATTCTACGGTTTTCTCTTACCGGTAGAACATTTCGAAAGCAATTACACAATATTATGACTGTTAAAACAGGTAGAGCAAAAACACCGTCAGCACAGAGATTTCGCTCTGATACTTTTATTGTTGTTTCAGTTCTTTAAAAACAAAAAACTCAAGATTTGACGTTTATGATATAAAATAAATTTATTAGTAGAAATTCTTTTTTTAATTATTTAGCTTAATGCCTCGACAACTAATGACCAGTGACATGGTACAGTGGATTTGTGCAATCAGGTACCTAGTGTAATGTGTAGTGTGTGTAGAGTAAATGTCTTGTTACTTAGAAAAGTCGACATCATTGTCTTCGCAAATAGACGCTAATACTAATTGTGTCCAAACGTATGTGGTCCCTCCTGTGAGTACTGAACCCACAAGGATAGAGATTATTTTCATTTATTAATTTTTAATTAAGATTAAATATAATATTTAATGTTGTTCTGAAGCTATTTAATTTAATAATATTTAATTGATAGAAAAGTTGAACTCAAACTATTTTTAGAAGAGAAATAATAAAACAAAACCGTAAAAAGTTAACAAATGAATAAAATCAGCAGAAATTGGAATACCATATTTATTATTTAAAGAAAAATGACAAGCATGTGGCATTTATAAGGTTATCACATTTTTCAGTACTTTACCGCGGTCAAATTTTACCATATATCATTGTCGTTCCATTTCCCCATCCCTCATACCCATTTTTTCACGCGTCCTCCTTTATTAAAGCAAGCCAAATATAATAAATTATTAACCGAAAAAAATGGTGAAACTGTTAGAATAACTAAGGCAGCGTTTAGACGACGCGATAAATCTGAGCAATTTATAGATATCGATCGAGTTGTTTCAATTTGTCGTCGCGTCGCGTGTCGTGTGTAAACGGTGCATGGCAGCGATTTATCGGAATTGGAGTTGGATTGAATGGATTGCATCAATTTATTGTAACGATCGAGTTGTTTCAGTTTATAATCAATCGCGACAATATATCGTGCAGTGGCGACGCGTGACTTTTTCTAAAGTGTTACCAAACCCAGATGTAAAAAATCTTATTTAAAAGAACCTCGCAAATATAAGTTTTTGTTTATTTTATCTGGAAAAATGTTAATAACAGAATCGTAGAAAGAGGGTTCTGTCATTAATCCATTTAAAAAGCGTTACTCAATGGAAATTAAAGAAATTGTCGAATTAAAGAAATTCGATCTTGCAATTGGGTATTTCTTTGGCATGATTTATTGCGTTTCATTGCTGAAAAACTTCTTTGAACGGATGCACTTGTAGCCGGAATTATTAAAAATAGGTTTGCCAATTTAAAGGGTTCCTGAAATGCATTATCAAGTTCTGAAGACGTTAAATATTGATACAATTCTTTTACATTTTTTTTAAGATACTCTGGATCATTATAAAGAACGGTCAATTCTGTTTTTAACTTTACTGTGTCAAATTTTTGTCCATATAGCTGTACGAATTGATGAAAGGCCCTATCTGAAAATTTTTTGTTTAAATTAGAAAACTTTATTTTAAGTTAGATAATCATAGTGTCAAAAATTTCAAAAAAAAGTCGTCAAGGACACTCATCCATGTTTGATTGCACGCACACTGTAATAGGTAAGTAACCATTGAACCATTCCAAAAAGTGGTAACTAGCCTACTAATATCCACAGCGCTCCCACGCCTTCGCCTTTCAAAATTTTCAGACACAAGCCGTCTCCGATTGTCCTACCGATAGCCGATGGACCATCATGATGTATCCATATTTAAAAGTGGTAACAAAGTAACCTGCAACCGAGTCGCATAAATTCGCCAATATTTTCGTGCGTCTAGTTGGCTTTTTAGTGAATTACTATTAACACTCATATTTGTATTGAAAAAAAATAAAATGGAATTATTTCACAGTAGTCATAAAATATTTATTTGCAAGATTTTTAACTGTTACCGATGGTAACAGTGGTTACATTGACGCTTCTCCAGTGATATCGTGGAGTCTAAAAAGCCTTAAAAAAATCAATAAATCATAGTAATTTATCGTCACAATAAATTGCCCGCATTTATCGCGGCGTCTAAACGCTGCTTAAAGAGTAGCAAATTACCCGGTAATGACCAGATAATAAAATAAAAAAACGAACCAAACTAAAGTGTGTAACAGTAAATAAATTATTTCTTTATTTTTCTGCTGATAATAATGAGAATTATTTTATTTTGGTAAGATTGATTTATATGTAACGTTTTGCCTATGTTTGATAGATCTACCTTGATATGTCAAACATATCAAAACAAAACAGTAGTAGTAAAATTAATTATGCAGAACTTGATCGATATGTAGCAGCTTATTATTGTCTAAATATTATTTAACTGCTACCAATGGCGGGGATAAAAATGTCTTAAAAAGGGTCTAAAAGCTTTGTTGGTCTAATATTATTTAAACATTTAAAACAGTGCTTATTTTGTGTTCAATTTAAAAAAAGACAATGTTACAAACACTGTCTTTAATACAAATAATCGAAAGATTCTTCTTCGCAGATTGCTATTATTACAGTGGAACTCCGATAAGTCGGCCTCCGATAACTCGGAAGTCCGGCTAACCCGGACCAATTTTCATCAGACAAACCAAACATTTTTTCACTTTGACTGAGTTTTTTACCAAGAAATAAACAATACTGTATACAACTGTACGTAATTTAGATGTACTCTGCATATGTATTTCATGCTTTTGCAATTGCAATGTTTATTTGTTTATTATTTATATTAATTTTATTAATTTTTACCATATTCTCCGGCTCACCCCGATTTTTGATAACCCGGATCAGAGGATAACCCGGACAGCAGAGGACGACCACCAACACGCTGGATGGACGACATTAAACGAATGTCCAAGAAATGGCAACAAGACGCACAGAACCGTGGAGAGTGACGAAAAATGGGAGAGACCTGTGTCCAGCAGTGGACGGAAAAGATTGCATGATGATAAGCGAAGAATAATATCGTCAGGTAGCTCTCGCCAATTTTAATTCCCATAGCTAAAGATTTTTTTCTCCATTTCTGTAATGCCTCTTGAATATAAATTTTAAATAGTAGGCGATAGGCCACATCCCTGTTTAATACCCTTTGTTACTCGAAATGGTTCTGAAAAAGAATTTCTCGACTTAAAAATAATCAGTATGTTCTTATAGATGTTGTGTACTGATATACGTTTTCTTTAGCTCTGCTCTCGTCAAAACTTTAAGCGAGGTTTTAAAGGTACTGTATTATAGCCCTTTTCGAGATCTATGAAGACAAGATGCGAAGCAATATTTCCAACAACACGTTTCTCTATTACTTGTAGTATCTAAATATTATTCATACAGGACCGTCCTGCTATCGTCCTTCAGGATTCGAAGATAAAGCCACATTTCGTAAGTCTCAATTTTCTTACAAGTGGCGTCTGTGACAGTCCACGACTCAACTCTGAACAACAGTATAGAAAAGATATAACATCGTAGTAACCTGATTTTTATGGGTATTGGTAAATCATGACATTTGGATAACTCTTTGATAGCCGTTTTTTGAAATATAGATCTTATTTTCTCGATCCTAAATTTAATTTCTAGGGCATGGTCCCAATTTTCATTTACTTTTGTATCAAGGTAAGTGTATATTTTTACTCTTTCTATTTGTTGACCGTTCACACTGAATTGCCCAAATTGCTGTTCCTTCTTAAAGATCATCATACATTTTGTTTTCTTAATGTTTAGTGAAAGACCATATCTCTGACTTACTTCTGTGATTCTATTCATTAACTCCTGAAGGGCTTCAGAACTGTCAGCGAATACCACGATGTCATCTGCGTATCTTATGTTATTGATACATCCGTTAATTCGAATTCCAGCTTCAACATCATCCGCTGCTTCTTGAAACATTTTCTCATAGTATATATTAAACAGAATCGACAAAGATAGGACTGAAGATGAATTACAGTAAATCAAAAACCATGACAAATCAACAAGGAGAACTAATAATTACAGTGGCACAAACAAGAATAGAACAAGTAAACGGGTATATGTATCTAGGACAAGTCACTAGATTTAATAAAGAAAATCAGACCGAAGAAATAAAGAGAAGAATAAGATTGGTCTGGGTATCATTCGGAAAGCTGTCTTATATTCTAAAGAACAGAAAATACCCGCAATACCTAAAAACAAGAGTCTTCAATCAATGTATATTCCCTGTTCTAATATATGGTTCTCAGACATGAACGTTAAAAAAAGAAAATATGGAAAAAATAGCAAAGACAGAAAGATCCATGGAAAGACAAATGCTGAACATTAAACTATCAGACAGGAAAAGAAACGAATGGATTCGTAACAAAACAAAACGAAAGAGGTCTCAACCCAAGTAGCAAAGCTTAAAGGGAAGTTCGCCAGACACATCCTACGGCAAAAGGAACCACAAACGAAAAAGGGGAAGGCCACAGATGCGATGGTCAGATGAATGAAGAAACACACTGGGTCAAAATGGATGCAAATTGCCCAATATAGAGAGGCATGAAAGAAAGAAGAGGAGGCCTATATCCAAGTATGGATGTTTAGGGGTAATTAGATAGATAGATATATTAAACAGCAGTAGTGATATTATACGTCCCTGACGGACCCCACGTTTGATTTTGATATCGTCGGATTCTCCTGCCTCGGTTCGGATTTTGGGCCACTCTCCCATAACTTAGTTGGCTTGGAATTAAGACGGACCTAACCTTAAAAAGTTCTTAGCAACAGTTGACCTCGAATACTAACTATTGAGCCAACGTACAGCGACAATAATTATAGCAATAAATATAAAACTCCCAAAAATTTACATGGTATGACTAAACGGTCTACGTTACTGCTTATATCTATTTGTAATATCCTGTCGATATGAATCGTTGATGAAGGTCAGTAATGGGTATGCCATTATAATAAAAAGTGTAATGGAGCGAATCTGATTCCATAAAACATTACCACGCTTGGATAAATTTTTGATTTATTCACACTTTTAACAGCTCCTGACTGCTTGACTATACTTCAAGTCTTTTTATTATGTAACCATCGTTTCATATTAACTTTTTGTGGTTGTAGAATCGTAATAAAATCATCTGCTGGTGATAGATTGATGAAAGGAGTCATAAATATTAAATCAGTTCTCGATAGAGTTGTAATCATTTTTAATGTAAAAAATCTAGTTGAACGACTTAACTATCGCATTCCTGATCTTTTTCAAACTCAATCTCAACATATATTTTTTACTCCGTAAATTGGATGAAAAATATAATTTTTTATCTAATATATTACTGCATATGTACAGAAAAAAATCTCTTGGACATTAACAAAGTCTCTTGGACAGAACAGAGATCTAAACTGACAAAATTCTGGAAGAGCTTAATATACTGTTATATTCCTTTTTGACATAAGAAATAAAAGTCTATATTTATATTTAAAATTCAAATAAAAATAAAGGTTTTTTTCTCGACCGCGGGCATGTAAATTTGGAACACCCTGTATAAAACAAATTATGTATAGGTAGTTTTTAAGAAAGTGTTTCGGAGAAGTGTTTACGAACCCCAGGAACAATACGACTCAAGTAAACAATTAGAGTGATGTTTAAAAAGAAAGTGTTCGTGGAAAGGTGTGAATAACCACCGATAATTCATATTCTAGCAAATAAGATAATAGGTTATTAAATTTGTAAAGAAGGTTAATATGGAAAGTAAAATTGAAATGGGGAATATTATTTTTTCTTGAAATTCATTAAGATATTTAGAAAAAGGAAAGTTTGTGTTGGTAAATACGGATAATTGAAAGTTGCTTGGGATTGGTTGATTTTTGAATGCTGGAAGGGGTATTTTGGAAGAGGAGAATGAATGAGCAAGGAGAGTCGGAATGTTTTGAGCGATCGATAGGCGAAGTCCAGTTTCCGAGAAGAGTGTACAAAAAAGTGAAACGCCGGGTTGGTTAGTTTTGTCTTTAAAAAAATTAAAAGTAAGATATCGTGTAGCGAGTGATAGACCGAGTCGAGATAGTATATAACTCCTTGAGTCTAGAGTATCCCGGTTTTTGTTGAAGTGTTTGAAAAAGGTAGAACACGGCATCAGGAGAAGGCAGGAACGAGGGCTGTACGAGGTGTAGTTTTCAAAGGAACCGAGGCATTACTGGAAGACTTGGACGAGTCGTTGGATCGCAACCCAAGCCAATAGGAAACGTGTTTTGTGTGAAGACATTGTCAAATCATCAGTAAAGGTCAGTCTATTTTGTTATGACATGAATGTATGGTTTGTGTATTAAATACCACATTGAAAACTGAGCCACACAATCACTATTAAAAAAATTTCATCAAACCTAAATCAATTTGTTACTGATAAATCATAATAGTCCATTATAAATAAAATAAATTTGGAGACAAAAAGAAATAAGATTCCCATTTTTTGTAACTGTTGTATTAAATAAAGATAGAAAGATAAGATATAAGAAATATTAAGCAGTTATTGCCATTTAGATAAAATAAACGATTTTTATAATTTCCAATTGAAATCCGTATGTGTGTATTATTTTACTCTCTTTTATCTATCCCGATTAGGAATCCACTGAGAAATACTTTGAAGCTACGAAAGTAAGTAATTGATATTATGATTTAGCCCTGAGATTGACACTATATTGGTATTTGATCTGTTTGATTAATGAGATAATTATTGATTAATTACTTAAGATAAATTACATCTGAGAACATCATTAGATTTCAAAAACAAGATCACAACAATACCTAAAGGAAAAACAAGACGAATGTAACCTGTCAAATTTTTGGTTTGTTAATCTGTTGGTTAGTATGGGATGCATACAGTATTTTCCTCATAGATATAATAACACAGAGATTAGGCCAGGTCCGAAAAATAGCGTAACGCGGTGCAGTTCGGGTCGGTGGTCTATCTATCTCTCTCTACCGGCGCTTAACTTTGTCTCTCTAGACTCTAGAATATGATGGTCGCCGCCTCTGTGTCTCATCGTACTTGATACTTGATATTGGCGTTACACCCCGATGCATTGAGTGGCATATCCCTAGCCTGGTCTATTGTTAACATGTCTCTGATTTTTCTTTCCGTTTTTTAATAATGTTGCATGTACAGTAAAGCACAGCAAGTTTTTTTATACGGCGTGTTGACCCAATAAAATTTCCAATGCAGCTATCGACTCTGTATGTGCACCCAACATAACTAAATAATTTAGTCGAGAAAATATCGCAACACCATCACAACTTTTTTCTTTAAAAGGATTTAGTCTTTTTATCCTCAAACTATGAATGTATCTTTTTTAAATCATATTATAGTAGTGTAAAAATAGAAGCAGACTATGACAGCAGCACAGCTAAAGATAGGAAACAGAACATCGATGTCATTTACCATAACATCAGGACTTATACAAGGAGATCCCTTATCACTGTTGCTATTCAAATTTGATCTTAGAACTTAGAATATGTAAAACATCGTCTTAGCTGACAGGGGATTTGCGAATCAAGGATCAAAACTGTTGCTGGCTATTGCTGATGATCTAAATGTAATCACTCATTCTACAAGAAACGTGAGAAATATGGTTTCACAACTGGAGGAGGAAACAGGTAGTCTGGTTCTTCAAATAAATGAAGAAAAGACGAAATACATGCTAGTTACCAAAAATCAGAGCAGCTGCCTTGAATGTCAAAATAGCCATGACGATTGCCAAACTTCGTCGCGGAGATGGCACTTACAGAAGAAGGAAAACCAACAATCCAGGACCAAGAGTTAGGCAGAACATAAGTAACTATTAATGGCCACAATTTCGAAGTAGTAAAAGAGTTTAAATATCTGGGAGCGGTAATCACAGATAACAACCACATACAAAAATAGTTCTCAGGTCTCAGTAAGCATAGCTGCGGGGAAGAGAGCAGTATATTCCCTATCATCGTTATTAAAATCTAAACTCCTAAAATGACAATCTAAATTAAGACTGTACATGCCAATTATTCACCCAATAATTGTTACATATTGTAACGGTAGTAAAGTTATTTGAAATTTCGATCCAGTTTACATTTGTAATACTTTCGTTACACCCTATATATCATATTCGTTGAGACCGCGTTTTGCGTGGAATAGGATCTGTGAATTCTTTTCTTTCTCACAGTGATTGATCCGATAAATTCTTATTTCCTCGCATGATGGTGTTTTGTCGATCGTACGGTTCTCAGGATTTTTAGCGGTGAATTGGATCATCCGATATTCTTTTGTTTATCTTCGGCTAGCTATCAAAAGGATTTAATTACTAATAAGTAAGTCGATTTAATTACTTTTTGAGACAAAAAGACTGGGAAATGTTTATGTTAGAGCTGAAATGTCGTCATAAATAAGGTCTCCACGTGCCAATAAGTTGTGTTAGTCCACTGAGCTACACGTGCAGAATTGCTGACGCATATGAGAACGGGCCTTAGCCAAGTCAGCGTTTTTTTGTGAGAAGAATAGGCGGTACGAACTATTGAGATCTGCTTGTTTGTTTTTTTTGTGATTCGTCGAGCTGTTTGGGTATACGCCAAAGGGTTCAACTTGAAGCGTAAATTGCAACTTCTTATTGGCAAATATTTAATTGATTGAGTGTTTTGAATTTGTAATTGGTCGTAGGATTGTCGATGGGAAAGATCGTGTGATGATTTTGGATAGGGCGTTTTTGTTAGAGTCTGAGGAGAGAAGATTCAGTTCCATCAGGTCCGTCATCGAGTTAAGTCTGGTCTGACAGTTAGTTCTGTTAGGTCCGTCTTCAAGTTCAGTTCTGATATAGTCGTCATGAAGTGAAGTTCCAGTTAGTTTCCAGTGAAGTAAAATGTAGTTACAAGTTGTTCGACCGGCTGATAGAACTCAGCCCGGCGATGAATTGCGTGACAACAGAACTCCGGCAATTTCAGCTGCTATTAGGCGATTGTCGATATTGTTTACCACTTTTGGTATCATTTTTTTACATGCAGTCAGATCCAGTAATTATGCAGAAGAAGTTTTCGTTTTGTGTTACTAGATTCAACACTCTAATTAAAGCATGAAGTTTGCTTCCATTCTAATATTTTTTGATTCCGTTTAATGAACTATAAAACAAATTACTTTTAATCTTTTTGTTTTTGTAGAACAAGTCTGTTTTTGAGAATGCAGAATGCACACAATGGTAAATTTTTCTATAAAGATTTTTCTGTGAACTATGGTTTCATCAATTATGTACTGTTGCTGTATCAATCATTTATAAAGTGACTTTAAAGTGAAGTGAAATCGCGCCTTGGACTTAACAACCACCAAGAAGAACCAGGACAATGATTGTAACACAAGGTATAATTTTTGGTTATGCAGAACTTTTCTTTCATTTTTTTTTTTTGGTAATCTCGATCTCAATTTGTCATGAGATCACAGATTCATAAATTCACTTTTTTGTTTTAATAAATAAGGTTTGATTTTCAAAATACAAATTTATTATTTCTCTTTTCCTTCTCTCTTGTATCGTAAGAACAATAAAGAATTGGCTGAGTATAGAGTAGATAAGGTAAGTCACGATATATTTGTTTTCACATCATATTTTTCATATAAAATTATTTTATATATTTTTTATTTGACTATGTTTTTGTTTTATTTTGATTTATCTTTCTCTTAACATTTATATTTTTTTGTATATTTTTGGGTGGCGCCCAATATTTTATTTTTTTTGACATCCTTATTTTGATTTTTCTGTTTTTTCATTTCTAAGCTAATAAGAGTATACTAACGACATCCCTTAAAAATCCACCCCACATCTCTTCCGATTCTGAGCTACTAGGCCATGTCGTTCATTGAGTAACATCCTCTAATATGACATAACAACATGACGTCAAATTCTATTCCCTTTTCATGTTACAATATGGAAGTGAAACATGGATTCTACTAGGGCTTACAATACCGGGATTCCGAGATCCCGAAAACCGGGATCCCGGACGATTTTTGTCCGGTATTCGATACCGGTATTTATAATAAAAATCCGGTATTTCGGTATTAGCTTAATCTATAAAGAGTGAATTGATGCACAATAAACTTTCTTCTAAGATATTTTTTGCTATTACAAGAAACTATTTTTGAAGATAAACAACCAATATCATTGTAAAAAATATTTTTAAACATATTTATTACACATACAAGTCAAGTATAGCGCTTTCTAAAAGCGTGAATGTCGTTAATTTAAGGCGAAGGGTTATATCAGCTTCTACAACCAAATTATTAAATCTAGTCTATTGGGACCGTGCAAGTTCGGCAAAGCGACACCTATTTCTACGCTCTGCAACTTTATTCGCACTTTTAATTATATTGGCCAATTATATTAGTCCGGGTTACTGGATAATTATCAAAGCCATAGTCCAAAAAAATAATAAGAAGAAAAAATAAGATTCAGGTTATGTTATTAAAACGTAAACAATTGTTTATAGTAAATAAAATTAGTTATTAAAATGCAGTACTGCAAGCAAAATACAATTAATTAAATTTACCTTTATATAATAATTGTATATCATATCAATATTGTGGAGCAACATATAATTTTTCTTCTTCAATGACAGTAGATATGAAATATACGTCAATTTGACAATATTATTTATTTAACAAAGTTGCAATATTTCTCCGCTATTCGCGCACGATCGTTTCTCAATTCCCTTCCAAGTACTTGCACACCGCGGATACAAATATGTACATAAAATGAGTCATATAAAAATTCTAAAATATTTAAAATTAGACTACTTTATTTTATAAATAAGCCGTAAGATTTATTAATCAGAATTGTTATTACGTTTTAAGATCTATTTTTCATTTTTTTGTGTATTGTGGTGTATAAATTAGGCTCACTTATTTTCTGCATTTTTAATAATAATTGAAAATATATAGCGGTCTAAATACAGAGTAATACAAGACATATAAAATATTTGTCACAGTAAGTTAATCTTTGTATTAATATATTTTAAAGTTAAATTAATTTACAAATAGCAAATTTCATAAGTAAAAATCAGTATTATCCTATTATATGCAAAATTTATCCTAGAATCAAATATATAGTTTTTCTATTTGCACCTTTTCTGTATAAATATATTCTTACTCCCTGTGTAATGTTATTAACATCTACTCATTTCGAAACAAAATTTAATAGGTTTCATATATTATTTAATAACAAGTTGATATAACAACTGAGGATAGTATAAATATAACGTGTATATTTTTTATTCATAATACCGGTTTTAATACCGGGATCCCTGTATTTTAAATTTTAAATACCAAATACCGGTATTGAGATTTTGGCTCGGTATTGTAAGCCCTAGATTCTACATCAGCGGAAAATAAATAAGCTGCTGGTATTTGAAAGGAAGGTTCTCAGAATGATATTTGGCCCTCAAGGAGGTGAATTGACAGATGGGTGGAGAGGATGCGTCAATGCTGAGTTTGTGACTCTGTAAGATACTGATATCTAACGATGGTAACTGTGAAGCAGAAGTTCGGAGACGTATTGGTATGGCAAAAAATGCGATGAGTCGCCTAACTAAAGTTTGGAAAGACAGATCTATCTCTCAAAATATCAAGATGAGACTGGTGAATGCCCTTGTATTTTCAATATTTCTATGCTGAGCAGAGACTTGGATTCTTCGCGCACGCGAGCGCCAAAAATTGATGCCTTTGAGATGTGGTGCTGGAGAAGAATGCTGCGCATACCTTGGACAACTCATAGCATAAATGTTTCCATTCTAAACCAACACACCTAATCTATACCTGTCCATAATATGTCTGCAACGACTTCTGCAATTCTTCAGTCACGTGATTTTCCGAGGTGACGATAGTTTGTAGAGATTAATTGTTTCTGAAAACGTTCCGGGGAGATCAAGAGGACGATCATCAACTAGATGGTCCGACCAAATTAAGAATTCAGCTGGAAACTCAGTCTGCGAATCTCTTAGAGCAGCTGAAGATAGAGACCAATAAAAATTGTTAGGAATATTGGAAGAAATCACTATTCTCATGGAGAAACGACAAGAGAAAGATGATACTGAAAACATCGTCAGACATATAAAAGCTAACCGGAAAAGATAGGCAGGTCATGTGGTAAGATCAGAGTAAGACGTAGAAATAAACACAGTGTTTTTTGAGAGAAAGATCGGACGGTAGTAGTTAGGCCGTTCCAGAAAATGATGCAAGGATAATATTTTGTATTTTAATTAATATTATATTAATTGTGGATTATTTTTAATTGCAAATAGTTGATTATAAAAATGCCACAAGGAAATAGAACAACGATAATATTGGGGTACAATAATGGGAAGTGGGAGCACAAGATCGTAGAAGATGGTGAAGACTCGCACCGAGTTGTAAAGCCAGTCAAGAAGATGTTCTAGAAAAAATTCATAATTCATTTGAATCGATAACCGTGATCACCATATTTTGCGTAGATTTCGTGGAGTACTTTCTATTTTTTAGTGTTCAAAGTTTTCTTCACGTCAACCAAATAAATTAAATTTAATGTTAAACGAGTTAAGAGCAATGTTGAAGTCTCATTTCTGTATCATTTTTTTTTCGAATAAGTATAAAGTTCACTAGTATAATATTCGTATAATTTTATTAATAATTTTGAATCAACACCTATAATATTTAATATTAAACACCTAAAACAATAAATTTTACAGCTAATTATTAAAAAACTGACAACAAATCAACTTTTTACTGCCAATTTAGTGCTAGAATGTATGTTTAGTATCGGCGGACTCCCAAATTTCAAAACGTAATTTGCATTAAATAGCAATTGCATTATCTCTTAAACATGTACAACTTTGATAAGAAATTTAACAACGTTAGATCCGGATCCATATTAAGTAGTTTAAATATGTCAATAGGTTAAAGACTAAAGAGGTACCATATTAGTGGATTACATCATTAATTACAGAAGTTGTTTTTGGTAAAAGTCAGTCTAGACAGTTTTTTGTCTAGGTCAGGTTCATCCAAGTTTCAATAAATATAAAAACGGCTAAGGAAGTAGTGTATTTAACTGATAAGTGCAAAGAAATGGAAGAACTAGATTAAAAACATAATACTTTTAACTTACATCGTAAGGTTAAAGAATTTACTTTTAAGAAATGACAATACAAAATCCATCCGAGTATCCGAGATATCAATCCGCCAATGAACAAACAGAAGTGCACGAAATTAAGAACTTTTCAAATGTTTGGAAAACTGTGTTGTTTTGCTTCGGAGAATGAGTAACCAGTCATGTCCTCTATTTGGTCCGACCATTGTACTGGAGATCTTTCTCTGAATCATCGAATACTAGACAACGCGATTGCAAAAAGAACTACAGGAATATTTGTACAGAAGAAAATCAGGGACTGTCAATTGAGACCGACTTACTACTACTATCGGTTTACAGCGTTCTCCGACGCCTTCCGACTATAACCATAGATCTGGTGGGATGTCTCTTTCCTTTATTAGTTCTTTTTCAATTCCCTCCCTCCAGCTTCTTCTCGGCCCTCCTCTTTTTCTTCTCCCCTATGGTGTCCACGTCAAAATCTGTTTAGGGATTCTGTCATCTGGCATTCTCTTTACATGGCCGTACCATACCAGATGTTTTGTATTTATGTCATCAATTATTGTATGTGTTACTCCCATCATTTCTCGTATTCTCTCGTTCGGTATCCGATCTCTTCTTGATTTGCCTGCTGCTCTTCTCCAGAAGTCCATTTCTGTTACTAGTAACATTTTTTGCGCTCTTTATTTCAGTGGCCAAACTTCACTGCCATATGTGATTATACTTTTAAGTATGCTATTGTATATGAGCTGTTTGTTCGCTTTAGATATTGTCTGGTCCCACAGAATGCCGTTCATCATGGATATGGCTTTTCTACCCTGTATGTTTCTGTCTTTTATAGTAGAATCGAGTGTTCCATCTTGAGTTATCTTCATGACCAGGTACTTGTATTCATCGAAGTGTTTAATTTCTACCTCATCGTCTAATGTAATGGACTGCTTTGTTCCTCCAATACACATGGCTTCAGTTTTCTTAGTGTTGGCTTCGAGACCCCATCTTAGATCGACTTGAGGATATTAAAATTCAGAAGATGGGAGCAGGTCGCCAGAAACCGAACAGGCAAGAACGAATGGCAACGAGTCTTAGAGCAGAACAGAATCCACAAAGAATTGTCGAGCTAAATCTGTTGATGATAGATTTTGTTGACGGCAGCTCGGAAAAGGGATGCAGATGATCTGTTACACCATTCCCTCGGGTTTCCAACGATCTTCTTCAATCTGGCCCTCTTCTGTCGTCTATCTTGTATTATTAAATATATATCATACATCTCTGGGTGACGCCAAAATATTTCAGTTTGCGATTTTTAAGTGATCTGGCCACTTCCGTAACTCTCTCATTATTGTTAAAAAAGAAAGAAGTGTAAGGCGCCCCTTGAAAAGAATTGACCATGTCAACGGTCAACAAATAATAGATAGAGTAAAGATGTACACCTACGTTGGTACGAACGAAAATGAAAATTGGGAACACTCCCTAGAAATTAAATGTTGAATAGAGAAAACAAGATTTGTATTTTAAAAAATGGTTAAGGGAATGGGTACGTATTTTTGGCTGCAATGCTATTCAAATGGGGATTCATTTTTTTCGAATCCTGAGAAAACTAATAAGTATTTTTGAAAAATTTTGACGCAGAATGAAAGATTACGTTATTAGCGAGGGCCGAAAGTCACTGAGAACTTCTACAATGTTTAAAAAAATTGAAGAAAAAGATCTTCTGTGTAAAAGGTATATTAGTTTGAAAAACCCAATAAAGGGCTACATTACAATACAGAACGTTTTCGCTCTAAAGAGCGAAAATACCAAATAACAAAAATACAGGTCATAAATGAAATCACATATTCTGGGACCAAAAATAGTTCGATTGAACCTAACTTACCTTAGTACAAATATGCTCATAAAAAAGTTACAGCCCTTTGAAGTTACAAAATTAAAATCGATTTTTTCGAATATATCGAAAACTATTTGAGATTTTTTATTGAAAATTTAAACAATTAAATGAATCGCTTTAAAATTTTTATCACATATTAAGCACCAAAGATCCCTTATTTGACAAAAATTTCAAAGCTGTACAATAATTTTTACAACAGTTATTGCGAAAATAATTTTTTTTGCAATTCCGACTTTTTTCGCAATTATATTAACAATAAATGAGTATATCAAACTTTGTAATACGTTATTTTAAAGCTTTTTCCATAATCTCGAAGATATTTGTATTAAAAAAACCATAAGTTACCCTGTTTTCCATTGATTTGGAAAAAAAAATGAAAAATGCCATTATTTGACACTTAATTGTTTATAAATAAAAATGGCCGCCAGATCCTACGAAGGAAATAGTTACAATTTGCTCTTATAGGTATTACCTGTCGAAAAAATGCTTCAGTACCCTGGCTGTTCAAGTGTCATTTGGAAAAAACCTTATTACCCTGGACTACAAGTAGAAGAAGTTACTTCAAAATGTATTAATTTAAATATGTGTGTACACTGTATATTTACGTATAATTTTTAAACATTTTCTGGGAATTTAAAAAAAAATTAAGTTTTTCAAAAGTTGTTGGAATTCAAGACGTCAAACAAAATATGTCTAATAACATTTGAGATTAGTTCCAAAAAACATAATAATTAAGAAATAGAACGTTATAAGAAAATTACTCCGAATGTATAATATATTTCAGTATTATTACCTTATTCCCTAATGAAACTGATTACTCAGTGTTAACTCAATTTCCAGCTTTCAAATACCAGGAAAACGTCCTCTAATCGTCTTACAAACACAGCTGGAACTCTCAGGAAATAGAGCACTGACCCACGTAACCTCACGACAACTATTCGCTTAGTGTTATTCCCACTGAGTTGGACGTTTATACTAACAATAACCTGGAACAATATGGCAGGACTTTTCCCTGCTCAATTCTGTAAACGAGGGTAAATTAGGAAGGTACACGTTTAAGTGTCCTTTTGGCACGAATGGCTTAAATGCTTTATCTCATAGGCGCCCTGCAAACTACAGAATGGAATAAATTAGAAACGTACGTTTGGTCTAATGTGACACGATTTGGTAGTTGTATCATTATTATGTTTATTTTAGGGGAGTGCAATTAGAACGAAAACATGCATTGTTTCGGAAAAATTCAAACAAGCTTATATTTTTATAAAAACTTTTTTGTTAGTTTATATACATGTTAAAGTAAAAAGTTCTACTCGCAGATTTGGCATTCTTATGGCAGGAATATCTTAAAGAAAAATTACATTAAAATTTGTGCACCCCATAAAAATTTTATGGGGGTTTTGTTCCCTTAAACCCCCCTACCTTTTGTGTACATTTCAATTAAATTATTTTTGTGGTACCATTAGTTAAATTCAATATTTTTAAAACTTTTTTGGCTCTTAGTATTTTTTTGATAAGGCAGTTTTTATCGAGTTGCGGCTTCTTTTTTAATATGTTTACATAAAGATTTTATGGGGGTTTTGTTCCTTTAAACCCCCCAAATGGTTGTGTACGTTCCAATTAAACTATTACTGCGATACCATTAGTTAAACACGGTGTTTTTAAAACTTTTTTGATTCTTTATATTTTTTTGAGAAGGCACTTTTTATCGAGGTGTGGCTTCTTTTTTAATATGGTTCAAAATATACCTAAAAATGTAAATCATAAATAAATTTTCATATTATTACCAAGTCTCCATAATCGTACTTAACCATATACAAATATGTGGTGGATTTCACAAATATTCAAAGTATCTTGATAAAAACGGATTTTTCGAAAAAGTACTAAGAGGCAAAAAAGTTTTTAAAACATTGTGTTTAACTAATGGTACTACAATAAAAATTAAATTGGAACGTAGACAAAAGTTTGGGAGGGGGGGGTTTAAAGGAACCAAACCCCCATAAATTTTTTATGGGGTGTATAAATTTCACTATAATTTTTTCTTAAGATACTACTGCCATTAGAATGGCACATGTCTATTTGCAATAAAAAATCTCTTTCGATATATTGGAAAAAATCGATTTTCATTTTGTAACTTCAAAGGGCTGTAACTTTTTTTTTCTGCACATTTGTACTAAGGTAAGTTAGGTGCAATCGAACTATTTTTCATCCCAGAATATGTGATTAAATTTATGACCTGTATTTTCGTTACACCCTGTATACAATTACATCATTCTAATCGAAAAAAAAAATTCAATTTTTTCTCAATAATTACGGATACATTTTACGGACATCATTTTATTACAATAATGATAACTGTTTTATTATCACTTTTACGAAAAAAAGCTATTCTTCATAAAATGCTCTCCCTGGTCTAAAATCTAAGATACAATCATTAGATATTAATTTTATACGAGGTATGTAAAAAATATGATTTTTTCTTAAGAGTTAAGTGCCTTTATTATTCACAATATTTTAATTAGAAAGATGTAATTGAATACTAAAACAAATTTTTTAATTCCAAACAACTTTTCTTAATATCAATTTTCGATATTGTGAAATGTAAAGGTACTTTACTCTTGAGTGAAATTCATATTTTTTGACATACCTCGTATAACATTAATTCAATTTGATATTTGATGATTGCATCTTAGATTATATGCGATGCAGAGTATTTTATAAAGAATAACTTTTTTTCGTAAAACTGATAATAAAAAAGTTATCAATAGGTTCCAAGTTACGCAGACATAGGTACTGTATAAGAGCTAAAAAAAATTTTTTTGCTGAACATTTATTATTTTTGAAGCTTATTACTAAATGTATTTTATGTAAGTTTTACACAAAAAAGTTTTGATCACTTTGTATAAACATTTTTTTAGCTGGTAATTTTCGGTTTTTGTATTACATTTTTGTTATCTTTCTTAATTTTCTTAAAAAGAAATAGTTTATTTCATTTTTAAAGTAAAATAATTTAGTGCATTTGAAATATTATATCCTAGGATTTAAAAAAGCACTTATAAAACTGTAATAGATCTGTTCAAACTTGAGTAATACCGTCTTAAAGTGGTGGTAATTCTATAAAACTACGAAGATTTCAAAAATTACATTTTTTGAGACGTCATATCATTTGAATTAAATTGAGATTTTTTTTGAATGAAACATCATTTAGTAAGATGATTGAAAGGTAAGGTGTGCAAAATTGAGAGTTCTATAAGAAAAATTGTATTAGTTACACATTTTTAAACAAAATTCATGTAAGGCTCACTTTCCGCCCACACCGTACTTATGCCCATACATTTTATTTCTTTCTATTATAACCATAAGATAGCTTAATTATTCTTCTTTCATGTTCAATTTGTAAAATTTCATTTGATCCATTAGTTAAAGGATTGCATTAAAATAACTCAACCGTGCACTTCGCCATACGTTAGTTTACAGTGCGCCAATGTTTGTGAGAAAGGTGACTTTGGCGTTATAAATAAAAAATTATAGAGGATACAGATTTAATTTTAGAAAATTCTTTATATAAGGTTTTTTTTGTAAAATTTTCTGAATTTTTCAATGATCAAGTCAGCTTTTTTCTAAAATATATATTTTCGGAATTATTTAAAAAAAACCTCTAATTTCGTAGTTCATTTGTTTAATAAAAAATGAAGCACCCACTTCTCGAGTAGAACTTTTTGATATGTTGTTTATTAAAAATTTCTTAATGAAATTACAAAAAGTTCCATCTTGTTTGACTTTTTCCGAAGTGAAAATCTATATGCACTCCCCTATTTAGCATATTACTACAGTTGATTTTAATGGGGATTGTCTTGTTTTTATTGGATGTGATTTTAAAATATACTCACGGACAAAAATATTGCATATTTTAACTTCAATAATTTTTATTTGTGTATTTTTTATCTTTGAAATGTTAAGTATTTTTATTTATTTATTTATTTTTTGGTGTATTTTTATTTATTAGAGATAAATAAATGGTTAAACATAGTCTTTATAACCGAATATGCAATAATGTCACAAATTAACAAACATTGTATAGTATGGAAAGTGTGCTTTGGCGACTTGACAATTCTTGTTTTGTTGAAATGTCAATTAGAATATGTCAGTTGGAGATTATTTTTCGATTCTACAATTTTCTTGCTGATATGACACATTTAAGCGAGTTAGTGTGTGTTAGAATTGTTACTTTAAAAAATGAGGGTTACAGACATGAAGATATTGCGTGGATAGCGGATATCCATCAGTCGACTGTTTCTCGTATAGTAAAGCGATACAATGAGACTGGAGAATACAAGGGACGACCCGGTCAATGACGAAAAAGATGTACAATGCCAAGAGATGACTAATATTTAAGACTTAAATCTTTGCTAAATCGTACATTTACAGCTCCCCATCTCAAAAATGAATTACTGATCACAAGACAAGTTAATGTAAGAGTCAAAATTGTGACTAGAATACTTAAACAGGTTGGTTTGAATCCAAAACGGATTACCAGAGTTCCACTTTTTCTATCACGGCATAAAACTCAGGTTGCACTTTGCAAGAGCCCACGTCGACTGGAACGAACATCAATGGGGAAGAGTTCTTTTTACAGATGAAACGAGGATACAATTATGGAAGCCAGATGGACGTGATCGAGTATACAGTGGGTCTGGGGAACGTTTCGCAGAATGTAATGTTGTACAAAATGTTAGCTTTGGTGGCGGTTCTATAATGCTATGGGGTGTCATTAGTTGGAAGCTTATTGAGGTGAATATTCGAATGAATGCTGACTGGTACATACGGAACATCCTTGAAGAGCATGTTTTTCCTTATGCCGGCTTCATTGAGTATGATAACTTTGTGCTAATGCATGATCATTCCCGTGCACACACCGCAGGAACAGTCATACAATATCTTGAGGATGTTGGGGTTGAGGATCTACACTGGCCACCAATGAAACCTGATGCAAATACCATAGAACATATATGGGACATCCTAAAAAGACGTATACGAGCAAGAAATCCAGCTCCAAACTCAAATGCAGAATTAAGAATTTCTGCACAGGAAGACTGGAATCGACTTTCGCAAGAAACCATCCAAAATATTCTGCGGAGCATGCCTAGAAGGACGTAGGTAATCATTAGAGCTAGAGGAGGAAATACTAGGTACTAAATTGTTACAATGTTGTCGTAAAAAATCATACTATTTCATTAATTTCTCTACAAATTAGTTGTGACTGCAATATGCAAGTTACTTGACAACAAATATACGTAGGATAGTCCAGCTCAACTTATTTAGCAATAAAGAGTACAAAATTTTTTAAAAGGAAAAAGATATACTTCAAAAACAAAATATGCAATATTTTTGTCTGTGAGTGTATATTGAAATGTGAAAACAACAATAAAATGGTCCTTCTCTCATTGCTAAACAATATCAATATATTTCCTACAATTTTAGATTAAACACACATACTCATCCTTTTCCATGCCTCCCCCTAAGGCAGGCCACACTTCAAAGAAACATGAAACGTAAATTACGTTTCATGGAAATAAAACACTGCTAAACAAATTAGTCCAGAAAGCCACTGCGCATCCGCTAGGAAAAATATTCTAATTCGGATTTTTTGCACAATATTACTCAAAAAGGACTCCTTTTAACAAATTTGCATGTTGCCAGGACCAAAAGGTGGTCAAAAATTTTTTAAACGTTTTTTTTGTTTTTCCCTAAAATTATTTTTTTTGCATGGAAAAAAGTTTTTTTAGGTTTTTTGAATCATTCCAAACAGAAAAGGTCTTTAGTGACTTTTCTCTAAAAATGATAGTTTTTCACATATAAGCGATTAAAAATTGAAAAATTGCGAAATCGGCCATTTTTAACCCTCGAAAACTATGTGAAAAACTAAAAATTTTAATGTTGCCAAGGTAGGAAGATATTCTTTTAACGTCGATTGATGAAAGGCCGAAGAGTTTTTTGCAATACAATATTCAAAACTCCTTTGTTTTTTAATTGTTTATCAAGCGTGCGCGACACTATTTTCCACCGACAGTATGGTGCAAATGAAAGGAATAAATTCGTTATTTCGTAAACCGGCGACTTTAAGGAAAAATCCCGAAACAGGTCGATTTTTATTTTTAAGTTATGATATTATGGCATATATGGTATACTAGTGACGTCATCCATCTGGACGTGATGAAGTAATCGATGATTTTTTTAAACGAGAATAGGGGTCATGTGCTAGCTCATTTGAAAGGTTCTTCAATTCTCTATTCAGTAATATAAACATTTACATAATTATTTATACAGGGTGTCCAAAAAATTTTTATTAAATTAAATTATTTGACAAAAAAAGAAGTAGAAGGACACCCTGTATAAATAATTATGTAAATGTTTACATTACTGAATAGAGAATTGAAGAACCTTTCAGATGAGCTACCACACGACCACTATTCTCATTTAAAAAATCATCGATTACGTCATCACGCCCAGACGGATGACGTCACTAGTATACCATATATGCCACAATATCATAACTTGTTTCGACCATAAATCGACCTGTTTCGGGATTTTTCCTTAAAGTCGCCGGTTTACGAAATAACGAATTTATTCCTTTCATTTGCACCATACTGTCGGTGGAAAATAGTGTCGCGCACGCTTGATTAGCAATTAAAAAGCAAAGGTGTTTTGAATATTGTATTGCAAAATACTCTTCGAGATTTCATCAATCGATGTTTAAAGAATATCTAGCTACCTTGGCAACATTAAAATTTTCAGTTTTTGACATAGTTTTCCAGGGTTAAAAATGTCCGATTTCGCAATTTTTCCATTTTTAATCGCTTATATGTCAAAAACTATCATTTTTAGAGAAAAGTCACTAAAGACCTTTTCTGTTTGGAATGATCCAAAAAACCTAAAAAAACTTTTTTCCATGCAAAAAAAATAAGTTTAGGAAAAAAACAAAAAAAAAACGTTTAAAAAATTTTTGACCACCTTTTGGTCCTGGCAACATGCAAATTTGTTAAAAGGGGTCCTTTTTGAGTAAGATTGTGCAAAAAATCCGAATTAGAATATTTTTCCTAGCGGATGCGCAGTGGCTTTCTGGACTAAATAGACGTCCGGCCATTTATGAAACTCTCCGAAAATAAAAATGTTTTATGAGCATGAATCACACTCGTTTCATTGGTAGGCGGACTTCAAGATTTGTTTAGCCGTGTTTAATTTTCATGAAACGTGTTTTACGTTTCATGTTTCGTTGGTGTGCGGCTTGCCTTAGTCTTCTTCTTCAGATGCCGTGTCCGTATTCAGACGTTGGCCGTCATCATGTTTAGAAGTTCCTGAAATCTTTCTCTATCGGTTACTGCGCGAAATAATTATTCTACTATGCAACCACACCATTGTCTAATATTACGCAGCCATGAAAGTTTCTTTCGACCAATCCATCTCGTTCCCTCCACTTTTCCGTCTATTATAAGGCGAAGTAGATGGTATTTAGGTCCTCTAATTATATAGTCGAAGTATTCTGTTTTTCTCCTCTTTATGATGTTTATAAATAATACTAATAAATAAAATAATGGTAGGGAAGCCCAAGCGGGGATTTTTGCAGTTACTCGAGTGCGCCTGATTGTCATATGGGGAGAAGCCTGGTACCCTGCAGATGTACCTCTACCATATATTGGCAGAATCCGTTTAAATTTTTCAAAAATACTTATTAGTTTTCTCAGGATTCGAAAAAAATTAATCCCATTTAAATAGCATTCGAGCAGAAACTATGTACCGATCCCCTTAAGGTAAAATTAGATAATATGCAATGTTCTTTAGTAATACTTTGAATATTAAATCATTATCATTTATTTGTATAACATCATTATCCATTGAAGATAAATAAATTTAATTTTCTGAAATACAGTGGAACTTCGATAAGTCGGCCCCCGATAACCCGGAAGTCCGGCTAACCCGGACCAATTTTTATCAGACAAACATTTCAACAATAAAAATGTACTATCCGCTGCAAGATAATTAGGATGGAATTTCCCAGATTATTTTGTGCTTGATATCGGCCCAGTCTCTTAATCTGCGGAATTCCATCCGAATTATCTTGCAAGGGATAGTATGTAATATAATATTTGAGAGATAATGTGTATTTGTGTAATTTGAACTATGTATACGATAGTAAAAATGACTCATGGCATGGCACACGGCGGCGGCAGAGCGACGGTCATTGTCTCGGATTTATCGGAAATAACAGGCATCTGTTATTTCTTTATTTATTTCAACTGTCTTAGCATTCTTTATAAAAGACTAAAAGACTATTTAAAAAATTCTTTTTTAAACAATGGTCTTACTTTTCACTGTTCATAACATCGTTCCGATTGTGACTGTATTGTGTGCAGTACAGTCTTGTATTGTTTGCTTCCGTTTATTTAGGTTTGTGTTTGCGTGTTTTTAATAATTTAGATGTGTAGTTCATGTTATTTCAATTATAACGGCGTTTATCTGTAAGTATACCGTATTTTATTAATTTTTACCATATTCTCCGGCTAACCCGGATCGAGGTTCCACTGTATCACTTTCTATTATTTAGTAATAAATTTAGTATAATAATTTCTCAGTTTTAGTACGAAAATCCGAAATATCTTTGATCTCTGACAACATTATTTATAAATTGCTTTACTTGTTGAATCGTGTTGTACAGAATTGCTATCCCAGACACAAATTATGATCCTTTATTACGAACCATAATGTATTTTCGCATGAGATTTCTAGTTTAATAATCAATTATAATAACCAGATTATTTATCGTCTCTTATCTACAGAGACCGCTATACATTCATGTCTCCTGTAATTCCCATCAATATTGTTGTCTCCCTTGATAGTATTTTCCAGTGTTGACTGGCATCGCTGAAATTGAAATTCGTTATGTTATAACTTAAAGTCTATTAATCCGGGAGTTGCGTCTACGCCATATTGGAATCATCCAGAAACACGTACATAGCTGATACAGAATTATCGTAGATCTGAACTAGGGAGAAAGTTTAACATATTGCGGTATATTAATTTTCAGCGGGAGGTTTTAATTTAAGTATTTAGTATGCGTACGCAAATATGAGTATACAAAGGAAAATTTTGGGGTCATATATTAGAATATATGTCTTACTAGAAGCTGGTTTTAATCCCCTTTTATTTTCTCAAAGTTTGTGAAACTAATAAATGTTCGCATAGTGATGGCTAACCTATGACATGCTTATCAGTACTGACATGCGGCTCATTTTTGGTAACACTTAAATTTAAAGATAAGAGAGCTTTCGTAAGTAACATAATTATCGAACAATTTCTCGCATATCACATGCTAGCAAGATAATGCTTCTTCTTCGTTAATTTCCATCTTCTATCGAAGGTTGGAAATCATCATGGCAATACGGACCCTGTTGACTGCCGCTCTAAATAGCTCTGCACCACTGCATTCGAACCATTCCCGTAAGTTCTTAAGCCAGGATGTTCTTCGTCTTCTCACATTTTGCTTTCCTCGAATTTTGCCTTGCATATTAAGTTATAATAATGAGTATTTTTGCCCTCCCATCACATGTCCCAAGTAGTCAAGTTTTCGTCTTTTGATAATTAGCATTATTTCCGGTGGACTTTCTATCCTTCTAGTTACTTCCACTTCCAGTTTGACATTCTTTGGATCCATGATATTCGTAGAATTCTTCTGTAACACCAAAATTCAAAGGCGGCCAACTTATTCAAATGGACTTGTTTCAATGTCCACGTTTCCAAGTCATAAAGAAGAGTAGAGAACACGTAACATCGAAGCATCCTTATGCGTAGTTCTAACCTTATATCCCGACAACAAAGAAACTTCTTAAGTTTAATGAATGATGCACGTGCTATTTCAATACGTGTCTTAATTTCTTTGATTTTAAGATAATGCTACAAATCATAAATAAGAGGCTGAATAGTTTGCTCTAAAGAGAAATACCAGAAGAGAAGATAGAGGAACACGACTTACTTTTTGAATGTAAGACAAATAATCGAGAAGTCCAGAGAATTCAATATCAATATATTAATATATGCAATTCGCATCTTTTATGGCCGATTATTATGTAGTTTATTTTAGTAATTCTTTTATTTTATTTAATTATATAAAAATACATCGATATATCGCATATATCGATATATTTTCTCTGATATATATCGTATATCGATACCTTCATTCGATGTATCATATGATACGATATATCGATGTGTAATTTTTTTTGCCATCCCTACTGATATGAAAAGAATTGTTTAGTTTATCATACCACGGAACGGGGTGACACCAGGAAGTGGCGAGGATGTGCGCTTTCTATTACGTATGGATACGTATTGATACGTTTTGAATGTTGAATGAAGATATTTGCAGAATATTTTTTTTGCATTTGAAATGCATTCTCAAACAAGAAGGATGAAGAGGAACCGAGTGGTATTGACACTATTGACCACCATCTAATCTCGAAAGTGTCATTACTTCGGACATATTGTTAGAAATTAATCCAAATATGCTCTCCTACAAACATTGCTCTCCTACATTCCTAATAGTAAAGAACTTCGGTTGATACGTATACTTGCTAACTGCTTTGATACTATTCAATAAAGTGGTGTAATTAGTTCACTTTCATAACAAGTTAGAAACCACTGGTATAATATAAACTATTTCACAATTCAAAAATTAGAATTTTATTGAACGGCAATATGCTAATCTAGATAGTTATCAATTGGGTGCATATATGATTATCAATTCGCTAATTTTTGGCGAAAATATATAATTTCGTTCAATCTAATGCAATATGCAAATTTAGTACGCCTACATGTAACCAATAAACGATAATGAGAACTTAGTTGAATCCAATTAGTTCTCATTGTATTGTGAATACGAGGGGCGCATGAATAAATAATTGCTTACTGGTACTATTAATACCTTTTTGAAGTTATACTTCTTTACCGGCGATAGAGGGTGATTTTTTTATATGTTAAAACCTATCAGCCGGCGCATGCGCATTATAACTTTGTTCTGATTGGATGTTCAAATGACATGTCAAAAATTATCCGATATGGCAGCTGTGGTTTGGAGGTAAAGGTAAAGGTAAACAAATGTATAATATATTAGTTTTATTGTTGTGAGGACAGAAACAAAAAAGTTTATAATATTGTAGTGGCTTTTAAATAGTTTTTAAAAGCAACAGGTACGTAATAATTGTTAATGTATCATGATAAACCTACCTATTTGATCTGCCAAAATACATAGTATGTAATACTTTTATTTATATAATTTGATTACCATCAAAATTTCTATCAATATTCACCTAATATATTGTTTTTTTACTCTATGTTTTGTTGTATTTTTTCAATTCTAAATCATTTCAATTCAAAATTAAAATAATTTGATCAATTTTCAAAATATCAAAATATCACAAGTTTAATCCGTTTAGTTAGTCGATCTTCGTAAATAATGACACATAGTGTCCGTGGCTAAGCGGAGAAGGCGAATGAATTCCAATACCAACCGCTCTTATCAGCGCTGGTTCGAGTCCCAATAGAAACTTTCTTTTTTGTTTTTTTTAATACATTTTATGATTGTAAGTATATTTATTATATAATTGTATTTTCAGAAAATACGTATTTAGTTAAAAAAATTTTCGACAATTAATGTTCAGACATCATTTGTGGCTTGTTTAATGTGTTTGTGTGTGTTTTATTCTTTTATTATTTTAATTTTTGGCACTGTTCTAATAAAAATGTTTGAGAAGTAGTAAGTATAAATTAGTTTAATATTTAAACAAAATATAAATAAAAAGTATATTAATTTCGTTTAAATCATATAATATAGTCGGTTCGCTAAACTCAGACGCAACTGGCTAGATATTTTAGTCGACAATTTTTTTGTTGTTTGCCAATTTTGCAAAAATTGGCAAAATTACTAACTATTTAGTGATTATTAACTGTTTAGTAATTATTTTTTGCCAATTTTACTAAAATTGGCAAAATTACCGACTAAAATATCTAGAAAGTTGCGTCTGAGTTTAGCGAACAGACTATAAAAGTATAACTTCTTACGTGCGTACAAAGTACACACACATTCTTTTTTCGTGTTTGTTAGATTAATAGACTCAACATAAACAAACCCCTGTAGAAATAGTGACGCATTACAACTACCTCGGCACCATAATAAATGAAAAAGACCTTAAACCGCATGAATTCCTTCAAAAGCTAGAATCACTCTCTCCCTTTTTATGGTGTTGAACCATGGACCTTGATCGAAGATATGTGCAGAAAATTAGAAGCATTTGAGATGTGGCTATATCGAATAATACATCAAATCCCGTGGACTGTCCGAGTCATAAATGATGAGGTCCTCAGAAGAATGAAAAAAAAAACCGAGAGGTACTGACTACCATCAATCTCGAAAGTTATAATACTTGGGACATATTATGCGAAATGAATCCAGACATGCCCTCCTAAAAGGCACTATACAAGGAAAAATATTTGTAAAGTGAAATCCAGGAAGGAGAATCTCAGAACCTGGTTCAATACAACATCTGTGCAGCTTCTCCGCGTTGCTGCAGATAAAATCAAGATTGCAATTATGATGGCTAACATTCGTCATCAGAAGAATAACATCGATTTTTAATTTTAAATTTATGTAATTTTAAAACTTAACTGATGCATCCTCGATATGTTATTGACTTACTTCAATTCCTATTTTTATTTTATAAATGTATATGTTATTTAAATAAACTTACGTGCATAGAAATCGGCCCACTTAAAAATTTGGTCATTTTTGATGTCTCATATTTCCTAAATCTGTTGGCCGATTTAAGTGATTTTTTGAACATGTTATAGCCTGATTCTTTAACAATATCACTGTAATAATATTTTTGCTAAACTGGTAAATTTTCATTGTATACTGGGTGTCCCAATCAAACTGTTTTTTTCTCAAAGATCGCATCACCCTGTGGAATATTATAGCATTTATAAAATACTGAAATTAAAACCCAACTATAGCCTCAGGTTTTCTTAACATTATGTTTTTTGATTCATTCGTTTATGTTGGATAATAAAAAAGTTAGGTACTTTAACAACTACACATGTTCTTTATCAATACACGGTGTTTCTAAATAAGTGCGACAAATTTTAAGGGATAATTCTACATGAAAAAATAATGACAGTTGGCTTGATAAACGTATGTCCGTAAATGTTTAATTTCCGAGATACGGGATGTTGAATTTTTACTTACAAACTGACGATTTATTTTATTGCTTTAAAACCGGTTGAGATATGCCAATGAAATTTGGTGGGTTTTAAGACGTAATTATTGCACATTTTTTGACATACAACTAAGAATTTAATATTCACCATTAGCGCGCATACGTGTAATATGACCGATCATATTACTTGTATGCACGCTAATGGTGAATATAAAATTCTTAATTTTATATAAAAAAAATCCGCAATAACTATCTCTTAAAACCTACCAAAATTCATTTGCATATCTCAATTGGTTTTAAAGCAATAACAAATCGCCAGTTTGTACAACTGTCATTATTTTTTCATGCAGAATTACCCCTTAACGTTTGTCGTAATTATTTAAAAACACCGTGTATTGATAAAACAACATGTCTAGTTGTTAAAGTACCTAACTTTTTTATTATCCAACATAAACCAATGAATCAAAAAAGATAATGTTAAAAACCTGAGGCTATAGTTGGCTTTTAATTTCAGTAGTTTATAAATACTAGAATATTCCACAGGGTGATGCGAATTTTGAGAAAAAAACACAGTTTGATTGGTACAACTGGTATACAATGAAAATTTACCTGTTTAGCAACAATATTATTCCAGTGGTATTTTTAAAGAATCAGGCTATAACATAAAAACACTTAAATCGGCCAAGAGGTTTAGGAAATATGAGACATCAAAAATGACCAAATTTTTAAGTGGGCCGATTTCTACGCACGTAAGTTTATTATTTCTCTAAATGTTAGGATATAGAAAGTCTAATGCTCACAAAATTATTGAAGGTTTTTATTTAAACAGTTTTCAGGCGACCGGTTTCAGACAAGGGCGGATCCAGAGAGGGGGCCATGGAGGCCCCCGAGAATTTTCTAGAATTACATATTTGCAAGAAAAATAAAATAATTTAATAACGATAAGTTTTGAATGTCTTTATGATATAAAAAACATGTGAAAAGTACCTTATAACTCACCATTTTAACCCTAATTTTAAAAAATTTTCCTTTCGACATCAAGTGACCCCCCTAAAAAAAGTTCATACCCTGTACCCCTTCCCCGCGAAAATCGGTGCTGGATCCGCCCCTGTCTACAGGACCTGCCGCATCCCGCATTTCGATCGCCACCTTCGGCCAGTGCTTTCCTCCTCATTTCTATCTTTCATTAATCTTCTGATTCCTTCTCTATATTCTCTTCTTCTTTTATTCCATGGAATATAGTTTAAGGTCATTCGCATTACATTCTCGTACCATAAAAGCTGTTTGGATTCTAATGTACACTATGGTCTTGTAAATTCTTCTTGTTCTTCTTCTTATTTATTCATTTGGGATTTGATCACATCTGGATATCCAACAAGGCTCTTCTTAGGTAGTCCATTTCTACTTCCAATTTTTTTCTCTTTCATAGTTATTTGCCAACATTCAGATCTGTATGTCAAAATTGGCTCTACAACCGACCCAAAACTTGTCATTTTTGTTCGTAGACTAGACTAATATTCAGGGGCGGCTCGTGATAGTACAAGATGGTGAGGCACACTACCCTTGAGGATTATTATTATTATGGTTAGATTTTCTTTAATAGCCGGAAGGTCGATTTTGTGACGTCATAACGTCACAGAACGGCACCGTATTTATTTTAAGGCTTGCAAACGATATTAAATAACAATTTTATTCGCAAAAGGATAGCTACGAAAGTTCTAAGTCTCTAACAGGTTCATACTCATAGTAGCTGTTTTTTTTAGCTAAAAATAATAATTAATATGATACCACATATCAAAACAGCATGAATCAGATGTTTCGTCGTTGGCTCATCAGCGTTGAACACTTGAACAGCCATATTAAGCAAAATTTACATTATATACTATATTATACACTATATTATACATTATACACTATATACTGTCAAAAATTATTCAATATGGCGGCTGTGGTACAGCTGTAGTTATATTATTTATGGTTGTTGCGTTTTAAAATTTGTGTGAAAAGAAACAGCAAACAAAAGTTAGTTAATGCCTTTTTAAATAGTTTTCATATACCTATATTTTTGGACTTTTGGACTATTTTGGACAAGGAAAACTCATTCTAATTTGGTAAGTAGTTTTTATTATAATCATATTGTAATTATACATTTGGATTAGTTTGAAATACATACATTTCTTTTCTCAAAAATGGGAATTTTAGAGAGAAATCCCAAATTAGGTCCGATTTTTATTTTTAAATTGTGGTTTTTTGGCGTAGATTTATTTATCTAGTAGGTATGTAATGCTTTGATTTACATACTTAATTTGATTACCAACAAAAGTTCTACCAATCTTCATCTAATATATTGTTTTCTTACTGTTTTGTTATAATTTAATATTTTCTTCCACAAAATTTAAACTACATAATTTAATTATATTCAAAACAACTGTCAAACAGTAAAACGTTCAGTTACCCTATTTTTCCACATGACAAATAATGTGGAATTGGACGAGTGAGTCTAGGCTTCGATTACGAATCAAAGCGCCTCGAAATTCACGGGTTCGATTCCCGATGCAAGTTTTTATTTTTTTATTTTTTTATGCATTTTATGATTGTAAGTATATTTGTTATATAATTTTTTTTTTAGAAAATGCGTATTTAAAATTTTTGCGAACAATTATTATCGTTCAGAAATCATTTTTTCTTTATGGCATTTTTCAATGTGTTTGTGTGCGTTTTATTCTTTTATTTTTTTATTTTAAATTTTTGGTATTGTCTTAAAAATCACATAATATGTACCTAATAGAAGTATAACTTCTTACGTGCGTACAAAGTACACACACATTCATTTTTTTTATAATTCTCGTATCAAAGTTACACGTGAAGTTAGACGTATTGATGACAGATGAGAAAACGTGGGCAACCCATAAAAATTCACTCTCAATCGTGCCCAAAGAAGTATAACTTCAAAAAAATTTATTTTCAATAGAAATCTCAAGTATAGTTGTAATTTTGCTGTTCAAACATACAAAGAGCTCCTGTATTTTATTTAAATTTCGACCAATTTAGTTACACGGCATATTTATTGGATTTTCATACATTGAACAGAATATTTTAGAATATTAAACTAACATTACTCGACATTTTATTATCATTAAATATAAAATATGAATTTCACAAACCATTAATGCACGGTGTTTTAAATATGTATTAAATATTTATTTCCAATTTTCACATATTTAGATATTTTTTGTTAAATATTAGCAACAAGCTATGATAGCTTGTATAAATATGTAATCACCAGCAGGGCCGAACTGGCTCAAAAACGCCAACTAATGGGGGTAACAGTAACCCCTTCTCTGGGGTAAAAAATGCGCGTTTAAAATAAGTCCGGAAATAGATAAATTGACTATCTCTAAGCAACTTTCGTTCGATAGAGTTTTCTCAACTTTTCTCAACAAATACACAACATTTTTCGTTTTTTTCTATGCTACATTTTTGTTAAAAATATTTTTTTCGTTAAAATAAACAAAGTTGCTTAGATTGAATTAATTTATCCATTAGCCACCCCGAGAAGGGATGACTGTCACCCCCCACGTAAAAGCAACGAACAGCACATGTTCAACTTTGAAGTGAAGGGTAAGTAGAACCTAAATCCAAATTTTCATGCAATTCGGAGTTGACCCTGAAAATTACACGGTATCGCCGTATTTCCCGTTTATTTACAGGGCTACGTATGGAACTGAGGATTCTAATAATTAGAGAGCGGATTTATATGCGATCAATTTTGATGAAATATGCGCATATATATGCAGTAAAAAATTACGAAATATGCGCAAGATATGCACAAAAATTCAAAAAATGCGCATTTCGAGAAACCACAAATGTTCTGTTCTATTCTATTCTAGCGGGTTCTTTTATAGGAGGGCGGTAATCTTATTTATTATCTTTCAAATAAAATCATTATTTTAAATATATGCCATTTATTCACATTTTTTACAAAAACTGATACCAATAGTTACCTATTTAAAATGAAACAACAATATCACTATATATATTTTCGATTATAATTCACTACAATGTGTTTTTCCAAATTTTTTACGAGGAAACATTTTCTTTGATATTTTTATAACTTGGAAAACTCCTTTCAACATCAATAGAAGTAATTGGGGCGTATTTAAAATAACTTGTTAAAGCCGAATATTCTGCACCAAAATCAATTTCAACATTTCCATTCAGGATTTCGCTTAAATATGTCCTCCAAAGTTTTAAAGCCGTTTAAAGACGGGATGAATATTTCAATTCCCGTTAGAAAATCGTAAAACTATGGTCACAATATAATAAAGAGGGACTATGGTTTAAATAAATGTGTAATTCTCTTAACAATAGGGGATTTAAAAGAATCACCAGAATTGTAGGTACCCGCTAAATATAATAAAAGTAAATAAAATTCGGATTTCCCGGTAAACCATCCTTCATCATTTTAACATCCTACAATCATTTTATAACGGCATACTATAAATAAGTTACTTTGTGTAAAGATCGAGTATTTTCTAAGAAAAAATGAAAAGGCAGTGAATGAGCCGTCTCTCTTCAGGTAGTTCTCGAATTAATAGAACAGCCTTTGCGTGGTAATATTTTGTGTCGAATTAAAATTTTTTTTGGACCCTAAATGTTTTTAATAGGCACAACATATGCATGTTTTTTTTAAAATATGCAAAATTTAGTAAAGTTCTTAAATATGCGAAATATGCATGCAATATGCATTTAGCATAAAATCCGCTCCCTACTAATAATACAGGCTGTGGTTTTTAAAGAACCAAAGTGACTAATGATATTAAGAAATGGTATATCTGGCCAAATTGCAAGTATAAAATTTGAAATCTTTATATTGCAAATTAGGCGTATTGCGGTTTTTATATAATCCATCCATTTAAGAAATAAATGGCTGACTTTTTGCTGACTTTTGGCCGACTCTGTACTTATATCTAGTACGTTATTTATTCGATATAGTACGTTCTTTAAAGGTAAAATATTGCAAAACCTCTAAATTTTAAAGGACCGCTTGGATTGACATGAAATTTGGCATACACATAGCTAACAAGTCTAGAGGTGAGTTTCACACCCTTTTGGTGGTGAAAAATATATGTTCGAATAAGTCCAGAAATGGATAAAATGACTAATTCTAAGCAACTTTTGTTCTATAAAGTTTTTTCACCACGTTAATAATTTTCGAGTTATTTGCGGGTAAATATATTAATTTTTCTACAAAATAACCACGTTTTCAGACGGATTCTCGCAAATAAACTCAAAAAGTAAATATTTGGTCGAAAAAAAAATCTTATCAAAAATATAGCACGTAAAAAAGTGAAAAACATAGTGTATATATTAGGTGACTACACCTAGTAGAAGCAGAGTTTTTTTTTTCTTCCTTATTGGCTTTGGATTACTTGATCCATTCAGCCACGATAGATAATAAATTACTGTTTGCTACAATATTCCAAATATAATACATTGCATTACTTATGCACGCACATACATACATACATATGTAGAAGTGGAAACATTTAATTGACCAGTAGGTATACTCCTCATTCATGGCCCTAACCAACTTAAATTAATTTACAAATAATTAAATCGACAAAAAAAAACTACATGCTAATACTAAATACTAATACTAAATGCTAATAAATATATGTTTTTTTTACACAGCGATAAGGCTTCAACCCGGATCAACCCCGCGGAAATTAGAAATCAGAAGCAGAGTTATAGCTAATGAAAAATAGATTCATATTCGTCAAATTCCAAATCGAATATTTTAACGTGCCATAACCAAAAAACGAAGCACTTTTTTGTGGAAAATTCATTTTACCTTTTTAAAGTGTCTAAAAAATGCTTATTTTTGTTTTTAAAAAAAGTTTTAGCATCAAAAGTAAACAAGTTAGGCTCAAAATAAAGTTGGCCCCTTTTTATTGGTACGAAATCGTAAAAATCACCCTCTACTTAGCATTTCAAATGAACTTAATGGTTACCACTTCACAAGTTTTTTACTCGCGTATGTATTGATCCTATGATCTTTAAGTTTCATCGGTTCAAAGTCCTTATTTTTGAAAGAGCTGTAGTTAAAAGAGCTTGAACGAGTCACTTATCACGAGTGTATGCAGATTTAGAAACACCGAACCAATTTTTGTCTTACAGAAAAACAAAAAGTAAAAAATATTCAGAAAAGTAAAGCCGTAAAGCTTTTTTATTGTTTAAGATTTTTGGTATCTGTAATCATTTTTAAGTTACTTGGAAAAAAAGCATTTTTTACTTTAAAACCAAATTTTTTCAAAAATAAGCACTTTGAATCGATGAAACTTACAGATCATAGAAACACAACTAAAGTAAAATAACATGTGAAGCGGTAACGATTTATTTCATTTAATTTGCTAATTGGGGGGTGATCTTCCTGATTTTTTTTGCCAAAACAAAAGGGACCAACTTTATTTTGAGCGTAACTTGCTTACATTTGATGCTAGAATTTTTTTTATAAATACAAAAATAAAGCTTTTTTTAAACACTTTAAAAAAGTTGTAATGTGTTTTCCTAAAAAGTGCTTCATTATTTGGATATTTCATATTGAACTATTCTATTTGGAATTTTTCGAATATGAACCTATTTTTCATTAGCTATAACTCTGCTTTTGCTAGGTATAGAGACCGTTTATATACCGTTTTTTTTTAATTCTTTATAGGCTATAGTTTTGCTAGGAATATTTTTTTGACAAAATGCTTACGTTTTGAGTTATTTGCGAAAAATCGTCTAAAAACGTGGTTATTTTGTTGAAAAATGAACATATTATTCACTTGCAAATAACTCGAAAAGTATTGATTTGGTGAAAAAACTCTAAAGAACAAAAGTTGCTTAAAATTAGTCAGTTTATCCATTTCGGGACTTATCTTGGACATATATTTTTTCACCCCCGAGATGGGGTGAAAGTCACCCCCAGGGCAAAAGCACACATCGGCACCATATCACTTTTTTTCTTTGCTAACTATGTTAGCTATGCGTATGCCAAATTTCATGTCAATCCAAGTTGTTCTTTAAAATTTACAGCAAAAACCGTGAAAGAATGTACTACACGTATTTTCCATATATTATACAGGGTGTTTCAAAAAGGTATGTCATAAGTTAAAACACGCATTCCGGGGACAAAAATAAATTGATTGAATCCAACTTACCTTAGTACAAAAGTGTACACAAAAAAAGTTACAGCCCTTTGAAGTTACAAAATGAAAATCGATTTTTTTTCATATATCGAAATCTCTTAGAGATTTTTAATTGAAAATAGACATGTGGCATTCTTATGGCAGCAACATTTTAAAAAAAATTAAAGTGAAATTTGTGCACCTCTTAAAAATTTTATGGGGGTTTTGCTCCCTTAAACCCCCCAAACTTTTGTGTAAGTTCCAATTAAATTATTATTGTGGCACCATTAGTTAAACACGATGTTTTTAAAACTCTTGTGCCTCTTAGTACTTTTTCGATAAGCCAGTGTTTATCGAGATATTTTGAATATTTTTCGAATCCACCACATTTTTGTATAGTATTTTTACTACAAAAGCGATATTACGTAGGTCAAAATTATTGACGCAAGAGAACTGTCAAAACATTAGAATGTGAATTTATTATAAACATGACAATATGAAAAGTCACATTCTAATGTTTTACAGTTCTCTTACGTCAAAAATTTTGACCTACGTAATATCGCTTTTGTAGTAAAAATACTATATATGGTTAAGTACCTATATCTGAAAATTTATTTATAATTTACATTTTTAGATAAATTTTGAAGAATAAGCCACATCTCGATAAAAGGTGACTTATCAAAAAAGACTAAGAGACAAAAAAGTTTTAAAAGCACTGTGTTTACCTACTGGTAGCACAATAATAGTTTAATTGGAACGTTCACGAACATTTGGATGGTTTAAGGAACAAACCCCCCATAGAATTTTTATGTAAACATATTAAAAAAAAGCCGCATCTCGATAAAAATTGGCTTATCTAAAAAATAGTAAGAGGCAAAAAAGTTTTAAAAACGTTGTGTTTAACTAATGGTACCACGATAATGAATTAATTGAAACGTACACAAAAGTTTGAGGGGTTTGAGAGAACAAAACCCCCATAAAATTTTTATGGGGTGGATAAATTTCACTTTATTTTGTTTTAAGATGTTCCTGCCATAAGAATCATACATGTCCATTTTCAATAAAAAATCTCCAATAGTTTTCGATATATTGAAAAAAATCGATTTTCATTTTGTACCTTCAAAGGGCTGTAACCTTTTTTTGTGTAAACTTTTGTACTAAGGTAAGTTGGATTCAATCAATTTATTTTTGTCCCCGGAATGCGTGATTTAATTTATGACATACCTTTTTGAAACACCCTGTATATGATCTTATTAATGTTTCTTGAATATATTTCGATATATTGAGAAACAATTTAACATACTTTTATTTAAAAGCAATAACTTTAATTGGCAATTAAACATATCAACATAAAATAGTATTTATTATTTACGATATATGTATACCTTCGTTTCAATATTATTATTTCAGAGAATGGAATTATGTAATTCTTCGCGACTAATTCCATATCACAAACCAATAACTTATAAACTTTTTGCCTGAACTGACTAAACAAAGAAAATGCAATTATTAGGTTTATTAAACTGAACAATAATGGTAATTCAAAAAATTAATGTTGCAACAGATTAGCACAGGTCAGGGTCTAAAATTTTTATAAAGGATAATATAATTTTTAACTAAGTTAATAGGAAGAGTTAAATGATAGGTTTAAAAATCATCAAAACTTAATGACAGCATTAAACTATTAGCTGACAAAAATAAACTGACAAAACTCTTACCCGGGCTGGAATTTCACAAGTTTTTTTAAGTAAGTTCCTAATTATGGTTCATCCAGAAAAAAAATATATATTCGTAGTGTGCAAGTACTAGGAGGGGATACGAGAAACGATCGTGCGCAAATATCGGAGATATCTTGAAACTTTCTGAAATAATTCATATTGTCAATTGAAATTGTCAAATTGACGTAGGTATATTTCATACCTAACTACTGTCATTGAAGAAGAAACATTATATATTGCTCCACAATATTGATATGATATAATAATAATAATAAAAATAATAGCGTTTATTGTCCAACAGAATCCATTTACAGGACAAAATATTACACAAATAAAAAATTAAATAAAATATTAGTAATTCATAGGTATCGATAATAACAAAAATTTTACAAAACTAAATTTGAATCTAAAGAAATAAATTATTAATCACCTAGGTAGATCTTGGCCATAGAAATCAGTTGCTTTAAACTGCAGTTAAATATATCGCAGTAAATACTTAAGGCATTATAATAGCTGCACATGACGAATAGAGGAGAATTTAACATAAGGTTAGTTCTAGCTTGTGTATTTCTGAACGTAATCGAATTTCTTACTGGATAAGACGGAACGTTAAAATTTATTTGTCGAAGGATATCAGGGCTGTCAATGAGATTATGTAGTAGCTTGTACAGGAATACCAGGGAGGCATTAATTCGTCTAGATTCTAATGACACTACGTCCAAACCGCTACATAACTCATTATTGCTGATACCCCTCGTAGGATATATACCATTAATTTTATAAAACAAAAATTTTAAAAATTTACGCTGAACCCGTTCTATAATTTGGATGTGTACATCATAAAACGGTGACCAAATGATAGAGGCATATTCCAGTTTACAGCGTACAAAAGTGTAAAACAGTAATTTAATGGCCTTAGTATTAGTGAGATTTCGACTATTTCTAATTATAAATCCATAAGATTTAAGTGCTTCTCTAACCTTTACATTAACATGTTCAACAAAAGTGAGTTTGTGATCAAATATAACTCCAAGGTCTTTAATTTTAGTCAAACGTTCCAGTTCATTGCCATCAATAATATAAGGTTGGTATATAGTAGACTGTTTCCTGGAATAACTAACCACGTTGCACTTATTGGCATTAAGATTCAGATGATTTTCCTTACACCATTCATGTACGAGATTCAGTTCACTCTGCAGAAAATGACAATCGTTAAGGTCGCTTATCAATGAATAAATCTTTAAGTCATCAGCATAACATAAACATGGTGCAGAAATAGATTCATACAGATCGTTAATAAATAACAAGAACAATAATGGACCTAGATTAGAACCTTGTGGAACCCCTGAAGAAGCAAGGTACTTTGCCGATTTGTAACCATTGTAAGAAACAAACTGCGTTCTATTTGATAAGTAAGACCTCATAAAAGTAACAGCATCCTCAGAAAGACCAAAGTGGTATAATTTAGAAAGCAATATAGGTCTGGATCCCGCGTATGAAAAAAAAGTTGATTAATAGCAAGCTGAAAATTTGTTAATAGCTTAAGGGTGTCTAGTCGGATAAACTTTGATATATGGGAACACTGGAACAGGGGCAGTTTTAATTGTGGAACAAGTTAAAAATTTGGAACGGTCAGACCACGAACACGGCACATTTATTTTGTCCGAGAGAACAGTCTTAAACTCTCCGAACAGAGATTAAACTCTCATGCAAAAATCAGACTGCTATTTATATCCAAATGGTCGTTTTAATGAGTGGAACATGTAGAATATGTCAAATGACAGGAATTATGACAGGTGATAAATAACAGTCTGATTTTTGCATGAGAGTTTAATCTCTGGTAGGAGAGTTTAAGTCTATTCTGTCGGACAAAATAAATGTACCGTTTTCGTGGTGTGACCGTTCCAAATTTTTAACCTGTTCCACAATTAAAACTGCCCCTGTTCCAGTGTTCACATATATCAAAGTTTATCGGACTAGACACCCTTAAGCTATTAACAAATTTTCAGCTTGCTATTAATCAACTTTTTTTTCATACGCGGGATCCAGACCTAATACTCCGTGGTGAATTCTATCGAACGCCTTCGAAAAATCGGTATAGACGACGTCAACTCGATTTCTATTATCTAGGGCCTCTGAAATATATTGTGTGACCACTAATAAGTTTGTTACAGTGGACCGACTGGAGACAAAACCATGTTGGTATTGAGACAGCTGATTACGAGTTCTTGAATAAATACGATTATACAAAATTATTTCAAAAACCTTCGACAGATTGCAAATTATGGAAATTGGTCTATAGTTTTCTACCTGATCCCTTTCACCAGTTTTGAATACTGGGCACACTTTTGACTCCTTCCAGGAGTCAAATGATATGCAAATATTATATAAAATTAAATTTAATTAATTGTATTTTGCTTGCAGTACTGCATTAATAATTAATTTTATTTACTACATACAAATGTTTACCTTTTGATAACATAACCTCAGTTTTAATTTTTTTCTTATAAGTTTTTTGGGTTGTGGCCTTGACAATTTATCCAGCAACCAGGACTAATGCAATTGGCCAATACAATTAAAAGTGCGAAAAAAGTTGCTGAGCTATGAAACCAGGTGTCGCTTTTCCGAACTTGTACTGGATTACTTACTTACTTACAATTTTCATTGTATACCGGGAGTACCTACCAATCTGTTAGGTACTTTAACAACTAGCCATGTTTTTCATCAATACAGAGTGCTTTTAAATAAATATTGCAAACTTTAGGTGGTAATTCTGCATGAAAAAATAATGACAGTTTGCTTTATAAACGCATGTCCGCAAATGCGTCGTTTCTGAGATAGGGGTTTTAAATTTTTCTTATAAACTGACGATTGATTTATTTAGAAGTATAGGCCAGTAAGGATCTGTGAAAAAACGTCTATTTTTGGATGTGAGAGGTGGCATTCCAATTTTTGCAGATACAGTTAGGTGACACCTTCAGTAATAATAATTGACTTATGCTCCTTCTCAAATATGCCCGGAACGTTAATAAAAAAATTAAAATATTTAAAAATTTCGAAAAACGCCGATTTTTTTCTGCTTTCTTTGCTTATAACTTTAAAACGATTCGTTTTGGAACAAAATCGTAGAGAAATAAAATAAAGGTAATTGAATTTTGTATGATATACGATTGGTCAAAAATGTCTTAACGTATTACCTTTTCTGCAATATAGAAATAAATAGAAAATAAGGGGGCAAAATACGCCTGTTGTTATTCAATGTTTTTAACCACTTTGGTGGCACCTAGAACCTTATTAATTTGCTTAGGAAATTATTTGTAATATACTTAAACCGTGTACTAAATTTTATTAAAATCGACATAATAGATTTTGCATAATAAATTTGCAATCTAAATGTTTTTAAAAAAATTCAAATTTTTTAAAATCTTTCTGAATAAACAGTAGACCATTTAGAAGTTGTCTAATTTTTTACATATAAAGAGGTGCTCTACCTATCTAATACACTTTAGAGAATTAAAATCGGATTATTTAAGGGGCCTCAGCAATGTTTTAAACTTGTAAAAAAATTTTTGACTTATAAACAAACAGCTTTGTTTAATAATAAAAAAATTAATTTTTAGCAATGCAAATAATTACAACCGGTATAATTTGACAACGTAGAAACTTTCATATTCTGTCAGCAAAATTGCTATTTTATTTTTTAATCAAAAGTTATTCGCGTTCAAAATTATAATTTTTCGAATTTTTGAAAGTTCCACTGCGTTTATCTCGAAAACTATGCATCCTACGAAAAGACTTGTAAGAACATTTTTGCTTAGAATTACCCAAGAAAATCTCTTTCTTCTGTATTTAATACAAAATCTTATCGTCATCCGGATCAACTTTTACCCAAAAAAATCGTGTTCTACGGGTCAAAAAATACATAAAAATCTTGGGTAAGTCCATCTAAATAAAAGAGCCCGTAGCATCCCCTCCTGACCACAGGACTAATTTGTTTATAATCTAAAAAATTGTTTATAACTTTAAAACATTGCTGAGGCTGTTTAAACAATCCGATTTCAATTCTGTAAAAAAGTGCATTAGATAGGTGGAGTGCTTCTTTATATGTAAAAAAAAGAATGTGTGTGTACTTTGTACGCACGTAAGAAGTTATACTTCTATTATATGATTTAAACGAAATTAATATACGTTTTATTTATATTTTGTTTAAATATTAAACTAATTTATACTTACTACTTCTCAAACATTTTTATTAGAACAGTGCCAAAAAATTAAAATAATAAAAGAATAAAACGCACACAAACACATTAAACAAGCCACAAATGATGTCTGAACATTAATTGTCGAAAATTTTTTTAACTAAATACGTATTTTCTGAAAATACAATTATATAATAAATATACTTACAATCATAAAATGTATTAAAAAAAACAAAAAAGAAAGTTTCTATTTGGACTTGAACCAGCGCTGATAAGCGCGGTTGGTATTGGAATTCATTCGCCTTCAACGCTTAGCCACGGACACTATGTGTCATTATTTACGAAGATCGACTAACTAAACGGATTAAACTTGTGATATTTTGATATTTTGAAAATTGATCAAATTATTTTAATTTTGAATTGAAATGATTTAGAATTGAAAAAATACAACAAAACATAGAGTAAGAAAACAATATATTAGGTGAATATTGATAGAAATTTTGATGGTAATCAAATTATATAAATAAAAGTATTACATACTATGTATTTTGGCAGATCAAATAGGTAGGTTTATACCTATGATACATTAACAATTATTACGTATCTGTTGCTTTTAAAAACTATTTAAAAGTCACTACAATATTATAAACTTTTTTGTTTCTGTCCTCACAACAATAAAACTAATATATTATACATTTGTTTACCTTTACCTTTACCTCCAAACCACAGCTGTCCTACAGCTGCCATATCGGATAATTTTTGACATGTCATTTGAACATCCAATCAGAACAAAGTTATAATGCGCATGCGCCGGGCTGATAGGTTTTAACATATAAAAATTCACCCTCTATCGCCGGTGAAGAAGTATAACTTCAAAAATTGACAAATCTTTGTATGTTCTAGTTTTTGTTGTGCAAGATTTTAAACAATTTTAATTTTTTAAAAAAAGTTTAGATTGAAAAATTATTATTCAAAAACTAGTCAGTCAATTTTAATGAAATTTGGTGTACGGTTTAAGCACATTACAGAAATTTTCTAAGCGAATTAGGAAGCTTCCAAGTGCAACCTAAGTGATGGAAAATCATTGAAAAAAACAGGCTTGTTTTGCCCCATTATTTTATATTTATTGCTATTTTGCAGCAAGGGTGATAATTTAAGACATTTTTAACCAGTCGTATCTGATAGAAAATTTAATTATCTTTGTTTTGTTCCTATACGACTTTGTTTCAAAATGAATCGTTTTAAAGTTATAAGCAAAAAAATAGAAAAAAAAACGAAATTTATTGAAATTTTTAAATATTTTATTTTTTTTATTGATGTTCCGGGCATATTTGAGAAGGAGCATAAATCAATTATTATTAACGAAGTTATCACCTAACTTTACCCGCAAAAATCTGAATGCCACCTCTCACATCCACCTAAAAACAGATCCTTACTGGTCTAGTATTCAAATGGACTTTAGTGGGTTTAAGACATCATTTTGACATGCGCATTTTTTGTCATACAATTAAAAATTTTATATTCGCCATTGGCGCGCATACGAGTCATATTACCGTAATTTTTAGATTTTTAGTCTGTTTTTATATAAAAAGCTTTTAGAACTCTTTAGCGACGTATTCGTATTATATAATATTTATGGATTATCGTTGAGGGCCGACATGATCAACCAAAAAAGAAGATGTATTTTGTTGATTTTTCTAGTGACATTATTGTGTGTCAATCTGTCTTTTGAGTTTTACTCCTGCTAGTCTAAAAACAGGCTATAATAACAGCTCAGTTTTAAAGGGTAGGTTAGCTCTACGCCCAATTCCCAGCCAAGTAGCCAAGAAACCAGGGACACTTCTATAAAAGTGGCCATACCTTACCCAACGGGAGCCAGATTTAAGGAGTTGGAAACTCATTCTCACCCAATCGATCCTGAGCAGGAGTTTTTAGTTGTCTGGGACATTTCTTGGTATTTGATGATAGCGTCCACTTGTCACGGCTCCTGCTACCAAGATCCATCCAGTATCCATTTACCTTCAAGCGGGCTTGGGACCAGAGACATGTTAACAATAGACCAGGCTAGGGATATGCCACTCAATGCATCGGGGTGTAACGCCAATATCAAGTACGGTGGTATAGCTATCTTTGTCTGTCATGCGAGTGTGAGCGTATCTACCAAGAGGTGGGAGTAATGGAACGACAGAGACACAGAGACAGCGGCCATCATATGCTAGAGAGAAAAAGCGCCGGTAGAGAGGGATAGATAGATCACCGACCCGAACTGCTCCGCGTTACGCTATTTTTCGGACCTGACCTAATCTACGTGTTGTTAGATCTATGCTTGGGACCGGAAATGCCAGAGTAACCGTATATTGAGTAAGTATATTCCTTCCTGTTTTGCACCTTATTTATGTTGTCCATCCTGCACGCCTTTCTGATTCCAATAGATACTTATTTTTCCGTCGTCAATATTTTTTCTGTTATTCTTCTGGAAATATGTTCTTGAAATATTCTAGTCCGATTCTGCCTAGTATTGGTGCGTTGTAATAATTAGATAGATCTTTTCAAAGGTCCGCGAGATTTTAACAAAGAAATTAATGGCTGCGTTTTAATTCAATGTGCAATAAATAACAATTCCTTGTCTATGACTTTCTCTTTGCAGTTTTGAGATCTTCATATAAGGCAATGATACACCACAAATCACAACAACTTGTAATAAAATAATTACATATTGAAACTATCAGCCAAATAGTTAAAAGTGGTAGTAAAATATCTGAATAAATTTAAAATTTTGGATAAATGTAAGTAATTAAAATGGCAGTTTAATTAATATATGTTACACTTGAAGTTTCTGCGGGAGCTATATGTGCTTTCTGTGGTTTTCCGGGTTTGACTGCCCGTTGAATAATTTTGGTTTTTAGAAAAACCATTATTTTGACGACGTTTTGGTAAGGTCTCATTTGCTATTGTCAAATCAGGAGTTCCGCTTCTCGCTGCTGCTTGAAGTAAACTGAATTTTTATTCCCCGTATCCGAATCGTTATTTATACCCCGTTTTTAGGCGTTGGCCTCTTCAGGGTGCTGGGCACTCCTTTTTAGGAGTGTGGGGACGATAAAAGTAAGCTTGTTTGTGAGTGTTAGGTTGATGTGAGTGGAGGAGCAGAATTGCTAGTGAAACAGGGGTTTAAAAGGTGGGTTGTTTTAGCACAGAAGCTGTAGAGATGAAGGAGGAGAAGAAGTTGCCGTAAGCTTGCCCGAACCAGCCAGGAAGGATTCAATCCTGCCACTAATGAGGAACGGCTCTTGGATTCAGCGTGTAGGGATGCAGTTTATTTATCTGCGATATATTACGGGGATTTGTTTTATGATATCATAATACTCAGGATGTTCGTTTCTGGCCAATTGTAGAAGATTGGCTGGAGGGAATGAAACTTTGTTTATGGGAATCCTGGTGAGTTTGTGACCTTGCCGATTGCAAGGGGTTGTTAGAACATATTTTACTCTATGATTTTTACTGTTAATCGTACGCGAGACGTACTTGTTGCTGAGAGAACGGATTCTCTCTTGGATAGGGGGTATTTTTGAGAGTGGATGTACTAACACCGACGAATATCTCCATTGCTTCCTGAAGCACTTTCGCAGTACGAGTATTTTTCGCTCACAGGCCAGGATGGTGTTGTTGTGTGGACGGTTGATTGAGGCATAGAGAATAGCTCTGTAGTCCATAATGGGCCTTATGTATATTTTATACGTGTGAATGAGAGTCTTGTTCGATGTACCTCCTGACACTCCAGACAGCGCTCCAAGGAGTTTAGCTCTATTCCTGTGTTGGATGTCAATGCTCCAGTTAAGTGTCCGACTAAAATGGACCCCCAGATAGACCACTGACGAACGGAATTGAAGAGATTCTCCCAGGAGGGTTATTCTAGCCCTTTCGTTTCGGGTGCTATGAGAATGTCTGAAGGCAATAATTTGTGTTTTGGTTGGATTGAGGGTGACTCTTCATTTGTTACACCATGTAACCATTTTATTTAACTGGGTTTGGGCCATATCTAAGACACAGGGATGTCTCAGCGTGTCTATGCAGTTCCTGCAGTGAGCAATGCAGTATCGTCGGCGTATAGTAGAAGATGTCACTCTTGTATGCTGTGTATAATATTGGAGCTAATATCGACCCTTGTGGTACTTCTGCTTGTGGAGTAAATGGTGTGGAAAGTTGTTTGGTAACCTTGACACGTACTGTTTGATTTGAGAGATAAGATTGGATGAATTTTATGAAAGTTATAGGCAGTCCAAATAGGCGGAGTTTTTCAATCAGGCCTGTGTGCCACACCTGATCAAAGGCCTTCTGGTGGTCTAGGAAAATGTCTAGAGCATATTTTCTATGCTCATTGATAGTTTGGGAGATGAGAATGACAGCTTCAATCAATGCATTGTTTGTGGAGTGTTCAGCTCCGTGTTCCAAATTGAAAACTGGAAAGAATGTGGTTTGTTTCTAGGAATACTAGGAGTCTCTCCTTAAGAATCCTCTCGTAGACTTTACCTAGTGTGTTAAGAAGTGATATTGGTCTGTAGGATTCTGTGCTGGTGGGGGTTTTCTAGGCTTAGGAATCATGACTGTGTTGGCTACCTTCCATGAAGTTGGAAAGTAGCTCAACTTAAGGCATGCATTGATTGTTTTAGTGCGCAGCGAGATAATATACTTTCTGGAAGTTTTTTGAGGCACCTTCTATGGATACCATCTGGGCCAGGAGATGTGTTTTTACCGAGGTGTTTTGATGTTAGCGATTATTCTGGGAGGTAGTGTTGGAGTATATGGATTATGTCAAGGTATTGGAATTGCTATGGATGAGGCTTCCTACAGAAAACTCTCAATTTTAGAAATTCCTGTGTCAACTTCGTAGATGGTTGACATATTACCTAACTGAGGACTGTTATGATTGATGTAGTCTTGGAAAAGTTCCCAATTAGCTGTACGATAATCTTCTTTGTATATGACAGTTCTTATTTGTGGAGGTTAAGTTTTCACTAATAATGGTAGACAGTTAGAGGTAATCAAGTCCGCTATGAAGCATTCATCATCGAACCTACTCAGCAACGTATCTGTGGAAAGGATATATGATCAATGATAAACATTCCAGCGGGTCCGAAAAACGTGACATCATAGTTGACGATTATAGAGATTGGCAGATCAAGAAGTAGATTTGTGAGCGTTCTGCCTGCAGGATTTGTTAGAGTATCACCGAATTGGGTATGCCTACTATTTAAATCACCCATTAACATGCTGACTCGAGCATGGAAAAGTTCTCGAAAAGCATGTCTGAGAGGGGTTGATTTGAATGTTTGTAGTAGGAGATTATCGTAATTTTTATTCGCGATACGGTCACTTATATAGTCGATGGTTATGCGCTTCCTCTGCACACGAGGTTCCTGGCTCTTGTTATTGGTCCTGTATAGGTTGGAGGGGCAGGAAGGGCGATACGCGTCGATTTATTTTGGTCTTTTTCTTCAGTACCGTTTTCCATGTTGTATTGCATCCTTTGAGCATCGTCTCTTTGGTTTAGACTGTTAGGATTATTTTCTAATTCTATCGATTCTCTGATTTCACGTTTTCTATTGATTTCTATGTTAGCTAGCTTAGCATCATCATTTGGTTCAGGTGTATTGTATGTCCTGTATTTATGACATATTTCTCATCTAACATGGATTCTTCGGTTGGTCTGCCCGATGTACGACTTTGCACAATCCCCACATGGAATTTCACACACTCCTTATTTTTCTAACGATATTTTGGTTTTTGCTGTTGGTAAAATAGTTCTCGCAAAGTAATATCTCAAAAGTAATACATCGCAAAGAGAAAAAAAACAAAGATTTATATAAGATGACAGGCATCCCTAAATACGTGTTTCTGACTATTTGGTCGTCTTCATTACGGTGCAGTCAAATTAGAATAGGAATGTGTTAACTTGAGAAAGGATCGAGAAGGATTTTGTATTACCTACTTAGTTCTACTCCTACTGAGTATAGCGACCATGTTTTTGTTGGAATTTTGCCACGTTAAATAAACAGGAAATTAGGTGCAAATTATTATAGACCTCCCCTAGTCAGGCCTAGTCTTCTTTATTTCAACATTCATATGGTTTGCAAGTAATAGAAACCGCGAAGGCGTAATCAGAAAATAGGTCTCATTAAAAGTTTTTTTCCTCGGAAATAAAACTTTAAATTAAATTATTATTATTGTAGTTAATACACAACTTTTTCTGCACAAATCAAAATGCCACCTCTAACATCCAGTCCAAAGCAGATCCGCCCTGGTCTATATAAATATGTAAACATACTTAACATGATTTTATGGGCTTTCTGTATGTACTAACCACTAAATCAATCTAATCGTGTTTAAATATGCGAAGCTCGGTCCTTCCAGGCCGGATATGGTCATTAATCTTACGGTCCTTCGACACGTTGACGAAAAGAACAAACAAACATTGCTGATGTAGGAATGTTTACTGATCCATACCTATGCGGTGCGGTGAGATATAGATAAATTGCAGCTCGAGGCTAGGCACAGGCACCCTTGACAAGGCAAAAACAGATTCGAGAACCGTTCGTTCAGTTCGTTGTTTGTGACTTTCACTTGTTCGAACCGGAGCTTACTTAGACCGGGCTGCAGTTGGCAGGATTGGGCCTTGACATTTTCCAACGTCGCACACGTTGTCGATGGCGACAATCACCACTTGTATTAGGTACAGTATGTCCCGCGAGTAAGCAGGATCCAGGATCTTAGGGGAGGATATCGGAAAATTTCGAGGAAAAAGATTAAAGTACAGGTTAGTTATGTGTAGAGATTTAACATGTCGGGAAAAAACGGGAAAATTTGGGAAAAAACAGGTTTTTTCCGTTTTTCTCCAGACCATTGGAAAAATTGGAAAAAATGGGAAAATTTAAATATTTTTTTATTGAGACTTGAAACGTGAAAACATATCAATTTTAAACTCGTTTAAACATATTTTGTAAAAGATAATAATAATAATATCTAAGATATAACTACAAACATGTATATAGAGTCAAAAATTATAATTATTACCTATCTAATAATTTAAAGTATCAAAACCGAAACTTCAAACGTAGAAAGCACATTATTTAACCAAAGCGCTGAGTGATATATTTCAATCTGAATCTGAATCTTCAGACCAAGCATCTGATTCAGACTCGAACCCCGCCTCATCATTCTGGACGGATAAAACAACATGATTTTTGTCAGTCTCTTCTAAAAGTGGATCTGGTCTAACATCGTAAATGAATATCTGTTTGTCGTTTATAACCAAATTTAAATGGTTAGCAACAACTTCTGAATTTTATCCTGTGATAATATATTTCGCTTGCTTGTATGTCTTAGGCCGTATAAAGACCAGTTTCTTTCTGAGTGGAAGATCCATTTAAAATTCGGGAGGCAATTGGCATAAGTGGCTGCGATGTAACAAATCTTGCCACCATATAACGGGATTCTATTCGCACTCTCCCATAAAGGATTTCGACCAAAAAAATCCAGTTTTTGTTCTAAATTGGAACAGATTTGTCACCACCTTCCCTAAATCTAGATTTATTGAATGAGCCATTTCAGAAATATAAGTCTATAGCTTCCATTAGTTGGTCTTCATTCAATTGTTATCCTTTAAAGGGAGCACCAAGAAGATTGGCTGCAAAGTGAATCGGTTTAGGGCTTAGAACAAAATTCGTAGCGTTCTTCAACATATTTTAGCAAGCTTTCGATAAGAGAACTAGTCTGATCAACTTGTTGAGGAATATTTCATATTGTGTCTGTTATATACTTAAAGACAAAAGGCACTTCTGATATATGGAATTATTAATATCAGAGTGTAATCTATCCGATTCTACTAATTTGTTTATTATATTGTAACAAATTTCAATTTTTCCGTATTTTTCCTTTTTTTTCCTGTTTTTTTCCGGAAAAACAGGTTTTTTTCCTGCACCCAATTTTTCCGGAAATTTTAAATCTCTAGTTGTGTGCAATTCGGTAACTGCAGTTTGATTTCTATGACTGGCTGCAATCGACTTTTGAAGCAATATCCACAAAGTTAAGTGCAACAATCTGCTCAGCTTATAAAATAATATCTTCCATGAGTCACACACTTTAAACATTTTTAAAAATAATACATAGAATAAAAACTCTTGAATGTGAAATTAGTGTCAGAAAATTTGGCTGTAGAAATGGTATGAACACAAAAGATACTTTGTTCGGCTTGAATGGGCTGGCTCAGAGATGCATGGACATGAATCAGGATGTTTTTTAGACTTTGGAAAAGCACTTAATAAGATTTAGCATAAAAGGCTGGTAGCTACATTAGAAAGCAAAAATATTGACAGTCGTGATTTGGAAATTATATCTAATCTTTATTGGCATCAAGCTGCCAAGGTAAGAGCTGAGAATCAGAAGGCCTGAGATATCAAAATACATAGAGGAGTCCGCCAGGGTTGCGTGCTGTCCCCGTTACTCTTCAATGTCTACTTCTTCTTGATGTGTCTATCCGTGACGAATGTTGGCGATCATCATTGCAATATATATCTTATCTGCAGTAGCGCGGAAAAGCTACACAGATGTTTACCACGTCCTGAGCTTCTTCAACCAGGATGTCAATGTCCACAGTGAAGCGGTATTTAGGGGTATAAGGTTAGAACTACGCCTAAAGATGCTTGGGTGTTACGTGTTTTCTACTTTTCTTTATGGCTTGGAAGCGTGGACACTAAAAAAAGTGCATCTGAATAAGTTGGTTGTCTTTAAATTTTGGTGTTACAGAAAAACTGTACTAATACCATGAATTCAAAGAATGTCAAACGTCAAAGTAACTAGAAGAATAGGAAATAAAGTGGAAATAATATTAACTATCAAAAGACGAAAACTTGAGTACTTAGGATACGTGATGAGAGGACAAAAATACTCATTATTACAACTTCTGATCAAAGGCAAAATCAGAGGAAAGCGAAATGTGGGAAGACGAAGAATATATTGGCTTAAGAACTTAAGGGAATGGTTTGAATGCAGCAGTGCAGAACTAGAGTGGCAGTGAACAGCGTGCACATAGCCATGATGAGTAAGACCCATTTGGTAGGAAATAACCAAATATGTATAGAGGAACTATAAAGGCGCATTGGACTTAATGGGAATCTCTATCTTTCCTGAATATCCTCTTTCCCTCTTTCCTCTCAACAACAGGAAGCTACAAAAACCTGAACATGCAATAGAATGGAGTCACATTGTTCATTCCCCAAGTATGTCTGAGGGAAGCAAGATAGAACATTGAGTTACAAGCAATTACGTTATTGAATTGTTAAATATTGGTCATGTAAAGATGGTTTGGTCATGTTCAACGTCGAGACGTTAATCACCCAATACGAAGAATTGCTGAAGTGCAGATTCCTGGAAGGAGTAGGAGAGGAAGACCAAAGAAGACGTGGGGGGAGACGATTAGGCAGGACATGTTGGTAAAGGTAGATAATTGTGTGGAGAAATGCAATTAGGCAAGCCGACCCCGCATAGGGAAGATAGCAAAGGTAATAATGATGATGACTTAATTGTTAAATATTGTTTTAAAGAATTTTTATATAGACATACATCTATTTGAATGTATTTCAATTATAACATTTTACTTTGCTGTTATATTTATTTTAGGTAATATTTATTTTAAGTGGTGTTAACTTAAACCGTAAGATTTATGAGCAATGTAATTCGTACACAAAATAAATAAATAAAATTACAAACACTGGGGAATATACTTGTGTTTATACAGAAACAAGTCGGAATCATTTTTACCGTTGAGTATAGAATGAAAGCAATAATAGTAAAGTACAAACATTGGAGTATTATAACTTTATTGTATAGTTAGGTAAATACATCATTTGTTCCCTTGCATCTTGCATTTATTTTTTGTAAATTTTAAAGGTTAAATTTTTCATGAAAGTACTTTAAACACACCTACATATTAGAAATCGTTATGAACACCGCAAAGATCGGAAAAGAGAGACTTTTGAGAATATAAAGGAACTGTTTAACTTATGTCTGAACCAAAATGAGACACCTACAAGATGGCGCAGTGCAAGTGCAGCATTTATTACACATAAAGATCGATCCAACAGATCTCGAAAATTACCGATCCATAAGCCTGTTAAACCACCTTTACATGCTGTTTAAAAAATAATATCAGTAGACAAATTTGCGTGCCAGAATTTGTCAAATGCTTGGGCAACGTCATAGCAGAGCATACAAGTTTCTCCGCATATGCTCCTCCACTTTATTAATCGAATTATTCCATCTCCTTCCGGGTCTACATCTTCTTTTGGGACCTACTAGTTTTCTGGTTATAACTAGTTTAATCATTCTGTTCACTGCCATTCTTTCTACATGTCCCAATCATCTGATTTTTTGTGACTTGACGAGTCCGGTGAATCTTCCATCATTCCAGAGTATCCGCTTCCTTCTTATTTAATGTCCATGTCTCGCATGCATAAGTTACTGTGGGTCTGGTTTACTGTTTTATATATTTTTTTCTAATTTGCTTTGTTTATAAACGTATTTTGAATTCATTATGGCTCTTAATCTGCCTAATTTTTTATTCCCCTTTGCTATTCTGGCATCGAGTTCCCATTTCTCGTTTCAATTCCATATAATATAAACATAATAATATTTAACATCGATTTAATTCATACTCTCTTTCTTGTCGTTTCCCCATTACTGAGGATCTTGATTTCTTCCAATATTCCTAACAATGTTTCTCCATTAGTCTCTATCTTCAGCTGCTCTAAGAGCTTCAGAGAATGAGTTTCCAGCTGAATGCTTTATTTGGTCAGACCATCTAGTTGGTGATCGTCCTCTTGATCTTCTCCCCGGATCGTTTCCAGAAACAATTAATCTCTCCAAACAGTCGTCACCTCTGCGAACCACGTGACCAGAGAATTGCAAAATTCGTTGCAGACATATTGTGGACATCCTTTTTTAATATTGAGTTGGTTTAGAATGGAAACGTTTGTCCTATGAGCTGTCCAATGTATGCGCAGCTTTCTTCTCCAGCACCACATCTCAAAGGCATCAATTTTTTGGCGCTCGCATGCGCGAAGAGTCCAAGTCTCTGCTCAGTATAGAAATATTGAGAATACAAGAGCATTCACCAGTCTGATCTTGATATTTTGAGAGATAGATCTGTCTTTCCAAACTTTAGTTAGGCGACTCATCGCATTTTTTGCCATACCAATACGTCTCCAAATTTCTGCTTCACAGTTACCATCGTTAGTTATACTAGACCCGAGATAGACAAAGGTGTTTACTATCTGGTATTCCTGTAATATGTTAGTCAGTTGAATAGTGTCAAATCTGTCGACTACCATTATTTCTGTCTTAGCTTTATTGATTTTCAGACCAACTTTATTGCTTTCGTACTCAACTCTTCGCAGAAGATCAAACATTTCTTGCTCATTTGCTGCTATAAGTGTAGTGTCATCAGCAAAGCTTAAATTGAAGATTTTCCTACCAGCTACTGTTACTCCACCGGCCCATCCTTCTAAAACCATCCTCATGACTTGTTCACCATAAATGTTAAATAAGTCAGGTGACAACACGCATCCTTGTCTAACACCTCTCTCGGTCTTGAATTGGTTTGAGAACTTATGATCTAGTCGTACTGTCGCTATATTAGACTGGTACAGATGTTTAATCAGTGTCACCAGGTACATTGGTGCGCCCATTTCTTTTAAAATTGACCACAAATTTATTCAGCTTACACAATCAAATGCCTTTTGGTAGTCAACGAAGCATATAATCATAGGTACTTGAAATTCTCTAGACTTTTCAATGAGTTGTCTCAGGTTCAGGATTTGTTCCCTTGTACCTTTACCCTTTACAAACCCTGCTTGTTCCTGAGGTATTTGGTAATGTAGATAGGTTTATAATCTGTTTTTGATGATATTTAATAACGATTTAATTCATACATGCCACAACAAAACAGTATCAGATATTTCTTGACTACTTTTTGTTAGTATATTTCTTAATTAATATCATGCAAGATATTTTTAATATACATATTGACTTTTATGGATTTGACAAAGAATGTTAACAAAACAAACTTAGCAAAGCTACATTTTCCATTAATAACTTTCAAAATTGTTATTAACTCACCTGGTGTCTTATGAATGTAAAATATATCTGTTTTATGATCCTATTATCTTTGATCGTTTACCTGATTCAATATAAAATAATAATTAGACTTTTACATTATCGCATAATCTCATTATGTCTTACTTACAATAATTATAGCACATTATAATAACGTCTATATAACTATCGTTTCAATGAATCGCTAGATCCATTAAAAACGATCTTATTAACTTTTAAGATTATCTGAAAATAACAAAAGAATACGGAACCCGATTGGACAAATCGTGAGTAAGCTAAATAAGCTAATGCACGAGACTTTTTTGGTGCACACTCTTTCCAGATCAGTAGATCTCCGTTAGATAAATCATTTAATTGACCTTGTCAAAATTTTGCGGATTCAAGAACGTCCTTCTGATATAAGCATTTACGGGAGAATACAAAATGTATTAAAAAAGTTGGAAGTTTTATTTTCGGAGCAATAAATTATAATACTTGCAAACCAAACGAACGATGAATGAAAGAAGACCTGCGGAAATCTATATTTTGCATTTCACTACCTGTCTATTATCAAATATCGTGATATCAACAAACTCATAAAAGAAAAATTAAACAGGCCGAAGAATCCTGGCTCGAGAATTCATGTAAAGAAGTAGAAGACCTCCAAAAAAAAAGCATGACAGTTTCAACCTCCACAAGAAACTTAAATATACCTCCGGAATTAGAACAGAAAAATGCTCACGTACTTAAAACCGCAGACGGAAAAAATTGTGATCACTAACAACAGTGCAAAGAATGGGAGAGATACATCAGTGACCTTTTTGACGATGCTTCTCGAGAAAATGCTCCAAATACTACCTGTGACAACCAATTAGACAGAGATCCCAGTATAGTGAAGTCGGAAGTCATAAAAGCAATACAACAAGCCAAAAACAATAAAGCACCTGGACCAGATCAAATCCCTGTTGAGCTACTTAAACTTTTAGATGAGAAAAGCATTACCTACTTGACTACTTTCTTTAACAAAATTTACAACGAAGGAAAAATACCAGATGATTGGTTGGAGTCACTGTTTATAATATTACCAAAGAAAAGCAGGCTCACCAAATGCAGCGATTTTAGACTAATCAGTTTGATGAGTCACACACTTAAGCTACTTTTACGTATTATACAAAACCGAGTACTTATTCCTTCTGTGCGAAACTAGAATGGGTAATCAGCAATTTGGATTTAGAAATGGTCTAGGAACTTGAGAAGCACTATTTTGTATGCGCGTTCTATTACAAAAAAGTTGTGAATTCCGAAAGAACGTTTATGTTTGTTTCACCGACTTCGAGAAGGCATTCGACCGAGTATAACATGATACACTTTTCGATTGCCTGCAGGAAGCAGGACTTGACCACTACGATAATAAGACTGCTGAAATATTTATATTCCAATCAAGTAGCCTCTATCCAAATTGGAGACAGTCGTACTGAAAAACTGCCGATAAAACGTGGAGTACGACAAAGTTGTGTTTTATCACCCACCCTTTTTAATCTGTACTCTGAAGAAATTTTTAGGGAGGCTTTGGATGACAGACAAGAGGGAGTAAGGTTATGCCGAGAAGTAATCAACAATATTAGATACGCTAGCCATTCTTGCTCAAAATTTACAAGATCTTCAGACACTACTAAATCTAGTCAGTGAAGCAAGTTATCGGAGAGGCCTTAAAATCGACATTTCAAAAACAAACTGGATGGCAGTTGGAAATATTAATATAGATCAAGGTCAGCTTTCTCTTGATGGAGAGGAGTTAGAACGGGTAAATCATTTCAAGTACGTTGGCAGCTGGTTAAATGTAAATTGTGACTCTGATGAAGACATAATAACTAGGATCGAAATATCACGGAAAGCTTTTATGACCTGGAAACCAATTTTATGTAACAGAAACCTGTCGATGAATATTCGAAAGAAGGTGCTGAAATGTTATGTGTGGTCTATCCTATTGTATGGTTGTGAGACATGGACGTTAAAAATCACAATGCTAAACAAAATAGAAGCATTCGGATTGTGGTGCTATCGACGAATTATAAAGATATCGTGGGTTTCGCACACTTTTGCAATATACAAAAATCTCACACATTCGTTAAAGTATTGAAAAGATCATAACACATTCGTTAAAGAAAAGCGTGGCGCGCGTCTTCATCGAATAAACGGTTTTCGCCCCACGCTTTTCTTTAACGAATGTGATGATTTTTTCAATTTTTTAACGAATGTGTGAGATTTTTGTATACCTATTCAATATGTCTAACAGTTTTTTCGAATAATCCTTCGAGTTTGAATTTTTTTTATTTTTTACATTTTAGATGATTTTTTTATAATATTTTTAATTTTAGTCACTCGTAACTAAAAAGCGTTTTTTAATATGTAGTTATTTATGATATAAGTGTTAAAAGTACACGTTTAAGGCACGCATGTGAAAGTTTGCAAAATGAGCGACAGCGAGTTCTGCAATTCACATGAGTGCCTTAAAAATGTACTTTTTAACACGCATATCATACAATATTATTTCTATAAACGTAATTACAGGACAATATCTACAAAAACTTTTACTTTAACTTGACTGACATTCCATTTTTATATTTTTTTGACATTACATCAAAATTGCATATATAGTCAATACGAACTGCAGTGCCTTAAAAATTTTTTAAAGCACTAGTGCCTTAAAGTAGCATTTTTAACGCTCGTATGGAGTGCTAAAATTGCATTTTTAACACGGTTGTAGAAATAGTACATTGTTTACCGGGTAGGAAAAGCTTAACATTCCTGGACGACTGTGAAGATTGCTAAGTCGAGGCGCAAGCCACACTGTAGCAACACAGAGTCCAGGAATGTGGCTTTTCCTACGAGGTAAACATACTATTTTTCCGCAAATCGTTTAAAATTCGACAGATATTGATTGATTTAAAAAAAAACGCGATAATTTTATTCCCAAATAAATGGTGCTTTGAAATTCCTAATAAAATTACTTGGGTTACTATGGAAACGTATTGAGGTTGGATTGTCAAACTTGACGCTTATAAATTTAATTGCTGGTGTTCTCGAAAGTAAAATGATAAGTGATGATGAAATTTCCATTCCTGGGACTCCTCCAGAGCTGGTTGAGGCAGTGAATACTGCTTCATTAGAATTATTGCCAAAGAAATCAAGAGAAAAGTACGAAAATGCATACAGACGTTTTATGGATTATCGCATGAGTAAAAATACGAGTTCTTTCTCAGAAAATGTTGTAATGGCATACTTCCTAGACCTTTGTTTAAAGATGAAATCTTCAACATTATGGGCCAATTATTCAATGCTAAAGTCAACCCTTGCACTTAAACACAATGTAGATATATCTACATACTCAAAACTTCGTTCTTTATTGAAACGGCAAGCTCAAGGTTATAGGGCAAAGAAATCTAAGATTTTAACGAAGGAAGAAATTGAAAAATTTATCCAGGAAGCTCCAGATAAAGAAAATTTAATGATTAAGGTAATTTACAAGGTTTTAATAGCAATGTGTTTTCTATCATTTATGTAGAACACTAACAACTGTACGGAAATATCATTTCCTTACAGTAAGGAAATGACATTTCCTTACAGTAAGGAAGTCCTGACTTTTTCTTCAAGAAATTTTGACAGGAATGTCAAAATTTCCTGGCGATTTGCGGAAAAAAAATTTTTTTCATATTTTTTTTTCTTTTTATTGTCTGAATAATACATACATAAGTATATAGCTGCTGTAGCAACGTCCATCTTGAAGATATGGTTTTAGGGCAATTACTGATGGAACGTCAAAATGTTCGCTACGAAGTACGGAACAAGGTTTGGTTCGTTGCTTATTTCAAAAACCTATGAAACAACGTCACGAACTTCTGTTGATCGCTTCGACGTTCGCGACGAGGTTCGATATGGCACTTAGAACATGTCTGGGATTAACCTTAAGATATTTCTCATCAGCTACATGTAGATGTCAGATAAAATTAAATTATTAGAAGAATTTTTTACCAAGTAACAAAAGCCAACATTTTTTTTTAATTTAGTAATGTTTTTATTTTGAAAATAATTTCCAAAGTGGAAATTGAAACGTCAAATAAACTTATTTTAAAGTAAAATTGTGTTTTATTCCCAATTAATGTAGTAAATTGGTTTAATCATGACACTATTAAACTGGCTAAATATTCAACTGATAAACAAAAATTAATAATAATCAAGACTTAATTGTTTTTTAATAATGACAGATTAAGCAACTTGAATGCTTAAATTAGCACCTCGGTATAATGCGAGATAAATGGAAATTTATGAAATCGATACGATTGATAAACATATAATTCTCTGTATACACGAATAATTACTGTCATTAAAATATATAAAAAGCTTAAATAATTGATTACTGACATGCAAAAACTCACCTTATGCTGTGCATTTACTGTATTTGGTTAATTTCACAATAATATCTTGTTACTTTCATAATTTTGCGAATCTGTGTCGTTAAGACACGCATTCTGTTATTCAATTAAACAGTGTTTCCAAAACTTTCTTAGATTGGGGACCCCTTTGGACAAAAAAAATAATTGGTGACGCGTTGACTTATCAATAGTAATACCACTAGTGATTCAATTTTCGCGATAAGTCTGTCGAATTACTTCTAAACGAAACTGAGTTGCTTGAAAACACCACGAGTCCGTAGGACGAGTGGTGTTTTCTTTAAGCAACTCAGTTGAGTTTAGAAATAAAAGACAGACTTATAAGGTAAATTAAATCACGAGTGGTATTTTATTAGACTATTTCACGAACAAAGTGATAGGTCAAAAATTCAGTAGAATGAGAGGAAGGAATTTAATAATAATACATTTGATCTAGGTAACCCAAATCTACCCATTTTTTGAATAATTCACAATTAGTCATAATCATGAAATATTTATTATAACTATAAATAATTTGTTATAATTACTTTTACCTATAACAATAAATAATTGAAGGCCCAGTCTTTTAGAATGAATGCTAGTCTTTCGTTGTTATTTTCTGCATCTAATTTGTAGTTGCGATTCACATAGAACATCATAAATTGTCTCCATATATGTATAAGATTTAGATTTTCTTGTGTTACTCGGTATATTTTCTTCAATGTTTTGGTTTATAACTTCGTTTGAAGTACCACTGAAACGACTCATTTTGACGTATCATCATCATCATAGTCATTAACATCTTAGTAGATGTGTTGTGGTTCATAATTGGGCTTCATCAGCTCGGACAGTTTGATTGATAATATTTCTCCACTGGTCGCGGTCATCAGTTACATGTATTGGCTCAGTATACTGTTTGTTGAGAAGCTTTTTAGTAATGTCCGCCCATCGCTGTGAAGATCTTCCGCGTTGGCGTTGAGTCTGAGGCCTTCCTTGGACCACCAACCGCTCCATTTTGTGATCACTTCGATGGATATGACCAAAGAACTTTAAAATTCTAGAGTAAACGGTACTGGAGAGTCGCTGATCCGGTTTAATTTCATCCAGAACCGAGATATTTGTACGGCGAGCCGTCCATGGAATTCGAAGCAGGCGTCTCCATGTCCACATTTCAAATACGTCGTCTATCTGATTCTTTGACTGTCCATGTCTCGCATGCATAGTAAAATATGGAAAAGACCAGAGTTGAAACGAGTCTCTTTTTGTTTGTCATAGTAATGTGCCGATCACGCCAGACCCCGTTTAGTTCACTCATTGAACAACTCAACACAACTGCCTGTGTTGTTAACTAGAGCTCCAAGATATATCATAGATGAGACTACCTCGCATCCCGCAATAGTTTGGGTTTCAGGAAACTGTTGTTGGCGATCAATAACCATGATTTTGGTTTTGTTGTAGTTAACCATGAGTCCAAATTTAGCACTTTCTACCTCGAGTTTTTTTAATAATTCAATAATTTCTTCTGGAGTAGAGGCTAGAAGTGTAGTGTCGTCTGCGAAACGCAAGTTAGATATCTTAACACCACCTAGGTTTACTCCTCCCTCCGAACCATCCAAGACTCTGCGCATTATGAACTCCGAATAGATGTTAAATAATAAGGGAGATAAAACGCATACAGCGTATACAGCTACAATAATTTTTTTGGCAAACGCCAAACTTTGCTTTGCGATCGGTATCCATGGTTACGTCGTTGAAAACACGAAGCTGATAGACCAATCAGAATTGAAAGACAGTTGGTGTTTTCGCGATAACACAAGCTGTCTTTGGTTTGTTATTGGTCAGATTATGTGAAAATTTTAAGATGAGTGAAATAGTCTTACCCAGTGCATTCGCCATTTAATAAAATTACCAAATTAAGCGGAAGATCCAATACGTCGCGAATCGTCAAGATTTGTTTCATTATTTGTTTAAAGGAGACAGTGGCGCACCCAGGGGGGTTTGGGGGTTAGTAGGAAAATGTAACTTATCTTTCACATACAAAACGAAAATATTTCGGTGCCCATGCCAAACCCCCCTTCCACCCCAGAGGAGGAAAATTCTGGGTACGCCACTGAATGGAGACGCATTCACGTTTAATCAAGAAAAGGCGCTACATTAGTGTCTAGATTTTTCTGGAATTGTACATTTGACTTTGTAGAAAGGTGAAAACGTGATTAAACAACTAATGTTGCATTGTCCTGGTCTAGTCAAATGTTGCATGTTATTTATATGTAGTTCGGGCTGATTATCGGAGAATAGGCCATTTTTGGGAAAAGTTATTTACCAGCAATTTTATTGCTGGAATAGAAGCTTATGATTATACAGTGCTAGTCAAAAGTCCGTACCCCCCCTCTTATCTTTTGAACGGTTATACCTACAATAGTGAAATTTGGAGGGAGGAAACAAACGGACGTAAGCTCCTTAACTAGTCATGACAGGTGACATAATAGTGACAGATGACGTTACACAACCACTGTGACCGATAATTTTAAATGGGACCTTATGGCAAGTGATACCTTGTTTGAAAGGTATTCAAAATACCTATTCAGTCATACTAATTTTTTTGAGTTTAAGTTGATTTTGATTTTGGTGAATAAATTAAATAAATATAATATTGTAGTTTCGCATTTAATTAATAAAAATTCAAATGTCCGCCTATGGTTTTTTTGTCAAAAAAGTTGACGTTTTTCAATTCTCTAGTAGTTTTTACGACAACATCAACCCTTTTGACAAGTAATCATAGGCGGAATTTAGAATTTTTATTAATTAAATGCGAAACTACAATTTTATAGTATTTCATTTATTCATCAAAATTAGATTAAACTCAAACAAAATTAGTATATCTGAATAGGTATTTTCAATACCTTTCAAATGATCTGCCACTTGTCATAAGGTCCCATTTAAAATTATCTGTCACAGTGGCGCTGTAAAGTCATCTGTCACTATTACGTCACCTGTCATAACTAGTTAAGAAGCTTGCGTCCGTTTATTTCCTCCCTCCAAATTTCACTATTATATGTATAATCGTTCAAAAGATACGAGGGGGGGTACGGACTTTTGACTAGCACTGTATATATTAATAATATAGGTATGCAAAGTCCGCAGATAGTGTGCTACTTTTTTTATAAACAAAATGGCCCCTGAAAATCGTGTTTTTTTTCAATTATTGCTCTATAACTCCGAAGATTTTAATTTTACAGCAAATACACTCAAATAAAAATTCACCGAAATTAAATTCTGCATAGAGATATGTTTTTTCCGATCTGCTCCGACGAAAATTTTCCTCGGAAAATCCGGGGTTTCCCAACAAAATCTTTAATTTTCAAATAAAGTTTTAGATAAGTAATTATCTACCAATAATTAAATCGGTCCAGTAAGCTGGGGCTCAGTCGATCGACAAGTTTAGTGGATTTGCGATTTGCGGTCGCTGGTTCGAGCCTCAGCTAGGTCATGAAATTTATAAAAAGGCCAACGCCGTAGTATAAAACTCAATAGAGTCTACGGCTTGGTCTGGAATAAACTGGCGTCTGATCGGCCTATGGTGGAGCGGTACGGGAAGGGATAAGGGCTTCCGGCTTGGTGATACTCCTCCATAGATCCCTACCGAAGGGCGTTGACGCCTAAGAACGGTGTATACATACATAATTAAATAATTTGGTGACTTAAAAGCCTTCCTGGTTTGAATTATAGTTCCAGAAGTTGGTGAAAATTGAACGAATATTTTAGCAACAATTCAATTGTTAATTAATAATTTAAGGTCGCAATAATACCCAAAATAATTAAGATACACTAATCAAACTTTGAAATCTTATAAAGATGAGATGCCTATTTAACATTTTGTCGACAAAATATAAATTTTTTATTTTTTTGCATAATCCTTAAATGTTAAAAAAAATGGTTATAAACAAATTAACGTTTATCAGAAAGTTTTTATTATATTCTAATTTTAAAAAATAGTTAAAATGCGTATTTCAAATATCTTGAAAATGAATGTTTTAAAACTTTTTTACAACCATTTGCAAAAAAGTTATGAAACAGCAAAATAAACATACGATTACTGCGTTGTTTATAATTTTTTTTAATTCTTTCAAAGCGTAAAAGTGAGTTTAAAGTACAAGCTAATTACTTACAAGAAATGGTGAATATTAGTTTAATGGTTATATTTTAATTAAAGATTATAAATATTTTTCTTTGTAATTTACATGCGCGAAAGTAGACTAATACAGTACCGTAACTAGGTATTATGTATTATACCCGTCCACATACACAACTCGCGCGAGATTAAAGCGTGTCAGTCGCTTGGAGTGAACATCTCTGGCTCTGTATCAAGCCTACTTTCGCGCTAAAAATTACAAAAAAAAAGTATTTTTAATCTTTGATTAAAATAGAACCATTGAACTAATATTTGATATTCTTTGTGAGTAATTAGATTGTACCACAAACTCACTTCTAAGCTTTGAAACAATTAAAACAAATTATAAACAACGGAGCAATCGTATATTTACTTTGCTGTTTCATAACTTTTTTGCATATATGGTTTTGCAATTTTTTTTTGAAGCATTCATTTTCAAGACCTTTGAAATATGCATTTTGAGTATTTTTTAAAATTAGAATATAATAAACAATTTCTGAGAAATGTTAATTTGTTTATAACTATTTTTTTAAACATTTAAAAATTATGCAAAAAAATAAAAAATTTATTTTCTTATAAAATATAAAAATTTTCTTTCTTTGCAATTCGGGAAGGCCCAAGCTATGGTAAATGGTTAAAGCGGAGAGAAGAGGATATGGGTTTACTGATGAGGGGAGAAAGATCTCCGAAACCGTTATAGACTCTTCCTGCACTCTCCGCTTTAACCAGTGTATTATGCAGCTGCTGCATTTTCGTTTTGCAAAGAAATTGAGAATGTTTATACATTTTTAAAAAATTTATATTTTGTCGACAAAATATTAAATAGGCATCACATCTTTATAATCTTTCTAAGTTTGATCAATGTCTCATGATTATTTTGGTTTTTATTGCGACTGTAAATTGTTAATTAACAATTGAATTGTTGCTAAAATATTCGTTTAATTTTCACCGGCTTCTGCAGTTATAATCTATACCAAGAAAGCTTTTATTTTACCAAGTTATTTAATTATTGATAAATAATTACTTGCCCAAAAAATTTATTTGAAAATTCAAGATTTTGTTGGGAAAACCCACATTTTCCGAGGAAAATTTTCGTCGGAGCAAATCGGAAAAAACATGCCAATTTTTATTTGGGTGTTTTTGGTGTAAAGTTAAAATCTTCGGAGTTATAGACCAATAATTGAAAAAAACACGATTTGGGGGCGCCATTTTGTTAATAAAAAAAGTAGCACACTATCTGCGGACTTTGCATACCTATATTATTAATATATAGGATCATAATATTCGATTCCAGCAATAAAATTGCTGGTAAATAACCTTTCTTTGTACTTTACTAATTAGACCAGCGTATTATAACTATTTTTTTTCAAAATTTAATAATTATGCAAAAAAACGAAAAATTTATATTTTGTAGATAAAATATTAAATAAGCATCTAATCTTTATAATCTTTATAAGTTTGATCAATGTATCATGATTATTTTGGTTATTATTGCGATCGTAAATTGTTAATTAACAATTGAATTGTTGGTAAAATATTCGTTTAATTTTCACCGGCTTCTGGAATTACAATCTATATCAAGAAATCTTTGATGTCACTAAGTTATTTAATTATTGATTAATATTTACTTACCTAAAACTTTATTTGAAAATTAGAGTTTTTGTGGGGGAAACCCGCATTTTCCGAGGAAAATTTTCGTCGGAGCAAATCTGGAAAAACATATCTCTATGCAGAATTTAATTGCGGTGAATTTTTATTTTAGTGTTTTTGTTGTAATGTAAAAATCTTTCGAGTTATAGAGCAATAATTGAAAAAAATACGATTTGTCGGCGCCATTTTGTTTATAAAAAAAGTAGCACACTATCTGCGGACTTTGCATACCTATATTATTAATATATATATATATATATATATATATATATATATAAATCCAATTTTATATATATATATATATATATATATATATATATATATATATATATATATATATCTTCATATCAAGGCGAGATCCGTTTGTATCATAAGCTATACAAGATGAGATCCGTTTTGCAAGGAGAGATCCGATTTTGGATCTCACCTTGTATTCACGTGTATATAGTGACATCTCGATGTAACAATGGTTGGGGTACAAGGAAATCGATTTTTGTCTGGACCTCATTTTGCACCCCATTTGGTGAATTTTATATTGCAGTGGTTCCACTAAATCCGCTGTAGAGGGCAGCGCGTGCGATCTGTTGTGTATATGCTAAATATATATTTTGCAGACAACCCGAGATCCGGTAAATTTGGAAACATCGCAAATGAATTTCACGGTCAGCTCTCTCACTCGGCTTATGTCTAGCTTGAATAAGAATATTTACATTATTTAAGGGCTCTGTCCAGAAAGGCGATTGTCCAATATCTCGAGAACTAGACGTCATGAAAAAACTTTGGAATGCTTTTTTAATGGTTTTTCAAAATCTATATACTTATGCAATAGCAGGGTTCTTATTCTGCCTGCGAAAGCGGTGGGTGTAGCAACTTTGAATTTTCAACTGAAACCCTTTATTTTTAATTAAATAGTTGAAATTTAGAATTAAAAATACACAACTTTTGTTTGAATCGATAATAGCTTCTTTAATTCAGTCGGAAGAGCTTCAAAATAGTCGTTTTGATGACATTTTTAGGGTTTAGGAGTACCTCAGGTAGTTAGCTTAAAACGTAAGAAATAAATTTGAACAGTAACGGATTAAGCCAATACAGAGCCTATCGCAAATGTATACTTTTCATTAATGTTTATTGATAAACAAAGCTCCAATTATATTTTACTTCAACTCATTTTAAGGCTATTTCAATAAACCAATCGGTTCTTTTTTCAGTTTTTTGGTAAAATATTGTAACTTATAGACGAAAATTCTTAAAATCGGCCATTTTTCATTTAAATTGTCAATAAATAATTAAATTGGTCAGATTTACATAAATTTTGTTATTCCGTCCATATAGAAACTAAAACAATTGTTACGCAGTTACAGTGAGAGTCATAAAAACCGTGTATTTTTACACATTTCTTTGAGCTATTTCACGTAATATCGAGATATAAGTTGTATTTTTACATAAGTTATATTAACGTTAAACTGATTTAATTTATAGTTTTATAAGCAACAATTAAATATAGCGAAATTTATAAAACCTTGTTTAAATTGTTTTACATGCTCTATAATGCGGTTATCTTAAATTTTGTTTTGAATGTTTTTCTTCTTACTGGTAGACAAAAAATGGCAAAATGTGCACTTTTGACATCAAATTGTTGATAACCAACATAGTTACTACTCAAAATATTTAAAAAAACTAACCGTCGGTATATAGTATAGTATAGTTGATCCAAAAGATGGCATAACCCAGACATCCAAAGTGAAAGTTATCCTTTAACACCAAATTGTTCTATATGGTCCACACAATGTCCAGAAAAAAGTCACACCATTTTGAGCGTCGGCTTTGGGGGGGGGAGAGGGGGGAGAAATCGGTAAATTCGTAGTTTTTTCAGTTTTTTGCCAATATTTCTAAAACTATGCGGTTTAGCATAAACAACATTCTATACAAAATTGTTCTACATTAAATTTGAAATAAAAAAGGCCCTATGCATAATCTCTCTAAAATGAATGGTTCCAAAGTTACGGAGGTAGTAACTGGTCCAAAAAAAGACCTAACCCAAACATCCAAAGTAAAAGTTTTCCTCCAACACCAAAATGTTCTATATGATCCACATATTGTTCAGTAAAAAGGTACACCATTTTGAGCGTCCGGTTTGGGAGGGAGATGGGAGAGAAGCCGGTAAATTAGTAGTTTTTTCACGTTTTTCGTCAATATTTCTAAGACTATACTTTAGCGTAAACAATGGTATATACAAAAATGTTCTATATGAAATTTAAAACAAAAAATGTTGTATACTTATTTGTTATAAAATCAACGGTTCCAGAGTTAGGGAGGGTGAAAAGTCGAGGTTTTCGATACTTTTAATATTTTTTGGGCAATATTTATGATGTAACTTTACCAAAAACCCAGACATCCAAAGTGAAAGTTATCCTCCAGCACCAAATTGTTCTATATGGTTCACATAATGTTCAGAAAAAAGTCACACCATTTTGAGCGTCGGGTTTGGGGGGGAGAGGGGGGAGAAATCGGTGAATATAAAAAGTATCGAAAACCTCCACTTTTCACCCTCCGTAACTCTGAAACCGTTGATTTTATAACAATTATGTATACAACCTTTTTTGTTTTAAATTTTATGTAGAACATTTTTCTGTAGAACATTCCTTACGCTAAAGCATAGTTTTAGAAATATTGACGAAAAACGTAAAAAAATTACTAATTTACCGACTTCTCCCCCATCTCCCCCCCCCAAACCGGACGCTCAAAATGGTGTAACTTTTTACTGAACAATATGTGGACCATATAGAACAATTTTTTGTTGAAGGAAAACTTTTACTTTGGATGCCTGGGTTACGCCTTTTTTGGACCAATTATACTATATTATCTCCGTAACTTTGGAACCGTTCATTTTAGAAGGGTTATGTATAGGGCCTTTTTTATTTCAAATTTAATGTAAAACAATTTTGTGTAGAGGGTTGTTCATGCTAAACAGCTTAGTTTTAGAAATATTGACCAAAAACGTAAAAAACTACGAATTTGCAGAATTCTCCCCCCTCTCCCCCCCAAACCCGATGCTCAAAATGGTGTGACTTTTTTCTGAACATTATGTGGGCCATATAGAACAATTTGGTGTTGGAGGATAACTTTCACTTTGGATGTCTGGGTTTGGGTCTAACTATATCATACTAATAACAGGTGGCCTGGCAACCAGATGCAGAACAGTACCATACATGTTTTCCACTTTTTAGAACTTTCTTTAAGTGAAATTTAAAATCATTTACCACCAATAACTTACACCCATGTTTACTCATTACGAAATCTGTTACAAGAGTTTCAGCGATTTCAGCCATTTTTTCAAAATTTATTTGGATTTTCTCTAGTAATCCTTCCAAAAGACAATACATAAATGATAAGTACCTTTTACACCACCTTCAAGGAGGGTAATTTATACAGGTACATACCTGGAATTATTATATGGACCGTTCACTCTTGTTAGAGTATAGTTCGCTCAAATATGAGCTCTTTTCATCCATTTCACGCGGTAAATTAGTCCGCTTTTCCTTTAGGTCGTAGTTCATAGGTTATGATGTTTTTTTGCCTTCTCTACTATCTTCTTCCACTCTCTCCGGTCCTGAATCTTTTCTCTCCAGTTTGCAATTTCCATCTTTGATATATCGTCTAGCAGTTGATCTTCCCATCTTATTTTTGGTCTTACTCTTGGTCTATTTTTTACTGGTTTCCAGTTCATTATCTTCCTGATCAGATCTTCTATCCCTCTTCTTTGTGTGTGCCCAAACCATCTGAGCCTTTGTGCTTTAATGAATTTTACTATATCTTCTCCTTTATTTATATTTATTATTTCATGGTTCATCAGCTTTCTATATTCCCCTGTTTCTGTCTTTACTGGGCCATGTATTTTTCTCATAATTTTTCTCTCAATTATTCTTAACTTTTCTTCGTCTTTTTTCGTAAGGCACATTACTTCTGCTCCATAGGCTATCACTGATCTGATTGCTGCTGTGTATATTTTTGATTTTGTTTTTTTGCTCAAGTTTTTGTCCTTGAGTAGTCGGTGATATTTCCAATATACTCTATTACCTGCTTTAATTCTTTAGTTTATCTCTATACTCCTTCCGTTTTTGCCGTCCACCATCACCCCCAGGTATTTGAAGCAGTCTACTCTCTATAATGTATTTTCACCTATCTTTATTTCTGTTATTCTGTTGACATTGTCTCGTGTGCTTATAAGATATTTTGTTTTATTCGGATTATAAATCCTCTCGTCTTTGTTTCTCTTACCAGGGTTAAAAGTGCCTCTTCTAGTCTTTTTTTATCTCGTGCTACCAGTCCCAGGTCATCTGCATATTCTATGATCTGTGTTGAGCTTTGAATAATTGTTTTTTTCAGCCCTGTGTCCCTAATTACTCCTTCTAGAGCGATATTAAATAGTGTCGTTGACAGACTGTCTCCTTGTCTTACTTCAAGTTCTAATTTGATGTCATTTGTATCGCCCTCATTTGTTTTAACTTTTGCTGTTGAGTCTTTTATTGTCATTCTAGTTAGTCTTATTAATTTTGCCGGTATCTCCATTTTTTTCATTTCTTTTAATAATTGTTGTATGTATATGCTGTCGAAGGCCTGTTGGAAGTCGATGAATAGTATGTGTAATTCTATGTCATGTTCATAGCTTTTTTCAATTGTTTGTGTCAGTACGTGTATTGCATCTATTGTTGATCTTCCTTTTCTAAAACCCTGTTAATATGGTCCTATAATTTTTTCTGTGTATTGATTTAGTCGGTTTCTTAAATTGTGGTCAATATCTTATACGTTGTATTTAGTAGCATAATTGGTTTGTAGTTGCAGCACTTAGTTGGATCACCTTTCTTAAAGATTGGTGCGATGTGTCCGTTTTTCCATTCTATGGGCATGCTTTCGTCCTTCCAAATTGTAACCATTAACTTCTGCATTCGCTTCGTGAGCTCCTCTTCTCCGTTGATGATCAGTTCGTTGTTGATTTCATCTGGCCCTGGCGGGGGAAACATAAGCTTTAGAGGCTTAGGCTTAAGATTGGGAAAAACATTTCACGGACCTATACAAAAACGACAACAAGGCATATTCAGAGGATGAGGATATAAGAGATAACAGAGATGAAGAGGAAGGCGCACCTACTTATCAGGAATTCATGGAGGTATTAAAACAACAAAAAGTAAACAAAACGCCATTTTGTTTACTTTTAGTTGTTTTAATACCTCCATGAATTCCTGATAAGTAGGTGCGCCTTCCTATTCATCTCTGTTATCTCTTATATCCTCATCCTCTGAATATGCCTTATTGTCGTTTTTGTATAGGTCCGTGAAATGTTTTTCCCAATCTTTTTTGTTTATTTTTGTGGCAGATTTTTTAGTACTGTATTGTTGTTTTATCTATTCGAACAATTTCTTGTTGTCTTTATTATTCGTTTCTAATTCTTGCACTTGTTCAGAGATCCATGTGTTCTTCTTTCTTCTGTAGAGTTTCAATGCTTTTTTTTTTCTTTTCTATATTAATCCAGTTGTTCCTGTTCGGCACTTTGTAGCCATTTGTTTCTTGCGAGGTGCTTCAGTTGACTTTTTTGGTGACATTCCTCATCAAACCATTCTTTCGATTCTTTGTTTTATTTTGGAATCCTATTATTTGTTCTGCTGTCTCTATTATGCTGTTCTTTATGTTTTTCCATTCTCCTTCTATTTCTATGTGCTCGTACTGACCCAATCTCTGTTCCAGTTGTTCTGTATATTGTTGCTTTGTTTCTTGCGTTTTCAGATTGGCTATATTCCATTTCCTCCTTTTTCCTTCCTTATGATTATTTGCTTTGATTATTTTCATCTTAAGTTTTGCTGTCAACAATATGTGGTCAGTGCCTCCATTTGCCCCTCTGTATGACCTTACGTCTTGTACTGTTTGTGTCCACTTTTTCGAAATTAAAGTATGATCTATTTGGTTTCCATCCATTCTTCCTGGTATCATCCATTTTATTTTGTGTTCTTTTTTATGTTTATGCCCAGTACTAACTATATATATATGTCTGTTGCTGCTGCTAGGTTTAAGATTTCTCCTCCATTATCATTCGTAGTTTCACGAATGGTTTCTTTGGCAGCTACATTACGATTATAGTGCTCCTTTCCGATCTTTGCATTGAAATCACCCAATATTATTAATATGTCATTCCTCGGAATATGTTCACAGGTTTCTTCCAGGATGTCGTAGCATTCTGCCTTATCTTCTTGGTTTGCTTCTTCGGTGGGTGCATAGAAATTGACTATCGAGATGTTGGCTTGTTTATTTTCTTATGTAAGGTATCCTTTCATTAACTGCTTTGAATTGTATCACTTTTTCCCTCATTTTTTTGTTCACCATAAATGCCATACCATTCGTTCCCTGTTTGTTTTTTCCCGAATAATACATGCTATCGTTTTTCTTCTCAATTTTACCTTCTTTCTTCCATCGTATTTCCTGTATGGCTAGGATTTCTAGTTGGTATTTTTTCGTTTTAAGAGCTATTTCTTGCATCTTACCTACTGTCAGCATGGTTCTAATATTCCAAGATCCCATTCTAATGGGTTTTGTTCTTTTCTTCTTATCGAGATTTTTTCTTTATTTTGTGTGCGTTATTTTGTTTTCGTTAACCGTTTGCATTGCCGAGCCTTTTTTTGCCATATCAATATCATATTTCAGCCGCTGTTCTTCGTTTATTAGTTTTTTGAATTTTCTATCAGCTGTTCTCGCTCTTCGTCCCATATCCAGATTTTGCCATTCACTATTAATTTCTTGTAGCCGATTTTCGTTTGCTTACCTTTGCTTCTTTCGTCCTTTGCTATTTTAGTTATTTCCTTTTGTATTTCTTTTTGTTTTCGATGTCCAATCGTTGTTTATATAGACACGATCTTTATGCTGTTTTAGTTTACGTTGCTTGTTTAGGATTTCCATTTTATCCGTGAGGGTTTCTGTTTCTATTGCGCATACTGTTTCTCCTATTTTTGTTACACTTCTTAGTTTTATTTGTGTTTGCAACTCTTGGGCTATGAAATTTTCTATTTCTTCTTTTAATTTCTTATAATCATTTGTTTCTACTTTCAACCCAGTTACGATCAAGCTTTTCATTTTGCTAAATTTCTCCAGCTGCTCCATTCTTTCATGTAGCTGTTTTACTTCTTTTTTTAGTTTTTGATTCTCTGCTTTTACATCCATGAACTCTTTATTGGTTTGTTGTTGTTCTTTCTTTATTTGTTTTATTTTATGAAGCATTTCATCGTTTTTATTCATTAGCTCTTTCATCATTGTAATCATAACATTTTCCATGTCTTCCTTGTTTTCGTTGCCTGCTTTGCTTGGTGACCGTTTTGTAATTTTACTTCTATTAAAACAATCATCCAAGTTTTCTCTTTTGCGTTTCGTTTCGTCGTCGGTTTCACTTCCTGTGCCATTTTTTACATTTTCTAGGAGTGCAGCGCTAAATACCTGGAATACCGATATTAGATTATCAACAATACTTAAAAAATGAAAGTTACCAATTCACCGGTAGTTAATAGGTTATCTAAAAATTACCTGCGCACCAGAGTTGCCAGTTGGCCTGTAATTAGGATGGGGGATTAAAATAGATACGAATTCACCGGGACCCGGAAATATGCACACCCTGATATTCTAGTTACGTAAGCTCGTCCGATTGGCGCATGACGTCAGCAACAGAGTAAAGCATAATCCCGTCTATGCGTTCGTAATACGAACGCGAATGAAATTTGAGAATAGTACAAATGAATGAATTATGACTAAAAGAAACTAAGTGATTTGTATAGTTTAGAGGAAAATTATTAAACTATTTACTTTTATTTAAATTGATTTTCAGTTATTTGTAAAGTTCCCAGTTTCTTGATTATATTGGTATCCGGAAAATAAAAATATTCATATAATCGATATCTAATAAAATTATTATATTTCGTTAGTTGGCAAACATTGATTAGTGGCCTACACATTAGTAAATATAATTTTTACCAAGGGGAAGAAAAGCCCCAAAATAAAACCATAAATTTAATGGATTGATAAAAAAACAAAATTTTTTACTTTTTAAATAATGTATTTCATCAGATTTAAGTAAGAGGCTTGGAAAAGACAAAAATAAGTTTTACAGTTTTCATGCCATGCACTTTATTCAAATTTTGTGCATGTGAAATAGACGTACATACAGCAACTATGTAGCAGTTTTCATAATTTTTCTTTTACGCAATGTCAGATTGTTAAGAGACTTATTTAATTCTTTAATTCGGAAGTACATCCGAGACCTAACAAATAACTTGTTCGCTTTGTTAGAACAGTCTACAGTTACACTTTTGGACATAAGCTTTTCTAAATAATTTTTAGTTACCAAAATGGAATCACCATTCATGTGGAAGGAAAAACTGTCTCCAGTTACTTAATATATGACAAGAGAGTGTTTGATGGTTTACATAAACCACACTTATTCAAATGATCAACCCACGTGTACGTTGAAACATCTTCGGATTGAATACTGGAGTCCTTCAATTTATGGCAGATATAACCAGCCAAATTCTCCAAACCATCATACTCGAGGTCACTAATGTTTTTTCATTCTGACTCTCATTGAAAACTTGAAAATCCACAACTGCTTCGTTGTTAGAATCCAGCCTTTGGATCAATTGTCCAGAAATTGGTAAATCTGGGATGTCGTCTGTTTAAACGTTCGAAAGTTCGTTCGGTTGTCTTTCCTACCCGTATATAACTTTTATAAAATATAATCAAGCTTTTTGTAAAACATTAAAAAAATTTTTATGGGTTTTTCCCCGAAAAGAGCTTCATTTTTTGGTACTATGTATCACGTTAAAATATTTGATTTGGAATTTGAAGGATAAGATCGTCTTTTTTATGAGCTACAAATTTACTTTTACTGGTTCTATAGAGTAAGAATATACCATTTTTTCGTTTTTTTATATGCTACATTTTTTCCAAGAATATTTTTTCGATAAAATACATACTTTTTGAGTATTTGCGAAAAACCGCAGAAAAACGTGTTTTTTTTTGTTGAAAAGTAAACATTTTTAGTCGCAAGTGACTCTAGTACCTACTACTGAATTAACCTAGTACGTAAGTTAAAAAAACTCTATAGAACAAAAGTTGCTTAAAGTTAGTCAGATCTGTTTCCGGACTTATTATGAACGTATATTTTTTCACCCTACAAGTAAAAGCAATCAACGGCACAATTTCAGCTTTGAAGTGGGGGATGGGTAAAACCTAAATCCAATTTTTCATGCAATTAAGAGTTGACCCTGAAAATTATGTGCGTTTCTTTTTATCTTTTAAATCATTTTACTTAAAATCATTTTTTAACTATCAAATAATAATTACACATTGAGGTATTTTATTTTTTAAATTTTAATAATAATTATAAAATTTTTTATTTTTTGTAATGTATTTTTAAAACAAGCAATCATTTAAATAATTATTTTGTAACAATTTGTATTCTTTAAGAATATAATAATTACATTTTGGTTTCGTAGTAAGTGTTTTTTAAGAATATTAATGTATAGCTTTAAAATATTGTATTGCAAATAATTATCATTATTAAATGGTTATTATTTGTGAAGTATTCTTTTTCTTTTTTCACACCCTTATGTATGTAACAAAACTAAGGGTCTTTCTGAAAGGTAAATCTAAATAGTTATAGTTAAAGTGGGTAGTAGGTATGGTTGAAACAATAAATTCAAAATATTTAAAGAAAACCACGGTAGACGTTAAAGACACAAAAGAAGCGATACCTAAAAGTTACATAAAGAATTCGAGACAACGCTATCTGTATATCGTGGGAAATATACAATACAACACGAGCTCCAATCGCTCGACTAATACTCTTTAGAGCTGGCATCAGTGTGTGATCTCGCGTTGACCGGTAAATATCTAAAATTTCGTATATAAGTCCTCCTCTTTACTTTTCAGCTACGGATCTCGTTTCGCTGTAAATTTATCAGAAAAATTTAAGTACAAAAATCTTTTCCCCTCTAAGTGTGCCATGATTAATATGTTAATTATAAAGATAGTTATGAACAATATACTCCAGTAATTAATTTCCTATTGGTGGATCTCGGGTTGTCCTCGATTTAGTCGGATCTCGCCTTGATATGAAGACGTATATATATATATATATATATATATAGTTTGAGTTTAATTCTTGAACCTTGATATATTTTTTTACCAATGTTTCTTGGGTTTAGGTTCATAAAAAAAGCTTGTCTATGATGTTATGACCATATTTATTGATATATTATCCGACGTTTCGGCAGGAAATCCATGCCTTTTTCAAGGATTGACTAAAACAACATTTATTGAAAGCTACAATACAATTTAAAAGAAAATCGACTTACCATGCAATCGTAAATTTAGTTTTGAAACAAGTACACAAATAGACGTCACAATTAAAACAATGTTAAAATGTTAAAGCATAGGAACGGACCCACTAAGTCATTGCGTTAAGAGAGTAATGAACTGTGTCAAAAATTATTATGGTGTTTATTGATGTTTGATTTTATGTTAAGTCAAAATAGTTGTCTTCGTCTCATAGGCGTGCTGAAATATTATATAGTTAATTTTAGATTAAGTTGAAATATACCCTATTAAGGTTTTTGACATCCCGTTTATCATTGACAGCTTTGTTATTTTTTTTAATTTCTATGGACTCTAGCAGTTCCCTCTTCTTTTTGTTGGGTTCACTTTTTAGGATTTTAGTTTTATCGAAATCAAATTTGTGTTTCTTTTCGTTTTCATGTTTTGTGAGGGCTGTAGTGTTATTTTTGTCATATTTGTGAGACCGAATTCTAGAGTTTAGTAGCTGGCTGGTTTGTCCGATATATACCCCATCGCAATTTGAACAAGGAATTTCATATACAACATGTGATTTTTTTGATTGCGGGGTTTTAGTTTTAAGTTTAGTAAAATTCCTTTTCAAGAGATTATATCCTTTGTGAGCAACTGTAATGTTATGCTTGGCTAGGAGATTCGAAAGTTGTTCAGATAACCCTTGTATGTAAGGCAAAGACATATATTTCTTCTTTTCCTTATTATTTTTGTTGTTGTTTTTGTTGTTGTAAAATGTATGTAGTCGTGACTTGAAGGTGTTTTCAATGAGGTGATGTGGGTATGAATTAAGTGTTAGTGCTGTTTTTGCTTTTTTTATAGCATGAGGTCTATTGATGGGATCAGACAATCTGATGGCTCTGTCGGCTAGGCCAATAACTACTGATTTCTTCTGGGACAACGGGTGATGAGAGTTGAAGTTTAGGTATCTTGACGACCAGGTTTTTTTGGTGTACCATGAAGTAGTTATGATGCTGTTGTCTCGATGTAAGGTCAGGTCCAGAAAATTGATTTGACAATTTTTTTCAACTTCTAACGTGAATTTGAGTTTTTGGTGGAAGTTATTGAACTCATTTAGCAAAACATTCATTTTGTCCTCTGGTGCTGCACTTAAACAGTCATCTATGTATCGATAGAAAAAAGGAATATTGAAATCTATTTTATTCAAAACAATTTCCTCTAGGTGCTCTAGAACTAATTGGGCTATGGCGCTAGATATGCTAGCACCCATAGCGCATCCATCTGTTTGTTGGAAAATTTTGTTTTTATATATAAAATATGTTGATTTTAATGTTGTTTCGACTGCTGAAACAAATTCTTCTAGAGGGATGTCTGTAAATACTTTTATTTCATTCCACTTTTTTCTAATGATGTCTTTCGCTAAATCTATGGGAATATTGGTGTATAAAGATACAACATCGAGAGACACTAATTTATACGTTGTAGGTAAATGTATATTTTTGAGTTTAGATTTCAGGTCCTCAGCGTCTTTTAAATAGTGCGGATTTTTGTTAATTACGTTAGAAATAATGTTCTTCAAATATTTAGAAAGGTTTTCAAAAGGAGACTGAATACATGAGACAATAGGACGCAGAGGCATACCTTCTTTATGTGTTTTGGGTAGACCATATATTTTTGGAGCTACAGCATTATGTATCTTGAGAGATTTTGCGGTGTTTGGTGAGATGTAACACATTTTTTCCCATCTATCAACTAATTCGTTATTTCTTTTTTGGAAGATGTTCGTAGGGTCATTTTTCATTTCACGGTATGTTGTTTTATCATTTAACAGAGAATCCATTTTACTGTCATAGTCGTTGGATTCCATAATGACAGTTTTGTTTGTTTTATCAGGCTTCAGAACAATTAAATTTGGGTTCTCATTTAGAAAGGCTTTGGTTTTTTTAATTTTCTTATGCAATGTTTTGTCTTCAAATGAGAATTTGTTTTTGTTTTTAAAATTAGTCAAAATATTGCAACATTTTGTTCTGATATCATCCTGTACATTGCTACTTAAATTAGAAATGGAACTCTCAATTGAACAGATAATTTCTGATGTTGGAATATCATTTTTATTACGGATAGGAACTGCAAAATTATCTCCTAAACTTAAAACCTCTTGTACGTCACTGGGAATATCTACATTTGTTAAATTTTCCAACCAAGTATCTTTCATTGTATTTTTATGGTTTTTATTATTTGATCTTAACAATAGCCTATTAATTTTTTGGATGTTTCTATCTCGTGTTTGACAAAAAATACGCTCATTATATTGTATGGATATTTCTTTAAATGTATTTAAAATATCAGCTGGTAATGAATCGATTAGTTTTGCTTCCAGTTTTTCTAGGTCCGAGTCTAAAGTTTTTAATGAAATAGTGGTATCCGCTATGATTAAATTCAATGTTTGTTTCACGAATAGATTAAAAACGTTACCAAATTTACGCGCAAGGTTTACAGAATTCAAATTAATATGTTCTATACGTAAATTTAAAAAATTTGGTATTAAGTTTTCTGTTTTACATCTTAGTAGAAAAATTCTTCGATTTCTTAGATTTGTCTGTTTAGCCATTAATTTATTGTAGAATTTCATTTGTTGGACGGTTGTCCTTCCAAAATTGGTTTCAATACCACGATAGAAAGGCATAATTTCACCCATGCCTGCATATATTGTTTGAGTTTAATTCTTGAACCTTGATATATTTTTTTACCAATGTTTCTTGGGTTTAGGTTCATAAAAAAAGCTTGTCTATGATGTTATGACCATATTTATTGATATATTATCCGACGTTTCGGCAGGAAATCCATGCCTTTTTCAAGGATTGACTAAAACAACATTTATTGAAAGCTACAATACAATTTAAAAGAAAATCGACTTACCATGCAATCGTAAATTTAGTTTTGAAACAAGTACACAAATAGACGTCACAATTAAAACAATGTTAAAATGTTAAAGCATAGGAACGGACCCACTAAGTCATTGCGTTAAGAGAGTAATGAACTGTGTCAAAAATTATTATGGTGTTTATTGATGTTTGATTTTATGTTAAGTCAAAATAGTTGTCTTCGTCTCATAGGCGTGCTGAAATATTATATAGTTAATTTGAATTCTGTAAACCTTGCGCGTAAATTTGGTAACGTTTTTAATCTATTCGTGAAACAAACATTGAATTTAATCATAGCGGATACCACTATTTCATTAAAAACTTTAGACTCGGACCTAGAAAAACTGGAAGCAAAACTAATCGATTCATTACCAGCTGATATTTTAAATACATTTAAAGAAATATCCATACAATATAATGAGCGTATTTTTTGTCAAACACGAGATAGAAACATCCAAAAAATTAATAGGCTATTGTTAAGATCAAATAATAAAAACCATAAAAATACAATGAAAGATACTTGGTTGGAAAATTTAACAAATGTAGATATTCCCAGTGACGTACAAGAGGTTTTAAGTTTAGGAGATAATTTTGCAGTTCCTATCCGTAATAAAAATGATATTCCAACATCAGAAATTATCTGTTCAATTGAGAGTTCCATTTCTAATTTAAGTAGCAATGTACAGGATGATATCAGAACAAAATGTTGCAATATTTTGACTAATTTTAAAAACAAAAACAAATTCTCATTTGAAGACAAAACATTGCATAAGAAAATTAAAAAAACCAAAGCCTTTCTAAATGAGAACCCAAATTTAATTGTTCTGAAGCCTGATAAAACAAACAAAACTGTCATTATGGAATCCAACGACTATGACAGTAAAATGGATTCTCTGTTAAATGATAAAACAACATACCGTGAAATGAAAAATGACCCTACGAACATCTTCCAAAAAAGAAATAACGAATTAGTTGATAGATGGGAAAAAATGTGTTACATCTCACCAAACACCGCAAAATCTCTCAAGATACATAATGCTGTAGCTCCAAAAATATATGGTCTACCCAAAACACATAAAGAAGGTATGCCTCTGCGTCCTATTGTCTCATGTATTCAGTCTCCTTTTGAAAACCTTTCTAAATATTTGAAGAACATTATTTCTAACGTAATTAACAAAAATCCGCACTATTTAAAAGACGCTGAGGACCTGAAATCTAAACTCAAAAATATACATTTACCTACAACGTATAAATTAGTGTCTCTCGATGTTGTATCTTTATACACCAATATTCCCATAGATTTAGCGAAAGACATCATTAGAAAAAAGTGGAATGAAATAAAAGTATTTACAGACATCCCTCTAGAAGAATTTGTTTCAGCAGTCGAAACAACATTAAAATCAACATATTTTATATATAAAAACAAAATTTTCCAACAAACAGATGGATGCGCTATGGGTGCTAGCATATCTAGCGCCATAGCCCAATTAGTTCTAGAGCACCTAGAGGAAATTGTTTTGAATAAAATAGATTTCAATATTCCTTTTTTCTATCGATACATAGATGACTGTTTAAGTGCAGCACCAGAGGACAAAATGAATGTTTTGCTAAATGAGTTCAATAACTTCCACCAAAAACTCAAATTCACGTTAGAAGTTGAAAAAAATTGTCAAATCAATTTTCTGGACCTGACCTTACATCGAGACAACAGCATCATAACTACTTCATGGTACACCAAAAAAACCTGGTCGTCAAGATACCTAAACTTCAACTCTCATCACCCGTTGTCCCAGAAGAAATCAGTAGTTATTGGCCTAGCCGACAGAGCCATCAGATTGTCTGATCCCATCAATAGACCTCATGCTATAAAAAAAGCAAAAACAGCACTAACACTTAATTCATACCCACATCACCTCATTGAAAACACCTTCAAGTCACGACTACATACATTTTACAACAACAAAAACAACAACAAAAATAATAAGGAAAAGAAGAAATATATGTCTTTGCCTTACATACAAGGGTTATCTGAACAACTTTCGAATCTCCTAGCCAAGCATAACATTACAGTTGCTCACAAAGGATATAATCTCTTGAAAAGGAATTTTACTAAACTTAAAACTAAAACCCCGCAATCAAAAAAATCACATGTTGTATATGAAATTCCTTGTTCAAATTGCGATGGGGTATATATCGGACAAACCAGCCAGCTACTAAACTCTAGAATTCGGTCTCACAAATATGACAAAAATAACACTACAGCCCTCACAAAACATGAAAACGAAAAGAAACACAAATTTGATTTCGATAAAACTAAAATCCTAAAAAGTGAACCCAACAAAAAGAAGAGGGAACTGCTAGAGTCCATAGAAATTAAAAAAAATAACAAAGCTGTCAATGATAAACGGGATGTCAAAAACCTTAATAGGGTATATTTCAACTTAATCTAAAATTAACTATATAATATTTCAGCACGCCTATGAGACGAAGACAACTATTTTGACTTAACATAAAATCAAACATCAATAAACACCATAATAATTTTTGACACAGTTCATTACTCTCTTAACGCAATGACTTAGTGGGTCCGTTCCTATGCTTTAACATTTTAACATTGTTTTAATTGTGACGTCTATTTGTGTACTTGTTTCAAAACTAAATTTACGATTGCATGGTAAGTCGATTTTCTTTTAAATTGTATTGTAGCTTTCAATAAATGTTGTTTTAGTCAATCCTTGAAAAAGGCATGGATTTCCTGCCGAAACGTCGGATAATATATCAATAAATATGGTCATAACATCATAGACAAGCTTTTTTTATGAACCTAAACCCAAGAAACATTGGTAAAAAAATATATATATATATATATATATATATATATATAATCATAAGCTTCGATTCCAGTAAAAAAATTGCTGGTAAATAACTTTTCCATGAATTTTGCTAATTAGCCCAGAGTAATGACGTTTAGTTCGCTTTTTCACATTTAGTATTTTATTAGACATAGATCTTCTTCTTACGGTGGCTATCCTCTCCGAATGTTGACGATAATCAGTGCTATCCAAATTTGCTTAGTGCTGTTAGGAACAGTCCGGTTGTAGATGTATTGAATAGTGATGTTGATTATAGTCGATATAGTGATTATATTCGAATACTTTCGAGTATTCGTTACAAATCGTTACTTTTGTATAAAGTAATTAGTTACAGTATTCGTTACTTTGATTACTTTTGTATTTGAGTACCGGTAATCATATCGAGAATCGTATTTCTCAGTAGGTAGGTATTTTGTATTTTGTATAGGTATAGATATAGATCTAAATAAAAATATAGGGTTCTCGCATTCGATCTTTGTTTTGAATGACATACACTACGTATTTTACCTCCATTATACCTCCATCTGTTTCATTTTCTATCTTCTCCTCACCCTCACAGTGTGAGGCTCTGAGGTCTGAGGCTCACACCCTTAAAACGCTTCATACAGATAACGATAATCGATGACACTTGTAAAATACCGGTTCCGTCCGTTACTCGCTGGGATACGATTGGTAGAAAGTAATCAAGTGTATTGGTTGTAGATACAATAGTCGTTGTACCACCCTTCCACCCTTGTTTATCTGTCGCTGCTCTTCTTTATACACGGACTCCCAAAAATGCTTGTGCATCGCTGCTTACTGCGTGTCTTTTCAGAGCTTTCTTGGTTTTCCAACCGGTGTCTTTCCCTGCATCCTAACGTTCATTGCTCTTTTTGGTAGCCTATCTTCTCCCATTCTTATCACATGTCTGGCCCATTGCAATCTTTTTATTCTAATGAAGTCTGACAGGGGTGTTTCCTTATAAAGTTGATAAAGCTCGTTGTTGTATCGAATTTTGAAGATTCCGTTTTCCCTCACAGTTAACAGGTTCTAGTATTCTCCTCAGTACTTTCATTTGGAATGTGTTGAGTTTGTTTTTGGATGTTGCGTTCAGGACCAATTATTCTCATATTTGTGTTTCGGTGGACACTTCTAGACCGAAAAATAATATATATTATAACATATTATGGAGAGGGCAAAATAAGTTCCGTATTTCTCCATCTTCTGATCCGTCTGCATATATTATTTCTACTCCCGGGTATGTAAACTTTCCAACCGTTTCAATGCCATCTTCATGTATAATGTTTCGTAAGACTATATTTCTTCTCGTCTGTATCATTATTTTTGTTTTTTCTGTTAATTTCTAGACATAGCCTTTTCGTTTGCGTTTTTAACTCGGCGTATGTTTCCTATACTCCTGTTGATGTTTTACTCATAATAATAATAATAATAATAATATCATCGGCATAAGCGGCCAGTTGAATGGTTCTGTTGGTCAGTAGGTGTCTTCGTCCAGTTTACATTTGCCAAACCGCATATTCCAGTTCCAGGTTAAACAATGTTGGGGCCAGCCCATCTCCCTGCTTCAATCCCTGCAAGATTTTGAAAAAATCTGTCCGGTGGTTTTGTACTCGTACACATGCCTGAGTTACATCTTCATCCATCATTAATGGTGGCTTTAATGAGTCTAATTATCTTGTGTGGTATTGCCAGTTAAGCCAGTATATAGTATAGTTTCTTCCTTTTGACCGAGTTGTATGCCTGTTTGAAGTCTACAAACACTTTGTGAACATCAATGTCGTGTTTCCATGATTTGCTCAAGACTTGCTTGACTGTAAATATTTGATCCATTGTCGATCTTCCCCAGCTGAAGCCCGTCTGATACTCTCTAATAATAGTTTCTGCTAGTGGTTGGAGCCGCTGGTTTACAATATACTTACGTGAGGACTTTATAATGCTGTACATAGAAATTCCACGGCAGTTTTTGCAATTTAAACAATTTAATAATTATTATTATAATAATAATAAATATTTAAATATAAATTTTATTTATTGTTAGTAAAAATTTAAATCTCTGGTGCAACTATATTTCTGTTAATAATTAATACATTTAAAAAAGTTATTATTATTATTAGTACTAGGTACATATTAAATTTTTGTTAGGGGCCCGAAAATTATGTAGTGCCTCGGGCCTGATTTGAGGTAAAATAGGCTCTGTGCGTATGGGGATGTTGCATCACCTCTGAACCGAATTGAAACATAAGCTGTTTTTTAATTGTTTTAAACATTGAAAATCTCGTAAAAATAAATTAAAAAGTAGTATAATGTTTCGAATTAAGATATCTCTATTCTGATGTAAAAATTGCACCTAACTACATATTGTGAATAACCTTTCTGCATAAAAACTCTAATACCGAAGGTGTAAACATTAAAAACAGTTATTGATATTGTAATATAATTATAGTTTACAGTACCTGTGTATCAGATAAAAGAATCTAACGTTTGTATTATAGTAGCCCCGCCTTTAACTCAACAGGAAAAGACCTTGGAAGAGGTTTTTTGTAATTTGTTTTAGTTCTCACACCAGATAGAATTGAAACTGAAATCCATTAGATATGTTAATTCCGTTTCTTGTGTTGTTGAGTTCGTCGAGTTGAGCGGGCCGGGAGGAGTAAGAGTAACTGCGAAGTAATTTGATAATGTTATTATTACGCCAGGCTTCAGACTCCTTGCCGCTTGCCGCTTACCGCTTGCCACTGACGTAAGTTTGTTGTCGGTTGTAAAGTATGTATCAAGGACGAGTAACAGGGTTGAAAGAAAATTATGTATTGCGGGTTTATATTAAGACGCAAATTATTAGTCTAGTCGCAAAATAGGAGGCCCCGTGGGCACTTTTAGGTCGCCGCGATTTGATGGTGGTATTATAGGTTTTTTGGGTAGCTGAATCCAATGGAAGTGGTCTGGAAGCCCAAATGTGGTGCGTTTAATTGTTATTAACAAATTATAGTAAAATTAGGTGTTTTCAGGAATTATTAGAAGCCCAGTAAATAAATTGATAGTGTTAAGGTCTTCTCTGGTGTATTTTTGGTCGCTGAATCGAATGCATTTTTTGTTATACAATTATTTTGTTAATAACAAAATAATTGTTTATTCGTCGAAAAGCTCGAAATTCGTTATCTACAGCAAGATTGTATTCTTTTTCATAGTATTTTTATACGCTAAATCGATTGTCACTACAGTGAAACCTGGATTATCCGTCTCTCCATTAACCGTCACCTCTGTTAACCGTCAGGGTCCGATATAATACGGTCCGTAATTTCATCATTTTTCTTGTGTCTATTATTTAGTATTCTTTGACCATTTCTCGCAATACTTCCATGTTAGTTTTCTTCTGTGTCCACGCCATTCTAACACCACATTTCAGAGGACTGTAGCTTATTTGATGTGTTCTTGCTTCAATGTCCAGATTTCAAGTCCATCTTTCAGTATCGAAAACACTTAGCATCTCAGTGCTCTTACTCTCACTTCTAATCTAAGGTCTTTGGTGCAGAGAATTTTCATTTTTACAACCGCATTTCTTGCTATTTCTATCCCGGCCTTTATTTCTGTTGTTTGATCATTATTGTATTGACTAGATTAGCAAAAATTGAGTCATCGATTCATTTTGATTGAACATTTGACGGTGGCGATGTCGTTGATGTTATTGCAAGTGACAAAGATTTGCGTAAAAAAGCTAGAGATGCTGCATCGCATATGCAACAATTCATCGACTGGTATTCTCGACCAGAAGAAGCCAATAAAGTAGATTGCATGATCTTCCGCTGATTAAGAAATTCAGCCGTTGCAAAATGTAAAGCAACAGTAGAACAAACGAAGATTTCAGAATATTTTAAACCAAATTGATTGATTGTCCCTCTTAAATTGTCAAACAAAACATACAAATTAAATTTGAGAGTTGTACTATGAATTTTTTTTAATGATCTGTTAACCGTCTTTTCGATTATCCGTCATACCCTTGGTCCGGTGCCCTGACGGATAATCGAGGTTCGACTGTATTCGTGATCGACACTTGTTTTGTTTGACATGTTAGCTACGTGCATGCCAAATTTCATGTCATTCCAGGTGATTTTTTAAAATTTAGAGCAAAAACCGTGAGTAAACGCACTATAAACCATTATTTTTGCAATAATTTATTAATAACAAAGTCGGAACGTGGTTTAAGCTATCACGACTAGTAGCAATCGATTTAGCGTATAAAACTACTATGAAAAAGACTACTGCATCTACTAGATGCATCCGATTCAGCGACCAAAATACACCAGAGAAGACATTAACACTATCAATTTATTTACACGGCTTCTAATAATTCCTGAAAAACACCTAATTTTATAATAATTTGTTAATATCAATTAAACACATCACATTTGGGCTTCCAGACCACTTCCATTGGATTCAGCGACCCAAAAAACCTATTATACCACCATCAAATCGCGGCGACCTAAAAGTGCCCACGGGACCCCCTATGTTGCGACTAGACTATTACAAACCGATAATTTTTTCGGGCAAATATGAGAAAATCAACGTATCAACCTATCAATTTTTATCAATGGAATATTACTGATGTCATTAATACAATGCTATGCAATAGAAGTTTACAAGTCATCATGGGCGATAAGACGAGTACCCAAATGAAACTGAGCCATGGTCTCCCGCAAGGATCGGTGCTGGTCCCTCTACTCTTTAGCCTTTATATAGCAGACATGCCTGAAACCACATCAAAGAAGTTTGGATATGCAGATGACTGGGCACTTGCTACGAGCCATGATGAATTAAAGACTACTGAGCAAATATTAACAAACGACCTGGTTACCCTCGGGAGATATTTCCGTCGCTGGAGATTACAGCCTAATACCTCCAAGACGGAAGTATCATGCTTTCATTTAAACAACAGATTGGCTAATTACCAATTAAGAATCCACTTTGAAGACAGACTCCTTAATCATACTAAATACCCAAAATATCTAGGTGTGACACTCGATAGAACGCTAAGCTTTAAAGAACATCTTACAAAGACGACTGCAAAACTTAGAACACGAAACAATATTCTACAAAAGTTATGCGGTACCACATGGGGTTCCTCAGCGACTACACTTAGGTTGACAGCGCTGGGACTCGTGTATCCCGTTGCAGAGTATTGTGCACCGGTATGGCTCAACAGCCCACACACCAAACGTGTTGATGCCCAACTAAACCAGGCTTTGAGTATTATATCAGGTACAATCAAGGCCCAATATTTACAGTCAAACAGATCTTGAGCAAAGCATGGGAACACGATGTTGATGTTCACAACGTGTTTGTAGACTTCAAACAAGCATACGACTCAGTCAAAAGGAACAAACTATACTACGTATTGGCTGAATTGGCAATACCACACAAGCTAATAAGACTCATTAAAGTAACAAAGGATGAAACTCAGGCATGTGTACGAATACAAAACCACCGGACAGACTTTTTCAACATTTCGCAGGGACTAAAGTAGAGAGATGGGCTGGCCCCAACATTGTTTAACCTGGCACTGGAGTATGCGGTTAGGCAAATGCAAACTGGACGAGGAAATCTACTGACCAACCGAACGGTTCAACTGGCCGCTTATGCTGATGATATTAATATTATGAGTAGAACATCAACAGGAGCACAGGAAACATATGCAGAGTTAAAAACACAAACAAAAATGCTAGGTCTGGAAAATAACACACAAAAAAACAAAAATAATGACTCAGACGAGAAGAAATATAGTCCCAGAAAATATTATATATGAAGATGACATTGAAACGGTAGAAAAGTTTACATACCTGGGAGTAGAAATATATGCCGACGGATCAGAAGATGGAGAAATACGGAAGAGAATAATGCAGGCAAACAGAGCTTATTTTGCCCTCTCCCATATATTTCGGTCTAAAAGTATCCACCGAAATACAAAGATGAGAATCTATAAAACCTTAATTCGACCAAAAACATGCTATGGCAGTGAAGCCTGGGTCCTGAAAGAAACATCCAAAAACAAACTCGACACATTCGAAAGGAAAGTACTTAGGAGAATACTAGGACCTGTGAGGGAAAACGGAATCTTCAGAAGTCGATACAACAACGAGCTTTATCAACTTTATAAGGAAACGCCCCTGTCAGACTTCATTAGAATACAAAGATTGCAATGGGCCGGACATGTGATAAGAATGGGAGAGGATAGGCTACCAAAACGAGCACTGAATGCTAGAATGTAAGGAAAGAGACCGATTGGGAAGCCACGAAAGCGCTGGGAAGACACAGTAAACAGCGAGACACAAGCCCTTTTAGGAGTCCGTGTATGGAGAAGAGCAGCCCCAGACAGGCAAGGGTGGAGGCAAAAAATAAAGGAGGGCAAGGCTCAATTTGGGCTGTAGTGCCGTAGAAGAAAAAAATTTGGTACAATCAAGGCCCAAGGCCACGCCAACGTATCGGCTGCCAGCACGAAGCCACATAGTAGTTGGCTAACTAAAATTGTTTTCTGCAGTGCAGCGTGAAAAAATCTAAATATTTCTTCAAATCTGTTGCGTGAGAAAGATTTCGTTACTAAAATATTACGTGTATCATCGGAGTTCCACTTCGGAAATTATTATTTTGAGAACAATTTCCGAACTTATTTTAAAGCAAAATTGTGTTTTATTCCAAAAAAATTGTAAATAATAATTTCCCTTAATAGTTACATATCTACATCCTATTGCAATAGAAGGACAGTCTGTTTGGTAGATGACCTTCTAGAATCTAGATAGTTCTGAGCCTAAAATAAGTACATGTCACGTTCTCACGTGTGTTGTTTTTTTATTATTAAGTTCATACCGTTATTTATTGTACTTTTACATATTCATAATGTACTTACCGCATTATTTTATAGTTGCTTCAAATGCCTTTTTGATCATTTAACTAAAACACCAGAGTCGATGTTTTATCGATCGTGAATATTAATCAGATATTGACCAAAGATACGAATTTACTATTTTTGGTGAGAATAAGCTACAATTTTAATTCAGAATAAGTTTATTTTGACATTTCGATTTCCACTTTGGAAATCATTCTGGAAATATAAATTAAACAAGTTTTGTTTTCATTACTTGGTGATAAAATGTTTCTAATAATTTAATTTAATTTTATTCATTAATATTGACAATGAGGACAGATGTCATACATTTTAAATTTTAAATTAGATGACTTTGAAATGATATGGTCAATATCTCACGTTAATCAAAAATATCGATAATTTAAGAACATAAATACGGAAATTGAGAGACAGAGAAAATCCTGATAAGTTGTGATCTGAATAATTAAAAACAATAATTAAACAAACTGTAGATAATCTAACAAACCTAACTAGAGATGCGTCAAGTCAAACTAGTTTGATTTTATTCAACAAACTTGACGACTTGAAAACCAAACTTTTTTTGTAAAAAAGTTTGACTTGACTTGATTTCGATATCTTTAGGTTTGACTTGAAATCAAACTTCTTCAAACAGTTTGAAGTTTGAATATCATATTGCACAACGTGTTTATTTCCAATTCTAATTGAGAGCGTACCGACTTTTGTTTGGATAGGTCTGAATCTGTACTCTACTACTCCGCAAATTAGTTTGTAGTTCATATTAAGAAGTATATGCTTGGCTTGTTTATTAAGTTCGTTTTGAAGTGTGTGGAGTTAAAAACACCTAAGAGTAATCCATTTGATTCCTTCATTTGATTTCTCCGAAAATCCAGAAGATAATCTGTCTTAGACACCAGGTGCTCCTGTGTCTGTGCTGATCACGTATTCGTGTTTAGCAACCCCAAAAACCTATAACTAATCTGTTTGCATTAATGTAGTACCGAAAACCCTCGAAACTCCAGGATCTTTCATTGACCTTAGAAACCAGTTGCTCCGGGAGTCCGTTCTGGTGGCATATTCGTGTTTAGCGACCTCAAAAAACCCTCCAGTAATTCATTTGCATCAATTAAATGACGAAAACCATCGAAGCTCTAGAAGATGACGTCCCTTGCAGTGGTCCTAGCCACCACGTCCTCCGGAGGTTAATTCTGATGGCGTATTTGTGTTTAGCGATCCCAAAAATCCATGATAGACTAAGAGCCGCTATAGGTGAAATTTCTTAATCATTTTAGGCACGATGGGACCCTATAACTTAAATAGTAGAACCTAAAAGAAAACGTTTGAGCACTGTGCCGTCACTTTTCAGTGGCACATGCGTCGCCAGTGGCGCATCAAACTTTCCACTTATGGACGGGATAAATAAATTAAAAGTTAACAGAACTTACTAACAGAATTAAATTTTTTTTATTTTTTAAGTTCTATATGATTAACACATAGAATTCATCGTGATTTTAAACCACCACCCTCTTCCCCCTGCCCCCACCATCAAAAACTTCATTTTTCGTTTTTATTTTTTTTGGTGGGATGCAATCAATTTTAAAATTTCAAAAAATTTACACGCATAGTTGAGGCTTTTATAAAACATGCCTATTTTTTATAGACCCATAGGTAGAGTGTACATAACCTCAAAAAATTAAAAGAGATTTTTTTTTTCAAAAAAGCGTATAACTTTTTTTGAGGAATAGCTGCAGGTCTAATTTTTTCTTAATCTTGTGTGTTTTATCAAACACTATATTTTTAATTTTTGTCAGATTTTTCCGTAAGTCTCCCCACCTTCAAAAATCCGAAAAACTGTTTTTTGGGGGGTTTTGGGGGATTTTCCCTATTTTATAGACTTCATAATATATCAAATCATTTTTGTTTTTATAGGTTATATATAACTTGAAGTAACTGAGTTCTTTAGAATATTTAAAAATCAGAAAAATACGTTCAAACCCCCCAAAACCCCCTTAAAAAACAGTTTTTTGGATTTTTGAAGGTGACTAACGGTACAGAAAATTCTGAAAAAAATTAGAAATATAGTTTGATAAAATACACAAGACTAAGAAAAAATTAGATCTGCAGCTATCCCCAAAAAAAAGTTTATATACTTTTTTTCAAAAAAAAATTAAATTTTTTTTGAGGTTATGTACATTCAACCTACAGGTCTATAAAAAATAGACGTGTTTTATAAAAACCTTAGCTATGCGTGTAAATTTTTTGAAATTTTAAAATTGATTGCATCCCACCAAAAAAAAATAAAATAGAAAAATAAAGTTTTTGATGGTGGGGGCAGGGAGAAGGGGGCGGTGGGTTAAAATTACGATGAATCTTATGTCTTAATCACATAAAACTTAAAAAAATGAAAAAAATTAAATTCTGGTAATGAGGGAGGGTATTTTTTAATTTATGTATCCCGTCCATAAGTGGAAAGTTTGATGCGCCACTGTAGACGCATGTGCCACTGAAAAGTGACGGCACAGTGCTCAAACGTTTTCTTTTAGGTTCTACTATTTAAGTTATAGGTTCCCGTCGTGCCTAAAATGATTAAGAATTTTCACCTATAGCGGCTCTTAGTCTATGAGTAATCTTATCTGTTTATATCAATTTAATGCCAAAAGCCCTCGAAACTCTAGAATGTGACGTCCGTTGAAGGTCAAGGTCAAAGTAAAGGTCGCCAATGTATAGCCAGGAAAAAATCCTAGACTACTAGTACTTTTCCTTGATCCAAACTTCTACATGTTGCCAGATAACCAGTAACTCACGGAATTGGAATACCCAGTAAATCTTATAATTTTCCGAGTTTGTGCCTCTATATCTTGAAGATCCTTCATAAGATTGAGGTGTGCCCATGAGAACTTTTTATCAGGATACTTCAAAGAGTATTTTTCCAAAGTATGAACGAAATCCACTGGGACCTAATATCCATAAAGTTTGTGCGGGGTACATTCAGAATTTTTTAAAAATGATTTTCGAATAGGAAATCTTAACGTCAAAGCAAATATGAAATGTATTTCTCATTAATTCTACCTTAATTTAGTCCAGAAAGCCACTGCGCATCCGCTAGGGAAAATATTCTAATTCGGATTTTTTGCACAATCTTACTCAAAAAGGACTCCTTTGAACAAATTTGCATGTTGCCAGGACCAAAAGGTGGTCAAAAATTTTTTAAGCGTTTTTTTTTTGTTTTTTTCGTAAAATTATTTTTTTTGCATGGAAAAAAGTTTTTTTAGGTGTTTTGGATCATTCCAAAGAGAAAAGGTCTTTAGTGACTTTTCTGTAAAAATGATAGCTTTTGACATTTATAAGCGATTAAAAATTGAAAAATTGCGAAATTGGCCATTTTTAACCTTCAAAAACTATGTGAAAAGCTGAAAATTTGAATGTTGCCAAGGTAGGTAGATATTCTTTAAACATCTATTGATGAAATCCCGTAGAGTTTTTTGCAATACAGTTTTCAAAACTCCTTTGTTCTTTAATTGCTAATCAAGCGTGCGCGACACCATTTTCCACCGACAGTATGGTGTAAATGAAAGGAATAAATTCGTTATTTCGTAAACCGGCGACTTTAAGTAAAAATCCCGAAAGACGTCGATTTTTATTTTTAAGTTATGATATTTTGGTATATATGGTATACTAGTGAGGTCATAAGTCTGGGCGTGATGACGTAATCGATGATTTTTTTAAATGAGAATAGGGGTCGTGTGGTAGCTCATTTGAAAGGTTCTTCAATTCTCTATTCAGTAATATAAACATTTATATAATTATTTATACAGGGTGTCCTACTTCTTTTTTTGTCAAATAATTTAATTTAATAAAAAAATTTTGGACACCCTGTATAAATAATTATGTAAATGTTTATATTACTGAATAGAGAATTGAAGAACGTTTCAAATCAGCTAGCACACGACCCCCATTCTCATTTTAAAAAATCATCGACTACGTCATCACGTCCAGATGGATGTCGTCACTAGTATACAATATATGCCGCAATATCATAACTTAAAAATAAAAATCGACCTGTTTCAGGATTTTTCCTTAAAGTCGCCGGTTTACGAAATAACGAATTTAATCCTTTCATTTGCACCATACTGTCGGTGGAAAATAGTGTCGCGCACGCTTGATTAGCAATTAAAAAACAAAGGAGTTTTGAATATTGTATTGCAAAAAACTCTTCGGGATTTCATAAATCGATGTTTAAAGAATATCTACCTGCCTTGGCAACATTCAAATTTTCAGTTTTTGACATAGTTTTTGAGGGTTAAAAATGGCCGATTTCGCAATTTTTCAATTTTTAATCGCTTATATGTCAAAAATTATCATTTTTAGAGAAAAGTCACTAAAGACTTTTTCTGTTTGGAATGATCCAAAAAACCTAAAAAAACTTTTCTCCATGCAAAAAAAAATAATTTTAGGAAAAAACAAAAAAAAATGTTTAAAAAATTTTTGACCACCTTTTGGTCCTGGCAACATGCAAATTTGTTAAAGGGAGTCCTTTTTGAGTAAGATTGTGCAAAAAATCCGAATTAGAATATTTTTCCTAGCGGATGCGCAGTGGCTTTCTGGACTAATTCCATATAAAAGTTTGTAAACTACTTTTCGATTTTGTATTCCGAAAACATAACTTTAGTTGATTTATTAGCGTTACAAAATCGATGGCCTACGGTTGTAATAAATTTGAATTTTCTTTACGAGATTTCTTAAAAGCGCTAATCGCCTAAAGTTGTTGATTAAATTTAATAGACCATATCGATAGTTAAATATTACGACGTTTTCTGTCGGCACGAAACAAAATTAATTAAACCTGGTAATTTATTTGACCAAATGCCCCAAGTATGGGCAGTCATTATGAAAACTTAAGCTAAAATTATGTAACTAATCAGTTTATATGTTTTCAATTATTTTTATGCATTTAAATTGCTGATTGATGTGTTTTCTCTCGACTAGTTCTATATCTCTAATCTTATCAAGTAATATTTGAAGATTAAGACCCTTTCGGTATTTACTAACCTCTCCAGAGCTTTAGAAGACATTTACCAGATACCCTCTATGATTAAAAATAATCTTCCAATATCCGTATTTGGATAATTTCTGTAAGACGCTACGCCACTTTTAGAAAAGTAATTTCTACTTTCATAAAACCTACCGATTAACTTTCCCGAGCAAATTCCTAAGAATTCCCCGGGTATAAAGCATTCAAAAGATGTTTTTACCCACCGAAAACTTGTGCCCAGGAAATCCCGGGATGCAAACCTTCAAAAAGTGGGTTTAGCTATCTAATAGAAATTTCGAAGAAACCCCTGACTCCTGATAGATGAGGCAGTAATAATTTGAATTTAGTCACACAGTCGACAGTCAGTATCAATTTGTAATCCAGAGTAGCTGAACACCGCTATAATTAGAGTTTTGGATCAAAAACTCTCGCGTATTTGTAGTAAAATTCTAGAATTCGACAAGTTAGGCCGACAAATTAATTGTTTATTTATAAGTAAAAAGCAGACATACTCTCAATCATTTATTGTAACTTCCGACGACCGGTTTCAGTCTCTAAAATATGCAGAGCATCTTTAGGTCAACAGTTACAAGCAGGGCCGCCGAGAGCAATGAGCGGGCCCCGGTAAGAAGTGAAGATCGAGCCCCCGACAAAAAGTGAAGAGTAAAAGAAAAAAAAAAGAAAAAAATTATTTAACTTTTTTAGAAATAAAATTCAACCAAAATCAATAATAAATAATAAGAAAAATTTCAACTATAAATATTATAAAATATTGATTATATATGGTTAACCGACCCTGTTTCATTATAATATCTTATAGCATTTTTTATACGAGAAAGACAACTGAATGATCTACCCGCTTCTGCGACTGTAATATTCAAAATATTCTTAACGCAATAATGACGTTAGGAAATAAGGATTCCAATTTGAGATGTTTAATTAAGTCAATCTATTGGAGAAAGTTGAAATTTACCAATATTATCCTTATATATCGCTCCCAAATGAAAAATTTCATCTATTAATTCTTCACTGATGTCTTCTTTATAAAACTGCAATGTATCAATTTTTTTCTTAATATTGTCGTCATCTCCATCTTGGAATGTCCATCAAATGTTAATAGCGAATGATTTTCATTTTTCGCATTAAATCTTCTGGTTAAATTGCTTATAATACAATCTATATTCTATGGCAATATTAAATATTTCACAGCGAAATATTGCGTCGGGTTAAAAATTATCAGTCGCGTCATTACTAAGCCCAGGCAAATCATCAAAAAATCTCGCAGGCTTCTTGCACCGTTTTTCTTTATTGATGTAAATTCTGGATTTATTCCATAATTGCTGGCAACTAATTTGGATCCTTCAACAATGGAAGACCACGAAATTCTAATTTTTGGAAGTCTTCTAGAAGCCCTGATAATTTTGAATCTCCATATCCATAGTTACCTGTCAGCTCTGTAGTATTTGATTCCTGTGATTTATTGCTGTTATAATTTTAAACTAAATCGATGACATTAGTATACATGCAAATTTGTTAATGTATTTTTTTATTTGGTTTAAATTTGTTTTTAATTCCATTGTTATATTTAAATTTATAACTTTTTCTACAGCTTTATTAATTCCAGGTTATTTCTTGGTTTAACGCTTTCAACACTATCAGACTTAACGAGTCCCTAAACACCTAGATTATTCTTAATATCTCCCAGCGTTGTGAGCTGCTGCTAAATATATTGTAAAGATTTTAAACAATTTCGAAAAAAGTTGTACGGTTGTACTCTTGCTGGGTAAAGGTCATATTATTAAATATAGCCGAATATTAATTAAACGCATTGTGCACAAAAAGTGAAGAGCAAAAAAGCGGGAAAAATTACGTCTTTGGTCTGGTCGACGCCGGGCCCCTTACATCGCCGGGCCCCGGTAAAATGTACCGGCTCTACCGCCCTCTCGGCGGGCCTGGTTACAACTCACTAAATGCTACAAATAAAAACCAGAGTTAGAACAATGTCTGGTTGTAAAATATGCTAAAGATCCATAAGATCAAGACAATATTGAACAACATACATAAAAGTAGTTAAGACAGCAGACAAATACATATGCATGTACACTCGGGGGCGGTAACAAACGTCCCCAAGCTCACAAACACATGCAGATATATACCGTCTGTAATCATGCAATGATAACGTGTCGTACTTACATTCGGTTACAAGGAGCTACTGCCTGAGTATTGATTAACATGATATCTTGCTTAAGTTATGCTAACGGGATATGGTGGAATAGACGGAAAATGTTGTAAAGCATTACAAGTTTATGGAAATTGGAAATTCTTGAGGGTGATGAGATAGTTGGTGAAAGACAACCAACAAATCTGTGCCTGTTATTTTGTTTGTGAAGTAGACTAAAGTGAATGTCATATATACAATTTTATTATGTGATGGTTTTAAATATATATTTTTATTTCTATTTATTAAAAGATTTTTATTTATATTTATTAAAAGACTTCTATTTATTATGTATGTGTAAGTGTAAGTTTATTATGTCTATTTGGTTATTTATTGTGTCTAGCTTATAGTTTAAGAGCTACATGTTTCGCAAATGCTTCTTATTAATCAGGTTTAATAAAACTAAAGAAAACATCCTTGGTTCATGTTATAATTAGTTACTGTTGTTCTGAAGCTATTTTCTTGTGGCATTTTTATAATCAAGTATATTCAAATGGGAAATAAGCCACAATTTTACCTAAAAATTATTTTATTAACGTTTCGACGCCCAAGTCGGATGTCGTTGTCAAAATACAAAATAATACTAAATAAACAAAAATGTTGTTGCTTAGTAAAAAATTCTTCTAATAATTTATTTAATCTGACTCATTTATATCGGCAATTCAGACACGTATTATACATTTTAAAGTAGACGACTTTTTTTTACTGAGCCTCCAAACTGGTGTTTTTATTAGTTTTTACTACAGCTGCCGCAAATGAAGAAAATTAAGATAAATAATTTCTATTTTTTTACTTTTGAACTTAGTTATTTTGAGTATTATAACGTTTGATGATGTTTTTTTAGTTATATTAATTTTTTGTGTGTTTAAATAAAAATAAAAGTTGTCTTAATCATTTTTTTCATTGTTTATTAGATAATTTTATAAAATAATTTATTCATTTTTAAAGTTTTTAGACTTATTATACTTTGTATCAAAAAAACCTGTTTAAACCAAATAAACCTGGTTTAAACCAAAAAACCTGTTTTTTTTTTGGTTTCTTCGAAAAAACCTTGCTTTTTGCCAACCCTGAATTATAGTAACAAAGTTAGTCATTCAATTACATATCTGTTAATGATTGTATTCTTTATTTCCCACCTTAGTATATTGTAATTATTATTAAACCTCAGATCAAGTTACCTATCTGACTAACAATTGTTGATTCTACTTTCTTACTATAATAGACCTGGATCCCGCGTATCAAAAAAAAGTTGATTAATAGCAAGCTTAAAATTTTTTAATAGCTTAAGGGTGTCTAGTCGGACAAACGTTGATGTATGGGAACACTGGAACAGGGGAAGTTTTAATTATGGAACAGGTTAAAAATTTGGAATGTCAGATTACAAAAACGTTCCATGTATTTTGTCGGACAGAACTTCCAATTGATTTGTTACCATTTCATTAAACTCTCATGCAAAAATCAGACTGGTGTTTATCCCCAACTGGGCATTTTAATGAGTGGAACACGAAGAACATGTCAAGTGACAGGAATCATATTGGTTAGTAATAGCAGTCTGAATTTTTCATGAGAGTTTAATGAAAGGGTAACAAACCAATTGGATGTTATGTCCGACAAAATACATGGGACGTTTTCGTAATCTGACGTTCCAAATTTTTAAACTGTTCCACAATTTAGAGGTTGACAAGACAAGAATTCTTGTCTTAACAACTTCTTGTCTTGTCTTGAGAACAAATCAAGAAATTTAAAAAAATCTTGTCTTGACGTTTTCTTGACATTGTATATTTTATCTTGACTCAAGAAATTTCAAGATCTTGAAATTTCTTGATTACTTGGTCCGGTGATTCCCCGGAGACCTTTTTATTGCGTTGCGTGCTAACACGGCCAACACGTACTAAAGAATGGGTTCTGATTAGTAAATTTTGTCAGTATCTGAGAAGCTTTAAAACACTGTCTTCAATACTCGAAGACTCGAAGGAGAAAAATATTGCACACTGGTAATTGGTGTAAACTTACTTGTAGACATACTGGAAATATTGGGCTCATTAACTTGATAATTAAATTGATAGAGACACTACTGATGAGTAATTAATTTACTTCATTCAAGCTGCGAGAGATAAAATACTGAAACACTGATTGGATATGCTATATAGTTCTTATTTTGGATCCTCTGCATAAAGTAGAGACATTTTCCTCTTCATATTGGAGAAAGCTTCTACAATCAGAGGCAGTACAAAAATTTGAAAAAATATTTAAAGCCTACTATTTCAATAAATCCCAGAATGATCTACAGAATCCAATACCAGAGCCATCACTTAGTCTGAAAAAAGAAGATAACGAATTTGATTTAGATATTACTTACCTATTTAAGAACGCTGACAATGATAACTTATAATCTTGAATGTATGAAATTAAAAATACATAAATAGGTCAGAATATACTGGTCTGAGAATATACTTGATTGGTGGAGAAGACACGAAAATATTTACCCGTCATTATCGAAAATGGCCAAGGATTTTCTCGGAACGCCAGCAACATCTGTACCTGCGGAAATGCTATTTTCAAGAGCAGCTTTAACAATAACAAAGCCAAGAAATCTACTAGGCGTTGATTCCATGAGAAGTGTTATCTGCCTTAATTCATGGCTTATCAATTCCGATTTAAAAATGTTCTCAATTTGTTATTTAAAATAAAATCTAGTTTGTATTTTATTTTCAACAGGATTAGGTAAGTATCATTATTTATTATTTTTAATTTACATTTTTGTAAATCGTTTTAGCAAAAAAAGTGTTCAATAAATTAAAATATGTTATGTTAAAATAATGTTATCTCTTTCACAAATGAATACGTTTTAGAGTTTTCATTATTAGTCAAGATATTTCAATATTTCTTGTTTTCTTGACAAGAAATCTCGGTATTGATATAAAAAATTTTGTCTTGTCTTGAAATCAAGACAAGATCAAGACAAGATCTTGAAATTTTCAAGAAGTTGGCGACCCCTATCTACAATTAAAACTTCCCCTGTTCCAGTGTTCCCGTACATCAAAGTTTGTTCGACTAGACACCGTTAAGTTATTAACAAATTTTCAGCTTGCTATTAATCAACTTTTTTTGGTACGCGGGATCCAGGCCTATAAAGGATGGTTGCAAAGTCGTGAAATAATGTCGTGCATATCCATCGCTTTTCTTCTATTATTCCGTGACAGTTTAAGGGCGTATCGCTATCGATAACTAACAATTCACAAATATCACCAACAATGGCTAGAGCAAAGTATTACATGTCGTAATTCGTATTGGTTTTATCCGCCTTGCAAGGAAAATAGATTGAAGTTTACATACAGTAAGTAGGTGTAACAGAAGAATTATTTATTAGTTACAAGAGCAGTTAAATCGATAAGATAGTTTTGATATTTAACCATACTTTACGTTTGAGTATGGCAAGATAAATATTAAAAAAATGTTTAAAGGCGGCAAGAAGGTGATAGGACAGTAGTTTTTAGATCTGTTATGTCTTCTTTCTTATGTAATAAAATAATGACTGCATTGTTCCATTGAGTAGTGATTATTCCTTGGTAGATGCATGCGGTCAAGAATTTGGTCAGGGCTTAGATAATTTTATTTCCACTTTGTTTGATTTCCACTGACGTCATCGTTAGGGGATTTGGTATTTTTCATTTCTGAAAGTCTCTTTCTTATTTAGTATAGTGTTATTTCTGGCATTAATTCTGATCTCTGGTTTGTGATTTTGGGCAGGGGCTGATCTTCTCTTCGTTGGTGCTCTCATAAATTTCGCGTTAAAAGGATTCGACAACATTGAGGATTTCGGTTCTATCCCTAGTAATGTTTCTATCTTTATTTCTTATACTGTACATATTTTTGTTGACTATAAGTTTGTTCCAACTCGATACAAAACCGTTCTTAAACCGTTAAGCACATGCGCAATAACGAATAATTATGCGCAGTAACACATTTTTCGTTACTGCGCATACTCGTAACCGTTCAAGAACGGTTTGGTATCGAGTTGGAACAAACCTTATGTTTCTGGTATGTCGTCTCAAAACTTTCATACTTTTGTTCTCTTGAACTATTTTCGTTATTTCTCTTATATTGTTTTCTTTTACGTCTTTTCGGATTTTTTTTCAGGGTTGTGTAGTTAGGGTCGTATTTTTTCGTCAGCTGTCTTTTTTACCTCTTAGCTCTTTGGTATTTTGGCTTAGTTTTTCTTTATGAGTCAGCACTTCCTTTCTGTTTCTGTTACTGCCTTTGTTGTATCATTATTTGCTTATTCAATTTCTTCTATTTCGTTTTCTAAGTCTTGTATATATCTGGAGACTGTGTCTTCATACAGGTCGTTATTTTGTTGGGGAATCTATTTCTTATTTCGTGTATTAAGATCCAGTGATCTCTGGATTTAATAAAAGCCATTAAGAATATAAAGATAACATAGCTATGGTAAGATGTAAAGGAAAACTATGGCATTCGCAACCTATCAAGTATGAAACTGGCATTAGACAAGGAGATTCGCTAAGCCCTTTTACTATTTAATCATTAAGAAAGGTAAAAAAGAAGAGGATATAAAATGGGAGAAAAGGAAAGAAAGATAATATGCTATGCCGACGACGCCTTAATAACAGCCGAACATGAAGATGACCTACAAAGATTAATTAAAGAATTCGAAGACACGGCGCTCATATACAACATGGTGATCTTAACAGAGAAAACTAAATCGATAGTGATATCAGCGGAACCGACACGATGTAAACTGGTCGTAAATAACAAAATAATAGAACAAGTGATGGAAACGAAATACTTGGGAATAAAACTATCAAGCTACGGAAAAGTAGAAGAAGAAGTACAAAAACAAGTAAACACGGCGAACAGAGCAGCAGGATATCCCAACAACACAATCTAGAGAAACAAATAACTCACAACGGAAACGAAAACCAGAATAGGTACACAAATCAACAATAAGACCGATAATGACGAACACAGCGGAAACAAGAGCAGATACGGCGAAGACACAAAGCCTGTTGGAAACAGCAGAAATGAATATCTTACGAAAAATAACAAACCAAACTCTAGAAGACAGAGTAAGAAGTGAGGAAATACGAGCGAAATGTAGTATAGAAGAAATAAACATGTGGACCAAAAGAAAAAAAAAGAATGGAATCAACACATAGAAAGAATGACAGAAAATAGAATAGTACGAACAGAAAGAGACAAATCGTCAAATGGAAGAAGATCATTGGGATGACCGAGGAAAAGATGGTTAAACAACGTCAATTGAGGCTTAAAACCGAATTGCTTCAGATTAATATGTGGCCACTCCTATCGAAAATCTTTGAGTACTTCAATGTTTTTAATTATTTCTTTTCTATCCGTTATAATAAAATCTACTTTATTTTTAACACTGTGATCTGAGTTTATCCATGTTCATTCACGCTAAGGCTTTTTATCGAAAAAAGAGTTCATCATGGATGACTTTTCCTGCTGTAAAAAGTTAAGCAGTCTTTGCCTTCGTTTATTTTTTTCGATATATCCATACTTGCCCATTGCTACTTCTGCATCATCTTGTTTAAAGTCCATTTTCGCATTATATTCGCCCATAATTATTGAGTAACATGCTGGTGTAGCATGCAACGCTGTTTCTAACATAAAATTCTTCGGTGAGGTAAATTATGAGGTCTACAAACTTCGCACTTTTGTTGTATATTTTGTGTGTGCTTTAGCTTTCTATGTATACTGACATTTGAAGTGTCTTCTTCTTCTCTAGAATGAAATAAGTGTCCTGATTATTGAGTAATTTGGGGTTCTCCTCTTCGTCTTATTTCGCTGAGGCCGATGATGTTCCATTTTATTGTTTTCAACTCTTTTCCAGTTCTATTATCTTCTGGACCGATATATGTGTTTTTTAACATTGTATGAAGTAATATGCATTTGTCGCATTTTGTAGTAAACTGCTTTAACCATATTCCAACCGCTACCTTGGTTAAGGGTGTTGAAGCCGCTGAAGACTAAGGGCAGTTCAGTAGTTTCGTACTTCATGAAAAATAACTTTTGTGGTTTTAAACCATTAAAACGCCACGCTTGGCTAGTGCGTGTTGGCGAGTTGGTTTGAATGTGGATTGTGGATGGAGGAAATGGTCGAGATAGAATGCTTTGGGTTTGGACATAATTTTGCTGAAAATTGGAGGCTGACGAAATCCATGAGCTCGTGTAGGCAGGTATACTATTGCTAAACTAGATATATCCCCTGCAGGGATCGCATAGAAGTATCCATCCGCTGCCCATAAAGAATCATAGAATGTGTCATATTATGGTGAATTTACCAAAAGACTTAAAAAGAAAAAGAAAAAATATTTTCTTGCACTAGGATGCCAGTTACCTACGGAAGAGCCCTGAATGTTTCATTCCTAATTTTAGATTTTGAATGCCGATCAATCAATATAATAAAATACTGACATTAATTTTGAGAAACACTTTATAAAATCAATATTTGTAATGGTAGTGATAATGTTGTCTTATACTAGTTTCAGTTGATTGTATGATTCACGATTATCTCAATTTTCTATGAAATAGGTATCTCACATGCAAACTTATAGTTAAACTTACTGTCAAACAACAAACTATAATAGCAGAAACAATATTATTTCAAACTACAAAATTACCAATGCTCTTTGTTTCTTGAACGGTAATAGCTTTCTCTGTTTACTTTAAATTCTAGTTCTTGGACGGTGATTGAAAATTCATAAAGGTAAGATTGTTATCCAGTTAAATGATATAGGATATAATGTATAGAATATCTGGATTAAAGTTAAAAATATAAATCAGAAACACAGTATGTCTCTGTAAGTTGTATCCATATGGAAATCTTTTTGAAGATATTCTTCTTTAGCGACGAATCGATTGAGGGTAAAATTTTTTATTATTAATTTTACGAAAAAAAGTTATTCTTCATAAAAAGCTCTGCATGGTTCAAAACCTAAGATTTAACCATCAAATATTAAATTTTTTGAATATTATACGAGGTATGTCAAAAAGTTTGAATTTCACTCAAGAGAGTAGCTTTATTTTTCACAATATTGAAAATTCCTATTAGGAAAAGTTGTTTGGAATTAAAAACTATATTCTAGTATGCAATTATATCCTTCTAATAAAAAAAAAACAATTTTGAAAAATTATGGTTTACTAACATTATTTTCAGTTATTTCAATTCAGATAACTCTTTTATTATTAATTTAACGAAAAAAAGTGATTCTTAATAAAAAGTTCTGCATGGTCTAAAACCTAAAATACAATCATCTTATGTCAAATTTTATCAATTTTATACGAGGTATGTCAAAAAATATGAATTTCGCTCAAGAGTAAAATACGTTTATTTTTCACAATATCGAAAATTGTTATTATGAAAAGTTATTTAAAATTAAAATCTATGTTTCAGTATGTAATTATATTCTTCTAATTGAAATATTCTGAACTATAAAGGTACTTTACTTTTGATCTAAATTTATCTTTTTTGACATACCTTCTATAAAATTGATAAAATCTGATATATGTATTTGATATATTTGTATTTTAGGTTTTAGACCAGCCAGAACTTTTTATTAAGAATCACTTTTTTTCGTAAAATTAATAATAAAAGAGTTATCAGAATTGAAATAACTGAAAATAATCAAGTATATTCAAATGGGAAATAAGCCACAATTTTACCTAAAAATGATTTTATTAACGTTTCGACGCCCAAAACGTTTTGGGCGTCGAAACGTTAATAAAATCATTTTTAGGTAAAATTGTGGCTTATTTCCCATTTGAATATTCTTGATTATAAAATGCCACAAGAAAATAGCTTCAGAACAACTGAAAATAATATTAGTTATCCAGAATTAAAAAAAAAATTATTCAATTAGAAGGTTGTGATTGCATATTAGAATATAGTTTTTAATAACAAAAAACTTTTCGTAATAGCAATTTTCAATATTGTGAAAAATAAAGCTACTTTACTCTTGAGTGAAATTTAAACTTTTTGACATACCTCGTATAATATTAAAAAAATTTGGTATTTGATGGTTAAATCTTAGGTTTTGGACCATGGAGAGCTTTTTATAAAGAATAACTTTTTTTTGTAAAATTAATAATAAAAAAGTTTACCATATGAATACAACTTACAGGGACATACTGTATAATTTTTGAAGATATTCTTCTTTTTTGAAAGTGGTAGATAAGAAAGTTAGTTTGATTTTTAAATAAAATAAGTACAAATAACCTTTTAAGTATATTTACTTCGTTTAAATTACCTATTATATAACAGAAGAATATCTTCTTACGTGCGTACAAAGTACACACACATTCTTTTTTATTATTAATTTTACGAAAAAAGTTATTCTTTATAAAAAGCTCTGCATGGTCCAAAACCTAAGATGTAACCATCAAATATCAAATTTTTTTAATATTATACGAGGTATGTCAAAAAGTTTGAATTTCACTCAAGAGTAAAGTAGCTTTATTTTTCGTAATAATGGAAATTGGTATTATGAAAAGTTGTTTGGAATTAAAAACTATATTCTAATATGCAATTACATCCTTCTAATTAAAAAAAATTGAGAAATAATTATGGATAACTATCATTTTTTTTTTTCAGTTACATATTTCAATTCTGATAACTCCTTTATTATTAATTTTACGAAAAAAAGTGATTCTTAATAAAAAGTTCTGGATGGTATAAAACTTAAAATACAACCATCCTATATCAAATTTTATCAATTTTATACGAGGTATGTCAAAAAATATAAATTTAGATCAAAAGTAAAGTACCTTTATAGTTCAGAATATTTCAATTAGAAGGATGTAATTACACACTGAAAACATAGTTTTTAATTCTAAATAACTTTTCATAGTAACAATTTTCGATATTGTGAAAAATAAACGTATTTTACTCTTATATGAGCGAAATTCATATTTTTTGACATACCTCGTATAAAATTGATAAAATTTGACAAAAGATGGTTGTATTTTAGATTATAGACCATGCAGAACTTTTTATTAAGAGTAACTTTTTTTCGTAAAATTAATAATAAAAGAGTTATCTGAATTAAAATAACTGAAAATAATGTTAGTTATCCATAATTTTCCAAAAAAAAAAATTTCAATTAGAAGGATGTAATTGCATACTAGAATGCAGTTTTTAATTCCAAACAACTTTTCATAATAGCAATTTTCAATATTGTGAAAAATAAAGCTACCTACTTTACTCTTGAGTGAAATTCAAACTTTTTGACATACCTCGTATAATAATAAAAAAAATTGATATTTGATGGTTAAATCTTAGGTTTTGGACCATGCAGAGCTTTTTACAAATAATAACTTTTTTTAGTAAAATTAATAATAAAAAAGTTTTCCATATGGATACAACTTACAGGGACATACTGTATAATGAATATAAGTATAGAAATAAATAAATAAATAAATAAATGTTGTTATAACATCTTCTGTTAATTATCCCTTCAGTTTGAGATAGTAATGCTTCTTCAAAAATGCTTCGCTATGTAGATTAAATAGTAATGGAGACATAATACATTCCTGCGTAACTCCTCTCCTGATTTCAATTTCAGGACTGGGTTCGTTGTCTATTACAATTTGTGTCTTTTGATTCCAGTAAAGGTTTGTTATTATTCGTAAGTCCCTTTTGTCAATTATCGGAACACTAGAGAAGGACTGCAAATTTTAATTGATCGCGCTACGCAGTACTGCGAGAGGTATGAAATTGCTCTGAACACAAAAAAGTGATTGGCTCATTGGTTAATGGCTCATGATTGTAAGAACAAGATTGAAGACGGAACAATCTTCTTTAAAGGAACGGCTATAGAGAACGTACTTAGATACAACTATGCGGGATGTGAGCTAAATGAACAATGGGACCGCAGCCTTGAAATAAAACGACTCATTGAGATGACCAGAAGCACTTTCAATAAGATGAAAGCAGTATTATGCCATTAAAAACTGGGGATAGAAATAAGAACAACAGTATTGAGATGATGCGTATTCTCTGTCCTTTTATATGGAGTTGAATCCTGGACAATTATGGGCGCAACTGAAAAAGACTTGCCAGGTTTGACCACGTCCTGGTTGAAAAATTTAACCCTTTCGGCCCTGATGGTGGCAATTGCGAAGCCCATAATTCCGCACAGATATCTGTGATACGACTTATTTAATTTTAAAGTAAATCTAATAGAGAGCGGCTACAGTTCGTATATAAGATGATTTATATGTATTTAATTAATTTTTAATGTAAACAAGTTTTGTTGTTCTACTTGAAGTAATGTCAGGTGAACGAGATCTTTTTCTCTTGGTAAATATTTGGTTTTTGTTCTAATGCTATTGTATTGAAAATAGCTTCCTGTAGCTGTTGGTATTTTTACCAACTAACATTTTGAAAATTTCATTTAAGAATAAATTGTAATTGTTATTGCATTTGCTAATTTTTGGTATGGTCCTATAAATGGCGTACGCAAATGCCACCAGTAGATGTCAAGAGTTAAAAAAGTGGATTAAATAAATTAGAATTTATGACAAGATTTTCAATATTTAATTATTTTTAGATGCGATTCCTACAGTTGTATTTTACGGGAAATAGAAAACTGAAATTGATGCTGCCCTTGACCAAGCAGAAGAAGCATTAGCTGCCCTGAGTGACGACTGTTTTGATATATAGAAGATGATGGAGATCCAGATTAAGAGGAGTATTGAGGAGGCTGTATCAGACTAAGACTTTATTGGGACCCACGTACCTCGTACACATTTCCGTTTGATTAAAGATATTGGTGTATCTCGAAACCAATTTGAAAGTTTACGTAATCATTTACATATCTCAGATGTCAACACCGACAAAAATACCAACGATAAGCTTTGGAAAGTAAGGAAAATAATTACCGGCTTTGAAAAACGTTGCGAAGAAATATTGCTTGAAGAAGATAACTGCATACATGAGACAATTAAACCATTCAAGGGACAATTTTCTCTAAAACACTATATTAGAGACAAGCCAAATCCTTGGGGCATAAAATACTTTAATTTTTAGTGGTGAATTAAGAATAATATACAAGACAGAAATTGTTTAAAAAATTATCATACAAGACGCCTTCTTTTTCTTCTTGCAGTACCGTCTCCTATCGGAGGTTGGCTACCATTACAGCAATCTTAGCTTTGTTGGCTGCAGCTCTGAACAACTGTATTGAACTGCACCCATACCACTCCCTTAAATTTCGTAACCAGGAAACCCTCCTACGTCCCACATTTCTCTTTTTCGAGATTTTTTCTTGGATTATGAGTCTTAGCAGAGAGTACTTTTCTCCTCTCATTATGTGGCCTATATATTCCAGTTTTTTCGTTTGTATGGTTTTTATGACTTCGTATTCCTTCCCCATCTTCAGCAAAACATCTTGATTTGTTATTCTTTCTGTCCATGGTATTTTCCACATTCTCCTGTAGCACCACATCTCGAATGCCTCAATGTTTTTGATGTTTATGATGTTTTTGATGAACACCAAAAACATCAAAAATCATACAAGACGCCAATAAAACATAATTAATATATTTTTATATATGATTTTTCTGTAATAAAATATTATATATACTTTTATTTATTTATGCCGTAATAACCTCTTGGTGGCAGTTGCTACTAATTTGTAAAATGAAAAGTGGGGGGCAAAAATTTTATAAAAAATATTTTCAGTATTAATTATGTGTCCTATTGAAGAAAATATCAACAGAAAAATTTTAGCCTTGAAATAAAGAATTCAGGGCTGAAAGGGTTAAAGCATTCGAGTGGAAAAACAACAAAACTCTTCAGAACCGCTGAAGATAGAGAAAAATTGTCAGTGATATCGCCGTTATCCTCAAAGGATGAGGCACAGAAAGAAGAAGAATATTTTTTTATGCTTATTGTTATATTTATATCTCTTCTTTTTTTATGTGACATGGAAAAAATATCAAAATATAGACAACATAATATATTCCAAAGAGGATAATTTATGTTACTCCTCGGACATATTAGATTTTTCGATGTGACGTAATCTACTATAAATCGCTTTAACTGATTATTTCCGTCAGCAGGATTGTAAGACATTCTGTAACAGTATCCAATCCAGTGATTTGAATGGGTTAACAGTTGCAGAACCGAATGCAAATTGTAAACCGAAACCTAAACTCTGTAAACTCTAACGGTAGTTGATATCCTTGACAAGGACGCCTGTGCGGGCGGTTAGCTACCTCCCCGCCTCTTTCCCCGCCACTTCTTTCAGATTATGTGTTAAGACAAATGCAGGTCCGGCACAATTCACTTTCCCACTTGCTACTTGCACTTTCAACAACTGTACCAGCGAAAATGTTCTACATCAAATCAGTTAATATAAGACAGTGAGAAGTAGATAAAAAATCAATTTATATGATATTGACACCAAGTGCACAGGTCAGTGGACTGATCACGCACTTTTGTCGGGCAGCCTCGGCCCCCGATCAGGAATTTATCTTGATTGGTCACTGGCAGAAAATCAAAACTATAAAATGTGGAGATTTTCTGCCAATTTTGTATTTGGTTATGAACGCAGAATGCTTAGGAGGTGCATCAGGAAGCATTGGAGTCATCTATCGGTGTACACTCACTCGCTAAAATCTCCCCAATCGTCATCATCATTCTCTTTGCCTTATCCCTATGCGGGATCGGCTTCCCTAATTGCATTTCTCCATACAATTCTATCTTGGGTCATATCAATGTTAATCCCCTTTACCAACATCTCCTGCCTAATCGTCTCCCCCCACGTCCTCTTTGGTCTTCCTCTCCTACTCCTTCCAGGAATCCGCACTTCAGCAATTCTTCGTATTGGGTGATTAGCGTCAATTGGTGCCACACGTAGACTTCCCCTAATATACTCATTTTTAATTTTATCCTTTTTTGTCACTCCACTCATCCATCTAAGCATTCTCAGTTCCGCCACATGCATTCGTTGTTCCTCTTTCTTTTTCACTGCCCAACATTCAGTTCCGTACATCATTGCCGGTCTTATGGCTGTTTTATAGAATTTTCCTTTCAACTTCATTGGAATTTTCCTGTCACACTCGCTTCCTTCCACTTCATCCATCCAGCCCTAATTCTACTGCATGCATCTCCATCTATTTCTCCATTACTCTGTAATACCGATCCCAGGTACTTAAAACTATTGCTTTTTACAATTAGTTCCCCATCCAAAGATACCATTTTATTTGTAGTAACTCCATCTTTAAACGAACATTGCAAATACTCTGTCTTTGTCCTACTAAGTTTTAAACCTTTTTCCTCGAGAGCTTGTCTCCACTGTTCCAGTTTTTGTTCTAAGTCTCTTTCACTATTTCCTACTAACACGACATCATCAGCATACATTAAGCACCATGGAACGTTACCCTGTAGTTTCGTTGTTATCTGGTCCAAAACTAATAAGACTAAATACGGACTAAGCACCGAGCCTTGGTGCAATCCTACTTACACATGAAATTTATCAGTCTCTCCCACACCTATCCTAACACTAGTCGTTACTCCCTCATACATATCTCTCACAATCTTTACATATTCACCAGGGACTCCTTTCTTATTGAGTGCCCACCACAGAATTTCTCGAGGAACTCTATCATATGCTTTCTCAAGATCAATGAATACCATATGAGCGTTTTTTTCTTTACTCCTGTATTTTTCCATCAACTGCCTTATAGTCGAGGCATTGAAGGATTGAAGTGTCGATTTTTTTGCAGTAAGATGGATTTTAATGCGAATCGGTGCGTTGGATTCGTGAGAATATCAGGAAATTTTGTGAACTAATTTAATGAATAAGAAATATCAAATTGCGTTTGTGCATAAGAAAAATGCATTTCAAAAATGCATTTCGGTAAATAGTGGGAAAAATTGCCTCAATTTTCTTACTCGGGGGTTTTGGGGTCGCTGAAAATGATAATGAAGTCGGCGAGAGTCTGCAAAGTACCTGGTGCATGCAGCGGATGTAATAAATGTCTTCCTCTGGAGTATTATGGAAATTTATCATATAATTAGTTTAAACTCGTTACTCGGGAGTTTTTGGGATAATCTATTTTCTTCGATGTAACTATAGTGATCGAAAAGGGTGGTATTTTTATTATAAATAAACATAAATTTTTATTATTATAATATATTTATGATTAAAAAAGTTCATCATACAAAATTTATCGTAATTTATCTTTAAAATTCATTTTCTTCATCATTATCATCTTTTTCTTCATTATTGCCTTCCTCTCTCGAGTCCAATGCAATATTTGTGCAATCAGAGCCTGCACAATTTTTGCAGGCTAAATTACAATCTAACCCATGCTTCCTGCACCCGCATGAGTTGCCGCAGTCTGACTTACAACTACAGAATATTACATTTAAAATGTTTGGAGGACCAGGTGGCTCAGTCATTCTAACTGGAATTTATACATTATTTTGTAATTCCCATCCCCAATCGGTTGGGTTCATGTTACTGTCCTCTCCATGCAGCCAAATTTGTGTTTGTAAATATACACTTTTTAAATGCTGGGTAAATGCATCAACAGATGAAAGAATTTTTCCAATGACAATCTTTTTATTTTTGGCAATAGCCATTAAGTACATTCTGTATCTAGTAATTTTCTCTCAAGGCAAAACCACATCATCCACTTGCACCTTAATTTAAACTGCTTTAAATGATATGAAATTAGAATTTAGTCGTTGCGATATTTATTTTGAGTGACCCCAAAAACCCCTGAGTAACAAGTTTGGGCCAATTATTTAACAAATTACCATAATAGTCCAGAGGAAGACGTTTATTACACCTGCTGCAGGCACCAGGTAGTTTGCACACTTTCGCCGACCTCATATTCATTTTTAGCGACGCCAAAAACCCCCGAGTAATGAGTTTAAGCCAATTATATGATAAATTACCACAATACTCCAGAGGAAGACGTTTATTACACCCGCTGCAGGCACCACGTAGTTTGCACACTCTCGCCGACCTCATATTCATTTTCAGCGACCCCAAAAACCCCCCGAGTAATGAGTTTAAGCCAATTATATGATAAATTACCACAATACTCCAGAGGAAGAGGTCTATTACACCCGCTGCAGGCACCAGGTAGTTTGAACACTCTCGCCGACCTCATATTCGTTTGCAGTGACCACAAAAACCCCCCGAGTAAGAAAATTGAGCCAATTTTTCCTACTATTTACCAAAATGCATTTTTGAAATGCATTTTTCTTATGCACAAATGCAATTTGAGATTTCTTATTCATTACATTAGTTCACAAAATTTCCTGACATTCTCACGAATCCAACGCACAAAACTGCATTAAAATCCGTCTTACTGCGCCAAAAATCGACAGTAAGGCCTATTTTTGTGCTTCAATGCCTCGACTATTATAATGAAAAGTGCATCTGTTGTTGATCTGCCCTGCATAAAGCCAAATTGATTCTCGGATATTTCGGTCTTTTCACGTGTCCGTCTATCAATTATTACTCTTTCCCATATTTTCACGGTGTGGCTAAGCAGTTTTATAGCCCTGTAGTTTGTACAATGTTGTATATCTCCCTCGTTTTTGTAGGCAGGTACTAGTATACTGCTTCTCCATTCGTCTGGAATTTGTCCAACTTCCATAATTCTATTAAATAAACCTACTAGCCACTTTGTTCCTGTCTCTCCCAATTCTCTCCATACTTCCCAAGGAATATCATCTGGTCCTACCGCTTTTCCTTTCTTTATTTTTTGAAGCTCTTGAGCCACTTCCTCGTTTGTTATTTTGGTGACCATTGCTGCCACTGTCTCCGTTGACTCTACACTCTGTCTGTCAAATTCTTCATTTAATAAGCTGTCAAAGTACTTTCTCCATCTCTTTTTGACATTCTTTTCGTGAACTAGTATTTTATTATTTTCATCTCGGATACATCTAATCTGATTAAAATCTTTTGCTTTCTTTGCTCTCTGTTTGGCTATTTTATATATCTTCGTTTCGCCTTCCCTGGTATCAAGTTGATCGTATAGGTTTGAATACGCTTCTGCTTTGGCTTTTGCTACTGCTACTTTCGCTTCCTGTTTCGCCACCATATAGTTTTGAAGATCCTTGTCGGATCTGGTTTCTTGCCACTATTTATATAATTTTCCCTTCTCTTTTATTTTTCCTTGTACTTCGTTTGACCACCACCAAGTCTCTTAATCCTCAAACTTTTTTCCTGACGTTTTCCCAAGTATTTCAATAGCAGTCTCTCTAATACTACTGGCCATTTTTCTCCAAATTGTGTTAGAGCCAATTCATGTTCCAACATATTTTTTCTACTATTCTTTCCCTGAATAGGCCTTCCTTCTCATCTTTTAGCATCCACCACTTGATTTTTGTGGTCCTCTCCGATATTTTGGAATAGCTTCCCTTTTTACTTCAATGTCCAGAACAAGCAGCTTTGTTGTTGGCGTACACTAACTATTACCTTGCAGTCCTTGCATTCACGTATGTCTTTTTTCCTTATCATGAAATCTAAGCTAAAATCCCCCTATCGCAGAGAGAAATCCTTCTCTCAGCAGCAAATACACAACACGTACGATTAATGGACATTACAACGTACGATTAATAAATAACAGCCAGAAACGTGTTAAAGATCGCTTGCAATCGATACGGACATATACTCACCAGGATCCCCAAAAATAAAGTTCTATTCTTTCCAGTCAATCTTCTATAATTGTTCCCCCATATGACATTGGCAAAAATTAATGAGCTGAGCTTCAAATTGCTTTCTCGTCCAGCCTATTTTCCTGATTTGTCCACTATCGACTATTACGTTTTTCCAAACCTGAAGAGAAGGCTGGTAAATTTAAAATTCAATCGATAATAATTGTCAAAACTCACGCATATTTTCCAGAACTTTCAGACTATACCATATAAATATAAATAATACAAACATAAAAAGCTCGTACTTAGTTAAAATAAATAAAAATAAGCTTATTATCCCTTTTATTCTAGTGCGGTTCTGCGTAAGAGGAATGCTTGCGGCTTAGCAGTTCAATTCACCATGCAGCTTGATTTCTATTTCTCCAATTCTTTCTTGGTAGATAGCAGATAGCTGGTGCATTTATATGGTCTTTGCTTTTGTGTACTTTAAATCCGACACCGTTTTATTACGGTTATTGCAACATATCGCAATTGCGATTATATTGAGAAGTAAAATGCATTGCTTATTGCTTTTCTGAATGAACTAGAATACCAAAATGATTTATTCAGTTTACACGGAATGTTTTTGTTAGGTAGTGAACCTCACGTTTACCAAAAAGGGAAATTTTCATAAATATGTTGCATTTCCGAGTATTTTTCTTCGTCTTCTTATGATTTATCTATAATTTACAGTTTCTCTCCAGAGATCAGCGATGGAGTTTTGATAGATATTGTACATGAGAAATGTAGGAAAACGACCTACAAAGACTACAGCACGAATTCAATATTATGCAAAAGAAATGAATATGAAAATATCAGCCCAAAATACAAAAAGCTTAGTAATAGCCAAAGAACCAATAAGATGCAAATTGGTGTTAGCGAATCAAATTATACAACAAGTAATGACTTTCAACCGACAACAATATCGAAGAAGAGATAAAAGACCAAATAATTAAAGCCAGTAGAACGGCCGGATGCCTAAACGACACAATTTAGAAAAACAACATCTAAGAGTGGAAACAAAGGCTCGAATATATAAGTCAGTTATTGGCCCAGTTATGACTTACACGGCCGAAACAAGACTAGACACAAGCAAAACACAAAGACATCTGGAGACCAACGAAATGAAGATCTTCAGAAGGATTTCTGGAAATGGACTACAGGACAGGGTAAGACGTGAGGAAATCAGACGCATATGCGGGGTAAACAATATAAATACCTGGGTAAAGAACAAAAAAAGAGTGGAATGAGCACATAAGCAGGATGTCTGAATCAAGGATAGCAAGAATAGCCAGGGACAAGTCACCGTTAGGCAGGAGAAGTATAGGACGCCCAAGCAAAAGATGGAATGACAACTTAGGGGCAGAATGAAAGGCATCGTTGAAGAAAAACAGGCAGTACTGCCTATATAAAGGAAGAAGAAGAAATATTTAACACTTACAATAATGAAGGAATAGAACGCAGCTGCTATGTTGCACCAAAACAAATATGGAGAGATTTATTACGAATTAACGAAAAAAAACCGTTAATTAACACCAGTTAAAGGAAAGGAAAAGAATAATAAACACCACAACACGCCTAAATTAAGAAACTAATTAAGAAAAAATTGGCTAATTTTATATCTTATCTATAATATTCTTCTTTTTGTAGATGAGCCAAGGTTTACACTGGCACTTTTTGAATTTTGGTCTTATCATAAAATCAAAACCAAAACTTATAAAACCAAAAAAAATATTTTTTTTTTATGTAGGATTAAACAAGAATAGCGTCTGAGAGGTCATCGTTCCTCATTCCTTTCTTGTCTTCAATAAATTCGATGCAATTATCGGTGCATATGATGCGAATTTATGGCGCTCCTTAAAAGGATACTAGTATATCGAAGTTATTGCTATTTGTACCTTTAACTAACTGATTGTTTATCTTTTAATAACCTATCTTTTTACTGATTCATCTCGATCGGTTGTTAGCAGACTTATGTAAGATTTAATCTAGAATCTGCGTGTTTTATATACCAAATTAGTCGAAAGCTATCGATAGATGGTAATTGAGTAACTATTTAATCCATACTCAGATATACTACTACATTAAATACATTTCACTAAATTGGATAAACAGACAGAGTCATGTTTTTCTTTATAAGCTCATAAATATGAAACAGCTTCATAAAATCATATGATTTCGAACAGTAAAAAGAATATAAAGACGATGAGGAAATAAAGAAAAGGGTAACACAAGCTAGAAGAACAATTGGCTGCCTAAATACAATACTTTGGAGCTCCGAAATAGGAATACTGCGAAAATACAATATCTATGAAACACTTATTAAAAGCAGCCTACTTTACTGATCAGAAATTTGGAGAATAACCGAGAACAACAGGAAAAAAATAGAAGCTGTAGAAATGGATGTGTTTAGAAGATCGTTAGGTATATTCTGTAGGGAAAGATTTCGAAATGAGGAAGTAAGAATTGGAATAGATGGTCACTTAAGAACAGACATTGAGAGGAAACAGTTGATTTGATATGGTCATGTTCAAAGAATGGAAGACACAAGATTGCCCAAAAAGATTATGCAGTGGGTACCACCAAGCCGCAAAAAACGAGGAAGACCCAAAAAGACACGGAAAGAAGTGGTAACCAAAGTAATGTGTAATTAATAAAAATAAAACAAAAGTTATGGTCATAGAATAAATAAACATAGAACAAGCACGAACCTTCCATACGTTGAGTAGAATTAGAAGTCAACGGAAGGAAAGAAACAGAAATTAATAAAAGAGTTCAAAAAACAATGAACCTATACCAAGCAATGAGCAATAAATTTAAAAATAAAAAGGAAATAACAAAAGAGTAAAATTCAGGCAGTGAAAATGAAATACCGTATATGAGTTCGAGGAGTTACTAAAATAGATAGACTACGGAACACTCAAATAAGAGAAGATATAATAGAGTCAGCCCTAGAATATACACTAAGCATCAAAATTAACGCACCACCTTAAAAATGGTACATTTTTGATGTCTTGTATTTCCTAAACCTGTTGTTCGATTTGAGTGGTTTTTTTAGTATGCTATAGCTTTATTCTTCAAGAATATTTATGTAATAATATTGTTGCTAAACAGGTAAATGTGATTGTATACCGGGTGTAATAATGATACTGTGTTTTTTCCTCAAAGTTTGGAAGAACCTGTGGAATATTCTAGCATATATAAAATATTGAAATTAAAACTCAACTGTAGCCTTAAGCTTTCTTAACATTTTGCTTTTCGATTAATTCCCTTATGTGGGATAATAAAAAAGTTAAGTACTTTAACAACTAGCCATGTTATTCGTCAACACAGAGTGTGTTTAAATAAGTGCGACAAACTTTAAGGGGTAATTCTGCATGAAAAAAAATGACCATTTGCTTTATAAACATACGTCCGCAAATGCTTCGTTTCCGAGATACGGGATGTTGAATTTTTTCTACAAACTGACGATTTTTTTATTGCTCTAAAACCGGTTGAGATATGCAAATAAAATTTAGTAGGTCTTAAGAGGTAGTTATTGCGCATTTTCTGACATACAAATAAGAATTTTATATTCACCATTGGCGTGCACACGCGTCATATTACCCGGTCATATTACCCGTATGCACGCCAATGGTGAATATAAAATTCTTAATTATATGCAAAAAATGCGCAATAACTACCTCTTAAAACCTACCAAATTTCATTTGTATATCTCAACCCGTCTTAGAGGAATAAATAAATCGTCAGTTTGTAAGAAAAAATTCAACATCCAGTATCTCGGAAACAAAGCATTTGCGGACATATGTTTATAAAGCAAACGGTCATTATTTTTCATGCCGAATTACTTCTTTAAGTTTGTCGCACTTATTTATAGAAACACCCTATATTGATGAAGAACGTTGCTAGTTATTAAAGTACCTAACTTTTTTACTATCCAACATAAGCGAATGAATCAAAAAGCATAATGTTAAGAAAGCCTAAGGCTATAGTTGAGTTTTAATTTCAATATTTTATATGCGCCAGAATATTCCACAGGGTATTCCAAACTTTGAGGAAAAAACACACTATCATTGTTACACCCGGTATACAATGACATTTATCTGTTGAGCAACAATGTTATTATATCGTTATTCTTGAAGAATAAAGCTATAACATATTAAAAAATCACAAAAAACGGACAACAAAAAAGTGGTGCGTTAATTTTGATGCTTAGTGTATATAGAAAGGAGGCAACTCAGTTGATGGGGTCATGTTCAAAGAATAAATTATACAAAAACTGGTGAAATAAATTTGGCAGGCTAAATCGCAAGGAAAAAAGAAGAAAGATAGACCACGACAAAAATGGGATATAAACCCAGGAAAAATATTCGAAAAAAGGGGAACAACATGGATAGAAGCAAGGACGTTGGTATTTACTTTTATAAATATAAGATTTTATTACAACGTTGCCAGTAGTTTCTGCATATGTTTATCTATAGTATAATATCTACAGTGTGTCAATTTAAAAAGTTGCCACCCCCTATAATTTGGTCCCTATAGAAAATCTAAAAATATGCAAAAACACGTCAAATTTATTTGTGAGGGGGACATTTTGTAGACCAGTTTTCAACTAAATTACATCAACCCTATAGCGGGGGCGGACACAACCCCCAAAATCTTTAATGGAAAGGGGGGTTGAGTGATACCTCATTTTGATGGTCATTAAATTACCTTTTCAAAAATACCACATACCTTATATTTCTTTTCAGTACTTTTGGAAAAATCTTGGACTCAATACTCTAAAAAATTTTGGAGTTCTGAACTCTATACTTAATATCTTTACGGTTTTACTTGATTTTTCCAGAAATACTTCAAAAAAGTACTCCAAATACTTTAACACGCCAAAAAAAATTCAATTTGGAGTTCAATACTCCAAAAAAAATTTTGGAGTTCTGAACTCGATATTTAATTATAAAAAATATAATAAATAAAAAAATTAAAATTACTGAAAAGAAATATAATGTATGTGGTATTTTTGAAAAGGTAATCGAACGACCTTTAAAATGAGGTATCACTCAACCCCCCTTTCCATTAAAGATTTTGGGGGTTGTGTCCACCCCCGCTAGAGGGTTAGTGTAATTTAGTTGAAAACTGGTCTATAAAATGTCCCCCTCACAAATAAATTTGACGTGTTTTTGTATATTTTTAGATTTTCTATAGGGACCAAATTATAAGGGTGGCAACTTTTTAAATTGACACCCTATAGTACCGGTATGGGATGCTTTAGTGCAGCCGATATGTGAAACAATTGTGCATTTAATGATAGAAGCATATACTTTGGACCAAATATACCTCACATATAAAGGTTCAAATTTAGATACGAGGCCATCTCAGATTTTACCTTTGACAAAAATGGCGGGCATTCAAAATGGCGCCTATACATATGTGACTAATAGCACGATAACTTTTGAATTAAAAGTCCGATTTCCACCAAATTTGGTATATAGGTTCTTTTTTTGATGTGTAAGATCGAGGTCTAGAACCGAAAGAATCGGTTTAAAAAAAGTTGTGTTTTTCATGGTTTTTATGTAAAAATATGTTGTTTTTTTTTTCAATTCTTTCACCTTGTATATATTAATTCTCCAAAAAGTTAATACTGCTCTTGAAGAGAGCGTAAAAATATGTTTCAGGAAATTTTTTGAACTTTTTAATTATGTTAATTTCCATTTAATAAATGCATACCTTATCTTCACAAGTACCTGTGTGCGGCAGATATTATAAAAATTATTGTGCATTTAATGGTAGAAGCATATAATTTGGACCACATATACTACCCATATAAAGGTTAAAATTTAGATATAAGGCCATCTCAGATGTTACCTTTTACAAAAATGGCGGGCAATCAAAGTGGCTACTATACATTACATATTATGTGACTAATAGCACGATAACCTTTGAACGAAAAGTCTGATTTCAGCCAAGTTCGGCATCAAGGTTCTTTTTTTGATGAGTAAGATCGAGGTCTTGAACTGGAAGACTCGGTTAACCAGAAGTTGTGTTTTACTATGTGGTTTTTTTTTCAATTCTTTCAACCTGTATATATTAATTTTTCAAAAAGGTAATACCGCTATTAAAAAAAGAGTAAAAATATTTTTTAGGAAATATTTTGAACTAATATTTTAATCATGAACTTTTTAGTTATGTTAATTACCATTTAATAAATGCATAACGTATCTTCACATGTACCTATGTGCGGCAGATTCATTTTGAATGACCGCCATTTTTGTAAAAGACAAAATCTGAGATGGCCTCATATCCAAATTTGAATCTTTGTATGTGTAGCATATGTGGTCCAAATAACATGCTTCTGCCATTAAACGCACAAGAATTCTTATAATATTTGCACGAATCTGCCGCAGATAGCTACATGTGAAGATAGGTTATGCATTTATTAAATGGTAATTAACATAACTGAAAAGTTCAAAATACTTCCTAAAAAATATTTTTAAGCTCTTTTCAATGCGTTATTACTTTTTTGAAAAATTAATATATACAGGGTGAAAGAATTTAAAAAGGCAACATATTTTTACATACAAAATCAGTAAAAGCACAACTTCTGGTAAACCGATTCTTCCGGTTCAAGAGCTCAATCTTATACACCAAAAAAAGAACCTATATACCAAATGTGGTTGAAATCGGACGTCTCGTTCAAAAGTTATTATGCTATTAGTCACATATGTATAGTCGTCATTTTGAATGCCCGCCATTTTTGTAAAAGGCAAAATTTGAGATGGCCTTGTATCTAATTTTGAACCTATATATGTGTAGTATGTGTGGTATAAATTATATGCTTCTATCAATAAATGCACAATTCTTATAATATTAAATATTATCGTGCAAATTTTGCACGAATCTGCCCGCACTACTTAGCAAAGCTTGCAGTAAAAATATTCGCTCTGACAGTAGTACCGGCGACTTCACCATAAATTAGAATTTTTCTTTAATTTGCTGTGATGCTTGATGCTGTGATTTGAAAATTAGTTAGAAAATAATAAAAACAAAAAAATCGTATTCCTAAAGTGAATCCTTAAAATCGAATCGTGCATTCAGGGAATACATCGAAATTATACAGTATGTACTACTATTTTCTTTTAGATCTATTTCAAAATAACACTTATGAGAGAAAATTACAAAACACATTAGGTATGATTAATTATACTTTCCAGATATGGTCCAAAATGTTTACATGATTAACTAACAGTTTTTATATAACCTGACAACTGCATTAAAATTATCACAGCTTATGTCTATTTACTGACTGTTTTTGCTGCATACTCCACCAGTTATTTATAGGTTTGCACTTCTTGTAATCAACAAACATATACATAGGCTAATATGGAGAATCGTTGAATTAAATTTATTTTCATATAAGTTATAGTAAACGTGTTAGATAACTAGTTGGATAAGTATGTAGAATTAATCTTAATTTACATGCTAATTGAACACACAACTTTAAATTAATGCAGAGCACTTACAAAACTCCAATAAGTTATTATATTTCTTCATTCAGTTAAACTGTACATGTAACCTGTAACATTTGAATGTAAATGTAAGCTGCTGGTAAAGGGCCTACATTTTGAATAAGTGGTGTAATTTGTTAAGGATCATTTTAAACCTTTACCAAGAACAAAAGGCTAAAATCAGAATAAAAAGCGAAACATCTGGAAAAAACAATATCGAGAAGGGAGTAAGACATGGATGTGTCCTGTCACTTTTGGTGTTCAACGTTTACTCTGAGAAGATATTTAAGAAAGCTTTAGAAGGCACCTCAGATGGTATAATTATAAACGGGCAATATGTAAATAACCTGCGATACGCTGATGATACGGTCATTCTGGCAGATAATGCTGAAGCATTGCAACGCCTAATGGACCGAGTAACGACAACCTATAGAGAATTTAGAAAGAAATTGAATACAAAGACAAAAACGATGGTTATCAGCAAAAACCAAAACAGAAGGGTGAACGTCAATGTCGACGGGACAGATCTGGAAGGAGCAACAAAATAACATACGTTGGAAGTAATCTTGATGAAACTTGGGACCACTCACTAGAGATAAGAACAGAAGCAACAAAAAAAAGAATCCGAGCATTCGAACTCTGGTGTTACCGTAAAATGCTCAAAAGGAGAGCTTATGCTTATAATAACAGAAAGGAAAACACAATATTTTGGTAACATCTTAAGAAATCAAAGTATGAACTGCTCCAATTTATAATCAAAAGCAATATACAAAATCAATAGCAAAAGGGGACCAGCAAAAGAAAACGCAACTCTCGAAAAACCTACTACAATGGACGAATATGACCTCCATAGAGAGCGGCTGCAAATAAGATTAAATTGTCTAATGTAATGGCCAACGTCCTTAAGAATAAAGCACCGTAAGAAGAATAAGAAGGTGTAATTTGTATGAGGGTTTGAAAGGTACGAATATACGAGGTACGCAAGTTCTACTATATATTGTACTTGTAAGCTGCCCAGTCTCTAGATCAGGCCAAGAAAAGGAAATTAAAGGAATTCCTTCAGTGAGATCGTGACATCATCGTACTGAAAGAAGGAAAGGAACGCAGAACTATTATTGTCAAACATAAAATCGATACTGGTAATGCCAAACCCATTTGTTAAACCGCTCGACGATTATCAGAGGCAAAGAGAAAGGAAGCTGAAAGGATTGATCAGGAAATTAAGAAAGACGGGATAGAACCTTCTACCTTCCATGGTTCTCTCCCGTGGTCCTGGTTAAGAAGAAAGACGGAACTACGAGATTCTGTGTTCTATCTGGACTCCGTTTATTGAAGAATGTTATCAAGAAATTTAATTACTCTCTGCCTCGGATCGATGACACGTTAGATACATTGGCTGGAAGTAAATTGTTTTCTACTTTAAACTTAATATAAACTCTGGATATTGGCAGATAGAACTAGACACAGTAGATAAAGAGAAGAAAGCCTTCATCATGGGATCTGGATTGTGGTAAGTCAACCTAATGCCATTTGGACTCTGTAATGCTCCTACGGCATTTGAAAGTCACACTCTTTAGTAATCAAAACACAAATAATGTTCTATAAGATAATTTGCTGGCTGCGGAGCAAAGGGCTCCTATTGGCTTGATGTTCTATTAGAGGTTGCAGTAGGGGGTTACTGTGTGATTCCAGTTCTTCATGGTGCTTCGTGTTACATTTAGTGATCAGGTTTGACACTTACCAGGGAGCATCAGTTATCGTTCGCAATATTTTCGATTGGCTTCTTTGAATTATGGTTGTAGATATTTCCTACCGACTAGCCAGTTTAGATCTTTCATTCTAAGGTCAATTTGTTTCCGCTTCTTAATGAATATGTTCTTTCCAATTGAGTTTTGGGTCAAGATGTATTCCTAGGTATTTGGTGCTAGAGGATTGAGGAAGTTGGATATTGTTAAGTGAAATTGGGGGATACTGGTCTCTTCTCAAACTAAAAGTCACTTGGACTGTTTCAATAATTTTGATTTAATTCGGTTCCCTTCGCCTCGATTTCATTCAATTGTACCTGTAGAATGTTAGATGCTATAATTATATTTTCGTCTGCTACAAACATAACAGCATCATCTGCAAAGATACCAGTGATGGTTTCATTATTGGAGGGTAGATGTGCTGTATATAGCACATGTAATATTGGTCCAATAAAGCTGCCCTGTGGGACACCAGAGTTTATAGGAAAATCGTTGGAATGACGTAGTGATAATGTGAAATTAGAAAAAAAACAAATACTAAAAAATTTATTTATAATTTATCTTAAAAATTGACAAGTTTTTGTACTGCTGCGAAGCATCTCCACTTGTCTGGCAAATAAAAAGGCTCAAAAACGTGCGGGAAAGGCGTGTCGAAGCCCGTGACGCGCTGGATGGGCGCCTCAAGATGCAAAAAACATTCCTCCTGCAAAAGACAACTTTCATTAAAATAATACAATTTTCATATCTTTGTTTTTAAATGCCATGCCGGTTTATTTAGAGACGTTGTGGTTGTGGACAAATTGGTAAACCGCAAGGCGGATCGAGAATAAGTACAGACAAGGACGTTTGGGTCTTGACAGCCAGTGACGTACGAGAGAACTAATTTTAAACTTTACGCTTGAATTATTTGTATTTTGGTTTATGCGTGTTTTCGTTTTGTTGATACACAATTTAAATATGATAATTTTCAATATAGGAATATCTATTATTTAGTATTCCGAAAGTAGATTGTTCATTAACATTTATACAGTGAGAGGATAAAGTCGTACCCCCTATGACTGATGCATTTTAAAGATAAACAAAATCGCTAGGAAACATCGATTTTTAAACATGTTCTAAAGCTGGTATCCAATGGAGGGTGGCGTGGCACGCTTCACTAGTTTACGTCGGCAAATTAATAAACATATACTTTTTGATAAAGGACCATGTTAGTATACTCAAGCATCGAGGGTACACCACCAGTGTTGGCGGTAGCACTTTTAGTAAGTTGGTTTATTCATACAATGATAAACATTTAAAAACACGTCCTTAGACCACAAAATTACCACGGCCCTGACTGTACGAGCCTCTAGCCGAGTTGGAAGGGTCTGTTTCAGCTTTTGACTTCCTTCGAACCGTGCTCACTTAGCGACAAACGATGGAACACTTCGCGCCGAATCAGGCTGGCCAAAAAGAAAGGGTTCACTCGGCCATAAAAATATTCCACAGGGTGATGTGTAATCCACCCTGAGAAAAAACCAAAATTTGATTGGTACACTCTGTATACAATGACAATTTACCTGTCTAACAACAATATTATTACAACGATATTGTAAAAGAATAAGGCGATTAGACCAGGAAGAATCTGTTTTGGGGTGGATGTGAGAGGTGGCATTCGGATTTTTGCAGACAAAATTAGGTGACAACTTCAGTAATTATAATTGACTAATGCTCCTTCTCAAATATGCCCGGAACATTAATAAAAAAATTACAATATTTAAAAACTTCGAAAAACCTCGATTTTTTTCAAATTTCATTGTTTATAACTTTGAAATGATTCATTTTGGAACAAAGTCGTAAAGAAATAAAATAAAAATAATTAAATTTTAAATGACATACGATTGGTTTAAAATGTCTTTTTTTTTTTATTTACACAAATAAACCCGCATCAACCACTAAGGGTTATTAGCGGGGGGACATACACAAACAGTAAGATACATATTATTATATAAAAATGCTTTACAATCTGGTGTATTGTTTAGTCATTTTGAGATAATTTAATAAGGAGTTTAGGTTTGAAGTCAGTACACTTTTAATATTGTCACTAAGAGCACACGCGATCCTTTCTTTCTGGTACACTGGACACTCGATAATTATATGTTTCACTGTCAGTCGCGTGTTGCAATTGGTACACATCGGAGCGGCCTCCTTGTTGAAGATATGCTTGTGTGTTAGTAACGTATGTCCTATTCGGAGTCGGTTGATGATGACTTGGTCTTTTCTATTACTTGGTAACATGAGTTTAGTTCCTACTTGACTTAGGCATTCTTTTAGTTTGTTGTTAGTCTGATCCCAAGTAGTTTGCCACGTTCTGTGGACATGACCTTTGATATTTACTTTGTGATCAGTCCAAGGTATTTGATCTGTGATAGAAATACTTTGGTCGGTAGTTGCATTGCTTGCTAGAGAGTCGACTTCCTCGTTGCCAATTATTCCCATATGGGAAGGTACCCAGATGAAGAAAATATCTTTCTGTTGATTCTGTAGATAAGATAATTCTTCTTTGATTTTGAGAAGAATAGCGTGAGTTGTATATAGCTGTTTTATCCCAAGTAATGCGCTCATTGAATCGGTGATAATCACAAATTTGCTTTCATGGATAGAACCACATTTTTTCATTGCCTGGTGAATTGCTGTAAGTTCTCCGGTATATATACAACAATTTGTTGGGATTCGTACGGTAGACTTGATGTTTCCGCAGATATAAGCTGCAGCATGTCCTTCATCACATTTGGAAGCATCAGTGAAGATTCGATGAGTTGTTGGGTATTTGGAAATTAAATTTTTAAAAGCTTGCTGGATAAGGAAAGGATGTGTGGAATGTTTAGGGAGATCTTTTAGAGACATATCTATTTTTGGAGGTTTGATCATCCAGGGAGGAAAATTTACATGAATGGGTGTAGTGAGACTGAACTGTTCTAAATTAAAACCAATACGTTTTGTTCGCTCAGGAAATGGTAGCATATTTCTTGCAATGTTTTCGTAATGATCAGAAGATATATTTGTTCTGTAGAATATTGTTGAGTAGGTTACGTTGCTTTTGTTTGCTGAAATTCTGGCAACGTAATTCAGTGATAGAAGTTGCCTTCGTTGGCTTAAAGGGAGTTCATTAGCCAGAACTTGTAAACTACTTACTGGACTAGTTCTTGTGGCACCTAAAACCAATCTCAAGCACGTATTTTGAATGTAGTCAAGTTTTTTTAAAGATGTTTTGTTAGCAGTATCGTAGCATAAACAGCCGTAGTCTAATTTACTTCTTATTAATGATCTATATAGATTAAGTAAAGTTGTTGTATCAGCCCCCCAAGAGGTATTTGACAGCATTTTTAGTAGGTTAATTCTGGATTGGCAAGAACGTTGCAGATTCGTTACGTGGTTTTTCCATTTTAAGTCACGTTCAAAAGAAAGTCCTAAGAAATTTATTTCTTCTGACTGCTTCAGCATAACTCCGTTAAGTGTTAATTGAATATTAGGATAGTCTTTCCTTTTGCTAAAAATTAAATAACGTGTTTTTTCGCCAGAAAATATAAAACCCGTGTTTTGCGACCAGTTTTCAATTGTATGTAAGGCCGTTTGCAATATATGTGATCCCAGAGTTACATTATTTGTTTTTAGATAAATGACTAAGTCGTCTGCATATAGGCTAGTAAATACAGGAAGCTTTATTTGATGTATAATACTATTTATTGCAATCAGAAAGAGTGTAGGACTTAGAGTAGATCCTTGTGGAGTGCCATTTTGCAGTACTCGTCTGGAAGATGTGAATCCATTGGCTCTAACTCGAAAAGTTCGTGTTTCTAGAAAATTTTTAATAAACGACAACATATGCCCTTGGACATTCCATTCTTGAAGTGTTTTTAGTATAAGATGTCTCCATGTTGTGTCAAAAGCTTTTCTTATGTCAAAAAATACGGCAATAAGTTTTTGATTGTGCAGAAAAGATTCATGTACAGCTGATTCAAGGGTTATTAGATTGTCTGTTGTGGATCTACCCGTACGAAATCCACTTTGTCTGATACTTATTAGGTTATTGTTTTCGAGATACCATTTAAGACGATAATTAAGGATTTTTTCTAAAAGTTTGCAGGTACAGCAAGTAAGTGAGATTGGACGATAGGAATTTGGATCGTCTTTTGGTTTATTATATTTAAGGATTGGAATTATAGTTGCTTGCGACCATAGATCAGGAAAGTCGTGCTGAATGAACATATTATTAAAAATATCGACTAATATTAGTTTTGCATTTAGAGGAAGATTTCGTAAGAAAAGAGGGTGGATATCATCAGGTCCTGGCGTCGAATTTTTTGCGCTTAAACAAAATTCTAATTCTTGAAGACTTATGGGTTTGTTTATTGGATTGTCGCTCTCGGTGATTTGTATATTTGACGATTCCATTAGATTTTTATATTCTAAAAAAGATATGCTATAGTTGGAATCACTAGAATTAAGTTCATATATATCTGCTAGTATTTCTGGAATAGCTACCCTGTTTGAATGCATTTGGTTATTGTATGATAGCGTATCTATGCCTCGGAAGTATTTTGTTCCTTTTATTCTGCGTACTTTGTTCCATATGTCGCCTATGGGAGTGGAAGGATTTATTGAAGCCACATAATTTTTCCAACTGTCTCGTTTTCCTTTCTTGATCAATTGTCTGCTTTTTGCTCTGAGATTTTTAAAAATTATAAGGTTATCGATAGTTTTATGTTTCTTATAAACGTTGAAAGCGTGTTTAGACAAAGTAAGTGCTTGCGCAATTTCGTTATTCCACCAAGGAACTGGCTGCCTTTTACTAGATTTTGTTTTTCCCACTGCGATTGTTGCTGCAGAAATAATAATATTATTAAATAGTTCCAGATTTTCGTTTGCGGTATTGGTTAAATTGAAGTTGTTTGTTTGTCCTTCTATAAGTGTTCGATACAAATCCCAGTCAGCTGACTTTATTTTCCATGTTTGGTGAATCGGAAAAGTCAATATATCATTAGTATCTATGTTTATTGTGATAGGGAAATGATCACTATCATATAAATACCCCAATGTGTCCCAGTATAATAAAGTAGCTAGCGACGGACTGCATAAAGAGAGATCTATAGCTGAAAATGTACCATTGTATGAATTTAACCTAGTAGATTTGCCAGTGTTCAGTAACACTAAATTTAAATTGTCGATGAGATTGTTTAAGAGATTACCACATTTGTCGGTTTTGTTACTTCCCCAGGTACTGTTGTGACAGTTAAAATCGCCTAATATTATTTTTGGGTGTGGAATTTGGTTTAAAACATTGCTTAGTTCAGTTATATCTAAATCAGTAGGATGAGGTAAGTATACGTTGCAAATATTAATTTTCATTTTGTGGGTGACTGACACTGCAACTATTTCCAGGTTTGTTTGCAGTTGTATTTCGGTTGACTCTATGTCATCCCTTACGAAGATTGCTGTTCCGCCGCTTGAATGATCTGTAACTCGGTTTCTTAGAAAAGGAACATAATTTTTTAATGTTACATTTTGATGTTTGAAATGGGTTTCTTCTATGCATATGACTAAAGGAAGATAATCGTTTATAAGAAGCTTGATGGATTCTATATGGGTAAAATAACCATTGAGGTTCCACTGTAATATGAATGTATTATTGGCCATTTTAACTATTTACTTGAGAACTTGATTCGTAGTCAGTTTCGTCAGTAGAAGAAAGACTGCTTAAAAGTAGTTTCTTCTTCAATCTGGTAATATTGTTTTTTAAACTTTTATTTTGTGTTTGAGAATATATAAAGTTTAGAATTTCTTTGATTTCATCGCTTTCATTTGAATAATTTCAACAAGTTGAGGAATAATTGAACAAGTTCAGGATGTTTTGAGTGAAGGGAATTTGATAGAAAATCACATATTTCATGAAAAGAAAGTGTGAAGGAAGGGATTCTCTTTTCAATTTTTTCTTTAATTTCATTGAGAATATCTGGAATAGAATCTTGAGTTTTAGGCTTTTTATTTTTTTGTTTTTCAGTAGTGGGAGGAGGTAGGTCATTTTCAAGGATTTCGGGAGAAGTGGAAATTTGTCTTTTAGTAACATGAATAGCTTCAGAGATTTTTCTATCGCATTCAATTACTGAATCTTGGGATATTTGTGGTTGTGACGAAATCTGTAGTTCTTTGTATGTTTGTAAGGAAGTGGTTTGGTCGTTTGTGGCTGATGTTAATTCGTGATTTTTTGTGATGTTAAGTTTCGGTTCCTTTAATGTCTGGGTACTTTCTTCGTGTTCTTTCCGTGGTTGTTCTTCTGGCTGGCTATATTCTTTATTGGCAGAGTTGGGTACGTTCACTGGATGGTCAGTTTCCGTTTGATTAATTGGACTACTTAATGATGATAAGGAAGGACAGTCAGAATCTTGATGTCCGACCGTCTTGCATCTGGAGCAGTTTAAACCGTCTATGGAAATGTATATTCTATATGATGTATTGTCGAATGAAATTAGGAATGAGTCAGGAATCGATGCATTTTCTAAAGGACTTATGAAGATTTGCCTTCTAAAGCTAAGCACGTGGCTGTATTCCGGGTCTTGCATGCCTACTCGTAGAAACGTCATGTTGGAGATGGATTTTATACCCATAGTTTTTAGATGGTCTTCAATTATGCTATTAGGTATAGTAGGACATACACTTGATATGATTAATCTCTGGGCAGGAGTTATTAATCTTCTTACTTCAATTTGGTTGCCGTCAATAATTACATGTTTGTGGGAGCTAAGAAATTGGTCAACTATATATTTAGACGAGAGGTAGATGCAGATGCGGTTGTTTGCGATTCTGGATGCCCAAATAACGTTTTTGGGCTGTACTATTGATCCAACAGCTTTTACATATTCGAAAACTTGTATTCCTTGTATGGTTGAAAGTATGATACCTTGGTCTTTTGAAGGATGTTTAAAACTGTTTAATGCATGAGAGTAAGAGATATGTGACGTAGTCGCTATATTTCGTGAAGTAGTAGCTAATTCCGGTTCAGCCATCGTCCCGTTGAAAATTTACATGCATTGAAACAGCGGATCTGAAGCCGGACCTGGCCTCTTAACAAAATTAGACGGCAGCCTAATTACTTGAATCAGCAAAAAGTTGTTGTCGATAATCGATAATTTGGATTGAAATCGATAAAATATTGCCTTTTAACTTCTGATTTTATGGTTAGATATAAATAATGCAATTTTGTACTCACAGAATCGTTGGTTTTTTAACACACTGTCACATTTAAACTTTATCTTGCAAACAATGTAAAAATTAAATTATATTTCAACTTTTAACTACTTGAATTTATAAATTTGTCAGGACCGATATAAAGCTGTAAGATTTGCTTGCTATCAGGACCGGACCTCTTAAAATGTCTTAAATTATTACCCTTTCTGCAAATAGCAATAAATACAAAATAAGGGGACAAAATAAGCCTGTTTTTATTCAATGTTTTTCAACCACTTTGGTTGTACTAAGAACCTTCGTAATTTGCTTAGAAAATTCTTACAACATACTTAATCCGTCCACCAAATTTCATTAAAATCGACTTAATAGATTTTGCATAATAATTTTGCAATCTAAATTCTTTTAAAAAAGTTAAAAATTTTTAAAAACTTTCTGAACAAAAAATAGACCATTTAGAAGTTTTCTAATTTTTTTACATATAAATAGACGCTCTATACACTTTACAGAATTAAAATCGGATTATTTAAGCGGCCTCAGCACTGTTTTAAAGTTATAAACAATTTTTTGGCTTATAAACAAATATAGTGAGGACGTTTGAGATGGAATACATTCATTTTCTCGAGAATGAGCGGCTCTGGGGATAAACCCCGAACAGGTCGATTTTTATATTTAAATTATAATTTTTTGGCATATATATCATACTAGTGACGTCATCCATCTGGGTGTGATGACATAATCGATGATTTTTTTAAATGAGAATAAGGATCGTGTGCTAGCTTATTCGAAAGGTTATTCATTTCTCTATTCACTAATATAGACATTAACATAATTATTTATACAGGGTGCCCAAAAAATTTTTTTTAATTAATTGAGACAAAAAGAAGAAAGTATACAATTTATATATATAAATATATATATATATATATATATATATATATATATATATATATATATATATATATAAAATGATGTTGGATAATCGAGTACAAATATAAAAATAAATAAGCAAAATCATTGGCTAATACTCGTAAAGTGAATGTGAATTTAGTTGGAAATATATAAAATGATGAAGGGTCATCATTCCATACATTTCTTTGCAACTATATACACCGGTGTTTCGGCCTATTTGGGCTTCGTCAGTATAGTGTAGCAAGTTAAAAAAGGTGTTTGTTAACTTGTAAAAGGATTACTACAGGAGTAAGGTTACCATTTTTGGTCAGATTGTTAGAATTGTTAGCCTTGCGACTGCGGGTCTTCTAACAATCTGACCAAAAATGGTAACCTTGCTCCTGTAGTAATCCTTTTACAAGTTAACAAACACCTTTTTTAACTTGCTACACTATACTGACGAAGCCCAAATAGGCCGAAACACCGGTGTATATAGTTGCAAAGAAATGTATGGAATGATGACCCTTCATCATTTTATATATTTCCAACTAAATTCACATTCACTTTACGAGTATTAGCCAATGATTTTGCTTATTTATTTTTATATTTGTACTCGATTATCCAACATCATTTTATTTAATAATGTTATGGCTTTTCATTTCCTCAGGTAGCCTTACCTCCTTGGCAATGTTAGTTGTAGCCTTGCGACTGCGGGTCTTCTAACAATCTGACCAAAAATGGTAACCTTGCTCCTGTAGTAATCCTTTTACAAGTTAACAAACACCTTTTTTAACTTACTACACTATACTGACGAAGCCCAAATAGGCCGAAACACCGGTGTATATAGTTGCAAAGAAATGTATGGAATGATGACCCTTCATCATTTTATATATTTCCAACTAAATTCACATTCACTTTACGAGTATTAGCCAATGATTTTGCTTATTTATTTTTATATTTGTACTCGATTATCCCACATCATTTTATTTAATATATGGCTTTTCATTTCCTCAGGTAGCCTTACCTCCTTGGCAATGTTAGTTGTAGCCTTGCGACTGCGGGTCTTCTAACAATCTGACCAAAAATGGTAACCTTGCTCCTGTAGTAATCCTTTTACAAGTTAACAAACACCTTTTTTAACTTGCTACACTATACTGACGAAGCCCAAATAGGCCGAAACACCGGTGTATATAGTTGCAAAGAAATGTATGGAATGATGAAATGATGACCCTTCATCATTTTATATATTTCCAACTAAATTCACATTCACTTTACGAGTATTAGCCAATGATTTTTCTTATTTATTTTTATATTTGTACTCGATTATCCAACATCATTTTATTTAATAATGTTATGGCTTTTCATTTCCTCAGGTAGCCTTACCTCCGTGGCAATGTTAGTTGTAGCCTTGCGACTGCGGGTCTTCTAACAATCTGACCAAAAATGGTAACCTTGCTCCTGTAGTAATCCTTTTACAAGTTAATAAACACCTTTTTTAACTTGCTGCACTATACTGACGAAGCCCAAATAGGCCGAAACACCGGTGTATATAGTTGCAAAGAAATGTATGGAATGATGACCCTTCATCATTTTATATATTTCCAACTAAATTCACATTCACTTTACGAGTATTAGCCAATGATTTTGCTTATTTATTTTTATTTATATATTATTTATATATTATTATATTATTATATATATATTATTTATTATTATTTATATATATATATAGTCTTTTAAGTCCCTTTTACTTTTCAGTGTCGGGACTAATGTCTATTCACGTGTGCACAAACTTTGACCATTGTTTTCTATCCTGCGCCAGTCTGCTTGCTTCTGCTACGGTTTGCCCTTTCTTTTGGATAATCTTTGCAATGGTTGTATCCCAGTTTTCTGATGGTCTTCCTTTGTTTCTTTTTTTCTGTATTCTTGCTTCCCATACTTTTCTTACTGGTATGTTTCTTCTCATTCTTTTCATGTGGCCCCACCAACTCAGCTGTTTTTCTTCGATGTATTCTAGGAGTGGTTTAGTTTTGAGCTCCGCTCGTATATCTATATTTCTTATTCTGTCTCTTTTTGTTACTCCTTTTACTCGTCTTAGGTATTTCATTTCCAGTGCCTGAATCTTACTCTTCATTCTTCTTGTTAATACCCAAGACTCGCACCCGTATGTAAGTACTGGTCTGTATATCGTGTTGAAGACAGTTATTTTGGTTTTTCTGGATATTTCTTTTTTATTTAAAAATTTGTTGTTAATTGCGTGGAATATTTTAGACGTTTTGTTAATCCTTTCTTCTATGTCTTTGTGTTGTTTTCCGTTGTTTTCCACTGTTACTCCCAGATATTGGAAGTGGTTTACCTGTTCTATTGTTTCTCCATTGATTTGTATGTTTAATACGGGTTGTTCTTGTGCTACTACCATAATCTTTGTTTTGCATGTGTTTATTTTCATCCCATGCCTATTTAATACCTCATTCCATGTTTGTAGATTATTTCTTAGATCTTCCTCTTTATCTGCCATGACAATTACATCATCAGCAAATGCACATTCTGATATTCCTACTCTTTCTTGGTTTCGGTAACCTACATGTAGCTTTTTTAATTGTGGTATACATTCTTTCATTATTTCGTCCATGAAGATGTTAAAGAGTGTAGGGCTCATGACTCCTTGTCTTAGGCCTTCAGATGTTTTAAATTGTTTTAAAATGTTTTAAAATAAATACAATTTATTTAATTCGAAATACATTTTACTGTTGCCCTAAATCAGAAAAAAATGTTTATTTGATAAATAACTGAAAAATGAATTTATTCCAACTCAAACATCCTCACTGTATTTGTTTATAAGCCAAAAATTGTTTATAACTTTTAAACAGTGCTGAGGCCGCTTAAATAATCCGATTTTAATTCTGTAAAGTGTATTAGATAGGTAGAGCGTCTCTTTATGTGTAAAAAATAGCAATCTTCTAAACGGTCTACTTTTTGTTCAGAAAATTTTTAAAAAATTTTAACTTTTTTAAAAAAATTTAGATTGCAAAATTATTATGCAAAATCTATTAAGTCGATTTTAATGAAATTTGGTGGACGGATTAAGTATGTTGTAAGAATTTTCTAAGTAGTCCAGAAAGCTACTGCGCATCCGCTAGGAAAAATATTCTAATTCCGATTTTTTGCACAAACTTACTCAAAAAAGACTCCTTTTAACAAATTTGCATGTTTCCAGGACCAAAAGGTGGTCAAAAATTTTTTAAACGTTTTTTTTTTGTTTTTTTCCTAAAATTATTATTTTTGCATGGAAAAAAGTTTTTTTAGGTTTTTTGGATTATTCCAAATAGAAAAGGGCTTTAGTGACTTTTCTCTAAAAATCTAAAAATGATAGTTTTTGACAAATAAGCGATTAAAAATTGAAAAATTGCGAAATTGGCCATTTTTAACCTTCAAAAACTATGTGAAAAACTAAAAATTTGAAAGTTGCCAAGGTAGGTAGATATTCTTTAAACATCGATTGATGAAATCCCGAAGAGTTTTTTGCAATAAAATATTCAAAACTCCTTTGTTTTTTAATTGCTAATCAAGCGTGCGCGATACTATTTTCCACCGACAGTATGGTGCAAATGAAAGGAATAAATTCGTTATTTCGTAAACCGGCGACTTTAAGGAAAAATCCCGAAGCAAGTCGATATTTATTTTTAAGTTATAATATTGTGGCATATATGGTATACTAGTGACGTCATCCGTCGGGGCGTGATGACGTAATCGATGATTTTTTTAAATCAGAATAAGGGTCGTGTGGTAGCTCATTTGAAAGGTCCTTCAATTCTCTATTCAGCAATGTAAACATTTATATAATTATTTATACAGGGTGTCCTTCTACTTCTTTTTTTGTCAAATAATGTTATTTAATAAACATTTTTTGGACACCCTGATAAATAATTATGTAAATGTTTATATTACTGAATAGATAATTGAAGAACCTTTCAAATAAGCTAGCACACAACCCCTATACGTATTTAAAAAAAAGCATCGATTACGTCATCACGTCCAGATGGATGACGTCACTAGTATACCATATATGCCACAATATCATAACTTAAAAATAAAAATCGACCTCTTTCGGGATTTTTCCTTAGAGTCGGCGATTTACGAAATAACTAATTTATTCCTTTCATTTGCACCATACTGTCGGTGGAAAATAGTGTCGCGCACGCTTGATTAGCAATTAAAAAACAAAGGAGGTTTGAATATTGTATTGCAAAAAACTCTTCGGGATTTCATAAATCGATGTTTAAAGAATATCTACTTACCTTGGCAACATTCAAATTTTCAGTTTTTCACATAGTTTTTGAGGGTTAAAAATGGCCGATTTCGCAATTTTTCAATTTTAAATCGCTTATTTGTCAAAAACTATCATTTTTAGAGAAAAGTCACTAAAGACCTTTTCTGTTTGGAATGATCCAAAAAACCTAAAAAAACTTTTTTCCATGTAAAAAAATAAATTTTAGGAAAAAAACAAAAAAAAAAACGTTTAAAAATTTTTTGACCACCTTTTGGTCCTGGCAACACGCAAATTTGTTAAAAGGAGTCCTTTTTGAGTAAGATTGTGTAAAACATCCGAATTAGAATATTTTTCCTAGCGGATGCGCAGTGGCTTTCTGGACTAAAGCGAATTACGAAGGTTCTAAGTGCAACCAAAGTGGTTGAAAAACATTATTTTGTATTTATTGCTATTTTGCAGAAAGGGTAATAAATTGAGACATTTTAAACCAGTCGTATATTATACAAAATTTAATTATCTTTATTTTATTTCTCTACGGCTTTGTTCCAAAACGAACTCTTTTAAAGTTATAAGTAAAGAAAGCAGAAAAAAATCGAAGTTTTTCGAAATTTTTAAATATTTTAATTTTTTTATTAATGTTCCGGGCATATTTGAGAAGCAGCATAAGTCAATTATTATTATTGAAGCTGTCACCTAACTTTATCTGCAAAAATCCGAATGCCACCTCGCACGTCCAAGAATAGACCATTTTTCACAGATCCGTCCTGGTCTAGATATCATATTAAAAAACCACTTAAATCGGACAACAGGTTTAGGAAATTAGAGATAACAGAAAAGACCCATTTTTAAGTTGGTGCATTAATTTCTTGGAGAAGTGCAGATATAGATATAATATTTTTTGAGATATTCTGAAATTAATATTCCTAAATTATCTTTTTCCTTTCAGCTGAATATTTCTATTCCAAAAATATTTCTCAAATATTTAAGATTCAACTCAATACAACCCACCCTAAATACATCAAAACTGGACTATTAAGATTTTTATTATTTTTCCTTTGTACGATACGCTAATGCGTTATGTAATAGCTATATCGATTATTAAAATTCCACAGTTAATATTAATTGCGTTTAGTTATCAAAATAATATTTCTTGTCACTTAACAGTACAATAAAGTTTTAATTATTATTTAACCAATTAATTATACATTTAAAGTAAATGTAGGTACATTTAATGCAACATTGAACTTGCTGACATTTGTTTATGCGCTGGCACACTGGATAATGAGTATATATAATGTTAATTGAAAATCAACTGGCCATTTTCGGTTATTGTTAAAGTAATAATTGCTAGCCTTTCTCTATTCGTATTCTCATTTCTCGTTTATATATAATTATGGTAGCTGACCAAATAACAATGAAAAACAGAAAAGTTTGGTTAGGGTAACAGCGGAAAGGCAATTCGTACATTTCGTCAAAGCTTCCTGACATTATAGAGAATGAGCTACAAAGTTAAATTAGTATCGCTGCGTCTTCTTCTTCTTCTTCAGCAACACTAAATAGTTTAGGTTAGAGTCAGACTAAACCATCGTAACCAAGAGGTTCGTCTTCTTCTTACATCTCTTTTACCTTTTATTTGCCCTCCATAACCAAACGCAGCAGACTGTAACGAGGATCTTACTATATGACCGAAATATTTTAGCTTCCGCCTCTTAATTGTCAGTAGTAATTGCACAAGAGCTCTGAAATTCTATATTAATTTCAGAGGTCGAGTGCAATTTGTCGCGATTATTTCATGAATAAAACTGTTCAAAACCAAAATTTTATTGTAATTTATTTATGTAAGTACCATTAAACACACAGTTTTTATAAATATTTGACGATTGAAAGTCATCACTTTTATAATTTTTAAAACATTAATTGTCATTAATGTCACTGAATGTATTTTTTCGTAGCAAAGAAGAGCATCTAACGTAATATACTTTTTGCACGATTGATCATTTTTGGCTGTTTACCGTGACAGATTTTACGTCAGTAGGTGACATTTACTAGCAACTCGACGGTAAGTAATCCAACTCGACGGTAAGTACTCCAACTCGACGGTAAGTAATTCACTTACCGTCGAGTTAAAAAATCTCTTAATTTTAATTTATTTTTTGAAAGAATAAAGAAAACTAACGAATTATTTATTAATATTGAAACTTATGGTACAATTTGTTAATTATTCTCTTCAAATACGCGATCAAAGTTGAAAACTTGGAAATATCAATGCCATCATAAAGAAAAACGGTGGATTTAATCATTGAATATTCTGCCCAGAGGCTTCCAGGAGCTTTTAACTGCATATGTCTTTGAACGAAATATGCCAATAGAGTCTTTTCTTCGATTCTTAAATTTTTGCCTTCGCACCATTTTTTAAAACTTTGGTAGGTATTTTGATAACGGATTTTGGATTTTTCGGGAATAATTGCGGAACACCCTTCTTCCCAAGCCCGTTCAATTTCTTCAAATTCACTTTCGCTCATATTTTAATTTATAATAATCAAAATTGTACTTAAAATTATTGACAACTAAATAAAAACTCAATTCTCCATTGTTGTTATGCACCCTAGTTACTACCTAACAACCAAATCGGGATGAAATCTTGATAAAATGGATGAAACTAGTCAATATGACGAAAATGTTTAATTTTATAATTTATAATGGTATCAATCGTGCAAAAAACGTTATAAGCATGTCGAGCGTTAAGGGTAACCGATCTCAGACAATAATTGGAGTCGTCGCTCTGCTCCTCCTTCAAACAATTGTCTTCGATCGGTATAAAACCCTTACCGTTCTCCATACTTAATATACTATAACGACGGGAGATTATCAAAAATTATCGATTTAATTCAAATTTCTGTAGCTTTCTATTGGTCAGAATCCCCTATGAATGAAATAATCAGTAGTAATTGCACAAGAGCTCTGAAATTATTGAATTTTTCCCGAGTGACACTTTGACAGTTTTAATTTCACGAGCCGAAGGCGAGTGAAATTATGTCAAAGTGTCACGAGAGCAAAAATTCTATATTAATTTCAGAGGCCGAGTGCAATTTTTTGCGATTATTTTATGAATAAAACTGTTCAAAACCAAAATTTTATTGTAATTTATTTATGTAAGTACCATTAAACACACAGTTTTTATAAATATTTGACGATTGAAAGTCATCACTTTTATAATTTTTAAAACATTAATTGTCATTAATGTCACTGAATGTATTTTTTCGTAGCAACGAAGGGCATCTGACGTAATATACTTAACGACGGGAGATTATCAAAAATTATCGATTTAATTCAGATTTCTGTAGCTTTCTATTGGTCAGAATCTCCTATGAATGAAATAATCTGTATTATTTCTTCCTTCTTATTAACCCTATCAAGGATTTCAATATTGCTAATCTTGTTTACCCATGATATTCGTAGCATCCTTCGATAACATCAACGCTCAAAAAGCTTCCAATTTTTAAATCTCTAATTGCTTCAATGTCCAAGAATCGGATCTGTGTAGAGCAAAGTTGTAAAAACGTACAAGGTCTCTACTACATAAGAGATATTTCATTTTTATAAATTTTGCCCTTGCTATTTCTATGCGGCTTTTAATCTCTTGTATTTATTCTGCGTTTTGGCTAACCAATGTTCCTAGACAGTTGTATTTGTCTAGCTTTTCTATCTGGATATTATTAATATGGTGTGCATCGTTGTCTTTTGGATGATTTATAATGCCCGTGAATTTTGTTTTGTTTAAGTTCATTTTAATACCATATATGGTTGTCGTTCAGCCATTCCAGTATGTTTGTCAGACTTTGTAGAGTTGAAGTAAATAGGACAGTGTCATCGGCATATCTTATAATATTAAGAATTTCAATATTTATAGTCATTCCATCCTCACACTCTCCTAAAGCTTCTTTTAAGACGGTTTCGCTGTATAAAACAGTATCACTGTTATGTCACAGACATATTATGAAATTTAAAGCATATTTGTGCAGTTCAATATTGTTTAAATGACCTGCGCTATAGCTTTCCATAGTTTACGAGAAGAATTTTACATTAACTAGGCTCCTAAATCTTAGCGATCAGTTGGTAGAAAGCTTAGGTTAGGATTTAATTTAAAAAAAAAATAAAAGTAAGGACCCGTTGATTGAAAAGTATTGCGGGTTACATAAAAAAGAGGGAAATAAAAAGTGACAAGTGATAGTAAAGTTAGGTTAACATCTTCCTTTTTGTCATATTACCAAATATTATTGCCCAAACAGGAATATATAGCAAAAAATAATATATAAAAATAAATATGATCTTACCTGAATTGTAGCTGCAATTTCGCCACCAAATCCAGCAGTGAGTGGTGCTTCGTGTGCTATAAGAACACGTTTTGTTTTTTTCACCGACTGTAAACAAAAAAAAATTTAATTCATTAATCAGAAGCAGAGTGAATAAGTATGAACTGAGTAAACCTTGAGGACCATATATCACGAGAGAAATCAAATATGCTATTAACAATTCATGTAGCGGATCGACACTACTTTTTTACGATCTCGGTAAAGAATAGGCCTACTTCTGGGAAGCGACCCTGTCCACACAAGCCACGTTTTGCTCTCAATTCCTTACTGATAGAAAGCATATCCCATTACTTTATCCTTCCAAAATCTGGTTACCTATTACCTATCCCTAGTACCAGCTCAAGGTGCAGAGGAAATGATTCTGGACCGGCTTTAAACTGGACTACCACAAGCATGACTGAGCAATTTGATTGGTTGTGGTACTGCGATGAGAAAGGCAACGGGATAACTATATTGAAATGTTAGCTATCCTGATCCCCAAGTATATGTAAATCAGGTTGGCAATATTGACAGTTGAAGAAGTCTAATAAAATGGTCGTCACGAAGTGTTGCATGTGAATTATGTCTCCCAGTAAATATACCTAATTAATAAGTACTCGGCAAGCTTCCTTCTCCAAAAAACTACCCCATTATATTTCCCAAAAATCTAAATGGCAGAAGAAAACAAGAAAGTGGCCCTCGGAGGGGGCATCCCTAAAATAAAGAGGAGTGAGAAGAATCCCAACAAACAATAATAACAACATAGATGAAATAATAATGCAGCTGACAAAAATAGGAACGAGATAACGATGATCATGGGTAGTGACGTTAATGACAAAATTGGTCGTGGATCTCAAGGAGACAACACAGGAGCAAACGGTCTCGGTACCGGAAACAATAGGGGAGAGAGACTTGTACAATTATGCTGTACACAAGGCTACATACTTGGAAATCACCCGCAGACAGAAAAAACAGAATTATTTGGAATTAAATTGACTTTATTTTGGTCATTTATAACTTTAAGAAGTACATAAAATCTACTAAAACGTACCCTGGAGCAGAGATTCACAGCGATCACAATCCAGTTATAATGGATTTTAGGCTGAGAAGATTTCTGAAAGTTAAAATAGAAAAAGTGACAAGAAAAATTGGCATCTCACAACTGGGGAATTCTGAAAGGAAAAGAAATAAGTATCAAGGTTGAGAAATAATAGAGAAATTAGTATAGAGAGAAGTTGAAATAATAAAATGGACTGCTCTAAAAACGAAAATTACAAAGATACAAGAAGATATCATGAATGTAAGACAAAAGCATAAAACAAACTTAATAAATAACAAACGAATCAATAAAATGATTAGAAAAAAGTGCAGAGAAGCGAAAGAAAACTAGATGTCAACAAAATACCTAGAAATTGAACAGCTTTAGGCAAGATACATCACCTTTAATGTCCGTAAGAAAGTGAAAGAAAGACAGCAGGCAAACTAGAGAGATGCAAAGATTACATTCAGACACTTTTTGAGTACGATAGTAACCGTATTTTTTATTACAAGGATGTGCTCGATTATAACTGGATTGTGTTTTTTTTTTTTCGAAAAGTGTCTGTTCTACACCTTAATAACTTATTCACATTTGTTTTTTAGACACGCCTTGTCAGGAATGAAAATTTTTGCAGTGTTTCTTCCTATACAGTCTAATGGACTCTTTATACTGTTCTTGAATATTAAAGAGTATAGTTAAGAGATATTCAGATACTTTATAAAACTTATGTATTAGCATCAAATATATCTTTTTGAATATTGAATATCTGCTTTTATGTAAGAAATGGGAAAACACACTTAAAATCCTCGTTTATTATTCATTTTACTAGAAAAATTAACGAGGCAACAAAATATGTAAAAATATATAAGCATAAAGATGACAAATTAATATACATCCTCCATAAACAGGGATAAAAGGAAACCATAAATATTAACCATGTAGAAAGGGACGTGGAGTACAAGATCATAATTTCACGGTAAAACAAATAATTGAAAAACGTTCGTGTCTAAAAACAAAGCCCATATTTGTAGCCTTTATAGACCTGGAAAAAACGTTCGTGTCTAAAAACAAATACTATATTTGTAGCCTTTATAGACCTGGAAAAGGCATTCCACAGGGTGAAACGATAAACTGTGTGGGAGAGCTTGATAAGAAGATATGTTGAGGAAAAACTGATTGAAATCATTAAAAGTCTGTATAAGAAATATAAGAATTACATAATACATAAAAACATGAAATCAACAGAATTCGAAACAACTGAAGCACTAAGGCAAGGAGGTGTCATGAGCCCAACCATCTTTATGAATTGTACACACACCATGAAAGATTGTACACCAAAACTAAAGAAACTGCATATAGAATATAGAAATCTCCTAAGTGTAAGCATTTCGGAATGTGCATTCGCAGATGACGTAGTCGTTATGCCAGAAAAAGAAGAATACTTGCATACGTGGAATAACACATTGTATAAACATGGTATGAAGATCAATCCATATAAAACAAACACTACGGTAATCTAGCAAGAACAAATGGTAATAAATATACAAATTAATGGAGAGGAAATAGAGCAAGTTACAATTGAAAATAATGGAAGACAGGACAAAGATATTGAAGAAAGAATTAATAAAACATCAAAACTATTCCATGCAAGAAAAAATAACCTCTTAAACAAGAAAGAAATTACAAAGAAAACCAAATTAACTGTGTTTAAAACCATACATAGGACAGTATTTACATACGTCTGCGAATCATTATATTAACAAGAAGAGTAAGATACAAGCCTTAGAGATGAAATATTTACGAAGAGTTAGAGGAATCATAATAAGAAATTATGAGAGACATAATAAGAAACACAGACATGCGGACACACCTGACCTCATATCAAGGGAAAACAAGTAAGTTAGTGGGACACATGAAAAGACTGAAAGACAACAAACGGGTGAAGAAAATATGGCAAGCCAGAATACAAAAAAAAATAGAGGAAGACCTAAACCAGATTGGGATAAAGCAGTGGCAAGGGAAAAACAATAGCAAAATCAAGCAGATTAGCATATAACAAGAAACAATGGTCAATATTTGTACACACGTGAAAAGACGTCAGTTTTGAGACAAAAGTAAAAGGGACTGAAAAGATTATACAGTGTGTCAATTTTAAAACTTACAATGGCTATATCTCACGAAAAAAAGCTGAAAACGAAAAATGCTTGAAACCGTTTCTAGGATAGTAAGGGGGCATTAAAATGAGATGAAAGAGAACTCATCTCCATCAACCCCCTAGGCCCCACCCACCACAACCAAAAAAGTTTAAATTGCAAACCCCTACTTGTGATACATCATTGAAAAGGCTATAAAAAATGCTATTCCATGGTATAAATAATAATTATGCAGGGTGAAGCAATAATTGTGAAACTTTGGCTTAAATGAAAAATTTAATGAGGTTTTGTTTAACTACAAATTTGATAAAAATGTCAATTAAGTAAATGTTCAAAGTGGGTTCCGTTGTTTTGTAAACAATAACACAGTCTATTTTCAAATTCTGCACGAAATTTTACAAATGTTTTTCTAGTAATAGGGCGACATGCTTGAGTAATTATTTCTCGCAATTTCCCAAGTGACGCAAGTTAAGTTTTATAAACAACTGATTTAAGGCAAAAATGGCAAATTAAGTTTTAATTAACAAAAAAGTACGAGCGGACACTTACCATTTAAAATAATAATCCGGGAGATAGCATTACAAATACAAAAGTCATAGTAAGCCAGCTGATATTAACACCCTGTATAATTATTATTTATACCATTGGATAGTACTTTTTATAGTAGGATAGTATATTACTTTTTGCTATGGGGTTACCCTAAATCAGTTGTTTATAAAACTCAACTTGCTTCACTTGGGGAATTGCGAGAAAGAATTACTCAAGCATGTCGCCCTATTACTAGAACATTTGCTAAATTTCGTGCAGAATTTGAAAATAGGCTGTATTATTGTTTACCAAACAACGGAATTCACATTAAATATTTACTTAATTGACATTTTTAATAAATTTGTAATTCAACAAAACCTTATTAAATTTTTCATTTAAGCCAAAGTTTCACAATTATTGCTTCACCCTGTATAATTATTATGTATACCATTGAATAGCATTTTTTATACCCTTTTCAATGATGTACCACAAGTAGGGGTTTGCAATTTAAACTTTTTTGGTTGTGATGGGTGGGGCCTAGGGGGTTGATGGGGGTGAGTTCTCTTTCATGTCATTTTAGTTCCCCCTTACTATCCTAGAAACGGTTTCAAGCATTTTTCGATATCAGCTTTTGTTCGTGAGATATAGCCATTGTAAGTTTTAAAATTGACACACTGTATACATATATTATACACTCCATAAACTGAGGGATGACTCGGTAAAAAGAGACCATAAATACTAACCATATAATAGTTATGAGGTACATATCAGACTCCCTTTAAAATTTTTGCTAAGTTATTTTTTATAAGCTTGTATCACATTTTGTTGACAAACCCTTACATTATGTGTAAGGCTTCAGTCATAAATAAACGGTACATAATGGTGCTTCCATACGACCTACTTCCTAAAATAAATATATCTAAGAAAAAAGATAAAGAGAAAGGAGAGTTGAATTTATAAGCCGGGAAATGGATGTGTAATGGAAGGAAACTTTTTTATCACACGAGCCCACGTAATTGCGCCACAATGGGGAATAAATAAATCTCTCAGGGAATGCGCAAGAGTAATTCATCCTATTATCATCGATAGTAATGTTCAGGGGCGGGTGTGAAGGAATTTATAATACATTTAAAAAAAATTAATGTAAATTTAACTTTGGTACAAAGATTTGTTGTTACATTATATATTAAAGGGAGATAATTCTCTCGGATAGAAAGAATTCTCTCGGTGACGAACGTGAAATGTGAATTCAAAGCCTTCGTTAAAGCTATGAAACGATGCAAGTAACCTCTTTGTCCCACAAATACATCTACAAATCGACGTTTTGGGCCACGCTTCGTCAATTACGGAGAAGCCGTAAGATGACAAAATCGGCGATTGTATTTTACTTCATTTCGAACACCACCGATAAGATATGATCAATCATCGTCATTCTCTTTGACTTATCCCTATGTGGGGACGGCTTACCTAATGCCTTTCTCCATAAGTTTCAATCTTGGATCATATCAAAATTAATCCCCTTTACCAACATGTCCTGCCTAATCGTCTCCCCCAGGTCTTCTATGGTTTTCCTTTCCTACTCCTTGAAGGAATCTGCACTTCAGTAATTCTTCGTATAGGGTGATTAACGTCTCGACGTTGAACATGACCAAACCATCTTAACCTATTCTTTCTAAGTTTGACAGGTGAACAGGGAAAAGTGTACTTTTGAAGTGGGTAAAAGAAATAATTCCTACCTGAGCGCCTTCGGCTTATAAAGCCATCTTCGGAGCTATGGTCAAAAGGTTCAAAATTCACAGACGTGAAGGTAGCTGCTACCATCACGTCATTAAAACTTAGACTTTCATTTAGCAAATGCCGCTACGCACCTACTACCTTCACGTCAGTTGCAATGGGGGATTAATAAATGTCGAAAATTTTTACCTGGAGTAGAGATAGCAGCCTATGCATTCTCTGAAGAGCCTCTAACAAGAGGTGAAATCGTCGATAAGAGTGCTGGTTGCGCTCTCTAACCTAAGTAAAAATCAAGACAGTTTTGGCTCGCATTGCAACTGAATAAAAATGGTATACATTTTAATTTTATATTAGTATTACTCCTATAGAGTAACTAGGTCCATTTTCCGTTGGAACTTTACCAAGCTGTAGACGGGGTTGTGAATTGCAACTTTTTAGAATTCCCTCCCTTTGTCTTCATTGCAGCATCCATCTGGCTGGCAATTTTAAGAAGCCATGGAGGATGTACCAGGAAAATGGTCCAATAAGTTTTTCAATTAAAAATCTTTTAAAAGTATTTTATTTTACAAATATTTTTATTAGGTTGAAAAACTTAAACTTTTAGTTATCATTTTATTTGTAGTAACTCCATCTTGAAATACTATTGAGAACTACTAACTCAGAATTACGATTGAGAACGGGAATCACAGATGTTGTATATCAGGTGGCTAAACTTAAATGGTACTTAGCCGGTCATTTGGCCCGTCTTACAGGTGAAAGTTGGATATCACGAGATGGACGGACGATATAAAAAGAATGACCACAAATTGGATTCTAAGCGCCCAGGAGAGAAGACAGTAGACGGAAATAAGGGAGGCCTATATCCAGCAGTGGATACAAAGGGCTGTTTGATGATGATGAACTCCATCTTTAAATGAACATTCCAAGTACTCTGTTTTTGTCCTACAAGTTAATAACCTTTTTCCTCCAGAGCTCGTCTCCACTGTCCCAGTTTTTGTTCTAAGTCTCTTTCACTGTTGCCTACTAACTATATCGTACAAGATATTATCAACATTAGAAGAAATTTGACATAAGAACAATCTTAACTAAAAATTCACGAACGATGGGACTGTTTTAAAGCACTCATCCCCGTCACTGAAACTAAACGGGTTTCTGGAATTTTTTACGCTCCAGTAATTGCTTAAAATCTTCCAATTAATTACAAGACATCGTAATCAATGCCACGCAGTGCTCTAAAAATTGTTTTGTTTTTCTTAAGTTGTTTACTTCGTAATATATATCCAAAATAGTGTCTACTGTTTAGCCAAGGCTACAATTTTGAGTTATTTGCCTAAAAAATAAAAAAATCAGGGAACACAAAATTTTACGAAAACCCCCAAAAAAATAAAGGAAGGATGAAAATTTGGGAATAGGTAGTTGAAATTGTCTATTATTATTGTATAAGAAAAAGTTTACAATTCTACATCCCCTCCATTTTACAAAAATTGGAAAATACGGGGTGAAAAATATTTTCTTGGGGGTGAAAAATATACGTTCAAAATAAGTCCGGAATTGGATAAAATGACTAATTCTAAGCAACTTTTGTTCTATAGAGTTTTTTTACTCAGTCAATATTGTTCGAGTTATTTGCGAGTGAATATGTTCATTTTTAACAAAAAAAAAAACATGTTTTTGGACGGTTTTTCGGAGATAACTCAAAAAGTAAGTATTTTAGCGAAAAAAATATTCTTAGCAAAAATATAGCTTATAAAAAATTGAAAAATATGGTGTATGCGTAAGGTCTGCAGACACCGCAAAAGTAGAGTTGTTGCTAATGAAAAGTAGGTTCTTTTTCGTCAAATTCCAAATCGAATATTTTAATGTGAAATAACCAATACGGAACACTTCGAAGAAAATTCATTACAACTTTTTTAAAGCATTTAAAAAATGTTTATTTTTGTTTTTTAAAAAAATTTTAACATTAAAAGTAAGTGAGATACGCTTAAAAAATTGTTGGTCTCTTTTATTTTTTGGACAAAAAATGGCGAAAATCACCCCCTATTTAGCTTCTCAAATAAAATTAATCTTCACCGCTTTACAAGTTACTTTACTTATGTATTGTTTATATTATCTACAAGTTTCATTGGTTCAATGTGCTCAGTTTTGAAAAAAATTGTTTTTAAAATAAAACATTTTTTTTTAATTTTGAAAAATAATGGAATTGTTTATGGAATTAACTTAAAAATTATTAGTAATACCAAAAATCTCAAAGAGTAATAAAATATACGTTTTGCTTTTCTGAATATTTTTGATTTTTTGTTTTCTTGTTAGACAAAAATTGGTTATGCTATGACTGTTCAAAATTTGCCTAAACTCGTTATTAGTTACAGGTTCAAGCCATTTTAACTACAGCTTTTTCAAAAATAAGCACTTTGAAGCGATGAAACTTACAGATCATATAAATAATACATAGGCAAAGTAACTTGTGAAGTGGTAATGATAAAATTTATTAGTGGTGCTAATTAGGGGGTGATTTTCGAAATTTTTTTATCAAAAAATAAAAGGGACTAACAATATTTTGAGCGTAACTCACTTACTTTTAATGTTACAAGTTAAAAAAAAAACAAAAATAAAAGGTTTTTTAAACACTTTAAAAAAGTTAAAATAAATTTTCCCCGAAAAGTGCTCCGTATTTGGGTTATTTCACATTGAAATATTCGATTTGGAATTTGACGAAGAAGAATCTACTTTTCATTAGCTGTAACTCTGCTTCTACTGGGTCTACAGACCTCAAGCATACACCATTTGTATACACGATGGTGCATGTATACACGATTTTTGTCATTTTTTTATAAGCTATATTTTTTTTCACTACAGAACTTACTTTTTGAGTTATCTCCGAAAAACCGTCTAAAAACATGTTTTATTTTGTTAAACATGAACATATTCACTCGCAAATAACTCAAAAAGTATTGACTTAGTGAAAAAACTCTATAGAACAAAAGTGGCTTAGAATCAGTCATTTTATACAATTCCGGTCTCATTTAGAATATATATTTTTCGCCTTCGAGAGGGGAGTATTCCCCTCCATTTTACAAAAATTGAGGTGATGTAGAATTGTAAACTTTTTCTTATATAATAATAGACAATTTCAACTACCTATTCCCAAATTTTCACCTTTCCTTTATTTTTTTTGGGGTCAGATTGTTCTTTGATCGGGCTATAATGGGAAAGACAAATTCGACTTTCGACGGAAAATTTCTTCGAAAGACAGAAGTATTGAGAATCAATGTCTTTGTTTCTCACTTCAGAGATGAAAAAAAGCTTGTAAATGCTAAATAAATATGTTGCTAAAATAAAAAATCTAAAATGTAACATCTCTATTCTTTCAGAAATCTCCTTCTTACTCAATTTTTAATGGTAGGGGAGCAAAGTATGCTAAATGTGCAGTCACTCGAGCGCTTTGGGGACCTATTGGGTTGTGATTATTAGGTCCTAAAACCAAAAAAAGTTAAGTAAAATTTTCCATTTTAGCGGGCGCTTGCCATTTTTTAATTTAATTTTCCATTTCCATTAATCGTTTTTTCCGAAAATAGCGCCATCTATCCATAATTCGAAAAAATGTTTCGAATAAAAGTTGCTTATTTTTATGCAGAGAATTCAAATCTGCAATAAGAAATGGGGGCTCCCATTTAAGATTTTAAAGTAACCCTCCCACCCCACCTCCGTGGGGGGTCGCGTTTGGTACCATTCGATATATTTTTCAAAAATATTAAATAAGTGTATTTTGCAGTTTTTCGATCTGATGTTTATTTTGCTAAATATCGCGGGATTTGTATTTAAAATTTAAAATTTACCCCCCACCCCTCTCTGAAAGGGGTCGTGTTTGGTATCTATCGATAGATTTTTGAAAAATATTGAACGTTTAGTTTTTAGTTTTTCGATCTGACGTTCATTTAGCGAAATATTCGCCTTTTTCTTGTGAAACTTTGTGACTCACCAATTCCCTTACGCCCCGCTCAAATCGTCAGATTTTTTAAATATACACTGTTTTGCATGTACTTAACTTACCTTATCTTAATCTGACAATTTCGAGCATTTTTAAGGATAGATTTTTTTTTTCGGGCCCCCCTAAACGAACTCCCCTGTGTTAAGAGCCAATATATGGCAGAGGTTCATCTGCAGGGTACCACGTTTCTCCCCATATGATAATCTGACGCGCTCGAGTAACTGCAAAAATCCCCGCTTGGGCTCCCCTACCATAAGATATGCGTCGAGAACATGGAACAAAAATATTAATAAAAAGGAATAATGAGTTAAAGTACAAAAATATATTATCAACACGTTACCTTAAATACTGTCTCCGTATCCCACGGTAGGATAGAAACCAAATCTATTACTTCACAGGATACTTTCAATTTTTCTTTGGCCAACTGAGCTACCTCTTTGAGTACATGGACCTGCGTTCCCCATCCTATTAAGGTAACGTCATTACCTAAAATTAATTAAGGTAGTATTAACGAGAACTGCAACTTCTTCTAGAATTATCGAATGAAAAGACTTGCAAAACAATAAATACTGTCATTTATAATTTAGAAGTCACTTAACTCCCTCCACTTAACCTAAAAGTCCATAAGTTCATTGCCTCCTTCTTTGGGTTTCACAATTGACTTTGCCTTTAGAAGCATCCAACAGAAAGGACCCCGCACAAACCTTATGGAAAATAGGTCCCAGTGGATTTCGTTCATACTTTGGGAAAATACTCTTTGAAGCATCCTGATAAAAAGTTCTCATGGGCACAACTCAATCGTATGAAGGATTTTCAAGATATAGAGGCCCAAACTCGGAAAATTATAAGATTTACGGGGTATTCAAATTCCGTGAGTTACTAGTTATTTGGCAACATGTAGAAGTTTGGATCAAGGAAAAGTACTAGTAGTCTAGGATTTTTTCCTGGCTATCCAATGGCGACCTTTACTTTGACCTTGACCTTCAACGGACGTCATCTTCTAGAGTTTCGAGGGTTTTATGCATTAAATTGATATAAACAGATTACTCATGGGTTTTTGGGATCGCAAAACACGAATATGCCATAAGAATTGACCTCCGGATGACGTGGTGGCCAGGACCACTGTAAGGGACGTCATCTTCTAGAGTTTCGATGGTTTTCGGCATTTAATTGATGCAAATGAATTACTGGAGGGTTTTTTGAGATCATTATATACGAATATGCCACCAGAACCGACTCCCGGAGCACCTGGTTTCCAAGGTCAATGAAAGGGGCTCCTGGAGTTTCGAGGGTCTTTGGTACTATTGATGCAAACGAATTTCTCATAGCTTTTTGGAGTTGCTGAACACGAATACCCCATCAGAACAGACATCGGAGTACCTGTTGCCTAAGGCACGTGACGCTTTGGAAATTCGAGAGCTTTCGGTACTAAATTAATGTAAACTGATTACTTACAGGTTTTTGGGGTTACAGAACGTGAATACACCATCAGATCCGACCCAAGGAGCACCTGATGCCTAAGGCAGGTCTTCTGCTGGAGTTTCGACAGTATGCATGTTCGGTAGTATGCATGCATGCATGTTCGGCAACCCCAAAAACCTAAGAGTAATCCATCTGATTCCTCCGAAACTCCAGAAGATAACCTGTCTTAGGCACCAGGTGTTCCTGTGTCTGTGCTGATCACGTGTTCGTGTTCAGCAACCCCAAAAACCTATAACTAATCCGTTTGCATTATTGTAGTACCAAAGACCCTCGAAACTCCAGGAGCCCCTTTCATTGATCTTGGAAATCAGGTGCTCCGGGAGTCGGTTTATAACAGTCCGTTAACTTTAATTATCTTTATAGTTATTTTATTTAAATTTTAATAACGGTTTGTCATTAAATTATACTTAAAAATAATAAGATCTAACTAAAATAAATCTTTGACTGACGTCATACTTAACTATTAGTTGGCACAAGTACTTCAGTTGGTATTAGACACCATTCGCTGTCATGTGAGTTTCGTTCTGTGAGGCTCCTCGTCTAACGACGGGAAATAATTGACTTCGCTTGGTACGCTAGAACGGAAAAGTAGCGGATGACTGATTGAAAAGGACGGAAATTTTAATACAATAGTTTCAAGCTTTTATAAGTGATATTTAGTGGCAAATTATTGGTGGTGCTTTGGAGAAGCTAGGAGACTAAGTTTTGGGAGATCCCGGAGGAATTGGAAGTCATGTCATCCGCCACTTGGGGGAAATCTTAAACTGTAACCAGTCCGTCAGCTCCCCTCACAACTGGGAGCAACCGTTCTACGCCAAGCCAGGTCATTTGGAGACCAGCCTGGAGAACCTCCCACATACCTACTTTGTATCCTGCCCTCTGCACCCCAGAAGGGCATCGGTATATTAATTGGTACAAGCTAGCACCATCCCTGTGCTAATTCGCCTACCAGGGATTTTGGAATCCGTAGCAAGGACACTCTCGGGGACCATATAGGGTTTGTTTTGGGACACTTGGTATCTGCTAGTGATTGTCACTTCCACTATTACACCACATTCATTTTTTGTATAAGACTCGGGACATTTATTTTGATGATTAGGTTTTATAGTTTATCGCACATATTTTGTTTCAATATTTAAGTTGCATATTGTTTTTATATATCTATAATAGTTGATAGTGTTCCCCAAACCAGTAAACTCTCTGGTCAAAGAGGTTTGAGCTCAGATCATCTTTTCCCCATATGAGATTCTCTTTACCTTTATATATTACCTGAAATTTACTTGTACCATTTATTTACTTAATTAACTTTATATTTTTAGTACTAACCTTGCTTGTCTCCACTTATCAATTTAAATTTATATACTTTGTCCTCTTAATTTGCTTAATTTATTAACTTATTCATATAACTTTAATCTTTCTTTAGTCAATCATAATTATTTAACTTATTTGCTTAACTTTACTTAAATTCATTTAATCAATTTCTAATTATATCTTTGGACGCTATTCCCTTTGAATAGCTATCCATTTTACTTGTTATATTTTTTAGTGACTACGTGTCGAAGCAACTGATTTTTATATATCAAGTAGACCGTAGGTTCACCTTAATGAGGCTAGTGCCTATTTAACTCTTTGAGAGTTACGGAAATTATTCATTGTGAATAATCCTCCCTTAATTATATTCTGGTTCATTAGTTCTATAGGGTTTAACGTTGCTGTACGTATTGCAATCGTACAATTATTTGGTGAAGGTTGTTATTTAACCTAGTATATGTAAGTTGGGGGTATGCTCCATATAAGAGCTACTCCATTACTAATGTAACTATAGATTATATTTATATTACTATAGGTAATTATTTCCCATTGTCATTTTAGAGTTACATAGTTTGTATTTTTCTAACTCAGAGGTTGTCAAAAATCTAAGTAGTTATATTTAATAAATATTTATTTGTTTTGTATATCAATTATTTTTTTTCCCATTTTTGAATTTAATATATTTACTATTTAACAGCAGTGTAAGATACCTGGAAGTTTGGTCCATTCCCACTTCTGGCGCCCATAATTCAGTCTATTTTATTTATCTTTTATATTCTTCTATTTTTATTATATTATTATATTTATCTAATTTATTTTCTGAACATATATTTTTATCTTAAAAGATTTCCCTTTTTCTAGTCATCATCTCTCTTTAGGTTGAGCTACTGTTCTTCGACAGGCATGCAAACGAGCCGTATCCATCCTTGAGTGTCAAGTTGCTCTCTTGCATCTATAGCTAGCCAACTCTATTCAGTTTGCCTCTGTCTTTCCATACTTCCATTATCAGTTCATCACCCTCCTTCATTCATTTCATCTTATCATTTTAGTTCAACAAATACTACTGCAAAGAAGTATTTTTGTTACATCGGCAGCCCAACTTGGTGCCAACCTTTTATAGGTTCTAAGACAGTAGTTCTTTTAGTTCATTTTTTTTTTTTATTTATATTATTTCCTTCTGATATCTTTTTATACATTCTGTTCTGATTTATTTTGTTTTTAATTACTTATTAATACTTAACAGGTATACTGTCACTGCTGTATCTATTAATTAGTTGAGATTTTGAAACCTCGTTTATAGTTTTGTCATACAGCTTACATTCTGGGTTGAATTTGAAACGAAGTATAAGTAACTAGCATCTATTAGATTATATTATTTTACTCTTTCAGCCAGTGTTGTATTTGTACGTACAGTAATCGTTAATACTTACATATTTTTTTTTCTAGTACAAGTATAATAATTAATTTTTTTTTCCAATATTTAGGTACTATATTTACTTGATTATACCTTATTTACTTTATTTATTTGATACATATATTTTGCTGGCCATTTTTGATTTTGTTGGTGTGTTGCTAATATTTTCTCCGTACTTATATATTTTGCGTACAAACTTAAGTATATTTCATATTTCTGACCTTTGGATTGCTTGTCAATAATTTTTGCTTTCATCATGTGTGCTTTTAAAGTTGAACATCTTCTGGTGGACGAATTGGACTATGAGTTGAAAATTAGGGACGTAGTACCAGAGGAGTCGGCAACTGTCGATAGGAAACGCAATCTTCTGCGGGGTGCTTTGAAGCAAGAAGAAGGCAATAGGAGTTTCACCCAACTTTCGGCTGTACATATCCCTTTTGAGGACCAACGGAAAGGAATATCCGAAACGTTGGATAGCTTGTCGAAGAAAATAGAGAAGTTTAGGGGAACTGTACAGGACAATGAATATGTTAGATTAATATCTCGTCTAGCTCATATTTCTGGCCGAGTACACTTGTTACAGTGTACTACAGAAGAGCAGGAACCTTTTAAAAAGTCTGTTTCTCTTAAAATCCTTACCTTGGAGGGTGAGCTTGATTCTAAGGTTAACCCCATAGCCACATCTACTCCTAATGCTCCAGTCAGTGTCGTTCCTAGTTTCACATACTCCAAACCTGTGCAAGTACACAAATGGGGTGTTTCATTTTCCGGTGAAAAACAGCACAATGATGTGATTACATTTTTAGAAAAGGTCGAATGTCTTCGTGTATCTAGAGGTGTCTCTGAAGAAAATTTGTTTGCTGCTTCAGCTGAATTGTTTACCGGTCCTGCTTTTACCTGGTTCATGAATAATAGAGGAAATTTATCTTGTTGGTCTGATCTGGTTCGCAAGTTGAAGTCAGATTTTCTTCCTTACTCATACCAGGATGATCTCTTGGATGAAATCAAAAACCATAAGCAGAAACCAGGGGAGTCTGTCACTATGTTCATTAACACTATTTTAGGCATGTGTAGCCGTTTAGACACTCCTTTATCTGATTTGTCCAAAATAAAAATCATCTTAAAATGTTTATTGCCTTTTTACCATCAACAGTTAGCTCTTATGGACATCCAGAGTATTGATGACCTCACTGTAAAGTGCAAACGTTTGGAGGAAACGTTATCCTGGTCTTCTCAGCCTCCATCCACATCTCGACCCTCTTCTAATTCTTCTTCTCAGCCAACTTCCTTTAGACAACGTTCTTGGCAAAATAAGGGCCCTGAACGTAATGTTTCTGTTTTTAGTTCCGTTGTTTGCTGGAATTGTCACCAGTCTAATCATAAGTTCAATGATTGTGGTATCCCACAAACTCGTATTTTCTGCCACGGTTGTGGTAGGGAAAATACCCTCAAAAGAAATTGTGTCAAGTGTTCGGGAAACGAAATGTCGGAGGTCCGTCCCCTGAGCGTTTCTCCGTCCAACACCCAATCAGGGAATCAAACCCCATCAGAAAACGAGACAGCTGGCCCAAGCACACCAAGCAACTCAAACCCATCTTCCAATCGGAAAGGGAAGAAGGCATCGTTCAGGAAACAAGCACACACCACAAATCAAAATCAGTCCAGAAATTAAGTTTTAGTCATGATACGTTGAACGCACATGATTCACAGGGTTGCAAAGCCACAAATTCTTCTTTAATTGGTAGTGTTAAGTATAATAATAATTTTGATGGTGAAGTAGTTCCATATAATGGTTGTATCCAACCAAATATTTTAGATTTAGATATTAACTCTTTATTAGTTAGGAAACAAAATGATAATAGGCCATATCTACCTATTCAAATTTTAGGACAATCGTGTTTAGCTTTATTAGATAGTGGCTCTAATATTTCATTGATAGGAGCACATTCATTAAATTTATTGAAAAATGCTAATATTCCCATTATGCCCATTTCATCTTTGCAAGTATCTACTGCAGATGGTACAGTCCAATCTATTACAGGCAAACTCCAAATTGAAATCACAGTGGCAAATTTATGTAGGAAAATTACATTTTATGTTATTCCTTCTGTACAGAATTCTATAATTTTAGGTATGGACTTCTTCAATGCTTTTAATAGCACCTTAAGTTGTTCTGATTTTTCTTTTTCCATATCTGAATTTAATCTGTCTACCCTTAGTGCTATTCATGATTTTTCCAGTTTATCTAGTTCTGAACAAAGGCAATTGGAGAATATGATCTCTCAGTTTACTACTATTTCTTCAAATGACAAACTAGGTCGTACTTCATTAATATCTCACACTATTGAGGTGGGAAATCCTACTCCTTTCAGATTATATCAGTATCCCATACCTCAAGCCTGGCAGGCAGATTTAGAAAAAGAAGTCGATTCGATGCTTGCTTTAAATATCATAGAACATTCAACGTCGTCCTATTGTTCCCCACTCTTGCTTATCCAATTCCCCGAATCGACGTGATTTTGAGCAAACTTCAGAATGCCAAATACATCTCTTCGATTGATTTGTCTAAGGCCTTTTTACAGATCCCACTGAGTGAAGAGAGCAAGAAATATACTGCTTTTGCTGTCAGTGGTAAAGGATTATTCCAGTTTGTCACCATGCCTTTCGGTCTTGTTTCTGCTCCTCAGACAATGTGTCGTCTGATGGATTTAGTCATTGGTCCACAGTTAGAGCCCTATGTTTTCTATTATTTGGACGATATTTTAGTAGTCACCCCTGATTTTTCCCTTCATATGGAAATTTTAGATAAATTGTTTTTACGTCTTAAGGAAGCTAATCTAACAATTAATCTGGATAAGTGTCAGTTTTGTCGTCCTAGTCTTAAGTTTTTGGGTTATGTTGTTGATAATCAGGGTCTAAGGACTGATCCTGAGAAAATAGTTGCTATTAAGAATTTTCCTATACCTAAGACCACCACCCAAGTCCGTAGGATATTGGGAATGTGTGGATATTATCGCCGGTTTGTACCTTCATACTCTACCTTGTTGTCACCTCTTACGGATCTTTTGAAGAACAGGAAAAAGGGGCAGACCATTACCTGGACTCCTGAGGCTGATGAAGCTTTTAGGCGCGTTAAAGAGGCTTTAACTAGCGCACCAGTCATGATGTCACCTAATTTTAATGAGCATTTTTATTTGATGACTGATTGCTCTAATACTGCTTCTGGTGGCGTATTGTTCCAGTTGAAAGATGGCTCGGAACATCCCATAGCTTACACGAGTAAGAAATTGAATAAGGCCCAGAAAAACTATTCCACCACTGAGAAAGAACTCTTAGCTATCATACATGGGTTGGAAGCATTTCGTTATTATTTAGAGGGCCGTAATTTCACCATAATTACGGACCACAGTTCCTTGGTATGGCTTCATAGTATGAAAAACCCATCTCAGAGACTTTCCCGATGGATATGCAAACTGGCTGCCTATTCATATAAGATTGTTCATCGAAAGGCCAACGGTGTAGTGGTTGCTGATGCTCTTTCCCGTGTCCATGATCTTAATGTCTTAGATTTGTCCACCTTAACTCCTGACGAGTGGTATCAGAATATGATTGATAGGGTTACTCAAGACCCACAAAATTATCCTGATTTTAAGGTAGAGAACAATATACTGTACAAACATATCTTAAGTCCTATAGAGGCCTTATCCAATATGTCAGATTGGAAAATAGTTGTACCTACGCCAAATAGGGAGAACATATTACGTATGTTTCATGATGAAGTTACTGCTGGACATTTTGGTTTTTATAAAACTTTTCATCGTATTGCCGAATTATATTATTGGCCTGGCATGCGCAAGTCTATCAAAAAGTATATTTCTAAGTGTTTAGTTTGTGCGACTTGTAAACCCAGTAATTTACCACAAGCTGGACTCATGGGTTCCTTTAGGAACATTAATTTTCCTTGGCAGATGATCTCGTTGGATCTCATTGGACCCTATCCTCGTAGTTATAAGGGTAATACTTACTGCTTGGTAGTTGTGGATTATTTCACCAAATTTCCTGTAGTTTGTCCTCTTCGTCAGGCCACAACTCCAGCCATTCTGAAATATTTAGAGGAACAAGTCTTTTTGTTGTTTGGTGTTCCCCAAATTGTGTCATGTGACAATGGTCCTCAGTTTGTGTCGAAGGCTTTTAAAGATCTTTTAGCTAAATATAAGGTCCAGAAGACCTTTTATAATGCTGCCTACCATCCTCAAGCCAATCATACTGAGAGAGTGAATCGCAGTATCGTCACCGCCCTAAGGTCCTATACATTCCCAGATCACAGAGCTTGGGATCAATATATCCATTCCATAGCTCAAGCCATAAGGACCTCTGTCCATGAGGTTACCCAATGTTCTCCTGCATATCTCAATTTTGGTAGAAATGTTGCTTTATCTGGTGACTATTTTGGTACAATTTCCGACACTTCCACAAATCTCCCTCAGATATCCGATAACCTTCATCGCTTAGAAGATCTCCAGACTCTACCTCAAATTTTTTCTGACATTCGGAAGAAGTTAAAAACTTCCTATCTAAGGAACCAGCAGCAGTATAACTTGAGGAAAAGAGATCTGCGATTCTTCGTTGGAGATAGAGTGTTGAAGCGAAACTTTGTAAAGTCTAATAAGGGTGATGCTATTTCGGCAAAATTTTGCCAGAAATATATTCCCTGTACGGTTGTGAAGGTAATATCTCCTTTAGTGTATGAATTGAAGGACAATTCGACTAACAAACGAATTGGACAATTTCACATAAAGGATTTACTGCCTGATAACACCATGGATGAGGTTGATTCATCATCTTCGGAAGAAGATTAACTTTATAGGGTTGTTTGAGCTAACTTCTTCCTCTATTTGTCTTTAGCTCGATCCTTATTAAGATTCAGTATTTTAGTTTAATATTTTATTCACCAGATAGAGCAGGTACATATCTCCATTTTTATCTTTTGGCATGGTTGTTAGATGACTTCCAATTTATGAATCATTAGGTTAATTATTTTTTTTAGTACGCTTAGGTATGAGCTTATCATTTTTTTTTCATTATTAATGTTGCACTTTAATTATTATGCATCAACATTATTAATTATTAATACTGTTAGTAGGATTACCCAGTTAATAAGAACCAACTTGTAATTTTTAGATTGTGCACCTACCCCCTTAGCATAGAAGGGTTGTTGATTATTGTATATTTATATATTTGAATATGTAAGCTCATGCAAGTACGTTGGTTTAATATTGATATTTGGTATGGAACTATGGAACTAAGAATATTATACACTACTTATCTCAGGTTGTGTGTTGTATTTTTGATATTTGACTACATACTATTTTTTTTATATGTATCTTTTATTATCTTGTTATTAGATTTGCCATATTGGAAAGATGGGGTGGTTCTTAATTTTATATTGGTTTACTTTATCAACATTTGTCACAGATATCCTAAATACTTTATAATAATTTATATCCTTATGCCCTACACAGTATGATTCTGGAATTAGTTTGGAATTCTGATGTATGTATGGATTTCTTCTTAAGAACTAGTCTGCCAATGCTCTGTAATTTGGGTTCCTAGGTAACCTAGTGAATGCGTGGGTTCGAAATTCAGCAACTGATCACTGCTATCCGATTTCGTAACCTATGTTTTCATAGCAGAGTACGCAGATGTTTATTCATCAAAATATTTCTGGTCAGGAAATGTTGGCCACATGTCCTGACCATCCTTGTGTAATTATTCCAATCATTCCAGTTACATTTTTTAGCATTTGATAGGGAATATTTAGTTTACATTATGTCCCGTACTTCATAGGTAGTAGGTTCCTTTTAGTATTTGAGGTGTTTGGACAAATGAATTGCTTATTTTAGTAGATTTCCTCTTCTTTCCTGAGGCATTAGTTTGTTGTTGAGATTCAGGAATATTTCCTGGATAATTCTATGTATGCGAGAACGTATGAATCTACAGTTTTATTCCAAATTGGTTGCTCGTTCTTGTCATATTTTTTTTCTATCATTTATCATGGTGTCATAGACCTTGTCAGTTCACCTTTTAGATTTTTTTTTTATTACAATTGGTACGTTATCAGCTATAGCTATAGCTAGTGAACAACAGCACGGACCAATTTTAGTTAGTCAACGACTTACTTGAGTCGATGGACCTAATTTAATTTATTTAGTATTAGTGAGAATTGGTACACAAATCTTCCTGATCGTTCTTCTTTGGATATGCTCCTATAAATCTGGTGTCCATTGATAGTCCGATTTTGGATAAAGCGTCCGAGTCCTCACTTATTTTGTTTATTTGGTTGTATAGGCTCGTATTACCGGTTGTGGTTGTACATAGGCCTAATTAATTTATGTGATTTAGTATTGGTGTGAATTGGTCCATAAATCTTCCTGGTCGTCCTTCTGTGGATATGCTTTATGAATCTGGTGTCCATTGATAGTCCGACTTTGGATTAAGTGTCCGATTCCACATTTATTTTGATTAATGAGTTTTTGGATAACTTTCATATGCTTACTATTTGTATTATTTGGCACTGGTGAGAATTGTTCCATAAATATTCCTGATTGTTCTTCTCTGGATATGCTATTACGAATCTGGTGTCCATTGGTAGTTCAATTTTGGATGAAGTGTTCCATTCTTCACTTATTTCAGTTGTTGATTTCTTTTGTCTTACTTTAGTATATTTATTTGGTTTATGGTGCGAATTGGCTCATACCTTTGCCTGGTTGTTCGTCCTTGGATATACCCTTTTTAAATTTGATGTCCATGGATAGTTCAATTTTGGACTTAGTGCCAATTCGACATTTATTTGTCATTATGAACTTTAGTACATTATTTAGCTTATGTTTTGGTTTGCAGACAAAATGTCGATGACATTTTAATATGACTTCGACTCATCTTTTCCGATTCGTAGTTTTGGTGTAGTGATCATCCTTCTTTCCCTGATCCTTAATTTGTGGTTACTTGTAATCTTGCGGGTCAACGTAGAATGATAGATTATTACCACTTGGTTATTAATATTTTGAATTAAAAAAAAAAAAAAAAATTTTTTTGCTTAAAATTTTTTTCTCCGAGTAGAAGGGGAATATAACAGTCCGTTAACTTTAATTATCTTTATAGTTATTTTATTTAAATTTTAATAACGGTTTGTCATTAAATTATACTTAAAAATAATAAGATCTAACTAAAATAAATCTTTGACTGACGTCATACTTAACTATTAGTTGGCACAAGTACTTCAGTTGGTATTAGACACCATTCGCTGTCATGTGAGTTTCGTTCTGTGAGGCTCCTCGTCTAACGACGGGAAATAATTGACTTCGCTTGGTACGCTAGAACGGAAAAGTAGCGGATGACTGATTGAAAAGGACGGAAATTTTAATACAATAGTTTCAAGCTTTTATAAGTGATATTTAGTGGCAAATTATTGGTGGTGCTTTGGAGAAGCTAGGAGACTAAGTTTTGGGAGATCCCGGAGGAATTGGAAGTCATGTCATCCGCCACTTGGGGGAAATCTTAAACTGTAACCAGTCCGTCAGCTCCCCTCACAACTGGGAGCAACCGTTCTACGCCAAGCCAGGTCATTTGGAGACCAGCCTGGAGAACCTCCCACATACCTACTTTGTATCCTGCCCTCTGCACCCCAGAAGGGCATCGGTATATTAATTGGTACAAGCTAGCACCATCCCTGTGCTAATTCGCCTACCAGGGATTTTGGAATCCGTAGCAAGGACACTCTCGGGGACCATATAGGGTTTGTTTTGGGACACTTGGTATCTGCTAGTGATTGTCACTTCCACTATTACACCACATTCATTTTTTGTATAAGACTCGGGACATTTATTTTGATGATTAGGTTTTATAGTTTATCGCACATATTTTGTTTCAATATTTAAGTTGCATATTGTTTTTATATATCTATAATAGTTGATAGTGTTCCCCAAACCAGTAAACTCTCTGGTCAAAGAGGTTTGAGCTCAGATCATCTTTTCCCCATATGAGATTCTCTTTACCTTTATATATTACCTGAAATTTACTTGTACCATTTATTTACTTAATTAACTTTATATTTTTAGTACTAACCTTGCTTGTCTCCACTTATCAATTTAAATTTATATACTTTGTCCTCTTAATTTGCTTAATTTATTAACTTATTCATATAACTTTAATCTTTCTTTAGTCAATCATAATTATTTAACTTATTTGCTTAACTTTACTTAAATTCATTTAATCAATTTCTAATTATATCTTTGGACGCTATTCCCTTTGAATAGCTATCCATTTTACTTGTTATATTTTTTAGTGACTACGTGTCGAAGCAACTGATTTTTATATATCAAGTAGACCGTAGGTTCACCTTAATGAGGCTAGTGCCTATTTAACTCTTTGAGAGTTACGGAAATTATTCATTGTGAATAATCCTCCCTTAATTATATTCTGGTTCATTAGTTCTATAGGGTTTAACGTTGCTGTACGTATTGCAATCGTACAATTATTTGGTGAAGGTTGTTATTTAACCTAGTATATGTAAGTTGGGGGTATGCTCCATATAAGAGCTACTCCATTACTAATGTAACTATAGATTATATTTATATTACTATAGGTAATTATTTCCCATTGTCATTTTAGAGTTACATAGTTTGTATTTTTCTAACTCAGAGGTTGTCAAAAATCTAAGTAGTTATATTTAATAAATATTTATTTGTTTTGTATATCAATTATTTTTTTTCCCATTTTTGAATTTAATATATTTACTATTTAACAGCAGTGTAAGATACCTGGAAGTTTGGTCCATTCCCACTTCTGGCGCCCATAATTCAGTCTATTTTATTTATCTTTTATATTCTTCTATTTTTATTATATTATTATATTTATCTAATTTATTTTCTGAACATATATTTTTATCTTAAAAGATTTCCCTTTTTCTAGTCATCATCTCTCTTTAGGTTGAGCTACTGTTCTTCGACAGGCATGCAAACGAGCCGTATCCATCCTTGAGTGTCAAGTTGCTCTCTTGCATCTATAGCTAGCCAACTCTATTCAGTTTGCCTCTGTCTTTCCATACTTCCATTATCAGTTCATCACCCTCCTTCATTCATTTCATCTTATCATTTTAGTTCAACAAATACTACTGCAAAGAAGTATTTTTGTTACAGGTTCCGGTGGCATATTCGTATATAGCGACCTCAAAAAACCCTCCAGTAATTCATTTGCGTCAATTAAATGCCGAAAACCATCGAAAATCTAGAATATGTCGTCCCTTGCAGAGGTCCTGGCCACCAAGTCATCCGGAGGGCAATTCTGATGGCATATTCGCATTTAGCGATCCCAAAAACCCATGAGTAATCTGTTTACATCAATTGAATGCCGGAAACCCTCGAAACTCTAGAAGATGACGTCCGTTGAAGGTCAAGGTCAAAGTAAAGGTCGCCATTGGATAGCCAGGAAAAAATCCTAGACGACTGGTACTTTTCCTTGATCCAAACTTCTACATGTTGCCAAATAACCAGTAACTCACGGAATTAGAATACCCCGTAAATCTTATAATTTTCCGAGTTTGGGCCTCTATATTTTGAAAATCCTTCATAAGATTGAGTTGTGCCCATGAGAACTTTTTATCAGGATGCTTCAAAGAGTATTTTCCCAAAGTATGAACGAAATCCACTGGGACCTATTTTCCATAAGGTTTGTGCGGGGTCCTTTGGACTGTCCATGAGAACAAGAGACCAGAGTCTAGATAGCAAGAGACCATGAATATTCAGATAAACGGGATGCTATTGTTGAGGTGTGAAATTATATACACAAAGGATCAATTCATAAACCAGGTAGATCTCTTGTTTATGGAATGTCATACCTTGAACAATAGCACCCCACTCAGCTGAATATTAATGACTCTCTTGGTTCTCTAGTTCAACTTTAGGACGACTTCACTCAATTCCTCATACTACCTCTACATCTTCCATAATCCTGTACTTCCATTTTTCATCTGTGATACACATGTGCCACTGGTCAACTTTTTCTTTCATTTCTATTTGTCAGCTAGAGAAGATCATGGATTTAGATCAGTTCCGATATTCTTTATTGATTGAATGGTGTTTTCAATCTAGCACATTGAAAGTCCCATAAATGTTTACGGTGTTTCCCTAGTTTACAAGGTACCCATTTCCGCCAGCTTATGTGATATGCTATTTTCTACATCCTCCTCCTTTTAACCAACTTCGAGATTGTTCTCTAATAGGCAAGTGTAGTCAGCACTGACTGTTTGTCAGAGCAGATCTATTACTATCATTGCTGGCCTTAAGAGTTTTTTACGCTTGTTCATCATTCCACCCAAGGAACACCAAATTCCGCCTATATGAATTATTCTAATTCGTATTCATAATATTCCTACAAGATGTTACCACGTTCAACCAAAGTCTGACCACAGCCGCGGCAGTTAAAGAAAAAGAAGATATTTTTTACTGGGACTTTCCCATTGATTTTGATTTTATTTCCACGTTGGTCTGTGTCCATCGAACTGGCAAGTACACTTCGCGTCAAAAAAAACTGGTACAAGTCTTATAACCGAAAATCGTGTTTTTCTAGTTGTGTAAATTGGTCTTATCACATATGTCATTCTTATTTCTAGGCAACGTTGCCAGTTCAACTAAAATATTATATCAAACCAGCTAAAAGCAGGGCTGTGCGGCAGACCGCAAGTTTTTAGTAGGTTTACTAAAAATTAAAAGAACGTCGAGAATTCTCGATTAGTCAGTCGCATTTATTTAAACATGCATCCTAAAAAATTCTCTTATTAATTTTGTAATGTTCCATCATCTCAATTAAGTATGACATGAAGGACAGATAATAACTCTAGACATGACATTAAATTATTATGTTTAATTTAAAATAGAGAAGTGTGAAGGGTTTCTCGTAAAGTGTAGCACAAAACTCTTTCAGAGTTGTGGGATACTAATAAATAAAACACACTGGAAATATTAAAATTTGAAATTAATACAAAATGAATAATTTTTACAGTGAACAGGTGTGGAACTTAAATATTATGTATTACAATAAAATTCGAAACTGCTGAAATATTAAGGACATAGGTGGAAAATGTCGCCTGTCAAAATGTTCAATGCGTTTTATTAAACACATTGAATTCTGACTAGAATTCTGAGTTCGGTCTAAAAATTTTGTACCGGATGGTGAATTGGTGGATCTAGGACATTTCATCGCCGCCGTTTCGATGCCGCCAGTTCGATGCCGATGCCGGCCGATTCATCGCCAGTCAATTAATCGCTATCTGATATATTTCCGAATTTTCGACAGTTATAATTATTAGTTATTTTTAGTATTAATTAGGAATTCTAGGAAATGCGAGATATGACGGCGATGAAATGGACTGGCGATGAACCGGCGGCATCGAAACGGCCGGCGATGAACCCGCGGCATCGAAACGTCCCATTCCGTGAATTGGTTGGGGCCATATTCAATGTAAAAACTGTTGATTCCTGCTTCCCTAATTATTTAATATCAAAACAAATAAACAACTATTTCTGGAGGATTGAAATCTGTATTGAAAACAGCTGTTAAAATTGTTCTACGAATTAAACATATTCCAAAATTTTGTAAAAATATAATAATTTTTCACAGAAATACGCCAAAGTTAGGCCACACACACTACCATAATGTGTATCGGTTGCGTTCGGTCACAGTGAAGATATTATAAATATTGACAATTTGAACTGTCAAAATTTTTATTTTATCATTTCTTGTTTAAAAAATAATAAAATTGATAAGATAGCCTCAGTTGAGGAGAAACTAATAATAATAATAAAGATGTTTTGTTCAGTCAATAGTGTGCGAACAATCAGGTAAATAATAACGTGGGCCTAACTTTTACACACCTACCTACTGTGGCAAATGTAGGTATTTTGCAAAATTTTGGAATGTGTTTAAATCCTAGAACAATTTTAGCTTTTGTTTTTAATACAGATTTTAATCCTCTACAAATAGCTTCTCATGACTTTTGTTGTAAAATAATTAGAGAAGCAGGAATTTAACAGTTTAGAATTTTACACTGAGTTTCCTATGAGTTATTTTTTGTATTTAGAGTTAGTGCAATTCCATTATCTGTGCTGGCAACAACGCCGTGATTCACGCGACATTGTGTCCAGTCTGAACACAGGTTTACATTGGGAAAAAAAAGTGTACCAGTTTTTATTGACGCGAAGTGTACCACACGTTACCATCGAGCAGTGAATCATGTTGCCCTTTGAGCACTCTTAAATTTATCGTTTAACATCGACGTAGAGTCGCTACTAACATCAGTTTTTAAAAATGTAAATCATATTTATCGATGTCACCTATTCTATATTAGGGTTGCTAGTTTCATGTACTAAGGAGAACGCACTGAAGATGATCTGATCTAGATTGAAAACGTTTTGCGAATCCTTTTGGATGATTTTTTAATAGTTTTTCAATAAACTTTTTATACCATTATACAATCGAAGTTTTTAATTGTTCTGTATCATAATTTTTAACTTTTCGTACCTTCTACTAAAATATCAGCTTTTCCTATAGGTAATTGATAATCATCGACAGGTACTTCTTCTACAGCTTGTCTGTATAAAATCTTTGGTTCAAATACTAAACATGGATCTGGATCTCTAATACAACTAAGCAGGAGTCCTTTGGCTTTTATTGGTCCTCTAGGTATGACAACCTAAAATAAGAATAATTATTCAAATTCATCTCGAAAGTTGCAAGGAATATACCTAATATTTAATGTAGGTGTAATGGAGGATCAGACCAAATAGAGCCACTATAGATACTATATTCATACTAAGAACAATACAAGAAAAAGCTTATGAATACGACATAGAACTATATAATATGTATTGTTATGATCTGCTTTCTATTACTTTTATATTAATAATTATTTACTTGATCAATTATTTAATTAACGCAAATCATACATAAAAATATTAAGAAAGAATCTCAGGGTGCCTTTTTATAATATAAAAAAATGTCTAAAATGTCTTATGTTATACTTATCTTCTCTCGTGGTTTCAGTATCTCTTAGTTGATCCTTATCGGGATAAAATAGGAAAAGGAAATAAATAGAAAAATCATAAATAAACACATACAAATACCTTTATTATCAAAAGTAATGCTCTGTAAATTTAAAAAGAAACTTTTACCATATAAATTAATCTAATTCAAACAAATATTTATCGCTTTGTTCTTGATACTATTAATAAAACAAGCTAAACAAACAAATTTGGTATTCGCAAATTACTTATACTTCCTATTAAATTTTTGAAATGTTGGAATCTTAAATGCATATGCTTTTACGTAAAAAAATTTAACTTCTGATTATAAAAAAAATCTATCACATAGGTTATTGACTGACCTTTTTGATTCACGCACAATGATGTCTCCTCTTGACCCAAACAGCTCCTCCTTGTTGATTATGTTAGGCTACCAATCAAAGCCCTCTCCGTTCTCAGCAAACAATCCAGCAGGATACCAGCAACTATTTCTTCAAAACACAAGCCAAGCCTCTTTTTTGCCAGTACTCGTTCAATAAACTCCTAAACTCTCTCCTTTCTTTCTCTCAACAATAATCTCCTGAGACCCAAGTATCTTTTTTACTTGGTGTCACAAATAATTTTTATAATGATAATTCTTGTAACTTACTCTCTTGGACTGTACATAATCAAAGAGGTATTTCTTCTCGATTTGATTTGTCTCTCGTACCACTTTTCGGCTACTCCCACTATCAAAACAAAACACTAGTACTTGCTGCTGAACTACTCACGAAACCTTTTGACTGCCCCTTTCGGATGCCGGTAACACAACAAATTCCTCTTTCCAAAACTATCTCAACATTCAAACAAAACTTTCCCCATTCCAAATTACCAAGCCAATCAGAAACATTTCTCTCTCCACCTCCCTCTCTTTCAATCGAAAAACCCAGTCATTCTTTCAAACAATATTTCTACTCAAAACTAATGACTTTTCGGAAATTATCTAAATATTCCTGTCATTAAACAAACATATTTAAAACTCCAATTCTTTTTACCTCTATTTTTCTAAAAACTAATAATTACATCTACCTGTGGATTTCCCTTTTCCGCAATAAACAATCGGTTTAAAATTATAATCCTAAATAACTTTCACTTCACTTTTTATTTACAAAAATGTTTTTAATTCTTCATGGAAAACTTCATTAAGGAGAAACCACCTTGCGTGACAACTAACTTCTAATAAATATTTATAAATCAATATACAGGGTGTATCAAATTTATGTGCCCGAGTTATATTAAAAAATAAAATTTTTATTCTATCTTGGATTGATAGATTTATCCACAATAGTATATAGACTTTAAACTTGCTTTTGAATGTGTAAAAAGAGACAAAATGCTGGAAGACCTCCGTAATCTAGGTATACCAAAAAAATATATCAGCCTCATAAAAATGACGTTACAGAGTTCAAAAGCCGCAGTTAGAGTAGATGGAGAACTGTCTCCCCTGTTTGACATCAACATGGGGGGTGAGACAGGAAGACGCACTTTCAACCATGCTGTTCAACCTAGTTCTTGAGGCAGTCATCAGAAAAACCAATGTAACAGGCCATATAAATACCAAAACACTACAAATTACTGCCTATGCAGACGATGTCGCCATTATTAGTAGAAGCAAGACACGACTAATGGAAACGTTCAAGGAAATAGATCCTGAAGCACAAAAAAGAATGCTTAAAATAAACGAAACAAAAACTAAGTACATGACCATCAAAAGAACATCTGACAATGAAATTAATATCGCAATAGACAACTACACTATTGAACCTGTGGATGACTTCACATATCTGGGCACAGAAATCAATCAGAAGAATTCCGTATTATATCGGTCATATTACATCGGTCTCCCCTTACTACGTGTCCAAAATAGGCCATCTTTCTACATTTGATATTCAAGCAGCTCGCGAGTAGCATTTGCTCTCTTAAGGACTGCCACATTTGTCAGCATAGCCGTCCATGGTATTGTTAGTGTACGTCTGTGCAGTCACATTTTTCAAAGGCCTCCAAACGATTAATGGTGGATATTTTTAATGTCCATGCTTCGACACCGCATAAGAGGAATGACCAAATGTAACATTGAACCATACGCTTTCGAAATTAAAGTTGCAAAAGACTAAGTTTTCAATCTAATAGCACATGAAACAATACCAAAAATATTACTCTACATCCCACCAGATTGAAAACAATGGGAACCTTCTCTGGTTACACCTCCGAGGCTTTTTAAATTTGCAAGCCATAACGCATGCTGAGACTAAGGAAGATGAGGGAATTTTACAATTTATAATTCACGTCCCATCTGCTCAGCGCGGTAAAGTTCACAGTCGCATCATATTCTAGTTCAATCAGAGAGTGCAGCAAGCACCTCTACCGGTTTCGAAACTTATTAGTCTCTCATCAGGAGGCACATATATGCCTCAGCATATATATGCTGCTCTCTCTGACCCAACCAGGACAAAACCCGGCGTGCAGTTATGCATTGCAACGAACGAAATGGCAGGGATGTCCTAGCGGCAACTGCTAGCAAAAGACTAAGTTTATGGTTGAAAATGGTTATTCATTTTTGATTGAAGTTGTAAGTTATTACAAAAGAATGACCTCATTTTTAAAAATGTTGTGCGGCTATCTCGATTCTACATGTTATCTCTTTATCTGGATCTAGTTGGTCAGTAATATGGCAACGAAGATATATTTAAAACTGGGTACTCTTTGACTAATACTACATTATTTTAAATCAAAAGTACACATACTATAAACGAACCTTCAAACCTGGTGTGTGGGCAAAATAGGCTTCTGGGCTTTGGGAATGGTACAGAGCTCCGTGACCAACAGCTCCACATGGTGCTCTAACTGTAAGTTTACCACAGTCGAAGGTTCCTCCTGATCTGTATCGGTATTTTGCTGCTTCATTTACTAGCTAAAAATAAAATAATTGAAGTATATAAATAGAATAAAAAAATGGTGTAATCAGTCAAAAGGAAACCATAAACACATTTGTTGACTTTATATCATTGGCGCGAAGAGAAATATTTTAATAAATAGTAATTAATAAAGTGTATAATGTATATTATATAGACATCAAATTCTCTTTATTGTCCAAGTAAAAAATACTGTGGAATAGCTTTAAGCCGGTGAAATATGATATTCTTCAAATATAGATATTAGGTCAAACGTTTAAGAAGCGGCCCTTTGAAGCATCTGTGTTTTTACGGTCAGACCTCCCGCATATCTATTCACAAGTTTTGTGCAAAATCTAAGTTTTAGTTCGGTAGCTAGCAGTGTGTTAGTACTGGAGTGTACGTGTGTTAAGTGATACGAGTGTTTTGTTGCTGTAATTATTTTGAATATTGGTTTAGTATTTCGTTTGGAGAGTGTCAAGTGTTAATTATTGTAATTTAATTAATGTGAATAGTGATGTGGCGCCCGCGGGATAATGTAAATATCGCGTACGATAACGCTGATATTGTAAAAATTGCCAGTGCTAGTGTGAATGTAATTACTAAAAAAAAAGAGCTCGTAAAGAAGATTCGAATGCATTTAAATGCAGAAACAGAGCAAGTATGTTTGAATGTATACAAAAATCTACGTACGAAATTCGGCTTCGATGAAACACTATTGGCACAAGCCACCTCTGATTTAACAGAAATTCCACTTTCTAATGTATATAAAATAGTTAAAAATGAACCCTATCATCGCAAGAAACGATGTGACTACAAATTTTCAAGACCTTTAAATCCTTCACTCGTAAAACTATTCAAAACCACAATATACGACTGCTACAAAAGCAATGAAATACCTACAATAGAAATAATAAGAAAGAAATTGGAAACAACCGGTCGAAATATGAACTGCTGTGAGAAAACTCTTCAACATTGGATAAAAAAAATGGGCTTTAAGTTAAAAAAAAATAAATAAACGTCAAGCAATTATGGAAAGCCAAAGAATAGTCAACAGACGTAATATGTACCTAGAAGAAATTACTAAATATAGGCAAGAAAATAGGAGAATTTATTATTTAGATGAAACTTGGTATGATACCCACGATACAGTTAAGAAAGGATGGACAGATGGTTGAAGCATGTGCATACCAGAAATGCCTGCAAATAAAGGCTCGCAGCTAATTATTGTACATTGCGGAGGAAGTGAGGGATGGGTTCCGAATGCTTTAAAATTATGTGGGAAGAAAATGGAAGATTGTAACGTTGACTACCACAAGAATATGGAAGCTGACATTTTTGAAGATTGGTTTGAAAACTCGCTGATCCCAAACTTGGAGAAAAACAGCGTAATAGTGCTTGACAACGGTTCCTATCATTCCCGACAGCTCACTCCCACATAACAATTTCATGTTCTTAGTAGATTCATAGAATATACTTTTCAGAAAAAGTATATACTTAGAATATGCGTAATTACCATTGCGAATGTGCAGAGCATATACTGAGTATATACTACATTACAGTACTTAAACGTTCTATGTATATACTTAGAATGTACTACCGCACTTCTTTTCAGTATATACCAAGAACATACTTTTTAGAAGATTCTAAGGAGGTGCTATAAACCTTCTATTTATATACTTAGAATGTACTATCGCACATATTTTTAGTATATGGGAAGAATATTCCAAGGATGTGCTGTATTTCTCAGAAGTATGTTTTCAACATCACCCAATCTCATCCTATAGGTTCTACCAAAGAATACTAACACACCCACTGGGTGTGTTAGTATTCTTTGGTTCTACCAATATTATTATATTTACATATTCTAATTGCATATGAGAATGTAGTTATTACATTCTACAATATTACGTAAAAAGTAAGTATAAAATATATAAACTTTAGTTAGTTATATAGGTACCTATGTATAATAAATATTATATGGGTAAGTAGCCTATATATAAAATATAAGTAATATATTTAGTTATTATGTGCACATCAAAATAAAAATGCTGCTTATATAATTATATAATAGCCAAATATATTATATAATATGTATGTAAATTACTAAAATTTATAGGTATCTATATACATTATACATACTTTTACTTACTAGGTATTTAGGAAATATTGAAGTACCAATATGAATTTATTATTTTCAAACTGCTTTTTATGTTCTTAAAAATGTTTTAGTCCTTGTAGCTAGAAATACTTGGTCCTACCTAACAGCGTAGACATAAATGCATAACTGTACTGCAAACTATTTTCATATTTTGCTCTTTTGTTACCTACCCCCTTCCCTTGTGCAGGTATAAAATGCAATGCAAGGGCCAGAATGACAATGAATGGCCGTTTCCGGATTCCCGAAAATTATAGGTAAAAATACTTATGGTATAAACTCAAATCAAAATGGTATATTCATTTCAACTGAAAACGAAACGAGAATTTCTCATTTTTCTTCAATAGAATTAAGTTTTAAACTTTTTACCATACAATTAAAACGGTTTAAAAAATGAATTAGATAGTTCACTAGTACCTACCAAAATACATAAATTTGATTAATTATTCTTAACGCGAAGTTGATAATCTATAGGCTAACATTATTCTTCTTCCTATAGGTACATACAGTATATTATTTTTAAGATATTTTAAAAGTATATACAAGTATATGTGTTAAGCATATACTTTTGCATATACTTACGCATATACTAAGAATATTCGATTAAGGTATATTCTAAGAATAAACTTTTACGAACATTCCGAGATACTACGTACCCGAATGTGCTCAGTATATTCGGTGCAAGAATATTCTTTGAGGCACATGCAAAGAACATGAAATTTAGAATTTTTTTTAGGGTACATGCTATGCTTGTACTACGCATATACTAAAAAGGATATACTTCGACGAATGTTGGTAGGATATGCTTAGAACATGATGCGAACATCATTGTTATGTGGGCTAAAATACCAAATACATCTTCAAAGCTGACCTGCAAAATTTTTTAATGGAAAATTATTTGTATTTCGAAGATTTTTACACAAAAAAACAACTTACTGAAGTTCTACACACGAAGCAATTTAGAAAATTATACGCTCTACAGGGTATTGCCGAAAAGCATGGACACACTATATTGAGACTTCCCCTTACTTTTGTGTTTTCAATCCTATTGAGTTAATTTGGGGACAATTAAAACCAAGTATAAGGCGTTTAAATACATTTCCTAAATTTGACAAAAAGGTAATTGAGATAATTAAAAAAGAAGTAGCCAATATTACTAAAGTAGACTGGCAGAAAAGAATTGCCAAAGTGATCAAAGTAGAAGAATATTATAAGAATATTGGGCACTTCCACATTAATGGTGGAAATAAATTTATTATTGAATTGGGCGATGATAGTGACGAAGAAAATACGGAAGAAGGAGAAAATGAGTTAAGTTTATCAGTATTTTAATTGTTGTGTTGTGCAATTCATTTTCCAAGCATAAGTGTACTAATGAAAAGACTCGGTTAAAAAAATATTTTTAGATTTTGTATTTTTAATAAAAAAAGAGCGGGGACATGCTTGCATTTTGTGCTGAATTTTAAAAGTTTTGAACTGTATACCTAAAGTAATTTTAGATCTAACTGTGTTTTTATAAAGTTCTTTTAGTATCAGTAATTCTAACAATAACAAGATTAATTATAAAAGCTATTCTACATCAGTTATTAATGCAAGCATGCGGTAAGAGGGAGGTCCCTGTGAGGTTAAATGTTATTAAAAAATTGATAAAATTAATTTTAACACAATATTATGTTCTGCTTTAACGGTATTTATTTTTAATATTTTTAACTACATATTTAATTACCAGAAAACACCAGCTGCCGGCCCAATATTAAAGAAGAACAACCCAAAGCTACAATAATCTTACCCATTACACTATATAGATTGCTTGAACTGGTTGGTCTTACTTTTCTCCTAAGATTTAACTTATGCATTTGCTCATTTATCTTTCTAATAGGTAGGTACCTACATGAAGAGCTCAGGGCTAAAGGGACGAGGGTCCAAAAAAACAAGTTTTGAGAAATTAGGTTTTTAAGTTTTAAAATTAAATATAAAAATAATTAACAGAAAAGGCAATTCATTTTGGATACTAATTCATGCAGTAACTTACAGGAAACGTATAGGTTATGTTTTTGGGTTATCAATTTACAAATTACTATAATTATAAATTTATTTATCTTTTGATGTCATGAAATCTCAGACTAAATGAATGCTGGTCCACTGACGTGTCTTAAAATGAAACTAAAAATACAGATCAGGTAATCTATATTTTGAAAAGTTATATCATACAGATCTGCTCCTGTTGATTACACCAAGCTACAAATACAGTAGAAGATTCTTAGTAATGGATATAATGAAAAGTTTTAAGCATGTGGCAGTGCGTCAAAATTTGCTTGAAAGTTTACAGAATAACACCAATGTACACCAGAATAACAGAAAGCTGTTAATAAACCATACATATATAATAATATGTCTATGAAATAAACACAGGTATGTACATTAACAATATATATATATATATATATATATATATATATATATATATATATATATATATATATATATATATATATATATATATATATAGACAATAAACAGCACTAATAGCAGAGACCTCTGTGGTCAGCAATCTGAACTAGGTGGACTGTCATCCTTTTAGCCTGCATAATATATGTAGCACCTTCATTCTTTTAGCCTAGAAGATGTATTTTGTATTTTTTAAAGCTGGATGGCTTGTACAGCTTCATCTTTTTTGCTTATAGTTAGATACCATACAATATTTTACATGAGATAATGTACAAGAAATTAGTATTATCTCCATAATGACAAAAAATTGACCCTCATCCTTTTAGCTTTGAGCTCTTCACATATTTTTATTTAGGTCAAGGTTTAGGTTTCAAAAAAAAATATTCATCAATATCTTTTTTTGTCTTATCTATATATGTACAATTGTCAAGGAAATGTAAAGATAATATTTTGATTCCTTATCTTCTTGTAATATAATAGGTATAATAATATGCTACCATCCACCTTCAAAAAAATATAAGCGTAACTTTGTAGTAAGAGTTGCCTAACTCTAAGTATCAAGATGCGGTGATATTGATTAAATTGTGTTTAAAAAAACATCAATCATTATTATACAAATACAAATATTATATAAATATTAACATCACAGAGATCTATTAAAAATAATCTAGAGGTTCATCTCCCTATAACTCCCTATAGAAGGCTCCCAATTTTAGGAAAAAAAATTAAACTTCGTAGGCAAAAATCCTATTTTTATTAAATTTTGTAAAGCCTTTTTTTTGACAGGCGAAATAAAATTAATTGGTATGAACAAATACAATCTTATACTACATTCCACTCATTGTAAATAAATGTCTAATATAGGTGAGGATTCTTCGAATTTCTGTGTTCGTCATACATAGGCGTAACCAGGGGGGTTTTGGGGGTTATAACCCCCCCTTGAGATCTACTTTGAGCTCTATACGCTTAACACCATTATGTGATGTTGACAAATCAAGCCACTTTGAAGTTGCAACCCCCCCCCCTTAGGATCATCCTGGTTACGCCGTTGTCGTCATAAGGAAATATCAATACAAATATTTATAACATATCAAATAAAAAAAATAATAGGATGTGGAGAGCCGAGAAGAAGAAAGAATTTAAATATTAAGTAACTTTTAAATCTTGTAACGCTATAAACGTCACATCTTTATTAATTTATATTTAAATAATTATTTTATTATCATTTCTATTTAATTTATTAATATCTTAACCTTCTGTTTTGGTTTTACTATGTTTTCTTCAAAAAATAGTTGGCACTCTCTTTTTTTTATAAGCTAAATCTTCTGTATTTACATACCTTGCCCGTATTTAAAAGACAGCTAATTTAACCACAGTTCTATGCTTCTGTGCCACGCTTCATTTGACAGTCAGAAACCCTGTTCTCTCATTTTAGTTTTCGCTATATCATCATCATTCTCTTTGCCTTATCCCTATGCGGGGTCGGCTTCCCTAATTGCATTTCTCCACACAATTCTGTCTTGGGTCATATCAATGTTAATCCCCTTTACCAACATGTCCTGCCTTATCGCCTCCCCCCAGGTCTTCTTTGGTCTTCCTCTCCTACTCCTTCCAGGAATCTGCACTTCAGCTATTCTTCGTATTGGGTGATTAACGTCTCGACGTTGAACATGACCGAACCATCTTAACCTATGCTCTCTCATTTTGGCATCAATTGGTGCCACACCTAGACTTCCCCTAATATACTCATTTCTAATTTTATCCTTCTTTGTCACTCCACTCATCCATCTAAGCATTCTCATTTCCGCCACATGCATTCGTTGTTCCTCTTTCTTTTTCACTGCCCAACATTCAGTTCCGTACATCATAGCCGGTCTTATGGCTGTTTTATAGAATTTTCCCTTCAGCTTCATTGGAATTTTTCTGTCACACAACACACCACTCGCTTCTTTCCACTTCATCCATCCAGCCCTAATTCTACTGCATGCATCTCCATCTATTTCTCCATTACTCTGTAATACCGATCCTAGGTACTTAAAACTATTGCTTTTCACAATCATTTCACCATCCAAAGATACCATTTTATTTGTAGTAGCTCCATCTTTAAATGAACATTCCAAATACTCTGTTTTTGTCCTACTAAGTTTTAAACCTTTTTCCTCCAGAGCTTGTCTCCACTGTTCCAGTTTTTGTTCTAAGTCTCTTTCACTATTTCCTACTAACACGACATCATCAGCATACATTAAGCACCATGGAATGTTACCCTGTAGTTTCGCTGTTATCTGGTCCAAAACTAATGAGAATAAATACGGACTAAGCACAGAGCCTTGGTGCAATCCTACTTTCACATGAAATTTATCAGTCTCTCCCACACCTGTCCTAACACTAGTCGTTACTCCCTCATACATATCCCTCACAATCTTTACATATTCACCAGGGACTCCTTTCTTATTGAGTGCCCACCACAGAATCTCTCGAGGAACTCTATCATATGCTTTCTCAAGATCAATGAATACCATATGAGCGTTTGTTTCTTTACTCCTGTATTCAACTGCCTTATAATGAAAATTGCATCTGTTGTTGATCTACCCTGCATAAAGCCACATTGATTCTCGGATATTTCGGTCTCTTCACGTATCCGTCTGTCAATTACTCTTTCCCATATTTTCATGGTGTGGCTAAGCAGTTTTATAGCCCTGTAGTTTGTACATTGTTGTATATCTCCCTTGTTTTTGTAAACAGGTACCAGTATACTGCTTCTCCATTCGTCTGGCATTTGTCCGACTTCCATAATTCTATTAAATAGACCTGCTAGCCACCTTGTTCCTGTCTCTCCCAATGCTCTCCATACTTCCCCAGGAATATCATCTGGTCCTACCGCTTTTCCTTTCTTTATTTTTTGAAGCGCTTGAGCCACTTCCTCGTTGGTTATTTTGGTGACCATTGCTGCTACTGTCTCCGTTGACTCTACAGACTGTCTGTCAAATTCTTCATTTAATAAGCTGTCAAAGTACTTTCTCCATCTCTTTTTGACTTCCCTTTCGTGAACTAGTATTTTATTATTTTCATCACGGATACATCTAATCTGGTTAAAATCTTTTGCTTTCCTTGCTCTCTGTTTGGCTATTTTATATATCTTCGTTTCGCCTTCCCTGGTATCAAGTTGATCATATAGGTTTGAATACGCTTCTGCTTTGGCTTTTGCTACTGCTACTTTCGCTTCCTTTTTCGCCACCATATAGTTTTGAAGATCTGTGTCGGATCTGGTTTCTTGCCATTTTTTATATAATTTTCTCTTCTCTTTTATTTTTCCTTGTACTTCGTTTGACCACCACCAAGTCTCTTTATCCTCAAACTTTTTTCCTGACGTTTTCCCAAGTATTTCAATAGCAGTCTCTCTAATACTACTGGCCATTTTTCTCCAAATTGTATTAGGGCTTCCTTTCATGTTCCAACATATTTTTTCTACTATTCTTCTCCTGAATAGACCTTCTTTCTCATCTTTCAGCAGCCACCATTTGATTTTTTGTGGTCCTCTCCGATATTTTTGTTTAGTTTCGCTTTTTACTTCGATGTCCAGAACAAGCAGCTTATGTTGTTGGCTTACTGTCTCACTCACTATTACCTTGCAGTCCTTGCATTCACGTATGTGTTCTTTCCGTATCATGAAGTAGTCTATTTGGGATTGATGTTGTCCACTTTTGTAGGTAATAAGTTGAGTTTCTCTCTTTTTAAAGAATGTGTTAACAATCGCCATATCCAATGCTGTTGCTAATTCAAGCATGTCATCTCCAGCTTCATTTCTAGTTCCAAAGCCTAATCCCCCATGAATTGTTTCATATCCTGTCTTGGTTTGGCCCACATGTGCATTGAAATCACCTCCTATTATAACTTTCTCCTCTGCTGGAATATCACTCAGTACGTCTCCTAATTGATCATAGAAAGCTCTTCTTTCATTCTCACCCAGACCTGTTTGGGAAGCATACACACAAACAACATTCAATACCTCTTTATCAATTACAAATTTCACTGACATCATTCTATCACTCGTTCTTACAACTTCTACTACGTTATCTTTCATTTCACTATCAGCAATTATACCAACTCCATTTCTAGTGTTACTACTCCCTACATACCACAATTTGTATCCTTCACCTAGTTCTTTCGCCCTTTGTCCTTTCCACCTAGTTTCTTGAATACAAGCAATTTGAACTCTTCTTCGTTTGAGCGCATCCACTAACTCCAGACTCTTACCTGTAAGACTACCAAGATTCCAAGACCCTATCCTGATTTTTCTAACCTGCAATGGTGTTCCCCCTGAGATAGTCCTCACCCGGAGATCCGAACGGAGGCTCATTTTACTTCCGGAACATTTTACCTCAGGAGATGCCATCATTTCAGTATAAGTTTTTACTGCGTTTGGAGAAGGTCTTTTCATTATTATGGCCTGAAAAGATTTTTGGATATTTGATGCCTGAATGCCTTTTCTATCAGCACCATACCCTGCCCTGCACGTTTAGCCAATACACCACCAATGCAACCAAAGTGCAGTATTACCCCACACCCGCCTGCATTTTTCTGTATAGGCCAGGATCCCTACTGTAAGGACTGCCCTATAAGCCAATGTATTGTTGCCCGTATCCCGCCGCTAGGAGGCACGTACTTTGGTAATTTCGGGATACTTGGTAATTTCGGGATACTTCGGGTAATTTGGTAATTTCGGGATTTTAGTTTTCGCTATAATGTTAGGGAAATGTTTTTATACATATAATCTTATTTCTATTTAGTTCGTGTTTCCCTGTAAAATTCATTTTAATTCGTCAATAATCTCTTGAATTTTTGGAATAAACTGAGTAATTTCTGTTCCCCCTTTTGGGAGGGATTTTACTCTTAATCCACATCATCGACGATGAAAACCACGTGGGAATAAACCACAAACTTCAGGTGACTTCAAGCGTTGATTGATAATACCCATATTAATATTTCAATCAACGCTTCAAGACACTAACATGGTCAACATCTAAGTCCTACATACCTCATCCGAAGCCAACAACATCCAACTCCAACCTCCACACAGAAGCAAGCAATCCATCGATACCATAAGTATCATACTGTCTTTGTAAAGCTGTAGGCAGGGTTTACTTGCATATATAAAATATCATTATATTATTTTGTTTTATGATAAATAAATACCTATGTATTTATTCATAGGATCCGTAACAAAACAAAAGTGAAAGATGTCTCAACCCAAGTAGCAAAGCTTACATGGAAGTTCGCCGGACACACCCTACGGCAGAAGGATGAAAGATGGACTAAGATGGTAATACATTGGAGACCATGGAACCACAAACGAAAAAGGGGAAGGCCACAGATGCGATGGTCAGATGACCTGAAGAAACACACTGGGTCAAAATGGATGCAAATTGCCCAAGATAGAGAGGCATGGATGAAGGAAGAGGAGGCCTATATCCAAGGACGGATGTTTAGGGCTGATTAGATAGATAGATAGATATAAATACCTATGATTAGTTAATTTTATGTTTCATCTTCATTTTATTCTTTCATGATTGAGTGACATATTCAGCAGTGGAATTCCTTTAAGCCTTAAAAGAAAAGTATACATGTGTTCTTCCAGTCATTACGTACGGAGCTGAAACACTAACATCAACCAAAGCAAGGGTGTCAAAGCTTAGAATAGCACAGCGGAAAATGGAAAGATCCATTCTAGGAATAAGACTTACGGATTGAGTGAGAAATTTAGAAATCAGGCAAAGACGGGTGTGCAAGATATCATAGAAAGAATAACCAGATTAAAATGGCGTTTCGCCGGACATATAGCGAAACTGACAGGTGGACAAAAGAGTGTTAGAATGGAGACCTCTCATGGACAAGGGAAGCATAGGCAGAACACCAACACGCTGGACAGACGACATAAAAAGAATAGATGGTAGATGAATTCAATTAGTACTTCCTGTGAACATGTCATGAGAATGGTTTTAGAAGGATGGGCCGGTGGAGTAACAGTAACTGGTAGGAAAATCTCCAATTTAAGATTTGCTGATTACACTACACTTATAGCAGCAAATGAGCAAGAAATGTTTGATCTCCTGCGAAGAGTTGAGTACGAAAGCAATAAAGTTGGTCTAAAAATCAATAAACCTAAGACAAAAATAATGGTGGTCGACTGATTCACTATTCAACTGACTAACATGTTAGAAGAATCCCAGATAGTAAACACCTTTGTCTATCTCGGGTATAGTATAACTAAAGATGGCAACTGTGAAGCAGAAGTTCGGAGACGTATTGGTATGGCAAAAAATGCAATGAGTCGCCTAACTAAAATTTGGAAAGACAGATCTATTTCTCAAAATATCAAGATGAGACTGGTGAATGCCCTTGTATTCCCAATATTTCTATACGGAGCAAAGACTTGAACCCTTCGCGCATGCGAGCGCCAAAAAATTGATGCCTTTGAGATGTGGTGCTGGAGAAGAATGCTGCGCATATCTTGGACAGCTCACAGGACAAACCTTTCCATTCTAAACCAACTCAAGATTAAAAAAAGGCTGTCCACAATATGTCTGCAACGAATACTGCAATTCTTTGGTCACGTGGTTCGCAGAGGTGACGACAGTTTGGAGAGATTAATTGTTTCTGGAAACGTTCCGGGGAGAAGATCAAGAGGACGATCACCAACTAGATGGTCTGACCAAATAAAGAATTCAGCTGGAAACTCATTCTGCGAAGCTCTTAGAGCAGCTGAAGATAGAGACCAATGTAGAAACATTGTTAGGAATATTGGAAGGGGGATCACGATCCTCAGTAATGGGGAAACGACAAGAGAGAGAGAGAGAGAGAGAGAGAGAGAGAGAGAGAGAGAGAGAGAGAGAGAGAGAGAGAGAGAGAGAGAGAGAGAGAGAGAGAGAAAGAGAAAGAGAGAGAGAGAAAGAGAGAGAGAGTGTACTTCCTGGAGACGTGCTGAGGAGGCTGATTAAGGCAAGGTGAACTTGTATTTGAGAGAATGAGCTAGGCGAAGCGCAAGGTCCCTATACCATAGGTTGTATGGTAACTTTGACATTGACAAATGAAATATTGTCATCGTGACGTCACCCAGACGATCAATTTTACGAATTGTTTGTAAACATAATAGGATACATGGTTTGGAGGCTATATTTTATTATTAAATATCGTTAGTGTTTTAATTTGTGTTTATATCTTGAGATATAATGTATCTATAGATATCATTAAGTGTTTTTAGTATAATAACTTAAATCCAAAACTCTTTTACAAGAAGTGTTATATACGTTGACGCCTAGCCCTATATATTTCTTTCGCATTTTCTTTAAGCTCCACATACAGTTCTGTAATATCTCTTGCGGTTCTTCACATCAAGTTTACATCATTTGTGTACGTTACAATCTGCTTAGACTTATTGAACAATATATCTAATTAAGCATATTAATAGATCTATTATATGTACCTAATTGTTTCATAAAAAATTATAACTAATACTGCAGTCATCTGAAGATCGTTTGAATAAACAATTATACAGTAAATGAATATATAAAATGGGAAAAATTCCCTTTATTGCACTGAAATTCTATTTCTGTTATAATTTACTGTTAATGTAAAACTTCACAGGTACCTATTGAATAGAATCATGTTTTAATAGTTTTAGATATTATAATCCAGTACCTAACGTAATCAGATGCTCTTATGTTAAACTTAAGGGAAAAACTACTAACTTTGATAGGTACAGAAATCTTTAGTTGAATCTCTTTTTCACCATGGTTTACAACACATGTTAGAAGGAATTTATAATAATGTACTACATGCATTATCCCCAATTCAAAATGATTATATACCTACTCAAAATCATTTAACAAAGTAATTTGTATTCAACCCATTATCAATATACCTAGGATATTTGAATGATTTAGTCCCATAACACAAGAAAGAATCTACTTCTGCTTTAATTAAGTAGTAATGCTATTCTACTGCATAAATTTAATTGCAATTATATTCTATGATTTTTCTAACTCTACAGGTATCTACGACATTTTTTAAAGAATATATTAAATAAATAGTCATTAAAAATCCAAACGTATTTTTTTAAATATACATATATTTTTTCAATCATTAAAAAGATTCCTACTTTCCGAGTTTATTTCAATGAGTGAAGTGATTGAATTTGAATGCAGCATTCTGGGTGACGTCACTCCCGCCATTAGATTCTCGACGCTGATTGGTGGAAAGTTACCATGCAACCTGTCTATTTATGAACCTTGGGCGAAGCGTAAACCGTAGGCTCCTATAGTTAGTTGGAAGTTTTATTGTTCTCCCAGCCATCTGTGGTAGCTCTATCGTTACACATTGGCGCCAAACGAGTATTATAGGTTGTATGACGCCATCATTACAATCTACACAATCTACATATTTTTTAAGAAAGTCGCAAATGAAGTAAATGCATTGATGATTTGTGGAAATGCACAAATTTCCATCATTACAAGAATATTAGTCTACCTGACCTACCTGATCAAAGGCCGGAAATATATAATCGGCGAACTGTATCTCGGCTATTGTAGTCGATCCCATTACAGCAGCGCCTATCGCGAACCCGGCTATTCCTTGCTCGCAAAGCGGCGTATTAAAAACTCTATCCTTTCCGTATTTATCCCTAAGTCCCATTGTACACCTAAACACACCCCCGAATCCGATATCTTCTCCAAATATAAGGGCAGAGTCGTCAGTCTTTAGTGCGGTATCTAGTGCATTGTTGATGGCTTGGAACATGTTCATTTTCGTTGTTTCACCTAAAAAATTTAAACACTAAGGTATACAAAGTAACATAGGTTAGGCAATATTTAAGAAGAGAATCAGCACACATGTATAAATGTTATGTTTATGACCAAAAGTTAGGTATACAAAATTATGCCTAGTTACAAACTACACTACCTACTTATTACTTCAATAATTTAAATGTTTTTCCAACTTGTGTGTTATAAAACCAAACAGGAGCGTCATTTGAAATTTTGATAGAGGGGGGCAAGCATTATATATACAATACACTTATATGCAAACATAATACAAAATTGATCTATTTTTTGTAAATTTCAGTCATTTTCAGCTATCAAATGACGCCTCTGAAACCAAGCGGAAATAAGTTGACCAAATAATCAGGGAACGATGTTTATTTATTATTTTCCTTTCTTTTACGTTCCCAAAAAGAGGGCCAGAAGAACAAGAAATATCAGAAAGATAAAAATAGGGCAAACCGACTGAATCGACAAGTCAAGCAGGCACTAATAAAACACAGAAGCCAAAAGTAAGACAAATAAAAAAGAATGTGTGTGTACTTTGTACGCACGTAAAAAGTTATACTTCTATTATATGATTTCAACGAAATAAATATACTTAAAACAGTTTATTTCTATTTTATTTAATTATTAAACTAATTTTGATATTACCACTTTCAAAAAAATTTTATTAAAACAATATCAAAAATTAAAAAAAAAGAATCGTCCGTATCCGGATTTGAACCCGGGACCTCCGCGATGCGTAGTCGAATGCTCTACCAATAACCCATCAGGGCTTTGTGTACACAACTTCTCGGACGTAATTACAAACCACGGTGACAAATAGATCAAGTGATGTATAAAAATATAAAAATGTTTAATACTTATGATCTTACTCCCGAGGAAGACAAATCCAAAGCCACAAAAATTATAATAAATATATTTATTTACTAAAAACACTAACACATTCTTTTCAAACCTTATTTGCACTGATGCATATATAACTTGAATGATTTAGCAATTACCAACATACTGTCTTTGTGCGCATGCGCCCAGAATAATAAAAATTCACTCTCAATCGCGCCTAAAGAAGTATAACTTCAAAAATAATTACGTAAAAGAAATGAAAGAAAGGAGCCAAAATATGCAAGAAATATGGAGGCTCCAAAGAACTTTAAGAAACGATAGAAAACCCATTCCCCTACTACACGTAGAAAAAGGAATCGTCTACTCAGTAGAAGAGAAAGCAGAGGTGATGAGAAGGACCCATGAAAGAAAGTGTACACTGAATTATTACGAAGACGAAAACATAGACTTTATCCAAGAAGTAGTCGAAGAAACAGAACTAGAAACGCCCGAAGAACAAGAAGAAATACTAAATCCCACATCATCAATTGAAATAAGTAAACTGATCAGACAAAGTTAACCAAAGAAAGAAAACACCTGGTCCAGATGAAATTAATAACAGAGCTCTGAAGTATCTTTCTTCGAAAGCAGTTGTGTATTTGACAAACATAACAAACGCAATACTAAGATACAGGTGTAGCGACACGCCTCAATTACTATTTTACTATTTTTTTAATTGCTAATTTTAAATATTAACTTTCCTTTCTAAACGAAATAATATGGGTCGTTTAAAATGCACATGTGTTTCGCTCCTAATATAGAAAACCAGAATGTATAAAATGAATGGCTTTTTCATGGGAAACACAAATTCCATAATAAATTACGGTACCAGATTAGCCACCCTCTTTATGTCAAGTTCTTAAAAACCACAGAAATGTTTTCAGTTTTTAAAACGCCAGATTTAATAAATTGTCGCCTGTCTGGCCATATGGTAGAACCACATAATGACAGATTAGTGTTTGTGGTCTAGTTCAGTCGATACACAGCCTCCAGCCGGTTCACACAACCCAGCAGGCGTCGGTCGGTCATAAACCCTCGCTGGGCAAAAGAATAACAAACTCTTACGAGATATAAACAAAGCACGCCTTTTTTACCAAAAATAAATAAATATATTATTGACAGTTGTTTGCGTTTTATTAATATTATTCTATTTATGTGTTTCCGTGAACACTACGGAACACAGGCTCTTCTCAAACCTATAGAAGGAAGATCATAATATAATAATGATACCCAAGCCAAGAAATAACTACATATTTCCTCAAAATTACAAGCGGAATAGCTGACTTCCAGCAGTCAGTAAGATAGTAAAGTGATTCATCCAAACCAGACTTCAGTCAGAGAGACAGGCTAAGATTAATCCCAAAAGCACAATTCAGATTCAGAGCTCAACATTCCAGCGAACTACAAGTACTCACACTAACAGAATAAATAGCAGCTGGATTTAACAAACAGTACACAAGAGCAGCCTTCCTGGATGTAAGTTAAGCCTACGACAGAGTGTGGCATGAAGGACTGACATACAAAATGAGAGATTATTGATACGGCGGTGCCATGACGAAACTCATCTCTTCGTGCCGAAGGAGGTTCCGGGTCCAGATAGGACCAGATCTGTCTGAATACGAATTCCCGGAAGATGAAGTACCACACGGGACAGTCTTATGTAATTTATGTTTTATGACTTATTTTTTCATTTTAATATATAAATAGGAATAAGGAAATAAAGCAAGCAGTAAAAAAGAAGAAAGAAATGTGGAAGCGATACATAAACACAAATGAAGAGCAAGACAGAGACGAATACAGAAGACAGAAAAATATAGTGAAAGAACTAAGTAGTAAAAGTTGCGAAGAAGAAGAGCTGGAAGGAATTCGGTGAAGAATTGAACGAAGGTTTTGGGAATAACAATAAACAGTTTTGGAATAAAATAAGAAGCATGAAAGGAACAAAAAGGAAACAAATAAGAGGAATTAGAAATGAGCGAAATGAATTGAAAACAAACATACAGGACATACTAACCATATGGAATAAGCACTATAAAGAAAAATTCGAGGCAAGCAACCAACAAAATGAGGAGAGAGGACAGCAGGAAAGAGGATAGGGACAATAGAGTAGACGAAATTCATATCAAAGATATTGAAGAAGGATTGGCAAGAATAAAGATTGGAAAAGCGGGAGGTGCAGATGACATAGATCCGGAGATGATGAAGTACGTGGGAGAACGAGGCAAGTTTTGGCTACTGGAAATAATGAGGGAAGCATGGAGAACAGAAAAGATACCGAAATATTGGGAAGAAAATTTATTGATACCAATACACAAGAAAGGAGATGAAGCGGAATGTGATAACTATAGGGCTATATGCTTATCATCAGCTTATATACACCGGGATAATAGAAAGGAAGCTCAGGAAAGAACTGAAGGGAAAATTAGAAGAAGAACAAGCTGCTTTTAGGAAGGAAAGAGGAACAACAGATAATATATACATACTCAGAAATATAATTGAAAGGAAAAACGAAATAAGAGAAGACTTATATATTACGTTTATAGATACTAAAGCTGCTTTTGATTCTATAAAAAGAGAAGTAATATGGTCAGTAATGGAAGACCTGCAAATCCCGCAAAAGATAGTAAGCGTGGTAAAAAGTACATATAGAAACATACTTGCTAAAGTACAAATAAACGGAAACAGATCGCCAATAATAAACTTAAGGAGAAGAATAAAACAAGGGGACAGTCACAGCCCAGTTTTTTTTATATTAGTAATGGATAGAGTAATGAAGAGCGCTAAAAGAAAGTCAAGGCAATTACAGTCAACAATAGGGTACAGGAATTTAGTACCAGTGAGAATGGAGGGATTACTATATGCAGATGACCTAGTAATAATAGCAGACAATAAAGAGAAAATACAAAAATTAATCGATATCTGGGTGGAAGAAATAGGAAATTTGAAAATGGAGGTAAATGTAAAGAAAACGAAGACCATGATAGTAGCCCAAAAGAAAAGGGAAGAAATAAACCAAACGATATTTAGGTTCAAAAACGAAATAATAGAAATAGTCTCGACGTTTGAATACCTGGGAATAATAATATCAGAGGTTAGAAAGCTAGATCAATAAATCTCATACAGGGTGAAAAAAGCAAATAAGTTTACTATGCACTAAATAAAACAATATTTGGAAAGGAAGAAATAGATAAAGAAATAAAACTGAAGGTATACAATGCAATATCTGTACTAACTTTAATATTTGCAAGTGAGACATGGGTAAACAATGCAAAAATAGACAGTACAATAAACGCAGCGGAGATGAAGCAGCTGAGAAAAATAGCAGGAAAATCGAAATTGGACAGAATTAGAAATGAAGATATTAGACAAAGACTGAAACAGGAATCGATAATAACCAAGATCCAAAAAAGAAAATTAAAATGGTATGGACACATTAACAGAATGGACCAAGGAAGACTACCAAAGAAGATGATGGAATCAAAAAGATATGGTAAAAGAAGGAAAGGGAGGCCAAGGAAGAGATGGATCGATCAGATTATAGAAATTGGACAGGAAAAAGGAAAAACACTTCAACAAATTAAAGAGTTAGCAAAGGACCGCAAGAAATGGAAGATCTGGATAGAGGATGAATAAAACCTTCGACGCCCCTGAGGGGCATAAGGAGTTTCAAGAAAGAAGAAGAAGAAGAAGATATATAAATAGTGAAGACAGAAAAATATGAATTTTCCATTGAATGAAAGAAGAACAATATACCTTTTAATGGAAAGGAGTGGCAGTTTACTAATATACATTTTTTGATGGACACCTAGAAGTTTTTAAAAGGCTTATTTGCAGAAAATAATTCATTTATTTTGATCGATTATATAGAAAATTTCAATTTCTTTATATTTACTCGGTTTTTGGATATTAACACTAATTAAACTATCTTTAATATATTTATAAAACCTTTCACAACCAAATAGTTATTGCTTGTAAAAACAATTGGGCAATTAAGATAACTACGTCATGAACTACTGATAAAACAAGTTACAGAAATATTAAGTAAATGAGTTAACAACTAGCTTATGAAAAACATGCAATTTTTTCATTTCTTGAATTAGCATAATAATATAATATACGGATACACAATACTTGACACACTTAATGATGTTACGGGAAGCAAAAAAGTGTTATTTGGATAATAGTCCAGAAAAATAGGGCAAAAAGTACCCTGTTGGTAGTGTTGGGGACTGTAATCCGGCAAGATATCTGACAAGTTTTTTTGGGTATTAAGGACTTCGATAACCAAAACGTTTGTTTCCTGCAGTGAGTTTGGTGGACTTCGTAAATTGTTAACATTTTAATGTCAAAAAGGCACAATTTTAAGAATCATTTTAATGATATACGAGGTATGTCAAAAATATGAATTTTGCTCAAGAATAAAGTTGGTACCTTCATATTTCACAATATCGAAAATTGTTATTAAAGTGTTGTTTGGAATTAAAAATTATGTTCTAATATGTAATTATACTCTTCTCTTTGAAAAAAAGTATTTGAATTTTTTTCTCAAATTACGGATACCCAACATCATTTTTTTCTATTTATGATAACGCTGTTATTATTAATTTTACGAAAAAAGTTATTCTTTATCAAAGTTCTGCATATTCCAAAAACTAAGACGCGATTATAAGATATCAAATTTTATCTATTTTATACGAGGTATGTCAAAAAATATGAATTTCGTTCAAGAGTAAAGTACCGTTATATTTCACAATATTTAAGATTATTGTTATACAAAATTGTTCGGAATTAAAAACTATGTCTGAAAAGGTACTTTACCCTTGAACGAAATCCATATTTCTTGACCTACCTTGTATAAAATTGATAAAATTTGATATTTTATAATTGCATATTAGTTTTTAGACCATGCAGAACGTTTTATAAACAATAACTTTTTTCGTAAAATTAATAATAACGGCGTTATCATAAATAAAAATGATGTTGGGTATATGTAATAAGAAAAATCTGTAATTACATATTATTACATAATTTTTAATTCCAAACAACTTTTCTTAATAACAATTTTCCATATTGTGAAATTTAAATTCAAAATTCATATTTTTTTAACTTACATCGTATACCTACTACTGACAAAACTTGATATCTGATGATTGCATCTTCGGTTTTAGACCATGAAGAGCATTTTATAACTAATGACTTTTTTCATAAAATTTATATTAAATAATTACACTTTTATAAAAAAGAACTTTTTTATAATAAAACCTTTTTATTATTTATAGGAAAGAATATAAAATAATTTAACGATAAACGATTTAATGATAAAATGCTTAAAAATCCAAAAATTACACTAATAAAAAGTACTTTTTATAATATCACGGTTTTGTTATTGTACATGTACATAATATGTATATGTACATATTATGTAGGACACAACATGTTTGGAAAGAATAATTAGCTTATAAAATATGAATTTTTAGTAGGTGTATTAACTGTTATTTATAATTATTATCATTCCAAAAATTACACTAGTATAAAATAGTATTTTTTATAATATCATGGTTGTTTAAAATGGTATATATAATTTTAAGTATATAAACTTTTAATTATTTATTAAAACAATTAAAAAAAAGATACGCAACAGCCGGGTTCCAACTGGGGACCTCTCGATCTGCAGTCTAATGCCACTGAGGCACCATCAATTTGTAGATATCGATTTATTAACGTACTTTAAAATATCATTGCATTAGTCACATTTTTAAAATAGTTTGAAATTAAAAAAAAAGCGATTTATCCATAAAGTGTGATTTAGTCCTGTCGCCAGGGGGGTACAACGGCCTCCTTAATTCAGATGGACTTACCCAAGTTTTTTTTATGTATTTTGACCCGTAGAACACGAATTTTTTGGGTAACAGTTGATCCGGATGTCGATAAGATTGTTATAAACAAAGAACTTGAGGAATTACATAGCAGCGATTTTTCGCAAAACAAAATATTTTTTTGTATTTTTTGGGTGATTTTCAGCAAAAAATGGTCTTACAAGTTTTTTCGTAGGCCGCGTAGTTTTCGAGACAAACGCGGTTAAACTTTCAAAAAATCGAAAAAGTGTAATTTTTGAACCGAAATAACTTTTGATTAAAAAATAAAATAGCAATTCTGATTACTGAATTTGAAAGTTCAAGTCAAATTCTATCGGTTTTGATTATTTGCATTGCTAAAAAATAAGTTTTTATTTGTTAAATAAAGGTATAAACACATAGTGTTTCCCGGGCCCAATGCATGCGTTTTAATGGACGTAATGTATGTAGAAATTCTGTATGCGCGCCTACTCGTTCAATTTCAAATTAGAAATGCATTGAAAACATCATTCAATCACTATGTGTTGATAGCTTTGTTTAACAATAAAAAAATTAATTTCTAGCAATGAAAATAATCAAAACCGATAGAATTTTACTTGAACTTTCAAATGCGGTAAGCAGAATTGCTATTTTATTTTTCAATCAAAAGTTATTCGGGTTCAAAAATTGCAATTTTTCGATTTTTTGAAAGTTCAACCCCGTTTATGCCGAAAACTGTGCATCCTACCAAAAAACTTGTAAAATAATTTTTTGCTTAGAATGACCCAAAGAATACAAAAACATGTTTTGTTTTGCGAAAAATCGCTGTTATGTGATTCCTCAAGTTCTTTGTTTATAACAATCTTATCGACATCCGGATCGACTGTTACCCAAAAAAATCGTGTTCTACGGGTGAAAATACATAAAGAAAACTTGGGTAAGTCCATCTGAATTAAGGAGGCCGTTGTACCCCTACTGGCGACAGGACTAATTGGTCAGTGGGGTAAAGCTTTGTAGATCCGTTATATAAGTAATAGATAGTAATAAAGATTAATAACAAAAATTGTAGTCAACTTTGATTACAGATTGATAATCAGTAATCGTAAATTGTAAGTTTTAGACAATATATTCAGCCATGGCTTACTTAAAATTTGGAAAGATTTAGACCCGTAATTATTAATAATTTTGCTCTGAAAAATGAAAATATCTCGAAAACTAATAAATTTACACATAGGGAATGTTATACAAAAATTATAGTATGGTAATGGTACTTTTCGATAATAATATAAAATACAGGGTGTTCTATTTAAAATTACTGAGAAAATAATGTACTTGCGTTTTGACTCATCCTGTATTCAATATAAAGAAAATTAGCAAAACAAACATTTACGAAAATTTTGACAATAAATAAAAAATTATGACGTCAATAAACTATTGACCATGTGCTTGCTTTTATTTATACAGCTAGTTAAACCTGTTACGATTTTCATATAAAATTGGTTATAACTTTGTAAATACCCCATATAACATACCAAACCTTAATATTTTTGTAATCGAAAAGTTACGAAGATTTCGAATATAAAATAAAATTCAGGGTGTTCTATTTAAAAAAACATAAGTTTGGTCTGCCACTATGTTATCGAACACCCTGTAACATTCTTACTAATTTTGTAATATGAAGCTCAAAGTTCGCTACAATTTTTAAACGCTTTTATTTAGTTCAATAGTTTGCGTCAAATCTTTAGACGTTAATTTGACTGCCTTTTCTTCAATGCAAATGAATGAAAATTTGCAGACATAATATGCATTCGCGGGAACAATACAGGAATAGTCAATAAAAAAATTTTTTCATGTTTATTAATTGTTTAAATAAAAAAACGATTTTAATGGAAAACGCTTAAATTCTCTTGTTTTTTACAAAATAAAAACTTGAAACTTACGGATTGTACCGGGTGTCCCAATAAGAATGGCTCTCGGCCATATCTCAGGAACCGTTTATAGTAGAGCTTTGAAATAAAAAATTTTATAACAAAAGTTGCCTCAGGAAAAGCCTGGAAATTATTTTCGTAATTGTGGGTCCACCGCTAGAGGACGTAATTGAATATCAAAAATAAAAAAATCTAAATTTTACAAAATTTTCCTAATGAAGGGGCACTGAAAATCCGATTATTGTATTCTTCATCAAATTCTGCGCATATTTGATTTAACAAGTTTAACTCTACCTTTGCAAATAAGAGGTGAGGGTGAGTGGGAACCTTGTTATGAAAAAATGGCTGTAAGTCTGGTTCTGCTAAATCAAATTTTGAAAACTGGATCTTGTTGAAGACAGATATTTTTCTTCAATGTAAGTGTGATAATTTTGAACCATCCTAATAAGTAATAAGCCAGCTGGGAGGCGTTATTTAATTTTTTTAGAAATCTAGTTTTCTTTGGAAAATATTAAATACAAGTATGCATTTTTAATCATACTTTATAAAATTAGATTAAATTAGCAATAGAATAGCGAAAACGGCATGTCGATACCTTTTTTCTATCTCAAGATATCTCGGGAAACGTGTAAATTTTATACATAACTGTTACTATCACCGGTAAACTAAGTTAATGAAAAGTAGTGTGCTGTGGAAAAAAACAAAGTAACATTTTCCAGATGTCAACGTATAAAAATATAATTAATTAAAACAACAATATAAAGAGAAACAATCTACTAAAATTAAATATAACACAGAACAAAAAGAACTACTTAGTGACGACCTAAATATTCAAATTGTTGCCCATCATACACTACTCTAGAATACATTATCCAGAGAATACTAAACGCCATTCAAAGCATATCGAGAGCAGAAATTGAGACTGCTGTTCAATCTACTCTTGAAAGAGTAAATGTTTACAACGGAAATGATGGGCAAAAATTTGAACGTTTATGTCATCACTAAATAGTTGTTTTTATTTCTTTGTAATAGGGCTTTTCAACGCTTCTCATTTGTTTCGAGCCTCTGTCATATGCCGTATAATCCGTGTATAATATTAATATACGAGATATGAACGAGGCTCGAAACAAATGAGAAGCGTTGAAAAGACCTAATATACGTTGACAGCTGGAAAATGTTTCTTTGTTGTTTCCATAACACACTACTTTTAACGAATTTCGTTTACCGGTGACAGTAACAGTTATGTTTTTAAATTTACACGTTTTGTAAGATATCTCGAGATAGAAAAAAGGCATTAACATGCGGTTTTCTCTATTCTGTTGCTAATTTTGTCTAATTTTGTAATATGCTATTAAAAATGCATGTTTGTATTTAATATTTTCCAAGGAACACTAGATTTCTGAAAAAAATTAAATAACGCCTTCTAGCTGGCATATTACTCAGTAAGTTGGTTCGAAATCATAACTTTTACATTGACGAAAAAGATCTATCTTCAACAAGACCAAGTTTGCAAAATTTGATTAAGCAGAACCGGACTCACAGCCAGTTTTTCAGAACAAGGTTCCCACTCACCGCCACCTCTTATTTCCAAAGGTAGACCTAAACTTGTCAAATCAAATATGTGTAGAATTTTATGAAGAATACGACGATTGGATCTCCAGTGCCCCTTCATTAGGAAAATTTTGTAAAATTTAGATTTTTTAATTTTTGATATTCAATTACGCCCTCTAGCGGTGGTCCCACAATTATGAAAATAATTTCCAGGCTTTTCCTGAGGCAACTTTTGTTATAAAATTTTTTATTTCAAAGCTCTACTATAAACGGTTCCTGAGATATGGCCGAGAGCCATTCTTATTGGGACACCCGGTACAGCTAATGATATGAACAATACATAATTTTACTTTTTACGTTAATTTTATACGTTATGCTTTATAAATAAACAATAAAGTTTCAAATTTTTTGCCGATTCCGACTACTTTTCATGTTAGTACATCATAATATGTTTTATACATATTTTAATAAACATGACGATATATTTTAATGTTTGAAAAGTGTAAGACTAAAAAGTAAAAAATAAAAAAATATGAAAAAAAAATTTTAAGAAAAGCTTTTCTTTAGTTACGAGTGACTAATATTATAAAGCAATCAACTAAAAAGCAAAAAATAAAAAAAAAATGAAAAAATCTACATTCGTTAAAGAAAAGCGTGAGGCGAAAACCGTTTATTCGATGAACACGCGCCACGATTTTCTTTGACGGATGTGTTAGATTTTTTCAATTTTTTTTTATTTTTTGCTTTTTAGTTGATTTTTTTATATTTTTAATTTTAGAATAGAATAGAATAGAAATATGCTTTATTGTCATGAAAAATTGTACAATTTTATCGACAAAGCTTATAAAAAGTCAAGACAACAAAACAATAACAATCAAATTTACTAAAATTACATAAATCGTCAATATATTTACAATAATAACAATAATAATGAAGTTAAACAGAAGTAGTCAATTGCAAAATTTAAGTAAATTGCAAATGCATAGTCTACCTAGTAATTAATAAGTTTAAAAGTTAAGCTGCTGCATATGACACCCAAATATAGACAAAAAAAATGATAATAAAAATACTACTTGTGCAAAGGGTACTGTAATTTCTTAGTTATTGATTAAGAAAATCTTCTACTGAATAATATGGTCTTTCAGATAGGTAGGCTTTTGTCAGTTTACGGAATTTGGGGAAAGATGCTGCAGATTTAAGTTGTAGAGGGAGATGATTGTAAAGTTTTTTTGCGGAATATAATATAGATTTCTTTACTAACTCAGAGGACGGGGTCGGCATATAGACGTCAAACGTAGAATTTCTCGTGAAGTAGTCATGATTAGGTCTTGGTGGAAAGACATGTAGATGTTTACGAATTAAGCAAACAGTTTCTAAAATATACAAAGATGGAAGGGTTAAAATTCTGTGATCTTTGAAGTAACTTCTGCAATGTGTTGTTCTTCTGAGGCCAAACAGATATCTAATTGCTCTTTTTTGTAATTTGAAAATAACATCGAATTGGGCAGCTGTACCAGAACCCCAAAAAGGAAGACCATAACGAAGATGTGACTCGAACAAAGAAAAATATGTTATTTTGGAAGATGCTAAATTTAGTTCATTCGAAACAGATCTTATAGCATAGCAAGCTGAGGATAGTTTCTTCCTTAACAAATCGATATGGTGGGACCATTTAAGGTTGCTGTCTAAAAAAATACCAAGAAATTTCACAGAATCAACGGTACTGATCTGGCTGTTATTAAGAGGTAAAGGTTGAAGGACTCCTTTATAAGACAATGCTACTGTTTTATCTACGTTAAACGAGAGTAAATTAGAGTCAGACCAGGTTTTTATTGTAAGTAGATCAGAAGTTATAGTAGCATGAAGAGTTGCAATATTTGAGTTGCTCCAAGTGATACTGGTATCATCAGCAAAAAGAAAGATTTTTCCATCGATTTTTAAACTAGTGATGTCATTAATAAAGATAAGGAAAAGTAGAGGACCCAATACTGAACCTTGAGGTACCCCACATACAATGTTTTTGAGACTAGAGTCTGTATCATTTGCTCTAACCAGTTGTTTCCTATCATCCAAGTAAGATTGGAACCAATCTAAAGAAATACCTCGAATTCCGTAGAAATTTAGTTTTCTTATCAAAATGTTATGATTTACACAATCAAAAGCTTTGGCGTAGTCACAAAAAACGGTGGCAGTGTGAAGATTATTGTTCAGTGCTTGATAAACCTCATGTAGTACAGAAAAGATGGCATCAGTGGTGCATTTATTATTTAAAAAGCCGAACTGATTTTGTGATAAAATGTTGTTTTCAACTAGAAAGGACATAAGTCGGGCTTTTATGAGTCTCTCAATAATTTTGGAGAGTACCGGTAGTAGTGCAATAGGTCTATAATTGCAGGTATCAGATATTTCACCACCCTTATGAAGAGGAATAATGATGGCTGTTTTCAGGCACTCTGAAAATTTACCTTTCTCAAAGGAATCATTAATTAGTGAGATGAGGACTTCTAACATATTTTCTGGGAGATTAGAAAAAATTTTTATCGATAGACCATCAGTACTACAGGAGGATTTGCTTTTGATACTATTGATTGTTTGGATCAGTTCAGATTTATCGACTGGTTTTATAAAGAATGAATTCGAGACCTTTCTTGAATTAGGGAGATAAGCAATGGGATCTTGTTGTGGCAAAATAGTTGATGTCACTCGTAACTAAAGAAAAGCGTTTCTTAAAAATGTTTTTTTCATATTTTTTTATTTTTATTAAGTTTTATCGCTATACATTACTATAACGGATCTACGGAGCTTCACGCCACTATATAATTAATTACCCTGTATAATAGCAGTTAAATATTGCATTGTTAGCTAGTTCTAAGCTATCCTGAAAATTTCAGGTGTCTAGGTAGCCTAGAACTATTTTTAAAATGGATTACAAAATTTGCGGAGTCCGTGACACCAACCAAGCCAAGTATATAAAAAGGTTTTAAAATGGTTCCAAGTTATGCAGACACACGTAGGTATTACGCACTTACGCAAATTATATTGGCAACATGAAATTTGACAACTTGCATCAAAATAGCATGAAAAATAGAACATGTTTAGACAGTTTTACATTATGCTATTTTCATGCTAGGCAAGAGTCATGCAAGACAAATCACGCAACTGCGCATGCCCACGCGCTATTTCCATGCAATTCCTGTGCTAGACGAAAATTAAAACATGTTCTATTTTTCATGCTATTTTGATGCAAGTTGTCAAATTTCATGTTGCCAATATAATAAAATTTACAGTTTAGAATAAAACTTAACCTTATTGTGTAAATTTAAATGTTATTTATTGGAAGTAACAATAATTTGTGATTTATCTTCTTCTTTACGTGCCATCTCCGCGACGAAGGTTGGCAATCATCATTGCTATTCTCACTTTTGACTTTGACACTACAGCCCGAAAGAGTTCAGTTGAGCTGCATCCAAACCATTCTCTGAGATTTCTCAGCCAGGACATTTTTCTCCTACCTATGCTGCGCCTTCCTTGAATCTTTCCCTGCATAATTAATTTTAGGAGTTCATATCTGTCACCACGTGATATATGACCCAAGTATTGAAGTTTTCTTATTTTGATGGAATCCAGTATCTCCCTGCTGTTCTGTGTTCTCCTTAGTACTTCATCATTGGTTATTCTGTCTGTCCAGGAGATTCTCAGCATTCTTCGATACGTCCACATCTCAAATGCTTCCAATCCATTGAGGCATTGTTTATTGAGAGTCCATGTCTCCACACCATACAAAAGAACAGAAAATATATAGCATTTTAGTACTCGCTTTCTAAGATTTAGGCTGAGGTCTCTACTACATAATATTTGTTTCATATTAGTGAATGCACTTCTAGCCTTTTCTATTCTAATTCGGATTTCTTTGGTATAATCGTTTGTTTCAGTAATGTTTGTTCCTAAATAGTTATAATTCTGAACTCGTTCTATTGTTTTATTATTTCCGTGTAGATTGATGTTTCTAATATTTTTCTTTGATATAACCATGAATTTCGTTTTCTTTATGTTTAGTGGCAGACCAAATTCTTCACTCGTTGTAACAACCTTATCTAAAATTCTTTGTAGATCTGTAATAGTTTCTGCTATTAGTAGTGTCATCGGCGTATCTAATTTCACATATGGGTAGGTCATTTATTTGTATGCCTGCTACTTTATCTTCTAATGCTTTTTTGAATATTTCTTCTGAGTATGCATTAAACAGTGATGGCGACAAGACACAGCCCTATCTAACGCCTCTTTTGATTTTTATTTTATTGGTGTTTAAATTATTTATTCTTATGACAGCTTCTTGTTCATAATACAGATTATTTATTATTCTTATATCCCGTGTGTGATTTATACTTGAATATATTTAATGTTAGACTGAAATTTCCAACTGAAATATCTAAAGTTAATGTTTTGGTATATTTCTTTTGTTGGCAACAATGAAAGCGATATTAAAAATTGCACAGAAATAGCTCTGATGTAAAAAGGTCAGATTAGGCAAGAGCTATGCCATGCAAGACGGACCTACATAGCATGAGACTTGCATAGCCTTGATGGTAAAGCTGCTTTTTAATTTTTCGTCTAGCACAGGAACTGCATGGAAATAGCGCGTGGGCATGCGCAGTTGCATGATCTGTCTTGCATGGCTCTTGCCTAGCATGAAAATAGCATAATGTAAAACTGTCTTTATGGTTGACAGGTTTTTGATAGTCATCGGCTTACTGCATTTAGACAAATGTAGGTAGACAAATGTATGAGTTTTGTTGAGAAGAAACAGATAGAGTAACATCAGAAAAAAAAAGAATTCTTTCTTTTTTCTAAAAGTATATTATTGATGTAGTTGTTTGCCGAAAAGATCTTAGTTTCTGACCTTGTATTATTTAAAATTATTTTTATTTATTGTAGGGATATACAGTTTAAAATATGTTGTTGTTTATTTAATTTATTTAAATTGTTGAAATTAATGAAAAATGGAGACAACCCTGTAATTCGGCGAGATAAACAAGTAATTTGTTTAATAACGGATGTGCAATGTACCGTATCTACGTGGATGCTATGTGGAAAATTAAAACCCAAAACATATAAATGAAGCTCCGAAATTAAGTTTTTTTGTTCATATTGCAGATTGTGAACTCAGATGTTAAAATATATGGGACAAAACAGAAAAGTGTATATGTAGGTGGTGTACTACATTGCAGAATTGTAGGGAAAGAACTGGCTTTACCTAACTAAAAATAAACTATTTTTTAACTGGATGATCTAGTTAAAAAAACGAATGAATGTTGTTCCATTTTATTATTTGGTAAGTTTCCAGTTCCCAGCCAGTGGCGGATCTAGACATTTACCCAGTGCCGGATTAACCAATAGGCAAAGTAGGCAGTTGTCTAGGGGCCTCGGCCCCAAACGGGGCCTCGCAGGGCCCAAAATGAAAAAATAATAATTAGATTTAAATAAAAATTGTAAATCATATTACATACATCGTCATTTTTGAAAGATGATTGCAAAAGTCTTAAAAATGGTTTTAACTGCTTTAATTTCCTCACCAAAATAATCTTTTGTCTGCGTTTATAAGGGTATGTCATAATCCCACAGGTATTTTCCTCACCAAGACCAAAATGGTTATTTCAGGTAGATTTTACTAAAAGGCATTCAATTGAATTATTTATCTACTATTAAATTACAGTAGGTACCTATAATTATAATAATTAATTAATTAATTAATTATAGTATTTTATTTTTAGTCACAATTGGAATTTTGACAAAAATGGAATGTTTAATAGAAAGTGAAAGCGGTAAACCTTACGCGGTATTGGTATTTGAAAATTTTATTTTTTATAAAGTGAAAGTTTTAAAAAGTAAAGAAGTATTCTGGAGGATAAAACAACTTGTAGTGCGAAATTTTTTACTATTGGTGCAACTTTTACAATATCTAGAAGTAGCCGACAACATAATCATGAACCAGATTGTCAGAAGTTAGATCGAAAAATTGTTTATAAATATTGTAAACGTAAAGTCCAAGAGAATTGAAAAACCAGCAAAATTATACGCCAAGCACTTGCAGCTAATTTGTCTGAAACAATTACTACGATTGTTGTCAGTTACATAAGAAAAAATATATAATTATCGACGAAAAATGATGCCTGGTCGACTTCCTTCCAATATTGATGAGGTTCAAGAATTTGTGACGGGGTGTGCTCAAAAAACAACCAAAAGAGAAAATTTTCTCTTTATAAACTGTGTCAAAAGTAGGACAATTGTATTTAGTTGTGAAACAAATATAAGACTTTTAGCCACATTGAATTTTATTATATGGATGGCACATTGCAATTATTCATTATTCATGGGCTAATTAATGGGCATTATATTTCTTTATTATACTGTTTACTGCCAAACAAAAAAACAGAAATTTACAACAATATTTTTTATTTGTTAAAATCAGAAATTTTTAAAGCTCTCACAATTGAGTTTAATGCTAGTAAAATTTTTGAAGATTTAGAAAAGGAGTGCAATTATTGAAATGTGTCCGAACACTGAAATACATGGTTGTAAATTTCACCTACACTAAGCTTGGTATAGAGATGTCTTGGTCTCTTGATTTAATATCAGAATATAAAAATGATTCTGAAAGAGGCAAGTGGCTCAAACATACATTTGGCCTTACATATAAAACCAGTAGACGGATCAGATTGTTTTGTGTTTGATTTAATGTCATGCAAACCAGGAAAGGGAGCGTTCAAGTATAACGTAACGCACCTTGGGGGGAGGAGGGTCTTGCATAACGTTACGTTAAAAACTGCGTTACGTAATACTTGAACGCCCCCAAATGAAATTTAAGATAGATATGTTGATTATTTAGTTTAAACTTATATAGACGAAAATGCCATATTCTCCCCATATTTGTGGACAGAGGCAAATTCTTTTGTTATTCGTATTACGAATGCTTGCGAATATTTTCATTCGCATTTTAATTTATCGTTTTGTAATACGCATCCATCCATATATATTTTCTTTGAAAAAATTAAAGAATTTCAGGTAGATACGTATGTTAAAATTTAAAGTTTGCATATTTCAAAACCTATCAAAGATAAACTAGTTAAACTGAAATTGAAAAATATAGTAAATTTATTAATAAGATATCAGTCTAATCAAATGACTAGAATGGATTTTGTAAAGTGTCTGTCTTATTACAGTAAATATTAAATAATAATTTATACGTCTTGCATATTATCTATATTATAAACTATTATTATAATGTAAGGAAATTAATGTCTTGTATTCGGATTTCGGATGCTTTCATAATAGACATTCTTAAATTAAACCTATATTTTTATTTTATTACCTGAGTGAGTTGGTGAGGAAAATACCTACCCGATTAATAGGAACTTTTAAATTTGGTGAGGAAAATACCTGTCGGATTATATGTTTTTACTGGTTGGTGAGGAATTTACCTCCGCCCCAAGGAACAGTACTGCCTATCAGTCTGCAAGGTTTCTTAGAAAAGTAGTAAGATCAAGAGCAACAAATGAGTTAGCGCCCCTCGTTACCCTCTCCTTCACATATTATGCCTTTCACTACATGTCAGGCAAATACAATTGTCTCCAGGCTCATTTTCTAAGAATAACAAACTTGAAACTTACATTTTTTGCGCCGCATACTCGCTTTAGTTGGAGTAAATGCTGCTAAAATTTGCGTTGGATCCGTTGGAGCAATATCGTATTTTGGATTTGTTCAGTCCGTGTACACATTTTTTTCAGCCTCTATCCACCGTTGGGAAGCTACGATCAAATGCGTAAATAAAACTTAACTAGGCGATCCCATTCGCCACAATCTAAACCTTGACCTTAAAAGAACAAGCAGCACTAGATGGACTGCAAGAGCTGACGCAACAAGAGCTTTGTCTAAAGGTTTCGATGCCTGCAAATCTGTTCTGCATACTCTTGCTGAAGACTAATCAGAAAGCTGAAACAGTTAATGAGGCTAAGTGTTTGTTGAAAGAAATGTCAAAACAGTAACACTCATAATGAATGAGTTTTGGTCAACAATTTTAGAACTCATCAACGCTGTCAGTAAATCATTACAGAGAGAAGAGATTGAACTTGAAACTGTAGTTCAGCTTCTAAAATGACTTTTGGAGTTCTTAAAATCCCAAAGAGATAATTTTGCTTACTACGAGCAGAAGGTCTGCGATCTACAATACTTTCAATTAACCTACGAGAGTAAACAAACGCAAGCAAGACAACTACATTTTGATGCTGCTTATTTCAATGAAGTTTTTTTACAGGGTGGAGAAAAGTTGAAGGTTGAAACGAATCTAACAATTTTGGATAAGCTAATTATTGAGTTGAGTCGTCAGTTGACAACGTACGAGTCAGTAACTCAGTATTTGGTGTCTTGTGTGTTTTTCCAAAACTGTGATATTCAAATAACGGAGTGTGCTTCAAAACTACATGAAAAGTATAAATACTGATGATATTGGACCTGAAATTTGAGATGAACTAATGGAATTCAAATATTTTATAGTCCACCTCCAGGACTTGTAGCGAAAACAATTTATTCCTGCTTCATAGTCTTTTTGAGTTATTTATGAGAACAAATTCGAATCGAAGTTTCGAAATTTGTCAGTCGCTTGTAAGATTTATCTTACGCTAATGATTACAAATTCAACAGGCGAACGGTCATTTTCAACAATGAAAATTATTAAAATCTGTCACCATTCGACAGTGGCACAAAATAATCTCGCATTGGTGCATTTCACTCAATTATGGCTATTGAGGATGATGTGCTCGAAAATTTGGAAGTTGAAGATATTTTAAGTAGTTTAAGTTTGTTTCTATGAAACTCAGAAAAGTTAGTTTAAAATCATTTAAATAATTTATAAGGCTGTGAAAACTCAGACTAAATTTAATCCATAATTATTTAATATTACATAATGATGTAATAACAACGAGCATGTAATGATGAGTATTACTCACGATGATCAAGTTTGCGACACGAGCCGAAGGCGAGTGTCGTTATTCATCAGAGTGAGTAATAGCCATTACATGTGAGTAGAATACTATACTCTTTCTACGACCTTATTTTTTATTCATTATTAGAAAAATTTTTATAGTATATTATATATTATACTTTAAAATGAATCGTTCGTTTATTGATAACTATAACAAAAAAAACTAAAATCGTTTTTCATTGCAAAATTATATAAATAGTTTCTTGACTATTTCTTTATTTTATTTCTTCAAGCAACATGTTTTACAAAATGGAACAAAAATTTAAGTTTAAATCTACAAAATGTCCAACAATATATTATCAAAGGAATATCGCTCGGCGATGGAGGGGTTATCCGATGTTTTGGAAGGAAAATACAAAAGTTTATTAAGGGCCTCCTAGCTTGGGTTGCCTAAGGGGCTTAAGCACTTAATCTGGCACTGCATTTACCTTGGAACGGAAAATTTGTCGTAGGGGGAACTTCCATTGAAACACCAACCAAAAAACGTAAACAATATAAAACCATCCTACATAAAAGACATAAATAATAACTTTTATGCATTAACAATTAATTTTCCTAACTAGAGGTTTTATTGGGTTGATTTTGTCTACAATTTTTTTCTTTAATTTTTAGGGGGAAATATCCCTATCTATCCCCATCCCCAAGCTCAACAGTATCTGAAGGCCTAGGGCTCCCCCTTCCATAAATATATTCGATAATAATGGAGGAAAAGCAGAGCCCATTGCTAGATCAAAATTTTGTTTGCATATAGAAATAGAAAATAATAGAATGCCATGAGAAAATAGCTTCAGAATAACATTAACTATTTTAAAGCATTTTGAATCAACAAACCAATTATGTTATCAGAACATAAACAATTTAGTATCCACTGAGTAAACAAATTCTATTATTCTATTAATGTATATTATATCTATTATACTTGGTCATCCAAAAACTATAAGTTAAAATTCAAATTGAAACACTGTACCAATAAATAATATGCTAATTGGAAAAAAATAAATGAGATGTAAGGAAATCGCAACGAATAAGGTTAGTTCAGGAGAATATAAATAAACAAACGGAATAACTTTTGTTGCCGGTGTTTACAAGTTTCACATATGTATTACCAATAAAATTGAGACTAGACTAGTGTGAGGGGATTTTTTTACCAAATAAGCAGCAATTTGAAGTCAGTAATGATTGGAGCTCCATCTTGCATAAAAATAAATGGTTCCCCATTTGGAAACCAGTCTTGGAGCTGCAGAATCAACCGTCTTTGCAAGACGTCTTTGTACTGGTCTTGCCGAATAATTTCTTTTACCACGTACAGACGTCCAGTACCCTTGCCGATAATGATTGACCAAATCATCACTTTTATAGGGTGCTCCACAGCATTTTTTATTGGTGACAGGTCTGCTTCAGGGATAAAATCACATTTGAAATGTTGCAGAATAAAGCTCAGTTTTTTGCGTCGTCGTCTTCGAGAAATGTTTCATCCTGAGTGTGTTATTCAGACTGCAACACCCTGCAAAAATGACATTTGGCCAGTCATTAGCGGCAAGGGAACTGAACGTCCATGCGTGGTAAAAGGAATAATGAGGCAAGACCAGTACAAAGATGTCTTGCAAAGGCGATTCATACCGCAGCTCCAAGACTGGTGACCAAATGAGGAACCAGTTGGAAAATAGAAAGGATAATTCGCGTGTGTCATCATCATCCTTAAATGCAGGAGACCGTACAGGTTTGCATTGATAGTATGCCGCGCAGAATTGAAGCTCTAATAGCGGCTAAAGGTAGCTCAATAAAGTATTAACATCTAATTGTCCATGTTTCCGTTTTCCTTCAAGAGTCAATGAATACACAACTGTTCATTAATAATGTTTTAGTTGTGATAAAATATAGACAATTAAATGGTCAACCAAATAACATACATTGTGTTTAGTACATACAAAAAAACCTATGATTATATAGTAGCACCTCACAATTAACATATTTTATAAAATCTTACAGTGCGTCTAATAATGTTGCCAGGGACTGTATTGTTAATAAAAATTTAAATTTCTGGTGTAACTATATTTCTATTACATAATTAATACATTTTAAAAAAGTTACTATTATCATTATTAAATTATATTTAGGGGCCCGAAAATTGTGTAGTGCATTGGGCCGGATTTGAAGTAAAATAGGCTCTGCACTGGAAAAGCGCAGCCAAGGACAGACAGATATGGAGATATGGAAATATTTGGGGAAGGCCTATGTCCAAAGTTGGATAGAAATGAGCTAAAGAAGATTGATTGGATAAAAAAATACAGAGATAAATGAAATAAAACAAAAGTGTGTAGAAGGAAATAGAAGATTACAGAAGAACAGTTTTCCTACATTTTTATTAACTTTATGTTTAGTAATGAACCATACACACAATGATTTTTATTTCACCTTTGTTAATATCCAAAAACATTTTTAGACCCATTTTTGATCAATATTAGATATTTTTGTAAAAACGAATAAAAAATTTTTTGAACCTACCTTTGACTGGACTATTTGTATCTGGCGTGTAAACGAAATGATTTCTTTTATTCACTAACCCATTTAAAACTCTAATTTCCGTTTTCAAAGGTCCTAAGCACTTAACACATAGTTTATTCAAAGACATTTTCACTAAGAACTCTGCGTCCTCTGCTCAAACGTCAGGAACTCGCTTGCTTGTAGTAATCTCTTACCAAACGCAGAGACTTACTACTATCTACTAAGTTGTTGATAACACAAACTTTGTCAAGTTAAACTTACATTAACCTTGATAAACTCATTACCATAATAACAATTAATAAAAAAATTTAATTAACTTTTGTGCGGTACCTACGGAGGTATACACCGTTTATTATTTTAGCAGGTAAAAGTGGATGTAATTAAGAAGGCACTTCATTGTTCTCACCGTAATCGTAAAATGCCTACTGCAGCTCTTTGTAAATTACGAGGGATATTTAAAATGTAAGAATATGCTTGTACATATCGCACCCTCAGTGCAAGACTGCAGTAAGTCAAAATAAGTAAGTTTCGAGATAAAGACGATTTTGTTTATTTTCGTGCTAATATCGGTGAAATAAGACACAAGTTTTAAGAAAAATTAACATTTGATTATGATTTAACATGCTCTTTAGCCTATATTACATTAACCAAAAATAGAAATTTAAATAAAATAATATTAATGCAAAAAAAATTTAGAATTTCAAAGTTACAACAGTTTTGCACGGAGAAAATTGTAAAAAGTGTAGACACATTTACTTTTACAGTAAAACCTGTGTTACCGGCCACCTGCCAACATCGTCCACCTGTACTAACGGCCAGTTTAAAAATTCCCCAAACCAATTATGTATATCTAGAATACAAAAACTGGCAATACCTGCCACCTTTCTATACCGACCAATAGTTCTTTCATTTTTAGTGGCCGTTGCTGACAGGTTTTACCGTAGTTGTTGTCCTCTTCTCGTACATCATCTTGTGCCAAAATATTTTTATAAAAACTATGGTGGGCTTCTGGTATCAAACCCAAATGGCATAAGTATACCAAATCTTTCTTTTTGGCCAATTGAATTTTTGGCTGTTCTTTGGCAAGTTTTCTGAGAATAGATATTTTTGACCTCTCAGTATTGTCAATACACAAGTTTTAAGATTAGTGTTTTTCCTTTCATGAGAAAAAATACTTTTTGGTCGTAAATAATTTGTCTTAATTTATGTGGTTTTAATCCAATCTAACAAATAAATGGTCAAACGACATCGCACACGTCTTATGGAAAATAAATATAATATCACACACAAAGGACATAAAATTTACATGAATAGATTGGTCTCGAAAATCTTTGTTTATGGTCTCAGCCATTAATGGATTGCGTAGACGCACTGTATATTAAAATTAAGCACCACAGATATAGATATTAAAATAACAAATATCTTACTTTTTTCATTGCTTGTTATCGAATCCGTTGCAATGTTCCGTGCAAAACTGTTGTAACTCTGTTACATTAGAGTTACAACAGTTTTGCACGGAACTTGTGTTCAAAACGCAAAATAGTTAAACTGTTGTTGTTGTAATATTTAGCCCATTTTTTATTACTGTTATTTTATTGGGAATCTAGTTTTTCAATTTGTGGGAAAAGTTGCGTTTAGAATTCCTTTTTATAAAACTGCTCCCGCTGACAGTACTACTCTCCGCAGCATGTAGTCTATACATCTGCAGCTTCATTCGTCTATTCCTTTGTACGAATCGTCCTTGTGATTGCTTCATAGGAGGTGTTGTCAAATTCTCCCTATACAGGGTGTAACAAAAATACAGGTCATAACTTAAATCACATATTCTGGGACCAAAAATAGTTCGAATGAACCTAATTTACCTTAGTAAAAATATGCACATAAAAAAAGTTATAGCCCTTTGAAGTTACAAAATGAAAATCGATTTTCTCGAATATATCGAAAACTATTAGAGATTTTTTATTGAAAATGGATATGCGGCATTCTTATGGCAGGAGCATCTTAAAGAAAAATTATAGTGAAATTTGTGCTCCCCATAAAAATTGTATGGGGGTTTTGTTCCCTTAAACCCCCCCCCCCAAGCTTTTCCGTACGTTCCAATTAAATTATTATTGTGGTACCATTAGTTAAATTCAATATTTGTAAAACTTTTTTGGCTCTCAGTATTTTTTCGATAAGGCAGTTTTTATCGAGTTGCGGCTTCTTTTTTAATATGTTTACATAAAAATTGTATGGGGCTTTTGTTCCTTTAAACCTCCCAAATGTTTGTGTACGCTCCAATTAAACTATTACTGCGATACCATTAGTTAAACAAAATGTTTTTAAAACTTTTTTGCCTCTTTGTATTTTTTCGAGAAGGCAACTTTTATCGAGATATGGCTTCTTTTTTAATACGGTTCAAAATATACCTAAAAATGTAAATCATACATAAATTTTCATATTATTACCAAGTCTCCATAATCGTACTTAACATACAAATATGTGGTAAATTTGACAAATTTTCAAAATATCTCGATAAAAACTGACTTTTCGAAAAAGTACTAAGAGCCAAAAAAGTTTTAAAAATATTGTATTTAAGTAATGGTACTACAATAATAATTTAATTGGAACGTACACAAAAGTTTGGGGGGGTTTAAAGGAACTAAACCCCCATAAAATTTTTATAGGGTGTCCAAATTTCACTATAATTTTTTCTTAAGATGCTACTGTCATAAGAATGCCATATGTCCATTTTCAATAAAAAATCTTTAATAGTTTTCGATACATTGGAAAAAATCGATTTTCATTTTGTAACTTCAAAGGTTTGTAACTTTTTTTATATGCACATTTGTACTAATGTAAGTTAGGTTCAATCAAACTATTTTTGGTCCCAGAATATGTGATTAAATTTATGACCTGTATTTTCGTTACACCCTGTATACAGGGTGTTAGTAAATAAGTATGAAAAATTTTAAGGGCTAATTCTACATGAAAAATTAATGCCAATTTGCTCTATAAACATATGTCCGCAAATGCTTAGTTTCGGAGATACGGGGTGTTGAAATTTTTATTTCAAACTGCCAATTTATTTATTGCTCTAAGACCAGTTGAGCTATGAAAATGAAATTTGGTGAGTTTTAAGAGATAGTTATTACCAATTTTTTGACATACAATTAAAAATTTTATATTGATCATTGGCGCACCTACGGGCAATGGTCTGAATTATTTTAAATAAAAAAATAGTGCGCCACTGAGATATTTCGCATTAGAAATTATTTTTAAATTTCACGTCTAATTTATGATAAAAAACCTTTCTTGCCTTTTTTTCATATGATGCACCGTTTTTATGCAGAAAAATAAAACATATTGGCGCGTATTTTTCATTAATTAATACATCATCAAGAACTATCCAATATAATAATACTAAACTAGAACAATAACAGAAAACATTACTAATACTATTTCAACTAGGTGCAAAGCTGCAAGAAATGTTTAAAATGATCTCCTTTACAGGTAACAGAAGCATTTTATATTCATCATTGGCGCGCGTACGGGTAATGGTCGGAATTTTTTGAAGAAAAAAATAGTACGCCACTGACATATGTCAAACTAAAAATCATTTTTGAATTCTTCGTTCAATTGACGACAAAAAATCTTTATTACCTTTTTTCATATACGGCGCCGTTTTTATGCAAAAAATTACAACATTTTAACGTTTACAAAGTATTTGAACTAAGTTTCTATGCATATTGGAAACTACCTCAAATACTTGGTAAGCGTTAAGATGTTTTATTTTTTTGTATAAAAACGGCGCCTCGTATGAAAAAAAAGGAAAGAAAGATTTTTTGTTGTAAATTGAACGAGGGATTCAAAAATGATTTTTAGTTTGACATATCTCAGTGGCGTACTATTTTTTCTTCAAAAAATTCAGACCATTACCAGTACGCGCGCCAATGATGAATATAATACTCTTCTGTTATCTGTAAAGGAGATCATTTTAAACATTTCTTGCAGCTTTGCACCTAGTTGAAATCTTATTAGTAATATTTTCTGTTATTGTTCTAGTTTAGTATTATTATATTGGATAGTTCTTGATGATGTATTAAGAAATGAAAAATACGCGCCAATATGTTTTATTTTTCTTCATAAAAACGGTGCATCATATGAAAAAAAGGCAAGAAAGGTTTTTTATCATAAATTAGACGTGGAATTTAAAAATAATTTTTAATTCGAAATATCTCAGTGCCGTTTTATTTTTTTCTTTAAAAAAATTCAGATCATTGCCCGTAGGCGCGCCAATGATGAATACAAAATTCTTAATTTTAGGTCAAAAATTTGCAATAACTACCTCCTAAAACTCACCAAATTTCATTTTCATAGCTCAACTGATCTTAGAGCAATAAATAAATTGGCAGTTTGAAATAAAAATTTCAACACCCCGTATTTCCGAAACTAAGCATTTGCGGATATATGTTTATAGAGCAAACTGGTATTAATTTTTCATGTAGAATTAGCCCTTAAAATGTTTCATACTTATTTACTAACACCCTGTAGGTATCGATAAATGCACCCAACATCACCTCTTGGTTTTCCAGATCGTACTCCACCCTATCTCGCTGTACGAGACGGTGCAGCGTCGTTTCTGTAAAGACTTCTTCTCAATAGGCATACTGTCTCTGATATATTGGACTTCAAACCAATGCACCCTCCACACTGGGCCTATGAGCAGTTATATAGTGCTCAGTACGAATGACACCAGACTTATCGGCCTCAAGGACTTAGTTTTTTCCTCTCGGACTTTTTTTGTATAAAATCCACTCTTATGAGCATCCATACTTTTGGTATGTACACCAATGCTAGGCTAGCCTGCAGTATCATACATATTTTTTTACAGGTCATTTCCTTTCTGTAGAAGTATTGGATAAATCATGTTTAAATACTATTCGTTGCAAGATATTTCGGATTTTATCAGATTTATCATTTAGTAAAGTACCTTTAAATAGTACAGTACACACGGTGATTTATAATGGCTCAAATGAGTTTATTGTCCATTTGATTTTGTTCTTGGGCATCCCTTTTTTTCTACACGACAGTGTTCCTTAGAAACCATAAGTGAAGGTTTCCACATTTCCACAATTTGATTAGAAAATAGTTCTTCTAGAATCATATTCTGGTTCTTCTTCTTTTCATTAGAAGCTCATTTGGTTCATCCACTTCTGCTTCTTCACGTTCTTCAGAATCAGGACTTGACTGGGTTTCTACTACTTCCAAATCTTCTAAAGTCAAAATATTTTTTAAAGCATCTTCTGGCAGTGATGAAGTTTTGAAGCCAATTTGAGTAGGAAAAAGGGTAAAATTCAACAACGTAGCGGTGATATATTCATCTAAAATAATTATTCATACACATAGATCACATTCCTTGAAAGTTTATTCTTAAATTAATGTATAAACGTATAAAAGTATAAAACTTTAAACTTCAGAATTGCTACTGCTTCCTTCTAATTCTTCCGGTATGGGACTTATGCCTAGTCCTTTTTCGGTTCTCAACTCTGCGACCTAAAAGGAGACAAAACATAATCAGGTATTAAAATATTTAAGTACAATACATACAGTACGTAAATTGTTCAGCTGGACATAGGAAACATACATCGTATATACAGAGAGAGTCTGTAAAGTGGAATAAATTCAATATCTCAAATACTAATTGTTTTTTTGGAAAATGCTCAGACCCGTCGATTAGTATTTCAAATTGTCCTTTTTGACATTCAATAAAAATGTATACAGGGTGTCCCAATTTAGAGATATGACGTCATCGTCGATTTTCTTAAATGGCAACACTGTCATTTTGATAGCTAATTTGATAGGGGTTGTAAAGTTATACATAACTGCAAAATATCAAATTTTTATTCTCTACCATTTACAAGATAATAGAAAATAACAAAGTTATATCTGTAATTTGGAATATATTCAATAATTAAAATACTAACTGTTTTTTTGAAAAATGCTCAGACCCGTCGATTAGTATATCAAATTGTCCTTTTTGACATATAATAATAATGTATACAGGGTGTCCCAATTTAGAGATATGACGTCATCGTTGACTTTCTTAAATGGCAACACTGTCATTTTGATAGCTATTTTGATAGGGTGTGTAAAGTTATACGCAACTGCAAAATTTCAAATTTGTATTCTCTACCATTTAGATGATAATAAAAAATAACAAAGTTATGAAAAAGAAGTAATCAACTAATAATTGAATTTAATTATTTCAATAAATTAAGCAAAAACTCATAATGTTGCCCTCAATTATTGTCAAATTGTCAATGGGCAACGTTATGAGCATTTGCTTAATTGAAATAAATAAATTCAATTATTATTTGATTACTTCTTGTTCTTCATAACTTTGTTATTTTTTATTATCTTGTAAATGGTAGGGAATAAAATTTTGAAATTTTTCAGATGTGTATAACTTTACACACGCTATCAAAATAGCTATCAAAATGATAGTGTTGCTATTTAAGAAAATCAACGATGACGTCATATCTCTAAATTGGGACACCCTGTATACATTATTATTATATGTCAAAAATGACAATTTGATATACTAATCCAGCGGTTCTCAACCTTTTTTACTCAGCGACGCACTAACGTACTCCTTACAGATTCGCGACACCCTTATATGTACAAATTTTTGCTAGTGGTAGGTAAGTACAGATGAATATATTAAGCATATTATTTTTTATTTCGTAAGAACATAACAAGTAAAAAACAAAACAGAAAGAATACATAAAATCAGTGTGAAATTTGACCCTGATGACTTTGCAAAATATATCTATCCGAGGACGAATTGTAGACATACACACTCTCAGCTCGCTGTCCACATCAAGTAGTCGAGACCGGTAGCTAGATTTTATATTTTTCATCGCAGAAAATGCAGATTCACATAATTACGAGGTCTAAAACGGCAGTAAAAGGGATACTGCTTTCTTTGCTAATTCTGGATATTCATTCTTAACTGAAATCCAAAAAACATCCGGAGCTACTTCTCAAAATTTTGATTTTAAAACTGTGTCAGAATACACTTCAATAAGTGGAATCAACCATTCACAGTTAGCACTCAAGACAGAGGGAAAGTATTTAGTTATCCCTTCTTGCAACTTACATAAGTGCTCTTTCATGCTCTCCTTTAGTAGAGTCTGTTCTTCAGATTTCAAATTAATTAAAGATATAGAGGTTTCGGGAAAAGCAGTCAAATCGTTTTTTTTTCTATAACCGAGTTCCAGAATGTAAGTTTTTTGGAGAACGCACTTATTTTATCAATTGATGATACGAGTATTATGGTTTCCTTTCGTCCTTGCGTAGTTGCATTCAAAGAATTTAGCTTATAAAAAATGTCAGAAAGGTAAGCCAACTTAGCACACCAAAGAGGGTTTTATCACTTTGGCCATCTTGTGTTTTAAAAAATTCGAGTAGTTCGTCTTTAAGTTCTAAAACTCTGTTTAGTATTTTTCCTTTCGAAAGCCAACGAATTTCACTATGAAATAACAAGACTTTATGATCTGCGCCCATGTCTTTACAAAGTTTCTCAAGCACCCTTGATTTCATCGGACGAGTTTTGATATAGTTGATCATAGAAACAACAGTATGAATAACTTCACCCAGTTGGCTTCCATCCGTAGTTTTTACTACCAGAGCTTCTCGATGTAAAAAGCAATTAGTAATTATTATCAACTGGTTTTTCTTTAGTGCGAAACTTAAAAATCCTTTGACATTTCCCGTCATTGCAGCAGTACCATCTGTACATATCGCAATAAAATCCGTCCACTTAAATCCGTGATCCTAAAAGAAGGTTTCAACAGTAGAAAATATATCAGCTCCAGTGGTTGTTGTTTCCAATTCACGACAGAATAGGAACTGTTCAATAATTTCCGGTCCGTACACAAATCTTATAAAATATATCAATTGGGCCTTTCCCGAAATGTCCGTGCTTTCGTCCAGTTGTGGAGCAAATTGTGTATTTGCCAATACCTCCCTAATATTTCTTTGAATATCGATTGACATAAATCTAATATACGTCGATGGACTGTGTCATTTGATAAAGGTATCTTTGATATTTTTTGTTCAACAGCTTCCGGGCCTAACATTGTAGCAACTAATTCTTTACATGCCGGTAAAATAAGCTCTTCACCAATAGTATGGGCTTTCTGTTTTTTGGCAATCAATTCAGAAACTTTATATGATGCTAAAAGTGCCTTATCTGGGAGTTTTATTCGTTTTTCTATTATAACTGAGGATGATTGAATGGAACAACGTAGACGTTGAAAATACTCGCGCGGTTTTTGGGAAACGCTTTGATGATTTTGTTCCAAATGTCTTTTCATCAAATGAATTTTCAAATGTCTTTTCAAGTTTTAAAAACACTTACAGAGAAGAAACAATTACGGATTGTCACTTTATTGATTGGTATAACGTGGTATATACCTAATAGTTAACAAAAATGGTTGAATGCATGATTGGTATATTATAATAAGTAAAAAAATATAAATAAAATATCGTATTCGTAAATCTCGCGACACACCTGATAGGTTCTTCCGACACACCAGTGTGTCGCGACACGGTGGTTGAGAACCGCTGTACTAATCGACGGGTCTGAGCATTTTTCAAAAAAACAGTTAGTATTTTAATTATTGAATATATTCCAAATTACAGATATAACTTTGTTATTTTCTATTATCTTGTAAATGGTAGAGAATAAAAATTTGATATTTTGCAGTTATGTATAACTTTACAAACCCTATCAAATTAGCTATCAAAATGACAGTGTTGCCATTTAAGAAAATCGACGATGACGTCATATCTCTAAATTGGGACACCCTGTATACATTTTTATTGAATGTCAAAAAGGACAATTTGAAATACTAATCGACGGGTCTGAGCATTTTCCAAAAAAACAATTAGTATTTGAGATATTGAATTTATTCCACTTTACAGACTCTCTCTGTATTTAGATACATAAATCCATACATTGTATTATATTGAGATAATTGTGGCAACTGAGCTACAAATACAATTTGTCAGTAATTATTGGTTATCCTGGATGTTAGCATTAACTTCAAAATTCGTTAAACGTTAAGTATTATTGGTTTGTCATCTGAACCCCGAAGCAAAGAGTATTGTTTAAAATGTTTATTTATACTTCTCCAGAAAAGATGCAAATAATTAAATGGTATTATCAGTAGTAATTGCACAAGAGCTCTAAAATTTTATATTAATTTTAGAGATCGAGTGCAATTTGTTGCGATTATTTCATGAATAAAACTGTTCAAAACCAAAATTTTATTGTAATTTATTTATGTAAGTACAAATTAGTACAATTAAACAAACAGTTGTTATAAATAATAATTTGACGGTTGAAAGTCATCACTTTTATCATTTTTAAAACATTAATTGTCATTAATGTCACTGAATGTATTTTTTCGTAGCAACGAAGGGCATCTGACGTAATATACTTGACGACGGGAAATTATCAAAAATTATCGATTTAATTTAGATTTCTCTAGCTTTCTATTGGTCAGAATCTCCTATCAATGAAATAATCAACGTAATTCGTTGGTAGAATGTGTAGATCTATTTGCTAATACTTTCGAAACTAGACCCTTACCTTGTAGACAAACAATTGCAAATGTTATAAATAGTTTTGAAACACAATATTGCTTAAAAGATTGTACAAAATGTCACAAAAGAAAAGAGAAGTCCCCGGAAAGACAGCAGGAAATCGAAAGAAGGGATGAAGATATTTGTTCTACAATTGAGGTAGATAACTCCAGAACCACCAGAAGTGTCGCCAAGGAGTTAAAGGTGTCGCATACCATAGTTCATAAAGTTCTAAAAAATATGGCTTTAAGAGTTTCAAATACTCGAGAACCCAGGAGTTATTTCCCGGATATCATTATCGTAGAATGGAGTTTTGTCAAGCTGCAATGGATGCATCACACGAAAATGAAGATTTTGTAAAAAACATTATTTTCACCGATGAATCGTCATTTTCTGTATGGGATCATCACAATCCTTCCAGAACGCGGTATTGGTCTCAGGAAAATGAACATAGAAGTATTGTACATCGGACTCAATGCCCTCAAAATCTTAATGTGTGGACCGGCATTTTAGGTGACCATGTAATTGGTCCATTTTTCATTGAGGGAGTTCTGAATTCAGCTAAATATCTTGCTCTTTTACAAGATAGCATTATTCCAGCTATTCAGAATCTCTCAGATGTACGTTTAAGAAGATGTCTGGTACCAACAGGATGGCTGTTCCGTTCATAATGCGCGTATCGTGAAAAATTATTTAAGCACAATTTTTCAAGATCGCATTTTAAGCGGAACAAGCAACCAAATTAAATGGCCTGCAAGATTTTCCGATTTGGCTCCCATGGATTTCTTTTTCTGGGGACATATTAAATCCACCATCTATGGCAACGATCTCGAGAGGGCACTTAGTCTAGGTCTAGAGTCTAGAGGATTTGGAAAATAAAATAAGAAACGCTTGTACTACGATTACGCCACAACAGCTTGAAAACGTGAGGCAATCATTTTATGATAGACTAGGATATTGTCTTGCAAAGCAAGGTGGTCTATTTGAACCTTTCATTTAGTTTACTTATTATTTTGTACCGTATAATGTATTGTTGGATTTTCAATGACTTTAAATTAATTATTTATTGTGTTTAACTAGTTTGAATAATAATTTTTCGTTTTTCGTTGGGCATATAGTCCAGGGTAATAAGGTTTTTTCCATGACACTCGAGCAGCCAGGGTACTGAAGCGTTTTTTCGACAGGTAATACCTATAAGAACAAATTGTAACTATTTCCTGCGTAGGATCTGGCGGCCATTTTTATTTATAAACAATTAACTGTCAAAAAATGGCATTTTCCCTATTTTTTTCAAATCAATGGAAAACGGTGAAACTTATGGTTTTTTTAGTATAAATATCTTTGAGATTATGGAAAAAGCTTTAAAATGACGTAATACAAAGTTTGATATACTCATTTATTGTTATAGTCCTGTCGCCAGGGGGGGTACAACGGCCTCGTTAATTCAGATGGACTTACCCAAATTTTTTTTATGTATTTTGACCCGTAGAACACGAATTTTTTGGGTAACAGTTGATCCGGATGTCGATAAGATTGTTATAGACCAAGAACTTGAGGAATCAAATAACAGCGATTTTTGGCAAAACAAAACAATATTTTGTATTTTTTGGGTCATTTTAAGCAAAAAATATTTCTACAAGTTTTTTAGTAGGATGCACAGTTTTCGAGATAAACGCGGTTGAACTTTCAAAAAATCGAAAAACTGCAATTTTTAAACCCGAATAACTTTTGATTAAAAAATAAAATAGCAATTCTGCTTAGCGCCTTTGAAAGTTCAAGTCAAATTATGTCGGTTTTGATTATTTGCATTGCTAAAAATTTATTGTGTTATTGCTAAACAAAGCTACAAACAACTAGTGCGTGAGTGATGTTTCTATGATTTCTCATTTAAAATCGAACGAGTAGGTAGAATAGGTACTAGTGCAATCAAGACTATTTCTACGTTACATGCGTTAAAACGCATGTAAAAGCACGGGAAACCCTACGTGTTTATAGCTTTGTTAAACAATAAAAAAATAAATTTTTACCAATGCAAATAATCAAAACCGATATAATTTGACTTAAACTTTCAAATGCGGTAAGCAGACTTGCTATTTTATTTTTTAATCAAAAGTTATTCGGGTTCAAAAATTGCAATTTTTCGATTTTTTTAAAGTTCAACCGCGTTTATCTCGAAAACTGTGCATCCTACGAAAAAACTTGTAGAAATATTTTTTACTTAAAATGGCCCAAAAAATACAAAATATTGTTTTGTTTTGCCAAAAATCGCTGTTATTTGATTCCTCAAGTTCTTGGTCTATAACAATCTTATCGACATCCGGATCAACTGTTACCCAAAAAATTCGTGTTCTACGGGTCAAAATACATAAAAAAAACTTGAGTAAGTCCATCTGAATTAACGAGGCCGTTGTACCGCCCCCCTGGCGACAGGACTATTAATATAATTGAGAAAAAAGGTCGGAATTGCAAAAAAAATTAATTTCCAATATCTATTATAAAAATTAGTGTATAGCTTTGAAATTTTTGTCATATAAGGGTTCTTTGGTGCTTAATATGTGATAAAAATTTCAAAGCGATTCATTCAATTGTTTAAATTTTATTCAAATTGTTTATCCCAGAGAGCATTTTTTTTGCAATAACATAAGTCAGAAAAAAATGAAGTTAGAACCATTCCACAGGTGTCAAATGGAAGAGCATGAGCTATGTTTTCAACTTGGTTTAAAAAAAGTGAATAAAAAATGCATTTATTAGTAATAAATAATTATGCAAAAGTATCGTAAATCTTTCCTTATAAACTTTTTATTTTGTTATATAAGAAATTATATATATTTATTACAATTTTTAATCAAGTATGATATAAATAACATTACTTGGTAGTTGTGCACTTAAAACAGGGTAAAAAAAGTTATTTTTTTGGAAAAAGTTATTCATAAGGGAAGATTTACATACTTTTGCATAATTATTTATTACTAATAAATGCATTTTTTATTCGCTTTCTCTAAACTAAGTTGAAAATATAGCTCATGCTCTTCCATTTGATACCTGTGGAATGGTCCTAACGTCATTTTTTTCTGACTTATGTTATTGCAAAAAAAATGCTCTCTGAGATAAACAATTCGAATAAAATTTAAACAATTGAATGAATAGCTTTGAAATTTTTATCGCATATTAAGCACCAAAGAATCCTCACTTGACAAAAATTTCAAACCTGTACACTAATTTTTACAGCAGTTATTGCGAAAATAATTTTTTTTGCAATTCCGACCTTTTTTCTCAATTATATTAACAATACATGAGTATATCAAACTTTGCAATATGTCATTTTAAAGATTTTTCTATAATCTCAAAGATATTTGTACTAAAGAAATCATAAGTTTCATTGTTTTCAATCGATTTGAAAAAAAAGGGGAAAATGCCATTTTTTGACAGTTAATTGTTTATAAATAAAAATGGTCGCCAGATCCTACGCAGGAAATAGTTACAATTTGTTCCTATAGGTATTACTTGTCGAAAAAACGCTTTAGTACCCTGGCTGCTGAAGTGTCACGAACAGGGTATATTTTTGTCTTATTACCCTGGTCTAATAGTACACAATAAAATTTTTGAAAGGTTTTTAACTGCATTTTAATAAGTTTAAATTACATATTTACGTAGATTTACGTAGCAGAATTACCTCCCTCGATTCACACGTAATAGCGTCTTTTTCATGAAAGAAAATTCTACATAGAGTTTACAAAAATAGGTGTGGTTTCCTGCAGGCCTATTGGGGACGATCTTTCCACAATAGAAAAGATCAACGCACTGGCTAGCTTACCTCAAGTGGTGTGAAAACGGCTAGACATGTTTGTAAAGGAGAAATTTACTTTACTCAAAGGATTGTGACCGATCAGAGGTCACAGGTCAAAGTATCCTCAAAATACTAAGGTAGCCACTTAGAACACTTTTTCCTTTGACCCCTTACGACACGCAAAGACCGCCGTTCGTGAAGCCACAATCCTCGTTTATATTCATTTCTACTGACACAAATAAACGTCAAAACATGACAATATAGTAGCTGAATATTTTTGGCCTGGGGAATGAGAAAATTGTGTCTGTTTAATTTTGTAATTAGTTTTAAATAAAAAATATTTTAAAAATTAAAGTAAAATTATTAACTCATTAATCATAATCTTTGTTTTTGAGTTATTTATGGACATTCTTGCTTACAAATTCACTTATTCTATTCGTTGTAACAACTGTATTGCACCAGAAACTCGAACTCGAACACAAGCTTCAACTAACACAGATTAGCGCAGTTGCCACACTCAACTTAATGTACATTGCCTATATCCAGCTGTACGATTACGTAGTGTATAACCGGTTACACATATAATTACAAGATATTAAAAAAATACATATACCGATATAAGATAAAAATATTCTTCAATGTAGGTAGATTTACAATTTTATCTGCAAATTTTTTACACATGTTTCTTCTTTTATCTGTTGTGTATTTAAAATTGCTTCCAGGATTAAATTGCTTTATTTTTTCTTTCAAACGTTTAGTTAAATTTTGCGATTAACAGGACATGATTGCTATCTGCATCTGCTCCTGTGTAAGATGTTTTATCTGTTACCATCTTCTCATATTCTCTTTGATTAAGTACATGACCTATTTGCTTGGTATATTTGCCACTTACAGCTAGCCAGGAACCCTTATGGATATATTTATGGCCAAACTTCGTGCTTGCTTGTAACAATTCAAACTTCTCCTGTTCCAGTGTTCCCGTACATCAAAGTTTGTCCGACTAGACTCCGTTAAGCTATTAACAAATTTTCAGTTTGCTATTAATCAACTTTTTTTGGTACGCGGGATCCAGGCCTATTAATTATATAGTAAATTTTTCGACGGTCTTTCGAGGGCCACTCAAATTTTAAAATTTAATTAAAACATGATTTATATTGAAGATAACCATCGAAATACATATTTAGAGCAGTATTGTTATACAAGAGATAATAATCAGTAACTTAATACATACAGTATAAACAATAATAGGTAAGACACCTACACGTGGTTTTGCGAGGGCCACCAGTACTTATAGATAAATATAGATAGATCCTTTGCAATCTCTATAAATGTAAATATAAAAATGAGACCTACTAGCTAATTTGTCTCAGGAGTATGTTGGCCTGATCAAATAGCACACAGGACCAAATAAATCTATGAGTGCCTATATTTTCTTCTATGAGCGAGTGGTATATCTGGTTTATTGTGTTCTCTCCTGCAGATGCCAATATACTTTATTGTATTTTTTTTTCTTTATAATATAATTTCTGATCACCATGTTTTCTCCATAGCAAAATCGTGTTTTTCATATCCTCTTTGCTTTGTTTGCCCCCTACTTGATGATATACTTTTCTTTTTCCCTCCCACTTTATCATTTCTGTAGTTAAAATAATCTCAGTTAATCATAAAGTATAATTTTTGGTATATTTTAGTGCCCATTTTTATTTCGCTTAACGTTTAAAACCCCAAAAGAAAAGTTCCGATGTATATAGGTATATTACCACAGAAACATGACTTCTATGTTAACAAGAGTCCTTCAAGTGTACCTAATAATGTTTACTAAAATAACTCCAGTTTGCGCCACATCTCATTGACTGGATCATTATTTATACAAACAGAGTTTATGCAATGTTTGCATGAAACAGACAAACGCCAACTTGTAAAGTAGTAGGGACTTTCACTTGTTCGTTCGTTGACTACCTACAATAATATTGGTATTATCGTAAAAACAATGCATAATGAGCAGTTTGGTTTCTTCATAACTTTGGTATGTTATGCGGTTTAATTTTTTTTATGAATTAAAAAGGAAATTATATTAATTATCGTAAACTGTAGAAAAAAAATATTTGAAAAATGAGCTTTGGAAAACTTGTAATTTAACCACATTCATTCATTGAAACTAAAGTAATTTATAGATTTTTTATTTAACATTTATTAAACAAATTTTTAAACCGATTTTTTTAAGATTTAAGCCATATGGCTCTCGCTCTCTCTGAAAACGTGTAAAGGTAAAAATCGATACATGATGCGAAACCAAAATCAAACAGAACAACGAAGCAAAAAATAAACAGATACCAACTGAAGAATATCAACGAAATGAATACAAAAAAAAAGAAAGTGGCAGACCAATGTTGCAAAAACAAAAATAGGCTGTGGATGGAAGAGTTGATAAATAACCGAGAAGAGAATAGTAACAACAGCTCTAAACTATTTATATATGTACCTTAAAGCTCAACAAAGAAAATGCACAAAACTATACAGAGGCAAGGAAAGCCCTGAGGAGGGATAATGCGGAACAGAAGACATGAGAGATAATGAAATACGGATCCCAACATGTGATGAATATTTACATATCTTAAAAAAAAAATGAAACGAGAAAAAACACCTGGCCCAGATGAAATTCCCAACGAGCTGATTTAAAACGAAGGGGAAAAATTATTAACAAACACCTACAACCTAATAGAGTATGGGAAGAAGAAGAAATGCTCGAGAATTGGAAAGAAGGCAGAATTGTAATTTAAGAAAGGAAAAGTAACATTCTGTAGGAACCGTAGAGGAATATATCTACTTTGTATAACATATAAAATTCTAATAACTCTCATCAGGCAAGCACAATAGGGAACTTGCATAAATTTTTAAATTCGAAAAAAATGTTATAAATCGCAACAGAACATAATTTAAAACATGTATCAAAGATAAAAAAGTTTTGTTTGTCTTTCTTTTGGCCCCTAAAGACGATTAAAAAATCAAATCAAAACAGGTGGCTCAAAACGCGTCGTGACGTCACTCGGTTGTACGTTACATTTTTCCAATAAAGTAAACAGAATTTTAAATTAGACGTTATAAACGTCAGTAAAAAATACATTTATGTGACGTTACAAATGTTTTTGATCGTTTGAACTATTTATAGAATATTTGTACTTTTACAAAATGGTTTTATTTTCAATAGTAAACCTTCGTTCCTTTCCTTCAAAAACAGTATAAAACTCCAATTTTAACAAACTGGTATATATTATTACAATGACATATGATAAGTGTCATTAGAATATAAATATTTTTGACTTATTCCACGACGATGAGCTGGCCAAATACCCAAGTAGGTGGAGGCCAATAAACTAAAGAAGGAGAAGAAGGATATACCTAAATATAAGGTTGTGTCTAGGTATACGCTAACGTGTACGAAAATAAAAAAGTTAGAGTGTCAGTGATTTCTTATTTTTTATTTGTTTAGTGTTTGTTTTTAAATTAACTATGGAGTGTGGACAATTATTTAGTTCTTTTAATGAGTTTAAGAACATTTTAAAACAGTACGAAAAAAATAAGAGACTATAAATTAATATATATTTTTTTAGTTATAAATGAAATAGTATTACCGTCCAAGATTAAAATAAAAGGAAGACCTAAAGCTTTCACAATAATAATTAACTTTTTAACTAAGCGACTTTTTTTAACTTAAATTTTTTAACACCAAGCGACCCATAGGAAGACCCAAAAAACGATGGTACGAGAGTTGGAGCTCCGGATCGCAGCAAAGACTGTAACAGAAGAAACAGGACATAGTCCTATTACAAGAAGAAGAAGAAGAAGAAGAAGAATTAACTTTTTCTGAAGCTATTATCCTTGTGGCATTTTTGTAATCAACTATTCTAAATGGAAACTAAGACACAATTTAACTAAAAAATTGATTTTATTAACGTTTCGACGTGTAAACCGGATGTCGTTGTCAAAATACAAAATATTATTAAATTAAACAAAAATGTTGTTGCTTAGTAAAAAATTTTTTCTAATAATTTATTTAATCTGACTAATTTTTGTATTTTGACAATGACATCCGATTTGGACGTCGAAACGTTAATAAAATATTTTTTTTAGTTAAATTGTGGCTTATTTTGCATTTAGAATAGTTGATTAGAATAATTCACTTACGTATAAAAATTATTTTAACAATATTTTGTACCTACATGTCATGTCAACTAAATACATATAATTATTTTGCTAACCTAAATATATAATTTTATAAAATATATAATATACTACATTGATTTATTACAATTAAGTTTGAAATATCTGAATAGTTCTGCTTACCTTCCCGTAAAAAATATTTTTCTATCACACAAACACTAAACATATCAAAATAGCATGTCCCAAAATATATAGTCACTGCGCAAGCTAAATAATGACGACACTGGCTTGATGAAGTTTAATTCGCGTCTACCTAACTTTTTTATTTGCGTACACGTTAGCGTGTACCTAGACACAGCGAAATATAACCATAATCAAAACTAATGCAAAACTATGTGACGTCACGGGCCGTTTGAACTATTTTATACCGAAGAAGACTTTAAATAGGTATTTCTAAGTTATTACGAGTTTTTGAAGCGTGAAATTTTGGAAATCTCATTTTTAAACAAAACTGAACATTATTCTCTAATAAAAAAAATGTGCAAGTTCCCTATTCACAGAGAAGGGGAAATTGGGGACTACCAGCAAGGATTCAGGGAAGTCAGATTTACTACAGATGCGATCAACATAATTACACAAACAATCGAGAAATGTCACGAACAAAACATAGAACACCACACCACCTCCGTAGACTTCAGATAAACCTTGACACAAATGAAGCACGGAAAAGAGGTCTAGAAATTAACAAAGGAAAAACAAAATAACTAATCTGCCCAGAAGAGAAGATAACAAAACGAGAGAAATCAAGATAGAAAACTACACTTTTGAAAGAGTTCAACAATTTAAATAGTCCGTTCTTTAACGGTAAAATATTGCAAAACCTCTAAATTTTAAAGAACCGCTTGGATTGACATGAAATTTGGCATACACATAGCTAACAAGTCATAGAAAAAAAGTGATATTGTGCCGATATGTGCTTTTGCCCTGGGGGTGGTTTTCACCCCCTCTTGGGGGTGAAAAAATATTCGTCCAAAGAAAGTCAGGAAATGGATAAACTGGCTAATTTTAAGTAACTTTTGTTCTATAGAGTTTTTTCACTAAGTCAATACTTTTCGAGTTATTTGGCAGTGAATATGTTCATTTTTTCAACAAAATAACCACTCTTTTAGACGGTTTTTCGCAAATAACTCAAATTGTAAGTATTTTTTCGAAAAAACATTCTTAGTAAAAATATAGCCTGTAAAAAATTTTAAAAAATGGTGTATATATCACGTCTCTACAACTAGTAGAAGCACAGTTGTAGCTAATGAAAAATAGGTTCATATTCGTCAGATTCCAAATGGAATAATTTAACATGAAATATCCAAAAATTAAGCACATTTCGGGGAAAACTCATTACAACTTATTTGAAGTGTTTAAAAAAAGCTTCATTTTTGTTTTATAAAAAAAATTTCTAGCATCAAAATTAAACAAGTTACGCTCAAAATAAAGTTAGTCCCTTTTGGTTTTGGTAAAAAAATCGAGAAAATCACCCCCTAATTAGTATCTTAAATGAACTTAATCGTTACGACTTCACAAGTTTCTTGACTCGTGTATATATTGTTTATATTATATGATCTGTAAGTTTGATCGGTTTAAAGTCCTTATTATTGAAAGGGCTGTAGTTAAAAGGGGTTGAACGAGTCACTGATCAGGAATGTATGCAAATTTAGAAACACCAAATCTTAATCAAGTTTTGTCGAACAAAAAAACAAAAGAATACATGATATTCAGAAAAGCAAATCTGACTTTTTTTGTTTTTCGAGATTTTTGGTATCTCTAACAATTTTTAAGTTATTTTGAAAAAAGCATCTTTTTCAAAATTTAAATTTTTAAAAATTTTATTTTGAAACCAAATTTTTTCAAAAATAAGCACTTTGAATCGATGAAACTTACAGATCATATAAACACAACATAAGTAAAATAATTTATGGAGCGGTAACGATTAATTTCATTTAAGTTGCTAATTAGGGGGTGGTCTTCACGGTTTTTTTTTTGCAAAAACAAAAGGGACCAACTTTATTTTGAGCGTAACTTGCTTAAATTTAATGCTAGAAACTTTTTGTAAAAACAGAAATAAAGCTTTTTTTAAACACTTTAAAAAAGTTGTAATGGGTTTTCCCCAAAAAGTGCTTAATTTTTTGGAAATTTCACGTCGAAATATTCTATTTGAAATTTGGTGAATATGAATATATTTTTCATTGGCTATAACTCTGGTTCTACGAGATCCAAAGACTTATCGCGTACATCATTTTTTTTTACTTTTTTATATGCTATATTTTTTCTAAGAACGTTTTTTCGACAAAATACTTACTTTTTGAGTTATTTGCGAAAAACCGCTAAAAAGGTGGTTATTTTGTTGAAAAATGAACATATTCACTCGCAAATAACTCGAAAAGTGTTAACTTGGCGAAAAAGCTCTATAGAACAAAAGTTACTTAAAATTAGTCAGTTTACCCATTTCCGGACTTATTTTGGACATATATTTTTTCACCCCCAACGGGGGGTAAAAGTCACCCCAGGGCAAAAGCACACATCGGCACAATATCACTTTTTTTCTTTGACATGTAAGCTATATGTATGCCAAATTTCATGTCAATCCAAGCGGTTCTTGAAAATTTAGAGCAAAAACCGTGAAAGAATGGACTAAAATACTTGGTAGTACTTGTGAATGGCAAAAATAAGAGAAATGACGAAGTAACGGAGATATACTAGCAAGCAACAAAATATACCCTCAAAACATTTCTAAAGGTGATTCATGGAAGATTATACAGAAAGCTAGAATATGATATGGATGATACCTAATTTGGGTTCCGCAAAGGACTTGGAACAAGAGAGGCATTGTTTGCGTTTAATGTCCTCTCTCAAAGATGCTTAGATATGAACCTGGATATTTATTCCTGTTTTATCGACTTCGAAAAAGCGTTCGACAGGGTCCGACATGAAAAACTAATAGAATTATTGAAAAACGGAGATATAGACAGACGAGATTTACGAATTATCATAAATCTGTATTGATATCAAAAGGCCAATATAAAGATAGAACAACAAGAATCCGAGAATATTGATATAAAGAGAGGGGTAAGACAGGGTTGTGTTCTGTCGCCGCTACTGTTTAACCTATACAGTGAAGCCATATTTCAGGAAGCGATAGCGGAGCTAAGTGATGGAATCTCTATAAACGGAAGAATAGTAAATAACATAAGATTCGCTGATGACACTGTTATAATGACAGACACCCTGGAATCGCTACAAGAATTGCTAAATAGAATTAACGATTATTGCATTCGATACGGACTAAAAATAAACAAGAAAAAAACTAAATTTATGATCGTCTCAAAAACAGAACATGGAAATGAAAGGTTAATGAAAGAGCAAACCCAAATAGAAAAAGTAAAGACATACATATGGTCTTCCTTTTTGGGGTTCTGGTACAGCTGCCCAATCCGATGTTATTTTTAAATTACAAAAAAGAGCAATAAGATATCTGTTTGGCCTCAGAAGAACAACACATTGCAGAAGCTACTTCAATGATCACAGGATTCTAACACTACCTTCTTTATATATTTTAGAAACTGTTTGCTTAATTCGTAAACATCTACATGTCTTTTCCAGCAAGACCTAGACATGACTATTCCACCAGAAATTCTACCTTTGACATCTATTTACCGATCCCGTCCAGTGAGTTAGTAAAGAAATCTATATTATATTCTGCCAAATAACTATACAACCATCTCCCTATACAACTTAAATCTGTAACATCTTTCCCCAAGTTCCGTAAAATGACAAAAGTATATTTATCTGAAAGACCATATTATTCAATAGCAGAGTTTCTTAACCAATAACTAAGAAATTACAGTATTCTTATGTATAAGTAGAATCTTAATATACATTTGAGTGTCATATGCAGCAGCTTAACTTATTAAATTTCTTAAGGTAGATTACGCAATTTGCAATTTTTTTGAAGTTATACTTCTTTAGGCGCGATTGAGACTAAAATTTCATAATACTGCGCGCATGCGCACACAGACAGTATGTACTTAGTTGCAATGAATTGTTCATAATTAAAAAACGGCTCCGAACTCTGGAGAGGAAACAGATCAGAGGTAGAGCATTGGACTAGAGATCGAGAGGTCGCGGGTTCAAATCCCGGACGATTCACGTTTTTTTTTAATTTTTGGTAGCTTTAATAAAAAATTTTTGAAAGTGGTTGGTAAGAAAGTTAGTTTAATATTTAAATAAAATGCAAATATAAACAATTAAGTATATTTATTTCGTTGAAATTATATAAGAGAAGTATAACTTCTTACGTGCGTACAAAGTACACACACATTCTTTTTTTTTTTAATTTTGCAATAGATTGTTACTGATTTTGATCTCACTTTTTATGTTTTATTTATATTGACGATTTTTATAATTTTAGTAAATTGTATTTGTTATTGTTTTTATTATTATTTATGATTCTTGTAAGCTTTGTCTATAAAATTGTTAAATTTTTCATGACAATAAAGCATATTTCTATTCTATTCCAATATCTGGGAACCTGGGTCGATGACAAAAATGACCAAAGCAAAGATATTAAAACTCACAATATTATTTAAAAAATGATTTTTATTAACGTTTCGACGCCCAAATCGGGTGCCGTTGTCAAAATACAAAATACTACTGACATAAACAAAAATGTTGTTGCTTAGTAAAAAAATTCTTCTAATAATTTATTTAATTTGACTCATTTATATCGGCAATTCAGATACATATGATACATTTGAAAGTAGAAGACTTTAAAATGATTTTGCCAATATTTATGAGTTGCGTTCCTGGGACGACTTTACTGAAAGATAGTCCATTCGATTACATGAAATCAACCCCAACTCAAGAATATCCGTCACAAAAAAATCATAGCATGTGATCTGTCTTTAAAAAGACAACCATATGCAACGGTGACATTAAAATTCTCGCGTTAGAGATCTAAGTCGTCCCAGGAACGCAACTCATAAATATTGGCAATATCATTTTAAAGTCTTCTACTTTAAAATGTATCATATGTATCTGAATTGCCGATATAAATGAGTCAAATTAAATAAATTATTAGAAGAATTTTTTTACTGGGTAAATTAGTAGAACAACCTGGGTCGATGACAAAAATTACCAAAGCAAAGAAATTAAAACTCACAATATTATTAAAAAATGATTTTTATTAACGTTTCGATGCCCAAATCGGGTGCCGTTGTCAAAATACAAAATACTACTAACATAAACAAAAATGTTGTTGCTAAGTAAAAAAATTCTTCTAATAATTTATTTAGTCTGACTCATTTATATTGGCAATTCAGACGAATATTATACATTTTAAAGTAGAAAACTTTAAAATGATATCGCCAATATTTATGAGTTGCGTTCCTGGGACGACTTTACTAAAAGATAGTTCATTCGATTACATGAAATCAATTCCAACTCAAGAATATCCGTCACAAAAAATCATAGCATGTGATTTCATGTAATCGAATGAACTATCTTTTAGTAAAGTCGTCCCAGGAACGCAACTTATAAATATTGGCGATATCATTTTAAAGTCTTCTACTTTAAAATGTATAATATACGTCTGAATTGCCCATATAAATGAGCCAGATTAAATAAATTATTAGAATAATTTTTTTACTTAGCAACAACATTTTTGTTTATTTTAGTTGTATTTTGACAACGAAACCCGATTTGGGCTTCGAAACGTTAATAAAATCATTTTTTTGGTAAAATTGTGGCTTATTTCCCATTAAAAAGAGTTTATTATAAAAATGCCACAAGGAAATAGCTTCAGAACGGAATGGAAGCTTGGACATTGAAGAGACAACACATAAGAAGAATAGAAGCGTTCGAAATGTGGTGTTAACCACATGATGAACCAGTGGGTTCAAAGGATTACCAATGTTGAATTACCACGACGTTTAAATAAGGAGTTAGAAATTATGAAGAGTATAAAAACTAGAAAACTGGAATATTTGGGTCACATTACCAGAGGAGAAAAATACGAGTTGCTGAGAATTATTATGCAAGGAAGGATCCACGGAAGAAGAAGCATAGAAAGAAGACGCATCTCCTGGGTGAGGAACCTTAGAGAATGGTTTAACTGTAGTTAATTACAACTGTTCAGAGCAGCAGCAAACAAAGTGACCATAGCCATTATGATATCCAACCTCCGATAGGAGAGGTAACTTTAAGAAGAACAAAACATAGTGGAGATACCATAGACTAATAAATGACAAGAACTTATCTAGAAATACAAAACTGAAAAAATACAGAGTTGCAATCAAACGAGTAACTAGATAAGCAGCTGAGGTTTTGTGCCTCACAGATAAAGATAAAGAATATTTGAAAGAAAAATTGTCAGAAAAGTTTTTGGGTTGATAATTATGGAAAAGGGAGAAGAATAATGAACCATAAAATATATTCTTATAAATTTTTGTATATTTATAATGTACCTCTTGTATAAGTGCCTTTTCTTTGGCAGCGGCTCTATGCAGCAATATTTTAACCTTCTCCAATAGTGATGCTTTAATTTCCAATTGATCTTTAACGCTGGATAGTTCCCTGGATAATGCAACTGACTTGTCGTTTTCATTCCTAGATACAGTAAGACTATGCAGAGCATTTTTGGTAGTTTCTAATTCTTTTGTTAGTTGTTCGACTCTTTGTTTGCATTCTAAATGTTGCTCTTTTAGACGGACGTGGTCTCTTTTCAGTTTATCAGCAGAAGCCTAAAATAAATATTTGATGAAAAATATCCCCATTACATCCATAATGTAAATTGTGTAGATATTCATGTATTTACATAAATTGTATTATACATACAGTGCGCGTAAAGTTTTGTAACAAGAGTGCTTTTGACCGACTCCCGTATAACAAGTTCCACCTCTGCACACAGAGATATTTACCGAAGAATCTAGAGAAAAAGCGAAGAGACAGCAAGGAGGGCGTACGATATATCGAAGGTCGCGTGAAAACTAATAGGCATTATAGAGATGGGCAGAATATTCTAGAAAATAACGTAATATCTATTTAAACAGCGCGCGGTGTTATAGTTATAGATATAATGCCGAATGTATGTTTTATTTTAACTGTAGAAACGCTACAGTACGAAAGCAGAAAAATATCTGTGACATCTCTTATGATATTGTAACCACCAATTTAAAAGTTTATATTTTCGACGTTGCCAAATGTACGGTTTCTAAGAATACCGATAATATGTGTATTTTTAAATGGGACTATCTGTATATTTTATAATATTCTGTTAGTTTTTTATTACCCATGCAACAAAAGCTTTTAATGGCAAATGTTAACCATTAATATGCAGAAATTAAGAAAAACATGGGTATAAACAGAAAGCACCTAAAGAAAAAAAAATAAAAGGGGTGTTCATTAGACCACCTTGTCTTTGGAAGCAGAAATCCATTCTGGATGAAAATTCATCCAAGACTGTTGTAATCGATCCGGAGATATCAGTACTCTCTATTCTGTATCTTTAAGATTCTGGATAGTCTGTGGCCTATTTACATATACATTGCTCTTTAAATTATCCCATAAAAATAATCCAAAGGTGTCAAATCAGGGGAACTTGGTGGCTATACGATAGCCCCTCTTCTTCAAATCCAACGATTTCGAAATGTATTGTCGAGAAATTCACGAACGTCTCGAAGATAATGAGGAGGTGCTTCGAGTTGTTGAAACCAAATTTATCTATTCACGTGATGAGGATTGTTGTATCTCAAAAGAAGGTCCAATAATAGTATTATTAATAATTTCTGTTCACATATTGATCTTTTTTCGACACTGCATATATGTGGCTCCACCATCCAATGCGGATTTTCATCTGACCAGTACCTACAGTTTTATTTATTGACCGTGCAGTTTAAATGGAAAATAGCCTCATCAGAAAAAAGGACTTGGTTAAAAAATAAGGATTAATGTTAAATATATTTAACATTGTGTCACAGAAGTACATTCTGCGATCTGAATCGTCTTCATTCAGTTCCTGTAACAATTGTGCTTTATAGGGATGCCAATTTCGGTTACAATTATTCTTGTAGCCTTATGATCTTATGATTATCTTCAATCATCGACAAAAAAATGTCAGTTTTTGTTTCCTATGGAATACCAGGGCGACCACTTTCCGACCACCAGAAAAATAGAATTCTGAACTGTTCCATTTAGAAGAAGACCGGTTTAGCCTTCTCCATGGTGATCGACAATGTAGGAAAATTGATATTATGGCGCATCAAGAAAAAAAATTGTCTTGATTAAACAAACAAATGTTTATGACTTTTTAACATTTAGACATAATGCTACATTTGATCAAACATACTACAATCATTTTTAGACATATACATACATCATCATCATCATCATTCTTTTTGCCTTATCCATATGCAGGGTCGGCTTCCCTAATTGCATTTCTCCACACAATTCTATCTTGGGTCATATCAATGTTAATCCCCTTTACCAACATGTCCTGCCTTATCGTCTCCCCCCAGGTCTTTTTTGGTCTTTCTCTCCTACTCCTTCCAGGAATCTGAACTTCAGCTATTCTTCGTATTGGGTGATTAACGTCTCGACGTTGAACATGACCAAACCATCTTAACCTATGCTCTCTCATTTTGGCATCAATTGGTGCCACACTCTTCTTTGTCACTCCACTCATCCATCTAAGCATTCTCATTTCCGCCACATGCATTCGTTGTTCCTCTTTCTTTTTCACTGTCCAACATTCAGTTCCGTACATCATAGCCGGTCTTATGGCTGTTTTATAGAATTTTCCCTTCAGCTTCATTGGAATTTTTCTGTCACACAACACACCACTCGCTTCTTTCCACTTCATCCATCCAGCCCTAATTCTACTGCATGCATCTCCATCTATTTCTCTATTACTCTGTAATACCGATCCTAGGTACTTAAAACTATTGCTTTTCACAATCATTTCACCATCCAAAGATACCATTTTATTTGTAGTAACTCCATCTTTAAATGAACATTCCAAATACTCTGTTTTTGGCCTACTAAGTTTTAAACCTTTTTCCTCCAGAGCTTGTCTCCACTGTTCCAGTTTTTGTTTTAAGTCTCTTTCACTATTTCCTATTAACACTACATCATCAGCATACATTAGGCACCATGGAATGCTACCCTGTAGTTTCGCTGTTATCTGGTCCAAAACTAATGAGAATAAATAAGGACTAAGCACCGAGCCTTGTTGCAATCCTACTTTCACCTGAAATTTATCAGTCTCTCCCACACCTGTCCTAACACTAGTCGTTACTCCCTTATACATATCTCTCACAATCTTTACATATTCGCCAGGGACTCCTTTCTTATTGAGTGCCCACCACAGAATCTCTCGAGGAACTCTATCATATGCTTTCTCAAGATCAATGAATACCATTTGAGCGTTGGTCTCTTTATTGCTGTATTTTTCCATCAGTTGCCTTACAATGAAAATTGCATCTGTTGTTGATCTGCCCTGCATAAAGCCAAATTGATTATCGGATATTTCGGTTTCTTCACGTATCCGTCTATCAATTACTCTCTCCCATATTTTCATGGTGTGGCTAAGTAGTTTTATAGCCCTGTAGTTTGTACATTGTTGTATGTCTCCCTTGTTTTTGTAGACAGGTACTAATATACTGCTTTTTCATTCGTCTGGCATTTGTCCAACTTCCATAATTCTATTAAATAGACCTGCTAGCCAACTTATTCCTGTCTCTCCCAATGCTCTCCATACTTCCCCAGGAATATCATCTGGTCCGACTGCTTTTCCGTTCTTTATTTTTTGAAGAGCTTGAGCCACTTCCTCCTTTGTTATTCTGGTAACCATTGCTGTTACTGTCTCCGTTAACTTCACATTCTGTGTGTCAAATTCTTTATTTAATAAACTGTCAAAATACTTTCTCCATCTCTTTTTGACATCCTTTTCATGAATAAGTATTTTATTATTTTCATCTCGGATACGTCTAATCTGATTAAAATCTCTTGCTTTCTTTGCTCTCTGTTTGGCTATTTTATATATCTTTGCTTCGCCTTCCCTGGTATCAAGTTGATCGTATAGGTTTGAATACGCTTCTGCTTTAGCTTTTTCTACTGCTTCTTTCGCTTACTTTTTGGCGACCATATAGTTTTGAAGATCTATGTCCGATCTGGTTTCTTGCCACTTTTTATATAAGTTTTCCTTCTCTTTTATTTTTCCTTGTACTTCATTTGACCACCACCAAGTCTCTTTATTCTCAAACTTTTTTCCTGACGTTTTCCCAAGTATTTCAATAGCCGTCTCTCTAATAATATTGGCCATTTTCTCCAAATTGTGTTAGGGCTTCCTTTCACGTTCCAACATATTTTTTCTACTATTCTTTCCCTGAATAGACCTTCTTTCTCATCTTTTAGCATCCACCACTTGATTTTTTGTGGTCCTCTCCGATATTTTTGTTTCTACATAACCTTCTACATACATCTACATACATAACCTTCTACATTCCTACATAATAATCCAATACTTACTGATCGATCAGAAAGAGGCCTTTTTCCACTAACTTGTCTTTTATTTTCTGCTTGAAGCTTCTCTACAACTCGTTTTAATATAAAAACAGTTCGTTCTAATTCAGAAACTTTTTTGGTTTCAGGACTAGAAGCTTGCGGATCACTTGAAACTTCCACTTGCTGTTTGCTATTTTCACTCTTGAGGACATCTATATAACTGAAAATGAACTCAAAATTACAAACACTAACATTATCCAATAACACAAAGATTGCGCTGGGCAGGTCAGCTTATAAGAATGGATTATCAGAAATACCTAGTGGAACTATGGTGAAACGTGGGCCAGTGGGAAGACCAAGGAAGAAGTGGATAGACGAAGTGAGAGCCGATACTAAAAAGATATTGAGGGTGAACTGGAGGAGAACAGCCAGGGACAGATATACTTGGAGGTGGATGGGAGGGGGAGGGCAGGGCGCGATTTGGGCTGTAGCGCGATAGGAGAGAGATTATCCAATATAATGTAATGCTTTGAAAACAACAGTTTTCAACAACAGTCATTATTATATTTTATCTTTGTCAAAATAGCCAATAAGTTGTTATGTTCAATAACAAGTTATTTTATCAAGAAAAGTTTTTTAATAGCAAGCTGAAAATTTGTTAATAACTTAACGGTGTCTAGTCGGACAAACTTTGATGTATGGGAACACTGGAACAGGGGAAGTTTTAATTGAAGACATTGGGACCTGAAGAAAGGGACATGCCACCAAACAATATTTTGAAGAAAACATATTTTAAACTTATTTTCAAATCTTGAAAACCAATTTTTACATTTTTCTCGGAAGTAAGGCCCATAATAATAAAAAATTATAATCTAAAAAATGAACATAAAATGCAACAATAAAATAATTCAGTTGTCAATATTTTCAATAGCTGAAAAGTCGTCCAAATGTTCAATGTCTTCCAGTGGCCAGTAGTTCAGTATTTTCAGTATTCTCAGTATTTGGTAGAATCTATTGACAAGCACCATTTTCTGCCTACACTGTTTTGTGCAACCGCAAGGTGCATCTAATTTTTGTGGTTCTATTTTCTTCTCTTTTGTATTTATATATTCGTAATCTTGATTTCTTGTAGTCTTGCGCTTAATTTTTATGTCGTTGGGTATCCTTGTGTCTCCATTTAGGAGGTGCCTTCTTTTCTGGAGTTAACAAAAGACCTCCAGAAGTCTGTGGGGTATAAACCCATTCATTTTCCTACAATAAAGTAGGTATTTTACTAAAAAAGGAAAAGCCACAAAAAACCTTTACAACAATCCTAGGTCCGAAAAATATAACATAAGGGGACAAGCCACACATTTAATAAACTTACTGTTCCTGAGTTTATATTTTCCGAATCGCTGCTACTTCCGGGTACTGTATTGGGACCGTGCAAGTTCGGCAAAGCGACACCTATTTCTACGCTCTGCAACTTTATTCGCACTTTTAATTATATTGGACAATTATATTAGTCCTGGTTACTGGATAATTGTCAAGGCCATAAACCAAAAAAATAATAAGAAGAAAAAATAAGATTCAGGTTATGTTATTGAAACGTAAACAATTGTATGTAGTAAATAAGATTAGTTATTAAAATGCAGTACTGCAAGCAAAATACAATTAATTAAATTTACCTTTATATAATAATTGCATATCGTATCAATATTGTGGAGCAACATATAATTTTTCTTATTCAATTACAGTAGATATGAAATGTACGTCAATTTGACAATTTCAATTGACCATATGAATTATTTAAGAAAGTTGCAATATTTCTCCGCTATTCGCGCACGATCGTTTCTCAATTCCCTTCCAAGTACTTGCACACCGCGAATAGTGTTTGTCATCTTCGCTTTCATTTAAAAACGGATGTAACTGTGTTCAGAATCAAACTCAGAAAAGTCTATTTTCCGTTTACATGCACGGGAATGTTCCGCCGCCATGTTGATTACTACTGTGGCTTCTGGCTTGTCTCCTTCTGTTGCAATATAAAGTAATGGTGGCACAACGGGACTTACTACAGCGGCGCCATCTATGAGAAAACAGCTGAAATTTTCTGTTTTGGACATTAATATGATCTTAAAGTGTGCGATTTCTACTTTAACTCATTTTTAACGAAATTGTGGCTTGTCCCCTTCTGGTCCCAGTCCCAAGGTCTTCAATTGTGGAGTGTGATTTTAATTGTGGAACTTGTCATCCTGACTAGTTTATGATTGTGAAAACTATACTAAATTTACAATCAAGATGCAGTAGAAATAAACAAACCAAGACATCTCAAATTCTACTAGGAGAACTCCCGAATCATAATTTACAATGTATATATATTGTAAATCCTAAATCATGATTTCCAAAGTTTATACGTTGTAAATTATGATTCGGGAGTGCTCCTAGTAGCATTTAACATGTCTTGGTTTGTTTATTTCTACTGCATCTTGATTGTAAATTTAGTATAGCAGGTTATTTTTAAGTTTGGAAAGAAATCCTTTGTAAAAGGTATAAAATTTTTTTTTTATTAAAAATCCCTTAAAAGGGCTACATCACAACAAAACGTTTTCGATTTTTATAAAAAATCATCATCAGTGTTCGATAAACTGGATGCTAGCTGAGCCACAATAGAAAAATATTTGGGTAAAAACCCTTTACATAAAATATAGATGCCTTAAAAGTGCATACTTCAGTAAAAAGGCCTGTGATGGTCACATGGCAAACATGATAATGCCCTAAGGTAAGGTATACAGGTTTCCCAACACGTGGGATCCAAATTGAGTTGATCACATTTCAATGACTTAATGGCAACTCTTTGAAAATTAAGTCATTGAAATGTGATCAACTCAATTTGGATCCCACGTGTTGGGAAACCTGTATACCTTACCTTAGGGCATTATCCTGTTTGCCATGTGACCATCACAGGCCTTTTTACTGAAGTATGCACTTTTAAGGCATCTATATTTTATGTAAAGGGTTTTTACCCAAATATTTTTCTTTTGTGGCTCAGCTAGCATCCAGTTTATCGAACACTGATGATGATTTTTTATAAAAATCGAAAACGTTTTGTTGTGATGTAGCCCTTTTAAGGGATTTTTAATAAAAAAAAAATTGTATACCTTTTACAAAGGATTTCTTTCCAATTTTGTGATTGATGGTATACAGCCAACTACAGGAAAACCTTTTTCTTTTCCTTGTGGATTTTTAAGTTTATTCAATAGCAAACTTTATATATATGAAAAAATGTTTGTCCGAAAAATATGTTGGGCATTTTAATAAGTTCGACACGAAGAACATGTTGGTGATATGTTGGTGATAAATAGCAGTCTGATTTTTGCATGAGAGTTTAATGAAATTGTAACAAATCAATGGGAAGTTCTGTCCGACAAAATACATGGAACGTTTGCATAGTCTGACGTTCGAAAGCTGTAACCTGTTCCACAATTAAAACTTCCCCTGTTCCAGTCTTCCCGTACATCAAAGTTTGTCCGACTAGACACCGTTAAGCTATTAACAAATTTTCAGCTTGCTATTAATAAACTTTTTTTTGGTACGCGGGATCCAGGCCTAATAAGCCGAATATAATGACGAATCTTAGAACAGGCCAGAATCCACAGAGGATTGTAGAGTCAAAGATGATAATGATGATGATGAACAATTTTTAAACAACATAAAGACAATGAACGAAAATCGTCTAAACAAATATCAATTTATAAACTGGAAAATATAGAACAAAGATTTATTCTGGAACTGGCAACAACCGTCTAAACCTAGAAACAAATAAGATGTAAAATTAAACATATTGTTACTATGAAGAAAAATAAAAATAAATTTAAAATTATTCATCTACACCCTATTAGATCAAACGCATAACTTGTCTTAAAATTGCATTTCCGATATTTTTCTTACTTTTCCAGATGTTGAATTTGTTGATGCAAATGAGGCACTTCCTTATTAGATTTCTCCAGATCCAATTTCAGATCCAAGTTCTCAGCTTCTAGTCGCAAGTTGCTTTTCTGCAAATTCGAATTCGCTGTCTGCAGACGGTCTAATTCGGCTCGCACTTCCACAGTTCCCTGCAAATCAAAAAGTGGGAGATAAACTACACATAATCAATGTTGTATTATATTCAGTCGAAATAAAAACCAATTACTTGAAAAATTTGATATTTAATATACAGGGTGAGTTTTTAGTGCGACAATGGCCAATAATTCCATTATGGTATAGTGTAAGTAAGAAATATAATAGAAACCCTTTAGGAGCCGAAGGTGTATACTGATTGGTTTAAATTCGTTGTACGAAGTCCGAACTTTTTAGTTGGGGAGCTCTTCTTTACTAGAGTGTAATTAAGTGTATCAGTATTTCAATTGTTGTGTCAATTAATATTCCAACCAATTACAAAATAAAAAGACTCTCGTGTTAAAAACATATTTTTATGTTTTGTATTTCTAAAATAAACAAAAAATATAGCAGGGACATGCTTCTTGCTGAATTTTATAAATTTTGAACTGTATACTTAAGGTAATTTTAGATTTAACTATGTTTTTCTAAAGTTCTTTTAGTATCAATAATTATTCTAACATTACCAATTCAAAATACCTTCAATTTTTGTTATCATCATCGAAGAAGCGTCTAAAAAACACTCTGGTTATACAGGGTGAGTCATGAGGAACTGTACATACTCCTACCTCGTATAGAGGCTCCTATGGGGAATAACAAATGACCATTAAAAAGTGTCTGCTCCGATTGTTTAATAATATACAGGGCGAGTTTCGCATTTTGACAGAAATTTGTATTCGTCATAATTTTTGAACGGTCAGATCGATGTGTCTCTTATTTTGGCCAATCGTTACACTATTACCACCTAATCAACTAATTTATTCAAACTAGAAAAAAATCAGGTCCGGCTTTAAAAAATTAGTTCGTTTGGGTCTTAGAAAAAATTTCACCCTGTATAAGCTTTTTGAAAAGTCTAATATGAATTTTACAAATTAGACAAATAGGCAATTAAAATGGCATATTTATTTTTTTCCGCACACGATTACTTAATTTTTTATAAAAAAATCAAATTTCACTATGAATTAAAAGTTTGGTAAAGTGAACCATAGATTTTAAAAAAATAACTTTTATTACAAAAATTAACAAATAAGTAATTTATGTTACCATCCAATCAACTGATTTATTCAAACTAAAGAAAAATCAGGTCCGGATTTAAAAAATTAGTTCGTTTTGGTCTTAGAAAAAATTTCACCCTGTATACGCTTTTTGAAAACTCTAATATGAATTTTACAAATAAGACAAATAGTCAATTAAAATGGCATATTTATTTTTTCTCCACACGATTAGTTAATTTTTTATTAAAAAATCAAATTTGTCAAAATCGGAATTTTAACCTAAAAATGAAAAAAAAAATGAACTCACGGTTTAACTCGCAACAACTCTGTTCCATTTTAATATTTTTTTTCCTGAAATTTTTACAGGACATACCTCTTACCATTGTGAAGACTATGAAAATTGTTGTAGACTTTCAGTCTTCTTCTTGTAAAAGTTGCAAACTTGTAAATCGCAAAAATTAGGTGGAAAAATTTAAAATTTATCAATTTGATCACGTCTATGTTAAACTATAGAGTCCAAAATAAGTGTTATGGGAAGTTTTAGATCTAGACGTGTTATAGAAAAAAAAATGGTAAAACTTTTAATTTTAAGAAAAACGTTGTTTTTGTAAATTAATTTTTGTAAAAAAAGTTAATTTTTTTAAATCTATGCAAAAACTTTGCCAAACTTTTTATGTATAGTCAAATTTGATTTTTTTAATAAAAAATTAAGTAATCGTGTGGGGAAAAAATAAATATGCCATTTCAATTGCCTATTTGTCTTATTTGTAAAATTCATATTAAAGTTTTGAAAAAACGTATACAAGGTGAAATTTTTTCTAAGACCCAAACAAACTAATTATTTAAATCCGGGCCTGATTTTTTTCTAGTTTGAATAAATCAGTTGATTGGGTGATAACATAAATTAAATATTTGTTAAAAAAAAATCATTTTTGTAATTAAAGTTACTTTTTTTAAATCTATGGTTCTCTTTACAAAACTTTTAATTATTCATAGTCAAATTTGATTTTTTTATAAAAAATTAAGTAATCGTGTGGGGAAAAAAATAAATATGCCATTTTAATTACCTATTTGTCTAATTTGTATAAATCATATTAGAGTTTTCAAAAAGCGTATACAGGGTGAAATTTTTTCTAAGACCAAAACGAACTTATTTTTTAAATCCGGGCCTGATTTTTTTCTTGTTTGAATAAATCAGTTGATTGGTGGTAAAAAAATTAAATATTTGTTCAAAAAAAAATTAATTTTGGTAATAAAAGTTAATTTTGTTAAATATATGGTTCACTTTACCAAACTTTTAATTGTGTGTGTGTGTGTGTAAAATGGCTTGGATGTGAGTCCGTTAGCCACAGATTTTTATTTTATTTTTACCTCAATTTATTAGTTTTGTTATATTTATACGTATTTCACTTAAATTATTATATTTGTTTCTTTCAAGTCGTTTATGAGTAATTTAAATATTTCCATTTTATGACAACTTAGTAGATATTCTATACTAATTGGAAAATGAACTTGTGTTTGTCGTAAATTGTAATATAATTGATTTATATATCTCTCGTTAATTTTGCATTCCAAGAAAATATGGTTTAAATCTCTAATCGAAACATTATCACAAAAACATACTGATGAATTAATTATTCCTAATTTGTGCAGATGTGCCTCATATTTGCCGTGTCGAGTTTTTAATCTAACGATAGTAGAAATATCTTGCTTTGGCAGGTTATATTTAAATATGTATTCAGGTGGCGGAGGAAGTTCTTGATGTAAAGAAAAATATAAATTTTTTGACATGCTTGTAATATTTTTCCATTCTTTTTTCCATATTTTATTTATTCTAACTTTGACGTCATTTATTGCATCTGTCGATAAGATGTAAACTTTTAATTCATAATCAAATTTGATTTTTTTATAAAAAATTAAGCAATCGTGTGCGGAAAAAAATAAATATGTTATTTTAATTGTCTATTTCTCTAATTTGTAAAATTCATATTAGAGTTTTCGAAAAGCTTATACAGGGTGAAATTTTTTCTAAGACCCAAACGAACTAATTTTTTTAAAGCCGGACCTGATTTTTTTCTAGTTTGAATAAATCAGTTGATTAGGTGGCAATAGTGTAACGATTGACCAAAATAAGAGACACACCGATCTGACCGTTCAAAAATTATGACGAATAGAAATTTCTGTCAAAATGCGAAACTCGCCCTGTATATTATTAAACAATGGGAGCAGACACTTTTTAATGGTCATTTGTTATTCCCCATAGGGGCCTCTATACGAGGTAGGAGTATGTACAGTTCCTCATGACTAACCCTGTATAAAAAACATAAAAAACTGGACTATTAGTCCAGGACGCATCTGTTTTGAGATGGACGTTGAGAGGTGACTCAAATTTTTTTACAGAAAATTCTTGAAAATAACTCAAATAATAATATTTGAGTTATCCTCCCGCTCAAAAATGTCCGGAACATTGTTTAAATAATCAAAATGTCAAAAAATGAAGGAAAAATTCAATTATTTTCTTCGTTTTTGATTATAACTTTCAAAGTATTCACTTCCGAGCAAAGTATTGATATAAAAGTTGCGTAATTAAATTTCCTACAATATAGGATTGGTTACAAATTTTAAAAATTGTCACCCTTGTTGCAAAGTAGCAATAATTGCGAAAAAACCATAAAAAAACAAGTATTTGCATTTTACGTTTTTCAACCATGTAAATCGATGTAAAAAGTAATTTTAAGAAAAAAATGTTTTTTACATTTTCTTCGTAAAACTAATATTTTTCGAGTTATTCGTGGTTGAAAGTAACAGTTTTTCGACGGAAAAATCGACTTTTTTAGAGGGTTTTTGGAGAATAACTCGAAAAATATGCATTTAATCAAAAAAAAACTGTAGATATCAAAATTGTATCTTTAAGGCCCAGTTTTTCAGTAACTGGTTAAAATTTTGGTTAGCTAACCTAGTTTAAATTTTAACCAATATCATGATACTATAAATAATTATTTATGTTGTTTATAGTATTATGGTTAAACCATCTATTCTAATGGGTATCGGTTAAAATCTTGGTCAACTTAAACGGGTTTAAACGCTAACCTATTACTGAAAAACTGATTAACCATAAATATTTCGGTGACCAAAAAATAAATAGGTTAACCCAGTACTGAAAAACCGACCCTTAGTAACACAAATGGAACTGTTTTTCTATAATATTTTTACGACCAATACACACCGAGATACGGCATGTTAAAGGTTAGCTTTTTTCGTCAAATGCATAATTTGAAAAAATCAAAGCCAAATAACGGAAAAACTTTGCATTATTTCAGAAAAACTTACATGATGTTTTTTCAAGCATACAATAAGGTCTTTCGAAAAAAATAATAAAAAGTTTCTAGCATAAAAATTGAGCAACTTATGATCAAAAAAAAATCGGTACCTATTTTTCTCTACGAAAAAAAAAACAGGTGAAAACAACCCCCTAACTACCCTTGTAACTAAAAATTGGTCTTCTCCTTTCTGTAATTCCATTTATATTTATATTATCAATACACCCAAGAAGTTTGACCTATTTAAAAAGCCTAATTTTAGAAAAATTGGAGTTTAAAGAAAAATTGATTTTTTGCAATTTTGCATTTTTTATCATTTTCTTCAAAATATCTCCGAAAATACTGAAGATACGAAAAAAATAATAGACTACTAAATTGTAGCTTTTTTAATAGCTAAAATTTCCTTATGCATAGATTTTTACTACAGTGAACAGTTAGCAAGCTGTTTAAAACATCTATTTACGAGCAAACACCCCCTTATTCGAGCCCTTTAAACCCACCTTAATTAAAAATTAATGGATATTACGGAATTTAATTTACACAGTCTTATTACTCTTCTAAAATCCTACAAAACTATTATTGAAAAATCTTTTTATCGCCAAAAATAAAGGAGCTATGTTTATAAAACTAATTTTTTTTTTTCGAAAAATTCGAATAGTCCCCTTATAGAGCATTTTCAATGTACCGGGTGTCCCAATAAGAATGGCTCTCGGCTATATCTCAGGAACCGTTTATAGTAGAGCTTTGAAATAAAAAATTTTATAACAAAAGTTGCCTCAGGAAAAGCCTGGAAATTATTTTCATAATTGTGGGACCACCGCTAGAGGGCGTAATTGAATATCAAAAATTAAAAAATCTAAATTTTACAAAATTTTCCTAATGAAGGGGCACTGGAAATCCGATCGTCGTATTCTTCATAAAATTCTACGCATACTTGATTTGACAAGTTTAGGTCTACCTTTGGAAATAAGAGGTGGGGGTGAGTGGGAACCTTGTTATGAAAAACTGGCTGTGAGTCCGGTTCTGCTTAATCAAATTTTGCAAACTTGGTCTTGTTGAAGATAGATCTTTTTCATCAATGTAAAAGTTATGATTTCGAACCAACTTACTGAGTAATATGCCAGCTAGAAGGCGTTATTTAATTTTTTTCAGAAATCTAGTGTTCCTTGGAAAATATTAAATACAAACATGCATTTTTAATACCATATTACAAAATTAGACAAAATTAGCAACAGAATAGCGAAAACCGCATGTTAATACCTTTTTTCTATCTCGAAATATCTTACAAAACGTGTAAATTTAAAAACATAACTGTTACTGTCACCGGTAAACGAAATAATTTATTAAAAGTACCTAGTGTGCTATGGAAACAACAAAGAAACATTTTCCAGCTCTCAACGTATATTAGGTCTTTTCAACGCTTCTCATTTGTTTCGAGCCTCGTTCATATCTCGTATATTAATATTATACACGGATTATACGGCATATGACAGAGGCTCGAAACAAATGAGAAGCGTTGAAAAGCCCTATTACAAAGAAATAAAAAAAACTATTTAGTGATGACATAAACGTTCAAATTTTTGCCCATCATTTTCGTTGCAAACATTTACTCTTTCAAGAGTAGATTGAACAGCAGTCTCAATTTCTGCTCTCGATATGCTTTGAATGGCGTTTAGTATTCTCTGGATAATGTATTCTAGAGTAGTGTATGATGGGCAACAATTTGAATATTTAGGTCGTCACTAAGTAGTTCTTTTTGTTCTGTGTTATATTTAATTTTAATAGTATTGCTTCTCTTTATATTGTTGTTTTAATTAATTATATTTTTATACGTTGACATCTGGAAAATTTTATTTTGTTTTTTTCCACAGCGCACTACTTTTCATTAACTTAGTTTACCGGTGATAGTAACAGTTATGTATAAAATTTACACGTTTTTCGAGATATCTTGATATAGAAAAAAGGTATCGACATGCGGTTTTCGCTATTCTATTGCTAATTTAATCTAATTTTATAAAGTATGATTAAAAATGCATACTTGTATTTAATATTTTCCAAAGAAAACTAGATTTCTGAAAAAAATTAAATAACGCCTCCCAGCTGGCTTATTACTTATTAGGATGGTTCAAAATTATCACGCTAACATTGAAGAAAAAGATCTGTCTTCAACAAGACCCAGTTTTCAAAATTTGATTTAGCAGAACCGGACTTACAGCCATTTTTTCATAACAAGGTTCCCACTCACCCCCACCTTTTATTTTCAAAGGTAGAGTTAAACTTGTTAAATCAAATATGCGCAGAATTTGATGAAGAATACAATAATCGGATTTCCAGTGCCCCTTTATTAGGAAAATTTTGTAAAATTTAGATTTTTTTATTTTTGATATTCAATTACGCCCTCTAGCGGTGGACCCACAATTATGAAAATAATTTCCAGGCTTTTCCTGAGGCAACTTTTGTTATAAAATTTTTTATTTCAAAGCTCTACTATAAACGGTTCCTGAGATATGGCCGAGAGCCATTCTCATTGGGACACCCGGTACCTATATAATACCACAGAGCCGGTTCTTATACTGGATGACTAAAAAACTATTTGTATGTGTATTTTAATATATTTGTAAATTCGTATTTTTGTGTAAATAAATGTTTTTGTAATTCTTTAATTCTACTTTTTTTTCTGTATAGATCTATTAAATTGTCTACTTATAAAAATTGCAATGTTATTAAGGGTGGTTTTTAAGGGTTGAGATGTTATGATATTATATCCTAAAACATAAAACAATCATTATTTAATCAGTCAAAACCAAATTTTACCTATATGTATTAAAGTTTACAATGTCTTTATATAATTTTTGATAAGGGTAGTTTACACCCCTAAAAATAATCAACGCCCTTGAGCATGATATAGAATATGAAGTACAGGGTAAGATGATCCTAACCCCAAATTTTTATGTAAATTGATGCAAGCCGAAATTATTCTTTTAGGATAAGTAAACTTTTCATATATAGCTCCAACAAGGGTGGTTTTAAGGTTGAAATATTGTGATATTATATCTTCAAGCACAAAATAATCATTATGTAACTAATAAGAAGCAAATGTTGATAATATTAAAGTTTAAAATGTTATTTTATAATTGTTTACAATTAGGGGTGGTTTTAACCCTTAAAAAACCAAAAGCGTACAACGGCTCAATATAGAAAATGAACTAGAGGGTGAAATGAGCCTAATCCCAAATTTTTGTACAAATCGATGCTGGACGAAAAAATTGCGAGGTTTTGCCATTTTTTCAGATTCATTTCCTCGACTATATCGTTATAATTCAAACATTATTGTTACGTCATTCTCATGGCGGCATATTTAACATAATTTGAAGGATTATCATAAATGTTTCTTATTAAAGTATTACAAATACATTTGTCGCTATATATATAAAATAAATTGTTGTTATAAATATTCATGGTATTTTTATTTTAAGATGTAATGATTAGTATTTCAACACTTCAAACTTTCGCAGAGATATAAATTTGACAATAATTTTAAATTGAATGTGTATGAGAAAATATTTGTTAGAAAAAGTAAAAATGTCATTAAATATACAAATTTGAATGTACTGAATGTAATAAAGAAAGTGTGAAAATATTTTATAGTTTATAATAGCTTGGAGGTATTTTCTGGTAATGCAATAATTCTTTTCAGGCTTTGCTACTGTTTTACTAAATTATGCTACAGCTTCCTCTATGTCTTCCTGTACTCAGAAATTTGCCATCTTCTCGTAGATACATTAGGATAGGGGCTGTTGTAAAACGTTTTTTAATTGGTGTCCAGTTTAATTCAATGTTGTTCTCGGTTAGTTAATAAATAATTCGGGCTTAGCAATGCGGCCAAAATATTCAATTTTTCGGTAAAATGAACATAGTTCAAGAGTCCAAGAAAACTTCTAATTTCCTTTTTATTTCCTGGTTCAGGTCAATCTGTAATAATTGAAGTCTTCTCTGTATCAGTTTTAATTCCTTCTGTTAAAACGATATGTCCTAGATAGTACGTTTCTCTTGTAAATAGTGAAAATTTCCTATAATTTAGATCTAAATTGGCATTTTTTTATCTGTCACATACCTCGCTTAAATTATTCAGATGCTCATCAAAGGTTTTGGAGATAATCATTATATCAACAAGATATACTAGACATGTTTTCCAGGTAAGTCTTCTTAAAACCATCTTCATCCGACATTCAAACGTAGCTGGAGCATTACAAAGACCAAATGGTAGAACCTGAACCTTATAGAGACCACGGCCAGTTGAAAAAGCTGTTTTGTCTGGATCATTAGGATGTATTGTCCAAGTAAAAAATATTGTGGTATAGCTTTAAGCCGGTAAAAAATGTTATTCTTCAAATATAGATATTAGGTCAACCGTTTAAGAAGCGGCCCTTTGAACGCATCTGTGTTTTTACGGCCAGACCTCCCGCATATCTATTCACAAGTTTCGTGCAAAACCTTACTTTTAGTTCGGTAGCAGTGTAGTACTGGAGTGTGCGTGTGTTAAGTGATACGAGTGTTTTGTTTGCTGTAATTATTTTGAATATTGGTTTAGTATTTCGTTTGGAGAGTGTCAAGTGTTGATTATTGTAATTTAATTAATGTGAATAGTGATGTGGCGCCCATGGGATAATGTAAATATCGTGTACGATAACGCTGATATTGTAGAAATTGCCAGTGCTAGTGTGAATGTAATTACTAAAAAAAAGAGCTCGTAAAGAAGATTCGAATGCATTTAAATGCAGAAACACAGCAAGTATGTTTGAATGTATACAAAAATTTACGTACGAAATTCGGCTTCGATGAAACACTATTGGCAGAAGCCACCTCTGATTTAACAGAAATTCCACTTTCTACTGTATATAAAATAGTTAAAAATGAACCCTATCATCGCAAGAAACGATGTGACTACAAATTTTCAAGACCTTTACATCTTTCACTTGTAAAACTATTGAAAACCACAATATACGACTGCTACAAAAGCAATGAAATACCTACAATAGAAATAATAAGAAAGAAATTGGAAACAACCGGTCGAATATGAACTGCTGTGAGAAAACTCTTCAAAATTGGATAAAAAAAATGGGCTTTAAGTTCAAAAAAATAAATAAACGTCAAGCAATTATGGAAAGCCAAAGAATAGTCAACAATAAATAAACGTCAAGCAATTATGGAAAGCCAAAGAATAGTCAACAGACGTAATATGTACCTAGAAGAAATTACTAAATATAGACAAGAAAATAGGAGAATTTATTATTTAGATGAAACTTGGTATGATACCCACGATACAGTAAAGAAAGGATGGACAGATGGTTCAAGCATGTGCATACCAGAAATGCAAATAAAGGCTCGCGGCTAATTATTGTACATTGCGGAGGAAGTGAGGGATGGGTTTCGAATACTTTAAAATTATGTGGGAAGAAAATGGAAGATTGTAACGTTGACTACCACAAGAATATGGAAGCTTACATTTTTGAAGATTGGTTTGAAAACTCGCTGATCCCAAACTTGGAGAAAAACAGCGTAATAGTGCTTGACAACGCTTCCTATCGTTCCCGACAGCTCACTAAAATACCAAATACATCTTCAAAGAAAGCTGACCTGCAAAATTTTTTAATGGAAAATGATTTGTATTTCGAAGATTTTTACACAAAAAAACAACTTATTGAAGTTCTACATACGAAGCAATTTAGAAAATTATACGCTCTAGAGAGTATTGCCGAAAAGCATGGACACACTATATTGAGACTTCCCCCCGACTTTTGTGTTTTCAATCCTATTGAGTTAATTTGGGGACAATTAAAACCAAGTATAAGGCGTTCAAATACATTTCCTAAATTTGACAAAAAGGTAATTGAGATAATTAAAAAAGAAGTAGCCAATATTACCAAAGTAGACTGGCAGAAAAGAATCGCCAAAATGATCAAAGTGGAAGAATATTATAAGAAGATTGGGCACTTCCACATTAATGGTGGAAATAAATTTATTATTGAATTGGGCGATGATAGTGACGAAGAAAATACGGAAGAAGGAGAAAATGAGTTAAGAGTATCAGTATTTTAATTGTTGTGTTGTGCAATTCATTTTCCAAGCATAAGTGTACTAATGAAAAGACTCGGTTAAAAAAATATTTTTAGATTTTGTATTTTTAATAAATAAAAAAAGAGCGGTGACATGCTTGCATTTTGTGCTGAATTTTAAAAGTTTTGAACTGTATACCTAAAGTAATTTTAGATCTAACTGTGTTTTTATAAAGTTCTTTTAGTATCAGTAATTCTAACAATAACAAGATTAATTATAAAAGCTATTCTACATCAGTTATTAATGCAAGCATGCGGTAAGAGGGCGGTCCCTGTGAGGTTAAATGTTATTAAAAAATTGATAAAATTAATCTTAACACATACAATATTATGTCTTGCTTTAACGGTATTTACCTAAGTATAAATAAATATTTTTAACTACATATTTAATTACCAGAAAACACCAGCTGCCGGCCTAATATTAAAGAAGAACAACCCAAAGCTACAAATCTTACCTATTACACTATACAGGGTTTCATTAATAATTGTCCATATAGTAACTGAAGAAAGCTTAGCACAAGATACGAAGATTTAACCTAAAACACTTAAATAAAATGTGGTTCCTTACTGAGTTACAGGGTGTTTTATCTAGAAATTTAAGAACTATTTTTGCTCAGCATTTTAAAACTATTTGACGTATCCTTTTTATACTTGACAGAAAGTGCGACTACTGTACACCCTACTAAATTATTATAAACAAAAGTTTCTATCTACTACCAGAGGCGTACGACAGGGGATAGTGAATGGTTGACCCTTCTCAAATTCTACGCCACTGGAGGAATTACTATTTTAGTGCCATTTTTATATTCTCCAATACTTTCTACGTAAATAATATACTCTTCATTGTTAACGATAAAGTCATTACTTTTCGAGATATATGAAGTTAAATATGAAACGGCACAGTTATTTTGATTAATTTATGATATGATTTATATGATTAAAATTTAAAAATTATTTGTAGCCATTACTTTAAAACTATTTGGCGTATCCTGATCATACTTGGCAAAAAGTGTAGGTACTGTACACCCTACTAAATTAAGGTAAATATACGTTTCTTGCTACTACCAGAGGCGTACGACAGGGGATAGTGGCTGGTTGACCCTTCCCAAATTCTACACCACTGACGAAATTGCTATTTTAGTGTAATTTTTTGATTTTCCAATACTTTTTATGTAAATAATATTCTCTTCATTCGTAACGATAACATGATTAGTTTTCGAGATATTTGAAATTAAAAATGAAGCGACACAATACATTAATCAAAATAAACGTATTGATTCATTTTTAACTTCAAATATCTCGAAAACTAATGGCTTTATCGTTACGAATGAAGAGTATATTATTTTCATAGAAAATATTGGAGAATCCAAAAATTGAACTAAAATAGCAATTCCGCCAGTGGTGTAGAATTTGGAAAGGGTCAACCATTCACTTCCCCCGTCGTACGCCTCTGGTAATATCCAAAAACGTTTGATTAACAAAATTTAGTAGTTTTTACAGTACCTATACATCCTACTAGGTATGAGAAGGATACGTCGAATAGTTTTAAAATACTGAGCAAAAATAGTTTTTAAATTTTTAGATAAAACACCCTGTAACTCAGTAAGGGACCACATTTTATTTAAGTGTTTTAGGTTAAATCTTCATATTTTGTGCTAAGGTTTCTCCAGTTGCTATATGGACAATTATTAATGAAACACCCTGTATAGATTGCTTGTACAATACTTCTACTTTTGCCAGAAGCTGATTTAGCACCTGATAAAATGTTTAGTGTATCATCTTTTCTGTCAATGGATAACTGCATTTTTGTGTAACCTGGTTTAATATTTAGTTTACACAAAAACGAGTAGATCCGTCTTTTTACGATCAGTAGTTACTAAGCCTACTGCAGTGGGACTCTATAACTTTTATAGCGAAAGCGTAAGCAAGTCGTAGCGAAGCGTAGCAAAGCAACGGTTCAGTTCGAATCGTACTCTGTATTGTGTGACTTCGCTTCGCTATACTATCGCAATACTCTACGAACTGGACCGAATTGAAACGAAAGATTGGGTAAAAATTAACGGCAACACAGCACGTCGTTTCAAGATTTTAGAGTTCTGTAATAATTGTCTTGTTCTATGCCATAGATAAACTCCGGCCTGTGGAAATGTGATGTGATTCTACACATTTGACAGATTTAACTAACCTATAATTCCAAAAAAGCATAAGGTAAACAAAAACAAGTGTTTATTGATGAAATTAAATAAAATGTTGCCTATAAATTTAATAATTTTCGCCGAACAAGAACGTAGGGATCAGTTACGGCTGATTCGTGAAGAAGGTAGATTTTTAAGGGATAGAAGTGATTATTTTGGTTTGCCGGATTTACGATTCATAGAGTTGTTTAGATTAAATAAAGGTTTATTCCATTACCTTTTTAATGAATTGCAACCGTTGATTAATAACATTATATATATTTCCATGTTAAAAAAATGTATTTGTGAAAACTGAAAACTCGAGTACACTATGTATTTATAAACAACAACGGCCAAAAAAACGAAACGCAGTAAAAAACAACCTCAAAACCAAGTAAAATTGTCAAATTCTTCTTCTAAACGTCACTCTAAGCGCTAAACGTGGTGAAACGAAACCACAAATAATCACGTTTCGCTGTACTTCCGAACTCCATTCGGTGTTGCCGACGTCATCCGACAGCAGTTTACAGAGTATAACTTGATTACAGCGTTCGGAAATCACGCTTACGCTTTCGCTATAAAAGTTACAGAGTCCCGCTACTGGTGAATATCAGGGGCCCGAAGCTTCTTCGATGAAATCACGAACATTCCAGATTTTCTTAATAATTCTTTTTTTTTTTTTTCGTCAAGTGCCTCTGTATTATAATTCTAGAATATTCGAGACGTGCGTCGTCGAAAAATCTTGAAATGTCTATTAGTGAAGTCTGGAACAACAGAACTTGTTTATAAATACAGGAAATTGACATTTCAAATAACAGTACTAATTGAGTCAAGCCAATAAAAAGATAAAGAAGAATAAGTAATTGAGTTTTTGAAGTTAATAGTGAGTTAAAGTTAAAATATGATTGGTGTTTCAATAAAAGTAATTTAAACCGCTGGTGACACCGCTGTCACCAATGCTAAACGTCTATTAAAAATCATTTTATTTAAACAGCAAAAAAATTACAATATTTAATACAACTTTAACTCAATGGCAACTATCAACCTCAAAGACTCAAATATTACCTACTGTTAATTGAAATGTCAACTTCCTGTATTCATATACATTTTCTGACATTCCAGATGTTACTAGATACTTCGGGATTTTGCGATGACACCTCGAATAATGTAGATTTATTTGATACCCCCTATTTTTCGTTTAGGAATTTTTTCTGTAGGGAATAAATAATAAATTTCAAGAAATTTTTGTTTTGCAATAATATTTAGACAATTATTTTGTTAAAATGTTAGTACTTAGGTGATTAATACTTTACATTTGTAGTTGATTTGTTTGATGTTGAGTTATACTGTTTTAATATTGTTTCGATTATTTTCTATCTTCAAAAAAACGATATAACTTCGCAACTCGCGTGACTGTTTCCGATAAATAATGTTCCTAATTTCATAATATCCACGATTAGCAACAACCTGTGTACATCATTAAGTTTGTACTTGGAAAATGCGTAAACAAAAAAATGTCTTCGTTTTCTTGCAAGAACAGACAGCGCCCTGTGTGTAAACTAGGTCGTGCTGCTGTCGTCTGTGAGAAGTCGCGGTACCACGGTACCACTTTATTATAGACTGGTTGGAATATTAGCAGATATTGGGTGTCCGCAATATCTCGAACGATATATTAATTGCGTGAGTTTTAAATTTTTTTAATTAGTTGATTGTTTGGTTTGTGTAATGTGAAATAGTAAATACATAAAGGTAAGTGATATTTTTAGTGATTTTTTTATTAAAAATAATTGCTCGGAAATTATTGTTTTATGAATGAGTTTTATGAATTATTAGATATTTTAATGAATGTATCCCGAATCAAAAAGAAGGCCCTATTTTGTGATTGCAATTTACAATATAATAAAATTATATGTATCATTAGAAACTTTAACTTGTTTTGCTACAATTTTAGAAATCAGTTTTTATAATTTGCAAAAGTTATACCCTAGTCCTAGTCTATCTGTGAAAATATATTTGATTTCACGTAAAAAATTTATACAGGTTTATAAGGGTTCTAAAAGGCATACGGGGGACAATGAATAACAAATCCTTGAAGACTTTCAGCTGATTTTGCTTTGTTTTTTAACACTCATTAAAAGTAAAAAATACTTATTTTTTAAATCAGAGGCAAAAATAGCAGATTTTAGAGCAATATACAGGGTGTTTCATTAATAATTGTCCATATAGTAACTGGAGAAACCTTAGCACAAAATACGAAGATTTAACCTAAAACACTTAAATAAAATGTGGTTCCTTACTGAGTTACAGGGTGTTTTATCTAAAAGTTTAAAAACTATTTTTACTTAGCATTTTAAAACTGTTCAACGTATCCTTTTCATACTTGTCAGAATGTGCGACTACTATACACCCTACTAAATTATGATAAACAAACGTTTCTAGCTACTACCAGAGGCGTGCGACAGGGGATTGTGAATGGTTGACCGTTCTCAAATTCTACGCCACTGGAGAAATTACTATTTTAGTGCCATTTTTAGATTCTGCAATACTTTCTACGTAAATAATATACTCTTCATTGGTAACGATAAAGTCGTTAGTTTTCGAGATATTTGAAGTTAAATATGAAACGGCACAGTTATTTTGATTAATTTATGATATGATTCATATGATTAAAATTTAAAAATTATTTGTACTCAGTACTTTAAAACTATTTGGCGTATCGTTATCATACTAGGCAGAAAATGTAGGTACAGTACACCCTACTAAATTAAGATAAATAAACGTTTCTAGCTACTACCAGAGGCGTACGACAGGGGATAGTGGCTGGTTGACCCTTCCCGAATTCTACCCCACTGACGAAATTGCTATTTTAGTGTAATTTTTTGATTTTCCACTACTTTTTATATAAATAATATACTCTTCATTCGTAACGCTAAAATGATTAGTTTTCGAGATATTTGTAACTAAAAATGAAACGACACACTACATTAATCAAAATAACCGTGTCGTTTCATTTTTAACTTCAAAGATCTCGAAATCTAATGACTTTATCGTTACGAATGAAGAGTATATTATTTGCATAGAAAGTATTGGAGAATCTAAAAATTATGCTAAAATAGCAGTTTAATCAGTGGCGTAGAATTTGGAAAGGGTCAACCATTCACTTTCCCCAGTCGTACGCCTCTGGTAATAGCCAGAAACGTTTGTTTAACATAATTTAATAGCTTGTACAGTACCAATACTAGCTGCCAAGTATGAAAAGGATACATCGAATAGTTTTAAAATTCTGAGCAAAAATATTTTTTAAATTCTTAGATAAAACACCCTGGAGCTCAGTAAGGAACCACATTTTATTTAAGTGTTTTAGGTTAAATCTTCGTATTTTGTGCTAAGGTTTCTCCAGTTACTATATGGACAATTATTAATGAAACACCCTGTATGGAAGTTACGTCCCGATGCGTAGCGGACGGATGTAATCATGAGAGCGCTAAAAATCTGCATTTTGTCCCATGAATAATACAATATTTTTTCTATAACTCGCCAGAAACACCAGAAGTTATAACAAATAGAAATTCGTAAGAAAATCGTAAAAATGGCAAAAATCGTCAAAAAACTTTTATTTGTCTATTTAGAGTTTTATGGAAAGGGATTTCATTTGCGGTAAAATGCACAAATTGCATACGAACGCTGCATTCTATACTTTTAAAACGCATTTTGATTTTCGTTAATATGTCAAACGCGCAACGGACATTTTTGCCTGTCGCTTCAAGCGTTTTTTCTGAGACAACATTTCCTTCTACGTAAAAAGTGCTAGTAAACATTTTTGTTCAACATTATCTCAGCTACATTGTTTGAAATATGTTTGAAATATGTTTTGAGGGCTGGTTTGAGGGAAGCCCAGGGGTAGGGGTGGCAAACTTTTTTGCATCTTTTTTGGGGTCACAACATTGACATTCTCCTCAAAATTCAGCTTTTTCGTATGACTTTTAAGCTTGTCACGCATGGGACCTAAACTACAGGGTGTTTCATTGGGAAAGTAACATACGTTAACTGCAGAAAGAGGATACTTGGGCGGTCTCAAAAATACCATACTTAATGGGTCTTACTCCATTAATAACAGAGATACTGGGTGTTTTATCTATTTTGCCATTTTCTTATTTGGTTCATAACTTTTTAATCACCCCGTATATTTATTTTATATTTGGCACGCAAATATACTTTAAGGTGTACAATAAATTAGTTTATTTACAAATGTAAAAAATCCAGGCCCGGATTAAAAAATATTAGAAAAATGTTCCGACCCAAAAACAACACCCTGTACATTAAATTTTTTTAAAATGGATTTTTTAGTTGAAAAGAGGACGAAGAACTAAATTTAGTGGTGTACTTTGAATTTTCGGCAAAATGATTTTTCTGGTCAAATTTTGAATTTGAATTCTGAAATTATGTATGTGAATTGCGAGAGCTCTAAGTAGAAAAAAAAATTAAATACAACTTACAACTTATTAACCGCACTGTATATTTATTTTATATTTAACACGCGAATATTCTTTTAGGTGTCCAAGCAATTATTTTATTTACAATTATAAAAAATCCAGGTCTGGATTAAAAAATATTGTAAAACTGTTCCGACCCAAAAAAGCACCCTGTATATTAAATTTTTTTAAAATGGATTTTGCATTTGAAAAGAGGATGAAAAACTAAATTTAGTGGTATACTTTGAATTTTCGGCAAAATGATTTTTCTGATAAAATTTTGAATTTGAATTCTGAAATTATGTCAATTGCGAGAGCTCTAAGTAGAAAAAATTAAAATGCGACTTAATTTTAATTAATACCATTATTTAATCTAAATTGGTAAAATGTTTCAGTGTTTTTTTATTATCTGTGACAAATAGTTTATGGCGAATATTCATCTTTAAATAATGAATAAATAATAAAGAGTCAATAAAGAATACATCACTTTAATCAACAAAGTATCTAAAAATTATAACAAAACAGAGAAAATGTGCAGCATAACTATTCAAAACTAAAGTACTTATTCAAAATTACCACCATCAAAAATTATTGTTATGTGTCAAAATGTTAATATTTTACCAATTTAGATTAAATAATGGTATTAATTAAAATTAAATCATATTTTAATTTTTTTTTACTTTGAGCTTCGCAATTCACATAATTTCAGAATTCAAATTCAAAATTTTACCAGAAAAATTATTTTGCCGAAAATTCAAAGCATACCATTAAATTTAGTTTTCAGCCTCTTTTCAAATGCAAAATCCATTTTAAAAAAAATTAATATACAGGGTGTTTTTTTGGGTCGGAACCTTTATGCAATATTTTTTAATCCGGACCTGGATTTTTTTATTTGTAAATAAATTAATTGATTGGACACCTAAAAGAATATTCGCGTGTTAAATATAAAATGAATATACAGTGCGGTTGACAATATGTAAGCTGTATTTCAATTTTTTTCTACTTAGAGCTCTCGAAATTCACATAATTTCAGAATTTAAATTCAAAATTTGACCAGAAAAATCATTTTGCCAAAAATTCAAAGTATACCACTAAATTAAGTTTTTCATCCTCTTTTCAACTGAAAAATCCATTTTAAAAAAAATTAATGTACAGGGTGTTGTTTTTGGGTTGGAATATTTTTCCAATTTTTTTTAATCCGGACCTGGATTTTTTACAATTGTAAATAATATAATTTATTGTACACCTTAAACGATATTTGCGTGCCAAATATAAAATAAATATACAGTGTGGTTAAAAAGTTATGAACCAATTAAGAAAATGGCAAAATAGATAAAACACTCAGTATCTTTGTTATTAATGGAGTAAGACCCTCTTTCTGCAGTTAACGTATGTTACTTTCCCAATGAAACACCCTGTATAATGTATTATGCTCCGTATTTTCTCCTTGTTATGAGATTAAGATGCCTCTGATTACTTAGATTAATTAATTAATTATTTTAATTGCTACTCATGAAACAAAACCAAAATTTAATAAAATTTTTCAATAAAAAACATATTCTCAGGGCTAATTGATTATATTATGTATTATCTTTATTTTTCTATTATTCTAGGCTTCTAGTATTTCTCGTTGCTTGCTTTATCCAGAACAAAACAGGGATAATAAATATACTCAAAAACTCATATAAATTTTATAACTACTATTTATTTATATACTATACCATAAATATAAAAATTCAAATTTATGCTAAACTTTATTCTGTTGTAAAATTTCTGATCTAATCATAAAAAACCTTTAATTCTATTATCTCCTTTTGACCCGTGTTGAGCTGCCCCCCCCCCCCCCCACTTGCAAAAATCAAAAAACAAATAGCCCTGATTTATGAGCTATTTATGAGCTCTCATATTCCGCAAACTAAAAATTTTGAGCTCGTTCCACTGAGCAGGAATTTGATACCTTAGTGGGGGGGGGGGCTGAGTCAGCCCCCCCCACTACTTAAAAATAGGAATATTGAATCGGTTTTTGCGGCAGAATTACGAGCTATTTATGAGCTCTTGAAATTATATAGTTTCGATTTTTGAGCTCATCCCCTTCACCCCCAAACAACCCTTTAATTGATTTAACTTAAGAGAAAAATGCTGATAAAACTTAAAATATATCGTATTGCGGATATAATTCCTATAGGTTATATACTCTAAGAATAAGCTATTAAATCACGTGCATTTCGATTATTGAGCTAAAATGTATTAAACTAATTATTTGGCGACTACATATCATTTAATAATTTATAAGCTTCCACATTACGCGCATTTAGATCAGTAAATTGCAATTTATTTTGTATAGTGCAGTCACTGAAGGTAAAAATCAACGATTACCTTCAATTTCGGTGAACCTTCATCGATTTTCACGAAAATTGGTCAGTGGTTAGAGGATACGTCAAGAAACAAAGGTGACATGGTACCACCTTGCGCCTTTACCCTGAGGGTGGAGACCGCCCCTTCTCGGGGGTGAAAATTATTTTATTAAAAATAACTGATCAAATCAATAAAAGAACAAATTAAAAGCAAAATTTATTATATAAAGTTAATAAAATAAGTCAATACTTTTTAAGTTATTAAAGATCAAAGATTTTAATTATTCGTGAAAAAAATGCATGTTATGAAGCGGTTTTTCGTAAATCACTGAAAAGCTGTATGTTTATACAAAAAAGTTAATAGTAGTTTAATTCGTATAGCTTATATTCTAAGAATAAACTCTTAAATCACGCGCCTTTCAATTATAGAGCTACAACCCCTTCGTAAGAAAACCATCCCATATTCCCGGCTTAAGAGAGAGTTGTATTTAAAATAATTTAAATTAATTATTTGGCGACTACATATCGTTTAATAATTTATGAGCTTGCAAAATATACGCATCTCAATTATTGAATTGCCATTTTCTTTCTATAGTGCAGTCACTGAAGGTAAAAATCAACTATGACTTTCGATTTCGGTTAATCTCCATTCATTTTCACGAAAATTGGTGAGCGGATTTTGATGCTATCAACTATTTCCGGAGCTCATTTTTGATAGGTATTTCTAAGTACTTTGACAAGTATTTAGTACGTAAGTGTTATAAAACGCATCTCTCTCCCGTTATTTAAGCTTAAATCCTTAGATTTGAATAGTCGCAGAAAAAATATACATTTAATTACCAATAACTTACTTTAAATTAACATTAAAGGGTTTTTCAAGTAAGCAATTTATTATATTTTTTATTAGCTTCAATTTTTGTAATGAACACTTTTTTGTAAGAACTTACAGTTTTTGAGTTATTTATGAAAAATCGCTTTAAAGCATGCATTTTCTTTCACAAAAATTAAAATATTTGATCTTTAATAACTCAAAAAGTATTGATTTATTTTAATCACATTATATAACAAATTTTGCTTACAATTTGTCCCTCTCTCGATTTGTGGGGTTATTTTTAATAAAGTAATTTTCACCCCCGACAAGGGGTGACATGTACCCCATGTTAAAACCCCAAGTTGTTATTGTTAATTCTTGAAAATGAATGGAGATTTACCGAAATCGAAGGTCATAGTTGATTTTTACCTTCACTGACTGCACTATAGAAAGAAAATGGCAATTCAATAATTGAGATGCGTATATTTTGCAAGCTCATAAATTATTAAACGATATGTAGTCGCCAAATAATTAATTTAAATTATTTTAAGTACAACTCTCTCTTAGGCCGGGAATATGGGATGGTTTTCTTACGAAGGGGTTGTAGCTGTATAATCGAAAGGCGCGTGATTTAAGAGTTTATTCTTAGAATATAAGCTATACGAATTAAACTACTATTAACTTTTTTGTAAAAACATACAGCTTTTCAGTGATTTACGAAAAACCGCTTCATAACATGCATTTTTTTCACGAATAATTAAAATCTTTGATCTTTAATAACTTAAAAAGTATTGACTTATTTTATTAACATTATATAATAAATTTTGCTTTTAATTTTTTCTTTTATTGATTTGTGCAGTTATTTTTAATAAAATAATTTTCACCCCCGAGAAGGGGCGGTATCCACCCTCAGGGTAAAGGCGCAAGGTGGTACCATGTCACCTTTGTTTCTTGACGTATCCTCTAACAACTGACCAATTTTCGTGAAAATCGATGAAGGTTCACCGAAATTGAAGGTAATCGTTGATTTTTACCTTCAGTGACTGCACTATACAAAATAAATTGCAATTTACTGATCTAAATGCGCGTAATTTGGGAGCTTATGAATTATTAAATGATATGTAGTCGCCAAATAATTAGTTTATTGCATTTTAAGTACAACTTTCTATTAAGCCGGGAAGATAGGGTGGTTTTCTTGCGAAGGGGTTGTAGCTCAATAATCGAAATGCACGTGATTTAATAGCTTATTCTTAGAGTATATAACCTATAGGAATTATATCCGCAATACGATATATTTTAAGTTTTCTCAGCATTTTTCTCTTAAGTTAAATCAATTAAAGGGTTGTTTGGGGGTGAAGGGGATGAGCTCAAAAATCGAAACTATATAATTTCAAGAGCTCATAAATAGCTCGTAATTCTGCCGCAAAAACCGATTCAATATTCCTATTTTTAAGTAGTGGGGGGGGGGCTGACTCAGCCCCCCCCCCCCCACTAAGGTATCAAATTCCTGCTCAGTGGAACGAGCTCAAAATTTTTAGTTTGCGGAATATGAGAGCTCATAAATAGCTCATAAATCAGGGCTATTTGTTTTTTGATTTTTGCAAGTGGGGGGGGGGCCAGCTCAACACGGGTCTCCTTTTGTGAACCAAATCAACCAAATTCATTCAATGGGGAACTTGCACATTTTTTTTTTATTACATAATAATGTTCAGTTTTGTATAAAAATGAGATTTGCAAAATTTCCCGCTTCAAAAACTCATAATAACTTAGAAATACAAATTTAAAGACTTCTTTATTTTAAAGTAGTTCAAACGACCCGTGACGTCATATAGTTTTACATTAGTTTTTTATATGGTTATATCAGTGATGTGGGAGGGTTATATGTAAGTATATTCTTCTTCTTCTTCTTTAGTTTATTGGCCTCCACCTACTTATGGGAAAATATTTATATTGTAATGACATTTTTTATCGTATGTCATTGTAATAATATAAAAAATATACCAGTTTGTTGGGATTGGAGTTTACAGTTTTTTGAAGGAAAAAAGAGAAAGATTAATATGGAAAATAAAGAAAAACTTTATAAGTATTGTTTAGTGACATTCTGTACAAGTACAAGCATTCAAAACCCCAATAAAAATACTTAAAAACACTCAAATATATCAGAAATAGAAATTATCAAATATATTTATAAAACTTAGTGTCAGTGTCAAAACGAATGCCAAACCTATGAGGGAACTTACACATTTTTTTATTACGTAATATTATTCAGTTTCCTTTAAAAATAATATTTCCAAACTTTCACGCGGTAAAACCTCATAATAACTTAGAAGATAATTTAAAATCTATATATTTTTTTCTGTTTTCTGGCCTTGGTTTAGAAGAACCCTTAGCCAATGTAAAATAGTTCAAACGATCAAAAACGCTTGTGACGTTACATTACTGTATTTTCTACTGACGTTTATAATGTCTAATTTAAAATTATATACAATTTTGTTTACTTTGTTGGTGCAGAATGTACATGCACAACTATATGACGTCACTATGCGTTTTGGACCACCTGTTTTAATTTGAATTTTTAATCGTCTTTAGGGGCCAAACGAAAGACAAACAAAACTTTTTTATCTTTGATACATGTTTTAAATTATGTTCTGTTGTGATTTATAACATTTTTTTCGAATTTAAAAATTTATGCAAGTTCCCTATTGAATCGGTAGATTGTTCTTATTATTATTATAAAAAGAAAACACATCTTAATACTCTTTAAATAGATTACTTCTTATATCTTCTATGAATTTATGAATGAATAATTTATGTTGTTTTACTATTAAGTTGACGTGGCTTTCAATAAAAACAAATATGGTATGTAATACAAAACAACTCTCTCTTTTCACAAATAATCTGACTAACATTTGCCGACGTTATCTCTATCTTATTTCTTCTGCTGGATTGTGTTGTCCTTGGTTCTCCCACAACGTGCTCCTCGGATTCTGCAAACTGTCCTTCTCCTTCAATCTGTTTCAAAAAAACAGCACTTGTTCGAAGTCTCTCCTCAAATTAAAATATCTGACTCGATAAAAACAATATCAATCTTTAGAATCCAAAGATTTTTTCACTCAGCTAGGTATCCTCGTGCAAAGTTTATATAATACTGGTACTTGTTAATGACAGAAACTGGAATATTTTCGGACACAAGGAGTTTGTACTTCTCGACTTGATCTCGTTTTCGTCTCATACGAATCTGCTTCCACGGTCACCAAATTAACACACTTTGCACAAATACACTACTTTCAAACTGGACTGATTGCTTTGGATGGTAATTACACAATACATTCATTTTTTCTCTCATCAATTGGAAACTCACCACTCTATTCTCCTTCCATCGGTCTCCTAGCCAATCACAAGCATTCTCCACACATCATATCCCTACTTTCTTTTCTTAAGAACAAATAGTAATGTATACAAAATATCTTTCTCCACAATTTCTAAGAGATATTAAAATTATTTTTATTTACAATCGAAAAAAACCCTCTATCCTAAACCAAACAAAAATGTTTACTATCGTTTCTTTCTGGGAAACCATTTAGAAATTTTATTGTCTATTGTTCAATCAACCGCGGTATACATTAACTTTCTAAACAAACGTTGTAGTCCGTTTTGTTGAAATTTATAAAATGTTCGTAGAAACTTTACCACTAAAATTTTACTCTTCCGCGAAACACTTCTTACGGCCAAGTTATTTTATTTACAAACTTTGACCATATACAGCGTCATGAAAATCTACGGTCTCGTGGTCTTTTGACATAAAATTATTTTCAAATTCTTCCCATAAAAATTATGTAACAATATATTATAGATTTATTCGCTCAGCATGCCCCAAACGTATCCTGAACTTACCCAGAGGAAGAACGCCTACTTCGGGGCATGCTGCACGAATAAATCTAGAATATATATATATTGATGTGATCTTGATTATTGATATGAGATAATATTTTTATATGTCACTTAATTTAATCAATGTATTAATACTAATCTAATTAATTAACCAGATCACATATCAATATGTTTTCAATCTCAGGGCGAATTATAAATTAATTACTTACTTTCGTGGCTTCAAATATTTCTTAATGGTTCCTAATCGGGATAGAAAAGAAAAAAGTAAAAAAAATACACATATGGGTTACAATTATAATCAAAATATTTTTTATTTTATTTAAAAGGCAATCAATGCTTAATATTTGCTATTTCTTATTATTCTTAAACATAACATTTACAAATGGGAATCTTATTTCCTTTTGGTTTTCAATTGAAAGTTTTTATTAACATTTAACTATTAGGAGTTATTAGGAACAACTCTATTTAAGTTTGATGAAGCTTTTCTGATATTATTGATTATGTTATTCAATTTTTTATGTGGAATTTAATACGAAAAACCCATACATTCATGTCCAAACAAATGAGACTGACCTTTTCCTGGTGAACTGAAAATGTCCTCACACAAGACCCGTTTCCTGCTATCCTTGGCTGCGATCAAACCTCGTCCTGGCTTCCAGTAATGTTCTCCTTTGAAAAACTAGCTCGAATAGCTCTCGTTCCCGCTTTTGTCGTGATGCTGTGTTCTACCTTTTTCGAAACTGCTATCAGCTACCGGGACACTCTTGGCTCAAGGAGGTTCTTTTACTCTCGACCTGGCCTACTTCTCGTTCCACGATAGATACTCCACACTCACGGAACTATACCGGCTTTCTCACTCTCCGTACACTACCGTCTACTACTCGACTTCACTTCTCGACAGCTCAAAACATTCTGATCTCCCTTTGTCATTCATTCACCTACTTTCTAAATATCCCTTCCAGATTCACAAATCAATCTTCCACCACCAACTCTCATTCGTAATATTCCTCAAAACCAATTTTTAATCTTTCTAAATATGCTTAATGGATTTCAAAAGAAAATATTTAATTCCCATTCTAAAATACTTTCTAACTATTTACAAATTTTAATGACCTATTCTCTCTTTCAAATGAGTCTTATTTAGCATAGGCTAATGATCGAAACCTTCCGCGAAAAACGATAATGAACTATCATCTATTTCACTGAGTTTTATTTAGCATAGGCTAATGATCGACCTTCCGAGAAGAACGATAATGGTACGCGTCATTCACTTTTTTTATCTAAGCACATTGTTCCGAGTTTCGTACGCTTATTCTAATCACTTCTTAAAATTAAATATAACAATTTGTTGTATACAGGTTGTTCTAAATTTATATGCCCGAGGTTGAGAAAATTAAAAATATTTTATATTAAAGTGAATTTTGTTTATAATTATCAAAATTTAATTTTCATATCAAATAGAAATATAACAATATATATATATATATATATATATATGAAAGGAAACGGCAATTGCATTTTATTTCACTTCGACCACCACCGATATTCTACACGACGTGTTTCGAGCTCATGTCAAGCTCTCGTCAGGAACATCTAGGTGGATGGTCGAGGTGTAAGAAAATGCTTTTGGCCTTTCTGGTAATAATAAAATAACCAGACTTCAGTACACTTGGTACGACATCTATATTAATTAAACGAAAAGATTTCTCTGGTATACAGAAGAAATCTTTTCCGTAGCGGACGCGAAAATGTAAATTTCAAAGTCTTCATAAAAGACGATGAACGACAAAAGACACCTCTTTGTGTCACAGATTTGTCTACAAAGCCACGTTTCTTACTTTACAAAAAAAAGATTTCTTCTGTATACCAGAGAAATCTTTTCGTTTAATTAATATATATATATATATATATATATATGTTCGGAAAGGTTTCCGCGGTTAATACAATGAAACTTAAAGCTAAAATCAATATCAACAAAAGAATTAATATTAAAATTAAACTCACCAGGCTTCCGGGTTGAACCGCGTCGTTGGTTTCTAGGCCGAGCTTTCGACGTCCTCTCTGACGTCATCTTCAGGGCTTCCGGGGTCTCAGTCTCCTGAGGCTCCAGACACTACACTCACTACTCACTACTTCACTACTCACTGCAATACTGTTGTTGCTGACGCTGGGGCGGTCATTTATACCGTGGACTGATGTGACTGACGTGGCTGTCGATGACGTGGCGGAGTGGGAATTAGCGCGAAGACTATTTGGAGTGGCGCGAAGATTTTTGACGGCTGGAATTGTATTTGTAGATGGAGCGGACGATGTTTTCTTTAGGAGGGGTCTCCAAGTCGAAGGTAAACGGATGCCGTCATCTCTTTTATTGAGACAACTTGGCCGTTTTTCGATTTCTATGGCTTCTCGGATAATCCTTTGTTTATAGAAGCGGATGGGGGCTATGGTTCTGGAGTTTTCAAAGTCAATTTTGTGACCTGTATGAAGATGGTGTTGGCCTAGGGCTGAAACTGAATCGGAATTGCGAACAGATATGGAATGTTCATAAATCCTATTTTGGATTCTACGATTGGTTTGTCCTATGTAAGATCGGGGGCAGTCTGCACAAGGAATTTCATAAACTCCGTGTTGTTCATTTGGAATGTTGTCTTTGACGGATCGGACAAGAGATGAAAGTTTTTGTTGGGGGGTAAATCCAAAATAGGATTTATGAACATTCCATATCTGTTCGCAATTCCGATTCAGTTTCAGCCCTAGGCCAACACCATCTTCATACAGGTCACAAAATTGACTTTGAAAACTCCAGAACCATAGCCCCCATCCGCTTCTATAAACAAAGGATTATCCGAGAAGCCATAGAAATCGAAAAACGGCCAAGTTGTCTCAATAAAAGAGATGACGGCATCCGTTTACCTTCGACTTGGAGACCCCTCCTAAAGAAAACATCGTCCGCTCCATCTACAAATACAATTCCAGCCGTCAAAAATCTTCGCGCCACTCCAAATAGTCTTCGCGCTAATTCCCACTCCGCCACGTCATCGACAGCCACGTCAGTCACATCAGTCCACGGTATAAATGACCGCCCCAGCGTCAGCAACAACAGTATTGCAGTGAGTAGTGAAGTAGTGAGTAGTGAGTGTAGTGTCTGGAGCCTCAGGAGACTGAGACCCCGGAAGCCCTGAAGATGACGTCAGAGAGGACGTCGAAAGCTCGGCCTAGAAACCAACGACGCGGTTCAACCCGGAAGCCTGGTGAGTTTAATTTTAATATTAATTCTTTTGTTGATATTGATTTTAGCTTTAAGTTTCATATATATATATATATATATATATATATATATATATATATATATATATATATATATATATATATATATATATATATATATATATATATATATATATATATATATATATATATGATAGTTTAGCTTCCCGTGCGTGACAAGCTTTAGAGGTTCAGTGTCATTTTTGTCTCTGGAGACTGAATTAAATATATTTTATCGCCAACCGTCACTAAAGTCATTCATTATTGTACTCATTTGCCCTCATTTGCGGCAGTAAAGTATCACTTTAATGTACTGAAAGAAGAATTTTACTTTACCTGCCGCGATTTTTAATCAAATTAACCTAACAAGTGGTCGATGGCAGTAATCGATTATTTATTTATTTGAATTAACTTAACATTTATTGACTTTATTTATTAAAAATATTGTACAAAATTTGCAATATTATCAATTACATTTATGTCAAAAAGTGAAATTCTGTAGTATTTTGTAATTATATTCACATAAAAAATATTATCCGTAGAAAAATTATTTTTACATATTCGAAAAGCTGGTGCGGGAGCACGCCAATTAGAATTCTATTTTAGTGACGTCACGTTGCCTAGCAACCGTCGATTCTCCCATTAAGAAATTCTATTTTGTGACGTCAGCAAAATAGAATTCTATTTGGCGTGCTCCCGCACTAACTGTTTCATAAATAACTATTAAAGAATTGATGGATTCGACCGTTACTGGATGTAAGTTCATTTTATCTAACAATTAAACACTGAAAACCTTTGTTTTCTATACTTCCACAAAATTTACGATAACTATGTATTCTGTAATAATATCTGACAGTTATTTTTAAAGTTTATATGACGGAACTGTATAAAAAAACTGCAGGCCTTATTGGGTGGTCAGGTTTGTGTAGTTTAAGGTCATGGGTACATAATTCGCAAATATTTTACGGCTATCCCTACTTTTTCTGTCTTTACACGGCAAATTACGTGTAGTGAAATTCACACTGGTATGGATATGTAAACATTACTAGAATGTCATTTTATTTGACAATGTCATTATTAACTTTAAAGAGATGGCTTTTGAATGTTCTTGAATAACTGTTATTTGTATAAATGCAAATTATTAATTCAGTTAATAAATGTGATAATTTTTTCACTAACTATGTATTCAGTGATTGTAATAATTTATATGTACAACAAAAACTAATACTCAATCGAGAAAAGAGAAAAAGTGGTAAAGTGACTTTTTAATAATACATATATTGTTACTATGGAACACTTAAAATTTTGAACATCTTTAACAAAAAAAATACTTGGATCACAGAATATATCCTGATGTATTATCTGATTGGATCTTCCATAAATAACAAACAATTAACTTTTTATTAAGTTCACGTCTTAAATCAATTATTTATCAAATACACTCCCAATATTATTTAATCAACAACTTAAAATATTCCTGATGCCATGTCAAATATTTAAAATTGCCACTGTGTCTTGTCATCATATTATATTTGACTCAGTGCGTTGCATGACAAAGATAGCGAATGTTCGATTTGGAAAATATCACCACGGACATGGTGTCCATTTTTTTCGAATCCTGAAAAAACTAATAAATATTTTTGAAAAATTTAAACGCAGAATGAAAGACTAAATTATTATCGAGGGCCGAAAGTCCCTTAGAATAAATAAAAAGTTTCTTTTGAATGAGATATTTGAAATTAAAAATCACACTACATTTTCTCTTAGTTTTTCACCCCTGTAACTTATTAAAATAAACATTATAGAAGTGTTCAGGGACTTTCGGCCCTCGGTAAGAACGTAATCTTTCATTCTGCGTTTAAATTTTTCAAAAATACTTATTAGTTTTCTCAGGATTCGAAAAAAATGAATCCCCATTTGAATAGCATTGCAGCCGAAAAAACGTACCCATCCTCTTAATAAAAGAGTATAATTTAGGAGGTTGTGGGTTCATAATATTAAGGTATTTCTGTTCTGTTGGATTTAATATGGATTTTGAGAACACCAGCATTATGGAGGAAAAAAGAAAGGAATAACACCAGCTTTCAGAACTAACAACAACTTAAGCAAATATATTAAGAACAATACGAGCCGAAAGAGAAAACAACTACAGAGTAGTGTCTACAAACTAACTTGTGGTGACTGTCCGAAAACTTACATCGGTAAAACTGGCAGAACCTTTGACAAACGGATAGCAGAACACAAAAGGGCTTTCAACAATAGAAAAACAGACACTTCTACATACGCACTTCACCTTCTAGATCATAATCATTCTTTTAATGAAGAGTTTCAAATTCTGCATATTCAAAATAAAGGCCTTAAGCTATCTTTATTGGAATCTATGGAAATTAATAAATTAAAAAATACAGATATAATTCTGAATGACCAACTCGAGACAAACAGCTCCCCACTCCTCAACCTCTTCAGTTAAAGACTTTAAAAAGGCAAACCCATAGTAAACTAAATCACTTGAGAAAGGCACTCTGCCGAAACAGCTGTAGTCACAGTTATAATAAATTTTGTGGAAGTATAGGAAACAAACGTTTTCAGTGTTTTATTGTCAGAACTATTAAAGAATTCATCTACATTAATGTTCCATAAAGAAAACGTGTGTAACATACTTTGATCATTTTTTGTGGGTTAATCTCCATCTGGTATGTGACAAACTCATTGCTTAACTCGAATATTACGCAACTGTGCGAATATAATGTGAATGACATACTTAAAACTATTGAAAGTGCAAGGAAAGGCTTTAACGACTTTTTAATATGGACATAAAACTTATTTGAAGTAAATATTTTATGCTTTCATCTTGATGTAAAACAGTCGTTAGGTATTTTGTTTCAAGAAGTTGAAATGATTATGTAATCGTTAATTATGTGTCAAAAATTTATCTCCCTCATTTAAAGTAAACAATAGAAAACACAGTGAATGATTAATAGGCCATGCTACAAATTATAAATATATTAAAAATTATTCAAGGGACTTGTATTATCATGTCCTTTATTGCTCATTGGCTGTTCAAAATTTAACCCTGTCCGTTGTCTGATCTTTAATATCTCTCTTTAATCTCTCTCAAAAATCTTTACTACAATCAGACCGCTTGTATTAAGTTGGATCAAGAAGTTTCAGCTAAAGTTTATATTAAGCGTGTTGTCAGACAGGGATGTGTTATATCACTGCTGACATTATTCAATGCCTACACCGAACCAATTTTTGAGGAAGCGATAAATAATCGTCGCGAAGATGCTAAACTCGGTGGTGAAATATCTGCCATTATGATACGCATAATGGTAGAGATTCTGGAAGACTTTGAAACCCTGTTGAACGCTGTAAACAACGAATGTATTGCAAAGGGCTTAACAATCAACGCAAAGAAAACAGAATGGATGGTGGTCGGAAAAATTAAAATCAAAGACTCAATACTAAAATTAGATAACAAAATCCTGGAAAGGGTGGAACACATTTTAGATATCTGGGTAGCTGGATTGACTAAAGGGTTAAAAGTGATGAGGAAATTTCGACTAGAATAGAACTTGCACAAAAAGCATTATTAGCTGGCGTTCTGTATTGTGCAGTAGAAGTCTGTCATTGACCACACGTCTAAGAGTATTGGAGTGCTACGTCTGGTCCGTTTTGTTCTATGGATGTGAAACTTGGACAACAAAAATGAAGAATCTCAACAAATTAGAAGCGTTCGGAATCCCATGGACAGCACACATATAACGAACGTGTGCTAGAGACGATGTACAAAGAGCGAGAATTAATCAACGTCGAAAAAATGAGAAAGGTTCAATACTTCGGTCATACAGTCGAACCCGCTTATTGGAATAGCCTTCGTGCCAGGCAAAATTATTCTTATAACCGGGATATTCTAATAACCGATCATTGGTGGCTAGCCGAAATAAGTGTACCGAATATACGCAATAATAGTACATATTTATATACTATGCCAATATGTATAATGTATATTATGTATGTATATGGTTTTACGTCTTTTTATGTCAATAATACAGCAGTGTAACTACTACTTATCTATTTATTAAATACCAAATTACATTATATGTATGTGAATGAATACAGTAATTAATATGGAAAGTAATTAAGAGGAAACAGTAGCGATCAACAGGTAGCAAAAACGCGTTCCAAGATTGCGGCTGTAATTTTGAATATTTTTTCGAGATATTTGGCACACGTGTTCGTAATATAATAAAGAATGGCGGTACAAAGTCCAATTTGAAAAATATATTAATATGTGGAAATTACTTGTAATTAAATACAATATTAAAAAAACGAGCCTGTACCGCCATTAAGAAGAACAAAAAAATACACTTTCTTCAAATAAACTTTTTTATCCGATGCCTAGATTTTGTGTCATTTTGGAACTACTAATGAAATAAAAAAATTTAGTATAAAAAGTTTATTTGAAGAAAGTGTATTTTTTTGTTCTTCTTAATGGCGGTACAGGCTCGTTTTTTAATATTGTATTTAATTACAGAGCAATTTCCACATATTAATATATTTTTCAAATTGGGTTTTGTATCGCCATTTTTTATTATATTACGGATACGTGTGCCAAATATCTCGAAAAAAATATTCAAAATTACAGCCGAAATCTTGGAACGCGTTTTTGCTACCTGTTGATCGCTACTGTATCACCTTAATATAAAATGTATGCAATATATAGATATGTAAATACTTTTTTTATTAAGATGCATATATAATAAAATTACTTATTTTTTCTTGAGAAATCATCGGTAATTATATCTTTTTTTGTTGTTAATCCTTGTGGTCATCCTTAATCCATTGGTTGAATCGAAGTTGTATTGGCGGCAAGACATGGATTGTTACATTACATTATTCAACGTCAAGTCTGGTTAAAGATCTTTTCTTTTCAAATTTAACAAAGCCATGATCCACTTCTTGCAAACAAGTAGGTACTCTCTGGGTAAATTCTAAATATGTAAACTGCTTCTAAAAATTTTATAACAAGCAACTAAGTGGTGGCAATATGTACAGTCTGAACCAACGAAAATTTGACTCCCTCAGAAACTCAGAAACCAAGAGCTTCTTCAAAATCTAAAAAAACACGTTAATTTTTAATGGAAGGGGGACGAATTTTCATGCAAAATGCATGCCCACAAATGTAACGCCCTACTGCCCCGCATCGACCCCCACTTTTTTTTTAAATAGCAAGTGTGGTCGAGTGGCACATCATTTGAAAGGTAATTGTTTTCTCTAAACGACGCTCTATTTTTTTTAATTTACGTAATAAGTTTGAAGATAATTTTGGACTTGACAAATTTATTATAAATTAGTTAAATCCAAAATTAGCTGTAAGTTTATTCCGCAAATTAAAAAAAAATCGAGGGTCATGTAGAGAAAGCAAATACCTTTCAAATGATGTGCCACTCGACTACATTCGCTATATAAAAAAATGGGGGCCTGATGCGGGGCAGGGAAAGGGGGACAAACCCCCTACATGACCCCCTTGCATGACAATTCGTCCACCTCCTCAATACAAATTGACATGTTTTTTTTATTCTGAAAAAACTCTTGGTTTCTGAGTTACTGGGGTGGGAATCAAATTTTCGTCTTAACACCCTGTATAGAACTTTGTAGACAAATAAAAATTACTTTATGACCTATGCATTTGTTGGCTAAAGATCGAATTGGTACTCGTAAAAAAATAATAAATTTTTATTATCTACTTATTATGAAACCCTAATAATATATAAACCATCAATACAGATGTTACAGGCCCTTGACGACAAACCATAATATTTAATTTTTTAGTAAATTGTACAAAAAATTTATTCGTCGACCTCAAAAATATTCTTATAAGCGGTATTATTTAATTAGAACATATTCAAATAAACGGATACATTTATTAAGGAGTAAATGGAAACGTTTCGGGACCTCGAATTTATATTCCATAAACCGAGATATTCCTACAACAAGGATTCTAATAAGCGGGTTCGACTGTATAATGAGAGGACCTAAATATCGCTTACTCCGGTTGATCATTCAGGGCAAAATTGAAGGAAAACGCTGGGTTGGAAGAAAACAATTGTCCTGGCTGCGTAACATTAGACAATGGACAGGTCGAACGGTCGAGGAATTGTTGTAAATAGCTGCCGACTGAGAAACATTTCATCAGCTTGTTAATACGACATAGCCAACGCTTGAAAATAAGGACGGTACACAAATAAGAGGCTTATCGGATGTTTCTTAGCCACGATAGTCTTTTCCATCCTAGTCCTCCCTAGTCATCTCTTTCACTCGATCTTTCCTTTCACTATTAGTTGAACATATCGGTACTTATTATTTCTATGATGTTTTTCTAACTTTCACTGTGTTGAAAAGTTCTCGTTCCTTGCTTATTCCATGGAGCACTTCTTCGTTTTAGCTATGCGATGTCCATTGTCCATGCAATTTTGAGAATTCTCCGGTAGATCCACATTTCAAAGGCCTCCAATTTATTTAGGTTAGTGTTTTAAGGGTCCAGTTTAGCATTTTGATAAATGTAGTCGAACTTAGAGTTATATTTGAGAATCACATGTTTTTGAGAGCAGTCTTTTGATTTTATCGAAAGATTTCCTGGCCTGTTCTATCCTCAATCTTATTTCCATGTCAATATTTAGGCTGGTATTGATCCAACATCCCAGGTACTTAAATTTATTGACCTGTTCTAAAATGTACCACTTATTGTGCAAGATTGTTGTACATTTTGGCTTTTCGGATTGACATCATTACTTTTATTAATACATATTTCTAAAATATTCTTTTGTTTAACGAAGATTATAGTGTTTAAAAAAATACTTTTTTTAGATCACAAAATGGAGTTTGTCAAAGAGAATTTAGGTTTAGTGTTATTTCTCACAATATTCCTTCTAATATACATATACTACAAAAATGCCTACAAATACTGGAAAAATATGGGAGTGCCCCAACTGGATCCAGAGTTTCCCTTTGGAGATATGTACGATACCATATTTAGGAAACAAAATATGGGCGATAAAATAAAGGAAATATATGACAAAATGAAAGGTCGGAGGTAAGTGAAAGGTGTAATTTTTATATCATTATGTCTTTGAGCATTTTTTGTTTATTGTTTATTGTCTACTATAGCAGACTTACACATTTTTTTATTATATAATAATGTTCAGTTTTGTATAAAAATGGGATTTCCAAAATTTCACGCTTAAAAAACTTATAATAACGTAGAAGTACAAATTTAAAGTCTTCTGTATTTTAAAATAGTTCAAACGACCCGTGACGTCACATCGTTTAACGATATGGTTCCGTTTATGGTTATATTTAAGTATATTCTTCTGATTCTTCTTTAGTTTATTGGCCTCCACCTACTTGGGTATTTGGCCAGCTCGTCGTTGCGGAATAAAGGAAAAATAATTATATTCTAATGACATTTATCGTATGTCATTGTAATAATATATACCAGTTGGTTGAGATTGGAGTTTGATATAGTTATTGAAGGAAAGGAAAGAAGGTTTACTATGGAAAATAAAACCATTTTGTAAAAGTACAAGTTTTCTATGAATAGTTCAAACGATCAAAAACACTTGTAACGTCACATAACTGCATTTTCTACTGACGGTTATAATGTCTAATTTAAAATTATATACAATTTTGTTTACTTTGTTGGTTCAGAATGTAAACATATATAGCCCAATGACGTCACGACGCGTTTTGGGCTGGCTGGTATAATTTGAATTTTTAATCGTCTTTAGGGGCCAAACGAAAAACAAACAAAACTTTTTTATCTTTGATACATGTTTTAAATTATCTTCTGTTGTGATTTATAACATTTTTTTTCGAATTTAAAATTTTATGCAAATTACCTATTGAGCTATATGTTCAAGTTACGAACTGTTATCTTTTGGCATGTCTAAGTTACATGTTATGTTTATATGGGATATTCTGTGTGTTTGTGTAATAATTATGCTATGTGCTTCTGTGTGTGTGGATATTCATAAATTATATCGATTATTGGGACATAATTTATTGTAAAAAGTATTTTTGTGTATTGTGTGTTGCATATCTATAGTGTATGATAGACTTGTGTTTCACATTCTCCTATCGTTCTTTCCTCTACTGTTGGTATGTTCTTGTTGTTCACTTCCTCTCTAATTCTTGACAACCAAAGTCTGCTGTATTCTGCTGATGCTGCAATGTGTAGCAAATCTATCAAGAGATAAAAGAAATGACCCATCAAGAAGATGCGACAACTGGCACAACGTAGAAGAATAGTTCTGAAGAAGTATCAAGCTTTAGAAGTTAATATCTTAGTGAAAGGAGAAATATTTTATGAAACAGACTATTTTGAAATGAATTAGTTTTCAAGTTTTATTATCTTTTTGTTCTTTTAGTCCTGTCGCCAGGGGGTACAACGGCCTCCTTTATTCAGATGGACTTACCCAAGTTTTATTTATGTATTTTGACCCGTAGAACACGAATTTTTTGATCCGGATGTCGATAAGATTGTTATAAACAAAGAACTTGAGGAATTACATAACAGCGATTTTTCGCAAAACAAAACTTTTTTTGTATTTTTTGGATCATTAAGCAAAACATGTTCTTACAAGTTTTTTCGTTGGATGCATACTTTTCGAGATAAACGCGGTTGAATTTTCAAAAAATCGAAAAACCGCAATTTTTGAACCCGAATAACTTTTGATTAAAAAGTAAAATAACAATTCTGCTTACCGTATTTGAAAGTTCAAGTCAAATTCTACCGATTTTGATTATTTGCATTGCTAAAAATTAATTCTTTATTGTTAAACAAAGCTATAAACACATAGTGCTTGAGTGATGTTTTCAATGCATTTCTCATTTAATATCGAACGAGTAGGCAAACCGTTTGTAGGCTATTTCTACGTAGCTTGCCTTAAAACGCATGCCTGGGCACGGTAAACACTATTTGTTTATAGCTTTGCTTGAGAATAAAACAATTAAAAGATGAAGTAGTTTTCAATCCTAATAGCAAAATTAATAATATTGAAAATATTAAAAACATTACTAAAAGATTTTTAAATTGAACACTTAAACTTATTGGTACACTTTCCTGGTGACACCTCCAAGGCTTCTACAATTTGCAAGCACATGGATGCTGCAGTGAAGACAAAGGGAAGGAATTCTACACTATGCAATTCACATCCCCCGTCTGCAGCTTGGTAAAGTTCCAACGGAAAATGCACCTGGTTACTCTACGGAGTAATACGACTATAAAATAAAAATCTATACCATTTTTATTCAGTTGCAATGCGAAGGCAAAACAAACATTACTAAAAGATTTTTTTTACCAGGAAAGTGTACCAATAAGTTTTCAATTTAAAAATCTTTTAGTAATGTTTTTAATATTTTCAATATTATTAATTTTGCTTTTAGGATTGAAAACTACTTCATCTTTCAATTGCCAGATGACGCTAGTCACCTAATACCTTCACTTCGGTTGCAATGGGTGGGAAAACTCTCGGTGCTGGTCATTTAGGATTTGGAGAACAGTGCCTACGTTCTCTCCGATGAGGCTCCAATAAGAGCCGAAAATCGCGATTCAAGGGACTGGACTGCGCTCCGTATTCTAATTGAAAAGTAAGGTTGTTTTGCCTTCGCATTGCAACTGAATGAAAATGGTATAGATTTTTTTTTTAATTAAATTTTAAAACCGGTATAATTTGACTTGAACTTTTAAATGCGGTAAACAGAATTGCTATTTTATTTTTTAATCAAAAGTTATTTGGGTTCAAAAATGGCAATATTTCGATTTTTTGAAAGTTCAACCGCGCTTATCTCAAAAACTATGCATCCTACGAAAAAACTTGTAAGAACATTTTTTGCTAAGAGTGGCCCAAAAAATACAAAAAAATGTTTTATCTACTCTATCTCATATTATGTATAAGTTTTTAGTTTGTGAAAACTGTCATTGTCATTATAGATAGCAGAGCGTGAAGGATATAAAGTGTGCGTGAAGTAACAATGTATTTTAAATGGGATTTACTTTTTCGCACTGTTTTTGGCACACTTTTATATAATCAAATATCCTTAACTTTCGCGTTGTCATGGTGATGACATGTGAGCTATAAATTACAATAAAAGTTTTCACAGTTTTGTGGTTTGAAAGAAGTTAGAATTTTTAAATGTCAAAGTTCTAAAAATTATATAATAGAAATGAATTCCAATGACGAAAAGTTACAGTTTTTTATTTGTTTATTGTAGATAAAATATTGTATGAAACTGTGCGTGAAGTACTTCAGCATACTTCACGACCTGTTTCATAAATAACTATTGTTTTGCGAGAAATCGCTGTTATGTAATTCCTCAAGTTCTTTGTGTATAACAATCTTATCGACATCCGTATCAACTGTTACCCAAAAAAATTCGTGTTCTATGGGTCAAAATACATAAAAAAAACTTGGGTAAGTCCATCTGAATAAAGGAGGCCGTTGTACCCCCCTTGGCGACAGGACTATTTTATGTGTTATATTTTTTGCATGATTTAATATAAAATGAATCTTTTTTGAAATTTCTCTCTTAGTGACGTTTTCACGTACTAAATGGTCATGGACACTCTACGAGAATACGCATTTTTACCTTGGCTATTTCCTTTTTATTATCGAGATGAGATGCGTTTGTTTATGTTATCGGCAAGAAATGAAGTGTTAATAATTGTTACCAATGGGTCAATGTTAACTTTACACATAGGTAATTGTATTATCAAATAGAGTCGCCAAATGTTATACAACAATAATATTTATTGTTTACTGATAACTTGTTGAAACTAATTTAAAGTATTTAAAAATATGTATCTCCAAAATTTCTAGCTAAAAAAATTAAGTGACATAATGAAAAGAATGTCAGTCCCTATTTTTTTCAGCAAAAAAGTGATCGTAAACAACCCCCTAATCACCACCCTAATTAAAATTTGTCATTGACCTGATTTGGTTTTCTTGATTTATGTATTGTTAATAGGTTCTAGAAGTTTGATCGGCTTAGAATGATCAGTTTTTAAACAAATGGAGTTAAAAGCGAATAGCGAGTTTTAGTAGTTTGGTAAAAAATACTCTTTTGTTGGAGTGGTTGCCAAAAACTTGGTTTGCAAAATTTTTTACGTCAAAAACTGAGTGAGCTGTTGACAATTAAAACTTTGTAATATCATGCAAAAACCACCTTTGCCAGCCCTTTCAATGCCACCTCTTTTTTTGACTGAGAACTTTAAAAGGATTTAATATTAATAGCCTTATAGATCTTCTAAAAACCTACAAAATTCTAAAGAACTTTCTAAGATAAAAAATAAAAAAGTTACGGTTAAAAAATCAATATATTTTTTTGAAAAAAAAAAAGGAAAAATACAATTGGAAGCATAATAATGTAAGTTAGCGGTATTTTTAGTCATTGGCCTTATTTATTCTTCTTTATTTATTTATTAATAGATTTTGGAAGTTTGATTGGCTTAAAATGATTAGTTTTTAAAAAACTGAAGTTTAAAGCGAATAACGGATGTTTGCAATTTGATAAAAATGCCATTTTTTTCAGAATAGAAAGATTAGCATCAGAGATACGAAAAAATGTTTAAATATGAAATTGTAGGTAATTTAATTTCCAAGAACTTGGTTTGATAAAATTTGTTCTAGGGCACAAATTGAGTGAATCGTAAATGAGTATACTAGTATACCATCGAAAAACATTGATTTTTTAGATATAAAACCAACACTTTCGATAGCGAATAAATCAAAAACTATTAATTTTATCAAAAAAATGCATAGAACATTTTTTGCTTAGAATGAATGTTTTATTAACTTTTGCGGTCAAAATATAATAAAAAATTGTCACCCCCGAGATGAAGTGGCAATCACCCCCATGGTAAAAGCGCCTGTCGGCATCATATAGACTTTGATCCATGGACTATCCACTACTTATTCTCAAATTTTCAAGCAAATTGATCCATTCTGTAAAAATTGCGAGATGAAAAGCTTTGGTTCGTAGACTAATATATTAAATTAAGCAAACGATACCACATTATACGTACATACATAGGAAATCCACGAGGAAAAGTTTACCTGTAGTTGGCTGTATACCATACATTACAAAAACGATAAAATCCTTTATAAAAGGTATATTTGTTAAAATCCCTAAAAGGGCTACATCACAGAACAGAACTAGTTTTCGATGGGATGACCGATCATCATCAGTGTTTACGTGAATCTAACATGCTACATGCTAACCACCAAAATAAAAAATATGTGGGTAAAAACCCTTTACAATTGATCCGTCATAGAAACATAGATGAAAAATGTGAAATTAAACATCGATGTTTTAAACATCCATTTTTAATTTCACATCTTTCATCTATCATGTTCCTATGACGGATCAATTGTAAATGGTTTTTACCCACATATTTTTATTTTGGTGGTTAGCATGTAGCATGTTAGATACACGTAAACACTGATGATGATCGGTCATCCGATCGAAAACTAGTTCTGTTCTGTAATGTAGCCCTTTTTACGGATTTTAACAAATATACCTTTTATAAAGAATTTTATCGTTTTTTATACATAGAAAAATTATTGGCACGGTGAGAATGAAAAAACTGGAAGACCAAGATTCAGATGGATAGCCATGTTGACGTATCATGCATGATACATCGGTAATAACGCAAGATCCTGAGAGGACTGGCTCCTAATTGAATAGAGAATAAGACAGTATCACGCAGAGAAATTTTGGGGATGTTAAGACCCTCCGTGGGTTGTAGCAGTTAGATTATGATGGTGATAGCAGGAAAGAGAGAGAGAGAGAGAGAGAGAGAGAGAGAGAGAGAGAGAGAGAATAAATCGATGGCAACACACCAATAATGCAATATAAGTTACCGATATAAACTTCAATTTTGGAGGACTAGGTATTACCAAATAAATAATTTTGTTTATATTTGTAGGTTTGTTGGTCTATATTTCTTTAGCCGGAAAGCATTTTTGCCACTAGATCCAATATTAATTAAAGATATTTTAAATAAGGATTTCCAATACTTTTACGATAGGGGAATTTACTATAACGAAAAGAAAGATCCTCTAAGTGCTCATTTATTTTCCATTGCTGGTAAGTGAAATTTATATTATTTTTTCACATGTCTGTTAAAGAAAGAAATGTTACAAATATTTTATTTATGCATGTATATGTATTATACGTGTTAACGAACAGATTGAACAGTGTTAAAGAAAATTGAAATCAGATGTGAGGTGGGACATTGACGGAGGACTGTATGTGAGTCTCCGAATTGATAAGGAGTCAGAGGCACAGCTCGAAAGGCTTCAATGGAAGCCTTATTACCTTCTACAGCGAGCAAGTATTATACCGTTGGAAGAGGGTAAAGCAAGACAGGCAGGGAACATTGGGGAACCAAAACCTGCAACGATTACTTCCGAACTGCAGAAGGCCGAAGAGGAATCTATGCAGGTGGAAGAAATTACAAGAGGGCCTGTTAGAGACCCCAAAAATGAATAAACTGCAAAATTAAGATCATACAGATCAATTTGCAGCACAAAAAAACAGCTTCGGTACTTTTGTGCCAGGAAGTAGCTGAGAAGAACATTTATATGGTGCTTATTCAAGAACCGTGGATAAATGAAGGTAAGATACGGGGATTAAACGTTAAGGGATGGGAACTAATTTTGGGAGTACCTGACAATTAAATCAGAACTTGTATCTTTTGTAGATCTGACCTTAACCTGGTACCAGTTATGGAGCTCTGTAGGGGAGACATGGCAGCTGCCAGAATTAAACTGAATTGCAATGGGTTGGTTACAGAGTTGATTGTTGCGTCTCTTTACTTTCCTATTGACACTAAATAACAACTTCCAGGGACTAACCTAGAGAACCTTCTAGAATACACCAATAATAAGCATACAGAACTTATCATTGGAATCGACTCCAACGCTCACCACATCATTTGGGGGAGCAGAGATACAAACAACAGAGAAACCTCCGAACGAGGACAAGTTGTCATCGTTCGGAAGTTTCTATTCATTCCATTGTCACTTGCTGCCACATTTCCACCATGTGAACAAGTCGAATCACAGCTCAGATGTTACCTGGGGCATATTAGTAAAAATATTTCAAACATTCACGCTTAAGTTAGCATTTTCAACCTATGGTTCCTTGATGGATTACTTATACATAGCTTTGACCCTCATATTTTTGTTATATTATATCTTGGTGGTTAGCATGTAAACTTCACGTAAGCACTGATGATGACTGGTAAACCAGTCGAAAACTAGTTATGTGATTGTGATGTAGCCCTTTTTGGGGATTTTAAATATATACCTTTTATAAAGGATTTTACACAATAAATAACTTTTTATTATTAAGTTCACGCCTTAAATCAATTATTTATCAAATACACTATATATCAACATTATTTAATCAACAACTCAAAATATTCCCGATGCCATGTCAAATATTTAAAATTGCCACTGATTGTCACTGTCTGACTGACAATATTCTATTCGACTGAGTGCGTTGTAAGACAAAGATAAATTTGGAAAATATTACCACGGACATTGTGTTCATTTTTTTCGAATCCTGAAAAAAACCAATAAATATTTTTGAAAAATTTAAACGCAGAATGAAAGACTAAATTATTGCCGAGGGCCGAAAGTCCCTTAGAATAAATAAAACGTTTATTTTGAATGAGTTATTTGAAATTAAAAATCACACTAAATTTTCTCTTAGTTTTTCACCCCTGTAACTTATTAAAATAAACATTATAGAAGTTTTCGGAGACTTTCGGCCCTCTGTTATAATGTAGTGTTCCATTCTGCGTTTAAATTTTTCAAAAATACTTATTAGTTTTCTCAGGATTCGAAAAAATGAATCCCCATTAAGGGCCTATTAGAAATATCTCGAGAACTAAAGGTAAGAAAATCATGAAAGTTGGAATACAGGGGTTTTGAGGTGTGAACTATTTAATGAAAATATTTTGGTCTCTTTGCTACTTCCGGTTATACCGGAAGTTGATTGTAACTTCGTTTTTTTAAATGGAACACCCTGTATATTTTTACATTTTTAGATTTTCCCCGATTTCTTCTTTCTTTAAATATACGGTTTTGTAATATTATACAGGTTAGGTTAAAAGATAATTACGTTTTCTTATTAATTTCGTAGAAACATTCACATCCTGTAGGATTGTAGTAGTTTGACATAATAAACTCTATTTATGTTCAAATGACTTTTAATATAGTCTAATATTGTTAGGAATTATTGGTATAGTTAAATTTTTCATTTTAGTATACAGGGTTGGTAGAAACTCGGAATGAGTATCTTAAGAGTTTTCTTAAATAGAACACCCTGTATTTTAGTATTATAATGAAATGTTATTTTATGGTACTTTTCAATTTCTTAAGCATTCCCTATACTAAACTGCTTTAATTTGTGAGTTATTGGTGATTCAAGCCAAACATTAATTGCAACACAAAATATGTGAAATTGTATTAGGTTGGCCGTGAAAATATTCAATCACAAATAATTTTTTGGAAATAAATACATATTAATCTAGACTGATACTTAAAATTGCCAATAATGGTTGAGCTATCAAAATATCATCGAAGTTAAGATTGTTGGTGCGATTAACAATTAAGCACAAATTAAAGCAGTTAGGTATAGGGACTGCTTAAGAAATAAAAAAGTACCGTGAAATATCATTTCATTACAATACTAATATATAGGGTGTTCCATTTAAGAAAACTCAGAAAATACTCATTCCGAGTTTCGACCAATCCTGTATACTAAAATTAAAAATTTGGCTATACTAATAATTGTTAACAATAGTAGACTATATTTAAAATCATTTGAACATAAATAGAGTTTATTATGTCAGACTACTACAATCCTACAGGGTGTGAACATTGCTACTAAATTATTAAGAAAACGTAATTATCTTTTAACTTACCCTGTATAATGTTACAAAACCTTATATTTTAAGAAAGAAGAAATCGAGGAGAATCCAAAAATGTAAAAATATATAGGGTGTCCCATTTAAAAAAACGAAGTTATAAGCAACTTCCGGTATAACCGGAAGTACCAAGTATATGAAAATATTTTCATTAAATGGATCAGTCTTCAAAACCCCCTTCTAATTTTCATAATTTAGTTGCCTTTAGTTCTCGAAATATTTCTAATAGGCCCTTTATCTGCCTCACCCTATATAGATTGAAGAGGTGTTCATGTAGTCCCATTGAGGAAGTCTGGAGAGACCGAAACATACGGATGGGGATGCTGGTCTGGTTCATCTCTGAACCGAAATATAACGTAAGCTGTCTTTGATTTTTCATTTTACTCAGATTTTGAGTCCACGGAACTAACTTTCGTTGGAATTTTTCCTAGACGAATAGACGGAATGTGACTGCATATTGTAAAGTCCCTTTCGTCTTCTTTATTCGTCGTCTCCTTGCCTTATTAATTATAAAAAGCAGAGATTAAGGATGTACTCAGAAATTGGTTCCACGAGAAGTTTCAGATTTATTGTTTACATGGGACTTCTCATTTCTCCAAAAATATATACTTTATCGAATAAGCTGCGTTGCCATTGCAAAACTTTTTTCTTTGAAAGAATAGAATTAGAAGGAACGAATTCAGGTTGTCACCAGAAACATGGTTTTTATTGTTTTAAATAGATGTCGCTACAGCGTCTAACAGCGAATTATTTTATATAATTTTACTTAGTAAGACGGTTGGTTTTCGTTACGATTCATAGCAGATCACAGGCATCTTGTTGTGCAGTTACAAAGCCTCTACAAAAAATATATCCGTTTCCACCTCTATACGCTCTGAGCTTCGCTGGTGTCGCTCCTAGCGGTTACTAATTCAACTTTTACCGGTAATTTTTAAATATATTATTTAATTGTTATCGCTTAATATTTACAACGCAAAAAAGTAATTAAATTGTAATCGATTTTTTTAAGATTTTTCTAATCATTTTGACGTTCTATTGATAAAATATCAATTTCTTACTTCGGATACTTTGACAATAATCGTGTAGATGGCGCTAAGAGTATAATAGATTATTTATAATTAGATATTACGGAACATTAAAAAAACTTAAATTCAGTATTTAAAACGTAAGTATATTTAAGGTAAAAATATATACCACAGCTTTGACCAACTAATATTGTTTATAATTAATGTTTTTAATTTTAATTTTAAATTAATCACTTTGACATTTATGTCAAATTTCCGGTAAACGTTTACAAACTTGTCACTACTGGCGTTCGCGAATTTGTAAATATCCCCTCTACGTACGAGCTCACAGCGTATACATCGTTTAGTTTTTGTAAAGCCGGACTCAAACGACTCGTGTACTTGGCGAATAATCGTCACTTGCGTATACTGGCAATGCTGTGTGAGTGGGTTACTAGCACAATTTTATTGTACTATTTGTCAAACACTCATAATAATAATGTTAATACTACTATTAATTGTCAAAGAATTGTTCTAGTAACCCTCCCAAAAGACATAGTAAGTAACGCAAGTAACGATTATTCGCCAAGTACACGAGTCGTTTGAGTCCGGCTTAAAGTTCGTTATTTTGAAAGACCGCTAATATCTAATTTGTCTTCATTTTGCTGTGATGGCAAGCAGTCGTTTGTGAGAAGATCCATTGTACAAGGTAATAATTCTTTGATTTCTTTTTCTATCCCGGTAAAAAATTGTCACTTTAGTTTTCTAAATCCTAAACAATATTCTATTGTTTCAGGGTTTGGTTTTCGTTTGGATTTTGGAGTTTTGGAGTTTAGATTTTGGAGTTTGGTCTTATAGTGTTTTGGTTTTGGTTTTTGTTGGCTTTTCTACATATTTTCCGTACCTGGAAACTTTCCGTTTCTTCAAAGTAAATAGGCTTACTTTTTGGTTGGAGGCTGTCTGGAATGGTCTATGGTTAGACGTTTCCGAAAATCGAATGGTTTCCTTCTATCGTACGTGAATTTATGGGTCCAGTACCATTAAATTTCGTCGCAATTACGGTGTGGTGATCGCTGATGTGAATATCAGCCAACTAAAGTCTTCAGGGAGACTTTATCGAGGATTTTCTATCGCTACTAGTCAAAAAGCGGTAAAATATATATCTCAAATATTCCTCTATGTTATTTTTGGGTTTATTTAAATTTCAATGAACAGTACAAACATAAAAACTGATAGGGTATTCTATTTTTAAACCATCAAATCTCACTAAGACTTTTATTTTCAATTATTTACCAACTATATGTATCACTCTGTAAAATTGTATATTTTCTGTTGTAAATTGTACTCCTATTTGTGAAAATTGTAATAAATAATTTAGTAAAATTCGTTTTTCCTTATTACATATCTCTTTCCAGTTTCACTTCAAAGGGTAGTTGGTTTAGGATGAAACAACATAAATTTTATATTAGGAAAGTTTAGTTAATCTATATATATGTTAATTTGCTGAAGTGTAAGACTGGCGCCCTCCATTTTAGTTTGTTCAGGATCTCTGTCTGTTTTTATTTATCTAATTTCTGTTTTATTCTTCCAGCTCTCCTTCTTTCACGCTCAAATTATTTCAGAAAGAAATCTGTTTTAATTTTATTCCTTTTTCTGGCTCTCGAATCCCACCTTCTTTTTAGTCTCTTGTTTTTCTAGCTTACTTAGCCGGTGCTCTATTCTATTCTTCTTCCTCCCTTCTTCTCTATTCTATACTTTCTTCACTTTCTTTCAAATTGCATAACTAACTTCGACTATCTTTCTTTCCAAAGCCGAGTTTAGTGTAGCAATTCTCTAAAGATCCCAAAAGGATGAAACATACGTAAGAGGATGGTGGTTGCTCTGAAACGGAATGAAATATTAACTATCTTTCATTTCCATTATCATTAATGTTCTTTACATACTTTAATTCGTATATTGTAGGTACCAAATGGAAAAACTTGAGATCGAAACTAACCCCAGCGTACTCACCCGGCAAACTGAAATACATGTTTGGAACCATAGATAAGTGCGGCCACACCATGACCAAAAAGCTACAAGAAATCGCCAACGAGAAAGGTGAAGTTGAAATCAAAGAAATTCTAGCTAGATATACGACCGATGTAATAGGCTCGTGTGCCTTTGGACTAGAATGTCATTGTATGACTGATCCCGAAGCGGAGTTTAGATTGATGGGAAAAAGAGCGTTTACCCAAACTGTTGGGGATGTTTTAAAAATGGTAAAAATCATTGTTCACAATTTAGCTCTGTCCACTGTAGGATGTTTCTTAGCCACGATAGTCTTTTCCTTCCTAGTCCTTTCTTTCCCTTGATCTTTCCTTTCACTCTTAGTTGAGCATATTGGTACTCAATAGTTCTCAGTATGTGGCCTAGGTAAGATGTTTTTCTTTCACTGTGTTGAAAATTTCTCGTTCCTTGCATATTCTATGCAGCACTTATTCGTTTGAGGTATGCGATGTTAATGAAATTTTGAAGATTCTCTAGTAGATCCACATTTTCAAAGTCCTTCAATTTATTTACGGTTGATGTTTTAGGGTCCACGTCTCAACTCCATAGAGAAGAACCGACCAGACGTAGCATTTTGATAAACGTAGTCGAATTTTAGTCCATGTGGTGAGACCGCTCCGGTCTGAAAAAAATTCTGATTCGGTTTCTTTTTGGATTCCAATTCAAAAATGTCCCCTTTAAACAAATCTGAAGTGTGCCGGGCGGAATTTTTGGGCACAAATTGTTTGAACAATTTTTTTAAACAAATACAAAAGATCACCTTTTTTGGGTCATTCGAAAGGTATCTTGTAATTTTTCTTAAAAATTAATAGTTTTCGAGTTATAGGCGATTTAAAATCTGAAAAATGCGAAAATACGCATTTTCGAGGCATAAAAACTCATATTTAAATTAGTATTTTTGAGGTTGCCAGATACTTAAATTGAAGAATGAACATTCAGCTTCAAGATTCTGAAGAATGATTGCGTCTAACGTTAATTTAAACCGTCGTTTTTTAATTGTTAAATATGCATGTCCATCCGATTTTTTGCCGGTGCGGCGCGCTCTATTTCAAAAATCTCCAATTTTGCTCCGGAAGGTATTTTTTCTAGATTCTTTGGGATATTCTAAATAAAATAAGTTTCTTGACATTTTTCTCAAAAGTTAACAGTTTTAAAGTTATAAGCGATTTAAAATCCAAAAATGCGTTTTTTGGCATTTTTCGGATTTTAAATCGCTTATAACTTTAAAACTATTAACTTTTAAGAGAAATGCCAAGAAACTTATTTTATTTAGAATATCCCAAAGAATCTAGAAAAAATATTTTTCTGAGGAAAATAGGTGATTTTTGAAATAGAGCGCGCCGCACCGGCAATAAAATCGGATAAACACGCATATTTAACAATTAAAAAACAACGGTATAAATTAAGGTTAGACGCAATCACTTTTCAGAATCTTGAAGCTGAATGTTTAATCTTCAATTTAAGTATCTGGCAACCTCAAAAATACTACTTTAAATATGAGTTTTAAGCCTCGAAAATGCGTATATTGGCATTTTTCAGATTTTAAATCGCCTATAACTCGAAAACTTAATTTTTAAGAAAAATTACAAGATACCTTTCTTCTTTAGAATAACCCAAAAAATCTAAAAATATATGTTTCAGGACAAAAAAAGGTGATCTTTTGTATTTGTTTAAAAAAATTGTTTAAACAATGTCTGCCCAAAAATTCCGACCGGCACCCTTCAGTGTTAAAGGGGACATTTTTGAATAGGAATCCAAAAAGAAACCGAATCAGAAATTTTTTCAGACGGGAGTGGTCTCACCACATGGACTATTTCGAGTTTTATTCGGGAATAACATAGCATTATTTGATTTTTCGAAAGATTTTCTGGCCTGTTCTATTCTCGATCTTATTTACAGATCAGGATTTAGGCTTCTATCGATCCAACATTCCAGGAACTTAAATTTATTGATTTGTTCTAAAATGTGCCGTTTTATTGTGCAAGGTTGAGGAACATTGTGGTCATTTGATTATCTCTTATATTATATCGTCGATGATGTGGCAATGCTCCTATCTGCTTTTTCGTGAGTTTTGTAAGAGAGGCCAAAAACTTTTTTTAGGGTCACCTCCTGTTTTCCTAATATTTTTTGACTCGTTTTGTAGTAAATTCAACTATTTATTTACTGCAAAACAAGTCAAAACTTACATATGAAAACAGGAGGTGACTAAAAAAGGTTTTTCGTATCTCCTACAAAATTCATGAAAAACAGATAGGATGTATTGTCACATCACCGACGATATTTTTTCGTTTTATTTTTGTTTTACAGGTAGTAATTCGGAGTTTTCCACCCGTAGCCGGTTTATTAGGTCTTGGTGTATTTTCCGGAAACGTTACAGACTTTTTTAACCGAGTTGTAAGAGACACTATAGAATTCAGAGAAAAGAATAATGTAACCAGACCAGATTTTCTTCAGTTGTTGATACAGCTAAGACGCAATGGACAACTAGAGGAGGATGTTGCTGATGAATTTAAAGAGGTAATAAGATGTAGATTTTAGATTTAATAGGCCCTGGCCCAAGTTTTGTTGTACAAAACCTTTGTACCAAAAAATATGTTTTAGCCGCCTCCTGGAACAGCCCTTACCATAGAAGAGGCAGCAGCCCAAGCATTTATTTTCTTTCTCGCTGGTTTTGAAACTACTTCAACCACAATAAGCTTTGCTCTATATGAAATGGCTGTGAATAAATCGATTCAAAATAAAGCGAGGAAAGAAGTGGATGAACTATTGGAGAAATACCAGGAATTATCGTATGAATCTATAATGGAGATGAATTATTTGGATACAGTAATATTTGGTACACATATTTCATTTCTGATAAAATTTAAAAAACCTGAATTATTAAAAGAAGTCTCTAAGGTATTTCAGCTTGAGTTCTAAGTATTTCACTTTTTATTTAAAGTTGATTTCTTTTCAGGGATAGATCTAAACATTTGCCACTGGAGGGAGAGACTTCCAATGAAACACCAACCAAAAGACATAAAAAAGATAAACCCAAACTACATAAAGAATTAATTTAAAGTATTAAATACAGAATATAAAGAACACAAAATAGGGGAGTGCATATAGATTTTCACTTCGCAAAAAATCAAACAAGATAAAACTTTTTCTAATTTCATTAAGAAATGTTTAATAAACAACATATCAAAAAGTTCTACTGGAGAAGTGGGTGCTTCATTTTTTATTAAACAAATAAACTACGAAATTAGATGGTTTTTTTTAAATAACTCCGACAATACTCCTGACTTGACCATTGAAAAATTCAGAAAATTTTACAAAAAAACCTTATATAAAGAATTTTCTAAAATTAAATCAGTATCTTCTACAATTTTTTATTTATAACGCTAAAGTCACCCTTCTCACAAACATTGGCGCACTGTATGTAAACTAGCGTACGGCGAAGTGCACGGTTGAGTTATTTTAATGTTATTCTTTAACTAATAGATCAAATGAAATTCTACAAATTGAACATGAAAGAAGAATAATTAAGCTATTTTATGGTTATAATAGAAAGAAATAAAATGTATGGGCATAAGTACGGTGTGGGCGGAAAGTGAGCCTTACATGAATTTTGTTTAAAAATGATTTAAAAATGTGTAACTAATACAATTTTTCTTATAAAACTCTCAATTTTGCACAACTTACTTTTAAATCATTTTACTAAATGATGTTTCATTCAAAAAAAAAATCTCAAAAATTTAATTCAAATGATATGACGTCTCAAAAAATGTAATTTTTGAAATCTTCGTAGTTTTATAGAATTACCACCAATTTAAGACGGTATTACTCAAATTTGAACAGATCTATTACAGTTTTATAAGTGCTTTTTTAAAGCTTAGGATGTAATCTTTAAAATGCACTAAATTATTTTACTTTAGAAATTAAATAAACTATTTCGTTTTAAGAAAATTAAGAAAGATAACAAAAATGTAATACAAAAACCGAAAATTAACAGCTAAAAAAATGTTTATACAAAGCGATCATAACTTTTTTCTGTAAAACTTACTTAAAATACATTTAATAATAAGCTTCAACAATAATAAATGTTCAGCAAAAAATTTTTTAGCTCTTATACAGTATGTCTACGTAACTTGGAACCTATTGATAACTTTTTTATTATCAGTTTTACGAAAAAGAGTTATTCTTTCTAAAATACTCTGCATCGTATATAATCTAAGATGCAATCATCAAATATCAAATTTAATTAATGTTATATGAGGTATGTCAAAAAATATGAATTTCACTCAAGAGTAAAGTACCTTTACATTTTACAATATCGAGAATTGTTTTTAAGAAAAGTTGTTTGGAATTAAAAAATTTGTTTTAGTGTTCAATTACATCCTTCTAATTAAAATATTGTGAATAATAAAGGCACTTAACTCTTAAAAAAAATTAATATTTTTTACATAACTCGTATAAAATTAAAAAAGTTTGATATCTGATGATTGTATCTTAGATTTTAGACCAGGGAGAGCATTTTATGAAGAATAACTTTTTTTCGTAAAAGTGATAATAAAATAGTTATCATAATTGTAATAAAATGATGATAATTATTCGTAATTTGAGAAAAAATTGAATTTTTTTTTCGATTAGAATGATGTAATTGTATATTTAGACGTAGTTTATAATTTCAAACAACTTTTCATAATAGCATTTTTTGATATTCTGGAATATAAAGGTACTTTACTCTTTAACGAAATTAATATTTTTGACATAACTCGTATAAAATTAATAAAATTTGATATCTGATGATTGAGTTTTAGATTTTTGACTATCCAGAGCATTTTATTAAGAATAACTTTTTTTCGTAAAATTAAAAAGTTTTCCATGTGTTTCCTAGCTACGCAGACACACTGTATAAGAGCTTCTGTGTAAGAATTTTCCAATGCCATAATCAGCATAATCAAAAACAAAATAGAATCATATATGATCAAAGTAAAATAATGAATTTAACGATGTTTTTAAAATTATTTATACAAAACAATTGTTATTGTTTAAACAATTAATAAACAATTAGCGGTCAAAGTTAGTAGAACTTTTTACTTTAACATGTATATAAACTAACAAAAAGAGTTTTAGAAAAATATAAGTTTGTTTGAATTTTTCCGAAACAATGCATATTTTCGTTCTAATTGCACTCCCCTATATATAAAGAATAATTGAAACACAGATGTATTTTCCTTAATTTTCCTAACTAGAGATTTTATTGGGTTGGATTTGTATGTCTTTTGTTAAAGTTTCATGTTAGCTAACATATTTTTGTTTCAACAATTTTTTTCTTTAATTTTGGACCTTGCTGTGAAGGGGGGAATTTTCCCATTTTTACCTACCGTCTATCCGCTACTGTCTCTAATAAAGTTTACTAATTTGCAGAAACAATGAGAAAATATCCTCCAGCACCCGTGTTTCTTAGAAAATGCACAAAAGCATATCCAGTACCAAACAGTAACGTAGTTATAGAGAAAGGTTTATCGGTACTTATACCTTGTTATGGTCTACACAGAGATCCAGAGTATTTTCCAGACCCAGAACTGTTCGACCCAGATCGTTTTTCAGAAGAAAACAAATCGAAGATATGGGAAGGCACATACATACCTTTTGGTGATGGCCCTAGAAATTGTATTGGTGAGTTCCCTTTTTCACTATACTTTATTTGGGAATTTGACTCTGTTTTATTTTAATTTGTAACCGTTGGTCAACCGAAATACAGTGGAACCCCGATAAGTCGGCCCCCGATAACCCGGAAGTCCGGGTAACCCGGAACGATTTTTATCAGACAAACATTTCAACAATAAAAATGTATGTAATATAATATTTGAGAGATAATAGGTATTTGTGTAATTTGAACTACATATACGATAGTAAAAATGACTCATGGCACACGACGACGTTCATTGTCATGTTATCGGAAACAGCAGGCACCTGTAGTATCCTTTATTTATTTAAAACTGTCTTAGCATTGTTTAAAAAATACTAAAGGACTATTAAAAAATTATTTTTTAAACAATGGTCTTGGTCTCCACTGTTCTTAAATAACATAACATCGTTGCGATTGAGACCGTATTGTGTGTAGTACAGTCTTTCTGTTCGCTTCCGTTCTGTAATAATTCGTAAATCTATTCAGATTTTGTCTTTGCGTGTTTTTTATCTACGTAATGGCAACAAAACGTAAAAATGTTGTAGTGACAATGGAAAAGAAACTAGAAGCATTAGGTAGAATTGATAAAGGCGTAATTAATACGTAATTCAGATGTGTACTATGCATATATATTTCATGTTATTTCAATTATAACTGAGTTTATCTGTAAGTATACCTCATTTTATTAATTTTTACCATTTTCTTCGCCTAACCCGGATTTTCGATAACCCGAATCGGCCGCGGTCCCGATTAATTCGAATTACCGAGGTTCCACTGTACTAATAAACTAAACTAATATTGACATTTTTCAATAACAAGTTAAATAACATTACTTATAATAAAATAATAAGTACAGTGGAACCCCGTTAAGTCGGCCTCCGATAACGCGGCTAACCCGGACCGATTTTCATCAGACAAACATTTCAACAATAAAAACGTAATACTGACAACCGAAACTGACTGAAATTTTTACCAAGGAATGAACAATAACAATACTGTATATAACTGTACGTAATTCACATGTACTGTGCATAATGTATTTCATGTTTTTGCAATTATAATGGAGCTTATCTCTAAGGATACCGTATTTTATTAATTTTTACTATATTCTACGGCTAACCCGGATTTTAGATAACCCGGATCGGCCGTAGTCCCGATTAATCCAACTTATCGAGGTTCCACTGTACTATATACCTACCTAATTATATTTTTAATTTTAGGTATGAGATTTGCCATGATTCAGGCAAAAATAGCTCTATCTCTAACTTTGAGAAACTTTGATTTTGAACTTAGTGAAAAGACGAAACTACCTTTGAAAATGGAAACAAAAGGAATTATCTTAACACCTATAGGTGGATTGTGGTTAAAATTAAAACCGAGAGACCATAAGCCAAACTAAAATCAGGAGTACGGAAATTACAAAAAATAATGTGTGTGATATATTTCAAAAGTAGATTAGGTGACGATACAATATTGATGTAAAAAGTATGAAAGAATTCATTTGTGTCAACATAAAAATAAAATGTAAATACATAATCCCACGTATAATCATCATCATCATTCTCTTTGCCTTATCCCTATGCGGGGTCGGCTTCCCTAATTGCATTTCTCCACACAATTCTATCTTGGGCCATATCAATGTTAATCCCCTTTACCAACATGTCCTGCCTTATCGTCTCCCCCCAGCTCTTCTTTGGTCTTCCTCTCCTACTCCTTCCAGGAATCTGCACTTCAGCTATTCTTCGTATTGGGTGGTTAACGTCTCGACGTTGAACATGACCAAACCATCTTAACCTATGCTCTCTCATTTTGGCATCAATTGGTGCCACACCTAGACTTCCCCTAATATACTCATTTCTAATTTTATCCTTCTTTGTCACTCCACTCATCCATCTAAGCATTCTCATTTCCGCCACATGCATTCGCTGTTCCTCTTTCTTTTTCACTGCCCAACATTCAGTTCCGTACATCATAGCTGGTCTTATGGCTGTTTTATAGAATTTTCCCTTCAGCTTCATTGGAATTTTTCTGTCACACAACACACCACTCGCTTCTTTCCACTTCATCCATCCAGCCCTAATTCTACTGCATGCATCTCCATCTATTTCTCCATTACTCTGTAATACCGATCCTAGGTACTTAAAATGATTGCTTTTTACAATCATTTCACCATTTAAAGATACCATTTTATTTGTAGTAGCTCCATCTTTAAATGAACATTCCAAATACTCTGTTTTTGTCCTACTAAGTTTTAAACCTTTTTCCTCCAGAGCTTGTCTCCACTGTTCCAGTTTTTGTTCTAAGTCTCTTTCACTATTTCCTACTAACACAACATCATCAGCATACATTAAGCACCATGGAATGTTACCCTGTATTTTCGCTGTTATCTGGTCCAAAACTAATGAGAATAAATACGGACTAAGCACAGAACCTTGATGCAATCCTACTTTCACATGAAATTTATCAGTCTCTCCCACACCTGTCCTAACACTAGTCGTTACTCCCTCATACATATCCCTCACAATCTTTACATATTCACCAGGGACTCCTTTCTTATTGAGTGCCCACCACAGAATCTCTCGAGGAACTCTATCATATGCTTTCTCAAGATCAATGAATATCATATGAGCGTTTGTTTCTTTACTCCTATATTTTTCGATCAAATGCCTTATAATGAAAATTGCATCTGTTGTTGATCTACCCTGCATAAAGCCAAATTGATTCTCGGATATTTCGGTCTCTTCACGTATCCGTCTATCAATTACTCTTTCCCATATTTTCATGGTGTGGCTAAGCAGTTTTATAGCCCTGTAGTTTGTACATTGTTGTATATCTCCCTTGTTTTTGTAAACAGGTACCAGTATACTGCTTCTCCATTCGTCTGGCGAATAAATAATCCCACGTATAATAAAAATATTATACAGTGCGGTGGAATTAGTGTTATTTACCCCCCCCCCTGTTAACTTGTTTATTTTAAGAATATAAGCAAAACGCTCGGACAGGTCGATTTTTAAACTAATCATAGTGTATTATAGCATCAATGTTTCGAACTTTACGCTATCCCTCTTCAGGTGGCAGGCACAACTTTGATTTTTTTAAATGGGAAAGTACATAATATGACACCTCATTTAAAAGCTTTTGACATACTGATTACAAAAATGTATAATACTTTAATCCTTTTTAAGGTGGTAGGCGCAAAATTTGTTTTGAATTATTTTTAAACGCATTTATTTCTTTCTAATCCTGAGAAAACTAATAAGTATTTTTGAAAAATTTAAACGCAGAATGAAATATTACAATATTATCGATGGTCAAACGTCCTTGAGAACTTCTATAATCATTATTTTAATAAGTCACAGGGGTGAAAACAAAAGAGAAAATTTAGTCTGATTTTTAATTTCAAATATCTCATTCAAAAGAAACTTTTTGTTTATTCTAAGGGACTTTCAGTCTCGGTAATAATGTAATCTTTCATTCTACATTTAAATTTTTCAAAAATATTTATTAGTTTTCTCAGGATTCGAAAAAAATAAATGTGTTTGAAAATAATTCGAACGAAATTTTGCGCCTGCGCCCTTAAAAAGGATTAAAGTATTATACATTTTTGTAATCAGTATTTCAAAAGCTTTTAAATGAGGTGTCACATTATGTACTTTCCCATTTAAAAAAAAAATCAAAGTTGTGCCTGTCACCTGAAGAGGGATCGCGTAAAGTTCGAAACATTGATGCTATAATATACTTTGATTATTTTAAAAATCGACCTGTCCGAGCGTTTTGCTTATATTCTTAAAATAAACAAGTTATCAGGGGGAGGGGTAACACTTATTCCACCGCACTGTATTTATATTATATTTGAAATTTTAAATCGTATTTTTACATACCAAATAAAAGTAAAGGGTCGATTTACTCAGTTAGTGCCCTTAACAAGAAAAATGCAGAGAATGGTACTATTAGTCCATTCTTTCACGGTTTTTGCTCTAAATTTTAAAAAACCGCCTGGATTGACATGAAATTTGGCATACATAATATAGCTTACATGTCAAAGAAAAAAAGTGATATTGTGCCGATGTGTGCTTTTGCCCTGGGGGTGAGTTTCACCCCCTCTTGGGGTGAAAAAATATATGTCCAAAATAAGCACGGATATGGGTAAATTGACTAATTTTAAGTAACTTTTGTTCTATAGAGCTTTTTCGCCAAGTCAACACTTTTCGAGTTATTTGCGAGTGAATATGTTCATTTTTCAACAAAATAACCATATTTTTAGACGGTTTTTTGCAAATAACTCAAAAAGTAAGTATTTTGTCGAAAAAAAAGTTCTTAGCAAAAATATAGCCTATAAAAAAGTAAAAAAAAAATGGTGTACGCGTTAGGTCTCTGGATCTCGTAGAACCAGAGTTATAGCCAATGAAAAATAGATTGATAATGTTGTTCTGAAGCTATTTCCTTGTGGCATTTTTATAATTACGTATTTTTTTATGGGAAATAAGCCACAATTTTACTTAATAAATTAATAAATTAATAAATTTTAAAATTCATTTTTTAGTAAAATTGTGGCTTATTTCCCATAAAAAAATACGTAATAGATTGATAGTCACCAAATTTCAAATAGAATATTTCGACGTGAAATATCCAAAAAATTAAGCACTTTTTGGGGAAAACCCGTTATAACTTTTTTAAAGTGTTTAAAAAAAGCTTTATTTCTGTTTTTACAAAAAGTTTTTAGCATTAAATTTAAGCAAGTTACGCTCAAAATAAAGTTGGTCGGAAATTAATCGTTACCGCTCCACAAATTATTTTACTTATGTTGTGTTTATATGGTCTGTAAGTTTAATCGACTCAAAGTGCTTATTTTCGAAAAAAATTGTTTTCAAAGTAAAATATTTAAAAATTTAAATTTTGAAAAATATGCTTTTTTTCAAAATAACTTAAAAATTGTTAGAGATACCAAAAATCTCGAAAAACAGAAAAAGTCAGATTTGCTTTTCTGAATATCATGTATTTTTTGGTTTTTCTGTTAGACAAAAATTGATTAAAATTTGGTGTTTCTAAATTTGCATACATTCGTGATCAGTGACTCGTTCAACCCCTTTTAACTACAGCCCTTTCAATAATAAGGACTTTGAACCGATGAAACTTACAGATTATATAAACAATATATACACGAGTCTAGAAACTTGTGAAGTCGTAACGATTAAGTTCATTTAAGATACTAATTAGGGGGTGATTTTCTCGATTTTTTTACCAAAACCAAAAGGGACTAACTTTATTTTGAGCGTAACTTGTTTAATTTTGATGCTAGAAATTTTTTTTATAAAACAAAAATGAAGCTTTTTTTAAACACTTTAAATAAGTTGTAATGAGTTTTCCCCGAAATGTGCTTCATTTTTGGTCATTTCACGTTAAAATATTCCATTTGGAATTTGACGAATATTAACCTATTTTCCATTAGCTATAACTCTGCTTCTACTAGGTGTAGAGACGTGATATATACACCATTTTTTTAAATTTTGTACAGGCTATATTTTTGCTAAGAATGTTTTTTCGACAAAATTCTTACTATTTGAGTTATTTGCGATAAACCGTCCAAAAGCGTGGTTATTTTGTTGAAAAAATGAACATATTCACTGTCAAATAACTCGAAAAGTATTGACTTAGTGAAAAAACTCTATAGAACAAAAGTTACTTAAAATTAGCCAGTTTATCCATTTCCTGACTTTCTTTGGACGAATATTTTTTCACCCCCAAAAGGGGGTGAAAACCACCCCCAGGGCAAAAGCACATATCGGCACAATATCACTTTTTTTCTTTGACTTGTTAGCTATGTGTATGTCAAATTTCATGTCAATCCAAGCAGTTCTTTAAAATTTAGAGGTTTTGCAATATTTTACCGTTAAAGAACGGACTATATGGAAATGAATGCTGGCTCAAGAAACTTAGCCCTGCAAAAAAAACATCTAAAAAAAGAACTTCTAATAGCGTGTTTTAATGGATTATAATAAACCACAGATTGTGGTTTTTTACTACTTAAAAAACTTATAAATTGACATCAGCGGTCATTTCGACAAAAAACTAACAAATGAACTAAAATCAGGGGTTTTTGAATATTGGGAGGTGCCATGTCGGAGACGAGAACTTCTCAACCCAGTTTATCCTGGGGGAATAGTGGACACAAGACTAAAATCCGATGTAAAGGCAGATAATGACATATTAGTAAGAACTGGTTAAGTAACGACTCTTCAAATTCAGCCCATATCGACACAACCGGAATTAAAACAGAAAAATACACGAAAATTTAAACAAAGTTTGTGTGTGTGTGTGTGTGTGTGTGCTTGTTTTTGGCTTGGATGCAAGTCCATTTGTCACAGATTTTTTTATGTCATAATTATCAAGATAATTATGTACGATAATAAAATAAATTCATATTATAAACATTTATAAATATATATTATTACTTTTGAGAAAACTAACTAGCAGATTTAATATGTTCATATCAGTGGTACAGACAACATTATGGATATGGTAAGGTGGTAAATAATCTACAAAGTTTAACTAAAGCTTTAAAAATTCTTACCTTGGCCGATAATTCTAAAATCGCAATCTTCCTTTCCTGTCCCTCGAGCTTTTCCTGCAACATCGTAGCTCCCAAAGCTCCTGCATGGTGCTGTTGCATTTCCAGTTTGTGCTTTAAAATGTCTACATCGTTGAGCAATTTTATATTTTCATTTCTTAAAATTTCCAATTCAGCATTTGCATTAACGTTTAGGTTGGAAGCTTTTAGAGTCTTGACTCTATTTTCCAGATTTCGTTTTTCGCGTTCCAATCGTTCTATCGCCATTCTATATCCTAAAAATAATTATCAACAATATAAAAATATGGTTTTATGGGAAACAAATAAAGTCAATAGTCCATGAAGAGTCAGTGAACGTTATGAGAAAACACGTACTGTAATTGTTATTATATTTCTTTATTAAGTAGTTCAGAGAAATAAGGAAAAAAAATATCCTGTTGGTAACGCAACACCCTCCAGGCCGAAACCAAATTTTTTGAGTAGTATGGACATCTATATTAATAACCCATATGTTTCCTGCAACCGATTTTGATGATATACATAGTAGTCCTGTCGCCAGGGGGGTACAACGGCCTTCTTAATTCAGATGGACTTACCCAAGTTTTTTTTATGTATTTTGATCCGTAGAACACGAATTTTTTGGGTAACAGTTGATCCGGATGTCGATAAGATTGTTATAAACAAAGAAGTTGAGGAATTACATAACAGCGATTTCTCGCAAAACAAAACAGTTTTTTGTATTTTTTGGGTCATTCTAACCAAAAAATGTTTCTACAAGTTTTTTCGTAGGATGCATAGTTTTCGAGATAAACGCGGTTGAACTTTCAAAAAATGGAAAAATTGCAATTTTTGAACCCGAATAATGTTTGAATAAAAAATAAAATAGCAATTCTGCTTACCGCCTTTAAAAGTTTAAGTCAAATTATATCTGTTTTGAATATTTGCATTGCTAAAAATTTATTTTTTGATTGTTAAAAAAAGCTATAAACACATACTGTTTCCCGTGCCTAATACATGCGTTTTAATGCATGCTACTTAGAAATAGCCCCGCTTGCACTTTTACCTCCTCTACGTACTCGTTCGATTTTAAATGAGAAATCATTGAAACATCACTCAAGCACTAGGTGTTTACAGCTTTGTTTTAACAATAAAATAATACATTTTTGGCAATACAAATAATTAAAACCGATATAATTTGACTTGAACTTTCAAATGCGGTAAGCAGAATTGCTATTTTATTTTTCAATCAAAAGTTTTTCGGGTTCACAAATTCCAATTTTTCGATTTTTTGAAAGTTCAACCGCGTATATCTCGAAAACTATGCATCCTACGAAAAAATTTGTAGGAACATTTTTCGGTTAAAATGGACCAAAAAATACAAAAAAATGTTTTGTTTTGCGAGAAATCGCTGTTATGTGATTCCTCAACTTCTTGGTTTATAACAATCTTATCGACATCCGGATCAACTGTTACCCAAAAAATTCGTGTTCTACAGGTCAAAATACATAAAAAAAACTTGGGTAAGTCCATCTGAATACAGGAGGCCGTTGTACCCCCCCTGGCGACAGGACTATAGTTATAAACAAACGAAGATCAAAAAACGGTAATTTTTCGCTTTTTTCGTCTATAACCAAAAAGTTAAGTAATTTAAACAAATTTGAGAGTAAGGAAATCATAAATCGTATAAAAAAGTTCAATATGGCGTTTACTATATATGTCTATCCTTATTGGTTGCTTAGAAAATTGCAAAATAAATCATAAATTTTAAGTTTTTATAAATATTCATAACTTATGTAAAAATTAGCTTAGAACGTTCTTATTACACGGAATGCTGAGACTTCTGGTGCTTAAATCATACCCTAAATTTCAAAGCAATTGGTCAAACAGTTTAAAAGGTATTTAATTTGTTTATCCCAAATTAATTATTTTTGCAACGCTATGTCAGAAAATGATCAAGTTACACTAATACTTTGGATAGTTTATGGAAGAAGAAGATTTATACTATTAATTTAATTAAAAAAAATGACAAAAAATAATTCTAAATACTGCAAAATTATTTTGCAAAAACATGTGAATTAAAAAAGGGGTGGCTAACTTCGTCCCTAATTGTCCTAGGACAATTGTTTTTCTTTCTAAATGTGTATAAAAATTCAGTCTTTCCAAATATGAAATAGTATATTAAGTATGGAGAACGGTAAGGATTTTATACCGATCGAAGACAATTGTTTGGAGGAGGAGCGGAGCGACGACTCCAATTATTGTCTGAGATCGGTTACCCTTAACGTTCGACATGCTTATAACGTTTTTTGCACGATTGATACCATTATAAATTATAAAATTAAACATTTTCGTCATATTGACTAGTTTCATTCATTTTATCAACGATAGATACTTTGGTTGTTAGGTAGTAACTAGGGTGCATAACAACAAAGGAGAATTGAGTTTTTATTTAGTTGTCAATAATTTTAAAGTATATAAAACTTCGTCCATTACAAGTAAAATCAAATCATTTGTTCTTAAGATACGCCAAAGGAAAATGATGTGCTCAAGTAATAGGGAAAGGGACAATTGGGGCTGGCCTTCTCAAATTGCCAAATTCTTAAATTTGCCTAATCCCGAGAACTATACTGGCCATTCGTTCAGTAGGACATCAGCAACGCTTTTGGCTAATAAAGGTGTTGATGTCCTCGGATTAAAGCGTCATGGAGGTTAGCGTTCATCGACAGTGGCAGAAAGCTATGTAGAAGATTCTCTTCAAAATAAAATAGATTTTGCCGAAAAAATATTGTGCAATACTAGTAATACTACTAATGTATGCGATTCTGCAGAAGTTTCTGTTAGAAGTGAAACCACAGCCCAAACAAGTGGGATTTCATTAAATAATTTAACAAATTGTACCATAAGTTTCAATATTAATAAATAATTCGTTAGTTTTCTTTATTCTTTCAAAAAATAAATTAAAATTAAGAGATTTTTTAACTCGACGGTAAGTGAATTACTTACCGTCGAGTTGGAGTACTTACCGTCGAGTTGGATTACTTACCGTCGAGTTGCTAGTAAATGTCACCTACTGACGTAAAATCTGTCACGGTAAACAGTCAAAAATGATCAATCGTGCAAAAAAATAATTTTTCTACGAGTAACGGTTAAAAAGTTATTCTAATTGTTTATAAGTAAGCAAAAAATCGACGTGTTTTTGCAAAATAATTTTACACTGTTTAAAATTACTTTTCTTCTGTTCTTCTTCCATAAACTGTCAGAAGTCTTACTGTAACCTCATAATTTTCTGACTTAGAGTGTTGCAAAAAAAATTAATTTGGGATAAACAAATTAAATAACTTTTAAACTATTTGACCAATTGCTTTGAAATTTAAAATATAATTTAAGCACCAGAAGTCTCAGCAATCCGTTTAATAAGAAGGTTCTAAGTTAATTTTTACATAAGTTATGAATATTTATAAAAACTCAAAATTTATTATTTATTTTGCAATTTTTTAAGCAACCAATAAGGATAGACATATTCATCGAACGCCATATTGAAATTTTTTAGATTTATGAGTTTCTTACACTCAAATTTGTTTAAAATGCTTAACTTTTTGGTTATAGACGAAAAAAGCGAAAATTTACCGTTTTTTGATCTTTATTTGTTTATAACTATGTATATCATCAAAATCGGCTGCAGGAAACATAAAGGTTATTAATATAGATGTCCATACTACTCAAAAAATTTAGTTTCGGCCTGGAGGGGGATGTGTCACGAGAAAGATCTTATTTCTCTGGACTATAAGACATTTATCATGACCCTTCTTATTTCCTAATTAATAATATATCTTCAACCATTCATTAAACCAATAAGGATACATTTGTTGTTTTGTTTTTTTCACTAAACGCAAACAGTTAGGACTAAAGCTAAGCCGTCTATACTGGATTATCAGCAGAAACTCCAAGTTGTCACTAGAAAACAAACTACTGGTCTACAAAGCCATTATAAAGCCCATTTGGACTTACGGTATCCAGCTCTGGGGAGCAGCTTCTAATAGCAACATAAATATAATACAGAGGTTCCAAAACAAGACGATAAGGCTGATTCTTGATGCTCCATACTACGTACCCAACTACGTGATCCAACGAGACTTAGCAATTCCAACAGTGCAAGAAGTGATAAGTGAATATAGTGCAACGTATCGCGAAAGAGTGTCTGAACATCCTAACGAGTTAGCCAAGCGGTTGTTTGAAGACTTACATGAACATGAAGAAAGCAGATTAAAAAAATTCAAACCAAGAGACTTAATTAATAGGTTTAAGTAATTTGTAATAAACATATTTTTGTAAATAGTAAAATATTGTAAATAGTAGAGGTAATGCCACAAAGTTAGCAATAGCTACATTATAAAACAGGGTGCTTAATGGAGCATCCTGTACATGTCATAATCATTTATCAACAAAGACGCTTTGTTGATAAAGGAGTTAAAATTGAAGAATAAAGGAGTTAAAAAAAGTATCCCTTCGGCTTTGCTTTTCCGAGCCGAGTGTATATCTTCTCAAAGAGCCACGATTTGAGACATTTCTTACCTTACCGTCTATATGGTTGGTGACGTAAATTTATAAGTTTCTGCAGTGAAAAACACACACATATAAAGTCTTAAATTATTTTTCTAATTCATTCAAACAGAGATAAAGAAAGATTTTGCTTGTTAAAAAGTTTTTTCGGCATCCCAAGCCCGTAGAAATTAATCCCACTACCGTATAAGAATAGCCAAATTATCAAAAAGCACTCTGAAAAGCCTTGAGCTAAATATATTACAAAAGCTATTTAAAAATAAACAACTTGTACACAAATAAAAAAATATAAAAAATTGTTCTTGGAACGTATAATTGAAGTGAAAATCTTACCTGTATTAGTTTGCTGTAACTTTTCAAACTCGTTGTCCCTCTCCTTCAATTTATTCTTCAACTTTTCGGCCGTTTGTTGAAAGTATTTCATTTTCTTCCATTTTTCGAAATCTTCGTTAGCTTGTACTCTGTGAGCTTCGTTGATGGCAATTTGTTCGCTGAGATTCCGTTTGAGATCTATAATTTCATTTTCTAATGAAGAAACCTTTTTCTGAAGTTGGTCTTTAATCGATTTATCGGATTTATCACTTCGGGCACTTATGGGTCTTGAAAAAGAATTATTAAATAATGTATCTTTCATTAATAATACATATAGTGATGGCCAAAAAATGCAACACCAAGAAGGACAAATATTTTTTTAAATATTTATTTTTTAGTAAAAAAATTAATAATGGATGACTCCTCCTTGATTTTCTATATAGGTACTCAGTTACTCTATGGGGTATGGATCGAATTAATTGTCTTTATCATATGATGGAATACTCATTTAGATTCTTCTTATGACATGCCATATGCCTTCTAAATTTGTTGGAGAACGTGGCAATCGATTTAGTTTTCGACCTACCATATCCTACACATGTTCGATGGGTGACAAATCAGGTGATCTTGATGGCCCCTCTAAAGTCTCTATACCGGATTCTGGTTGCAGTACTTCACCAATATATCGTCGAACTGTCAGAGTGTCATTAATAAAAATTAGAGGTGATCTGATTCCCAAACATATAGCACCCCATACCATAATACTTTGTTGTCTTGCTGTATGACATTCAACAGACAAGTATATATTTAGTCTCTCGCCTCGAAAACGTCTCACCCTTATGCGCTCATCCAAACCACCCAAAAAAAAAACGTAGAGTCATCATTGAATCAGACAAAATTCCATTGGCCAATTCCAGTTTTGCCGAGCTTTGCATCATTCTAAGTGTGTCGATCCTTATACTTTGGTGTCAAAGGTAAAAAAACCACAAGCCGACGTAGTTGCAACTAGATTGTAGCTGCAACTAAATCATCTCTTTCTTGATGTACGCTGTCCCGTCTATTTCTGAGAGCAAGAAGTCAAAGATGGCGCAAATTATGGCCTTTCAATATTCTAGGACATCCAGATCCTCGGACACGACGCCGATAAGTCTCATCATTGGACCAACTTCTCCAAACTTTTAGATTTGATAGATTAGCTTCAACTTTTCATGAAATTTACTGTAAACCAAAACCGACCAAGTGTTGCATTTTTTGGCCATGTAAAATGTAAAATGATTATTATGTAAAATGATTATTAGGAAACTAAACAGAATATGGTTTTATAGACCAGGACGGATCTGTTTTGAGGTGGATGTGAGAGGTGCCATTCGGATTTTTGCAGATAAAGTTAGGTGATAACTTCAATAATTATAATGGATTTATGCTCCTTCTCAAATATGCCCGGAACATTAATAAAAAAATTTAAATATTTAAAAATTTCGAAAACCATCGATTTTTTTCTGCTTTCTTTGCTTATAACTTTAACACGATTCATTTTTTCATAAATTATTACCCTTTCTGCAAAACAGCAATAAATAGAAAATACGGGGACAAAAAAGACTGTTTATTTTCAATGTTTTTGAAGTTATACTTCTTTAGGCGCGATTGAGAGTAAAATTCATAATACTGCGCGCATGCGCACACAGACAGTGTGGTATAAACGTTATACGGGATCTGATTGGGTGTTAAAATCATCTGTCAATAATTGTTCAATATGGAGATTTTGGATAAACAAATTAATGTTGTGTATATTAGTTTTTATTGTTGTGATGGCAGAGAAGAAAGCAAGTTTATAATGTTGTAGTGACTTTTTAAATAGTTTTTAAAAGCGACAGGTACGTAATAATTTTAAATGTTTCAGTATCCTAATAAAAAATTTCATAGGTACCTACCTATTTGGAAAATTTAAAAAGAACCAGCCAAAAGAGTGTAATGCTTTGGGCCGGTTGTTCGAACGCTAATAAAAAATGATCATTATCAAATATTTAATTACTGTCACAACTGTCAATGTCAACTTTGATTGGGTTGCTGAAAACATAATTATTGATTACAATTGTGAAATTAGTTAGTCAATTATGTTAATAATTGTTATGTTAATTGATTAACTAATCTCATAATTATAATCATTATGTTTTCAGCAGCCCAACCAAAGTTGACATTGACAGTTGTGACAGTAATTAAAATATTTGATAGTGATCATTGTTGATTAGCCTTCGAACAACCGGCCCTTTGATTTACATAATTTGATTACCATCAAAATTTCTATCAATATTCACCTGATTCTGATATATGTATTGTTTTCTTACTCTATGTTTTGTTGTATTTTAACATTTCTTTCAATTCTAAATAATTTCAATTCAAAATCAAAATAATTTGGTTAAATTTAGAACCGTCAAAAGTTTAATTCGTTTAGTTAGTTCATCTTCGCACATGATGGCACATGGTCTCCGTGGGTAAAAGTTTAAGGTGAATGAATTTCAATACTAACTGCGCTGATAAGCGGGTTAGAACCCCAATGGAAACTTTTATTTTTTTTATACATTTTATGATTGTAAGTTTATTTATTATATAATTTTTTTTATAATTTTTTTTTCAGAAAATACGTATTTAGTTAAAATTTTTTCCTACATTGTTCAGAAATCATTTGTGGTATTTTTCAATGTGTTTGTTTGTGTGTGTTTTATTATTTTATTATTTTAATTTTTGGCACTGTTTTAATAAAAATTTTTGAGAAGTAGTAAGTATTAAAATTAGTTTAATATTTAAATAAAATATAAATAAACTGTTTAAAGTATATTAGTTTCGTTGAAAAATTATATAATAGAAGTATAACTTCTTACGTGCGTACAAAGTACACACACATTCTTTTTTTCAACCACTTTGGTTGCACTTAAAATCTTCATAATTCGCTTAAAAAATTCTTACAACATACTTAAACCGTCCACCAAATTTCATTAAAATCTGCCTAATAGATGTTGCATAATAATTTTGCAATATAAATTTTTTTAAAAAGTTCAAATTTTTTAAAAACTTTCTAAACAAAAAGTAGACCATTTAGAAGTTTGCTAATTTTTTGCGTATAAAGGTTCTCTACCTAACTAATACACTTTACAGAATTAAAATCGAATTATTTAAGCGGCCTCAGCACTGTTTTAAAGTTATAAACAATGTTTTGGCTTATAAACAAATACAGTGAGGATATTTGAGTTTGGAATAAATTCATTTTCTTGATAATGGGCGACTCTTGAGATAAATCCCGAAACAGATCGATTTTTATTTTTAAATTATAATTTTTTGGCATAAATATCATACTAGTGACGTCATCCATCTGGGTGTGATGACGTAATATAAATATTGGAAATAATTTTATTAAAAAAAAATTTAATTAAAACCCTGTATAAATAATTATGTTAATGTTTATATTAGTGAATACAAAATTGAATAGCCTTTCGATTGAGCTATCACACGGCACCTATTCTCATTAAAAAAATCATCGATTACGTCATCACGCCCAGATGGATGACGTCACTAGTATGATGTATATACCAAAAAAATAGAATATCAAGATAAAAATCGACCTGTTTCGGAATTTATCTCCAGAGACGCCTATTCTCGAGACAATGAATTTATGTCAACTCAAATGCCTGTATTTGTTTATAAGTCAAAAAAAGAATGTGTGTGTACTTTGTACGCACGTAAGAAGTTATACTTCTATTATATGATTTAAACGAAATTAATGTACTTTTTATTTATATTTTGTTTAACCCTTAACTACAGACATCCCAATATTATCACGTAACTACAGACTCCCGGTATTTTTTACCGGTCATTATAAAATAGAGTCAAAATATAAAGTTAATAATAAAAAACAAAAACTTTTTGCATTATGTGTTTTTATGGAGTCTCTAGATATGGGAAAAATGGTAAAATGAGTGATTTTAATAATATAATGACAAGATTTTTGAAGAATAATCTATTAAACCAGAATTTTGGTAACATTTTTGGTCTATTGAAACAAACGGCCATAAATGCTATGGACAAAAATTTAAACTTTTTTTTAACAAATAAACGTAACATAGAATCACAAAGGAAATATAAAATAGCATCCACGAAAATTTTTACATCCATGAAAAAAAATCTGCAAGGGGTAAAATTGTAATAAAATTAAATGGCAATTCCATTTTTGCAAAGTGGCCTCAAAATTTTTATCTTCAAATTTAACCTTCATTGAAGGTCCAGGATGTCTTCCACAGTCCATTTCTTTACTTTTTCCCCAAAAACACAAAAAAATAATGTAAACATTTCAGATTTACAAATATAGTACTCATATAAAAATACTCCCTTAACACAGACATCCGGTAATTTTTACCGGTTAAGATTTTTGATGTGTACCAGAAAAGAAAATATTGACAATACACAATACACGCTTTGACTAGCATTGTTATACAAACTGCCCGAGAGGTACAGAGACACATGAACTTGTAAGTTGTGAGGTTACCACGAAATCCACATTTTGGGAATGCCCGCCGGTAAAAAATACCGGATGTCTGTAGTTAAGGGTTAAATATTAAACTAATTTATACTTACTACTTCTCAAACATTTTTATTAGAACAGTGCCAAAAATTAACAGAATAAAACACACACAAACACATTAAACAAGCCACAAATGATGTCTGAATATTAATTGTCGAAATTTTTTTTAACTAAATACGTATTTTCTGGAAATAAAATTATATAATAAATATACTTACAATCATAAAATGTATTAAAAAAAACAAAAAAGAAAGTTTCTATTGGGACTCGAACCAGCGCTGATAAGCGCGGTTGGTATTGGAATTCATTCGCCTTCAACGCTTAGCCACGGACACTATGTGTCGTTATTTACGAAGATCGACTAACTAAACGGATTAAACTTGTGATATTTTGATATTTTGAAAATTGATCAAATTATTTTAATTTTGAATTGAAATGATTTAGAATTGAAAAAATACAACAAAACATAGAGTAAGAAAACAATATATTAGGTGAATATTGATAGAAATTTTGATGGTAATCAAATTATATAAATAAAAGTATTACATACTATGTATTTTGGCAGATCAAATAGGTAGGTTTATACCCATGATACATTAACAATTATTACGTACCTGTTGCTTTTAAAAACTATTTAAAAGTCACTACAATATTATAAACTTTTTTGTTTCTGTCCTCACAACAATGAAACTAATATATTATACATTTGTTTACCTTTACCTTTACCTCCAAACCACAGCTGTCCTACAGCTGCCATATCGGATAATTTTTGACATGTCATTTGAACATCCAATCAGAACAAAGTTATAATGCGCATGCGCCGGGCTGATAGGTTTTAACATATAAAAATTCACCCTCTATCGCCGGTAAAGAAGTATAACTTCAAAAAAATTTTATAACCTTAAAACAATGCTGAGGCCGCTTAAATAATCCTATTTTAATTCTGTAACATGTATTAGATAGGTAGAGAACCTCTTTATATGTAAAAAAAATTAGAAAACTTCTAAATGGTCTACTTTTTCTTCAGAAAGTTTTTAAAAAAAATTGAACTTTTTAGAGTTTAGATTGCACAATTATTCTGCAAAATCTATCAGGTCGACTTTAATGAAATTTGGTGAACGATTTAAGTACGTTGTAAGAATTTTCTAAGCGAATTACGAAAGTTCTAAGTGCAACCAAAGTGGTTAACAAAAACATTGAATAAAAACAGGCTTATTTGCCCCCTTATTTTGTATTTATTGCTATTTTGCAGAAAGGGTAATAATATAAGACATTTTTTACCAGTCGTTTATCATACAAAATTCCATTATCTTTATTTTATTTCCCTACGACTTTGTTTCAAAATGAATCGTTTTAAAGTTATAAGCAAAGAAAATAGAAAAAAATCGATGTTTTTCGAAATTTTTAAAAATTTTATTTTTTTTTATTAATCTTCCGGGCATATTTGAGAAGGAGCATATTATGTCAATTATTATTGTTGAAGTTGTCACTTAACTTTATCTGCAAAAATCCGAATGCCACCTCGCACATCCAAAAAATACGTGTTTTCACCGATCCGCCCTGGTCTATTAGGCTTAATTGATTCCTGAAGATCTAAATATATAAGTTACCTAATTATGGTGCAGTACTGATGAAAAATGTTGTACATGCAATCTTACTTTTTTAGCAGTTGAGCTTTTAGCTCTCTTATCTCGTCTCTAGCATTTTTTTCTTTCATCAACAACTGTTCGTATCGTTTTTTCAGCAAATCGTGTTCTTTGCTAAGTAAATCTTTTGCGGATTCCATCTCGCAAAACTTTGAGGTCGATTCTGATTCTAGAGGTTCGGATTTCTTTGAGGTCTGCGAAAAAAGAATGCAGAAAATATATTTTTAATATATATTAGTCTATATGTTTCGTAAATTCTATTAGACCAAAACAGAGGATTCCACCACCTGATATGCTCGTTTTCTAGCAAAATGCTGTTTTATAGATTATCGTAAAGCTGTCGACAGGGTCAAATAGCAATACTATTGGCAGATACTAAAAGAGGTAGGCGTACCACAATAGGTACACAATTTCGCTTATAACTGAACTAGACGAACACACTACTAGAAGAGTTAAAAGTGCTTGAGGTATTCTCAAACGAATTCCATCCAGAACAATGTGTCAGACAAGGATGTATTATATTAATATATATGGGGAGCATATTATAAGAAGAGCGCTTGAAGGATGGGAAAAGAGCATCTCCATAAATGGCCGAAAAATATACAATCTACGTTTTGCAGATGACACAGTCCTTCTTGAAAATAATCAAGAAGAGTTAATTGATCTCAGACGAGTATTTGATAACGAAAGTTAAAAGTTTGGTCTCCAGCTCAACATAATCTCAAAGACAAAGATCATGTTAGTGGATAGACTACATAGCAACCATCCAAACATAACCACGATTGAGCGGTTTGAGGTTGTGAGCTCATGCTTCTCCTTCTCTTCTTCTTTTTGTGTAGACATGACTCTGTCTGTTTTTTCAATGTGCCTCTAGTAAGTTGTCGTTCCATCATTTTCGTGGTCTTCCCACTAATCGTCTTCCTTTTGGGGAACCGTCTCTCGCTGTCCTGACTATCCTATTTGTTGCCATTCGGCTTATGTGGTCATTCCATTATATTCTTCTGTTTCTTACCCAGAGCTCATACTTATATCTGGGATCATTGATCACAAACACAGGGTCACTACCCACATAACAATTTCATGTTCTTAGTAGATTCATAGAACATACTTTTCAGAAAAAGTATATACTGAGAATGTGCGTAATTACCATTGCGAATGTGCAGAGCAGATACTGAGTATATACTACATTACAGTACTTAAACGTTCTATGTATATACTTAGAATGTACTACCGCACTTCTTTTCAGTATATACCAAGAATGTTCTTTTGAGAACATTCCAAGGACGTGCTATAAACCTTCTATGTGTATACTTAGAACATACTACCGCACATCTTTTTAGTTTATACCAAGAAGGTACTTTTTAGAATATTCCAAGGAAGTGCTATAAACCTTCTATTTATATACTAAGAACGTACTACCGCACATCTTTGTATGGGAAGAATATTATATTTTTAAGAATACATATTCTAAGAAAGTGCTATCAAGTGCTATATTGCTTAGAAGTATGTTTTCAGCATCACCTAATCTCATCTTAGGTTCTACTGGTTCTACCAAATATCTATTTACATATTTTAATTGCAAATATGTAGTTAGTACCTACATTCTACAATATTACTTAAAAAGTAAGTACATATTTATAAATTTTAGTTATTTATATAAATCATTACATAATATTTAGCTAAACTAAACTATGCATAATAAGTAACTAAAATTTATATAATACTTATATGTACTTACCTATTTAAGTAATATTGAGTTATCAAAATATATTATATGTATTTTGAAGCACCGCAAACAAAATAAACAGATTATGTATGTTCTTTAGTCCTAGTACTACATCATTCGCCTTCATCCTTAACACTGCCTGCCAGTGCCTCACTGCCTGCATCCTGCATACGCATAGATCCATAGATGATACAAATAATGAAATAATGCCTGTTTTCTTTTTCATATTTTACGGTTTTTTCCTATCCCTGATCCATTCAGAAGAATAGAAATGGTCAGAATATGATGGGGGGGGTCATGAATGTATTGTGGAATAACAAAATCGGTGGTCAGTGTTGCCAAACGGAGAGAAATTTCCCTTTTTGCGGGAATTTTCAACAGAAAAGGTGATAAAGGGAAAAAGTTAACTCAAAAGGGAATTATTGTTCCAGTCCAAATTGTAAAATATTAAGAAAAAATCAAAATATTTGATTACATGTCTTCTCAGATTTTGTAAACAGGAGGGAAGTTTTTTTTTATAAAAGTGGGAATTTTTAAGGTAAATTGACGGGAAAATCTTACTCGACGGTTGGCAACGCCAAAGCCTTTGGTTGCTTTGGTTGTGCAGTTTGACACGTTTTGGTTCTGCGAAATGGCCTATTGAATTGAATGTACCTAAATTCAAATTCCAAGGATGTAAAAATACTAATGATTCATGATAAACTCGAAATGGTAAAGTCATTTCAATTATGAAAACGAATTTTTAATAGTATCTATGTAAACGTTAATACAATTAATGTTTAAACTTTTTTATCCTACAACAATTTTGAAATGAAATTCGTCCAATACTACCTACATACATTTTTATTAATTATGTGTTCTAAAAAATAACGAAGTTGATAATCTATAAGGCTAATATTATACTTCCTATACATACAAATTATTTTTAAGATAGGTATTTTAAAAGTATCTACTTATAAGTATGTGTTAAGAATGTACTTATAAGTATGTGTTAAGAATATTCGATAAAGGTATATTCTAAGAATAAACTTTTACGAATATTCCGAGATCCTACGTACACGAATATACTTAGTATATTCGGTACGAGAATATACTTTGAAGTATATGCAAAAAACATGAAATTTAGAATGTTTTTTAAGGTAGATGCTATGCTTGTACTACACATATACTAAAAAGAATATACTCCGACGAATGTTGGTAGTATATGCTTAGAACATGATGCGAACATCATTGTTATGTGGGTAAAGAAATAAAACGTGAATAATAGATGTGATCTACCAGAATTCATCATAGGAAAGATGACTAAAATATGGAAGGACTCTCAAATTTCACGAACTCTGAAAATAAGGCTGATCAACTACTTAATATTCTCAATACAGTAGAACCCCGGTTAACCGAAATAAAGGGGGGAGAGCCGTTTCGGATAACCAATTTTTCGGTTTAGCCGTCATATGCTAAAAATAGCCTAATAACACGGCGTATAGGGAAAATGAATTTACAAACAATGCCTATAATATAGGCATAATATATATTGTATATACTGTAGTATGTACAGCACAGTAATACAGTATTTTATTACAGATATACAAAATATTTAAAATACAATAATGGATTGCTAAATACATACATAGTAGGCTACTAGAGTATGTACTGTATAAACTGAATAACTTAAGTTACTACAGCATTGTACATTACTTAATACAGAAGTCAGTAATTTTTGTTTGTTTTTTCGTAAGTCCTTCACATCGTTTTCGAGTGGTTTTCGAGCAGCGATGTTCCGCCATCTTTTAATTAGAAGGACGTCAGTAGGAGTATTACAAACACTTTTAAATATTCACGTTCCGGTTGACCCGGGTTCCGGTTAACCTGATTTCGGTTGACCGGGGTTCTACTGTACTGACATACGGATCTATATCTTGGATCCTAGGACAAGCGGAAAGAAGAAGAAGATGGATGCCACTGATATGGTCTGTTGGAGAAGAAAGTTATGAATTTTGTGGACTGACCACAGGACAAATAATTCAATTTTAAATGAGCTAAAGGTCAGTAAACGGCTCTCCAGCAAAGTCCAACTGCATCATTTAAAATACTTTGGACAGTTTATGACAGCAGATACAGAAAATATGGAAAAACTTATTATCCAAGGAAAGATAGAAGGCCGGAAATCACGAGGAAGATACCCAACAAGATGGATTGGCCAAACAACAGGAATACGCAAAAGACCTCTGCATCAGTTGAAAGAAATATTCCGGTAGGTGTGAGTTGACGGAATTAATTAAAAATAATAAAAATAAGTTAACGAAGAACAGTAAAATATTTATTTATTTTGGTAACAAAAGGTGTTTTGCTTATACATCGCGTAAGAGGGTTTGTTATTGTTTCGGCCCAGCGAGCGGCCGATGCCTCTGGGGTGTTGTAACCGACTGACTGAGTCGCTGAAAAGAAACCACAACGTTAATCTGTTTGTGTTTTACCATCTGACCAGATGGGCAATAAATTATTTAGATCTGGCGTTTAAAGGTTGAAACATTTCTGCAGTTTACGTTTTCGAATGCATGTCCAATTGTGAGTTATTGACATAAGGTCTGATAAGGTAATTAATTTATGAAGAATTCAGTTTGTTAAACTGAACACACCAAAAACATATGGTTAAGGATACATTCCGTTTCGTAAAACCGTGTCCCTCTTAGCATCTGGTTTGTCTTTTACATGTGAATTTATATGACCCATATTATTTCGTTTTGAGAAAAGTTATTAAAAATTAAGAAAATAAAATTAGCAAAAATAATAATTAAAGCGTACCGCTATAGAAATTACAAGAGATAGAAATCTTTGAAGATGGACAATACACGACATCAGGAGGATCAGGACTGAAGAGAGATAAAAATTGAGTTAGAAATTATTAACTATCTAACAAAATAGTTCTTTTTAAAGAAAATATACTATTTTGTGAGAATAACACTATTACCTTTACTTGTCTGAGCTTGACAATCATTTCATGTATTTTATCATCTTTTTCTCTGATCAACCGTTGAATATCCATATCTAGTCTTCCGGTTAATTCTCCTTTTTGCCTTAGTATTAATTGTCTTAAAGTATTTATTTCGTCGTTTCCAAGGTCCCTCAATTTTTCTATATCAGACTTATATTGTACCATTTCTGATTGATGTTGTTTATCTAAACTGTAAAAATAATACTACAAATTAGACAAGATTATCACAAAGTAAAAAAATTAAAATATTATAAGTAATTTAATGCAGTATTTCAAGAAACAAGGAATGTTTTGCCTTTAGCGTATTTAACGAATGAAGAATAGTGATGAAAAAAAAAGCGAACAGTTTGTCAGACGCGATGAAATTTTAAATCTCGGTTAGTTTTATCTAAGCGGATTATCTCTGGTAGTTTTAGTATCTGTAGCAGATTTTCGTGAGCAGCTTTTGGAAGTTTTTGATTTTATTATCGAAGGCGATGATTTTGAAAGTGGCGATACCTAGATCCGTGAAGCAATCGGTTTGAGAACTTTATTAAATAATAATTACTCTTTTAATATCCTTTTAAATATTTTTAAGACAGAGTTTGCCCAAGATATTCCTTGTTGTTCAAAATCAGTCTACTGACATTATTTATTTCAAAAATAGAATACGAAAGCTGGTGCAAAATCTCAGAGATTTTCGTAATGATAGTAGTTTCCAATATATACGCAGTGACGTTTTGGATTCGCTTGATATTTCCGAACCATCCAAAAAAAACGACATGATACATATCTCAAAAAACGAGTAAGTATATCTTGAAATTTTGGATACCTACTATTATATGCAAATAGATACTCGTTTTTCGAATTTTAAAGATTTGCAAATTTTTGACCTCTTTGACGATTCAAAATTTAAAAGTTACCTTCGCCAAAGAATTTCCAAGATATTTATTATTACAAGTTAGGTACTTAAAAATTATGCGGATCCAAATATTTTCAGAAAGTGGGATAAGTTTTTTTTTTTTTTTTTTTTTTTTTTTTTTAATGGCATAGACATTAGTCATTCAGCCAGTTGCAATAAACAAAATACAATCCTAATCCTAATACAAAATAAACAGAAACAATATAGTAACACAATAAATAATACAATACAATAATAATACAATAAAAACAATAATGGAACTCTGATAAAATATTTATGACAAAAAAAAAAGATGCAAATCTGAACTTAAATCATAAAAAATCTCATGCCCGCGTACAAATCTTATAGGACTGTGCGTGTATCTGACAAATAAGTGGGATAAGTTACAAAATATGTATGTATAATTCTATGTAGTAAGTACTGCAATTCATTACAAAAAACTGTTCATCAATTTTCTTATTACCACTAATTTCTGCCTCAAATAAACGGGATTTACCTTGTCTCAAAAGAATCAACACGTATTGTCGAAACACCATGAAGCAAGATAGAATGTCAAGTACATCAAATAAAAAAAAAGCAAAAAACAACAAAATCTCCTATGATGATTTAAGCCTTTTAGTTTGATGGTATACCTATATGAGGAGACAAAAAAACCTTGCCGACCCAGTCTCCAAGGCCACGAGCCGCCACTGCCGTTAATATACTGATTTTAACATGTTTATGCATTTTTCGATGCGTTTTATACACTTTAAAATGCAATAATGCATTTCCACCTATATTTTAATTGTAGACTTTTTTCCAGACGTCATCCTAATCCAAAATACAAAGCAAAAAGTTGCAAGTCTGTATGCACTTACTATATTTAAAAATAATTTTATTCCTGTGTTTTTAGTGTTAAACCTGGTCTAATAAAAACAATGCCATATCTACATGTAAAATTAAAGTTGATGATCATAGTCTAGAAATATTATCATTTCTACATATTTTCCGGTCAATCTAAGCTATTTTTTTCTAGGCCTGATAAGAATAGTGTTTATTTATTATTTAAATCTAATGTTTTGCATTTTTATTTTCAAAAGAACTAACATCTGTGAAATTCTGTGAATTATCTACCTCGACAAATCGTATAGACATCTGTTTCTGGGTGCATGCTTTGTTAAATGATATACCTCCCTCTGTTTCAGCTACTTCTCTGTAATCCTGTAAAACTCTTCGTAGCCTTCGCCCTTCATACATAAAATTTTAGTTAACTGTACTGATACCGAACACTCGTGAAATACCGGTCCGACTCCGATATCAACCGAGTAGATACAATACTCAAAATCAAAATAGGTGCTCGCTCTGATACGATTGATACGAAGTAACGAATCAAAGTTATCAAAGTAACGATTTACCTCTCTGTATAGTAATCGTTACTTTCGGTATTCATAAGTAACGAGTACTTTGTAACGAATAGTTACGTTTTCAACATCACTAATGAAGAATGGACCATGAAGCCAAGAGAAAGAGCGCGTATTGGAAAAGCTAGATCCACCTTCAACCGGATGGAGGCCTTCTTGAGGAGCTACAAAAATAAGAATGCTGTGATACAATGTCTTGTCTGTCTTTTTTTATTGTGCTGAATGGTGGATCTTGAACAAAGATATGTGCAGAAAATTACATTTGAGATCTGGATGTATCGGAGATTACTTGAAATCCCGTGGACTGACCGGGTCACAAATGAGGAGGTCCTCATAAGAGTGAATAAGAACCGAGAAGTACTAACCACCATCAAATCATCTGCAAAGTTACATACTTCAGACCCATGTGCAAAATGAATCCAGATATGTACTTCTACAAGCCATCCTGCAAGGAAAGGAAGCGAGATCTAGAACGAAGAAGAACATCCTGGTTAAAGAATCTCAAAACGTGGTTCAACACAACATCTATGCAGCTTTTGTGCGCCGCTGCAGATAAGATAAAAATTGCCATGATGGTCGCCAATATTCGTCACGGATATGCACATGAAGAAGAAGAGGTCCTCTATGTCTGGTATAAATTAGAGAACAAACTTTGTGTTTATACAATCAATTGAAATTAAAATCTAACCTAAAAATAAATAAACTTAATCTTACTCTTTCCGCAGGTCTTCCATAGCAGTCAGTCTATCGTTGGCCATAGTTCTCCACCTTATAGATTCTTGTCGACTAGACTGCAGCTGCACCTCTAACGTTGACAGTTTGGTGTGCAGCTCAGAAGCGTGTTTTTCTAATGCGTGTACTTGACTTACGTACCGCTCCAAAGCCGCTCTGTTTGGCCTATTTTTGGCACAAGTTTCCTCCAAACTGCAAATGAATGAAACGTTACGTAACTACCTGCCAATGACCCAATAAATAATTTTTTCCACCTACCTCAACCGAAAGTATACTTTTCCTGACCTGATTGTAGGGACCAAAGTCGTACTTTTCCTCCCTAGGGAGACAAAGTACTTTGACTCCCTAAGGAGTAAAAGTAAAAGTGACGTCATGGTATGTCATTTATAAAATAACTTATTGACGCCTTGTACAATATTCTATTATCTATTGTAAGTATCTATATACTTTAACGTTTATTTATATATTTATATATTTTGTAGAATGGTAAAAAACAGTAAATTGTTTTTTTATTTAACAATGTTTACATTAATAATTTGACTTATACTTGACAGTTGACAGTTATAATGTACCTACTTGTTAGTTTTAGTTGTCTAATAAATTTTGTCAGTTAGTTACATAAATAAATTATTTAAAAATGAAAAAATGACTTGTTATTTGAGGAAGGTGGAAAAATCATAAGTGTAACATAGGAGTAAAGTGCCTTTTCCTCCCTTGAATGATTACTACCGTCCGCTACGCGTCGGGCAGTAATGTTCATTCTCGGGAGGAAAAGTAGCACTTTCTTCCCTTGTTATACAAATAGATATTATTCATTCCTCTTCCGATTATTATATGAACCGTTCGTTTTATAATAACTGAAACTTTGTAAAATAAATATTTATAAATTATATTTTTAGTAAATTGTGTGTGTGTGTGTGTGTGTGTGAGAGAGAGAGATCCTGGCATCAGACAAATTCTATTTGCCACAAAACACGTAAATTCTTAATTACGTTAAATGTTTTCATGTTGTTTATTTCTAAACTATACCGCTATTTTTGAATTTCTGATAAAATTAATGATAGAATCTAGTACCGATTTATCTGAGGAAGAAAGGAGAGCTGTAATATTTAGCGGCAATGGACACTCGTCATGAATTATTTCTTGATACAGAATTGAAGAAGATTGAGAGTTTAGAGAACATTCTAGAAATATATGATTTAGATCACCAATGGATACATTGTCACAACTACAGACAGGAGATTTAAGTATTCCAATTTTATATAAGTCAGATGGAAAACGACCATGGTTCAATTTTAAACGAGTCAATACTGACATTTGTGCTCTATTATAATTAAAGGTGAAATGAGGAATGTTTTTTGGAAGTGTAGGGTGAATACTGAAATAATGGTTTGTAGATTCATTTGCAATTCTTTTGTAATCAGTTTCCAATTTCCTTCTGATATTAGGTTTGAGAGCATTATTCAAATCTTTTAAATTAAATACTTTGTCAATATGGTGGCAACTGTGAGTACTTTTGCGGCTATATCCGCAATTTCATTACCTTTCACTCCGCAATGTCCTTTCGTCCAAATAAACGAAACATTTACATTACTTTGTTTAAGATCCATAATTAATTTTTTAATGTTTACAATTAAGGCATTTCGGAATTGGTTTATTGGATGACCGCTAATAGCTTGTAATGCTGATTTTGATTAGTAAATTGTATCTCAATAAATTTAAAATAAAGACTAATAAATTACGTAAAAAATCATTTTAACATCGTTTAATTAACAGTAGTACCTACACAAATATTATTTTATAAGTCTAAACTACGTTGAATTTCATTAAGGAAGGTTTTTGGTTATATGAGCACTATTTTTTCTTTTGTCACAGGCAATTGTAGTATATTTGAATAAATGCTAATAAAGGTAGGATAATATAAAAAAGTTACTTACTTTTTGGCCTTTTGAGTTTCTTCCATCAACTGTTTTTGTAAATTTTGTAGCTCTTCTTGCAACCTGGCTGCTGCTAGACTGTGTTTATCTCTATCATTCTTTAACAAAGTTTGGTACTTCATAATTTGTTCGTCTTTAGACTTTATTTCTTCTTGAAGACTTTTCACTGAATTCTGAAATTACAAGAGCATATTAAAAACGTTGGATAAACAGTATACCCGAGAGGAGTCTAATAGGAAATAGGAATAGAGGCAGACCCCGAAGGTCTCTCGGAGATGAAGTGGATGAAGCAATGGAAAGAAGAAATCTGCAGGAAGGGGACTTGCGAAAGAGAAAGAACTGAAGAGAACGGTTGAGTGCAGGAATACAGGGAAAACTGTGAAAATCTTACCTTTAGTGCTATTTGCTCTTGTGTCTGGCTGACAGTTTCGGTACCAACATTAACATTATCTCCACCAGCTCCAGCAGAAGCCACTTCCGCTTTCTTATTTTGAAGGTCCATGATATGCCTCTCATAAAAAGTAATCTGACTTTGCTTATCTCCAATCTGTTTGCGAAACATACTAATCGTCATCTCTTGCTCAGTTATTTTACTTCTCAGTTGATCTAGTTGGGTTTCCTTAACTTTAACCTCTTCCTGAAGAGTTAATAGTTCTGCTTTTAAGTTATTTACAATATGGTTTTGCTCAGAAGTGACCTTAGTAGATGAAACTGGCTCTAGATTTTCTGTTTGAACAGTTACCGACCGACTAGCTTTTAGGGTACGTGGTTTGGGTGCTGGAGTTGGCGATTTCTGCGAAATAGTCTCTTGGGTCTCTACTTGTAACGATTTTTGTGTAACTCCATCTGGTATATCTAAATACTTGTAGATTTGTAAGAGTTCTTGGTCTAGTTTTAGTATTTGTTCGTCTTGTAATTTGGACCTTTCTATATAGTGCTGGAGTTCACTTTGTTTGAATTCTAACTGGCGCTTTAGACGAATCTCCTACAAAAAGAAATAAATATATGTGAGAAGAAATACAATTTATTTAAGATAACAGTGCTGAGCAAAATGGTAATCAATAAACTTAATCATCATCACCATTCCACAACCTGTTGCATCCACTATTAGATATAGGTCTGGTATTCTCCATATTCTTCCATTGTTCTCTATATTGTGCCTTCTGTATCCAATTTTCCACTGTTTTTCTCAAGTCATCCATCCATCTTTTTGGTGGTCTACCTCGGTGTCTTCTATCTTCTCTAGGTCTCCACTCTATGTCTTCTGGTCCACCTATTATCATTTAAACGTGCTTGTCCAGCCCATCTCCATTTGGCTTTTGCGATTTTTTCTATGATATGTCACTTTGGTCCTCTCTCTCACTATCATATTTGGTACTATCTTGGTACGGGAGTTGCTAACCCCGATGATGAGGTTGCTTAGGTTGAAACACTAATTACCGAAATATATTTATTTAGAACACTAAATACGACAGTAACTAGTTGGTGTCGGGATGGATAATGTCTCTACTCTAACCACGTCGGTTTCTGAATAATGATTAATCCCTTTCTTTACTTTCTACGTATCTATAAATAAATCCCAATTGTTTGTTATGATTGACCATACTTGAATGTGACCGTGAATTACTAATAATAACATAATTGCTGACTCCGTTGTTTTCAAAACGAGTGGCCTACATTGCAGAAGCAATGTCACCCATTTACGTAATGTAAACAGTACATGTAAATAATATTTGTTTGAGACTTTTAAAAATTAAATCGATATGGATTACTCTTATTTTTTTGGATGCTAATATAAATCCTGTACAGTACCATACCTCTTCTTGTTATTCCCAACATTGCTCTTTCCATTTTTCTTTGGGTTATTTTTAATTTACTTGCAGAATGTTTAGTCAAAGTTATGGTTTTGGAACCATATGTTGTTACCGGCAGTATGCACTGGTTCTAAACTTTGTTCTTCAATCAAATCTCTGGATCTCACAAGTTTGACTCACAATAAACTTAATATGTATTGAAAAAATACTTTAAAGGCCAGTTATAAAAATGCTTCCATAGTTAAGGTTGCTTCTTCAGATGTGGCTTGTTCCATCTACCAAAAAGAGGGTTCAGACGCACTCAGTGCATTATTTGTTAAATATCAGGTTATGTGTATTGTAACAGAGACAGTCTCCATGTATAGAGGAGTAAGACAATGATACATTCTGTCCCTGGTGTTATTTAATATGTATTCTGAGCAACTCTTCGAGCTAGCACTGGGAGAACTACGGGAAGGCGTATTAGTCCACGGAGTGCGTGTAAACAAGATATGCCGACGACGCAGTAGATTTTACAGATTGCTTAAATGGTTTGCAAAAAATAATGTCACCCACATAAGATATAAATAGAGAATATGGACTTGATCTCAATGCGAAAAAAAAACAAAGTACATGGTAGTCAGTAAGTGCGAAATATTAAATAAACGAATTTTGGTTAACCAACAACCAATAGGGAACTTGCACATTTTTTTTTGTTACATAATAATGTTCAGTTTTGTTTAAAAATGAGATTTCCAAAATTTCACGCTTCAAAAACTCGTAATAACTTAGAAATACATATTTAAAGTCTTCTGCGGTATAAAATAGTTCATACGACCCGTGACGTCATATAGTTTTACATTAGTTATTATTATGGTTATATTTCGCTGTGTCTAGGTACACTCTAACGTGTACGCAAATAAAAAAGTTAGGTACACGCGAATTAAACTTGATCAAGCCAGTGACTTCATTATTTAACGTGCGCAGTGACTGTATATTTTGGTACATGCTATTTTGATATGTTTAGTGTTTGTTTGATAGAAAAATACTTGTTAAGGGAAGGGAAGCAGAACTATTTAGATGCTTCAAACTTAATTGTAATAAATCAATGTATATATAAAAGTATATATTTAGGTTATCAAAATAAATATATGTATTTAGTTGATATGACACGTACAAAATATTGCTAAAATAATTTTTATACGTAAGTTAATTATTATAATCAACTATTCTAAATGGGAAATAAGCCACAATTGAACTAAAAAAATGATTTTATTAACGTTTCGACGTCCAAATCGGATGTCATTGTCAAAATACAAAAATTATTCAGATTAAATAAATTATTAGAAAAATTTTTTACTAAGCAACACCATTTTTGTTTAATTTAATAATATTTTGTATTTTGACAACGACGTCCGATTTAGACGTCGAAACGTTAATAAAATCATTTTTTGGTTAAATTTTGGCTTAGTTCCCATTTAGAATAGTTGATTACAAAAATGCCACAAGGATAATAGCTTCAGAACAAGTTAATTATTATTGTGAAAGCTTTAGGTCTTCTTTTTATTTTAATCTTTTACGGTAATACATACTATTTCATTTATAACTAAAAAAAATATATATTAATTTATAGTCTCTTATCTTTTTCGTACTGTTTTAAAATGTTCTTAAACTCGTTAAAAGAACTAAATAATTTTCCACACTCCGTAGTTAATTTAAAAACAAACACTAAGCAAATAAAAAATAAGAAATCACTGACATTCTAACTTTTTTATTTGCGTACACGGTAACGTATACCTACACACAACCTTATATTTAGGTATATTCTTCTTCTCCTTCTTTAGTTTATTGGCCTCCACCTACTTGGGTATTTGGCAAGCTCATCGTCGTGGAATAAGTCAAAAATATTTATATTCTAATGACATTTATTGTATGTCATTGTAATAATATATACATACCAGTTTGTTAAAATTGTAGTTTTATACTGTTTTTGAAGGAAAGGAACGAAGGTTTACTATTGAAAATAAAACCATTTTGTAAAAGTACGAATTTTTCTATGAATAGTTCAAGCGATCAAAAATACTTGTAACGTCACATAAATGTATTTTCTACTGACGTTTATAACGTCTAATTTAAAATTCTGTTTACTTTATTGGAAAAATGTAAATGTAAAACCAAGTGACGTCACGAAGCGTTTTGGACCACCTGTTTTAATTTGAATTTTTAATCGTCTTTAGGGGCCAAACGAAAGACAAACAAAACTTTTTTTATCTTTGATACATGTTTTAAATTATGTTGTGTTGTGATTTATAACATTTTTTTCGAATTAAAAAATTTATGCAAGTTCCCTATTGTCAGGGTGGACAGTTAGACATATCTTGGTACCAACATAAACAGCTAATGGGACCACTCTATTGAAATAAAACAGCGTATAGGAAAAGCAAGATTAGCGTTTGCAACGGTGAAGTCTCTTTACGATTTACCACTTCGTATCAAAATTTCTAGCATCAGATGCTTTGTATTTTCTAATTTATTATACGGGGTAGGCTGGAAACTTACTGAAGTTTCTTTAATAAAACTCGAGGTCTTAGAGTTATGGTGTTATACGCATTTTAAGCATTTCATAGGTGGATCGTGTGACTATGTTGGGGTTCTACATAGAATGGGCAAGGAATGTGAGGTTATTAGTACCATCAAAGAGCGCAAATTAGAATATCTTAGCCATGAGAAATGAATTGTTTTAGCTCATTCTTCAGCACAAGGTATTTGGAAAGAGAGGACCAGGGAGAGGAGCAATACATTGGTTTCAAAATCTGAGAAACTGGTTCAATACATCTGCAACCGGACTATTCCGAATATCAGCAAACAAAGTTAAGATATTCATACTGATCGCCAACATCCGGAACCGATAGACACCGTAAGAAGAAGAAAGTTATAAATGTTGTGTGAGCTGATTACGCACTTAGTGCAGATTATGAAGGCTTCAAGGCGATTGAAGGTCTTCATGGTAGATTAATGTTATGAAACAACTAACATACCTATTCTCAGCTTTGATAGAGGCAAAGGAGATGCTCAGAATGTTTTGGCTATCATACAAGATAGGACAGTTGACGATTTATACAGAGTGGGGATGAAACATGGAACAATAAATACACTTTAATCGAGGAATCAAATAAAGGAATACAAAGAGAATTTTCTTAATTTCGAAGATGTGTCCGACATTCAGCTGTTTTGAAGAAAAATCAGAGCAAGAGATTCTAAATTTGGGTGACAAGATTTTATAAAATGCTACTGCAATAAAAAAAATGCTCTTCAGAGTTATGTAAATGTAAAATACCTAACTTATTGTGCAATTCTACATCATAATGCTTCATCATGTCGAAATAAAGAGTAATTTTTTATTTTAATTACGACAATATTAAAACAACAATATAGGTACTTACATTTATTTGGAAGTTCTTTTTTTCTTGCATCCAATTTGCCATTTTATTATATGCTTGTTTGCAACTATCTGTTCCCATTTCCTTTTGTTGTGAAAGATAATCTAGCTCAATTTCAAGTTTTTCTTTCAAAACAGCTGTTTCGTTTTCCACTTGTTTGGCTCTTTGAAGAGCCAAAAATGTCTCGTGTTTTTGTTGATTTACTGTGATAAGATTATTGATGTATGTTTCTTCAGATGCGATAGGAACATAACCAAAAAATTGAAGTTTTTGATTATTTAATAAGCTTTGCAATTGTCTAAAAGCAAAACAAAAAATTAATAAAAAAAACATTTAGGAAAGACTAACAACACTCATAGACGCTAAAACATTACCTTATTTTCCCATTTAGTACTTTCTCCCTCTCTTCTGCCATAGAGAAACCATCTTGGTACTTCTTGCTTTCCTTTTGAAACAATTCGTTCATTTTCTTCAACTCTTCATTCAAACCATTCGCACTCACTTTGTAATATTCCACTGCTTTCCTGTTTTGTAGAACATCGCCACTCAGTTGGGCTATAATAACTTTTTCATCAGAAACTGAAATCAGATCAACGATTTGATGTTTCAGATTCAACAACTCCTGTTCTTTGGAGTTATTCCAAGTTTTTTCGAATTCTTTACTTTGTTTCTCTATTTCTAGCTCGCTTTTTATATTATTCAAATTAATCGATAAGCTTTCGTTTTCTTTGACAAGTTCGCTATTTTCTTTCTTGACTTGTTCGTAAATTAACCTATCGATAGAATCACATATTGTTTCTTCCATTTTCTTCAGTTGTTCTTGAAAACTGATATTCTTCTTTAGAAGTTCTTCGTTAAATTTAGAAAAGTCTTTAAACTTCTCTTCGGATTTATTCAACTGTTCTTTCACTAGTTTATACAGATTGTTAATATGGTTTGCCCTTTGTCTTTCATTTATTTCTCTTACCTCTGCCTCTGCTAACTTCTGCGATAATTTTTCAATTTTATCATCAGTTCCTCTAATTTCAACAAGAGTATGATTGGACATTAAAGTTACTAATTTTTTTGTTAATTCTTCTTTATCTGATTCTAAATATTTTTGGGTTTCGAGAAGGATGGTATATTCTAACGATATATCTTCTTCTTGTCTTTGAATGGTAGCTGCCAATTCTCTATATTTTGCAGTCATTCTATTTAAGTTGTTTTGCATATCTTTATAATTGTCAAAACTAATTGATGTACTATTTAAATTTTTCTCTACATTTAACCTACTCTCTAAAGTTTTCTTATCGTTTTCAATGTTTTGAATATTCTTTAAATATATGGTTTCCTTCACCTTGAAGTCATTCTCTAATAGCTCTATTTTACCTACCAATTTTTTGCTTTCATTCTCTAAGTAAACCACTTTTCTATTAAGAGTAACATTAGATCCGATCACTTCATTGATTTTTTTCACTTTTTCTTCATCAGTTTCACTGATTAAGATCTTCAATTTTTCTAAAACAAGCTCATGTTCATCTTTAAGGTTGTCAAATTTCTTTTGTGTAGACTGAAGTGTTTCTTGTAATTCAATTTTCGAAGACAAAATTTGCTTTAACCAAGCTGATACTTTTTGCTGGATCATTTCAAGATCTCTACCTTTTGTAGCTTTGTTTTTAGCAAACAAAGCATTTACACTTCCCTCTAAATTATCTGAAGACAATTCCTCTGTTTGTATTCCAGAATCTGAGGTAACACAATCAACATCGTCCTTTTCAACGTCATGTATTTCTTCTGTTTTTGAAAACACTTTAGCACTTTTGTTTTCTTTTCTTGCTAGTCTAAGCTGTTCTCTTAATTCTGAGTTGATTCCTTCTAAATTGTGGACTTCAGCTTGAAGTCTCATCGCTGGGTGATACCATCCAGTAATGTGCTTAACGTCTAGAGCTCGAAGAAGTTTTTCAAAAGTTTCAGATTTTATCTCTAGGTGGGTTTTCTTGTCGTTTATACAGGACATTACCTCATGTAAACCTTTTCGTAATGCTTCGTTCTCTTCAACTAATGCTTTATTGTCTTCTTTCGAGTCAAAGTCTATTGTTGGTGCAGAAACTTTCGATTCGTGTAGAGGCTTGTGGCCTAGTTCTAATATCTGACTAGTCAGTGACGCATTGGCTCTATTTAATTTTTGTAGCTCAGTCTTAAGTTGTAGAATCGATTCTTCTTTGTTCATCATTTGATGTTTTAAATGGTCGTTTTCTTTTTTGAGTTTTCTTTGTTTTGAAGTGTAGCTCGACAGATTAACTTGGTCTTCTTCAGAGAGGCCAACAATTTCTCTAAAAAAAACAAGACAAAAACATTTTATTGTGATAATGAGATAATCCAAGCTAATGTTATTGATATACTTGCCTTAGACAACAATTTTCTTTTTCTAAAATATCAGACACATCTTGTAATTTGTTAGTTGCCTTTACCAGAGAAATAATTTGTTTCTCTTTGGAGCGGTTTTCTGATTTAAGTTCTGACAGTGTTTGTATATTTACAGCCAATTCGTCTTTTCCCTCTTCGTGAAGTTGTTTTACTAAATCTTTTAACTAGAATAAAATTTTGTCTTTTAAATTACCTATATAAAAGAAAACAAAAATGAAGTGATGAGCTAAAAAGAAAGAAAGAACTACTCTAAGCAAAAGCTTAAGAAGAAATATATAAAGTTTTGATATCGGAAAATGTTGAAAGGGGCGAAATATAAAATTATGAAACAAAACAAAAAACGCAAAAAAATTAATCAGATTAGATATATTTATACGAAAATAGATAAAATACTAGTTCACGAAATAGATGCCAAAAAAACCACGGAAAAATACTTTGAGAGTTTATGAAATGAACAATTTGACAAAAGACTAATTGCAGTTCAATAATCAGTTTATTTTTCTAGCTACGGAAAGCTCGAAACTAGTTTAGACTGAACTGGCTGCTGTAGCCATAGCCGTAAAGAGATAACCCGAAAAGGTATAGCCGGTAAAACCATAATAATCTGCACAGACAGCAAGCGCTACTAACCCTGAATAGACCCCGTGTCATATCAGGGCTAGTAATGGAGTATCATGAGTCACTAGTCCAAACTTCGGATGGTAACAACATCATCCTGAGGTGGGTTAAATGCTAAAGGACATAATAGAAATAAAGGCAACCGCATTGCTGACTAGCTAGCTAGGATAGCAGCGGACCCAAGACTCTTAGGACCTGGTGATCTTTTGGCTGGTAAACTACAATAATCGCGAAACTTGATTCCCGCACGCAAACCGTGAAAAGATGGTAAGAAGGACCAAGATGAAGACTTGCCAAGGTAACACTAAGGAACCTTGGGAAGTCAGCATCAGAAAAGTATGAAAATGGACAATCAGCTAAGGACGACAACCCCCTGGGAGCCTAGGGGAACAAATGGGTCAATTGTGGCTTAGTGCTGTGGGACTTGACAAGCCCTCCCTACTCTACAGATACCATTACATAACATGTAAAACATTATGTAGGTATATGGTACGTTAAGATTAATGTGAGATTACAAATCACAAATTTGTATTACAAATTTAATTCGTGATTGAACATATTGAATATAATTATTGAATATCTTAAAACATTGATATTAATTTTACCTCTTCGTCCTTGCATCTAGCATTTTTTTCTGCAAATACTAAATCATCGTGCAACTTTTGACATCTCTCATGTACAGTCTTCAGTTGTTTCTTTAACTCTTCTACATTCTCTTGAACTCCTGTAAGTTTTTGTTGTCCTGCTTTCTTCTGAGCTTTTAATTTGTGAATTATATCTGTGAAATCATCTTTTTCTTTCTTGAATCTACTTACGACATCGGTAAGTTTTCTAAGTTGTTGGTCTTTGTCGTTTAAAGACTTTTGGAGGATTAACGTTTGGGAAGGTTCGGGATCGTCTTTGGGAAGACTGGATAAAGAAGAGTTTAAGCTGGGTTCTTTGAGACGTAGTTTAAGATTTTCAATTTCTTCGTTTTTAGCATGCAGTTGTTCCTGAAACATAATTGGATATAGAATAAAACTACAACTTTGTTTTCAGTACTACCTTAAATTCTGCAACCTGTTTATTTAGGTCTTCAATAGTTTCGTTCAATTTTTTTTCGGTCAGTAGCTTCTCTTTTTGGCAGGTTTCAAATGTTTTCTTAAGTTCTTCATATTCCTGGTTAATTTTGTTTATATTTCCTTTAAGAAAACCCATATCTTTAAATTATAAATATACGCATTATACGCATATAGATGACACGTATATACATAATAATATTAATAACAAATAGGACTATACAATCATTAACCGACATAAAATTAGATTTGATGGAAGAAAGATGTACAATGATGAGTGCGCTAATAATTTTATAAAATGCTCCTGTGACAGTTTGATTCTGATACGTCTAACTAAAGGTGAAAAAATATCAATATAATGTAAATTTATACGTTTCTATTGATAATTTCCCATCTCTACTAGTTTCATCTCTTTTTATTTTACAACGTATTATGTTTTCCGTCTTTTGCGTTATTTTGCCGGTTATTGGCGCACTGATAACTGTATTACACATGGCGGAAGATTTTTCGGCTATTACTAACTTTGTATTTAGTTAGTTGTCCTGAATAAATGGATAGTTTTTGTTTTAATGTATCCAGGCAGTGTTGGACTGTGTGGTTTTCTGCCTCATATTGCGGGTGTATTGCAGTGCTCATCATTATTTCTTCAGCTCTTCTGATTATTTTTCTACTTGTATTTTCTCGAATACATTCCGTGATTTGACCAATATCCCTACGCAATGATTCAAGATTCCTTAGCAACCATTTTCCCAGGGTGCAACTCTGTTATCTGTCCTTTCAGTATTAGTACCCTGTCGTGTTCTGATCTTTGTCTATAATATTAGCAATTGTCCTTGTTCACATTGTTCACAATGTGTAAGTAACAGCGCATCTAGTTTCTTACAAGAGTTTATTCTTGGTTGCGGTGATCTGCTAAGTGGGTTTGTTCCATTAAACTATTGTACGATACTGCCATTTCGCTTACCAGACTATCGCGCAACTCGTTGTTGTCCTACTGTGTATTATCAGGTTGAGTTTCTTGTATGACAAGCTCAGGAATCTGTTCATATATTTCATCTACGACTATCTTTTGGTTACTAATCTGCCTTTTGACTTTGCTTCTAATGGTATCACGTCTAGTCTCTCGGATTGTTTCTTATAATAACCCAATATTGATCTGCTACCCTTTGTTCAGATACTTAAATTTCTTGGTACTCTATTCAAAATTCGGCATAAAGATATGATCGATAACCTATCGTTTCTTGATCAAGGTTTGTCATTGTCACCTTGTAATAAAAGCGCAAAATATTTTCATTCTGGATACCCATTTTAACCATTTCATGCGCTACCTCATTCGGCTTTTTATAAACCTTTTTGGTTTGAATTACTTTAAGCTGTATAGAAATAGCTATACCTATATCTTTGTGTAGTAATTGTCAAAACAGATAGGAGATAGATATACGAAGATAAAAATTTGTCTAAAATTAAAAAGACAGTATGAGAAATAATATTAAAACAACATTTACCTGCCTGATCTTTGATCTCCTCATCTTTTTCCGATAGCAAATCTTTGAGCTTTTCTAAATCTTTCGTCACTGACGATAATTCATCCTTGACTTTAGTAAATTTTTCTCGTAAAACTATATTCTCCTGTTCTACTTCCTGAAATAAGTATGTAACTTTTAAGAATAGCAAATAATTTATAATAGTTCTTTTATAACAGAAATATACAAAGAATGAAATGGAAATAAACCTAAAGAAAACTGAATACCTAACAACGGAGAATACAAAAATAAAACAGCTAGAAATAGACGAAAGTAAACAAATCAAAGGAACAGATAAGTACAAGTATTTAGGTTTCATAATATCAAACAAAGGAACAGCTGAAGAAGATATAAAAAATAGACTAGGACAAACGAGAGATTGCATAAGAAAATTGAACCTGATACTGTGAGACAAGAACATCAGTACACAAACAAAAAGAAGAATATATAAGACCATGACAAGAAGTATCCTCACTTATGGGTGTGAAAATTGGACAATAAATAAGAAAACCAACAACAAAATAAGAGCAACAGAGATGGAATTCCTAAGGAGAAGCTGCAAAGTAACAAAAAGAGATAGAATAAATAACATAGAGGTTAAGAAAAGAATGGGAATGGACTCAGATATAATAGATTACGTAGAACAGAAGAGATTAACCTGGTACAAAAATGTCATAAGAGCAGACAAAAGACTTTGGATAAATAGAATAACATAATGGAACCCGACAGGAAGAAAGAAGAGAGGCAGACACCGAAGATCCTTATAATAATATAATCAACACTGTCATAAGTAAATCTGACATTTCCAAAACCGTGTTTCCGTCTGAAAAACGAAAAAACTTATACAGGGTGTCCCAAAAGTAGCTGAACGGTCGAATATTTCGCGAAATGAACCGGATCGAAAAACTGAAAAATACTTGTTCAATCATTTTCAAAAATCTATCGAATGACACCAACCACGATCTCCATCTCTGCCCCCTGGAGGTGGAGTGGGGGTAACTTTAAAATCTTAAATGGAAACCCCCAGTTTTATCGCAGATTTGGATTCCTTACGAACGAGTAAGCAACTTTCATTCGAGACATTTTTTCGAATTGTGGATATATGGCGCTATAATCATAAAATAAGATTTATCGTGATACAATGGTGATACCATAATAGGTAAATTATAGAAACGGTGGAATATCTCGAGAAATACAATTCCAAATGTAGAACCAGAAAATACGTGTTTAATATTTTTCAAAAATCTATCGAATAACATCATTCCTCATGAAAAAATAAGTAACATTTATATTCGAACTATTTTTTTGAAATTGTTGATAGATTTCGCTATAATCGGAAAAATGTGATCTAATCTTTTTTCATAGACATCTTTCAGAGCGTCACAGTTTTTCGATTTCTTTCTAACGCATTAAATTGTATGTTACAGAAAAAAAGGCACGTCCGTGATTACAGACATTTATAACATTTATTCTAGAAGTCGATAGATGGCGCTTTAATCGAAAAAAAAATTATTTACGAATTATATAATACATATCTACGAATATAATTTGTACAATTTATAAGACTATACAAATCAAAGAAAATACCATTTTATAAATGCAATAAACACAATTGATTTGCTTTTATGCCAAATTGCAAATAAAATGTGACAACTGTCAGATTTAACTAAAATGTCATGTTAGAATAAATGTTGTTCTGAAGCTATTTCCTTGTGGCATTTTTATGATTAATTATTTATATGGGAAATAAGCCACAATTAAAATGAAAAAAATAATTTTATTAACGTTTCGACGCCCAAATCGGGTGCCGTTGTCAAAATACAAAATATTACTAAAATAAACAAAAGTGTTGTTGTTAAGCAAAAAAATTTTTCTAATAATTTATTTAATCTCACTCATTTATATTGGCAATTCAGACATATATTCTACATTTTAAAGTAGAAGACTTTAAAATGATATTGCCAATATTTATGAGTTGCGTTCCTGGGACGACTTACTGAAAGATAGTTCATTCGATTACATGAAATTAACCCCAACTCAAGAATATCCGTCATAAAAAATTATAGCATGTGATATGTCTTTAAAAAGACAACCAAATGCAACGACAGTAAAATTCTCGAGTTAGAGATTTCATAGTAAATCACAAGGGAAAACCAGGAAAAACCCTGTGATACTATCCCGACATCGTAAGTATTTGGTCTTACATTAATTTACTCTCAAAAATTTGGTATTATTTTTTGAGAGTAAATTAATGTAAGACCAAATACTTACGATGTCGGGATAGTATCACAGGGTTTTTCCTGGTTTTCCCTTGTGATTTACTATGAAATCTCTAACTCGAGAATTTTACTGTCGTTGCATTTGGTTGTCTTTTTAAAGACATATCACATGCTATAATTTTTTATGACGGATATTCTTGAGTTGGGGTTACTTTCATGTAATCGAATGAACTATCTTTCAGTAAGTCGTCCCAGGAACGCAACTCATAAATATTGGCAATATCATTTTAAAGTCTTCTACTTTAAAATGTAGAATATATGTCTGAATTGCCAATATAAATGAGTGAGATTAAATAAATTATTAGAAAAATTTTTTTGCTTAACAACAACACTTTTGTTTATTTTAGTAATATTTTGTATTTTGACAACGGCACCCGATTTGGGCGTCGAAACGTTAATAAAATTATTTTTTTCATTTTAATTGTGGCTTATTTCCCATATAAATAATTAAGAATAAATGTTATAATCAAAAATGAATAACCATTTTCAATTTCGTTGCAATACGAAACTACAGCCGCATCATCATTCCAGTTCAATCAGAGAGTGCAGCAAGCACCTCTACCGGTTTCGAAACTTATTAGTCTCTCATCAGGAGGCACATATGCTGCTCTCTCTGACTCAATTAGGACAAACCCCGGCGTGCAGTCACGGATTGCAACGAACGAAATGGCAGGGATGTCCTAGCGGAAACTTCTAGCAAAAGACTAAGTTTTCAATCTAATAGCACATAAAATAACATCAAAAAATGTTACTCTACATTCTACCAGACTGAGAACAATGGGAACCTTCTCTGGTTACACCTCCGAGGCTTCTACAATTTGCAAGCCCCACGGATGCTGAGACTAAAGAAGATGAGGGAATTTTACAATTTATAATTCACGTCCCATCTGCTCAGCGCGGTAAAGTTCCAACGAGAATGGTTCCCTTCGTACTCCAATCAGAATAAACATGTAAATCAAAAATGAATAACCATTTTCAATTTCGTTGCAACACGAAACTACAGTTGCATCATCATTCCAGTTCAATCAGAGAGTGCAGCCAGCACCTCTACCGGTTTCGAAACTTGTTAGTCTCTCATCAGGAGGCACATATGCTGCTCTCTCTGACCCAACTAGGACAAACCTCGGCGTGCAGTCACGGATTGAAGCGAACGAAATGGCAGGGATGCCCTAGAGGCAACTGCTAGCAAAAGACTAAGTTTTCAATCTAATAGCACATAAAACAACATCAAAAAATGTTACTCTACATTCTACCAGACCGAAAACAATGGGAACCTTCTCTGGTTACACCTCCAAGGCTTCTACAATTTGCAAGCCATACGGATGCTGAGACTAAAGAAGATGAGGGAATTTTACAATTTATAATTCACGTCCCATCTGCTCAGCGCGGTAAAGTTCCAACGAGAATGGTTCCCTTCGTACTCCAATCAGAATAAACATGTAAATCAAAAATGAATAACCATTTTCAATTTCGTTGCAACACGAAACTACAGTCGCATCATCATTCCAGTTCAATCAGAGGGTGCAGCCAGCACCTCTACCGGTTTCGAAACTTGTTAGTCTCTCATCAGGAGGCACATATGCTGCTCTCTCTGACCCAACTAGGACAAACCTCGGCGTGCAGTCACGGATTGAAGCGAACGAAATGGCAGGGATGCCCTAGAGGCAACTGCTAGCAAAAGAATAAGTTTTCAATCTGATAGCATATAAAACAACATCAAAAAATATCACTCTACATCCTACGGGACTGATAACAATGTAAAAATTGCTTGCAAACTGTAGAAGCCTCGGAGGTGTAATCAGAGAAGGTTCCCTTTGTTTTCAGTCTGGTAGGATGTAGAGTAAGATTTTTTTGATGTTGTTTTATGTGCTATTAAATTGAAAACTTAGTCTAAATGTTATACATGTGTATTATCACGGACTTACCTTTTTTCTATCATTTGTGACGCACTGAAAAATGCCTATGAAAAGGACCATATTTGTGCCATCTATCAACAATTATAAAAAAATTTTCGAATAAATGTTACTTATTTTTTCATGAGGAATCCAAAACTTCAATAAAAATCGGGGGTTGTTACCCCCACCCCACCAGGGTGTGGAATGGGGGTCGTGTTTGGTGTTATTCGATAGGTTTTTGAAAAATATTAGACACGTGTTTCTTGGTTTTTCATTTGGAAGTGTATTTCTCGAGATATTAGACCGTTTCTATAATTTACCTATGGTATCACGATAAATATTTTTTTCCGATTATGGGGGTTTCCATTTAAGATTTTAAAGTTACTTTACCTCCAGGGGGTGGAGTAAGGATAGTGTTTGGTGTCATTCGATAGATTTTTGAATAATATTGAACATGTATTTTTCAGTTTTTCGTTCTGATAATCATTTCGCGAAATATTCGATCGTTCTGCTACTTTTGGGACACTGTATATGGATTCACGACACTGTACGTTCGTAATAAGAATTTCTGTGTACCCCTATCTAAAAGTTTGCTAACTAAATAATCTTACCTCGATATCCCTCAGTAAATCGGATATCTGTGTATTTTTATTGTGTAAAGTTTCCACCAACTCCTTTTGCCGGTCTCTAATACTCTCCGAATAATCGGATTCGCTACCAGCATCGTGCGGCATCGTTTGTAACTCATTCTGTAATCTCTTGTTCTCTTGTTCCACAACTTTTAGCTTATTGTTTAACTGCAAATAAAAGAAAATTTTTCTCGCTTGAGTTATTTTTAAATGAAATTTGTAATACTAACTAAAAATGGCAAGATTGACAAGTCATAAAATGTTCTATAGAAGATATTAAAGACTATTCCATTTCAATGTCACTAATTTTTAATGGTATTCACAGTGTTATTGATATGACATTGATATAATAATTGATGTATGTATTTTAAGATAATAAGTTAAACTTAAATTTACTTTCGTGGACTTCTGAAGTAAAAGCCACGTAAGGAATTTTAATGTTATCCTTATGACAGACAGAAATTATGATATGACATATTACAGAGTATATTTCGAATCATAAATATAACTTGATCTTCTAATTATTGTGCGAGGATCAAATCAAATACGTCGCTTACAAAATCAAAATAATATCGGTTCACTACACTTTAATACCTCTCCATACATCTTAATAGGTACTACGCCGTCCTTTACAATGATCCAGTTGAAACAACAGACGATTTCATGACGAATTTTAGCAAATTAAAGCTTGGTCAGCACACATTATCCGAATTCTTAATTCTTTACATTTACCAATGCAAGTCACGTACCTATATTCCTATATCAGTAAACCAAACCTAAGGAGAGATTATTTTATTGTGGCACGTTTAAGTAAAATATTATATTTCTAAACCATAATGGATTGTAATGAGAATTACTGTTACTTAAAAAAATGACGAATTATTACGTTAAAAAAGACGATGATAAAACGGCTCTGGCTGTAACTATTGTCTTCTTTTTTTTTAACGTATCAATACGTCATTTTTTTAACAAAATAAAGGCGCCCAACGTGGAGCTTTTTACATTTGTTTTGCCGTTTCGATTTGCAAACCGGAAATCGTCGTCTAAAAAACAGTATAAATTAAAATATTATGTTAACCTGCAAATTTTTACCAATTGATCCTCCGCGGTAATTAATAAAAATTTACATTTTAACATAATTTCTCAATTTATAATTTTTTTTAAAAGATTGTCTTATTGGAGTTCCAATTGTCCAAACTAATTTAAAATGAAGAAATAAAAAAGTCACTGAATGATCTAGGTACCGAGACATCCCGACGCACGGAATTATTAATAAATTAATTCAAAGCAAAAAAAAGAAAGGGCGCCGCTGAAATTGTGGAATTTTCAATAGTTCAAACATTATTGCATATCTCATGAAAAATTAATAAAACCAAAAAATCAACAATGTTTCCTAAATCATATATTGGTAGACCATACAGAATTTTTAAAATACTTTTGATTTTTTGTTGTGTAGCGTTTATCGAACTCACATCATTCAGCATCACAAATATACATACATCTTTTGTTCATTTATGTAGTCCAAATATTGGACCAAAACTTTAAAACTTTTATAACTTTCTCATGTCCCCTTTATTGATTTGATTTGAAATTTTCCTTACCTTTGTCAGTTCACTTTCGTGTTTTTCATTGATTTTAACGGCCTTTTTGTGTTTTGCTTTTAATTCTAAATATTTGTGTTCTAAATCTACAAAAACACATGTGAACTTAAATTTAAAAAAAATATATTATTTAAGAGCGTAAGCGCAAAATTCCGGGCCAATGCTTTTTAAATGCATTAATTTTTTTCGAATCCTAAGAAAACTAATAAGTATTTTGACAAAAAACGCAGAATGAAATATTACTTACATTGAAAACTTCTATAATGTTTATTTTTAATAAATTACAAGGGTGAAAATAAAGAGAAAAAGTGTGATTTCCAATTTCAAATATCTCATTAAAAAAAACTTTTTGTTTATTCTAAGAGACTTTAGGTCCTCGGTAATAAAGTAATCTTTCATTCTGAGTTTAAATTTTTCAAAAATGTTTATTAGTTTTCTCAGGATTCGAAAAAAATAAATGCATTTAAAAATCATTAGTCCGAAATTTTGCGCCTACGCTCTTAATTAACTTCTACTTACTTTCGTATTCTAACGAACTCGATTTTTTCGATTTGGAGCTTTTCACGTCAGCCTCACTTTCTTGTCTTCTAGCCTCTTCTTCTGCTTGCTTAATAGCCATCTCCTCTAATTCGTGTAAAAGAGTTTCTACTTGTTCTCCCTTGTATTTTAAAATCTCCTGACAGGTCCTAAATATATTTTATTAAATATTTAGAAAGTTATTAAGTTAGAGGAAGGAAAAGTTGGACCAAATTTGGAGGAAAAATGGAGGAAAATAAAATTAAAATACATAATTAACAAAACAGTATAATGTTCCGATGATAAGGTAATGATGGAAAGATGGAGGAAACATTTTGAGCAGATTGCTAAATGGAGAACAGGGAAAAGTAACAGAAAAAGAAAACAAAGGAATGAGAAGATACAAGGAAAATATTAGTGACTCAAAAGCTAAATGAGGAACAGTTAAAAAATACATTAAGGATGATAAATATTGGAAAGGCCTTAGAGAGCTACTCATAGGTACTGTTTAACATATTTATCCATTAATTTATCTTATGTATTAGCATTATCGATTCAATATCTACCACGTCACGAACCATTGAAACGAATGGTTACAAAGTTTGAAAGATTTAGGAATGAAGATATAGGGAGAAAGCTGGAGCAAGAACCGATAATGAGGAAGATCGAAAACAAACAATTCAACTGGTTTCGCAACATAGATAGACCAGGAAAGATCTGTTTTTAGGTGGAAGTGAGAGGTGGCATTCGGATTTTTGCGGATAAAGTTAGGTGATAACTTCGTTAATAATAATTAACTTATGCTCCTTATCAAATATGCCCGGAACATTAATAAAAAAAATAAAATATTTAAAAAATTTCAAAAAACATTGATTTTTTTCTACTTTCTTTGCTTATAACTTTAAAACGATTCAATTTGGAATAAAGTCGTATAAGAATAAAACAAAAATAATTAAATTTTCTATCAGATACGATTAGTTAAAAATGTCTTAATTTAACACCCTTGCTGCAAAATAGCAATAAATATAAAATAAGGGGGCAAAACAAGCCTGTCCTTATTCAATGTTTTTCCATCACTTAGGTTACACTTGGAACCTTCCTAATTCGCTTAGAAAATTTTTGTAATGTGCTAAAACCGTCCACCAAAGTTCATTAAAATTGACTAACTAGATTTCACATAATAATTTTTCAATCTAAACTTTTTTAAAAAATTAAAATTTTTTAAAATCTTGCACAACAAAAACTAGAACATACAAAGATTTGTCATTTTTTTTACATATAGAGAAGCACTCCACCTATCCAATGCACTTTACAGAATTGAAATCGGATTATTTAAGCAGTCTCAGCAATGTTTTAAAGTTATAAACAATTTTTTGGCTTATAAACAAATTAGTGCTGTGTCCAGGAGGGGGTGCTACGGGCTCCTTTATTTAGATGGACTTACCCAATTTTTTTTATGTATTTTGACCCGTAGAACACGAATTCTTTGGGTAACAGTTGATCCGGATGTCGATAAGATTGTTATAAACAAAGAACTTGAGAAATTACATAACATCGATTTTTCGCAAAATAAAACATTTTTTTTTTGTATTTCTTGGGTAATTCTAAGCAAAAAATGTTCTTAAAAGTTTTTTCGTAGGATGCATAGTTTTCGAGATAAACGCGGTGGAACTTTCAAAAAATCGAAATGCAATTTTTGAATGAGAATAACTTTTAATTAAAAAATAAAATAGCAATTCTGCTGACAGCATTTGAAAGTTTAAGTCAAATTATACCGGTTTTAATTATTTGCATTGCTAAAAATTAATTTTTTTAATAGCAAGCTGAAAATTTGTTAATAGCTTAAGGGTAACTAGTCGGATAAACTTTGATGTATGGGAACACTGGAACAGGGGCAGTTTTAATTGTGGAACAGGTTAAAAATTTGGAACGGTCACACCACGAAAACGGCACATTTATTTTCTCCGACAGAACAGACTTAAACTCTCCGAACAGAGATTAAACTCTCATGCAAAAATCAGACTGCTATTTATCACCTGTCATAATTCCTGTCATTTGACATATTCTACATGTTCCACTCATTAAAACGCCCATTTGGTGATAAATAGCAGTCTGATTTTTGCATGAGAGTTTAACCTCTGTTCGAAGAGTTTAAGTCTGTTCTGTCGGACAAAATACATGTGCCGTTTTCGTGGTGTGACCGTTCCAAATTTTTAACCTGTTCCACAATTAAAACTGCCCCTGTTCCAGTGTTCCCATATATCAAAGTTTGTCTGACTAGACACCCTTAAGCTATTAACAAATTGTCAGCTTGCTATTAATCAACTTTTTTTTCATACGCGGGATCCAGACCTAAAAGCTATTTGTTTATAAGCCAAAAAATTGTTTATAATTTTAAAACATTGCTGAGGCCCGTTAAATAAGAGCAGTGTATTAGATAGGTAGAGCATCTCTTTGTATGTAAAAAAATTAGCCAACTTCTAAATGGTCTACTTTTTGTTCAGAAAGATTTTAAAAAATTTGAACTTTTTTAAAACATTTACATTGCAAATTTACTATGCAAAATCTATTAGGCCGATTTTAATGAAATTTGGTAGACATTTAAGTAAGCTATAAGAATTTTCTAAGCGAATTACTAAGGTTCTAAGTGCCACCAAAGTGGTTAAGAAACATTAAATAACAACAGGCGTATTTTGCCCCCTTATTTTGTATTTATTGCTATATTTCAGAAAAGATAATACCTTAAGACATTTTTGACCAGTCGTGTATCATACAAAATTCAATTATCTTTATTTTATTTCTGTACGACTTTGTTCCAAAACGAACCGTTTTAAAGTTATAAGCAAAGAAAGCAGAAAAAATCGATGTTTTTCGAAATTTTTAAATATTTTATTTTTTTATTAATGTTCCGGGCATATTTGAGAAGGAGCATAAGTCAATTATTATTACTGAAGATGTCACCTAACTTTATCTGCAAAAATCCGAATGCCACCTCTCACATCCAAAAATACACGTTTTTTTACAGATTAGTCCTGGTCTAAGAGCGAATGGAGCAAGAGACTAACAGAGAAGGTACCCACTTGACGCCAAAATAGGAAACAAAAGAAAAAAGGAAGGCCGGGGAAGACATGGATGGACCAAATCCATAATATAGGTGAAAAGAGAGACATGACTGTAAAAGATATGAAGAACCTGGCCACCAGTAAAGTGCATGGAAGAAATGAATACGAGGCGTAACCCTACATCCGAAGCCCTGAAGGACACTAACTAAGGATTATGAGAAAGAAAGAAAGAAAGAAGAAGAAATCCCTTATAATAAAACCGATCTGCAAAAATCTAAAATATAAAACTCACCTAACCAAGACTTTATATCTTTTGTCATCCAAATTTTCACTATCAACATCAAACCACGTAACACTGTTATACAAATCATCTTTTTCGTCATCATTTAACTCTTCTAAATCAACAGAAAGCAAATATTTCCAGTCCATTCTTTAAATATTTTGAAAAAACCATATAAGAAATTATTATATTTGTATCTGTCAGGACATCGACAGTAAAAAAGTAAAGGGGTCAATCAGTTCATAGGTTGCCTAGGAACCGAAAGAAAAAATACAAACAAATGGGGATGAAGGTGCCAGCCAGTGCAGCGTTGGTTTTAATTAGAATAGGGGGTTCAAATAAAAAGTCTAATCCGACACCCTGATGGGGTAAAAGGAAGGGGAGAAAAAATAAAAAGTTTATGATAAAATTGACTCAATTACGGGGTGGAATGTTATTGTTAATATTAAATAAATATCTGCTTAAATTAAAAATAGAATGACATTTTGAAGACGAGATTAAACCACAATTAATTATAATTAAAATTAGGAGGTGAGTGGGAGAGAAAGTGCTAGGAAAAACATCTAGTAAAGGGTCTTCTAGGAACAAATAAATTTTGTGGTGGAATGATGAAATGCAACAGAAGGTTAGAAAGAAGAAAGAGGCTAGAAAAAGGTATGGCAGGACTAAAACAGGGGAAGATAAGGAGACATACAAGGTAGCAATGAGGGTAGCTGTAGCTGCTGCTAAGGAAAGATCGTCTGCACGGCTGTATTAAGAGTTGGAAACACACTAGGGGATGAAAAGGTTATACAGCATTGCTAAAGCAGGGTACAAGTCATCAAATGACTTAACTTGTATACGGCAGATTAAGAGTGTGGACGGAGTGTGAAGAACCGATGTTGAAATAAAGCAAAGATGGTATGAGTACTATAGAAAGTTGCTAAACAAAGAACACCAGAGGCCAGAGGAGAGACAAAAGATGAGGGATCCCAAATGAGAATGTAATACCAGGGATAGTGAGATACGAGGTTGTTGAGGTGTTAAATAGAATGAATAATGGTAACATAGGTGTAACCAGGGGGCGGTTTTGGGGTGTTAGCCCCCCCTCATTTGGATGTACTTTGAGCTCTATACGCTTAACACCATTACTATTCCATACCTCCCAGAGACGATCAAGCAGTTGTCACCTCCCCCCCTTTAGGATCATCCTAGTTACACCTCTGAATGGTAAAGCAGTAGGACCTGATGGAGATACCTGGATGGAATACCTGTGGAGATTTGGAAGACTTTAGGAGAGGAAAGTGTTGTTATTTTATGCAAATGATAAGTAGGATAGATGAGGAATAAAGGATGCCCAATGTATGTAGGGAGAGTGTGATGGTGTCATTGTATTACGATAAATGGGACATTCAGGACTGTAAGAACCAAAGAAGTTAATGTCGCACACAATGAAAATTTGAGAGAGAAAAAGGATGAGGAAAGAGAAATCGATAGGAGAACAGTTTGGGTTTGTACCAGAAAGAAAGACAACAGATGCCTTGTTTGCTTTAAGACAGTTGATAGAGAAATACGAAGAGAAAAAAAGATAGCTGCAGTTCCTAGACAAGAGCTATGGAGATGTCATTAAATCAAGAAAGTGGTCAATTAGTTCACGCGTTGCTTAGGAACCAAAAAAAATACAAACAAATAGGGATGAAGGTGTCAGCCAGTGCAGCGTTGGTTTTTAATTGGAATGGGGGTTCAAATAAAAAGTTTATGAGAAAAATGACTCAATTACGGGGTGGAATGGTATTGAAAATATTAAATAGGTAATACAGAGTGAGTTTTATATATGGAACGCCTTAATTATCTCGGAAACGGCTTGCACGGTAAGGATCTTGTGATGCAACCGATATTATGGTATTTACATTGTTGTCAGATCTTTCGTTTTTCTAAAAGTCTCACTAAAACCTAAAATGTTCATGCAAGACGTGTCTGAGATAATTGAGACGTTTCATATACCTACAGTGATGAACGCGCTAATAACCGGCAAAATAGCACAAAAGATGGAAAACGTATTAAGTTGCGAGATAAAAAGAAATAAAACTAGTCGAGCTGGGAAATTTAGCGATATTAACCTCAAAATTTAGATTATATTAATTGTTTCCCACCTTTAGACGTATCGGACGAGTTTGAGAAATGCCACTGTCACAGTGACAGTTTTAGTTGACGTACTCCACTGATACCTGTAAAGGTGGGAAACAATCAATATAATGTAAATTTATATGTTAATATCGCTAAATTTACCAGCTCGACTAGTTTCATTTCTTTTTATCTTACAACTTAATACGTTTTCCATCTTTTGCGCTATTTTGCCGGTTATTAGCACGCTCATCACTGTATAAAACACACTCTGTATATCTGCATAAATCAAAAATAATATGTTTAAGATACGATTACTTGTAGTTAAAATAAAATTTTATTTAGTATTGACGTTTTTTCGAGCACATCATAATCTTCTTTTTCTTCAAGTGCCGTCTCTCACTCATCATGATATCATCATCACTATCTTTACTCTATCTACCGCTACTCTCAAGAGTTCTATAGGACTGCATTTAAACCAGTCCCTTAAATTTTTCAAGCATGACACTCTGCTTCCTATACTCATTCCTCCTCTTATCTTTCCCTGTATTATCAGTCTTAGCCTTTCATATCGCTGTCCTCTCATTACGTCTGCCAGATATTGTAACTTTCTAATTTTTAGTGTGTTTATGATTTCGTATTCTTTGCCCATTTCTCGCAATAATACCGTGCTCGTATTCTTCTGTGTCCATGCAATTCTAAGCATCTTTCTGTAACACCACATTTCAAATGACTGTAGCTTTATGTATTCTTACTTCAATGTCCATACTGCAGTACCTATCGGAAACACGTAGCATCTCAAAGCTCTTACTCTCAGTTCTAATCTAAGGTCTTTGTTACAGATAATTATTTTCATTTTTACAAACGCATTTCTTGCTATTTCTATCCTGGCCCTTATTTCTGTTGTTTGATCATTATTGTCTGAAATACAGAGTCCTAGGCATTTGTATTTACCAACCCTTTCTATCGGTACATTTCCCAAATGTATGCTTGTTTGCATATTTGTTTTCTTAGTTATTATCATATACAACATCATAATCGGAGGGGACCAAATCAGGGGAATAAGCCGGATAAGAAAGCAATTCGAAACCCAACGCATGAATTTTTACCATTGTCATAACGCTCTTGTTTGTCTTTGCGTTGTCATGCAGAAACAATAATTACCGACGTCACTAACGATGGTACAAAAGTACCATCTGGGCTTAAAAATTGCAGAAGTAGTGTATAGTGAATTGTGTAACAATGATGAAGTGTGTCGTATTAAAATGAAATAAAAATTTTAATGCAATGATGAAGTGTGTCGTATTAAAATGAAATAAAAATTTTAATGATAAGTCTATTATACGATAAGTGATTAAACACGACGTTTAAATCATTGTCGTTTTGACATTTGTAGCTACATTTTTATGGTGCAAACTTAGTGTTTTTAGATTAATTTTTATAAACATAAATACGGAATTTATAGTGTACAATGTTTTGTTATCTCCAATACATAAGTAAGTACAAGTAACTTAGTACAAGTAACAAAGATTAATTTATTTAAAGTACCTACATTACAATCAACGATAAGGCAGGACATGTTGGTAAAGGGGATTAACATTGATATGACCCAAGGTAGAGTTGTGTGGAGAAATGCAATTAGGGAAGCCGACCCCGCATAGGGATAAGGCAAAGAGAATGATGATGATGACCTATTGGGACCGTGCAAGTTCGGCAAAGCGACCTCTATTTCTACGCTCTGTACTTTTATTCGCACTTTTAATTATATTGGCCAATTATATTAGTCCTGGTTGCTGGATAATTGTCAAGGCCATAGTCCAAAAAAATAATAAGAAGAAAAAATAAGATGCAGGTTATGTTAGGCAAACGTAAACAATTGTATGTAGTAAATAAAATTAGTTATTAAAATGCACTACTGCAAGCAAAATACAATAATTAAATTTACCTTTATATAATAATTGCATATCATATCAATATTGTGGAGCAATATATAATTTTTCTGCTTCAATGACAGAAGGTATGAAATATACGTCAATTTGACAATTTCAATTGACAATATGAATTATTTAAGATAGTTGCAATATTTCTCCGCGACTCGCGCACGGTCGTTTCTCGTTTCCCTTCCAAGTACTTGCACACCGCGAATATTATAATCAATATCAATGACTAATATTCAAAATTGGCTAATTGTCAAAATAAATTCCTATCAGTATAAAAATCTTTTAAAATATTACTACAATTTAAGATTTTTTGAAAATTTTGAACTGTTTGAAAAATACTTCCTCTCTATTTTGCTTCCGTTTTCACCCGAAAGAGTACAAGAGCAATTTATATTAATGGAATTTGCCATTATTTTCTGTTATTAATTACCACAATACTTTACCGTTCAAAGAATTTTCTATTGATTGTAAGCGATTTATTTCTCAATCGACCAGTTTTTTAAAACCATTTATTTCTTAGTAGTCCAGGCGAGATATATCGAAAAGCAGACCATAATGGACATTTTCCATAGGAGTCTATTTTTTTGCTGCAGTCAGTTCATGATGTATTGAATCGGGTTTAAGTCTTAGCGTAGTAAAAAAATATACAAAAAAATACATAAAAACAAAAGAAAAAAAAACAAAAAAGAACTAAATAAAAAAAAATAAAAAATACATTAAAAAATAATAAAAAAAAAACAGTAAAAAACTTAGTAGTAGTAATAGTTTTGAATTTAGATACTAAGCATATATTTTGTAAAATAGAGAACTGAAAACACATTGACTGGCCAGTTGGTTGCTTAAACCAGTGCCAATAAAACGCAAACACACACACACAGTTCATGATGTACCTACCTTGTATCATAATCACGATATGCACCAGTCACTAACCTTGTGTTTAATTTTTTATTCACAAAATATAAAAAATCCAAAATTTTTGCTTTCTGTGCCCATATTTTCACTTAAACCAAAAAGCCATAAAAATAAAATATACCAATAAAATGCTAGGTACACCTTTCCTAACATTTTGCCGTTCAGATTTTATAAATAGTAAATATGACTATAGTAGGGGAGGAAAGTATGCTAAATGTGCAGTCACTCGAGCGCTTTGGGGACCTATTGGGTTGTGAAGAGTAGGTTCTAAAACCAAAAAAAGTTAAGTGGAGTTTTCCATTTTAATGGGGACTTTCCACTTTTAATTTAATTTTCCATTTCAAACAATCGTTTTTTTCCGATTATAGCGCCATTTATCCATAATTCGAAAAAATCTTTCAAATCAAAGTTACTTATTTTTACGTAAGTAATCCGAACCTGCAATAAACAAAGGGGGGTTCCTATATAAAATTTTAAATTTACCCCCCACCCCTCTCCGTGGGGATTCGTGTTTGGTATAATTCGATATATTTTTGACAAATATTGAGCATGTATTTTTTAGTTTTTCGATCTGTCATTCATTTCGCGAAATATTCGCTTTTTTCTTGTGAAACTTTGGGACTCACCCATTTCCTTACGCCCCGCCCAAATCGTCAGATTTTTTGAAATATACACTCTTTTGCATGTACTTAACTTACCCTATCTTAATCTGACGATTTCGAGTTTTTCTAAGGATAGATTTTCTTTTCGCCCCCATCCCTTAACGAACTCCCTGTGTTTAGAGCCAATATATGGTAGAGGTACATCTACAGGGTACCAGGTTTCTCCCCAAATGATAATTTGACGCGCTCGAGTTACTGCAAAAATCCCCACTGGGGCTCCCCTACCACTAGGACTTATAGCGATATATATGTATTAGTTTACAATTTTTTAAATAATAACAATGTTTCAGCTTACACTGACTTTTGTCAATTTCGTAAAAACTATAAATCTGATGATGAAGCTACTGCTTCTGCTGTTATAGAAAACAAACGACTTCTATTTAATCCTGACTGTTTCATTGGGATTATTCTGGACTATATTATTGAACATGTTGGCATACCAAGAGATCAAAAAGGTAATTTGATTTATATTTTATTATCCAGGTTTAAGCTATATGGCTCTCTCTTCCTCTAAGTGGAAACTCATTCATCCCAGATGCCTAAGGTACCAAAAGGGTAGAGCTCTGGTGTGGCTCTCTCCGTGTTATCAAGCCCAGTGCTAGGTGGCTTTATATGCTGGAGTGTCTTCCAAAAACTTTCGTACACGTCTGGATGCCGAGAGAAGGTTCGCTTTCTGCATGGCTTTCGTCTGGTTATTTTTCATTATCCATTGTCTTCTCGTATTTAAATCTCCAGAATTCTGGACGCAGATTATTTTTGTTAGATATTACCACATCAATTTGTCTAGTTACTTTATAAACTTGTGTAAGATCTGGTGTATTATGCGCTACAAACTGGTACGTCTTTGAGCACAGTGTGGTCTCAGTATAGCTTGTAGTTGCCATTATCAAGCGTAACTAATAGGAAAGTTAGTTGTTTTTGAGAAGTCCTAATTTGTTAGCCATCTCTTCATGAATGATCTTTCCTACTAAGTCATGTCGTTCCTTATATTCAGTTGCAGCAAATTCCTGGCAGCCCTTGATAAGATGATAAGATGTTGGATGGATTCTTGATCCTGATATTCATATCGGCACTCGTCGTTTTGGATCTGGGTGTCATTGATGATATATTTCAGGTAATTTTGCATTGGTATAATCGGATCGTGAATGGCGACGAGGGAATACTGTTTTAAAGAACATTTTCCCTGATGTCAATCAATAGTTCGATGCTATATTGTCGATATAGTCTTGGCTGACTTCCTTGGCATTCACCTATCAGAGGTTTAACCATCCAGGCACACATTTTTTTCTTCATTAGGCGCATTGTTTCTTCCAGGTATGCATTTCTGGTTCTCTCAGTTTAAGCGGTGATGTTTGTACAACGCACGTTTGTACTGCGCAACTTACACCATTGTTTCCTAGTTTGACTCAGACTTGGATAATTTTAATTTTTGGAAAAATCATTTTCTTGTCGATGTTTCGGCAAGGACTCACTTGCCATTCTCAAATCAGATTTGTTTGGGTTTTTAATAAAAAATATATTTCTAAATTTTCAGAAAACATCGACATGATTGACGAAAAAATGAAATTTTTAAACATTCAACTATACAGTCCAAACTATGAAGGTATAGAACTATTTAACAATAAAATGGAGTATTATTTAGTCTATAAAGAAAGTAAGTATTAAAAGTTATTTTGTTTTTTTTTTGAGTGAATTTGATGGCCTTGGCCGAGCCAATTAGCCAGACATTTTGTTATTTTAAAAACAAACAAATTTGATTTTTCAATCAGAGGAATTTTTTCTGTATTTCTAACTCTAAATACATAACAAACTAACATTATTATCTACAATTATTATCTAAATAATACTCTGTTTTGGTTGTTAATTTTTTTTGTAAATTTTTATTTTTTTTTGTATTTTTTGTTGCATTTTTTTATATTGTTAATTTTTTATTTTTTTTTATTGTTATTTTTTATAAATTGTTTTTTTTTTACTACGCTAAGACGTAAACCCGATTCATCTCGCGGAGATTTACATCTTCTTAGTTTTTTTTTCTTTTTTTTTTGTTGCTTTTTTTATTTTTTCTGTTTTTTTTTTCTTTTCTTTTCTCTTTTTTTGTTCTTTTCTTTTTTCAATTATAATATACAATAATTACTTAAATCTACAGGGTTTAAAACAAAATAACAACAAAACAAACATGTTTGTTTTGTTTTAACAAACATGCCTGCTTTGTTTTAACAAAATTTCTTAAATACAGGGTAAATTTTATTGCTACAATCTATATTTACAGTTTTTGATATGTTCGTAAATTGTTTTTAATATATTAATATCTTCAGAAAATATCAAATTGTTCAGGTAGACGGGAAGGGGAATTTTTAATATATTAAGATTATCATAAAATTTGTTTATATTTACTGATTGATGTGAACATTCGAGGAGAATATGTAGTAGATCACCTTCTTTTCCACACTCACAGCTAGGTGACTCTGTGAAACCCAAACTGTACATATGAAGGGGGGTAAGAGCATGATTACATCTCAATCTATTTATAACTCTTATGAAATGGCGATTTGATACAGAATGAAACCATCTTTTAATGGGAATTTCAGGCTGCATTTGTTTGTAATTACTACCAGTTCTCGTGTTTCGATAATACCTTTGCCAATTTTCTTTTTGGTGTCGTCTACTAATAATATCAATATCCGAAATGGGTAGTAAGTTCATGGGAAGTTCTTCGCCTATTTCTAGAGCGGATTTGGCTAGCCTGTCTACTATTTCGTTACCCCTAATGTCTGCGTGTCCCTTTATCCATGAAATAATGATGTTTTTGTTGGTACTTATGTACGTTAGTTAGTCTATCAACGACACTCTTACTGTCTGTAAATATTATGCAGCTATAGGGTTCGTTACTAAATATGTGTCTTAAAGCCAAAAGTATCGCTATCATTTCAGCGGTGTATATCGATGATTCACAAGGCAATTTGAATAATTTTTTAAATCCACTTTGAATATTGATTATTGCACATCCTACTTTGTTTTGTACTTTGGATCCATCTGTATAGTAAAACTGATAATGTGGCCATTTATGAAGTATAAATGATTGAAAAACGGCTGGATTTAAATTAATATCCATAAAAAAAGTATTAATTTGTTTTGAGAAAATTTCTTCTAATACATGGGAATACATAGGTGAAACTTGATTTTCATAAGTATAGAAAGTACTTCGGTATTGAGATATTTTCAAGTAACTATATTTATGAGTTAGATCTAAAATTGATAACTTATGTATATCCTGCAGATAGTTATTTTGTTGATGACAACTACATACACTAGTCGTAAAATGTTGGTATGACATACAAAACTCGATTTTAGAGAAAATAAGAGTCTTACACCTACAATATTGACAAAAAATGAGTGGATGGCACAGGAAATCCAAGACCTGGTGGAAGTTTGAATGAAAACATAAAAATAGAACTATTAACAAATACCGTGAAATCAACAAGCTCGTAATAAGAAAAATTAAGTAAGCTAAAGAATCTTGTAACTAATAGAGTTCTCGAACTCATGTAAAGAAATAGAAGATGTCCAAAAAAAGACGACAGTTTCAACCTCCACAAAAAATTAAAATACACATACGAAATTAGAAAAGAAAATGCTCATGTAGCTAAAAACGCAGATTAAAATAGTGCAAAAAATATAGAGATATACATCAGTAACCTCTTTTACGATGTTTCTCCAGAAAAAGCTACATATACACATACAGTATACAGTGCGGTGGAATAAGTGTTGCCCCCCCCCCTGTTAACTTGTTTATTTTAAGAATATAAGCAAAACGCTCGGACAGGTCGATTTTTAAACTAACCATAGTATATTATAGCATCAACATTTCGAACTTTACGCGATCCCTCTTCAGGTGACAGGCATAACTTTGATTTTTTAAATGGTAAAGTACATCATGTGACACCTCATTTAACAGCTTTTAAAATACTGATTTCAAAAATGTATAATACTTTAATCCTTTTTGAGATCGCAGGCCCAAAATTTCGGTCGAACTCTTTTTAAACGCATTTATTTTTTTCGAATTCTGAGAAAACTAATAAGTATTTTTGAAAAATTTAAACGCAGAATGAAAGATTAGATTATTACCGAGGGCTGACAGTCCCTTAGAATAAACAAAAAGTTTATTTTGAATGATATATTTGAAATTAAAAATCACACTAAATTTTCTCTTTTTTCCACCACTGTGACTTATTAAAATAAACATTATAGGAGTTCTCAGGGACTTTGGATCATCGAGAATACTGTAATATTTCATTCTGCGTTTAAATTTTTCAAAAATATTTATTGGTTTTTTCAGGATTCGAAAAAAATGATTGCATTTAGAAAGAATTCGACCGAAATTTTTCGCCTACGCTCTCAAACAGGATTAAAATATTATACATTTTTGAACTCAGTATTTTAAGAGCTTTTAAATGAGGTGTCACATGATGTACTTTCCCATTTAAAAAAATCAAAGTTATGGCTGTCACCTGAAGAGGGATCGCGTAAAGTTCGAAACGTTGATGCTATAATATACTATGGTTAGTTTAAAAATCGACATATCCGAGCGTTTTGCTTATATTCTTAAAATAAACAAGTTAACAGGGGGGGGGGGCAACACTTATTCCACCTCACTGTATATTCTTTTTCTCATAGACATTTTTCAGTGCGTCACAGTTTTTCGATTTCTTTCTAACGCATTAAGTTGGAAGTAACAGAAAAAAGGTACGTCGGTGATTATACTCATTTAGAACATTTATTCTAGTTGTCGATAGATGGCGCTATAATCGAAAAAAATATTTACGAATTATATAATATATCTACGAACATAATCTACAATTTATAAGACTATACAAATCAAAGAAAATACCATTTTATAAATGCAATAAACACAATTGATTTGTTTTTATGCCAAATTGCAAATAAAATGTGACAACTGTCAGATTTAACTAAAATGTCCTGTTAGAATAAATGTTATAAATGTATATTATCACGGACTTACCTTTTTTTCTATCATTTGTGACGCACTGAAAAATGCTCATGAAAAGAAGCATACTACCTGTGACAACCGTTTAGACAGAGGTCACAGCATCTTGAAATTAGAAGTCAAGAAAAGCAATACGGCAAGCCAAATAAAGCACATGGACCAGATCAAATCCCTGCTGAGCTACTTAACTTTTTGAATGAGGAAAATATTAACCTACTTAATCACTTTGCATACCACATCACTTTACTGAAGATTTTAATTATGTATATTGTTTCTGTAGAATCCATCTTGTAGTTAGTTATGGTTTTCAGTAACGATTTAATTTTTTATCTGCAGATCAACAAGTAATACCTTTCTTAGCACCTGGAACTACTAAAAATCAGGAATTTTGCACTATGATGAAAAAGAGAAAGGAAAAAAGGGTAATACGTAGTGTTGTTCTATAGTATTAGGTTTTGTCTACTCGATTTAAAATAATCACAAATTAATATTCCTGTATTATTTTTAATATTTAAAGCTTATTTAGCTTAATATTTAAAATCTTCTAAGCATTTACTTATATGATAAACATTTTTAGAGATCTTCTACTTTGAGCGCTGCAAGCAAAAACTCAAAAAAAACTAATGAGGTATCTCACAAAAGTTACAGAACTGCATCAGTTGTTCCTTTGAGATCCAGCAGCAGAAGTCTCGACCAAAAACTTGAAACTAGTAATAATAAGAAGGTTTGATAGTAAGCCGTTCGAATTTTGTGGTCAATTATTCACTATTATTATATTTTTGCAATATATAAATTAACCTTTATGTTTCTTTAATTTATTTCAATATACCTATACAGCTCCCTGAACGAACCATGGCCGATGACAAACGCTGTCGTCGGTCGTACACCCACCTCATCTCTATACAGTAATTTCTCTCCCCGGTCATGGTTCGCTCCGGGAGCTGTAATATATTACAAACAGTATTTAAATCAAACTTACCAAATACTTTAAAAGCAAAAACCTTCCATTAGTGATGTTGAAAAAATAACTATTCGTTACAAAGTACTCGCTACTTACGAATACCGAAAGTAACGATTACTATACAGAGAGGTGAATCGTTACTTTGATTACTTTGATTACTTCGTTACTTCGTCAGTGGCGGCTCGTGACCTCAGTATGCGGGTAGGCTACACATATACTTCGGGTAGGCGACAAAAAATATCCTACAATTTGTACTACATTTTGAGCCGTCTTGCAATAGGTACTAAATGTAATCTATGAGCGCAACAATGTTTAAAAATTGCTTTTGGAGCATCTACTTTAATTTTTGATTGTAATCCGTTTAAAGAGCCAGCCATTACACTTGCACCATCGTAAAATTGAGCAATTAATTTATTTTTGTAATCATATGACTCAAGCACGTTTGAAATTAAACTATATAGAGCGTCTGCAGATCTATCCTCGCTAACATCAAAAAACCCTAAAAATCTTTCTGTTACCTGACCAACTCTGTTAACAAAACAGATTGTTAAAGTACACTGTGATTTTTCGGTTATATCAGTAGTATCGTCCGTTAGTATAGAAAAAAATTGACTTTCATTAATTTCTGTTGAAATTTCATTTTTTACGTAATCGGTAAGACAATCTATTAAATCATTTTGTATTGTTTTTGACAAACCCGTGAACACCCCTTCTATTTTTTAACATGATCCTGGATTTCCTGATCGCGTTTAACTACTAAATTAAAAATTTCTTTAAAATTACCCATGTTTGACGAATTATGGCTCTCATCACGACCGCGAAATGCAAGTTCTTGTTTTGCTAACAGAATTGTAACATCAATTTCTTCAACTTCTTCATTATATATCTTAGATATTATTATATATATATTAGATAGAGAAATATGTCCAGCTAAAGCACTGTCAATAGTTTGTTTATTTTTTTCTAACCGTTTTAAACCTAAGCAATTGTTTAAATGTTCTTTCGAAGATTCATGTTTTTTTACACTAGCTGATAAATTTTTCATATCTGAATATCCCTGACTCACCCAAACATTTTGCTTCAAATTTGAGAGCAACAGACAAGGCCAACAGAAAAGTGAATTTTTAAAATAACTTCCGCTTAGCCATTTATGATTTTCATACCATATTGTTTTAAACGATCTCGAAAATGGTCGATTATCTTTTGTCTTATCTGTGGATAAAATTGTTAAATTTGGTAAAGGCCGGCCCATTGAAATAATTTCTGATCTTTCTTGATTTTGGCGCCTTGAAAAAGGCGTCTCGATCAAACTGCATATTACATCGTTTAAAATATTCATATTCGATGACTTAAGTTTTTCCACCAATAAAACTAACACACCTACGTTTCAACAACGTCAAATATTACTTATTTTATTTATGTATCAAATAATAATTTACTCTTCGAATAAATTGATAAGTTAACAATTAACCTCGCTTTAAATTTTTAATAATCTATATAATCTAATAACACAATTCGTCAGTTTAACTTTAAATTATCCAAATTGTATTGAAACACAATAAAAATATAATGGACGACTGGCAAATAACTATTCACAGATTTATTTGTCGTTAGTGAATTATTACTAAATTAATATAAAATTAAAATGCCCTTCAATAGACCGATCTCAAATTTACCTGTTTATTATTCAGTTTTTATAAACAAATTTAAATTGTCCTACCTAGTTTTATTCAATACTTAACCTACTAATAACAGCCAAAATCAAAAAACAATTATTTAAAACAGTTTCACAAGACACAAGAGAAGCAACTGATAAAATTTTGTAGGTCCGGCTGTAAGACTCTGTGCCTATCCGCCCTTTCAAAATCGTAGAATACGGTCGCTAAGCAGGCCTTTAGTTCGCGTAAACAGAGAGAGATCGCACGTCAATTCGGTGCTGGCATCGTTCTATTTCAGGCTACGTTTTCAAGTGCCTGACCAAGGAAGAATATAGAATCTTTCTACTGATACTACAAGGAGCGTACAATAATTATAACTACGGAGAAAATTTTTTGGATATTTTTAAAAATAATTTGGATAATTTTTGCTATTTTATTGTAGGTATTGTGTCAAAATTTATAAATTACAATTTTGAAATAAGTAATTTATATTAATCATTTATATTATTGTACTACATTTGAAGAGGGTAGGCGGCGCCTACCTTGCCTACCCCGACGGGCCGCCCCTGTACTTCGTACCAATCGTATCAGAGCGAGTACCTATTTTGATTTTGAGTATTGTATCTACTCTGTTGATATCGGAGTCGGACCAATATTCCACGAGTGTTCGATATTAGTACAGTTAACTAAAATTTTATCTGTGAAGGGCGAAGGCTATGAAGAGTTTTACTTTACAGGATTACAGGTCGCTGAGAAGTAGCTGAAACAGAGGGAGGTATATCATTTAACAAAGCATGCACCCAGAAACAGATGTCTATACGATTTGTCGAGGTAGATAATTCACAGAATTTCACAGATGTTAGTTCTTTTGAAAATTAAAATGTAACACATTAGATTTTAATAATAAATAAACACTGTTCTTATCAGGCCTAGAAAAAAATAGCTAAGATTGACCGGAAAATATGTAGAAATGATAATATTTCTAGATGACTATGATCATCAACTTTAATTTTACATGTAGGTATGGCATGTATGCCAGTAGGTACATAGAGACTTGACACTTTTTGCATTGTATTTAGGATTAGGATGGCGTCTGGAAAAAAGTCTACAATACAAAATAGGTGAATGCATTATTACATTTTAAAGTGTATAAAACGCATCGAAAAATGCATAAACATGTTAAAATCAGTATATTAACGGCCAGATTTTCTTATTTCGGGGTATTTGGGGTCACTGAACATGAATTTGCAATCGAAACCGACCTCCGAAGCCCCTGGGTGCCCAGGGTTACTGCTAAGGTACGTCATCTAGATTTTCCTGGGTTTGTTTTTGGCACTTAATTGATGCAAACAGATTACTCGAGATTACTGATATTGTGGAGCAGCAATGACAGAACAATTACATATCATTTAATTTCTATCCATTAAATAGATCGGTGAAGGTCGTTATATCGGATCTTATACTTATACGAAATACTGAGAAATGCGATTCTCGATATGATTACCGATAATCAAATACAAGAGGAATCATAGTAATCAAAGTATCCTACTAATACTAATACAAAAAGAATGTGTGTGTACTTTGTACGCACGTAAGAAGTTATACTTCTATTATATGATTTAAACGAAATTAATATACTTTTTATTTATATTTTGTTTAAATATTTAACTAATTTATACTTACTACTTCTCAAACATTTTTATTAGAACAGTGCCAAAAATTAAAATAATAAAACACACACAAACACATTAAACAAGCCACAAATGATGTCTGAACATTAATTGTCGAAATTTTTTTTAACTAAATACGTATTTTCTGAAAATACAATTATATAATAAATATACTTACAATCATAAAATGTATTAAAAAAAACAAAAAAGAAAGTTTCTAGTCGGACTCGAACCAGCGCTGATAAGAGAGGTTGGTATTGGAATTCATTCGCCTTCTCCGCTTAGCCACGGACACTATGTGTCATTATTTACGAAGATCGACTAACTAAACGGATTAAACTTGTGATATTTTGATATTTTGAAAATTGATCAAATTATTTTAATTTTGAATTGAAATGATTTAGAATTGAAAAAATACAACAAAACATAGAGTAAAAAAACAATATATTAGGTGAATATTGATAGAAATTTTGATGGTAATCAAATTATATAAATAAAAGTATTACATACTATGTATTTTGGCAGATCAAATAGGTAGGTTTATACTCATGATACATTAACAATTATTACGTACCTGTTGCTTTTAAAAACTATTTAAAAGTCACTACAATATTATAAACTTTTTTGTTTCTGTCCTCACAACAATAAAACTAATATATTATACATTTGTTTACCTTTACCTTTACCTCCAAACTACAGCTGCCATATCGGATAATTTTTGACATGTCATTTGAACATCCAATCAGAACAAAGTTATAATGCGCATGCGCCGGGCTGATAGGTTTTAACATATAAAAAAATCACCCTCTATCGCCGGTAAAGAATTATAACTTCAAAAATATGTACTAAGAAATGCGATTCTCGATATGATTCTTCTTCTTTTAGTGCCTATTCGTTTCGAATATTGGCGATCATTCTGGCTATAATTATTTTATTAACTGATGCTTTAAATAGATTAGTTCTTGTGGAGAACCATTTTCTCAGGTTCTTTAACCATGATATTCTTCTTCTCCCAATTCCTCTTTCCGAATACTTTACCTTGAAGGATTACCTTCAGTAATCTGTATTTAGTGACGTTTCTCATTATGTGTCCGAGATATTCTAACTTTCTCCTTTTAACGGTATACATCACCTATCTTTCTTTCCCCATTCTTCGTAATACGGTCTCGTTGGTTATCTTATCCGTCCATGATATCCTTAGGATTCGCCTGTATAACCACATCTCGAAGGCTTCAAGTTCGATATGATTACCTACCGGTACTCAAATACAAAAGTAATCAAAGTAACGAATACTTTAAATGATTACTTTATACAAAAGTAACGATTTGTAACGAATACTCGAAAGTAACTATAATCGAGATCACTACCTTCCGTCAGTACGTATTGCAAGATCTGACATATGGAACTGAAACATGGGCTTTTAACAACAGTGTAGTCCACAAACTTCAAATAACTCGGAGAGAATCAAGAACATTAAGCTCAATGATCGCAAATCCAATGAGGAGATAAGACGATCAAAAGTAGCAGATGTGATCCAGAAGATTGCCGTGTTAAAATGGAACAGGGTAGGACACATACGAAGAATGGACGACAACTGTTGGACGAAGCGGATTCTTGAGGCAAGTAAGAGAAGTAGAGGCAGACTTGAAACCAGATGGACTGATCACATCAAGCAAATGGCTTCCCACGAATGGATGCAAAAACAGTGAACAGAAAGGAATGGACACACCTAACGGAGACTTACATCCGAGTGAACCGACTATACGTCTAGAACATGTGGTTGTCTCGCTGTTAATAGATCATTGGTTAAACTGACGTACGTTTTGCTCGGCGTTATCTACTGTCCCACGAACTACTTGGGCCCATTAATCCCAAGTACCTGCTGCCCCATCGCCGAGAAAGTTGAGAATTAAGTCTTAATGACCGGAAATTCCAAATTTGATTATAGTTGAAAGTAAGAATATAAATATTTTCAGTTATTCGCTTGAGTTGCAAGTATTACGGTATAGTATCCGGTTTTGTCCGTTAGTGTTTAACTTTTAAATGGCGAATCCAACGACTATGTTTAGTCAAAGGGGAGAACTTTTATTAATAATTAATGAATATAAATATTCAAAGGCCCATGTCTCCAAAGATGGAAAAGTTAGATGGCGATGCATAAAAAAAGTGTGTCAACCAAAAGTGTACACAAAGGAAGGTGATGAAAATTACGTTATTCTTGAAAACGCATCGGTGGAGCATGATCATGCTCCAGATATCCACGTTGACCGGCAAATTTTTACTAATTCTACAAAGAGGAAAGCTGTAGAAGACATATGTGAAAGACCTTTAAAGATTGTCCGCAAGGAATTGAGGAAGGAAAATTTCAGCAATTTACCGCTGACGACGAAAGGCATTTATTGCGTTCGAAGAAATATCTATGCTGCAAGACGAAAATCCACTCCATCATTGCCCGAGTTCCAGAAAGAAGTTCTACAAGTGTTAGTGAACTTAAATTTAAAAACAAATACAGGTGAAAACTTTTTATTATCTACGAAAAATAATTCCGCAATTTTTAGTTGTTTCACAAATCTTTACTTTTTGTGTAATGTAGATTCTTTGTATGTAGATGGAACTTTTCAATACTGTTCTAAATATTGTTGTTAGATGTTTACTACACATGGCTACAAAAATGGTTTTTATGTTCCACTAATATTTTGTTTGTTACCAAATAAATCACAGCAATCGTACAAAAGTACTTTTGATACATTAATAACAATATGTATAGATTTGAATTTAAATTTCAAACCGAAGCGAATAATTTCTGATTTTGAAATAGCAATTCAAAATGCAGTCAAGTTAGTGTGGCCCGCCATTATTCATTTTTGTTGCAAATTTCATTTAACACAAAATTGGTACCGAAAAATTCAAAATTTAGGTTTGTCCTCGGAATATAAAAATCAAACTGTTATTGCAAAATATTTAAAATTGTTTTTCGGCATTCCTTATTTAGATCCAAATGATGTTGTTGACTTTTTTTCTGATGAACTTTTTAATATTATGCCAGAAGATGACAGAGTTTTGCAATTTTGTGATTACCTAGTTGATAATTATTTAACGGAAGATTCAACATTTCCACCTTACATGTGGGCTTCAAATTCATCATCTCTTATATTTACTACAAACGCATGTGAATCATTTCACTCAAAATTTAACGAATGTTTTTATAAATCACATCCTGACATATTTAAATTTACAGACATTTTGTTAAATTTTCAAGCAGAAGTATATGTGAAAATTAGAACTGCACATAGATTCGAAAAAAAAACTTGATAAAACGGCAAAAAGAAAAGTTGATTTTATTGAAAATAGGCTAAATGAATATTACGTTAATCAAAACATTACTAAATTAGACTTCATTAAGTCAGTTTGCAATTATTATGCAGCTAACTTTTAAAATCTAAAATATAGTGTTCACTCTTAGTTATTTTAATCACTAATCAGACAATTAGAATTAAGCATTGTTATTGTTTAACTGTAGTTTTTGTTATTGTATATAAGTTAATGTAGATTTATAAATAAACTTTATTCGATTATATTGTTATAGTTTCATTATTTAATCATTTAAAATTTTCGCTAATGCTTTGGAAATTGGGTTCCTTTTTGAATACAATAAAGTAAAATAAAAACTATATATGTTCACAAAAATATTATCTAAGTACCTAGGTAGCGTGGGGGAGTTAGTAGTCGCCCGTTTTGCTACCATGTTCGCATTTCAATAAATTAATAAAAAAATCAAGTAACAAAAACACTTTACCGTTTATTAAAAATAACAAATATTATAATTTACTCTTTGGTTTGCTGTCCTCATCAACTCTAAATTCCTTTTCCCAATCACAAATAGTCCTTTCTGTTAAATTATAGGTCTTCCCATGCCTTCCTAGTCCTGATAAAAACTTTTTTGCACCTTCCACTACACTTTTTACTGAAACTTTCTGTGAATTTTGGCGTTCTTCATGCAATAATTGTTGGTAGACATTGTTATAGGCTGCATTGTATGCTGAGGCTCTATCAACGTTTAAACATTCTTGCGGGAACTTTACCAGTGATGATGCCAAGTTTATGGCTTGACCCAAAGCTAAAAAACACCAACACTATTAAATAATACCACGAAAATGAATAATAACAATAAATTGAATTAGAGTCTCAATAATGAATAAAACGAGGCGATGCTGAACCTTCCTCCCTTGCAGTTCTGCATAAGGAGGGAGGAAGTAACCACTGCCTTAAAGCTGCGACAGACACAAATAATGAAACGTTAAGATCTAGTAGGCCACCTAAAAATTTTGGAAGAAATTCCATTGGATTATAAGGAGAGTCCGACAGATGCCATGCCAATTAAATACGACTTCGAAACACTCTTTGAAATAGTCATAAAAAAACCAAATGGGTGAAGAAGAGGAGACGAAACTGAAAACAGATTAACTCGTATGGTATAAGGATGGATCTACGATAGATAAACGGACAGGATTGGGAGTTCGTGGGTTCAATTTTCAGGCCAAATCTCTTGGAAACTCTCTCTCTCCTGTCGTTTCCCCATTACCGAGGATCGTGATTTCTTTAATTATACCTAACAATGTTTCTCCATTGGTCTCTATATTCAGCTGCTCTAAGAGCTTCGCAGAATGAGTTTCCAGCTGAATGCTTTATTTGGTCAAACCATCTAGTTGGTGATCGTCCTCTTGATTTTCTCCCCGGAACGTTTCCAGAAACAATTAATCTCTCCATTGGAAACGCCTCAACTGTATTTCAGGCAGAAATACATGCTATAGACATTAGTGAATAATAATGTCTCAACTGAGACCCTCGTAGGGCAAAAGTCTTATTTTATTTGACAGCCAAGCTCTAAAGTCATTTATTTGTGAGTCAAAGTTGGTTTGGAACTGTAAACAATCCCTCAAGAAACTGGCGGAACGCAACAAAGTAGGTAACTGATGACTTGATGTGGTCGCCAGGTCACAAGGAAATTGCAGGAAATTAGGAAGCTGACAGCCGCACAAAAGAATTGGCTAATACCCCATTCCAAGGTCCACAACTTTTCTGTAGACTATTGAAAAGCCACATCAGAGAGAAACTCCGGACCTTAAAACTCAATTACCTACAACTGTACTAGTCTAACACACCAGGACAAAGGCAAGCAAAAAGACTCATAAAAATGTTGCCAACTGAATTCTCGAAATGAGTAAAAAAGATATCAAAATGGTCACTGGCCTTCTCAATGGTCACTACTCTGAGACATCACCTCAAAAAATGGTCAAATCAAATAGTGAGAACTGTCGCTTCTATGACAACAAAAAAGAAACGGCAGAACATGTACTATAGGAAATGTACTTTTGCGAAAAGTTATTTACCAGCAATTTTATTGCTGAAATCGAATCTTATGACCGTATATATTAATAATATAGGTATGCAAAATCCGCAGATAGTGTGCTATTTTTTTTATAAACAAAATGGCGCCCGAAAATCGTGTTTTTTTTTCAATTTTTGCTCTATAACTCCAAAGATTTTAACTTTACACCAAAAACACTCAAATAAAAATTCATCGCAATTAAATTCTGCATAGAGACGTGTTTTTTCCGATTTACTTCGACGAAAACTTTCCTCGGAAAAAGCTGGTTTTTCCAACAAAATCTTTAATTTTCAACTAAACTTTTAGATAAGTAATTGTTAATCAATAATTAAATAACTTGGTAATGTAAAAGCCCTTTTCGTATAGATTATAATTCCAGAAGCCGATGGAAATTGAATGAACAGTTTAGCAACAATTGAATTGTTAATTACAAATTAACGGTCTCTATAATAACCACAATAATTATGATAACCACAGTAATTGTTCAACAATAATTAAATAACTTAGTAATATAAAAGATCCTTTCGTATAGATTATAATTCCAGAAGCCGATCGAAATTGAATGAACAGTTTAGCAACAATTGAATTGTTAATTAAAAATTTACGGTCTCTATAATAACCACAATAATTATGATACATAAGAATAACTATTATTTTTGTATAAACAGACACTGTACCTATCTAATGTACTTTACGGAATTGAAATTGATATAAGAAAAGAAAAACTACATATTTTTTCCAGTTGTAGACTTTTTTAGATAAACTTACTACAAGTGTACCTTTTAACGTTAAAAACCAAATATTCTCATTTGAAAGCTGTATAGTTATTTAAACAATCTTTATTTAAACAAATTAAAAAAAATTGTTATAATAAATAAATTAATTTATTATAACAAAACAAAAGCAACTTTGACATTTAATAATGCGTTAGTTGGATGGCTCTACTCGAGTTACTTGGGAACAAAAAAAGAATGAAGAAAATAATTGCTCCATGGGAAGCCGAGAAAATGCGTTTTTTAACGAATACCGATTTTGAACTTTGAGATTACATTTTCTCCAACCTAATTTTTGATTGGAATTTTGCTATTTTTGGCAATTTTCACTCGTAATGTCGATAGTTTTTATTATAATAATATAATATGTTATGAGTATTTTAAAGATATGAAAATTGGTGTAGAGAAAGAGGACAAAAATAAAAAGGTGATGGTTTGAAAATTATGATCCTATTGTTTATATCTTTGCGGTAAATGCCGGTCAACTTTGGCCGGTTGTATCTCAGGAACCACTCATCCCAATTAAACGTTTTTTTCTTTTAAAAGAAGCGTCCTGCAGCTTTTTTCCAATGCCGTTTTCATGATTCAATTTAATTTAATATTTCCCGAGATATTCTATTTGTTTATAAGCTAAAAATTGTTTATAATTTTAAAATATTCCTGAGGCCGCTTAAATAGTCCAATTTCAATTCCGTAAAGTGCATTAGATAGGTACAGTGTCTTTTTATACAAAAATCATAGTTATTCTTATGTATCATAATTATTGGGGTTATTATAGCGACCGTAAATTTTTAATTAACAATTCAATTGTTGCTAAACTGTTCATTCAATTTCGATCGGCTTCTGGAATTATAATCTATACGAAAGGATCTTTTATATTACCAAGTTTTGTTTATAAAAAAAGTATCACACTATCTGCGGACTTTGCATACCTATATTATTAATATATACAATCATAAGATTCGATTCCAGCAATAAAATTGCTGGTAAATAACTTTTCCTTGTATTTTGCTAATTAGCCCAGAGTAATAGCACTGTTCTGCAAATGACTAAAATTCCTAGAAGAGGTCACCCTACGCCCTCTGACATAGGAAACAAGTCACCTAGGCTAGGATGCTAATCAACTTCATCAGAATTATTGGCATTCTAGAGTTTAACTAGATTAAGGTATGCACAAAAGATCTCTATGGATCGAAGTGCAGAGAGACTTTAATGCCTTAACGACCTCATAATATAATCTAATCTAAGAATAAAAAGAAGAATGGAGTAGTATTAGCAATGATCTAAAAATATATTAGCTGTCTAGATGCCGTGTCAATTTTAAGTCAAAGTCTTAAGTGGCCAAATATATAAACTTTTTAGAAGCGAGTGTATCAAAACTATGTAATGTAATATAAAACAAATAGTATACGAACCTGTACCACATGCAACAATTCTATTCGCCATACCCCACTGGAAAGCTTCTTCGGCATTCAGAGATCTTCCAGTAAGTATCATATCTAAAGCCCTAGATAATCCTATCATTGCTTGAAGCCTTACTGTTGCTCCATCTGTTATCGGTACACCTACAGAACATAAATATAATGTTGAATAAAAAATTACATGTGTATTTATTATTAACAAATAAAAGTTTTTCCCTTTAGTACAGTTTTTACGTAGGTTTTTCTATATTAAGAACATTTTTTACCTCTGGCAGAGTCAGAGTCAACTGTATAGAATTTTTTTAAACCTTTAACAAGTTTAATTTATGTCTTCTTCTTCTTAAAATGTCTAAATGTTGGCGACTAACACGGTTACTTTTATTTTACTTGCTGCTGCTCTAAATAGTTTAATGCTAGATAGTAAAAACTACTTTCTAACATTATATGGCCACAAAATTCTTTATCTATCCGGATCACTGCTGCCGTGAACTATTCGTTGTAATATTATTATGCCATATACCTTAGCATTGTTGATTTCTTATTATGTGAACCGGGTTAGTCTGTTCTTATTCCATGCTGGACTGCTATAGGCACTGTTTAATTTCACGTGAATGATTCAAATGACTGTTTATATTGGTGTCCAAATAAATGTATTCAGCTATTGCAAGAAAACGTTTATCCCCATATAATCCCTAAACTTACTAGCTTTGAACAAACCGTCAATCTTTAGGATTCTTCTAGATTATGTTAAGTCGTGTAAATTGAAACTTTAGATCATAAAATTAGTCGTGTAAATTAATAATATCCCGTATCCATACTTAGTCCGTGATTAGTCACCCTGAACGACATGGGTGCGAAAAGTTTTTTTTTCCTTCCCTACCCTTAATTGTTCGATTGGATTTGATTTTAAGAAGTGTTGAATATGATTTCTGACCACAACTATTCTCATATTCTAAAGTACCTTAAACTGGATACATTGGAGAAGAGAAGAACCATGTTTGATATTTGCTTTGTTTTCAAACTATTGAATGGAATTTTATCATGTCCAGAAATTCTTTCACAAATCAAATTTGCTGTTCCACAGAGAATGCTTCGACAAAATAACTTATTTTTTATTGGCTTTCATGCAACAAATTATGGTAGACACTCATTCATGGATCGATCCCTAGAGTTTATGAATAGAGAAGATAGATTGGATGTGTTTAATAACTCTTTGCAGTCATTTAAGAGAACTCTTTTGGAAATATTTTAATGTTATATTATTGCTATTACATATGTGCCAGTTTACTAGTGATAACTTACGTACCTAATGGATTTATTATTTAAGTAACTTTTTGTTAATTTTGTATGTGTATATATAATAGGTATGTACCTATATGTATCTTTTAAGCTTTTCTTAATAGGATGCTATTTAAACTAGTTTTTATATAGCCTTTAATCAAAAATGTACTACTCTTTTTCTCATGATCATCTTTCAGTGAGTCACAGTTTTTCGATTTCTTTCTAACGCATTAAATTGTATGTGACAGAAAAAAAGGCACGTCCGTGATTACAGACATTTACAACATTTATTCTAGTTATTCTAGTTGTCGATAGATGGCGCCATAATAAAAAAAATAATTTTTGTTTAATTAGATAATAATATTACAAATATAATCTGTATAATTTATAAGACTATACAAATCAAAGAAAATACCATTTTATAAATGCAAGAAACACATTTGATTTGTTTTTATTCCAAATTGAAAATAAAATGTGACAACTGTCAGATTTAACTAAAATGTCATGATAGAATAAATGTCATAAATGTGTTTTATCACGGACTTACCCTTTTTCCTATCATTTGTTACGCACTGAAAAATGCTCATGAAAAGGACAATATTATTTTTTTTTGTAATGGGGGTTTCCCGTCTAATAAATAAAATAAGTGTTGCTGGCTTGCTGGCTAAATGGGCGCAGTTTCCAAAGGCCAAAAAAGAAGAAAAAAAAAATAAATGTATCTGCTAAGTTAGCTGTATGTGTATGAGCTGTGTTATTGGCTATGAATTGATTATTAATTGTTGTAGTGATGTTTTGAGGCCTTATTATTGATTAATTTCTGCTATGCTAGAAAGTATGTCTACAGACCTTGCATACTATCTGTGAAGATCATCGTGTCATCTGCATATCTGAAATATTCAGATGTTCTCCTTTTATCAGTACACCTCCATCGATGTCTTCCAGAGTTGCTTTAAATACCTATCTCTTCTAAGCAGATACTAAAAATTGGGGCTCTAAGACTCACCCCTGTCTGACACCTCTTTTTAATATTTGTTTTCTGTTTGGCCATAATACAGGTTTTTGCTTATTCTAGATCCCAGTGATCAATTCCATTGCTCTTTAATATAGAGATTAATTTATCATTGTTTCTTGCATTAGGTTTCTTCAGCAGGGCAATAAAGGTAAACTTAATTACTATTGTGGTATTTCATATTGTATTGAATAGTGATGTATTCTCCACATGTATAATATATGGATCCATAGTATTCTCTTGTTACAACATTAAAAATAAACTTTTCCAAATAAAATTAAATAATATTTTGAAAAAAAAAGTAAATTGAAAATAAGGAGAAAATTGAAAAATAAATTATTTACCAAATCTTCTTCCATATAATCCTACTACTGCAGTTTCCTCCATAACTCTTAGATCACACATTAAGGCTAGTTCTAATCCACCGGCTACAGCATAGCCATTTATTGCAGCTACTGTGGGTTTCTTAACATGACATGGAAGACCCTACAACAAATGGCATGTAAATTTTTATACAGGGTGATTGATTAGTAGGGTAAAGCTCAATAGCTCCGCTATAGTAATAGATAGCAATAAAAGTTAATAACAAAAATTTTAGCCACCTTTGAGCTTCACATTACAAAATTAGTTAGAATGTTACAGGGTGTTCGATAATACAGTGGCAGACCTAACTTATGTTTTTTTAAATGGAACACCCTATATTTTATTTTATATTCGAAATCCTGTTAACTTCTCTATCACAAAAATATAAAGGTTTGTAATGTTATACAGGGTATTTACAAAGTTATAACCAATTTTGTATGAAAATCGTAACAAGTTCAACTCCCTGTATAAATAAAAATAAGCACAACAGCAATGGTTTATTAATGCCATATTTTTTTATTTATTGTCAAATTTTTTAAGAATTATTGATATTGCTAATTTTCTTTATATCAAATACAGGGTGAGTCAAAACGCAAGTACATTATTTTCTCAGTAATGTTAAATGGAACACCCTGCATTTTTTATATCATTATTGAAAAGTAACATTAACGTACTTTAATTTTTATATAACATTCCCTATGCCCAAATTTATTAGTTTTCGAGATATTTTCATTTTTCAGAGCAAACTATTTTAGGTGTTTAAATTTATCTAAATTTTCAGTAAGCCATGACTGAATTGGCAATTGAAGATTACCGATTATCAATCCGGTAATCAATGTAACACTGTAGCAAATAAAGAAATAAAAATAATTTATTAGTAATACATTTTACAAACAGAAACGCAACCACCACATGCAACATAAACAATTAAAAACTATCTTTTTATGTAAATGCAACAAATAAACAAAGAAAATTAGTAATAAATTTTACAAAAAACACACAAACACAAAATACAATATTTTGTGAAGACAATTAAACACTACTTTTGTATGTAAATGTAACAATGTAACAAATAAAGAACGAAACATAATTTATCAGTAATACATTTTGCAAAAAAACATGTTTGAAAAAATTAGAAGCTACTTTTAATAAAATATTTTTAATATTTAATTACATAAGGTGTTCAAAATTATCTCCTAACACATTTATGTACGCCTAAAAACGATCATTGAATGAGCTACTTACTCTAAGGAGCATTTGTAAATTAACACATCGAAATACACTTTGTATTCTATTTTTCATCTCATCCCTTGTTGTTGGAGGTATTTTATAAACTTCATTATTAACGTAACCCCAAAAAAATCAGTCCGGTTTATTAAATTCTGGTGGTTTGGGTGGCCACGCTACTGGTCCACTAAAAATGAAAATATCTCGAAAACTAATAAATTTAGACATAGGGAATGTTATCTAAAAATTAAAGTACGGTAATGGTACTTTTCAATAGTGATATAAAATACAGGATGTTCCATTTAAAATTACTGAGAAAATGTACTTGCGTTTTGACTCACCCTGTATTTGATATAAAGAAAATTAGCAATATCGACCATTCTTGAAAATTTTGACAATACGTTAATAAATATGGCATTAATAAACCATTGTTGTTTTGCTTATTTTTATTTATACAGGGAGTTGAACTTGTTACGATTTTCATATAAAATTGGTTATAACTTTGTAAATACCCTATATAACATAACAAACCTTTATATTTTTGTGATGGAGAAGTTAACAGGATTTTGAATTTAAAATAAAATATAGGGTGTTCCATTTAAAAAAACATAAGTTTGGTCTGCCACTGTGTTATCGAACACCCTGTAACATTCTAACTAATTTTGTAATGTGAAGCTCAAAGGTGGCTAAAATTTTTGTTATTAACTTTTATTTCTATCTATTACTATAGCGGAGCTATTGAGCTTTACCCTACTAATCAATCACCCTGTATATTATAAGTTATTTACCTAAAGTCTATATAATATAAATCTATATCTAAATTTAAACTCAAAAACATCTCACCTGTAACTATTCTTCTTCTTCACATGCCATATCAGAATAATTATCTAATGTTGGCTTCTCGATCTTCTGCACCATGGAATCCCGCATTTCATATCTGAGTCCATTCATGAATGTTTTTTCAAGAAACTTATTCCCTTCCTACCTTCCTTGTATTCTATATCGATTTTCCCTCACTATATGTCCCAGATAAGACATTTTCCAGTGTTTATCAGCCTTTAGCAGTTCTTTATCTTTGTTGACTCTCCTCAGTACTTCCTCATTAGTGTTTCTTGCTGTCTAAGATATCTTCAGCATCCATCTATGAATCCACATTTCCAGTGCTTCAATTCTGTTCATGGTCGATACTGCGATACTTGCACCATACACAAATACAGAACAAACATAGCACTCTTTGTCTTCGTTCTAAACTGAGATGATTATTGCAAAGAAATAACTTCATTTTCATAAAAGTAGTTTTAGTCATTGATCTTTTGCGTTTTATTTCTATGTCTGGATATAGTTGGTCCGTTATGACAGTTACCAAATATGTCATTTTGTGAAATTATCCACTTGGTTATACACCTATGTCTGATTTCATACTTCCTGGGCCGTTAAATACACCCATTTGTGCACATTAAGTAAATTAAACCTAGATCACATCCTCCATTTCATCACAACTGTCTCTCATCCATTTTTCTTTGGCTAATTTTTTATCTCCCTTTTAATACTTCTCTGTAGACATTTATCAATTTCAAGAATGTACAGGGTTATTCACTATATTTTGACCCCCCTGTAAACTGCTTTATTTACAGAATTAGAAAAAAATATAAAATACAAAAGTTATTCGATTTTTAAATTATGATTTTTGAAGTTATACTTCTTTAGGCGCGATTGAGATTGAGGGTGAATTTATATTGATCTGCGCGCATGCGCACACCGACAGTATGGTATTAGTCGTTATACGGGCTCTGATTGGGTGTTGAAATGATCTGTCAATAATAAATAATTGTTCAATATTATTGTATAATAATAGGACAGAAACAAAAAAGTTTATAATTGTAGTGACATTTAAATAGTTTTTAAAAGCAACAGGTACGTAATAACTGTAAATGTATCATAGGTACCTACCTATTTGAACCTACCAAAATACATAGTATGTAATACTTTTATTTACATAATTTGATTACCATCAAAATTTCTATCAATGTTCACCTAATATATTGTTTTCTTACTCTATGTTTTGTTGTATTTTTTCAATTCTAAATCATTTCAATTCAAAATCAAAATAATTTAATTCAAAAATGTCAAAAGCTTAATCCGTTTAGTTAGTCGACCTTCGCACATAATGACACATTGCCTCCGTGGCGAAGCGTTTAAGGCGAATGAACCCCAATATACCAACCGCGCTGATAGCTGGTTCGAATCCCAATAAAAACTTTTATTTTTTTATATATTTTATGATTTTAAGTATATTTATTATATATAATTTTATTTTCAGAAAATACGTATTTAGTTAAAAATTTTTCCGACAATTAATGTTCAGAAATCATTTGTGGCATTTTTAATGTGTTTGTGTGTGTTTTATTCTTTTATTATTTTAATTTTTGGCACTGTTTTAATAAAAATGTTTGAGAAGTAGTAAGTATAAATTAGTTTAATATTTAAATAAAATATAAATAAAAAGTATATTAATTTCGTTTAAATCATATAATAGAAGTATAACTTCTTACGTGCGTACAAAGTACACACACACATTCTTTTTTTGACATATATATCATACTAGTGACGTCATCCATCTGGCCGTGATGACGTAATCGACTAGTTTTTTAAATGAGAATAGGGGTTGTGTGATACCTCATTCGAAAGGTTATTGAATTTTCTATTCAATAATATAAACATTAAGATAATTATTTATACAGGGTGTCCAAAAAAATTTTTTTTGAAATAAATTAATTGACACAAAAAGAAGAATGTATGTAATTTATTTATTTCAAAATATCTTCTACTGCTGTTAGAAAACAGAAATAAAAGTTTATTGCACAAATAAACATTGCTTTTTGCTTAAATTCAGTGTTCAAACTGCTAAGAGACAGATGGGTGGTAGCTTGAACATTGAATTTAAGTGAAAAGTAATGTTCATTTGTTCAATAAACATTTATTTCTGTTTTCTGACAGCAGTAGAATGTATTTTAAATTAAATAAATTACATACATTCTTCTTTTTGTGTCAATTAATTTAATTAAAAAAAAATTTTTGGACACCCTGTACAAATAATTATCTTAATGTTTATATTACTGAATAGAGAATTGAATAACCTTTCAAATGAGCTAGCACACGACCCCTATTCTCATTTAAAAAAAAATAGTTGATTACGTCATCACACTCAGATGGATGACATCACTAGTATGATATATATGTCAAAAAATCATAATTTAAAAATCGAAAAACTTTTGTATCTAACATTTTTTTCTAATTCTGTAAATGAAGCAGTTTACAGGGGGGTCAAAATATAGTGAATAACCCTGTACATACTACTATTTTTCAATAATATTACATTGTAAGAAATTAAAAATTTAAATAAGTAGTGTGCTGAATCCGAATTCCAATTTTAAGGGTTGAAAAAAAAATAAAATCTTCAGTGATCTATAAATAGGATGCAGGCCTATAATGGGTTATTTCAGAGCTAGTGTTTGGACTGCAATCGTTTAAGAAGATTCTTGTACGATTTGATTATTTAGGGGCTAACATATTCTCAATGCCAACCAGTTAAATTTATGTGCATAAATATGCTTCCTGAATATTTTTGTGTTGTTCGATTACCTATTTTAGAAAGAAAGGAGGCACTGAAAAAAGATCATGAAAAGAACTATAGAGTTAGTAAATGGTAGAGTTAACATCGGATTATTTTAAAGTAAAATTGTGGCTTATTCCCAGAAAAAATGGTAAATTAAGTACATCATTAATGGGTATTATTGACAATATTAACAAAGCTAAGACTAAACTAAAGTAATTCCTTTATGCTATTCAAACACTCAAAAACATAATCACTGCTCAAAAGAGTGAAAGAGTTACTTATTGGTAATATAAAATTGAACCCTATGCTGCAACAACATTGTTAACGCCAAGTAAGATTTTGTCGACAAATTGAAGAAAACATGTTATAATTGATCATTTTGAAAAAAGGAGTCTTTATGAGCGTAATATATGACTATAGGATGTATAAAATAAAGACTCGTAATATTCCCCACAGTCGGCAGTACATTATTTTGCACATATAGAATGTTATTCCAAGGAAAAACCACATAATATTATCAGCCTAATGTGAAAAATGCATAAGTCCAAAATACCTGATTTTACAGTAGAGGCAAAAAACTAACAACTGTGCATAACTCCACTTATATACAAATAAATGTAATGTGAAAAGTGCACAAGTCGCTAAACAATTTAAATTAAACATTTTTGTAATCAATTTGTTTAATTATCAAACAATACGTTATGCCATTTTAACCTATACACAGTAGGTACTCACCCATTTACAATGAAAAGACTTTTTATTGTATAAACATCAGAAAATCACAGATACGTTTGAACAGTTTAACTACTAACAAGAGCGGACTTGTGGGACTTGTGCAGATATCATATGGTTCTCAACATTAAAATGGACTTATGCATTTTCACAATTTTGGCAAAATCTAGTAAACTATATTAGAAGAAAACAGAGCTGTACATAGCTTTTGGATAATACTAACAGATACCATCAAAAGTCTAAAATCGAATATTTTGGACTTACCTATGCATTTTTCATATTAGGCTGACGATATGAAACTACTGGCAGTGACAATGTTGTTCAAGCATAGCATTCAATGGTTTTATTAGTTTATATTGATTTTACTTACGAGTAAACCTGTTTCTGAGATATTATATACATTCGAATTACTTTCTAAGTTTCCTAGTTCTTCCAAATCAAAGCCTGAGCAAAAATTTCCCCCTGTACCATAAAGAACAGCAACTAAGGAATCATTATCATTTTCAAATTCTTCTATGGCATCTTTTAGGAGTTTAGCTGTCGTAGAATCTACACAATTACGTTTTTCTGGTCTGTTTATGCCTATTTTTGTTATGCTACCCATTTTTTCTACTAATATTACTAAAATACACACAAAATATATAACATTGCTTATATAAGGTTTCGTAAATGTAAAATGTATGTGAAGGTCTATGAGTATTAATATAAGCAAGACTCAAGGCATTTGAACTATAAGTTTGTTTTAATTTTTTCAGTAATTAGATTAGATATTTTGAAATATTCCCTCAAATGTTTTACGATCTGCCCTTTTGAACAATGTATGTATTTTGTAACTTAATAATTAAAATAAATAAATTTAGAGGTTTTGTTTTAGCTCACCATTATTCGAAGTAGACATGCTCCTAATTAATGTATTAAGCCGTATATTTAAAATTTTTAAAGTATTCATTACTCTTATTTATTATCATATTCTTTTTGAACTTTATTATAACATAGTAAATTCAAAACAATAATTTTTGGTTCCTAAAAAATAATAATTCAAATTTGTCAAAAAATTGACGTTTTTTTGATAGTTATGATATCAGTGTTGCCAACCTCTTATATGTCATTTTTGGCAACAGTAGACAGATGGTTCTTCTGCTTCTTTTTCAAGGTGTCTTGTCTATTATATGGATTTTACAGATACTCTAAAGCGGGAAACCTTTCTAAACTGCTATTCATAATAAAATATTTCAACGTTTTGGGGACGATGAAAGAAAGATTAGAAATTTCTTTGAACTATTGCAAGAAAACTTATTTTATCAGAATTTACTTTTACGGCATCATTTATTGTTAAATTTAATGTGTGCGCACATAACGTACATAAACCAAAAAAAGCCTGACAATTTTTTGTTTAAAACTAAATTTTGCAGCCCATTTTCCCCTTCACGTTCGCCTCGTTGTCGCGTCCTTGACCATGCATATCGTCAATGGAAATATTCCATTTCACTGATATTGCTGTTTTTTATTCATATAAACCGCGTCTTTGAGTCATCAATTTCGATAAATCATAAGAAATTTTCGTTGATCTCATCGAGTTAGAATAATAACTCGAAGGTTGAGCTCCACAATGGCATGTTCTTCTACTTCATGTACCATGTCCTTTCAGAACGTTGGTTACCATAATCTAGCAAGTTCTTCTGCGTGAAGTCCTTCTTCGTCCTGGACTGCGTTTGCCTGCTATTTTTCCATGCATACCACAACCTATACCTATTTGGGACCTCCCATTATTACACGTCCGAAATACTCCAGCTTTCTTTTCTTGATGTTTTTCATAATCTCAGTCCTAGTTATTGCTGAGACGTTCTAGTATTGTGGAGTTCCGAATCTTCTCCACCCAAGAAACTGTTAAAATTCTTAGCACCAAATTTCGAAAGCCTCAAGGCGATTTAGATCAATTTTATTCACAGTCCAAGACTCGACACCATAAAGTAAGACCGAGAACACGTAGCAGCGAAGCAGGCGGATCCTTAATGCGAATTTTAGGTCTCAGATATGTAATACCTTGGACAACCTTCTAAAAGCGACTCTGGCCTGCTCTATCCTGGATTCATATGTTATCGGTCTAAGAAAAAAATGTATTATTATTGTCATTTCTTCTGTTTTACTGGCACATGCGATGTACAACCTAATATGATTAAATAATATTTACTTTCTTGAATAGATGACACTATTTTGTGTCTTATTGCATTTCCAGAATGTTGATTAATTAAGTTTGTATCTTGACTTAAGTAGGTAGTGGGTTCTGTGTTTTTTATAGTTAAGTACCTATTCTTGTGAATCTCATCATTCTCTTTGTCTTCTCCCTATGCGGGGTCGACTTCCCTAATCGCACTTCTCCATACAATTCTATCTTGAATCATATCAATATTAATCTCCTTTACCAACATGTCCTGCCTAATCGTCTCCCCCCACGTCTTCTTTGGTCTTCCTCTCCTACTCCTTCCAGGAATCTGGACTTCAGCAATTCTTCGTATTGGGTGATTAGCGTCTCGACGTTGAACATGACCAAACCATCTCAACCTATGCTCTCTCATTTTGGCATCAATTGGTGCCACACCTAGACTTCCCCTAATATACTCATTTCTAATTGTATCCTTCTTTGTCACTCCACTCATCCATCTAAGCATTCTCATTTCCGCCACCACATGCATTCGTTGTTCCTCTTTCTTTTTCACTGCCCAACATTCAGTTCCGTACATCATAGCCGGTCTTATGGCTGTTTTATAGAGTTTTCCCTTCAGCTTCATTGGAATTTTTCTGTCATACAACACACCACTCGCTTCTTTCCACTTCATCCATCCAGCCCTAATTCTACTGCATGTATCTACATCTATTTCTCCATTACTCTGTAATACCGATTCTAGGTACTTAAATCTACTGCTTTTTACAATCATTTCACCATCCAAAGATACAATTTTATTTGTAGTAACTCCATCTTTAAATGAACATTCCAAATACTCTGTTTTTGTCCTACTAAGTTTTAAACCTTTTTCCTCCAGAGCTTGTCTCCACTGTTCCAGTTTTTGTTCTAAGTCTCTTTCTCTATTTCCTATTAACACTACATCATCAGCATACATTAGGCACCATGGAATGCTACCCTGTAGTTTCGCTGTTATTTGGTCCAAAACTAATGAGAATAAATAAGGACTAAGCACCGAGCCTTGGTGCAATCCTACTTTCACCTGAAATTTATCAGTCTCTCACACACCTGTCCTAACACTAGTCGTTACTCCCTCATACATATCCCTCACAATCTTTACATATTCGCCAGGGACTCCTTTCTTATTGAGTGCCCACCACAGAATCTCTCGAGGAACTCTATCATATTATGCTTTCTCAAGATCAATGAAGTTAAGTACTCTTGTGAATATGTGCCTTCATAATCGTGTCAAATATCCCAATATTTCAATTGGGATATTGCTTATCAGCAATTGGGATGCGCCCTGTAACTGGAACAGAACTTCCCCACCCAGTATGTCCCGCTTTCAATCCTACTCAGAGCTCCTTCACACAACCACAATCTATTGAGTCACTGTCTTGTAGAGTTTTAAATAATTGTTAAATCATGAATAACAAAAAATAGAGTCAACAAAAACATGTATTTTATTATATTATAAAGCAGTACAAAAAGTTAAAATTCATTTAAAAAATAACAATATTATAATCTATAAAAACAACTAACTACAATTTATAAAAAAACAACTAACAATAAAATTTTATTGTTCGTCTATTATACCTACATTTTTATTAAAAAGATCACTTTTAATTATATTTATTATTATACTGTATTTATTACTTTTAATATAAGTTAATACTCAGGTACAAGTTCTAATATCTTTTTCAAGGTATTTTGGCTGTCTTCGCTACTATTATTCGATACTTGGAGGTCCCAATGTTCAAAATCATCCAAATTACATTCTGATGGAGCATCATCAACATCTAAAAACAGATATTGTTGTCAGTCACATACTTCCAATATCTTTTGTGCTAGAAAAGTTATATAATCTCTAAAATCACAGAGAATTGTAACAATGTTTACCTTTTGTAAAAATCCAGCCCCTATTTTTTCTAACTTCAATATCAGCTGATATTCTTATACTTTTGACAAGCTGTCCATAGGTCTCCTTAAACCATTTAATGTCTGTCTTTCGCCTAATATCACAAACTATCCAAATTGGAGCATCAGACGCTAAAAAAAATATGAAAACTGTGTCATACTACGTATACTTCAGCCTTTTTTTGTATAAATTCAAACCCGGTATAGTCGAAACGAAAACCGGTCAGAATGCACAACAAAGTGACTGTATCAATGTTTGGTATAAATGTTTAAGTAATTCGAGAAGCAGCTTTAAAGATAAGAGCTTGTAGATATTTTAACATCCCATTAATCATGTAAATTAGTCATTTTAGAACATACAGTAAACATATTTCATATTAGTAGTTAAAACTATTAGACAATAATGTATTAAGCAAGAGAAATTAAACGTTTTTCCACTTTTAAGGACAAAAAGCAAGTTCATTAGCAGAACTGAATTCAAAATTATTCTGCACATCATTTTTGAAACGCTATTTGGTTAAAACGTCTCATTTTTGTTGGAAAAAAAAAATATATTAATTTGTCTGGACTAAATTATGGTCTGTTGATATCTGAGAGGACTTGGTATTTACACAATGTTTAATATCTTTTTCAAGGCATTTTGGCTGTCTTCGCTACTGTTATTCGATACTTGGAGGTCCCAATATTCAAACTCATCCAAATTACATTCTGATGGAGCATCATCAACATCTAAAAACAAGTATTGTTGTCAGTCATATACCCTAATGTATTGTGGGCTAAAAAAGTTAATCTCTAAACTCACAGAACAATATGTAACAATGTTTCCTTTTGTAAAAATCCAGCCCCTATTTTTTCTAACTTCCATATCAGCTGATATTCTTATACTTTTGACAAGCCCTCCATAGGTCTCCTTAAACCATTTAATGTCTGTCTTTCGCCAAAGTGGCTGTATCAATGTTTGGTATAAATGTTTAAGTAATTCGAGAAGCAGCTTTAAAGATAAGAGCTTGTAGATATTTTAACATCCCATTAATCATGTAAATTAGTCATTTTAGAACATACAGTAAACATCTTTCATATTAGTAGTTAAAACTACAATGTATTAGACAATAATATATTAAGCAAGAGAAATTAAACGTTTTTCCACTTTTAAGGACAAAAAAGCAAGTTCATTAGCAGAACTGAATTCAAAATTATTCTGCACATCATTTTTGAAACGCTATTTGGTTAAAACGTCTCATTTTTGTTGGAAAAAAAATATATTAATTTGTCTGGACTAAATTATGGTCTGTTGATATCTGAGAGGACTTGGTATTTACACAATGTTGCCAAACTGAATTTTGTTATATTCGGTTTAAATTTTCTAGCCGATTTCTGAGCCGACCATGCTTTTATAGTATACATATAAGATTATACCAACCTTTCTCACAAGCTGCTTTACAAAAAATACCAGGATCCGTTTCTCTTATTTCTTCACTCCACTTTATCATGTTGTGCCTATGAATTTCTTTGTATGGTCCATCACTTAACAATTCTTCTAAATCTAAATTGTGATCTCTAGCATAAACCCTTTTAAGAGGTTCTGATATTCGAAGAAGACAACACCTGTCTTCTCCTAACCTAAAAACAAAAAGATATTTATGTAGATACATTGTCCCTAAGAATATTTGATGATCATCAACATATTTAATTTGTACTTTTTTGTTTCTTAATTATCTTAAGCACCTTGTAGGTTTCTTCATTATGAATTTTTTTCGATTGGTTTCATAAACTGTCTAGTTAGACTTAACTGAATTGAACTCTTATTTTAGTTTTACGGAGACCTGAGCCATTTATTATCTGGTCTATTAATTAATTTTTTGTGTTTTTGATTTTGTTGCTATATTTTTTTAAAATATATTGACTTTTTTTTGGCTTGGACTATGGTCATTCAGCCAGTCTCAATCAAAAGTAAATGTATTAAAGATATGACCAATTAGTGAAACTTGGTTATTATAATATTATTACAATTTTTTTCTTCTTATTTACCTACTCATTACAGCTAATGTACATACTATGTTAATAAATATAAATATATTATACTACTTAATGTTTATCAAGAACACATAGTGTATACATTTTACAAATAAAAATATTAATGTTAATATTAAAATAAATGCATTCTTTTTTGTATTTTATTTTAGTTTTTTTTTGTTTTGTTTTTTGTTTTGATTTTTTTTGTCACTACGATAGGATGTCAACCCGGTTTAACCCCGCGAAGGTTTAAATCCTCTTAGTGATTTTTTTCTTTAATTTTTTTTATTTATTTTTTTTTGTTTCATGTTTTTTTTAATTTTTTGCTTTTTATTTTTTTAATATTTTATATATTATAACTAATTACAATAATATTTTACATATCCGACAAGAAAGATACCAAACAGTCAAAAATTTTCTTTTTATTCAGTGACAGAATAAAGAGAATATTTACAGGGAATGGGATGTTCTGGTCTATAATTATTTTAATTAGGTGATTGGTTAGGTGTTTATGCGTTTTGTATTCAAAAAATATGTGGTTCAAGTCACTTTTAACCTCACATTCTTGACAAATATTCGAATCTAATATGTTTATTTTAAATAAATGTGCAGGATAACATGCATGTCCAAATCTAATTCTACTGATGGTGGATATGTATTTGCGAGGGAGGGTGAAATTCTTATACCAAGGTTTTTCCGGAATAATCGGTTGTATCAAACTGTATTGTTGATATGTTACAGTATATATTGACTTAAGATTCTTGTTATTGGACATTAAGGATTTAACCATAGCAGTCTTTCAATGCAAACCAAACCAGCGAAGAGATATTTTTTGTTTGGGCATGCACCCCAGTCGCACTGTAAATTATTGTTATATCGAGGGGTTCGAGCGAAAACCCGATAACTAACAAAACCATTGTTTAGAGATAATCGCGATTAAAGATTTTACGAAGTTTGAAGAAGATTTAAAATCGTCTAGGAAGTTTTATCAAATATTTGTTATAGCCAAATGGCAGAGAATTTAATATTTAGTTAGAATAATTTATTTTAAGTTTAATTTATAAAAACGTATTTACAAAAAAAAAATAAAACGTGATATTTATCGGGTTTTACCTCGTTGAATGAGTATAACATTTGACTTTATTGGTTTTTATTTTGAATTTTTTTAATTATATAATAAAAGTTAATTGTGTATTATTCCAACAAAAATAGATGAATCTGCATTCTTTTTAGAAAATTAAAAGGTAAAATGTGTCTTCTTCCAATTCTTCTCACATCATTAGGTCTGGAATTCGATCTACAATGTAATTACCGGTTTTTAAATTTGTTATTGAAGCATGCACCTCTTCTGGAAAATATTTTGTTGGCACATCTTTATCAAATCCGTTTCCTTTGCTTCACTTATTGGAAAGGGTACTTTTATATAACTTTGGTAAATTGCCCGGAGTTGGTAAGTCTATGTTTGCTTTTTGGGATAAAATTTGTTTTAGCCTTTTAGGGCGTAGAGTATGAATTTTTTTTAATTCAAACCAACATCTGAAATTTTTATTAACTGGTTACCGTTTTCCGCTATTGTCTTTTTTAGAATATCATGCAGTAGAATCACTGTTAGCTAAAGCATTTATTATATCATCTGAGAATATACACAGCGTTTTTTAAAAACTTTTGACACACTGGAATTCATTCATGGTAAGCTAGTGGAAACATTTCTTACTAAATGTTCGTTCCTTTCTTTGGGAAGTTTTAGGGACAAGTCTAGTCCTAATTAGTTTGACAGTTATACTGTACAAAATAAAAAATTTTCTAGACTAGACTAGTACTACTAGACTCCAGTAATTTCTAGAGTTTCAATAGTCTTCAGACAACTTTTCAGCACACTTAAATTTAAAATTTACTACAAAATTGATTTGCTGTGGTACCTTGGAAGTTCTGAGTTTGTTTTTCATTATAAATATGGGCCCCATTCTAACCGCTTTTTTTGTTTTCGTAATATTCAATTGTCAATTTACGCCATCTTTTACTGGGTTTTCACAGGAAAAATTTTTGCTGAAATTTAATAAACTATCATAGTCTAAATATCTTTATCGGATTTTCGCATGAATATATTTTGTCAAAGTGAACAATTTTGTAATCTTCATCTCCGATAAAATTAATTATCAGTTTTTAACTTAAAAATATTTCAAATAAAATTAGTAACTTTTCACAGGAAAAATAAGATAAATGATTCTACCGGATTCTCATATTATAAATATTTTATTTTTATCAATAAAGTAATAATATATCGGGTTGGTTTTATTTAAAAATATGAGTTAACGGTTTTTACCATGTTTGGTTTTTATTAGTTATTGTGCTTAAAAATGTTAATATCAAATACATAATAACATTTACCAGTGGTAGGAGACGTGTTTTTACTACAGCAGAAATAAAAATACCGGATTTCATAATTTTGGTATTTATCGGGTTTTCGCTCGAACCCCTCGATATGTTATATCTGAAGTTAACTGATGTTCCTGTTTGTCAAATTTGAATGATCATATTGTAGTAATCTTAAGACAAAAAAGATGAAGCCCAACTCAGGACATTCGAGAGAACGATTCTGAGAAAAGTATATGGCCCAGTGCAAGAGGACTGTGACACATGGAGAATCAGAAGAAAGAACAAGGTTAATAAATTGACAGAAGGGTGTGATATAGTAAGATTTGTGAAATTTCAAGATTGTCATGGCTGGGGCTAGGACATGCAAAGAAAATGTTACAATGGAAGCTGATAGGAAGACGGAGAAAAGGAAAGCCCAGAATGAGATGGTTGGATGAATTATTGAAAGACAACCAGAAAACCATGAATATAAGAAAAGGGGGAGGGGGGCAAAAGAGAGATCTAAATATAAAGACATAGCCAGGACAGGCAAAGACCCATCCAGGGTTATGATGCCAAAAGAAGAAGATATTGCAGTAATCTTAGTTTCATTTCAAATAATATTTGTTCTTCCTTTCTGTTCATTGGTGAATTGATGACTCTATTGAATGTTATTATTCAATTCTTTGCACTCCCAGTAACATTTGTGTATGAATAAAGCAATCTTAGTGTAAAATATGTTGCTGATAAGTTGTATATAAGGGTGATACAAGAGTTTTGCTATTATTAATTCTATGGAAAAGCAGTTTTAATGGAATGAATTGAAGCATTTATTTGAAAAAGAACACAGGTCCATTTTTCGCAAATTCGACTTTATGTATTCTTCTCATAGAATGGTAGTTTCTCTATCCATCTGACGCATTCAGTTGTGAAAAAATCTCAGATGTCCGGAATAAACTACATAGAACATTTGGATAGTTTTAGAAAAACAACAGATGTCTGGAAAGTTTTTCTTGATTTGCCAAAATTTTAATTTTTGGCAAGTGTTGTTTTTCAAATAAAAGCTTCAATTGCTAATATGTAGTGAATCTTCATATGGGACTAGATTTTTTTTGCTTGTATCTATTGGACCAAAGACTGGATGGAGTGAGGAAGAGTCAGGCCCAGAGCATGATTTAAGGACCAAGTGAAAGATGACTTACAAGTGTTAAGAGTATGAAACTGGAGAACCAAGGTGAAGGATAGGAAGGAGTGGAAGCTGATTCTAGAACAGGTCAAGACCCATCATCAGGGGTTGTAGAGCCAATGATGATGATAATGATGATCTATTGAGCTAATTACTTAGAGCATTTGGCAAAATTCACTTAAATGAACATTGTCTGGAGGATAACCAATATGTTGCTAAAGACAACACTTTAATAAATTGTATAAAACATGTGAAAATTAACTAATTACAATTAAAAATAGTAGTTCCCGGTTTCAAAATACAATTGGTATTCTGAATAGCATAATTTAAAGTAATATTCTAGCAAAAACTATTCAGGAAGGCTGCGAAAGTGGCATTCATGGAGAAAGTTTCTTGGCAAAGCACTACAGGTACAGATCTTATCAAACGATTTAATTTATGCATAAGAATATCAACAAATAAGTAAATACTTACATATGTTTAAGCTTCTCACATAAATAATCTTTCCCAGATTTTCTTTTGCCGCTAAACACTAAAATGATTTTTGGGTTTTCCATTTTCAAAATATTTCTGAAGAAAGTTTTTTTAGATAAAATAAATAATAATAATAAATAATAAACATTACTGATTTATAGGCAACACCTATTACATATTAATTAATCCGGAGTGTATACGCAACCGCGGGAAAATATAGATGTAACAAAACAGCATTTTTGCAAATACATTTGTATGCCTTTACAAATGCGTAAAATTGTAGAGTACTATAAAACTGTAATAATTAATAATGCTTTTAAATTATATTGAATATAACTGTATCTTGGTTGGATGGAAATTAGTTTTTAAAATCATTGTTATTTTTTCCTGGACTATTATACACTGCAAGTTTAAGCTCAATTTCAATTGGTTAGATACAGGGTAATTTCTGTTATTATATCCAATCATATCGAATTCTCGGTATTGATAAAGTTAAAAATAGTAGTTCTGTGAACCCATATTTAGTTGACATTTCTATTATCAGTCCTTGCACCGATGACGTTTGTCAACGGAAAGTTCCCCTTCCTCTTCCTACCGCACTCGACTTCGAACTTTTAGCCGGGTATACCAGTTTTTTTATAGACCTTAACTTATTATTAAAACTCGTTCTATTTCAAAACTTAACACGTTGCGTTATCGTCAGTGATTAGAATTTCATTCCAATATGGCTCAAAAGTTCAACGAAATTAAACAGCAGTTAGATGTTGCTTTGCGCGATAATTCTAAGCCTTGGACCCCCCTTCTAGCAGCAGCAGAACAAAAAACAGGCCTAGATAGGGTTTATCTAGCTTTAGGTAAGAACTTGATTGACTATTATTTTTTAATTGAGGAAGAATTTTTTGTGTTAACATTTTAAGAATTAATTATAGTAATCACTCTCTGAATAGGTGACCTTGGTTATCAACTTTTTTTATAATTTAATTCTCCCAGGAGAGTGATTACTTATAAAAAATAAATGTTGACTTCCATTTTTTCCTTAATCTAATATTAACATCAATTTACTAATAGTTAGTACATAGCACCTACCAATCTTCTCAAAATTGCACACATAAGAATTAATTTATTCCTCTTCTCTTTATGAATATGAAGGGGCGAAGGGCTAGACAAGGGGTATGCGTATGCCACATTTACAGTTTTATCACAATACATTTCAAAAAAATAATAGCCAAAAACAGTATCTTTAATTCACTCTTCTTTCAAATAAGTGCCTATTTTAATATATTCTGTTGTCTACTGAACATTTGTTGTATCAGCCAAAAATAACTTAAAATTAATATTCATTTTTACAATAAATTTAAATGTTTTGCAAATGAATAGTGTAAATTTTAATAATTGAATCATTTATTGTTGAAAGGGAGTAAGTTCCATTTTTCTACTTTTCGAACTTCTACTACGGATTGGGTAGATCGTTCACACCTACTTTTTGTATTCTTATAACCATTGACTGAACATCACTTGAAATTCAACAAGATGTCTAACACATCTTTGACATGATCAAGTAATCAATGTTCAAAAATGTGACAGCAAAGACGCCAGAAATATTTTAATTTCTAATTTAACTGAGCCACTGTAGCTTTAGAAGACATGTAAGATTCTATGTCCCAGCTAGTATATTTTATAGCTAGTCTTTCCATATATTTCTTAACTTCTTCCTTTCACTGATTTCTGTCCAGTGCCTTTTCTTTTCAATTCTCAATATGTACAACTTTTTTCTAAGTCTTAATATACCCTGTCCTTCCATCTGTTTCTTGGTCTACCTTTTCTTCTTTTTTTTGTATTGGCCTTCATGATTGTAACATATATTCAGCATTCATTCCTTCCCCATTATTTCAATGTGTCCTCAATATTGTATCCTCTGTGCTTTACCATCTTATGTTCAGTTCTGTATAATAGTTCTTTATTATTCCATCTTCTCCGTTGACCACCTATTTTCCATATTTCCTCTTCCATGTTTCTAAAAGGTCTATTTCTAATTTTTTAAGCATCCATCTTTCGCATGCCTGTGTAGCTGTAGGCCTGATAACTGTTTTGTAGATTCTATTTTGTAGATTTTATTATTGATTGCTAGGCTCCATACTTTTTATTTACTTATGCTATTCTTGCCTTTATCTCTCCTTCGCCCCTTGTAAATTCTGAAACTACACTTGAGAGCAAAATAATCGACTCAATTGCTGAATTGTACACGTTAGTAATCTCGAATTTCCTAAACCTGTTGTCCGATTCGAGTGATTTTTTAGTATGTTACAGCCTTATTATTTAAGAAAATCGATGTAATATTATTATTGCTAGACAGGTAAAAGTCATTTTATACCAGGCGTAACAATTATAGGGCGTTTTTTTTCTTAAACGTACCTAACTTTTTTATTATCCAACATAAGCAAATGAGTCAAAAAATAAAATGTTAATAAAGCCTAAGCCTACAATTGAATTTTGATTTAAATATTTTTTATATGCTAGAATACTCCACAGGGTGTTCCGAACTTTAAGAAAAAACACAGTATGATTGTTACACCCGGTATAAAATGACTTTTACCTGTATAGCAACAATAATATTACATCGATTTTCTTAAATAATAAGGCTATAACATACTAAAAAAATCACTCAAATCGGAGAACAGGTTTAGGAAATTCCACGTGTACAATTATTCAGGAAGTAAGTCGATTATTTTGCTCTCAAGTGTATTTTATTCATGCATGTATTTTCTCCTTCTATCTCCAATGTGAAATTGTCTTTTGCTACTAGCCCATTCTTTTTTCTTTTTTATTATATTGTTTGTTAATAGTGGGTTTTTATTTAATTTATTGATATTCCTTCATCATTTTTCATGTATGGGTTATTTTTCTGATATCCTTTCTTTATTTTTTTTTGTTTCCTGGTAATAGGACCTTAATCAACTATTTTTAACGGGAATAAACCACAATTTTACCAAAAAATGATTTTATTAACGTTTCGAAGCCCAAATCGGGTTTCGTTGTCAAAATACTACTAAAATAAACAAAAATGTTGTTGCTAAGTAAAAAAATTCTTCTAATAATATCTTCAGAACAACATTAAAAGGACCTTATTTCCTTTTTTTTAATTTATCTTCTATTTCTTTAAGTTTATCTTCATTGTATTTTATTTTTATTGTTTTTTAATGTTTCTTTCATAATTTTTTTCAATTCTCTGCTACTGTCACTATTATTGGTTAAATTTTTTATTCGTATTTTTCTAATTGCTTCTGCTACTTTTTGGCATTTCTCATCATTTAGTTTCACCTCAATTTGTAAGAAGACTGAATAATGATTCTTTAGCTATCCAAAAACGATAGTTGGTCAAATTATATCACTGAGTGTAAAATTATTGTGTATATCTGCTAGCATATTATTTTGTTTTGTCTGTTGTAGTATAAAAATATAATATCTTGATTGCATAATATTATAAAAAATAAATTAAAATATAACTATCATTATGATATGATATATCAACTACAGTGTAACGTAAGCATATCTGCAAATAAACATTGTCTTTTATCATTAAAGTTTACAATAATTAGTTAAACTGATTGGTTACAACCTTTCTCTGACCTTTGACAATAATATATTTAGATACAGATGTTCATGTAAAAGCTCCATTAATGAAATTATCATACATTTAAATATTTTTTAGGCTGGTATTTAATTTTTTTTTTAAACATTCAGCGATAGCCATCACTTATTTTAACTTGTTTAATGTTCTGACATACAACAAGGCTTTGGAGCTTTGGATTTAAAATGTATTTAAAAAAATATATTTGAAGTTGAGCTAGCATTATTTTCAAAAAAGAATAAGTCACCAGAGAAATTGTCAAAATAATACTCTGACCTATTTCTTCTGAAATAAGTTCTATGTGTTCTGGGTCTCCTCTCTCATCATCAAACAGTTCTTTGATGTATTCTGCCCAGCATTGTACTTTCTCATCCATCTGTGTTATATAGTAATCCCATGTCTATCCAGAAGTAGGTACACCAGTGAGATTTTGTTTTCTTAGTCCTGCCATTTTAACTTTGTTGTGTGGTATTTTTTTTTTGATGGTCCTCAATATCTTTGCAATTCCCTTCAAAGTATTTTTATTTTGCCTGCTTTATCATCTGCCTGATCTCGTCGTTAATATCCCTGTATTCATTGTTATCTTTGTTTTTTAAATTCTTCGTTGTTCCGTCATATTGAGTAACTCGTTATTCATTCATTCCTCTTTTCTCCTTGCGGAAATCTTTAGAATTTTTTTTAAAAGGTTCTAATTAACCATGTTTTAGTCGATTCTAGCATAGGCGTAACCAGCGGCTGGTTTTCTGGGTTATAACCCCCCTGTTGGATGTACTTTGAGCTCTATACGCTTAACACCATTATTATTCCATACCCCCAGAGACCTTCAAGTAGATGTAACCCCCCCTTAGCATCAAACTGATTACACCTCTGTATTCTAGTGGTTGTCTATGTCATTGGTGTTTATGCTCAGTATACTCAGTACATTATTTCACAGTTTTTGCTCTATATTTTAAAGAACCGCTTGGATTGACATAAAATTTGACACACGCATAGCTTAATGTCAAAGAAAAAAGTGATATTGTGCCGATATGTGCTTTTGTCCTGGTGGTGACAACCTCCACTCACCCCTCTTGGGGGTGGAAAAATATGTGTTCAAAATATGTCCGGAAATGGATAAACTGACTAATTTTAAGTAACTTTTGTGCTATAGAGCTTTTTCGCCAAGTCAACAGTTTTTGAGTTATTTGCGAATGAATATGTTCATTTTTCAACAAAATAACCACATTTTTAGACGGTTTTTCGCAAATAACTTAAAATGTAAGTATTTTGTCGAAAAAAACAGTGTTTAAAAAAATCTTTTTTCCTGTTTTTATAAAAAGTTTCTAGCATTAAATTTAAGCAAGTTACGCTTAAAATAAAGTTGGTCCCTTTTGTTTTGGCAAAAAGAAATCGGGAAGACCACCCCCTCATTAGCAACTTAAATGAAATTAATGGTTACCACTCCACAAATTATTTTACTTATGTTGTGTTTAGATGATCTGTAAGTTTTATCGATTCAAAGTGCTTATTTTTGAAAAAATTTGGTTTTAAAGTAAAATTTTTAAGAATTTTAATTTTGAAAAATATGCTTTTTTCAAAATAACTTAAAAATTGTTAGAGATACCAAAAATCTCGAAAAACAAAAAAAGTCAGCATTGCTTTTCTGAATATCATGTATTTTTTTGATTTTCTGTTAGACAAAAATTGATTAAGATTTGGTGTTTCTAAATTTGCATACATTCGTGATCAGTGACTCGTTCAACCCCTTTCAACTACAGCCCTTTCAAAAATAAGGACTTTGAACCGATGAAACTTACAGATCGTATAATATAAACAATACATACACGAGTCAAGAAATTTGTGAAGTCGTAACGATTAAGTTCATGTGAGATACTAATTAGGGGGTGATTTTCCCGATTTTTTTACCAAAAGAAAGGGACTAACTTTATTTTGAGCGTAACTTGTTTACTTTCGATGCTAGAAATTTTTTTTATAAAAAAAATGAAGCTTTTTTGAACACTTTAAATAAGTTGTAATGAGTTTTCCCCGAAATGCGCTTCATTTTTGGTTATTTCACGTTAAAGTATTCCATTTGGAATTTGACGAATATGAACCTAATTTTTCATTAGCTATAACTCTGCTTCTACTAGGTATAGAGACGTGACATATACACCATTTTTTTAAATTTTTTACAGGCTATATTTTTGATAAGAATATTTTTTCGACAAAATACTTACTATTTGAGTTATTTGCGAAAAACCGTCTAAAAGCGTGGTTATTTTGTTGAAAAAATGAACATATTCACTGGCAAATAACTCAAAAAGTATCGACTTAGTGAAAAAACTCTATAGAACAAAAGTTACTTAAAATTAGTCAGTTTATCCATTTCCGGACTTACTTTGGACGAATATTTTTTCACCCCCAAGAGGGGAAGAAAACCACACCCAGTGCAAAAGCACATATCGGCACAATATCACTTTTTTTCTTTAACTTGTTAGCTATGTGTATGCCAAATTTCATGTCAATCCAAGTGGTTCTTTAAAATTTGGAGGTTTTGCAATATTTTGCCGTTAAAGAACGTACTATCAGTTCTTATGCAGTTCATGTTGGAGGCATTCTTTTACTTTATACTAAATTTACAGTCAAGATGCAGTAGAAATAAACAAACCAAGACACTTTAAATGCTACTAGGAGCACACACAAATTATGATTCGGGAGTGCTCCTAGTAGCATTTATCGTGTCTTGGTTTATTTATTTCTACTGCATCTTGATTGTGAAATTAGTATAGGTTATTTAAGCTTGCTTGTGTCTATTGCAGGAATTTTTTGATTTTAACGTTTTTAGATGTGACTATAATCCTGACGATAATTGTGTTGTGATCTGAGGCCACATCTGCTCCGGGATATAGCTTTAACACCACTACAATATCTCTCATTTATCATAATGTAGTCTCTTTGGTTTTTAACTACTTTGATATGTACACAGATGTCTGTTTGGTAGCTTTAATTCGTTTGTAATAATCAAGTTCTGCTTTTGGCGAAACAGAACATTAATTAGTCCCATAGTAACCCATGGTTGTGAGTTGTGAGACCTGGGTAATGACAAAAAAAAAACATGAAACGCAACTTAGGATTAGAGAGAGAGATACTGAGAAAAGTAAACGGCACATAGAGAATCAGGAGAAACGATGAGATTCATAAATTTAATGAAGTGCACGATATTGTAGGACTTGTTAAAAGTCAAGACTCTTACGTCAGAGACAAAAATATACACAATCAATAAAGAAAATATTACAGTGGAAGCCGATAGTGGAAAAAATACAATTAAAAATGTATTTTTTCAAATATAGTGGAAAAAATGCTAAAAATGCAGATGGGACGTGAATTATAAATTGTAAAATTCCCTCATCTTCCTTAGTTTCAGCATCCGTTATGGCTTGCAAATTGTAGAAGCCTCGGAGGTGTTACCAGAGAAGGTTCCCATTGTTTTGAGTCTGGAGGATGTAGAATAACATATTTGGGTGTTGTTTTATGTGCTATTAGATTGAAAACTTAGTTTTTTGATAGCAGTTGTCGCTAGGGCATCCCTGCCATTTCGTTCGTTGCAATCCGTGTGCCTCCTGATGAGAGACTAATAAGTTTCGAAACCGGTAGAGGTACTTGCTGCACTCTCTGATTGAACTGGAATAATGATGCGTCTGTAGTTTCGTGTTGCAACGAAATTGAAAATGGTTATTCATTTTTGAAAAAATACTAGTTGACAGATCGTTCTGTAGTAGGTACTATCATATTTAAAGAATTAAAAGATAAGTATGCAAAATAGTAGATTTCTCAGTATTTTCGACATCTCTATGTTAAGCCACGTATTTATCGGATAATCATCTTAATCTCGGGAGGATATCGTCATAAAATTGTTTTTAATCACAAACAAATTAATTTGAACAGATCGTATACTCTCGATTTTTTTAACAATGAAACACTGAAAACTTTTGTTTTCAATACGTCCACAAAATTTATTACAGATGTCGTTATAGCTGTTTCGGCAGCTTTCAGAACTAGCAACAACTTAAGTAAATACATTAAGAACAATAAGAGCCGAAAGAGAAAGCAATTACAGAGTGGTGTTTGCAAACTAACTTGTGGTGACTGTCCGAAAACTTACATCGGTCAAACTGGCAGAACTTTTGACGAACAGATAGCAGAACACAAAAGAGCTTTCAACAATAGAAAAACAGATTCTACATACGCACTTCACCTTCTAGATCATAATCATTCTTTTAATGAACAATTTCAAATTCTTCATATTCAAAATAAAGGCCCTAAGCAATCTTTATTAGGATCTATGGACATTAATTGGTCTAAGAGCTAGCAACGTTTTCGAGAAATCATTTTAAGACGGCTGATTCTTTCATATATTGTTCCCTATGCTTCCTCGAACACCGTACCGGCCATCTGACTGTTAATACAGGTTGCGTTCATTACTGCGCAGCACACCTGTACAGGTAAACACAAGATCAGGGTGATTGATTAGTGTGAAAAAGCTTAGTAGATCCGCTATAGTAATAGATAGCAATAAAAGTTAATAACAAAAATTGTAGCTAACTTTGCGCTTCACATTACAAAATTAGTTAGAATGTTACAGGGTGTTCGATAACATAGTGGCAGACCAAACTTTTGTTTTTTTAAATGGAACACCCCATATTTTATTTTATATTCGAAATCTTCTTAACTTCCCCTTCACAAAAATATAAAGGTTTGTTATGTTATACAGGGTATTTACAAAGTTATAGCCAATGTTCTATGAAAATCGTAATAAGTTCAGCTCCCTGTATAAATAAAAATAAGCACAACAGCAATGGTTTATTGGTGCCATATTTTTTTGTTGATTGTGAAAATTTATAAAAATGGTTGATATTGCTAATTTTCTTTATATCGAATACAGGGTGAGTCAAAACGCAAGTACATTATTTTCACAGTAATTTTAAATAGAACACCCTAATTAATAACTTGCTCTGAAAAATGAAAATATCTCGAAAACTGACAAATGTAGGCATAGGGAATATTATACAAAAATTAAAGTACGGTAATGATATTTTTCGATAGTAATATAAAATACAGGATGTTCCATTTAAAATTTCTGAGAAAAGAATGTACTTGTGTTTTGACTCACCCTGTATTCGATATAAGGAAAATTAGCAATATCAACAATTTTTAAAAATTTTCACAATCAACAAAAAAATATGGCACCAATAAACCATCGCTGTTGTGCTTTTTTTATTTATACAGGGAGCTGAACTTGTTACATAAAAAATTGGTTATAACTTTGTAAAAGCCCTATATACATAACAAACCTTTGTATTTTTGTGATGGGGAAGTTAAGAGGATTTCGAATATAAAATAAAATATAGGGTGTTCCATTTAAAAAAACATAAGTTTAGTCTGCCACTATGTTATCGAACACCCTGTAACAATCTAACTAATTTCGTAATGTGAAGTTAAAAGTTGGCCACAATTTTTATTATTAACTTTTATTGCTATCTATTACTATAGCGGATCTACTGAGCTTTATCACACTCATCAATCACCCTGGATATTGAATTTAAATTATTTTAGGACGAAAAGTTTTTTTGTCATTACTTTTTAAACCACCGAAATGTCTGGCAATTACAGTTCATATTTCTAATAATGTTTAAAAAGTAATGACAAAAAAATTTTTCGTCTTACAATAATTTTAAATTCGATATGTTTACCTGTACAAGTGTGCTGCGCAGTAATGAACGCAACCTGTATCAGTAGCCAGATAGCCGATACGGTGTTCGAGGAAGCATATTGAACAATATATGAAAGAATCAGCCGTCTTAAAATGATTTTTTTTCCGACGTTGCTAGCTCTTGGTCCAAATAGATAAATTGAAAAATGCAGATATAATTCTGAATGACAAACTTGTCTCCTCAATATATTCAGTTAGAGACTTTAAAATGCAGCATCACATAGTAAAATAAATCAATTGGAAAAGGCCGTTCCGAACGTTGGCGATCATTCTGGCTATGATGATTTTGTTGGTTGCTATACGGAATAGTTGTGTTGAGGTCTTTCTATGCCATGCTCTCAGGTTAGCAAGCCAGGATATTCTTCTTCGTCCTGGGATCCTTTTCCCTTCAATTATACTTTGCAAAATGCATTTGAGTAGGTCGTGTCTGCCTTGATTTCTCACTATGTGTCCCAAGTACTGCAGCTTACGGGTCTTCACGATGTTGACCAAATCTGCGGTCGTGTTCATCCTCCGTAGGACTTCTTCATTGGTGACTTTGTCTGTCCATGGCATCTTTAGCATCCTTCTGTACAACCATAGCTCAAAAATTTGAGAAAGGTACTCTGCTGAAACTGAAGCTGAAAGAAAAATTTTGTGGAAGTATAGAAAACAAACGTTTTCAGTGTTTTATTGTTAGATAAAATGAACTTCCATCAAGTAACGGTCGAATCCATCAATTCTCGATTTTTTGTCTATTACAAGAAAGTAACCAATTAAGCTTTTTAGTAGATAACAAAAAATAGATGTCGGAATCATTTTCAAATAGATTCAGGACATGAAATATGAGGTTTATTAGGTATGTTAATATCTATTTCTAAAATATATAATGACGCAATAATAAATACCAGCAATTAAAATAGTATTACTGTCTTATCTGTTTGAAAATAAATATAAGCCATCAGAATTTGTAAGTAAAGGAAAGGTATTTATGTGTATAACCAGTATAACATTTTTCGACCCAGTGCGTTATCGGTCTGTATGTTTAAATTAAGTTTAAAGACTAAGCCAGTCTTATATAATTAAGGTGTATTTACACCATTTCTTTATCACAACCTTGTGTTATCTATCCACCCGCTTTAATTTTAAAAATAGAAAATATGGATTGTACAAGCGATAAAACGTTGATTTTAGGCGCTGCTGCGTTTTTGGGCATTTGGCTGGTGTTTGGATATTTTGCTCAACTAATCTGCAACTCGTTAGGTTTCCTGTATCCGGCTTACGTTTCGATAAAAGCGATCGAATCGAAAGAAAAGGATGATGATACGAAATGGTTGACTTATTGGGTTGTTTTCTCCTTGTTTTCCGTCACAGAATACTTCGTAGATGTTATCGTTAGGTGGTTCCCCCTCTATTGGCTTATAAAGGTAAGTTATAGTTATACTGAATTCGATCTACCGAGATTCACTTTGACACATTCGGAATAGGAAACATACAACACAAAAATTCCTACCTCACACTGCTAAAATCAACTTAATCGTTCATTAAAAAAAGAAGAATTATCAGAAATAGTGGGAGTGTCTACTAATCTCATAAAATTTTGTGGAGTTTATTTCTACAAAATATTTTTATTTTGTACAATAAATAATTTTCTTATTTGTTATCAATACATTATAATGGTGTAAATAAATAATTATTAATTGGCGTAAGGTTTATGTTATTTTTATGTCTGTTTACTATTAATAAAATTGGCTATGAGCAGGTGCGTTGGTTGTGTAGTAATTTCCAGTCACTTCTGACAACTGAACTTACCAAAAAAGAAATTACTAACGTCAGTGTCAAAGTGAATCTCGATAGAGCGAATTCAGTATATTAAGGTACCAAGGGTATTATAAGGATAATAACGTTTGAGGTCAATGGTGTATATACCGAGGGCCTTTGGCCCGAGGGATATACGTTGATCGAAAACGTTATTATCTATAATACCCGTGGTGCATTCGACTAAATTATTCTTTATATGCAAAAAATTTGAATGAATTTTGAATTAATTAGTTTTTAAATAAGTAGGTACATTTACCAGCAATAGTCGTAACGTAATTGTGGTAACCATAGTTTTACTTAGATTGTTATTTTTGAAAATAACGCCTTAGGGCATTATATAACTGACTTCGAAATCATGTCATTATTTGTCAAATAATATACCAGTCGGTATCAGTTTATAATATGTTGTTTCTACCAGGCACTTTACCAAATATTCTTAATTCTATTAAAAATGCTCCTTATACACTGCGCGTGTAAAGTCTCTCCCCACCACCTAGGGGAAGTAGTCTGAGATGGCATAAATTACGAAAATATTGATTTTTAGGAAACTCATAACGAAATTTAAATAAATAGCAATTCTTTATCAAGTAGTGGTTTCTTAGCTAACGATGTACCTACAAAATTTCGACATATCGTCGGTCTAATAAGCAAATTGCCTAAGTCCATTTTTTCCGAAAATTGTTTTTTGGTGTCATCTAGTAGTAGACGGTTAAAGCTACCGCCTGACGATTCCCACAAGCGTCATTATTATTTTATTTCGCGTCAATTTTGCTAAACGAATTTTGCTGAAGTCCAAACGTTCTTTCCCATTCATACGAATATCGTCTATGAAGTTGTTTTGATTAAAAACGTTAGAAAATATAACTAAATAAATATATTTTGATTATTATTATTAATATGGATATAGTATAATAAGTAGAAAGTTTGTGTAAATATTTTGTTTAATTAATTTTGGTCAATTATGTATTGAATGGAGTTAGGCAATTTTCTCTTTTTTTACTTTTGTTCAAAAGTTTTTTGTCTCTCCTGTAAAATTTTCAATTTTTGACTTAGGCAATTTGCTTATTAGGCCGACGACATTGCACTTCTAAGTATTGGGACCGTGCAAGTTCGGAAGAGCGACACCTAGTGTCATAGCTCAGCAACATTTTTAGCACTTTTAATTATATTGGCCAATTATATTAGCCGTGGTTACTGGATAATTGTCAAGGCCATAGCCCAAAAAATAATTAGAAGAAAAAGTAAGATTGAGGTTATGTTGTTAAAAAGTACACTTAAATATTGTATGTACTAGAGTACTACAAGCAAAATACAATTAATTAAATTCATTTTAATAGTAATTGTATATCATATCAATATTGTGGAGCAACATATAATTTTTACAATTTATAACACAGCATTTACGAAATCCCATTTTCTTCAATGACAGTAGGTATGAAATATATTAATTTGAAAATTTCAATTGACAATATGAATTATTTAAGAAATATGTTAAGTTGCAAGATTTCTCCGCTAATCGCGCACAATCGTTTCTCGTATCCCCTCCAAGTACTTGCACACAGCGAATAATCTACAAACTTTTTAAAAGAATGCTATACAGTGATGAGCGCAAAATAACGCAAAAGATGGAAAACATATTATTAAGTTGTGAGATAAAAAGAAATAAAACTAGTGGAGATGGGAAATTTAGCGATAAAAACCTATAAATGTACTAACTAGGAAGAAACAAGCTTTCAAAAACAACTAAAAATATCTACTGTTTTCATTGATTTATCAGCAGCGTACGATACCGTGTGGAGATAAGGGATAATACATAAATTAATGGGAGCGAATCTATGCAGAAAGATCGCTGATGTTATTAATGCTATGCAACAGAAGTTTCTTAGTCATGGTGGGCGATAGATACCCTAATGAAACTGAACAATGGCCTCTCGCAAGGATCGGTGCTGATTCTCCTACTCTTTAGCATAACAGACATGCCCAAAACCACATCAAAGAAGTTCGGATATGCAGGTTACAAGCCACAAAGAATTGTAAACTACTAAACAAAATTATTAACAAACGACCTGGATGCCCTCGGAAGATATTTCCACCGCTGGAGAGCCCAATGCCGCCAAAATGGAAGTTATCGTACTTTCATTTAAACAATAGACTAGCCAGCTACCAATTAAAAATCCACTTTGAAGACAGACTCCTCAGGCACACTAAACACCCAAAATATCTAAGTGTAACACTCTATGGAACGCAAAGTGTTAAAGAACATCTTGTAAAGATGGCTGCAAAACTGGAACACAAAAAAGGAGTGTGTGTACTTTGTACGCACGTAAAAAGTTATACTTACTTCTTTGTCACTATTTAAATAGATTTTCAAAATACCCCTCTTAATATAACTTTAGATCATATAATACGTTAACAAAAAACTGAACTGCCAACTAATCCACTAAAATATAAATACCACAAAGTTCTCTAATTACTCTTTTTTGTCGATAACTTCTTGTCCATAAAAAAATAAAAAATAAAAAAAAAATGATAAAAAAAAAAGAATGTTTGCAATACAGTGGTTTGTTAAATTTACCCAGTTCCTTTATTTATAATATAAAAAAATAAAAGAAAATAAATAAATACATGTAAGATAATAGAATGTTTGTACCTTGGCATTTAGTATACACATACTATATTCAATAACTAAACATTGTCACACACTATCCCCGTGTTCGACCAATAGGTTTTAACGGGTAGTGAGTAAATGTTTCTTTATTTTCCAAGATTAACATGTAAAGTTAAAATGTAGAATGTAATAATGTAAAACGTAGAATATAAAGTTAAAATGTATGTATTTAATTCTTGTACTGTGAAATTAATAAACATTATTATTATTATTATTATAAGTATTAACTTTATTAAAAAAATATCAAAAGTTAAACCAAAAAAAGGGGGAGGCAGCAACATGCGGTGTTCCCAAGCGGTCACCCATTCAAACACTAACCGCGCCCGATACTGCTTGACTTCGGTGATCGGACGAGAACTGGTATGTTCACTGTGGTATGGCCGTTGCCGATTATAATAAATAAAACAAAATCGATTTTTAAGTCTTCTTTACGTGAAATTAAACTTGCGTAAATATTTACTAATAAATTATCAGTAAATATAAATCACCATCATATACAGTGCGGTGGAGTAAGTGTTGCCCCCCCCCCCCTGTTAACTTGCTTATTTTAAGAATATAAGCAAAATGCTCGGACAGGTCGATTTTTAAACTAACCATAGTATATTATAGCATCAACGTTTCGAACTTTACGCGATCCCTCTTCAGGTGACAGCCATAACTTTGATTTTTTTAAATGGTAAAGTACATCGTGTGACACCTCATTTAACAGCTTTTGAAATACTGATTTCAAAAATGTATAATACTTTATTCCTTTTTGAGATCGTAGGCGCAAAATTTCGATCGAACACTTTTTAAACGTATTTATTTTTTTCGAATTCCGAGAAAATTAATAAGTATTTTTGAAAAATTTAAACGCAGAATGAAAGATTAGATTATTACCGAGGGCTGACAGTCCCTTAGAATAAATAAAAAGTTTCTTTTGAATGATATATTTGAAATTAAAAATCACACTAAATTTTCTCTTTTTTTCTCCACTGTGACTTATTAAAATAAACATTATAGGAGTTCTCAGGGACTTTGGACCATCGAGAATACTGTAATATTTCATTCTGCGTTTAAATTTTTCAAAAATATTTATTAGTTTTTTCAGGATTCGAAAAAATGATTGCATTTAGAAAGAATTCGACCGAAATTTTGCACCTACGCTCTCAAACAGGATTAAAGTATTATACATTTTTGAAATCAGTATTTCAAAAGCTGTTAAATGAGGTGTCACATGATGTACTTTACCATTTAAAAAAATCAAAGTTATGGCTGTCACCTGAAGAAGTATCGCGTAAAGTTCGAAACGTTGATGCTATAATATACTATGGTTAGTTTAAAAATCGACCTGTCCGAGTGTTTTGCTTATATTCTTAAAATAAGCAAGTTAACAGGGGGGGGGGGGCAACACTTATTCCACCGCACTGTATATAATTTTTACAAAAACACCAATTTTTCAAATTGTTTATTTGAACTGATACGTAACTTGAAATATTTTGCAACTAACTTCAGATTGTAATTTTTATCTTGTCTGTGTGTGCGTACTTCAGACTGTCGTTTTTATAAAATTTCACTTTCTATTCTGTTTTCCCAATCGCTCCTAAAGAAGTATAAATTAAAAAAACTTTATTTCCATATTTATCCTATTAAAAAAATATTAAATATCATTTAAAAAAATAATTAGTCCTGTCGCCAGGGGGGGTACAACGGCCTCCTTAATTCAGATGGACTTACCCAAGTTTTCTTTATATATTTTGACCCGCAGAATACGAATTTTTTGGGTAACAGTTGATCCGGATGTCGATAAGATTGTTATAGACAAAGAACTTGAGGAATTACATAACAGCGATTTCTCGCAAAACAAAACATATTTTTGTATTTTTTGGGTCATTTTAAGCAAAAAATATTCCTACAAGTTTTTTCGTAGAATGCATAGTTTTCGAGATAACCGCGGTTAAACTTTCAAAAAATCGAAAAATTGTAAATTTTAAACCCGAATAACTTTTGATTAAAAAATAAAGTAGCAATTCTGCTTACCGCATTTGAAAGTTTAAGTCAAATTATATCGGTTTTGATTATTTGCATTGCTAAAAATTTATTATTTTATTGTTAAACAAAGCTGTAAACTGTAGTAAACACCTAGTATGTGAGTGATGTTTTCTATGATTTCTCATTTAAAATCGAACGAGTAGGTAGAGTAGCTACAAGTGCAAGCGAGGCAATTTCTACGTAGCATGCGGTAAAACGCATGTATTAGGCACGGGAAACCTATGTGTTTATAGATTAGTTTAACAATAAAAAAATTAATTTTTAGCAATGCAAATAATCAAAACCGATATAATTTGACTTAAACTTTCAAATGCGGTAAGCAGAATTGCTACTTTATTTTTTAATCAAAAGTTATTCGGGTTCAAAAATTGCAATTTTTCGATTTTTTGAAAGTTCAACCGCGATTATCTCGAAAACTATGCATTCTACGAAAAAACTTGTAGGAATATTTTTTGCTTAAAATGACCCAAAAAATACAAAAATATGTTTTGTTTTGCGAGAAATCACTGTTATGTAATTCCTCAAGTTCTTTGTCTATAACAATCTTATCGACATCCGGATCAACTGTTACCCAAAAAATTCGTATTCTACGGGTCAAAATATATAAAAAAAACTTGGGTAAGTCCATCTGAATTAAGGAGGCCGTTGTACCCCCCCTGGCGACAGGACTAAATCTTTTAAAATCGATAATTTTTTAATTAATGTAGTTAAAAACTATAAATTCGCTAAAAAAGAAACGAAAGAAGCAGTATGTAGATCGGCGCACATGGATTCGCTCCCAACCCCTATAAAACCACTTTTATTGTACACGAGTTGGCTCCGAAACTCATACCCGAAAGTTAAGTTATGACCGAAGGGTTAGGTCTTCCTACCTGAACCCGGGAGCGAATCCATGTGCAGCCATGTAGATATATATATTCCTCCGTTTACCCGATTCTCAAAAAAGTAGGGTCCGATAACATAATTTCCTAGAATTCCAGCCCAAAAATATTCTACCACCACCTTGTTTGACTATGGTGTGTGGTGTGGATGAGAAGTTGAGTAATAGTGGACATGATGTCTGTGTACAGTATCATTCTTGTGTAAAGCAGCTTCATCTCCAAATAAAACTTATTTGAAGAAATATGAATCCTATTAAGAATTTGTTCATACTCTCATTGAAAAAATCCTTCTCTTTTAATATAGTCATCCTCATTAAGCTCTTGATGCAATTGTGCATGATACAGATGCATCTTGTTTTTTTTTTAGAATTTTTCCTACACTACACTAATTTCAAAAACATTTGCAATGTCCCTAGTACTAATATGCGAATTGGCAGTGACACTATTTTCTTCATTTAGAATAGTTGTTGGTCGATCATATTTCTTGTAATCTACGTGTCTATTCGTTGAAACGTTCTAGTAAAATTTGAAAAGCTTCTCTTCATGGTTTGTCTATCAGAGAAATTAATAAAAAAAAACATAATTATTTTAAGCTACCTGGTTTAACATTACAAAATCTTGAATTGAAAAAAAAAGAGAACATCGAGAAAAGTCCAAAAATGTAAAAATATACCATTAAATAAAGATAAGTTTGTTCCGCACTGTCAATACGGATGGCCCTGTATATTTAAAAATATTTTTAAAGTATGGTACTACATTTTATCTATGCTTCAACTTTTATCTAAATGTTTTTTTATCTCTTATTACAAATTAGTAATTAGACTTTCTCGCACTAATACCATACCCAATATATTATGTTTTTATTTTCTGGATGTCTTTTTGCTCCTTGTGTACATTTGAGCACATCTAGTTTACTTGGAATTATACGCCTGTACCGGTGACTAGAGTATCACACAGATACTCTAGATTCTAGATCTAGATAAAGAGACACAGATCACATATAACATTATATGCTACCTATAAACACATGATAATATATATTTCCAAGTTTCTCCTAAAAGTTTTATTTAATTTTAGCAACACGGCTTCCGTGACTATTGTCATTTAGTTGGTTTCTATTTCTATAATTAATGCTACAACACGCCAAGTCTTTAGGTCTAGGTTATATAATTTTTATGAAGACACTGTCAATTAAGTAAGTACTTTTCTATAGACCAGGGCGGACCTGTTTTGAGGTGGATTTGAGAGGTGGTATTTGCCTCTTTAATATAAACTTTAAATATTATTATCTAATACTGAATAACATTTATCACAGTACATATTTGGAAAAAGAGTTTTTGCAACACTTGTCTTTAAATACTCTGAGGTTGAAATCGTGGCTATAAAATGATATTGTATTCAAATTTTGACCCCATTGGATATGTTGAGGGCAAACTTGGTATAAGTCCTACATACCTCCTAAACTGATCTAATAATTTGCAGAAAGTGGGACAATGTCTTGTTAAAATTTGGGATGAAATCAGAACATCGTATCGATTATTTTGAATATAGGTCGCCGAAACCAGACTCTTATTTAGAACGAAGATGTATCTATTAGATATTAAAATATGTATTCGACAAAGTAAAATAAATAAAGAAATATAGAATAATATTTTTACAAATTATCACGAATTTTACTACGGAATAATTTACATGGAGGGAGATATATTCACTCATACGCCTGTATTGAATTGGATTTGAGTCGGAATATAGTATTTTCTGTGAGACGGTTTAGTAATTAAGTTAAGTATTTCGCCATTTATATATTGTATTCCACATGGTCGACCTTGCAGAAGTTATTTGAATAATTGATCGAATTTAAATTGAATAATGTCGGGGATACAACCTCTTTTGTTTCCTCGTTGCAGAGGATGTTTGAAAACTATTTCAAACTTTCATTTTTGTGGTTTGATTCATTTCCCACAGTTTTAAATTTCCCAGCTTATTTAACATCTCGGGCAAGTTGCCGAAGACTTGCATACATTTATTATTAATAGAACATGAGACAGACCTTTTGCGGTTACTATGCTTAACTTATCAAATTCTGTGATTTAAATAAGCATCTGATTGATACATGGACGTATCAAATCTAAAAGCAGTTATTTGGGATAAAAAAGTCAGGACAAGAACGATGTTTAATGAACTTAGGCCTCTTTTAAAGGCCTGGGAACTCGTGAAGCTCTTTTTTCACTTAACATACTTATACAAAGGTGCCTGGACGTCAATCAAGATATATATGCGTGTTTTATTGACTATAATAAAGCATTCGACAAAGTACGACATGAACAATTAATGCATGTCCTGGAATCAAAGAAGCTAGACTACAATGACCTCAGGATTATATCGAATTTATACTATAAGCAAAGAGCAAAAGTAGGTGTTAAGACCAGCTGTCAGAGGAAATGGAAATCAGACGTGGAGTGAGACAGGTATGCGTGTTGTCGCCAATTCTTTTAATGCCTACTCGGAAGAGATCTTGAAAAAAGCTCTGAGGGTGTAACAGCTGGAATAAAGGTAAATGGAATTCCCATTAATAACATTAGATATGCGGATGGCACTGTCATCTTAGCTGAAAATATTGGGGATCTTCAGAGGCTGGTGACCAGAATAGCAGAGTTTGGACAAGAATACTGGCTAACAATGAATGTCAAGAAGACAAAGTTTATGTGAATATCGAAAACTCAAAGAAATAATGAAAATATCTTCATAAACGGATCTAATATCGAACGAGTCGACCAACATGCATACCTTGGAACAATGATCAACTCCACAGGAGATTACTTACAGGAAATCAAAATCAGAATAGAAAAGAGCAAATTTTAACAAAATGAGAAAAGTGCTCTGCACAAGAGATTTGACGTTGAAGCTAAGAGTTAGGTTGGCTAGGTGCTACGTGCTACGTTTCCTTGACTTTGTTTTATGGAATGGAAGCTTGGACCTTGAATGCTGCATCAGTGAAAAAACTATAATCATTCGAGCTGTGGGTGTATAGATGATTTCTGAAAATAACGTGAGAGACACAACACATCACAAACAAAGAGGTTCTGAGAAAAATGAATAAAGAAATGGAAATCCTAAATACCATCAAAACAAGAAAATTGGAATATCTCGGACATATTACACGTGGAGAGAGATACAGCTTGCTCCAATTGATTATGCAGGGAAAGATTCAAGGAAAGAGAAGCATAGAGAGACGCAGAATATCGTGGCTGCGCAACCTGAGAGAATGGTACGGATGTACATTCAAATGAACTTTTCAGAGCAGCCGTCTCTAAAATACAAATAAATAGCTGTGCTTATTGCCGACCTCCGCCGCGGAGATAGCACTTAAAGAAGAAGAGAAGACTCAATTTGTGAGTAAGCAAAGGTGAAAAAGAGAGTTTACGATTTAAGACAAGACTTGTCGTGGAATGCATATTGTAGATTCCTTACGTCTATCCATTTATCGTCCGTTTGCTTTGTAAATAATTTAGGTTATAATCAGAATTTGTTTTCCAACCTAAGAAATCTTATATCTCCGGCTCTTTTGATTTCGTTTTGCTTATATCTAGTGTGACCAACTAAAATTCAGTCGAATTCGAGACAAGGCTAAAAAAATACCTGAAATTCGGGACTTTTCAATGAAAATCGGGCTATTTCTTTTAAATATAAAACTTTAATAGCATCATTTTATTGATTATGTAACATTTTTGTGTTGTCAATGATATTTTTGATGGGATTAAGCAACAATTGGTTGTAAGATGATAATTATATTTTTGTTAGTTTTTGATGTTTAGACTTCCAATCCGGAAATCATTATCAAAAAAGGAAAAATTAGAAGATCAACTTTTTGAATGTGGTATTAGTATTACACTTTAGAAATAGGGATGTTCACAAAAAATTAAAAAGTCATTTCAAACATGTAAAACGATTAAGAAACACCCTAGGAATAATTGTCCAAAATTTCAACAAAATTGAAAAAGCCTTTCTATAAAAAATTTTATTAGAAATCTAGCATTATTTTAAATTTCAAGAACGCTTCTCTATTGGCCTGACGTCACTAGTTGCATACCCCAAGCGCGCGCCATTCTCATAGTGTTACTGTTTACCTGTTTGACGTTTCAGGTCATTTTATTTTGTTCTCTTCTTGTTTTATCAGGGTTGAAAGTGGAGTTTTATAGTGAATTTTTAGTTTAAAGTGGATAGACTGTTTGTAAGGACATATTTTGGGTTTTACAAAAATAAACAAATAAAATGGAAGAAGGTTTTCAGAAAGCCGATTCGTATAAACTACCGACTGTAGTGTAGATGTAACAATGGTGTATGATTTATTGGCATCTTGTAAAAAAATAAATCTACCACAGCTTTACTGAGTGTATATTCCATATAATTTTCCATGTCTTCTTTAAGCTAAACAAATAAATGCTTAATACTCCACAAAAAAAAATAGAGAAAGTTGTATGCATGCATTGTACGCATGCATATTGTATACATACATCGGCTGGTTATTACGTTACCTTGGTTAGGTGTATTAAAAATATTTTTATTCTTCTTCATGTGCCTTGTCCGTTGTGGATGCTGGCTATCATCATGGCAATTTTAATTTCATTTGAGGCGTTTCTGAATAACTCGGATCGATTTTTGTCCAAATCATTGGCGTAAGTTTTTAAGTCATGAGTGTCTTTTTTCCGGGTCCGCGTTTGCTCCCTATTTTACCTTGCGTTATCAGTTGGAGTATACGATATTTATCATGCCTTATGATATGATCGAAATATTTAAGATTTCGTTTCTTATTTGTAAAAGAGATTTCTTTTTGTTTTCCCATTCGACGCAATACCTGTACGTTGGTGTGGGTCGCCCAGGATATTTTGAGGATACGTGGGTACACCCACATCTCGAATGCCTCTAGCTTTTTCATTAATGTTTCCATTATTGTCCAGGCCTCTGCGCCATATAGCAAGACCGGAAATAATAACATTTTAGCAGCCGAATTTTTAGTGGGATTTTTTTCGAATCCTGAGAAAACTAATAGGTAATAAGTATTTTTGAAAAATGTAAATGCAGAAAGAACAATTACATTATTACCAAGGGCCGAAAGTCTCTGGAAAACTTCTATAATGTTTATTTTATTAAGTTAGTTCTTTAAGTTAGTTATTTTAAGTTCTAGCTGCAACAAACCATTTCTTTTTCTGTTTTAAATTGGCTGGAACGGTAATAAAAATCTTGTCAGAACTGTTTTTTGATGTATTTACACACCCAGGAACAAAACACCACTTATTTGGCTTTATTTTTAATAAATAAGTACGTAAAAAACTGCGCACATTCAAATACACTGAGTAAATAAGTATACAAAACTAGTCGTCGATCAAAGAAGTTACGACTGCTGACGTCACAGACCGTAGCCTCGCTGCAGGGTACCGTTTTTCTAGCCTCCAAGAAAATCAACATTATGAACTCATTTATCTTAAAAAATATACATTTTTAAACAGTTTTATGATTGTTACGTTTTTATATACCTTGTAATCTATTGAATTTAACTATATTTAAAAATTAGTGAACATCCCTATTGTCGTCTTTCTTTCGTCCCACCAATTCAATTTAATGTCAATTCTTAGAAGAATAACGTATTCAAAATTTCACAATAAAATTTTACCAAAACGCTGAAAATTCGGATGGCCCGGAAGCCTTGTCCGGGACGCCCGCCGGGACACGTCTTCATAATTCGGACCATATCCCGGATTTTTCGGACTAGTTGGTCACACTACTTATAACGGGTATTACTTTGAATATTATTGAGCAATATGAATCAACCTACATAATAATTTAAAATAAGTATTGTTTCAGGCTTTTCTATCAAACTAATAAAATCTCAAAACGTGAGTTTTTGCGTCGTTTGAATGTGTCTGTGTTTTTATTATCAAATCACATTTAGAATTGATATTAAAAGGGAAATAATATTTCTGTAGCTAGATAACCTAATCGATAATAATTACCAAGGTAATGTTGTTGACGGTGGAATTTTTCAGCAATATAAATAAGTACATATCATGAATATCGTTCGTGATACCGTTTTTATATTCGCAGACCTTTTTAATTATTTTAAGTTTATACTACACAGTGGCGTACTGAGCATGTTTACGCGGAACCCGCGTAAACCAGGTCCCGGGCCCTTCCGGGCTCACTCTAACGCCCTTTTTGTTTCTAATTTGATGGGGGTATTTTGAACTACATAAGTACACACTGGGAAATGTAACTGCTTAACAAATTTTAATTTTTGTGTAGGTACTTATAAATAAAAACGAGGAATACCTTTGCATCACAACATTTGAAACCAAAATTTATTAAGAAACACATGGAACGCTTTTTTAAGGTTCCTTCGGGCCGGCCTCGACCTTCTCATTTGCTCTCTCTTTTTGTTTAGAAAAAAATTTTGTTAGTTTAGGAAGTTTTTCTTTATTCAATTGCCGTTCTACCCTGCGAACAAAATCCGCCCGTTCCGCGCCCTAACAAATTTGGCACTCTAGGCCAGTGCATTGTCGGCCTAGTGGTAAATCCGGCCGTGACAATAGCATAAGCACTAATGAACATAACCTTACGATATCATTTTATGTTTAATAGCTTCTCAAAACATGAGGATTCATGAAAACTGAAGTGGATTGGCAAAAACTAAAGTGAGTTATTTTAAAAACACTGAGACTTATTTACTGATATAATTAAGAAATATTTATGTAAAGTATTTTTTAATTCTCAAGTACCTTTTACATGTACTACATACCTACTTATTTATCTAGAATTCTAGATCTTGGTATATTAATCCACATAAATCTCTATTTAGGATGTTTCTTTTTTTGAACGTTGTAACAACCTAAAACAAGAAAATAACTTCAGAACAACATTAAAAACCTAAATCAAGTGTTTTTCCAATGTAATACATGTTTTAATCCAGAAATTAAAGTCGATCAGGATACATGTATATCGCAGTGTATTTAATATAGCATTTCCGAAGTATGTTGGATTTAGTTAAAAACTATTAATAAATATTTAGTTATATAAAAATATTTTATTGCTTTTTATAACTTTTACAACCGCAGATAAACTATTATCGTATTTCGTATCAGATACCAATTCGCGACAAGAAAATAAAATGTTTTTCTATATTGTTATATATTAATAGAAACTGTATAATCAGTATATTGCAGCATTAAATTTTTGCTCATGCTGTTAACAAATACATATACATAGTGTCCCGAAAAGATTGGTCATAAATTATACCACACATTCTGGGGTCAAAAATAGTTCGATTGAACCTCACTTACCTTAGTACAAATGTGCTGATAAAAAAAGTTACAGCTCATTGAATTTACAAAATGAAAATCGATTTTTTTTCAATATATATATGGAAAACTATTAGAGATTTTTTATTGAAAATGAACATGTATCATTCCTATGGCAGGATCATCTTAAAACAAAATTATAGTGAAATTTGTCCACCCCATAAAAATTTTATGGGGGTTTTGTTCCTTTAAACCCCCCTAAACTTTTGTGTACGTTCCAAACAATTCATTTTTGTGGTATTCATTAGTTAAACACAACGTTTTTAAAACTTTTTTGCCTCTTAATATTTTTTCGATAAGCCAGTTTTTATCGAAATGCAGCTTCTTTTTTAATATATTTACATAAAAATTTTATGGGGGTTTTGTTCCTTTAAACCCCCCAAATGTATGTGTACGTTCCAATTAAACTATTATTGTGGTACCATTAGTTAAACACAGTGTTTTTAAAACTTTTTTACCTCTTAGTCTTTTTTTTTTTTTTTTGATAACTCGCCTTTTATCGAGATGTGGCTTCTTTTCAAAATACACCTAAAAATTTAAATTATAAATACATTTTCAGATTATTAACAGGTGTCTATAATCATACTTAACCATATACAAATATGTGGTGGATTCGAAAAATATTCAAAATATCTCGATAAACACTGGCTTATCGAAAAAGTACTAAGAGGCAAAATTTTTTTAAAAACATTGTGTTTAACTAACGGTGCCATAATAATAATTTAATTGGAACGTACACAAAAGTTTGGGGGGGTTTAAGCGAACAAAACCCCCATAAAATTTTTATGGGGTGCACAAATTTCATTTTAATTTTGGTAAATTGCTACATTAGTAAGGCTACTCGGACTGGTCCGAAATTTGCACAGTATATTTTTGACGACTTTTTATTCACTTTTCATTCTATACATTTTTTCGCGCTGAGCTATAGTTTTTCTGTATTTCTCATTCAAAAAACTGATATTTTGACATCTTTTCAAACCGCATCCACCATTTTAATTGCTGTCAACAACCTGCGTATGCGTATTGCATACTTTTTTGAAGCAATGTTGCCACATCTTTCGAAATTATTGTTTATTGCGAAATTACCAATTCCAGTATGTACTAGACTTTTTGCAAGCGTAAAATAAAGGATACTTGTAATAAGATACAAGAAAAAAGTGAAAACAAGATCATTGAAAAAAGTAAAACATTAAGGCATTTAAAGAATACTCATAAAACTCATCCTAAAATATGTAAGTGCAATTAGAAATATGTACTATTTTAGGAATTGTTAAATACTTTTGCATATTATGGGTATATAAAATGGGAAATTTCTGGAGAATGTATTATTGGGGAATAATGGATATACCTACAGTCCTCAACTGTTTAAGGACATTGGTACATACAAATTGCTTCAAGAATAATAATTGTGTTTGAAAGAATATTTGGTATTTTGAAGAGATTTCTTATTTTAGCATGTGGAATGAGATGCTAGTTACCTTTTGTTCAAAGAATAATATCAGCATGTTCAGTTTTGCAGCTGATATTGGCCGAAACATTAATAATCTAATTCTGAGAAGAAACTTTTATTATGAGTTCTTTTTAATAAATAAAACAGAACATACAATTTAATGATGAAAGTTTAATCGAATAATTATGTAATCCCCAAAAAAAACTCATAATAATACATAACTTTTATTAAAATTAAGTTCGATAGTTACTTACGAAAACCACAAATGTACATTTGGCAACATTGAACATGATCAGAATATCCTATATTGTGTGCAAGCGCGCTGGACTTATTTTTCCAAACAATGAATTTTTGGCCATTTTACAATATTATTTATTTTTGTATAATTTAATGCGAAAATAATGAATGGTATTTATAATTTGTTTATATATGTTATAATAACTAAAGGTATTTTGTACTTTGATAGCATTTTAATCTGGCTAGTTTTAAATTTTCCATATTTTATAATTTTTTTTTCAATTGTTTTAAACATTTCTACACTTTTTGTTTGTTCCGTAACAAAAAACATGAAAATTTTGCCTTTGTTCCAATTTTTAGGCTAAGTCCAAAAAATTTACGCATTTTTAGTGATCCTTACTAATGTAAACATTTACCTTAATTTTTTTTAAGATTTTACTGTCATAAGAATGCTACATGTACATTTTTAATAAAACAAGAATGTGTGTGTACTTTGTACGCACGTAAGAAGTTATACTTCTACTACATATTATGTGATTTTTAAGACTATACCAAAAATTTAAAAAAATAAAAGAATAAAACGCACACAAACACATTGAAAAATGCCACAAAGAAAAAATGATTTCTGGACGATAATAATTGTTGGCAAAAATTTTAAATACGCATTTGCTGAAAAAAAAAAATTATATAACAAATATACTTACAATCATAATATGCATAAAAAAATAAAAAAATAAAACTTGCATCGGGAATTGAACCCTTGAATTTCGTGCCGCTTTGACTCGTAATCGAAGCGTAGACTCACTCGTCCAATCGCACATTATTTATCATGTGGAAAAATACGGTAACTGAACGTTTTACTGTTTGACAATTGTTTTGAAAATTATGTAGTTTAAATTTTGTGGAAGAAAATATAAAAATATAACAAAACAGTAAGAAAACAGTATATTAGATGAAGATTGGTAGAACTTTTGTTGGTAATCAAATTAAGTATGTAAATCAAAGCATTACATACCTACTAGATAAATAAATCTACGCCAAAAAATCATAATTTAAAAATAAAAATCGAACCTAATTTGGGATTTCTCTCTAAAATCCGCATTCTTGAGAAAATAAATGTATGTATTTCAACCTAATCCAAATGTATAATTACAATATGATTATAATAAAAACTAGGTACTTACCAAATTAGAATGAGTTTTCCTTGTCCAGAATAGTCCAAAAGTCCAAAAATATAGGTATATGAAAACTATTTAAAAAGGCAGTATAACTATTAACTAACTTTTGTTTGTTGTTTCTTTTCACACAAATTTTAAAACGCAACAACCATAAATAATCTAACTACAGCTGTGCCACAGCTACCATATTGAATAATTTTTGACATGTCATTTGAAGATCCAATCAGAACAAAGTTATAATGCGCATGCGCCCGGTCGCTAGGTTTTCCCATATAAAAATTTACCCCTCTATCGCCGGTAAAGAAGTATAACTTCAAAAATCTCTAAGAGTTTTCTATATATGAAAAAAATCGATTTTCATTTTGTAACTTCAAAGGGCTGTAACTTTTTTGTGTGCACTATTGTATATAGATAAGTGAGGTTTAATCAACCTATTTTTGACCCCAGAATCTGTGGTATAATTTGTGACCAATCTTTTCGTGACACCCTGTATAATAGGTACACAATATCAAATATTTTGATAAAAACCTAGCTATTTTTTGTGATATTTGTATATTAACTACCTACTACATTTTTAAGGAATACCCCACAATTTTAATTTAAAATATTTTACAATTGACGTTTCGATTTTCAACTCAGAAATAGTTCTCAAAATACAGATTTTAAATTTCTGAGTTGTATATCAATACAAATTTATATTCAACAATACAGTGATGAATGCTCTAATAACCGGCAAAAGGCGGAAAACATAATACGTTGTGAAAATAAAAAGAGATGTGACTAGTAGATGTGTGAAATTATCAATAGAAACCTATAAATTTACATTATATTGATACGTTTCCGACCTTTAGAGGAATCGGAGGAGTGGCAGCTGTATAAAAATGAGCAAATTCATGACAATAAAAAATGTCTGTAGGGGGGGTTATCTTATCCTACGTTACAGAGGATTTGCCACGTTTTCTGACAAAAATAAACTGTGACTACTTGAATGTTCTGTTTTCTTAAACATTTTATATAGGTCTGGTACTTACGTCTTAAATATAATTTTTAGTCAACCTATTTTTTAGCAATCATTCTTAGACTTTATAAACATAAACCACATTTTTACTTATACAGGGTTGTTCTGAAGCTATTTTCTTGTGGCATTTTTATAATCAAGTACAGTAGAACCTCGATTATCCGTCAGGGCACCGGACCAAGAGTATGACGGATAATCGAAAAGACGGTTAACAGAACATTAAAAAAAATGAAAATTCATGGTACAACTCTCAAATTTCATTTGTATGTTTTGTTTCACAATATAAGAGGGATTTGTGTTCGTAAAATCGAATCAATTTAAAATATTCTGAAATATTTGTTTGTTTTACTGTTGCTTCACATTTTGCGACGGCTGAATTTCTTAATCGGCATAAGATCATGCAATCTACTTTATTGGCTTCTTCTTGTTGAGAATTCCACTCGATGAATTATTGCATATGTGATGCAGCTTCTCTAGATTATTTACGCAAACCTTTGTCAGTTACAATAGGTTTATCAACATAGCTACAGTCAAATTCCAAGTCTTTATCAGCTTCTGAATCTGTTTGGTCCGCCTTTGTTGCCATTTCAACGATTTCTTTATCTGTCAGCAATGGATAGCCGTTTGTGTCCTCATCACAAATCAAATTAACTTTTTTTATTTTTTTACATTAAAGTTTTTGCTTATGTAGTCAATAGAACTTCTGTATGTATCCTGACGGTTAACAGAGGTGACGGTTAATGGAGAGACGGATAATCGAGGTTCCACTGTATATTCAAATGGGAAATAAGCCACAATTTTACCTAAAAATGATTTTTAGGTAAAATTGTGGCTTATTTGAATTTTATTTATTGTGGCTTATTTCCCATTTGAATATACTTGATTATACAGGGTGTCCCAAAAGTAGTGGAACGGTCGAATATTTCGCGAACTAAACATCGGATCGAAAAACTGAAAAATACGTGTTCAATCATTTTCAAAAATCTATCCAATGACACCAAACACCAACCCCCACTACACCCCCTGGAGGTGGGGTGGAGGGTAACTTTAAAATCTCAAATGGAAACCCCTAGTTTTTCTTGCAGATTTGGATTCGTTACGTAAAAGTAAGCAACTTTTATTCAAGACATTTTTTCGAACTGTGGATAGATGGCGCTATAATTGAGAAAAACGATTTATCCTGATACCATAGGTAAATTATAGAAACGGTCTAATATCTCGAGAAATACACATCCAAATGAGAAACCAAAAAAAAGGTTTTTAATACTTTTCGAAAACCTATCGAATAACACTAAACATGAGCCTCCAACCCACCCTCTGGAGGTGGGGTGGGGGGTAACTTTAAAATCTTAAATAGCAACTCCCACTTTTTATTACAGATTCGGATTCGTCATGAAAAATTAAGCAATATTTATTCGAAACATTTTTTAGAATTGTTGATAGATGGCGCTTTAATTGGAAAAATACGATTTATTAGCGCCATCTATCAGTAATTTTAAAAAATGTTTCGAATAAATATTGCTTAATTTTTCATGACGAATTCGAATCTGCAATAAATAGTGGGGGCTGCTATTTAAGATTTTAAATTTACCCCCCACCCCGTCTCCAGGGGGTGGGTTGGAGGGTCATTTTTGGTGTTTATCGATAGGTTTTCGAAAAATATTAAAAACCTATTTTTTGGTTTTTCATTTGGAAGTGTATTTCTCGAGATATTAGACCGTTTCTATAATTTACCTATGGTATCAGGATAAATCGTTATTCCCAATTATAGCGCCATCTATCCACAATTCGAAAAAATGTCTTGAATAAAAGTTGCTTACTTTTACGTAACGAATCCAAATCTGCAAGAAAAACTAGGGGTTTCCATTTGAGATTTTAAAGTTACCCCCCACCCCACCTCCAGGGGGTGTAGTGGGGGTTGGTGTTTGGTATCATTGGATAGATGTTTGAAAATGATTGAATACGTATTTTTCAGTTTTTCGATCCGATGTTTAGTTCGCGAAATATTCGACCGTTCCACTACTTTTGGGACACCCTATATAAAGATTAAGATAACGAGTTTTCAGTAGTAATTGCACGAGAGCTCTAAAATTATCGATTTGTTTCCCGAGTGACATTTTGACAGTTTTAATTTCACGACCCGAACGGGAGTGAAATTATGTCAAAGTGTCACGAGGGCAACAGTCGATAATAATTTTAGAGGTCGAGTGTAATTCGCTGAGATTATTTCATGAATTAAACTGTTTTTCAAATAATTTTAACTAATATTTTATTGATATCTTCGCCTGAATATTTGCTAAACCTGTTCCTGGTGTTCTCTTTGACAAGTTGTAAAATATTAATTGTCATTAATGTCATTGAATGTTCGTTTTTGCGTAGTAACGATGGGCATCTGACGTAATGCTTGACGACGAGATATCAAAAATTATCAGTAGTAATTGCACAAGAGCTCTAAAATTATTGAATTTTTCCCTCGTGAGACTTTGACAGTTTTAATTTCACGAGCCGAAGGCGAGTGAAATTTTTTCAAAGTGTCACGAGGGCAAAAATTCTATATTAATTTTTAGAGATTGAGTGCAATTTGTTGCGATTATTTCATGAATAAAACTGTTAAAAACCAAAATTGTATTGTAATTTATTTATGTAAGTACAAATTAGTACAATTAAACACACAGTTGTTATAAATATTTTACGGTTGAAAGTCATCACTTTTATAATTTTTAAAACATTAATTGTCATTAATGTCACTGAATGTATTTTTTCATAGCATCAATGAAATAATCAGTAGTAATTGCACAAGAGCTCTAAAATTATCGAATTTTTCCCGAGTGACACTTTGACAGTTTTAATTTCACGACCCGAAGGGGAGCCTAATGACAACAAATTTGAGTAAAAATGAAGCATTATTTTCTTATTTATTCTTACTGTCGTGTGATATTCGTAAAATTATTTTTTAATACGTATATTATGGATATTTTCTTAAATGTGACAATTGTCAAAACGAGGAAACTGGTTGCCATTAAACAGAAACAATCTACTTAAAAAAATTGTATCGGTAATTTTTTACAGCAGAATTAAACACGTGATCAAATATCTTACTATTGGGACCGTGCAAGTTCGGCAAAGCGACCTCTATTTCTACGCTCTGTACTTTTATTCGCACTTTTAATTATATTGGCCAATTATATTAGTCCTGGTTGCTGGATAATTGTCAAGACCATAGTCCAAAAAAATAATAAGAAGAAAAAATAAGATACAGGTTATGTTTAGCAAACGTAAACAATTGTATGTAGTAAATAAAATCAGTTATTAAAATGCAGTACTGCAAGCAAAATACAATTAATTAAATTTACCTTTATATAATAATTGCATATCATATCAATATTGTGGAGCAATATATAATTTTTCTGCGTCAATGACAGAAGGTATGAAATATACGTCAATTTGACAATTTCAATTGACAATATGAATTATTATTTAAGATAGTTGCAATATTTCTCCGCGACTCGCGCACGGTCGTTTCTCGTTTCCCTTTCCAAGTACTTGCACACCGCGAATACGATTGGAAGTTAAAATCATCAAACAATAATCACTGTAATTTTTATTTCTGTAGCTTTCTATTGGTCAGAATCTCCTATGAATGAAATAATCAAAGAAATTGAGTTTAAATTATCGATTTGTAAAGTCTTTAATCTTTGAACTATTTATCAAGTAACCAATTTATTAAAGTAATGTTTTGTTTTAATTGTTTTAGTGCATTTTTATGGTATGGCTTATGCTTCCTGGAGATATGAATGGTTCAGTAATCCTCTACCGTAGAGTAATCAAGCCTTACTTCTTAAAACACCAGGGTGAAATCGACGGAGTTGTTAACAAAGTGAAGAATACAGTTAAAGACACTGGTAAGATATTTTTCTACTCTTTTAATGTCATTATTATGAAGACCATAATGTAACAATCCATCCCTTAAATATATTCAGCACTACCTGTTATAAAATAGATCTCCAACTTAATATTTTATTATCGTTAAGTTAAAGTAATATATGTCACTAAAGGACTAAGGCAGGGATGCTGTGTATCGCCACTATTATTCAATATATTTATTGAGTCCTTAGACAATGGAAGAAGAAGTGCAATGAAATGTGACTATCGATAAGACATACGATAGTCTGCATGCTACACTTTGCAGATGACCAAATTGTAATTGTAAAGGACAAGGAAGATCTTGAATATATGGCAAGGAAAAGAATACAGGAATATAGAAAATGGGGTCTGTAGGTAAATACCAAAAAAATACAATATCTATTGCGTGGGAAGGGAAGGAACCGAGTACCTTAACCTGGAACAGGAAATAATTGCAAGCTGCAATGAATATATCTGGGAATAAAAATAAACGCGTACATGACAAAACGAAAAAAATATTAAAGACAGGTAAAGGGAAGACAGGTGATTCGATATAGTGGCTATTTGCTCTGAACCCTTTTTCTTCGTTGGAGGACTGTAAAAAGCCAACGAGGGTATTCAGCACTTTTCGTGATGTCCTATCTTTTTTGCACAATGGTTTCTGCTGTAGGAAATTCACAAGGTTTAAAGATGGTTTGATAGGTTCTTTATTTCAGCGCATTCCACAGCACTAAGCGAACGTAGATTCCACAAAAATATATTTTTTCTCGTTGAAATTATTTGATAGATATGATATTTAATTTTCTGACTGTTGCTCTGGGTTACCGATTCCAAAAACTACTCGTCCCCCGTGAAATAGTATACGTACTTGTTTTACTTTAATTTATATTGACAATTTAAAATATTTTATACAAATTAGGATCGAACATACCGCCGCCCTTGAAGTTATATAGGGATACACTTCAATAAAGAAAGGTAGTGACTAATTACTTAAAAATCGGCTCGCTTAGGCTGTGGCTTGCAGAATTACAATGACTTATTATACAATACTTATACATACATACCTAAATACTACATAAATGAAAGAAAATTTAAAAGTAGTTGTTTCGGTTAAAGTAAAAAAAAAATAAAAACCGAATGTTTATTGTTCATGGGGTAACGGGCACAGTTTAGTAATGCTACGTTTGATAGTTCCATTTGGGGTAGCGACGCTCACGACGCGCACAAGTCCGTCTTTGCCAGGATGAAGAGCACTTATACATCCACGGGACCATTGATACGGAGGAAGACCATCATCCTTCAGGAGCACCATCTGTCCTTGTAATTTGGCCGTGTCTTTGCTATATCTCCACTTTTCTCGTTGCTGCAGAGTATGCAAGTATTCATTTTTCCACCTCGACCAAAAGTGCTGCATCATACGCTGCAAGAGCTCAAATCGGGTGAGCCGGTTGATCGGAAAATCCTCATAGTCTATAGCAGGAACCATGTTAAGCGGATGACCAATGAGAAAATGGCCTGGAGTCAGCACTTCCATATCATTGGGATCGTTGCTCATAGGAAACAGGGGTCGAGAATTTAATACACCTTCAATCTGAACTAAAAGAGTATATAATTCCTCATAGGATAAAGGATTGGAATTGTTTATAATACGGTACAAGTGAGTTTTTATTGATTTTATGGCACTCTCCCATAGCCCCCCAAAGTGTGGAGATCTGGCAGGAATGAAATGCCATGTTATTTTATTTTCTTGAGAAAAATCTCGGATGGCATTTGTTTTTAATACATTATATATACCTTGCAGCTCGTTGTTAGCTCCAGTGAAATTTGTACCATTATCTGAATACAAATCGGTGCATAGACCTCGTCTCGCAACAAAACGTCTTAAGATGCTCAAGAAGCATTCCGAAGTTAATTCACTAGCTAATTCAATGTGAATCGCTTTAGTAGTTAAACAAACGAATACGCAAATATATGCCTTAGTAAACCGACGATTTCGAAATTTCGATTCCTTAAGTTTGAATGGTCCAGCGTAGTCGACGCCAGAGCGCGCAAAGGGATGAGAGATATTGACTCGAGAGGGTGGTAAATCCCCCATTAAATTGTCCATGGGTTGAGCATTGCTTCTAAAACATGGAATACATTTACGAAGAACATTTCTGACCACATTTCTACCGTTTAATGGCCAAAAGGATTGTCTGACGAAGGATAGCGTCGCCTGGGCTCCAGGATGAAGGTTTCGCTTATGCTCATAAAATATAATTAATTCTGTCAGAGGATGCTTATGTGGAAGTAAAACCGGATGTTTAGCTGAGAATTGGATAGAAGCGTGTCTTAAGCGACCTCCCACCCTGATTATGTTTAGGTCGTCAAGGAATACGTTCAGAGAGCTTAATTTGCTGGAAGGTTTGACTTTACCATGAGACTTTAATTGGTGAATATCCTCAGGAAAGCTTTCTCTCTGAACGTGTCTAACAAGATGATGTGTGCTTTGGACCATCTCCGTTAAGGTGAGATCTCCAATTATCCGGAATTCCCTTGAAGTCTTGGCGTTGTAGATAAATCGAAAACAATAGGCCAGAACGTTCCGAAGTTTAGTATAACTAGAATATCTATTAACTAGTGAAGATATTAAGATTGAATGAGATACTTGAGATGATAGAACAATAGATTTTGGATTAAGTTCCATTAAATCGAGATCAGGAGTATGAGCTGTGAAGTTCGATATATGATTGTTTGAGGGCCAAGTATCCTGAGATTGCAACAAAAATGAAGGTCCATGCCACCATAAATCACATTCATGCAATTCGGACGGACTAGCTCCTCTAGATATTATGTCGGCAGGATTTACATTGGAGGGTATATGATGCCACTCATCTATTTTTGTCAATTGCTGGATTTCGGATACACGATTGCATACGAATGTTTTTAAAGTGCGAGGTTCAAGACCCAACCAGCATAGAACAATTGTGGAGTCGGTATAGAAATAAATTTTTGAGAAAGTAAGTTCTAAAGATTCGATTACGTTTTTAGTTAGGCGAGCAAGAGTAAGTGCTCCACACAATTCCAGTCTAGGTAGTGAAATAGCCTTTAACGGAGCAACACGTGATTTAGCGCACAGTAAATTGCTAAGTATACGACCATGTATATCAATAGATCGTACATATATGCAAGCTCCATATGCATTTATTGAACTATCGGAAAAGCCATGTAGCTCAATGTAAATAGTATCTTTCGTGGTGACTTGACGAGGTATATTAAAAGAATTAACGAGAGTAAAGTTGTCTATAAACGATTTCCAGATCTTATAGAGTTCGACAGGAATAGGATCATCCCAGTTAAGTCGCTGAATCCATAATTTTTGCATTAGAACTTTTGCTTGAACGATCATGGGCCCAAGGCAACCTAGAGGATCAAAAATAGAAGCTATGGTTGATAGGATTGTCCTTTTTGTAATAATGGATGGATTTGCTGTTATCCTTGTATTGTAGATAAATGAGTCAGTTAAAGAATTCCACGATATGCCAAGAGTTTTACTGTTTGGTGAATCTGTTATTATATATTCTTCTTTGTGATCGTCTATATTTATATCTGATAGCAGGGCCGTACTGTTTGATGAAAATTGTCTTAGATTGAAGCCATAGGAACTTAATATTGAAGTTAAGTTTCGACGAAGAGAAATCAAGCCTTGTTCAGTTGAAGCACCTGTGACCACATCATCGACATACGTATCTAGGTTGAGCTTACGACTTTCTTCAGGAAATGTAGCCAAAGAATGTATAGAAATTTCCTTTAAGCATCTAGTAGCTAAATATGATGAGCTTGCCAAGCCGTATGTCACGGTGTTTAACTGATAGATGGTAATTTCTTGGGAAGGATCATTTCGCCATATCACGCGTTGAAGGTTACGCTGTGCTGGTTCGACCAGTACTTGTCGATACATTTTGGCAATGTCACCGGTAAATACGAAGTTGTGCTGTCTAAATCGTAGCAATATGGAAAAAAGATCGCTTTGAACAACAGGGCCCACCTTGAGTGTATGATTTAGTGATATGCCGGTAGAAGTGGGACACGAGGCATCAAAAACGATACGAGTTTTAGTGGTAAGACTATCATTCTTTTCGACAGCATGATGAGGCAAATAATACAAAGGAGAAGAATCAGGTTCAAGATCCGAAATTTTAGACATGTGTCCAAGCTCGATGTACTGTGACATAAATTCGCAATAGGCTTGTTTTAGAATGGGATTTTTCTGAAGCTTCCTTTCGATTGATAGAAATCGTTTAAAAGCTATGTCATAAGATTTGCCTAGTTGTGCAATTTGAGGTTTAAGAGGAAGACTCACTTGAAAACGTCCAGTGTCGTCGCGAATTGTGGTACATTGAAAATGGACTTCACATTCTTCTTCTTCCTTAGTGTATTTAGAAGGAATCGTAATATAATTCTCTTCAATTTTCCAGAATTTTTCGATACAGGCCTGAAGAGGATCGGCCGATAAAAGAAAGCAAGAACTGGGACCAGAATGGTAGCAATAAGCTTGTGAAGGAACTGGGCCACTAACTACCCACCCCAATTTCGTTTGTTGTAAAAATGGTTGACCTTTATTACCCTTTATTTGTCCAGAACCCATGAGATTAAAAAATAAACCTGCACCAATGAGTAGGTGTACTTCAGAAGGATCGTAGAACTGAGGGTCAGCTAATGTGATATTATTGGGTATATTAATATAAGAAGGGTTGATTGAATGCTGTGGTGTTAGATCGGTTATTTGATTAATTACGAGAGCAGGCATTTTGAAAGTGAAATCTCCGTTTAAAGATTTTACTTCTAATTTTACACGTTTAGTAAGTGAAGTTGTAACGTGATTTATACCTGTTATAGGTAGGTTAACATGTTCATATGGAAGATTTAGTTTCTCAAATAGTTCTTGAGTAATAAAATTGGATTGGCTTCCACTATCTAAGATGGCTCTGGCCAGTGTGGGTTGCCGATTTTTGTCAAATGTTTTTACTACAGCAGTAGCTAACAGTATGAATGAATTGGGATTTTGATTAAATGAATATAAGTTACAGGATGTCTCTGGTTGTCTAGAAGTGCTAGGATTATTTTGATGAGATTGGGGAAGATTAGATGTGGAAGATATATGGTTTTTATTATGATTTTGCGACTCGGATTGAGTTCTATGTAAAAGGCTATGGTGTTTATTTTGACAAGTCTTACAAAAGTAGCTAGATTTACAATCCAAAGTTTTATGTCCGGACCTTAAGCAATTGGTGCACAGATGAAGCTCCTTTGCTTTTGCAAAACGGTCCGGTATCGGCATGGCATGAAACTTAGAACAAGAGTAGATAAAATGGTTATCTGAGCATAAACTGCACCTTGGTGGCACTTGAGCTAATGCGGTAAGGGTTGAAGATTTGTCAGATGACTTGACATTATGCCAATCTCTTTTATGAGATATCTTTTGGTCGCATTTTTGTTCAACAGATTCTAAAATTTTACACCTTTCTGATAAAAATTTTAAGAAGTGTTTCACATCGGGAGATTGCTTTCCTGCTGAGACTCTTTCCCATTCTTTTCGAGAATTGATGTCAATTTTGGATGTTAAAAGATATATTAGAATGGTACTCCACTCGAAAACGCGTTCCCCTAAGTTTTCCAAGGATTTGAAATGGTTGACGAAAGTGTCTAAAAGTTTTCTCAAGGAACGAGACGACTCATCTTTAGTAGGACTTAGCTCGAAGATGGATTTGACATGAGCATGAATAATTGCCCTTTTGTTTTCATAACGGTCGCACAATAGATGCCAAGCCGCTTCATAATTTGCTTCGGTTGCGGAGAGTGCTCCAATAATTTGAGCGGCTTCTCCCTTTAGACTGGATTTAAGATAATAAAATTTTTCGATTTTATGAATAGTAGGATTGTTCTCAATAAGTGCCTCAAAGGTTTCTTTGAAATTTGTCCAATTTTCATATGTGCCAGAATATATGGGCAAAGGGATTGGTGGTAAATATGAATTAAGACGATGAGAGTTGAGCATTGGCGAAGATGACATGGATGAAGATGACCCATGAATGGGTGGTTGCTCCGTTGATGTGGGATTGAGAAGTAATGTTGCTTTAGCTACTAAGGCATAATATTTGCTTTCGAACTCTCCTCGTTCATCATCTTGATTGCCGAGGTTAGAGGTTGTATCAAATAAACAAATACGTTCAATGTCACACTGTACCTTTTCAAACTCAACAACTAACTCCTTTAAGGCATCCAGACGCGCTTGTAATTCAAGACGGATTGTGTCAGATAAAGGAGTTACACATTTTTCAAGGAAAGTGTTAAAACGAGTCACTGTGGATTTAACAGTGCCACGACGAGCTACAAGATGTTTAAGGTCTTCAGCACTAGCCATTTTTATCAATTAATTAACGCTAATAGGTTTGAGAGAAGGTTATAAATTTACTGTTTTGTGGAATATACTAATTAATAAGAATATTGCTAGCTATTAGTTGCAGTACCAAGTTAAAATAAGTAGATAAGCTAAGTAAGCAATAAAAAATAAATTGTTGAAGATGTGGATTAGGTATAAGGATGATACGGCTATGTTGGGCCAAATATTAATAATGCTTAGGATGTCTTTATTATAAGTAAATTGATTTTAAATGCGTTGATTATATTATAATTAAACGATATTCCCTTCGATGGGTGCTGCTATGGTAGGCTGGTTGTTGTATATTATGTATTAATTAATATGATTAATATTGTAGATTATTATACAAATAATATCTGATAACGTTTATTTCAATATTTAGATATGTTAATTAGCTTAAAGAAGTAAGTTTTTTTTTTAAGATATAAATCCAAAAATTATAATTTGTTTTTAAAGAAATGTGCCAAATGTTTAATATTTTGTATGATAAAGTAGAAAGAATATGAACTAAAACAAAACCATATGCCAATAAATTATATACTCTCAAAGCAAGATTAAAATAAGTGAATCAAATATTCTAACCTTACTTCTCGATGCTGCAAGCTGTAGGTACCAAATTCAGACGAAGGGATCGATGTTTTCTTCGGGTGTCAAAAAATCCGGACGAAGTAGACCAATGTTTGCTCTGAACCCTTTTTCTTCGTTGGAGGACTGTAAAAAGCCAACGAGGGTATTCAGCACTTTTCGTGATGTCCTATCTTTTTTGCACAATGGTTTCTGCTGTAGGAAATTCACAAGGTTTAAAGATGGTTTGATAGGTTCTTTATTTCAGCGTATTCCACAGCACTAAGCGAACGTAGATTCCACAAAAATATATTTTTTCTCGTTGAAATTATTTGATAGATATGATATTTAATTTTCTGACTGTTGCTCTGGGTTACCGATTCCAAAAACTACTCGTCCCCCGTGAAATAGTATACGTACTTGTTTTACTTTAATTTATATTGACAATTTAAAATATTTTATACAAATTAGGATCGAACAGTGGCAAAAAAATATAAGAACAGAATAAAAAACGAATTTACAACGCAATATTAAAAGCAGTATTAACTTATGGAGTTGAAGTCTGGCAATTAACCAAGAAGTACAACGCTAAATTTCTATCTACCGAGATAGATTTTTGGAGGAGGTCGGCAAGAAGAGAGGACATTAGACAACAAAAGGGAATATAGACCAAGAGGCAGCGCTGAAAAATCTCTTTGAATTTACTAAAGCTAGATTTTTCACAGTTGATTACTGTGAGTGTGTAGAGAAACATACTGCGGTCGTTCAAGCGAAACGTAGAACAGGGGTTACTGAGAGGGTATCAAGTTGCTTTCCTACGAAGGTAATTAAATCCATTTACTAAGAATGAAAATTAGTACACACATTCTAAATTAAATATAAATAAAAGTTATTATAGTCGGTGAGCTGTATGACGCGACAGAGCCGGTCGGTCGGCCCCAATAGTCGATTAAGCAAATGAAGCATTTTGTCTCGCAATTTTTTCGTCCAGCATGGATTTACTTGAGATTTTCACAGAAGGTAGGGAATAGTCCAAGGATAATTTTCTATATCATGCCGCTATCATACGCTAAAACCTTGGGGGTGGGAATTTTTTATTACATTTAAACCATGTAATTCGATGGAAAAAGTGATTCTAAGAAAAAAATGTTTTTTGCATTTTCTTCGTAAAACTAATATTTTTCGAGTTATTCGTGTTTTAAAATAACAGTTTTTCGACGAGAAAATCGACTTTTTAAAGGGTTTTTTTTAGAATACCTCAAAAACCTCGAAAAGTTTCTTCAAAAATGATTTTGTAGGATTTTTAAAGAGCTATAAGACTGTGTAAATTAAATTCCGTAAGATCCCTTAGTTTTTAATTGGGGCGGGTTTAAAGGGCTCGAATAAGGGGGTTGTACAATAAATATATTATACACGGCTCACTAAAATAATTAGTTACGCCCCTGTACTACTGATTACTTAAAATTCAAGTAGTATTTATGTAACCTTTCTGGAAACTCCAGGTTATTGTTGAGACTCGCATTTGAACCCCTCGCCGGGGCAGATCGTCAAAAGCTTCCTAACGAGAATCATCTCTAATCTATCGACGCTCCCGCTATTCGTAAAAAGGCCGCATTTTACCGGCTTTTTTTGCTATCGTTTTATACCGCTCAGATAATTCAATCTGCTCAGTATTATCGACGATGATTTATTTAGCGTATTAGTGAGTGCCTTACAAATGAACCAAATGGATTATGGAATTCAATCAGAGCTCTGATGTGACACGTCATCAAGGAATAAAACTGTAAGTACTCTACATGTATGTGAACATAACTTATTAGTCGTGATACTGTATGCATTTTGAACCATATACCTCTCGTAGCAAATATTCTTTGTGCCATTTATGCAGATAATACTTTAAATTACATATGAAAAATCGTTATCTACTCTTAACCAGCTTACCTATGGGAATATACTCTATAACCGTACAATAAGTATAGGTTACTATTGTTAAGGATACTTTACGTATTGCCTAAACATTTCTGTTCCATCGAGCCGTATCATATTAATTATTTATTAATTAAATCCTCAAGGTCCTTCGTATTTGCATATTTTGATAATCTCTATTCTGAGAATAACGGTTTTTCATTTATAGTGTCTTTCTGTTGCATTTGGAAATTTCCAAGCCACGCCGCCCCGGCACAAAAATAAAATATTCCTCTCTTTCTGCACTCAAATTCTCAGTATTTAACCCAGCACGTCTCTACAATAGCTGGTAGGTTGTTAAGCCCGGTCTACACGTGCAATTTCAGAAACTACTTGCTTTGTTCAAATAAAGGAGTCGTTTTGTTTGTATGAAAAAATATTTGCATATATTACATTATTTTATTTTCGTAAATATATTTTTCTGTTTATAGTATACAAAAAGTGTACTCATTTCTTGGCTGATAGTACGGGTGTTATAATTTTAACATTGTTTGTTCAACCTTTTGATTTAAATTAAATTTATAATTTTGAATCCGATTAAGCCTGGTTCACAGGTTACAAAAATTATTAAAAATAATTTTGTTTTCTTGCATAAATTGTAAGTTTTTGCTACATTTAGCTTCGCTTAAGCTCATTTTACACTTCTAGAAAACTATAGAAAATAAATAATTGTTTTTTCCTTCAATTTAATTAATTTAAATACTTGTTAAGGGTGTCTCACACTTGCTGAAAAATACCCATTTTGGAAAATTGCATATATTTTGAAATTTTATAGTTTTGCATTTCATATACTAATCTGCGCTCATACAGGGTGATACTATTAAGCCAATCTCACACTATTAAACGTGTAATATATAATATATTGTACATATTCTCTCATTTTCGCATCGATTTATAGGTTTAGACATTTGCAAATAATCTATCTAATCTCACATTCTCGCAACATGGCTGACCGATCAAAATATAACCGACAGAGGCTCACCGCAAAACTTGATATAACCAAGTTGGCTGATTCGGTTCCCACAACTCTTAATTCTCTAAACAAATATAAAATTCGTGAAATAATTTCACAACTCAAACATTCTTACGGACTTTTCCGCGATGCTCAAAATGTGCTGGAGACGATCCCCGAGGAACCTACCCCCTCTACTGATTCCTCTGTGGTTTTTGATAAATATTTGGATACAATTTCTCTATTGGAAGAAAGGTTAGAGGTCATTGAAAGTTCTAATGTGACTGCTACCCCCTCCCTCCAATTTGACCCTAATTCTTCTCTAACCTCACAGTCTATGGCTAGGCAACGAACAGTAAACCTCCCTCGTATTCAGTTAAAACCATTTACTGGCTTAGTTACTGAATACAATTCATTCATTGAGACCTTTGATACAATAATAGGATCTGATACTACATTAAGTGATCTGGAAAAACTCATTTACCTCAAAAGTTTTCTAACTTCCGAGCCTTTGACGCTTCTCGAGCATATCCCACTCACAGGTGACAATTACAAAATAGCCCGGGATAACCTGACACAAAGGTACGCCAACTCTAAATCGCTTATCAAAACTCTCATCTCTCAAATTCTTGATGCGCCTCCTATTTCTGGAAACGCAAATCACTCACAATTAAGAAATTTTCATACGGTCATGTCAAATAATTTCAAGGCCCTATTGAACTTGAATAGGCCCCCTTCAGATCTCTTGCATTTACTTCTCATACATATCGCTACTCAGAAACTCGACGCACCTACCATTAGGGCTCTTGAGTTCCAATCCGGTGGTAGCCAAGCTACCCCTGATTTTGTCCATTTTCTAGGGGAAATCGAGACACGCGTTGTTCATCTTGAGAATATTCAATCTCAATCAAAACCAAAATCGACTACTACTTCCAGACACTCTTTACACCTAGCCTCAGACACTTCTACCAGTAACCTTTCGCCTCGCTTAGGTCCTAAGAAATGTTCCTATTGCAACGACTCTCACTCGATCTACTCTTGTCCTCAGTTCAAGCAGTTGAATTCTAAAGAACGTTTTAGTTTTGTCAAACAAAATAAATTTTGTATTAATTGTCTTGGGTCTCACATGCTCGATCAGTGTAAATCCAAATTCTCTTGCATAGTTTGTAAATCTCGTCATCACACGTTGCTCCATTTCGACAAAACGGGTCATAGTAACCCTTCCGCGGCTGTTGGCCAACACAACTCAAATAATCATAATAAAACCGCTATCTCAAATAACTCCCATACACAGGGTAATTCACAACAGGGGCCCTCACATGTTAGAGCTCCTGAAACGGAAGTTAATCTTCAAAATTCGACTCCACATTCAATGGCTCTATCTGCAGCCTCGCTTGATAATCATTTGGTGTTATTAAGCACACTCCAGGTCTATCTTGTCGCTCCTAGCGGCAAGAGGGTCTTCGCAAAGGCACTCTTAGACTCGGCCTCACAGGTTTCATTTATTAGTGCTGACCTCGTAAAGGAACTGTCACTCACCACTAGAGATGGAAAATTACGGATCAATGGAATTAACTCCACCTCATCCTCGTCTCAATCTATTGTAGATACAACAATTTTCGCTGTCGCTAACGACGTTCCTTTTGACATCTCGTGCTCTGTACTCCCAAAGATAACAAATCCGCTTCCTCAAATTTCTATTTCGGCGAGCAAACTAAACATACCCTCAGAGATACCATTAGGTGATCCGATGTTCCATGTAACATCCCCAATTGGTATCCTGCTCGGTGCAGACCTGTATAACGATATCATTCAACCTGAAATAATTCGTTTGGGAAAAGGTCTTCCCGTTCTTCAACGCACTCTACTCGGGTACACGATATCAGGGTCAGTTCCAGACTTTGCTCTTAAGTCGAAAAATACTAAAAAGGCTTTGGAATTTTATTCAAACTCTCTCGTTACTTGTTGTTCTCATAACACTCCTTCCGCCGTAAATGAGCCGGTAGTGTCCAACGAGGAACTATCCGATCATTTACAAAAATTCTGGGAGCTGGAAGAAGCCGCTCCTCAGAACACCGATCTCATTAATGATCACCCCGCTGAAATTAATTTTGTAAAACATGTTAATGTTCTCCCCAATGGACGATATGAGTCCACACTCAATCTCAAACTCCCTATCGAAGATATAGACATGGGAAATTCGTTTCTCTCGGCAAAAAGACGTTTTCTCAGTCTCGAGAAACGTTTTCAACTCAACCCTGATTTATTGGAAAAATATCAGGACATTATATCGGAATATCTCAATAACGGACAAATAATTCAAGTGCCGTTAAAAATGCTAAATGACTCAGGTAAACCTAATTACTTTCTCCCTCACTTTCCCGTTTTCAAATCCAACTCTACTACTTCCACTCGTATAGTTTTCGATCCAAACAATAAATCGTCTACGGGAATCTCCCTCAGTGACGTCATAGACAAAGGTTATGTCGTCCAACATGAACTTTTTGACATTCTCGCTAAGTTTCGTCAGTTTAAATTCGCACTAGTAGGCGACATCAAGGCTATGTTCCTACAAATCGCCATTTGTCCCACTGAAACATTTCTGTTAAATTTTCTCTTTAGGGACAATATTCAGCAGCCTTTACGGTGCTATCAATTTCAAAGATTACCCTTCGGGCTCCCAAGTAGCCCATTTATCGCTCAAAGAGTTATCAAGCACATCGCTGACAACAACAAACATACCCACGAACTTGCTACTAGTGTTCTGCAAGAATCTATCTATATGGATGACCTGATCAGCGGTGCTGACAGTCTTCATGAATTAAGTTGTCTTTTCGAACAATTAACTTCTTTGCTAGAAACCCATGGTTTCCTCCTCCACAAGTGGAACTGCAGTTCTTCAGAATTTCTGTCTCAACACAATTTAAATCCCGTCTCTGAAGTCAGTCTTAACTTCACGGGATCTGATAAAGTCTTAGGCATATTCTGGGATTCAGAACGCGACCACTTTTCGTTTAAAACTCCTATCTTCAAATTGGCTAATGTTGTTACTAAACGTACTATTCTCTCCTACATTGCTACTTTGTATGACCCGCTAGGATGGTTATCCCCTGTCCTTGTGAACGCTAAGCTCTTGATACAGGAAATATGGTCCCAGAAATTGGACTGGGATCAACCCATTGACTCACCCATCATTATGAAAAATTGGCAAAACCTCTTATCGACATTCAAAACTATAGAAGAGGTCAAGGTACCTCGATGCTTACTTTTACAAAAGAAAGTTGTTGATGTTCAATTAATTATTTTCACCGACGCATCGGAAAAAATATACAGCACTTGTGTGTATCTCAAAGCGACATACTCAGACTTTTCTGTATCGTCGCGGCTTATCGCTTCTAAAAACAAAATTTCTCCGCTAAAAAATAAACTCACCATCCCCAAATTGGAACTTTGTGGAATAGTGTTGGGAGTCACTCTGGCTCATAGACTTTTTCACATCTTCAAGAAAAATTTGAGTATATCTTCATCTCATCTCTTTGCTGACTCTACAATTGCCTTGTCTTGGATACTTTCTAAAAAACACATTTGGAACATTTTTGTACAAAACAGAATTCAAAAGGTCAATTCCTTGTTGGAAACTTTTCCTTGTGATTTCCATTTCGTCAGAAGTCACGAAAACATCGCTGACCCCGCTTCCAGAGGGATAAATGTCTTTGATAATCCCCAGACCACCGAAGACTGGTTATGCGGACCTAGCTTTATTAGAGACAATCCCATCGATTTTTCTCTTCATCAAATTCCTCATTTTCAGGATGATCTTCCTGAATTAAGGAAGTTAGTTGTCTCAAACATAGCAACAAATCACGAACTCAACGACACCTTTGAAAATCTATTCGCTAAATCTTCTTCTTTTCGTAAAATTCAAAGAATTGTCGCTTATCTTTTTAGATTCATCAGTAATATTAAAAAGAAAATAAATAACTCTCCACGAGATACGGATATATTGACGCCACCCGAAATGGAGATCGCTGATCACGCGATCATCAGGTATATCCAAAGTATCTACTTTAAAAAAGAGATTCTTGAATTGAAAAATGCTAAACTCGTGACCAATAAAGCCATTCGTAAACTCAACCCCTTCCTACAACATAATGATGGGCTGATTCGTGTGGGAGGACGTCTCCGACACGCCCCCATATCGTATAATCAAAAACACCCCATTCTACTTCCTTCTAAATGTCGAGTTGTAGAACTAATCTTGACTCAAGCTCATCATAAGTTATTACATTCAGGCGCGCAAACAGTACTTTCGTATGTCAAAATGAAGTACTGGCCAATTGACGGATTAAGACAGATTAAACGCTTAATTCGTAAGTGTGTAAACTGTTTCCGATTCATGACACCCAATTCTGTTCAACAGATGGCAGATATGCATCCCGATCGTGTACTCCCCACTAGACCCTTCCAAGTCGTCTCAGTGGACTATGGGGGGTTCTTCTTAATTAAGTCCTCACATTTGAGGAAGGCACCGCTTTACAAAGCATACGTAGCCTATTTCATTTGCATGAGCACTAAATGTGTTCATATCGAACTCGTCACAGGATTAAGCGCAGAAGCCTATATTCTTACTCTGAAAAGGTTTATTGCCAGAAGATCCACGCCCAGTATTATTTGGAGCGACAATGCCACAAATTTCCATGGGGCAAAAAATGAAATGCGCGAATTCTATGATTTTTTCTTAAATCAAAATAATTCGGAACAGATTAAGGAATTCTGTACTCAAAACTCCATAACTTTCAAGATGGGTGTTCCCCGCAACCCCCATCAATTCGGCCTCCATGAGGTAGGAATAAAGAGTGTGAAGTATCACCTCTATCGAATTATAGGAAATTCCCACTTCACCTTTGAAGTGTTTAACACAGTATTATGCCAAATCGAGGCTATTCTAAATTCGAGACCCATCACTAGGATGTCGTCTGACGCCAATGACTTCGCTTTCCTATCTCCAGCTCACTTCTTAGTTCAAAGAAGTTTAACCGCGCCCCCTGAACCAAGTGTTTCAGAGATACCTGAAAATAGGTTGAATCTTTTTCAGCGTATTAGTAAAATTCAACAGCAATTTTGGAAATTGTGGAAAAAAGACTATCTTTGCCTCCTGCAGCAAAGAAATAAATGGACCGACCCTACTGACCCTGTCAAGATCGGGGATTTGGTTCTGTTGAAGGAGGATGGTACTCCTCCACTCTTATGGCCAACTGCCAGGGTAATAGATGTATTGCCTGGTAAGGATGGTCTAGTTCGTACTGTCAAGATTCACACTACTCACGGTGATTTTCTTCGTGGTATTACGAAAATCGCTGTGATTCCCCTGGAAGATTAAAATCTATCCCTAGGGGGAAAACTTATCGTTTTCCTCCATTTTATCGTTGTTACCCCTTGTGTATATAAACTCTAATTTCTTCAAACATTTCTTATCGTTGTGCACATCTTTGCCAATCCCCTCTCTTCGAGGTGATATAGGCCATCTCTCTCGCCTGTCGCCCCCGGCAATATGTACAATAAATATATTATACACGGCTCACTAAAATAATTAGTTACGCCCCTGTACTACTGATTACTTAAAATTCAAGTAGTATTTATGTAACCTTTCTGGAAACTCCAGGTTATTGTTGAGACTCGCATTTGAACCCCTCGCCGGGGCAGATCGTCAAAAGCTTCCTAACGAGAATCATCTCTAATCTATCGACGCTCCCGCTATTCGTAAAAAGGCCGCATTTTACCGGCTTTTTTTGCTATCGTTTTATACCGCTCAGATAATTCAATCTGCTCAGTATTATCGACGATGATTTATTTAGCGTATTAGTGAGTGCCTTACAAATGAACCAAATGGATTATGGAATTCAATCAGAGCTCTGATGTGACACGTCATCAAGGAATAAAACTGTAAGTACTCTACATGTATGTGAACATAACTTATTAGTCGTGATACTGTATGCATTTTGAACCATATACCTCTCGTAGCAAATATTCTTTGTGCCATTTATGCAGATAATACTTTAAATTACATATGAAAAATCGTTATCTACTCTTAACCAGCTTACCTATGGGAATATACTCTATAACCGTACAATAAGTATAGGTTACTATTGTTAAGGATACTTTACGTATTGCCTAAACAGGGGTGTTTGCTGGTAAATAGAGGTTTTAAACAGTTATATCTCTCTAACTATTCACTGTAATGAAAATCTATGCACAGGGTAATTTTAGTCATTAAAAAGCTACAATTTAGTAGTTTATAATTTTTTTCATATTTTCAGTATTTTCGGAGATATTTTGAGGTAGAAGGTGAAATAACCAAATTGCAAAAAATCAATTTTTCTTTAAACTCTTTTTCCAAAATTAGGTATTTTAAATGGGTCAAACGCCTTGAGTGTATTGACAATATAAATATAAAAGGAACTACAGAAAGGTGAAGACCAATTTTGAATTAGGAAGATAGTTAGGGGGTTGTTTTCACTGATTTTTTCGTAAAGAAAAGCAGGTACCGACATTTTTTTGATTATAAGTCGCTTAATTTTCATGCTAGAAACTTTTTATTATTTTTTTTTTTTGAAAGGTGTAATTGTATACTTGAAAAAAGATTCTTTAGGTTTTCCTCTAAAAATGCAAATTTTTCCCATTATTTGGCTTTAGTCCTGTCGCCAGGGGGGTACAACGGCCTCCTGTATTCAGATGGACTTACCCAAGTTTTTTTATGTATTTTGACCCGTAGAACATGAATTTTTTGGGTAACAGTTGATCCGGATGTCGATAAGATTGTTATAAACAAAGAAGTTGAGGAATTACATAACAGCGATTTCTCGCAAAACAAAACATGTTTTTGTATTTTTTGGGCCATTCTAACCAAAAAGTGTTCCTACAATTTTTTTCGTACGATGCATAGTTTTCGAGATAAACGCGGTGGAACTTTCAAAAAATCGAAAAATTGCAATTTTTGTACCCGAATAACTTTTGATTAAAAAATAAAATAGCAATTCTGCTTACCGCATTTGAAAGTTCAAGTCAAAGTATATCGGTTTTAGTTATTTGCATTGCTAAAAATTTATTATTTTATTGTTAAACAAAAGTATAAACACCTAGTGCTGGAGTGATGTTTTCAATGATTTCTCATTTAAAATCGAACGAGTAGGTAGAGTAGGTACAAGTGCAAGCGAGGCTATTTCTACGTAGCATGCATGTAAACGCATGTATTAGGCACGGGAAACACTATGTGTTTATAGCTTTTTTTAGCAATAAACACATAAATTTTTAGCAATGTATATATTCGAAACCGATAGAATTTGACTTGAACTTTCAAATGCAGTAAGCAGAATTGCTATTTTATTTTTTAATCAAAAGTTATTCGGGTTCAAAAATTGCAATTTTTCGATTTTTTGAAAGTTCAACCGCGTTTATCTCGAAAACTATGCATCCTACGAAAAAACTTGTAGAAACATTTTTTGGTTAGAATGGCCCAAAAAATACAAAAACATGTTTTGTTTTGCGAGAAATCGCTGTTATGTAATTCCTCAACTTCTTTGTTTATAACAATCTTATCGACATCCGGATCAACTGTTACCCAAAAAATTCGTGTTCTACGGGCCAAAATACATAATAAAAACTTGGGTAAGTCCATCTGAATACAGGAGGCCGTTGTACCCCCCCTGGCGACAGGACTACTTTGAATATTTCAAATTATGCATTTGACGAAAAAAGCTAACCTTTAACATGCCGTATCTCGGTTTGTATTGGTCTTAAAGATATTATTGGAAAAGAATTTGGTTTGTGTTTCTACTAAATGATACAATTTTGATATCTACAGATTTTTTGATTAAATGCATATTTTTCGAGGTATTCTCAAAAAAAACCTCTAAAAAAGTCGATTTTTTCGTCGAAAAACTGTTATTTTCAAGCGCGAATAACTCGAAAAATATTAGTTTACGAAGAAAATGTAAAAAACATTTTTTTAGAATCACTTTTTCCATCGAATTACATGGTTAAAATGTAATTAAAAACTCCCACCCCCGAGATGGGATGGCAACTACGCCTAGCGTATGATAGCGGCATGATATAGAAAATGATCACTTTACTATTCCCTACCTTCTGTGAAAATTTCAAGTAAATCCATGCTGGACGAAAAAATTGCGAGCCAAAATGCTTCATTTCCTCAATCGACTATTGGGGCCGACCGACCGGCTCTGTCCCATCATACAGCTGACCGACTATAATAACTTTTATTTATACCTGGTGTCCACTTATATTTTCCCCCATTTTAACTGCCTATAACTTCTAAACGGCTTAAGATAGAAATATGCGGTTTTCGCTGAAATGTTTTATTTTAGTAAAAGTTTTGTCTGAATGGACTGAATTTTTTATATCGCTTTCAAATACGAAAAGAAAAATGGCGGATTTTTGAAAAAAACGTTGTTGACTTTTTTTTAATGGAACACCCAGTATATTTTTTTGTAAAGTGAAAGAAAGGTCATTCACCTATCCAGCGATATAAAGTTTTTTAAAATCGGTTGTCAAATCACTGAGTAATTAATTTTTAAAATGAGCGGTGCAACGTGGATATCACATACCTAAATAACATAACTAAGCAAAATGATATTATGTTATGTGATTTCCACATTGCATCTTTCATTTTAAAAATTATTTGCTCAGTCATTTGACAACCGATTTTAAAAAATTTAATATCGATGGATAGGTAAATGGCCGTTTTTTCAAGCTACAAAAAATATACTGGGTGTTTCAATAAAAAAAGTCAACAACGTTTTTTTTCCAAAAATCCGCCATTTTTTATTTAAAAGCGACATAAAAAATGGTCATTTACCTAAAAACTTGAAAAAATGGTCATTTCCCTATCCAACGATATAAATTTTTTTAAAATCGGTGCTCAAATGACAGCAATTAATTTTTAAAATGAGAGATGCAATGTGGAAATCACATATTATGTTGTTTAGGTATGTGATATCCACGTTGCACCTCTCATTTTAAAAATTAATTACTCAGTGATTTGACAATCGATTTTGAAAAACTTTATATCGCTGGATAGGTGAATGACCTTTTTTTCAATTTACAAAAAAATATACTGGGCGTTCCATTAAAAAAAAGTCAACGTTTTTTTTAAAAATCCTCCATTTTTTTTCGTATTTGCAAGCGATATAAAAAATTCAGTCCATTCAGACAAAACTTTTACTAAAATAAAACATTTCAGCGAAAACCGCATATTTCTATCTTGAGCCGTTTAGAAGTTATAGGCAGTTAAAATGGGGGAAAATATAAGTGGACACCCGGTATTTAATTTAGAATGTGTGTAGGTACTGATTTTCAGCCTTATTGAATGAATTTAATTACCTTCGTAGGAAAGCAACTTTGATACCCTCTCAGTAACCCCTGTTCTACGTTTCGCTTAACCGACCGCAGTATGTTTCTCTACACACTCACAGTAATCAACTGTGAAAAATCTAGCTTTAGTAAATTCAAAGAGATTTTCAGCGCTGCCTCTCCGTCTAATAGAAAGAAGAATCATAGATGACGTCGAAACACAACAGCTAGTATGGTACGGCTACGTAAGACGAATGGAGGAAAGAAGAATTCCCAAAAAAGTGTTGAGAATGAATTCCCACAGAAAAAAAGAAAATGAAGAAAACGAGATGAAAACTGCCACAATAGAAAGGAGTGGCGATTAGGAACAGAAAGGCGTTTAACGTTATAAAACTGGTTTACTGTATGTAGTAATATAGTATGTAATTTGAGTGTCATTTATATCATCACTAATATAATGTCTTTTTTTTTAGTTAACAAAGTGTCGGAAAAAGCAGAGTGAAAATAGCCAACATCGAAAGGTCTGAACTTTTTTCCATTGATGGAATGTTTTATTTATATAAACTGGATATTATCCATATTCTAAGATATTTATATAAGCCAAGTACTTTATTGGTATTGTTGTGATTATATATAATCTCATATGAATGGTATTAATTTTTAAATATATCCCAATTATTGAAGGCTTAATTTTTTTAAAGAGTTTTTGTAAAATTGTTCAATATTTGCTTAAGCACTTGTTTAAACTACTTGAAATTTTAAAGGGTACTTTTTAAAGATATAAACTATTTTGAGACTTTTTGGGCACCAAATAAATACAATTGTTCAATAAATATGTTTCGGTTATTTTCGACCTTAACCAAATCACTTGTTCTTTCTTTTTCCCATATACTCTGTCAGTCATCGGGTTTATGTAAATCATAAATGCTAATATATTTTTAAGACTAGCAATAATTAAGAACTATGAAAAAAAATAAGATGTTATTAAGAGGAAACAGTAGCGATCAACAGGTAGCAAAAACGCGTTCCAAGATTGCGGCTGTAATTTTGAATATTTTTTCGAGATATTTGGCACACGTATTCGTAATATAATAAAGAATGGCGGTACAGAGCTCAATTTGAAAAATATATTAATATGTGGAAATTACTCTGTAATTAAATACAATATTAAAAAAACGAACCTATACCGCCATTAAGAAGAACAAAAAAATACACTTTCTTCAAATAAACTTTTTTATCCAATGTCTAGATTTTGTGTCATTTTGGAACTACTAAAATTTTTTATTTCATTAGTAGTTCCAAAATGACACAAAATCTAGGCATCGGATAAAAAAGTTTATTTGAAGAAAGTGTATTTTTTTGTTCTTAATGGCGGTACAGGCTCTTTTTTAATATTGTATTTAATTACAGAGTAATGTCCACATATTAATATATTTTTCAAATTGGGCTCTGTACCGCCATTCTCTATTATATTACGAATAGGTGTGCCAAATATCTCGAAAAAATATTCAAAATTACAGCCGCAATCTTGGAACGCGTTTTTGCTACCTGTTGATCGCTACTGTTTCCTCTTAACATATTATTATAAAAATCACAAATACACGAAGAGATTAACATTTTCAAAACCAGAGGGCAGAAGAAGTAGAGAAGACCAGGAAGAAGATGGATTGATGATGTAGAAGAAGACCTAAAGGCGGAGATACATATGCGCTCTGCTCGGTGTGCGAGCCGCTCGCGCGCAGCGTATTCGTCAGATTAGTACGTGTTTTCAAGTGACGCACAAACGGCACGCACACGGCGCACCACGATCTAAATTCTGTCGGTTTTTCAACAAACGCTTTGATGGTTCGCAATACGTATTTGGACGGGTTTGCGAGTGGTTTGTTGGTTTTGGCGCGCATGAGTTGAATATTTGTTAGTAATGGAATGGTCGGAATTGTCGGAAGGAAATTGATGTTTACCGTGGAAAATCATTATTGTGGGATCCTCAATAAAGAACCATTTAATTTAAAGAAACAACTTAAATCCGATCTGAACGGAAATAGAAGCTGAAATAAAAAAATGTACATGCGGACCTTTTTAAAAAATGTTAGTTCATTGTTGTACTAAAAATAACATGTATTAAAAATAAGATTTACTATTTTATTTGGGCATAAGCCACAATTCGAGTTTGAAATCAAGTTTACTTGACCTTTCGACTTTCACTTCGGAAATAGTTATTAATATCAAAAAAACATTCATAAGCAGATATATATTATGTGTCACCGGAAAGCGAAATAGGTAACGCACGACTTGGAGAACCTATAGTTTTCTAACTTGGTGTCTGGTGAAGCAACGCAGTTGAAACAAGCGGATATATTATAATTGTGTCACCGGCAAGCGAAAAAGGTAAGGCACAACTTGGAAGACCCAATAGTTTTCTAACTTCGCTTCTGGTGAAGCAACAGAGTTGGAACAAGCAGATATATTATAATTGGGTCACCGGAAAACGAAAGAGGTAACGCACAACTTGGAAGACCCAATAGTTTTCTAACTTCGCTTCTGGTGAAGCAACGGAGTTGGAACAAGCAGATATATTATAATTGGGTCACCGGAAAGCCAAAAAGGTAACGCACAACTTGGAAGACCCAGTAGTTTTCTAACTTCGCTTCTAGTGAAGCAACGGAGTTGGAACAAGCAGATATATTATAATTGGGTCACCGAAAAGCCAAAAAGGTAACGCACAACTTGGAAGACCCAATAGTTTTCTAACTTCGCTTCTGGTGAAGCAACTGAGTTGGAACAAGCAGATATATTATAATTATGTCACCGGAAAACGAAAAAGGTAACGCACAACTTGGAAGAGCCTATAGTTTCCCAACTTCGCTTCTGGTGAAGCAACGGAGTTGGAACAAGTAGATATGTTATAATTGTGTCGTCGGAAAGCGAAAAAGGTAACGCACATCTTGGAAGAGCCTATAGTTTCTTAACTTCGCTTCTGGTGAAGCAACTGAGTTGGAACAAGCAGATATATTATAATTGGGTCACCGGAAAGCCAAAAAGCTAACGCACAACTTGGAAGACCCAATAGTTTTCTAACTTCGCTGCTGGTGAAGCAACGTATTTGGAATAAGCATATATATTATAATTGGGTCACCGGAAAACGAAAAAGGTAACGCACAACTTGGAAGAGCCTATAGTTTCCTAACTTCGCTTCTGGTGAAGCAACGGAGTTGGAACAAGTAGATATGTTATAATTGTGTCGTCGGAAAGCGAATAAGGTAACGCACATCTTGGAAGAGCCTATAGTTTCCTAACTTCGCTTCTGGTGAAGCAACTGAGTTGGAACAAGCAGATATATTATAATTCGGTCACCGGAAAGCGAAAAAGTTAACACAGGGTTTGGAAGAACCTATAGTTCTCTAATTTCGTTTCCAGTGAAGCTACGCAGTTGAAACAAGCAGATACATTACAATTGTGTCACCGGAAAACGAAAAAGGTATCGCATGACTTGGAAGTACCTATAGTTCTCTAATTTTGTTTCTGGTTGTAGGAACAAGCAGATATATTATGGTAGGGGAGCAAAGTATGCTAAATGTGCAGTCACTCGAGCGCTTTGGGGACCTATTGGGTTGTGATTATTAGGTCCTAAAACCAAAAAAGTTAAGTAAAATTTTCCATTTTACTGGGGACTTCCCATTTTTTAATTTAATTTTCCATTTCCAACAATCTTTTTTCCAATTATAGCGCCATCTATCCATAATTCAAAAAAATGTTTCGAATAAAAGTTGTTTATTTTTATACAAACAATCCAAATCTGCAATAAGAAACGGGGTCTACCATTTAAGATTTTAAAGTAACCCCCCACCTCACCTCCGTGGGGGGTCGTGTTTGGAACCATTCGATAGATTTTTCAAAATCATTGATAAAGTGTATTTTGCAGTTTTTCGATATGATGTTTATTTTGCGAAAGATCGCGGGATTTGTATTAAAAATTTTAAATTTACCCCCCACCCCTCTCCGTGGGGGGTCAAGTTTGGTATTTTTCGATAGATTTTTGAAAAATATTGAACACGTAGTTTTTAGTTTTTCAATCTGACGTTCATTTCGCGAAATATTCGCTTTTTTGTGAAACTTTTTGACTCACCCATTTCCGTACGCCCCGCTCAAATCGTCATATTTTTGAAATATAGACTCTTTTGCATGTACTTAACTTACCTTATCTTAATCTGACAATTTCGAATATTTTAAGGATAGATTTTTTTTCGGGCCCCCCTGAACGAACTCCCCTGTGTTAAGAGCCAATATATGGTGGAGGTACATCTGCAGGGTACCACGTTTCTCCCCATATGATAATCTGACGCGCTCGAGTAACTGCAAAAATCCCCGCTTGGGCTCCCCTACCATTATATTTGTGTTGCCAGGAAGCGAAAAAGGTACTTCCCGAAATGTTCCCAAACTGTGGCTTATTCCACATAAAATAGTAAATTGCATAAGATGACACAAGAAAATAGTTTCAAAACAATACCAAAATAAGATGTAGTAGAAGTAAGTACAGGACAGAGACATGATTATCTACAATTACTAAACGTTCGTAAGTTTCCTCTGGATCGTCAAAATGAAAAATTTTAACTAACAATAACCGCGCCACGAACGCGCGGCGCACACACGGCGCGGAGTTCGCGGCGCGGATATGTATTTCCGCCTTAACGATTTTAAGGGTCACAAGATGGAGGGAAGTTGCCAGGAATCGACAGTAGTGGCAACTTCAACTTCTTTGCGAGCAGGCCAAGATCCGCATACCGGCTTATAGCTTATGGCAGCGGTTCTCGAACTTTTTTAGTCGCGGCACCCTTGTAGGGCTAAAAATATTTCGAGGCACACCAACCCTTGAAGCGATTTGGGAAAGGACAAAAAATGAAAAAAAAAATACAATTCTGAGACTCATTTGATTTCAATATAGGTAAAATTTATATCAGATCAATAAAATACAGTACATTTGATATTAAAATATCCTTACTTAATGCAATGAATGAATGAAACTGTTTCGATGATGTTTTCATTATATCCTTTATAATTATGGGAATCTTGGTAAGTTTGACCCTCAAATCCCTTGATGCTTGAAGTTTGCTTCTGTATTTTTTGTTTTTAATGTAACATATGCGGAGAAAGAAGACTCACAAAAATAAGTCGATCTGAAACACACAAGTTTTTTCACTACAACCTTGCCAACAACATTATTTTCTGAATATACCTGCATCCAGAACTCTTCTTGACTTCCTTCACGGTATTTGAGTTTTAAACTGCTATCTTCATTGATCTTGATCTAGATTTTGAAAAACTTCATTTGTCATTCTGACAGGTCTATTTTTTGGGTCGAACGAAAACGAGTCCATCATCCAGCTATACAGGGTGTCCAGAAACTCTACAAACAAAGACAGGAGATTCCTCAGTTAACCCAATTCATCTAGTTCGAAAATGCTTCCTAAAGGAGCTAGAGCTATTTGAAGATGGCGCCTGGTAATTAGTTTTTCTTAAATATCTCCAGAACTCTTCTATTTAGAGAAACGAAAATTGGTTCACATATTTATCTTCCAGAGATAAATCGATTTCATCCATTGCAAATTTCTAGTATTAGTCATAGGCGTCCGTTTTGGGTAGGGCGACAGTTATATTATCGCATAACATTTTTGTTTTTATTTTTAAGCATTTTTGAGTCTGGATTATTAAAATGTAAGGTATTATAGTACTAAAACGTACTCTTATTTTAAGTCGGTACGATACACCGTTTTCTAGAAAAATCGATTTGAAAATTTTTCGTTTTTTGAATATCAAAAAAAAACTATTTTGAAAAACGAAAACTGGTACCTTTATTTATATTCCGGAGATGAATCGATTTCATTAATTTAGAATTTCTAGTACCGGTGATATGCGTTCGTTTTGGGTAGGCCAAGGGTTATTTTATCGCATAACTTTTGGTCTTTAATTTTTAAGATTTTTTGACACTAAATTATTAAATTATGAGGTATCCTAGTACTAAAAGTTACTCTTGCTTTAAGTTGGTAAAATACACCGTTTTTTGTGAATTTTTTTTTTCAATTGTTTTTTTAAATTCAGGAAACGAAAAATTTTTAAATCGATTTTTCTAGAAAACGGTGTGTTCTACCCACTTAAAACAAGAATACCTTTTAGTACTGGAATACCTCACAATTTAATAATCCAATATCAAAAATGCTTAAAAGTTAAAGACAAATAAGTTATGCGATAAAATAACTGTTGCCCCACCCAAGACGGAAGCCTATGACTGGTACTAGAAATTTACAATGGATGGAATAAATTTATCTCTGGAAGATAAATATGTGTACCAATTTTCGTTTTTCTAACTAGAAGCATTCTGGAGGTATGCTATCTTCAAAGAGCTCTAGTTCTCTTAGGAAGCATTTTCGGACTAGGTGAATTTGGTTAAATTGCCTTAAAAATATCTGAGGAATCTCCTGTCTTCGTTTGCCGGTAGAATTTCTGGACACCCTGTATAAGTCATCTGAGTCAATGTCAGGATAGTTTACAATACTTTCTTCCAAACCTTGCAAATGAGCAATAACAATTTCAAAGAAGTTCGTTTGAGGATTGATTTCATTTGTTATAACAAATTCCTGTTATCGAGAGAAACTACAAATAGTCAACATGTTTCGATTGGAGAGTGGCGCAGCGGCCGGTTGTTCGACTTTTCTTAAAGGTTCCATGTCACCCTCGGCAATTGCTTGAGGCACCCCAGGGTGCCGTGTCACCCACTTTGAGAACCTCTGGCTTATGGCAGTGGTCGGAGTGAAATGGAATGTTGATGAATATTCGCAGTCAAGTCCAGGATATAGTGAATAACGAATGCGAAACAACTTACGTGGTGCGGCCATATTCAAAGCATGACAGAAGATAGACTACCAAAGCAACTTGTAATATATGTGGTGCCACTGTTAGGCAACCAACATGACATGAGCCTGGTGGTGACATAACCTGTCATCATAGGGGGCAGTCAACATGTGAATGTGTCATGAAAATGATCACAATAAAAGGTCTTGAATCAAACATATTCTATTTATTCATCTTTATCATAGAGGTATATATTAACATAGAGGGAGCCTACCTTCCGCGCTTCCTGACGACAAGATCTCATGGACTGGTTTGCTCCATCTCTTTCTAACACATTGTATCGAAAATCTATGATGACATTCAGTGCATTTCAGTGTGAATATAGGCACGGAAGAGGAGGACAACTGTAGCAGCTTTACTATGCGTAAGAGTGAAACAGCACTAATCCAAATAAAAAAGATGGTGTCGTCACTTCGCTCTGAATAACACTCTCTCTATGCTAATATATAACTCTATGATCTTTATACCCTGGGCCCGTATTCTTGAATTTCAGAGAGTAGAAATGGTAGGAGAAAGTGACGTAAAAGTAGGCGTGGCTCCCTAAAACCGAAAATGCTGTATTCTTGAAAAAAATTCTCTTAATCTTTGAGAGAAATGTCACTCCCCAAGGGAGTAATAATTTCTACTGGTAGTATGTAAGAGAAATTGAAAATTGGAGTGAAAATAACGATACATAACCTTAAAAAAGCGGAGTCTTAAAAAAGTCTCAAAACCGTTTATTTTATTTCTATATCTGCTTTCTTTAATATCCATGTTTCGAATACCTAATATTATGTGGCTATGGGAAAAATTAGAGCTCTTACCAGCTTTTACTTTGTTTGCATAGTTATGGTTACATTTTTCCAAATTGTTACGTTTCATCATATTCATAGCTGTTTTTGTGATTTTCTATGCATCTCTCTATCACATAATATAATCTTTTCTGTCTGAAATATTTTAGCTGATCCAATTGTATCAAACTCTGGTTTTTAATTACAATTTAGAGAGGTTTTTTTATTGAGATTTCCCAATGTCAGATTTTGTTGTTTGACCTGAAAGTCCACTGATTGAAGTTTACACTTCAATCCACATGTAGATGTTATAATGTAACTTCTATAAATATACAGATTTATGGATAAATTTCTATCTATCTCCATATCTATAGAATAATGTCTATTAGATATCCATATTATAGTGACTTCGAAGTCTTATCCTATTCCAAGTCTTAATTATAGTGACTTCGAAGTAAATACATATTGAGAAGTGCTTCAATAACCAATATTTACGAATTACAAATGGTAACAACTCTATAACGTTCAGTGAAGATGTCACACATATAGTTTGTCATAAAATGGTAATTGTTTTAGTTCCATTAGTGTAACAATTCGAGTTATTTCATTTTGTAACTGATTTTTTTCCTAAGCGTTTTATTTTCTCAGTTGCAAACAGTTAGATTTCTAAATTTTACTCTTCAGAGTTAGCTTTGAATGTTAAAAAAATTCAAAGACTGAATCTCCAAGGACAGATGATGAAAGAAATATTTTCGCAAGAAGGCATATATTTATATTCTTTTCCTGTAATGGAATCTCATTACTGCTGAGCTCGCACACAGATAATATATTTACAGGGGGGTTGAACTTATCTGAAATGTATCGGTTGTATCTAAAGCAGTGCACAGAAAATAATTGTCAGTCTATTAAAGAGCATTTATATGGAAATATTTTTCAACTTCAATACTCAAAGCTGTAGTATGTATGTTGTTTTGACTTGTTAGCAGTTCAGGTTGTTCCAAACGAAGATAGAAGTGACTTTTTTTTATAAAAGAGGACTTGCCTGTTACAATTACACAATTTACGATATACATAATAAACAAGGATATTGTTTTTTATGGCACGACGGGTAGTTTGTAGGGGTGTTAACAAAATAGGTGGTTGTTTGTTAAAATATTTGAGCGATCATGTTATAGTAAAATGTCATATTTGATTTTATTTTATTTATTCAGTTAAGCTCATTTGTACCTTTCGGCATTGGGCTCAAAAACGTCATATTTTACTCAGATAATTGCACTGGGCAAAATAAAAATAAATTTATATGGGCTCTTTAATCATACATTGTCTTAAATACACATATTAAAGCATTACTCGTAAGTTCTTTGTGGTAGGACACATCCGAAACTAGGGCGATACAATGCATGCTCTTATAGAATGTGAAAAATAAAATGCTCTGAAAGTAGGACCACTGTATGTGCCTTCACAACTAACACCTACATTAAATTTGGCAAATAAAACTGGAAAACCCTATATTACTATTGAATTTCGAGATTTCATGGATATTAAAGCTTTAGTTAAAAACACAGCTAACTACACCAAAAATAACAGCGGGGAAACAATGAAATGGAATGATGTGCATATTGTTAAAGTAGAAAAATTAGCCCCCTACACAATTTTATACAAAAAGCCCCCTACACAATTTTTTGAGAAGAAATTCCAAAGTATAAATGTTGACTGGAGAACAAGAGGATAGCGAGCACATATTGATATCAGACTTCTCATACATGATGATCAGTTATAATCAACGTATAATTTTATTATCGATAAATAAATATCATCGCCTCAAAGTAACAGTAGAATATGTCATATCCTACTGTTGCATGAGTGCACCGATCAACCAGTTAAGTGATATTGGACCGATGTGATGTGTGTGTATATACGCATATACGGTGCAATCATGCAACAGTAGGATATGACATCCTACTGTTGCTTTGAGGCGACAATATGTAAGTGGGTGTACAGATACTCCACCCCTCATAATATTCTTTTTTATACATACAAAAGTGTAGGATCTCTCATTTTTTCGTTTTAACATAGTGCATAGTATTTCATGTAGCCAAGTTATAATCATATTTTTTGTGCTATTAAAGTCATCTTTTGTATTATTTTATCCTGCTGTATAACAAAATGATTTTAAATAAAATAGATTAAAAAAATATGAATTTAATTTGTTGGTTACTTATTTATTCTACAAAGTTAGGTAGTAAAAAAACAACCAATAGAGACACTGAATAACAAACAAAACATGTAACTTTAGTGAGAACACGAGAAATCTTTGTCAACGTTGTGTACATACAGAAAGAGAAAATAAAGGCTGGCTTAAACACAGTTTAATGTTGAGTTTAAGAAACCTCAACAAAGAAATAAAACTGGTAAACAATAATACTACTATCACAGCATGTATATGCAAAGAAATTGAAAGCCACAATCAAAACAACTAGCCAAGAATCTATTTACGAAAATACTCAGATACTCTACAGAAAAACTGTTTCTTTTTTGTTTGTCGAAGTCGAAAAATGGAAAAATTATGTAATGTAAACAAAAACAAATGATTAGGTTGACAGTGACAGTTGACGGTATTATGTCATTTGCCAATATTTAACTTTTGTGATTGGTTCAAATTTTCAACAACAATCCGGCAACACTGTTCGCAGTTTCTCTCATTCCTTTCTACTCCCTCGATTCAAGAATACAGCTTTTTAAAATCGAGAGAAATTGTGAAGGAGTAGAAAAGTGAGTTAGCGTAGTGGGGAGTAAAATTTTCTCTCGATTCAAGAATAAGCGCACTGGCAGGTTTACCAGGATGTTACACAACTTTTAATTTAAGTGTCAGGTGTCAGAACACCAAAAACATGGAAGACCAAGAAGTTGGAGAGAAGAGGTAGACAGGGAAATTGGAGACAGCAACTTAGATGAGAGTTTAGGAAGACATAGACATGCCCCGGAATCTTATATGAACAAACTGGGGAATTTCCCCCATCACTTTCACTACCGTCAGCTAATAAAGATAAATGACAGCCTATCTCGCTCACGAAGACTTTAACCAATCATTTATGTTAACGCCATATCTGAATGTCATAAATAAAATAATCAAACGAGGCTTAACTCGGCAATGTCAATTCTGTCAAAAGTAATGACAGTTAGTGGAAAAATTTTTCCATTAGTTTACAGTTTTTATTTTTTATTGTATTACCTTTAACGATTTGTTCTTAGTAATTTCAATTTAAGTTGGTTCCTTATCCTTCGTTGATAAAGTGTAGTTTTGTTTTAGTTACGAAACGAAAGAACTTTTGTGTTGTGTTGTGTTAATAAAAGAACTGAACATGGTTTATTATTGTTGTGTACCGTTGTGTACAAATCATAGAAAAGTTAGAAAAATGCATAGATAGGTAAATAGTAATTAGTTTATAACTGTTTTATCTGAAACAACAAATAAATACACGTACCTATATTTAGAAAAACATTGTCATAACTTTTTTTATATCCCTTTTCCTTACTAAATTTGACAGCAAAAATAACATATTTTTGTAACTTTGGAATTCCGAATAATTTATGAGTATTACTTAGATATTATTTAAATAAAATACTTTAACAAGCTTAGTAAGTTCTGGTATTTTATTTTAATAATATAGGTGAGATTATAAGAAGATATTTTAATTAGTAACGAAAGGGCCCGCAAGAGGCGCTGAACGGATGAAATTAATGCTTGTCCATTTAAATTTCCCGCCAAATGGTGATTAGTTAACACTACGGTCGCAAGTGGCGAAAGGAACCAAATTTTTACAGTGAGTTGCCTATCTATCCGGTAATACTATATTATTAATCTATGGACATAGATATAGATAGGATATAAAGATAAAGGTTCATATAACTTGAAATAGCAATTAAAAAATAAAATAAGGTTGAAGTAGTTAGACATACATTAATTATAATAAAACGTATGTAAAAACATACTGACAGAAATTGAAAATTAATTTACTAGTCTAGGCGCCAGAGGGGTCACCGTGTTCTTTTCAATTCCGATGGACAAACTCGGCGATTTCTTATGGATTTTTTGCTGCTGATTACGAATTTCGAGGATGGATTTCGATCCGAGTGGTCAAAAAATTGTTATAAACAATTTAATTGTTTATAAGGCTCTGGCTCATAAACTAAAATAGATAAAAAAATGTTTCAAACAAAATTTGTTCGTTAATAAAAAACGAAGAAAAAAACGTTTACTAAACTTAAATCCAACAATTAGAACTAAAGATATTGTAAAATTAGTGCACAATGCAAATTGCAAAATAAATATTTTTCGAAACTTTATCGATCGTAACTCGGCTTCTACACATGTAAATGAGTCGTAGATGGTCTCATTTTAAAGCTTTATTAATAGGCTTCCAAAGAAAGTTTGTTAAATTACTTTATTTTCATTTGTTTTTAAGTTATACCCGTTTAAAGTTATAATTTTCTTAAATAAATTATATAGTAATTTGTTTATAAGGGTTTCAAGCAAATTAGAGCTATAAACATTTATACTTTAATTAACCCTACGTTAGGCGCGTCGCTATTGCTGACAAGCTTAGGCGCGTGGTCTACGATTGTAGACCAATAGTTTTTTGTCGTGTAATACCGGATTTTGACAAAATTAACAAATTAGTGGTTAATAACATGTTTATTTATGTTCGCACTTTGATATTAGATATGTTTTGTTCCTTGGCTTTTCTCATTTTGACAGTGGTAAAATTAAAAACGAGGTCATGATTTTTTTGGTCTTTATTCGCAAGTAAATGAAAATGGTCACAAAAATAAGCTCAATTTAGTAAAAAACACAAATATTTTTTATCTTTGAACTTATAGAATGACCAATAGGGATAAATAATAAAGAATAGAACTTAAAAGTGAAAAAAGAACAAAACTATTAAATGGTCAAAATGGCACAATTTTAGTCCGTCAAACATTCAGTGCAAATATCCCCAAAATGATCCTTGAATGCAAATGAGTCACATCTTTGCCATGCCCTTCTTGTTGACATATTGCAAATGCATTCACAAATACAACATCGTCCCACGTAATTTGTTGGAATATTAGGGGAAGGGGGTACACTTCTTGAACTCCGAGCAGTACGCGAGCTCGTCGTCTAAGGTTCTCTTAGCAGGGAAGGCATAGTTGATCCATATTCAATTTGCTGTTTGATTAGTTACCATGCAAGTTTTCAATGAAGTCGCTTCTTGAAACATTTTCGTTTATGTTATTAGCTTTATATACACAGCAGGCTACATATTAGCTTTATATATACAACTAAAAACAGGAACGCGCTTAGTCGCGTGGTCTACGGTTGTAGACCAGTGCTCTTTGAATAATGGTAAAAAAATCATGCAAACAGATCGGCGGCGTTTAGCAAACTGAAGAGTAAGTTGGAAGTATTAGTGACAGCTACTAAGCGGGATGGGGGCGTATGTGCAGTTTTATGCAATTGGCGACCACTTAAAAGAGAGTGGTCTACGATTGTAGACCACGCGCCTAACGGAGGATTAACAATAATGATAGAAGAACTCAAAAGGAACAATTTGAGCTTATGAAAATGTTCGTAAGTTTATTGTTGGCCAGGATATCGATATTTTAATGGCGCGCTCTGAGACGCAAGATCGGCTCACAGCGTAAAGGTTCACGCGCTAACTTCTCCGGTGGCGGTGAAACCGGCCATAAGTAAATTAAGTTTTTAATAACAAAAACTACTTAAAGATACAAAAATATTTACTTTATATTAAACATTATTTAACATACAATAACAAAACATATAAACATTACATCAAGAATTTTCACTTTCTTTATATTTACATTTTGTACATGTATAAAAAACTGTTTGACCTTCATCTGCTGATCGCAATTGTAAAGTTGCGTAGGACATTTTGTCATTGCCACATTTTGGACATTTTCTATCTACCACTGGACCCTCGTCATCATCATTATTTTCTTTTTGTCTCTTGTCTTCTTTAAGGTTCTTCTTTTTAGCTTCTCGGGAATTAAAGGTTATTGTGTACTGGACCTTCGAATTACCAAATACTAAAAAATGTAAATTGATTATAAAAATTTTATTGAAAAATCCTTTGTAAAAGGTATAAAAACTTTTATTAAAATCCCTTTAAGATCTACATCACAACAGAACGTTTTCCATTTTCTTACAAAATCATCATAAGTGTTAAAATAAACAGGTTGAATGCTAGCTGAGCCACCAAAGAAATACCAGGGTGAGAACACTTTAAATGGTATATAGTTATTTTCTAAATGCATATTTGTTTAAATTCCATAGGATGGATATAATTTATAAGGAATTATGCCCTTAGGTAAAGTATGAACCTTTCCCATCACGTGGTATGTAAAGTGAGTTGTTTTGTCTCTACATTACAACAGTTAGATGGCAACTAAATGATTATGTTAATGTTTAGGCATATACAACTTTTCAACTATGGAAACAAGTACCTATTGGTCAATCATTCATATGCTTGTTTGGTATAAACTTTGGTATCAATGCTACAATATCGCTGGGATGCAGGGCCCCCGTAACCCAAAGATACATCCAAAATGCATAGACAGCAAAAGTTATCCAAGTATATTATCCAGCAAGTAGATACGATCCTATTCATAATACCACAACTCGCATACATATTAAGAAAAATAAATATATAGAAGAGTATACTTAGAAATTGAATTAATGATGTCATGCGACTATACATTATTAATATATAATAGCATGACATCATTAATTAAATTTCTATAGATATATTCTTCCATATATTTATTTTTCTTAATATGTAGTTGGGGTGTTATGAATAGGATCGTATCCAACTTGGTGTCTATGCATTTTGGATGTATCTTAGTTACGTGTGACATTGTAACCCTGACAGAAATTGTGGGGACATCTGGTGACTCAATTTGAATCAAACATATTTACCTATTGGGCTGACCAACTATCTCCCTATATAAACAATGTTATCACTAACTCAGGGGAGTAATGTGTAGTGTATGTTGAGTAAATGTATTGTTACTTAGTAAAGTATAGAATAGTGTCTCAATTTAATGTTGCTACGATGAAGAACCATGAAGAACACTGCAAAGGATAGGACAGAATAGAGGCAAACAGTTGATGCTCTATGCTCCGCATGGAGTGAAGAGGAATAAGTAAGTAAGTAAGTACACTGAAGAACCGCAGGTTGAGAGCGAATATGTTGTTTCTATTTAAAATTCTAAACAATTCTATTAATTGTCCCTCGTTATTGGATAATGTGTACTTAAACACAATACATAGAACTCGACACACTGCACTCTTTTATATTCCTTTTCATAGGACTGAGTATGCTTGTCATTTTCCCTTGTCGAGAATGCTCAGCTTATGCAATGAGATGCTACTTGATCCATTGTGTCCAAGCATTAATGTCTTCAAAAGGCAGCTTGGGAGTTTGATGATTTAAATATGTGATATTTTTCATGTTCTGTAATTGGATATACTGTGTTATTTTACAAATTTTATTGTTTAATTGTCTTTTATTCGTTTATTTTTGATGTTTTTTGTACATGATTTTTACTTTTACTGTTTTTTTTTTTGTATTCGTTTGTAAATGGTTCTACCGTCGAAATACATAAATAAATAAAAATAAATAAAGTTGACTTCATTGTCTTTACAAAGAGACACTAATTGTATCCGAATGTGTGTGGTTTCTCAGGTGAGTACCGATCCCACAAGGATAGAAATTATTTTAATTTAGTATTAAAAGAAAAAGAAACATTGTTCTACATGTGACATGTGGATGGCATACATGTGAGCCATATAGTGGGGATGTATAAGTATTAACTCATACATCCGCACGCAAACTGTTCAGATCGCCTCTTTAGCAAAAAGATCTGCTTTGACGTTACCAGAAATACCAAAGAGTCCCTTTACCCAGACGAAAGTTACAGAACTATATTCTTCCAGCAGCTTTAGTTGGTTTTCTAGAATATTAGGGATATAAAGTGTGATCAATTTATGACAAACAATTTCCGAAAACAAAAAGATGAAGTTGAGCCTAATTGCAAACATTTAATACCTAGGTTTGACATTCAACTTTTATATATGCCTTAAAAAGCATATTTAAACAAACATACACTTAGAGTAAATACACCTAAATTCACTTATTAAAATTTACCTTCTTCTGCATCTTCTACAAATACCCTAGCACAGGCATAACACGTAACACCACCTTTAGCCTGCAAAGGAGGTAAAATTGAGCCACAGTCAGGGCAAAACCCAGGAATTCGATTAAAAGAACTATTAGACATGATTTTTTAAAAATAAATAAAATAATAAAAAAGTATGGTTATATGAATGCTTCGGTTTAGGTTATCCTATTCTTCTTCTTTGGTTTTGGCAAGTTTTGGTAACTCTGTTGTAAAAATAGATGTTTTTTGTGGAATTCCAGAGCCGCATAATTAATATATGTATATCACGAAAATATGTTCATGCATATGTAGCCTGTCACAAAATGTTTAATGGTTTTAGATTTTTCGTGTGGGACGAAAACGTCTGCGTCTATTTCGCCCATTTTATATTTTTATTTTTACAAAATGTCTATCAAAGTTGGCACCAGGCCAAGGTCGATTAACTTAAAAGAGGAAGAATTTGACTTTGTTGACAATAATGACAGTTCTTGTAACTAAGGTTATGTAAATAACATTAATGTTTGAGAAGTTAATTAATGATAGATTATATCGAAGAGTTACTCGTCAATCTGATTAAATTATCATGTTACAAAAGCGGTATTAGTGTTAATGACTCTACAGATAAAGTATTTACGAGACTCGCGAATGAGTATGTGATAATAAACAGTCGGATTTGTGAAATCTGAGAATTTAATGTGATTTTAAAAAATGGATGATCCTGAGCAGAGTCCACTAGAAAACGACGAATTGAGTGAATATGATATTTATTCAAAAACTCCTCCAAGAACGAAGATCTTAAGAAAAAATCGGGAGCGAAAAAACAGAGACAGGCAAGCGAGGTATGTAATTATAAGATATGCAAATTTGGGAACTCTAAAAATATTGTTTTTAACAATTATAAATTTACTTTTTCTAAAAACAATGTTGTTCCTCGAAATCAATGTCTCAATTTCGAGTTTTATAAGGATTTAGGTAGTTGCCGTAATGAGAGACTTTGGAATTCCCCATTGCTTTCTTTTATATAGGTAGAGTTAATGTCATTTAAAACAAGTTTTGGCTTTAGTCAAATATGTTGGCGCCCAAAGACAATAACAGCATCGCATTTCAACATCATATCATTAATTCAAAGCTAATTGATATTAAAAATAAGTTAACTTTTTTCTGAATAATTTTCCAAGCTGTTTTAATAACAAAGATTTTTTCCCAGGGAAAATATTTTGATCCTTTATTTATCAGCACACAATGAAGAAATAATATTTAATAACATTATTAAAGGAAAAATCCATTTGTAGAACAAACACATCTACTTAATTTATTTAGTAATTATGTAGTGTAGGATTGTGATTAAAGTTATACTGGTTTAAATAGTAATAATTAAAATTAATGTATAATATTGAAACTTGAATATAAATAAATATGGGCAATAACAAATGTGTATCTATTTATTCCGTCCAGTTATTGTTATTGGGTTTTCTTTTATTATGTATTAGATATTACTATTATGTATCTATCAATTAAATTCTAGAGGTATATCGCCACCGTGGAGCATAGGCGTAACCAGGGAGGGGTTTTGGGGATTATACCCCCCCCCCCATGGGGATGTACTTTGAGCTCTATATGCTTAACACCATACCCCTCAGAGACCTTCCAGTAGTTGTACCCCACCCCCTTAGGACTATCCTGGTTATGCCTATGCCGTGGAGGTCAAGGGGGCCAAGCCACAAATTTATCAAAATTGAGTTAAGTGCATAAGATGTATTTAAAACCCTCAAAAAATGCCGTAGGCAATCGATTTGAGCCATAAATGTCTTCTTCTTTACTATTTTATAATTCGCCAATAGATCTAGCACACAAACTTTAAAACAGTCAACAACAATAAGCTGCTTATGTCCATTGACTTCCATAATTTATTTATCTCTATCGAAGAATTCGTTGACTAAAAGAAGTCAACAACAATCTGAGTGGTATATCTCTGTTGACCACTCAATATAATGCAACCGGTCCACGCATCGGTTACATTTAAACTGTTTTTTCAGTAATGATATCTTACCCTTAATAAGCAAATTAAATAAGAATTTAATAAGAAAATTTATTTTTTATCAGTCATTTGCCCTTGCTCTTGCTATCCATGACTTGATGTTTGCTTTCATTTTTTCACTTTGTAAGTGTAAGTTCTTGAAAAATGTTTTCACGTGGGAAAAATATGGTTAATTTAGCTTTAAATAGTCTGGACCAAAAATAAAGAAAACCAAGATAATCTTGAAGGTGGTAAGTAAAATATTTATTTTATGTTTGTTTGGATTGATACCTGGTACCCCACTAATATTTGTGTATTATTAGATCTGCACCTCAGTGGTAAAAACTGTTATGCTTTCAAAAAATTTAGAATTAATTACATGCGCGATTGATCAGGCTAGTAGATTGTGAAAGATCGAACTTTTCATATAACACACATCATTTCCTCACTAAGTATAATAGAGTCCCGTGGAAAGCAAGTTGACGTGTACATACCAGAAGGGTGGTATATGATCGCACGCCCTGAAAAAACCAGTAAACCTTACCACAAGGCAATTGAAATGGATTATTCTGACTTTTTAGATTATAAGAAATATAGCAACCAGCTATTTACAAACAAGTCTCAAACAGATCAGGGAAAAATGTGGTGGATAAAAGTTAAGTGGATCCAGTATCGGAAAAGTTGCCCCAGAACTATTTATTTTAAATATAGATTTAATGACAACGAATTTGACTCACTAAGAATTGAAAAAAGACAGTGCAGAAGAGTACCCGATTTTGAAGTAGCAAGGTTATATCTGTCGAAGCCTAAAATAAACAAAAATAAATTAATAGACCTTTTAAAACTATGTAAAAAATGGGAGTGTTCCGTCTACAACATCACAAGTTTTATAGAAGCTTGGAACCCGAAGATGAAGATGGACAAGAATCGCCCAATACACAGAATAATGAAGGAGATTAATTGGTAGTAATAGTAGTTTGTCTATCAGATGAAAAATGTTACATGGTTGTGAAAGAATAATATTTAAAAAGCATACAAGGATCATTTAATAAGTCCTTAGAAAATACAAGAGTTTGTTGCATCAAGAACATGGTTAGTTTTTATTAAACTGAAAAATAACAAAAAAATATCTAGCATAATTGTTTGTTTATCTTTTTCTAAGAGCTTATTTAACGACCCTAATATTATTTTACTAATGATAAAATTGATTGTTGCGTAATATCCAACTTACGATGATGATATAAGTAATTTTTTATGTTTTCTTCTTCAATTGTTTTTTTTTAATTTAATTTACTTTTTCTTGTCTTCTGATTCTCATTTTGATATTTTGTAAATTTTTTGAAAACGCATATTTACAAGGCATATTTTGCCTTTGGGAATATAGCCATGTTATAGACCTGGATCCCGCGTAAGAAAAAAAAGTTGATTAATAGCAAGCTGAAAATTTGTTAATAGCTTAACGGTGTCTAGTCAGACAAACTTTGATGCACGGGAACACTGAAACAGGGGAAGTTTTAACGGTGAAGCATGATAAACGTGTCGTCCTGACAAGTTTATGATGGTGAAAAATAGCAAGTTGTTTTTAAATTTATTCAATAGCCAACGTTATATAATATATCAAAAAATGTTTGTCCGACAAAAAGGTTGGGCATTTTAACGAGTCCGACACGTAGAACATGTCACATCACAGGAACTATGTTGGTGATGAATAGCAGTCTGATTTTTGCATGAGAGTTTAATGAAAGGTTAAAAAAGCAATTGGAAGTTCTGTCGGACAAAATGAATGGGAAATTTTCCTAGTCAGACATTCTAAACATGTAAGATATAGACAAAAATGTTGGTGATAAATAACAAGCTAATTTTGATTTGTTTATGTACAAATTATATTTTGTAACGCAAAAAGTTATATGTCGGACAAAAAGTTTGGGCAAATCGAAGGAAATAAATAAAAAACATTTTTTCAGAATGACTTAGTCACATATTGATAAAGCTATTTTAGTTGTATATTATTATTTATATTCACATATTTGCATGTGCATATATATACATGCACACTCCAAAAACAGTGAGGTAAGTATCAATGCATGTATATATTGCAAAACAATTATTTTTTTGGGTGGAGTTTGTTCTAGATATTCTCAAAACGACAATAAAAAATGTCAAAGAACATGTGAAAGAAATCTCTTAGGGTTTTCTAATTAGGTGCATCAGAAAGTACGGAAAATTTCCTACAAAAAACGTTGTATACATTTTTTTCCATACTCAAATCTTAACCCTGTAAACGACATTGAAAAATGTGAAGAGTCTAAAACTTCGGTGCTTATAAGAATAGACGTAAATATGACACATTATGCTTAGAAGTATGTATTAGAAGGCTGCATTTGTCAGTGTGACACTTTGTGCTATACAAAGTAGTATTTGAAAGTACATGGTCTCTGAGTTTCTGTTTGCCACGTGTGTTGGAAATTAAAATTTATATTAACTATGGAGTGTTTTTGTGTCTATTTTTGAGTGTCAACAGTTTAAATTTTAAGTCGCCAAATCAAAAGTGAAACCATTCAACGCAACATTTTTGAGTAATTTTCGAACATTTTACAAAGTTAGTAAAATACTTGGTCATCAATTAAATGAGGTTCAGTTGCCAGATAATTATTGTGAAAGTTCTATTGAATATCATTCTTCGTGCTATAATGCTTTGCTTGATTGAAAAAGGGTACCTAAATAAATTATTACTAAAATTGTATAACGTAATTTTTCTCAACTTTCTACAAATGAAATAATGTAATTAATATGTCACAGGGCAAGAAATAATTTGCTGCCAAAATAAATCGATTAGTTTAAATTTGAAGTTACGATTGCAATTGATTATGAATTATTGTCAAAAGTGACAGTTTTTCTTAAATGGAAATGTATTCATAGACATAAGGGTAGACAGGGAATACAGTGCAAAAAGTCGATAGGTGGTCTATCTATCTCTTTTAACCAAGCGATCCCGCGCATGTGGCAGACAAAGATAGCTAGACCACCCAATCCATAATATAATTTGCCTGATCTACTATAAATGTATTACAGTGAGGTATCTAAATGATGTTGAGATAAATCGAAAGATATCGATTGTAATTGATTGCAGGTGCTTTTGACATAGAGTAATCACCCCTTATTGAAATTTGAAAAATTATTTTTTTAAATTGTCTGACTACAAAATCTACCCCTTATTTTTTTCCGACAACAGTCATTCTTGGTAAGGAATAATTTACTTTATTAAATTTCGTCTTTGTCGGAAAGCTATTTATCACCAGCATTTTTGTCTATATCTTACCTGTTTAGAATGTCCGACTACGAAAACTTCCCATTAATTTTGTCGGACAGAACTTCCAATTGCTTTTTTAACCTTTCATTAAACTCTCATGCAAAAATCAGACTGCTATTCATCACCAACATAATTCCTGTGATGTGACATGTTCTACGTGTCGGACTCGTTAAAATGCCCAACATTTTTGTCGGACAAACATTTTCGCATATATTACATAACGTTGGCTATCGAATAAACTTAAAAACAACTTGCTATTTTTCACAATCATAAACTTGTCAGGACGACACGTTTATCATGCTCCACAATTAAAACTTCCCCTGTTCCAGTGTTCCCGTGCATCAAAGTTTGTCCGACTAGACACCGTTAAGCTATTAACAAATTTTCAGCTTGCTATTAATCAACTTTTCTTTCTTACGCGGGATCCAGGTCTATTAGTCTAGTTCTTGACTTTGTAAATTGATTGTCGTTTTTCTTTGTATTAATTGAATTAATAAATTTTGAGAACCTAAATGCGACCATTTTTATAATATTACTTATTTACTTTTAATGATAACAAGATTAATAGATATTGTAGATTATAAGAAAATTTAGACGCTTTTCCACTAATAATCAGTGTCTCACCCAATAATTCTGAGGCTTGGCGCTTTTGACTGCCACACAAGATTCTAACTATTATGTTACTGTTCCGTGGTCAAGAGGTCTAATACACATATCTTTTTAAGTAACAACTTAAACATGAATTAATTTAATAAAGTAAATAGGTATAATCTAAAATCATGTATATTCAGAATTTAGTCTTCAAAAAACAATAAATTAATACTTAAAATTTGCAAAAACTAATTAATTTTGTCACAATAAATCTTTAAGCGCCCGTTTCTCAGGATTTTACTTTTGTGGATTGATCCTATTGACCTCCACGGCGACGATATGAGGGATAGTTGATGAACAATCATTGTAGAGCTAATTTTGCTTTGTTTTTTAAACAATCATAAAAAGTGAAAAAATCATTTTTGGCAGACAGTTACTCAGGCAGATCCAAAAAAATGAGACACATGCATTAAAATCACAATTTAATGAACTAAACCAAGATATTCACAAACTTATATCACAATTTAAACAACATAAATGGATCTTAGCATGTAAAAGTATAAACTCCATGAAAGGAAAAACATACTGGAATGAAATAAAAAAACTGTCTAAGTATAAATCGTTTAGACAACAGATTTCAGAACTGATATATGATGGCCAGATATATAGTACAGATGAAGAAAAATGTAGTGCTTTTGCTAGATACTTTGAAGAAACCTACAAATTTGATGAGGATGACAATTTTGATAGAGATACCTTAGAGGAGGTGGATAGTTGGTTTGGAAGTTTTTATGAAGATAGTCGTAATCTGAATGCTCTTCAGGACATCACAGAAGATGAATACGACGAGGCTCTATATAAAGGAAAAAATACAGCTCCAGGCAAAGATTCCATCAATCGTAAAATCCTTAGACAACTAGATCCAGATATTCATAAGGCGATAATGAGCATATATAACTATTGTATCATGAATCATTTCTTCCCTGATGAGTGGAAGACAGGCATTGTAATAGTTATCCTAAACCTTATACTAACCATCAACTACCCCAAAATTACCGTCCAATCACCCTTCTCCCAGTAATTGGAAAAAATTTTGAGAAAATTATCCAAGGAAGATTATATAATGAATTAAACCAACATATTCCAGCACACCAGTTTGGATTTAAAGAAAAATCATCTACAATCCTTCCTCTTTCAATAGTAACATCCAATATACAGGCAACAAGATTACAAGGACTAAAGGCCGCTGGAGTTTTCTTGGACATCAAGAAGGCTTTTGACTCCGTTTGGCATAGAGGATTGTTATATAAACTTCACAGAATGAAATGCTCCCCTTCTCTAATATGGATTATTGACGAATTTCTTAGAAGACGCAGGTGTATAGTTAAGATCAATGAAACATATTCCCATTCATTTTCAGTGCAACAAGGAGTTCCACAAGGTTCACCACTCTCCCCTCTATTGTATAATCTCTATTGCAGTGACATATGCGACAATAGACTAACCAACACTAATTTGCTACAATTTGCTGATGACACTGCAGTGATATCATATGGAAAAAATTTAATAAAGACAATGGACTTATTGCAGAGGCAGGTGGATGACACAATATCTTGGATGAATAAATGGAGATTAACAATAAATCCTTCTAAAACAAAACTAATAATATTTAACCATAGAATCCAAGATCACTCACCAACTATAAACATATGCGACAATATTATTAAACCCTCCCAAACTGTTAAGTATTTGGGAATAGAAATAGATAACAAATTGACGTTCAACCACCACACAGCAGTTATAAAAAGGAAAATTATAACTAGAGCAAAACACTTCAGAAGTTTAACATACAAGAATGAGGGAATTACGATTGAAACAGCAGCCAATATTTATAAAATGATTTGCAGGCCCATGCTGGAGTATGGTCCTGCAATTTTCTATAATTCTAAAGGCCCTGCCAAAAATAATATAAAAGTGGCTGAAACAACTAGCCTTCGACAAATTACTAGAATGCGTCATCCTGATAATCCACTTCACAATCCATCCAACAGAATGCTGTACGAGGAAACTGGAATTGAACCTATTAATGAGAGACTCAATAAGCTGTTTAAATATCTCTTTATTAATGACAATAACAAAAATTTGATTGAGCCCCACATTGTGAAGATACCAGAGGACAGTGCCCGTAGATATCCAGGAAGAACTCTTTTTGAAGAAATCTGCTACACATCAAGACAATAAACAACAATATTCAAATCATCATCTGTATTGTAACTAATTGTCAGTGATATTGTGATTACCGCCACATACAAATATTTTTTTTTTATTATTGTATTGTATTAATATTAACAAAAAACATATATTGTAATAATGTATATTAATTGTGTAAATTGGCTGAAAGACTTCGGCCGATGGCCTTTTGGTACATTGTATCAATAAAGTATGTCTCTCTCTCTCTCTCTCATTTTTGGCATATAAAATGTTTCTTATATGTTTTAGAGAAAAATAATTCAAATAAAAGTTGTCACTCTTAAAAAGTTATTTAGTTTTACGAGTTTATAAATTAAAAAACATAAACCTCCTCCTCCTATTTATTAGGCTACAGTGTACAACCCAACTTGGGCCCTGGCATCCCCCAGTATCTGCCTCCAAGTATCTATGTCCCTGGCTGCTCTCCTCCAATTATCTACCCTCAATATCGCTTTAGCATCAGTTCTCTTTTCGTCTATCCACATATTCCTTGGTCTTCCTACTGAACGACCTCTCACCATAGTTCCTCTAAGCATTCTACTAAGTGTTTTGTCATTATCCATTCATATAAGGTGAGCTGCCCAGCGCAAACTTTGTATTTTTGCATAATTTGCTATAGAGGGTTCTTTTTGTATTGGTATAACTCATGATTGAACTTTATTCTCCATATTGTTACCATATAAAAAACATAAACGATTGACCGAAATTAATGAAAAAAATCCCATATTTTTGCAGTAATTCATAAATATTAATAACGTTTAACTATTTAGATGGGAAATAAGCCACAACTAAATTGAAAAAATAATTTTATTAACGTTTCGATGCCCAAATCGGGTGTCATCAAAATACAAAATACTACTAAAATAAACAAAAATGTTTTTGCTAAGTAAAAACATTCTTCTAATAATTTATTTAATCTGACTCATTTATATTGGCAATTCAGACATATTATAATTTAAACATATTAATGTCAGAATTTGGTATTAGTTTTTGGAAGTAAATTAAATGTAAGACCAAATACTTACGATGTCGGGATAGTATCACAAGGTTTTTTCTGGTTTTCCCTCGTGATTTACTATGGAATCTCTAACGCGAGAATTTTACTGTCATCGTTACATTTGGTTGTATTTTTAAAGACAGATCACATGCTATGATTTTTTTGTGATGGATATTCTTGAGTTAGGATTGATTTCATGTAATCGAATGAACTATCTTTTAGTAAAGTCGTCCCAGGAACGCAACTCATAAATATTGGCGATATCATATAAGTATAGTATACCTACGTCTGAATTGCCAGTATAAATGAATCAGATTAAATAAATTATTAGAAGAATTTTTTTACTTAGCAACAAAATTTTTGTTTATTTTAGTAGTATTTTGTATTTTGACAACGACACCCGATTTGGGCATCGAAACGTTAATAAAATTATTTTTTCAATTTAATTGTGGCTTATTTCCCATCTAAATAGGTAATCATAAAAATGCCACAAGGAAATTACTTCAGAACAACATTAATAACATTTGTTTTTTGCATAATGACATTTAATTAACTAACTAACTACTTAATAACTAATTAAAATTACAGCAATTAATGACTTATTAAAGTATTTTAAATCTAGGCAAGATTGACCAAATAGTTGTTATTCAATTTGTTTTTCCTGGACAGTGATTATTTAAACAACTTTACTTGCCCAAACTATAGAAAAAGAAGAATTGGAAGAAGCAATAAGTAAGATAAAGCACCAGGAAGCGATGAAGTAGCACCAGAAATGATGAAATATATAGGAGTAAAAGCAAAAGAAAAATTGTTATAGATAATATGTATAACCTAATATGGAAGAGAAAAGTAATACCCAGAGAATGGACAAATGCACTAATTATACCTATATACAAAAAAGGAAACACAAAAGACTGTAAGAACTATAGAGGTATATCACTACTAAGTGTAACAACAAAAGTATACGAAAACATAATAGAAAGGAAAATCAGAAAAGAAATAGAAAACAAATTAGAGGACGTACAAAGTGGATTCAGGAAAGGACACACACAAGACCATATATTCACCATGTAACAAGTAATAGAAAATGCCTTAAAGAAAAATAGAGAAATATATCTGAGCTATATAGACATGGAAAAAGCATTCGACTCAGTCAAAAGAAAAGGCATATGGGAAAGCCTAAAGAAGAAACAAGTAAGTGAAGAACTGCTAGAAGCAACAACAAGTATATACATGAAAACAACAAATACAGTAAGAATGTTAAATATACAGTCAGTACCATTTGAAACAACTTAAGGAGTTAGACAAGGGGGAAGTCTCAGAAACCAGTGCTATTCATAAATGTAATAGATGAGATAGTGAAAGAATGTAAGAAAATTTTCAAGAAATACTGCATCGGTTGGAACAGAATGCAAATGATAAACGCTGAGATGTGTATATTTGCAGACGACATAGTATTAATTGCGGAAACAGCAGAAAAACTGAAATACAACTTAGAGAAATGGAACCTAGAAGCAAGCAAATACAACTTAAACGTAAACAAAGAGAAGACTCAGATAATGAAAATATCAAGGAAACAAGGGACGGAAGATCAAATAGAAGTAAGGATAGACCAACAAAAAATAATACAGACAAATTCATACAAATACTTAGGAACAGTAATCAACAACAAAGGAGACATCGAGGACGATCTTAACAACAGAATGGAAAACACAGGAAAACTATTCCAAGCACTAAATAGAGGATTCCTTAATAACAAAGAAATATCAACAAAGACCAAGATGACAATATTCAAAACAATATATAGATCTACGGTGACATATGGAGCAGAAAATTGGATATTAAACAAAAGACAGCAGAGCAGAATTCAGGCAGCAGAGATGAAATACCTCAGAAGAACGATCGGAGTAAAAAGAACTGATAGAATCAGAAATGAAGAAATAAGAGAAAGACTCAAAATCAAACCGATACTCTACTCAATAAAGGAGAAAAAATTGGCATGGTTCGGACATCTAACCCGGATGGACAGTAATAGACAAGTAAAAAGAGTGTGGGACGCCAAACCAATAGGGAAGAACAGAAGAGGAAGACCCATTAAAGAATGGAACAGTGACATCTCGCAGATACTGCAAAGTAAGGGTAAGACTTGGCAGGAAGCAACACGGATGGCATCCAATAGGAAGGAATGGAGAGAGTTCGTTAAGAGCTAGGACACCTCAGAAGATTGTAAAATGTTGTAATCTAATGAATTGTATTATAAACGGCCCAACACCAAAAGGTTCAAATGGGTCTACTGATTAAGTAAAGTAAGTAAAGTACTTGCCCAAACAGCCAGTTTAGAGGTGTTTAGCAGATCACACTCGATTCTTTGAGCATTCCGAAAATTGTAAAATAACCGAAAGGGGCTGACTTTTATCTTAGAAACATTTATAATAACTTTGATATTTTTTATGTCACGCGTTTGTAAGTAGGATCACTGCAAAGATAGTGAAAAAACCAATCTTAAAAAAAGGAACCTTTTACTAATAAAAACCATTCAGTTAAGTTGTTTCTTCGTTCTAAAATATTTCCTAATTTTCCGCAACTTTCTCAGCTGAAGCATATTCAAATTCTACTCTAGTTAAATTATTTAATTATTAGTTTGTTTGTATAATTACAATATGTTTACTTAGATGTCATGTTCTAATATTGTGATACATTTACAAGTTATATGTGAAGGCTTATCTGACTTTTTTTCTATAGTAATATTACTATAAATGAGCGAAAATTACCTTTTTAAATGACAGTTTTAAACTGCAATGCTTAAGGGGAAACAGTAGCGATCAACAGGTAGCGAAAACGCGTTCCAAGATTGCGGCTGTAATTTTGAATATTTTTCGAGATATTTGGCACACTTATTCGTAATATAATAAAGAATGGCGGTATAGAGCCCAATTTGAAAAATATATTAATATGTGGAAATTACCGTGTAATTAAATACAATATTTAAAAAACGAGCCTGTACCGCCATTAAGAAGAACAAAAAAATACACTCTCTTCAAATAAACTTTTTTATCCGATGCCTAGATTTTGTGTCATTTTGGAACTACTAATGAAATAAAAAAATTTAGTATTTTTTGAAAATTTTGCTATCATTTTGACGTTCTATTGATGAAATATTAATTTCTTACTTCGGATACTTTCACAATTATCATGTAGATGGCGCTAATATTAATAGATTAATTTATAATTACATATTACGGAACATTAAAAAAACTTAAATTCAGTATTTAAAACGTAAGTATATTTAAGGTAAAAATATATACCACAGCTTTGACCAACTAATATTTTTTATAATTAATGTTTTTATTTTTAATTTTAAATTAATCACTTTGACATTTATGTCAAATTTCCAGTAAACGTTTACAGACATGTCACGACTGGCGCTCGCGAATTTTTAAATATCCCCTCTACGTACGAGCTCGCAGCGTATACCGTATACGGTCAATACAAACTGCAGTGCCTTAAAAATTTTAAAGCACTAGTGCCAAAGTAGCATTTTTAACGCTCGTATGGAGTGCTAAAAATTGCATTTTTCTACGGCCGTGCTAAATGAGCCACTTTCAGGCACTCATTTCGTTTCCGAAAGTTGTACTTTCCCGCACGGCGTGCAGGAAAGTAAAATACCGTGGAACATGGCATTATATTATAATACATGCATAAACTAATATTTAGATATTATTTACTAATTTTTTTTCAAATTTATCTTATTGTGTTCATGTTTTAATGAAATTAGCGCGATTATTTCATTCATAGGAGATTCTGACCAATAGAAAGCTACAGAAATCTGAATTAAATCGATAATTTTTGATAATTGCCCGTCGTTACGTATATTACGTCAGATGCCCTTCGTTGCTACGAAAAAATACATTCAGTGACATTAATGACAATTAATGTTTTAAAAATTATAAAAGTGATGACTTTCAATCGTCAAATATTTATAAAAACTTTGTGTTTAATTGTACTAATTTGTACTTACATAAATAAATTACAATACAATTTTGGTTTTGAACAGTTTTATTCATGAAATAATCGCAACAAATTGCACTCGAACTCTAAAATTAATATAGAATTTTAGAGCTCTTGTGCAATTACTACTGATAATTCGATGAAATAAAATTATTTTGACATAATATTTAAAAGTCAGATCAGTAGACAATTACAATGGTTTTGAATCGTCGTCATGGAAACCAATGTCGTCGTTGTGGTAACCCATTCTACTGAAAGTTTGGTTTTGACAACATCGTCAAAGAATTAATTTGTGTATTTTCACTTGTAAATAAAAATTGATTTAACTCTATTTTTTGTGGCTTTTTCCAAACGTACGGCCCTAGAAAAAATATTGTTCCTAACTCCGCTATCACGTCATTCGGGTCAATGGCAGTCTCGTGCGTGAAAGTATCACTTTCCGCATTAGTTAGGAAAATAACTATTTTAACACGGTTGTAGAAAAAGGATATTTATGGCCACTTTTAATTAATTTCAAATTTTCTCTGTAGCTAGTATCAAAGACACTATATCCATATATCATAATTTCAATTGGGGCGTTTTTGTAGCTCCGGAAGTACGAGACGGAGATATTTGTGCTTTTCGGGTTAAGCTTTTTGAATTTTTTGATGATTTTTGGTGCGGATTTCGATTCGGTCAGAGGCGTGCTTTCAGATTTTTTAAGGGGTACGAGTTTTACTTAGGGGAGGGGGGTGCGATTGTCAAAGGCGAAAAAATTTCGTTGGGTTTTAAAGCTAAGGGTTAGGAATGAATGTCACTTTTGACCCGGGGATACTACCTCGAACAGGGGCGTCACAAAAAAATCGCAAACTTGCGGGTTGAAGGAAAAAATTTAAAAAAAGGGCAAAAAAGTTGAAAAAAAATTTCAGATGGACGTAAATCGGGTGGTTTTAAAAGAAGAATGTTGTGCTTTTGAACTTAAGCTGTCTAAATTTCTTGCAATTTTCTCGTGCAAAGTTTATCCCTTCCAGGGGCGTACTTTCTTTTTTTTTAAGGGGAGCGAGTTTATCATAGCGGTACGGGGTGGGTTGGTCGAAAGCGATAAAGTTTTAGCGCGTTTTGACGCTAAGCGTTAGGAATAATTGTGATTTTCGACTGGAACGGATAGCTCGAACAGGGGCGACACAAAAATTTCGCAAAGGGGAAATTTGAAGAAATGGCCAAAAATGACAAACTCACCCCTCGAAGTACCCGGAGTTTTTAAATGTTTGCAAAATTTCCGAAATGGCCAAAATATTTCACAGTTTTTACATGCAAAGCAACCATAAACCGCGTTCCAACCCCTAGAGTAAGGGTGGGGGATGCTACCAAAAAGGGGTCAACTTTTTAATTTCGCGGCCCAGTCGCGTACTTAAGCCGTAACATAGTGAGTCGCGCGAGGCATCAAAATTTGGGCATCGACGAGACGAAAATCATAGGTTTTTCGAAATTTTCAATTTTAGATAAAAAATTTCGAAAAAAAATTAAAAAGTAAAAAAAATGAAAAAAACAGAAAAACTGACATAGCTCAGTCCCTACGGCTTCGATTTTGACCAAACTTTTACCGTTGTAAGTGGTTTGATGTTAGCGGATTCGAAAAACTAAGTTTGAATCAGAGGCGTATCAATGGGAAGAAAAAAGGGGGCAAAAATAGGGATATTTTCAACAAAACCAAAACATAAGGTTTGTGCTTTTGGACTTAAGATTTTTGAATTTTTTGCAAATTTTTCGTGTCAATTTTAACCCTGACAGTGGCGTGATTTCGAATTTTTTAAGGGGTACAAGTTTTGCATAGGGCTGAAATATTAAAAAGAAACACAAAATGAGGTTTTTGTTTTTGGGATTGAGTTTTTTTAATTTTTTGCGATTTTTTCGTGCCAATTCCAATCCTATCAGGGGCGTACTTTCGTATTTTTTAAGGGTTGCGAGTTTTGTATAGGTGTTTAAGGGCGGCAATATGAAGTTTGTGCTCCTGGACTTAGACTTTTTGAATTTTTTGAGAATTGCTTATGCCGATTTCATTCCTGTCATGGGCGTACATTCGTATTTTTTAAGGGGTGCGAGTTTTGTATAGGTGTGAGAGTGGCCATATAAGGTTTGTACTTTTGATGTTAGCTGTTTAAATTTTTTGCTATTTTTTTTGCCGATTTCAACTCTGTCAGGGGCGTACTTTCGTATTTTTTAAGGGGTGCGAGTTTTGAATAGGCGTGGGGGCAATATGAGGATGGTGCTTTTGGATATAAGCTTTTTAAATTTTTTGAGAATTTTTTGAGACGATTTCAACCCTGTCAGGAGCGTACGTTCGTATTTTTTATGGGGAGCGAGTTCTGTATAGGTGTGGGAGGGCTATATGAGGCTAAGCTTTTGGATTTAAGTTTTTTGAATTTTTGGCGATTTGTTTTTGTTCCGATTTCAAACCTGTCATGGGCGTGGTTTTGGATTTTTTAAGGGGTGCGAGTTTTGTATAAGTGTGGGGGTGGCAATATGACATTTGTACTTTTGGAATAAGATTTTTAAATTTATTGCTATTATTTTGTGCCGATTTTAACCATGTCAGGGGCGCAAATTAGTATTTTTTAAGGGGTGCGAGTTTTTATAGGTGTGGGAGGGCAATATGAGATTTGAGCTTTTGGACCTAAGTTTTTGAATTTTTTGCGATTTGTTTCCCTATACCTAAATACAGGGTGTTTTGATTTATTTCAGTTTTTATAAAAATGTAATTTAACTCGGAGTAACGGATTTAGAAATACAACCGGAAGTACTGTTTAAAGTCGCCAAAATAGTACAGGCGACATATTATTCGACGCGCCTAAAAGGTAACTTTTAAAGTCACAGAAATAGTATAAGCGATATATTATTCGACGTTCTATAGCAAGATGAGGACAAATGTATACTGTTGGTTTTTAAATCATTTCTGGTTAAAAAGTTCTAAACGAAAGTGCAATATTTTGGTATAGTAGAGTATACTACATGCATTTAAAACTGCCTAATGTCTATCTCTATACAGGGTGAGGCAGATAAAGGGCGTATTAGAAATATCTCGAGAACTCAAGGTAAGAAAATTATGAAATTCGGAATACAGGGGTTTTGAGGTGTGAACTATTTAATGAAAATATTTTGGTCACTTTGCTACTTCCGGTTATACCGGAAGTTGGTTGTAACTTCGTTTTTTTTAATGGGACATCCTGTACATTTTTACATTTTTGGATTCTCCTTGATTTCTTCTTTCTTAAAATATAAGTTTTTGTAATATTATATAGGGTAGGTTAAAAGATAATTACGTTTTTTATGAATTTCGTAGCAAAATTCACACCCTGTAGAATTGTAGTATTTTAACATAATAAACTCGGTTTATATTCAAATGATTTTTAATATAGTCTATGTTAAGAATTATTGGTATAGTTAAATTTTTCCTTTTTTGTATACAGGGTTGGTAGAAATTCAGAATGAGTGTTTTCTGAGTGTTCTTAAATGGAACACCCTGTATTTTAGTATTGTAATGAAATGTTATTTTAGGATACTTTTTAATTTCTTAAGCAATCCCTATACCTAACTGCTTCAATTTGTGAGTTATTGGTGATTCAAGCCAAATATTAATTGCAACACAAAAACCTGAAATTTTATTAGGTTGGCCGTAAAAATATTCAATCACAAATAATTTTTCGGAAATAAATACATAATAATCGAGACTACTTAAAATTGCCAATAATGGTTGAGCTATCAAAATATCTACGTAGTTAAGATTGTTGGTGCGATTAACAACTAAGCACAAATTAAAGCAGTTGGGTATGGGGAATGCTTAAGAAATTAAAATGTACCATAAAATACCATTTTATTACAGTACTAAAATATAGTGTGTTCCATTTAAGAAAACTCAGAAAATACACATTCCGAGTTTCGACCCACCCTGTATACTAAAACTTAAAAATTTAGCTATACTAATAATTGGTAACATAAGTAGACCATATTAAAAATCATTTGAACATATAAACGGTTTTTGATGTAAAACTACTACAATTCTACAGGGTGTGAATTTTGCTACGAAATTAATAAAATAACGTAATTGTCTTTTAATCTACCCTGTATAATATTACAAAACCTTATATTTTAAGAAAGAAGAAATCGAGGAGAATCAAAAAACGTAAAAATATATAGGGTGTCCCATTTAAAAAAACGAAGTTACAACCAACTTCCGGTATAACTGGAAGTAGCAAAGAGACCAAAATATTTTCATTAAATAGTTCACACCTCAAAACCCCTATATTCCAATTTTCATAATTTTCTTTACTTTAGTTCTCGAGATATTTCTAATAGGCCCTTTATTTGCCTCACCTTATATACATAATTCCAATGGGGGCCGTTTTTGTAGCTCCCGAAGTAAGAGGCTTGGAGATTTGTGCTTTTCGGGTTAAGCTTTTTGAATTTTTTGATGATTTTTGGTGGGGATTTCGATTCGGTCAGGGGCGTGCTTTCGGATTTTTTTAAGGGGTACGAGATTTGCTTAGAGGTGGGGAGTGCGATTGTCGAAGGCGAAAAAATTTCATTGGGTTTTAAAGCTAAGGATTAGGAATAAGTGTAACTTTTGATCCGGGGATGCTAGCTCGAACAGAGGCGTCACATAAAAATCGCGAACTTGCGGGTTCAAGGAAAAAATTTACAAAAAGGTCAAAAAAGTTAAAAAAAAATTTCTGATGGACGTAAATCGGGTGCTTTTAAAAGAAGAATGTTGTGCTTTTGGACTTAACCATTTTTAATTTTTTGCAATTTCTTAGTGGAATGTTGTGTACTTTCCTTTTTTTTAAGGGGAGCGAGTTTTCATGGAGTGAGGGGTGGGGTGGTCGAACGCGGTAAAATTTTAGCGCGTTTTGACGCTAAGCATTAGGAATAAGTGTGATTTTCGACTGGAGCCGGTAGATCGAACATGGGCGGCACAAAAAATTCGCAAAGGTGAAAATTTGATGAAATGGCCAAAAATGAGGATGTCGTCCCTCGTGTACCCAGAGTTTTCGAACTTTTGTAAAATTTCCGCCATAGTCCAGATATTTCCCAGTTCCCATACTTACGAGAACGTCAATTTTTTTCGTACCTCTACGGTAAGGGTGGGGGTGGCTACCAAAATGGGGTCAACTTTTTGACTTCACGCCCCAGTAGCGCCCTTACGGCGAAACGTATCGAATCTCGCGAGACATAAAAATTTGCGCATCGACGAGACGAAAAACATACGTTTTTTGAAATTTTTAATTTTTGATGAGACGTATAAAAAAAAATTAAAAATAAAAAAAAATAAAAAAAAACAAAAAATGACAGCTCCGCCTCTATGACTGCGATTTTGGTCAAACTTTTATTGTTGTAAATGGTTTGATGTGGCGGATTCGAAGAACCAAGTTTTAATCAGTGGCGAATCCATGGGGAAAAAAGGGGGGAAATGGCGATATTTTCAACAAAACTTCAAAATGAAATGGGTGCTTTTGGACTTAAGATTTTTGAATTTTTTGCCAATTTTTAGTGTTATTTTAAATCTGTCAGTGGCGTGGTTGCGGATTTTTTTAAATTTTTTAAAGGTGCGAATTTTGCATACGCGTGAAATTAAAAACACACACACACACACACAAAATGAGACAAGCTTTTGGACAAGCTTTTTGAATTTTTTGCGAATTCTTCGTGCCGGTTTTTACCCTGTGAGTGGCGTCGTTTCGGATTTTTAAAGGGGAGCGTCTTTTGTATAGGTGTGTAACTAGCAATATGAGGTATGTGCTACTGGAATTAAGCTTTTAAAAAATTTTAAGAATTTTTTGTGCCGATTTTAACCTTGTTATGGGCGTACTTTCGTTTTTTTTAAGGGGTGCGAATTTTAAATAGATATGAGGATGGTAATATGAGGTTTGTGCTGTTGGACTTAAGCTTTTTGAAATTTTTGCGAATTTTTCGTGTCAATTTAAACTCTGTCAGTGGCGTGGTCACGGATTTTTTAAGGGGTGCGAGTTTTGCACAGGCGTGAAATTAAAAAAAAATAAAAAATGAGATTTGTGCTTTTGGAAAAGCTTTTTGAATTTATTGCGATTTTTTCCTGCCCGTTTTAACCCTGTCAGTGGCTTAATTTCGGATTTTTTAAGGGATGCGAGTTTGTATAGGTGTGTAAGTAGCGATATGAGGTTTGTGCTTCTAGACTTAAGCTTTTAAAATTTTTTGAGAATTTTTTGTGCCGATTTTAGCCATGCAATGGGCGTACTTTCGTATTTTTTAAGCGATGCGAGTTTTGAATAGGTGTGGGGATGGCAATATGAGGTTTGTACTTTTGGCCTTAAGCTTTTTGAATTTTTTGCGTCGATTTTAAACCTGACAGTGGCGTCCTTTCGGATGTTTTAAAGGGAGCGGATTTTGTATAGGTGTGTAAGTAGCAATATGACGAAAGTGCTTCTGGAATTAAGCTTTTAAAAATTTTTGAGAATTTTTTGTGCCGATTTCAACCCTGTCATGGGCGTACTTTCGTTTTTTAAGAGGTGCGAGTTTTGAATAGATATGGGGAGGGTAATATGAGGTTTGTGCTGAAAAGCCAAGATTCAATGAGTGGCGCATCCGTGGGTAGAAAAAAGAGGGGAAAATGGCGATATTTTCAACAAAACCTCAAAATGAGATTGGTGCTTTTAGACTTAAGATTTTTGAATTTTTTGTGAATTTATCGTGTCGATTTTAACTCTGTCAGTGGTGTGGTTGCTGATTTTTTTAGGGGTGCGAGTTTTGCATAGGCGTGAAATTAAAAAAAAATGAAATTTGTGCTTTCGCACAAACTTTTTAAATTTTCTTGCGAATTTTTTGTGCCCGTTTTAACCCTGTCAGTGACGTCGTTTCGGATTTTTTAAGGGGTGCGAGTTTTGTATAGGTGTGTAAGTAGCAATATGAGGTTTGTGCTTCTGGACTTAAACTTTTAAAAATTTTTGAGAATTTATTGTGCCAATTTTAGCCCTTTCATAGGCGCACATTCGTATTTTTTAAGGGGTGCGAGTTTTGAATAGATGGGGGGATGGCAATATGATGTACTTTTGGCCTTGAAATTTTTGAATTTTTTGCGATTTTTTTGTGTCGATTTTAACTCTGAAAGTGAAGTGGTTTCGGATTTTTTAAAGGGTGCGAGTTTTGGATACGCGTGGGAGGGCAATATGAGGTTTGCACTTTTGGACTTAATCTTTATGAATTTTTTGCGATTTGATTTTGCCGATTTCGACCGTGTCATTAGCGTATTTTCGTATTTTTAAGAGGTCCGAGTTTTGTATAGGCGTGGGAGGGCAATATGAGGTTTGTGCTTTTGGCCTTGAGCTTTTTGAATTTTTTACAATTTTTTTTGCCGATTTCGACTCTGTCAGTGGCGTACTTTCGTATTTGTTTAGGGGTGCGAATTTGTACGGAAAACGTGAGAATTTTGACATCAAAAATATGGTTTTTGAGTAGTAAATGGAAGTATCATCTTAAACTCACTAAAATAGTACAAGCGATATATTATTCGACGTGCCTTAGAAAATCATTTCTGGTTAAAAATTTCTAAACGAAAGTGCCGTAGTATAGTATAGTATAGTGTATGAGAGTATAGTATTTTATAAAATTATATTATTACATACATTTAGTACGGCCTAACTAGTCACATAATAATTACTTTTTAATTATTACTCTAATAGTCAAGATAATTGAGCTTTTTATAAATATTCTCTATACAAATACCCAGAAAAGTTAATAGGTTTTTAAAAATTAATTTGAAATTTATAAACTTTTATAGGAATTTCCTTATAGAACCTACATTAATGTTAAATGAACGATTAAAAAGAATTATTACTGTTTATCCAAAGTCTATTGAAAATTTTACAAGGAGGTTCAAATAATATTATTTAACAGATCTGTTTTCTTGATTAAGGCACCCGATTTGGGCGTCGAAACGTTAATAAAATTATTTTTTTCATTTTAATTGTGGCTTATTTCCCATATAAATAATTAATCTGTTTTCTTGATTCTTGTTTTCTGCATGAAGCAATTAGCCCGATCAAAGAACATTCTGACCCCAAAAAAATAAAGGAAGGATGAAAATTTGGGAATAGGTAGTTGAAATTGTCTATTATTATATAAGAAAAAGTTTACAATTCTACATCCCCTCCATTTTTCAAAAATAGAGGGGAATACCCCCCTCTCGAAGGTGAAAAATATTCATTCAAAATAAGTCCGGAATTCGATAAAATGACTAATTCTAAGCAACTGTTGTTCTATAGAGTTTTTTCCCTAAGTCAATACTTTTCGAGTTATTTGCAAGTGAATATGTTCATTTTTAACAGAAAAAAACATGTTTTTGGACGGTTTTTCGGAGATAACTTAAAAAGTAAGAATTTCAGCAAAAAAAATATTCTTAGCAAAAATATAGCTTATAAAAAACTGAACAAAATGGTGTATGCCTGAGGTCTGTATACCCAGTAGAAGCAGAGTTGTAGCTAATGAAAAGTAGTTTCTTCTTCATCAAATTCCAAATCGAATATTTCAATGTGAAATAACCCAAACACGGAGCACTTTTCGGGGAAAATTCATTTCAACTTTTTTTAAAGTGTTTAAAAAACGTTTATTTTTGTTTTAAAAAAAACTTGTAATATTAAAAGTAAGTGAGTTACGCTCAAAATATTGTTGGTCCCTTTTATTTTTTGGTAAAAAATCGTGAAAATCACCCCTAATTAGCATCACAAATAAATTTTATCATTACCAGTTCACAAATTACTTTGCGTATGTATTATTTATATGATCTGTAAGTTTCATCGGTTGAAAGTGCTTATTTTTGAAAAAGCTGTAGTTAAAATTGCTTGAACGAGTAACTAATCACGAGTTTAGGCAAATTTTGAACAGCCCTAGCATAACCAATTTTTGTCTAACAAAAAAACAAAAAAGAAAAAATATTCAGAAAAGCAAAACGTACATTTTATTACTCTTTAAGATTTTTGGTATTACTAATAATTTTTAAGTTAATTCTATGAACAGTTCCATTTTTTTTCAAAATTAAAAAAAATGTTTCATTTTAAACCAATTTTTTTCAAAAATGAGCACTTTGAACCAATGAAACTTATAGATAATATAAATAATACATAAGTAAAGTAACTTGTGAAGCGGTAACGATTAATTTTATTTGGGAAGCTAATTAGGGGGTGATTTTTGCGATTTTTGTACCAAAAAGTAAAAGGGACCAACAATATTTTGAGTGTAACTCACTTACTTTTAATGTTAGAAGTTTTTTTAAAAGACAAAAATAAACCTTTTTTTAAACACTTTAAAAAAGTTCAAATTAATTTTCCCCGAAAAGTGCTCTGTTTTTTGGTTATTTCACATTGAAATATTCGATTTGGAATTTGACGAACAAGAACCTACTTTTCATTAGCTACAACTCTGCTTCTACTGGGTTTGCAGACCTCAAGCGTACACCATTTTTTTCAATTTTTAATAAGCTATATTTTAACTAAGAATATTTTTTCGCTAGAGTACTTATGTTTTGAGTTATCTGCGAAAAACCGTCCAAAACCATGTTTTTTTTGTTAAAAATGAACATATTTACTTGCAAATAACTCGAAAAGTATTCACTTAGTGAAAAAACTCTATAGAACAAAAGTTGCTTAGAATTAGTCATTTTATCTAATTCCGGGCCTATTTTGAACGTATATTTTTTCACTTCCGAGAAAATATTTTTCACCCCGTATTTCCCAATTTTTGTAAAATGGAGGGGATGTAGAATTGTAAACTTTTTCTTATATAATAATAGACATATTCAACTACCTATTCCCAAATTTTCATCCTTCCTTTATAATCTAAGAGCTAGTGAACCCTTCGACTAGCGGTCGTCCTGTAAGGCTAGAAATTTTTCTAGTGATAATTCATAGCACACTAAGGCTAAAAACCATGACCTGGCAGGCCTCAGCGGTGCACGTGTATCTACCAGGTGAATCGAAAAGTGCAAATTTAGGGGGTAAAATAAACTTTCTCCTGTAAGGTTTAAATTTAAGTATGTGCTTGAGTAAGTCATTTAAAAGAAATGTGTAAAATGACAGGCGATTCTGAAGAGCATAAGACCTTGCCAGACGAGGGGAAAGATTAGGGGTTTTTCCTAAATTTATTTTTTTTGCATCGAACAAATTTTTTTAAAGTTTTTTTAATCATTCCAAACAGAAAAGGTCTTTAGTGATTTTTCTCTTAAGTTAATAGTTTTTGTTATATAAGCGATTGAAAATTTTGAAAATTGCGAAATCGACCATTTTTAACCCTTAAATCGGATATTTATCTAAAAATTTCAAAGTTGCCAAGGTAGGTAGATATTCTTTAAACATTGATTGATGAAATCCCAAAGAGTTTTTTGCAATACAATATCGGAAACCCATTTGTTTTTTAATTGCTAATCAAGCGGACGCGACACTGTAGTATAAGTGAGGACGTTTGAGTTGGCATAAAAATCTCGAGATTGGGCAAATTTCAAGAGCAATCCTCAGACAGGTCGATTTTTATTTTTAAATTAGGACTTTTTGGCATATATATAATACTAGTGACGTCATCCATCTGAGCGTGATGACGTAATCGATGATTTTTTTAAATGAGAGTAGGGGTTGTGTGATAGCTCATTTGAAAGGTTATTTAATTCTCTATTCACTAATATAAACATTAACATAATTATTTATAGAGGGTGTACAAAAAAAAATTTTTCTTTTATTTGTCAAATTTAATCAAAATTAATTTAATAAAAAAACAAAAAATTTTTTTATTAAATTAACTTTGATTAAATTTGACAAATAGAAGAAAAAAATTTTTTTTGTACACCCTCTATAAATAATTATGTTAATGTTTATATTACTATATACATATAGATAAATGTCAATTTTCAAAATTTTCAATCGCTTATATAACAAAAACTATTAACTTAAGAGAAAAATCACTAAGGACCTTTTCTGTTTGGAATGATTCAAAAAATCTAAAAAAAATTTGTTCGATGCAAAAAGAATAATTTTAGGAAAAACCCCTAATCTTTCCCCTCGCCTGGCAAGGTCTTATGCTTTTCAGAATCGCCTGTCATTGTACACATTTCTTCTAAATGACTTACTCAAACACATACTTAAATTTAAACCTTACAGGAGAAAGTTTATTTTACCCCCTAAATTTGCACTTTTCGATTCACCTGGTAGATACACGTGCACGGCTGATGCCTGCCAGGTCATGGTTTTTAGCCTTGGTGTGCTATGAATTATCACTAGACAAATTTCTAGCCTTACAGGACGACCGTTAGTCGGAGGGTTCACTAGGTCTTATTTTTTTTTGGAGGTTTTCGTAAAATTTTGTGTTCCCTGATTGGGCTAGTTCCCCGTTAGAGGTCGTTCTAACCATACTCCGGTATAAATATTTTATAATTTATACCGGGCCGACAGGCGCTTTGATTCAGATCGGTCTTCTTGCAGCAAAGCCTCATTGATAACGGGTAAACCCGTGTAACACGTGTCAGGGGATGGCAAGAGACCAGATTTAAATCAAAATGAAACCGTTTATTTTCATTCTGTCACATTTAACTACCATTATGATGCGTGTATTCTATAGGAAATTCGCCGCTACGCGGATCATGTCGTATCCCTCATACTCGCATTATAATGACCATCATTAATGCTAGTTGCATAATATACTACGAGTATATCTAATAGTTTGTTATTTTTTAAACAGAACAAGTGTTTTATTGTTGCATAATAATATTATTTAAATAATGATAGGGGAGCCCAAGCGGAGATTTCTGCAGTTACTCGAGCGCGTCAGATTATCATATGGGGAGAAACCTGGTACCCTGCAGATGTACCTTTACCATATATATTGGCTCTTAACACAGGGAAGTTCGTTAAGGGGTGCCCAAAAGAAACTATCCTTAAAAATACTCGAAATTGTCACATTAACGCCATCGGTACATAATTCGCAAATATTGTACGGAAATCCCTACTTTTTCTGTCTTTACACGGCAAATTACGTATAGTAAAATTTACACTGGTATGGATATGTAAACATTACTAGAATGTCATTCTACTTGAAAATGTCATCATTAACTTAAAGAGATGACTTTTGAATGTTCTTGGACTGTATAACTGTTATTTGTATAATTGCAAATTATTAATTCAGTTAATAAATGTGATAATTTTTTACTAACTATGTATTCAGTGATTGTAATAATTTATATGTACAACAAAAACTAATACTCAATCGAGAAAAGAGGAAAAGTGTTAAAGTGATTTTTTAATAATATTTATATTGTTACTATGGAACACTTAAAATTTTGAACATCTTTAACAACAAAATACTTGGATCACAGAATATATTATCCTGATGTATTCTCTGCTTGGATCTTCCACAAATAATACACAATAAATAACTTTTTATTAAGTTCACGTCTTAAATCAATTATTTATGAAATACACTATACTATATATCAATATTATTTAATCAACAACTCAAAATATTCCCGATACCATGTCAAATATTTAAAATTGTCACTGATTGTCACTGTCTGACTGACAATATGCTGACAATATTATATTCGACTGAGTGCGTTGTAAGACAAAGATAGATTTGGAAAATATTACCACGGACATTGTCTTCATTTTTTTCGAATCCTGAAAAAACCAATAAATATGTTTGAAAAATTTAAACGCAGAATGAAAGACTAAATTAATAATACCGAGGGCCGAAAGTCCCTTAGAATAAATAAAAAGTTTATTTTGAATGAAATATTTGAAATTAAAAATCACACTAAATTTTCTTAGTTTTTCACCCCTGTAACTTATTAAAATAAACATTATAGAAGTTCTCAGGGACTTTCGGCCCTCGCTAATAACGTAATCTTTCATTCTGCGTTTAAATTTTTTAAAAATACTTATTAGTTTTCTCAGGCTCCGAAGAAAATGAAAGAATGAATTTGAAAATCATTGCAGCCGAAAATACGTACCCATCCCCTTAAGATAATGTAAGTTAAGTACATGCAAAAGAGTATATATTTAAAAAATCTGACGATTTGTGCGGGGCGTAAGGAAATGGGCGAGTCAAAAAGTTTCACAAAAAAAAAACGAATATTTCGCGAAATGAACGTCAGATCGAAAAACTAAAAAAAAGTCTTCAATATTTTTCAAAAATCTACCGAATGCTACTAAACATGACCCCCCACGGAGAGGGGTGGGGGTAAATTTAAAATTTGAAATACAAACCCCGCGATATTTCGCAAAATAAAAATCAGATCGAAAAACTGCAAAATACACTTTCAAAATGTTTTTGAAAAATAACTAACAATCACAACCCAATAGGTCGCCATAACGCTCGGATGCAAATCTAGCATACCTACTTTGCTCCCCTACCATTATTTCCTATCGCAGTGATTATTGTGATTTCCGTAGCTCACTAATATTTTTGTAAGTTAATCTACATACTGATAAACATGTATAATTTACTATAATGATATAATGAATAAATGTATTTGCCAAGGTCAGTCATACCCGAAACATTAAAAAACTGAAATAATTAATTCATACAAATCAAGTATCATACAAATCAAGTAGTCTGTCTGTTAGTTCTGAAATAATACCAGAATGAGTCAACTGAATTACAATTTTTGATATTAACAATACTCGGGGGATTTACTCTGTTTATACAAGATTGTTTGTGATCAATTAAAGCGAGATGCAATATCGTTTTGACATTGTCTCGTATAATGTAATAAAAGTGAAATAAAAAGTTAATATTAACAATATGGTCAATTGTCTACAATCTACAAGATATCAGTCGATATCGATAATCACAATTTTTGGTATATATGTTACAGTTCAAATTGATTCTCAGTTAAAGTTGACTATTCCTAGTTCGAGTCAACTCCCAACTAAAACGAGCAGTAAGAGTTGATTTGAAAAATTTATTAAACTTTTACTAGTTGGAGTAGACTCTTCCTAACCCTTGTTAGTAAAAGTAGATCGCGGGAAAAATAGGCAAAACCTCTTTCTTTTCCAATATAAATTTGTAATAAACTAGAAGAGTTTATTTTTAAATCGCAGAGTACTTACAAGTTTGCAGAAAGAGTAGCCACTCCCATCTGCAGGGGCGTAACAGAGGCCCCCGCAGCATGAAGCTTGCGGGGGGCCCCAATATGTCAGGGGCCTCATCTTGTTGTCTAATAAATATATTTAAAAATGTGTTATTGTTATAGTATTGAAAATGTATAATGAATCAATTACAGTATTGAAAATGAAGTTGCCCATCAGATAGATACAATGTATCGTATGTATGTATTGTATGTATTAATAAAATTGTAGATATATTCGCTGATAGTAGTGCACGAAGAAAATTGTTCATCTCGTAGAATAATATTATGTAATAATGTAGTCGTTTATTAATGTTCGTTCTATTTTATTCTATACCAATAAATATTAAAAATGTAAGTTGTCCTAAACAGTCCATGAATACACTAATAGCCCAGTAAATGACTGTTTTGGAGTGTAATTATCAGCGTCACGACGTATTTGCCAGGCAATTTGTATTTAGATTCTACTTATCCTCCACTTCAAAATTGGAGTTGTGCCGTTGGTTGCTTTTACTTGGGGGGTGACATTCACACCTTCTTGGGGGTGAAAAATATACGTTTAAAATAAGTCCGGAAATGGATAAATTGACTAATTATGAGCAATTATCAAAGTCAATTCTTCTCAAGTGACTTGCGAGTGCAAATTAGGCGGTTTTTCGCAAATAATTAAAAAAATAATAAATATTGGCAATATCATTTTAAAGTCTACTTTAAAATGTATAATATATGTCTGAATTGCCAATATAAATGAGTCAGATTAAATAAATTATTAGAAGAATTTGTTTGCTTAGCAATAAAACTTTAGTTTATTTTAGTAATATTTTGTATTTTGACAACGGCACCCGATCTGGGCGTCGAAACGTTAATAAAATTATTTTTTTCATTTTAATTGTGGCTTATTTCCCATATAAATAATTAATCAAAAAAAATAAGTATTTCATCGAATTAAATATTACCGAAAAATTATCAGTAGTAATTGTACAAGAGCTCTAAAATTATCGAATTTTTCCCGAGTGACACTTTCACAGTTTTAATTCCAGTTTGGACAGTTTGAGTGAGGTAACCTAAGCTATGCATATATCATAAAAAAGTTCATGCCCGCCACCCCCAAGATGGGTGGCAACCACTCCCATGGTAAAATCGCCTTTCGGCATGATATAGATTTTGATCCTTGGACTATCCACTACTTATTCTCAAATTTTCGAGCAAATCGATCCATTCTGTAAAAATTTCGAGGTTTTGTCCTATTTCAAGCTTCATTACTTGGACTAATAGGTCTGGATCCCGCGTATGAAAAAAAAGTTGATTAATAGCAAGCTGAAAATTTGTTAATAGCTTAAGGGTGTCTAGTCGAATAAACTTTGATATATGGGAACACTGAAACAGGGGTAGTTTTAATTGTGGAACAGGTTAAAAATTTGGAACGGTCACAGCACGAAAACGGCACATTTATTTTGTCCGACAGAACAGACTTAAACTCTCCGAACAGAGATTAAACTCTCATGAAAAAATCAGACTGCTATTTATTACCTGTCATAATTCCTGTCATTTGACATATTCTACATGTTCCACTCATTAAAACGCCCATTTGGTGATAAATAGCAGTCTGATTTTTGCATGAGAGTTTAATCTCTGTTCGAAGAGTTTAAGTCTGTTCTGTCGGACAAAATAAATGTGCCGTTTTCGTGCTGTGACCGTTCCAAATTTTTAACCTGTCCACAATTAAAACTACCCCTGTTCCAGTGTTCACACATATCAAAGTTTATTCGACTAGACACCCTTAAGCTATTAACAAATTTTCAGCTTGCTATTAATCAACTTTTTTTTCATACGCGGGATCCAGACCTATAATATTTTAACTATTTACAAGCCACAATATTATTAAAAAATTATTTTTATTAACGTTTCGACGCCCAAATCGGGTGCCGTTGTCAAAATACAAAATACTATATTTACAAAAATATATATTACAAAATATTTTTACAGTATTTTGTATTTTGACAACGGCACCCGATTTGGGCGTCGAAACGTTAATAAAAATAATTTTTTAATAATATTGTGGCTTATTTCCCATTATAAATAGTTAAAATTATAAAAATGCCACAAGAAAATAGCTTCAGAACAACATTGGACTAATATATTTTCATAATTACTATGTTTCCTGATACATGTTCTAGGAACAATTAAAGCTATAATAGTATCGTTTTCAATTCATATTGCTCAAGAACTTATTTGTGGTAATTGGGAAATCTTAATTGAACTTGATCGCATTAAATAGTCATACGAAAAACTAGATTGAAATGTGACTATCAATTAAAACTAATTAAAAGAACGTTTTCCCACATTTTTAACATTCTTAGTTTGGTGCAAGATTCAGCGTAATTTCCTGTATCTGAGGTAAAGCAAATTTTAAATTATATTTTTTGGGGTTATTTATTATATTGAAATGATTTTAATTCTTCTAATTTATAATTAATTTTAGTCAACAGAATGTCGTCGTGAAACGAAAACAAAAGGTTTATAGTAGGTAAACGAATAGTAAAAACTCAAAACCTATTATATTTCAATTTGTTCAGAGAGTGCCATAAACAATCTTATAATCTCTATAAACGGAAGAATAGTAAATAACATGAGATTCGCTGATGACACCGTTATAATGGCAGACACCCTGGAATCGCTACAAGAATTGCTAAATAGAATTAACTTAACGATTATTGCATTCGATACGGACTAAAAATAAACAAGAAAAAAACTAAATTTATGATCGTCTCAAAAACAGAACATGGAAATGAAAGGTTAATGATAGAGCAAACCCAAATAGAAAAAGTAAAGACATACAAATATCTGGGAACCTGGGTCGATGACAAAAATGACCAAAGCAAAGAAATTAAAGTCCGAATTGAAACTGCAAGGCAAGCATTTATAAAAATGAAGACACTGCTTACAAACAAAGATCTTCAGTTGCCTCTCAGATTGAGGGCTCTAAGATGCTACATATTTTCTATATTGCTATACGGAATGGAAGCTTGGACATTGAAGAGACAACACATAAGAATAATAGAAGCGTTTGAAATGTGGTGTTACGGAAGAATATTGAAAATTCAGTGCGTTCAAAGGATTACCAATGTTGAAGTGCTACGACGTTTAAATAAGGAGTTAGAAATTATGAAGAGTATAAAAACTAGAAAACTGGAATATTTGGGTCACATTACCAGAGGAGAAAAATACGAGTTGCTGAGAATTATTATGCAAGGAAGGATCCAAGGAAGAAGAAGCATAGGAAGAAGACGCATCTCCTGGCTGAGGAATCTTAGAGAATGGTTTAACTGTAGTTCATTACAACTGTTCAGAGCAGCAGCCAACAAAGTGACCATAGCTATTATGATATCCAACCTCCTATAGGAGAGGGAACTTTAAGAAGAAGAACTTATTAGAAATCATCAGAGATTGTATTTGTGGATATCTCTGAACAAACTAAAATAAACCGAGTCTATTAGCACCGAATCACGACTAACAAATAGATATGGATGCCGTAGCGACATCTGCTAAAAACAATTCAAAGTTTTATTTCCGAAAATAAATTATGAAGTAAAAATAAAAAATAAAAATAAATTTCCCATAAAAAATACGTAATTAGAAAATAAATTAGTCCAGGGTAATTAGGTTTTTCCCATGACACTCGAGCAGCCAGGGTACTGAAGCGTTTTTCGACAGGTAATACCTATAAGAGCAAATTGTAACTATTTTCTGCGTAGGATCTGGCGGCCATTTTTATTTATAAACAATTAAGTGTCAAAAATGGCATTTTCCCTTTTTTTTCAAATCAATGGAAAACAGTGAAACTTATGGTTTTTTTAGTACAAATATCTTTGAGATTATGGAAAAAGCTTTAAAATGACGTATTACAAAGTTTGATATACTCATTTATTGTTAATATAATTGCGAAAAAAGGTCGGAATTGAAAAAAAAATTAATTTCGCAATATCTATTGTAAAAATTAGTGTACAGCTTTGAAATTTTTGTCATATAAGGGTTCTTTAGTGCTTAATATGTGATAAAAATTTCAAAGCGATTAATTCAATTGTTTAAATTTTATTCAAATTGTTTACCCCAGAGAGCCTTTTTTTGCAATAACATGAGTCAGAAAAAAATGACGCTAGAACCATTCCATAGGTGTCAAATGAAAGAGCATGAGCTATATTTTCAAATTCGTTTAAAAAAAGCGAATAAAAAATGCATCTATTAGTATTAAATAATTATGCAAAAGTACCGTAAATCTTTCCTTATAAACTTTTTATTTTGTTATATAAGAAATTATATATATTTATTACAATTTTTTATCAATTATGATATAAATAACATTACTTGGTAGTTGTGCACTTAAAACAGGGTAAAAAAGTTAATTCTTTTGGAAAAAGTTATCCAAAAAGTTTATAAGGAAAGATTTACGATACTTTTGCATAATTATTTATTACTAATAAATGCATTTTTTATTCGCTTTTTTTAAACCAAGTTGAAAACATAGCTCATGCTCTTCCACTTGACACCTGTGTAATGGTTCTAACGTCATTTTTTTTGACTTATGTTATTGCAAAAAAATGCTCTCTGAGATAAACAATTCGAATAAAATTTAAACAATTCAATGAATCGCTTTGAAATTTTTATTACATCTTAAGCACCAAAGAACCCTCATTTGACAAAAATTTCAAACCTGTACACTAATTTTTACAACAGTTATTACGAAAATATTTTTTTGCAATTCCGACCTTTTTTCGCAATTATATTAACAATAAATGAGTATATCAAACTTTGTAATATGTCATTTTAAAGCTTTTTCCATAATTTCAAAGATATTTGTACTAAAAAAATCATAAGTTTCACTGTTTTCCATTGATTTGAAAAAAAAGGGAGAAATGCCATTTTTTGACAGTTAATTGTTTATAAATAAAAATGGCCGCCAGATCCTACGCAGGAAATAGTTACAATTTGTTCCTGTAGGTATAGTCCTGTCGCCAGGGGGGGTACAACGGCCTCCTGTATTCAGATGGACTTACCCAAGTTTTTTTATGTATTTTGACCTGTAGAACACGAATTTTTTGGGTAACAGTTGATCCGGATGTCGAGAAGATTGTTATAAACCAAGAAGTTGAGGAATCACATAACAGCGATTTCTGGCAAAACAAAACATTTTTTTGTATTTTTTGGGCCATTCTAACCAAAAAATGTTCCTACAATTTTTTTCGTAGGATGCATAGTTTTCGAGATAAACGCGGTTGAACTTTCAAAAAATCGAAAAATTGCAATTTTTGAACCCGAATAACTTTTGATTAAAAAATAAAATAGCAATTCTGCTTACTGCATTTGAAAGTTCAAGTCAAATTATATCGGTTTTAATTATTTGTATTGCTAAAAATGTATTATTTTATTGTTAAAAAAAGCTATAAACACCTAGTGCTTGAGTGATGTTTTTAATGATTTCTCATTTAAAATCGAACGAGTAGGTAGAAAAGGTAAAAGTGCAAGTGAGGCTATTTCTACGTAGCATGCTTTAAAACGCATGTATTAGGCACGGGAAACACTATGTGTTTATAGCTTTTTTAACAATCAAAAAATAAATTTTTAGCAATGCAAATATTCAAAACAGATATAATTTGACTCAAACTTTTAAAGGCGGTAAGCAGAATTGCTATTTTATTTCTTATTCAAAGGTTATTCGGGTTCAAAAATTGCAATTTTTCGATTTTTTGAAAGTTCAACCACGTTTATCTCGAAAACTATGCATCCTACGAAAAAACTTGTAGGATCATTTTTTGGTTAGAATGACCCAAAAAATACAAAAAAATGTTTTGTTTTGCGAGAAATCTCTGTTATGTAATTCCTCAACTTCTTTGTTTATAACAATCTTATCGACATCCGGATCAACTGTTACCCAAAAAATTCGTGTTCTACGGGCCAAAATACATAAAAAAAACTTGGGTAAGTCCATCTAAATTAAGAAGGCCGTTGTACCCCCCCTGGCGACAGGACTAGTATTACTTGTCGAAAAAACGCTTCAGTACCCTGGCTGCTCGAGTTTCACGAACAGGGTATATTTTTGTCTTATTACCCTGGCCTAAATAGGTCTCATTAAAAGTTTATTTCTTTGGAAATAAAACTGTGAATTGTTTTTAGATATCGCTACGGCATCCATATTTATTTGTTAGTCGTGATTCGATTCCAATAGGCTCGGTTTATTTTAGTTTGTTCAGAGATATCCATATACAGTGTGTCCACGGATGGGGTGCCCAAGAGAAAAAACTTTTTTAGTTTCAATTTTAGCGAAAAATGTCATTCTTGATAAAAATGTTTGCTTGTTCTAAAACCTCATAAAACGAAATAAAATTCAAGTTTTTCAAATCCTGCTTAATCTTACAGCAAATCCCTATAAATTTTTGCACTAAGTTTGAAATTGTAACAATAATAACTTGGAAGAACAACCCTTTCGCTTCTTTGGATTATAAAGCCAGACTTTGGTCGTTCTCCATGAAGCATCTAATTATTTAATAATTAAATAATTATTAAGGCTATGGGTACATAATTCGCAAATATTTTACGACTATCCCTACCTTTTCTGTCTTTACATGGCAAATTACGTGTAGTAAAATTCACACTGGTATGGATATGTACTGTTATGATCTGCTTCTTATTAATTTTATATTTATTTGATTAATTATTTAATTGTCGCAAATCATACATAAAAAATGAATAAAAAATCTCAGGGTGCCTTTTTATAATATCAAGAAAATGTCTAAATTATCTTACGTTATACTTATCTTCTCTCGTGGGTTCAGTATCTCTTAGTTGATCCTAATCGGGATAAAATAGGGAAAAGAAATAAAGCAAAATATAAAATAAACATACAGAATTGTCTTTTATTTATCAAAATCGATACTCTAAAAATCTATCAAATCTAAAACCTGTGGACACAGATGTCCGAATGAAATTTTTAACCACTTAAATTTATTCTAGTTAAAAAAACAATTTATCGGTTTGTTCCCGATGACTTTGGTACAACAAAATAAACAAAACCAAATTATGTATTCGCAAGATTAGCTATACTTCCTATTTACTTTTTGAAATATTGAAATTTTAATTCCTACGCTTTTTACTCAAAATTTTAGTTTCCGAACATAAAAATATCTTTCACATAAGTTGACTGACCTTTTGTTTCACTCACTCTGATGTCTTCTCGTGACCCAAAACAGCTCTCCCTCGTTGACTATGTTAAAGGCTACTCATCAAAGCCCTCTCCGTTCTCCAGCTTCAAAACTATCAGCATACCAGCACCAATTCTCCAACGAGCCAAAGCCTCTTTTGACCAGTACTCGATTCACACAAACTCCAAAAATTCTCTGCTCTCCTTCTCACAATAATACAGAACCAAAGAGGTATTTCATCTCAGTTTGATCTGTATCTCGTTCCACTTTTCAGCACTATTCTCCACTATCAAACAACCACTGGTACTTGCTAACTACTTATCCACGAAAACGTCGAACTGCTCCTCAGCGATGCCAATAACATAATGCCTTCTTTTTCAAACTCACTCAATCATTCAAACCACTTTTCCCCTTCCAAATTGCCAAGAATCAGAAACATGTCTCTTTTCCATTCGACAAACAAACAGTCATTCCTTCTAAATTATTCCGACCATCCTAATTACTTTCGGTGAATTCTACAACATTTACTTGGGGTGAAGCAAAGATATTAAAATTCCAAACTTTCTTTTAAACCATTTTTCTAGAAAATGATAATTACCTCTACCTGTGGATTCTATAGTTCCCGTAATAAACAATATTTTCCATTTTAAACCTAAATACATCGTCCTTTTCACTTTAATTATTCACAAAAGTCTTTAATGGTTCATCGGAAAGCTCATTAAAAAAGAAATCCACTTACGTCCAAACTAAATTCTAATAAATATTTACAGATCGGTATCAAATTTATGTGCCCGCGTTATTTAAAAAAAAAATTAATTTAATTTTCATTTTGCCTTTGATTTATAAATTGAAAACACAATAGTACATATTACTAGAATGTCATTCTACTTGACAATGTCATAACTAGCTTAAAGAGATGGCTTTTGAATGTTCTTGGATAACTGTTATTTTTGGTATAATTGCAAATTATTAATTTAGTTAATAAATGTTATAATTTTTTCACTAGCTATGTATTCAGTGATTGTAATAATATGTACCTACAACAAAAACTAATACTCAATCGAGATATGAGCAAAAGTGTTAAAGTGATTTTTTAATAATATATTGTTACTATGGAACGCTTACAATTTTAAACATCTTTAAAAAAAATACTTGGATCACAGAATATATCTTGATGTATTCTCTGCTTCTGTCTTCCATAAATAATACACAATAAATAACTTTTTATAAAGTTCACCTCTTAAATCAATTATTTATCAAATACACTATATATCAATATTATTTAATCAACAACTAAAAATATTCCCGATTCATGTCAAATAATTATTTAAAATTGTCACTGATTGTCAGTGTCTGACTGACAATATTCTATTCGACTAAGTGCGTTGTATGACAAAGATAGATTTGGAAAATATTACCACGGACATTGTGTTCATTTTTTTTGAATCCTGAAAAAACCAATAAATATTTTTGAAAAATCTAAACGCAGAATGAAAGACTAAATTATTACCGAGGGCCGAAAGTCCCTTAGAATAAATAAAAAGTTTATTTTGAATGAGATATTTGAAATTAAAAATAACACTAAATTTTCTCTTAGTTTTTCACCCCTGTAACTTATTAAAATAAACAATATAGAAGTTCTCAGGAACTTTCGGCCCTCGCTAATAACGTAATCTTTCATTTTGCGTTTAAATTTTTTAAAAATACTTATTAGTTTTCTCAGGATTCGAAAAAAATGAATCCCCATTTGAATAGCATTGCAGCCGAAAAAATGTACCGATCCTCTTAATCCAATAATTTTAACAATGAAATTTATCACAAAATAAATTCTTTATTGAACGCTTAACATTGAAGAAAAAAATGACAATTCGCAAATTATTTATCGGAGTTGACAGTTACTAAGCTATATTGTGGCTTGGCAACACTAGATTATTGTTACGACTTCAAACTTAGTGCAAAAATTTATAGGGATTTACATAAAATTGGCTACAAAATTAAGCAGGATTTGAAAAACTTGAATTTTATTTCGTTTTATGGGGTTCTAAATAGAACAAGCAAAAATTTTTATCAAGAATGACATTTTTCTCTAAAATTGAAAATAAAAAAGTTTTTCCTCTTGGGCACCCCAACCGTGGACACACTGTATACAATCTGCCGAGATACACGAGTTCCGTCTTTATCGAGTATGGTATCTCCGGCTTTTATATCGTCATCCTGTATATAATTTTGTTTACTGACTGTCTATCCTATCATATATTTAGTTTTCTTAATGTTTTAATCCATACTGATCACAGGTTTGTTTTATTTTATTCACTAAACTTTGAACGTCTTCGCAATTAGTCAGCACAAAGGTATCGTCGGCATTTCTAATAATGTTCACGATTACTCTATTCACAATAACACTTTCTGTTGTCTCCATTAAGGCTTCTTTAAATATTTCCTCTGAATATAAGTTGAAGAGTAAAGACGGTAGTATACAACCTTGTCTCACTCCCCTTTTTATATTTATTTCATCTGGCAGTTTTTGTTCAACTTTTATTGTGACCACTTGATGCCAGTATAGATTTGTAACATTTGAATGAAGCATTATGAGAATTTTTTTTCTAAAAAGTAGATATATGGACGATTGACACATGGTCACTCTTTGGTATGGAATTGTACTGAAATTTCGAGACAGTACATATCCTCATAATCTAAAATAATCGACATGCAATGTTTCATTTAGTTTTTATCTCATTCTATTTATTGAATTAGTTGTTTTTCTAATTTTTGGAATATTTAATAACGGCGGTGATAATCACGCATCAACAAATAATGTTTCAAACGAAACAAATAAATAACAAAAATAAAAGAGTGCGCTGACATTTGTAATAACAATAAAAAGATAGAAAACATTTTGCTGCTATTGATTTAGTGTGATACAGTGTAATGCTAAACGATTATACTACCCTGGAAAACCAAACAAAATAAAAAAAAAACAGAAAAAAAATTTAAGAAACGCTTTTCTTTAGTTACGAGTGACTAAAATTAAAAATATTATAAAAAATCAACTAAAAAGCAAAAAAATAAAAAAAAATTGAAAAAATCTAATACATTCGTTAAAGAAAAGCGTGGCGCGTCTTCATCGAATAAACGGTTTTCGCCCCACGCTTTTCTTTAACAAATGTGTTAGGGACCGTTCAAGTATTACGTAACGCAGGTGGGGGGGGGGGTCAAAAATTTTCAAAAATTGCGTTACGTAATAGTTAAACGCCCATTGCAGTGCGTTACGTAGGGGGGAGGGGTCAAAAATCTTCAAAAATCGCGTTATGTAATACTTGAACGCTCCCTTAGATTTTTTCATTTTTTTTATTTTTTTCTTTTTAGTTGATTTTTTATAATATTTTTAATTTTAGTCACTCGTAAGTTACCGTAACTAAAAAAAAGCGTTTCTTAAATTTTTATTTTATTTTTTTTTTTATTTTTTACTTTTTAGTCTTACACTTTTCAAACATTAAAATATATCGTCATGTTTCTTAAAATATGTATAAAACATGTGATGTACTAACATGAAAAGTAGTCGGAATCGGCAAAAAATTTGAAACTTTATTGTTTATTTATGAAGCATAACGTAAACAATTAATGTAAATTATTATTGTTATTACGTATTATATACGTAAACAATTAACGGTATTGTTCCCGCGAATGCATATGTCTGCAAATTTTTAGTGATTTGCATTGAAGAAAAGGCAGTCAAATTAACGTCTAAAGATTTGACCCAAACGATTGAACTAATACGCCAAAACGAATTCTAATGTTAATTTTGTAGCACAAAACGTCTCTACCGGTGGTTTTTCTAAGACTACGATAAAAACACGAATTTTTTGAATTCGAGTTTTGGTTGAAGTTTTATTTCGTGTCGTATTGAAATTTGACACGAATAAACGCCGATTTTTATATAAACAAATATATGAGCGTTCAAAATTTGAAACTTTATTGTTTATTTATGAAGCATAACGTAAAAAGTGAAATTATGTATAGTTCATATCATTAGCTACAATGTTGTTCTGAAGCTATTTCCTTGTGGTATTTTTATAAATAAGTATTTTCTATGGGAAATAAGCCACAATTTTACTAAAAAATGAATTTATTAACGTTTCGAAACCCGATTTGGGCTTTGAAACGTTAATAAATTCATTTTTTAGTAAAATTGTGGCTTATTTCCCATAGAAAATATTTAATTACCTACAATCCGTAAAAGTTTCAAGTTTTTTACATTGTAAAAAACAAGAGAATGTAAGCATTTTCCATTAAAATCGTTTTTTTTTATTTAAACAATTAATAAACATAAAAAAAAATTATTGACTATTCGTGTATTGTTCCCGCGAATGCATAAAATATGTCTGCAAATTTTCATTCAGTTGCATTGGAGAAAAGGCAGTCAAATTAACGTCTAAAGATTTGACGCAAACTGTTGAACTAAAGAAAAGCGTTTAAAAAGTAATTGAAGATCTTTCAAAAATTAAGATAAAACTTTAGGAAGAGGTCCTAACGTTTCACCAATAATTATTATATTGTCAATCTTTATAAAGATGAAAAAAAATCTTGAGACTTTGGAAGTGCTAAAATTAAAATAGTATTATCTGGATTTCATAGAAGGTATATTTTTTTTAGAAATTCCTTAAAGGGCTACATCACAGGAGGTTTTCGAACTAAAAAGTTCATCATCAGTGCTGTTAATAAGTTTTTAACATTCTTGAGCCACTAATATATGGGTGAAAACCCTTTAAATGTTTTACAATTATAGACAGTTTACATTTTCAACGAAAACTTTTCGTTTATAAATTTGCAAAAGTCTGTGTGTTATTGCGTTGCCGCTCCTGCAATACTTAGAGCAGGTGTATCGATGGATTCTTATGTAGTTTTGCCTTCTGAATCCAAATCTGAAAACGGCATTTCGATATCTCTAACCGTCTTCGAGATAATCGACCTCAAAGTCTAAAATGTGACGTCACAATCCGGTTATTTCCTACCGACGCACTAAACGTCAGCTCAAATGGTTGGTTAGGAAGTAGGCTACTTTTCAAAAAGCTAAACATCAAACTCAATAAGTTACGAGTAGACTATGTTTATTTTTTAACCAGGAGGAGTAAACTAAAAAGACAGATTCACACCGAAGAAAGTCACTAGAATAATAACCAAATACATCTTCTTTGTTGGTTGATCTAGTCGGCCCTCAACGGTAATCCATAAATATTATATTAAATTAATACGTCGCTAAAGAGTTCCAAAAACAACTGCTTTTTGCAGACTGAAAATCTAAAAATTAAAGGAATAACACAGAAAACACAAAAATCGCCGATATAACTTAATTAACCTATGAAATGTCACTAGTGTCAAAATTTGATAAATGTCATTAGTGTCAAAATTTTATAACAGTGGAGTAAACTTGCCTGCAGTTGGACCAATTACAAACAAGCAATACAGCACGGTAAATTTTAATCACTCCTCTTGGTTAAAAAACAAACCATATTAATAATTATCTAGTAGTTTTACAAATGTTTGACATTTCTCTTCCAGAATTGAACAAGCGCTGTCGTATTTTTGTGTGACAATAAAAAAATCAATTTATTACCTACCTTCTTACATCTTACATCAAATATCGAATCTTGTGTAAGTAAACCGTTTATTCCTTTAATTTATTTGTAAATTCAGGTTATATATTGTACCTATATAAATTATTTTTGAAATTAAAAACCATTGACGTAATGCACAACAAGGTACCTATATTATGTGACGTTTGTAATTAATGAATTTGAATAGTTTTAACAATATTTGGTTATTTTGAATTATTATTTAATCTCAATTTGTTCAGCAAAGCATAGTTTATTTACATTTGAGTTTGACACTTCGTGAATGTCAAACTAAATTTTAAATTAAGTATTAATAAAACATCAATGACATTTGATAGTGAATTTAATTATTATATAAAATAAATAAGATGTTCAAAAATACAATTTGAGTATATTTTAAAAGCAATAATGTATTGTAGGTATATATTTACGAGGATACGGCCTACCCTTTATGATAAATGGACTGTTCCATTTGTTATGAAATTAAAATACAGGGTGTTCAGAAACTCTATCGACAAACGAAGACAGGAGGTTCCTCAGATAATTTTAAGACAATTTAACCCAATTCATTTAGTCCGAAAATGCTTCTTAAAGGAGCTAGAGCTATTTGAAGATGGCGTCTGGTATTTAGTTTATCTTAAATATCTCCAGAACGCTTCTATTTAGAAGAACGAAAATTGGTACACATATTTATCTTCCAGGGATAAATCCATTTCATTAATTGCAAATTTCTAGTACCGGTCATAGGCGTCCGTTTGAGTAGGGCATCAGTTATATTATCGCATAACTTTTTTGTCTTCAATTTTTAAGCACTTTTGAGTCTGGATTATTAAAATGTAAGGCATTATAGTACTAAAAGGTACTCTTACTTTAAGTCGATAGGATACACCGTTTTCTAGAAAAATCGATTTGAAAATTTTTCGTTGTTTGAATATCAAAAAAAAATTTCAATAAAAAAAAACTATTTAGAAAAAACAAAATTGGTACATTTATTTATATTCTTATATATTTTGGGTAGATCAACGGTTGTTTTATCGCATATCTACCTTTTTTGTCTTTAATTTTTAAGGATTTTTTGACATTAGATTATTAAATTATGAGGTATTCTAGTATTAAAAGTTACTCTTGCTTGAAGTTGGTAAAATACACCGATTTTTTTTTAATTTTCAAAAAAATTTTCAAATTCAGGAAACGAAAAATTTTCAAATCGATTTTTCTAGAAAACGGTGTGTCCTACTGACTTAAAGCAAGAGTACCTTTTAGTACCAGAATACCTCACAATTTAATAATTCAGTATCAAAAGTGCTTAAAAGTTAAAGACAAAAAAGTTATGCGATAACATAACCGTTGCCCCACCCAAAAACCACCACCCAAAGTCACCATAGATGGAATCGATTTATCTCTGGAAGATAAATATGTGTACCAATTTCCGTTTTTTCTAACTAAAAGCGTTCTGGAGGTATTTAAGAAAAATTAATTATAAGACGCCATCTTCAAAGAGCTCTAGCTCCCTTAAGAAGCATTTTCGGACTAGGTGAATGTGGTTAAATTCTCTGAGGAATCTCCTGTCTTCGTTTGTCGGTAGAGTTTCTGGACACCCTGTATAGTCGGTTCGCTAAACTCGACACAACTGGCTAGTGATTTTAGTAGGTAATTTTTTGTTTTTTGCGAATTTTGCCAAAATTGGCAAAATTACTAATTATTTAGTAATTATTAACTAATTAGTAATTATTTTTTTGATTATTGACTAAAATCACTTGCCAGTTGTGTCTGAGTTTAGCGAACCGACAGTATATGGGCCATTCCACGAACATACGCCTGTTTTGGATTAGTTCGACAACGAATATTTTACTGTGCAAAATAAGAAGAACGAAAGTAAATTGCAAATTATATTGTTGTTTATTGGAATAATTATTAGCGCCATTTACTTTCGTACTTCTTATGTTGCACAGTAAAATATTCGTTGTCGAAGTAATCCAAAACAGGCGTATGTTCGTGGAATGGTCCATATGAAATAATATTGTTTGGTATAAAAAATTATGGTCTGATATGTGCAATTACATCCTTCTAATGGAAAAAAATATTTGAATATTTTTCTCAAATTATGGATACCAACAACATTTTCATTTATAACAATTTTATTTTTAATTTGACGAAGAAAAGTTATTCTTCATAAAAAGTTATTCATGTTCTAAGATTTATGATGCAACCAACATATTATATAAAGTTTTATTAATTTTATACGACGTATCCGCTCCGAGCTTCGCTGGTATCGCCACCTACCTACAGGATTACTAGTATAACTTTTACCGGAAATTTTCTGGAAAGAAAAAAGTGTTGCCTATACTCTGTGAGTTTCGCTGGTATGGCTGCTATCGCCATCTAACGGTTGACTAGTGTTCCTATTTCGGCCGGAATTTTAAAGAGGACAGTAGAAAAGCAAATAATAGTTGTTTCAAACTTATTATTTAATTCTTATCGTGTAATATTTACAACGTAAAGAAGTAATTGGATTGTAATCGATAATTAATAGCAGTAAGTACAGAATTTATTATTCATTATGATTATTTTTAAGATTTTGCTTATCGTTTTGACGTTTATGTTGACAACTAATATTAGAAAAAATTTATTCTGCAAAAAAGTATAATAATTTAATATAATTATAGTATATTACTTCTTAAATATTAACTTATGAATGACAGTTAACGGCATCCTACGTTTGCTGTGATTGGTCGTTATCTTCACGCATTCAAATTTTGTTTCAGGATTGGATTGTAAAATTGAAACCGTCAAAATTGGAGAGTGTGCTAACTGATCCTTTAGCTCAAATTTTTCTACCGTTTTAAAATTAAAATTGTGTTTACTTACTTTTTTATAATTGCATCAATCCATTTTTGTCGTTGAATCACCTTATGCTTAGCGACAGGAAAGTTGTAGAATACACAGTTACTATTGTAACCAGTATTTCGACACTCTTTAATACAACAACTTTCGTATGCGTGAGACATTTAAAAGCTATAATATGCAACTCTTAATGCAGAACGTCAAAAAGCAAATTTCCAGTAAAGGTTTACATACTTGTCACTACTGGCGCTCGCGAAGTTTTAATTATCCCCTCTACCTACGAGCTCACAGCGTATATAAAAATATAAATTTAGATCAAGAGTAAACTACCTTTATAGTTCATAACATTTAAATTAGAATGATATAATTGCACATTAAAACATAATTATTAATTCCAAACTACTTTTCATAATAGCAATTTTCCATATTACGAATTAAAATAGGTAAATAAACAAAAGTTTTCGTTATGATAATGCTCGCATTTTCAGCTTGTTTATATTAAATTGAATGTGATGCTTAAGATAATCCTAGATTTAACGTCGGGAAACACGGGACTCCCCACACAACACGTGGGTTGCTTGCTCGGAGGCATCTAAACATGCCGTATATTTATTTGGCACCTAGGACTTTTCTATTGGTTCTTTGCGGCACGCGGCCATATTTCAACCAATAGGCGGCGAGGTGCCATTCACGTATACGGAATGTTACTCGGTGCGAAATTCATATACGGAATATTAAATATTCGTAGACGGAAAAAGACAACTTTTTTTTTGTGAAATTGATGGCCTTGGCCGAGCCAATTAGCCAGACATTTTGTTATTTTAAAAACAAACAAATTTGTTTTATCGATCAGAGGAATTTTTCTGTGTTTCTAACTCTAAATACATGACAAATTAAGATATTACAATTATTTTCTAAATAATACACTGTTTTGGTTGTAAATATTTTTTTTGTATTTTTTTATATCTTTAATTTGTTTTTTTATTAGTTTTTTTAGTAATTGTTTTTTTTTTAACTACGCTAAGACATAAACCCGATTCAACATCTCTGAAGTTTACATCTTCTTATTTTTTTTCTTTTTTTTTGCTTTTTTTTGCTTTGTTTCTTTTTGTTTGCTTTTTCTTTCCTCTTGTTTTCTTGTTATTTTCTTTTTTCAATTATAATATACAATAATTACTTAAATCTACAGGGTTTAAAAAAATAACAACAAAACAAACATGTTTGTTTTGTTGTAACAAACATGCCTGCTTTGTTTTAACAAAATTACTTAAATACATGGTAAATTTTATTGCTACAATCTATTGTTGTAGAATTGTTTTTTTAAGAAATTCAGAAAAAATTAAATTTATATCAACGACCATGAAATCATAGTTTTTCATCACCCTGTATATCAACAAAATTGTTTAGAATTTAATTTTGCTATTAAGCAAGTGTTTCGGGAAAAAGTGAAACGACTAATAAGTGATTCGACGAAATGCACGGGACAATAACCTTTTTAAGATCCTTCCGGGAAGGTATTTTAATGTGGTAAACAAACTGTATTAGTTTTTAGTTGTAAAAGTAGAAAGTAGTAAAGAACTAATTATGATATTCTTTGAAATTTGACAAATTGGTAAAGTTCTCTTAAGAAATAAATGGTTTGAGAGAGGTTGTTGTTTATTGGATGGAAAATATCAGGAGAAGGGATAATGAATGTGAGAGTATGGATTTGAGAGAAAAATAAGGACACTGTGTAATTGACATCTGAAGAAAGCAGTCGAGGATTAAAAGTGTATAATCAGTGTAGAGTGGTGTGATCGGCCTTTGCGAGCAGAATCAAGTTGAAACCAAATCGTCGACCGGTTGAAGAGTTAATTTTCCTGGTCCGAGGGAGATTCCTTTGTTTTGTCTAGAACGAGTAGCTGATTATTATCCGTTTGTGCACAAGATATTCGAGCAAGTCCTGTGTGTTTTTTCTTGGAGGAAGCAGTTTTGACGAGAGGGACTTTTTCGCAATAACCAGAGAGTACGTGTTGAGAGAATCAAGGACGGCGCAATCCAGAAAACGAGGGAGTGAAGAATAAAAGGTTAGTCAAATAATTTGTCTGAATGGAGAAAATTTATTTATATCAAAACCATATTTGTTTATTGAACAATTTTTTTAACGCAGTTAGTCATTTCAATTTTGAGAAATCAATTCAAAAGAAGAAAAGTAAAATTCATTCAATTTAGTATGAGTAAATAAGAAATTAATTAAATAAATATTTTTGTCAAAACAAGGAGATATCAGAGTTAGAGTTTAAATTTATTAAGTTAGAGATTGTTGCAACAAAGTTAAATTTTAGTAATTTTTGAGAATCATATGTACACGGCTTAATTGATAAAAACAATAGATTACATTTATATGATTTTGAGTGTTTTCAATTTCCCTGTTTCTACCCTGGAAGAAGTAAGCAACTAGAAATACTAGAAGCCACAGATCACAGGTATTGTATCAAATACTAAATTAGCCCTGAGAATAAAATTGATTGGAAAATTTAATTGGAATTTAGTTGTGTTTTTACATAGGCAATAAATAAAATAATTGGATAATCAATTAAATTAAGAATTTGCTAATTAATCTAAATAAATAGAAAAAGTAGAGCATAACACTATATTTACAGTTTTTGATATGTTCGTACATTGTTTTTAATGTATTAATATCTTCAGAAAATATCAAATTGTTCAGGTAGACGGGAAGTGGAATTTTTAATATATTAAGATTATCATAAAATTTGTTTATATTTATTGATTGATGTGAACATTCGAGGAGAATATTAGTAGATCGCCTTTTATTCCACTACTTTTTATTAGAGTCGAGTAAAAGGAGATTGATTTTAAAATACTTGTTATTGTATTATTAAATAAAAATAACACAATTATAGTATTTGGAAAGTTATTTGGTGCGAAATTTATATGCGGAATGTTAAATATTCGTAGACTAAAAAAAAGACGACTTTTTATTAAGTCAGTTAAAGAAGACTGATTTTAAAATATTTTGTTAATGTATTATTAAAGAAAATAAAACAATTATTACCTATATGGAATGTTATTTGGTGCGAAATAATGCGAATGGTATAGATTTAAGAGACATCATTTCTTTTTTTGACTAAGGTTTCGCTTTCGCAGAATTTTTAATGACTTGCACGTGTTAGTATGTTTAGATATGTTTCAGCTATTCAATTCTGTTGAAGTTTAGGGCTTTGTGCTACCCAGTGGCGTAACAAACTCCGTCGGGGCCCCCCCGCAGAATTGGAAATGGGGCCCTCTTTAAAAAGTTACTAAATACGACTTGTGTAACAAAAACGTATATGTAATAGCCTAGTAAATGACCGTGAAATACGGAGATTCCGTGTAATTTTCAGTGTCACCACCGAAGTTATTAAGTCAATACTTTTTAAATTATTTGCGAGTGAAAATGTTTATTGTTCAACAAGAAAACCAAGTTTTCAAGCGGTTTTTCGCAAATAACTCAAAAAGAATTTGATCTAAAAAATATTCTTAGCAAAAATGTAGCTTATAAAAAAATGATGTCTATCGACCCAGTAAAGACAAAGTTGTGACTTATGAAAAATTCTTCTTATTCTTCAAATTCCGAATCGAATATTTCAACGTGAAATAACCAAAAAATGAAGCTCTTTTCGTGAAAAAACTCATTGAAAATTTTTTAAAATAAAATTTTATCTTTATTTTTTATAAAAGTTTCTAGCATCAAAACTAAGCAAGTTACACTCAAAATAAAGTTAACCCCTTGTTTTGGTAAAAAATCGTGAAAGTCTCCCCCTATTTAGCACCCCAAATCTAGCATCAAAAAAACTAATCATTACCGCTTTACCAATTACTTAACTTTTTTATATGATCTGTAAGTTTCACTGGTCCAAAGACCTTATTTTTGAACGAGTCACTATTCACGACTGTATGCAAATTTTGAACAGCCATATCTTAACCAATTTTTGTGTTAATAACAAAATAAAACCATAATATTTATAAAAGCAAAACCTACATTTCTTTACTATGAGATTTTTTGTATCACGAATACTTTTTAAGTTATTTTGAAAAAGGGCATTTTTCCAAAATAAAAAACCCTTTCCTACTAAAAACCAATTTTTTTTCAAAAATAAAAGCTTTGAACCGGTCAAACAGATCATATAAACAATACATATATAACTATTAATTTTATTTGAGGTGCTAAACAGGTGGAATTTTACACGATTTTTTTTACCAAAAAAGTGGCCAACTTTATTTTGAGCTTAACTCGATTAGTTTTGATCCTAGATACTTTTATAAAAAAAATTTACATTAAAAAAAAATGTATTAAGTTTTCCTCAAAAAGTGCTTTATTTTGGTTATTTTACGTTGAAATATTCGATTTGGAATTGGACGAATAAGGACAATTTTTCATGAGCTTTAACTTTGCTTTTACTGTGTCGATTGACTTCATGAATAGACCATTTTTTTGTTTTTTATAAGCTGCATTTTGGCTGAAAATATTTTTTTGATAACTTATTTACTTACTTTCTAACAGCTTTCTTCGTGTACTATTATCAGCGAATATATCTACAATGTTATTAATACATATATATCTATCTGATGTACAACTTTATTTTCAATACTACGCTGCTTAAAAAACGTTGCGTATGTACTTATGCCTATAATAATATAAAAATCACACATTTTTAGACGACAAGATGGAGCCCCTGACATATTGGGGCCCCTTGCAAGCTTCAAGATTCAAACATGTAATCCATCTTCTGTATAATAGAGAAGTTCCTGTAGAATAGATGGACAACTTACAGAATATATAGACGCAGGCAACGGAATAAGGCAAGAGACTCATTGAGCCCAATTCTCTTCAATTTAATCATGGATGTAGAAACAGAGTGGGAAACAAAGAAGTAAAATACTCGCTTATGAAGACGACGCAATATTGATATCCCATGCTACGGGGGCCTCTGTTACGCCTCTGGAAACTACTGCCGATAGTTGTATCGAAATACTAAATGTAAAGAGAAAACCCATTTCTACATTTAAAAAATATTGTTCTGAAATTCGGCAAATTGCAATTCTCAAATCTTTCAATGGTCACGTACAAAGCAATATAGTTCAGGGTTGTTTTGTTTTAAACATTTTGTTTTAAACAACTGTTTTAAACATGTTTAAAACACTTAAATTAAACAAGCGTTTTTTTCCATTTTTTTTTTGTGAATAATACATAAATATGAAAAAAGTCTTATACATATTATTATACAGACTTTGTAACAAATATATTTTTATTTATTAATAATGGGAACACAACAAAAATTGGAAAACTCAAAACATTTTGCATATAAGAGTTAATAATTTTCTCAAATTGTTTTAGTCTCATAGTAATCTTGTAATCTAAGTCATCAATTTTATCAGCCACGTGATCACTTATAGAAATAAGCTCTTTAAAAATTGAAACCAACTTAGCAGCTTTGACATTGTCTAGCCGGTTACATAGTTTGGAATTGACTAATGATGAGAAGAGTTTTTTTTTTATGTTGTATGACCATAGAACGCCACCATGCCAATGGTTGTACATTAGATGTTTAGAAAATATATATGGATTAAAGGGTACACACTTTGCCTGGTAATTAATAATAATTGGCAATGCTTCTGGATGTGAAGTGAAGTTTCTACATATTCCGTACCAGTTTTTATTTGCTCTTGACTAAATTTACTTCCATTAAAGCGATGAGCAAGCAAACTTGTCAAGAAATGAGCCAGGATCAAAGCCATTTTCATAAGCTCCTTGACTTTATTCGTATCATTTACCAAAAATTCGCCATTTGCGTGTTCAGTCTCGAATGCTTTCGGAAGTTCTACCCATATCTCTGTAGCCTCTCCTTTAGTGCAAGTATTTGTTTGGACTTTGTCCCTGCACTGCAATATACTTTAATTTTTATAAATACCTAGTTTTTGGCATTTGCCTTTAACTTTGTGTCATTTACAAGCTTTGTTACATCTTTATCAATACTTATTCTAAAAAATCCACAAGGAAAAGAAAATGTTTTCCTGTAGTTGGCTGTATACCATCAATCACAAAATTGGAAAAAAATCCTTTGTAAATGGTATAAATTTTTTTTTTATTAAAATCCCTTAAAAGGGCTATATCACAACAAAACGTTTTCGATTTTTATAAAAAATCATCATCAGTGTTAGATAAACTGGATGCTAGCTGACCCACAAAAGAAAAAGAAAAATATCCGGGTAAAAACCCTTTACATGTAATATAGATGCCTTAAAAGTGCATACTTCAATAAAAAGCCCTGTGATGGTACACATGTCAACCAGGATAATGCCCTGAGGTAATGTATTGAAATTTACCAACAAGTGGGATCCAAATTGAGTTGTTTACATTTCAATGACTTAATGGCAACTGAATGCGAAATGAGTGATGTTTCTGAAAAAAAGGGGTTTCTTCAGAAACATCACTCATTTCGCATTCAGTTGTCATTAAGTCATTGAAATGTAAACAACTCAATTTGGATCCCACGTGTTGGGAAATTTTAATACATTACCTCAGGGCATTATCCCGGTTGCCATGTGATGTAGCCCTTTTAAGGGATTTTAATAAAAAAAAAAATTTATACCTTTTTCAAAGGATTTTTTTCCAATTTTTTTAATACTTATTTTATTGTTTAGAGCAAATGTGAAATAATATTGGCCAGTTTTTCAACTAACTTTCTAAGCATTCTGATAAAGTATTCCAACGAACATGCTAATGCAATACAGGAGCAGAATCACCAGCTTCTCGGAATTTTGCGCTAGCAAAATGTACATTTCTGAAATATTTGCAATTTTTTGACACTGTTCTTTATTCCTGGCACTTCTATATCGTGAGCAAGTAAGTTCATAATATGGGCTGAACAGCCATAAGTTATTACAGTAGACTCGCGATTATCCGAGTCTTGGTCATCAGAGCCCCTCGATTAACCGAGGCAAAAGTCAGAACAGGTGAGTTACAAGTTTCAACCATGCCGCAACATCGCCGCCTCAAAATCAAAAAGAGGAGCAAAGCTTATGCAAAATCAAATACTTTTTTAAACAATAACATTATTAAGGTAAATGTTTTTATCTTTTATAGACAGTACTGTATTAATTTTGTCATTAAAATATCCACAGTTATGATTATTCACGTGTTTTTCTATCAATATAACCAATGTCAGTGTTAACCGAGTTTTTCCGTATCCGAGGTAGTCACGGTCCCAGTTACCTCGGATAATCGCGAGTCTACTGTATATGTATCTGTGCTGCCTAATTCCTCAAACAGATCTTTCTCATTGTAAGAAATATGATTTAAACAATGTTTTTTTCTACGTTTTATTTGTTTAAAACACGTAATTTAAAAACGAAAAACAAAACATGTTTAAAACAAAAAAAAAACCGTTTAAAACAAAAAAAAACGTTTGTTTTGTATAAAATAAAAAAACATGTTTTTTTTCAACCCTGATATAGTTTATTGCCGTTACTATAAAAATTCGTGAGACCGGAAAAGATTAAGTTTATAGATATGAGATGATTCACTTGCCGAACATGCCTATTTAGAAATTTACCTTCTTAAATTTAAACACACAACGTAAAATAATATACCAATAACAGATTTTTACATAATATCAGATGACAAGATAGGGCCCCAGATCGATTGGGGCCCCCGTAAGCTTCATGCTGCGGGGGCCTCTGTTACGCCCCTGTGCTACCAGACGAAAATAGTCATCTTTTTTATCTACGAACATTTAACATTCCGTATATTAATTTCGCACCAAATAATATTCCATAATGTTATAATTGTTTTATTTTTATTTAATAATACATTAACAAGTATTTTAAAATCAATCTCCTTTTAATCGACTCTAATAAAAAGTTGTCTTTTTCCGTCTACAAATATTTAACATTCAGTATATAAATTTCGCACCGAATAAAATTCCGTATACGTGAATGGCACCTCGCCGCCTATTGGTTGAAATATGGAAACTCTTAGGTGTCAAATACATACGGAATGTTTAGATGCTGCCCGGAGGGTAGATCCTCACATTACGAACCTGTAAGTAGCAATTGCTACTTTATAGTGTTAATATGATTAATCATGCATTTGCGTCCTCTTCTTTCATGTCTGGAAGAACTAGCAGAATACTAGAGAACTATCACCATATTTCTAGAGTATTTACGTGTTTTATCGATATTTTTCGTATATTTTAGTTTTCGTAGCTTTTCTTTATAAATAACTGTAGAATTAAAAAATTATAAATCATAATTAACTGGTAACAACTGCTTAAATTCTACCAGTCTCGTTGCACGTGTTTTCTATGATAAATAAAATTTATTTGTTTTATAATTAGTAGTGTAGTCGTTTGGAAAATTAATTATTAATGGAAGCGTTTTGTGTAATCGTCAAATCTTGGCATGTTTTAATAATATCAAGAAAACTCAATTAAGAGTTCAGTTATGTAATTTCAATAAGAAACAAACCAATGACCCTTTCTTTCTATAATTTGTGAAATTTTGTTTGTATCATAACAGTTGTACTAAAATATCGAAATGACGACACAGCTGTTGAAGATTTGAAGATAGCAGAATGGAATGCCAACGGAATGAGTTCACACGATCATGCATTCAAAACATTTATTACTAATAACAATATTGATATTTTACTAATTGTAGAAACACACTTTACTACTAAAAAAATAACAAACTATAATAAATATCTTCAAAAATCGCGTTACGTAATACTTGAACGCTCCCTTATAAGAAGACTATGAGAAAGAACAAAGAATTGCATTTATAAAATACCTTATGAATGCGAACAATTTTATTTAGGTGAAACATGAAACATCAAGACCATTAAACGTTAGAATAAGTGAACATCAGTCTTATATTAAAAATAGAGAATTTGATAGATCTCTAATATGTCAACACGCATGGGATAATGAACATAGAGTTCAGTAGAGAGATTCAAGTATAGTCCTGAAAGAATCATAGTAAAAAGAGAAAAATCAAAGAAGCGGCTCTAATTATGCTAAATGAAACCAATTGTTTCGCAAATTTCTCGGTAGAAGGCAGTAGGATGTGGTTACCCATACTGAAAGAGGAAGTCAATAGAAAGAAAATACCACGAAATAGTAAGTCAATAACATATCGAGTTAGTACATATTTTATATTTTAGTAGATATTACTTATTGTATATTTATGTATTTTTAATATTATTTATAATTTAAACATATTAAAGTCAGAATTTGGTATTAGTTTTTGAAAGTAAATTAAATGTAAGACCAAATACTTACGATGTCGGGATAGTATCACGAGGTTTTTTTCCTGGTTTTCCCTCGTGATTTACTATGGAATCTCTAACGCGAGAATTTTGTTGTCATCGTTGCATTTGGTTGTCTTTTTTTTGTGACGGATATTCTTGAGTTGGGATTGATTTCATGCAATCGAATGAACTATCTTTTAGTAAAGTTGTCCCAGGAACGCAACTCATAAATATTGGCGATATCATTTTAAAGTCTTCTACTTTAAAATGTATAATATACGTCTGAATTGTCAATATAAATGAGTCAGATTAAATAAATTATTAGAAGAATTTTTTTACTTAGCAACAACATTTTTGTTTAATTTAGTAGTATTTTGTATTTTGACAACGGCGCCCGATTTGGGCGTCGAAACGGTAATAAAATTATTTTTTCAATTTAATTGTGGCTTATTTCCCATCTAAATAGTTAATCATAAAAATGCCACAAGGAAATAGCTTCAGAACAACATTAAAAAATCATACTAAATTTTCTATTTTTATCCCCTGTGACTTACTAAAATAATCATTATAGAACTTCTCAGGGACTTCAGACCCTCGATAACACTGTAATATTTTATTCTGCGTTTAAATTTTTCAAAAATACTAATTAGTTTTCTCAGGATTCGAAAAAAATGAATAGGATAATAGACACACGAAAACTTCCTTCCAGTACGAACTACACTTGGAAACGAAATGAAATTATTTGGCACTTCGGCAGAGGTAACATCATTGTTTAACAAAGAACGATAAGGAAAAGCCGTTACATTTCAAATGGTCAAGCAAAACATTTATTGTTTCAACAGCTTCGTTTATTGTTACCATGAACGCATTGATTGTGGTTATTAAACGCAGTAGTAGATTGATTAATGCATTCGTTGTGACAACAATCAGTTTACATCTATGGAATAATCAAATATTACTCTATATTAACAACATTTGTACAATGTACATTTGTACATTGTTTTAATGAAATCTGTACGTTGTCACGATAAACCAAGGTAATTGCTTATAATCTACGAAATCAGAAAGTGCTTTGCTGCCAGAATTACCATTATTTATTAAATATACGAGACTAACTTATTGTCTGATTAAATTGAGTGTTATTGATTAATGTACTCTAGTTATTTTCACAATTATTATTCAATCATTGTGACAATAACCAAATACATTGATCATTGTCTAAAAGTTCGTTGAAACAAAAAATTAAATTGTTGTTACAACGAAATACTATTCAATAATCACTGTTAATCAATATTACGAACTAAATTTTTTTGAGTGTACGGATGGATCTAAGATAGATGAAGGGGCAGGAGTGGGTGTTACTGGGTCGAATTTCTGGCTATCCAAATCTCTTGCAAACACACCCACTATCTTTCAGGCCGAAATACATGCCATATACATTAGTGCCTAAGAATGTCTCAACCGAGACACTCGTAGGGCAAAAGTCTTTATTTTATCAGACAGCCAAGCTGCCTTAAAGTCTCAAAAGTCATTTACTTGTTAGTCAAAGTTGATTTGGGACTGTAAACAATTCCTCAAGAAGCTGGCGGAATGCAACAAAGTAATTTTGATGTGGGTGCCAGATCACAAGGGAATTGCAGGGAATGAGGAAGCTGCTAGCCTCGCAAAAGAAGGACCTAATACCCCATTCAAAGTCCAGAACAATTTTGTGGACTATCAAAAAGCCACATCAGAGAAAAACTTAGGACCTGGGAACTCAATCAACTACAACTATACTGGTTCAACGCACTAGGACAAAGGCGAGCAAAAGGGCCCATAAAAGTGTCGCCTACTGCAACAAACCGCCTTCTCGTATTAGGCTATTGATTATATTCAAAATAAGATAGCTAAAAGGAACTACAACGTTAACGAGGTTTTATTATTTCATGTGGTCAACGGACATCTATATATCAAAAAACCGCGGAGTGCTACCATTTAGAGGGGTGCGTTTTTGAGAAATGGGTGAATTAGTCCCTGGGCACAGGTTACATTAGGGTGAGTTCTCTGCACTTTTGGTACAAACATATCTACATAAGAATTGTTCCTGGTTAAATTTCCTATCTAAATATCACTTTTTAAAGTCAATGATACTTTTTTTTACAAAAATATATTCAAAAGAAAAAGCACAAAGAAACCCAAAGGAAAGAAATTTTATTTTTTGTCCCATAACTTTTGTCCACGAGGATATAGGTATAGACATTGCTTTACAGAAAAAAAACCTACATATTTCTTCTTTAAGATGCTGTTTAGTAGAGGTAATTAGGATTAATAGTTTTCGAAATATGATTGTTTAAAGTTCTCCACTCACAGCAATTTTGGGCAATTTTCCTTGTTATTTCGCAAATATTGTTCTCTAACTTTTTTCTACGTAACCTTAGGTATATGCAATGGTACACGTAATAGGAATAGAAATCAATTACCTTTAAAATGGTCTACTGTATAACGTTGTACGACTTTTTTTAAAGAGATTATGGTTTTTCAAGGTTTAATACTTAACGATTTTTTATAATATAATATTATGTTATATATAATATATATATAATATAATATTTATTATATTATATATTGTATAATACCTAATATAAAAAAATATTATTTTTTACATTTTTTACGATTATTTTTGAATAAGATATTATTTTTCAAAATGTAATAAGTACTTGCAACGCTTTTTGATTTTAGGATTATTTTTTAAATTTGTCATTATAACTTTTTTTTTCTTGTACATTTCTTTTTATACTATATATTGCTCAATAAATAGGGCTTACTTTCTCTTCTTTAAAATGGTGTATCATCTCTATTTAAATAATGGAAACCAAGTGATTCTTTGATATTTTTTGACCTGTATTACTTAAAATTATTTCTTTTACAAAAATTACATAAACATTAGTCTTAGAAAATATCACTTTATTTAAAATTATTTAAACGTTGACATTTAAAAAATTTTCAAAATCAAAGTCCATCTCTTCGTTAGCATTAGCTTCAATATCTTCCTCTGACACCTCAGTTATCTTAGAGTTCCCACAATTAGTACCCATACACATGCACCCTTTGCAGAATATTGAACAACTAATTCCTATCTTCCTACAACCGCAGTTTTTTGTACATCCTTTGGTACATTTACATGCTATTTTTTCAAGCAAAGCTTGTGGTGCAGGAGCTTTGACAGTAAATATTGGAATTAATACATATTTTGAAATTTGCCCGGCCGAGTCAAGTGGACCCAAAGTATTACCATTATTACCTATAAAAAATAAGATTCAACCATACCACACAATCACATAAAAAAGTTATAATGAGAAATTTAAAAAATAATCCTAAAATCAAAAATCTTTGCAAGTACTTATTACATTTTGAAAAAGCATATCTTATTCAAAAATAATCCTAGAATTTTTTATAATACACCATTTTAAAGTTAACAGAATAAGCTTTCTTTTTTATTATATAATATATACCTAAATGTAGAAGAAAAAGTTATAATGGGACATTTAAAAAACAATCGTAAAAAATATAAAAACTCGTTAAAAGTTTAAAATCTTCAAAAAGATAACCTCTTTAAGAAAAGTCGTACAACATTATACAGTAGACCATTTTAAAGGTAATTGATTTCTATTCCTCTTACATGTACCATTGCATATGCCTAAAGTTACGTAGAAAAAAGTTACAGAACAATATTTGCGAAATAACAAGGAAAATTGCCCAAAATTGCTGTGAGTGGCGAACTTTGAAAAATCATATTTCGAAAACTGTAAATCCTAATGACCTTTACTAAACATCATTTTAAAGAGAAAATACGTAAGTTTTTTTTCTGTGAAGCAATGTCTATACCTATATTCCCGTGGACAAAAGTTATGGGACAAAAAACAAAATTTCTTTCTTTTGGGTTTCTTTGTGCTTTTTCTTTTGAATATATTTTTGTAAAAAAAAGTATCTTTGACTTTAAAAAGTTATATTTAGATAGGAAATTTAACCAGGAACAATTTTTATGTAGACGTGTTTGTACCAAAAGTGCATAGGACTAACCCTAATGTAACCTGTGCCCAGGGACTAATTCACCCATTTCTCAAAAACGCACCCCTTTAAATGGTAGCACTCCGCGGTTTTTTCAAATATAGAGATTCATTGACCATATGAAATAATAAAACCCCGTTAACGTTGTAGTTCCTTTCCGTAGTACATAATCAATAGCCTATATTGAGTAAAGAGAATATAAAAATGGTCACTGGTCTTCTCACCGGTCACTGCCCTGTGAGATATCATCTCAAAAAAAGAATGTGTGTGTACTTTGTACGCAAGTAAGAAGTTATACTTCTATTATATGATTTCAACGAAATAAAGATACTTAAAAGTTTATTTGTATTTTATTTAATTAATAAACTAATTTTGATATTACCACTTTCAAAAAAATTTTATTAAAACAACACCAAAAATTAAAAAAATAACAATCGTCCGTGTCAGGATTTGAACCCGGGACCCGGGTTATGTAGTCGAATGCTCTACCAATAACCCATCAGGGTTTTGTTTTTACGGCTTCTGGGACGTAATTACAAACGACGGTGACAAATAGTTATTCTTATTATCTTACTCCCAAGGAAGACAAATATAAAGACACAGAAATTATAATAAATATATTTACTAAAAACACTAATATATTATTTTCAAACTTTAGTTGCGCTGATACATACATAACTTGGATGATTTAGCAAATAAAAACATACTGTCGGTGTGCGCATGCGCCAGGGAATGTAAAAATTTACACTCGTGCCTGAAGAAGTATAACTTCTGCGTAGTACTGTTCTGCAAACGACTAAAGCTCCTAGAAGAGGTCACTTCATCAGAAGTATTGGCATCCTAGAGTTTAAGTACATTAAGGTATTGACAAAAGATATCTATACGTCGAAGTGCGTAGAGTGTAGAGGCTGCATAGTCTTAACGACCTCACATAGTCTAATCTAATCTAGTTCTGCTTTTCTTATAAAAAATGAAACGTTTTAATTTTCATGGTTCATAAGTAAAATTTTTGCTTCACTTTCACTTCCATCTTTTTTGAGCTGCATATCATTTTAAGATGAACTTATAGCATTACGCTATAATTACTATTTCTGCTAATTTTATTATCTTATTTCTTTTATTATTTTTTCTCAAAAACCAAACAACGTTGTCATTCGAAATGCACATTCAAATACAAAGATTAAGGGCTTTACCCTGTCACATCTGTTTTTCGTCTATGCGGGCAACAAACTGCACCCTCATTAATTAAGTACTTTATCAGACAATTATTGTGTCAACAACTCACCTAATGCATTCGTTCTTAAAACTGTAAAAGTAGACGCCAGACCATAGTGATTTATTTGATCATCTGGTCAGGGGAAAAAAGGAACACAAAACATTATTATCGTTGTGGTTTCTCTTCTTTCTTCAGTCACTACTCAGCATGTGGACGGTAAACACGTACCGGCTCGACCTTTCCGAGAGACCTAAGCCAAACACATTTTCGTTACAACAATAAAATCACCGTTCGTTTGTACACATTATTTCTTGGTCGTTTTATTACATTTATTTCAATTAAATTCCGACAACTCACCCATCCGAATAAACTGATGTTGTTTATGGATTCATATACGAAAAGTCTTCGTTCACTCTGTATTTTTTGTAATAGTTTCTGTTGTAATACGGTATATGCGCCAAAACAAAGGACACTGAAATCAGGAAGCCTGTGAAATATAATCGCGTCATATGAAACAAGTGACAATAGTTGTCATGATATTTTTAAACATTGTTTATTCTAACAAACTGTTAAATAGATTCGAAATGGTGCTTATAACTTATAACGCAAGAAAAAATATTTATTATTGAGTATTACTTCCGCTCATACGGGAATGAACGATCAAATATCAAATGGACTAATGGACCTAGTTTGTTAATGGTTTCCAATCAATTTCGGGAAGAGTTTCAGAAGCCTGTACCGACTAATAAGGACTTGTTAAGAGTAGTTTCAAAATTTCGACGAACAGGAAGCGTTCTAACTCAACGCAAAAGCTGTACTGGTCGTCCAGTTACCGTGACAACAAATGCGAATCAAGGAAGGCTATTTCAACAGGTGTTAGAATCACCAAAAAGAAGTCTCCGCAGAACATCTCTAAAAATGAATTTGAGTGAAACGTCTACCCGAAGAATGTTTAAGAAGATTGGTGGTTTTCCCTATAACACATTGGGCAACACTTGACAAGACAAGACAAGAAATCAAGAGTTGTTTATTGTGCTTCAGTCTTGGCAATGGTTTACAACTCGTATTTTTTTCTAATGTGTGGTTTACAGACGGATGCCACATCCATCTGAATGATGGATGGATTTATCAATCGACAGACAAATCGTTTTCTTGGTTTTGAACGACCAAACATCATCGTAGAGAAACCTCTTCATAATGACCGTGTAACGATTTGGTGCGCAGTGTCAGGTAATGGATTATTTGGCCCTTACTTCGTGGAAGACGAGCGTAGAAGACCCGTTACACCAAATCAAGTGCGATATACAGGGTGATTGATTAGTAGGGTAAAGCTCAATAGCTCCGCTATAGTAATAGATAGCAATAAAAGTTAATAACAAAAATTTTAGCCACCTTTGAGCTTCACATTACAAAATTAGTTAGAATGTTACAGGGTGTTCGATAACACAGTGGCAGACCGAACTTATGTTTTTTTAAATGGAACACCCTATATTTTATTTTATATTCGAAATCCTGTTAACTTCTCCATCACAAAAATATAAAGGTTTGTTATACAGGGTATTTACAAAGTTATAACCAATTTTATATGAAAATCGTAAGAAGTTCAACTCCCTGTATAAATAAAAATAAGCACAACAGCAATGGTTTATTAATGCCATATTTTTTTTATTTATTGTCAAAATTTTTAAGAATTGTTGATATTGCTAATTTTCTTTATATCAAATGCAGGGTGAGTCAAAACGCAAGTACATTATTTTCTCAGTAATGTTAAATGGAACACCCTGTATTTTATATCATTATTGAAAAGTAACATTAACGTACTTTAATTTTTATATAACATTCTCTATGCCTAAATTTATTAGTTTTCGAGATATTTTCATTTTTCAGAGCAAATTATTTTAGGTGTTTAAATTTATCTAAATTTTAAGTAAGCCATGACTGAATTGACAATTGAAGATTACCGATTATCAATCCGGTAATCAATGTAACACTGTAGCAAATAAAGAAATAAAAATAATTTATTAGTAATACATTTTACAAACAAAAACACAACCACTACATGCAACATTTTTGAAACAATTAAAAACTATATTTTTATGTAAATGCAACAAATAAACAAAGAAAATTAGTAATAAATTTTACAAAAAAACAGACAAACACAAAATACAAAACACTACTTTTGTATGTAAATGTAACAATGTAACAAATAAATAACGAAACATAATTTATCAGGAATACATTTTGCAAAAAAACATGTTTGAAAAAATTAGAAGCTACTTTTAATAAAATATTTTTAATATTTAGTTACATAAGGTGTTCAAAATTATCTCCTAACACATTTATGTACGCCTAAAAACGATCATTGAATGAGCTACTTACTCTACGGAGCATTTGTAAATTAACACATCGAAATACACTTTGTATTCTATTTTTCATCTCATCCCTTGTTGTTGGAGGTATTTTATAAACTTCATTATTAACGTAACCCCAAAAAAATCAGTTCAGTTTATTAAATTCTGGTGATTTGGGTGGCCACGCTACTGGTCCATTGAAAAATGAAAATATCTCGAAAACTAATAAATTTAGCCATAGGGAACGTTATCTAAAAATTAAAGTACGGTAATGGTACTTTTCAATAGTGATATAAAATACATGGTGTTCCATTTAAAATTACTGAGAAAATAATGTACTTGCGTTTTGACTCACCCTGTATTTGATATAAAGAAAATTAGCAATATCGACCATTCTTGAAAATTTTGACAATACGTTAAAAATATGGCATTAATAAACCATTGTTGTTTTGCTTATTTTTATTTATACAGGAAGTTGAACTTGTTACGATTTTCATATAAAATTGGTTATAACTTTGTAAATACCCTGTATAACATAACAAACCTTTATATTTTTGTGATGGAGGAGTTAACAGGATTTCGAATTTAAAATAAAATATAGGGTGTTCCATTTAAAAAAACATAAGTTTGGTCTGCCACTGTGTTATCGAACACCCTGTAACATTCTAACTAATTTTATAATGTGAAGCTCAAAGGTGGCTAAAATTTTTGTTATTAATTTTTATTGCTATCTATTACTATAGCGGAGCTATTGAGCTTTACCCTACTAATCAATCACCCTGTAGAGAACAAATTTTGACACCATTTTTTATTGATCTCAGACAATTCTGTTGTGCCAGAAACATACAGTTCAATACCCAATGGTTCCAACAGAGTGGGGCTACTTGTCATACCACGAGAGCATGCTTAGATCTGATTCGAGAAAATTTTGAAGACCGCGTAATTTCCCGTAACACGAATTTTCCTTACCCTTCTCATTCACCTGATCTGACAACTCTTGATGCTGTAGTGTATAGGGTATGCTGAAACAAGCCATTTTTATAGAAAACCCACCGGCAACTATTGATGAACTTCGTATAAAAAATTTGACCTTTTTTAGAAGAATGCAGCAGCCTATTTTTAATAACATGCTAAGCAATCTTGTTAAGCGTACTTATGAGTACTGCTTGCAACGCAATGTCGAGCACTTTGAACACATTTTGTATAGAAGCAAAACTTCAAATTCGCATTATTTGAAATGTTGTTATTTAATTTTTCATGTTTAATAAAGCTTTAGTTTTTCTGTGTCGTTTGTTTTGGCGCATACTGTATTTGCATTGAACTTTAATTTTTTTTTTTTGTTTTCAGTACCCCGGTTACCATTGTAAAAGCCAAGGCACCGATAGTACGTAGAAACACTACAGGAGCTTTTTACGATGACATTTTTTCAAAAGACGAGAACACCGATGATGAATGTAAGTATTTTCTTTAATGTTTGCAGCATGACCATAATTTTTGTGCCTTTATCTCTATGTGACGTCGACCTGAATGTTTCCACATGCGCTTCGATCTTGGGCCATCTTCTCCTTCTTTATGTACCTTGCCCGACATCTCTACTCTTCGTCGGTGATGTGACAAAATCTTCTATCTGCTGTAACATGAGTTTTGTTTGTAGTCGAGACGAAGACACTTTTTTAGGATCACCTGTTGTTTTGATATGATAGTTTTTGACTTGTTTTGTAGTCAATTCATAGTAAAATGACTACAAAACAGGTCAAACAATATTATATGAAAACAGGAGGTGACCCTAAAAAAGATTTTTCGTCTCTCCCACAAAACTCATGTTACAGCAGATAGAAGGTATTGATTTTAAGGAGGGATGTTAAGTATTCTTCGATGTACCACATCTCAAATATTTCCAATTTTCTGCATACGTCTTCGTTCAAGGTCCACGATTCTACACCATAAAAAGAAACAGAGAAGACATAGCATCGCAATTGCAACATTCTTACTTTTATACCAAGAAAGAGGTTGTGGCTCTTGAGGAAAGCCCCCATCTGGTTGAAGAGGGATCTAGCTTTTCCGATGCGAGCTATTATCTCTTGGCTTCGTTGGTTGGTTCATTCTATCATTCTTTATTTATTATGATGCTGAGGTAGTTGTGTAGTGTTTCACTCTTTCTGCAGGGATTTGGTTGACGTAGAGTTGACCTTCGGTTGTCTTTTTCTTACTGATGATCATAAGCTTTGTCTTCTTTACGTTTATATTGAGTCCATATTGTTGACTGTAATTCGTATTTTTGTTCATAAGGACTAGTAGATCTTCTAGGTTGTTCGAAAATACTATGGTGTCATTTGCATATCTAATGTTCTTTAGCCGGCACTCATTTTGTAGAATACCTTGTTCAGTTTCGTGCAAAGCTTCGATAAATATTCTTTAAGAGTAGAGATTGAAGATTAGAGGAGACAAAATACAGCCTTGCCTCACCCCACGCATGATTTTGACATATTCGGTGAGTTCACCGTCAACTCTGAGGTTTGCAGTCTGATTCCAGTAAAGGTTTCTAATTATTTTCAGATCTTGATTGTTAATTCCTGCTTCTTTTAGTATTTGTATCATCTTGGCATGCTGTACTCGATCAAACGCTTTCTCGTAATTATTGACGTTTCTGCATCTCTGGAATAAGACTTGTATTGAAAACAAAGCCTCTTAGTCCAGAGCATGGACGTATAAACACAGATATATATCTGTGTTTATACGTCCATGGTCCAGAGTAATAAGGATTTTCTTGGGACACTCAAAGATCCAGGTAACTGACTAATTTTTTAGTAAATGTAGACCTATAGGAAGAAAACCTACCTGTTTCCTGTCTAGAGTTCGCGTCCGTTTTTTAATTATTAACAATTTAGTGCAAAAATCGCGATTTTTTCGATTTTTTGCACCCCATTCAAAAGCTAAATAGTTGACATAAAATTACAAAATTTAGTTTTTTAGAACATTGAAAAACCTTCAAAATGCCGATTTTTGAAAGTTAAAAAGTTAATTTGTTGCTACGGAAACTGCAAAATAAGTGAAAATCGTTATTTGTTAATAACTTTTACTAAAACTACCTTAGAACTTTAGTGTTTCACCCAAAGTTGGGTATTGGGGTACTTAACAAACCTTCAAAATTTGAGACCGATCCATTAATTAGTTTAAGGGCCGGTTGTTCGAACGCTAATTAAGAAGTTGATTATAATTAAGTCCCCTTAACAACCATCAAATAACAACTCCCCTCATTCGTACGTCAATCAGTTGATTGTAATCAATTATGTTAATTATCATTATGATAATGAACATAATTGATTGAATAATTAATTATTGATTATTAATTAACATAACAATTATTAACGTAATTGACTAATAAATCTAATAATTGTGTTCAATTATGTTTTCAGCAACCCAAACAAAGTTGACATTGACAATTGGTGACAGTAATTAAATATTTGATAATAATCAGTTGATTCCATTTTTGATTAGCGTTCGAACAACCGGCCCTTAGAGTTATTCTATTTGTTTATCCCAGAGACCTTTATTTTGCAATAAGATAAGACAGAAAATAATGAAGATAGGGCAATTCTGAGTATGCCAGAAGAGTGATAGTATCAAAATGTATTAAAAAAAGATAAAAAAAAATAATTAATAAAGTCAAAAATCCTAATGCCAAATTTTTGATATTTTGTAGTTTATAAACATTTAGAATAACTTTAAAAATGTTGTCCGTAGAAACAATATTTTTATGTATTTGAAAAGATAGTATTTTAACATGAATTTTTAAATAAAAAAAATTTAGCCTAGGTTCATTTTTGACAAAGTTAGCCATATGTTTTTTTTTAATTTACAGCTAATTTATTTATAATAATTAAGGAATCTCATTAATGTCATTTTAAAGAATGCGATTTGTATTTTTTCTGAATAAATTTGCACAAACATTGTACCTTCACAGCACCCTCTACGATTTTTCAAAAATGTAGTTCAAACGATTACTAGTAGTCCAGGGCGCATCTGTTTTGAGATGGACGTTGAGAGGTGACTCAAATTTTTTTGCAGAAATTGCTTGAAAATATATCAAATAATAATATTTGAGTTATCCTCCCTCTCAAAAAGGTCCGGAACATTGTTTAAATAATCAAAATGTCAAAAATTGAAGGAAAAATTCGATTTTTTTCTTCGTTTTTTGATTATAACTTTAAAAGTATTCATTTCCGAGAAAAGTTATATTGACATAAAAGTTGCGTAATTAAATTTCCTACAATATAGAATTGGTTAATAATTTAAAAAAATAGTCACCCTAGTTGCAAAATAGCAATAATTGCGAAAAAACCATACAAAAACAAGTATTCGCATTTTACGTTTTTCAACCATTTATGCTACACTTAGGACCTTCATATTTCACCCAGAAAAACTTTATGATACAGTAAAACAATACTGTAAATTTCATTAAGATCGGTTTAATAGATTTTGCAAAATAAATTTTGCAATACAGCTTTCGCAAGAAAAATTCATTTTTTCAAAATGTTACAGGACTGAAAATAAAGCAGCTAGCAAGTTGAAATTTTTTTTACTTATAGAAGTGTACTGTACCTTTCATTTGCAATTTTCAAAATTAAAATCGATTAATTACCACGGCGTCAGAAAATTTTTAAAATAAACAATAATTTTTGGTGCTACGCGCAGGACAGCGGTGTTCGATTCACACAATTTGATTTCCACCAAAATTTCCTCCAATCTTTATCTAATATATTATTTTCTTACTCTGTATTTTGTTATATTTTAATATTTTAATTCCACAAAAATCAAACTAATTTTATTATTGTTTGTGAAATATTGTTTAAACAATTGCATATGTTTAGAAATAATAAACTTTTATTATTTAAGTTAAAATATATGAACAAAGAAAGTTTTTGCTAATAAAAGTGTTATTTCAAAGGATATAGTATGTGTTTTTATTTTGCAATAAACAAATTTATTTATTTATATCGAAATGTAATAAAAATTAAAATGTATCAATTATTATCAAAGGTCATTTGAATGCCCAATCAGAGCAAACTATCCGCTGTCCTGCGCGTAGCACCAATAATTAATGTTTATTTAAAAAAATTCCTGACGCCGTGGTGTTAATCGATTTTAATTTTGAGAAATTGCAAATGAAAGGTACAGTACACTTCTATACGCAAAAAATTTTTCAACTTGCTATCTGCTTTATTTTCAGTCTTGTAACATTTTGAAAAAATGAATTTTTTTTACGAAAGCTGGATTGCAAAATTTATTTTGCAAAATTTATTGAACCGATCTTAATGAAATTTACAGTATTGTTTTACTGTATCATAAAGTTTTTCTGGGTGAAATATGAAGGTCCTAAGTGTAGCATAAATGGTTGAAAAACGTAAAATTCGAATACTTGTTTTTGTATCGTTTTTTCGCAATTATTGCTATTTTGCAACTAGGGTGACTATTTTTTAAATTATTAACCAATTCTATATTGTAGGAAATTTAATTACGCAACTTTTATGTCAGTACAACTTTTCTCGGAAATGAATACTTTTAAAGGTATAATCAAAAAACGAAGAAATAAATCGAATTTTTCCTTAAATTTTTGACATTTTGATTATTTAAACAATGTTCCGGACCTTTTTGAGAGGGAGGATAACTCAAATATTATTATTTGATTTATTTTCAAGCAATTTCTGCAAAAAAATTTGAGTCACCTCTCAACGTCCAAATGTACTAATATTTTTACAGATGCGCCCTGGTCTATAGGGGGAACCTACAAATCCACCGAGTTAAAATACCGAAAAAGCAATTTCAAACTAATATAATTATTTTCTGTATCTCCGGATCAACTCACTGGATTTTGATTTTTCTTTTTTTAATTTGTATGTAATTTCTACGTACATTACAAATATGCAATTTGTTTATAAATTTAGTAATTAATACAGTAATATAAACAGTCTAATTTGTTTAAACAAATCTTGAAAGAAATATTTTTTTTACAAAAATATTTTTTTAATCGTAGTATCATTAACGATCAGAAAAAGTTAAAGTACACTTTAATAAATAAATGATTTTAATATACCTTACTTTTTCTATGATCAATAACGATAGTATGATTAAAATCATGGATTTTTGGGAAAAATTTATTTTTTCAAAAATTGTTTAAACAAATTAGACTGTTTATTAATTAATAAATGTCTAGAAAAATTGCATATTTGTAATGTACAGAAAATTTACATACCAATTAAAAAAAGAACGATCAAAATATATTCAGTAGATCCCGAGATATAGAAAATGATAGTAGTTTTAAGTTGCCTTTTTTAGTTTTTGAACTCATGCATTTGTCGGCTCCCAGCTCCCTCTTCACTTACCACGACTAGTCACCAATTAAACTACATTTTTAAAAATTCGTGTAAAATACCAACTTGTCTAATATGTAAAATGATTTTTTCTACGGACAATATTTTTAAAGTTATTCTAAATGTTTATAAATTACAAAATTTCACAAATTTGACATTAGGATTTTTGGACATCTTGGATATTAAAGCACCCTAATATGTCTGTGTAGATTTTGGCGTTCGATCCGACCATCACTTGTGACATCGTTGCCGTATCCTCTATTTTTTCATATTATCACGTTACAATTTTTGTGATATTATACACGAGCGTGACACCCTCAAAAAAGCGCTTAGTTTTCGAGATACTGACCACAGAGGGATGAATGGCTAATTTTATTCATACTTTATATTTTCGAGGGTGCTGAAAACGAAAATGAAGTTTATTTTGAATTTTATGTGGAGGAACATTGTCAAAATCGGAAAAAGGTGCGGATTTGTGCATTGCAAAGTTTAATCGCAAAAGTTGTGTGACGAAGTTTTAAATTTAGCTTCTCAATCACGTTTATTTTAAAGTAAAGAGTACTAAGAAGTTTTCTGGTAAGTTTTAGATCAAAATGTTTTATAGAAAAAAAATAGTGCAACTTTTAATGTCAACATTAGAAATCCCCAATATAACGCTTATTTTTTGAGGGAGAGACAATCTAGGTCTAATTTCTCACATTTAGTACTATCCTTGTATTATAAGCTTTAATTTGACACCTCATTTGTCATTTTACCTAGTATAATGACGGAGAAGTAAACGTTATTATTCTATTATTCTTGTAGGTACATTTAACATTGATTGAAATTATGAAAGAAATATATAGAAAACAGCATGGCAACACTGTGACGCACAAACATAAAAATTCAGCCACATTCAGCTGTGCGTTACATAGGGTGCTTTAATATCCAAGATGTCCGGATTTTTGACTATATTAGATCATTTTTTTATCTTTTTTTTAGTGCACTTTGATAACATCAGTTTTCTACTTTCATTTGGCATACGCAGAATTGCCCTATCTTCTTTATTTTCTGTCTTATGTTATTGCAAAATAAAGGTCTCTGGGATAAACAATTAGGATAACTCTTAAGCTAACTAATGGATGGGTCTCAAATTTTGAGGGTTTGTTAAGTATCCCAATACCCAACTTTGGGTGAAACACTAAAGTTCTAAGGTAGTTTTAGTAAAATTAATTAACAAATAACGATTTTTACTTATTTTGCAGTTTGCGTAGCAACAAATTAACTTTTTAACTTTCAAAAATCGGCATTTTGAAGATTTTGTAATGTTTTAAAAAATTAAATTTTGTAATTTTATGTCAACTATTTAGCTTTTGAACGGGGCGCAAATAATCGAAAAGATCGCGATTTTTGCACTAAATTGTTAAATATTGGACAGAGAACAAGGACCACAGAGAAGCGACACGCCTTTGATCCTTCGTGAGCACGCCGCCAATGACCTTGAAAGCAACCTGAACAACCAGCGTACCAATAGTCAGTGGGCATGTCACACAATACATATAAATTCGTAAATACTTTCAATAAATATAAAATATTGCACCGAAAAAAAAGTTGCGTGCAGGGCCGACTTTTGTTGGCATTCTTTATAATAATGGAATCATTTTTGATTTACAAAAGGTTGCAAATATATCGCACAATGCAAAGTAATGGTGAAAATCATATTGATTGGAACCATAAATATAAATAGCTTTTTGTTTATCCTGATTTTGGCATTGAAAGACCAATAATAAAATATACCTATTTCCTACGGTAGGTGTGACATTCACTGATTGTTTTTGGCTTGGGCTGATACAAGATATAATTTGTTCGTCGGGGTATTTCCTAATAAATTATATTTTTTAATATGGGTTATCGAAAAATAACACAGCCATTGTAACTTCCACGGAAATGTCACAAACTCTGAAAGTTCCAATTCTCTTTGAGTGACAAATGTTCGTGATCGATAAAAAAACTTTATGTTGAAATCGAATGTCAATATTGTTATTGTCTTGGAAACGTATACCTTCTCTGATATATCTTTGGAGCAAAAGTATGAAGACATTTTACATTTAATTCTCTTCATGTTTCATAATTTGACAATGTTTCTTTAAGCGGAATTCTATCTCTGTAAATATTTTAAATTGGCTCTAAGCAGTACAAATATTGCCGAACGTCAAGAACCTAAAGCTTGTCACGCACGGAAAGCTATACTATAATATACGGTGATGAGTGTGCTAATATCCGAAAAAATAACGCAAAAGACGGAAAACATAATACGTTGTGAAATAAAACACAAGACTACAATATAATATCGATGTATCCACCTTTGTACCTTTGCATCCACAAAAGACATGTTAAACTACAAAATCGTCTACTTTCTTTGTTTCTAAAGATATTAGGTACATTCAAAAAAACAAACTATTCAGAAAACAACACTACAATACGATTCCGATGTATCCATATATATATATATATATATATATATATATATATATATATATATATATATATATATATATATATATATATATATAGGTAACCTTTGTTATTTATATTTAAATAATTAAAAGTTGGCAGACAATTTTTGTATACTGCACTGCAAAAGGTAGATAAGTATTTAGTTTTTTCATTATTGAATGTAAGTTTGTTTATTTGCAACCGTGTTTTTGCAATTTTGAAGTCTTGTTCTGCTATAATTTTAAGATTTTCTCAATTATCGGCCCAATTATGTTTCCAACAATTTTTGTTTGAATCGTACTTTGTTTTTGTCGTTTAAATAAGAAATTCTCGTGTATAGAACTCTTTGTATTCTTTTATTTCGTAAAAATGGGATATCTTGGAGTGCGATAACATACGGAAAACATCTGTTGAATTTTTGACCTGGCTGACCCTTCGTAGACTTGCGTCTGACACCAAATTTAATATTTTTAATTTGAAATATCCCTTGCTTGGCAGAGCGAAGTTTAGTTTTTTATGCATTACGTAGGGGTAATTAAATTCAAGAAAATGAATCACTTTCGTCATGATTTATTATCAATAATATTTAATCAAGTCAAATTAAGACTATTAGATACGTAATAACTAATACTTATGTAAAAATTACAAAGCAATTACAATTACCTGTTATTATTCTTACGAAATCTAAATAAACTTATTTCTCTTCCTGTCGCAAATGAACATCCGTGAAACACATACGAGTAACCAGACATTTTAACTATTATAATTATATAAATGATCAAACAAATTTTTAAGTCGAGTATTTACCATACACGCCTACGGACTATCGTAAAACAACCAGGAGGGACAGAATTAGCATGCTGGTGATACTTAAAGCAACCAGGTTCGCGCATGCGTCTTCAAAAACGGTACACGTTTTTAGTGCGGTTGTGTCGTTTCTGTGTGGTCCTTGTTCTCTGTTAATGATTAAAAAACGGACTTGAACTCTAGGCAGGAAACAGGTAGGAGGTTTTCTTCCTATAGGTCTACAATAACTAAAAAAGTAGTCAGCTACCTGGATTTTGGATTGTCCCGAACATGGTCTATTTCTAGCTTATTAACCTGGAGTATCTCTCGTACCAACAGCATTTATGAACCCGAACTGGCTGGGGGAAATTTGAGTTTCACACAGCTTATAAATTCTCTTATGGATTACACAGGCCTACAGAAAAAAAAATTTGTTTTGGTGCCGTGAATCTTTAAGTTGATTTTTACTACGTTAGGGGCGCTAAATCGAAATATGGATTTCGTTTTATTGTATCAGCTCTAGCTTTATGGATATGACAAAATCCGAAATTAGAGTCTTAATATTTGAGATAATGAAGAAAATCTATTCAAAGGAATGTACATTGTTAATTAAACTTATTCCTCAGTATATATTTGTTGTTCTCACTGTATTATGCCTTATTTATACAAGAAATAATACTTTAATGTCGTTACATTACTATTTTATAAGGAAATAAAACAGCTTGGAGAGTATTTTTAAACAATTAAAATGATACTTTTACCACTTGTAAACCCATTCAGCCTCCACCTAATAATGGCTCATAGCCCATGGACCATGCTTCGTTTACATAGGGAGGAAGCTTCCCCAGATAAGTATGGAAAAACTTAAAACTGGAATCTTTTATGGACCACAGATCAGACTTCTTACAGAGGATCCGGCTTTTGTGGGGTCAATGAATGAGGTAGAGAAAAAAGCTCGGCTTTCATTTGTGGATATTATGAAAAATTTTCTGGGAAATCACAAAAGTGAAAACTATGCTGATCTGGTAAACCGTTTGCTGAATAACTTCCAATCACTTGGATGGAATATGAGCATCAAAGTCAACTAGATGACAGAAGTGAGGAGAAGGTGAGAGACTTCACCAAGAGATAAAAACCATTGAGGACCGCTACCAAGGAAGATGGGACACCCATATTATGGCAGATTTTTGCTAGGGTTTGAAGAGAGACTGTTTAAATGTTTATTCCAGAAAATCACGCAAGCGAAGCTTTCGATACGTCAAGTAAAGTTTTTTTTCTATTTTGTTAGTTTTTTTCTCAAAACTAATTGTATATCTGTTTCATTGTACAAAGGGTTTTATTGTAGTTAAATGGCTTAATTCGCAGACGACATAGTTTTGTTCTCTGACAACCGCAAGGAGATATGTGCAATGCTACATGAACTTTAGTTAGTGTGTGCCAGTGTAGGTCTTAAAATAAACATCTCTAAAACAACTAGTGGAAAAATACATATACCATGGACACGAAATAAAGAGCACAACAGACAACCCAACATGCGAACTACGAACAAGAATAAACCTAGCATGGGCAGCCTATGGAAAACTCAAAGACATCTTTAAAAGCGATATACCAATTTCTTTAAAACGTAAAACATGTGACCAATGTGTGTTGCCTGTGGTGACTTATGGTGCCGAAACTTTGACATTGATAGCTACAATTTCTAAAATGCTGCAAATAGCTCAGAGGAAAATGGAAAGGTCAATGCTGAGTATATCGCTTCGTGACCGAGTTGGGAATTAAGACTTAGACTAAGAACATGAGTTACCGATGTAATTTCCCGAATTGCTACCCTGAAATGGAACTGGGCCGGGCACGTCGCCCGAATCAGTGATTGGAGGTGGACGAAGAGATTACTTGAGTGGAGGCCGAAATTAGACAAAAGAAGTAGAGGAAGACCCCCTACTCGTTGGACTGACGATCTCAAGAAAATGTCAAAAAATTTGATGCAAAATGCTTAAAATGGAGCACAATGGACAAAAATGAGGGAGGCCTATGTCCAGCAGTGGACGCAAAGGGCTGGATGATGATGATGAAATGGCTGAAAATATACGTATTTTTTAATTGTGTGGTTTTTATTTTAATTTAGTATATCCATATCAACATATTCGTATTTTAATGCATAAAAGCTGGCATGACCTACGTTATCTTGAAAACTAGAGCTGATAGCGCAAAACTAAGGCCATATTCGGAATTAGCACCCCAAATATACCTAAAATCAGCTCTAAACACTTCGGCACCAAAAACACTGTAGGCCTGTGTTATCTTTAGGAACAATTTTTGGTTGTGACTTATGAGATGAGGCTTATTGTATGGTATTCTTCGCATTTTTTGGCTCGTCGTTTTTTTTTTTTTCAAGTGCAATAAACTCAGACTTCAGTCATTCTGTTGGTAGTTCTCCAGAGTTGTATCATACACAACAATAATTTTGTATTGTGCAATACCTTTATTGTTTACGTTAAGTACAAATTATGAAATATTTCGGTTTTTTATCTCATTTATAAACAAGTTATAGTTTCTATCTAGTAGTAGGCGTATAATGGACCCATTAAGGTATTTGTTTTACCAAATTAATGGAAACATAAAAGATAACAGGTATAAACATTTATTGTTTGCTTTGATTATTCACTCGTCGAGAATTTATATTTATTACAATTCAGATGTTCACAGATTATTTTTTCTGGTGTATTACGCAACTTTAGCTAAATTTGCTTCAAACAAAAATTCGAATGGAACAACTGTTTTACATTGGTTGTCTCTACTCAAGTATTACCTATTGATATTGCTTGCTTTTTTTTGTTATTTTCTGCATTTTCTGTGTCTGGGACAGTCTGGGTTGGACGTCATCTAGGTTGGCTACATTGAGGTTTTGATTCCATCTTTGGAGTCTTAATTAGGCTCTGTTCCGTTGGTGATTAACGGAATCAATTAACTTAAATTAAAACAAGTGTAAAAACAACAACTTGTCAATAATATATTTATTTGTGTCGGTAAAATAGCGTGAATATTGCTCGAAAGAGGGTTTGTTATTCTTTGCGAGCAATTTTTATCCATTAAACAGATCGGTGAAAGTCGACCTTACATCGTATCTTAGACTGCTGAGTATAATATGTAAATGAATGGAGTCAGTATTGTTGGCTGCCTTAGTTTTACTTTACATTTTATCGTCAAAGTTTTTAATATTACGGTATACTTCGGTCATACGATATAAATCATTTTACCATTAGAATTATTTATATTTCAAAACTCTTTGGTTAATTCGTTAATTGTGTCAAGCACATAATTATGCTAGTTTCTAGTATTAAATAGTTCAAGTTCATGTTCAAGTCCAGCAATCTTGTTGATCTTATACCCATGATACTATGACATAGTATCATGTCTTGTCATAGTATCATGTCTTGTACCTGAGGTAAATCTGTTGTTATTTTTGATAATTTATGTTTACGTTCTCTGAGGTTATTCCTCGAGAGTTGTAAGAATCTATGAATGAAGACTATTTTCATTCTTAAACGTCTTAATCATTCTAGATTCTATATCACTCGTTCCGCGTTTTACAGCATAGTGTACGTCATTAGCTAACGCTTTTGTATAATAATTGATAATAAATTATAAAACCAGGGAAATACATCCCATAATTAGCATGTTTTATTTAAGTATGTTACTTTATTTTCTCGGGGTTTTCCATATCAAATCATTTTTTTATTCGTTATTCTCTCTGACTCTTGATATGTTGTTCGTGCACTTTAATAAAGAATTAAATTTTTGAAAATGAAGACAGTTTATGTTTCACTTCGGTTCAGAGGTGATATCAGCCCCTTACGTACAGGGTTATTCACTATATTTTGACCCCCCTGTAAACTGCTTTATTTACAGAATTAGAAAAAAATGTAAAATACAAAAGTTATTCGATTTTTAAAATATGATTTTTTGGCATATATATCGTACTAGTGACGTCATCCATTTGGGCGTGATGACGTAATCGACTATTTTTAAATGAGAATAGGGGTCGTGTGCTAGCTTATTTGAAAGGTAATTCAATTCTCTATTCAGTAATATAAACATTAAGATAATTATTTATACAGGGTGTCCCTGTGACACCCAAGATTTGTGAAAAGTGAAGACGGCTATAGCTGGGGTATACCTAGAGACAAGAAAATGCAAAGACAATAACGAAAATATTACAATAGAAGCTAACAGGCAGCCGAAAAAAAGGAAGGTCCAGAACGAGATGGTTGTTTGACGTAGAAGACGACTTGAAAACTATGAATGTAAAACAATGGACAAGAAGGACAAAAGGAAGGTCTAAATGGAAGACAGGCAAAGGCCCATCCATGGTTATGATGTCAAAAGAAGAAGAATAAATTAAAAATACATACACCATTTAATTTTCTCACTTGTGTCACCTACCCTTATTTTTTAATAGCCATATTAGTAATTTAATAATGTTTAACCGTGTTCGATAATTGACCAATTATGACTAGACCAGTAATCTCCGCCAGGCGTCTACCGGTGTCACTTCTTACTCAGTAAATAGCAATATATTTGTTTATGTATGTATCGAGCGTAGTAGTGACGTTTTTAAAAGTTTTTTGGTAGTTTGCGGAATAAACTTTGAGTGTCCATGTTTCGGGCAAGGAAAATTAATCATGCATTGAAAAACCGCCATCTTTTATATTTACGCACGGCAAAAAATATTGCTTATCAGAATGAATTAAATTGATACTTTTATTGGGTAATACGTAATATTTTTTAAGTATTTTTTTGATTTTCTGTTAATTTTTGAACTTTGACACATTATTGTTTTATTTCTAAGGCGGTACGAAGTTCGCCGGGTCAGCTAGTTTATACAGGGTGGTTCATTAAGAATGTCCAATCTCTGAGTTGTAGATTCTAGACCTCAAAATATTAAGTTAACCCAAATCACTTATATAAAATGTGCCTAGTTACTGAGTTACATAGTGTTCTATTTAAAAGTTTAAAAACCATTTTTACCCAGTACTTTAAAACTATTTGACATATCCTTGTCATACTTTGCAGAAAGTGTAGTTGCCGTACACCCTACTAAATTATGATAAACAAACGTTTCTGGCTACTACCAGAGGCGTACGACAGGGGACAGTGCATGGTTTACCCTTCCCAAATTCTACGCCACTGGCGAAATTGCTATTTTAGCACAATATTTTGATTTTCCAATACTTTCTATGTAAATAATATACTCTTCATTCGTAACGTTAAGGTCATTAGTTTTCGAGATATTTGAAGTTGAAAATGAAACTTTACAGTTATTTTGATTAATGTATTGTGCCCCTTCATTTTTAACTTCAAATATCTTGAAAACTAATGATTTTATCGATACGAATGAAGAGTACATTATTTGCATAGAAAGTATTGGTGAATCTAAAAATTATGCTGAAATGGCAATTCCATCAGTGGCGTAGAATTTGGGAAAGTTCAACCATTCATTTTCCCCTGTACGCCTCTGGTAATAGACAGAAACGTTTATTTAGCATAAATTAGTAAGGTGTGCAGTACCTACACTTTTTGGAAAGTATGATACGGCAATTTCAAATACTTTTAAAGTACTGGGTACAAATAATTTTTAAATTTTTAAATCAAACATCCCTATTACATAAATATTAACTATTTGTATCCAGTATTTTAAAAGTATTTGACATATCCTTATCATACTTAGCAGATAGTGTAGATACTGTACAACCTACTAAAATATGTTCAATAAAACTTTCTGGCTAGTACCAGAGGCGTACGACAGGGGAAAGTGAATGGTTGACCCTCCCCACATTCTACGCCACTGGCGGAATTACTAGTTTATTGCAATGTTTCGATTCTCCAATACTTTCTATGCAAATAATATACTCTTCATCCGTACCGATAAAATCATAGGTTTTCGAGATATTTAAAGTTAAAAATGAAGGAGCACAATACAATAATCAAAATAGCTATGCCTAGCTATACTTGCATAGAAAGTATTGGAAAATCGAAATATTGTGCTAAAATAGCAATTTCGCCAGTGGCGTAGAATTTGGGAAGGGTCAACCATTCACTACAGTATCTCGGACATGTGATGCGGGGCGAGAAGTATGGCATCCTGCGACTCATAATGCAGGGAAAGATAGATGGCAGAAGAAGCATCGGCAGAAGACGAATTTCATGGCTGAAGAACGTGAGAGAATGGTTTGGATGCAGCTCAAAACAACTATTTAGAGCTACTGCCTCAAAAATTAAAATAGCTATGATGATTGCCAACCTCCGTAGCGGAGATGGCACCTGAAGAAGAAGAACCATTCACTTTCCCCTGTCGTACGCCTCTGGTAGTAGCCAGAAAAGTTTATTTAATATAATTTAGTAGGATGTACAGTACCTATGTTTTCTGTCAAGTATGACAATTATATGTCAAATAGTGTTAAAGTATTGAGTAAAAATAGTTATTAAATTTTTAAATAAAATACCCTGTAACTCAGTAACGAGCCACATTTTATTTAAATGATTTGGGTTAAATCTTAATATTTTGAGGTCTAGAATCTACATCTCAAAGATTGGACATTCTTAATGAATCACCCTGTTAATAAAATTTGACGAGCCCCGGCGTTTTTTTACAATTTTTTAAAACAAGGACAGAAATAAATTTGTTCCGTAAGTAGTTTCCACACTATATACATAGAAGAACACAAATTGGAAATTCCTAATTTTAAACAAACAAGCTTACCTAACCGTCAACAACATAATTCCAATGTAACTATTAATAATAATATTGTATTGTACAACAAGAGAGAAAAAAGACATATTTCTCACGAGCGCAGGTGCCGCAAATCAAGCGAGAGAGAAATATGTAATTTTCTCTCGTGTTGTACACTGTACTTTTTCTATGGATGTGTTTTTGTCAAGAGTTCAAACTTTAAAATTAAATAATTTAGGTGCTTTTAGGTATATTATATGCCTGAATTGAAATAAAATACATATATACAAATAGGTAGTTAATATTCTTAATATTTATATACTTTATTTATTTTAAATTATAATTCACAGTTGAACAGTCTTAAAAGGTAATTTTTGATAAGTTTTGACAAGTTTAAACACATTTTGTTTGACAAAAATAATTGTGTTTGTATTGTGCATTTTACCATGGAAATGGCGAGCATATGTATGTAAACCGGCGGTGAAGCGGTGAGAAAAAATATTTCTCACTGCAATGGCCGACTTTCTCACTGCCTGAGGAATTGTTCATTTTGAATGTATGTAAGTAGTGAGAGAAGTTGCACATTGTATAGCATCCATAGAAAAATATTATAGTTATTTAATAGATACCTTAATTGATTTCACTTTATTTTTAAAACAATGTTTTAATGACACAATGACAGTGATACCAGCAGCAAAGGGAAAGTGGTAAGTGCTAGTGGAAAAGTACTTTACTGGTACCGAAGAAAGTAAAGTAAAAAATAAGTGGCTTCCTGATGTGACTGTGAGTAAAGTAGTTTATTAACCATTCTAATTTTGTAAGTGTTAATGATAGTCAGGTAATGACCTGATCTAACTATATTTCTGGTAAATACTTTTCTTAGTATTATAATTTCAATATAATTAATTGATTAATTATGTTAATTACTGTAGAGATTTGCATAAAATATTTCTTTGTACTCATTAATATATTAATATTAATGATACACAGTAATGTATTGATAACGCAAGTTTGCAAACATTTTTTTTTTTGAAAAGCTCTTTTGATAATTTTAACTGCTTTATACAGGGTGTTTGGTAAATAATGGGCCATAGCTTCACCTTAGATTCCTGAGCTTAAAATAGGCCGATTTAAGCTAACTTACCTTAGTACGAAATTTCATAATAACCGAAATACAGGGTGTCAAAGTTAAACTTTTATTTTATTTATTCTTTCGCCACTAAAAATGATGTATTATCCAGAGAGCACCACATACGTATTTCAGCGCTCATTTAATACGTTCAATTTTTTTATCCCCCACTCTACATACTTTTTGAATCAAAACTTTTTTTCTCTTAATATTTTTACTTAAAAAAAGATATACTACATTTATCTCGCTAAAATCAACTATTTTCGAGATAAATGCATTTTAAGTCTGCGATATGCTTTTTCTCATGAGCATCTGTCAGTGCGTCACAGTTTTTCGATTTCTTTCTAACGCATTAAATTGTATGTGACAGAAAAAAACGCACGTCGCGGTCGGTGATTACATTTCGTCGGTGACATTTATAACATTTATTCTAGTTGTCAATAGATGGCGCTATAATCGAAAAAAAATATTTACGAATTATATAATATATCTACGAATATAATCTGTACAATTTATAAGACTATACAAATCAAAGAAAATACCATTTTATAAATGCAATAAACACAATTGATTTGTTTTTATGCCAAATTGCAAATAAAATTTAAAAACTGTCAGATTTAACTAAAATGTCATGTTAGAATAAATGTTATAAATGTATATTATCACGGACTTATCTTTTTTTCTATCATTTGTGACGCACTGAAAAATGCTCATGAAAAGAAGCATACAACATAATTTTTTGCATAATATCATTGTAGTTTCACCCGAAAAATAACTTAAAACCATAATAATTCTGCCAGTTCCCATATTTATGTCATTGCATCGCAAATTCCATTTGAAGAAATTTGCGATACATTTTTGGAAATTTTTATGGTTTTGAGATATTTTTCGGGTGTAACTACAATGATATTATGCAAAAAACTATGTTTGGAGATGAATGTAGTATACCTTTAAGTAAAAATATTAAGAGAATATAAGTTTTGATTCAAAAAGTATGTAGAGTGGGTAATAAAAAAAATTGAACATATTAAATGAGCGCTGAAAGGCGTATGTGGCGCCCTCTGGCTAATACATCATTTTTGGTGGCGAATTTAGATTTCTCCTCCCAAAAAAACCGCGTTCACCAAATTTCGTATTATTATCACATGCCTGTTAGGAAATATTCAAGAATAAATAAAATAAAAGTTTAACTTTCACACCCTGTATTTCGGTTATATCAACTTTCGTACAAAGGTAAGGTAAGGCAGCTTAAATCAACCTATTTTAACCTCAGGAATCTACGGTTAAGCTATGGCCCATTCTTTACCAAACACCCTGTATAGTTTGTGATGCATTGAATCCAAAAATGAATTCCAATTTGCTCTAACACGTCAAGTTTTTTTTACCAATTAAGTATCTGTTTTTCCCAATGTTAAAAATATGTAAAGATAACATCGTTCGTCTTCGTGGTTCAGTCCAGGTATAGCACGTAATGTTCCAAAATCGGTCGCTTTCGCGCATGACGTGGTAAAGATCCTTCTTCAACGGCGTAACCAGGATGATCCTAAGGGGGGTTACAACTTCAAACGGGCTTGATTTGTCAGCATCACATAATGGTATTAAGCGTATAGAGCTCAAAGTACATACCAATGGGGGTGGGGTTATAACCCCCAAAACCACCTCCTGGTTACGTCTATCTATGTCCTTCTTCACGCAATATTTGAATGTAGTTTTATAGAAAAGACTTTTTAATTTTACATTTTTAATATAATTTGGCTAATTTAATTATAGTAATTATAAAAAAATGATAAAGTTGTGTTATTATAATATTTAATAATAAAAAATATTTTGTAGCCAATTTAATTTTTTTGATTTTCGGGTAGTTATTTTAGCGAGGTTTTGAAACTGATATTTTAGAAACTTGTTATTTTGTTAACACAGATATCCATTATAAAGCATTTTTTAATTATTATTTGTTTATTATACGTACAGGTTGATCAAGTGGTACTCCAGAGTTCGATATTTCAGTTGTTTAAAGATACAAAAAAGTAATATCCACATAAAAATGGGTCGCTACAAATTTTAGCTTTATTGTACCATGATGTATCGGTAATTTTGACAATGGTTCTTTTTATGAGAACAGTTGTTATTTTTCTTGGAGTTCGTCGGCATATTCTTCAACCTTCCTCTTTTAGACCAGGGCATAAGTCTACAATAGAAAAATTGGTGGAAATGTATAAATGCATTTACGGTGCATGAAATGCATCCAAAAGTGCATAAAATTGTCAAAATCAGTATATTGAGGGCCAGATTTTGTTACTCGGGGCTTTTTTAGGTTGCTGATCTAAATATCTGACCTTATAATCTGGGACCCAGATTATAAATATGAAAATTCTGCGACTCAGATTCTGGGCAATGTAGACTATCGCTTTTCTGGGATTTGTAACTGCATCTGAATTGATTACTGATATACAGACCTGATAGAGAACATATTATAGGAATGCCTGAACTAGAATAAAAGTATACGAAGGAACAGAACCAGTTCAACTAAAACGAGGAATTAGACAGGGAGATACAATCTGTCCACAACTATTTAGTCAAGCTCTGGAAAATGTCTTCAAAAAAATTCACTGGGAGGAAGAAGGTATTAAAATTTGCGGACGATATAATCTTAATCGCTGATACAAAAGTAGCCTTAAAAACCATATTAGAAGAATTAAACTATGAACCGAAAAAATAGGACTGAGGATGAATTACAATAAAACAAAGCTTATGGCAAACACTGACGCAAACTCCTCGATCATGTTAGGTCAAAATATAATAGGAAAAGTTAAGGAACATATAATATACTAGCTGACCCGGCGAACTTCGTACCGCCTTAGAAATGAATCAATAATGTGTCAAAGTTAAAAAAATAAAAATTAACAGAAAATCAAAAAAATACTTAAAAAATATTACGTATTGCCCAATAAAAGTGTCAATTTAATTCATTCTGATAAGCAATATTTTTTGCCGTGCATAAATATAAAACGATGGCGGTTTTTCAATGCACGATTAATTTTCCTTGCCCGAAACATGGACACTCAAATTTTATTCCGCAAACTACCAAAAAACTTTTAAAAACGTCACTACTACGCTCGATGCATACATAAACCAACAAGGATCTACAGACCGAGCGAGTCTCGTAAATTGCACGCCTTTGAGCCACGCTTCACGCAACCGTATTTGCGTACTTGTGTTTTGAGTTGTGTGGTCGTGCTCTGGTCGAGTGGAGGTATATATAATTTACCAAATTTAAATATATGTATGTAATCGTTTCTACTGATTCATAATTGTATACTATAATATAATATATTGAAGTTTTTAAATATTGCTAATATTATTAAAGTTTTTAACATTGTATTTTAATATACTTTGTTTTATTAATAATAATATTACCTATGTAAGTATTGCACCTTGTTAAAAAAAAGTTCAAGATAAATACCGCGGTTTTTTCATATGACATTGCAAAGCAAAATATACAATTTTCAGAGTATGTAAATGTTTTTTGATAAAATAATACAAATTGTATGTAGGTAGGTAGAGTAGCAAAGCGTTGAGTAGTTATAGAAAAAGTAGCCATTTGAGACACGATAAGGATGAAATTAGTTTTATATTTTCTTTTCTCATGGAGCATGCATGATGGAGAGTTTTTTAAAATACATAACAAAGCATGTTGTTTTGTTATCTATGTTGCAAATATGTTGTTTTTTTTTCAAATTACAAAATATGTTGTTTTCAATACAAGTACCTAATTGTTGTTATTATTTACTGAGCATTTAGAATTTTGACTAACGCTCGATTTCATAATAAAGTTAAAGTATGTGTTACCTTAAAAAATGCAATTGTTACAGTTAAAGAAAACTTTAAATTTAAAGTCCACTTTAACTTTATTAATATAAAATCGAGCGTAAGAAATTTTATAAACTTTGGAAAATAGCATTTCAAAAAAAGTACTGTAAGTATGCTGTATTTTTTATTTTTTCTCAAAAAATAAAACAAAACTTATTTTAAAACATATATTATATACTGACACATAAAAAAATAAATTATTTTTGAATTAAAACTTTTGCAGCTATGTAGCATATTGGCTTCTTCTGAGGACGGCTTTTGCAATTTTGAACTTTTCTTTCCCTTTTTAATTTTTTTTGTTGGAAAAAATTTTCTTTGGGGTATAATTTTTTTATTGGAGGGTATTCTGGATGTGGATGGAAAACCCAAATTGATATCTTTTTGATTTCTTATAGCATCTATGGTGGGTTTTATCGGGACTACAATTTTTTGTACAGCCTTTAATTCTTCGAAAGAAACTAAAACTAAAACATTTTCAAACACCTCACCTGACACAGTGTCTCAAGTACGATTGCGGGAAGCCGTGCATTTTACGAGACGCGCTCGGTCTGTAGATCCAAGTCATAAACCAATATATTGCTGTTTACTGAGTAAGAAGTGACACCGGTAGACGCCTTGCGGAGATAACTGGTCTAGTCATAATTGGTCAATTATCGAACACGGTTAAACATTATTAAATTACTAATATGGCTATTAAAAAATAAGGGTAGGTGACACAAGTGAGAAAATTAAATGGTGTATGTATTTTTAATTATTCTTCTTCCTTTGACTTCATAACCATGGATGGGTCTTTGCCTGTCTTCCATTTAGACCTTCCTTTTGTCCTTCTTGTCCATTGTTTTACATTCATAGTTTTCAAGTCGTCTTCTACGTCAAACAACCATCTCGTTCTGGACCTTCCTTTTTCTCGGCTTCCTGTTAGCTTCTATTGTAATATTTTCGTTATTGTCTTTGTATCTTCTTGTCTTTAGGTATACCCCAGCTATAGCTCTCTTTACTTTTCACAAATCTTACAATATCGCACAATTTATTTAATTCTATTTCGTCGATCCTCATGCCGTCGGTGGGACAAAAATAAATAAAATCAAAGATTTTGAGTTAGTTTTGGTGCTTTTGGAAGTCGAACTCAGAAAATTATTGTTATCGAGAATATTCTCAATTTTTTTGTTCTCGAGAATTTTCCATTACTACTTCTGAGTACGGTAAAAATTTATTGAGATGTGTTTTAAAAACCAAAGTGAGTATTGATATCAGAAAAATGCTAAATCCGGCAAAAATCTTCATATTGCAAATTTTATAAACAGTTCAATTATTTTTTGTTCAAATGTCTCTTTCTGAAATTTTCCACTTATATTGTTGTTCTTTAAATAAACATTCGTTTGTATTATTTGTTAAAGAAAATTACACATGAATGTCGCATAAATAGCTTTCTATCAGTAAGTATATTATTTTAGCTGTAGAATTTTAAAAATTAACCAAACAACAACATGAGATAAGGTATTATATGAGTGAAGTAGTAGAAATTAGCGCAACCATGGACTTGGCGCAAGCTCTTATTGATATTGTTTATCATTTATCTCTATTTCATATAATGTGTAGTATCACATTACTTTCAGTTATTTGGATTTTATCGGTTTATATACACGTAGGTATTTTAATGGTTATTCTTTACGGTTCCAAAGTTTGTTTTGAGTAGAAATAATTATCAATGATATTGTTGTTTTTCGCGTTAGTGTAATAAAAGTGTTAATTTGCTATATCGGATTTGAAAGAAGATATTTTTATAGTGACTGACACTAATAGTACCATACGGTTCATTCGGGTGAGAGATGTGTTTTATGTATTTTGGTGCACGTGAAAGGATTCAGTTGTTTTACGTTCCTAGTTTTTGTGATATAGATTGAGTAAGTAAATTTCAGCGTAAATTTGTTCACCTACAGATTTTTCGTCTGTAGTAGTTTTTGATCCCATGGATTTAAGGGCTTGTTTATATGCAGGCGGTTTGCCAACGTCGACAGTACTTTTTATTTCATCTCTTTCGTGTTCTTGTCGACTAAACCGAGCAAAATTTAGCTCACTCTCATCATTTTTCGTTCTCCTCAGTCCTCAGTTATTCTGTGTCATGAGTTTATACTATTTTTCCAATTTTCTAAATTTATTACCTACATATTTGAAGGGTCAGGGCGAAGAACGATCAATGTCTATCTGCAAGCATTTTCGGTAAAATGAGAAACAAAGTTACATATTCATTGTTTTTCCCCGTTGCGTCCACAATCTTGTGACGTGATTTTAAGACGATTGTCATCGTTATTTCCCCTTGGCCATTCACAGGTTAATAGTACTCTTTCTAAGCTAACAGATTGTTTTCACTCTGACCCTTTATTTTTTTCTGCATTCATTTTTTCAAGTTTTTCCAAAATCTGATGTAGCTTCTATAACATAATAGATATTTTTAGTTTTATTGAATATTTTGCAAAAATGTATTAATCTTTATATCACATGACTGCAGTAGTGTTCTTTTCTAAAACTATATAAACAGGGAACTCTAAACAGGGTTTCTAAACTATATATAGAGAAATAACTGTTACCAGCTCAGTAGGGAGGTTGTACGGTCGAATAATAAAGAAAAGAATAGAATTAGAATACGAAGACATGGAAGAACAAAGTGGATTTCGTGCAGGAAGATCGTGCACTGATAATATATTCGTTCTGCAGCAGGTAATAGAAAAACGGAAGGCAAGGAATCTATCTACCCACCTATTGTTTGTAGATTTGGAGAAGGCATACGATACGGTACCTTTGAAAAAACTGTTTCAAACATTGACGAAGGTAGGTCTCAGTAGAGAGTATGTGGATGCTATCGCAAATATATACAAAAATGCAAGAAGTGTCGTTAAAGAAGGAAACTTTATATCTGAAGCATTCCCTATATCAAAGGGGCTTAAACAAGGATGTTGTCTGTCTCCGACTTTATTTAAAATATATATTCAATCATCACTACAGCAGTGGGGGAAACAAGTATCCGGAATGGGAATAGACATAGGCAGTGGTAAATGTCTAACAACTTTGTTTTTTGCAGATGATCAGGTAGTCGTAGCGAATGATGAGGAAGACATGGACTACATGTTTAGAAAACTAAAGAAAGAATATGAAAAATGGGGCCTTAATATGAATATGTCAAAGACAGAGTATCTTAAAATAGGGGATGATGAAGAAGATCCAGAGTTAGAAATTAGAACCACGAAAAGATGTAATGAATATAAATATCTCAGATCTATAATATCTAAAGAAGGCACTACCAAAATAGACATCGAAAAGAGAACGCAGCAGGGCAAAAAAGCGGTAAACATTCTGAGCTCTCTACTGTGGTCTAAAGATATAAGGCAAGAAACGAAATTGACAATCTATCGTACCTTGGTAGAGCCTATTATGACTTATGGGGCAGAAGTTTGGCAGATGACAAAAAAAAGATAGGAAAAGAATAGAAGTAGTAGAAATGGATTATCTAATGAGAGCGTGTGGTATATCTAAAAAAGATCACATCAGGAATGAAGATATTAGAAGGAGGACACATACTGTATATTGTAGTACAGTGTAGATAAAATTGAAACTAGACAACTAGTGTGGTATGGTCACGTGAAACGAATGAATGAAGATAGATGGCCAAAGAAAGCTTTAAATTACATACCACACCAAAGAAGAAGAAGGGGAAGACCTTCAGTTGCCTGGGAAGAAAATGTACGGCACATCATGAAAGATAGAGCCATCAAAGAAGACGAATGGATGGACAGAAAACGATGGCGGTCGAAATGCGAGAAGCGGCAGAGGCTGTAGGAACCTCGCTGATAGATAGAGATAGATATAAACAGGGAAGATATCGCAAGATGTCCAATATATCTACTAGTAGGCTGCAGTACAACCAGTATACGAAAAAAAAAATGTCATCTTCTTCTTCTTGTGTAGACATGACTGTCTGTTTTTGTATGTGCATGCAGTAAGTTTTTTTCATCTCTGCTGTTTCCAGCATTCTTTTTGTCATCTCTGTGTTAGATGCTTTGTATGTTCTGCTTTGTATGTCACTATTGGTCTGATGACTGCTTTGTAAATTCTGCCTTTCATTTCTGTCCAGATATTCCTCCACATTCTTTTCATTCAGGCAACCTGCGGCTCTATTTGCCCTATTCATTTTGATCTTCCACTTCTGTTTCGAGCTTTCCGTAGCTACATAAAATATGTAATGTCATACCTAGATATTTAAATTCTATCACTTGTTCTATTATCTTATTCTCCATTACATCTTATTAGATTTACTGTTATAACCATGCATTTTGGGGATGGGGGGTGAATTAACACGTTAAATTTTATGGCGGTTATATTACATTGTGCAGCCTACGTTTTAAATCATCTTCACTTTGAGAGATTAATATTGCGTCGTCTGCGTAGCAGATTATTTTAATTTTATTTTTTTCCCTTTGGTATTCTTTTTCAGTTCTTATCCTTTTATTATTCCGTCCATGATCAGGCTGAACAATAGAGAACTCAGGCAATCCCTCTATCTTATCAATCAGTCAGTTAATTATTCTTCTACTTTTACTTTTATTGTGTTCTGGTAAATATTTTCGATCGTTCTAATTATTCCTAGAGGTACATAACTCTTGCGTACGATAAGTGGATAACGTCCTTTAATTTTACTCGGTCAAATTAAAACACTGCCTGGAGTAATTGCGGGGTGATCAATTAGCTCTGCGGTTGTCACAGCCGGCCCCAAGCTGGATAAAATGTGGATGCTGTTTGGCAATGTTAGCAACCTACCAATCTTAAAAACGAGTACAGCTCAAAGAAACAATGTGAAGCCTCGGAACCGGATTGACAATATGAAGACGACCACGGTAAGAAACAAGGTACAAGGGAAAAATATCCACAACCCAGATGAAAATTACCACATGGAACATCAGATCGCAAATAGACATATAAGCGCTCTACAGGTAACAAAAATTAAAGGAAAAGGACAACTAAAATTAGGTGAATATATTTTAATCTACAGTAGGGTAGCAAAAGAAACCAAGGCCAAAGGTAGCCTTACTAATACACCAAAGATACCAAAATCACATCAGAGAGTGCTAGTACGTATCAGAAAGCAAGAAAAAAAACACAAAGATAAGTGAACAAACAAGCAGCAATTTATTTGTAAAATAAACTTATTTTTCACTAGCAAGTCAACACAGGTGCCTCTACACAGGTGCTCCGATGAGGCTAAGGTAAAGCCGAAATACCTATAAGCACATAGTAGAGGCCCTGTTCTGTAAACAAATCTGAATCATCTTTACTTTTAGTTTTCACTGTTCAGGATATTATATTATTCTCCTAGATAGACGTTTTGTTATCAGCTGTATGTGTACATATTAGTATTTTTGTTGCAATTTTCTAGCGTAGTAGGTTGTGTTTGAGTAACTTGTAGTTCCCTTGAGTTTTATCAAATATATTTACGCGACCCATTCATTATTTTCTTCATAGCGATAAACTGCCTTTGATACAAATAGTGTTATCTGAAGTTCAATTAACTTTTAAAATACTTAAAAATACTAAATTTTTTCTAAATCAACTTGTTAATTAAACTATGTTAATTATATATTAATCCAAGGCGCATCTGTTTTGAGATGGACGTTGAGAGGTGACTCAATTTTTTTTGCAGAAATTGCTTGAAATAACTCAAATATTAATATTTGAGTTATCCTCCCACTCAAAATGGTCCGGAACATTGTTTAAATAATCAAAATGTCAAAATATGAAGCAAAAATTCGATTTTTTTATTGGTTTTTTGATTATAACTTTAAAACTATTCATTTCTGAGAAAAGTTGTAATGACATAAAAGTTGCGTAATAGGGAATTTGCATAAATTTTTAAATTCGAAAAAAATTTTATAAATCACAACAGAACATAATTTAAAACATGTATCAAAGATAAAAAAAGTTTTGTTTGTCTTTCGTTTGGCCCCTAAAGACGATTAAAAATTCAAATTAAAACAGGTGGTCCAAAACGCATAGTGACGTCATATAGTTGTGCATGTACATTCTGCACCAACAAAGTAAACAAAATTGTAAATTAACAAAATTGTAAATTAGACACTATAAACGTCAGTAGAAAATACAGTTATGTAACGTCACAAGCGTTTTTGATCGTTTGAACTATTTTACATTGGCTAAGGGTTCTTCTAAACCAAGGCCAGAAAACAGAAAAAAATATATAGATTTTAAATTATCTTCGTTATTATGAGGTTTTACCGTGTGAAAGTTTGGAAATATTATTTTTAAAGGAAACTGAATAATATTACGTAATAAAAAAATGTGTAAGTTCCCTTATAGGTTTGGCATTCGTTTTGACACTGACACTAAGTTTTATAAATATATTTGATAATTTCTATTTCTGATATATTTGAGTGTTTTTAAGATATATTTTTTAAAATGACCGAAGACGGTTTTTGTAAAGGGCAGTCTGATAACTTACCTATAGTTAATATGTGTATGGTGGCTACATATTTTCAAAAGAGTGAAAATTTTTCCGTCGGAGAAGTTCGGGGAGTTAAAGCAGATAAGTAAGTACATATATTATGTATATTATACTCCCATTATACCTACTAATTTTATACTGTGATTTTATTCTGATTATTATTCTCATAAGTATTTAACGATAAAACTTAGTAGGTACACACTTCCTATTAAGTATAGTGATCAAAAAATGTCATTACAATATAAATATTTTCCCATATTTCGCGACGATGCTGTGGCCAAATACCCAAGTAGGTGGAGGCCAATAAACTAAAGAAGAAGAAGAAGAAGAATATACAATATAATATACATAATATAACCCTCCCACATCACTGATATAACCATATAAAAAACTAATGTAGAACTATGTGACGTCACGGGCCGTCTGAACTACTTTAAAATAAAGAAGACTTTAAATTTGTATTTCTAAGTTATTATGAGTTTTTGAAGCGGGAAATTTTGGAAATCTCATTTTTATACAAAACTGAACATTATTATGTAATAAAAAAAATGTGCAAGTTCCCCATTAAATTTTCTACAGTATAGAATTGGTTAAACATTTAAAAAATAGTCACCCTTGTTGCAAAATAGCAATAATTGCGAAAAAAAAACATAAAAAAACAAGTATTCGCATTTTACGTTTTCAGCCATTTATGCTACACTAAGGACCTTCATATTTCACCCAGAAAAACTTTATGATATAGTAAAACAACACTGTAAATTCCATTAAGATCGGTTTAACAGATTTTGCAAAATAAATTTTGCAATCCAGCTTTCGCAAAAAAAAATCATTTTTTTTAAATGTTGCATGACTGAAAATAAAGCAGATAGCAAGTTGAATTTTTTTGCTTATAGAAGTGTACTGTACCTTTTATTTGCAATTTGCAAAATTAAAATCGATTAATTACCACGGCGTCAGGAAATTTTTTAAATACACATTAGTTTTTGGTGCTACGCGCAGGACAGCTGTGTTCGATTCACACAAGTTGATTTCCACCAAAATTTCTTCCAATCTTTATCTAATATATTATTTTCTTACTCTATATTTTGTTGTATTTTAATATTTTAATTCCACAAAAATCAAACTAATTTTATTATTGTTTGTGAAATATTGTTTAAACAATTGCATATGTTAAAATATATGAACAAAGAAAGTTTTTGCTAAAAAAGTGTTATTTCAAAGGATAGAGTATGTGTTTTTATTTTGCAATAAACAAATTTATTTATTTATATCGAAATGTAATAAAAATTAAAATGTATCAATCATTATCAAAGGTCATTGGAATGCCCAATCAGAGCAGACTATCCGCTGTCCTGCGCGTAGCACCAATAATTAATGTTTATTTAAAAAAATTCCTGACGCCGTGGTAGTTAATCGATTTTAGTTTTGCAAACTGCAGATGAAATGTACAGTACACTTCTATACGCAAAAAAAAATTTCAACGTGCTATCTGCTTTATTTTCAGTCCTGTAACATTTTGAAAAAATGAATTTTTTTTGCGAAAGCTGGATTGCAAAATTTATTTTGCAAAATCTATTGAACCGATCTTAATGAAATTTGCAGTATTGTTTTACGGTATCATAAAGTTTTTCTGGGTGAAATATGAAGGTCCTAAGTGTAGCATAAATGGTTGAAAAACGTAAAATGTGAATACTTGTTTTTGTATGGTTTTTTCGTAATTATTGCTATTTTGCAACAAGGGTGACTATTTTTAAAAATTTTAACCAATTCTTTATTGTAGGAAATTTAATTACGCAACTTTTATGTCAGTACAACTTTTCTCGGAAATGAATACTTTTAAAGTTATAATCAAAAAACGAAGAAAAAAATCGAATTTTTCCTTCATTTTTTGACATTTTGATTATTTAAACAATGTTCCGGACCTTTTTGAGAGGGAAGATAACTCAAATATTATTATTTGAGTTATTTTCAAGCAATTCCTGCAAAAAAATTTGAGTCACCTCTCAACGTCCAAATATACTAATATTTTTACAGATGAGCCCTGGTCTATATGGGCTTTCCGGGCTTATAGACCTTGATTTCAATTTATTTATTCCTGGCGTAACATTTGCAGCTGCGTTACACGAAATAACAAAATGCACATGTAATGTTTATTTTAATTAAAAACCCTCTACTGTGACGTGGTCCGTCCCCGTCTTAAGTATGCCTCCTGTGTATTGTCTCCTTTCTATAGAGTACATATTAATGCTTTTCAGTTAATTGAACATACATTTTTAAAACAAATTGCATATAAACTTAATATCTCGGGCAACTACAATAATGCAGATATTCTTAATTTCCTAAATATGACCGCCATAAGAGAAGGGATCTCATCAGTTTCTACAATATCCTACATGAAAAAACTGGAACTACAGAACTTGTTCAAAAAATTGATATTCATGTCCCACTAAAAACAACTAGGGCTACAGGTAGTTTCCATTACCCAATCCATCATGCTAACTATGGTCTTAACAAACTTTCTCATTATAACTACCAGACTAGCTAACCAGCACCTTAACATTGACCTTTTTCAATATTATAGCAAATTCCTGAGTCAGGTTTTATTAAGAGGAAACAGTAGCGATCAACAGGTAGCGAAAACGCATTCCAAGATTGCGGCTGTAATTTTGGTAAGAATGGCGGTACAGAGCCCAATTTGAAAAATATATTAATATGTGGAAATTACTCTGTAATTAAATACAATATTAAAAAAACGTGCCTGTACCGCCATTAAGAAGAACAAAAAAATACACTTTCTTCAAATAAACTTTTTTATCCGATGCCTAGATTTTGTGTCATTTTGGAACTACTAAAAATTTTTATTTCGTTAGTAGTTTCGGTAGTAGACACAACTTTTAAAGGCTAGCCACAAGAATTTTTCTTTTCTTTTATTTTTTTAACCTTTTTCGTTCCACCCTATTACCCATATTCTGTGATTGCTGTTTAATTTGATTGTTATTGCCCATGTTCTGTAATTTAAAAGTTTAACATAAATGGTATGAGTCGACCTGTTGATATAAGGCTGACTCAACCCTATACTGTTGATACCTGCGAAAAATAAATACGGTAAATATTATGAAAATTGAAACGAAAATTCGCGTTAGTCATTGCACACACAATCCAATGAAAAAGTATCACTTTTTATTCCGGGTTAGAAGTGAACGGATTGAACAATACTCGATCCGGTAAGGAACGGGAGAGTGATCAATCAATACTTGGTCGCCAGCAGAACAGTTTATCATCACAGTAAAACCTCCCTTAACCGAAACTGCTGATTTCGTCAATAAAAAGTAAATTTTTATCGCAAAACGAAAACAATTCAATGTTAAATTGTCAACATCGTCAACATTGCTTTCATACAACTAAAGAACGCAATTAAATGTACAACACCTTACGAAATCACCTCATAATATTTTTTTTCTACCACCGTGTCAAAAATGCAATGTTTAGCACTCCATGCGAGCGTTAAAAATGCTACTTTAAGGCACTTCTTCTTCATGTACCATGTCCTTTCAGAACGTTGGTTACCATCATAGCTATCTTAATTTTATTCACTGCCACCCTAAATAGCATGCTTGTATCAACACCATACCAATCTCGCAAGTTCTGCAACCATGAGGTTCTTCTTCGTCCTGGACTGCGTTTGCCTGCTATTTTTCCTTGCATAATATTTTGTAGCAACCTATATTTGGAACCTCTCATTACATGTCCGAAATACTCCAGCTTTCTCTGCTTGATGCTTTTTATGATCTCAGTAGTCTTGCTGAGACGTTCTAGTATTGTGGAGTTTCGAATCTTCTCCACCCAGGAAACTTTTAAAATTCTTCTATAGCACCACATTTCGGAAGCCTCAAGGCGATTTAGATCGATTTTATTTACAGTCAAGGACTCGACACCATAAAGTAAGACCGAGAACACGTAGCAGCGAAGTAGGCGGATCCTCAATGCCAATTTTAGGTCTCTGTTACATAACACCTTGGACATCCTTCTAAAAGCGGCTCTAGCCTGCTCTATCCTATATCTAATTTCGCCGTGACTTTCTGCGTTACAATTTAGTTGCTGTTCAAGGTACACGATTTTATCAACTTGCTCAAGTTTGGTATTTACCTATATAGACGGTTTTATATGCCTCTGTTTACTTATTACGAGTATTTTGGTTGTCCGTATTTTCAGATCCAGACCTGCCTCCCTACAACTCTCAACGACACTATCAAGTAGTGTTTGCAGATCTTCTTGACTAGAAGCTAGGAGTACTGTATCGTCCGCATATCGCAAATTATTGATGACTTCACCGTTCACAAGTATTCCTTCTTGTTTTTCAGAAAGAGCTTTTCTGAAAATTCTTTCGGAGTAAACGTTGAAAAGCAGTGGTGACAAGAGGTATCCCTGCCGTACTCCTCTTTTAATATTAAGAGCCTGTGATTCCACACCCTCTACTAAAACTGATGTTGTTTGATTCCAATATAAATTTGCAATTATTCGAACATCTGCCGTCCAAGCCTATGTCTTTTAGAGTTTCGACAATATAGAGTGCTTAGCACGATCAAATGCCTTTTGGAAGCAATAAAACAACAGTATATGCCTACATATATATCTCGACATCTTTGAGCAAGTACGTTCATTCCAAACAATGCCTCTCTCGTTCCAAACCCGTTACGGAAACCAAACTGTGTGTCATCCAGGTATTCCTCGCATTTATTGTAGATACGACCATGTATTACCTTCAGAAAAATTTTCAATAAATGGTTTAACAAACTGATGGCTCTATAATCAGCACAGGTTTAGGTAGAGCTATAAACATTGAATTAGACCAGCCATTAGGAAGTTGTCCGCTTGTATAAATGGTATTGAAAAACGAAGTTATAACCTCTAAAACATTGCTGTCATTTATAAGCTTGTATATTTCAGTTGGAATTTCATCAGGACCAGTCGCCCTGCCATCTTTTGATGATTGTATGGCTTTTATTACCCCAGAGCGTGTTATTAGGGGTCCGTCGCAGTTAGTAATATCGGGTGGTGAACTACTCCTATCGTTTATACATGATACCAGCCGCTTCTTTCACTTTTTTATACATGTTAAACGTGTCATATTTGTTTTCAAGTTCTTCAATGTCTTGACACTGTTTGGCTAGATGTTGACTCTTTGCTTCTCGTATTTTACGTCGAATTTCTTTTTGTATGCTGTTATAAATTGTTTCGTTGTTTTTCGCTAATCGCCGTTGTTCCATCAAATCCAATATGTCTTCTGTCATCCAAGCCTGCTTTTTTAGCTTTGACCTACCTTGTTAATTTCTCACACAGATTTCTTTTACTGTTGTTACGATTTTATTTAAGCCCTCATCGACATTCTCACCGATATTTTTCCAAATTAAATTTTCGTTCAGTTGTCTTTGAACTGATTCATTAGGCACTAGTGCTTTAAAAATTTTAAGGCACTGCGGTTCGTATTGACCGTATAGGCAATTTTGATGTAATGTCAAAAAAATATAAAAATGGAATGTCAGTCAAGTTCAAGTAAAAGTTTTTGTAGATATTGTCCTGTAATTACGTTTGTAGAAAAAATATTGTATGATATGCGTGTTAAAAAGTACATTTTTAAGGCACTCATGTGAATTGCAGAACTCGCTATCGCTCATTCTGCAAACTTTCACATGCGTGCCTTAAACGTGTACTTTTAACACTTATATCATAAATAACTATTAATACCAACTTTGACCAAGAATACTATGTAATTTGATACAAGAAGAATACAAAAAACAATGTTATTTTTAACCGAAATTCTTGTTATCCGAAACGGCCTTCCCCCAATTAATTCGGTTAACGGAGGTTTTACTGTAGTTCAATACTCTAAGATTTGGTTCGAGAGCTGCTTTTAGATCAACACTCTAACAAGAGCGGTTGGTCTTCAGACAATACACTAGGGCCAGTGGAGTTGTTCCCAGATCAACACTCCGGTGGAACTCTTCTCTCTATTCCTCTACTTTTCCTTATCTTTATTAATGACATTACTAGTTTAAAAATCGATGGAAAAATCTTTCTTTTTGCTGATGATACCAGTATCACTTGGAGCAACTCAAACATTGCAACTCTTCATGCGACTATAACTTCTGATCTACTTACAATAAAAACCTGGTCTGACTCTAATTTACTCTCATTTAACGTAGATAAAACAGTAGCATTGTCTTATAAAGGAGCTCTTCAACCCTTACCTCTTAATAACAGCCAGATCAGTACCGTTGATTCTGTAAAATTTCTTGGTATTTTTTTAGACAGCAACCTTAAATGGTCCCTCCATATCGATTTGTTAAGAAAGAAACTATCTTCAGCTTGCTATGCTATAAGATCTGTTTCGAATGAACTCAATCTAGCATCTTCCAAAATAACATATATTTCTTTGTTCGAGTCGCATCTTCGTTATGGTCTTCCTTTTTGGGGTTCTGCTACAGCTGCCCAATTCGATGTTATTTTCAAATTACAAAAAAGAGCAATAAGATATCTGTTTGGCCTCAGAAGAACAACACATTGCAGAAGTTACTTCAAAGATCACGGAATTTTAACCCTTCCATCTGTTTATATTTTAGAAACTGTTTGCTTAATTCGTAAACATCTACATGTCTTTCCACCAAGACCTAACCATGACTACTTCACGAGAAATTCTACATTTAACGTCTATTTGCCAACCCCGTCCTCGGAGTTAGTAAAGAAATCTATATTATACTCCGCAAAAAAACTTTACAACCATCTCCCTCTACAACTTAAATCTGCAGCATCTTTCCCCAAATTCCGTAAACTGACAAAAGCCTACCTATCTGAAAGACCATATTATTCAGTAGAAGATTTTCTTATTCAATAACTAAGAAATTACAGTACCCTTTGCACAAGTAGTATTTTTATTTTTTTTATCTATATTTGGGTGTCATATGCAGCAGCTTAACTTTTATAACTTTTAAAACTTTTTCTATTAATTACTAGGTAGACTATGCATTTGCAATTTATTTTCAATTTTGCAATTGATTATTTGTGTTTAACTTCATTATTGTTATTATTATTTTAAATACATTGACGATTTATGTAATTTTAGTAAATTGGATTGTTATTGTTTTGTTTTCTTGACTTTTATAAGCTTTGTCGATAAAATTGTACAATTTTTCATGACAATAAAGCATATTTCTATTCTGTTCTATTCTCAGTACTTTATCTTGATTATAAAAAATTAGAAATGTACTATGTAATTTTTAAACCAGGTAACAGACAGTAGACTTACTATAAATATTTAGTTTTAGGTAATAAACGTGTCAACAAACGACAGATGAAGCTCCTCAGAGGGTCCGAACGGGACCTTAAACTAGACATTGCCCGTGCTCAAGCTGCTAGCGCAGAATTCTACAACAAAGATGACTCCACCAACGATTTCCCACCAAAGACTCCAAGTTACCAGATTGAGAGTACTAACAGGTAAGTAACTAATTCCTACAGACGAGAGTAGTTACAGTCGGAAAAATGAGAGAATACTCATGAACGATCACATCAATCACTTATTTTGTATTTGCTGTCTTTTTCTACAAATAACAACCGTTTGTTATAGAAAAAGACAGCAAATACAAAATGAGTGATTGATGTGATCGTTCATGGGTATTCTTTCATTCTTCTTTCATTTTTTCGACTGTATATACTTAAATTAGTCCAGAAAGCCACTGCGCATCCGCTAGGAAAAACATTCTGATTCGGATTTTTTGCACAATCTTACTCAAAAAGGAACCCTTTTAACAAATTTGCATGTTGCCGGGACCAAAAGGTAGTCAAAAATTTTTTAAACGTTTTTTTTTGTTTTTTTCCTAAAATTATTTTTTTTGCATGGAAAAAAGTTTTTTTAGGTTTTTGGATCGTTCCAAACAGAAAATGTCTTTAGTGACTTTTCTCTAAAAATGATAGTTTTTGACATATAAGCGATTAAAAATTGAAAAAGTGCGAAAACAGCCATTTTTAACCCTCAAAAACTGAAAATTTGAATGTTGCCAAGGTAGGTAGATATTCTTTAAACATCGATTGATGAAATCCCGAAGAGTTTTTTGCAGTACAATATTCAAAACTCCTTTGTTTTTTAATTGCTAATCAAGCGTGCGCGACACTATTTTCCACCGACAGTATGGTGCAAATGAAAGGAATAAATTCGTTATTTCGTAAACCGGCGACTTTAAGGAAAAGTCACGAAACAAGTCGATTAAGCTATTATTTTGTGGCATATATGGTATACTAGTGACGTCATCCATCTGGACGTGATGACGTAATGATTTTTTTAAATGAGAATAGGGGTCGTGTGCTAGCTCATTTGAAAGGTTCTTCAATTCTCTATTTCAGTAATATAAACATTTACATAATTATTTATACAGGGTGTCCAAAAAATTTTTATTAAATTAAATTATTTGACAAAAAAAGAAATAGAAGGACACCCCGTATAAATAATTATGTAAATGTTTACATTACTGAATAGAGAATTGAAGAGCCTTTTAAATGAGCTACCACACGACCCCTATTCTCATTTAAAAAAATCATCGATAACGTCATCACGCCCAGACGGATGACGTCACTAGTATACCATATATGCCACAATATCATAACTTAAAAATAAAAATCGACCTGTTTCGGGATTTTTTCTTAAAGTCGCCGGTTTACGAAATAACGAATTTATTCCTTTCATTTGCACCATACTGTCGGTGGAAAATAGTGTCGCGCACGCTTGATTAGCAATTAAAAAACAAAGGAGTTTTGAATATTGTATTGCAAAAACTCTTCGGGATTTCATCAATCGATGTTTAAAGAATATCTACCTACCTTGGCAACATTCAATTTTTCAGTTTTTCACATAGTTTTTGAGGGTTAAAGATGGCCGATTTCGCAATTTTTCAATTTTTAATCGCTTATATGTCAAAAACTATCATTTTTAGAGGAAGGTCACTAAAGACCTTTTCTGTTTGGAATGATCCAAAAAACCTAAAAAAACTTTTTTCCATGCAAGAAAAATAATTTTAGGAAAAAACAAAAAAACCCTTAAATAATTTTTGACCACCTTTTGGCCCTGGCAACATGCAAATTTGTTAAAAGGAGTCCTTTTTGAATAAGATTGTGCAAAAAATCCGAATCAGAATATTTTTCCTAGCGGATGCGCAGTGGCTTTCTGGATTAAATTCTTTTCAAAACCCTACTTGTACAAGCTACAAATAACTCATAAACAGCTTGTCTCACAAGGGATCTGTTAAGCCTTATATTAGCATTGTCTCATACAATGTCACAGTAAACTAGCTGATGAAAATAAAAAACTTCACTTAATATCGCACTTCAAAAGTGTAATGGAACATGATGAAACAGATCAATGTTCAAGCTCAGAGAGATTCAATACAGCATCGACCGAACCCAAATTTCTCAGAATATTGCATTTCCTTTCAGTCTGAACTCCACCATTGTTCTACTCTTGTTTCGAGTCATTCAACTCTCATCAGGAACACTTGTGGTAGTTCAAACTGAAGTGAAATGTAGTTTATTTTACCAGTATAATATTTGTTATAAGGAAGACATAAAGTGCCATGGAGAGAACAATGTTAGAAGTAAAATTAAAATACAAAAAGCAAAACAACTAGATAAGAAATAAAACAAAAGTCAAAGACGCAGCCTAAAATGGAGCTTCGCAGGTTATAACGCTAGACAAACGGACAATAGATGGAATACCACGATACAACAATGGAGACCATGGACAGGAAAGAGAGCAAGAGGTCGACCTCAGATGAGATGGGAAACAGAAAGCACAAAACAGAATCATTTGGAGGAAAATTTCACAACCAGGACAAAAAAAAAACAATCTGAAAAACCGATTATTGCGGAGTAAAAAAAAACGGTTTTAGATTAAAACCGGTAGGAATTTCCCATCCCTACTCTCGAACCAGTCTGCATCTTGAACTACTGCAAAAATTCCATACCAAAAAGGAAACCATTTTAATATTGTTTAATATTTTAGGTTTATGAGCTTGGTGGGTAGAACATTTCCTTGTAAGAAGATCTGCCCTCTTAAAAGAGTCATTGGAAAAAAGGTCGACGAAAAGAAAAAGGAAGATGATCAAAAGAAATTTGAAGCTTTGAAATTGTTAGGATATGATAAAAGGGTAGAGTTTTATCATATCATGAAATCTTTGATCAAAATGGGAGAAAAGGCTGTGTTGTCAGATAACGCAAAGAGATTGGTAAGTTTTATTTATATTTTGTTACTCTAAATCTAACCTTCCAGAAGGTTCTATTTTTTATTATTTAAAAGTATTTTACAATACATTGAGTATCAGCAATAAACAAAAGTCCACTGGTAAAATCAAAGTATAATCAGGCCTGGCGACAAGGGGGGGGCGGGGTGTTTCCTCCCGGGCCCGGAGTTTTCAAAGGGGCCCGGTTTTTTAAATCCAATAAGTTTGATATCTTAAGTGTTAGCAATAATGCCATTCAGATACTATGCGCGGGCGAGCGGACAGGCGAGAGCGATAGAGAGAGAAAGAGAGAAAGAGACACCTAATGCCTGCCTTGCCTGCCGGTCGCTTGCTTCTTTCTTTCTTTCTTTCTTTCTTTCTTTCTTTCTTTCTTTCTCGCACGAATAGACGTACCTGTAAGTGTTCCTTTCCACTGTTGCACGCAGGAGCGCCATAATAATTTTCTTCTTGGCGTAGAGCTCATTAATTCGGTAAGTTCATAATATGTATTATTATTTTTGTGTGTATGTGGTTAGCCCAATATTTCGTATATATATATATGTTAATGAGTGCAAGCAATAAATAAAAGAATCCGAAAGCTCGTTTCTATACAGGGTGTTAGTAAATAAGTATGAAAAATTTTAAGAGCTAATTTCACATGAAAAATTAATGCCAGTTTGCTCTATAAACATATGTCCGCAAATGCTTAGTTTCAAAGATACGGGGTGTTGAAATTCTTATTTCAAACTGCCAATTTATTTATTGCTCTAAGACCAGTTGAGCTATGAAAATGAAATTTGGTGAGTTTTAGGAGGTAGTTATTACGAATTTTATGACATACAATTAAGAATTTTGTATTCATCATTGGCGCGCCTACGGGCAATGGTCTGAATTATTTTAAAGATAAAAATAGTACGCCACTGAGATATTTCGAATTAGAAATTATTTTTAAATTCCACGCCTAATTTATGATAAAAAACCTTTCTTGCCTTTTTTTCATATGATGCAGCGTTTTTATGTAGAAAAATAAAACATCTTGGCGCATATTTTTCATTTCTTAACACATCATCAAGAACTATCCAATATAATAATACTAAACTCGAACAATAACAGAAAATATTACTAATACCATTTCAACTAGGTGCATAGCTGCAAGAAATGTTTAAAATGATCTCCTTTACAGGTAACAGAAGAATTTTATATTCATCATGGGCGCGCGTACGGGTAAGGGTCTGAATTTTTTGAAGAAAAAAATAGTACGCCACTGAGATATGTCAAACTAAAAATCATTTTTGAATTCCTCGTTCAATTGACGACAAAAAATCTTTCTTACCTTTTTTTCATATGCAGCGCCGTTTTTATGCAAAAAAAATAAACATCTTAACGTTTACAAAGTATTTGAACTAAGTTTCTATGCATATGGAAACTACCTCAAATACTTGGTAAGCCTTAAGATGTTTTATTTTTTTGTATAAAAACGGCGCCTCGTATGAAAAAAAGGAGAGAAAGGTTTTTTGTCGTAAATTGAACGAGGAATTCAAAAATGATTTTTAGTTTGACGTATCTCAGTGGCGTACTATTTTTTTCTTCAAAAAATTCAGACCATTACCCGTACTCGCGCCAATGATGAATATAAAATTCTTCTGTTATCTGTAAAGGAGATCATTTTAAACATTTCTTACAGATTTTCACTTAGTTGAAATCTTATTAGTAATAATTTCCGTTATTGTTCTAGTTTAGTATTATTATATTGGATAGTTCTTGATGATGTGTTAAGAAATGAAAAATACGCGCCAAGATATTTTATTTTTCTGCATAAAAACGGTGCATCATATGAAAAAAAGGCAAGAAAGGTTTTTTATTGTAAATTAGACGTGGAATTTAAAAAAAAATTAATTTGAAATACTTCAGTGGCGTACTAATTTTTTCTCTAAAAAAATTTAGACCATTGCCCGTAGGCGCGCCAATGATGAATACAAAATTCTAAATTGTATGTCAAAAATTCATAATAACTACCTCCTAAAACTCACCAAATTTCATTTTCATAGCTCAACTGGTTTTAGAGCAATAAATAAATTGGCAGTTTGAAATAAAAATTTCAACACCCCGTATCTCCGAAACTAAGCATTTGCAGACATATGTTTATAGAGCAAACTGGTATTCATTTTTCATGTAGAATTAAAATTTTTCATACTTATTTACTAACACCCTGTATATTGCGATGCATGTCTACTAGTACTAGTCGAAATAAAAATAGGTATACGGGAAAGATTAAGATGTACAAGTAAAAGTATAGTTACAGTTGAAATTTAATTCCGTGTAATTCTTTCAAAAAGTGATAATGAACAAGACTTTTGTAATAATTAATCTCGAAGATTAGTTAATGTTGGCGTTAGATGCCATTTTGCTATTTTACGACTAGATATTTTTATGTAATCTTGTGCATTGTTTATAATAGGAGCTTAGTTCAGAAATATCAATTCTAGAGAAATCTATTGAGCGACTCCCATTCATTAAGTTCATAACTGTAATAAATTAATCGTTTGATATAATCGGTATTTTTGGGCAAGACGAAAATTCAATAATTATAGTTACACACTAACTAAACTTGGCCATAGAAGTAGATGTTGAGCAGATCGGCTATTGCCGAAGAGCGTCGATTGCAACAACTCTTTGTTTGGCACCTAAATTCATCTATATCACTGAAGATAGGTAACCCATTCGTTCTTCACATTTTTTTTGTTTGTTTTTAGATTAACAATGTATCATCATAAATCTGGTGCACAAAAACGCAAGCAACGTGTCGAACGTGATCAAAAACGAATAAATTCACAAAAAGGACAAGGTAAACTCTCCAATTTTAATTTTGTACCAAAAATCATTTCTGTACCAAACAACAAAACCGATCCTGAGCAACCCAGTACATCTTAAGCTTTTCCCACAAATACTCCACTCTGTAAACAATCTGAGGAACCCCCAGAGTCTGCGGAGAAAACTGAGGAATTATTCAATGACAGCGTCAATGCGCTTTTGACACCTCCAAAGCCCGTGTTGAATGAACAGTCGAAATCTCAAAATAATAAGAAGCTTAACAATTACGATATTGGCACCGCAACCACAGAATTCATAAGTTCTCAATTAGTTGAAGAAATAATTCACCGAGGTCATGAAGAACTGCCAGAAGTTTTTCCGCGTGATAAGTTAAATGAGCCCTTTCCTAATTCACTGTTGCACAAGATTTTACCAAATGGCGAAAAGGATAAACGTGACTGGTTAGTCTGGAGCCGTAGTATGTGTTCCTTTCATTGTCTGCCATGTCGTTTATTTAGTACTACTTCCTTAAATCGTTCGCATCTTTGTGAACCAGGTGGATATTCGAAAAACCAAGCGTGGAAATTTGTACGAAAAATTAAAACTACATGAAAATAGCAAAGACCATATGCAGTGTTACGTTAAGTGGCGTGAGGTAGAAATGCGGAGTCACAGTGAGTCTACCATCAATCACCTTTTGTGCGAACAAATTAGTGCTGAAAGTTCAAAATTGCGCGAAATTCTAACTAGAATATTAGGTACTATATTGTTTTTGGGGGAAAGAGGTCTCGCTTTAAGGGGAGAAAGCCATCTCATTGGTGACCGAAACAATGGCAATTTTCTAGGAATTCTAGAACTTATAAGCCACTACGATCCACTACTACGTGGACATTTAGAAAGAGTGAAACTTTCCCAAAATCAACATAAACGTCTTCAGGTTCACTATCTTTCACCCGACATTCAGAATTAATTTATTCAATTGTGCGCTGATCATGTACGATTAGTTATCTTAAAAGAGCGAGAGAAAGCTAAATATTACACGATAATTGTTGACGCAACACCTGATTCATCTCACGTTGAACAAACCACTTTTATTTTAAGATACAAGAGCGTTTTTTGAATTTTGTTGATTGTAATCAAAAAACAGGCGAAGCAATCGCAAAGTTGATCTGTGAAACGTTAAGAAAATATGAAATTTCCCTATCAGAGTGTCGGGGTCAAGGTTATGATAATGGTAAAAATATGAGTGGCGAATATAAAGGAGCGCAAAGTCATATACTTCATGAGAATCCTCAGGCCGCCTATTCACCCTGCGGAGCTCATAGTTTGAACTTGTGTGGAGTAGATTCAGCTGAGTGTTGTCCTAAAGCGATTACATTTTTTGGTGTGATACAAAAATGTTTCAATATTTTTAGTAGTAGCCCACAGCGTTGGGAAATTCTAAAAAGTAAAATACCCTGCTCACTCCATCGTTTATCTGAGACAAGGTGGTCTGCTAGAATTGAGGCTGTAAAACCTTTTGCACATCATATATCCGGAATAACAGAGGCATTTGAAAACGTTAAATTTGACTGCAGAAACTAGGAGGGACGTAGATGGCATTTTAAAATACATCAGCGGTTTCGAATGTGTTTTGATGTCTTCAATATGGTCAAAGAATTCGATTAATGAAGTAAACCTTGTTCTTCAGTACAGAGATGCTACAAATGATGTCGAAGTAGACAATCTATCGAGTTTGCTCACCGATTTGCAGTTCTTACGCGATCGATGGAGTATAATTTATGCAAGCTAGTTGCAGGCGGATTAGAGAACACTTCGTCAACATTGCCGATAGGTAGACACAAGAAAAGGTTAAGAAGATTGACAGACGACGAAACACAAGGAATTTTTCAAACTGACGAAAAAACAGAATTCAAAATAAATATATTTTTCCACCTACCTCTACCGAAAGTATACTTTTCCGGACCTGATTCTAGGGAGCAAAGTTGTACTTTTCCTCCCTAGGGAGGAAAATATTTTTTCCACCTACCTCTACCGAAAGTATACTTTTCCGGACCTGATTGTAGGGAGCAAAGTTGTACTTTTCCTCCCTAGGGAGGAAAATATTTTTCCTCCCTAGGGAGGAAAAGTAAAAGTGACGTCATGGTATTTCATTCATGAAATGTAACTTATTGACGCCCTGTACAATAGCTATTTTCTATTACGTAAGTTTCTATACATTTTAACGTTTATTTATAAAACACTCTGTATTTTGCAGAATGGTAAAAAACAGTAAATTGTTATTTTGATTTAACAATGTTTACATTATTAATTTGACTTATATTTGACAGTTGACAGTTATATTGTACGTACTTGTTAGTTTTAGTTCTAATAAATTTTGTTGGTTAGTTACATAAATATATTAAGTAAAAATGAAAAAAATGACTTGTTATTTGAGGAAGGTGGAAAAACCATATGTATAACATGGGAGTAAAGTGCCTTTTCCTCCCTTGAATGATTACTGCCCTCCGCTACGCGTCGGGCAGTAAACTTCATTCTCGGGAGGAAAAGTAGCACTTTCCTCCCTTGTTATACAAATAGCTATTCCTCCCTAGGGAGGAAAAGTAAATGTGACGTTATGGTATTTCATTCATGAAATATAACTTATTGACGCCCTGTACAATACATATTTTCTATTACGTAAGTATCTATACATTTTAACGTTTATTTAAAAACACTCTGTATTTTGCAGAATGGTAAAAAACAGTAAATTGTTATTCTGATTTAACAATGTTCACATTAATAATTTGACTTATATTTGACAGTTGACAGTTATATTGTACCTACTTGTTACTTTTATTAGTTCTAATAAATTTTGTTGGTTAGTCACATAAATAAATTAAGTAAAAATGAAAAAATTACTTGTTATTTGAGGAAGGTGGAAAAACCATATGTATAACATGGGAGTAAAGTGTCTTTTCCTCCCTTGAATGATTACTGCCCTCCGCTACGCGTCGGGCAGTAAACTTCATTCTCGGGAGGAAAAGTAGCACTTTCCTCCCTTGTTATACAAATAGCTATTACGTTATCCTAGATTCTGTAATAGCGGGCATCAACAATCGATTTATAGCTGTGAAAAAGTTGAACGAGACTTTCTCTTTCTTGTGGAAATTTCCACTGTTAGATAAAGACCACATACGAAAAAGTGCAAAAAATTTTTTGCAGCAATATCCGACTGACGTAGCTGACGAGTTGTCAAATGAATTGATTCATCTGTCTCACATTCATGGAGCGAATTTCAAAGGTCATACCATCCCTTTCGTTTTGTTAAATGAAATTTATGTTAAGAATCTGGATGTACTCTTTCCTAACATTTGCGTCGCGTTGCGAATTTTTTGTAATTTGCCAGTATCCGTCGCCAGTGCTGAGCGTTCTTTCAAGAGTAAAACATTTTCATCGCTCTTGTTCTTCACAAATGCGTGTTGCAGGACTCGCAATGCTTTGCCTAGAATCTGAATTAGCGAGAAAAGTTAATTTCAGTGAAATCATAAATTCGTTCGCTTTAGTAAAAGCACGCAGAGCGTTACTAGAATAAGGTTATAAAATAATGTATATACTTTACTTTACATTGTAATAAAGAATTAATACACGACAAACTGTTTTATCAATTCATTTGGCTCCATTTTATTCGATATCCCACTGTGACAATATGGTTTCATAATTTTAATGGTACATACAGTAAGTTAATAAAATAAATATAAATTTTTAAGTTATGTAGTAGAACTAAGTGATTGAGAAAATAGGGCCATTTTTACTCAATACAGGCAGGGGCCCTCGAGTCACTTCCCCCGGACCCGATTTTTCTGTCACGGCCCTGAGTATAATTATTATATAATTATATAGGAAATAGATAATATACATGTTATAACTACTAATTAGTTTTTAAGTTTACTCTAAATGGTAAGCCCAGTGGTTTAAGCTTCTTTAGATTACGTTATTCTTGGGAATTGTCTAGGTTAACTGCAAACTGGTTCTCATGATCTTCCAGCCTGGTAATGTATGCAGTGCTACGTTTTTTGATAACTTCCTGTACCATATGTATTTTAAGGTCACGATAAATAATTCTGTTGTTGATGTATCACGATCCATTGGTGATAGTTCGGAGGATTTGTGATTGGAAGCATTGAATGATTTCGATGTTGTAGTGACGTCAGGCTGTTTCTCACAGTTCCAACCCATATGTCCAGATGGTCGTAAGTATTGCCTTACAGAGCAGCAATTTGTTATCCAGGGATAACCTTGATGAACAACTCATTAACCAACACATATTTCTAAATTGGAGACCTAGTTGCTTTCTTTTGGTCCAAATATGTTACCTCCATGTGAGACTAATATCCAAATGGTTACCAAGATATATAGAAACTTTAGAATATTAGAATTAGTTCACTAGAATTTTATTGTGCTTTATAATTTTGTTAATCAATGTTATTACTTGTTCTGTCATGGCCGCTCTACAATATTTCTTCAGCCCGGTTAACAAACTAATGGTAGACTTTAAAACCATACAGCTGCAGCTCTTAGAAATAGGATCTTTATAACGTGGGAGAAAAAATGTTACAATGTACATTGTAAAGTTTCAATAGAAAGTTAGATCTTTTCTGTAGATACACTGTCAAATCGGTAGAGCTGGCTTTATAGTGTTCAATACGGTGGGACTAGTAGCGCCATCCCTTGCTCGAGCCATGCATCATACTTTAGGGCTACTTTTCTGGTCCATTATCTTTATTCAATTTTTTTTAAATCTTATGGCATTACTTCTTGTTGTATTGGTTACGGTATCGTCCGTTTTTTTACAAACCGCTTTTTGAGAAAAGGAGCACATACTAATTTTTAGATTGTGACAATCATGTATAAATTTTAATTTACACAATAAAATATATTTACAAAGTTTGAAATATTAATATTAAGACAAGGTTAATTAATCATTTGAGATGTGTGTCTACTGTGTTCTAATGCTAAATAATCTAAATATAGCGTTTGCAAATAAAACATACGTTAACATTTAAGACAGTCAGTCAACAAGTCGGTGGAAAGGAATTAAACAATACCACCTTATTTGCTTTTTAATAAACTGTAACGACGTTGGAATAAACAGGATCTTCTGTTCTTTACGAGAAAAATCAATACCCTGGATGTTTAACCAGGAAATGTTAACGCCTGATAATGAATTATACGAATTCACTTGTAAACAGAAAAATGTAATCGATGCCAATTCCATTAAAGGGAGTGTGCAAGTAGACGGATTATTAGTTTTGTTTTTATTTGGTGCAGATAACACATTTAATGCTGGGAATTTATTGGGTTAATCCATTGGAGCTTGTTATTTATTTATTAGCAGAATTTAAAAAATCACTATTATACAGGATGATTGATTAGTAGGGTAAAGCTCAATAGCTCCGCTATAGTAATAGATAGCAATAAAAGTTAATAACAAAAGTTTTAGCCACCTTTGAGCTTCACATTACAAAATTAGTTAGAATGTTACAGGGTGTTCGATAACACAGTGGCAGATCAAATTTATGTTTTTTTTTTAATGGAACACCCTATATTTTATTTTAAATTCGAAATCCTGTTAACTTCTTCATCACAAAAATATAAAGGTTTGTTATGTTATACAGGGTATTTTTACAAAGTTATAACCAATTTTATATGAAACTCGTAACAAGTTCAACTCCCTGTATAAATAAAAATAAGCAAAACAACAATGGTTTATTAATGCCATATTTTTTAACGTATTGTCAAAATTTTTAAGAATGGTCGATATTGCTAATTTTCTTTATATCAAATACAGGGTGAGTCAAAACGCAAGTACATTATTTTCTCAATAATTTTAAATGGAACACCCTGTATTTTATATCACTATTGAAAAGTACCATTACTGTACTTTAATTTTTAGATAACATTCCCTATGTCTAAATTTATTAGTTTTCGAGATATTTTCATTTTTCAATGGACCAGTAGCATGGCCACCCAAATCACCAGAATTTAATAAACTGGACTGATTTTTTTGGGGTTACGTTAATAATGAAGTTTATAAAATACCTCCAACAACAAGGGACGAGATGAAAAATAGAATACAAAGTGTATTTCGATGTGTTAATTTAAAAATGCTCCGTAGAGTAAGTAGCTCATTCAATGATCGTTTTTAGGCGTACATAAATGTGTTAGGAGATAATTTTGAACACCTTATGTAATTAAATATTAAAAATATTTTATTAAAAGTAGCTTCTAATTTTTTCAAACATGTTTTTTTGCAAAATGTATTACTGATAAATTATGTTTCGTTCTTTATTTGTTACATTGTTACATTTACATACAAAAGTAGTGTTTAATTGTCTTCACAAAATATTGTATTTTGTGTTTGTGTATTTTTTTGTAAAATTTATTACTAATTTTCTTTGTTTATTTGTTGCATTTACATAAAAAGATAGTTTTTAATTGTTTCAAAAATGTTGCATGTAGTGGTTGTGTTTTTGTTTGTAAAATGTATTACTAATAAATTATTTTTATTTCTTTATTTGCTACAGTGTTACATTGATTACCGGATTGATAATCGAGAATCTTCAATTTTCAATTCAGTCATGGCTTACTTAAAATTTAGATAAATTTAAACACCTACAATAATTTGCTCTGAAAAATGAAAATATCTCGAAAACTAATATATTTGGGCATAGGGAATGTTATATAAAAATTAAAGTACGTTAATGTTACTTTTCAATAATGATATAAAATACAGGGTGTTCCATTTAACATTACTGAGAAAATAATGTACTTGCGTTTTGACTTACCCTGTATTTGATATGAAGAAAATTAGCAATATCAATAATTCTTAAAAATTTTGACAATACCTTAAAAATATGGCATTAATAAACCATTGTTGTTTTGCTTATTTTTATTTATACAGGGAGTTGAACTTGTTACGATTTTCATATAAAATTGGTTATAACTTTGTAAATACCCTGTATAACATAACAAACCTTTATATTTTTGTGATGGAGAAGTTAACAGGATTTCGAATATAAAATAAAATATAGGGTGTTCCATTAAAAAAAAACAAGTTAGGTCTGCCACTGTGTTATCGAACACCCTGTAACATTGTAACTAATTTTGTAATGTGAAGCTCAAAGGTGGCTAAAATTTTTGTTATTAACTTTTATTGCTATCTATTACTATAGCGGAGCTATTGAGCTTTACCCTACTAATTAATCACCCTGTAGTAATCAAACACCTGTTATTATCGACGAGATATTGAAAATAGCTAATAATAATAGTGGGCTTTCACGATAATAACCGCTTTGTATGTTTTGTAGCAATTTGATAAGTAAAGCAATTTCTTTACTTATCGGATTCTTCTTCTTTTAGTGCCTATTCGTTTCGAATATTGGCGATCATTCTGGCTATAATTATTTTATTAACTGATGCTTTAAATAGATTAGTTGTTGTTGTGGAGAACCATTTCCTCGGGTTCTTTAACTCCTCGCTTTCCATTTCTTCATTCTTAGTCCTTCTTTCAAGTCATTCTTAGTAAATACATAATTGACCTTTTCAATTTCTACGGAAAAAAGGATAATTACCTATTCTCAAACGACCATTTACTAAACCTACTCTTTTTTATAATCTTTCCATTTGTTTCGTGGTATGCCGTACAATAGAAAGTTCAACGTCAAATGTTTACAAATGTCTATCTAACTAAACGGTAGAAAAACCAATATATTGTTTTATTATTTTCGGGGAATGTCTTTAAACCGGATACGATTTACTAATTCCGAAAAACACTTTCTTATATATAATGCTTAATATACAATATACAGGATGTTGCGATTTCTGTTGATCGGTGATTTGATCTTTTTCTTAATATTTTCTGTTTTATTTTTGAACAATATGGACAATGAACAATATAAACCTTAATAATACATAAACATTTACCTCTTCTACGTTCCATCGCTTGTGTATATTTATGACAGTATATGTTGTAGGAGCACGATTTATCAGCCTTTGTCTTATTAGAACTCATCTGATACGAATATCTGAAAACTAACAAAACCCAAAGGCTAACAAACGTCTCTTAAATGTTTCCTACTCAAGTGGTAGCGTACAATGGTACCATCTACTTCGATCGCTATGAACGAAAAAAGTTTATTAATATATTAATAAATTGGGTATATAATAAATAAATTGGGTTTCAGTGTTGTGCTTCTAAACCAGTATCCTCCTCCACAGTCGTTTCCTCATTTCTGAGTGTCGTGATTCCCTATAATACGAGCAACTATCTCTTTCCATTGGCTTCTGTCCTGAGCTTCCCTCATGGATTCAGAGAATGTTTTTCCACTGGCTTTCTGTACTTGATCCGTCCATCGAGTAGGTGAGCGACCTCTACTTCTGCGCCCTTCAACGTTTCCCGAAATTATACGTCTCTCAAGATTATCATCACTTCTTCTTGCAATATGGCCGAAAAATTTTATGACCGTGGAGAGGCAAATAGATGAAAGTCGAGTCTGAATATTAAGCTCTTGGAGGATTGAGTGATTTGTTCTGTGTTCCGTCCATGAGATCCGAATCATTCTTCTCCATGTCCAGCACCACATTTCAAAGGCGTCAATCCTTTTTCTGTCGTCCGATTTCATTGTCCATGTTTCGGATCCGTAATTAAATATGGGAAAAATTAAGGCACGTACTAATCTTATTTTGGTGTTCTTCGACAAGGAGCGATCTTTCCAGATTTTCGATAATCGACTCATAGCGTTTTTGGCCATGCCTATTCTCCTACGTATTTCTGTTTCACAAGATTCTGTATTACTTGGGATCCTAGATAATTGAACTCGTTAACCACTTCAAACTGGTCTAAGGCTCCTGTTGTCTGAAGTGTATTTGAATAATCTACTATCATAATTTTTGTTTTTTGTTTATTGATCTTGAGACCACATCCATTGCTTTCGGCTTCCACTAGCTGCAGCAGGCTGGGCATTTCTTCTTCGGATGCAGTTATTAATGTTGTATCATCTGCATATCTGAGATTTGAGATCTTCTTTCCTGCGATAGAAATACCGCCATTCCATTTGTCGAGTGCTTTTCTCATTATATATTCCCCATAGAAATTAAAAAGACTTGGAGGTAGAATACATCATTGTCGTACTTACCAGAAACCAGTATACTTTCACACAATTCGATCATCTATTCATTTTCGTCATCGTTGATCCTTAAATCCTGTAACCTAATGTAACCCTTACACAGGTTATTGGCTAGCTCAGCCTGTCGTAGGTTCTGCGCTGTGCAAGAAAGAATCACTCTTCCAAGAATCTAAAGGAGGTTAAGCAATAAAATTCGAAAAGTTCACATATTCATCTATTGACCTTATTAAATCTATTAAATACACATTATCGCCATTCAAAATATTGAATAAAGGAAAATTGAAATTTATTAACAATAAAAAAACTTGTTGTCAAGAAAATAGTTCATTCAGCAGCACTTTGCGAACATCTAACTGCAAGAGGCTACTTATCTTATGCGATCGTCGAGGCGTCGAGGGATCTCCGTTGCTGTCTTCTGGTCTTGGAGGAACTTCGGCTCCACGTAGCCCTGTTGACTGACGGTGAAGGTGTTCGGGTGCAGGCCTTTACTGTAGTTTCATGGTCACCGGTGCAAAACGGCGGCTAGATGGTATTTGATTTGTATAGCCTGGTACATAGGCTCTTCCCAGCGACTAAATAAAAAGAAACAGTGCGTATTACTAGGTGTCAATAGCACATATGAGATCCACGTTTGGCAAGGAGACCCAGTTCGCGTATAAGTAGACCGTCCTACGAAAGTCAAACGGTCGCAACTAATACCACCGAACATAATCTCCTTGCCAACGAGGGTACACAAAGAAAAAAATTGTAATTGAAACTTGAATAAAGCTAATAATGGCAGTAAGTGTAAAAAATATAAAGATAATAATAAATAAAAAAAACTCAAGCATTGCTAAGGATCGCTCACCAAAACATCAGCCGAAAAGCACAAGGTAAATTATAATCAAAAAAACATACTCACCCCAAATAAGTTGGGAAACACCTCTTGTTACAGATAATACTACATTGGTTTTACTTATTTCAAGTTTTATTCAAAACAGAGCAAATTTCCGAAGGCACTCATTTTTAAGTGGGTAACATATTGGAGAAAAACTAGTACTGACGAATATTTAATGCTCGCTAATTACAATAAATAGTTCAGGTTTCAGAAAATTATTATTTGAAGTGCGTTAAGGGAATAGGACAGGAGCTAGAACAATTGAAGTGCGGAACTTAATTTTGGCATAGCGAATGGAAACTTAATTTGAATGGAAAGACTGCAGAATGAAATGTTAACTGAAACGAAAAGGTTTGGAACGAAAATTAATTCAAATGTCAAAGAAACAAAATAAAGAGAAAATCTATATATGAGAAGTAAAACACAAAGGAAGACTAAAGGATGAATTATAGAAAGAGATGGAACGTTGTAACGTTACAATCCCTTTCCTCAGAAAGTCTTTAAATCCTGTATCGTACTCTCGTATCTAATGAAATAACAAACAATATGGAAGAACTGTGTAAACCATTGTAGAAGGCATTGCACATAATTTATAAAGAAAATGTAGTGTATTTTTGATATGCGCGTTGCAATTACACTGTAATTTTTAGAGCTGTCATTTCTATTGAAGTTGACGATTTTTGTTTGTAATTTCAGATGACTAGGGAGGAGACATTGTGGCAAAACGAATTGAAAGACTTGATTTGGTTAGAACTACAAGCATACCACGCAGACAGAACTCCTATGGAAGAAGATACCTACCTATGTTTAGCTAGAGAATGTGTAGAACCTCTTTTAAAAGATATTATGAATTATAGATTTCACAGACCATCCAGAAAGCAAGTATAACTTTTTTTATTTTTTAAAAAAATCCACAAGGAAACATTTTTTCCTGTAGCTGTAGCTGTATACCATAAATCAAAAAAAAATTATTGAAAAATCCTATATGAAAGGTATATATTTATTAAAAAACCCTCAAAGGGCCACATCTAAATCACAGAATGTTTTTGATGTACATAGATCATCATCAGTGCTGATACAGGGAAATAACATGTTGAGCCACCAAAAATTTATAGGTAAAAACCCTTTAAATGTTAACAAAATAATATGTTAGAGTTACATTATTATTAATAAATCAAAGTGATGGATAAAAATTCGTATAAATATGGCCTTTGGCATCGTATGACTCCCCACAAGGCACGTGGGCTGCTTGTTTGGAGCATAGTATGTCTTTACATTACTCCAGTAATAATGTGATTTATTATTAATAATGTAACTCTAATATAAACTTACGTGCATAGAAATCGGCCCACTTAAAAATTTTGTCATTTTTGATGTCTCGTATTTCCAAAACCTGTTGGCCGATTTAAGTGATTTTTTTAATATGTCATAGCCTTATTCTTTAACATTATCGCTGTAATATTATTGTTACTAAACAGGCAAATTTTTATTGTATACCGGGCGTACTAATCAAACTGTGTTTTTTTTTCTCAAAGTTCGCATCACTCTGTGGAATATTCTAGCATTTATAAAATACTAAAATTAAAACCCGACTACAGCTTCAGGTTTTCTTAATATTTTGCTTTTTGATTCATTTATTTATGTTGGATAATAAAAAAGTTACATACTTTAACAACTGGACATATTCTTCATCAACACACGGTGTTTCTAAATAAGTGCTACAAACTTTAAGGCCGATGCCGCACTGTAGGAAGTTTGGTAGGATGGTGGATGGTAGATACCTGCCTGGCGACCATCCAGCTACTTATACCACGAATAATACAACGACGGTAGCCGCAGTGGCCTCCCACTACCATCTAACCATCCGGTGGTCCGCCAGGCGTCTATCCACCCATATCAGTCGTGTTTGATAATCCATCCGGGTAGCCTGGCTATGGAGGAAAGCGCTGAAAGTCCTGTGTATAAAAAAGGGCAATTTGGGACTCACTAGACCCACTATGTGACGAAACATGGCTTAAAATATCTGTTTTATTTATTCTTTGCAGTTGCATTAAAAAAATCCAATATTCAAGTCAGGTGAATTTAAAAAGCAATTTTTGCCTCTAAGACGATTTTTCTTCACTTTCTGTAAAGTTTAGTGAGTGAGTTTTACCTCTAATATGACGATATGCTAAAAAACAAACCAAATGTAACGTAACAAATGAAACAAACGATTCCTCAGCAGTCAGTTGGATACTGACTTCTGACTTCATTTCACTCTTTCACTGCGTCCAGGATGCAGCGACCCTCCATCATCCACCTTTAAAATCCACCCTTCAAGCCACCATCTAGCATCCTGCAATGCGGCATCGGCTTAAGGGATAATTCTGCATGAAAAAATAATGACAGTTTGCTTTATAAACATATGTCCGCAAATGCTGTATTTCCGAGATACGGGATGTTGAATTTTTAAACGCTTTTCTTTACTTCAATAGTTTGCATCAAATCTTTAGACGTTAATTTGACTGCCTTTTCTTCAATGCAAATGAATGAAAATTTGCAGACATATGCTTTCGCGGGAACATGAATAGTCAATAAAAAGAATGTTTATGTTTATTAATTGTTTAAATAAAAAAAAGAATGTGTGTGTACTTTGTACGCACGTAAGAAGTTATACTTCTATTATATGATTATATGATTATAAACGAAATTAATATACTTTTTGTTTATATTTTATTTAAATATTAAATTAATTTATACTTACTACTTCTCAAACATTTTTATTAAAACAGTGCCAAAAATTAAAATAATAAAAAAATAAAACACACACAAACACACTAAAAATGCCACAAATGATTTCTGAACATTAATTGTCGGAAAATTTTTTAACTAAATACGTATTTTCTGAAAATAAAATTATATAATAAATATACTTACAATCATAAAATGTATAAAAAAAAATAAAAAAATAAAAGTTTCTATTGGGATTCGAACCAACTTACCACGCGGCTGGTATTTGCGTTGTATTGGGATTTTCTCGCATTAAAACTGCGCCACAGAGACAGCTTGTCATTATGTGCGAAGATCGTCTAACTAAACAGATTAACCTTTTGACATTTTTAACTTATATAAATTAAATTATTTTGATTTTGAATTGAAATGATTTAGAATTGAAAAAATACAACAAAACATAGAGTAAGAAGACAATATATTATGTAAATATAAATATAAATTATGTAAATAAAAGTATTACATACTACTTATGTATTTTGGTAGGTTCAAGGTAGGTATCGGAGCCCGTATAACGACTAATAAATTTCGCAATCACTTGCGTCGTGCAAAGTGGCTATGTTCAAATATCATAACAAAATTTCATCAACTATTTATAAAACACTTACCAGTGAAAGATTCTTTAGCTTTGAATAAGCGAGATCTGCGGCACTCATACTAGGCACAGTTTGATGAGCTTTCACATTGGCATGAAACAATCATCTCTTCTTTGTAAATAAGTCCAAAAATATAATATGAAAACTATTTAAAAAGGCAGTATAACCATTAACTAACTTTTTGTTTGTTGTTTCTCTTCCTACAAATTTTAAAACGCAACAAGCATACATTATAACCAAACGCAGTCCCACAGCTGTGCCACAGCTGCCATATTGGATAATTTTTGTCATGGCATTTGAACATCCAATCAGAACAAAGTTATAATGCGCATGCGCCCGGTCGCTAGGTTTTCCCATGTAAAATTTCACCGTCATTACGCCCGTAAAGAAGTATAACTTCAAAAAGAATGTGTGTGTACTTTCTACGCACGTAAGAAGTTATACTTCTGTTATATGATTTCAACGAAATAAATGTACTTTAAGTTTATTTGTATTTTATTTAAATATTAAACTAATTTTAATACTTACCACTTTCAAAAACAATTTATTAAAACAATACCAAAAATTAAAAAAAAAAGGAATATGAATTGTCCGGAATATGAATGCTCTACCAATGACCTACCACGACTCTGTATACATCGCTTCTCGAACTTAATTACAATCACGGTGACAAATAGATCAAGTGAAGTATGAAACAAAAATGTTTTAATAATACTTATTATCTTACTCCCGAGGAAGACAAATCCAAAGACACAACAATTATAATAAATATATTTACTAAAACACACTAATATATTCGTTTTGCACCTTATTTGCGCTGATACATATCTACATAAATTGAAAGAATTAGCAACTAAGTCCATACTGTCTGTGTGCGCATGCGCGCACAATAATAAAAATTCACTCTCAATCGCGCCGAAAGAAGTATAATTTCAAAAAAACGATTTTAATGGAAAATGCTTAAATTCTCTTTTTTTTACAATGTAGACACTTGATATTTGTACGGATTGTAGCTAATGATATGAAATATACATAATTTCACTTTTTACGTTAATTGTTTACGTTATGCTTCATAAATAAACAATAAAATTTCAAATTTTGAACGCTCATATATTTGTTTATATATAAATCGGCGTTTATTCGTGTCAAATTTCAATACAATACGAAACAAAACTTCAACCAAAACTCGAATTAAAAAAATTCGTGTTTTTATCGTAGTCTTAGAAAAACCACCGGTAGAGACGTTTTGTGCTACAATTAACATTAGAATTCGTTTTGTCCCATTAATTAATTAAATGCTTTTCTTTAGTTTAATCGTTTGGGGCAAATCTTTGGACGTTAATTTTACTGCCTTTTCTTCAATGCAAATGACTAAAAATTTGCATACATATGCATTCGCGGGAACATGAATAGTCAATAAAAAAATGTTTATGTTTATTACCTGTTTAAATAAAAAACTATTTTAACGGAAAATGCTTAAATTCTCTTATTTTTTACAATGAAGAAACTTGAAACTTTTACAGATTGTAGCTAATTATATGAACTATACATAATTTCACTTTTTACGTTAATTGTTTACGTTATGCTTCATAAATAAACAATAAAGTTTCAAATTTTTTGCAGAATCCGACTACTTTTCATGTTAAAATACATCATATGTTTTATACATATTTTAATAAACTTACGATACTTAGACGATATATTTTAATGTTTGAAAAGTGTAAGACTAAAAAGTAAAAAATAAAAAAATATGAAAAAATATTTTTAAGAAACGCTTTTCATTAGTTACCGAGTGACTAAAATTAAACATATAAAAAAATCAACCAAAAAGCAAAAAATAAAAAAAAATGAAAAAATCTAACACATTCGTTAAAGAAAAGCGTGGTGCGAAAACTGTTTATTCTATTTAATTTTTTGCTTTTTGGTTGATTTTTTTATACGTTTAATTTTAGTCACTCGTAACTAATGAAAAACGTTTCTTAAAAATATTTTTTTCATATTTTTTTATTTCTTAAAAACTGACAATTTATTTATTGTTTTAAAACCGGCTGAGATATGCAAATGAAATTTGGTGGGTTTTAAGACGTAGTTATTGCACATTTTTTGACATACAATTAAGAATTTAATATTCACCATTACCGCGCATACGGATAATATGACCGATCATGTTACCCGTATGCACGCTAATGGTGAATATACAATTCTTAATTTTATGTCAAGAATCGGTAATAACTTTTAAAACCTACCAAATTTCATTTGCATATCTCAACTGGTTTTAGAGCAATAAATAAATCGTCAGTTTGTAAAAAAAAATTTAATATCTCGGAAACAAAATATTTGCAAACATACGTTTATAAAGCAAACTGTCAGTATTTTTTCATGCAGAATTACCCCTTAAAGTTTGTCCCACTTATTTAGAAACACCGTGTATTGATCTAGATCTAGAACATGTCTAGTTGTTAAAGTACCTAACTTTTTTATTATCCAAAACAAACGAATGAATCAAAAAACAAAATGATAAGAAAACCTGAGGCTATAGTTGAGTTTTAATTTCAGTATTTTATAAATGCTAGAATATTCCACAGGGTGATGCGAACTTTAAGAAAAAAAACACAGTTTGATTCGTACACCCGGTATACAATAAGAAGTTACATGTTTAGCAACAATATTATTACAGCGATATTGTTAAAGAATCAGACTATAACATATTAAAAAAATCACTTAAATCGGCCAATAGGTTTAGGAAATACGAGACATAAAAATGACCAAATTTTTAAGTGGGCCGATTTCTATGCACGTAAGTTTATTTTGTTAACTTATTTTATTTATTACTTACTTTTAGGTTCACTGATGATGGACTGATAAGTCCGAAAACGTTCTGAACGTAGTCCTTTTGGATTTTTAATTTTTTTTTTAATTATTATTAAATTATACCAATTACAATAGGGAGTGTTTTACTTCACGTTAAATTTTATTTTGTTAACATTTAAAAGGTTTTTACCCATGTATTTTGGGTGCTCAGCATGTGATTTGCAGAGAGTTTTTAATGAATATAATAAAAAATATGTTGTGATTTATGGTATACATATTTTTTTGTTTTTTGTTTTATTCGTCTATACCCTGTTTTTAACCTAGGAGGAGTAAACCCAAAACGCAAAATCACACCCAATAATAATAATTTCAATTACTCCTTCTAGTTTAAAAACGGGACATAGTAGACCTTTATTTATCAAAAAATTGTTCTTTGATATAGATTGTAGTTTACATTATTTAAAACCTAAACGAAATAAGCTATACAATAATTTAAAGATAGTTCTACACAACAAAACAAATCTTTTTTACAGGGATGCAAGTTGCAATAGTGATAGTGGAGTAGAAGAAGACTGCCCGGGTTGTGCTTCCATTCTGTGTTATTCTTGCATGGAAGCTCAAAATGAAGCTCTCAAAGAGGTAGAAAAGTTACTAAAAAGATTAGAAGATGCAGAAAGTTTATTTCCTTCCTCGAATGCTTTTGCAGAACTATACCCTTTATACAGGTAAGTCATTTCGTTTTTGATTGTACTTTTCCTGTTTTTCACATGTATCAATTTCAACATATAGATGATTTTTTCCTTATTGAATATTATTTATACATTAGTTATTAGCCCAATAAATGACCGTTTTGGAGTGTAATTTCCAGGGGCAACTCCGAATTGCATGAAAATTTGGATTTAGGTTCTACTTACCCTCCACTTCAAAGTTGAATTTGTGCCGTTGGTTGCTTTTACTTGGGGGGTGACAGTTATCCCTTCTCGGGGGGTGAAAAACGCTTGTTTACAATAAGGCCGGAAATGGATAAATTAACTTACTTTAAGCACCTTTTGTTCTATAAAGTTTTTTACGTAAGTGAATACTTTTCGAGTTATTCGCGATTTAAAATGTTGATTTTTCGACAAAAAAACTACGTTTTCAGACCGTTTTTCCCAAATAACTCAAAAAGTAGATATTTTAACGAAATAAATATTTTTAGCAAAAGTGTAGCCTTTAAAAAAACGAAAAAAGTGGTGTACCAGTAAAGTCTACAAATTGAGCAGAAGCAAAGTTGTAGCTCATGAAAAATACGTTCTTATTCGTCTAATTCCAAATCGAATAATTCAACGCGAAATCACCGAAGCAAGAAGCGTTTTTCGGGAAAACCTTATTAACATTTTTAAAGTATCGAAAAAAAGCTTATTATTTGTTTTTTATAAAAGTCTACGGCATCAAAAATAAGCGAGTTACACTGAAAAAAAACGTTGGCCCCTTTTTTTGGTAAAAAAAATCGTGAAAACCTCCCTCTATTTAGCACCCTAAATGAAATTAATCGTTTGGCTTTACCTTTAACTGTATGTGTATTGTTTATATGATCTGTAAGTTTGATTGGTTTGAAGTGCTTATTTTTAAAAACATTTGGTTTTATAGTAAAAAAAATTTCTAAAAATTTTTGAATAATTTCATTTTTTCAAAATAACTTAAAAAGTATTAGTGATAAGAAAAATCTTAAAAAGTAAAAAAATGTAGGTTTTGCTATTATAAATATGCTAGTTTCATTTTGTTTCTCTGTAAGACAAAAATTGGTTAAGATATGGCTGTTCAAAATTTGCATACACTCGTGATTAGTGACCCATTCAAGCTTTCTCAATTATAACCCCTTTCAAAAATAAACACTTTAAACCGGTGAGACTGACAGATCATATAAAAAATAGATAGGTAAGTAAATTGTTTGTAAAGCGGTAGCGATTAATTTCATTTGGGGAGCTAAACACGGCGTGATTTTCATGATTTTTTACAAAAAAAAAAGAGGGCCAACTTTATTTTGAGCGCAACTCGCTTATTTTTAATGCTAAATCTTTTGTTAACAATTAAAACAAAGCTTTTTATAAACACTTTAAAAAAGTTTAAATGGGTTTTTCCCGAAAAGTGCTTAATTTTTCGGTGATTTCACCTTGAAATATTCGATTTGGAATTAGACGAATAAGAACGTATTTTTCATGAGCTACAACTTTGTTTTTATTTGATTGATAGACTTTACTGATACACCATTTTTTGGGTTTTTTATAAGCTACTCTTTTGCTAAGGACATTTTTTTCGATAAAATATTTACTTTTTGAGTTATTTGCGAAAAACCGTCTGAAAACGTAGTTTTTTTTTGTCGAAAAATCAACATTTTCAATGGCAAAGAACTCGAAAAGTATTGACTTACGTAAAAAAACTCTATGAAACAAAAGTTGCTTAAAATCAGTCAATTTATCCATTTACGGTCTTATCTTGAACGTATGTTCTTTCACCCCCGAGAAGGGGTGACTGTCACCCCCCCCCCCCAAGCAAAAGCAACCAACGGCACAATTTCAACTTTTAAGTGGAGGGTAAATAGAACCTAAACCCAAATTTTCATGCAATTCGGAGTTGTCCCTGAAAATTACACGGTATCGCCGAATTTCCCGTTCATTTACTGGGCTATATATGTATAATATAAAGATGAGAAAACTAGAGCAGTTTCTTATTTAAATATTTTACTTTTTAGCAAAATGATGAGTAAAATAAAGCTGAAACCATTAACAAGAGCTAAAAATTAGAATCATAAGTCTGACACCTAATCTAATTTAAGTGTAATCAACTCTAATAATAAGTGATCCACGTTTATTTATTTTTTTTTACCAACTTCAATAAGGTATATCAATAATAACATTAATTGTCCAGCAAATTTTTGGTTGAGGACTTTCTTCATTCATTTGCTATGGTTTCACTTTAATAATTTTAGTAAACAGTTCCAGTAAACTTTACGTTTAGCTAACAGTATCAATACTTTATTTTAAATAAAATTCAACTAATTGAACACGTTGACTCGTATATATACCTTGGAACAGTCGTCAACTCGAAATGGGATCAAACAACCGAAATACGATCTAGAATTGAAAAGGCCAGAGCAACATTTAACAAAATGAAAAATATATTCACCCCTTCCGACATATCTCTCCCACTAAAAGTACGGCTGCTAAAGTGCTATGTATTTCCAGTCTTGCTGTATGGCGCAGAGGCATGGACACTGACGCAAAAACTAATGAGAAAGCTGGAAGCATTCGAAATGTGGGTGTACCGACCTATCCTCAAAATATCCTGGACGACTCGCACCACCAACGTAGAGGTACTGCGCCGAATGGGAAAACAAAAAGAAATCTCTTTCACAATTAAGAAACGGAAATTTGAATACCTCGGTCATATTATGAGACATGATAAATATCATATACTCCAACTGATAATACAGGGTAAAATAGAAAGCAAACGCGGACCCGGAATAAGAAGACACTCATGGCTTCAAAACTTACGCCAATGGTTTGGACTAACATCGATCGAGTTATTCAGAAACGCCGCAAACAAAATTAAAATTGCTATGATGATAGCCAACGTCCGCAACGGACAAGGCACATGAAGAAGAAGAAGAATCAATACTTTACCAGGGAAACATATGGTTCATATTTTGCCGTTTTAACCTTACTTTAGTTTATTTAGTGGTTGAACAACTTGCTCCATTTCTATTTTGGTTCCTGTTACTTTCACTTTTTCTCACTGTTTATGTCTCAAACTTTTTGTGAAATCATACGATAGCGTGCCCAGGAAACAACGATTGGAAGTAATGAGAAATATGCACGTTAGGGAGAAATGGATGAATATAACACCACTCTGTATAAAGAAATATAAGTGCAAATAAAGAAGTAATGAAATAACAAAAGGTCCCAAACAGGGATGTGGTCTATTACCTACACTTTTTATAAAATAGTGACATATAGAATATAACTAAGATGATAGTAAGTATCGAGATAGATACTTCAAAGAAGGTGACTGTAAGAATAGAGTGCTGTGGTGGACGAAAGCTTTGAACTCTTATTGGGAAAAAACTGAAGAAAAAGAAGTGTCAAACTCCACCTGCGTTTTGGCTTGACTAATTCCCGAACAGACATAATCATAACCCCCCTCCCTGTGTCTCAGTGGTAAGAGAGCCTAACTTTGGATCCAAGGGTCGTGAGTTCGAATCCCACTTGGGTGGAGGATTTTTCATTTATTAAAAAATAATAAATGAAAATAGTTTCGGTGGGATCGGTACACGCCGTAGGGACCATAGACGTTCGGATACAAATAAACGAAATTAATATACTTTTTATTTATATTTTATTTAAATATTAAACTAATTTATACTTACTACTTCTCAAACATTTTTATTAAAACAGTGCCAAACATTAAAATAATAAAAGAATAAAACACACACACAAACACATTAAAAATGCCACAAATAATTTCTGAACATTAATAATTGTCGGAAATTTTTTTTTAACTAAATACGTATTTTCTGAAAATAAAATTATATAATAAATATACGTAAATATAATAATCATAAAATGTATAAAAAAATAAAAGTTTCTATTGGGATTCGAACCAACTTATCAGCGCGGTTGGTATTGGCATTGTATTGGGGTTCATTCGGATTAAACGCTTCGCCACGGAGACAATGTGTCATTATGTGCGAAGATCGACTAACTAAACGGATTAAACTTTTGACATTTTTGAATTAGATCAAATTATTTTGATTTTGAATTGAAATGATTTAGAATTGAAAAAATACAACAAAACATAGAGTAATAAAACAATATATTAGGTGAATATTGATAAAAATTTTGATGGTAATCAAATTATGTAAATAAAAGTATTACATACTATGTATTTTGGTAGGTTCAAATAGGTAGGTACCTATGATACATTTACAATTATTACGTACCTGTTGCTTTAAAAACTATTTAAAAGTCACTACAATTATAAACTTTTTTGTTTCTGTCCTCACAACAATAAAACTAATATATTATACATTTGTTTACCTTCATATTGAACAATTATTTATTATTGACAGATCATTTCAACACCCAATCAGAGCCCGTATAACGACTAATAGCATACTGTCGGTGTGCGCATGCGCGCAGATTAATATAAATTCACCCTAAATCTCAATCGCGCCTAAAGAAGTATAACTTCAAAAAATAAAAACAGATTTATTTTACTTAATTTTAATTGCGATACAAAGTCATGTAGGACTATACTAATCTAGCGTATTGAATTGATGGGTTCCCCGTTAAATAGGCCGTGTAAAAATATATTAATATTGTCAATCACAAGAGCTATTTTGATATAGAACAATAACGTAATAAAATAAAGATAACAGTTTTTCAGGAAATAGGTTAATATGTCGTTATAAAACTAAAATATTATTATTTCATTTACATTATTTCTAATGTAAATTGATACAGTGTGTATTTGATTTGACAGGTTGAATAGCTACTAAGAGTTTAGATATTAATCATTAAAATATTACTACTTATCCTGAAAAAACAGATACAGTTATGAGTGCGCTAAGAACCAGCAAAAGATGGAAAGCATAATACGTTGTGAAATAAAAATAGATGAAACTAGTAGAGGTAGGAATAGAGATAGTTTTCCACCTTTAGACGTATGGGAGGAGTATGGCAACTAACACTATGACAGTGACACTGTTAATTTTATAAAATTCTCCTGTCACAGTGCTAGTTGCCATACTCCTCCGATACGTCTAAAGGTGGGAAACTATCGATAGTGATAACCTAATGTAAATTTATAGGTTTCTATCGATAGTTTATCACCTCTACTAGCTGCATCTCTTTTTATTACACAACGTATTATGTTGTCCATCTTTTGCGTTATTTTGCCGGTTCTTAGCGCACTCATCACTGTATATCTTCTTACGTTTTAAGAAATTAATATTGTTGATGGATTCGACCGTTACTTAATGGAAGTTCAAACGTTTTCAGTATTTTATTGTTAGAATTAATATTGTGTTTTCTTTCAGATCTCCTGAAATTGTAGGAAGAGTTCGAGTAATGTGTCAGTGGTATAACGTAACGAAACATCAAAGGTTAAAATTAAATTTGTTAGGCAGATTAGTAGTTCTTTTAGAATCCAAGCATTCCGACTGGCCGTGTTTCGCTGTTGGCGAAGAAAATGGATCAGGTAATGGATATTAATTTACATGATACGTAGTTTATAAAATATTTATATACTATACCCTGTTTTTAAACTAGGAGGAGCAATTCAAATTTACCGCGTTATAATGCGTAATGCTTGTTTGTAATTGGTCCAACCTCAGGCAGGTTTACTCCACTGTTATGAAATTTTGATACTATTGACATTTATGAAATTTTGACACTACATATTGGCATTTCACGGGTTAATTAAGTTATGTTGGCGATTTTTTGTGTTTTCTGCGTTATTCCTTTATTGTTTAGATTTTTAGTCTACATTTATATAAAAGACAGTTGTTTTTAGAACTCTTTAGCGACGTATTAGTATAATAGAATATTTATGGATTACCTTCGAAGGCCGACATGATCAACCAAAACAGAAGATGTATTTGCTGATTTTTCTAGTGACATTAGTGGGTGTGAATCTGTCTTTTGAGTTTACTTCTCCTAGTTTAAAAACAGGGTATAGTAAGGGCCGGTTTTATTAGACGAATTTTGTAATATACTTTGCATATTTCCAACTATTTAAACAGTTAAACCAACAGTATTTTAACTTACCTTCTGTTTCTAGATTAGATTCATCCATCTGCCTCTTTCAATGACAGGTTTAAAGAAAACTACTGTTCACTACATACTTTCCTTATAAGCACTATTTACAACTAAATAAAATTAGAATATTGCTTTAGAGCAGCAATAGTATTGCTTTAGGGACCGCCTGATACAGTGAAATAGAGGTACAAGTGCACTTGTATCTTTTCTCTTCCAACCTACTCATAGTTGGCTAGGAGGTTAAGTAGTTTGCCGCTAGAAAGTAGCACTTGATGGACTCATCACTTAGTTCCCTTTGTTTACCTCTTACTAGAATGACAAATTTCCAGTTTAGCGATTCAGTTATCTTTTGGGGAGTGCCGACAGAAGTGAATACTTCTTTGGATCCGATTCGAATGATTCGATTCGATTCTTTGGGGTTTGTGTTAGTGTTGATGGATTCGATAATCCACTAAATTGTGAATTCGCCTCTTATAAAGTGTTTTCGTCTTTCTTCTAGAAGGTTGAGGGAATCTTCAGTCATTCAATGTTTTTCTTACGTATGTTGTCTTTGGGGGTTGTATGATGAGTTCACAGATGGTTGAAGTGATGCACTTCTTTGTGTGTTCACACATTTTATCAGGGTCTTCGTTAGTCACTGGTAGATCAGCGTTTGCCAATACTTCCCTAACATTTTCTGGGTGTTATGAGAATTTTTATTTTTATTTGTACTTGTCTCACTATGTAGCTTAAGGCCGGCCACAGACGAGCGACAGTGGCCGGCCACGCTGTGGATCCACAAAAGTAGTTTCCTATGATTTATCGTGGGAGCGACTGTGGCCGGCCACAGTCGCTCGTCTGTGATGCAACGTCCACTCCACATAAGAACCCACGGTCAATCATCGGAAACTACTTTTGTGGATCCACAGCGTAGCGCTGCAGAGCGTGCTCCGTCTGTTTTGAAAGTAATACTGTGTTCCGTTGGTGGTTTACGGAAACAATTAAATGAAATTAAAATAAGTGTAAGACAACGAACAATAATATATTAGTGAAGCATCCATGTGCTTGTAAATTATAGAAGCCTTGGAGGTGCCACCAGGAAAGTGTACCAATAAGTTTTCAATTTAAAAATCTTTTAGTAATGTTTTTAATATTTCAATATTATTAATTTTGCTATTAGGATTGAAAATTACTTCATCTTACCTAATAATATATTTATTTATTTTGGGTAAACAAGCGTGCTTCGTTTATATCTCGTAAGAGGGTTTTATTCTTTGCGGGACGAGGGTTTGTGTCAGACTGCTGTGGCTGAACTAAAAACACATGTATGTGGTTTTACGTTGAAGACTAATTTATTGACATAAAGAGTCTGGCCCTTTATCTGGTGTTTTAAAAGCTGAAAACATTTCCGTAGTTTTAAGAAGCGTCTTCGAATGCATTTAAAAAGTGATTTATTGGAATTTGCGTTTCACATACATAAACTGAACAGGCCATCAACATCTGGTTTCGTATAGAAAGAGATGTGAATTTTAAATGCCCATATTATTTCATTTTGAAAAAGTTATTAAAAATTAAAATTAAAATTAGCATTTTAAAAAATAGTAAAATAGTAATTGAAACGTGTTGCCACAACGGAATTCTGCTTGTGCCATTTTGTTGTCGGAATCACAGACCGTAGTTGGTTTTGTGTTCAGATGAGCTCTTCCATCGTTTAGTGACAAGAATATAATCTATTTAGTTTTTGTATCATCCTCCAAGCGAAATCTATGTTGATAATCTTCGCGGAACTAGTTATATTTCTTCTTCATGTGCCTTGTCCGGTCCGAACGTTGGTGGTTAACATGGCTATTCTGACTTTGTTTACGACAGATCTGAATAGTCCGGCAGAGGACAATCCGAACCATTGCCGCAAGTTTTAATTTTAATTAATTTATTCAATAAACGGCAGAGCCAATTTACAAAAAATGTATTAAAAAAATGAAATATTATGGTAAACAGTAAAGATAACCAATTTTAACCTAAAATAACAAATAACAAAAGATAATAAAAATGACAACAATGACAACAATAAAAACCAGCAAAATTAAATTAGTAACAATAATAAATAATTAATAAATTATAGGAACTTGTACTTTACTTCAGTTACTGAATTATGTATGCTTCTTTAAATACACGAAGACTGTCCACAAATGGATCAAGACTGTTTTGATTATGATTAATTAGACGCAAGGTGCGTGACAATGGGGAGTAAAAGCAATAGTTCGTATTATGATAAGGTATGCGAAAAATTGGGGAAACCCGTCTTTGGACTGTATTGAGGCTTATAGCTTGTAAGATAGTTGGGCAATGATATAGACCATTTAATATTTTATAAATGATTGTAAAATCTGATTTAGCCCTTCTTACTTCCAAGCTATCCAATTTAAATGTTTGATTAACCAGATCATAATTAATGTTAAAACCCTGACAAATATTGATATGAGCTCGAAATGCCAAAGAACGAAGAAATGTTTTCTGGACGGACTCAATATTTCTAATGTGACAATCATAGTAAGGTGACCATATAATTGAGGCATATTCCAGCAATGAGCGCACAAAAGAAACATATAACCTTAAAAAACAATTCGGTGACAGTTGAGAACTATTACGTGTTATAAATCCAAGATTTCGCATACTCCTATTAATCATGTCTGTAATATGTGGTATAAAAGTTAATTTTCTGTCAAACAAAACACCTAAGTCTTTAATACAGTCCACAGATTCAATAACAGTATTGTTCAATATATACGTTTTTACAATGGTATTGTTAGAGCGACTGAAGGTAATACTAAAGCATTTTTTAACATTTAATTCTAGACCATTATCAGTACACCATACACATAAGTTATTTAGATCCTTTTGTAGCAGTACAGTGTCTAGTTCGGACTCAATAACCTTATAAAATTTGAAATCGTCCGCAAAGGCCAAAAGTGCAGAATGTAATATTATAGTAATCAGGTCTCTAATAAACAAGTTAAACAAGACAGGGCCTGAGTGAGACCCCTGTGGAACACCTGAAAGCACCTGAATCTCGCTAGATAAGTAATTGTTAATCCGAACGAACTGAGTACGCCCAGTTAACAAACTATAAGAAAATCTTACAAGGCTCTCACCCAAACCCATTGCACTTAGTTTGGCAACAATATGTTTATGACTAACTCTATCGAATGCCCTTGAGAAGTCCGTGTAAACACTGTCTACCTGTTTGGAGCTCTCAAAGGCATTCAACAGGTCAAACTGATACGTTAAAAGGTTGGTCACGGTGGATCTACCTTGAGAAAATCCATGCTGCTCGTCATTTAATATTTTGCGACAGTGCCAGGATAGATGGGTGGAAAATAATTTATCAAAAAGCTTAGGAATAGCTGATAGTATGCTAATCCCTCGATAGTTACGAACGTCACTCTTATTGCCACTTTTATGGATAGGTGTAAGAAAGCTGACTTTCCAAAAGTCGGGAAAAATACCAGTGGAAATGGACAAGTTAAACACATGCAGCAAGGGTTGGCTCAACGTACAAACACATTTCTTCAGCAGCACAGAGGGAATACCATCTGGGCCATGTGAATATCTACTCTGCAAACTATTTATACCATCAAAGACCTCTGTTAAAGAAAATTGCACTGTATTAAGATCCAAACTATAATTAAAGTTATAGTCAGGAATCTCCCCATCATTGTTTTTATATGATAAAGCAAAATGTTTTGAGAATAAATTTACAATTTCTTGACCACTGTCGGCAATCTCATTATCAAGAAACATACTATTAGGATATGCACTTGATCTCCGTAAATTATTCACATGTTTATAGAACAGACTAGGGTTAACGGACAATTCTGTATTTATTCTCATTATGTAGTTGTTATGACATTCATTGCGTAAAATTTTACATCTATCTCTACTTTGTGAAAATAATTGATAGTCCTCATAATTCCCAGTCTGCTTAAATTTACAATGTGCTTTTTTCTTATCAATGATTAGCCTCTGTTTTGGAGGCACAAGTGTCTCCTCGTCCCTTGACTCCTCCTCCTATCATCACTTATATTTAATTGAGATTAATTTACACTTTGTCGTATCAGTTCTTTTAATTATAAAATATAAAAGTCGTTCTAACTATAAAATATTATTTGCAGTGAGTCCGTCGGATAGTAACAATAGCACCAGTTCTTCAGGAAGTAACACTGAACCATGTAGTGATATGTACAATATAACGCCTGTTACTATTTTCCTTGCTCAGAGAGATAGTACTAAGGTGTCTCCTTACCGAAGATACATTGAAAACATTCTAAAGACTAGAGCGCTAGATAAAAGTTTAAATTTCTTAGAAAAAATACATAAAAGGGTATTACAGAAAACCAAAAAGACTTTGGAACTACCAGAAGATCAAAGCATTTTTTCGAAGTTGAAAGTTTTTGATGACGAGGAGCTCTGTAGGTATGGTTTTATTCTAATATTGCATTCTTACATATTCTGCGTTATCTATGATCACATTCCATTAATCTAATGGTTCTATTAAAGGTATGGATGTTGGAGTCCAGAATACGCCGCTCTAGATCTACCCTCTTACCGAGGTTTGTTCATTTTCTTGGCTACAGTACCCTTGGACGTTTACCACGAGTATCTATTAATGAGACTGGAGCAAAAACCAACCAATCCTTCAGCTTTAAGTACCAGACAATTAATGAGGGAGTTGAAGCAAGGTCTAAAGAAGGCAATGCGTGAGCGAGGTAAGTGCAAGATGCAGATTGGTTTATACATCTATATCATTCTCTGAGGTTGCACAGCTATGATATTCTACGTCTCCATATGCTTCTTTTTCATTGAATATCTCCCTGCATAAGCAATTGGAGCAAGTTGTATCTCTCTCCACGTGTAATATGTCCGAGATATTCCAATTTTCTTGTTTTGATGGTATTCAAGATTTCCATTTCTTTATTCATCTTTCTCAGAACCTCTTTGTTTGTGACATGTTCTGTCCACGATATTTTCAGAATTTTTCTGTACACCCACAGATCGAATGATTCTAGTTTTTTCATTGATGTAGCATTCAAGCTCCAAGCTTTCATTCCATAAAATAAAATCGAGAAAACGTAGCACCTAGCCAACCTAACTCTTAGCTCCAACTTCAAATCTCTTGTGCAGAGCACTTTTCTCATTTTGTTAAAATTTGCTCTAGCCTCTTCTATTCTGATTTTGATTTCCTGTACCTGTAAATAATCTCCTGTGGAGTTGACCATCGTTCCAAGGTATGCATATTGGTCGACTCGTTCGATATTGGATCCGTTTATGAAGAGATTTTCGTCATTTCTTTGAGTTTTCTATATTCTCATAAACTTTCTCTTCTTGGCGTGCATTGTTAGCCCGTATTCTTGTCCAAACTCAGCTATTCTGTTAACCAGTCTCTGAAGATCCCCAATATTTTCAGCTAAGATGACAGTGCCATCCGCATATCTAATGTTGTTAATAGAAACTCGCATTTACCTTTATTCTAGCTGTTTCACCCTCAAGAGCTTTTTTCAAGATCTCTTCCGAGTAGTCATTAAAAACAATTGGCGACAATACGCATCCCTGTCCCACGCATCCCTGTATATTAATATTATACACGGATTATACTACATATTGTATAATATTAATATATTATGTATAATATTAATATATTATCCCCATAATATTAATATATCTACGTCATACGTTATTGATATACGCTGTGAGCTTCGCTGGTGTCGCTCCTGGCGGATTACTAATCAACTTTCACTGGTAATTTTTAAATTTATTATTTAATTGTTATCGCTTAATATTTACAACGCAAAAAAGTAATTAAATTATAATCGATTTTTTTAAGATTTTGCTAATCATTTTGACGTTCTATTGATAAAATATGAATTTCTTACTTCGGATACTTTCACAATTATCGTATAGATTGCGGTAAGATTAATATATTAATTTATAATTAGATATTACGGAACATTAAAAAAACTTAAATTCAGTATTTAAAACGTATTGTATATTTAAGGTAAAAATATATAACACAGCTTTGACAAACTAATACTTTTTATAATTAATGTTTTTAATTTTAATTTTAAATTAATCACTTTGACATTTATGTCAAATTTCCAGTAATCGTTTACGGACTTGTCACTACTGGCGCTCGCGAATTTGTAAATATCCCTTCTACGTACGAGCTCACAGCGTATAACCAATGATACAAACCAAAGACGTATGACGTAGATATATTAATATTATGTGAAACATGACAGAAGCTCGAAACAAATGACAATCGATGAAAAGCCCTATTCGCGCACCTTCACTTTACGATCAGCTAAAACTATTTCATGGGCTTTCTTTATATTTCCCGATGACATGTTGATTGAGTCTCGATGATCTAACAATTGACAGTTGACATGGAGCAGGTGACAATTGACAGGGGACAATTGACATACAACAATTGACAGTTAAAATGAAAGTTCCCTATATTGTCTTCTTCCAAGATTTCTCTATCTAGAAATATTGGTCTTCTTCACTATAATTTTATAATTTCTTGTCTTCTTATGTTTTTGATTGTTGACTATCTTATTTTTTATAGATTTGGCTTGTCATTATATTGAATCGGCGACAGCAGGTACTTTAATAACATGTCCCGATTTCAAAGAGAAGCTCTTAAAATTCGAAGACTGCATCCAAAAGGTCTTCATCGACTACTTGCACTACTTAAAACAGTGGATGATCATCCAAACGAATTTCCAGAAGACGATGTTGGAGGACGAATACGCATTCGCGATGAATCTTTGCGAAATCTTCCCACATCTGAAGCGAACGGTGGGATCGGAATATACGTGTATTTTGGGCACCATTCTAGCGAAAACGGGTGAAAGAATGATTTTTAGGATAAACAGTGCCTTGGAATTGTTATCTCAAAAAGACGTTGATGTCAAGTATGTATCCATAAATTCTTGTCACAGTATAATGCTAAAGAATCAGTAGGGTCACTCCGCGAAAATCCTTTGTTCTCTATGGTCCATTTTGGTGACGGCGCATCAAAAATATTAGTCCTTTGCGCAGGTGAATGTCAGCTAACGGCATCCTACGTTTACCGCGATTGGTCGTTATCGTTGCGCATTCAAAATTTTGTCTCAGGAAGTTTGCAACCGTCAAAATTCGAGAGTGAATTAACTGATTCTTTAGCGTTAAACTGTGCCCTTAGTCGATTGACTCTTTTTTTTTCTACTGTCTATTATTTGTTTTTAGGCAAAACTTATTTAGCGTGTGCAGGCAGTTACAGTCAGTATTTATCGAAGAAAAAGAAACAAGTATTAAGACGATTTCGTTCCTAAGGATGCATTTAAGGAGGGACATTGTAACTCATGAATGTATACTATACATGAAAGTAAGTATACCTCATTCCACGAATATACTCTCTTGGATTATCGTGACAACGAATATTTTACTGTGCAAAATATGAAGAACGAAAGTAAATTGCAAATTATATTGTTGTTTATTGGAGTAATTGTTAGAGCAAAATACTTTCGTACTTCTTATGTTGCACACTAAAATATTCGTTGTCGCGATAATCCAAAACAGTCGTATATTCGTGGAATACACCATAGTTATATATTTCACTAATGAAATGCTAAATTATCATCGATTTATTATTTTTAATCTATCTTTTATAAATTTGATCCTCATTCCTCATTTTTATCCTTTATCATAGCTCATAAAATCTGCATTTTAAACAAATACATTTAGAACAATAAGAGCCAAAAGGGCTTTCAATAATAGAAAAACAGATTCTACGTACGCAGTTCACCTTCTAGACCATAATCATCCTTTTAATGAATAGTTTCAAATTCTCCCTATTCAAAATAAAGGCTTAAACTATCTTGATTAGAAGCTATGGAAATTAATAAGTTAAAAAATACAGATTTAATTCTGAATTTGAGACAAGCAGCTCCCCACTCCTCAACCTATTCAGTTAAAGACTTCTCATCACTTGAGAAAGACACTCTGCCGAAACAGCTGTTGGGACATCAACTTGTAATAAATTTCGTGGAAATATCGAAACCAAAAGTTCTCAGAGTTTTATTGTTAGATAGAAAAGCTTTATATGGAGTCCGGTCCTGAACATGGTAACACAAACAGTGTTTACATTTCAGTCCCAAAAAATCAATATTTTTCATAGTCATTTGTATCCAAATAAACTTGAAAATAAGCAAAAAGTAATAGTATATAGTGCAGTTACCTTATGGAATAAAACAGTGAGTTATTATTATTTCATTTATTCAAAGCATTCTGTTTGTAAGGTTAAGTGACGGCCGAAAGGTCAGTTATCAGAACCAGTTTTGGTTCTACAACTGGTTCATAATTACTAATGAGTTTAACAACTGATACCAGATCCAACCTAACAAATTTGTCAACAATCATGACTGACGATCAACAACCTCAAAACAAAACATCATATCCCGCTGTGCTTAACAACATTCCAGTTTAGTTTCCTTCAAAGCACCAATAAATTTTATTTAATGTGCTGCCTGATACTAAAATAGAAAAGTACTTAATAGCACTTGGTGAAGTTATTCCACGGAATATTTTATTTTCATCAAGACTATCAAATAACAGAATATGTATTTATGTCTCCAGCGAATCCTTGGTGGAAAAATTTATGTCCGGTCCAGCAGAAATAACAATAAAAGGCGAAAATCTAAAAGCACGAAAATTGGTAACTCCGAACGAAAGACTGCTACTATCAAATGTTTGCCCTTCTATTCCACATATTCTAATAGAGAATGAGTTAACTAGATTAGGTCTTAAATTAATGTCACCTTTAACCTTCCTTAGAATCGGTAGTCAACTTCCAGAATTTCAACACGTCCTCAGTTTTAGAAGACAAACTTATATTCAACCACTTGTAGATATAGACCTTCCTTCTTCTTTCTTAATTACATATGAACAAATTTCGTATCGCATATTTTTAAGTATAGATAAACCTTCGTGTTTTAATTGTAAGAAAACAGATCACATTGCAGCAAATTGTCCAAATCATAATCAACAAAATGATTTTTCTCATATCGAACACCAACCACAACAACCAATACAACAACAACCGCAAGAATTCCCCCAGTCTAATCCATCACCCTTAGAAATGGAACCAGATCATGCAGTCAGTAATTCTAGTGCCGAACCTTCACTTAACCAACAAATAGATACTAATTTAATACCTCTCGTATTATTATTTATGGAAAATAATTGTATATCTAAGGATCAGTCAAGGACCAATAACAGAACAATTTCGGAAATTAATACTACTCCATCTCCCACTGAAGAATTAAATAAAGAAATTAAAATACCAACACAAACCAAAAAGAAACAAAAAAAGCAAACTGAAGCTACCACATCAATTCAAGAAATGATGATGCCAACAAAAACAATATTTCACGATAAGTCAAATAATTTTAACTTAACATATGATCAAACCGTTGACTTTTTTGAAAATTGTACTAGCTCGACTGATCCCTTGAGTTTACTACAAACATACACAACGGATATACCCAACTTTATTGGCATGATAACAACAATTAAGCCGTATCTTACAGAAAAAAGCATTAAAACCAAATGCACTAAATTATTAAACAAAATCCTCAAAATGCTAGACGATGCCGATAATCAAGAAAGTGATGGTACAACAAATTCAACTCAAGAAATAAACTAAAATCTTCGATCCGATTCTTCAATGGAATGTTAACGGTTTCTAACCCCCTTTAGAAAGATATATCTCTCTCCTTAATATTTAATTTCCAAAATTTTTTTGATCAGACAAACATAGTTACTTCTCCCTGGACCTTTCGTCCTACAATATGTGATCTAACTCTTTCTGAATATAATAAGCTTGATACCACCCATGCAACAATTATTCAATCGCTTCTCAACTTAAGTACTTGCTTCTTTCCCAGATCATTGTCATATTTATACAGATTCATCCAAAACTATTGATGGTGTGGGATCAGCAGTTATAGATTCGAACACTATATTACAATTTAAATTATCTTCCACTTGTAGTATTTACTCTGAAGAACTATATTCAATTATGCAATCCCTCATTCATATTCGTACTCAAAAATTTCCAAAATTTGTCATAATTACCAACTCTCTTAGGGCATTACATATGATAGAACAGTTATATACAAGTAATACTATAGGCGTTTTAATAAAAGAACAATTACATTTCCTAAAGAACACGAGGCGGCATGTAGGCTTTATATGGGTTCCATCACACCTTAGACTTCAAGGAAACGAAAAAGCAGTGTAAGCTTACAATTTATTTGAAAGACATTAATGATTTAATCAAACTGTAACCACTGTTAACATTTTGTAAACTCATTTCCAATTTGTAAATTATGATATTGTTGCTTAACTGTGAACATAATATATGTAATAATCAAAAATACTATGTATTAGGTTTAAGTAACCATGTATTAATTATACGCTATGAGCTCGTAGGTAGAGGGGATAATTAAAAATTCGCGAGCGCCAGTAGTGACAAGTCTGTAAGCTTTTACTGGAAATTTGACATAAATGTCAAAGTTATTAATTTAAAACATCAACATTAAAAACATTAATAGGAAATAATATTAGTTGGTCAAAGCTGTGGTCTATATTTTTACCTTAAATATACTTACGTTTTAAATACTGAATTTAAGTTTTTTTAATACTTCGTAATATGTAACTATAAATTAATCTAAGCGCCATCTACACGATAATAGAACGTTAAAATGATTACAATTTAATTACTTTTTTTGCGTTGTAAATATTAAGCGATAACAATTAAATAATAAATTTAAAAATTACCGGTGAAAGTTGCATTAGTAATCCGCTAGGAGCGACACCAGCGAAGCTCAGAGCGTGTAGTACAGCTAATAACCCAAAGTGGTTGATGCTGTTATAAATAAAAAAAAAATGCTTTATATCATATATCCCAGTCGTCGCTGGGCCATCGAAGTGTAAACATCGTTAAAGCGCTCCGAAAAAACCGGTGATTAAGAATTCTAATTATCTTATCAATAACAATAAAAAAACCCATTAGCAATAAGTGAGAAAAACAAAACAATATGTTCCCTTCGGGGAATCTTATTGGGTTCAGAAATGGACAACCAGTTTATCAACAACAAAACATACAGAGTGATCCAATAAATCTACAAATAACACAAACAACCAATAACCAACTACAGTGGCAGCCAACAATGATGAACCAACCAGAAAATGCAATGAACATGAATATGCCAACTATGCAACAACAGTATCATACAACTCCTATACAGACAGCAAATACAAACTATCTCTCTTAACCAGTTCAGCAGCAAATGCCGACATCAAGTAAAAATAGTGCAAATATCGAAGACAGAGAAACTCACTATATGACATCAACCAGCGAAGATGAAGAAGAAAATCAGACAAACGGTAAAAACGCTTGGCAAGTCATGGGAAGCAATAAAAGGAAGAAAATACATAACAACAAACCAAATCCAAGCGAAATTGAAACAGGTAACCGATTCCAACCGCTGTCGAAAGAAACAGAAGAAAATACTGGAAACGCAGAAACCAACAAAATACCAAAACCTCCACCAATATTTGTACACGGGGTACAGGATTTCAACGAGATGACAAAGCAATTAGAGGAAATAGCGAAAAAAGAAGAATACCAGACAAAAAGTTTAATAAACAACGTTGTCAAAATAAATTGTGAAACACCAGAAATATACCGAAAATTGGTTAAGGAGTTCAAGGAAAAAAATATATACCATCACACGTACCAACTAAAAGAAGAACGAGCCTACAGAATCGTGATCAGATACTTACATCACTCAACCAATACTGATGACATAAAAAGTGAGCTATCTCAGTTAGGGCACAAAGTGAGAAACATAGTTAATGTAAAACAACAAAAAACCAAAAAGAACCGCTTAATCTCTTCTTTGTAGATTTAGAACCCGCGCAAAACAGTAAAGATGTCTATAATATAACAGGCCTACAGAACAGAGTAGTACACATAGAACCTCCACGAACTCAAAAAAACAGTATAATACAGTGCATGAGATGCCAACAATATGGACATTCCAAATCATATTGTAATAAACCATTCGTCTGGGTAAAATGCGGAGGCTCACACAATACCACCACGTGCAAAAAGTCAAAGAAGACGCCAGCCATATGTGCGTTATGCAATGGAGGCCACCCAGCCAATTATAAGGGATGTGATCACTATAAGAAACTTACCAAAGGAAGCAACAAAAACAATGGAGAGCATCAAAACCCATCAGCAATCTACACAAATGATATATACACAAGAAACACACAACAACTATCCAATCCACTGCCCCAGGGCTTGAGCTACGCTGAAGTAACTAAACACAACCAAACAGAAGATACAACCACTATGTTAAACAAGTTTTTGGAAGAATTCAAGAATCTATTCAACCAACTAATCCAACAAAATAGCATGATCCTCAACATGCTTACCATGCTTATGAACAAAATGAAATAATGGCTAAGTTTCTTCGAATAGCCCAATGGAATGCCAACGGCCTTCCAAGCCATACAGAAGAAGTGAAAATATTTCTAGACATAAATAAAATTGACATATTTTTAATTAGTGAAACGCACTTTACGAACAGAACTTATTTTAACATACCTAAATATAAACTATATCATACTGAGCATCCTGACGGCACAGCCCACGGAGGTACAGAAATACTCATCAAAGAAAATATTAAACATCATGAACTACTAAAGTACAAAGAAGAACACATCCAAGCAACGACAGTAAGCGTTGAAGCACTTCCATATAATGTCAACGTAACAGCTGTGTACTGCCCTCCTCGCCATAATCTAAAACGAGAACACTATGAAGAATTTTTCCAAACTTTAGGACCAAAATTCATTGCTGGGGGAGATTACAACAGCAAGCATACCTTGTGGGGGTCACGACTTATAACAACAAAAGGCAGAGAACTTGCACATGTTATACAAAATAAGAATTACTCATTTATCTCAACGGGAACACCAACATACTGGCCGACCGATCCCAACAAAAAACCAGATTTATTGGACTTCTTCATAACAAACGGTATTGGTATAACTTATACAGATATAACACCAAGCTATGACCTAACTACTGACCATAGCCCAATAATAGCAACGGTATGTACAACAGTTATCACTAAAAAACCAAAACTCCACCTGCACAACAATAAAACAAACTGGGACACTTACCGACAAATAATTCACGATACTATCGAAATAACAACGAGGCTGAAAAAACCGGAAGAAATAGAAGAGGACTATAACAAATTTATAAACATACTACAGTATGCAGCTAAATTAGCTACCCCACAAAGTAGTCCCAACAGAAACATAAGTAATATACCTTTAGAAATAAAAAAACTGGTAGCTGAAAAAAGAAAGGCTAGATCTGCATGGCAACGAACACACACACCAGACAGCAGAACAAGATACAATCGCATCAGCAACAAGTTAAAATCAAAGCTGCAAGAAGTCAAAAATGAGTCATTTACGAATTACATCACCAATCTATCAAGACAAGACAACTCTATATGGAAGCCCATAAAAAGTAAGAGAAAGCAAATAACAGCATTACCTCCAATACGTAAGAATTCAACACCACCAGGACCATGGGCAAAAAGTGAAAAAGAAAAGGCTGACCTATTTGCCGAGTATTTAGCAGAAGTTTTTACTCCACTAAATGACGACCAAGTACCAGAAGCGAACCAAATATTAGAAGAACCACTACAGATACAGGACCGAATAAAACTATTTACTCCAAAAGAAATTAGAGACGTAATTGCCACCCTAAACCCAAAGAAGGCACCAGGCGAAGATCTGATAACCGCAAAAATGTTAAAAGAAATACCCAAAAAGGGCATAGTTAAACTACTGCACATATTCAATGCAATACTTAGATGTGACTACTGGCCCAAAGCACTCAAAATTGGACAAATAATTATGATACCAAAGCCTGGCAAAAACCCTCTAGATGTCTCATCATATAGGCCTATCAGCTTATTACCAACAATCTCCAAGTTGCTTGAAAGACTTATCCTAAACAGAATAAATGCAGAAATAAATCCACAAAATTGGATCCCAGATTATCAGTTCGGATTTCGACAAAGCCATTCAATGATACAACAATGCCATCGCATAGTCAACGCCATCAACCAGTCACTTGAAAATCAGCAGTACTGCACAGCAGCCTTTATAGACATCAGTCAGGCTTTTGACAAAGTCTGGCATCCAGGCTTGTTATGCAAAATAAAAAGAATTCTCCCAGCAAGTTACTACAACCTACTGAAAGCCTACCTACACGAACGGCAGTTTAAAGTAAAAGTTAATGAAGAAGTCTCGGAATGCAAGCCTATTCACTCTGGCGTACCACAAGGGAGCATACTAGGGCCATTATTGTACATACTATATACATATGACTTGCCTACAAATGATAAAACAACCATTGGGACATTTGCAGACGACACTGCTATTTTTGCCAAGCATGACGATCCTATTGCAGCAACACAAAATCTCCAAGAGCATCTAAACTCACTTGAAATATGGCTGAAGAAGTGGAAGTTTAAGGTAAACGAAACAAAATCATCCCATATAACATTCACTCTCCGGACTGGAACCTGCCCACCAGGAACCATCAATCAAATAAAAATACCACAAAGTAATCAAGTCAAATATCTAGGGCTACACTTTGACAATAAACTCAACTGGAAACACCATATAACAAAGAAAAGAATGTAACTTGACCTAAAAACCAAAGAACTTTACTGGCTCATTGGAAGAAAATCCCACCTTTCAATAGAAAACAAATTGCTAATATATAAAGCAGTGATAAAGCCAATCTGGACTTATGGCATTGAACTGTGGGGCTGTGCTAGCAAATCCAATACTGTGATTATCCAGAGAGCGCAATCCAAGATACTTCGAGCAATAGTTAATGCACCATGGTATGTATCAAACCAAACTCTACACACAGATCTAAAAATTCCATATGTAACCGAAGTCATCCGAGAAAACAACAGAAAACACCACAACAAACTAGAAGACCATCCTAATCCACTAGTTCATCCACTACTGCAACCTGTCCACAATAGAAGACTCAGAAGAAGCTGGCCCTCCGACCTAAGAGGTAACTGAGGAAACATCGCTGGATGTTTACCTCTCCACGTCACCACATTTACAATAATTTAATTTAATGTAAGACCAACAAATTGACTTATAGATGTTTGTTTTATATCTGATTGTCAATAAAGGGAGATAATAAAAAAAAATATCATATATCCCTTCATCCTCGCTTCTCTGAACTACAACCAATAGCTACATTCGCAATAATAATTCTTATAGTTATAGATTGTAATCACAATATTATAGTTATATTTTTGAACATGAACAGTATCTTTGTACAGGAGCGAAAAGAAGTTCTGGTTATACAGGAACGTAATGAAGTTCTGGATGTAAGTAAAACCACTAAACCCAATATTGACCGTATTTATATTAGTGACACTAACCCGTTTTTTAGTGACTTAAAGCGTTAGGATCTGTGGCCTGCTTTTTACCGACTACTGACTACAGGCGCGAAAACGGGCAGCCCTTGAATTTTAGTTAAAATCGTCGAAACACATTTCTGGTAAAAAACTATCTTTGGGAATTTTTGCTAAACTGTGTTCATTGTTTGCCAAATTTGTAAAAGGGACCGAAAAAAAAATCAAAAGATCAGGACAATTTTGTCAAAAATTATAAGGGTACCCGGTTTTCGTGTCGGTGAGTGTATATGTGGCATTTGTAGTATTATTTGGAGAATGCATGTTTTAATGATCTTACAGCAATATTATCATACATTGTTTTTTTATTTTTAGGATGCTATAACTATATTCCAATCTATAATTCCTAATGGTGTGCAGAATATACATTCATTATTTGATACTGTGAGTTCGGCTAACTTGGATGAAGTAGACAAAAATGCTTTAAATTCCAGGATAAGGGAATTGTTGATGAGAGTATTTACTTTTGGATTTGAGGTAAGGTAATACAATAAATCTTACAAGAATTTTAATATCTGGAGCTTTTGCTACCCATAAGGAGGTTTCCAAATTAATATTGATAATACTTTTGCGATTTTTATATAAATATAATACATATATGTAGAATTGTAAATATTTTACCTTAATTTTTAAGACCCCTGTATATGTTTTTCTTTAATTATTAGTACAAACACGAAACGAGCGGGCGTCGGCGACGCTCTTAGGGACAGATGTGGGGGCGTATCTAATCGACGGGTAGTTTAGTGAGAAGATTGTTTATTTTCAATCGTTATAGATAAACAAGTAGCCGGCTTGACTAATTTTTATAGTTTTAGTTTATTGGAAAAGGTCGGTACATACTTTGAACCAATTTTAATGGGTTGGGAACGTTGGTCCCACTTAGGGGAAAACCGAAATGGGAGATTAGATGTATTTAAGATAATTTGTTTTAGCGTAGGGGGCGAGAGTTAGTCGATTTTAAGATCAGAACGACGACAGACGTGTTATTGGGGATAAGACGTAAAAAGACGCTTTAAGACGAATATTATGACAAAGCCGGTTATAATATTGATTAGACGCAATTATCTCTAAATACCTACATTTCTTTTTGTAAGAACACGTAAAATTTTGGTCGCAATTACACAAACACTTTTACATTTCGTCAATTTAATAGTATCAATAATTTAGTTATCTATTTTATTAATTAAAACTGTTAAACATCACACGGACTTTTATTACGATTGTCTTTAACGAATGCCACATATATAAATTTATATATTTTCTAGTTTTACAAAGAACTGAACGATCTTTCCGCCGAAGAATATCGTCCCTCCTTAGTTGTCCAGATGGGACATTTTGCGGATCTATGGATGAAGTTTGTGACTGAGCGCTGTGATAAAGGTAGGGGAATTAGACCAAAGTGGGCTTTTCAAGGAATGGATTATCTGTTGTCAATAATTGAGCCGATTAATTCGATATTGTTGACGGAAGAACAGTTTGAAGAGTTGAAGATTAGTATGGATAGCTGCATATCACATCTTGTAGGGAAACCGTACGCAAGTAAGATATTAAGGTTACCTTTATTTCGCTCATATTAACAATATGGTGTTGTGCAAATTAGAGTTTTCTTTTATAAAAACATAATGTCTGCAATAATCTATAAGTATAACCTATGCCGTTGATAACTTTTGATAGTTCATACTGCAAAATATATACCTGTGGAAAGTATTGGTATAGATAAGAGGATTTTGAAACTAAAAGATTTGGCAGTTGATTGGAAGGGATGAAATTTAATCAAACAGGAGGTATTGAATGTACAAGGGAAATCATTTAAGTATGGAATAAAGGTAAGGGTAGAAGGGGATGTACTATAAAAAAGGCTAAGCTTATTAAAACAGGGTGGTTCGATGAAAGCAAACAATTGGTAAATGAAAGGAATAAAGCCGAACTGAAAATGTTCGAGCAAAGAAATTCGTAGCTATGTTTAAGAAAGTAAAGAAGAAGGTAACGAAAATTGTAGAAGAACAGCTGGAAGTAGATTTTTTTCACATTAACTAAAGTATTTACTTAACAATCGGTTGATGATTAGAACATCAAACATAAAAGTTTATGAAATAGTAGTAAGTTTAATAGGACAGAAACTTGGATGTTTGCAAGGATTAGTGAGGATCAGCTTTGTGATGGCATGAGAAAGAAAAAATTAGAAATGTACTAAGCCGTTTTTCAACAACGGGCTAAGCATTATTATAGAAAACTTATCTGGTGGAGAAGATAAAGGTAGTCAGGTAAAGGTGGACATATCAGATAGAAAAAATTCCCTAAGAACAATCAGCGAATTTTACAGGAACCTCATAAGGTAGAATCGATTCTGGGTTAAAAAGACCTCTTTGTAGACCAGTATATATATCCGGCGAGGACGTGCAAAGCATGACTTAGATGTTACAAGAAGTAGACATTTGAACAACTGCATGTAGTCACAAAAAAAATCTAGTACTTATCCCAGTTTTTCCTCCATATAATAGTTTAAATTTATTTTATTGTAGAAAAAATTAGTTATACATATACATTTTTACTCTAATAATAAAAAATGAATTGGAAACATAATGTTAATAAAAAATAAAAATGGTAAAAAGGTAAAATGGCGCTTTTTCGAAAAAAAAAACCAACATTTTCAACAAGAAAATTGTTATTCTTTCTGATTGGTGGTATAAGGAAGGTGGTATTATATTAATATGAAGGTGGGTTATTTTATGCATTCCTGACATATCAGCTTGCTTTAGAGACGTAAAAAAGGTTTTGGTTTTGGTAAATTGGTGGTACTGATATATAACAATAATTTTTTGAACTAATAATGCTCTATTTGGTCTTTTGGTATTTTTATTCAGATCAAATTTATATCGACACTTTAAGACTTTAAGTTTCTAAACTTTTCTTGTTTTAATCTTTTTCGATAGTTTTTTTTTTCTATATTTAGTCTATTTAGAACTTTATTTGTTTTTCGTATAGTCGAGAGAGTTTTTAAAATTCCCCTCTACACCCACATTTCAACTGATTTTAACTTTTTCAGACCCTTTATCTTTACAATCCACGGTTTTGACTCCATCGAGATCAAAGACGAAACAAAATATTTTACAAGTTTTAATCTTAGTTTGATAACGATCTGTGTATCGCAGAGTAAACCACGCATGTTGAACAAACTATCTCTAGCTTGAGTAATTTTCGCTTGAATTTTTTGTTCTGTGTGAAACTTGTAGTTAACCCTTAAACGCCCAACCTTTTTTAGGTTCCATGTACGCCCAAGGGTGGGTAAAAAATGCCCACCTCGAAAATAGCTAATATATTTATTGAGAGTTGTTGGAAATGGATTAAACTTAAGAATCTTACAACAAAATTACAAAGTACATCAAAATTATATATATACATATATATATATATATATATATATATATATATATATATATATATATATATATATATAACCGGTTCTATAGCGTTCTACGCCTTGGCTTTTGTAATTCCTTGTTTCCAGGAGGTCGGTGGCCTTCTTCTTTTCCGTTTTTCTGGCGGTATCCATCTCATTGTAATTTTTGGTAATCTTTCATCTCACATTCGTTGGACGTGTCCATACCAAGTAAGTTGGTTTCGTTGTACCTCGTCCACTATTGTTTTCTGCTTACCTACTTTTTCTCTGATCTGTTCATTTCGAACATGGTCCCATCTCGATATTCTGGCAGATCTTCTAAAAAAATCCATTTCAGTAGTAAGCAGCTTATTTTCGGATTTTTTTGTCATTTGCCACACTTCGGAAACATACGTTAAAATTGGTTTCAGAATAGCGTCGTACATCCTCATTTTTGTATTTAAATTTATGTTATGTTGCCATAAGACAGGGTTTAGGGCTCTAGTAACCTTTCTAGCCTCATCAACATCAAAATTAACATTCTAGTAAAAGCCAGTAAGTCAGATTTGTCGGTTTTCTCCATATTCTTCCTTTCAACCCCCTCATTGGCGGATAATTATGTAGATTATGTAATTATACGTCGATAATTATATGGATTATCTTCCTACCAACGAGAAATTATATAGAAACCTTTAGTAACAAGTTTTACCAAGGGTGTACTTGTTATGCCCACCCATATTTAACTCAAGATGCTACTTTTATTTTCAAAAATATCGGTAGGACTAAATTAACATTCGATAAAGAGCTGTCTATTTAACAATAAATAATTTTTTGAAAATTTTTAAACACGTAATAAATATGTTACAGTATTTCTCATGATCATCTTTCAGTGCGTCACAGTTTTTCGATTTCTTTCTAACGCATTAAATTGTATGTGACAGAAAAAAAGGCACGTCGGTCATAACATTTCGTCGGTGACATTTTTATAACATTCCTTCTAGTTATTCTAGTTGTCGATAGATGGCGCCATAATAAAAAAAATATTTTTTTTTAATTAGATAATAATATTACAAATATAATCTGTATAATTTATAAGACTATACAAATCAAAGAAAATACTTACCATTTTATAAATGCAAGAAACACATTTGATTTGTTTTTATTCCAAATTGAAAATAAAATGTGACAACTGTCAGATTTAAATGTCATGTTAGAATAAATGTCATAAATGTGTATTATCACGGACTTACCTTTTTTCCTATCATTTGTTACACACTGAAAAATGATCATGAAAAGGACAATACAAGGGATTACGCATTAGGTGGACATTTTTTACCCACCCTTGGGCGTTTAAGGGTTAATCCAGCGGCCAAGGTATTTTTAATAGTTCTAATATTTTCCCATTTATCATTATAGGTAAAGAGACATTCTGCTGCTTTCTGATTACCATTATCTTGTTTTTTTGTTAATCTTTATTTTAAACTCTCAAAAAGTTTAATTCAGTTGGCCTTTCTCTAAGTTCGTCTCTGTATCAGTTAGCAGCACAGTTTCATTTGTATATCTTGTATTAGAAATCTGTTCTCCATTAATTTTTATTCCTAGAGTTAGCTTTTCCAAGGTTTTCTTGAATAGCACTGCCGAGGAAAGTTAATGGGTAAATATTTCTGGATATTTGATCATTTTATCTTGACTAAGGCGTTTTCTACTAACGCCATGTCATCCCTGAAAGGCAGAATGAATTTCCATGAGATTTCCTTAAAAGAAAAATATAAGTGGTAATGGGGAAATATGGACTGAATTTTTTTAACCAAATTTTGCGGTATTTTGTTGTAGTAGATAACCTATTCTTACGTAGTTTTAGAGTATTTCGGTTAACGCAAATAACATTTTGTTGCACAACTTCATCGTCATTTGGCTGCACATAGAAACGCTTCATAGCTTGGCCTCTTTGCTCTTTTAGATTGTTCCTTAAATGCAATACTTTGTGGTGCATTAGGCATATCAGCTCCTTCCACCCCGGACAGTGGATTTCATTCAGCTTCTCCGAGAAACAGTTTGGAGCAGATGAGGGTCCGATCAAGAGGGTCGTCGCCGAGTCCTAGACCTACGTACAAGAGCCAACGTTCTGGACAAGGGAGCAGGAAGGTCAGCGTGGAACAGCAATCTCCAGGCGTCGATGGTGTTGATAGTACTCCCATTAGTTCACCGATTTTAGCAAATGAAAAGTAAGTACAACTCTTAACATTGGGTGGGAATTTATTTCAAGTAATTGTCTGTAATCTATAAGATTATTTATAGTTTTTTTTTATTTAATAAACACCAACAAGATGCTTAAGAACATTACAATCCGATCAAGTAACGTAATCAAACAATATGCTCAATGGGCAACTTTTTTGGCCTAAATTACTAAAAACTTAAGGCTAAGGATAAACTCACTAATGTACCATCACTGTAATCACTCACTGTAATAATAACCTGTACCATCACTATTTCGAAGAAACTCGAAAGATTTCTTCCACTTGAGTCTTCTAGCCAGATCCGAGTTGTCGAGAAGATGGATGGCCTCAACATTAACGTGCTGAAGAAGTCGCTGTTCGTGACTCTTGACAAATTTTTCAGTGGTCTCCTTAACATTATGGACTTCTAGGTCTCTATTGAGAAAACATGATTTTATAGTACTAAGGAGCGTTGACAATGCTTCTCAGCACTTCATTTTGGAATCTCTGGATGTCTAAATTGCTTACTAGCCACAACCCCACAGCTAGATGCCATTATGTTCATATAGGTTTTCTTCTTAAAGTTCTCTCTCCTATCGGAGGTTGGATATCATAATGGCTATGGTCACTTTGTTGGCTGCTGCTCTGAATAGTTGTAATGAACTACAGTTAAACCATTCTCTTAAGATTCCTCAGCCAGGAGATGCGTCTTCTTCCTATGCTTCTTCTTCCTTGGATCCTTCCTTGCATAATAATTCTCAGCAACTCATATTTTTCTCCTCTGATAATGTGACCCAAATATTCTAGTTTTCTAGTTTTTATACTTTTCATAATTTCTAACTCCTTATTTAAACGTCGTATCACTTCAGCATTGGTAATCCTTTGAACCCACTGAATTTTCAATATTCTTCTGTAACACCACATTTCGAACGCTTCTATTCTTCTTATGTGTTGTCTCTTCAATGTCCAAACTTCTTAGAGCCCTCAATATGCGGGGCAACTGAAGGTCTTTGTTTGTAAGCAGTGTCTTCATTTTTATAAATACTTGCCTTGCAGTTTCAATTCGGACTTTAATTTCTTTGCCTTGGTCATTTTTGTCATCAACCCAGGTTCCCAGATATTTGTATGTCTTAACCTTTTCTATTTGTGTTTGCTCTATCATTAACCTTTCATTTCCATGTTCTGTTTTTGAGACATTGAGACAATCATAAGTTTAGTTTTTTTCTTGTTTGTTTATTTTTAGTCTGTATCGAATGCAATAATCGTTAGTTCTATTTAGCAATTCTTGTAGCGATTCCAGGGTGTCTGCCATTATAACGGTGTCATCAGCTAATCTTATTGTTATTTACTATTCTTCCGCTTATAGAGATTCCATCACTTAGCCCCGCTATCGCTTCCTGAAATATGGCTTCACTGTACAGGTTAAACAGTAGCGGCGACAGAACACAACCCTGTCTTACTCCTCTCTTTATATCAATATTCTCGAATTCTTGTTCTTCTATCTTTATATTGGCCTTTTGATTCCAATTCAGATTGATGATAATTCGTAAATCTCGTCTGTCTATATCTCTGTTTTTCAATAATTCTATTCGTTTTTCATGTAGTTCCCTGTCGAACGCCTTTTCGAATCCATGAAACAGGAATAAATATCCATAAATAAATATCCATAAATATAGGTTTTAGAATCTGTTTATACAAAAGTATTTTGTTGTAGATTGACAAAATGAATTGTCTTCCCAACAGCCAAATACATTTTTTTACATTTGATATTAAACTGTTATATTTTCTTTTTAACACAGGCCTTCCAGCATAATCTAGTGTCTAAAATACCCAAAAATTTTGTGGTATCGGCATATGGTATCTGAATATTATTTAAATTAACAAGACTGTGCTGTTTTTTCTTGTTGGTAAAAATTAATGTACACCGACTTCATTTTGTTTAATTTAATTCGCCAGCATTTAGTCCAGTTGTTAAGTCTCTTAACAGAGGCTTGTAGTTTTATTGCTTCGTTTTCATGGTCTTCACCTACGGCTACTTCACCTATTGCACTATACAAGAGGTACAGGACTGGTCCTATCACCCTACCTTGTGGTAAACCTGCATTGATCTCTTTTAGTTTCGAGCAGGCTTCTTCTTGCTTAGTCCTAATACTCTATCTGATATATATGATTCCAATAATTCTGTGTATTTACTTGGCGAAATTCTTAATTTGTATTTAAGTCCTCATGTAATTCATAAAAATATAATCCATCAAGATATAATTCATCAAAAGCTTGTGCCACGTCCAGAAAGACAGAGGAGCAAACTGTCTTTTCTTCTAGTGACCTCCCTATTGTAATATCCGTTATTCTAGGGGCTTGGTCGATTGTGGAATGACTTTCTCGAAACCCAAACTTTTGTGATAGAATTAGGGCCTTAACGTACATGAGAGGTTTCTGTCTTTTAAGAAATAGCTTCTCGTATAGCTTCGAAATTACAGGTAGTAAGGAAATCGACCTGTACTATGATACTGTATTTGGTTGTTTTCTGGGTTTAAGAATCATTATGACCTCAGTCACTGTCCTTATCTTGGAAATATATCTTAATCTGAACAAAAGTATCTTGGGAATATATCTTAATCTAAACGAAAGTATCTTGGGAATATATCTTAATCTGAACGAAAGTATCTTGGAAATATATCTTAATCTGAACGAGGCATTTATAAGATGTCAACTTTACTATGGCTTTTCTAGGGAGTTGTTTTAAGATTTGTCTGGTAATTAAATCACACCCAGGTGCTTTCCTGGGATTGATGTTTGCTCTAATGTCGTTGAATACTTCTTTGGGAGTGACTAGTTTAATTTCACCTTCTTCCTGTGTGACGCTTTCCCATTCAGGTGTGTTATCACCTTCATTTGGCTGAAATGTTTCCTCGAGATATTCAGCAAATTTATTCTTCTTCTTCTTATGCCACTCCTATCGGAGATTGAAAATCATTAGGGCTATCCTGACCTTTTTTACAGCTAACCTAAAGAGTTCATTAGTGGTGCAGTCAAACCACTCTCTCAAATTCAGCAACCATGACATTCTTCTACTACGGCCTGGATTCTGTTTTGCTTTTGTTTTTCCTTGCATTATATTTTGAAGTAATTCCTATTTATGTCCACTCATCCGGTGACCCAAATGTTCGAGTTTTTTCCTTCTATTGTTAACAAAATTTCTGGGTTTTTTCCTATCTTTCATATTATTTCAAAGTTTGTGAGACTCTTTCAAACCAACTTATCTTCAGCATTCGACGAAAGCACCACATCTCGAAACTTTCAATATTTTTTATGTTGTTCTGTTTGAAAGTGCAGGCCTCTACACCGTATAATAAATAGCCTGTTAAATACGCTTCTTAGCATTCTTAATCTTAGAGGATGCTTGTAGCTATGTTGCAGAAGAATTCTCTCATCTTTATGAAGGTGGCCCTGGCAATTTAGATACGTCTTTTTATTTCATTGTTTTGGTCTCCAGTTTTGTTTATTAAAGTTCCCAAGTATTTTTAACTTGATACTTTTTCAATTTGATTGCCATTTATACTAATATGTGGTGGTTGTGTCATGATTTTACTGAAGACCATATACTTGGTTTTTTTGACATTAATGTTTATGCCATAATTGTTGCAAGCAATATTTATGTTTGTAAGTAATCGTTGTAATTCTTCTACTGTTCTTGCAACTAGCACAGTGTCGTCCGCGTATCGAATATTATTTGCAACCTCTTCATTGATTATGATTCCTTCGTTTTCTTGCAAAAGGGCTTCCTGGTAGATGCTTTCACTATATACATTAAATAGCAGTGATGGCAAAATGCATCCCTGTACTACTCCTCCACGTATTTCTATTGCTTGTGATATCTCATTTTCTATTTTGATGTTAGCTTTCTGATTCCAATATAGATTGAGAATTATTCGCAGATCTTTATTATCTATGTCCTTTCTTTTAAGAATGTCTTCTAGCTTATCACGGCATACTCTGTCAAACGCTTTTTCAAAATCGATAAATCATGCATGTACTTCGTGATTAGCCTTCTCTAAATTGTTAATTGTTCAGCAAAAAATATATTATTTCAATCTGTATTTCTTAATGCATGATTTTGCAAGATCGGTCGTTTTAATTTCTTAGTGGCTCTCCAAGGGAATAATCAGTATTTATAGGGTATGTTTATATCTTAGTATAGATATATATTTATACAGTGTGTCCACGATTGGGGTGCCCAAGAGGAAAAACTTTTTTATTTTCAATTTTAGCGAAAAATTTCATTCTTGATAAAAAGTTTTGCTTATTGTAAAACCCCATAAAACGAAATAAAATTCAAGTTTTACAAATCCTGCTTAATGTTATAGTCAATTTTATGTAAATCCCTATAAATTTTTGCACTAAGTTCGAAATCGTAACAATAATCTAGTGTTGCCAAGCCACAATTAGCTTAGTAACTGTCAACTCCGATAAATTTATCATTTGCGAATTGTCATTTTTTTTCGACACTGTTAAGCGTTCAAAATAGTATATTAAGTATGGAGAACTGTAAAGGTTTTATACCGATCGAAGACAATTGTTTGGAGGAGGAGCGGGCGACGACTCCAATTATCTGATTGTCCAATTGTCTGAGATCGGTTACCCTTAACGTTCGACATGATTATAACGTTTTTTGCACGATTGATACCATTATAAATTATAAAATTAAACATTTTCGTCATATTGACTAGTTTCATTCATTTTATCAAGATAGATACTTTGGTTGTTAGGTAGTAACTAGGGTGCATAACAACAATGGAGAATTGAGTTTTTATTTAGGTGTCAATAATTTTAAGTACAATTTTGATTATTATAAATTAAAATATGAGCGAAAGTGAATTTGAAGAAATTGAACGGGCTTGGGAAGAAGGGTGTTCCGCAATTATTCTAATACTAGTAATACTACTAATGTATGCGATTCTGCAGGAGTTTCTGTTAGAAGTGAAACCACAGCCCAACAAGTGGGATTTCATTAAATAATTTAACAAATTGTACCATAAGTTTCAATATTAATAAATAATTCGTTAGTTTTCTTTATTCTTTCAAAAAATAAATTAAAATTAAGAGATTTTTTAACTCGACGGTAAGTGAATTACTTACCGTCGAGTTGGAGTACTTACCGTCGAGTTGGATTACTTACCGTCGAGTTGCTAGTAAATGTCACCTACTGACGTAAAATCTGTCACGGTAAACAGTCAAAAATGATCAATCGTGCAAAAAAGAATTTATCTTGTGATCAATTTTATTGTTAACATTATTGGATTAATAATTATTTAATTATTAAATAATTGGATGTTTCAAGGAGAACGACAAAGTTTGGTTTCATAATCCAAAGAAGCGAAAGGGTTGTTCTCCCAAGTTATTATTGTTACAATTTCGAACGTAGTGCAATAAGGATTTACATAAAATTGGCTACAAAATTAAGCATGGTTTGAAAAACTTGAATTTTATTTCGTTTTATGAGGTTTTAGAACAGGGGTGGGCAAAAGCCGGCCCGTGGGCCGGATGCGGCCCTTTTGTTTATTTTATCCGGCCCATTGAGAAATCCCGTAAGCAATTTTTTTTAAGAGCGTAATGCATTCAATTTTTTCGAATCCTGAGAAAACTAATAAGTATTTTTGAAAAATCTAAACGCAGAATGAAATATTACATTATTACCGAGGGCCGAAAGTCCCTGAAAACTTCTATAATGTTTATCACAGAGGTGAAAAAAAAGAGCAAATTTAGTGTGATTTTTAATTATGTCTTTTTCCTTTTAATGATGATCGAAAGTTCTCTGTTCCTTTTTCATTCTGTGCAACACCATTTCGTACGTAATATGATTGGTCCATGGTATTTTCATAATTCCCCTAAAAAGCCACATCTCAAAAGCTTGCAGCTTTTTCATTAAGTCAGCATTAACAATCCAATAAAGAAGAAGAGAGTGGACATAACATTTTTATTATTATCCCGGTTTTTTATAGCGTTCTGCGTCTTCCGGTTGCCAGTTTCCAGCTTCGTCCGTCGTTGCATTCGTCAAGGTGAAGGTTCCTTTCCGACATTGTCTTCTGAATGCCGCCTAGCCAGGATTGTTTCGGCTTCCTCTCTTCCTTATTTCCCTTGGCGTCCATTTTAAAATTTGTTTTGGCAGCCTGTCGTCGTCCATTGACGTCATACATGACCAGCATACTAGATCAGTTGTCTCCTTTGAATTTCGTCTATGATGGTTGACTTGACATAACATTTTACTATCCGATATTAGATTTGTAGATTGAATCTTTGGTTACTCAGAAATTTCCTCATATCCAAAAAGGCTGCTCTTGATTACTCTATTCTTGATCGAATTTCTGAAGTTCATTTTTTATCTGTATCCTTGTTATGACTGAATATAACGGACCATATTAAAAATTTGTCAAATGTCTTTCTCCAAATGCTTTAAAATGATACTTAAGTATTTTTGTCCGAAAAATTTCTTGGGCAGAGGAAAACCTCCACCAAAAACATTAGCGTCACATACTGGATATAGTTCTCCGGCCCTAGAGACATTTTGAAAATTTCATTTTGGCCCGCGCTTAAAAGTATTTGCCCACCCCTGTTTTAGAACAATAAAAACTTTTTATCAAGAATGACATTTTTCGCTAAAATTGAAAATAAAAAAGTTTTTCCTCTTGGGCACCCCAACCCTGGACACACTGTATTATTAGCTATCTTATATTTGGGTTTATCTACTTTGAAGTGCGAATAATAAGTATTAATTTTTTTAGTGCAAGGAAAGACGACGACAGGAATGGCAGCGCAGCGTCGTCCATCAGAATAGAGTTTAGTTCAAATTCTCACGCCGAGAAATTCCGCGAAGCTATTGCAGCGCTCGAAGCTGAGTTGGACCAAAATCTCGCCGAACAGAATCTCATAGGCAAAGTTCTGGAGGATACTACGTCCAACAAGAGTTCGATAATGCGACGAAACGTCAGTTTTTCATGGCAGCGCGGTATCAAAGTCGGTCAAGGCCGATTCGGCAAAGTGTATACGGCAGTTAACAACAACACCGGTGATTTAATGGCCGTGAAGGAAATAGCTTTGCAGCACAATGATCCGGGTACGCTGAGGAAGATAGCTGAAGAAATGAAGATCCTAGAAGGGATTGCCCATAATAATTTGGTGAAATCATACGGTGTTGAAGTTCACAAGGTAAGGATAGCATCTTTATAAAGTAATTTTTTTTGTGTGAATTTGATGGCCTTGGCCGAGCCAATTATCCAGACATTTTGTTATTTTAAAAACAAACAAATTTGTTTTTTCAATCAGATGAATTTTTTCTGTATTTCTAACTCTAAATACATAACAAACCTAACATATTACGGTTATTCAACCCTATTCTGTAACTTTTAACAAATCGAATAGAAATGACCAAGTCGAATCGTAATTACCCAAAATCGGAATGTTTGATATCTATCGCGTCATTTTTGTGTTTGGATTGGTATTCTGTAACTCATATCGTAATCGAAATCTCTGACTTCTATTTCACGCGGTTCTGAGGAGGCGGCAACCGCGCATTAACCAGTGTTCTGTGACCTGGTTGTTACTCGAAATATGCCACCGTTGCCATATCCTCAATGTTTTCATACTTTCTTCATACTATCCTCAAGTTTTGAAAAGTAAATAAAATATTAGTGTAAATACTGGATGCAAAAAGCTCAAAAGAGAATAAATGGTTTTAAATTAGAGTTAATTAAAATTGATATAAAAAAGAAGATAAACTGAAATAAAAAGATAAGTGAAAGTGAATATAAGAAGTATAAATGCTTTTAACGCTCGGTTTTATAATCAGTTAAAGTGGACTTTAAATTTTAAGTTGGTACCTTTATAATGCAATTCATACGGGTAAATGTCAACTTTAAAGTGAACTTTAGTTAATGTTCACTTTAAGTTGATTATGAAACCGGGCGTTTTAAATCAAAGATATTTAAGTTGATGTTATTAGGTTTGCTTCAACATGAACTTTTGGACGGTCCAGAAACCGTCACGAAACTACTTGTACCGTTTATTGTGCGCATGTTCGTAATTGTGTCGCCCAGTTATCGTCCGATGACGGTAATTTGGAAACTGATGTTGGAACGGTTACCTGACTCATAACTGATTTATCTGTCAATATGTATATTGTTGTTGGTATATCCAATGATAAAAACCAAAGACGTATGCCGTAGATATATTAATTATTATGTGACACATGACACAAGCTCGAAACAAATGACAATCAATGAAAAACTTATGAAAAAAAATGATTACTGAAATGGTCATCACGAAACTGTCACTACAAGATCACAATTCTTGTTGGAACAGTGGGAAGGACTATCCGATGACGATCATATTTTGTTGAACGGATTTTGTTTAAATAAATTATTTAAAATTGATATTACTAATAATATGCAATCTTTAAGATTCGACTCCAGCTGAAATAACTGCTAAACAACTTTTCCCAAAAATGGTAACTTTTCTATAATTTGTTCAGACTATGAGCGTTGACTGATAAATATACAAGTAGGTATACTAGTATAATATACAAATATATATATTTATCAATCAACGCATAAGAAGTCTATTGTATGCTATTCTCGTAAATTATACCATTGATTGAAATTGTACAAGAAATAAAAGCAAAAACAGTATGGCAACACTGCGAGTGGCAAACATTCAGATGTCACATAGCAAATAAATAAGGTTAGGTCCTACAGCATGTCTAAATTAAATATATAATTATCTAAACAAATAAAACCACAGACTAAAAATGAAGCAGCTAAAAATAGGTAGAAATACTATAAATAAGTAGTAATCAATTATTTTTATATATAAAATATAAACGCCAAAACAAAACAAAATGCGCTTGCGTCAACCACAATTCCGATAATCGAAATCTCACCTCGACAGGGTAAATGCTGTCGAAGTGATTTCTATTCACTATTACGATTGTAGAGATTCCGAAGTAGTTATGGAATACGGATTTGGACTATTTCTATTCGACTTAGCCACTTCTATTCGATTTTACTGACTTCTATCATCGAAATGAGTTACAGAATAGGCTTGATTATCTAAATAATACACTGTGTTGGTTTTAAATATTTTTTTTGTACATATTTATTTTTTTGTATTTTTTTATATCTTTAATTTGTTTTTTTATTATTTTTTTATTATTATTTTTTAGTAATTGTTTTTTTACTACGCTAAGACATAAACCCGATTCAACACCTCGGAGGTTTACATCTTCTTAGTTTTTTTTTCTTGTTCTTTTCTGTTTTCAATTATAATATACAATAATTACTTAAATCTACAGGGTTTAAAAAAAATAACAACAAAACAAACATGTTTGTAAATATAAAAAATATAAGGGGTTTTTTGCGACGTTCGTGATTGAGATAGTGCACCAAAATTTGGGAATAAATAGACCATGACATAACTAAGTAAAATCCCCAGAGCCGGAAACCAGAGTGGCGGACGAGGGTAGTTATAAGGGGTCAAAGTCGCGGTTTTTATTATTTTTTGTGACGCTCATGACCAGATAGTGCACCAAAATTTGGGAATAAGTAGATCATGACATTACTAAGTAAAATCTCCAGGAACGGAATGCTGCGTGGGGGACAAATGTTGTGCTGCGTCAGAAAGAAAATAATACAAACTACGACTTTGACTCCCTAAAACTACCCTCATCCCCAACTCTGGTTTCCGCCCCTGGAGATTTTGCTTAGTTACGTCATGATCTTCTTACTCCCAAATTTTGGTTCATTATCTCGATCACAAACATCACAAAAAATCCCTTATAATTTTTATATTCACCCCTGCCCCCACCCCTTTGCCGGACACGCAGCGTTCCACCCCTGGAGATTTTACTTAACTACGTCATGACCTACTTATTCCCAAATTTTGGTGCACTATCTCGATCATGAGCGTCACAAAAAAATAATAAAAACCGCGACTTTGACCCCTTATAACTGCCCTCGTCCCCCACTCTGATTTCCGGCTCTGGGGATTTAACTTAGTTATGTATGTCATGGTCTACTTATTTCCAAATTTTGGTGCACTATCTCAATCACGAACGTCGCAAAAAAACCTTTTATATTTTTTAAATTCACCCCTACCCCCACCCCTTTGTCGGCCACGCAGCGTTCCGCCCCTAGAGATTTTGCTTAGTTACGTCATGGCCTACTTATTCCCAAATTTTGGTGCATTATCTCGATCATGAGCGTCACAAAAAAATAATAAAAACCGCGACTTTGACCCCTTATAACTACCCTCGTCCCCCACTCTGGTTTCCGGCCGTTGGGAAAAGTCATGTACACAACTAATTCAACATATCCCCGTATAGATTTTCCATATTACTTATCACGCACAAAATCCGCTTCTATCTCTCCGACTATAATATATACTCAAAGATTGGTAGAACTGCAAAATTCACATTTACACATTTTTGGTTAGGTTCTGATTTTTTTATTAGAATTTTTATTTTCTTTCGTTAATATTAAAAATCGTATTTTTAGGATGAAATGTTAATTTTCATGGAATATTGTTCGGAAGGAACATTAGAATGTCTCGTAGCAGATACTGAAGGGGGCCTTCCTGAGTTACAAGCTAGGAAATATACCTTCCAACTACTTTCAGGTGTAGCTTGTTTACATGACCACAGTATAGTTCATAGGGATATAAAGACAGCTAATATTTTCTTGACTGAAGGTGGCAACTGCTTAAAAATTGGAGATTTCGGCTGTGCTGCTAAGATTAAATCTAACGTGACAATGCCAGGAGAATTGAAAGGCTTTGTTGGAACTCAAGGTAAGCACTGAATAATTTGGACCTTTTTTTTATAGATAACCTTACAATAAATACTACCCATACAGTTCTACACTCACCGGCACAAAATTCCGCCACCCAAAATTTTTGATCAAGTTTGACAATCTATAACTTCATTATTTGTACTCCTATTTTCAAGATTCTTGCATCAGATTGTAGGTACATGCTTTCATGTTGTTTGTTATTATTTCGGTGACAAAATTTTTTTGCTTAGATGGCATTATACGGGGGTGAATGAAAGTGTTGATTTTTCTCCTAACTTTAAAAAATTCTGTGAAAAAATTGTAGGGCTGATTTTGTTTCATACTTCTTTTATATATTATCCTGGAGGTATCACTAAGGTTTTGTTTTTTTAATTATCCGAATATTTCTTTTCTTGTAAGTGCTGTAAATAAAAATACTGCTTTGAAGGTTTATTTAATTAGCATCGAATAAAGGTGTGTTATCCTTGCCTGGGGAATAGCCCGATATTTCTCTACCAGGGCCATAACTGTAACAAATTTTCTGGAGGCCTGGGATGACGGTGAATAGCTTTTTTTAATTATTCATCCCATAAACGCTCAATAGCATTGAAATCTGAGCTGCATGCGGGCCATTCTAATCTTATCAATCCAACCTCTATTGTATGAGTCAATCGGTGTTTTTATTTACAAAAAATAGTACAGTTCTTACAGTAAAAGAGATATTCGAATAATTCAAAAAACAAAATTTTAGTGATGCCTCCGGAATAATATGACAACATTTTTCCACAAAATTTTTTAAAGTTAGGAGAAAATACAACGCTTCCATTCACCCTCGTATAATGCCATGCAAGCAAAATTTTTTGTTACCGGAATAATACCAAACGATATCAATGCATGTACCTACAAACTGGTGCAAGAATCTTGAAAATTGGAGCACAAATAATAAAGTTATAAATTGTCAAACTTAATCAAAAATTTTAGGTGGCGGAATTTTGTGCCGGTGAGTGTATTAAATAACCTACAGGTCAAACTCTCTATTGTCACTTTATCTCCATCTATGTTCCATCTCCCTATAGTTTAGTTAATTTTAGTTTTTTCCATTTTATTTTACGATGTAAATTCATATCAGACCATTCTTAAAGTTTGGGTAAGTAAATTATTTTCCAGAAATTTCTTAAAAGATTAAAATACATTCATTCTTACCCATATTTCTGGGTAACATTTATCATAATCCTCTTTAGAAAGTAGGTATTTGGAAAGTTATGCGAGTGAAGCGATATTGTCAGCTTCTGAGAAGGACAGTGATTACGATTAGTTAATTACGTTTTTTCCAAAGTGAAATTTTGTAGGACAGATATAGACATTTTTTGTTTTCCCCACACCAGGGGATTTCTGGTCGAGAGCCGTTTTGTAATTTTAGTATTATTCAGTAGCGAGCGAAAATTAGACCTGTAAACACGTATAGCAATCAATAAAGAGTTCTATCGAAAAGTGTCGTCGCATATTATTTTAATTTGCTAAAGTAATATTTTATAGCAACGTATAATCATGGTAAACTAATCGTGGTATGGTGGCTCCTACCTTCTGAGCCACCTTAGATAATTAAGGGTTGGTTACCCCCTACCATAAGGGTTGATGAAATAACTCGTATCACCGTAGATGCATTTATTTTGTAAGTTAGAGTGCTAACGGTAAAGAGCTGGTGGTACGTTAGTTCTCAGTAGCTGTGATGTTTTCCCTTTGGGATCTCAAATATTAATGACTTACTCTTCGCAATGGAATTAGAAAATAATAATTAGTCTTCTCCTGTTTATTGTTTTGGTATATAATGAAAGTAAGATTGTTTTGGTTAAAAGCGCTGAGTCGACTAGGTTATAAAAATAATGAATACTATTATTATTTCAAACCGACCTTGGTCAAACCTAAACTGTTACACCGATATGTGCTAATGTAGGTCGATCGTATTTACTATCAACGAACGTAGTTGTTTTGCTAAAGACATTTTTAATTATTAAAAGGATTTGTTTTAATAAGAAGATTACTAAGAGATGCCGTGTATCCCAACACAGTGGGTCAAACAATTATCTTACAATGTTATAAGTAGAAGGGACTAGCAGTTTGCCAAGGTGTATCTTGCAACACTGTTTGTTAATAATTATTTTATTTATTTATTTACGGGCAAGCCCAATTCAGAAAATATTATTACAAAAAAAAATATTACAAAAACAAAAGCAAAAGCATAAACAGTGTCAACACAAAGAACAAATATTACAATATCTATTGGATAACAAAGCTAATAAGTTAAAGAAAAAAAAACATTACGATATAAAAAAACAAACAAAGTTTAAGCTTAAAAATTTCTGATAGAAATTATATCATTAACATTGTATGTTCAACAAACGATTTTTAAATAGTTTTTAAATCTATCCAAGGAATTGCAGAATATATTTAAGTCATTAAGGGCCGGTTGTTCGAACGCTAATCAACATTGATCACTATCAAATATTTAATTACTGTCACAACTGTCAATGTCAACTTTGGTTGGGTTGCTGAAAACATAGTTAATTATAATTATGAGATTAGTTAGTCAATTAACATAACAATTATTAACATAATTGATTAAATAATTTCATAATTGTCATCAATAATTATGTTTTCGGCAACCCAAGCAAAGTTGACATTGACAGTTGTGACAGTAATTAAGTATTTGATAGTGATCAATGTTGATTAGCGTTCGAACAACCGGCCCTTAGAGAATTCGCAAGTCAAGGGCCGGTTGTTCGAACGCTAATCAACAATGATCACTATAAAATATTTAATTACTGTCACAACTGTCAATGTCAACTTTGGTTGGGTTGCTGAAAACATAAGTGATTATAATTATGAGATTAGTCAGTCAATTAACATAACAATTATTAACATAATTGATTAATTAATTTCATAATTGTAATCAATAATTATGTTTTCAGCAACCCAATCAAAGTTGACATTGACAGTTGTGACAGTAATTAAATATTTGATAATGATCATTTCTGATTAGCGTTCGAACAACCGGCCCTTAGTGTTCGTGGTAAAAAATTGTTGTGAGTATAGTTATATCTATGGAAGCTTATGTGAAAAGTTTGGGTTTGTCTTATTGACTGAGTAGGTACAGAAATACTAATTTTTGACAGAAGATCGGGGCAGCTACTATTACCATTAATAATGTTGAATAAGATTGTCAGATCTTTTCTTTTTCTACGGGTTTCTAATGAAGTAATATTCAATAATAATTCAATATCCGTGTAGCTACGATATATGTATATATATTTCTGGAGAACGAACACTGTACATTGGTAGTAGCGCAGCGAAATTTGAGTAGTAATAGAGGGATAGTACTAACAGTTAATATTTGTTTTAGCTTACATGGCCCCTGAAGTGTTTACGAAGAACATGTCTGAAGGGCATGGTAGAGCAGCTGATATTTGGTCTGTAGGATGTGTTGTTATCGAGATGGTATCTGGCCAGGTAAGTAGAATATAAACATTGAATCTATACTCCTTTTGTTTCTACAAGAAGTCATGTAAATATAATTAGTGATAGTTGGTAATATTTATCAATTTGATATTATCCATGCGTTATAAATCCCTACAAATTAATAGATTGCATTTTTATTAAGGTGAAACAGTAGCGATCAACAGGTAGCGAAAACGCGTTCCAAGATTGCGGCTGTAATTTTGAATATTTTTTCGAGATATTTGGCACACGTATTCGTAATATAATAAAGAATGGCGGTACAGAGCCCAATTTAAAAAATATATTAATATGTGGAAATTACTCTGTAATTAAATACAATATTAAAAAAACGAGCCTGTACCGCCATTAAGAAGAACAAAAAAATACACTTTCTTCAAATAAACTTTTTTATCCGATGCCTAGATTTTGTGTCATTGTGGAACTACTAATGAAATAAAAAATTTTAGTAGTTCCAAAATGACACAAAATCTAGGCATCGGATAAAAAAGTTTATTTGAAGAAAGTGTATTTTTTGTTCTTCTTAATGGCGGTACAGGCTCGTTTTTATAATATTGTATTTAATTACAGAGTAATTTCCACATATTAATATATTTTTCAAATTGGGCTCTGTACCGCCATTCTTTATTATATTACGAATACGTGTGCCAAATACCTCGAAAAAATATTCAAAATTACAGCCACAATCTTGGAACGCGTTTTTGCTACCTGTTGATCGCTACTGTTTCCTCTTAATTATTTAATATTGTTCAAATAATTAAGTAAGATCTTAATCCCTACAAATTAATAGATATAATTTTTATGCATTTTTATTAATTATTTAGTATTGTTACTGCGGTTATTACCCCATTTTTAACCTTCCTCTTCTTATTCTTCCTTCTTGTATGTAAGCTTTAAAGCCTGTTTCTTCTTCAATATTAGCCTCCTAAATTGTTTAAGTTATCGCACCATCTTTTTCTTGGTCTGCCAATACTTCTTCGTCCATTTGGTGACTTATCTCGTGCTATTCGTACTATTCTATCCTTTGCCATTCTACTAATGTGTTCGTTCCACTCCTGTTTCCATTTTGTCACCCATCCATTTATTAATTCTACATTGCATGATCTTATGTTTTCGCTTCTCTCCCTATCCAACAGACTTTTCCCTGATATTCGTCGGAGTATTTTCATCTTCGTTGTTTCTAGTAGTCATCTCGTGTTAGATGTGTCAGGTCTTATCTCTGCCGTGTATCTCGATATAGGTCTAATTGCTGCTTTATAGATTCTTCTTTTGTGTCTTGTCTTAGGTGTTTGTTCTTCCAGATTGTGTCATTAAGATATCCCGCCGCTTTACTTGCTTTTAAGCTTTGTTGTCGTACTTCCTCTTCAACATCTCCGTAACTGGTTATACAGTGCGGTGGAATAAGTGTTGCCCCCCCCCCCCTGTTAACTTGTTTATTTTAAGAATATAAGCAAAACGCTCGGACAGGTCGATTTTTAAACTAACCACAGTATATTATAGCTTCAACGTTTCGAACTTTACGCGGTCCCTCTTCAGGTGACAGCCATAACTTTGATTTTTTTAAATGGTAAAGTACACCATATGACACCTCATTTAACAGCTTTTGAAATACTGACTTCAAAAATGTATAATACTTTAATCCTTTTTGAGATCGTAGGCGCAAAATTTCGGTCGAACACTTTTTAAACGCATTTATTTTTTCGAATTCTGAGAAAACGCGAGAAAGTATTTTTGAAAAATTTAAACGCAGAATGAAAGATTATATTATTACCGAGGGCTGACAGTCCCTTCGAATAAACAAAAAGTTTCTTTTGAATGATTTGAAATTAAAAATCACACTAAATTTTCTCTTTTTTTCACCACTGTGACTTATTAAAATAAACATTGTAGGAGTTCTCAAGGACTTTGGACCATCGAGAATGTAATATTTCATTCTGCGTTTAAATTTTTCAAAAATATTTATTAGTTTTTTCAGGATTCGAAAAAAATGATTACATTTAGAAAGAATTCGACGGAAATTTTGCGCCTACGCTCTCAAACAGGATTAAAGTATTATACATCTTTTAAATCAGTATTTTAAGAGCTTTTAAATGAGGCGTCACATGATGTACTTTCCCATTTAAAAAAATCAAAGTTGTGGCTGTCACCTGAAGTGGGATCGCGTAAAGTTCGAAACGTTGATGCTATAATATACTATGGGTAGTTTAAAAATCGACCTGTCTGAGCGTTTTGCTTATATTCTTAAAATAAACAAGTTAACAGGGGGGGGGGGAACACTTATTCCACTGCACTGTATCTATTCCCAAATGTTTAAACCTTGCTTCCTGCTTTATTATTTTCCCGTCAATTTTAGATGTTGTCATACATTTGGGTTTTTCTGCCGATATTATCATATTGTATTTTTTGGATATTTGGATTTCTTTGTTCGTCATTCTGTAACCATGACCTTTACGTTATTGAAAGAACTAATTATTATAAAATATCTAGTTTTTGATGGCCTAGTCAAGGCAATATGTTTATCATTCTTACCAGACCGTATATTTATCATTCAATAAAAACATTTGTTTATATTTCAGCGGCCTTGGGCTCAATTCGACTCCAACGTTCAAATAATGTTCAGAGTGGGCATGGGCCAAAGCCCGGATCCTCCTGACGACATGACAGATGAAGGCTTGGACTTCCTCGATCTGTGCTTCAAACACAACCCTCGAGAACGAGCTACAGCTAGACAACTGCTCGTTCACGATTACGTTCAACTCAAATTGAGTTTGGAAGACTAACAAGTATTGAGTCTGAATATTGCTTGAATTCTGTGAATTTTGGTCTCAGATTTAAAACGAGAAGGCTATTTTGAGCAAACTGTGGATCGTACCTAGGCAATTTAATGAAGTAATGATGAAATGTTCCAAGATAATTGCTCACAGTCGATATGCAAACAGTAAGCCAAGCCGCACACCAAAGAAACATGAAACGAAAAACATGAAACATGAAACGAAAAACATGTTTCATGAACCTAAAACACTGCTAAACAAATCTCAAAGTCCGCCTACCAATGAAACGAGTGTGATTCATGCTCATGGCACATTTTTATTTTCGGAGAGTTTCATAAATGGGCGGACGTTTATTTGTTTAGCACTGTTTTATTTCCATGAAACGTAATTTACGTTTCATGTTTCTTTGGTGTGCGGCTGGGCTAAAGATTGACTAAACTTGAAAAGTAGGTACTATGTTACCAATAATGAGGTTAAGAATGTATAGTGTAGGAAACAGAGGTTGAACATCGCAAAATTGACACAAGTCCGGTTTTATTTTTTTCTGGTGTATCGAGGGGTATATCAAACCCTGCGGCAATTAATCACAAATAAGTGGCTGATTTTTTGGTATAGGTTTCATTTAAGGGCAATTGCAAATTTTTTAATTACAGGGTGTTACATTTTAAAACAATCCTTTATTTTCCATAAGTACGTTATCAATAAAATGAATAGGTGACGAAAAAAAAAATAAAAACTGGAGCCCGCCAAAGCATTTCTGAGGTTTACGGCGCCTCTGTGCCGTAACGGTTGAGTATACGAAAAAAATGCATACGACCTTATTTGTAGAAAAAATAGTGGTCTTTAATTCTGTATAAGTTTTGTTTTAAAAAAATGCATAAGTAATGAGAAAATCATAAAAACATGCTCTCCAAGGGATAGGGGTAGTTTCTGCAGTTTATTTTCAAGGATAGGGGTAGTTTCCGCAGGGATGTTGCATTAATCATAATATGTATTTATGAAAAACCCAATTGATGGAGCATTTGTCCATATGGGTCAAAAAGCAAAAAAAAAATTTCAATCCTCCCTTAATTTATTCTTTTTGCTACAGGGGTTGCACCAAGAAATCGCTTTTAGTGTCCATGCATGGGTAATAAAAACGTGGACAAAATGATATATGAAGCATTTTAATAAAGGGTATTGTGTGTGAAGGATTCCAAGAAAATCACTTTCTTTATTAATTCTCCCTTTTTTTGAGGTGGTTCAGTATGAGGGTGCATTACAGAAATTTGTAAATGACACCAGTACGTTTTTCAGTACATCGCTAAAAGTTTTTTTACTCTAGCATATGTGGTTCAGATGGTATAAAAATGGGTTTTTTTAAAATGTAACAACCTGTAATTAAAACATTTGCAATTGCCCTTAAATTAAACCTATACCAAAAAATTAGCCACTTATTTGTGATTAATTTCCGCAGGGTTTTTTCTTAATTTTTATTACAGTTAGGGAAAAATATTTTTTTTTAACATCTTTTTTAAAAATTTGTCAACTTTGGGGCGCCATCCCCGCTAAACGGTGGGTGATAGACATATGCTGTCGGGAAATAAATAGCAGAAAATATAGTCCTCTTCATTTTACTGTTAAATAATTTTTCTGCAAAACGTATAGGAAGGGCTATGTTTCGAAAAAAAACATAAATTACCCCCTTTAAAGGGATGAAAAGGGGGAAAAGGGCGAAATTTTTTAAGAAAAAAGTTAGTCTCATAATAAGCACCTCTTGATATACCAGAAAAAAAAAATAAAACCGGACTTGTGTCCATTTTGCGAGGTTACATCTGTGTTTCCTACACTAGTATGGATCATACAAAATCAAATCTGATGTATATAATTTTATATCATATACAGTGCGTCCATAAAGTAACGCATAAATTCATTATTTCGTAAACCGATGACTTTAAGGAAAAATCCCGAAACAGGTCGATTTTTATTTTTCAATTCCGATTTTTTGGCATATATATCATACTAGTGACGTCATCCATCTGAGTGTGATGACGTAATTGATGATTTTTTTAAATGAGAATAGGGGTCATGTGATAGCTCATTTGAAAGGGTATTCAATTCTCTATTCACTAATATAAACATTAACATACAGGGTGTTCAAAAAACATTTTTTTAATTAAAATAATTGAGACAAAAAGAAGAATGTATGTAATTTATTTAATTCAAAATACATTTTCCTACTGCCAGAAAACAGAAAGAAATTTTATTTGACAAATAAACATTGATTTTCGCTTAATCGAAATGTTCAAGTTGCCAAGAGGCAAGTGGGTGGCAGCTTTAACATTGAATTTAAGCAAAAAACACTATTTATTGGACAAATAAATATTTGTTTCCTATTTTCTGGCAACAGTAAAACGTATTTTGAAATAAATAAATTACATACATTCTTCTGTTTGTCTGAATTATTTTAATTAAAAAAATGCTTTTTTGAACACCTTGTATAAATAATTATGTTAATGTTTATATTAGTGAATAGAGAATTAAAAACTCTTTCAAATGAGCTATCACATGACCCCTATTCTCATTTAAAAAAATCATCGATTACGTCATCACACCCAGATGGATGACGTCACTAGTATGATATATATGCCAAAAAATCGGAATTTAAAAATAAGAATCGACCTGTTTCGGGAGTTTTCCTTAAACTCGTTGGTTTACGAAATAATGAATTTATGCGTTACTTTATGGACGCACTGTAGACAAACATGTACATTACATGCGAATTTTTTATTTAATTTTTTTAATATTTTAATTAATTTTTATAATATAAAATTACTTGTAAACATATTTTTGATATAAATATTTTCAGTCTTTGAGAATATATCTTTGTATATTAAAACTGAGTAAATAATTATTGATCTACAATCTTTTGAACTGGTTTATGTGAAAGAGTTTTCGTAGCTTAGAATCATTGATTTCTTTTTCATTCGGAACAAAAGTGAACAGAAAGTGATATATCCAGATGTTAAATGTGAGTCCCCTGATTTTATGTTACATTTCAATTTATGCACAATTTAATTATGTTAAAACGGTACACTTTGTGTGTTAATCCAGGATGTGGATGAAAAATTAATATGTGAAAATTTAATTTAAAGATTTTACATCATGTGGTAAAATTAGGGTTTCATTATGTTAATTATTCACTTATGATACTTTTCTAAAAAGAAATTACAAAATTAACCAACAAAATAGTAGATGTTTAACTTTTTTTTCTGGCCTTAGTTTAGAACGGCGATACTCAACCTTTTTCTTTTTCTTTTTATTTTAAATATATACCTTTTATAAAGGATTTTACCATTTTTTTGTATAACATGGTATACAGCCAACTACAGGAAAACTTTTTCCTTGTGGACTTTTTCTTTCCTGGGCCACATAGTAGCTATTGCCATAGCTTGCGGGCCGCAATCAAGATGAAGTAGTACACAGGGTGTTTCATTGGGAAACGGAAATACTTGAATGCTGAATAGAGGTAAATGAAGCCGTTCTAGACATACTAAATTTATTGCTCCACCCACTTTATAACCGAGTTACAGGGTGTTTTATCAATTTTGCCCATTTCTTTCTGGACCCATAACTTTAGAACCACCTTGTATATTTTTTTGATATTTGGTACACATATGTCACGTTTAGAACCCAAACCACCCAACTACTAATCACAAGAAAAATCCAGGTCCAATTAAACAAAATTATAAATCCATTGTGACCTTGAAACAACATCCTGTATATTGAAATTTTCAAAACCCGTTTGCATATATTTGAAAAGAGCTTTAATAGAGCTTCTATTTTTTGCGCAGACAATTCAATGACTTTAATTTTGAAATTATGTCGAAATTTTTAAGAACTCGTACTTTCAAAACAAAAATTTCGATAATATTATTTCAAAATTAATGTCATTAAATTGTCTGCGCAAAAAATTGAAGCAATTAAATTTAGTTTTTATGCTCTTTTTAAATGTGCAGACGAATTTTGAAAATTCTAAAATACAGGGTGTTTTTTTTAATTTGTTTTTGTTAATCCGGACCTAATTTTTCTTATGATTATTAAATGGGTCGTTGCATTGTAGTAAATAAGTATTGATTATTTTTAAAATGAGTATTTGCTCATTAACTTTAATAATTTATTATTAAAAGTTAATAATACCTTGCTTTTTAATCAGAGTTCTTAAAAATTTCAATATAATTTAAAATTAAAGTAAAAATTGTCTGCCTCACTCCCAAACACGCCTCAAACACATCAGCACACTATCAAATAATTAGAGAAAACACGTGAAATTTGACAAATAATTTGATCACAGGGATCTTTAGTTAGCCTTCGGGCCGCATAAAAAACGCTAGTGGGCCACATGCGGGCCTCAGGTTGAGTATCACTGGTTTAGAAGCTTAATTGTTTAACTTTATCTATTATTTATATAAAAAAAACAATGGAAAACTAATCATATAGGATTTCAAATTTACCGCTTACTAGGTATAACCTATGACTCAAAATATTTTTTGATATTTTCATTATTTTATACCAGCATCGTCTTTCGTAGATGTAATTTTATACATACTAAACAATATTTTATCAATTTTAAAATTTGACTGTTCACTGCCTATATCTCTTATGATGTAAGCTGAATAATAGATTTTTATCAGCTTTTTTCAACACTATATTACAGTTATAATTTGATACATTTAAATTCTAAGTTAAATAGTGGCTGAATCTGCTAAATTTGTATAATATGATATACTTTTTGTTGTTCACATCTGTTCTCAAACTAAATGCAAATATTTTAAAGAGAAAATGAACAATATCTTTTATTGTAAAAGTCTATACAATCTTCTTCTTCTTGCAATACCGTCTCCTATCGGAGGTTGGCTACCATCACAGCAATCTTAACTTTGTTGGCTGCAGCTCTGAACAACTGTATTGAACTGCACCCATACCACTCCCTTAAATTTCGCAACCAGGAAATCCCACATTTCTCTTTACTTGGATTATGAGTCTTAGCAGAGAGTACTTTTCTCCTCTCATTATGTGGCCTAGATAGTCTCCTTTTCATGAACATTTTTCAGTGCGTCACAAATTATAGAAAAAAAGGTAAGTCCGTGATAATACACATTTATGACATTTATTCTAACGTGACATTTTTGTTAAATCTGACAGTTGTCAAATTTTATTTTCAATTTGGAATAAAACCAAATCAATTGTGTCTATTGCATTTATAAAATGGTATTTTCTTTCATTTGTATAGTCTTATAAATTGTACAGATTATATTGATAATATTATTATTTTATTTAATAAATAATTCTTTTTTGATTATGGCGCCATCTATCGACAACTAGAATACTCACCGAACTAGAATAATTACCAAAGTATTCAAAGACGTGCCTTTTTTTCTGTCACATACAATTTAATGCGTTAGAGAGAAATCGAAAAACTGTGACGCACTGAAAGATGATCATGAAAAAAAGAATATTCCAGTTTTTTCGTTTGTATGGTTTTTATGACTTCGCATTCCTTCCCCATCTTCAGCAAAACATCTTGATTTGTTACTCTTTCTGTCCATGGTATTTTCCACATTCTCCTGTAACACCACATCTCGAATGCCTCAATGTTTTTTATGTTTATCTTTTTCAGTGTCTAAGCTTCCATGCCGTACAGCAGAACGGAGAAAACATACCAACATTCTCGTTCTTAAGTTTATATTTATGTCCCGGCTGCATAGGAACTTTTTCATTTTGACAAACGATTGTCTCTCTATCTCTATTCGCCTCTTGATTTCTCTTGTCTGGTCATTAGTATCAGTGAACCAAACCCCTAAATATTTGTAGGACGTAACTCTTTCTACTGGCTGATTATTTATGGTTAAATTCACATTGGTGTATAGCTTCTTTGTTACAATCATGAATTTAGTCTTTTTGATGTTCAGTTTAGACCATACTTATTGGTATGAGAGTTTATGTTTTCCATCAAATACTGTAAATTTGCTAGGTTATCTGTTACTATTAGCGTGTCATCAGCGTATCGTATATTGTTAATTATCTCTCCGTTAATGTTCATACCAATGTTTTGCTCTAGGAGCGCTTCCTGACATATTGTTTCGCTATATATATATATTGAATAGTAGTGGAGAAAGCACACAACCCTGACGCACACCTCGACGAATCTCAATTTCTTCGGTTAACTCATTATCAACCTTGATTTTTGCTGTTTGTCCCCAGTACAACCTGGATATGGTGTTAATGTCGCGACTGTCGCGATGTTTTTTCTTCGTAGGATTTCATACAGCTTTTGGTGTCTGACTTTATAGAAGGCCTTCTCAAAATCTATGAAACCTACGTAGAGGTTTTGGTTTACATCCAAACATCTTTGCATTAACACACTCAGACCAAACAAAGCTTCCCGTGTTCCCAGTCCACTTCTGAATCCAAACTGTGTGGCGTTTATGTCCTCTTCTAATTTATTAAATATTCTTTTGTAAATTATTTTTAAAATACTTTTAGTGTGTGGCTCATCAATGCTATAGTTCTGTGGTCTGAACACTCTGTCGTTATTCGTCTTCGGGAATGTGACAAAAGTAGAGGAGAGCCATTTCTTTGGTATGATGCCTGTTCTATAAATTGTGTTAAAGAGGTTCACCATTATTTCAAGTGTGTCGTCGTTACCCCCCTTAATGTTCCTTACAATATTTGTTTTTAATTAATTTATATCCAAAGTGGAAAATATAATTTTAGTAACTATTGCCCCATATACATTTATTAGTATGTTGGATATTATTTGATATATCATTTTTCTTTAATTTTCTGTTCCTTATTTATCTATGTGTTGTGGTTTTGTAAATTTTGAATAAACTTGTTTAAATTTCGTTCCTTAAATGACTTCAAACATCAGTGATAATTTTTTTTATCCTTTCAACATTGTTAAAGATACTATAACGCGTCAACTTGGAATAGCTGTAAATACAAGATCGAGTTGACAGACCTATGTGAACCGTACCATAAAAATAAAAGATATGAATCTATAGGGTTACCTGAAAGTCCTTTTACAATAATGAATTGTTTTTGTTATAAAAAAATATAAAAACCTTATCTTGTAAAAGGTATATTTAAAATCCCTAAAAAGGGCTGTATCACAACAAAACGTTTTCGGAATCAATATTCCATCATCAGTGTTATCATAGGTTCACATGCTTTAAGCCACCAAAATGTACGGGTAAAAACTCTTAAATTGACATTAAACAGTTGGGGTTACATTATATAATCTGATTTTAAAGGATGTTAAAAATATTTCTAGATTAAACCCTGGCATCACATGGCATCAACCATATTGGTTGGGAAATTGTAGGTATAACCTTGCATGGCAGAGTTTAGGTGACAACTGGTTGATGTCATGTGATGTACAACCAATATGGTTGATGTCATGTGATGCCAGGGGTTAATCTGGAAATATTTTTAACATCCTTTAAAATCAGATTATATAATGTAACCCCAACTGTTTAATATCAATTTAAGGGTTTTTACCCGTATATTTTGGTGGCTTTTGGTTTGGGTTGTAAACCTGTAATAACACTGATGATGGAATATTGATTTCGAAAACGTTTTGTTGTGATATAGCCCTTTTTAGGGATATTAAATATACCTTTTACAAGATAAGGTTTTTATTTTTTGTGATTTATGGTATACAGCCAGTACAGGAATTTTTTCCTTGTGATGTTTTTGTTATACTACACAGGAAAAAAATAGTAAGACCATTATGTTTGTAAATTATTTATTTATCCAAAACATCGGCATGCATACCTCCATTGTCGCAACACAACTTGATACGACGCCATGTTCGTATGTTCATCCGTCTCAGCATGTCAGGAGTTACTGATGTAAAAGATTGGCGAACTCCGTTTCGCAAGTCCTCATTTGAAACATATCTGCTTTTTCTAATTTCCTCTCTTAAATAAAACACCGCAGTGCATTTTCCGGAGTTGTCAAATCTGGACTTCTTGGAGGCCAAGGTATTGGTATAGGACGTTTTGTAGAACCTCGTCCAATCCATCGGTCCGGGAAGCTCGATCTTTTTGAAAATAAACTGTCAGCAGTTTCCTGGGCTCTCAATCACAGATCACCTACCTCCTCTAGATGTTCCACCATAACGCTTTGGTTAAATATGAAAAACAGCGCTCCAAGCCGCCTATATCGGAACTAATCCAAGCGGGAATTTCAAAATGTAATTTTGGTAGGAAGAAAATGTTAGAAAATATTTTTGTATACAGTAGAACCCCGATTATCCGTGCTCCTCGGGACCGAAGGGCGGCACGGATAATTGAAAAGCACGGATAATCCGAACATGCATTTCTTATGTATAATACATATGTACGTATACACATACATATGTACCTACCATAAAAGATAACATAAAAAAATAAATCTTTCATTATGAGTCTCTCTTTCGTCATATAGAGTTTCCGTCAAGGCGTCAAGTGATTTACGATGACGCTATTTTGATAAAACCTCAAAAATGCAAATTGAGTAATAGAAAATCATAGCACGGATAATCCGCACCCGGATAATCGGGGTTCTACTGTAGTTAAAAAAAAATTGCTTTTAAAATATGCAAATTATTTTTAATTTCAAATATACAAAATAAGACATGGCAACGTATTTTTATTTATTTATTTAATACCAGCAAAACCACTTTGTATACATTTTTTTACAAATCGTATCTTTACAAATGAAATTATTAATAGTTTTCTTCCAAATACTTCTATAAAAGGGTATCTCAAATAATTGAAACATGTGTGCATCTCTACTTGTTGAAGGACTTTCAACTAAAACAAAAAATTAATATAATAGTTTATGCCATGATTCATTTCACGTAAAATAATTTTTATTAATTATAATATATTTTCAGTAGAGTAGGGGTTACTTACTTGGTGTTACATTAATTTGCTTCCATACACTACTGACTGTCTTACTTGTTCTCTAATAACAAAATACTTGTTGAACTCACCATGCAAATGTAAGCTAGGAATAGGGCTTTTCATCGATTGTCATTTGTTTCGAGCTTCTGTCATATGTTGTATAATCTGTGTATAATGTTAATATACACAGATTATACGACATATGACAGAAGCTCGAAACAAATGACTGTGAATGAAAAGCACTATTGCTTTTGGATATAATATATGACTTCATGGTACAATGCAAACTGATCTTCAAATCACATTCATTTTGTTTCAAAAACTGTAATTGAATCCATTTTATCTAAATCAGGATTGTTTATTATTGCTAACAATCAGATAAACATTACTGACATAAAGACTTACTGACAATGATGACAATTGACAAATTATAATGACAGTCAGACTCAGTGATATAGAAGAAATCTTCACTCCAGTGCATAGCGACATCTGAAAAAATGAATCGGTACTCCAAATGACATTTAGTTTAGGATGACCTTGAGATACCGCGTGAAATATCTATGTCAATTTCACGCTTCAAAAACTCATAATAACTTAGAAATACAAATTTAAAGTCTTCGGTATCTTAAAATAGGTCAAACGGCCCGTGACGTCACTCAGTTTAACTCATAGAGGTATATATTAACATAGAGGGAGCCTTCCTTCCGCGCTTCCTGACGACAAGATCTCATGGACTGGTTTGCCGCATCTCTTTCTAACACATTGTATCGAAAATCTATGATGACATTCAGTGTGAAGATAGGCACGGAAGAGGAGGACAACTGTAGCAGTTTTAATATGCATAAGAGTGAAACAGCACTAATCCAAATAAAAAAGATGGTGTCGTCACTTCGCTCTGAATGACACTCTCTCTATGCTAATATATAACTCTATGGTTTAACTATATGGTTCCGTTTATGGTTATAATTAGGTATATTCTTCTTCTTCTTCTTTAGTTTATTGGCCTCCACCTATTTTGGTATACATCGTCGCGAAATAAATGAAAAATATTTATATTCTATTAACATTTATCGTATGTCATTGTAATAATATATACCAGTTTGTTGACATTGGAGTTTGATATAGTTATTGAAGGAAAGGAAAGAAGGTTTACTACGGAAAATAAAACCATTTTGTAAAAGTACAGTTTTCTATGAATAGTTCAAGCGATCAAAACACTTGTAACGTCAAATAAATGTATTTTCTACTGACGTTTATAACGTCTAATTTAAAATTCTGTTTACTTTGTTGGAAAAATGTAAATGTACAAACGAATGACGTCACGACGCGTTTTAGGCCACCTGTTTTAATTTGAATTTTTAATCGCCTTTGGGGGCCAAACGAAAGACCTACAAAAATTTTTTATCTTTGATACATGTTTTAAGTTATGTTCTGTTGTGATTTATAACATTTTTTTCGAATTTAAAAATTTATGCAAGTTCCCTATTGCGGGTGATGCGCCGGAACGCCAACAAATATTGGCGCGGTGTTAAAACAATATTATTATAACTGTAAAGGAACTTTCCGGTAACCCGGTCCTAGCGCCATCTCTTATCAAACGACAAAACCTATTGAGCAACCTGTTATTTTGATTAAACATTAACTTTTACCGATTTTAAGATTTTATGTTTTAAAATGAACATCAGATTTTATTTTGTGTGACTTGTAAATATTGAAATGTTTAGGACAAACTGTTTGTATATTTTTGTATACCTTGATGATGAATTTAAAAATGTATTTTGTTGTACAAAATTTAAATTTTATTAGTATGAGATTTTAGCTTAATTTATACGTGCATTGACTTTGGTAGCTTAAGTAAACATAATAAATTGTTTATTCGAAATATTGCAGAAGTTGAAAAGAATATTAAATACTTTTGTGATTATAGTTTTAATACCAAGAAATCATTAAGAAGTAAAAATAATAAATGATGATACCAAAACAATAGCACACTTTTTATTTTACCCAACCTCTCTTTCCTAACCTAACCTACCTTAACTTTCCTTATTTTTGTTTTATTTATATACAATGTTTACATCACGCAGACACACTAGATTTATTCCTAAAGTATATACACTCACCGGCACAAAATTCCGCCACTAAAAATTTTTGATTAAGTTTGACAATTTATAACTTTATTATTTGTACTCCAATTTTCAAGATTCTTGCATCAGTTTGGAGGTACATGTATTGATATCGTGTGTTAATATTCCGGTAACAAAAATTTTTTTCCTGGATAGTAATATACGAGGGCGAAGGGAAACGTTGTATTTTCTCCTAATTTAAAAAATTCTTTGGAAAAGTTGAAGGGCTCATTTTGTTTCATACTCCTTTCGTATTATCTCGGAGGCATCCCTAAGATTATGTTTGTTGAATTATCCGAATATCTTTTTCCTTGTAAAAGCTGTAAATAAAAACACTGCTTTGAAGGTTTATTTAATCAAAAATATCAAACGCACTGTGTCCACCTCTCGCAGCAACGACTGCTCGCAATCTGTTTGGCATCGAATAAATGCCTGGGGAATAGTCGGATATTCCTCTACCAGAGCCATGACTGTACCAAATTTTCTGGAGGTCTAGGATGACGGTGAATATCTAGTTTCAATTCATCCCATAAACGCTCAATACGATTGAGATCTGGGCTGCATGTGGGCCATTCTAATCTTATCAATCTAACCTCTATTTAAGATATTTATGTTTATGAGTCAATCAATGCTTTTATTTACAAAAAATTGTGCGGATCTTACACGAAAAGAGATATTCGGATAATTCCAAATACAAATAATTATAGTTCAAGTTATAAATTGTCAAACCTAATAAAAAATTTTTAGTGGCGAAATTTTCGCCGGAATATAAAATAATTCATTCTAAACGAACATAAAAAAAGACATTTATTCATGTGGAAATTAGCAAATCATTCTGCATATAGAACATAGGATTATCCGGCAGCTTATTGCCTTTCATTCATAAATGGGAAATTTTAAACGTCAAGAAGACAAAACTTATAAGAATATCGAAATCTTCTCATAAACGGAACAAATGTCGAACGAGTGGACCAATATGCTTATTTTGGAACAATGTTTAACTCCACAAATGATTACTTCCAGAAAATCAAAAGAAAAAAGGCTAGAGAAAATTTTAACAAAAGAAAAGTTGGAGATAACAGTTAGGTTGACAGGTGCTACGTTTTCCCGACTTTGTTTTATGGAATAGAAGCTTGGACCTTGAATGCGGCATCAATGAAAAAGCTAGAATCATTCGAGCTGTGGGTGTACAGAAGAATTCTGAAAATATCGTGGACAGAATACGTCACAAACAAAGAGGCTTTGAGAACGGTGAAGAAAGAAATGAAAATCTTAAATACAATAAAATTGGAATATCTCAGACATATAGGGCTTTTCATCGATTGTCATTTGTTTCCAGCTTTTGTCATGTGTCACATTATATTAATATATCTACGCCATACGTCTTTGGTTTGTATCATTGTTATATACCAATAACGTATGACGTAGATATATTAATATTATGTGACACATGACAGAAGCTCGAAACAAATGACTGTGAATGAAAAGCCCTATTGTATGTGAAGATAGATACAACTTGCTCCAACTGATTATGCAGGGAAAGGTTCCAGGAAAAAGAAGCATAAGCAGACGTAGAATATCATAGCTGTGCAACCTGAGAGAATGATATAGATGTACATCAAATGAACTTTTCAGAGCAGCTGTTTCGTAAGTCCGAATAGCTATAAATGCTATGATGATTGCTGACCTCTACACAACTAATCAGAAGAGGGCATATTTGTCGTAGGATGTATAACAACATTTCTGTACAACATTAAAATCCAGCTTGACGATTATTCTAGCACTGTCCGTTATGCCTGTCCTTTACCTACCAGAACTTGTAAAAGTCATATTCATTAACAATTTAGTAAATAGATAAATCAAGAAATCTGAGGCCAAAAGGTTTAAATATTTTATATGTAATTGTATACAAAAAGTAGCGAAAGTAACCTCTTGTTTGCTATGTAAAAGACTAAGATATTCTCAAGAAAATATAAACCATTTAGAGAATAATTTGTTTAAACTAAAAAACAGTTAAAATACTTTTTAAATAAAATCCATAAGGAAAAATTTCCTGTAACTGGCTGTATACCATTAATTACAAAAATTGAAGAAAATCTTCTGTGTAAAAGGTATATTTATTTAAAACCTCAATAAAGGCCTACATTAAAAGATAGAACGTTTTCGCTCTAAAGAGAGCATCGTCAGTGTCCTAAGCAAGCTCTACATGCTAAGCCACAAAAATACAAAGCATGATATGACTATACCACGTGTATGTGGGTGGTTGAGTTGATTTCTCTGTCTTCACCATTTTTGGTGGTTTAGCATGTAGAGCTTGCTTAGGACACTGATGATGCTCTCTTTAGAGCGAAAACGTTCTGTCTTTTAATGGGGTTAATATTGGGGTTTTAAATAAATATACCTTTTACACAGAAGATTTTCTTCAATTTTACTTTTTAAATGTTAATTTTTAAATGTTTTTAAATATTTTGATATTGTACGTTTTATTATGTAAAACAATGTCTATTAAGTCATCATAATTTATAGTTAAGATATTCTAAAAAAAGTACCATAGGTATTGTTATTGTAGAATAATTTGTTTAAGCTAAAAAACACTTGAAATACTTTTACATTGGAATATTTTGTGATTGTTATGCAATTTATTGCAAAATCTGTATCTATTAACTGTATACACATACGTAGACTGAGCACTGTAATCTAAATTGGTTCCCCCTGTGCGGCAGTCGATCGGTGGTCTATCTATCTCTTTTTACTAAGCGATACCGCTCATTTGACGGACAAAGATGGCTAGACCACTCAAAATGAATATTGACCAATGGCGTCCTTGATTTCGACGTTACACCTCGATGCACAAAGCGGCCCATAGCTAGCCTAATCTACAGGTTATTATATCTATGAACAGTACTGAGCCAAATTAAAAAGATGGTGTCGTCACTTCGCTCTGAATGACACTCTGTCTATGATAATATATATAAGTCTATGTTTCCCACTGCAGCCGATTTGACAAACCCTAAGGCCGATGCCGCACTGCAGGAAGTTTGGTAGGATGCTGGATGGTAGATACCTGCCTGGCGCCTATCCAGCTACTTATACCATGAATAACAAAACGACGGTAGCCGCAGTGGCCTCCCACTACCATCTAACCATCCGGTGGTTCGCCAGGCGTCTATCCACCTAAATCAGTCGTGTTTGATATTCCATCCGGGTAGCCTGGCTATGGAGGAAAGCGTAATAAGTGCTGTGTATAAAAAAGGGCAATTTTTGGACTCAATAGACCCACTATGTGACGAAACATGGCTTAAAATATCTGTTTTATTTATTCATTGCAGTTGCATTAAAAAAATCCAATATTCAAGTCAGGTGAATTTAAAAAACAATTTGTAAATACCTTCAGTCGTTTTTTCTCCACTTCTGAAAAGTGTAGTTAGTGAGTTTTACCTCTAATAAGACGATATGCTAAAAAACAAATCAAATGTAACGTAACAAATGAAACAAACGATTCCTCAGCAGTCAGTTGGATACTGACTTGTCACTCTGACTTCATTTCATTCTTTCACTGCGTCCAGGATGCAGCGCCCCTCCACCATCCACCTTTAAAATCCACCCTCCAAGCGACCATCTAGCATCCTGCAGTGCGGCATCGGCTTTAAGAAAGATATGCCTATCCTAAATACAAACATGTTTTTCTGTCGCACTGGGTGAACAGTTTTAGATTGCAGCGCACAATCTGAAATTATATGTCTATGAATTATTTATGGAATACATAACTTATAATAATAATAATAATAAGTTAAAACACTTTTGAATTTTAATGTTTTTTGATTGTTGTAGGATTTTATTATTTATCTTAAAATTAGGTGCATTATTCTATAGACTTAAAGTCTAGTGATGAACTGTCTTTCGATAAGAAATGTCTTGTTATCTAGTTTTGACTGTAGTGATACACCTATTACCTAACTGTATTTCTTAAAATGATTTGTCGGACATTACTTGTAAGGAAAACAAAGTTAATACTTAATATTAGATCAAATTTGGTCATAAGTTAAATTGTTATTACCTACTATGATAGTTAAAATTTTGACATTGTCCTCGAAACTTTTTACGAATCTATTGTATTGTATTGTTCTTATTGTACGTTTCAATTGTCATCTCTACAATTAATTTTAAGGCTGAAAACTGGTTGTTTGTGATTTGGTACATATAAAACGAAGGTATTGTGATAAAAGTATGAATCAGCTATTTTTATAAATATATTATGTAATATTTAAATAATAACGGTATACCTTTATGTCATACCGGTATAAAATAATATGTTATTTGTAAATTATACCTAATAAGTTCATTTTTTAAATAAATATATTATTGTTGTTTTGTTTTATTTCTTTTATTGTTGACCACTTTAAAGGTTCAAGCGGTCTTCTACATCCAGAGTTTAAACTATCAACTGTTTAATATTTCCATAGAAGTAAACTATTGTCATTTTTGAAGTTATACTTCTTTACGATCGAGAGGGAAATTTTATAATGCCGGGCGCATGCGCACACAGACAGTAGGTATTTCGTTGCTAATCTTTCAAGATATATGTATTATGTATGTATCAGCGCTGTCAGCGCAAATAAGTATTATATATATAGGTATCATATAAAAGGATATATTAGTATTAGTGTTCTTAGTAAATGTATTATTTATTATAATTTTTGTGTCTTTGGATTTGTCTTTCTCGGGAATAAGATATTTTATAATAATAGTAAGTATATTTAAAGTATTTTTGTATCCTTCACTTGGTCTATTAAATTTGTCAGTATGTATGAGAAATCTTGTAACCTGTCAAAGCGAAGAGAATATAGCTCAGTGGGAGAGCGTGTGACCGGATATCAAGAGGTCCCGGGTTCAAATCCCGGACGATTCATATTCTTATATATATATATATATATATATATATATATATATATATATATATATATATATATATTGATACATGTATCCATGTGACTTCCAAAGTAGATTCTCGTAATACGTTGTTACTTCATATATACCGTTATGACTTCCGATTTCGGAAGTCACAACGTTTTGCCTATATTTTTACGAATTTGGCTACTAGATGGTATCAGAAGGCTTATATTAAAAATTTCGCTGGAAGTCATATCGTATCTAACATACTCATAAGATCAGATTTTAGTTCGACGGTATATCACCAGCGCTAGTGTCGCTCCCGTGCTACTATACAGGCTATGTACACAACGCGTAGCGTCTTCCGTATACCACACCGCTCGGTGTGACTTCCGTTTTTTGGCAACCCTGTGTAACGGTTTCCAGACATTTATCTGTTGTAGATTCGCGGTCCTAATCGTACTTAGTGTTTTGTGTGCCTTTTGTTTTTAAACATGAATAATAGCAGATCTGCTTTACTTTTAAAGTTAGCTTTAAATGAAGGTACAATAAGTGATTATATATCTCTATAATTATATATTTTCTGTACTTATTTTAATCTATAATATTTACTTACCTATTTAGTTATATAAATTCATTTTTCTCGTGTTTTTGTTTACTTCCTTTTTTACAATGAACTTCTAATTTAATCTACACTCACCGGCACGAAAAACGGGCACCCCAAAAAAATGGGTAATTTTTGATGTCTCGTATCTCCCAAACCTGTTGTCCGATTTAAGTAATTTTTTTTAATATGTTATAGCCTTATTCTTTAACAAAATAGCTATGATAATATTGTTGATAGACAGGTAAATTTTCATTGTATACCGGGTGTACCAATCAAACTGGGTTTTTTTTCTCAATTTTCACAACACCCTGTGGAATATTCTAGCCTTTATAAAATATTTAAATCAAAGCCTAACTATAGCTCCAGGTTTTATTAACATTCTGTTTTTTTATTCATTCGCTTACGTTGGATAATAAAAAGTTAAGGACTTTAACAACTAGCCATGTTCTTTATCGATACAGGTGTTTCTAAATATAAGTGCGACAAACTTTAAGGGGTAATTTCTGCATGAAAAAATAATGATCGTTTGGCAAAATAATTTTATATTTGCAAGCATTTGCGGACATAGCTTTATCAAGTAAACGATCATTATTTTTTCATGCAGAATTACCCCTTAAAGTTTGTCGCACTTATTTAGAAACACCATGTATTGATAAAGAACATGTTTAGTTGTTAAAGTCCCTAACTTTTTTATTATCCAACATAAGCGAATGAATAACAAACAGAACGTTAAGAAAACCTGGGGCTATAGTTGGGTTTTAATTTCAATATTGTATAAAGGCTAGAATATTCCACAGGGTGTTGTGAAAATTGAAAAAAAACCAGTTTGATTGGTACGCCCAGTATACAATGATAATTTACCTGTCTAGAAACAATGTTATTACAGCGATATAGTTAAAGAATAAGGCTATAGTACAGGGGTGGGCAAAAGCCGGCCCGCGGGCTGGGTCCGGCCCTTTCGCTTACTTTGTCCGGCCCGTTGAAAAACCCCGCAAGTACCTAATCTTTTTAATCCCTTTTATGTGATTTTGTTGAAATCAACAGTAATAGTTTGCATAGTGTTCACATAAATTATTAAATATATAAATAATAGAGAGTATTATAATTACGAACAGCCTTAGCTAACTATATTTTTAAAAACTGTTTAATTGTAACTATTTACTTTAAATTTCTTTTAAAATATAGGGAAATCCCCGGAATTCATAATTGTTTATTCGGTATTAATAATCGTATTTAACTCTCAAGGTCTCAAGACAAGCACTCGGTGTTTGGGTATCTATTTCAACCATATCACTGACAGTTTATGATCTAAATACCTCAGCACTTTGGTCCCAATAATATGATTCTTTATTTATTAAATCTGAATTAAGTATGGTTGTTTGGAATACCTACTTCAGCATAAAATTCATTGTTACCGATTTTTGCCGAAGTTTTACAACTACTTCGAAAGACGCGTATAAGTTTATTTTGATTTAGCACTGGTCGTATTTCCTATTACTCCTCATATTTCTTTTGATACAGTGTGTGTTATTTTGCAAATATATAATAAATTGAAAAAGTGGAGGACATTTTGTAAGTAAAATTTGAAAACATTGTTTTTATTTTATTGTATTAAAATATTTATTTGTAAGCATTTGCAAAATGATACAATCTAAAAAAAGAAAAGTTGATTTGGAATGCAGAAATTTTAATGAAGCATGGACAGAAAAATACCTTTTTACGAACATTGGTAAGACAGCAATTTGTTTAGTTTGCCATTAAACCATTGCTGTTTTAAAGGAATATAATTTAAAGAGGCATTTTACATCAAAACATCCAAAATATGCATCGTTTTCTTTAGAAGAACTTAAAAATGCTGCAGACAACTTAGCAAAAAACTTAAATAAACAACAAAATATTTTTAGCAAACAAAGTAACATCGAGAAATCTACCACACAAGCAAGTTATGTTATTGCACACAAAATTGCTAAGTTATGTAAACCTTTTTCTGAAGCAGAATTTGTTAAACAGTGCATGGTAGAAGTGTCGGAGATATGTTGTCCTGAAAAAAAACATATTTTTTAAAATTTAAGCCTGTCACGGAGAACAATAGTACGACGGATCGAAAATATTTCAGGAAATTTACTCGACCAGCTAAAAACAATAATTGCTGATTTTACATATTGTTCTCTGGCGTTGGATGAGTCCTGCGATATTACTGACACAAGTCAATTATTAATATTTATTCGGGGTATTAACAAAAAATGTGAAATTCGCGAGGAACTTCTTAGTGTGCATCCAATGAAAGATACAACTACCGGTGAAGACTTCTTTAACGCTGTTGAAGAGTGTTTAGTTAAAGTAAATTTACCTTGGAACAAAATAGTAAGCATCACTACGGATGGCTGTCCTAGTTTAACAGGGAAAAATGTGGGCTTACTAAAACGAATCAGCGACAAAGTAAAACAGTTGCAGCCAGAACAAGACATATTATTTTTACACTGCATTATTCATCAAGAAGTGTTATGTAGAAAAGTTTTAAAATTGAATCACGTCGTTACTGTTGTGACAAAAGTTGTAAATTTTATCCGGGAACGTGCCTTAAATCATCGACAATTTGTTGAATTTTTGAAAGAAATTGAAAGTGACTTTTACGAAATTCCTTACTACACTGAGGTGAGACGGCTTAGCATCGGTAAAGTTTTGGACAGATTTCAATATTTGCTTGATGAAATAGTATCCTTCTTGTCGATAAAAGAAAAACTACATGATTTTCCTGAATTGCAAAATGAGGCATGGCTAAACGATTTGTCGTTTTCTGTAGATATTGTAAAATATTTAAATGAACTTAATGTAAATTTACAAGGGAAAAACCAGTTCGCTTTCAATATGCACTCAAATGTCAAAGCATTTATGATAAAACTAAACTTATTTGCTGAGAACTTTAATAAAAAAATATTAAACCACTTCCCATCATTACAAACACGACGAGAATTATTGAAAAATTCTGATTTTCTTAAATATAGTTCAGTAACACAAGACCTGCATACTGAATTCCAAAGAAGATTTCAAGATTTCAAAGCTATTGAAAAACCTTTGTCATTAATTAGTCAACCTTTTAATTTCGATGTGCAAGAAGCTCCTGTTGAAATTCAGCTAGAATTAATTGACTTACAGGCAAATAATTTATTAAAAGAAAATGTTCAATCAAACGAATTGAGTGCTTTCTACGGTGCTTTGAATACAGAACATTTTAAACATTTTTTAAACTATGTTCAAAAATACCTAGTTTTATTTGGTTCGACATATATTTGTGAAAGAACTTTTTCGTTGATGGTTTCCACGAAAAATAAATATCGATCACAAATTACTGACGAAAATCTACACTCGGTATTAAGGATTGCTACAAGTGATTTGGATCCCAATTTTGAAGAAATAATATCACATGAACATTCGCGATTTCACGTTTCGCATTAACTATTATACTGCCCTACTAAGCGAAAAGGGGGTTTCTGCAATTTTTATTTTTCGAATACTCTTTTATATATTGTCTCATATATGAATGAGTTCAAAGATTCTATATATTTTTTATTACTGTATGGTCCAATTCATTATGAGGTATATAGTTTCACAGTTTCTATGTGGGTTTGCAGCATGTATGAAGGTGTATTTAATGACTAAACAGTAGTACCTCATTTTTTATAAAATGTAGATACCTCATTTTCGCTTAGTAGGGCAGTATAGAAGTTATACTTATAATGAGTATTCTATTAATTTTAACGTTTAATGTTTGTCTTTTTTTTTATAATTTTATTTAATATTAGGTATATTTACAAAATATGTATCAATATAAATTAATTTGTATCGTTAAAATATAAATAAATAAGAAAATAAAATCTTTCAATAACTGATTTATTTAATTACCATTAATTTATTATTATTCTTCTAACGCCGACTCCACTAATGAAGGTTGGCTAAAACACCATTGCAAATTCGTCTCTATTTTCTGCTTTTCTTAAAAGCGTCTGTGTGTTTAACCCGGTCCAGTCTCAAATGTTTTCAGTCAGAATATTTGTCGTCTACCAGGACCCCTTTTTCCTTCGAACAACTCGTACATATCATTTCTGAGCATGTGCCGTAAATATGCTGTCTGTCTCCTTTTAATGGAGGTCAAAAGTTCTCTGTCTCTTTCCATTTCGTGCAACATCATTTTGTTCGTATATGATCGGTCCATGGTATTTTCTAAATTCTCCCAAAAAGCCACATCTCAAAAGCTTCCGGCTTTCTCATTAAGTCAGCATTAACAATCCAAGCTTCGGCACCATAAAAAAGAATAGAGTGGATATACAACATTTTATCAACTAATATCAGATTTGCAGATTGAGTCTTTGGTGACTCAGAAATGTCCTCATCTTCAAAAAGTCTACCCTCAATTGCTCTATTCTTGATCGAATTTATGATTTCGAATTTAAATCTTCCGTAATCCAGACTCCTAAGTAAGTATTTCATTTTGTCCACTTGCTCAATATCTTCATTTTTTATCTGGTTCTTTTTCTGGATCTTCTTATGATTTAATATAATGACCATTTTTTTTTTTCAATTACGTGACATATTTTACTGGGCACAAGTTTTTCGCATGTATTCCCAAGTAGGACAATTTATTATTACCATTTTCTAATTATTAACAGTCAAATTTCTTTGTCCAAATGCTTTAAAATAATACTTATAGTATTTATTTCTTGGGCAGGGAATAAACTACACCAAACAAATTCGCGTGGGCACAGCGTACATATCCGGTATAGTCCTCCGGCCCGAGAGACATTTTGAAACTTTCATTTTGGCCCGCGCTTAAAAGTAATTGCCCACCCCTGATCTAAGCGGTTTTTTAAAATTTGTGGGTTTTGCAATATTTTACCGTCAGCGAACGGACTAATAGTAGAGGATCCGATATAAGGCCGATCTGCATCGATCTATTTAATGGATAACGTGTGCGTGAAGTAACAATGTATTTTAAACGGGATTTACTTTTTCGCACTGTTTTTGACACACTTTCATATAATCAAATATCCTTAACTTTCGCGTTGTCATGGTGATGACATAATGAGCAATAAATTACAAAAAAAAATTTGACAGTTTTGTGGTTTGAAAGAAATTAGAATGTTTAAATAAGTTCTAAAAATTGTAGAATAGGAATGAATTCCAGTGATGAAGAGTTACAGTTTTTTTATTTGTTTATCGTAGATAAAATATTGTATGAAACTGTGCGTGAAGTACTTTTTGCGAACTTAAGCGATGTATAGCACTCGCTCCGTTGTCGCTTGTGCTCTAAACATCACGTGCATTCGTAAAAAGCATACTTCACGAACTGTTTCATAAATAACTATTTTCATATATTAAAAAAAATGTTTCGACCCGGGTAGATATTATTCCAGATTTTCAGATTTCAGCACAGTGTTAGATGGTTGGGGCATATATGGAGAGCAGGTAGCGCAACAACTATAAACTCAATTTTACAATGGAAACCCGGAGTTAGAAGGAGACGCGGAGGAACTAGAATAAATGGTTACAGGAAGTAAAGGAAAATTTATATAGGGCAGGAATTAGAGACTAGCAGAAAAAGACAGAGGATAGAAAGAACTGGAGAAGCACAGTCAATAGTATCGAGTAGCAGACTGGGACTAATCTGCTCTAAAAAGATGGATCTAGATAGCTTTTTAGCAGCTCAACCCCACCTAGTGTATTTAGCCATTTAATTTTCTTATTACACATTATTATTGGTACATCAAAAATTAAAAGGACGGTGCCTGTAATAAAATCTAAAATTCAAAATTTAATCAAGAAAAATAATAAATATTAAAATTTCCTATAAGTTCAAATTTATTTATTAAAATTTTTGATATAATTTTCATAAATAAATTACTTACTAATAACACTTTTTTAATTAATTCCAAAAAATCCATTTTGCAGCAATAATAATTGCTTAGTATTTGTAAAATAAATATCAATCATATCATAAATAATACAGGTTTACAAAAAAAAAACTAAATTTCGGACTATTTGACGAAACCATGTTACAAGGGGGTTTTTGGGGTGGCTGATCACGAATCCGGGGTCCGCTCACCTCTTTCACGCCAGGTAAAGGTCATTTCAAGGTAAAATCAAGATAAATCGACAGTCGCTCTGAGAAAGTATATTAGGGCGTTTTTGGTATCGCTGATGACGAATCATTAGTCCGCTGACCTCTATCACGTCTAGTTCAAGGTCAAATCAACATAAATCGACACAATCGCTCTGAAAATATAGGGGTTTTGGAGTCACTGATCATGAAAACTGCGGTCCGTTGAGCTCTACCACGTAAGGTAATGGTCATTTCAAGGCCAAATCAGGACAAGTCCACAAAACTGATTTGACCTTGAAATGACCTTTACCTGTCGCGGTTGAGCTCAACGGACCCCAGTTTTGTGATCAGCGACCCCAAAAACCCCCTAATATACTTTTTCAGAGCGATCGTGTCCATTTATCTTGATTTGACCTCGAAATGACCTTGAGCTAGACGTGATAGAGGTCAGCGGACACAAATTCGTCATCAGCGACCACAAAAACCCCCTAATATACTTTTTCAGAGCGACTGTCGGTTTATCTTGATTTGACCTTGAGATTACCATTACCTGACGTGATAGAGGTCAGCGGACCCCGGATTCGTGACCAGCGACCCCAAAAACCCCCTAGTCATATGGTTTCGTCAAATATTCCGAAATGTATTTTTTTTGTAAACCTGTTTAATCAAAAGAATATCAATCTTTTAATTTAAATAGACAACTTTAAAACATAGAACTGCATTCACAACTGTATTCACAGTAAAAGTTTCAAAAGATCACACATTACGCTTAAAGTAAGAGGTAAATCAGCAGACGAGTCGTTGTGACTTCCAAAATATGACAACACCGCTGGAAGTGACAACGCACCTTGAACTACCCTATATATGGAAGCCATAACGTATGCTGTACGCTTCGGTATATACGTATATATATACAAAATTTATTTTGGTAAATCCTTTCCCCTCAATAGGTAGACCCATTTTATAAGCCCCCCTTTTACCAAATACACAATTTTTAAAAAATTATTCCTAGTAGAAAAGGTGGAAGTCGGACAGCCTCTTCTGTATACCGGAAGTCACAACTTAACGTGCATCAATATATATATATATATATATATATATATATATATATATAAACATAAGATGTAGATCTTTGAAACACACTCAGTGAACCAAAGATCCAAGGTTATTGGTTTAACGACCACTCGTACGAAATCAAATAGATGAAATAGAGAATGTAGAAAAATCCCAGAGAGGTTGAAGAGGGCGAAACACATTTCTAAGAACTGGTATTTGGATCTTTGATTCTATTCGAAAAATTTTTCCTAGCCCGAAAATGGTGGATGTGTGAATTGTTCGTAAGGGGATTTTTCCACATTCTCTATTTCATCTATTTTATATATATATATATATATATATATATATATATATATATATATATATATATATATATATATATATATATATATATATATATATATATATATATTTGGTATCGTTTTAATAAAAATTTTTTGAAAGTGGTGTTTTAAAAGTTAGTTTAATATTTAAATAAAATACAAATAACCTGTTAAGTATATTAATTTCGTTGAAATCATAATAATAGAAGTATAACTTCTTACGTGCGTACAAAGTACACACACATTCTTTTTTTGTTACTTCTTATTGCTCCGTCTCTTTTCGAAGGTTGGCGATCCATATGGCAATTGCAGCTTTGGAAACTGCTGCACGAAAGATTTCTGAGGATAGTATGTATCTTCTTTTGCCCTGTACTTTATTTTTGACTGTATAGAGAAAGGAGTGGCGTTAATGATAATAAATAAATGTAAAAATTATGGCCAGGAAGCTTTTACAGGATTCGATTAATTCCATAACATATACCAAATAATCTTAGATTGTGATGGCTTTGGCTTCTTATATGGTTCAGTAACTAAATCTCGTCTAACTAAAGTGGATCGAATATAATACACAGCTCTAAGAATAGTTTTAGGTGCCATCAAATCTACACCTACTCCAGCCCAAATAAAATACACCTCCTCTGCACTTGAGGAGACATCTATTTATGACTCCGGTAATACTATATTATTAATCTATGTTTATGACAATAAACTTAAGAAAAGTATCAAAACTGCATTCATTCATTCCCATTCAGAAGAGAATTATGTATAAGTGTTTGCCTACTTATTAGAAGCATACATAAGGAATTCCCTGAAAACGCGATTGGCAGAATTGATTGTCTTTTGTCAATACTAACTGTCAGTCAGTATTGACAGTTCTTTGGTTTTTGTTTATAGAGGTTAGGTTTAAAAATGATATTTTATCAATTTTATATTTTATTTATGATGAAAATTTTGTGAAATTTGTATACAAAACGATGGATAATGTAACCAAATTATGTCGATTTTGTCTACACTCGAATGAAAAGAATCTTCTTTTAGAAGGAAGTTTTAGGGAGAGGATAATAAACATTGGATTGAATGTAAGTATGAACCAAGGAATATGCTGTATGAACATGAACCTAGAGATTAGTTATATAGTATATCGTTGAACTAATCTGTAAACTGCGAAAATCCATTTATCTAAATTTTACAGGAGACACGAAAAACTATCTCTCTAAATATGACTAACGCTCGATTTCATAATAAAGTTAAAGAGGACTTTAAATTTTACGTTGGTACCTTTATCAATGGAATTGTAATACACATTAAAGTGAACTTTAGTTAATGTTCACTTGTTTAGGCAATACGTAAAGTATCCTTAACAATAGTAACCTATACTTATTGTACGGTTATAGAGTATATTCCCATAGGTAAGCTGGTTAAGAGTAGATAACGATTTTTCATATGTAATTTAAAGTATTATCTGCATAAATGGCACAAAGAATATTTGCTACGAGAGGTATATGGTTCAAAATGCATACAGTATCACGACTAATAAGTTATGTTCACATACATGTAGAGTACTTACAGTTTTATTCCTTGATGACGTGTCACATCAGAGCTCTGATTGAATTCCATAATCCATTTGGTTCATTTGTAAGGCACTCACTAATACGCTAAATAAATCATCGTCGATAATACTGAGCAGATTGAATTATCTGAGCGGTATAAAACGATAGCAAAAAAAGCCGGTAAAATGCGGCCTTTTTACGAATAGCGGGAGCGTCGATAGATTAGAGATGATTCTCGTTAGGAAGCTTTTGACGATCTGCCCCGGCGAGGGGTTCAAATGCGAGTCTCAACAATAACCTGGAGTTTCCAGAAAGGTTACATAAATACTACTTGAATTTTAAGTAATCAGTAGTACAGGGGCGTAACTAATTATTTTAGTGAGCCGTGTATAATATATTTATTGTACATATTGCCGGGGGCGACAGGCGAGAGAGATGGCCTATATCACCTCGAAGAGAGGGGATTGGCAAAGATGTGCACAACGATAAGAAATGTTTGAAGAAATTAGAGTTTATATACACAAGGGGTAACAACGATAAAATGGAGGAAAACGATAAGTTTTCCCCCTAGGGATAGATTTTAATCTTCCAGGGGAATCACAGCGATTTTCGTAATACCACGAAGAAAATCACCGTGAGTAGTGTGAATCTTGACAGTACGAACTAGACCATCCTTACCAGGCAATACATCTATTACCCTGGCAGTTGGCCATAAGAGTGGAGGAGTACCATCCTCCTTCAACAGAACCAAATCCCCGATCTTGACAGGGTCAGTAGGGTCGGTCCATTTATTTCTTTGCTGCAGGAGGCAAAGATAGTCTTTTTTCCACAATTTCCAAAATTGCTGTTGAATTTTACTAATACGCTGAAAAAGATTCAACCTATTTTCAGGTATCTCTGAAACACTTGGTTCAGGGGGCGCGGTTAAACTTCTTTGAACTAAGAAGTGAGCTGGAGATAGGAAAGCGAAGTCATTGGCGTCAGACGACATCCTAGTGATGGGTCTCGAATTTAGAATAGCCTCGATTTGGCATAATACTGTGTTAAACACTTCAAAGGTGAAGTGGGAATTTCCTATAATTCGATAGAGGTGATACTTCACACTCTTTATTCCTACCTCATGGAGGCCGAATTGATGGGGGTTGCGGGGAACACCCATCTTGAAAGTTATGGAGTTTTGAGTACAGAATTCCTTAATCTGTTCCGAATTATTTTGATTTAAGAAAAAATCATAGAATTCGCGCATTTCATTTTTTGCCCCATGGAAATTTGTGGCATTGTCGCTCCAAATAATACTGGGCGTGGATCTTCTGGCAATAAACCTTTTCAGAGTAAGAATATAGGCTTCTGCGCTTAATCCTGTGACGAGTTCGATATGAACACATTTAGTGCTCATGCAAATGAAATAGGCTACGTATGCTTTGTAAAGCGGTGCCTTCCTCAAATGTGAGGACTTAATTAAGAAGAACCCCCCATAGTCCACTGAGACGACTTGGAAGGGTCTAGTGGGGAGTACACGATCGGGATGCATATCTGCCATCTGTTGAACAGAATTGGGTGTCATGAATCGGAAACAGTTTACACACTTACGAATTAAGCGTTTAATCTGTCTTAATCCGTCAATTGGCCAGTACTTCATTTTGACATACGAAAGTACTGTTTGCGCGCCTGAATGTAATAACTTATGATGAGCTTGAGTCAAGATTAGTTCTACAACTCGACATTTAGAAGGAAGTAGAATGGGGTGTTTTTGATTATACGATATGGGGGCGTGTCGGAGACGTCCTCCCACACGAATCAGCCCATCATTATGTTGTAGGAAGGGGTTGAGTTTACGAATGGCTTTATTGGTCACGAGTTTAGCATTTTTCAATTCAAGAATCTCTTTTTTAAAGTAGATACTTTGGATATACCTGATGATCGCGTGATCAGCGATCTCCATTTCGGGTGGCGTCAATATATCCGTATCTCGTGGAGAGTTATTTATTTTCTTTTTAATATTACTGATGAATCTAAAAAGATAAGCGACAATTCTTTGAATTTTACGAAAAGAAGAAGATTTAGCGAATAGATTTTCAAAGGTGTCGTTGAGTTCGTGATTTGTTGCTATGTTTGAGACAACTAACTTCCTTAATTCAGGAAGATCATCCTGAAAATGAGGAATTTGATGAAGAGAAAAATCGATGGGATTGTCTCTAATAAAGCTAGGTCCGCATAACCAGTCTTCGGTGGTCTGGGGATTATCAAAGACATTTATCCCTCTGGAAGCGGGGTCAGCGATGTTTTCGTGACTTCTGACGAAATGGAAATCACAAGGAAAAGTTTCCAACAAGGAATTGACCTTTTGAATTCTGTTTTGTACAAAAATGTTCCAAATGTGTTTTTTAGAAAGTATCCAAGACAAGGCAATTGTAGAGTCAGCAAAGAGATGAGATGAAGATATACTCAAATTTTTCTTGAAGATGTGAAAAAGTCTATGAGCCAGAGTGACTCCCAACACTATTCCACAAAGTTCCAATTTGGGGATGGTGAGTTTATTTTTTAGCGGAGAAATTTTGTTTTTAGAAGCGATAAGCCGCGACGATACAGAAAAGTCTGAGTATGTCGCTTTGAGATACACACAAGTGCTGTATATTTTTTCCGATGCGTCGGTGAAAATAATTAATTGAACATCAACAACTTTCTTTTGTAAAAGTAAGCATCGAGGTACCTTGACCTCTTCTATAGTTTTGAATGTCGATAAGAGGTTTTGCCAATTTTTCATAATGATGGGTGAGTCAATGGGTTGATCCCAGTCCAATTTCTGGGACCATATTTCCTGTATCAAGAGCTTAGCGTTCACAAGGACAGGGGATAACCATCCTAGCGGGTCATACAAAGTAGCAATGTAGGAGAGAATAGTACGTTTAGTAACAACATTAGCCAATTTGAAGATAGGAGTTTTAAACGAAAAGTGGTCGCGTTCTGAATCCCAGAATATGCCTAAGACTTTATCAGATCCCGTGAAGTTAAGACTGACTTCAGAGACGGGATTTAAATTGTGTTGAGACAGAAATTCTGAAGAACTGCAGTTCCACTTGTGGAGGAGGAAACCATGGGTTTCTAGCAAAGAAGTTAATTGTTCGAAAAGACAACTTAATTCATGAAGACTGTCAGCACCGCTGATCAGGTCATCCATATAGATAGATTCTTGCAGAACACTAGTAGCAAGTTCGTGGGTATGTTTGTTGTTGTCAGCGATGTGCTTGATAACTCTTTGAGCGATAAATGGGCTACTTGGGAGCCCGAAGGGTAATCTTTGAAATTGATAGCACCGTAAAGGCTGCTGAATATTGTCCCTAAAGAGAAAATTTAACAGAAATGTTTCAGTGGGACAAATGGCGATTTGTAGGAACATAGCCTTGATGTCGCCTACTAGTGCGAATTTAAACTGACGAAACTTAGCGAGAATGTCAAAAAGTTCATGTTGGACGACATAACCTTTGTCTATGACGTCACTGAGGGAGATTCCCGTAGACGATTTATTGTTTGGATCGAAAACTATACGAGTGGAAGTAGTAGAGTTGGATTTGAAAACGGGAAAGTGAGGGAGAAAGTAATTAGGTTTACCTGAGTCATTTAGCATTTTTAACGGCACTTGAATTATTTGTCCGTTATTGAGATATTCCGATATAATGTCCTGATATTTTTCCAATAAATCAGGGTTGAGTTGAAAACGTTTCTCGAGACTGAGAAAACGTCTTTTTGCCGAGAGAAACGAATTTCCCATGTCTATATCTTCGATAGGGAGTTTGAGATTGAGTGTGGACTCATATCGTCCATTGGGGAGAACATTAACATGTTTTACAAAATTAATTTCAGCGGGGTGATCATTAATGAGATCGGTGTTCTGAGGAGCGGCTTCTTCCAGCTCCCAGAATTTTTGTAAATGATCGGATAGTTCCTCGTTGGACACTACCGGCTCATTTACGGCGGAAGGAGTGTTATGAGAACAACAAGTAACGAGAGAGTTTGAATAAAATTCCAAAGCCTTTTTAGTATTTTTCGACTTAAGAGCAAAGTCTGGAACTGACCCTGATATCGTGTACCCGAGTAGAGTGCGTTGAAGAACGGGAAGACCTTTTCCCAAACGAATTATTTCAGGTTGAATGATATCGTTATACAGGTCTGCACCGAGCAGGATACCAATTGGGGATGTTACATGGAACATCGGATCACCTAATGGTATCTCTGAGGGTATGTTTAGTTTGCTCGCCGAAATAGAAATTTGAGGAAGCGGATTTGTTATCTTTGGGAGTACAGAGCACGAGATGTCAAAAGGAACGTCGTTAGCGACAGCGAAAATTGTTGTATCTACAATAGATTGAGACGAGGATGAGGTGGAGTTAATTCCATTGATCCGTAATTTTCCATCTCTAGTGGTGAGTGACAGTTCCTTTACGAGGTCAGCACTAATAAATGAAACCTGTGAGGCCGAGTCTAAGAGTGCCTTTGCGAAGACCCTCTTGCCGCTAGGAGCGACAAGATAGACCTGGAGTGTGCTTAATAACACCAAATGATTATCAAGCGAGGCTGCAGATAGAGCCATTGAATGTGGAGTCGAATTTTGAAGATTAACTTCCGTTTCAGGAGCTCTAACATGTGAGGGCCCCTGTTGTGAATTACCCTGTGTATGGGAGTTATTTGAGATAGCGGTTTTATTATGATTATTTGAGTTGTGTTGGCCAACAGCCGCGGAAGGGTTACTATGACCCGTTTTGTCGAAATGGAGCAACGTGTGATGACGAGATTTACAAACTATGCAAGAGAATTTGGATTTACACTGATCGAGCATGTGAGACCCAAGACAATTAATACAAAATTTATTTTGTTTGACAAAACTAAAACGTTCTTTAGAATTCAACTGCTTGAACTGAGGACAAGAGTAGATCGAGTGAGAGTCGTTGCAATAGGAACATTTCTTAGGACCTAAGCGAGGCGAAAGGTTACTGGTAGAAGTGTCTGAGGCTAGGTGTAAAGAGTGTCTGGAAGTAGTAGTCGATTTTGGTTTTGATTGAGATTGAATATTCTCAAGATGAACAACGCGTGTCTCGATTTCCCCTAGAAAATGGACAAAATCAGGGGTAGCTTGGCTACCACCGGATTGGAACTCAAGAGCCCTAATGGTAGGTGCGTCGAGTTTCTGAGTAGCGATATGTATGAGAAGTAAATGCAAGAGATCTGAAGGGGGCCTATTCAAGTTCAATAGGGCCTTGAAATTATTTGACATGACCGTATGAAAATTTCTTAATTGTGAGTGATTTGCGTTTCCAGAAATAGGAGGCGCATCAAGAATTTGAGAGATGAGAGTTTTGATAAGCGATTTAGAGTTGGCGTACCTTTGTGTCAGGTTATCCCGGGCTATTTTGTAATTGTCACCTGTGAGTGGGATATGCTCGAGAAGCGTCAAAGGCTCGGAAGTTAGAAAACTTTTGAGGTAAATGAGTTTTTCCAGATCACTTAATGTAGTATCAGATCCTATTATTGTATCAAAGGTCTCAATGAATGAATTGTATTCAGTAACTAAGCCACTAAATGGTTTTAACTGAATACGAGGGAGGTTTACTGTTCGTTGCCTAGCCATAGACTGTGAGGTTAGAGAAGAATTAGGGTCAAATTGGAGGGAGGGGGTAGCAGTCACATTAGAACTTTCAATGACCTCTAACCTTTCTTCCAATAGAGAAATTGTATCCAAATATTTATCAAAAACCACAGAGGAATCAGTAGAGGGGGTAGGTTCCTCGGGGATCGTCTCCAGCACATTTTGAGCATCGCGGAAAAGTCCGTAAGAATGTTTGAGTTGTGAAATTATTTCACGAATTTTATATTTGTTTAGAGAATTAAGAGTTGTGGGAACCGAATCAGCCAACTTGGTTATATCAAGTTTTGCGGTGAGCCTCTGTCGGTTATATTTTGATCGGTCAGCCATGTTGCGAGAATGTGAGATTAGATAGATTATTTGCAAATGTCTAAACCTATAAATCGATGCGAAAATGAGAGAATATGTACAATATATTATATATTACACGTTTAATAGTGTGAGATTGGCTTAATAGTATCACCCTGTATGAGCGCAGATTAGTATATGAAATGCAAAACTATAAAATTTCAAAATATATGCAATTTTCCAAAATGGGTATTTTTCAGCAAGTGTGAGACACCCTTAACAAGTATTTAAATTAATTAAATTGAAGGAAAAAACAATTATTTATTTTCTATAGTTTTCTAGAAGTGTAAAATGAGCTTAAGCGAAGCTAAATGTAGCAAAAACTTACAATTTATGCAAGAAAACAAAATTATTTTTAATAATTTTTGTAACCTGTGAACCAGGCTTAATCGGATTCAAAATTATAAATTTAATTTAAATCAAAAGGTTGAACAAACAATGTTAAAATTATAACACCCGTACTATCAGCCAAGAAATGAGTACACTTTTTGTATACTATAAACAGAAAAATATATTTACGAAAATAAAATAATGTAATATATGCAAATATTTTTTCATACAAACAAAACGACTCCTTTATTTGAACAAAGCAAGTAGTTTCTGAAATTGCACGTGTAGACCGGGCTTAACAACCTACCAGCTATTGTAGAGACGTGCTGGGTTAAATACTGAGAATTTGAGTGCAGAAAGAGAGGAATATTTTATTTTTGTGCCGGGGCGGCGTGGCTTGGAAATTTCCAAATGCAACAGAAAGACACTATAAATGAAAAACCGTTATTCTCAGAATAGAGATTATCAAAATATGCAAATACGAAGGACCTTGAGGATTTAATTAATAAATAATTAATATGATACGGCTCGATGGAACAGAAATGTTTAGGCAATACGTAAAGTATCCTTAACAATAGTAACCTATACTTATTGTACGGTTATAGAGTATATTCCCATAGGTAAGCTGGTTAAGAGTAGATAACGATTTTTCATATGTAATTTAAAGTATTATCTGCATAAATGGCACAAAGAATATTTGCTACGAGAGGTATATGGTTCAAAATGCATACAGTATCACGACTAATAAGTTATGTTCACATACATGTAGAGTACTTACAGTTTTATTCCTTGATGACGTGTCACATCAGAGCTCTGATTGAATTCCATAATCCATTTGGTTCATTTGTAAGGCACTCACTAATACGCTAAATAAATCATCGTCGATAATACTGAGCAGATTGAATTATCTGAGCGGTATAAAACGATAGCAAAAAAAGCCGGTAAAATGCGGCCTTTTTACGAATAGCGGGAGCGTCGATAGATTAGAGATGATTCTCGTTAGGAAGCTTTTGACGATCTGCCCCGGCGAGGGGTTCAAATGCGAGTCTCAACAATAACCTGGAGTTTCCAGAAAGGTTACATAAATACTACTTGAATTTTAAGTAATCAGTAGTACAGGGGCGTAACTAATTATTTTAGTGAGCCGTGTATAATATATTTATTGTACACACTAGTAAGTTAATTATGAAACCGGGCGTAATGCCAATACTATGTATCTCCCATTTTAAAAGATTATTTTATAGGTACACGTATCACTAATATTTGTATATTGTTTAATAAGTATTTAATATTACTTACCACCAACTTTTTCCTGAATATATCACTTTCTAAACAGTGATATGTCAGTCGGGTGAAACGACAAACTAGGGAGTTGCATATTTTCCGTACTAAATTTGGTGGCAAGGGAGATACAGTGCATACGAAAAAGTCCCTATTTACTCATTTGCTTAAAATATGCATGTGCATCCTTTTTAAACAATAAGTAGGTACTTTTTCAAACAGATGGCAGTAATACCTCATTTTCAGAAAATTATGGAGTTACTCAGTTTACAGATTTGGACGACGGTATACTGGAAAGTATAGACTTATTGAATATAAATGATTTTGAGTGTATATTTGGAATAACAGTGCAGACAAACTTTGTTAACAAATGCCTATGAAGTATTTTCTGGCCTAACATCTTCATCAGAAATGAAGATCTGCTACACCTGATCCAACAAAAGAGGGTAGAAAAGTTCAGAAAGTGAGGTTGGATCTGTCACACACTTCGAAAAAATAGCTCCAGTATTGTAAAGACTGTCCTAGAGTGAAATTCCCAAGAAAAAAGAAAAAGAGATCACATATCGATGGTTTAGTGTGAAAACCTCATTTTACAGAAAATTTTACATGAGTGACTTTAAACTGAATTTCTGCATACTCTAACCCAAAATATATACAGTGCGTCCATAAAGTAACGCATAAATTCATTATTTCGTAAACTGGCGACTTTAAGGAAAAATTCTGAAATAGGTCGATTTTTATTTTTAAATTACAATTTTTTGGCATATATATCATACTAGTGACGTCATCCATCTGGACTTGATAACGTAATCGATGAATTTTTTAAATGAGAATAGTGGTCATGTGATAGCTCATTTGCAAGGGTATGTAATTCTCTATTTATTAATACAAACAATAACATAATTATTTATACAGGGTGTCCAAAAAGAATTTTTTAATTAAATTAATTGAGACAAAAAGAAGAATGTATGTAACTTATTTAATTCAAAATTCGTTTTACTTTTGTCAGAAAACAAGAATACATGTACATGTTTATTTGACAAATAATAAATATTGCTTTTCGCTTAAATTCAATGTTAGAGCTGCCACCCACCTGCCTCTTGGAAGTTTAACATTACGCTTAAGTGAAAATCAATGTTTATTTTTTAAATAAAACATTTTTATGTTTTCTGGCACGAATAAAATATATTTAGAATTAAACAAATTACATACATTCATCTTTTTGTACCGATTAATTTAATTTAAAAAAAATCATTTTTTGGACACCCTGTATAAATAATTATATTAATGTTTATATTATTGAATAGAGAATTACATACCCTTTCAAATGAGCTATTACATGACCCCTATTCTCATTTAAAAAAATCATCGATTACGTCATCACGCCTAGATGGATGACATCACTAGTATGATATGTATGCCAAAAAATCGTAATTTAAAAATAAAAATCGGCCTGTTTCGGGATTTTTTTCTTAAAGTCTCTGGTTTACGAAATAATGAATTTATGCTTTACTTTATGGACGCACTGTATGAAAAATGTATGTGTAATGATCTAAACATACTCAGAATCAAAAAATGTAAAGATAGTTTTTTGTTTTAAGTTATAGTCTGCAGAAATTAAGTTTAAAGTCTCTCCTGTAAAATTTTCTGTGAAATGAGATACGAGGTTTTCACACTAAGCTATCAATATATCACATACTTAAAGAATATCAATCATGGAAGAGATAAGATGTCAAGTAAGGTCTTGGAATGAGGGGAAGACCTTAGCACAAAATAGAACTTGATGATGTGTTATCACTGAAGCTATATGCTTCACTATGGACTTAAAAACCTTATATAACATAGTTGCTTGCCTGCCGTCATAAGTAATATAGTTGGTTGATGCTTGATTTGTTAGTGCATGGCCATGGATGAATCCAATTTTTAAAAAGTGGGTTTTTTAGTATGAACATCATCATCATCAATACTGTCCGTCTCTGTCATTGTCTCACTCCATTTCCTCTAGACTCTAGATCCTTTCTGGCTGTATCTTTTCATCTTTTCCCAGGCCATCCTACAGATTTTCTCTCATCTGATGTTTCCAAAACACAAGGCGATTATTGTAAATGCATAAGTATGACATGTTCTGCCCATCTTAGTTTATTGGCCTTTATATGTCTTTCTTGATTTTTCTTTCCGAAGAGAGACTACAACTCGTTTTTTTTATAAACCCTTAATTTAAATTTATTTGTTTCTTGTTGTAGTTTCTTGACAGTATCTTGGAAGGATTGCTTGAACAGTCTGGTAATATGGTATTATGGTTTTGGTAATATGGTATTACGGTCTGGTATTAGGAATAAAGGGTTTGTATTATTTGTAAGTATTTCTTGAAATACTAATGTAGCAATGTAGGTGTAGGTGATATGTAGTAAATTAAGAGTAAACAGTAGCGATCAACAGGTAGCAACAAAATATAACTTCGGGAGATAGTATCATAAACTTTGGCAACAGTGGTAGATAATCTTTGACATTATCTAAGATTAATATTTTGACAATATCATAGTCGCGCTAAATGGAAGTAAGAGAAAACAACTTTATTATTAATAGATATTTATAAAAATAAACCAAAATGGGTGAAAATTTTATGTTAAGATAGGTATTTAGAAAGGTATTTGCATGAAATATCTAATAATAAAACAATAATAAATAATCATTTTTTATTGTGAAGCGAAACAAATTTCGATTTTCGCATAATTTTGGCACTGTTTTTAATAGACTTTTTTTTGGAAGGTTTCACTTTATTTTTCGTTTGATTTACTTTTTCCATTTTGTTAAACTATTGATAATATTTTTAGAATAAAAAATCCTCCTAAAACTTTATATACTCGCATTAGAATTCGAAATATTTTTACGTAAAATATACTTACCTAGCTACATATGTACATATAACTAAAACTCACAATTAACAACAATCTATTCTTTCAAAGAGGCCAACAACTTATACAACAATAACAAATATATAATAAATTAACTATCAATAAACACTACTTTCCTATGAAACAACAAAAACGAATTCTTAAATTAACACACTACTGCACTGAACAGATATCGATAAAGATGAAAGAACAGATTAGAGAAAATCTGACGCAGGTTTGTCAAAATGATAGTGATAATTTCTCTATGTTGCCTAATTAGTTATTTAGTTATATTATGTTCGATTTCGTGTTAGAAATAAAAAATTTTAGTAGTTCCAAGATTACACAAAATCTAAGCATGGGATAAAAAAGTTTATTTGAAGAAAGTTTTTTTTTCTTCTTAATGCCGGTACAGGCTCCTTTTTTCAATATTTTATTTAGTTATAGAGTAATTTCCACGTACTAACATATTTCTGAAATTGGGCTCTGTACTGCCATTCTTTATTATATTACGAATATGTGTGTCAAATATCTCGACAAAATATTCAAAATTACAGCCGCAATCTTGGAACGCATTTGTTGCTACCTTATTGTTTAATATGCTATGTTTAATATTGGTGAGTTAACTTATTGAGTAAGTAATAAGGTAGATATAAGAATAGACAAATATGGTATGGTGCTTCTCAGAGGCTTTTTTCAGTGTGACACAAGTGACAGAAAAAAAGGCACGTCCGTGATACATACACATTTATAACATTTATTCCAGTTGTTGATAGATGGCGCTATAATCGAAAAAAAGGTTTAGGTATTTACGCATTATTTACCTATTACATATTTATTACGACTACAATTTAAAGTTCTCCTCAGTCTTTCAGTGTGTCATTAATGACGTAATATATGATTTGAAGAATGTAGAGAATAGTGATGTTAGAAGAGAATATTCTCCAGAATATTCTCGGCCAGAAAATTCTCTCGAGAATATTCTCGGCAAAAATTTGCTATATTTTCAAAAACCGAAACAAAAATAAAAACTAGATACGGGTCAAATTATTATAATTTAAAAAATATGTAGATATATTGTTTTTGCCAATCCCATGAACCACTAGCAAGGGTGTTTACAGTGTCAATATTTATTGTTTTGGTGCAATATTAACGTGCAAATATTTAGAATGGTGTTCATTTAAGCAGAGAAGAACAAGTTGAGGAAACTGAGTTTGTAGATAATTTAGCAACTTTAAAATATGATGATGAAAACCATACGTTGTAAAATCAATTGAAAAACTAGACTTAATCATATGGTGAAAAGGTACATGTTTCGGAACAAAATTAACTAAAATAGTAGTTGATATATTAAGCATGCCTTCATCCAGTGCAGCGACTGAAAGAAGTTTCAGTGCTTATGGTTTTTTATCCACCCCTCTAAAAGAAACCGGCTCACTGCTGAACGGGCTCGTAAGGTAACTTCTATTGCTCACAATTTAAAATTGTTAGACGTAGACCAAACTATGACTGAGCTGGCCACTCGTGAAAAACAAAATCCCACAACTCATCAGTACATTGAAATGCAGATTGTAGATGACTAGGATGAGCTAATGATAGAAATAGATTCTGAATCTGAGGCCTCATCTTTTTTCATACCACATCGATTATTTGCTGTTAAGAACAAAAATTCATTTCTTTATCAAAGAAATTTTGTGTTTTCTGTTGTTTTTTGTATTTTTTTATATACAAAAAACACTGTTGTTTCGTTTCAAAATTTTGTATGTAAGATCATGATTTTTAAAACCCTATTTTTCATCTTCAACAATATTCTTAAGTACGTCATGGGGTTCATTCTCAGAAAATTCTCCATATCGAGAATATTCTCGAGAATATTCTCCGATTTTTCATTCTCGAGAATTTTCCAACACTAGTAGAGAATCATAGCATGACATTTTAGTTAAATCTGACAATTGTCAGAATCGTCCCTAATCGTAATTTGGTATAAAAACAAATCAATTGTGTTTATTTCATTTATAAAATCGTATGTTGTTTATTTTGTATAGTCTTTTAAATTGTACAAATTATAGTCATATAGATAATACATAAATCATTTTTTGTTCGATTATAGCGCCATATATCAACAACTACAATAAATGTTATAAATGACTTTAATCACGGACGTACGTTTTTCTCTGTCACTTCCAACTTAATGCGTTAGAAAGAAATCGAAAAACTGTGACGCACTGAAAGATGCCTCTGAGAAGGAGTATATTATCTCACATTACACAAGAATGACAGAAAGTATACTAAAACTTACTTTTTAGATATCAGAAAATCCCAAGATACCTTCAATAATATGTTCAAGTTGCATAGATTTTATTAATGAAATACATAGATTTATTGAAACAGCTCACAACTCGGAGAAGGTTTTACAAAAACTCTTTTGTGAAAGTAATTCCGAAGATGTAAAACAGGATCCAATAAAGTAAATTATAATAGGTGCTACTATAGTATGCGGTATATCTCTGCATATAGCTCTATTATATAGTGTGTCTACGGATCAGTATCTGAAAATTCCTGAAGGATTTGCACAAAATAATGAAATGCAAGAAAACTTGTGCAGAAAAAATTGATTCACAAGTAATAAACATTTGGAGCAAAATAAGCAAATACGGAGCAAAAACGTAAAATGAAAGATTACTCTAATAATAACAAAATAAATGCACCCCAACTAGGTATATACAAAAACAATTTATATGTAACCTAATTATTTACAAAATGATACAGCCTAATTATTATTAAAGAAAAAATGTATGCACTTTAATTTACGAGAGAAAAACAGTCAATGATTCTAGCTAAAAAAGTCATGCAGGTTCCCTGACCAATAATTAAAAAAATACCCTATCTATATACCTGTCTGACGTCCTATCTCAATACGAGAAACAAGTCCTCTTCCTCGCATAGCGCATAGTCAAGACATATCTAATTTTTGTAAATCTATCAGGTCATGTTATTTGAAAACAGTGGTTGTTATTTGCGCAAACCCTTCTGGGAAAAGATTATGGTGTTATTTATATAATAGTAAAGAATATCAACTTTATAAGGAAACGCCCCTGTCAGACTTCATTAGATTACAAAGATTGCAATGGGCCGGACATGTGATAAGAATGGGAGAGGATAGGCTACCAAAACGAGCACTGAATGCTAGAATGCAAGGAAAGAGACCGGTTGGGAAGCCACGAAAGCGCTGGGAAGACACAGTAAACAGCGACGCACAAGCCCTTTTAGGAGTCCGTGTATTGAGAAGAGCAGCCACAGACAGGCAAGGGTGGAGGCAAAAAATAAAGGAGGCCAAGGCTCAATTTGGGCTGTAGTGCCGTAGAAGAAGAAGAAGAAAGAATAGAAACAAGTTTATGGTGTATTCCTGAAAATGTTTATTACTATTTAGCAATAAACATTTTGCCTACAAACGGTTGGTTGCCTTTCATTACTGTGTGCAAACCCTTCTGAGAAATGGTTATCGTGCTGTTTAGCCACACAGGTAGACCGCAAGCTATAGGAGAACATAGACGGTAGACCCCATACTATAGCGGCATCTATAATGTATATTTAAGAAGGAATGAATCTTATTGTTCAATATTTTAGTGATGTACCTTGTGAGCAGAAAATCTCTGAAACAGAAAATGATAGCAATGAGTATCCTGAAAATATACAAATCCGATTGTCTCCAGTTATATTTCAAAAGAATAAAAACTTATCTGTAAAAGCTAAAGATACGTATCATGAGGATTCTAGTGATAATTGCGATGAACTGTTATCAGTAAGATCTGGAAGTACATTAGTAAGTATATTAGATGATTGCAATAGGGAACTTGCACATTTTTTTTATTACATAATAATGTTCAGTTTTGTATAAAAATGAGATTTCCAAAATTTCACGCTTCAAAAACTCATAATAACTTAGAAGTACAAATTTAAAGTCTTCTTTATCTTAAAATAGTTCAAACGACCCGTGACGTCATAGAGTTTAACTATGTGGTTCCGTTTATGGTTATATTTACGTATATTCTTCTTCTTCTTCTTTAGTTTATTGGCCTCCACCTACTTGGGTATTTGCCCAGCTCGTCGTCGGGGAATAAAGGAAAATATTTATATTCTAATGACATTTATCGTATGTCGTTGTAATAATATATACCAGTTGTTGAGATTGGAGTTTGATACAGTTTTTGAAGGAAAGGAAAGAAGGTTTACTATTGAAAATAAAACCATTTTGTAAAAGTACAAATTTTCTATGAATAATTCAGACGATCAAAAACACTTTTAACGTCACACAACTGTATTTTTTACTGACGTTTATGATGTCTAATTTAAAATTATATATACAATTGGTGTAGAATGTAAACATACAACCCCGTGACGTCACGATGCGTTTTGGGGTGGCTGGTATAAGTTGAATTTTTAGTCGTCTTTAGGGGCCAAACGAAAGACAAACAAAACTTTTTTATCTTTGATACAGGTTCTAAATTATGTTCTGTTGTGATTTATACCATTTTTTTCGAATTTAAAATTTTATGCAAGTTCCCTATTACTTCCTTAATAAAATTGAGTGAAAAACTGGGTTGGCTGTATACCATATAGTTAAACAAACTCTAACATGAAGTATGTAATAGGTAATCTCTAACCACTTCTATGTAATAGGTATAATTTACTAAAATCTTAAAAAATCCCAATGGATTGAATAAAATATGTTCAAAACGTTTTCGGACCTATCAGTCTATCATCAGTGAATTCATATACTTGCTAACTAGTCCCAGAACCAAACAATGGTTGTAATTATAATTCAATCTACATTAAAATGTAAAATTGAAAAGGCTAGACGCCGATGTTAATAGAAACCCTGGGAACATGGTGAAACCCTAAACGAGAACTTTAACCAACCATCTTAGGCCAACAATCATGATGGACTGATAGGTCCGAAAACGTTTTGAACATATTTTATTCAATCCATTGGGATTTTTTAAGATTTTAGCAAATTATACCTATTACATAGAAGTGGTTTTACTTCATGTTAGAGTTTGTTTATTAAATTCTCTTTTCCTCTTTAAGTCCTCTAGACATCAAGGTGTTGCATATCTTTATGTTCAAAATTTTGGAATGTAACCTGTCTATGAATGTGTCTTCAAATTTGTGCTGTTCTATTTTAACTGTTTTAGTTGCAAACAGTGGAGTTACACAGTGAGAGATGTATATACCAATGCGATATATGTCAAAAAAAATTTGACATCTTTTTTGATTATCAAGACCATCAGGAATCACATAATGGAGAGTTTGTTTTTTGTTGTTCCAAGTGCAGTGAGGTGTATGCTAATAGAACGGATCTTGTTGAGCATGAAAATAATCATAGAGTAGGATGTCCAATTTGCCAGAAACTAGTGTTGCCTAAAAGCTTGGAAGCGCATATGAAGAAACACTCAGATATTTTTAAGTAAGTTCATTTAAAAATATTGATATACAGTGATGGGTACGCTAATAACTGACAAAATAACAAAAAAGACGGAAACCATATTAAGATGTGAGCTAAAAAGAGATACATTTAGTAGAGGTGGGAGGTTTAGCGATAGAAACCTATAAATTTACATTTTATTGATTGTTTCCCACCTTTAGACGTATCGGACGAGTTTGGCAACTACCGTCGTGACAGTGACAGTTTTAGTTGTCATACTCCTCTAATACATCTAAAGGTGGGAAACAATCAATATAATGTAAATTTATAAATTCTATTTTATTCATTACACCTATTGTTTTCTATACTAATTAAATTTTAGTTTGTATCAACTGGGCAACCTATTATCCTACAATTATTTATTATCAATTTTACATATTCACCAGTTTGTCACAAGAATTTTCTCAATTTCATAAAAATTGTTCCATAATAATTGCATTCCTGAATCATACTTTCTACTATCAGATTGACTATATCTTAACTCTAATCTATTTAAGTTTTTAATTTTCACCTACATCCAAATAAAAATTTCCCTTCTACCTATACAACCATCAATACACATACTGTGGACATATCATATAAATTTCTTGATATAATAATATCCCTTTTCAAAATTTAAAACTTCTTCTATATCACCACTTATTTAATTTTATTTCTGTCATTACTACTAATCAGCTCACTTTATCATATTGAAATTTTTTGATCAGGTTTATTTTATTTGATACAGTCAATTTGTAGTTACCTACAGTTAAAATAATTTTTATTTTGTAAAACACATTTTCTTTTAATTTTAAAAAACAATAGATTTAATTAACAGACATTTTCAGATATTAAAATCTTTACCATATCTTTGTCTTGGATCATGACTTTGTTTTTAAATTTCCTTGAAAATCGACTACCTTCTTCCTCAACTGTCAATGTCACATCAAGCATTTCCTTACATAGCTTTGACACTTAGTAGTCATCGTTGACCGAAGATGGTTGATTGGGTCCTCGGGTAGAGTTTCACCATGTTCCCAGAGGTTTAATCCCTGAACATCGGCGTTTAGCCATTTTAAATTTATTTCAACATAATGTAGATTTATTTATAATCACAACCATTGTTTGGTTCTGGGGCTATTTTGCAAGTATTCAAGTAAGTAATCATAACCACATTTTTTAACTTTCACAATTTCAACCATCTTTTCAATTTTAATAGTGGGATTACTTATTTGATTTTAGATTCACTGATGATGGACCGATAGGTTTGAAAACGTTCTGATGAACTCATTTTATTGAATCCATTGGGATTCTAAAAATTTTAGTAAATATACCTTTTACATAGAAGTGGTTTTTACTTCATGTTCCAGTTTGTTTAACTATAAGGTATACAGCCAATCCAGGGAACTACCCCTTTTTAGTAAATTTATAAGTTTCTATCGCTAAATTTCCCAGCTCGACTAGTTTCGTCTCTTTTTATCTCACAACTTAATATGTTTTCCATCTTTTGCGTTATTTTGCCGGTTATTAGCGCGCTCATCACTGTATCGATTTAGTCCCTAGGAATTATTTGGGAATTTTTAAGGAAAACCAATGCTTCTAGACAGCCCTAGAGTTTCCTTCCTAGGATCAGATTTGCTACATCTCCTACGATTTCTTTACAGACATTTTATTCCTGGTATATTGTGGGTTTGCGCTCTATATCCATAGTGGCTTACGATCGTTGATCTGCTGCTCATACCTTTTCACCGTTTGTTCATCTTTCAGGATGAACTATTTCTTACTAATACTATCATCAGCATACAGAAAACACCATGGAATATTACTCAGTAGTTTTCCTGTTATCTGATCCAACGTAAATGAAAATAAATAAGGACTAAGCACTGAGCCCTGATGCTACTGTCGTACAAAATTTGTGGGTCTATCCAGCATGTCCTGATACTTTAAATATGATATGTAATAATATAAGTTGTTCCTAAATATCTTTTTTATTTTGTAATATATTTTAGGTGCAATATATGTGACTCCCGGCATTCCTCAAAAGCAGCTATGGAAAAACACATGAGAGCACGGCATGAGGGCCTAAAAGGATACATCTGCCATGTATGTGGAAAACAGAATAGTTGTCAAACGTCAATGAATCGCCACCTAGCATCTCATCTTCAAAACAAACCGTATACATGCAATTTATGCAGCTTTGCAACAAAATTAGAAACGCTTTTGAAAGTACATATATCTAGGAAACATTCTTCTGAAAAATGCATGTGTAATATATGCGAGAACTGGTTTAAATCAAAATTTAGTTTGAAACGGGTAATCTATTTTTGTTTATGTTTAATGTAGTATTTGATGCTGTATGTTAAATGCAATATTTCATGGTCCAGAAGTTTACTCTAACATCTTGTAATTCATCATCATAATTGGCGTGACAGGATAGGAAGGAATGGAAGCTGATTCTGGAACAGGCCAAGACCCACCATGATTTGTAGAGCCAACGATGATGATGAATTCAGTTCTGTCAACACTGTCCTAGGCTGCTTTGAAGTCGACGAGGAGATGGTCTATATCTATGTTATATTCTAGTGACTTTTCTAAAATTTGTCTATTTTCGTGTATTTGGTGTATAGTTGACTTGCCGGCAGCGAATCGGCATTGATAATGTCCAAAAATATCCTTTGTAGGTAGGACTCTCTCAAAAAGTAGGTTGCAATGAAGTTCACCATCCTTTTTAACTTCCTCTTCTTTATGTGCCTCATTTTTTATATTTTATCAACTCATATTTTTCATTTCTTAGTATGTGACCAAAGTAGCTCATTTTTCTTTCCTTCGTAGTGTTGAGTATTAAGGTGTTAGACAAGGATGCGTGTTGTCACCTGACTTATTTAACATTTATGGTGAACATGTCATGAGGATGGCTTTAGAAGGATGGGCCGGTGGAGTAACAGTAGCTGGTAGGAAAATCTCTAATTTAAGATTTGCTGATGACACTACACTTATAGCAGCAAATGAGCAAGAAATGTTTGATCTTCTGCGAAGAGTTGAGTACGAAAGCAATAAAGTTGGTCTGAAAATCAATAAAGCTAAGACAAGAATAATGGTGGTCGACAGATTCCACACTATTTAACTGACTAACATGTTACAGGAATACCAGATAGTAAACAGCGTTGTCTATCTCGGGTGTAGTATAACTAACGATGTTAACTGTGAAACAGAAGTTCTGAGACGTATTGGTATGACAAAAAATGCGATGAGTCGCCTAACTAAAGTTTGGAAAGACAGATCTATCTCTCAAAATATCAAGATGAGATTGGTGAATACCCTTGTATTCTCCAACTCAAGAATATCCACCACAAAAAAATCGTAGCATGTGATCTGTCTTTAAAAAGACAACAACATGCAACGGTGACAGTAAAAAAACCAGGAAAAAACCTCGTGATACTATCCCGACATCGTAAGTATTTGGTCTTACATTTAGTTTACATTCGACATCCGATTTGGGCGTCGAAACGTTAATAAAATTATTTTTTCAATTTAATTGTGGCTTATTTCCCAACCAAAATATGTAGTTAATTATAAAAATGTCACAAGGAAATAGCTTCAGAACAACATTAATATTTCCGTGTTTGTTACGTGTTGTGTCCATGGTATTTTCCAGATTCTTTGATAACACCACATCTCAAAGCTGGTGAGTATTTTTTTAGTTGCGTCCGTAATTGTCCAGGGTTCAACTCCATATAAACGGACAGAGAATATATAACATCCTAATACTCTAGTTCTAATTTCTATTACCAGTTTTCCATTACATAATACTATTTTCATCTTATTGAAAGCGTTTATGGTAATCTCTATGCTTCGTTTTATTTAGAGGCTACGGTTCCATTGTTCATTTAGTTCACATCCTAAATAGGGATGCCCTTTTTAGGGAAGTCAACAAAAAAAAGAAGAAGTGGTTTCTTCCTACTTAAAAAATAAGTTAATATGGAAATAAAAAGTATGTGCCTGTTTTTATTGCTATTTTTTGTATAAAATTGCAGCTATTGTATGAAATATAATCAAATGGTACAATGTCTGTTTGTTATTATAGAGAATTGTTGAATATTAGGAGGTTTCCCTTTGCTTTAAAATATTTTTTATATAATTTGTATTTTTTTAGCACCAAAATCGTATGCACAACCCTAAAAAGTACCGTTGCAATCATTGTGGGAAGCATTTTCGTGAAAAATTCAATTTGACTCAGCACGTACAAAGTAAGCATTCCAAACAACGTGTATATGAGTGTAAAATATGCCATCGAGAGTTTTATACCACGCAACATTTGAAAAACCACATGCACACTCATCGAAGCGGTTGCGTCAGTTGTCCCAAGTGTAGGAAAGTTTTTGCGTACAAGAAGTATTTGGAGAAACATATGATCAAATGTACTGGTGCGAAAAATAAGAAGGAAGATGTTGATATATCTGTGATAAAAGATGAAAATGAATAAATATACTTAATTTAATTTATACATTGTGTTTATTTGTAGTTAGGTTTCCGCAAGGATTTAGTTTTCCAAAAATATCTTGGAGTCATACTAGACCGGTCACTAACATATAAATTCCACTGTCAGAATACAAGACAAAAGGTTATTACGAGAAACAACCTCCGAAAATTTGTAGGGAGCAAGTTTGGTGCAAATCCACAGGTCTTGAAGTCAACAGCTAAGGTCTTATGTTTCTCAGCAGGGGAATAGGTTTGTCCCGTGTGGGGTAGATCTAGACACCAGACACCCCCAAGTCAAGGGCGGGTCCAGGGAGGGGGCCATGGCCCCCTCTGAGAGATTTAAAAAAAATTATCCAAATTTAAGTATTTGCAGACTGAGCTAGACAAATAAAAATACTTTAATAACGATAAGTTTTGAATGTCTATGGCACTCAAAAGTGTGTGAAAAGTGCCTTAATACTCACCATTTTGACCCCAATTTCTAAAAAATTTCCCCCAGAGCCCGGTGAGCTTAAAGTTCATGGCCCCTCCCGAAAATCTGTCCTGGATCCGCCCTTGCCCCAAGTCACCACTGTATAAAATGAAACGTGTAGAATAACTATTAGCTGTATGAAATCTACCCCTCTATCCATGATACTATAAATAACAAGATAATATATTGCGCATCCTGAAGAGAGGGGAGTCGTGACGTAACTGGAGACCTGCGAGTTCGTAATGTCCGATTAGTTTGAATCGTTCGCGGTTGTAAGCTAAGTGTATTTTATCTTCTTAAAAGTGAGGTGTCTTTTAAAAACAAATAACACAAAAAAGTCATTTAATATTATTTTGCTAATTGAATAATTTCATCACAGAATGCATACAAATCCCATTTAACTTTAACAAGAATTCAGGTCTCCAGTTACGTCATCATGTCCCAACTCGGACGTATTTGCGCTACGGAAAGATACTAGAGTCCTTTTCGTGAACATTTTTTAGTGCGTCACAGTTTTTCGATTTCTTTCTAACGCATAAAATTGTATGTGACAGAAAAAAGACACGTCTGTGATTACAGACATTTATAACATTTATTCTAGTTGTCTATAGATGGCGCTATAATCGAAAAAAGTTATTTACGAATTATATAATAGATCTACGAATATAATGTGTACAATTTATAAGACTATACAAATAAAAGAAAATACTATTTTATAAATGCAATAAACACAATTAATTTGTTTTTATGCCAAATTGCAAATAAAATGTGACAACTGTCAGATTTAACTAAAATGTCATGTTAGAATAAATGTCGTAAATGTATATTATCACGGACTTACCTTTTTTTTCTATCATTTGTGGCGCACTGAAAAATGCTCATGAAAAGGACTTTACATACAGTCCATCTAATTGACTTACTGTTGCACGTCATTATCTACGTTAGAGATCTAAGTTGACATTGTTGCCCAATTACAAAAAATTCTTGAATTCATTTTAAATCAAATACAATTGCATTATGCAGCAAAACAAATTAATATTCAATGTAAATAAATAAAAACTTTAGAAATAGAAAACAGTTAACATAATGAAACAAATACTTATAGTAAAGAATATAAACAAATATGAAGTGCCATCACCGTAGCTGTCAAATAAATGTTCCAAATTTATGCCAAAATATCTCGTTCGATTACAGTTACAGTGTGTTCCGAACAAATGTGCATCATAAAAAGCTTTATTCTCCATTTATACAAATTAAATGAAACATATTATTTCTACGCGTATATAATAAAATATGTCTAGTGGCTGTAACGCCAGTGTATACTCGGCAAAGTGATTCTAAAAAAGAACACACCTACTACCTGCCACCTAAATATTTCGTGTTGGTATCATGTGACGTCACGGGCTATGACGCGGATGACGTGCAACGGTAAGTAAATCAGACGGAGTATATCTTGTTATCTATAGCCTTTCTATTTATATATATCATGCCTCTATCCATACTGTACCGGGCAGCTAGATTCGCATCACCAGAAGACCGTAGATGGGCCTCGCAATATGTGGAGGTCAGACAAGCTTTCGGTGAAGGGCATCAATTATACCGGTTTGAAGAAACGCCGGGAACCAGCTAGCTTAAATCAAGGAAAAGGTTTATGAGAAACATCAGCGTCGAACCACCCGAACTGTTCCACCTACACACAGAACCACCGAATGGAATGACCCTAGCGGACCGTCAACCGCATACGCACCGGCGCTTCCCGTTAAAACAGAACCTCATCAGATGTAAAGACAGAACGACGCACTCTGTGAATGTGGGCAAATACAAAAATGTGCAGCACCTGAGGGTATGAAGACTTTGCCCAGCACAGTGCACCCTCGATGATATATGGCTCTCAAATAAATACAAAGGGTGTAGACGGAGCCCGATACTGGGTAGAAAAACTGTAGTCGGATCCACACTCGAAAAAGTATAAGTAAATTAAGGTTTAGGAAATGTTAAAACTATATATTTACAAATATACACAATTTACATAATATCTTAAGTTTTACAGTTATTACAAGTTACTAGTATCTGGTTGACTATTACTAATTTCGTTATCGTATTGAGGACTGCTACTTGTGTTGCTCTGTGAAATTGGATACTGTGTTTGTAGCAATGGAGATACATGGTAACATGGGCCGTCAACACATATGGGGCATAAGCTTCCTGGAAATACTCCCAACAATTTTCTGCAAAAAATACATTTTTAATTAATAAATTATATTTTTTTCAATGTTTGCATGGTAATATAAAAACAAAATAATGAAAAGGGAAAATCCCACTGGTTGGCTCTATAGGTAGGTACCATGGTTTAACAAAACTTATAATAAAGTAAAAACTTCTGATGTGTGACTCATTGAAATTATTCAAAAGGATTAAAAAATGATTCCAAAGCGTTTTCGTTTCTTTCGAATCATCATCAGTGAAAATATCTTAAAGATCATTGAAATGAGCCTCATATCAAGGTTTATGAACCATTCGATTTCATGTTGAAAATATTGAATTTTAAAAATGTTGTGACATTAAGGTCGATGTTACAGGATTTCACTTTAAAGGAACATAGAGATCCCTGCTCAAAAAAGGGGGCATTAGAGTCCTCCAGTTGATAACAACTACTTTCCGTTGGCTGGTATCAACCCAATAGAACTAGGTAAAAGAACTACTACAAGAGACTATCTCCAACAAACACCCAGAAGATACCAAATCCATGGACCAGAAATTAACATAGGAGAAAACCTAACTGCTTAGCTTATAAAAATGTAACAAAAAAGAGAACTTCTGTTGGAGTGAAAGTAAAGAGGATGATAAACTCCAACAGAAGTAGAAAAGAGAAAGAAAACTAGATGTAACTTACGGAACAAAAAATGAAAATAGAAAGAAAATAGCTGCTCGTTGGAGAAGCCGAAGTAAGAAAATATATACTACTTACAGTAGTATTAGTAAAGGAGGATGCAAAGAGGAATAAAAATCATGAAAAATAAAAGAACCTATATGGATAAGAAGGAATCCCTCCAAGCCAAATTGGTATTTGTGATTATAAATTCATGATTCAAGGCAAATTAGATCTGGATCAAGAGTTCTCCTCTGACATTACGTTAGCCAAGTCCACAAGTTAATAATTTGCAGTCTCCCATAACCACGACTACATGTTTTTTGGAACCTTCGATATAGTCTCTTCTAGTATTGAACAAGTAACGGAAATACCTGGACAAAGGAGGGAGAGATTAAGTACAAAAAGCAAATAGATTGGCAGGATACCTTAATAACATTTTATAGCGAAACCGGCATATTAAGTCAAGAATTCATAAAGCCAGTGTAAGATCAATAATGACATATGCATCAGAAACATGACCCGATACAGCCATAACACAAAGACTACTGGAAACGGCAGAGGCGAGAGTACTGAGAAGAATTACAGAAAATAAGCTGAGATATCCAAAGATGAGTGAAAACATTAGAAGAAAATGTAACGTACAGTGTATAAACGAATGAACACTAAGTAGGAAAAATAAAAAAGAATCAAATAACCACTTAAACAGAATGAGGAGACCCCTAAGGTCAAAATAGCAAAGGGGGAAGATCATCAATAGGCGGAAGAAGTATCGGACGAGCGGGTAAATGATGGAGTACCACACCTTCCATAGAGAATAGAAGTATCAATAGAGGAAGAAGAAGAAATATTCTCCTTCAATATTTTATATAATATTTGCTCTACTTCATCATCAGCCTCAGTTGTCCGCATGTGTACTTAGAATAGAATGTAGAATATTTTTTAGAAGAGTAAAGGTAGGTAACATTATTTTCCACAGTTTTATATGCTAAATATGAAAATATGAAGAAACATGATATTTTCACTAATCATTATGTGCAGTAATGACTTTCCGGCTTTTATTAATATTCAAATTCATGTTTTGTTTGAGAATAGTTAAAATATCAGCCAAAAAATTAATAGAAGATAACAGTGGATAATAGTTATTTATGATATAAGTGTTAAAAAAACAGCATGTGAAGGTTTGTAGAATGAGCGAAGAGAATTCTGCAATTCACATGAGTGCCTTAAAAATGTACTTTTAACACGTATATCATACAATATTTTTTCTACAACCGGTAAAACTGCAGTGCGAGAATTGATATTTTTCTACAACCACTATTCAAAGTGCACTTTTCTGCACGGTTTTATGTTAGCAAACTTGATATTTTCTCACAGTATAAGATATTTGACATTAGTGTGCAGAAAAGTGACGTTTCTGTGCCGCAAAGTGACGTTTCTGTGCCGCAAAGTTCTTTTCTGCACAGTTGACTACCTCATTCTGAGTAACGTTATATTCTGTTTACATCCGTGGACTACCGCATTCTGAGTAACGTTATATTCTGTTTACATCCGTGGTTAAACCTTAGACAAACATATAACCTATAAGACAATTATTATATTTAACTATAGCATAGAAACTGAATTATGGATGTTACAACTGTTTTATTTTACAATTTTATTCTTATTAAACATTTTATAATTATCAAATAACCAATAAGGATTTAGCAACCTGTGCAAGAGACGTCGAATGAAGTAGGTTTTGTGTAAATCCGTGACTGCATAAATATAATGTCAATAATGTGTAATAATTGTTTAAATTTAAACCAATTAAGGCAGTGCATTAATTTTTTAACTGATTTCTGTGCAATTTATTTAGGTATAAGGAATTTAAATTGATTAGTAGGTATTAATTAAATACAGTTTAAAATGTATCACATAGGTACCTATTATAATTAATCGTCGTTTGGAAATTGTGATTTTTATTTTTAGGAAAAACTGTGCTTGTAGAAAAAGTATAGTGTGAAACACGTGCAGAAAGGTAATTTCTCACTCGTTTGAATTGCGGCACTCGCTTGCGCTCGTACCGCAACTTTTCAAACTCGTGAGAAATTAGTACCTTTCTGCACTTGTTGCACAATATACTATTTCCTAACTAGTGCGGAAAGTGATACTTTCACGCACGAGACTGCCGTTGACCCGAACGACGCGATGGCGGAGTTCGGGCAAGCAGTCGAGTGCGGGGAAGACACTTTCCGCATGAGTTAGGAACAATATTTTTTCTAGGGCCGTACGTTTGGAAAAAAGCCACAAAAAATAGAGTTATATAAATTTTTATTTAGAAATGAAAATACACAAATTAATTCTTTGACAAGGTTGTCAAAACCAAACTTTCAATATAATGGGTTAGGGACCGTTTAAGTATTACGTAACGCAGGTTGGGGGGGGGGGGCGGTCAAAAATCTTCAAAAATTGCGTTATGCAATAGTCAAACTCCCTTACCAGGACGACGATATTGGTTTCCATGACGACGATTCAAAACCATTGTAATTGTCTACTGATCTGACTTTTAAATATTATCTATGTCAAAATAATTTTATTTCATCGAATTATCAGTAGTAATCGCACAAGAACTCTAAAATTCTACATTAATTTTAGAGATCGAGTGCAATTTGTTGCGATTATTTCGTGAATACAACTGTTCAAAACCAAAATTTTATTGTAATTTATTTATGTAAGTACAAATTAGTACAATTAAACACACAGTAGTTATAAATATTTGACGGTTGAAAGTCATCACTTTTATAATTTTTAAAACATTAATTTCCATTCATTTCATTGAATGTATTTTTTCATAGCAACGAAGGGCATATGACGTAATATACTTGACGACGTGAAATTATCAAAAATTATCAGTTTAATTTTTATTTCTGTAGCTTTCTATTGGTCAGAATCTCCTATGAATGAAATAATCGCGCTAATTTCATTAAAACATGAACACAATAAGATAAATTTGAAATAAAGTAGTAAATTATATGTGAATATTAGTTTATTGCATGTATTATAATATACTATAATGCCATATTACAAGGTAGGTATTTTACTTTCCCGCGCGCCGTGCCTGAAAATTTACGTTCACGCACGCCGTGCGGGAAAGTGCAACTTTCGGAAACGAAATGCGTGCGTAAAAGTGGCTCTTTTAGGACGGCCATAGAAAAATTCATTTTTCAAATTGCGCAAATTTTACTATTAATATTAATGTTAATACATAAATGAAATATAAATATTTTGACGTTTGCTTTCAAAATTTGACATGTCACTTTTAACTGCAGTGCCTTAAATTTTTTAAAGCACCCAGTGCTTTAAAGTGACATCTGCAGTGCCTTAAAAGTTTTAAAGCACCCAGTGCTTTAAAGTGACATTTTTAAGGCTCCTATGGAGTGCTAAAAATTGCATTTTTAATACGTTTGCAGAAAAAGATATTTATTAATGTGTCTATTATTACTTAAATATATTACAACTTCTTTTTGGTAGTTTGCTATGTTTTTTTAAATATTAATTAATTAACTATAACTTTTTACTACATATTTATTTGTCTTTTCCGGTTAAATTTTATCCTTCACAATTTAAATTTTTTACTACCACACTTTACAACCCCCAAAAAGAGATAAATGTACACTTATCATTGATCTCCTAATCAAACATGTTAAATCTCACCCATAGGTACAGCTTAGGCAAACATACACGTGGGCTCCCTACCTTTTTATCCACATCGTTTAACATATCTGGCTATTACACTAAATTCATTTGTATTTTTAAGTACCCCACTAATGGTAAGTATAATAAGGGTTGTTATGTCGCATTTGCATGACAATTTCCACTAAGAATAACAATTAGAAGAGTTTAAAGGGGCCATTGAGATGTGAAACAATTCTGGCAACACAGGTGTTTCCAAATGATACAAGAAAGATATTTATCAATTGAAATATTATGGGAATCTGAGGTTAATTAGTAGTAATTAGTGGAAACGGATATTATTTGTTTGTTTTAAAAACTTTGAATAAACTCTTCAATTAGTAAAGAAAAAGTCGTACCAACGAAAATAGGAAAAAGTAATGACATGGGTTCATTCAGTGGCGTAACAAACTCCGTCGGGGCCCTCCCGCAGAATTGGAAATGGGGCCCCCTTTAAAAAATTACTAAATGCGACATGTGTAACAAATACCTATAATTATGTGTTACAGACCAGTAAATCAACGTAAAATATGACGATACCGTGTAATTTTCAGTGTCACCACCGAAGTGGTCAACTCAAGACTTTTCGAGTTGTTTATGAGTAAAAATGTTTATTGTTCAACAAAGAAACCACGTTTTTAGTCGATGTTTCGCAAATAGTTCAGAGTAAGTATTCGATCGAAAAGAATATTGTTAACAAAAATGAAGTCTATCGACTCAGTAAAAGAAAAGTTGTAGCTCTTGAAAAGTTTTTCTTATTCGTCAAATACCAAATCGAATATTTCAACGTGAAATAACTAAAAAATGAAATACTTTTCAGGGAAACTCAGAACTTTTTTAAAGTGTTTAAAATAAGCTTTATTTTTTACAAAAGTTTCTAGCATCAAAACTAAGCCAGTTACGCTAAAAATACAGTTAATCCCATTTTTTGGTAAAAAAAATTTGTGAAAATCTCCCCCTATTTAGCACCCCAAATGAAACTAATCATTATCGCCTTACAAATTACCTAATTTTTTATATGACCTGTAAGTTTCACCGGTTTAAAGTGCCTATTTTTAAAAGGGTTCTAGTTAAAGGGCTTGAACGAGTCACTAATCACGAGTATATGCAAATTTTAAACAGAGATATCTTAACCAATTTTTGTCTTACAGAAAAACAAAAAAAAATCCAAAATATTTATAAAAGCATGACCTACATTTCTTTACTCTTTGAGATTTTTCGTATCACTAATACTTTTTAAGTTATTTCGAAAAAAAGCATTTTCCAAAATAAAAAAACTGTTTTTACTATGAAATCAATTTTTTTTCAAAAATAAGAACTTCGAACCAATCAAACTTACAGATCATATAAACAATAAATATTTAAAGTAAATGGTAAAGCGTTATAATAAATTTTATTTGGGGTGCGAAATAGGGGCAGATTTTGACGATTTTTTTTTTAACAAAAAGGGACCAACTTTATTTTGAACGTAATTCGTATAGTTTTGATGCTAGAAACTTATAAAAAAAAATAAAAATAAAGCTTTTCTGCAACATTTAAAAAAAGTTTTAATTAGTTTTCCCCGAAAATTGCTTCATGTTTTGGTTATTTCAGGTTGAAATATTCGATTTGGAATTGGACGAATAAGAATAATTTTTCATGAGTTTCAACTGTGCTTTTATTGTGTCGATAGACTTCATGAATAAGTACACCATTTTTTATATCTTATAAGCTACATTTTTGCTACAAATATTTCTTCGATATCTAATATTTAATTCGATAAATACTTTTTTTTGAGTTATTTACGAAAAACCCGTCTGAAAACATTGTTGTTTTTTTTGTTGAAAAATAAACATTTTCACTGGCAAATGACTTGAAAAGTATTAACATAGAAAAAGAAACTCTATAGAACAAAAGTTGCTTATAATTAGTCAATTTATACATTTCCGGGATTATTTTAAACGTATGTTTTTCACCCCAAAGAGTGGTGTCACCCCCGAAGTAAAAGCAACCAACGGCATAAATCCAACTTTGAAGTGGAGTGTAACTAGAACCTAAATCCAAATTGTCAAGCAAATACGTCCGTCGCGACGCTGATAATTTCACTCCAAAACTCTCATTTACTGAGCATTGGTGTAATCATGCATTTTTTATGACGACTTACATTTTTCATCTTTATTGGTATAGAATAAAATAGAACAAAGATTACTAAATGGTTACATAAGTATTATTCTATGAGATGAACAACTTTCTTCGTGCACTATCTACTATCAGCGAATATATCTACAATTTTATTAATTCGGATGGACAACTTCATTTTCAATACTGCACTTCTTAAAAAAATGTATGTATGCAAATAATATAACAACACCTTTTTACATATATTAGACAACAAGATGGGGCACTTGACATATTGGGGCCCCCCGTAAGCTTCATCCTGCAAGGCGCCTCTGTTACGCCTCTGGATAATCGTATCGAAATACTAAAACGTAGGTAAAGATTAAAGAGAAAACCCATTTCTAGATTTAGAAATATTGTTCTAAAATTAGGCAAATTGCAATCTCAAATCTTTGAATAGTCACGTACAAAGCATTATAGTTTATTGTCGCCACCCATAAAAGTTAGTGAGACCGGAAAATATTTTTCTAGATATGAGATGATTCACTTGCCGAATATGCCTATTTAGAAATTTACGTTTTTAAATTTAAACCCACAAAGTAAAATCATATACCTATAACAGATTTTTACATAATAGCAGACGACAAGATGGGGCCCCTGCTCGATCGGGGCCCCCCGCAAGCTTCACGCTGCGGGGGCCTCTGTTACGCCCCTAGGTTCATTGAATGAAGATAGAAGACTACACTTTTGCATAATAATTGCAAATGGCAACAATAAGAGAAGTGAAGCAGTAACGGAGCGAATACTAGCAGGCAACAAACTGGAGATACCATAGGCTTATGAAGGACAAGAACTTATCCAGAAATATAAAATTGAAAATATACAGGGTCGCAATAAGCCCATTACTTACATACGCAGCTGAGACACTGTGCCTCGCAGGTCACAGGTAACGATGAAGAAAAATTAAGAATATTCAAAAGGAAAATCCTCAGACGGATTATGGGCCCGATAAGGATACGGAAAACGGAGAAATGAGAAGAAGAATGAATCATGAAATGATAGACATAATGAAAGGAGAAGATATAGTTAGATTTATTAAAGCGCAGAGACTGAGATGGTGGGCACACATAAAGAGAAGAAAAAACGATATTTTGATTAAGAAGGTCACCAGATGGAAGCCAGAAAATGAAAGGCAAAGGGGAAGGATCGGAGAGAGATGGGAAAACCAGGTCATGAGAAATATCAAGATCCTGAAAGTGAGAAACTGGAGGAAACTATTCACATATCGAAATGTGTGGAAGAAAATTGTAACGTAACAACAAACTTTGACAATGCAAAAGAAGAATGCGGAGTGATTCACCACAATAATTGTATGAGAGAGCTCTAAGTAAGAGCGGCAAATATTCCAACAAGAATGAAAAGCCTTGATGATGATGATTACAAAATGCTATTCTTATCAGCACCAATTATTATTTATTATTATTGAAGAGAATGACTGGAAAATGTTGTGTTAATTATTTATCAAATACAGTAGGAAAAATGAAAGAATACCCATGAACGAACATATAAAACACGCTGTATTTTCGTGTCACCGTGTCATACAAAAAATTGACAACGCAAGTACATGTAATAATTATTATTACATGTACTTGCGCTGGGCAATTTTCTTTGTGACACGGTGACAGGAAAATACAGCGTGTTTTATATGTTCGTTCATGGGTATTCTTTCATTTTTTCGACTATACATAGCTATCTATTAGCTATTCATGTAAGAAATACAGTTCTGTAAACATTTTATAATTGTTTACTGACCTGTAATGATGATCAATGTGGGCCTTCTCTATCCTTTTATCCTTGGCTCTTCTGTTCTGGAACCAAATTTTGATTTGAGTTTCGGACAGTCTCAGCGATTCAGCTAATTCACATCTTCTCCCCCTGCTAATATACTCCGACCTCTGAAACTCTATCTCCAAACGCAAAGTCTGTTCACTGCTGAACGTGGTCCTTTGTCGTCTTGGCCTACCTTCCTTTCGACGTCGTCTTGCCACTGGAAAAGGTTTATGGTTATAATAATAAAATATAAATGTTAATTAAATAAGAAAATATACGGTTTCGTTTTAATCAAAACGAAACCGTAGATTTTCTTATTTTGTTAATGCCATACTCTGCATAGAGTACAAAGACTCGTTTCATATGGGCTCTCTGAACCGCAAAGTGGAATGTTTTCCTGGCGGTGCCTTTTGGTATGTTATACCTGGGTTAAGCAGAAAGCTTGAATTGAGTCGAAATTCATTTCATAAATGTTAATTCCTGAAGCAGTCATCGGAAAAACCAATTTAAACTGCCATATAGATACCAAAACAGTACAAATTACTGCATACGGCTAATGGAAGCATTAAGCAACGACTAATGTAAGCGTTCAAAGAAATTGATCCTGATGCACGAAATAGTGGGTTTAAAAGAAACGAAACAAAAACGAACTACGTGACCGTCAAAAGAATATCTGACAATGAAAATAATATCGCAATAGACAACTATACCTACCATTGAACGTGTGGATGTCCACACATATCTGACATAGAAATCAATCAGAAGAATTCCGTAATTAGCCAAATTAATGCAAGTATTTCCAGTGGGAATCGTACATGCCATGCTAATAAAAGATTGATGACGTCGAAATTATTAGACAAAAGAAGCAAAATGACTATCTACATATCATTGATTAGGCCCGTAACCCAACTTAGGACATTCGAGAGAAAGATACTGAGAAAAATATATGGATCGGTGCAAGAGGAAGACGGCAGATGAAGAATCAGGAGAAACGACGCGGTTAATGAATTAAATCAACGGTATGATAATGCAGTGGCGTGCTGGTCATATAAATGAATCGGTGCAAACACCGAGAGGCCGCGGCCTCTTGAGGCCGGTCAAATAGGTTTTCACAAAAATTTTTCGATGTAACAAAAAAATATTTTTTTAATTTCTAATTGGATGTTAATTTTGCTAATAATATTAATAAAACATTTTAAAAAATCAAATTTTTTTGATTGTGAAATGCAGTTTAAGTAAATGAATAAGACTCTATAGTCTATAATACATAAATAGATTGCTACAGATAATATTATTTATTTTCATACATACAAGTATATTTATGGTTTTCCAATTTCCTTCAAACATGTATGTACTCTGCAGAATTAAAAAATGGAAAAACGTCTTGCTCATTTTTGGCCGAATTATTGAAAGTATCTAAAAACGATTTGATGAAGACAAATCAAATCGTTTTATGATGATATAAGCACTCTACATCCTAGAAATTTTGATACAATAAAAAATGGTATACCTACCTTTGATGTCATTTAAATCATTTACTGAACAATTAAGAAAGTTTTATCCTACCATATCTCCTACTACAATTAGAGAACTCATGGATTTTGCTGATAAATGGATTGTATTAAAATTGGATTTTGCAAAATACTGAGAGTATACAAGATTTAGTTAATGTTGAATATGTTCAGCCTACAGAAAATATGAAGGATGATATTAATAATCCAAGTGATAATGAACATGAAGTAAGAAATGACAATGTTGATATCGTGAAAACCTCACCTCCGTGTGTATAGCTTGCTGTTACGCTGTTTTGCGTAAGTACAACTTATGTCAGTGCGTGCTTATCCAAATTTAAATAGTTTAATATAATGCATTTATTAACTCTTTCAGTGACACAAGTATCTTGCGAGAAAAGCTTTTCAACATTGAAATAAATAAAAAATCGGTTAAGAAGTACTTTAACACAAGATCATTTTTATGCTAATGGCTATAGAAAAAGAAGCTTTGTATGAGCTTAAAAATGATTAAATAATTGACGAATTTGCTCAAAAGTCTATTTTAATGCGAAAATTATTGATCGAGGGTTAAGTAATTATTTTATAAAATAATTTCAAAAGAATATTTAGTTTATTGCGTTGTATTAACATTTTTTTAAATATTGTTAAAGTAAAGTATTTGCACTGTACTTGTATTTGTACTCTCGTGTATAATTGATTTACTAAAATGGAACTTAATAGATAATTGAAAAATTCTCAATTTTATTTTACTTGTACCTTAATTACCTTAATCAAATTCATATTAAATTGATTTAGGAAATTATGGGTTCTGCCTTACTGCATACAATATTGTCATACATGTCAATTATTATTTGTAAGATTTATTATTCTTAAATGAAAAAATATAGCAAATTAAGAAAAAAATCATTGAATTCAAAGTTTTATGTTTGATTCAAAAATAATTTATATTTTTTTTTGTTTTTTTTTAAATACCGAATAAAACATCCTGCTAATAAAAGGTAAAATGAGGATGGGAGGCCGCTTTTCTATAAAATCCCGGGCCGCTTGAAAAGTTCCAGCACGCCACTGTGATAATGTAAGATTTGTGAAAGGTTGTCATGGCTGGGACATGTCCAGAGGCAAGAAGATACAAAAACAGCAAGGAAAATAATACAATGGATGCCCATAGGAAGACGAAAAAAGGAAGGCAGGCCGCGTAACGAGAAGGTTGGATGACATGGAAGACGACGTGAAAACCATGAATGTAAGACAATGGAAGAAAAGAGCACAAGAAAGAGAATGCATAATTAGGGATGGTCACAAGCTCGAGCTTAGCTCGGCTTGGCTCGAGGCTCGGTTACGTTTGACGAGCCGAGCTTCGAGCTCAAGCCGGTTTGTTTCTTGCGAGCCGAGCTTCGAGCCAAATCAAATTTATTTCTCTCTACTATATTTTAAGTAGTAGTACTTTTCAGATGTCCATTTAATTAAAATAATTTTCAGAAAACAAACAAATGAAATAAAGAATGCGGAAAAATCCCCTTACGAACAATTCACACATCCACTACTTCGGGCTGGGAAAAATTTTTTGAATAGAATCAAAGATCCAAACACCAGTTCTTAGAAATGTGTTTCGCGCTCTTCAACCTCTCTGGGCTCATCAGTGAAAATGAGAGGTTGAATATCTTCAGGCACATTCCAATCAAAAAACAACATGAAGATATTCAACCTCTCATCTTCACTGATGAGCCCAGAGAGATTGAAGAGGGTGAAACACATTTCTAAGAACTGGTGTTTGGATCTTTGATTCTATTCAAAAAATTTTTCCCAGCCCGAAGTAGTGGATGTGTGAATTGTTCGTAAGGGGATTTTTCCGCATTCTCTATTTCATTTGTTTGTTTTCGTACGAGTGGTCTTCCAAACCAGTAACTTTAGATCTTTTGATCACTGAGTGTGTTTCAAAGATGTACGTCTTTTGTTTTTAATAATTTTCAGATTTAATAAGTTTGCAACAAACACCTTGCATTGAAACTAATGTAGAAAAGATAACATGTTAATTAGCATTTTGTACTATGATTATTTATTTTAAATTCCTCAGTTTCCTTTCTACAAAATTGAAGATGTCTAAAAATTTAATTAGCATTCAAAATATAAATTCCTAATTTTTAAAATATTCTCAGTAACAATTTGCAATACTGCTGTTTTCAAAATATACTGATAATAACATCAAAACAATTAGTCCATTGAAATGTTACATTTAGTGTGCATTTCTTAGAGGAGTCAATTTTATTTTTTTTAATGTGTAGGGGGGTTCAGTAGAAGCTTAAGTTCAAGTTTTTGGGGTTGAGGCCTTTGTCCCCCGGCCTCCATCTTGGAAAAAGAGGTGCAAAGGGCTTTCGCGCTGTATCTCGTAAACTAGCTACCCTACAGAAAATTTAATTTCACATAAAATGAAGCAAATTAAATTTTCTACAATTTTGTATTTATTACTTTTTATCGTAAAGTGACCAACAAAAAAGTTATAAACAAAAATAAGGGAAAATTTTGTAAGAAATTTCCTTTTGGAGGTTATAACTTTTTTTACGTTCATTTCACAGTAAAATAACATCAAAGCGATTTTGTAGAGGATTTTTCAATAAGCAATTTTCACTATAAAGTTCTTTAATTTTATTTATGATCTAGGTTTTACAGCGCTCCAAACTTGACCAGATTCTCGAATTCTCGTAGAAAAATAATGCTTTTCTATCTACATATATACTAGACGAGCGGCATTAACCGTTATGCCAACCACGAAAATCAAATTTAAGGTGAATGATCAATTTTGGTACATTTTTATGTTTTCGAGGTCGCTGAATCCGAATATGAAGTTTATTTTTATCTAGAGTTGGTGGAACATGTTAAAAAAATAAATTTTATACAAGAATGCCAAAAATCAATTTTGATGATTCTTCAAATTTACCTCGCTGTATCTTTGGTCGCTGTAAATATTTCCCTTTAAAAATTTTACTATGTCATCTTTGAAGTATGTAGATAACAATGAAATTTGTCCAATATGTTTAAACACATTAAAAAAGGAGTTGTTAATTTATTAACATTTTGTCATCATATTTCGTTAGTTTCATGTTTACTTAAAAAAGTTGAGTGACAAACTTTTTAGTTTATAATTTTAACCAACATAACAATAAAATATAGTTCATGAAGAAGTTTTTTGGAAAATTTTAAGTCAAAATATTTAATAGGAAAAAAGTTATGTTACTTCATATACAAGCGGCACACCCAAAAAAAAAACGCTTATATCTCGAGATCCTGACCACGGTGTGGTGAATGGCTAATTTTTATCACTTTATGATTTTGATACCAAAAATCGTTTTTTTGCTCTGTTTAAGAATTTTGCATTTTGCGGTTGCGTCATTCTTCTTCTGAAGCGGCGAATTTGTCCTCAAACAACTTCTTGGGCCTTTTCTATATATGCTTACAGTTATAAGTTTTATAGTGGGAAGAAAGGTCAAAAACAGATTAATTATAGCATAGGAATGTTAAAATCATAATAAATTGTATGAATCAAAATATATATAGATAGAAAAGTAAGCCTAACTTTTGTTTTTATTGTATCCCTGTGAGCATTCGAGAATCTAATCAAGTTTGGAGCGCTGTAAAACCTATATAAATAAATAGAATTAAACAACTTTATAGTGGAAATTTTTCGCTGAAAAACGCACTACAAAATTGCTATAACGATTATTTTATTTTAAAATGAAATGAAAAAAAGTTATAACATCCAAAAGGAAACTTGTTAAAAAAAATTTACATATTTTTGGTTATATCTTTTTTGTTGGTCACTTGACGATAAAAAGTAATAGAAACAAAATTGTGGAAAATTTAATTTGCTACATTTTATGTTTAATTAGATTTTCCGTAGGGTTGGTAGTTTACGAGATATAGCGCGGAACCCCTTTGCACCCATTTCCAAGATGGCGACCGGGGGACAAGGATGGCGACCCCAAAAACTTGAACTTAAGCTTCTACTGATCCCCCCTACACATTAAAGAAATAAAATTGACTCCTCTAAGAAATGCAAGGTACGGCCTAAAAAATGTAACATTTTAATGGACTAAATACACAATGAATTTATATTTTATTTATTGTACCAGGCAAATTTACAGAAAAGTATACAGTACCTAACCAAAAAACAATCAGATATTATTAGTTTGTATTGGTTTTCTTTTACATATTAGTCCATGTGTGAAGCCACTTTCGTATGAAAAATGTTTCTGACTCGATTTCTTTGCGGATTCCTGTTCAAAAATGTCCCCTTTAAACAAATCAGAAGGGTGCCGGGTGAAACAATTTTTTAAGCAAATTCAAAATTACTTTTTTGCATCGAAAAATGTATTTTTAGGTTTATTTGGGTAATTATAAACAATAAAGGTATCTTGTCATATTTCTGAAAAGTTGATAGTTTTCGAGTTATAAGCGATTTAAAATCTGAAAAATGCGGAAATATGCATTTGCGGTGCTTGAAAACTCTTAAGTTTTAATAAAATGACAGATCTTTTTTATTTAAGATGACCCAAAAATGCTAAAAACATATTTTCTCGGGCAAAAGGGTGATGTTTTGGATTTGTTAAAACAAATATTAAACAATTTCTGCCCAAAAATTTCGCCCGGCACCCTTCTGCTTTGTTTATAGGGGATATTGTTTAACAAGAATCCACAATGAAACCGAATCAGAACAGTCAGACACAGGCAGCATAAATCCGGACCCCGGAAGTGTCATCGGTTTTCGAAACGGACCCTCAGGGAAACTAATTGGTGACCCCTGTTCTAAACAATTTTCCCAGTATCATCATCATTCTCTTTGCCTTATCCCTATGCGGGGCCGGCTTCCCTAATTGCATTTCTCCACACAATAGGGAACTTGCACATTTTTTTTATTAGATAATAATGTTCAGTTTTGTTTAAAAATGAGATTTCCAAAATTTCACGCTTCAAAAACTCGTAATAACTTAGAAATACATATTTAAAGTCTTCTGCGGTATAAAGTAGTTCAAACGGCCCGTGACGTCACATAGTTTTGCATTAGTTTTTATTATGGTTATATTTCGCTGTGTCTAGGTACACGATAACGTGTACGCAATTAAAAAAGTTAGGTAGACGCGAATTAAACTTCATCAAGCCAGTGACGTCATTATTTAGCTTGCGCAGTGACTATATATTTTGGTACATGCTATTTTGATATGTTTAGTGTTTGTTTGATAGAAACATATTTGTTAAGGGAAGGGAAGCAGAACTATTCGGATGTTTCAAACTTAATTGTAATAAATCAATGTATATATAAAAGTATATATTTAGGTTAGTAAAATAATTATATGTATTTAGTTTACATGACATGTAGGTACAAAATATTGTTAAAATAATTTTTATACGTAAGTGAATTATTATAATCAACTATTCTAAATGCAAAATAAGCCACAATTTAACTAAAAAAAAAAATTTATTAACGTTTAGACGTCCAAATCGGATGTCATTGTCAAAATACAAAAATTAGTCGGATTAAATAAATTATTAGAAAAATTTTTTGTATTTTGACAACGACATCCGGTTTAGATGTCGAAACGTTAATAAAATCAATTTTTTAGTTAAATTGTGACTTAGTTCTCATTTAGAATAGTTGATTACAAAAATGCCACAAGGATAATAGCCTTCAGAACAAGTTAATTATTATTGTGAAAGCTTTAGGTCTTCCTTTTATTTTAATCTTTTACGGTAATACTATTTCATTTATAACTAAAAAAAAATATATATTAATTTATAGTCTCTTATCTTTTTCGTACTGTTTTAAAATGTTCTTAAACTCATTAAAAGAACTAAATAATTGTCCACACTCCGTAGTTAATTTAAAAACAAACACTAAACAAATAAAAAATAAGAAATCACTGACACTCTAACTTTTTTATTTGCGTACACGTTAGCGTATACCTAGACACAACCTTATATTTAGGTATATTCTTCTTCTCCTTCTTTAGTTTATTGGCCTCCACCTACTTGGGTATTTGGCAAGCTCATCGTCGTGGAATAAGTCAAAAATATTTATATTCTAATGACATTTATCGTATATCATTGTAATAATATATACCAGTTTGTTAAAATTGTAGTTTTATACTGTTTTTGAAGGAAAGGAACGAAGGTTTACTATTGAAAATAAAACCATTTTGTAAAAGTACAAATTTTCTATGAATAGGTCTAACGATCAAAATACTTGTAACGTCACATAAATGTATTTTCTACTGACGTTTATAACGTCTAATTTAAAATTCTGTTTACTTTATTGGAAAAATGTAAATGTAAAACCAAGTGACGTCACGATGCGTTTTGGACCACCTGTTTTAATTTGAATTTTTAATCGTCTTTAGGGGCCAAACGAAAGACAAACAAAACTTTTTTATCTTTGATACATGTTTTAAATTATGTTCTGTTGTGATTTATAACATTTTTTTCGAATTTAAAAATTTATGCAAGTTCCCTATTCTATCTTGGGCCATATCAATGTTAATCCCCTTTACCAACATGTCCTGCCTTATCGTCTCCCCCCAGGTCTTCTTTGGTCTTCCTCTCCTACTCCTTCCAGGAATCTGCACTTCAGCTATTCTTCGTATTGGGTGGTTAACGTCTCGACGTTGAACATGACCAAACCATCTTAACCTATGCTCTCTCATTTTGGCATCAATTGGTGCCACACCTAGACTTCCCCTAATATACTCATTTCTAATTTTATCCTTCTTTGTCACTCCACTCATCCATCTAAGCATTCTCATTTCCGCCACATGCATTCGCTGTTCCTCTTTCTTTTTCACTGCCCAACATTCAGTTCCGTACATCATAGCTGATCTTATGGCTGCTTTATAGAATTTTCCCTTCAGCTTCATTGGAATTTTTCTGTCACACAACACACCACTCGCTTCTTTCCACTTCATCCATCCAGCCATAATTCTACTGCATGCATCTCCATCTATTTCTCCATTACTCTGTAATACCGATCCTAGGTACTTAAAACTATTGCTTTTTACAATCATTTCACCATCCAAAGATACCATTTTATTTGTAGTAGCTCCATCTTTAAATGAACATTCCAAATACTCTGTTTTTGTCCTACTAAGTTTTAAACCTTTTTCCTCCAGAGCTTGTCTCCACTGTTCCAGTTTTTGTTCTAAGTCTCTTTCACTATTTCCTACTAACACGACATCATCAGCATACATTAAGCACCATGGAATGTTACCCTGTATTTTCGCTGTTATCTGGTCCAAAACTAATGAGAATAAATACGGACTAAGCACAGAACCTTGATGCAATCCTACTTTCACATGAAATTTATCAGTCTCTCCCACACCTGTCCTAACACTAGTCGTTACTCCCTCATACATATCCCTCACAATCTTTACATATTCACCAGGGACTCCTTTCTTATTGAGTGCCCACCACAGAATCTCTCGAGGAACTCTATCATATGCTTTCTCAAGATCAATGAATACCATATGAGCGTTTGTTTCTTTACTCCTGTATTTTTCCATCAACTGCCTTATAATGAAAATTGCATCTGTTGTTGATCTACCCTGCATAAAGCCAAATTGATTCTCGGATATTTCGGTCTCTTCACGTATCCGTCTATCAATTACTCTTTCCCATATTTTCATGGTGTGGCTAAGCAGTTTTATAGCCCTGTAGTTTGTACATTGTTGTATATCTCCCTTGTTTTTGTAAACAGGTACCAGTATACTGCTTCTCCATTCGTCTGGCATTTGTCCAACTTCCATAATTCTATTAAATAGACCTGCTAGCCACCTTGTTCCTGTCTCTCCCAATGCTCTCCATACTTCCCCAGGAATATCATCTGGTCCTACCGCTTTTCCTTTCTTTATTTTTTGAAGCGCTTGAGCCACTTCCTCGTTGGTTATTTTGGTGACCATTGCTGCTACTGTCTCCGTTGACTCTACAGGCTGTCTGTCAAATTCTTCATTTAATAAGCTGTCAAAGTACTTTCTCCATCTCTTTTTGACATCCCTTTCGTGAACTAGTATTTTATTATTTTCATCTCGGATACATCTAATCTGATTAAAATCTTTTGCTTTCTTTGCTCTCTGTTTGGCTATTTTATATATCTTCGTTTCGCCTTCCCTGGTATCAAGTTGATCGTATAGGTTTGAATACGCTTCTGCTTTAGCTTTTGCTACTGCTACTTTCGCTTCCTTTTTGGCGACCATATAGTTTTGAAGATCTATGTCCGATCTGGTTTCTTGCCACTTTTTATATAATTTTCTCTTCTCTTTTATTTTTCCTTGTACTTCATTTGACCACCACCAAGTCTCTTTATCTTCAAACTTCTTTCCTGACGTTTTCCCAAGTATTTCAATAGCCGTCTCTAAACAATTTTCCCAGTATACTGGCGATATTTCTTTGCGAGGTATTGGGTTCTGTTTGTTCTTCTTATCGTCGTCACTTTGTTCGTTATCAGTGTCAGGAACATAATCATCGTCTTCATCTGAGGAGTCTCCAAAATCATCTTCGATGGTCTTAGGTTCATCTTCATTCGCCCACAGCTTTTCAGCATCCCACTCTAATTCTTTTGTTGTCAGTGGACGCTAATATTTTTTGCTTAGAATCTGCCATACTAGCAAATAACAAAAAATCACCTCAAAATTTTAATACCCTTCAACTGCACACTGGGGTCCGAAGTACCCACAGCTCCACTAAAAGCGTCACAGCAAACTATACAACAAACTCATGCGGCGAAGCGATTGTCTCTCAACGTACCTAGTCGGTTGTTAACTGAATTTACATGCAAGGGATCGCCAAAGACGCAGAAATGTGCAAGTTACATTGAACTATTCATGTGCCTGGGTTTTTCAGACCCCAGTGTGCTGTTCCAGGGTTAATTTTTGAGGCAGTAGCTCTAAATAATTGTTTTGAGCTACATCCAAACCATTCTCTCAGGTTCTTAAGCCATGAAATTCGTCTTCTTCCGATGCTTCGTTTGCCATCTATCTTTCCTTGCATTATGAGTCGTAGTTTGCCATACTTCTCGCCCCGCATCACATGTTCGAGATACTGTAGCTTTCTTTCTTTAATTGTAAGTTCCACTTCCTTTTCTTTACCTATTCTTCTCAGTATTTCATTGTTCGTAACTCTATCTACCCAGGAAACCCTCATAATTCTTCTACAGGTCCACATTTCAAAGGCGTTAAATCGTCTCATTGTCTCTACATTTAACGTCCATGATTCCACTCCATAGTATAGTACACTGTATACATAACATTTTGTTAGGCGTACTTTAAGAGCTAATATTAAATATTTGCTACATAGGACCTTTTTCATTTTTATAAAATTAGAACGTGCTTTTTCGATTCTGACTTTTATTTCTGTAGTGTAGTCATTATTTTCTGTTATAAGTGTTCCTAGGGAAGTGTACTTTTTTACTCTTTCGATCTGCTGGCCCTCTACTATCAAGATTTCGTTAGTATTATGGTTGTTTTTACTAATTTTCATAAACTTCGTCTTTTTGATATTGAGAGAGACTCCGTACTCCCTACTACACCTTACTATTTTACTCATGAGTCTTTACAGGTCTTGTAAACTATCGGCTATTATTACTGTATCATCTGCATATCTGATGTTGTTAACTAAGACTCCATTTACTCTTATGCCGACTGTTTCATCTTCCAGAGTTTCTCGCATTACCTGTTCAGAATAAGCGTTAAATAATAGAGGTGATAGTATGCAGCCTTGCCTGACTCCTCTCTTAATTTTCATTTCTTCAGATGTTTCCTTTTCAATTCCTACTATTGCTCGCTGATTGTAATAGAGGTGTGTTATTAGTCTTAAATCTCTTTTATCTAAGTTTTTATTTTTTAGGATTTTCCTGAGTCGATCATGTTTTACTTTATCAAACGCTTTATTGTAGTCTATAAAACAGACGTAAAGAGGATGGTTAACATCCAAACATCTCTGTGTCAGCACGTTGAAGGAGAATAATGCCTCTCTGGTACCCATATCATTGCGGAACCCATATTGAGTGTCACTAATATCCAGCTCCAGTTTAGAGTGTATTCTGGCGTGAATAATTTTCAAGGTATGTGACATTAAGCTTATGGTTCGGTAGTCACTGCATTCTTTATTGGCATTCACTTTCTTTGGCAAACACACAAATGCTGATGTCAACATTTCTCTAGGGATGATCCCTGTAGTATAGATAGCGTTGAACAGTTCTATTATGTCCAGGTTTTTCTCGTTGACCAACTTTATCAGCTCGCTAGGTAATTCATCTGGACCAGCAGATTTATTGGTTTTCATAGAGTTTATTGCCTGACTAACCTCTGATTTGGTTATCTCTGGGCCTACATCTCCCGTTTGGCTATCTACGGATGTACTAGCTTCTCTCTGGTCATGAAATAGTTCCTCGACGTACTCTTTCCATCGTCGTAGTTTTCGTTCTGTCTCCATTATAATATTTCCATTTTTGTCGAGCAATACATTTGAGGTTCTTCGATTTCCTATTTCGGCTAGTTTTTTGACTTTTTTATGTAGGTTGAAGTTGTCATATGTGATTTGCAATTCTTCTATCTCTTTACATTTTTCAGAGAAGTAGGTTTCTTTCTTCTTCTTTAAGTGCCGTCTCCTAATCGGAGGTTGGATATCATCATCACTATCTTTACTCTATCCACCGCTGCTCTAAAGAGTTCTATAGAATTGCATCTAAACCAGTCCCTTAAATTCTTTCCCCATGACACTCTCCTTCTTCCTATACTCCTTCCGCCTCTTATCTTTCCCTGTATTATCAGTCTTAGCATTTCATATCGCAGTCCCCTCATTACGTGTCCCAGATATTGTAACTTTCTTATTTTTATTGTGTTTATTATTTCGCATTCTTTACCCATTTCTCGCAGTACTTCCGTGTTCGTTTTCCTCTGTGTCCATGCTATTCTAAGCATTCTTCTGTAACACCACATTTAAAATGACTGTAGCTTATTTATGTGTTCTTGCTTTAATGTCCAGCTTTCAAGTCCATATTGTAGTATCGAGAACACGTAGCATCTCAAAGCACTCACTCTCAGTTCTAAGCTAAGGTCTTTGTTGCAGAGAACTGTTTTCATTTTTACAAACGCATTTCTTGCTATTTCTATCCTGGTCCTTATTTCCTAGGTTTCTTTAGCCTCCCTAATTTTTCTTCTTATTTGGTTTTGAAGCTGTTTAATAGCGGGTCTTATTAATGGTTTTGTTTTTTCTTCTTTCATTCACTCTAGAATTTCCTCCGTCATCCATTCTTCTTTCTTACATTTGGTTGTAGTAAGTCAATATTTTAGCTAATACTTAATACTTTTTCTAATGCATTTATTTCTGCTACGGCTGATACTTTTGTTTGAGAATAAGTAATGCAGACTACAAATATGTATTTTCAACATACAGTTTGTACATTTTACATTCACTATTATGTTTTCGAGCTCGGCTCGGCTCAGTTCGAACTATTCGAGCCGAGCCAATACGAGCCACGAGCTCAACCTACAGCTCGAAGTTCAAGCCGAGCTTCTCTCTCGAGCTCCTGAAGCTTGTCAAAAGCTCAGCACGGACCGGCTCGAGTCCATCCCTACGCATAATTATTCCATTTACTCCTATTACCTTAAAATTACAAGATACATCTCACTATTGCAGTATTGATCCATAATTTTCGAGCCCAATCTCACTAAACGGCCAATTTTAGTTATAAACAACAATAATTCCAATTAACCAAACTGTTTATTGCTATCAACAATGGCGTCTACATTAAACCTAAACCGAAGTAAAGCGTTGGAAATTCACGCCGTATTTGCTTCGTCGTGTTCGAGTATTCAGCAGAATTATTGTTGTAATCCGATTAGGGAAAACTTCCAACAATATTTTGATGACAATGACAATGTCTATCTCCCCCGGCAATATCTATTTGTCGACCAACGAAATCCCCGATTCGTAAAGCCGGAATTCACGCGTTTTTCGAAAGCAGACGTTGAAAATAAGATATTTATTTGTTATTTTTGCAATCCCACCTTAAATTTATATCAGTATTCTAGCACGAGAAACATGGAGAAATATAAAAAGAATCAGAATAGACAATGAAACCTTTAAAAATATTTTATATGTAGGTACATACCTATGTATTGTTCAAACTAGTGGTAGTGAACGTGGTGATTTTAAAATCACGCGGTGATCAGTGACAGTGATTTTAAATAACGGTGATTTTAAACAGTGACCGTGATCACCGTTCTTTTATCGAACTCTGGGTTGTGCTCAAATCTCTGTAGTCCTTACAAGGAAATATGTTAAAAAGTTAGAAACAACGCAAAGGGTAGGTAATGGAACGAAACATGCTTGGAATATCTATAGCATTGATGAGCCACACACTAAAAGTATTTTTAAAAATAATTCACAAAATAATATTTAATAAATTAGAAGAGGACATAAGCGCCACACAGTTTGGATTCAGAAGTGGACTGGGAACACGGGAAGTTTTGTTTGGTCTGAGTGTGTTAATGCAAAGATGTTTGGATGTAAACCAAGACCCCTACGTATGTTTCATAGATTTTGAGAAGGCCTTCGATAAAGTCAGACACCAAAAGCTGTATGAAATCCTAAGAAGCAAAACCATTGACAATCGCGACATTAACATTATATTCAGGTTGTACTGGGGACAAACAGCAAAAATCAAGGTTGATAGTGAGTTAACCGAAGAAATTGAGATTCGTCGAGGTGTGCGTCAGGGTTGTGTGCTTTTTCCACTACTATTCAATATATATAGCGAAACAATATGTCAGGAAGCGCTCCTAGAGCAAAACATTGGTATGAACATTAACGGAGAGTTAATTAACAATATACGACACTCTGATGACACGCTAATAGTAACAGATCTTCTTCTTCATGTGCCGTGCTCGATTATCGAACGTTGGCTATCAAATTGGCTATAGCAATTTTGTTAACGGCAGCTCGTAAAAGGGATGCAGAGGATCTGTTATACCATTCTCTCAGGTTTTTAAGCCATGACGTTCTTCTTCGATCTGACCCTCTTCTTCCGTCTACCTTGCCTTGTATTATTAAATGGAGTATATTATATCTCTCTGGGTGTCGCATAACATGGCCAAAATATTAAAGTTTTCGATTTTTAACTGTTCTGACGACTTCTATTACTTTTCCCGTCCGGTGCAAAACAACTTCGTTACGAACTCTATCCACCCAACTTATTCGTAGGATTCTTCGGTATACCCAAATTTCAAAGGCTTCCAATTTCTTGAGAAGAGTATCTGTTAAAGTCCAACCTTCGACACCGTACAAAAGAGTAGAGAACACATAACATCTCACTAATCTAATTTTAAGATTCAAAGTAATGTTGTTTCCACATAAAAGTTTCTTTATCTTAAAGAATGCAGCTCTGGCCTTCTCTATACGTATTCTAATTTCTTTGCTCATGTCCCAGTTCTCATTTAGATTACAACCAAGGTAGGTGATACTGTTAGTTCTCTCTAATTGTTCACCATAAGCTGTTACTACTTCCGGTTGTATTGGCGTCTTACTGACAACCATCACCTTGGTCTTTGCGGTGTTTAGCTTGAGTCCATATTCATCACACGTTGTGGTAATCCTATTAATCAGATGTTGAAGTTCTTCATAATTGCTCGCAATTAACACCGTGTCATCCGCATATCTCAAATTATTAATATTGACGCCATTCATTTTGATACCACATTGAGCATTATCCACTGCTTTATTGAAAACAAACTCAGAATAGACGTTAAATATTAGTGGGGACAAAATGCAGCCCTGCCTTACTCCTCTTCGTATTTGAAGTTCTTCAGACGTGTCCCAGCCAATCCTGATGTTTGCACGTTGATGCCAGTAAAGATTTTTGATAATGCGTAGGTCTTTATCATCAATACCCACTTTCTGTAGAATAGCAATCATTTCCGTATGTTTTACCCGATCAAAGGCCTTCTCAAAGTCAATGAAACACATATAAACCGGATGTCCGACATCTCTGCATCTCTGTACCATAACCTGAATACTAAACAGTGCTTCTCTGGTCCCAAGGTTATTGCGGAATCCAAACTGTGTATCACCAAGCTGTTCTTCTATTTTTTGGTACATCCTAGAGTGCAAAATTCGTAGAAATATCTTTAAAACATGACTCATCAAGCTAATGGTTCGGTAGTCACTACATCTTTTCGCGTTTGCTTTTTTAGGTATCGTCACAAAAGTCGACAGCAGCCAATCCGCTGGTATATAGCCAGTTTGATAAACTTTATTAAAAAGATGAAGGAGAGATCTTTTACCTGAATTTTCGAAGAGCTTTATTATTTCATTCGGTATTTCGTCTGGTCCCGTCGCTTCTCTGGTCTTTGCTAATCTTATTGCTTGTTCAATTTCGTCCATAGTTATGTCAGGTCCTGTAACTACTTCGTTAATTTCAAGCTCGGGCCTTTCATCATTAAACAGTTCCTCAATGTATTCTTTCCATCTGTCTATTTTATCCAAATCAGTGATAATCAGTTTTCCGTCTCTATCAACGATGTTATTTGCATGTTTTTTGTTCTAACCGGTGAGTTCTTTTATTTTTTTATACATATTAAATGAATCATGTTTTCTCTGCAACTCTTCAATTTCTAAACATTTTTTTTTTCAAAGTATGTTTCTTTTGAAACAGAGTAACAGATAGTAACAGATAACCTAGCAAATTTACAGTATTTGATGGAATACATAAACACTCATACCAATAAGTAGGTATGGTCTAAAACTGAACATCAAAAAGACTAAATTCATGATTGTAACAAAGAAGCTATACACCAATGTGAATTTAACTATAAATAAAAGACTAAGTTTTCACTCTAATGGTATATAGCATATCCCACCAGAATGAAAACAATGGGAACCTTCTCTGGTTACACCTCCGAGGCTTCTACAATTTGCAAGCCATACGGATGCTGAGACTAAGGAAGATGAGGGAATTCCACAATTTACAATTCACGTCCCATCTGCTCAGCGCGGTAAAGTTCCAACGAGACTGGTTCCCTTCATACTCCACACAGAGTAAATGTAAATAAAAAATGAATAACCATTTTCAATTTCGTTGCAAAACGAAAATACAGCCGAACCATATTCCAGTCCAATCAGAGAGTGCTGCAAGCACCTCTACCGGTTTCGAAACTTATTAGTCTCTCATCAGGAGGCACATATGCTGCTCTCCCTGATCCAACCAAAACAAACCCCAGCGTGCAGTCCCGAATTGCAACGAACGAAATGGCATAGATGCCCTAGCGGCAACTGCTAGCAAAAGACTAAGTTTTCACTCTAATGGTATATAGCATATCCCACCAGAATGAAAACAATGGGAACCTTCTCTGGTTACACCTCCGAGGCTTCTACAATTTGCAAGCCATACGGATGCTGAGACTAAGGAAGATGATAAATTGTGGAATTCCCTCATCTTCCTTAGTCTCAGCATCCGTATGGCTTGCAAATTGTAGAAGCCTCGGAGGTGTAACCAGAGAAGGTTCCCATTGTTTTCATTCTGGTGGGATATGCTATATACCATTAGAGTGAAAACTTAGTCTTTTGCTAGCAGTGGCCGCTAGGGCATCTATGCCATTTCGTTCGTTGCAATTCGGGACTGCACGCTGGGGTTTGTTTTGGTTGGATCAGGGAGAGCAGCATATGTGCCTCCTGATGAGAGACTAATAAGTTTCGAAACCGGTAGAGGTGCTTGCAGCACTCTCTGATTGGACTGGAATATGGTTCGGCTGTATTTTCGTTTTGCAACGAAATTGAAAATGGTTATTCATTTTTTAACTATAAATAATCATCCAGTTGAAAGAGTTACGTCCTACAAATATTTAGGGGTTTGCTTCACTGATACTAATGACCAGACAAGAGAAATCAAGAGGCGAATTGAGATAGCGAGACAATCGTTTGTCAAAATGAAAAAGTTCCTATGCAGCCGGGACATAAATATAAACTTAAGAACGAGAATGTTAAGATGCTATGTTTTCTCCGTTCTGCTGTACGGCATGGAAGCTTGGACACTGAAAAAGATAAACATAAAAAACATTGAGGTATTCGAGATGTGGTGTTACAGGAGAATGTGGAAAATACCATGGACAGAAAGAGTAACAAATCAAGATGTTTTGCTGAAGATAAGGAAGGAATGCGAAGTCATAAAAATCATACAAACGAAAAAACTGGAGTATCTAGGCCACATAATGAGAGGAGAAAAATACTCTCTGTTAAGACTCATAATCCAAGGAAAAATTCGGGAAAGAGAAATGTGGGACGTAGGAGGATTTCCTGGTTGCGAAATTTAAGGGAGTGGTATGGGCGCAGTTCAATACAGTTGTTCAGAGCTGCAGCCAACAAAGTTAAGATTGCTGTGATGGTAGCCAACCTCCGATAGGAGACGGTACTGCAAGAAGAAGAAGAAGAGTTGCTCCAAGTATCATTAGCAAAAAGAAAAAATTTTGCGTCGATTTTTAACTTAGTGATATCAAGAAAAAGTATAGGACCCAATACTGAACCTTGTGGTACTCCACATACAATATTTTTGAGATTAGAGTCAGTATCGTTTGCTCTAATAAGTTGTTTCCTATTATCCAAGTATGTAATATTGGAACCAATTCAAAAAAAAATACTTCGAATTCCGTAGAAATTTAGCTTTTTTATCAATATGTCGTGAGTTACACAGTCAAAAGCTTTGGCATAATCACAAAAGATAATATACTGTGATAATGCTATAATAATGTCAAACTTGTTTATTAATATTAGTTAGACTTAATTAAATATAATAAACTAATATCATTACTAATAAATGCACAAGCTGATAAAATTCACACAACAATCGACCCTTTTTCCTCTTACTACTTTCTCTTGTGGCACCCCTCTTGGGATTGTTTCCATCGGATGCACAAATCAATTATGAATTATCTCCGGTTAATTAGCCGTCCTCCTTCCTTCAGGTAAAATATTAATAGGTTTCGTGTAAAACTTAATAGTTTTGACCATATGGGCCCTTTTGTGACATCGAATAATGTTCGCTCACCTATAAGGGCTTCCCCGCTTCCGTCAATCACTGTTTGTTGTGTTGACTGAAGAGTGCGAAAGATCGCTTGCTTGATTTTGATTCATCCCCATCCCCGATACACAGGAAATAACAATTTTATAACATTAAATTGCGGTTAGTTTTATGAATAAAAGAACGATATAAAGGACAAATAGTCATCAAAATACACACACCGGCAAAATTAGTCGAACACGTTAAAAATGGGACATGTTTGATGTCTCGTATTTCATAAACCAGTGGTCCGATTTGAGTGATTCTTTTAGTATGTTATAGCCTTATTATTTAAGAATATCGTTGTAATAATATTGTTGCTAGACAGGTAAATACCATTTTATACCGGGTCTACCAATCATACTGTGTTTTTTTCTTAAAGTTTGGAACACCCTGTGGAATATTCTAGCATATGTAGAATATTAGAATTAATACTCGATTGTAGACTTAGGCTTGCTTAACATTTTCCTTTTCGATTCATTTAGTTATGTGAGATAATAAAAAAGTTATGTGCGTTAACAACTCTCCATGTTTTTCATCAATATATCCTCATAGTAGGGGAGGAAAATATACTAAATTTGCAGATACTCGAGCGTTATGGGGACCTATTGGATTGTGAAGAGTATGTGCTAAAATCAGAAAAAGGTTAAGTTAAGTTTTCCATAAAGTGGGGGACTTTGCATTTTTTAATTTAATTTTCCATTTGAAACAATCATTTTTCTCCGATTATAGCGCTATCTATCCATAATTCGAAAAAATATGTCGAATAAAAGTTGCTTATTTTTACGTAAAGATTGCACATCTGCAATAAAAATTGGGGGCTTCTATTTAAGATTTTAAATTAAATCCTCCACCCCACCTCCGTGGGGGCTCGTGACACCCCACGGAGAGGGGTGGGGGGTAAATTAAAAATTATAAATACGAACCCTGCGATATTTTGCAGATCGTAAAACTGCCAAATACACCTATTCAATATTTTTCAAAAATCTACCGAATGGCACCAAACACGACCCCCCACGGAGGTGGGGTGGGGGGTTACATTAAAATATTAAATAGGAGCCCCCAATTTTTATTGCAGATTTGGATCCTTGACGTAAAAATAAGCCACGTTTATTCGCACCATTTTTTTCCTATTATGGATAAATGGCGCTATAATCGGAAAAAACGATTGGTGGAAATGGAAAATTAAATTGAAAAATGGAGAGTCCCACACTTTATGGAAAACTTAACTCAACTTTTTTTGGTTGTAGCACCCACTCTTCACAATCCACTCCAGGTCCCAAGAACGCTCGAGCAATTGCAAATTTAGCATACTTTTCTATCCTACTATGAGGATGTATTGATAAAAACATGGTTAGTTGTTAAAGCACATAACTTTTTTATTTTCCAACATAAGCAAATGAATCAAAAAAGAAAATGTTAAGAAAGCATAATTCTACAATCGAGTTTTAATTTTAATATTTTATATATGCTGGAATATTCCACAGGGTGTTCCGAACTTTAAGAAAAAAACACAGTATGCTTGTTACACCCGGTATAAAATGACATTTACCTGTCTAGCAACAATATTATTACACCGATATTCTGAAATAATAAGGCTATAACATACTAAAAGAATCACTTAAATCGGACCACTGGTTTATGAAATACGAGACATCAAACATGTCCCATTTTTAACGTGTTCGGCTAATTTTGCCGGTGTGTGTAGTTCAAATAAAAAAAAATTTAAAAAAAGTATAAAAAGTTCTTTTTCCGCAAATCGCCAGGAAATTTTGACATTCCTGTCAAAATTTCTTGAAGAAAAAGTCAGGACTTCCTTACTGTAAGGAAATGTCATTTCCTTACTGTAAGGAAATGATATTTCCGTACAGTTGTTAGTGTTCTACATAAACGATAATACATATTTTTACTCATGCGATAATCCATAAAACGTCTGTATGCATTTTCGTACTTTTCTCTTGATTTCTTTGGCAATAATTCTAATGAAGCAGTATTCACTGCCTCAACCAGCTCTGGAGGAGTCCCAGGAATGGAAATTTCATCATCACTTATCATTTTACTTTCGAGAACACCAGCAATTAAATTTATAAGCGTCAAGTTTGACAATTCAACCTCAATACGTTTCCATAGTAACCCAAGTAATTTTATTAGGAATTTCAAAGCACCATTTATTTGGGAATAAAATTATCGCGTTTTTTTTAAATCAATCAATATCTGTCGAATTTTAAACGATTTGCGGAAAAATAGTATGTTTACCTCGTAGGAAAAGCCACATTCCTGGACTCTGTGTTGCTAAGTCTCGGCTTGCGCCTCGACTTAGCAATCTTCACAGTCGTCCAGGAATGTTAAGCTTTTCCTACCCGGTAAACAATGTACTATTTTTAATGAAGGAATGAATGGGCAAAGAAAAGTATTTTTTAAGTATGTAAAATTAATTAATATATTAATAAATTAATAATAATAAATTAATTGTACACACTTCAAATACGTTTTTTTTTCATCCATTCATTTATCATAAACGCGTACAAAAATATATTATTTTTCAATTATTCTTTTTCAATTATTTTTTTTTGTATCGATGTGTTAATTTTTAAAAATTGATAAATTAAAATATCAAACCATTTTTGGTCTTATCGGACCATCATCAGTAAATATTGATAGCTTTACAAATAGTCACTTACAACTAAGTACTTAGTTTTTTCTTGATTTATCGCCAGGCCATATTTGGTAGTTTCTTCTTCAAATTTTGTGAACAATTTTCGCAGTTCTATTCTTAAACGTGTCAGAAAACCAAGCTATCTGAGAAACCTACGCACTGTTATCTTTTGTTCAGAATCGTGCCGCTTGTCTGGATCTTGGCTCCTCTAATTATTTTTTCTGGTACTAGGTTGAATAAGTTTTTTGACAGGGGGTCTCCCTGTTTTAAACCTTTATTGACGTTAAACTTATTTGAATGACCCTTCTTTCAAAAATTGATTGACTGTATTAATTAGCGTCATTGTAACTAAATTTATCAGTTAGTCCAGAGAAATAAGATTTTTCTCGTGACACATCCCCCTCCAGGCCGAAACCAAATTTTTTGGATAGTATGAACATCTATATTAACAACCCTTATGTTTCCTGCAGCCGATTTTGATGATATACATAGTTATAAACAAATGAAGATCAAAAAACGGTAAATTTTCGCTTTTTTCGTCTATAACCAAAAAGTTAAGTGTTTTAAACAAATGTGAGAATGAGAAACTCATAAATCGTCTAAAAAATTTCAATATGGCGTTCGCTGAATATGTCTATCCTTATTGGTTGCTTAGAAAATTGCAAAATAAATCATAAATTTTGAAATTGGAAAGAAATCCTTTGTAAAAGGTATAATTTTTTTTTTTTATTAAAAATCCCTTAAAAGGGCTACATCACAACAAAACGTTTTCGATTTTTATAAAAAATCATCATCAGTGTTCGATAAACTGGATGCTAGCTGAGCTACAAAAGAAAAATATCTGGGTAAAAACCCTTTACATAAAATATAAATGCCTTAAAAGTGCATACTTCAATAAAAAGGCCTGTGATGGTCACATGGCAAACAGGATAATGCCCTAAGGTAAAGTATACAGGTTTCCAAACACTTGGGATCCAAAATGAGTTGATCACATTTCAATGACTTAATGGCAAAGTTGTCCTGTTTGCCATGTGACCATCACAGGCCTTTTGATTTAAGTATGCACTTTTAAGGCATCTATATTTTATGTAAAGGGTTTTTACCCAGATATTTTTCTTTTGTGACTCAGCTAGCATCCAGTTTATCGAATACTGATGATGATTTTTTATAAAAATCGAAAACGTTTTGTTGTGATGTAGCCCTTTTAAGGGATTTTTAATAAAAAAAAAAAATTTTATACCTTTTACAAAGGATTTCTTTTCAATTTTGTGATTGATGGTATACAGCCAACTACAGGAAAACTTTGTCTTTTCCTTGTGGATTTTATAAATTTTGAGTTTTTATAAATATTCATAACTTATGTAAAAATGAACTTAGAACCTTCTTATTATACGAATTGCTGAGACTTCTGGTGCTTACATTATATTTTAAATTTCAAAGCAATTGGTCAAATAGTTTAAAAGTTATTTAATTTGTTTATCCCAAATTATTCTTTTTTGCAACACTAAAGTCAGAAAATTATGAGGTTACAGTAAGACTTCTGACAGTTTATAGAAGAAGCAGAGGCGGCTCTAGCCCATGTAGCGCCCGTGTGCAGTCGATGCACTGGCGCCCTTTAGTGGACGCGCAGTCAAAATGGAATAGTCGAATAGGTACCTATCTACTATCTAGTACTAGTACATGGGGTATTAGAGGCATTAGGTACGCTTATAATGTAAACAAAAATCCAGATGCAAATATTGCAATTTAAAGGTTGCGGAACAACTTACCCAAATCTGTTAAAAATATTTAATGAAAAATTAACTTTTTTATCTTTGAGGTAAGGTTAAAAATTGGTTGAGAAAGTTTGACAGGTTTGAGTCCACGAGTAAATAGTACTTTTAGGAAGGAATTGGTTAACTGAATAAAAAAGAACAACGTTGTGATCATTTAAAAAACAATAATAATTTATTAACGAATTATTACAGGACACGTACTACAACATATAATTATAAAAAAGATACTTTTCGTGCTTTTGCATTAGGAGTAGGGGAGTAAAGTATGCTAAATGTGCAGTCACTCGAGCGCTTTGGGGACCTATTGGGTTGTGATTATTAGGTCCTGAAACCAAAAAAAGTTAAGTAAAATTTTCCATTTTAGTGGGGACTTCCCATTTTTTAATTTAATTTTCCATTTCCAACAATCGTTTTTTCCGATTATAGCGCCATTTATCCATAATTTGAAAAAATGTTTCGAATAAAAGTTGCTTATTTTTATGCAGAAAATCCAAATCTGCAATAAAAAATGGGGGCTCCCATTTAAGATTTTAAAGTAACCTCCCACCTCACCTCCATGGGCGGTCGTGTTTGGTACCATTCGATAAATTTTTTAAAAATATTGAATAAATGTATTTTGCAGCTTTTGGGAAATATAGCGGGGATTTGTATTTAAAATTTTAAATTTACCCCCACTCCTCTCCGTGGGGGCTCATGTTTTGTATCTTTCGATAGATTTTAGAAAAATATTGTACACGTAGTTTTTAGTTTTTCGATCTGACGTTCATTTTGCGAAATATTCGCTTTTTTTGTGAAACTTTTTGACTCTCTCATTTCCGTTCCGCTCAAATCGTCAGATTTTTGAAATATACACTCTTTTGCATGTACTTATTTTACCTTATCTTAATCTGACAATTTCAAGTATTTTCAAGGATAGATTTTTTTTTGGGCCCCCCTGAACGAACTCCCCTGGGTTAAGAGCCAATATATGGTAGAGGTACATCTGCAGGGTACCACGTTTCTCCCCATATGATAATCTGACGCGCTCGAGTAACTGCAAAAATCCCCGCTTGGTCTCCCCTACCATTAGCAAAATCTTGAATAATATTATTTACTTCAATTTTTATTTCATGTTCAATACTTACTAGTGATAAATTTGTCAATAGACTTTGCGACAATGTTGACCTTAGATAATTTTTAATTATTTTTAATTTACAAAATGATCTTTCACTGTGCGCTACTGTCACTGGCAATGTGAGGTAAATTCTAAGAGCAGTGAACAAATTTGGGAACACTGAAAGTAATTTATTTGTATGTAAGTAATTTAAAATATCCAAAGGTGTAGTAGAATCCAATGTAATTTTTCATTAATCGTTTTAAAGCATATTTTATGTTGAAAAACAAAGTAAAGGACCCGTTCTTTGGCGCTCGGCGCCCGTGTGCACCGCACACCCTGCACAATAGGTAAAGCCGCCCCTGAGAAGAAGAACATTTATACTATTCATTTAATTAAAAAAAATGACAAAAAGTAATTTTAAACAGTGTAAAATTATTTTGCAAAAACACGTCGATTTTTTGCTTACTTATAAACAATTAGAATAACTTTTAAACCATTACCCGTAGAAAAATTATTTTTTCATATTTGTAAAGACTGAATTTTTATACACATTTAGAAAGAAAAACAAATATCCTAGGACAATTAGGGACGAAGTTAGCCCCCCTTTTTTTAATTCACATGTTTTTGCAAAATAATTTTGCAGTACTTAGAATTATTTTTTGTCATTCTTTTTTAATTAAATTAATAGTATAAATCTTCTTCTTTCATAAACTATCCAAAGTATTAGTATAACTTCATCATTTTCTGACTTATAGGGTTGGAAAAAATATTAATTTGGGATAAACAAATTAAATACCTTTTAAACTATTTGACCAATTGCTTTGAAATTTAGGATATGATTTAAGTACCAGAAGCCTCAGCATTCTGTGTAATAAGAAGATTCTAAGTTCATTTTTACATAAGTTATGAATATTTATAAAAACTCAAAATTTATTATTTATTTTGCAATTTTCTAAGCAACCAATAAGAATAGACATATTCAGCGAACGCCACATTAAAATTTTTTATACGATTTATGAATTTCTCACTCTCAAATTTGTTTAAATTACTTATCTTCTTGGTTATAGACGAAAAAAGCGAAAATTTACCGTTTTTTGATCTTGATTTGTTTATAACTATGTATATCATCAAAATCGACTGCAGGAAACATATAGGTTATTAATATAGATGTCCATACTACTCAAAATATTTGGTTTCGGCCTGGAGGGAATTGTGTCACTAACATAATATTTTTTTCCTTATTTCTCTGAACTAAGTTCCTCTGGTATTCGTAGTGATCTCATTGCTTCGTATGGCCTTCGTAGGCCTGATTAGAATGAATAAAGTGTATATGCAAATCTAGATTGGCTTCTTTATAATGTAAGACTTAGGTACATTCAATTTAGGTACTTTACCACGGACGCATACTATAATTTACGTTTCGGATTTTCTAATTTACTATGCATCCTCAGGCGTCCGATAGGTACGGCAAAATTAAATGCTGAAATTACAATAACCAGTATTAGGACGCTGTTTAGTACAAAATATAAATATATGTAACAAATATGAGAATTCAAAAATTATGTCAAAATTTACCCGATCTTTGAGTTGTAATAGGTATGTGTTGTTGCTAGTAAAAGGATGGAATTATAATTGTAGAATGAAAGATAGTTTAATAATAGAAAAATATGAAAAGATATTAAGAAGAATATTAGCGTAGTATGCGTAACCTCCGGTATTTTTAAATTACGCATCTTAATACTTAATTATTTGTCACAAACAAATTTCCGATTTGGGAATTACTCACTCCCCAATGCATATAAATTACCCGATACCCGAATATTTAATAAACTCCGCAAAATCTGTGACAAACACGAAATCAGACACCAAGTAAGGAAGCACGCTTGATTAGTTACTTAAACACCGCGCACCGATTCTCGTATCATCATAGCAGCCTATTGTAACCATAATGATATGTAATTAGTATCGTGTGAATTCGGCCACTGCATCCATACATAAATCCATCTACCCACCCATCACCCATCGCATCAATCGACCCAGGATGACATATGCGATCTTCACGATACGGACGTGAAAAAAGATTACCCTTACTTCCTCCCCTAACACTAACAACACCGATTTGTTGTGGAGAGGAGTCTCTTTTTAATACGTTATTATAATATACTTTTCGTTATTTACAATAATTATTAAAAGGTTTATTTTCTATTTTTAATATAAGATTGATGCGCACTTATTCTAACGTTTAATGGTCTTGATGTTTCACCTAAATACAAAAATTTCCATTCACAAGGTATTTTATAAATACAATTATTTGTTCTTTTTTGTTCATTGTTAGGTTTCGTTTTAGATAAAATAGATCTCAATGTAAAAAAATGAATAACCATTTTCAATTTCGTTGCAAAACGAAAATACAGCCGAACCATATTCTAGTCCAATCAGAGAGTGCAGCAAGCACCTCTACCGGTTTCGAAACTTATTAGCCTCTCATCAGGAGGCACATATGCTGCTCTCCCCGATCCAACCAAAACAAACCCCAGCGTGCAGTCCCGGATTGCAACGAACGAAATGGCATAGATGCCCTAGCGGCAATTGCTACAAAAGACTAAGTTTTCACTCTAATGGCATATAAAACAACATAATGCTATTCTACATCTCACCAGAATGAAAACAATGGGAACCTTCTCTGGTTACACCTCCGAGGCTTCTACAATATACAAGCCATACGGATGCTGAGAATAAGAAAGATGAGGGAATTCTACAATTTACAATTCACGTCCCATCTGCTCAGCGCGGTAACGTTCCAACGAGAATGGTTCCCTTCGTACTCCAATCAGAGTATATGTAAATCAAAAATGAATAACCATTTTCAATTTCGTTGCAAAACGAAAATACAGCCGAGCCATATTCTAGTCCAATCAGAGAGTGCAAGAAACCGGTAGAGGTGCTTGCTGCAAAGCAAGCAGGTATCCAAAACTTCAAAATATACTCGTTATATATGTAAGTATCATGTATCATGCCTTTGTCTTTTTTGGGGTGGTTCAAAAATATCAAGCGAATCCAAAACGTCACTATATATTGTCGTCACTATATAACGTCATATATATTGGAAACTTACTATCATTACGAAAATCTCAGAGATTTTGCACCAGCCTTCTTATTTTATTTTTGGAATAAATTATGACAATTGACTGATTCTGAACAACAATGAATATCAAATGGGTTTGGGCAAACACTTTCTTAAAAATATTTAAAAGAATATTAAAAGAGTAAAGTTAAAGTTCTCTAACCGATTGCTTCACGGATCGAGATATCACCGCTTTCAAAATCGTCGCCTTCGATAATAAAATAAAAAAACTTCCAAAAAGCTGTTCACGAAAATCTGCTACAGTGAAAACTAACCGAGATTTAAAATTCCATCGCGTCTGACAAACTGTTTGCATTTTTTTTTTTCGAAACAAATTGTTCTTAAACAGTAGTCTGTTTAGGCGAGCTAAAATGGCAAGAAAAGACGATATTCTTTAATTTTTTAAACGTATCCTGCAAAACCATATTCATTCTAAGCGCATGACAGTGAGTAAATAAAGCTTGTGGTGCAATAGTTTTAACTTTTGCCTGGAGACCATTCAATTCATCGAAGATCACGGCTCGGATCATTCATTTTTTGAAAAGTCTCTTATGCGCAGGGATCACACTTAACGCTCGGATTAGTCTGTATTATCTGACAGAGTTTTTGAAGTTATACTACTTTACGATCGAGAGTGAAATTTTATCACATTCTGGGCGCATGCGCACACAGACAGTAGTATGTATTTCGTTGCTAATCTTTCAAGATGTATATATCAGCGCTGTCAGCGCAAATAAGTCATATTATATCATATAAAAGGATGTATTAGTGTTAAGTAAATGTATTATTTATTATAATTTTTGTGTCTTTGGATTTGTCTTCCTCGGGAATAAAATATTTTATAATAAAAGTAAGTATATTTAAAGTATTTTTGTATACACTTCACTTGGTCAGTATATGAGAAATCTTGTAACCTGTCAAAGCAGAAAGGATGTAGCTCAGTGGTAGAGTGTGTGACCGGAGATCAAGAGGTCCCGGGTTCAAATCCCGGACGATTCATATATTTTTTTTATTTTTGGTATCGTTTTAATAAAAATTTTTTAAAAGTGGTAGGTAAAGAAAGTTAGTTTAATATTTAAATAAAATACAAATAACCTGTTAAGTATATTAATTTCGTTGAAATCTTAATAATAGAAGTATAACTTCTTACGTGCGTACAAAGTACACACACATTTTTTTTTATTTCACAGATACAAATGACATCAACTCTGATTAAATTAAATATTAAAAAAATCTATATCTATAAATGTGTGGGTCGGCACTGCCGACCCTGACCGGCCGCTACTGACAGAGTGGGGAGTGGCAGAGAACTTTTGACCACCATTAAAAAGAGAAAAACAGTATATTTGGGGCACATACTTAGAAATGATAAGTACTAGTTGTTGCAGTTGATTATGAAGATTCAAATCGAAGGAAATAGGGATCATGGTAGACGACAAATATCCTGGCTGAAAAACGTTCGTGACTGGACCGGGTTAAACACACAGACGCCTTGAAGAAAAGCAGAAGACAGAGACGATTTTGCAATGGATATCCAACCTTCATTAGTGCAGTTGGCACTTTTTTTTTTCTTTTGGTTGTTAGATCGAACCGGGTGGCCATGGGGCCCGTGCTGCAGCCTGAGTAGGCTTATTGCACACCGTTCGGTCTCGGGTTAAACCATCATTGGGTTTTTGTCCCCAATGGGTTCGGGATTACTTAACTTGAAGTTAACTCGTCTGTTACCTATAAGAGGTCCATTCTCCCAGCTAGCAGGAGTAAATGTTACTCTCAACCACCACATTCCAGTCTATGATCCTATCATGGACCCCCTCACAAACAGGGAAACGGAGAGCTTTTGCCAAATGGGCAAAAACAGCGCTCCCGGACCTGATGGCATCAACCGAAGGTGCCTCAAAAAATTTCCAGAGAGTATCATCCCTCTTCTAACTAAAATATTCAATGCATGTCTCAAAAATAGCCACTTTCCTACTCCTTGGAAAGTGGCCAATACCATCATGCTTTTGAAAAAAGGCAAACCCCCAACCGACGTGGAATCCTACAGACCAATATCTTTAATCAACACTCTGGGTAAAGTTCTTGAGCTAATCCTAAAAGAGAGGCTCAATGACTTTCTCCAAAACCACAACATCATACCAAAATTCCAATACGGATTCCAGTCTGGTAAATCTACTAAACATGTATTAATAGATTTCACAACTAAAGTTACCCAAACCATCAACGATGGCTCATTCGCCATAGCCACATTCCTGGATGTGCAGAAGGCTTTCGATCAGGTCTGGCACGACGGACTTGTTCGGAAACTTCTGGACATCGGGCTACCATTACAATTTACCAAAATTGTACACTCATACCTCCACAACCGAACTGTCAGAGTGAAAATAAGCGAGCAAAAGTCCACCCCTTTCACTCCACAAGCTGGAGTTCCCCAGAGTTCAGTCTTAGCACCGCTGTTGTACATCATCTACAACAGCGATATCACCAACCAAAATATCCCAGGTACTCGGCTGTTTCTGTATGCAGACGACACGGCTCTGCTCACAACAACCTCTCGATACAACCCAAGACTCATCCATAGAAGAGCCCAGGCTCTGTTGGACGGGGTCGGAGAATGGTGTTGTAAGTGGAGAGTCACGCTGAACGCGAACAAAACAACAACAATTGTGTTTCGCGCCGCTTCTGTGTCACATAGAATCATAATTAATGAAGACGACCAATATCCATTGAGACTGTTGGGAGAAAGGCTTGTTGTTAGCCCGACTGCGACCTACTTGGGAGTACTGTTCACCAGGACTCTTAACTGGGACGCAGATCTAAAAGCAACTTTAGGTAGGGTAAGGAACAGGGCCAAACTTCTCTACCCTCTCTCTGGACGAATTGGCAAGACACACAAGAAGACTCTCATTCACACTTACAAGACTATTCGACCCGTAATGGAGTACAAGTCATGCCTCTACTCTCTTTGCACAAGAGCAAAACAAGAGAGGTTGTTGCGAGCGGAACGTAGAATGTTGCGTATATGCAACTACGAGCACTGGAGATATCCCTCAAACGAAATCCATAACATTTCAAACATCCCCAAAATCACCGAGAGAATAAACTCTCTGAACAGGAACTTCACAATCAAAGTAATCAACGATCCCCTCTCCGACACACAAGAAACTCTCAAATGTTCCTGTTCATCTTCCGGCCACGTACTCTACCGAAAGCCCAAACACAAAAAGATTCATTTACCGTCTGCTCTAATGCAAACATGCATTGACGAACTCCCGGTAGAGTACGAAAACATCCTCGAGGCTACCCCGTTAGCCTACCGTACCCACCTTTAACATATCCTCTTCCCTACCCCGAACAGGGAGAAGTTGGTTTTTTGCGGTTTCCCAACCTCATTGCACAATTATACCTGTTCGTCCCAAGAAAATAGCCGCAACTATTTTCTCCACTCGAACGCTCACTGTCCACGCTGCGCTCAAAGCCACCTCCTGACCGCCGACGAGGGACGCAGGTTCGCCTGTCGTTGTACAAGGGTTTCTAGGGAGACTGGTCGAGAGCAAAGCACGGACAGTACACGTAAATGTCTATGGAACCAACAACAATCCATCAAACTTTCTTCTCTGTTGACTTTTTAGCCTTCTGGACACCACCGTCCAGCATAACCCAGGAATCCAAAAAACACCAGGATACGGCACTTGCCCCAGTGTGTTTTTCGGACTGTTTGCTTTTGCTGCCACATTTTACATTCACTACAAACCCTGAAGAGGACTAAATCCTAAACGGGGACAATCATTGAACGCATTTCTACATAGCATTATATCTATACACGCAAATCAAACAATGATAGTAGTAGCTAGCAGGACAAGACCCTTTATTAGGTTCTTTACCTGACTTCTGACACTTAGGTTCGAGTTTTCGACCCCGTATTGCAGTCGCCATCGGGTTTGGGCTGGACAGTCAAATATGACATGTGAGGCAGTTTCATCTGCCTCCCCACATCTCCTGCAAACAGGGTCTCCGTGAAAGATCCCCATGTTGTGCAGGTGTTTTCTTAGGGTGCAGTGTCCGGTTAGTAAGCCAGTTACCGCCCTAAGCTTTTCCTTCCGAGTCGTAGGGCCTCGTCGGTTAGCGAGGGGTTTGGCCACCCCATCATTAACTTGCTGTGCCGCTGTCCCGAAATATCGTTCCAGTGCAGTTGGCACTAGAAGAAGAAGAAGAAAAAAAAGAACCTTAATGAGAGTAGCAATTTATTTAGAAATAATCTTCTCATCTTAATCCTAAAAAGTTTCCCAGAAACCCTGAAGTTACCGATAATACGGCGTGTAGAAAAAAATGTGAAAATTCATACCAAAAGAGAGATTGTAATGTTGGATATTTATAACTAATAAAAAATAAACAAAAATAAAACGAGTTTTAACCGTGAAATATTTTCCGATTGGGTAGATATGATAGAACAGATTTGAAGTCGCAAAACTGCAAGGTGTCCGTTCTCACAGCTCGAATCGAAATATAAAGAGAGAACAGCTAAGTCCATAACAATATGAAAATGTAAAATATTATTATGATGGGATTAGTTTTGCACAGATGAAGAATTCAGAATGGAGAGCATTGTTGCCGGTGACGAGTGGAGTAGGAAATGTGGGAGGAAATATTTATCAACCCTCGGAATGTCGCGTACCGAGAAGAGTCGAATTTTCCCAATGACGTCTCTCAATCATAATACTTATATAAGTCAGTGTGGGTGGCTAATGTTACACGTAACGGAGGAATATTCATTTGTAATGAATGAGAGATGGACTTTATAGATTATAAACAAACGATTGGACTTCGTAAATCCTAGATTTTCACCCAAAGTAGAACCGGTAGTCGATATTTGAACTCTTTGTGTAACTTTACGTCGATTGATAAACGATTTCACTAATTTTGTTTTAGTCATTTTTGCCAAATTTCCGATCTTAACTTTTTAGTCAGAAGTAATACAAAAAACAAAGTATTTATAAGTATATTTTTGTTTTCGTCTTGCTAATGTGCGTCGAATAATATATCACTTGCACTATTTCGGCGATTTTAAAACAGTATTTCCGGTTTGTAACTTTCGAACCGGAACTCCCTTTATGGATGCCCTTTAACCATATTTAGGTTATAAGCTTTCATTTGACATTGACACCTTATTTGTCATTCTATCTATTCAAACAATATTATACGCTCTGAGCTTCGCTGGTGTCGCACCTAGCGGATTAATAATGCAACTTTCACCGGTAATTTTTAAATTAATTATTTAATTGTTACCGCTTAATAGTTACAAAGCAAAAAAGTAATTAAATTGTAATCAATTTTTTAAAGATTTTGCTAATCATTTTAACGTTCTATTAATGAAATATTAATTTCTTACTTCGAATACTTTCACAATTATCGTGTAGATGGCGCTTAGATTAATTTATAATTACATATTACGAAATATTAAAAAAACTTAAATTAAGTATTTAAAACGTAAGTTTATTGAAGTTAAAAATATACACCACAGCTTTGACCAACTAATATTATTTCCTAGTAATGTTTTTAATTTCAATGTTTTAAATTAATCACTTTGACATCTATGTCAAATTTCCAGTAAAAGCTTACAGACTTGTCACTACTGGCGTTCGCGAATTTTTAATTATCCCTCTACCTACGAGCTCATAGCGTATAGTGGTATAGTAGCAAGGCAAGCAAAGAAAGAATAACCGTTTTATTCGCTATAAACATGATAGGATCAAATAGAATTGTGCCTTCCGTCATTGCAAAATTCAAAAAGCCGAGGTATTTTAAAAATGCCAAATTTTTAATATTTGCAGACAGAGTATACATATCATCATCATCATCATCATCGATGGTGCTACAACTCTTCGTGAGTCTTTGCCGCGTTTATCTTGCCTTCCATGTTTTGTCGGTCCTGTGCCACTATTTCCAATTGTCTCATTCCCATTTTCTCCAGATATTCTCTGACAGCATCTGTCTACCTTTTAAGTTTAACTCAATTTTTTTGGTAGATTAGACGGTAAGGTATTAAAAAAATATTCAGAATAGATCCGTATGCAAAATTTGAAAAAACTATTTTAATATTTTAAAATTGCAATAAGAAGTGTTTACTACTTTACTAAGAAATAACATATAAGTATATGCCGACAATCTCACCTAGTCTTCTATTCAGCTGTCTAGCCAATAATTTTTGGTTATTTGATATATAATCATCATCCAGTCTTCTGCATCCAAAGTTGAACATTGATTCCAGCAACCAATTCCCAGCAACCCTTTGACGTTGTCTGTCCATCGTGTAGGTGGTCTACCTCTATCTCTTCTGCTGTTTGTGGTCTCCACACTGTAATTTTTTGGATCCACCACCGTTCTTCAGTCTGGCTACATGGCCCGCCCAATTCCACTTCAGCTATGCTATTCGCTGTATGACATCTGTGATGATGATTTGATATCTATGTATCTGGCTTTCGACGTCCAATGAACGGAACAAATAGCCAATAAACTGAGTCTTTCGTTTCCTATCTTGTTTCTGGATAAAGTTTTTACTCGCTTCATTTTTGAGAACGAAGGTTCTACACTGGCCGTTGTGATAGGTATAGTTGCCAAAATTGTAAGGAATTTGTAAATGTTTAGAAAAAATCTTTATTACAATGTCCCATTACGTAGAGAACTTTGGTATTTGGTTCAAAAGTTGATATTGTATTACAGTTACTCCATAACATATTATATTCAGCTTTTATTGTTGTAAGTGAAATGTCGTGGAAGTAACAGGCAGCCAAATTTTCTAGCAATTTTGCTTTTTCTGTAGAGGCAAATGCAGGTAAAAGAATTTGAAATGCTGATATAAGTTGATCCGTACACTGAATAAAAACAGAAATAATCCTAGTAAGAAATAATAATAATTACAAAAATAAAATCAATGGAAAAATTCCAATAGTTGGCTGTATACCATAGTTAAAAAAAAACTTATACAGAAGTAAAAACTTCAAGTTGTATACTGGTATAAAAACTTTTTAATAAACGATTTTATACGAGTATACAACTTGAAGTTTTTACTTCTGTATAAGTTTTTTTTTTAATAATAATTACGTTCACTTTTTCAAAAATATTAATAACTTGAGGATAAACTCGCTGTCTTGGTACAAAACCCAAGGCAGTTTTGGGATGGGTCCGGACCCCATGGACCCCTCCCTTGGCTACTTGCCTGAAATAAAGGCACACAGAACTATTATCTTATTTTTGAGCATTGTGATAGAACCAGGGAAAATCCAGGGCAAGAGTAGTGTAGGAAGGATAAGAATCTCCTCATGGTTACCTCCTCAACTTGAGAGAACGGTACGGATGCACATCAATCGAACCATTCAGAGCAGCAGCATCTAAGATCAGAATAGCCGTGATGATTGCCAACCTCCTTCGCGGAAATGGCACGTAAAGAATAAAAGAGAAGATAGAACCAGAATTTACAATATTATTATACAGTTCATATATTTTGCTCGCCACAAAATTAGGGACTGAATTTAGCTTCAGTTTTTTATATCAAATATCTGAGGATATAGAAATATGCTTTATTGTCACTGAAAATTATACAAATTTTATGGAAAAAGCTTAACATAAAGTCAGAAAAAAAAAATAATAACAATAACAAATACAATTTTTTGAAATTTGATAAATCATCAATATAAAAAAATACAAGTTAATAAAGTATAGAAAAAAAACAAAACCGATATAAAATATAAAGGAAAAGATTCCTCTCATTGGCTGTATACCATAATAAAAAACTTACTAAGGAAGTAAAACTTCACTTGTAGGTAGATGGTATATAAGTTTATTAAAATTTTTATCTAAAAAGATCCAAATTGGATTGAAGTGGGTACATCTATAGTACAAAAAACATACGTTTTCGGACCAATCAGTCCATCATCAGGTTGAAACTTTAGATCCAAAGTAGTTGGAACTAGCTACATAGATAGGTCAAAAGACCTTAGTGTTACAATAATTAGGCCATTTCGGCTACAACAATGTCGACAATAAGTCGATGTTAAAAGAATATAGAAACTTAGTTTGAAGACAAGATGAAGACTACACTATAGTCTCACTACATTTCTATATTCTTTTAACATCGACTTATTGTCGACATTGTTATAGCCGAAATTGCCTAATTATTGTAACACTAAGGTCTTTTGACCTATCTATGTAGCTAGTTCCAACGACTTTGGATCTAAAGTTTCAACATGATGATGGACTGATTGGTCCGAAAACGTTTGTTTTTTGTACTATAGATGTACCCACTTCAATCCAATCTGGATCTTTTTAGATAAAAATTTTAATAAATTTTTATATACCATCTACCTACAAGTGAAGTTTTACTTCCTTAGTAAAACCGATATATTGCAAAAATTAATAGAAATTGCAAAGCGAACATACAACAAAGTAAAATACAGACATAGGAACTAATAGGTTTAAGCTGCTGCATGTGACACCCAAATATAGATATCTAAGTTTGGTTACTTGTACATTACTGTAATTTCTTAGTTAGTCATTAAGAAACAAACTCTTCTGCTGAATAATATTGTCTTTTAGATAGATGAGCTTTTGTCATTTTACGGAACTTGGGGAAAGATGTTGCAGATTTGAGTTGTAAAGGGAGATGGTTGTATAGTTTTTTGCGGAATATAATATAGATTTCTTTACTAACTCACAGGACGGGATCGGTAAATAGACATCAAAAGTTGAATTTCTGGTGTAGTAGTCATGATGAGGCCTTGCTGGGAAGACATGCATGTGTTTACGAATTAAGCAAACAGTTTCTAAAATATGTAAAGATGGAAGGGTTAAAATTCCGTGACCTTTGAAGTAACTTCTGCAATTTGTTGTTCTTCTGAGGCCAAACAGATACCTTATTGCTGTTTTTTGTAATTTAAAAGTAACATCTAATTGGGCAGTTGTACTAGAAACCCAAAAAGGAAGACCATATCGAAGATGAGACTCGAACAAGGAAAAATATGTTAGTATAGAAGATGCTAAATTGAGTTCTTTCGAAACAGATCTTATAGCATAGCAGGCTGAGGCGAGTTTCTTACTTAACAAATCGATATGAAGGGACCATTTGAGATTGCTGTCTAAAAAAATACCAAGAAATTTTACAGAATCAACGGTAGAGATCTGGCTGTTATTAACAAGCAGGGGTTGAAGAGCACTTTTATAGGATAATGCTACTGTCTTATCCACGTTAAAAGAGAGTAAATTAGAGCCAGACCAGGTTTTTATCGTAAGCAAATAATAAGTTATAGTTGCATGAAGAGATGCAATTGAGTTAGTGATACTGGTATCATCAGCAAAAAGAAAGATTTTTCCATCGATTTTTAAACTAGTGATGTCATTTAAGAACTACACCATGACATAAAGAACTACACCATCAGATTTTATTTTCGTCACGAATAACACAATAGAATTTGGTGGTTAAAGTTGGAAAAAATTATATTATAACTACATAATTTGTATAAAATGAAAAAAAAAAATGACTTACAGAATGCTGATAATCCTGCTGCAGCTACAGCGAGTTGAGAATCACTGTCATGTGGAAGGATAAACGGCAAAGTGGACGTAGCCAGAATTGGTATGGGAGCTACAATATCACTGTCGGTTTTCTTGAGAGCCACGGAATATTTGGTCTCTTCCTCCTGCGATGTCTTTGGTTCGAGATCGCCGTAGAGTTTACGGAAGAAGTCTCTCGGGGATGAGGGCTGGGTAGGTTTTGGCTTCTGAGGCGTAGTGGTTGTAGTCATTCTCTTGAAAGCAAAAAAATTGAAGAAATAAAGATTCAATAATAATAGTATCTTAAAAGATTGAGTAAGACAATAAAGATAAAATTATCTTAAATTACTGTGTATGTATTACTGTGTAGGAGACCTTCATTCACTTCAGGTTCTTAAGCCAGGATGTTCTTCGTCTTCCCACATTACGATTTCCTCGAATTTTGCCTTGCATAATGAGCTGTCCGATTGATTATGCAGGGAAAAAGAAGCATAGTAATCCAGGGCGGATCTGTTTTGAGATGGAAGTTGAGAGGTGACTCTAATTTTTTTGCAGAAATTGCTTGGAATTAACCCATATAATAATAATTGAGTTATCCTCCCCCTCAAAAAGGTCCGCAACATTGTTTAAATAATCAAAATGTCAAAAAATAAAGGAAGCATTCGATTTTTTTCTTCGTTTTTCGATTATAACTTTAAAAGTATTCACTTCCGAGAAAAGTTGCACTATAATAAAAGTTGCTTAATTAAATTTGCTACAATATAAGTTTGGTTAAAATGTTTCAAAATTGTTACCCTTGTTGCAAAATAGCAATAATTGCGAAAAAATCATAAAAAAAAGTATTCGCATTTTACATTTTTCAACCATTTCTGCTACACTTAGGACCTTCATATTTCGCCCAGAAAAACTTTATGATATGATAAAACAATATTGTAAATTTAGTTAAGATCGGTTCAATAGATTTTGCAAAATAAATTTTGCAATCCAGCTTTCGCAAAAAAAATTAATTTTTTCAAAATGTTGCAGGACTGAAAATAAAGCAGATAGCAAGTTAATTTTTTTTATAGAAGAATACTGTATTTTTCATTTGCAATTTGCAAAATTAAAATCGGTTACCTACCACGGCGTCAGGAATTTTTTTAAATAAACATTAATTTTTGATGCTACGCGCAGGACAGCGGTGTTCGATTCACACAAGTTGATTTCCACCAAAATTTCTTCCAATCTTTATTTAATACATTATTTTCTTACTCTATATTTTGTTGTATGTTCATATTTTAATTCCACAAAAATCAAACTAATTTGATTATTGTTTGTGAAAAATTGTTTAAACAATTGCATATGTTTAAAAATAATACACTTTTATTTTGTAAGTTAAAATATATGAACAAAGAAAGTTTTTGCTAAAAAAAGTGTTATTTCAAAGGACAGAGTACCTATGTGTTTTTATTTTGCAATAAACAAATTTATTTATTTATTTCGAAATGTACTGAAAATTAAAATTTATCAACCATTATCAAAGGTCATTGGAATGCCCATATGCCCAATCAGAGAGAACGTATCCGTTGTCCTGCGCGTAGCACTAAAAATTAATGTTTGTTTAAAAAAATTCCTGACGCTGTGTTAGTCAACCGATTTGAATTTTGCAAATTGCAAATGAAATATACAGTATTATTCTAATTAAAAAAAATTAACTTGCTATCTGCTTTATTTTCAGTGCTGAAACTTTTTAAAAAAATAAATTTTTTTTGCGAAAGCTGGATTGTAAAGTTTATTTTGCAAAATCCGTTAAACCGATCTTAATGAAATTTACAGTATTGTTTTATCACATCATAAAGTTTTTCTGGGTGAAATATGACGGTCCTAAGTGTAGTACAAATAGTACTGTAAACATACGCTATGGGGTTCACGCCTAACAACCACCAAAGGCAGAGAGCTAGCAAAAGTTATCCAGGATAAAAGCTACTCATTCCTATCGACGGGATCACCGACATATTGGCCAACCGATCCAAATAAAACACCAGACCTATTGGATTTCTTTATTACAAACGGAATATCTCAATCATATACAGATGTAGTACCAAGTTTTGATTTATCATCAGATCATAGTCCCATAATTGCCACAATTAGCACAACGGTGATAATCAACAAACCAACATCTCGACTGCATAACTTCAAAACAAACTGGGACACATACCGGCTAATCATAGAACAGGAAGTAAATCTATTAGTGAGATTGCAAACTCCCGAACAAATAGAAACAGAAACTAATAATCTAATCAACTTACTTCAAAATGCTGCCAAACAGTCTACCCCTCAACCTGGACAAAAAAAATTTTCAACCAACATTCCTCTTGAAATAAAAAGACTAGTAGCAGAAAAACGAAAAGCTAGATCAATTTGGCAAAGAACTCACAGACCAGACGACAGGACAATTTATAATAACAAAACAAGAAACTTAAAAACAGCTCTAGAACAGATGAGAAACAACTCATTTGAAAACTATGTATCAAACCTTTCGCGTCAAGATAACTCTATCTGAAAACCAATCAAAAATAAAAATAAACCAATAAATACTTCACCTCCAATTCGGAAAAACTCATTACCACCAGGACCATGGGCAAAAAGCAACAAAGAAAAAGCTGATTTATTTGCTGAACATCTAACTGAAGTCTTCAAGCCACACGACAATGACCAAGTACAAGAAGTAGAGCAGGAACTAGCCTTACCAATTAATCAACGAGAGCGACTAACTTTAATTACACCGAAGGAGATCAAAGATGAAATTAATCATTTGAATGAAAAGAAGGCACCAGGCACTGATCTCATAACAGCAACAATGCTAAAACAACTTCCTAAAAAAGGTATAATGAAGTTATTGTACATATTAAATGCAATCTTAAGACTTAATTATTGGCCTATATCACTAAAAATTGCCCAAGTAATTATGATACCGAAACCTGGTAAAGCTTTAACGGATGTTTCATCATACCGCCCAATAAGTCTACTGCCAATAATGTCAAAACTTCTTGAAAAGCTGTTACTTAAAAGAATTATGAGCGACCTAGAATTCCAAAACTGGATCCCAGAACACCAGTTTGGATTCCGGCAAGGTCATTCTACAGTGCAACAATGCCATCGCATACCAAATGTAATTAATAGAGCTTTGGACAATAAACAGTATTGCACAGCAGCCTTTCTGGACATCAGCCAAGCATTTGATAAGGTATGGCACCCAGGATTACTTTATAAAATCAAAAAATCCCTACCCAACAAATACTTTGACTTATTAAAATCATATCTAAATCACAGAGAATTTGAAACTAAAGTGGAGGATGAACTATCAAACCGTAACAAAATTCAATCAGGAGTCCCACAAGGTAGTATATTGGGTCCACTTCTTTATGTACTGTACACATCCGATTTACCAACCTCTCCACAAACCACCATTGGAACTTTCGCTGATGACACAGCAATATTTGCAACTGAAGAGAATCCAAGAGCTGCAGTATTAAAACTTCAAGAACACCTAGACCAAATTGGACAGTGGTTAAAGAAATGGAAGATAAAAGCTAACGAAACTAAGTCAACACATATAACTTTCACACTAAGGAAAGACCAATGCCCAAATATTAGCCTTAATCAAGTCAACATACCACAACAGAACATCGTCAAATACCTGGGGCTTCATCTTGATTCTAAATTAAACTGGAAACAACACATTTTAAAGAAGAAGAAACAAATTGAGTTAAGAGTGAAAGAAATTAATTGGCTTATAGGTAGAAAATCTCGACTCTCAATTGAGAACAAACTGCTGATTTATAAAACAGTCATCAAACCTATATGGACGTACGGTATAGAACTATGGAGTTGTGCCAGCAAATCAAACACAAAAATTATCCAAAGAACTCAATCAAAAATTCTACGCACCATCGCAAATGCCCCGTGGTACATTTCCAACCAAACCCTTCATACAGACCTAAACATCCCGTTAGTCAGCACAGTAATTCAAGAAAGAGCCAACAGACATCACGAGAAATTGGAAGACCACCCCAACCAATTAATATTAGCATTACTACAGCCACTAAACAACAGAAGATTGCGAAGATTATGGCCCATAGATCTTCGCTGAAACTGAGGTGAAACCGCTGGGTGATGTACCTCATAACGCCATTTTAGTGTACAATAATACATTGATATATGTTATTGTACTTGTTATCAAATTAGCTTATAGAATTATGTAATTCTGATTGTTAATAAATGCTTACAAAAAAAAAAAAAAAAAAAAAAAAAAATGGTTGAAAAACGTAAAATGCGAATACTTGTCTTTTTATGGTCTTTTCGAAATTATTGCTATTTTGCAACAAGGGTGACAATTTTTAAAATTTTTAGTTAATCCTATATTGCAGGAAATTTAATTACGCAACTTTTATGTTGGTGCAACTTTTCTCAAAAATAAATACTTTTAAAGTTATAATCAAAAAACGAAGAAAAAAATCGAATTTTTCCTTCATTTTTTGACATTTTGATTATTTAAACAATGTTCCGGACCTTTTTGAGTGGGAGGATAATTCAAATATTATTATATGAGTCATTTTCAAGCAATTTCTGCAAAAAAATATGAGTCACCTCTCAACATCCAAATGTACTAATATTTTTACAGATGCGCCCTGGTCTATAGGGAGACGCAGAATATCGTGGCTGCGAAACCTGAGAGAATCATACAGATGTACATCAAATAAACTTTTTCAGAGCAGCCGTCTCTAAAGTCTGAATAGCTATGATGATTGCCGACCTCTGTCGCGGAGATGACACCTGAAGAAGACGAATGAACTGTAAAAGGTGGTTACAAGAAATAAGACAGTTGTAGATACTAAAAAGAAAGCTTATCGAATCTGACTACAAACACAAAAACCAGAAGACTGGAGAACGTACTGGAATAGAGAAGTTAAGAAAACTAACACCAAAAGAAAAAAACGAAACGTGGAACAAAAAGAATGAAGAAATAAACAGATAGGTACCTACCTATATGGGTGGAACTCGAATATCTAAAGCATTGAAGTTTATAGGAAACCTGAGAAAAGATCACAATGGAGCAGGGAGATTAAATCCCATAAGTTTGTCAGAATGGAAGAAACATTACAAATCCCTATTGAAGCAAGACCACATTGCGAAATCTATTACAGATACTTCAGAACAAATCCAATAGACGAAGTACAACCAATCATTGTGGACGATATAAGAGATCTTTAATAAATGTCTAATCAAACAAGAGAATATTCCAGAAGATTGAAGCTTGGCAATAACCTCTATCCACAAAAAAAGAGACAAAAAGAAATGTAACTAAATATTACAAAGGAACCTATAAAGGCTCGAGAAAAGATCTCGAGAAGTGCATTTACTTTTAGTCGATTTAACAGAAGCATATGACACCGTCACATGCTTTATGACATTTATGTCATATGGTCAACAGACCAGATCTTTGTGCTAAGACAAATACTGGAAAAAACCAATGAATTCAATATCGACACTTACCATCTTTTCGTAGATTTTAAATCGGCCTATGATAGTGTCCTAAGAAATAAATTGTATGAAGCCATGGATGAATTCCACATCCCTGACAAACTGATAAGATTGGTTAAGGCTACAATGCGTAAAGTCGTTTGCAAAGTCGAAATACAGGGCGAACAATCACAGGCGTTTGAAACGAATATTGGGCTGCGACAGGGAGATGCGCTGGCGTGTCTCCTCTTCAACATAGCTCTGGAAAAGGCGGTCAGAGATGCCCGAATAGACAACAGAGGAAATATTTTTAATAAATCATCCCAAATTTTCGCATATGCCGATGACGTGGACCTAGTTGCCCGCACAACACGCAAACTAGAAGAAATGTATACCACCTTCTCAAATGCCTCAAAAAATATGGGCCTGACAGTAAACGAGGAGAAAACTAAGATGGTGGCATCAACACCCAACAATAGAGCCATAAACATCGGTCACCAATTCTCTGTTGATAACTCTACCTTTGAAGTGGTGGACAGTGGCATCAACACCCAACAATAGAGCCATAAACATCGGTCACCAATTCTCTGTTGATAACTCTACCTTTGAAGTGGTGGACAAATTCACATACTTAGGCTCCCTGATCACCAAAGAAAACGTCATGACAGAAGAAATCAAGCGAAGGATAATCCTAGCGAACAAATGCTATTTTGGACTGAGTAGACATATGAGAAGCAGAAACTTAAGCCAAAAAACAAAAATAACCATATACAAAACCCTTATACAACCAGTGTTGACATATGGATCGGAGACATGGACCATCTCCAAGGCAGATGAAAACCTTCTGCTTATATTTGAACGAAGGATCCTGAGAGGCATATTCGGTGGCATCTGTGAAAATGGTATTTGGAGGAGGAGGTACAACTACGAGGTATACCACAGATATAAACATATATTTGGTGGAAAAGACGTAGTATCTCTTATAAGAATAGGACGACTAAGATATGCAGGACATCTAGCAAGATCACAGCATAACAACCCTCCTAGAAGAATCCTTATGTCACAACCTGTGGGAAGTAGAAATAGGGGTAGGCCAAAACTTAGATGGAAAGATGGTGTAGATGAGGATGGAAGAAAAATAGGCGCAGCAAACTGGCAACGGTTGGCAATGGATAGGACTGACTGGCGTAATAGACTTGGGAAGGTCGAGGCTCTTTCATAGGGCTGTAGCACCATTGATGATGATGATGATATGACACCGTGCCTGTTGCGAAGTTGTGGGAAGTATTGGAGAAAACCAGTATCAGCGTTACACTAATCGACGCTATTAAAGAGCTATATAAGAACACGATAGCAAAAGTTAAAATAGGAAAAGAGGTGTCTAATGGTTTTCAGGTAACAAAAGGACTGAAGCAAGGTTTATCTCCCATACTGTTCAAAATATATAAAAGGGATGGGGCTACCTATTGGTGATGAAACGTTATATACGTTGCACTATGCAGATGACCAGGTAGTTATTGCCTAAGACAAAGAAGACCTGGAGTATATGGCTAGAAAACTAATGGAAGAGTACAAAAAATGGGGCATCGAAGTAAATGTCCAAAAAACATAATATCTTTGCGTAGGACGAGAAAATACTGCAGATGACCTCGACTTAGAAGATGAAACCATTCAGAAATGTGACCAATGTAGGTACATATTTGGGGGTAAACTGACAAAGACAGGGAGAGGTGGTGAGGCCATAAAAGACAGAATAACCAGAGGCGTGCGGTCCACTCGAGCCCTGCGGGCTCTCGTGTCTATTGCCAGACAACACATTTTCGAAAAACTGTCGCATTATTGTCAATTTATTCTCACTCTCTTGTGATATTATACCCGAAAATAAAACAGGGTCTAAATTAAATGTGGTACAAACACTAAACTCGTTACCTTGGTCTCTTAAAATTAATTTACGAAAACAAATAGCAATCTACAAGTCGGTTGTAGAATAAATTTCGACGTACGGATTGTTGGCAAATGACGATGAAAGTGTAAAAACAACTATAGACCAGGAAAGATCTGTTTTTAGGTGAATGTGAGAGGTGGCATTCGGATTTTTGCAGATAAAATTAGGTGACAACTTTAATAATAATAATTGACTTATGCTCCTTCTCAAATATATCCGGAACATTAATAAAATATTTAAAAATTTCGTTTTTTTCTACTTCCTATGCTTACAATTTTAAAACGATTCATTTTGGAACAAAGTCGTAGGGAATAAAACAAAGATAATTAAATTTTCTATCAGATATGATTGGTTAAAAATGTCTTAATTTAACACCCTTGCTGCAAAATAGCAATAAATATAAAATAAGGGGGCAAAACAAGCCTGTTCTTATTCAATATTTTTCCATCACCTAGGTTACACTTGGAACTAGAGATGCATCAAGTCAAACTAGTTTGATTTTACTCAACAAACTTGACTTGACTTGAAAATCAAACTTTTTGTATAAAAAAGTTTGACTTGACTTGATTTCGATATCTTTAGGTTTGACTTGAATTCAAACATCTTCAAACAGTTTGAAAAGTTTGAATATTACGCAACGTGTTTATTTGTTCAGTGGCGGATCAACGGGGGGAGTAATGGGTGGGGGAGGGGTAGGGGAAATCCCCCCTCCCAACAAGGTCCAAAAAATTTTTTTTGACAAATTTCAATAAACATAGAAATGTATTGGCTGATATGATATTTAAACCGCAAACAGAAAAATAAAACCCAATAAACGCGCCAGTTAGGATAATAATAATTATTAAGAAAGCTTATAGCGTCTTATAGTAGGTATGTATGATACAATTGATCCAAATAATGGCATAAACCAGACATCCAAAGTGAAAGTTATCATCCAACACCAAATTGTTCTATATGGTCCACATAATGTTCAGAAAAAATTAACCCCATTTTGAGCGTCGGGTTTGAAGGGGAGAGGGGGGAGAAATCGGTAAATTCGTGGTTTTTTACGTTTTTCGTCAATATTTTTAAAACTATGCGGTTTAGCATGAACAACCTTTTATACAAAAATGTTCTACATTCAATTTGAAATAAAAAGGCCCAATGCATAATCCTTCTAAAATGAACGTTTCCAAAGTTACGGAGGTAGTATAGTATAACTGGTTAAAAAAAGGCCTAACCCAAATATCCAAAGTAAGAGTCTTCCTCCAATACAAAATTGTTCTATATGGTCCACATATTGTTCAGTAAACAGTTACACCATTTTGAGCGTCCGGTTTGGAGGGGAGATCGGGGAGAAATCGGTAAATTAGTAGTTTTTTTACGTTTTTCGTCAATATTTCTAAAACTATACTTTAGCGTAAACAATATTCTATACAAAATTATTCTACATAAAATTTAAAACAAAAAAGGTCCTATATATAATTGTTATAAAATCAACGGTTCCAGAGTTACGGAGGTTGAAAAGTGGAGGTTTTCGATATTTTTTATATTTTTTGGGCAATTGATGATGATTTTGGGTTGTGAGGTTGACGTTTCTTCAAGGGCTTATCACTAACATGCCACTGAAATAGCAAATTTTATTTACAAGGCACAATCCTGTTAAGAGGAAACAGCAGCGATCAACAGGTAGCGAAAACGCGTTCCAAGATTGCGGCTGTAATTTTGAATATTTTTTCGAGATATTTGGCACACCTATTCGTAATATAATAAAAGATGGCGGTACAGAGCCCAATTTGAAAAATATATTAATATGTGGAAATTACTCTGTAATTAAATACAATATTAAAAAAAACGAGGCTGTACCGCCATTAAGAAGAACAAAAAAATACACTTTCTTCAAATAAACTTTTTTATCCGATGCCTAGATTTTGTGTCATTTTGGAACTACTAATGAAATAAAAAATTTTAGTAGTTCCAAAATGACACAAAATCTAGGCACCGGATATAAAAGTTTATTTGAAGAAAGTGTATTTTTTTGTTCTTTTTAATGGCGGTACAGGCTAGTTTTTTAATATTGTATTTAATTACAGAGTAATTTCCACATATTAATATATTTTTCAAATTGGGCTCTGTACCGCCATTCTTTATTATATTACGAATACGTGTGCCAAATATCTCGAAAAAATATTCAAAATTACAGCCGCAATCTTGGAACGCGTTTTTGCTACCTGTTGATCGCTACTGTATCACCTTAAAGAAAATTTCTTTCATCAGTAATAATATTATAAATTGCCCAAAAAATATTAAAAGTATCGAAAACTTCCACTTTTCACCCTCCGTAACTCTGGAACCGTTGATTTTATAACAAATATGTATAGGACCTTTTTTGTTTTAAATTTTATGTAGAATCCTTTAGAAACCGCATAGTTTTAGAAATATTGACGAAAAACGTAAAAAACTCCGAATTTACCGATTTCTTCCCCCTCTCCCCCCACCAAACCCGACGCTCAAAATGGTGTGACTTTTTCTTAAAATTATGTGGACCATATAGAACAATTTGGTGTTGGAGGATAACTTTCAGGGCATTTTAATGAGTGGAACATGAAGAACATGTCAAATGACAGGAATCATGCTGGTTAGTAATAGCAGTCTGATTTTTGCATGAGAGTTTAATGAAAGGGTAACAAATCAATTGGATGTTATGTCCGACAAAATACATGGGACGCTTTCGTAATCTGACGTTCCAAATTTTTAAACTGTTCCACAATTAAAACTTCCACCGTTCCAGTGTTCCCGTACATCTAAGTTTGTCCGACTAAAATAGACACCGTTAAGCTATTACCAAATTTTCAGTTTGCTATTAATCAACTTTTTTTGGTACGCAGGATCCAGGTCTAATAACCCAATGGTTAGTTTTGAATTTTAAAGAAATACCAAGGAATATACAGAATACAGCAATACTTTTGTATTGTATTTTCGAGTGAACTAGCAGCTTGGTACCAGATGTTTGGGCAATAAATGCCTTTTTTAATAAAAGAAAGTCATAAAAATTCCAAATCATTTTATTTTGAGCTGTCCATTGAGACACATGTTACTGTGCTTGATCTGCTAAATAGAAATTTTAAGATGTTTTCACTTGAATACTATTTTGTCCTATTGTAACATGAGCGGAGCGTGAGGGGGCAATATAATACAATCCAGGGGTTATATGTAAAATATAAACGAATGTTGAAAAGGTGGAAGATTGTGATTCGGTAGTTTTTTTTATTTAAGTTAAAAAAAAACAATGTTACATAATGCGCTGTTCGAACCATCCTACCCCCTCCCCGTGTAACGCGCCGTAACGTTTTACATGACCCCCCCCCCAACTTGCGTTAAGTAATACTTGAACTCACCCAAAGTTGATTAAATTACACTTTGTATGATAAAAAAACTATCCAACGAATTCTTTGTTTTAATCTAGTAACACTCAAATATAAAAAAGTTATATGGATAAAACGAAACTTGCCAGCAAGCAGTTCTAAGCATTGAGGAATCATTTTCAAGAAATTTAAATTTACGACCCTATTTTGATTATAATCGCTTCCTGTATTAAGTTACTTTTATGTGGCACTCATTGTATTATTAATTTTCTTATCTTAATTGGCTACTAACATGTCAATCTCGACAAAAAAGTATATCTACTAAATAAATTATTTTTCAAACTAGTTTGACAAACAGTTTGAATTTTCAAACCTGTACGATTGACCAGTTTGACTTGACTTGAAATATTTGTCAGAAGGATTGACTTGAGTTTGACTTGAAATTGAGTCAAACTCAAGTCAAGTTCAAACATTCAAGTCAAACTTGTGCAACTCTACTTGGAACCTTCCTAATTCGCTTAGAAAATTTTTGTAATGTACTAAAACCGTCCACCAAATTTCATTAAAATTGACTTACTAGATTTTGCCTAATAATTTTGCAATCTAAACTTTTTTAAAAAATTTAAATTTTTTAATATCTTGCACAACAAAAACTAGAACATACAAAGATTTGTCAATTTTTTCACATATAAAGAAGCACTCCACCTATCTAATGCAATTTACAGAATTGAAATCGGAGTATTTAAGCAGCCTCAGCAATGTTTTAAAGTTATAAACAATTTTTTGGCTTATAAACAAATTAGTGCTGTGTCCAGGAGGGGGTGCTACGGGCTCCTTTATTTAGATGGACTTACCCAAGTTTTTTATGTATTTTGACCCGTAGAACACGAATTTTTTGGGTAACAGTTGATCCGGATGTCGATAAGATTGTTATGGTGGTATCTGGATATTTACTATACTGGAATGGGGTTGACTATCAGGAATACACTATGTACTCATAACTTCTTTATTTGGTTAAACTAATACCGTATAAATGTATTCAGTTGATAGGTGACATTATTCTGCTCTAACGGCAGCAACCTCTCAAACCTAACTAACTAATTCGACTGACCCACTAATCACTCAAATCTGATCGTGTTCCCATATTTATCAAATACTTCGTTTTGTAAATATGTTTGTATATATTCTCGTTAGTGTGTCAAAATGAATAATCACAACCTTGTTGAGTAAGCAAAACGTGGACTTTAACTAAGGTGTTCTACTTTGCAATTATTATAACAAATATGCGTATCTAATATTTATTGTTTTATAAATAAATATCTAACGAATACTTTAAGGTAATTTAAGGATTTCTAAAATATCTAAATAATGAGATAAATCCCATTATATTGTTATAAACAAAAAACTTGAGGAATTACATAACATCGATTTTTCGTAAAATAAAACATTTTTTTGTATTTCTTGGGTAATTCTAAGCAAAAAATGTTCTTACAAGTTTTTTCGTAGGATGCATAGTTTTCGAGATAAACGCGGTGGAACATTAAAAAAATCGAAAAATTGCAATTTTTGAACGACTATTTCACTAGACTGTTTTTAACTGATAAAACGGCATAGCAACGCTTCGTTTCCTACTGACAAAACTCCTTAACGACGTGATTTCTCAGCGACAAAATTATGACAGATAATAAATAAAGATAAATAAATGAATAAAGAAATAAAGATTATATTTCGTTGATATGGTGCATTAATTTTCTCGTGAAATAGTCTTGTCGAATATCATTCGAGAGAAAATTATTTCCGGCAAAATTTTCTCCTGGTTTCATTCAAGTTCGTTGCCTTTTGGTAATTTTCGCTTATGAAATTTTGACAAAATCACTCGACTGACGTCTCGTGATTTAAGTCAAAATTTAATTCGCGAAAATTGCCAGGCAACAAACTTTCATACCAGTCGAAAATATTGCCGGCAAAATTTTCTCTCTTGTGATATTATAGGTATACGAGAATAACTTTTGATTAAAAAATGAAATAGCAATTCTGCTGACAGCATTTGAAAGTTTAAGTCAAATTATACCGGTTTTAATTATTTGCATTGCTAAAAATTCATTTTTTTATTATTAAACAAAGCTGTTTGTTTATAAGCCAAAAAATTGTTTATAATTTTAAAACATTGCTGAGGGTCCTTACATAATCCGATTTTAATTATGTAAAGTGTATTAGATAGGTAGAGCATCTTTTTATATGTAAAAAAATTAGCCAACTTCTAAATGATCTACTTTTTGTTCAGAAAGATTTTAAAAAATTTGAACTTTTTTAAAAACATGTATGTACATTGCAAATTTATTATGCAAAACTATACGGTCGATTTTAATGAAATTTGGTAGACCATCTAAGTAAGTTATAAGAATTATCTAAGCGAATTACTAAGGTTCTAAGTGCCACCAAAGTGGTTAAGAAACATTGAATAACAACAGGCGTATTTTGCCCCCTTATTTTGTATTTATTGCTATACTGCAGAAAAGGTAATAACCTTAAGTTAAGTTCTTAAGGTGATACAGTAGCGATCAACAGGTAGTCAAAACGCGTTCCAAGATTGCGGCTGTAATTTTGAATATTTTTTCGAGATATTTGGCACACGTATTCGTAATATAATAAAGAATGGCGGTACAGAGCCCAATTTGAAAAATATATTAATATGTGGAAATTACTCTCTTATTAAATACAATATTAAAAAAACGAGCCTGTACCGCCATTAAGAAGAACAAAAAAATACACTTTTTTCAAATAAAATTTTTTATCCGATTCTTAGATTTTGTGTCATTTTGGAACTACTAATGAAATAAAAAATTTTAGTAGTTACAAAATGACACAAAATCTAGGCATCGGATAAAAAAGTTTATTTGAAGAAAGTGTATTTTTTTGTTCTTCTTGATGGCGGTACAGGCTCGTTTTTTTAATATTGTATTTAATTACAGAGTAATTTCCACATATTAATATATTTTTCAAATTGGGCTCTGTACCGCCAGTCTTTATTATATTACGAATACGTGTGCCAAATATCTCGAAAAAATATTCAAAATTACAGTCGCAATCTTGGTACGCGTTTTCTCTACCTGTTGATCGCTACTGTTTCCTCTTAAGACATTTTTGACCAGTCGTATATCATACAAAATTCAATTATCTTTATTTTATTTCTCTACGACTTTGTTCCAAAACGAACCGTTTTAAAGTTGTAAGCAAAGAAAGCAGAAAAAAATCGATGTTTTTCGAAATTTTTAAATATTTTAATTTTTTTATTAATGTTCCAGGCATATTATTTGAAAAGGAGCATAAGTCAATTATTATTACTGAAGGTGTCACCTAACTTTATCTGCAAAAATCCGAATGCCACCTCTCACATCCAAAAATACACGTTTTTTACAGATTAGTCCTGGTCTACTAGAAGTAGTAGAAATGGACTATCTAAGAAGAGCGAGTCAAATATCCAGACTTGATCACATCTCAAATGAAGAAATAAGAAGAAAAATAGGAAGGATTTACAATACCGTAGATACAATAGAATTCAAACAGCGTTTATGGTAGGTACGAGCACGAGCATGTAATGGGAATGAAAGATGAACGATGGCCAAAACAGGCCTTAAATTATGTTCCATGGAATAGATGGAGAGGAAGACCCGCTATAGAATGGAGAGAAGCCAGATCACATAAATAAGCTACATTCATTTGAAATGTGGTTACAAGAAGGATGCTTCGAATATCATGGACACAGAAGAAAAGGAACACAAAAGTATTGCGAGAAATAGGCAACCAAAGAATACGAAATAATAAACCGAGAAGAGGAGCAGAGGAGGAAGGATTGTGGGAAGAAGTCACGGTTGAAAAAATTAAGAGGTGGTCAAAGCACCGGTCAAAGGTAGTTCAATAGAGCAGCGGTAGATAGAGTAAAAATATTGATGATAGTATCCAACCTCCGATTTAAGAAGAAGATTGTGTGAGAATTCTACTACTTATTTTAACATTGTGGGCAAATAAAAATAAAAATAGAGCGGCGGACAATACTTATAATAATAATATTTCTGCAAGTTTATTATGATTTAAACTCTCATTGTGAGAATAATAGGTAATTTAAATGCTAATAAATATTTAACATGTAAAAAACTTACCCTTTTGTAGATATCCGCTACCTGCCGAGGGATGAATACAACAATAAACACGACGAAGAGAAACAAACACTCAACTGAGCGACAAGGGAGAGAAATAATTCGAAATTGAAATTGTAAATTGTTGCCCTAATGAGGAAAGTTAGCAAAGGGCGCGTGCTAAGGGCGTGTTTTGCAATTGCGGGGAGGAGCGTCGATCTACCAACCGAGATTCTTCTTCACACGGTTATAGGGTTTCCTGATAATTTTGTTTAACCATGGGCGGATGAACTTGTCTTTGGTGGTGTCTTTAAAAGTGATATTGGTAGGTATTAATCATTATAATTTAGGGTGTACAATTCTATAATCCTATTATAGTTATGCAAATATCTGCAATTAGTTGCAATATCTAGATACCTATTAGAGCAACAAGTATTGGCACAATACAACGAATATAATCTAAATGTGTGGTACCTACCTAATATTTAATTATATCGGTTCAAAACGTTTTCCTACGTCGATAAGATTGTTATAAACAAAGAACTTGAAGAATTACATAACAGCAATTTTTCGCAGAACAAAATACTTTTTTTTGTATTTTTTGGGCCATTCTAAGCAAAAAATAATCTTACAAATTTTTTCGTAGAATGCATAGTTTTCGAGATAAACGCGGTTGAACTTTCAAAAAATCGAAAAAATGCAATTTTTGAATCAAAATAACTTTTGATTAAAAAATAAAATAGCAATTCTGCTTACCGCACTTGAAAGATCAAGTCAAATTGTACCAATTTTGATTACTTGTATTGCTAAAAATTAATTTTTTTATTGTCAAACAAAGCTACAAACAAATAGTGTTTCCCGTGCAATGCATGCGTTTTATCGCATGCTACGTAGAAATAGTCTGTTTGTAGGCGCGCCTACACGTTCGATTTCAAATGAGAGATACATTGAAAACATCACTCAAGCACTATGTGTTTATAGCTTTGTTTGACGATAAAAAAATTAATTTTTAACAATGCAAATAATCAAAACCGGTATAATTTGACTTGAACTTTCAAATGTGGTAAGCCGAATTGCTATTTTGTTATTCATGTTCGAAAATTGCAATTTTTCGATTTTTTTAAAGTTCAACCGCGTTTATCTTGAAAACTATGTATCCTATGAAAAAACTTGTACGAACATTTTTTGCTTAGAATGACCCAAAAAATATAAAAAAATGTTTTGTTTTGCGAAAAATCGCTGTTATGTAATTCCACAAGTTTATAACAATCTTATCGACATCCGGATCAAGTGCTACCCAAAAAATTCGTGTTCTACGGGTCAAAATACATAAAAAAACTTGGGTAAGTCCATCTGAATAAATAGGAGGCCGTTGACCCTCCCTGGCGACAAGACTAATAAGAGAACAACAACAAAAGAAGGTTCGATACCCAGGGCCGCGTTTAGGTCCATTGACGCCCTAGGCAATTCTCTACTAGCCGCCCACCAAAAATTGCAGGTAGATTTTCTTATTTAAATCAGAATACATAAAAATTGTCATTCCAGTTCGATCACATCAGATTTGTCTTGATTTTTCTTTGGAAAAAAAAATCATCTATAACGTTGTCATAATTTATCGCCTTTGTTACGTCACTTTCTATGGACAAAATCGACAAATTGTTAAGAAGTTCTTGCGTCATACTTGAGCGGAAATTGTTTTCACGACTATTTTAAATTCTTGATATTTTCGAAAATGACCTTTCAGCGGACACGTTGGTTGGCAACTGGGAGGCACAAATAAAGGCGCAAAGCACTATCAAAATTATGGAAAATATCTTTCAATCCACTCTTCTTTAAATATTTAGATATGTCAATTATTGGTGATTGGTGATTTTATTGTGGTATCCAAATGAACCTTTAAGTGAATGCATTCATGTATGAATGATGTAGGTATCTATTAGTGCAGTCAGTGAGGGTATTTGGCCCCGAATTCCATACTACTGCATCAATTTACTTGATATTTTCACTGTAAGTAGGGAATAGCTCAAGAAACAAAGTCTACGCTATATCCTATGACGCTTTTAACTTAGGAGTGGTTCCCACCCGTTCTCGGGGGTGGAAATTGTTTTTATCAAACTAACACCGGAAGTGGTCAGAGAACCTAATTCTAAGCAATAACTGTTTTATAATTTTTTTTTGAAAACTCAATACTTTTTGAGCTATTCGTGGTTAAAAATTTGCCATTTTCATTGAAAAATGACACTTTTCGGAGACTGTTTTTTGGGAATACCATAAATGGAATAGCATTTATGGAATGGTATGAAAATTTATGGAATACCATAAAAATTGTGCATCTCACGAAAAAAACTATATAAAACATTTTTGTAGTTTATGAAAGATCAGAAAGATTAATTTTTTCATAAATCTTCTAGTTTTAATAAAAAAAGAGATGGTAGGTGAAAAAAGATTTTTTTTGGTGCATGCTTAAATCGGTGTATACAACTTAAAATATCAGAGAAATTGTCGATTTTAGGGGTATAATGCTACGAACACCTTTCGTAGTGCTTGAAAAGACCTTTAAAACGAGAACTGTTAAATGTCGGTTACATTCAAACTAAGCGACATATGGTGCAAAAAAACTTATGACTAATGTATTTTAAGAAAAAATTAAAATTATATTTAACCCCTCAGCCACCAGAATTTAAATGCATCGTTTTTCTTCTGGAATACCTTCTATTATAGTGTTATTTCTATTTTCAAAAAGTTGGACGGGTTTAAAATGAATGGTTTTTGAAAAGAATAAGATCAAATTATAGAGCGCATTTTTAAATTTTCTTAAAAACCTTCCTTTTTCTCCATGTAATTCGAAAGTAATAAGAGATACGTAAAAAAATACCTTACAAAAATGTAGGTTTTCTTTTAGATAACAATTTTCTTTTTCTTTCATTACTGTATCTCATTATCATTTTCGAGTTACATGGAGAAAAAGGAAGATATAAAAAAAAATTAAAAATGCTCTCTATAATTTGATCTTATTTTTTGCAAAAACCATACATTCTAAACCCGTCCAACTTGTTGAACATAGAAATAACACTATAGTAACAGGTAGGTATTGTAGAAGCAAAACGATGCAGTTAAATCTGGTGGATGAGGGGTTAAAATAAACATACTTCGCATTTTATCTTAAAATAAATGAGTCATCTTTTTTGTTGCAGCATATTTCGCTTAGTTTGAATGTAATCGAAATTTAACAGTGCGGTCGTTTTAAAGGTCTTTTCAGGCAGTACTCACAAAAGATATGGATAGCATTATACCCTTAAAATCGACCCTTTCTCTGTGATTAAGTTGAACACACCCATTTGAGCATGCACAAAAAAAATTTCTTTTCACCTACCATATCTCTTTCTATGTTATCACTAGAACACTTATGAAGGAACGAATCTCTTTGATTTTTCATAAGCTACAAAAATGTTTTATATAGTTTTTTTCGTTAGATGCATAATTTTTAAGGTGTTCGCAAAAAAAACGTCCGAAAAGGCGACATTTTTCAATGAAAATGGCAAATTTTCAACCACGAATAACCCAAAAGGATTTTAATAATCCCAATACTCCCAATAATCCCTAAATTTACGACTTCTGTCCTTTTTGAATGAATAGTGTTAAGAAAATGCAATTTGTTTTCTAGAAATGAATGCCCACTTATATTCCATTGATGGATGTACGATGTACTTAAATGTTATTCGATTTTAATTTTTATATACAAATATTTTTTGTACAGTATTTTTGCCGCCCTCTCATAATTTGCCGCCCTAGGCAACTGCCTATACTGCCTAATGGATAAAGCAGCCCTGTCGATACCGTTTGCCTAAAAATAAAAGAAGATAAGAAAACTCCACAAGACGAGGTACACAGTAGGTACCCTGGGCACCAGGTACCCCGGAGATCACTTTTGACGTCATATTCGTTTTCAGCGACCCCAAAAACCCCCGAGTAACAAAATTGAACTCATTTCCACTAGTGATGAGCGAGACTGGTCTTGGTCTTGCGGTCTTGGTCTTGGTCTTGCAGCAAGACCAAGACCAAGACCGCTTTTTGGTTGCAAGACCAAGACCAAGCTTGCAAGAACAAGACCAAGACCAAGACCGAATCTTGCAAGACCAAGACCAACCTGCAAGACTATTGCACTTTTTTGAGAAAAATTGGTTTTTATTATTTAACTTTATTTTTTAGTTCAATAATATATACTGACATTGTAAGAAACCTTAAACAATATCGAATTTTTACAATACATAATATTTTGGTTATATTTTTAAGTCGTTTTGATTAAGTCAAACGGTTTGCATTTTCTCAACCTTCAAAGTGTCCAGAAGGCAAGTTTTCAAACGGCGACAGTTCAAGGACAATTGAATTTACTTGTAAGACAACAAAATGTAATTATAGATAAGGTAATCCATTAAAAAAAATGCAATTAAAAACGGTGTTTATGTACCAGTAGCTTTCGCTTTTTTGTCTAATAAAAATACTGACACTTATTTTAATTCTTTTCGCATAATCGAGGAAAAATGTAGGTCGTTAAATTTAAAATGAATACAAAAAATATAATAATAGATTTTGAAAAGGGATTCACAATGCTGTGAAAGCATTGTGGCCTGAATAAAAAATAACTGGTTGTCGATTGTAATGTGTCAAGCTTGGTATCGCAAAATCCAAAGCTTAGGTTCAGTTTCTGAATATAATGACAAAAATTCCGATACATACTGGGACATTTTTAAAATTATTTTTTGGATTAATTTTTTACAATCAACGAAAGTTGGAAGTTGAATTATTTGTGAAAATCCCGGATGACAAACGCGTAAATAATTTTACTGATTTCATAGTTGAAGACTATTTGGAAGAATCTAGGTTTTCCCCAGAAAGGGCCAGTAGTACAAATAGTATGTGCCGCACTTGAAATGCATGCGCATCATTTCAGTGTGTTTTAAATTCTAGTTTTTACTACCCACTTCCGAATATTTTCAACTTTTTAAATGTCATAATGGGTATTCAATCCATAAATATGTGAAAATAAAAAGTGCGAATAACTCGTGTTACGAGAGCAATGTAGTTTACATAAAATTAAAGAACTGCAAGATAACAAATTACAGAATTAAGCGTTTATAACTCCCCATTAGGTTTAGTTATTATGTTATAGTATTAGGCAGTGGCGGCTCGTGACATCTGCTATAGGGTGTGCTGCATGAACCACGGCCAATATAAAATAATAGAAATAGAATAACATACGAAAACAAAAACAATAAAATTAGCTTTAATACTAATTAATAGTAACTAATAACGACATGCTATAAAAATCTGATTAACTTACATTTATTGCATTTTTCTAAATTGGAAATTAATACGCCGGTCCTTTTTTGTCGCAAACTTTTCGATTACTTTATCGTTACCTAAGAATTTCTAAACACGGCACAGATGCAACGGTCACGAATAACTGTCGTGAATTGCAGCTCGCAAACACATTTCCGAGGCCGTTAATCAGCCGATTGCCGAAGCACATCGGCTAAGATCGCCGTTTGCCTAATAAATGCATTTTACCGCTGCCAGTGTTTCGGTTCTTATCGACGCGGCTTCACTGGAGCAGCAAATACGTAAAAAGATTGCTTCACTGGAGCACCAAATACGTAAAAAAATTATACGGTTTCACTAGAGGAGTAAATACGTAAAAAAAATAATATTAATCATCGTTGTTGGTGAATTATTATTAACAGTTGATGTTTAATATGATAATATGGCAGATTTGAAATAAAACTATATTAATTATTCTTTAATAATTAAGATTTGCTATGGTTGTTTGGTAGTTCTGCAGCTCAGCAGCACATAAAGAAAAGCTGCCACTGGTATTAGGTCTATAAATTGGTATGGTAAATATGTACGTATTTACTAAAAAGTATGTTTTAGGTAGTTTATAAAAAAAAAGTTAATTATATTAATTATTAAATAATGATTAAATAGAGTAAAAAATATTTGATTTTTGTGTTCTCTTAAAAAAATTTAATTTATGTTCGTAAATTTGACCCTCGTAGGATAAATCCTACAGTGTTCGAGTGAAAGGAGCAGATCATTATCTGTTAACAACTATAAACCGTTTATCCCTGTTCGTAAAATCTCCGTAAAAAAAAAGGTCTCCGAGCATTTGTGGCACCTTTAAGAAGCTCTTTTTCTTTAACATTTTATTAAAATACAGGGGCAATAAACAATAATCAGGACTCAAGACGTGGTCTGAAGGCAGGCGGCAGGTATCGACAGCATGCAAAACACAACGTGACACAACCGAAGGCTGGCAATTGCAACAAGGGTTATAAATGCAGGTTTTTCCTACTGATAAACATTACCATTATAAAAATATACTGTAATCTCTTTATATAGAGGGAAATAATTAGGTCATTAGGTGAATGTATAATGTTAAAATTGGTATCCGTTTGAAACTACATTCTACATTCTGTTAAAATTTTAAAGCAAAAAATATAGTTTCACTCTTCACATCTTTATTTATTTCAATGTACATTTTATTCTAAATTGTTTGGTTCAAATTATTTCTACCAAAAAAGCAAGACCAGCAAGACTCTTGCAGCAAGACCAAGACCAAGAACAAGACCGGCTAGTGCAAGACCAAGACCAAGACCAAGACTGCCTTTTAGCTGCAAGACCAAGACCAAGACCAAGCTTGCAAGAACAAGACCAAGACCAAGACTAGCCTGGTCTTGTTCTTGTTCTTGTTTTGCTCATCACTAATTTCCACTGATAATTGATGAGTTCTGAATTTTTTTTATTGTCTCTTTGAGATGCACTTTATTAAGAATGTATTTTTGTATGCAGTTTTTCAATATTATATCATGGCTCCGGTTCACAAAGTTTCCTGGCGCATTCACGAATCGAATGCAAGAAAGAATTGTTAAGATCCGTCTTGTCCTTTTTTTTCGGAGGTTCAGTGCTTTATTGCTCCGACTACTAATATAATCTGAAGTTAAATATGTGATAATATTTAAAGATCAATTTATCGATGGTGGCATACAGTCAGTCATTTCAAATAAATCATCATCATTCTCTTTGCCTTATCCCTATGCAGGGTCGGCTTCCCTAATTGCATTTCTCCACACAACTCTATCTTGGGCCATAGTAATGTTAATCCCCTTTACCAACATGTCCTGCCTTATCGTCTCCCCCCCAGGTCTTCTTTGGTCTTCCTCTCCTACTCCTTCCAGGAATCTGCACTTCAACTATTCTTCGTATTGGATGATTACCGTCTCGACGTTGAACATGACCAAACCATCTTAACCTATGCTCTCTCATTTTGGCATCAATTGGTGCTACACCTAGACTTCCCCTAATATACTCATTTCTAATTTTATTCTTCTTTGTCACTCCACTCATCCATCTAAGCATTCTCATTTCCGCCACATGCATTCGTTGTTCCTCTTTCTTTTTCACTGCCCAACATTCAGTTCCGTGCATCATAGCCGGTCTTATGGCTGTTTTATAGAATTTTCCCTTCAGCTTCATTGGAATTTTTCTGTCACACAACACACCACTCGCTTCTTTCCACTTCATCCATCCAGCCCTAATTCTACTGCATGCATCTCCATCTATTTCTCCATTACTCTGTAATACCGATCCTAGGTATTTAAAACTATTGCTTTTCACAATCATTTCACCATCCAAAGATACCATTTTATTTGTAGTACATAACTCCATCTTTAAATGAACATTCCAAATACTCTGTTTTTGTCCTACTAATTTTTAAACCTTTTTCCTCCAGAGCTTGTCTCCACTGTTCCAGTTTTTGTTCTAGTCATTTCAAATAAATACTTTCTAATATATAATTTACCTTTTTTTTCTTCTATCTAATATGCAATTCTGCCTGTTTCTGTTATCTTGGATTGTGCCTTCATGTTATATTGTCTCCTCATCTTTTGGGTGGTCTGTCCACACTTCTACCCAACAACGATTTGTCCTTTTTCACTACCCCGTCGTCTGTCATTCTGCTTATATGATTTTTTCATTCTCTTTTCCTATCTAGCATCCATTCACCTATCCTTTCCACCTCTTTTAGAAGGTTTTTTAAATTAAAATGATAATCTTAGTCACAATGAATGTCCGAATAAATAACAAATACAGTAGTAGCATAAAATGTAATGTTGTTCTGAAGCTATATACACTTACCTGCAGAAAAAACCGCCACCCCAAAAAAGAATGTGTGTGTACTTTGTACGCACGTAAGAAGTTATACTTCTATTATATGATTATATGATTTAAACGAAATTAATATACTTTTTATTTATATTTTATTTAAATATTAAATTAATTTATACTTACTACTTCTCAAACATTTTTATTAAAACAGTGCCAAAAATTAAAATAATAAAAAAATAAAACACACACAAACACATTAAAAATGCCACAAATGATTTCTGAACATTAATTGTCGGAAAATTTTTTAACTAAATACGTATTTTCTGAAAATAAAATTATATAATAAATATACTTACAATCATAAAATGTATAAAAAAAAATAAAAAAATAAAAGTTTCTATTGGGATTCGAACCAACTTACCACGCGGCTGGTATTTGCGTTTTCATTCGTATTAAAACTTCGCCACAGAGACAGCTTGTCATTATGTGCGAAGATCGTCTAACTAAACAGATTAACCTTTTGACATTTTTAACTTATGTAAATCAAATTATTTTGATTTTGAATTGAAATGATTTAGAATTGAAAAAATACAACAAAACATAGAGTAAGAAGAATCAAATTATGTAAATAAAAGTATTACATACTACTTATGTATTTTGGTAGGTTCAAGGTAGGTATCGGAGCCCGTATAACGACTAATAAATTTCGCAATCACTTGCGTCGTGCAAAGTGGCTATGCTCAAATATCATAACAAAATTTGATCAACTATTTATAAAACACTTACCAGTGAAAGATTCTTTAGCTTTGAATAAGCGAGATCTGCGGCACTCATACTAGGCACAGTTTGATGAGCTTCCACATTGGCATGCAACAATCATCTCTTCTATGTAAATAAGTCCAAAAATATAATATGAAAACTATTTAAAAAGGCAGTATAACCATTAACTAACTTTTTGTTTGTTGTTTCTCTTCCTACAAATTTTAAAACGCAACAAGCATACATTATAACCAAACACAGTCCCACAGCTGTGCCACAGCTGCCATATTGGATAATTTTTGTCATGTCATTTGAACATCCAATCAGAACAAAGTTATAATGCGCATGCGCCCGGTCGCTAGGTTTTCCCATATAAAATTTCACCGTCATTACGCCCGTAAAGAAGTATAACTTCAAAAATGGGTCATTTTTAATGTCTTGCATTTCCTAAACCTAATGTCCGATTTAAGTAATTATTTTAATATGTTATAGCCTTATTCTTTAACAATATCCCTGTAATAATATTGTTGCTAGACAGGTACATTGTCATTGTATACAGGGTGTACGAATCAAACTGTGTTTTCTTCTCAAACTTTGGAACACCCTGTGGAATGTTCTAGCTTTTATAAAATACTGAAGTTAAAACCCAACTATAGCCTCAGGTTTTCTTAACATTATGTTTTTTGTTTCATTCGCTTATGTTGGATAATAAAAGAGTTATACACTTTAACAACTACCCCTGTTTTTCGTCAATACAGGGTGTTTTTAAATAAGTACGGCAAACTTTAAGGGGTAATTCTGCATGATAAAATAATGACAGTTCGCTTTATAAACGTATGCCCGCAAATGCTTTGTTTCCGAGATAGGGGGTGTTGAAATTATTCTTACAAACTGACGATTTATTTATTGCTCTAAAACGTTTGTGACATGCAAATGAAATTTGGTAGATTTTAAGAGGTAGTTATTGCGCATTTTTTGGCATACAATTAATAATTTTAAATTCACCATTGACGTGCATACGGGATATATCTAAAATGTTTATACCCGTATGCACGCCAATGGTGAATATAAAATTCTTAATTGTATGCCAAAAAATGCGCAATAACTATCTCTTAAAATCTACCAAATTTCATTTACATATCACAAACCGTTTTAGAGTAATAAATAAGTCGTCAGTTTGTAAGAACAATTTCAACACCCCCTATCTCGGAAACGAAGCATTTACGGGCATACGTTTATAAAGCAAACTGTCATTATTTTATCATGCAGGATTATCCCTTAAAGTTTGCCGTACTTATTTAAAAACACCCTGTATTGACGAAAAACAGGGGTAGTTGTTAAAGTGTCTAACTTATTTTCCAACATAAGCGAATGAAACAAAAAACATAATGTTAAGAAAACCTGAGGCTATAGTTGGGTTTTAATTTCAGTATTTCATAAAAGCTAGAACATTCCACATGGTGTTCCAAAGTTTGAGAGAAAAACAGTTTGATTCGTACACCCTGTATACAATGACAATGTACCTGTCTAGCAACAATATTATTACAGGGATATTGTTAAAGAATAAGGCTATAACATATTAAAAGATTTACTTAAATCAAAAAATGACCAATTTTTTGGGGTGGCGGTTTTTTCTGCCGGTAAGTGTATTTATATAAAATATAATTTTGTCGAAAATAGTTTTATTGGCGGGGATTTTTGCAGTTACTCGAGCGCGTCAGAAAGTCACATGGAGAAAAACTTTGTACCCTGTAAATGTACCCCTACCATATATAGACTCTTAATACAGGGGAGTTCGTTAAGTGGGGTCCGAAAAAAAAGATCTATCCTTAGAAAAACTCGAAATCGTCACGTCAGGTTAAGATAAGATAAGTTAAGTACATGCAGAATAGTGTAATATTCTCCTTTTCATGAACATTTTTCAGTGCGTCACAAATTATAGAAAAAAAGGTAAGTCCGTGATAATACATATTTATGACATTTATTCTAACGTGACATTTTAGTTAAATCTGACAGTTGTCAAATTTTATTTTCAATTTGGAATAAAACCAAATCAATTGTGTCTATTGCATTTATAAAATGGTATTTTCTTTCATTTGTATAGTCTTATAAATTGTACAGATTATATTGATAATATTATTATTTTATTTAATAAATAATTCTTTTTTGATTATGGCGCCATCTATCGACAACTAGAATAATCACCGAACTAGAATAATTACCGAAGTATTCCCAGACGTGCCTTTTTTTCTGTCACATACAATTTAATGCGTTAGAGAGAAATCGAAAAACTGTGACGCACTGAAAGATGATCATGAGAAAAAGAATACCTATATTTCAAAGATCTGACGATTTGAGCGGGGCCTAAGGAAAAGGGCGAGTCACAAAGTTTCACAAAAAAGCGAATATTTCGCGAAATGAACTTCAGATCGAAAAGCTGAAAAATACGTGTTCAATATTTTTGAAAAATCTATCGAATGATACCAAACACGACCCCTACGTAGAGGGGTGGGGGTAATTTAAAATTTTAAATAGAAACCCGGCGATATTTCGCGAAATGAACATCAGATCAAAAAACTGAAAAACACGTGTTCAATATTTTTTAAAATTCTATCGAATGACATCAAACACCACCACCCACGGAGGTGGGGTGGGAGATTACTTTAAAATCTTAAATAGGAGCCCCCATTTTTTTTATTGCAGATTTGGATTCCTTACGTAAAAATAAGTAACTTTTAATCTAGACATTTTTTCGAATTATGGATAGATGGCGCTATAATCGGAAAAAACAATGGTTGGAAATGAAAAATTTAAATAAAAAAATGGAAAGCCCCCCTGAAATTGAAAACTTAACTTAACTTTTTTGGTTTTAGAACCTAAGCTTCACAACCCAATAGATCCTCATAACGCTTTAGTAACTGCAAATTTAGCATGCTTGCCTGCCCTACTATATTTTTTTAATGTATCTACTGGTATATTTATGTACTTACTAATCGTCCCTCTAAGATTAAGTTGTTTGGTTGTTTATTACGTTCTGTCGAGTATTATTTTTCATCATAAAACCCCCTTAATACAACAACTGATTACACGAAAACCTAACAATATAAATATCGTGTCGGACAACAATCACTGAGGAAAAGCGTGTCCGATCATTCACAAAAGAAAGTATTAAATCCAGATGGATGGTTCCCAAGTTAAATCCGCAGGATTTAAAGACCTCTGCCCTTCTAATTTTCATTTTTTGTTTTCTCGTTCTCCGTCGCAATCAAATATCCATATGAAAGTGGAGATGCTTTTCGGTAGCCTGATTGACTGTTGATTGCGAGGGGCAATCACGGTGAAAAGAAAGTAGTCTTAGACTTTATTGTTGAATCTACGTGAACGAGATGATTAGTTTCTTCAATTTATGTTGGGATATGGATGTAGCAGTAAGGCAGGATCGGACTTTGTTAAGGGGTTACATAGGTCTTGCGGGTAACAAAAAGTGACTTTTTAAAAAAATTATATCTCGAAAACTAAAAACTATTTTTATTTATAATTGTAACATATAATAGCATAGTACTTAAGGTACTCTCAAAAAGGTTTTCAGCCAAAAACATTCATTTTTGTAGAGTTGACTGCAATTTTTCGACAACAGCCCTTTTTTGCGGTGGGCAGCATAACCAAGTCCAGTCTCATCTGAAATCAAAAAGTTTCTTGTAGTTTATACCTCTGGCTAGTGAATGAACGAAGGAATTTTTATAAGGTGAAATTGTTTTTATTTTATAAAAAAAACTACTTTAAAAATGGTCATTTTTGAAAAAATGAGAAAAATTGGGGTCGAAAATGTGTTTAAACTTATGTAAAATCTCAAATTTATTATTTTTTTAATTCCTTCGTTCATTCACTAGCCAGAGGTATAAACTACAAGAAACTTTTTGGTTTTTTTTATTTCAGATGAGACTGGACTTAGTTATGCTGCCCACCGCAAAAAAGGGCTGTTGTCGAAAAATTGCAGTCAACTCTACAAAAATGAATGTTTTTGGCTGAAAATTTTTTTGAGTACCTTAAGTACTATAAGTTTACATGTGTCAATTATAAATAAAAATAATTCTTAGTTTTCGAGATATAATTTCTTTAAAAAGTCACTTTTTTTACCCGCTAGACCTATGTAACCCCTTAACAGAGCCATAATCGACAAAAATATATTTTTCTATAGTACAAACACACAAAAAAAAAATAAAATAATTTTTTTTTAGTTCTGGAAACTCCTTAGGTATACCCTTCAGAAGTATCGGAAGCACATTGTTATTGTTATTTCTCTCTCATCCATCTCTTCAAGGTATAAAACCAGGGATTTGAGGATATTCCAGAAATTATTCAAGATGACATACAATATGCACTCCAAAAATTTAAAAACAACAAAGGCTCCGTGAGATGATGGAATAGTTACAGAAGCTATAAAACTTGGCGGAACTTCTCTTCTGAAAAAAATACAAGACCTCTACAATGTCTGCTTGAATAGTCAAAAAATTCCTATAGCTTATGGAATAACTCCATTAGAATTCGTCTGCATAAAAAGGGTGACACATGAACCTAGAGAATTACAGGCCAATGTCTCTACTCAACCATTTATACAGACTGTACGCCAGAATAATAACCAATCAATTGGTTGCAAAATTTGAGCTGTACCAGCACCAGCCAACAGAACAGGCTGGTTTTCGCCCCAACTACGGTACAAATGACCACCTACAGTGCATCAAAGTCTTGATTGAAAAATCAGTTGAATACAGTAGACCTCTAGTTCTAACGTTTATAGACTTCCACAAATCGTTTGATACTATCGAACTACCCGCATTACTTAAGGCATTGGAAGAGTATCGAATTGATCATAGGTACCAATATTATAGAAAATATATACAGAAATGCTACAACAACTATACATCTGCACGGTTCTACTAATAAGATATATAATATCAGGAGAGGTATTCGACAGGGAGATACTATGTCGCCTAAGTTGTTCATTACTGTACTTGAACATGCTGGAATGGGAAAATAAAGGAATAAATATCGATGGTGAGATGCTTAGTCATCTACGATTCGCAGATGATATTGTTCTGATTTCAGATGACCTAAAACCGTCAATGATATGTGGAATGAACTCCACGATGCAGCATGTAAAGTGCTAAATATTAATTACCAAAAGACAAAAATGATGACGAATTTAGTTCGGAGCCATCCTTTAAAGGTAGAAGACGTCGAAATTGAAGTTGTTGACAGCTACATATACCTTGGACATACGGTAAAAATTAGCAGAGACAATCAAACTGCTGAGCTGCTAAGAAGAATAACTGGGATGGGCAGCATATGGAAGACTACGTGATATTTTTAAAGGTGATATACCTAGCAGCTTAAAAAGAAGAGCCTTTGATCAATGTGTCCTGCCTGATCTTACATATGGTGCAGAGACACTTACTCTAACAAGGACATCTGCACGAAAACTACAAGTGACGCAACGTAGAATGGAGAGATCATTGTTGGGCATAACGTTAAGAGATAGGGTAAGAAACGAAGAAATTCGTAGAAGAAGTGGTGTATAGAAGATATTATAAAACACATAGCCAAAATTAAATGGAAGTGGGCAGGACACGTCGCTAGAATGAGAGATGATAGGTGGACCAAAAAAATCTTGGAGTGGAGACGGAGAGCGGATAGACGAAACCCGGGAAGACCACCCACAAGATGGGCTGACGACATAAAGAGGATTTGCACCAACTGGATTGCAGCAGCGCAGGATAGATCTGAATGGAAGTTTTTCGAGGAGGCCTATATTCAGCAGTGGACGACTATGGGCTGATAAACATCCATCTCTTCCAGTCCTTCAGATTTGTCGACAATTCATTGATCATGAATTCATTGTACCTAGATGAAAACGTTCAACAGAAGACTTTATGTTCAATTAATTGTTTATGAGAAGAAAAATGCTACTTCGTTCAGCATCAATTATTTGTAAGTAAACAATTAAAAATTATTATATACCTACTTTAAAAAAACATAAAAATTTGAGACCCTACGAATAGAAGCAAGAACACTTAATAAGCTAGTTATTTGAAAGGATGCTTAAAATATCATGAACACAGAAAAACGAACACGGAAGTAGGTATTGCGAGAGATGAGCAAACAATACGAAATAATAAACACAATAAGAAATAAGAAAGTTGCAATATCTGGGACACGTAATGAGGGAACAGCGATATAAACTTACTATAAAGACTGATAATACAGGAAAAGATAAGAGAAAAAAAGAGGGCGGAAGAGGAGAAGAGAGAAATTCAGTTCAACAGAAGTTTTAAGACAAGCGGTAGACAACCTCCGACTGGGAGTCGGCACTTAAAGAAGAAGAAATCAAAAAAGCCCTTCTAAATATTGACAAATCACCTGTACCTGCAGCCATTTGAAAATGAATGTTTTTTTTCAAATGGGATAAACAAATAAAGTTGTTTGAAAAACCACTCGACCTATCAGATCTATCTTTTGCACATGTGGCAAACAAAATAATGTAGGTTACACATGCAATAATAATATGTATTGAGAAAATTAAGTAACGTTCTTATACGAAGAAATAATCTATTGTTTAATTGATGAGATTAAACACATTGCCACCGACATACAGGGTTGCGAAAAAGTCTGGCGACACGTTATTTTCTCGGAAACCGCTAGAACGATTTTTATAGATTTTGGTGGATAAGGGTCTTTTAATGCGGCGGATATCATAGTGGTAATTATATTGTTGTCAAATCGTTCGTTTTTCTGGAAATCTACTGAACTTTCTTATTTCAAATGGAACACCCTGTATATTTTTTAAGTTTTGGAATCCTTAAGGGATATTGATTATTTTTCATATGATATTCCCTATACCTAAATACATTTTAAAAAAATTAAACAATTTATAAAAATTCATTTTTTCCGCCCGGGTAGACATTATTTTAGGTTCTTTAGATCATTGGGAACAAAAAAGGTCTTTTGTAATTTTTCTTCAAAATTAATCGTTTTCGAGTTATAAACAATTTAAAACTGAAAAAAACGAAAAATTACGAATTTCAAGATTCAAAAACACAAATAAAAAAAAGTAAAAAAAAAATTTTTTAAATTACAAACTCGGTACTTAAATTCAAGATCACACCTTGTTCTATCAGATACCTATAAGAATTTTTGGCACGTTTTATTCTAAAATATTGTTTTGTTAATTTTATTAATGAAGCGCATATGAGAGAACGGCGATGGGCTGCATTAACAACTAAAAAATAATTAATTTAAAATGAAACAAGACCAAATTGCTTATCGGTAACTGATAAAATAAGGCTTTAAACTTGAATTTAGGCAATTCGTAGCTTCAAAAATAATGTTGTTCTGAAGCTATTTCCTTGTGGCATTTTTATAATCAAGTATTTATAATGGGAAATAAGCCACAATTTTACCAAAAAAAAAAGATTTTATTAACGTTTCGAAGCCCAAATCGGGTTTCGTTGTCCAAAATACAAAATACTACTAAAATAAACAAAAATGTTGTGGCTAAGTAAAAAAATTCTTCTAATAATTTATTTAATCTGACTCATTTATATTGGCAATTCAGAGTAAATTTTACTATCATCATACAGACTGAATAAAGAGAGAATTTTACTGTCATCGTTGCATTTGGTTGTCTTTTTAAAGACAGATCACATGCTATGATATTTTTTGTGACGGATATTCTTGAGTTGGGATTGATTTCATGTAATCAAATGATAACTATCTTTTAGTAAAGTCGTCCCAGGAACGCAACTCATAAATATTGACGATATCATTTTAAAGTCTTCTACTTTAAAATGTATTATATACGTCTGAATTGCCAATATAAATGAGTCAGATTAAATAAATTATTAGAATTTTTTTTACTTAGCAACAACATTTTTGTTTATTTTAGTAGTATTTTGTATTTTGACAACGAAACCCGATTTGGGCTTCGAAACGTTAATAAAATCTTTTTTTGGTAAAACTGTGGCTTATTTCCCATTATAAATAGTTGCTTTCAAAAATAATATTTTTTACTTCTACTCTTGAACCTAGAAAATCGTCATTTTTCGATTTTTTTCAGTTTTAAATTGTTTATAACTCGGAAACGATTAACTTTACAGGAAAATTACACAAGATCTTTTTTGTTCACAATGATCCAATGAACCTAAAATAATGTCTACCGGGCCAAAAAAATTGATTTTTATAAATTGTTTAAATTTTTTTCCCTCACCCACCAAAATCCATAAAAATCGTTTTAGCGGTTTCCGAGAAATTACCGTGTTGCCAGACTTTCTCGCAACCCTGTATATAGAAAAGACTACATATATCTATTGTGATTGTACATCATATACGAACTATTAATTTGAATTAAAATTACATTTATTATAGGTATCTGTTGCACTGTTATGGATATAAATGAAATATTCAAAGACTTACAGTTCAATTCGTATCTCTTTCTTCTCCTCGAGCTGGACACCGTTTGAACTGCGTATATTTCTTCTGGGTTTCAACTATATCGTTCCCTCTCGAGCGGCTGCTAATAACTGAATCGAGTGGCTGCATGCTCCTTCTGGATTAAATGCTGCTAATAACTGGATCGAAAGGCTGGATACTCCTTCTGGATCGAGTGCTGGCTTTATTTTCTTTTCAACCGGGCTTAGTGTCTGGTCTGGGCCTTGGAGATGGTGATTAAAGTGGTCTGTAGTTTTAGGCCGCTGTGGCTTGTCTTTTCTTCTCTGAGAGACTTACCACAAACCATGTTTTTCTTTATAGAGAAACGATCTTTATAAAGGAACATAATGAAGTTCTGGATGTTAGTAAAATCACCAATCCCAATAATGACCGTGTATTGACACTACTCTGATCTGTTGAGAGCTTTTATAAATGAATTACGAGGTCAAGCTCCACGCTTCAAGCCTTATTACAAACATGATTAAACAAATAATTGTCCCAGCTTAAATCAACAGCATGTGGCAAATAAAATAATGTACACTTCTCCAAGAAATTAACGCACCACTATAAAAATGGGTCAGTTTTGATGTCTCGAAATTCCTAAGCCTGTTGTCTGATTTAAGTGATTTTTTTAACATATATAGGTTTATTCTTTCACAATATCGCTGTAATAACAGTGTTGCTAGACAGATAAATTGTCATTGTATACCAGGTGTACCAATCAAACTGTAATTTTTTCTTAGAGTTCGCGTCACCCTGTGGTATATTCTAGCATTTATAAAATTAATACTGAAATTAAAACTTAAGTACAGCCTTAACACTCTGTCTTTTTGTTCATTCGCTTATGTTGGATAATAAAAAAGTTAGGTACTTTAACAACTAGCCTTGTTTTTCGTCAATACAGGGTGTTTTTAAATAAGTATGGCAAGCTTTAAGGGGTAATTCTGTATGAAAAATAATGACAGTTTGCTTTATAAACGTATCTATGTCCGCAAATGCTTCGTTTCCGAGATAAGGGGTGTTGAAATTTTTCTTACAAACTGTCGATTTATTTATTGCTCTAAAACCGGTTAAGTTATGGAAATGAAATTTGGTGGGTTTTAAGAGGTAGTTATTGCGCATTTTTTGATATACAATTAGGAATTTAGAATTCACCATTGACACGCATACTGGTAATAGACCCTTATGTGCGCCAATGGTGAACACAAAATTCTTAATTGCATGTCAAAAAATGCACAATAATTACCTCTTAAAACCCGCCAAATTTCATTTCCATATCTCAACCGGTTTTAGAGCAATAAATAAATCGTCAGTTTGTAAGAAAAATTTTAACACCCCCTATCTCGGAAACGAAGCATTTGCGGACATATGTTTATAAAGCAAACCGTCATTATTTTTCCATGCAGAATTACTCCTTACAAGTTTGCCATACTTATTTAAAAACACCCTGTATTGATGAAAAACAAGGCTAGTTGTTAAGTACCTAACTTTTTTATTATCCAACTTAAGCGAATGAATCAAAAAACATAATGTTAAGAAAGCATGAGGCTATAGTTGGGTTTTAATTTCAGTATTTTATAAATGCTAGAATATTCCACATGGTGACGCGAACTTTGAGAAACAATCACAGTTTGATTGATACACCTGGTATACAATGACAATTTATCTGTCTAGCAACAATCTTATTACAGCGATATTGTCCAAGAATAAGGCTTTAACATGTTAATAAAATCACTGAAATCGGACAACAGGTGTAGGAAATTTGAGACATTAAAAATGACCAATTTTTAAGGTATTTGTGCGTTAATTTCTTGGAGAAGTGTATTTGAGAAAATATAGGATGAATAAAAGGATATAATAATATAAACAAATAAATATATAGTTAAATGCTTTGTAAAAAAGCTGAACTTTATTAATTATCAATAATCACAATAAAAAATATTAAAGCAAACCTATTTCTCATCAGATTTTTCCTTACTATCAATAGTATCCCCATCGTTTTGTTTTCGTTTTGATAACATTCCTGGTCTATAAATAGCTATCGTAGGCCTGTCCTTATTTCTAATTCTTCTTTGTGAATCACCTTTTTGGTTGTCATCCTTTTCATTAAAACTTGATTCTCTCTCTTTCTTTTTGTTGTCTCTCTCTTCTTTGACAGTTACACTATCTTCACTAGATTTTGATTGGTCATCATTTTTCTCCTTAGTTGGTGTTTCTGGTTTAGGAACTTTTTCACTGGCTTTATTATTACTGCTACTATTCTCAGTACTTTTATTGACACCATCATCAGTTTTCTTGTCTTCTACCTTTGCATCATCTACTTTCTTTTGCACTGCTTTTTGTGCTTCTAATTTTCGTTCTTCTCTCTTTTCACTGTACTTTTTAACTTTCTTCGGATATGTTTTTGGTTCGTGTTCCTTTTTGCTGTACTCATATTTTTTATCCTTGCGTTCATCACTCTTATAGTCAGGATATTCTTTTCTGGGATACCTTGGTTTTGGTTCCTTACGCCTATCTTCAAATCTTCTATCGTCATATCTTCTGTCTTTGTTCTTGTAGTACGATTTTTCATAGTATCTCTCTTCTTTCTCGGGCTTTTCCACTGCAGATGCCTAAAATAAAACAAATTGAATGGAGTAAAAGAATGGCAGATGTACAGCTGAGTTCACTGAATACTTTACACCAGCATTTTTGCAATGTAATTTCTTTGCAAAAATTTCTCGTGTATTGAAAAATTAAATAAAAAGCTATTAAATGTGTCCAAAACGCCTTGAATGACGAACAATAAACAAAAGCAATTGCCAAACTTGAAGTAGGTTGGTCACTAAGGCAAGTTGCTGGTAATTTTAACTTGAGCCATATGTGCATATATGAAAAATCAGAAAAAGATGGGATAATTTTCACGCAATAACACGGTTAGGAGGTTTAAGAGGGCAGATCTCCACAGAGCAACAAGATGTGGTGTTAGTAGATTGTCTGAGAGAAGCTCCTTTTGCCACAGCTCAAAAAGTTAGTGTAGAGGCAGTCTTTCAGGGCAGTATTTGTACTGCACATATAGTTATGTTAGAAGAGAATATTCTCAAGAGAAAAATAGAATATTCTCTCAAGAGAATATTCTCGAGAACGAGAATATTCTCAAAACAGTAAATCCTTTATAAAAGGTATATTTAAAATCCCTAAAAAGGGCTACATCACAATCACAGAACTAGTTTTCAACTGGTTTACCAGTCATCATCAGTGCTTACGTGAAGTTTACATGCTAACCACCAAGATATAATTTTACAAAAATATGTGGGTCAAAGCCCTATATACGTGGTCCGTTAAGAAAACATCGGTTAAAGATGCCAATTAAAACATGGATGTTAGAAATATTTTACCATTATGCCCTAGGTAACATCTGAGCTGTAGTGTGACATTACACTACAGCTCAGATGTTACCTAGGGCATAATGGTAAAATAATTTCACAAAATTTTTGTGTTTTCTGTTGTTTTTTGTATTTTTTTTATATACAAAGAACACTGTTGTTTCGTCTCATAATTTTGTATATATTGTTATGATCTGCTTCTTATTAATTTTATATTAATTATTATTTATTTGATTAATTATTTAATTGTCGCAAATCATACATAAAAAATTAATAAAAAATCTCAGGGTGCCTTTTTATAATATTAAAAAAATGTCTAAATTATCTTACGTTATACTTATCTTCTCTCGTGGTTTCAGTATCTCTTAGTTGATCCTAATCGGGATAAAATAGGAAAAAGAAATAAAGCAAAAATATAAAATAAACATACAGAATTGTCTTTTATTTATCAAAATCAATACTTCAAATCTAAAAACCTGTGGACACAGATGTCCGACTGAAATTTTCACCACTTAAATTTATTCTAGTTAAAAAAAAAACAATTTATCGGTTTGTTCCCGATGACTTTGGTACAACAAAATAAACAAAACCAAATTATGTCTTCGCAAGATTAGCTATACTTCCTATTTACTTTTTGAAATATTGGAATTTTAATTCCTACGCTTTTTACTCAAAATTTTAGTTTCCGAACATAAAAATATCTTTCACATAAGTTGACCGACCTTTTGCTTCACTCACTCTGATGTCTTCTCGTGACCCAAAACAGCTCTCCCTCGTTGACTATGTTAAAGGCTACTCATCAAAGCCCTCTCCGTCCCCCAGCTTCAAAACTATCAGCATACCAGCACCAATTCTCCAACAAGCCAGGCCTCTTTTGACCAGTACTCGATTCAAACAGAACTCCAAAAATTCTCTGCTCTCCTTCTCACAATAATACAGAATCAAAGAGGTATTTCGTCTCAATTTGATCTGTCTCTCGTTCCACTTTTCAGCACTATTCTCCACTATCAAACAACCACCGGTACTTGCTAACTATCTATCCACGAAAACGTCGAACTGCTCCTCAGCGATGCCAATAACATAAGTACTGACTTCTTTTTCAAACTCACTCAATCATTCAAACCACTTTTCCCCTTCCAAATTGCCAAGAATCAGAAACATTTCTCTTTTCCATTCGATAAACAAACAGTCATTCTTTCAAAATTATTCCGACCATCTTAATTACTTTCGGGGAAACTCTACAACATTTACTCGGGGTGAAACAAAGATATTAAAATTCCAAACTTTCTTTTAAACCATTTTTCTAGAAAATGATAATTACCTCTACCTGTGGATTCTATAGTTCCCGTAATAAACAATCTTTTTCCATTTTAAACCTAAATACATCGTCCTTTTCACTTTAATTATTCACAAAAGTCTTTAATGGTTCATCGGAAAGCTCATTAAAAAAGAAATCCACTTACATCCAAACTAAATTCTAATAAATATTTACAGATCAATATACAGGGGGTATCAAATTTATGTGCCCGCGTTATTTAAAAAAATATTTAATTTAATTTTCATTTTGCCTTTGATTGATAAATTGAAAACACAATAATATATAAGATCATGATTTTTAAAACCCTATTTTTCATCGTCAACAATATTCTTAAATGCGTCATGGAGTTCATTCTCAGAAAATTCTCCATATCGAGAATATTCTCCGATTTTTCATTCTCGAGAATTTTCCAACACCATGCACATAGAAGGATTAAATAAAACAAGTGAATTGATAAATTGTGCAGCTGCTAGGATACCTTTTTTGACAGAGGATCACAAGAGAAGACAAGTTGCATTTGGTAATGAATTCATAAACCGTCAAGACAACTTTTGGTCTAACATTGCACTTTCTGATAAACAAAGTGTTTCAATCATATAATAAAGTAACAGTCAAATAAGAGTTTCTAGGCTGAGAAATAGACTTTCTGATAAACAAAGTGTTTCAATCATATAATAAAGTAACAGTCAAATAAGAGTTTCTAGGCTGAGAAATAGGTTTCATGAACAATATACTCAGCATTTAAGAAATAGAAGTCAGTCAACATATGTGGATGGAAAAGTGCTGAAAGGCCAGGCAGGATTATATTACAAACATATTCTTGAGAACATAATGTTGTCATCAGTCATCCAGAAATTCCCCAATAACAACTTAGTCTTCTAACATGACAATTGCCTGGTGCATATGAGTAGAATTGTTTGAGAATGGTTGTAAAAAACTCATGTTAATGTTCTTCTGTGGCCTTTCTGTAATTCAGACCTTTTCTGTAACCCCATCGAAAAAGTGAGGGCAGAGTCAACAAAGGAATTAAATGAAAGTAACGGTATGCGTATGCCACGGAATATAATTTAACTATGGGAAGCAATTGAGCATGCATGGGAGGAGCTTGTTGAATATAACAAGAGGAGATTGGTGCTATCTATGAATAGAAGATTGCAAAGTTGTATTGACAATAATGTAGCTTCCATCAAATATTAATTGTGTTACTGTTTGTCATTATTTAATATAAAATAGATTTAAATAGTCTAGTCGCCAAATAGAGGTTACTGTGTCCTTTTCAATTCTGATGGACAAACTCAACGGTTTCTTATGGATTTTTGGCAGCTGATTACGAATTTCGAGGGTGGATTTCGATCCAAGTGGTCAAAAATTGTTATAAACAATTTATAAACAATTGAATTGTTTATAAGACTCTGGCTCATAAACTAAAACAGATAAAAAAAATTTTCAAATAAAATTTTTTCCATAATAAAAAACGAAGAAAAAAACGTTTAGTAAACTTATATATACTTACAAAATCTCCAAGAGCATCTAAACTCACTTGAAATATGGCTGAAGAAGTGGAAGTTTAAGGTAAACGAAACAAAATCATACCATATAACATTCACTCTCCGGACTGGAACCTGCCCACCAGTAACCATCAATCAAATAAAAATACCACAAAGTAATCAAGTCAAATATCTAGGGCTACACTTTGACAATAAACTCAACTGGAAACACCATATTACAAAGAAAAGAATGCAACTTGACCTAAAAACCAAAGAACTTTACTGGCTCATTGTAAGAAAATCCCACCTTTCAATAGAAAACAAATTGCTAATATATAAAGCAGTGATAAAGCCAATCTGGACTTATGGCATTGAACTGGGGGCTGTGCTAGCAAATCCAATACTATGGTTATCCAGAGAGCGCAATCCAAGATACTTCGAGCAATAGTTAATGCACCATGGTATGTATCAAACCAAACTCTACACACAGATCTAAAAATTGATGTAACCGAAGTCATCCGAGAAAACAACAGAAAACACCACAACAAACTAGAAGACCATCCTAATCCACTACTTCATCCACTACTGCAACCTGTCCACAATAGAAGACTCAGAAGAAGCTGGCCCTCCGACCTAAGAGGTAACTGAGGAAACATCGCTGGATGTTTACCTCTCCACGTCACCACATTTACAATAATATAATTTAATGTAAGACCAACAAATTGACTTATAGATGTTTGTTTTATATCTGATTGTCAATAAAGGGAGATAATAAAAAAAAAGTAAACTTATATCCAACAATTAGAACTCAAGATGTAAAATTAGTGCACAATGCAAATTGCAGATTGCAAAATAAGTATTTTTGGAAGCTTTATTGATCGTAACTCGGCTTCTACGGACGCAAATTAGCCTTAGAAGGTGTCATTTTAAAGCTTAATTAATAGGCTTCCAAACAAAGTTTGTTAAATTACTTTATCTTTATTTGTTTTAAAGTTATACCCGTTTGAAGTTATTAAAAAAAATGCACATTAATTTGTTTATGTTTCAAGCAAATTTGAGCTATAAACATTTATACTTTAATTAACAATAATGATAGAAGAACTAAAAAGGAACATTTTGAACTTACGAAAATGTTCATAAGTTTATTTTTGGACAAGATATCGATATTTTAATAGCGCGCTCTGAGGCGCAAGATCGGCTCACAGCGTAACGGTTCACGCGCTAACTTCTTGATGCAAATTATAATTTCTATGTATATACACTTTATCTTCATTTTTCATTTTTGAAGATCCTAATAAAATTTTATCATATAATTCTTATAATTAAATCATCATACTGTACCACCTTTCATTCTATTTACACGAGAAAAAAAAAACATTAAAAACTAATAGGTATTTCAGAAATTTAATTAAAAAGTAAGTTGATATTATTTATTAATACTATTTTTACAAACATTTTCTTTCATGCATCTGCATCGAGACATACAGGGAATTTCTGCTTGTAAACATCTGCATAAGTTCTTAGAGCAATTTTTACAGATACATGGTGGTACTAAATCTGATCTTGAAGGCATTAAAATATCGATATCTTGGCCAAAAATAAACTTACGAACATTTTCATACTCTCAAATTGTTCCTTTTGAGTTCTTCTATCATTATTGTTAATTAAAGTATAAATGTTTATAGCTCAAATTTGCTTGAAACTCTTATAAACAAATTAATGTACAATTTTTTTAAGAAAATTATAACTTTAAACCGGTATAACTTTAAAACAAATGAACTTAAAGTAATTTAAAAAACTCTGTTTGAAAGCCTATTAATTAAGCTTTAAAACGAGATCTTCCAAGTCTCATTTGCATGCGTAGAAGCCGAGTTACGATCGATAAAGCTTCGAAAAATACTTATTTTGCAATTTGCATTGTGCACTAATTTTACAACATTTTGAGTTCTAATTATTGGATTTAAGTTTAGTAAACGTTTTTTTCGTTTTTTATTAAAGAACAAATTTTATAAGAAACATTTTTTTTAACTCTTTTAGTTTATGAGCCATTAAATTGTTTATAACAATTTTTTGACCACTCGGATCGAAATCCACCCTCAAAATTCGTAATCAGCAGCCAAAAATCCATAAGAAACCGTTGAGTTTGTCCATCAGAATTGAAAAGCACACAGTGACCCCTCTGGCGCCTAGACTACCAATTATATTACCATTTATGACAAACACAAGTGTATTTTCCAATTAGTATAGAATATCTACTAAGTTGTCATGAAATGGAAATATTTAAATTACTCATAAACTACTCGAAAGAAACAAATATAGTTATTTAAATAAAATAGGTATTACTACAACAAAAGTAATAAATTAAAGTAAAAATAAAATAGAAATCTGTGGCTAACGGACCTACATCCAAGCCATTTTTCACTCACACACACACACACACACATAAAATAAAATGGATATTTTTAACACAGACTTCCTTATTTTCGTTATTAAGAACATACAATTTTTAGCAACAGTGGCCTAAGCCACAAATTGCGCATTTTTAGATTAATATATCAACATTGTTTATATAGGGAGATAGTTGGTCAGCCCAATAGGAAAATTTGTTTGATTCAAATTGAGACAGTCACCAGATGTCCCCACAATTTCTGTCAGGGTCGCAATGTCAAAATGCATAGACACCAAGTTGGATACGATCCTATTCATAACACCCCAACTCGCATACATATTAAGAAAAATAAATATATATGGAAGAATATATTTAGAACTTGAATTAATGATGTCATACTTAATATAAATTACGTATATAATAGTATGACATCATTAATTAAATTTCTAAATTTACTCTTCTGTATACATATTTATTTTTCTTAATATGTATGCGAGTTGGGGTGTTGTGAATAGGATAGTATCCAACTTGGTGTCTATGCATTTTGAAGTTGCGACCCTGACAGAAATTGTGGAGACAACTGGTGACTGTCTCAATTTGAATCAAACAAATTTTCCTATTGGGCTGACCAACTATCCCTATATAAACAATGATATCAATAAAAGCAGCAACATTAAATCTTCGGATTAACAGGGGCCTACATAGCGTTACCAGGTGTCCCGATTTGCGTGGGACGTCCCGATTTTCAGGGGTCTGGGGACCCGTACCGATTTGTACCTGATCGGGACACTAAATGTCCCGATTTTCACCCACGAAAACCAATTTCAGGAGGACTTGCAGTGAATTTTATAACTATGTTATAAAAACAAGGCACTCCTAAAAGCGGCAAAATCGAATGAAAAATTTGGACGGCTTGTGCCGTTGGTTGCTTTTACTCGGGGGCGACAGTCACCCCTAGTTGGGGGTGAAAATGTTTAAAATAAGTCCGGATATGAGTAAATTGGCTAATTCTAAGCAATTTTAGTTCTATAGAATTTTAACTTAGTTAATACTTTTCGAGTTATTTACGATTGAAAATGTTTATTTTTCAACAAAAAATCACGTTTTTCAGGCGATTTTCACAAATAACTCAAAAAGTAAGTATTTGATTGAACAAAATATTCTAAGCAAAAATGTAGCATAATATTGTGAAAAAATCTAAAAAAATATTCTTAGCAAAAATGTAGCACAAATTAAAAAAATTGTGAACTCGTAAAGTCTATAGACCCAGCAAAAGCAAAGTTGTAGCTTATGAAAAATACGTTCTTGTTCGTCAAATTCCAAATCAAATATTTCAACGTGAAATAACCAAGAAATGAAGCATTTTTCGGTGGAAAAACTAATTAAAACTTTTTTAATAAAGCTTTATTTTTATGTTTTAAAAAAGTTTCTAGCATCAAAACTAAGCGAGTTATGCTCAAAATCAAGTTGACTCCTTTTTTTACTCCCAAATGAATCTATAATATCTATAAAAGCAGAACCTACCTACTTTTTACTCCTTGAGATTTTTAGTATCCCTAATACCTTATGTTAAGTTAAGGTATTTTTGTTAAATTATTTTGAAAAAAGGGCATTTTCCAATATTTTAGAAATTTTTTTTTCCAAACTAAGCACTCCCAACCGGTAAACCTTACAGATCGTATAAACAATACGCATAAGTAAATGTTAAAGCGGTAACGATTAATTTTATTTAATAATATTATTAATTATAACGCTTAGTTTTAATGCTAGAGACTTTTATATAAAACAAAATTAAAGATTTTCTTAAACACTTTAAAAAATTTTAATTTGTTTTACCTGAAAATTGCTTAAATTTTTGGTTATTTCAAATTGAAAAATTCGATTTGGAATTTGATGAATAAGAATGTATTTTTGATGAGTTACAACTTTGATTTTACTGGTGTTATAGACTTTCTGAACATACAATTTTGTTTGATTTTTTAAAAGCTACATTTTTTGCTAAGAATATTTTTTTCGATAAAATTACTCGAAAAGTATTGACTTAGTTTAAAAATTATATAGAACAAACGCTTTTAGAGTTGACAGTTGATCCATTTTGGAACTTATTTTAAACGCGCGTTTTTTTACCCCCGAGAAGGGGTAACTCTAACTGTCACCCCCAAGTAAAAGCAACCAACGGTACAAGTTCAACTTTGACGTAGATAGTAAGTAGAACCTAAGACCAGATCTTCATGCAATTCAGAGTTGACTCCAGTTACACTCCAAAACGGTTATTTACTGGGCTATTGTTGTTTATTTGTCCCGATCTTCAACCCTAAATCCCGATTTGTTTTTGCTTATGTACCGATTAAAAACAAATCGGACTTGGCAACACTAGGCCTACACAACCTACCTCTATATTTGGTCGCTACATAATTTGTAGTGCCATCCCATAAACATAATGGAAATATGAATGCAATGATTGTATTTATCTCAAAACTTCGTTTTTGGGCTTAGGCCACTGTTGCTCTGATAGACTCGATTAAGTTTAAATGTGGCGAGGATAAGGTATGTGGCAATAACAAAATGTGGCAAAGACAAAAATAATTACCTCAGGTTCAGTCTTTTCTGCTTTTGGATTTTCTGATTTTGAATGAGATTTCTTCGTAGGTGATTTTTCTTCAGAAATTTTCTTTTTATCTCTACTATCTCTATCTCTATCATCAAAATGTTCTCTCCGTTTATCAAATTCCCTTCGTTTCCTTTCCTCCCTTCTAACTTCTCTGATTCTCATTCGCTGTGCCCTTTTACTCTTAATATACTCAAGCAGTGGAGTCGTAACATCATTTTTATTCTCACTTGAGCTTGTTAGTTGAAGAGTATACTCAGGTTTCTCATCGACCTCTTGCGGTTTCTGTAAATTTTCCAGGAAATCTAGATAATAGGGATCCGACTCGATACTACCAGCTTTGGGATCCATCCTTGTTTTCCCACGTTTCTTAGGGATCTTCTGGAAAGGAGCGAATTCGACCACACATGGATACTCACTACCTTTGGCATCAAGAAACACATAGTTATCAAACCGTTCCTTGAAGCTATACACATCGTCGTGATGCACAAAGTTAATATAGACTCTAGAAAATGCGTTTTCTCCCAAACTAAAGTCCCCATTCACGGTATAGATGTAACTATAGTCTGGAATTGGGGATACTTGTTTTATAAATGTTTCCTGTTCAATTGTAGGAGGTAGACGACGAATAATTACTTTGGTCAACGGTTTTTCCTTTTTATCAGACTTCTTTTCAGTTTCTGATAACGCCATTATCTTAAAAAATTATGAAATCGAATAATAGAAATATTTGCACTATTTTGCCATATGTAGTAAAAATATATTTAATATATTTATTTTTGACTCTGACAGTTAAAAATTCAACACAGACATGTCATGTGTCATGACATGCGTTAGGCAACCAACATTACAACAGTCCAGGCATGGGCGCCCATACAAATTTTTAGACGGAGAAGGTAGATGTGAAGATGTTGCACATTACATTTTGTATATCGGTTTTCTAGCGTTCTACGCCTTTACGTTCTTAATTACCACTCCTTTCTATTCTGGCAGTCTTCCTCTCTTAAATTTCTTTCCGACTTCGCCTTGGAGATGCCCTTTATCCATGTAGTTGCTGGTCTTCCTCATTTTTCTGTAGGGGTCTATTCTAACATTTTTGGGGATTCTCCTTTCCTCCATTCGTCTTACGTGTCCGTACCATACTAGCTGTAGTTTTTCGATGTCATCTATGATTGTTCTTTCTATTTCCATTTGTTGTCTCAATGTCGTCGTTTCAGTCTAGATCTTCTTGCTGACCTCCAAAAATCCTCCATCTCTGGCTAGTAATTTATCTCTTTGTACTTTTCGGTTAATTAATTGCCAGACTTCGTCTCCATAGAGCACTTGCTTTAATATTGTGTTGTAAATTCGTTTATTTTCTGTCCTTTTATTTTTTTGCCACAGCACCGAATTCAGGGCTCCTATCACCTGTTTCCCTTTACTGTACTTACTTTAATATTTTCTTCCCTTTTGCCCTGTACCTACTAGTTAGTTTTATTCAGATATATGTATTCATTATAGCTTGTAGTAATTGTCTCCTGTTCCAGGTTCTCCGTTTCTTCGCTTCCTGCACATATTGTGTTTTGTATACTTTGGATGACAATATACAGTGATGAGCGTGCTAATAACCTAAAATAGCGCAGAAGATGGAAAACAATACATTGCGAAACAAAAAGAGATGATACTAGTGGAGGTGGAAATGATCGTTATAAACGTATAAATTAACACTATGTTACATAGTTTCCCACCTTTAGACGTATCAGAGGAGTATGGCAACTGTCACAGTAACATTTTATAAAATATTTTGTCATCTATTTTTGTGTCCCAATGTATTAAGTTTTCCATTATGAGCGCGCTAATAACCGGCAAAATAGCGCAAAAGATGGAAAACATAATACGTTGCGAAACAGAGAGATGAAAATGATCGTTATAAACGTATAAATTAACATTTCATTACATAGTTTCCCACGTTTAGACGACTGTGACAGGAGTATTTTATAAAATTCTACTGTCACAGTGACAGTTGTCATACTCCTCTGATACGTCTAGAGGTGGGAAGCTATGTAATTTATACGTTTATAACGATCTTTCCATCTCTTTTTTAATGTTGTTCTGAAGCCATTTCCTTGTGACATTTTTATAATTGACTATTTAGATAGGGAAATAAGCCACAATTAAATTGAAAAATAATAACTTTATTAACGTTTCGTTGCCCAAATCGGGTGTCGTTGTCAAAATACTACTGAAATGTATGTCGAAACGTTAATAAAATTATTTTTTTTTCAAAAATTCCACAAGGAAAAAGTTTTCCTGTAGTTGGCTGTATACCATGTAATACAAAAAAAGTCAGGTGGCAGTGCCACCCGACTTCCACCATGTAATCAAGTCACACTACAGCTCAGATGTTACCTAGGGCATAATGGTAAAATATTTCTAACATCCATGTTTTAATTGGCATCTTTAACCGATGTTTCCTTAACGGACCACGTATATAGGGCTTTGGCCCACATATTTTTGTAAAATTATATCTTGGTGGTTAGCATGTAAACTTCACGTAAGCACTGATGATGACTGGTAAACCAGTCGAAAACTAGTTCTGATTGTGATGTAACCTTTTTTAGGGATTTTAAATATACCTTTTATAAAGGATTTACTGTTTTTTATTTTTCAATTTAACTGTGGTTTATTTCCCATCTAAATAGTCAATCATCTCTTTTTGTTTCGCAATGTTTTGATGGAAAACTTTTGAGCTATTTTGCCGGTTATTAGCGCGCTCATCACTGTATAGTTTAAAGCACTTGACAAGCTAGGGGGCCTCGACCCCCTACCCAAGGGTTATGGCGCCTATGAGTCCAGGAGAAAAGACGTTTTTTTACTTTTATACTCTCTCCTCTCCAGTCTAAAATAATAGGATACAGGTTGAATAATAATGTTGAAAGTTTGAGTGTTGTATGTATATTTTCAATATTTCTCATTTGTTTAATCTCGAATATTCATCATTCATATCTGATATTAAACAGTACATATTTATCACCCCGGATATCACATGAACCAATTTATTATATTTACACATGTGCGGGTTACTAATTTTAATTGTTGCAAATCAATATTCTTGGCAATGGACATTAAATGTGGTGACTAAATAAAAAACCTTTGTTAGAAAGTCGTGTGGGCTATGACCCAATTTATCCTGCAGCTAAGAAAGAGCAGCATTAGAATCATTCACTAGAGTCAACTCAACGAGGCAAGATGTGCCTTTAAATATATTCCTTCGAGTCACCTCATACATTCAACATGTAGCATCATCATAGAAGTCTCAGTTTAAACTTAATACGAAGCGTATCAGTAAAGCATCGTCTCCCGGGGAAACCTAGTGTCAGTTTGCATAAATATATTATCTACTTAGATTTGGTGTTTCACTAAAAGGCGATAGATCACCAGCTGAGCTCGAAGATTATACACATTTCTGTTCCAAACTCAGTTCCAGATAAAGAATTACTATGTATATTGCTTTTTAAATTCAAACTGAATCACCTGATTTGAGTCTCCAATCGAACATCCTGAATAGAATCCAAATCATGCTATAAACATCTTTTTATTAGTACCTTATAATAAGAAATCAAACAAAAGTTTTGCTTAATAAAATAAATTTATTTATATCACAGAATGATACATCAAATATCAACAAATTAATCCGAGTTGCCCACAGCACAATGTAAAGAGCGCAAGCGCAGCCGCCATTCAATAGTATCGTACTGTTATATACTGTTTTGATCATCAATGCCTGAGAACGCAGGATTTTCTCCACAATTGAATTAATTATTGGAAAAAATCGTTGAAGATGCCTCACTTATTTGTAATTCCGTTAAAGATCACGATTTTACGCAAAAAGCATAATATATAAGCATGGCGCGAGATTACTTGGAAATTAATTTTTCAAAGTCAAAAATGCAACCAGGAATAATGTACCCCTGTCGATCAACCGAAAACCTCTGTCACTTCGTTCACTTCCTTCTTTATTTTCAAATTTCTGTTTCACAATAACTATACTTTCTTTAGTATATTTTGTCTTAATTATGGTTTCATAGGTATTTATATAAACTCATATAATACTTTAACATGCTTTTTTATAAAAAAAACAGTACGAAAAAATGGCTGATACTGACGCAAACGCACAAAAAATTGTGATGAAAAGGCCTGTATGACCTATATACATAGGTACCTTACCCACGAGTAGAATCCAATCAATACTCACTTGTTTCTCTAAAATTCCTGTAGATTATCCTTTTCTTGTAGTCCCTGGTAGAAAAGAAAAAGTGTATTAATCCACAAGTAATAGAATATAGCAATTAACATTACACCACATCGCTAGAACACTTATTCCTGGTTGGACCAACACATCTTAAGCTTAAGACGTGCCTTAGCTCAACTTACGAAACATATGCGTTGTACCATGGTGTCTTAGATCAATTTTCAGCTTTCCATAATGGATTGATTAGATAAGAATCGAAAATTATGGTGTAACGTAAGTGACACTTAAAGCGGCCCTATCTATTAGCTGAAGCTTAAGATTTGTTGGTGCAACCAGGCATAAATCTTTTAGTAATCTACTTTGTTTCAAAAGTGAAAACAAGTTATTCAAAATATTTTTGTAAATCTGTTTGATTGCAGCACTTTACAAACTAATGTAGACTGGTAAGAATACAATGTTAAAAAATGTGCATTTTAAAGACTAAACACAACGTTATGCAATAATACTTATGGGAATTATAAATAAAGGAGAAATCGAAAAGATCGACACGTAAAACAAGAAATTTGTCATTTATCTACTTATTGTCATCAAAAAAATTTCAGTTCGCAGTATGGAAAAGTGTAAGTGGCTAAATAACCCCTATGAAATCTACATGGTCCTCATCCCAAAATGTAACAAAATGACGAGTCCCCAAAACAGTACAGTGGAACCCCGATAACCCGAAAGTCCGGCTAACCCGGACCGATTTTCATCAGACAAACATTTCAACAATAAAAATGTATGTAATATAATATTTGAGAGATAATGTGCATTTGTGTAATTTCAACTATACGATAGTAAAAATGACTCATGGCACACGGCGGCAGAGCGACGTTCATTTTCTCGGATTATCGGAAACAATAGGCACCTGTATTCCTTTATTTATTTCCAGCATGTCTCCTTTTTCATTTCCTTTATTTATTTCCAACTGTCTTGGCATTGTTCACAAAAGACTATTTAAAAAATTATTTTTTAAACAAGTCTCCACTGTCCTTAAATAGCATAACATTGTTCCGATTGTGACCGTATTGTGTGTAGTATAGTCGTATTTTTGACTTCCGTTCTGTAATCGTGCTTCAGATAGGTTTGTGTTTGCGTGTTTTTTTGACTACGCATGAGTTTTTTACCAAGAAATGAACTATACTCTATACAACTATACGTAATTTAGATGTGTACTGTGCATATATATTTCATGTTATTTCAATTATAACGGAGTTTATCTGTAAACATACCGTATTTTATTAATTTTTACCATATTCTCCGGCTAACCCGGATCGGCCGCGGTCCCGATTAATCCGAGTTATCGAAGTTCCACTGTATTCAAAACAAAATCAGCAAAACTGTAATATGTATTGTGTCACATATACTTCTCTTGACTTTTGCTTGTAGAAAAAAGTTTGCTGGTTTTAAAATTTGTTATGGCGTTGATTCTGTGAAAATACAGAAAGAGCTTTTCGACGTAAAACAGATTAAGGTTATATGGTATACACAAAAAAGGCTTTGGGTCGCAGTGAGATCGTTTTAGGCCGAAGGAATGCTTAGGAATCTATAGCATTTTCTCAAAATACATGAAATGGCGACAAAGAAAGTATTAAAGATAATATATAATATAGATGTATAATATATAATATACGCTATTTATACAACCCCATAAACAAATGGTTATTGTTAATAGTTAACAATTAAGTGCATAAGCAAAGTATAAAGACAAATATGAACTACCAGATTTACTTGTTTCACTTTTGAAAGAATAATTATGTTTTGTAATATACATATTATATGAACATGTATTATAGAAGGCAGAGAGACAAAGATGAATTAGTATATATAAAAAGTTATGAAAATATTTTTTGATCAACTTTGAAGAGAAGTCACTATGTGACCGAAGAACAAATTTTAATGAGAAACTATATCTGTTCATGCCCTATGAGGTAAGCTCTTAATTTTAAGGAACAGTAGTAATTTAGGTTAAATTAAAGTTGCTCATTGGTCAATTATGACCAGATTGTAATTGTAATAATCATCATCGTAGTGATGATTATGGGAAAAAATGCCATCTGGTGCTTAAGGGTTTGCTCACTACGGAGAGCAGTGGATTGTATCCTCGCTCCTTGGTATTTATATTCGTGAATTCTCGCATTTAAAATAATGTATTTATTTTAAATGCGAGAATTCACGAATATAACGAATATAAATACCAGGGAGCAAGGGTCGGAGCGAGGATACAATCCATTGCTCTCCGTAGTGAGCACAACTTAAGACACCTCCCTATATTCTTGTAAGATGGTAAATTTGGTCAGAAATGCTGTCTTTTTTTCAGAATCTGTCTTTAATTTCTACCAATCTATGATGACGACCAATATAGACCGAAACATGTTAAAGTGAACGAAAAACAAATTTTTAGATGGAAAAACAAACATGCAAGCCTTTTCTTGCATAGTAAATTAGTAGTGATATCTGAAGTGGCAGATTATGAGCTTAAGATCAATATAGCAGAGGGAACAGCAGACAACTCTATATGGAAGCTCAGTTGAATATAACAGAGCTATTGAAAGTGTTAGTTAAATACCTTGAGCTACATTAAATAACAAGTGGGATTGTGACCTGGAAGTGAAGATAAAGACTAGTACTGGCTAGAAACACCTTCGTTAAATTTGACAAATACCTTCTTTGTAGTCTTTATTCAGCCCTTAGATTAGAGATCTCTAGACACCTACACGTTGCATAGCGTAAAGGTACCCAAAGAAGAATTGATACAAGTTACCATAAAATTTAAATTTTCTCATGTTTTATCAAAGTTTATATATGAACAGTAGCATTGACCAAATTTGAAATATAAAGTGTCTCTCTACCTTTGGTGAATGATGCAACTCGCTATAGTTCAAACCTGTGAGATTTTAGTATAAAATGCTCCTACCTAACCCAGGTTAATGTTTCCTATTTCCTAGCAAAAATAACCTAACGTAATGTTTTGCCTTCGTAAAAATAGAAACCTGAGCTAAATAGACAATTCGGGAGTGGCACTAGTTACACTGAATTATTTAAATTGTATTTGAGGTACCACTCCTGTGAATTAAAACACCTCTAGTCTAACAAGAGTTGGGAATAAAGGATCACTTCTGAAATTTCTCTCTCGCAACACATTCTAGAATTAATTCCATTCTAATATTTATTATTGAATTGAATATAAAAAAGAATATAAAAGTTTTTTTAATGGCATAAATACTAGTCATTCAGCCAGTTGCAATAGATTCTCCAGCCAGACAAATACACAATACTATCCCCAATATAAAATTAACGGATAATTAATAGAAAAAAATACGATAAGGAAACTAAAGGGTCACTTGCTTCTATCAGATCAGTCTTCAGAAAATACCCATAATTTGAATGAATTAACCTCTTCACATCAACTTTTTTTAAATTCTGTGCTTACATAATATATAGATTATCACACCACTAACTTAGGAGCAAACAAGAGTATATCTTCATGATTTTCCAATTTATAAACAAAACAGACATCCTTTTCGTTGTCTTATTTCTGCCATGCTTGTGGGACCAGAATAGATTCACCATCATCATCATCACTACAGCCCTGTAAAAGAGCCTCGATCTTCCCAAGTCTATTACGCCAGTCAGTTCTATCCACTGCCAACTGTTGCCAGTTTGTTGCGCCTATTTTTCTACCATCCTCATCTACACCATCCTTCCATTTAAGTTTTGGCCTACACCTATTTCTACTTCCCACAGGCTGTGACACAAGGATAGGAGGGTTATTCTTCTGTGATCTTGCTAATGTCCTGTCCATCTTAGTCTTCCTATTTTTATAAGAGATACGTATTTACCACCAAATATGTTTATATCTGTGGTATACCTCGTACTTGTACCTCCTCCTTCAAACACCATTTTCACAGATGCCACCGAATAGTCCTCTCAGGATCCTTCGTTCAAATATAAGCAGAAGGTTTTAATCTGCCTTGGAGATGGTCCATGTCTCCAATACATATGTCAACACAGGCTGTATAAAGGTTTTGTATATGGTTATTTTTGTTTTTTGGTTTAAGTTTCTGCTTCTCATATGTCTACTCAGTCCAAAATAGCATTTGTTTGCTAGGATTATCCTTCGCTTGATTTCTTTCGCCATGACGTTCTCCTTGGTGATCAGGGAGCCTAAGTATGTGAATTTGTCCACCACTTCAAAGGTAGAGTTATCAACCGTGAATTGGTGGCCGACGTTTCTGGTTCTATTGTTGGGTGTTGATACCATCATCTTAGTTTCCTCCCCATTTACTTATTTAGGCCCACATTTTTTGAGGCATTTAGAAGGTGGTATACATTTCTTATAGCTTGCGTGTGCGGGCAACTAGGTCCACATAATCTGCATATTTAGGATGATTTATTAAAAACATTTCCTGTGTTGTCTATTCGGGCATCTCTGACTGCCTTTTCCAGAGCTAGCTGAAAAGGGTACACGCCAGAACATCTCTCTGTCGCAGTCCAACATGCGTTTCAAACGCCTGTGATTGTTCGCCCTGTATTTAGACTTTGCAAACAACTTTATGCATTGTAGCCTTAACCAATCTTATCAGTTTATCGGGGATATGTAACAACATTTTTTAAAACGGGTTTTTCTAAGTACCCCAAAACTAATACAACTACTTATGTGGTACTATCGAAAATATTGAGAAAAAAATGGGTCGACAGAATCACACATGAAGAAATATATCGGATGAATAAAAACCCTAAGTAATACTGATTATTGAAAAGAGAGTCATCTAACAGGGAAAGAAGACGACGGCGACGGGGAACAAAAATAGACATTTCTACAAAATACAGGGTGTCCCCGAAAATAGTGCGTTCCTTTAAGGTGTGGATATAATACACAATCTAGAACAAAAAAGTCTTATAACGTTTTTTCCTAAAGTTAACCGTTTCAAAACAAAATTACATTGTTCTCCATATGAGTAAATTTTTATTTTCATAAATTTATATGACCTGGCAACATGGCGTAGAAGAACCTGTGACTGTGAAATTTAATATAATGGAACCCCTTGTTTATTTACTATTTGAGTTGTGATTTTTAGGGTTGTTGACATCCTTAGATGTAGGTATAATAATTATTTATAACCTGCAAAATAATTATTTCTTGCTTTAATAATGTGGCATTTTTGCTATTAACGTTTTGGATTAAGGCTCGAAATTTTACATAAATTATAACTTTTAATTAAGTACATAACTATGGTTCAATTCCTAAAATGTAATTAATGCTCTTGGAAAAATTATTTGACTATGTAACAGTGCTGGTAGCCAGTACGTTGGCGTGGATTTGATTGTGCCCGATAAATACGCAAGGCCTGGTTTAGTTAGTATTCCTGTTGTATTATTTCTAATGTTTTTCTGGAATCTATCGAAATATGGAATACTTTTAAACTAATTAATAAAATGTCAGTCATTTACAATAAGAAACACATCTTTTAACTAAACTAGTATTATGCATTTATTGTATTTCTTAAGCTTTAAAGGTGTTGAATGCAAGGGTTTTAACTGAATTACATAGTTTACAGTGGAAATTAAATACACTCACCGGCAGAGAAAACGGGCACCCCAAAAAATGGGTCATTTTTAATGTCTTGTATTTCCTAAACCTGATGTCCGATTTAAGTAATTTTTTTAATATGTTATAGCCTTATTCTTTATCAATATCGCTGTAATAATATTGTTGCTAGACAGGTACATTGTCATTGTATACAGGGTGTACGAATCAAACTGTGTTTTTTTCTCAAACTTTGGAACACCCTGTGGAATGTTCTAGCTTTTATAAAATACTGAAATTATAACCAAACTATAGCCTCAGGTTTTCTTAACATTCTGTTTTTTTATTCATTCGCTTATGTTGAATAATAAAAAAGTTAAGCTTTTTAACAACTACCCCTGTTTTTCGTTAATACAGGGTGTTTTTAAATAAGTACGGCAAACTTTAAGGGGTAATTCTGCATGATAAAATAATGACAGTTTGCTTTATAAACGTATGCCCGCAAATGCTTCGTTTCCGAGATAGGGGGTGTTGAAATTGTTCTTACAAACTGACGATTTATTTATTTCTCTAAAACGGTTTGTGATATGCAAATGAAATTTGGTAGATTTTAAGAGGTAGTTATTGCGCATTTTTTGGCATACAATTAAGAATTTTATATTCACCATTGGCGTGCATACGGGTATAAATATTTTAGATATATCCCGTATGCACGCCAATGGTGAATATAAAATTCTCAATTGTATGCCAAAAAATGCGCAATAACTAGCTCTTAAAATCTACCAAATCTCATTTGCATATCACAAACCGTTTTAGAGCAATAAATAAATCGTCAGTTTGTAAGAACAATTTTCAAGACCCCCTATCTCAGAAACGAAGTATTTGCGGGCATAAGTTTATAAAGCAAACTGTCATTATTTTATCATGCAGAATTACCCCTTAAAGCTTGCCGTACTTATTGAAAAACACCCTGTATTGACGAAAAACAGGGGTAGTTGTTCAAGTGCCTAACTTTTTTATTATCCAACATAAGCGAATGAATAAAAAAACAGAATGTTAAGAAAATCTGTGGCTATAGTTGGGTTTTAATTTTAGTATTTTATAAAAACTAGAACATTCCACAGGGTGTTCCAAAGTTTGAGAAAAAAACACAGTTTGATTCGTACACCCTGTATACAATGACAATGTACCTGTCTAGCAACAATATTATTACAGCGATATTGATAAAGAATAAGGCTATAACATATTAAAAAAATTACTTAAATCGGACATCAGGTTTAGGAAATACAAGACATTAAAAATGACCCATTTTTTGGGGTGCCCGTTTTCTCTGCCGGTGAGTGTATAACAGACAACGTTTAATAATGGGTGCGTTCGGACGACCATAGCGGCTGAGTGGTTGTATCCAGCCGTGATAGGGAAAGCTTAGTAAATCTCTCAGCGGCTGACTTCCAGCGGTGACGTCTGACAGCTACTGCTGGCTCAGCTGTCCAGCAACTGTGGTCGTCCGAACGCACCCAATTATTACCACATTTGACGTCGTGGTTGCACGTCTTCAAGAAGTACCGGCAAAGCATCTTGCAAAAAATTTATAGGCTTCTCCATGTGTTCTGTGTAATTCATAAAATATTGTACCCTTTACCCTTTCTGTACCCTTTACAAATTTCTCGTTGTTAAGAAATACCTGTTCTTTTGGAATAAAACTAAATTACCCCAAATATCAAATGTCAATAACATCAAGCAATGGTTTCTTTCTTGCTTTGATAACATTCTTGGTTTGTTTGATATGAGGGGACCAGGACGGGGCGAAAAAATGTAAACACTAGCCATTTGGTTAATATTTACATTTTTCCTTTACTACCACCTACCAGATACGAATGACCTACAAACCTACTATTTTTAAATGTGTCAACCTTTAGCTTGTGTTGCACTAGTTGCACGGTGTTGCCAGACTTCAATTTGCATATCAAAATGTATTTTCGTTTTTTGGCCAAACAGCTGAATTTAGAAAAAAAATGTTTTAAGACTTTTATGCTCTACATGGTGTCTTCTATCTAACGCATTATTTTCGGGGTTACCCTGTATAATGCAAGGAAAAATCAAAGAATGAAGGATGTCTCGACAAACTTGTCGTATCTGGGAAATACTTATACTAATTATTTTTCTTCAAGGTCAAGTTTAATAAAAAGACAGGGTTTGGTAAAATTTTCACAACAAAATGACGGAGATGGTGTATCCCCTGATATCAGATGTTAATAAATTTGTTGATTTCTGTGCTTACTTTTAATGATAAAAATGTATGAAAAACATACCCAAACATATTTGGGTGAGACATACCAAAAAGACAAGAATCCGAGATGAACTTCCAAAAATTGAACAAATTGACAAAGCAAAACTCTATTCCCAACTCTTCTCCTATCTACCAAAATCTAAAGAATACATACCTATACCTTTCACTCTCATGAACTGAATCCTAAGCTTTCCTACACTAAGTTTTTTTCGTGTTTTTGATGGTCCTAATAAAATCCTATTCATTCAGACCTAAATAACATCCTGATTATTCCTGATTATGAAGAACTTTTGAGACGTTGTCGCTTTTACTTATCGTCAAGTTAATTCCACTACTTTTTACTATTTTGTAAGTTTATTTTTAATTTATAATGATTTTATGATGTATATATAGTAACCGCCACGCTACTAGACACACGGGTATATTGAGCTAATGTAGTCCTGAACCCTTCACTTGTTGCACTGTTTACTTTTATGTCTAGTGACGTTTACAACATCAGAAAATGTATAGAAACCAACGAACTGTCAATACGGATGGAATGGCCCCGTCCCATTCAAATAGTGAAGCGAGATTGCCGCCAACATACAAGAGAGAGCTAGAGAGAGACAGAGAATGGACAGGCCGTGTAATTTGATTTGCCTATATAAATGGACCCGATTGAATCAGTATTGACAGTTCGTTGAATGGACCTCATATTTTAACTTGAAGGCTGATTGGCAGTACATATTTCAAAATTTAAATACTTTTCAGAATTGTTATGTGCATTTATCAAAACAAATACTTTCCTAAAATATTTGGGAATTAAATAATTTTAAAACTATTTAAATACTAAATTAGTGAAGTGAAGAAGTCCTTGATTATGTTTTTGTTACTTTTATATTTAGAGTTACAATCAATGAAAAGCCCTATTGACAGTTCTTTGATAGAAACCAATATCAGCTGCATTTGAAGTTTATATTTGTCATTGTATTACCCTTTAACTACACGCGCTGGCGTATTTTGTACGCCAGATATAAGAATTCTACTGCAAATATATTTAAAAATTAAATTTTTGACCTTGTTTATCTCTCTAACGTATCACTGGAATGTGCTTTACAATCTGGTTTCAGTTTCGTTATAATTGGCTTTCTGGGAAGATCGTAATTTACAGTTTATTATTTGTTGTTTCCGGTGGTGGACAATATACACCACGATTATATTAATATAAGTACATATTTCATGTTTTTTAGTCATTATGGCACAAAATATATTTTTCTTTATAAACAATACTTTTTCTCCTGTAAAAATCACATTTCAAAAAAATTTTTATTAGTTATTTTATTTATCATAGAATCCAGTTATTCCATGATTCCTGTTATAAATCCCAATTGGCTTACTGAGAAGGAACTCATAAGTATTTACTGATGCCGAATAAGGTTTATAACAAACAACTAAGTGAATTTTTTCAAAAAAAAAATAAACAAATTCGCTGTTTTTAAGTGTATTTTCTTGTGGCGTATAAAGTGTGTAGTTATGTTATAACTTGATGCGCGGGTAGTTAAAGGTTAACGTTGTAAAAGTTGTTGTTTATATGGGTTTATACGACTGCGGACACTAAATCCATCCGGCAATTTTACTATTTTTTATATAAATTATTGTAATATTTTTGGTATTTTAATAAAGTTTTTTGTTAAAGCAGAGTAACAATAGTATTAGTTAATGTATTTTTTGTATGGAAAAACAATTATTACTTTGAATAGTTTCATGACATGACAGACATAAAAGTCACAGGTGAGAACGGGCCGGATCAGCCCACGCCTAGAAATTAGGTCCCCGTGCGTCTACTAGCGTGGCGCTTACCATATATGTATTATGTATTTATATTAATAATTATTCTCTGCTCAACCGAATTTGAAAAAATCAGACATGTGAGCTCCCACGGTTAACTTAGGCAGTATTTGGTAAATGAAACTATGTGTTTAAATTGGACCTACACATATGCCTCAAAAGGAAAATATTTGACCAGTGTATGTTATAGTACAAAGGGAATTCGGTCAGAAAGTCAGACGTATTTAAGCTTTTAATCCCTGCATAAGAACTCGAGTCAGAAAGGTATAATTCGAGTAGACCAGCAAACATCTACAGAGTTTCCAATAAGAAGAGGAGTATGACAAGGATGTGCACTAACCCCTCTACTTTTTAATATGTGCTCAGAAGGAATGTTTAAAGAACCAGTAGAACACATATCAGTTAACAGAACACTAGTGAATAACCTGATATGCAGACGATACAATACTCCTTGTGGACAGCACAAGGGCTGCAAATTTTGGTTGATCGCACTACACACTACACAGAACTGGGACAGGTATGGAATGGCTCTGGACACAAAAAAAATCATGATTGTCAATAAGATTGAAGACGAAACAATCTACATTAAAGGAAAAGCTTTAGAGAAGGTACTCAGATACAATTACTTAGGATGTGAGCTAAATTGACAATGGGACCGCAGCATTGAAATAAAATGGCGCATAGAGATGGCTAGAAACGCTTTCAATAAGATGAAAACAGTATTATGGAACGGAAAACTGGAAACAGAGATTAGAACTAGAATATTGAGATGTTACATATTCCCTGTCCTTTTATATGGAGTTGAAGCCTGGACAGCTACGGACGCAACTGAAAAAAGACTTGACAGCTTTGGGATGCTGTGTTATCGAAGAATGTGGAAAACAGCATGGATACAACATGTAAAAAACTGGAAATATTAAGAAAGAAGATGAAAAAAGACAAAAATAGTCAATACTATGAAATTATTACTTATTAAACCAAGAAGAATAGTCATTAATGCAATATAGTCTAAATCTGTGTGTTTTGAATTAACTTGACAATAAAGTATCCTACCTGATCCTGTATCCATAACTCTACAATTATTCTGTTACCT